>NC_072031.1:2021129-4838629 GCF_027791375.1 Indicator indicator
GTGCTATATCATGTAAATGAATTATATATGCTGAATATTAAGCTATTTGGGTTATCACATGTTTTGTAAGAGTGTAAGTGACTACAGTAGTCATTTTTTTCTGCATTTACATTTATTTTAGTTTCTGAGAGGGAGGGGGGAAATTGGGGACATGGGAATGGGGTTTGGCTAAAATATTAATTAACAAAGCAAAAAGGGGCCCCACTGCACCAACTATCATGTGTCACCTGTCTTAAATTATTCACTGTTTGTTCAAAGCCAAAGGTTATGTTCTTATTAGGGGTGCTTCTCTTGACACTTGTACATAAAAATCAGATTAAAAGCTGTCCGAAGGCACCCTTTTAAAGCATTCCACCAGGCAGTATTCAGCTATTTAACCATAACTAGTTATTTAGGCAAAACCTGCTAGTTAGACCATTAACAAGCGTTCTTTTTATATTTCTTCCAGTAAAATAAATTATTGATATCATTGCTGACTTTTATATTATGGGAGGGAAAAAAATAAAGAAAAAAAGAAAAAAAAAAACTAACAGAAAAAAATAAAACCGATAATAAAAAGGTGAAAAAAGCACTGTTTCTATTTTTTTCTTTTTTTTCCAAAAAAAGAAAGTAATAAAAACTTAAATTCTTTGTACCAGTAAAAAAAAAAAAAAAAAAAAAAAGAAAAGAAAAAAATGTATAAAATTTACATCCGTGCAGTGGAGTTGTTAAGTTCTAGAAATACACAGCCTATGATGCTTTAGATTTAGCCTAGTAGACCAACTGTTAGAGACAGACGTATCATTTTTATGGAATTATATGATAATCATATTCAGATTTATATAAGCATTTTACAAGTATTGCAATCATTGAGTAGAGATAATCATGGTATTTTCATCAGCTTGGTACTTTTTGAAACATGACTGTGTCGTGTAAACAAGCTGCAATTTTTCAAGGTATGATAACCTGCCCCTATTTAATTTTCCAAACCGATGCCATTTTGCGCTCAACATTGGGCCCGAGACAGCTTTGAGACTGGGACAAAAGAGGGAGCCCCTTCCGCCCGAGCGCCGGCTGGAGGAGACTGCCTGCCTGGCCTCGGGCACTGCCGCCCCGCAGGTGCCCGAGCGCCGGTTTCGAGAATCGTTGAAAAATTGCAGTTTGTCTGTGCATATGTTTGGACTCTTTCCATGTTGTCCTGTTTACAAGTTAACCTAAGTTGGGGTGTTTGTCACGGGTCTTCTTGTTTTTGTATTTAAATAAATAAAGCAGGAAACTGTCTCGCCACAGTTTTGCTGCAGATAGTTATATCCTCATGTGTAACGTGCGTGCCTACTGGCAAGCACCTTAGTAAATTATCAACTCACCGCTGTGAACCTGCCAACTTGCTATAACAACTCTGCTTTAAAAGAAGTGTTTGTGATCAGGCTTTCTCTTTGTCATCGTATGTGCATGCAGTATGATCAGTTGAACAATAACCATCAATAAAGTTTCACAAGATTTGAAAACAAAGTTTCTGTAGCATTTATATCTAAGAATGACAAATAAATTATCTTTAAAATTGAAACAGAGAGAGAAAGAGACTATATTAATCCATGAAAAATGGGGCAGTAAAATATATTTATACTGGTGAGGGAATGAACTGAAATTTATTTAGAGTTCAATCCCCATATGTAATATGTAAGATATACTAAACAAGCCTCCTATTAAAGAAAAAAAAAAGTATATTTCATTAAACACCACAATAAAAGAAACTTGGAAAACGTTTACCAAATGTTAGGCTTCCAGTTCAAAGTGTGGATAATACATCTTTTTTTGGAATTGCACACACAAAATGTCTAATGTGGGGAATAACAGAATTTATTTGCAATTTTAATTTCCATGAGATGGCTTTACAACTCCCACTCTCCAAATGATTATATGGCGTTTTAGTCTATTAAAATAATCTTGAAAGGCTGAAGGTGCAGCCCATATTAGAAAATATTTTGTTTATAAAGCTCCTACAGTACTCCTAGTAGTCATTTTAAAATGTATGTCTGAAATAGTTATGTAAGAAAAGCATTTGAAATTTTTTTACAATATATATTGGGAATGTTTTCACTTATATAAATAACTACTGATAATATGACTTATGGAAAAAAAATTATTACTACCATATTGTGGAATATAGTGACTTCTAAACGGATTTGAAACAACACCCTACGAACCCAGAAAATGTGTATATCTGTCTTTAGAAATTAGTGTTTATATCACAACCGTGATTTGTGAATAAAGAAAAATGGTTTGTAATATCAAAATAAAAGCTTAGTCTGAAAAGGTACAAATACCCTGGTGTTCAAAGTCATTTTACTTTTCCTTTTTCACTGTTTTGGTCAAAGAGCTGTCCGCAGTTTCACTATGTTTGCTGTACACAATACCCTTCCAAACAGAGGTGCTAAGGACCAGGTTCACAGCTTTTTTTTTTACTGCCTAGCAGTGGTGTTGGGAGCCTGGCTGTGCAGAGGAGCTCAGGCTGGGCAGGTGGTCGTCTGCTGCTGGTGGGGTGGGTGTGGATGGGAGGAGACAATAAAGCCATCAGTGAGCGTTAAGCTTGGCAGCTGCTGCTGCTCAGCCAGAGCGCTGAGATTCAGCATGGGACTGGGATGAAGGTTTGCTTCTGAAAAGACAAGGTTAAGCCAGTGTCAGATGGATTTTTCAGGAAATGCTGCATGGTGTGTGAGGAAGAATTGAGTTGTTTGTCGAAAGGGAAAAAGGTATCTTGCAAACTGACTGCCTTTAGTCAGGATATTTCCTGTTGCAGTATCCCAAATGAGATGAAATGTGCCTGTAGCTGCTCAGCCAAGTGCTGCTCAGGGAGCACAGATACCAGGGAGGGCCATTTACTGCTAAGAACGTGTCCGCTGCTCCCAGCTGGGCCCTGTGCCGCTTCTCTCTAAGTGACGGATGGGAGCAGGTCTTCTGCTTAGCTGCCTTTTGCATGGACACCTTCTCTTTCTGTGCACCTGGGAGGGGACGGGGGAAGAAGGAAAGATAACTGTTCTACAGGGCTCCTTCTTGTCACCCCAGGTTTGTTGCCCAAACCACAGGAAAGATGACTATGTGCTTGTAGGTCTAGACTTTACCCATCAGTTCAGCAGGTCATGATGAGGCTGATGAGTTTAATATTCCATTCATCATGTCCCATGCATGCCACCAGCAGATTTATATGACTGCTCTGCCTGAGTTACATGGTAATTTAGCAGAGGAAGAGAAGACATAAAGATGAGGGATTAAATATTGCAGGTTTTGCAGCAACATTATTCTAAAAAGACCTTGGATCCTTCTGGGAAGGTAAAGAGGTAGGTAGAAGTAAAGGTGAAGGTGAAGAGGAAGGTGAAGACCCTGATGTCTGGCGAGAATGGTGGGGAGATATTATCTTACACTTATGTTGTGTCTTTGTATGAAATACGCGTGTTAAATGTTCCAGCGTACTCCCCACCCCATGCATGAGGGATATATTGATGGTGTTTCCTTCAGTGGCTGGCTGAAATGACAAAGATAGAAACACTGAGTAAGAGTTGGACTGAAGGAAGGCAAGAAGCATGTGAACAGATAAATGTGAGTGGGACAAACACACACACCTGAAACACCACATCATTTTAATGTGGTTGGATTCATCTGCCTGTCGTCTGATAGCATTATTTATGGTTTGTTGCAGTAATGCCAACACATGCTAGTTTAATAAAAACTTAGTTACTACTGAACAGTTGGCCAGAGAACAAGCATCGTGTATAATCACCACCACCACAACAACAAAATGCAGTAAGCTTTTCAGGGTTATCTTTCCAAATTACTTAGAGTTCTAAACCAGCTTTAGTTGTCTAGTAAAGATTACACTGAATTTTTCTAGAACGTGTTACAATTGTCACTGTGTATCATGCCCTATACTGCACTATCCTTAATCATCTTTTAGGGTATCCAGGTTGCTTATTACCTTCCTCTTTGGCTAAACTGTTTGGGGTTTTTAACTAGAATTCAGTTTTCTTTGGCTTTCTGGGAATTTTGTCTTTGGTTTGAGTTGCTGTTGTGCCATATTGCTGTTTCTAACCTCAAGTGATTTTTTTTTGTGAGTGTGACATGTTCCTATTGCCACACTTTTTTCAGCTTTACAGTACAGATGCATGAGGGAAAAGGCTGTGCAAATTATTTCCTTTTTAAAGTAGAGCTGAAATATCATTTTGGTACGTAGAATGGAGAGAAGGAAAGAAAGAAAAGAAAAAAACTTGTTTCTTTCAGAAGATTTGGGTAGGAGGTGAGATCAGAAGGGAGACTGATTTTGGGAGGTCTTTGAAGGATTTATGAAATTGCCATCAAAACCAGTCATCTCCCCAGTATTATAAAAAGTTGTCATAATGCTTCATTTATCCCTAAAGGGCATATGCTTCACCCCTCCCTGGAACATAAGCTTTATGAACTTTCCAGAGTGGGACTTCAGTCCTTACAACACATACCTTGATTCATGCAGCAATGGAGATGTTTGCTTTTTGTCTCAAAGGCAAATTGTTCTCTGTCATCTTTTATGCTTCTCCTGCACTTGCCTAGTGCTCTGCATACCAATAATTGTCTTGGAGCACGTCACAAAAACAGTGAACACAGACTAGGATTAGAATAAACTCTAGGTAAGTATATGCCAGTATATTGTCAGCTTGAGTCTTTTAATAGGGTAAGAATGATGTTAGCACGGGGGGGGGGGGCGCGGGGGGAAGATTAAAAGTACTCCTGGATCCAACAGCTGGTCCTTATTTTATTATTTGGGGGAAAAAAGGGGGTTTTATTTGATGCTGGTTTGTATCTAAGTATGTGAGGCACATTTCATATATCAACAAAAAGGATGAATGTAATCCAGTTGCAGTGTAGTTGAAACAGGCATGTGACTACCTGAACATTTCACCACTGGCTTTAGTTGATTAGGACCCAACTCCTGCTGTGCAGCAAAGCAATGGAGCATTCAGGTTACCCATTCACAAAGAGCAGATACTTTGAATTTATATCCATGAAAGGGCCTAGAATCATCAGTGTCATTTTAGGTGTCCAGCATTGCAGCTTTCAGGGATAGGAGCTGTTTTTTAGCTCCCTATAGTAGATGGGGCCAAACTTTCCAGATTTCTGCTTCATGTCCTATCAGGGTGCTCAAGGTAGGTGATACTGATTTATGTGCTTTGCAGTAGCCACTTAGGTAGGGTACTTAGGGTAAGGTTTGTGTGGAACGAGAAGTGGAGGTGATTATTATCCCTTCTGAAACCATGTGCAAAGCAATCACAAATATATGTGGGAGATGGTTTTAAAACTCTTTTCTTGGCTTAGCTTCATACAGGAATGTTTTCCATACGTAGCTGCCATGTGTATATTGGGTCAGGTTGTTTTTGGTTCTCCTGTTAAAGCTCTTCCATCTTACTTAAATGATTAGTTATTTGAAGACACTAATACCCTGTTCCACATCTCCACATCTGCAGAGTACAAAAATCCATGCCTCCATAACTCCCCTGCTTGCTGAACACTTCTCTTCCCCGAGATGGTTGGCTTCTTGTAGGTTCCTGATTGCAAACCAGATTTACAGCTGCAAATCTAAAAGTGTCTTTGACAGCATTCAGTCTGCTGCTCAGCACTGCTTCTGACTTTTTTGCTTTACCTTAGCTTTGATTTGTCCATACATTGCCTGGGCAGCCTGCACATGCCCAACCAACTTAATGATGCCATTCCCTAGCAAAAGGCCTGGAAGTCAGGAGTTCAGGAGAGAGGAAAACTGTTACATAAAACATAAGTGAGTGCAAAAATAATCATTTAGTGGACATTATGAAAGGACAGCAAACCAAACCGTTCAGTCCAGTGGGTGATGTATAACACCTAAACAAATATGACAACTAATTAAGGATTCGGTTCTGCATTTTGGATGACAGGCCTTATAAAAATGAACAGTTAGGTTATGCTGGGAAAAAAAAAATAGCTGCACTTTGCAAATGTCAGGCAGACAGCTCAGTAAGCAGAAAAACTCAGTTATCCAATTAAAATAAATGTGCAGTGTTCTCAATATAAAGAACTAGAGCATCCTTATGTTGAGGAGTTGAGATCCTGAAATACAAGTGGAGCAAAAAATGCTCTCTATAAAGATTAATGTGATCTATCAAGATTAACATTTTGCATGCTGGCAGAGGCGTGTAGTAATGGGCTTCAATTCCTGAAATTGGAAACATTAGACTTAAGATCAGTACCAATTTAAACCCCGGGTAACCCCAAATATTGAATTGAATTCATTATTTACAACCAGGATGGGCTAATAAACTTGCCCTAATGGCTTCTGTGGGAAATAGATCCCTCCAGTCAGTGCTATCCTGGTTCCCATAATCCTCTCTGATGCATCATGTGAAATATAATAACAAGATGCATAAATGTAATTTAGGGAAAAGTCTTCCACTGAAAGTAATTCCTGATTTATTCAGTAGTTTGATTCCTGTCCTAAGGAAGATTAAAGATGTTTTGGAACATTGTTGTCTGCATGGGTGTCATGAGAGAGGCCACCAGTGGGGGACATAGTTTAATCTCATTTTTTGTTCTCGCCTCCTAACAAAAGAAGACTATTGCATAACAGTGGAAAGTGAGTGGTAGGAAGGGCTCAGAGTAACAAACTAGAAGCTGGGTTGCACTTTCAATGTAGGGAAGAAGTTCACTATCCAGATCTTCATGATGTCAGCAGAGCGCATCTCTGTTTGCAGCCAAGATTTAAACCTGTTATTCACTGTAGGGCTCCAAAATAAGTGTTTCTACTGCTTAGAAAACTTTTGCACGCATTTCTAAAACTATATTCAACTCAAAGCATTTGCAACAGAATTCACATGAAACGTAAGGATTTTATGGTAGTTTATAGAGCAGAACATTATTGCAAGGAGGGAGGCTTTAGAGGCTTCCAGGGCTACTAAAGTGAAATTCAAGTCTGATTTATATAAAAAAAAAAATAATCTGTCAAATGTTGAAATGAGAGGTGAGAATCTCAGCTCTGCATTGCTTGAGAAAGCATGGAAGATCGTGGCTGTAACCCTCCCACCTCTGTTTGATTTTGCCACCCACTGAATTGCCACTTTTTTTGCTGAAGTGAGCAGTTGCGTTTGCAACTCTGAGTGCCTCTGCTGTCCTCACCTTTATTTTTCTAGAAGCTTTGTTTCACCTCTTTTTGGACATAATTTTTGATGTTCACCTAGATGGGCAATCATCCAGCTTCCTATTATTTGAGAAGAATGATGGCCTGGGGATAGAGATTCAGCTGATAAACTGTGTAACTGAGGTTTCATCTCAGACTTGAAAGATCTGGAGCCCTGTGGCTCCACAGTTCAAAAGCAAATGAAGCTTTTTCAGGAGAAATGGCAAGCAAGAGGGGACATAAAACCAGTTTCATTTGGGAAGCTGAGAAGCAGCTTTTATTGGCAGTTTCCATGAACTGAGGAGACCAAGAGAAATATCCATATTGCTAAAGTTTGTTAGATTCTGCTGAAAAGATGAGAAATTCCTATGCGATATCTCTAGATTATGGTCTCTTGTAGCTTTTAAAACATGACCCACTGTTAGGCCATGCTATAAAAATTCAGCGTTGTCCCTTGTCTTCAGCCAGCTTTGTCTCCTAGTATCTGTTTCCCACGATAAGGATATTTCTATCCTTAGGTATGCGAGGGTGTGATTTGTGCACTGAGATTAAGAGGAAGGCATGCTGGACCACTCATCCACTCTGAAATCTCTTACCTCTGGAAAATGAGAAGTGGCAAAATGAATATGAGAAGCAGAGCAATATGGCCTACTTTTTGATAATCTTCTTTTATGGCTTTATTCTCGGTAGCTTTGAAGGGAAGTCGATAGTGAAATCTTTCTGCCCAGTGCCAAAATAATGGCAATACATGGGAATTTGTGCTCCCATCCAGTTGTCCACCTCTTTGTCACTTAGTCAGCCTGATTCTGGCACTGCTATGTAGGATTTTACACCTGCAGGGAGCCCATCGTAGGACTGGAGACAGGAAAATTGAATGCCATTAGTGGAACACTCTCAGAAGTAAATCCTCAGTAAAATGAATTATTGTAAGACGATTAGAGATGAGTGAAAGTGAAAATCAAGTCTCTTTTATTTGTGGTCAGAAGGAATGAGGATACCATGGTTAGCACTGATCTGCCCAAATCTAATGGGAGATCTTCAGGACATTTTTCATGACACAGCAAGCTATAGACAGGGTTCTTTGATACTCCCCAAATGCTAGTTGCCAGCCTTAGTGTGAATCTTCTGGTGTTTTCAACTTACTTTATAATAGCGCACTTAGAGTTTTAAAAGACTGAGGTCACCTAAAGAGGTATGCTCCAACTTTGGCAGATGCATTTGCTTCCATTTCCCTAGATCTTTGACAAAGGACAGTGATAAGGTTCTTTTTTTACTGTGAGATTTCTCCACTTTCCCCCCAAACCTGAATCTAATCCCTTCTAATTTCATTTGTGAACTTGGACCTCATTTTGTTCATGATTAAAAGAGACAATGTCGAGCTGGTAATTGTTTTGTTTTTTTTTTTTCAATTTAGATGAAAGAGAAATTAAGACCTTAACTTGCTAATTACCTGATAATTTCTTAAGAATTGTGGCTTTTAAAAGATTTCATAGAATCTTTATACATGCTAGAATGTATTGCTACATGTAGCAATGTTACGTTAGAATATTTATACATCAACATATTGTATTCACTTATCTGTGAATGTTTAAAGATCTGCTTAATTAATATTTTATAGTGTGACAGCCACTGTCTGAGTTAGTGGAAGCAGCTCTCAATAAGTACATTTTGCTTGGAATTTGTAGGAATATTTACATGTTGCAATATTTTATTGTTTTTTGAAAAGCAACAATTTCCTTGCATTTAGTGGTGACTGCTTTACATCGTGCAAAAATTGCCAGTTATTTTTAGATGGTGTAGCTCCTTGTCCTTCATGGAATCAGAAGGGACACAAATGCTTATTTTGACAACTAGCTTCACCAGGTTACTACTCATTTTCTTTCACAGGCACTAACAAAACTCTCATGTTAAGCCTTAATGTACCTTTTTGCATGATTAATTCCTGCTTGCACATCAATGTTCCAAAAGAATTCTTGCTTACTGACTTCACTGCTTTTACTCCAAAACAAACTTTCATTTGGTCTTCCTTGTCAGTGGACAAGAAGCTGTCCTGCAAGAGGTAGATGATCTACTGTGCTGTTTGCCAACTAATCTGGAGTACTTTCTTCCTACTCATTGCCAGAATTGCTTTTAAATGTTAAAAAGAGAGGGGGGCGGGGGGGGAAGACAAGAAAAAGAAAAGAGAAGAGGGGAATAAAAAAGAGAGAGAAAAAATATATTTAAATAGCTGGTAATTATGGAGGTATGTGGCAAGAACTTAACAAGGAGGTAAAGTGGGTGGCTGAGTGAGCAGATCCTAGGAATTTTAAATAACTTTGAGACAGCTAAAAGAAAAAGTCGTAAGGTCTCTGGTGCCTATGATAGTTTGCAGAAAACCAGACAGCATTAAAAGAGAAACTTTTCAGTTAACATTTCCAAAAGCATAATCATGTGACACTATCAAATAGTATATTTTAAATATACATATACATTGGCTTAAATTTCAAGAATCAAGAATCAAGAATCAAGAAGGTTGGAAGAGACCTCAAGGATCATCGAGTCCAACCTGTCACCCTACACCTCATGCCTATCTAAACCATGGCACCAAGTGCCACGTCCAATCCCCTCTTGAACACCTCCAGGGATGGTGACTCCACCACCTCCCTGGGCAGCACATTCCAATGGCCAACCACTCTCTCTGTGAAGAACTTTCTCCTCACCTCCAGCCTAAACCTCCCCTGGCACAGCTTGAGACTGTGTCCTCTTGTTCTGCTGCTGGGTGCCTGGGAGAAGAGACCAACCCCCTCCTGGCTACAACCTCCCTTCAGGTAGTTGTAGACAGCAATGAGGTCTCCCCTGAGCCTCCTCTTCTCCAGGCTCAACACCCCCAGCTCCCTCAGCCTCTCCTCACAGGGCTTGTGCTCAAGGCCTCTCCCCTGCCTCGTTGCCCTTCTCTGGACATGCTCCAGCAATTCAACATCTTTCCTAAACTGAGGGGCCCAGAACTGGACACAGTACTCAAGGTGTGGCCTAACCAGTGCTGTGTACAGGGGTACAATGACCTCCCTGCTCCTGCTGGCCACACTATGCCTGATGCAGGCCAGGATGCCATTGGCTCTCTTGGCCACCTGGGCACACTGCTGGCTCATGTTCAGCTGCTGTCAACCAGTACCCCCAGGTCCCTTTCCACCTGGCTGCTCTCCAGCCACTCTGACCCCAGCCTGTAGCTCTGCATGGGGTTGTTGTGGTCGAAGTGCAGCACCTGGCACTTGGATTTGTTGAATGCCATCCTGTTGGACTCTGCCCATCTGTCCAGCCTGTCAAGGTCCCTCTGCAGAGCCCTTCTACCTTCTAACAGATCAACATCTGCTCCCAGCTTGGTGTCATCTGCAAATTTACTGATGATGGACTCAATCCCCTCATCCAGATCATCAATAAAGATATTGAACAGGATGGGGCCCAGCACTGATCCCTGGGGGACACCACTAGTGACAGGCTGCCAGCTGGATGTGGCACCATTCACCACCACTCTCTGGGCTCAGCCCTCCAGCCAGCTCCTAACCCAGTGCAGAGTGCTGCTGTCCAAGCCACAAGCTGCCAGTTTGGCCAAGAGTTTGCTGTGAGGGACAGTGTCAAAGGCCTTGCTGAAGTCCAGGTAGACTACATCCACAGCCTTTCCTACGTCCACCAGGCAGTTATCTGATCATAGAAGGAGATCAGGTTGGTGAGGCAGGACCTGCCCTTCCTAAATCCATGTTGGCTGGGCCTGATTCCTTGGCTATCCTTCAGGTATGCAGTGATTGCCCCCAAGACAATCTGCTCCATGATTTTCCCTGGCACTGAGGTCAGGCTGACAGGGCTGTAGTTCCCAGGTTCTTCTGTCCGTCCCTTCTTGTGGATGGGTGTCACATTGGCCAGTTTCCAGTCTTCTGGGACCTCTCCAGTGAGCCAGGACTGGTGGAAAATGATGGAGAGAGGCTTGGCCAGCTCATCTGCCAGCTCTTTCAGCACCCTAGGATGAATCCCATCAGGTCCCATGGACTTGTGAATATCCAAGTGACTCAACAAGTCTCGAACTAATTCCACATGGATTTCAGGAGTACAACACTGCTCCTTGACCCCATCAACCAGCTCAGGAGGCTAGTTATCCTGAAGTCCTCCTTCCTTACTGTTGAAAATGGATTTTTTCATCTTATTTGCAGGGCTCAGGCAAGAGCATATAATCATCTAAGGTGACTTGTTTTCTGTAAATTCGGGAATGGATGTTTGAAAGTAAATGGATACATTTTCTCAAAATTATAAGTGAAAAGTTTTTCCTAGGGAGGTAGAATTTCAGTATTTTAAATGAGCCAAGTCAAAGGCTTGTTTGGGACTGCTGTGTATATTTTCATGTATCACAGGCTAGCTTTATTTTTGAGCCTTGCCCACCATATTTCATTGACGTAAGGACCAACAAACACTCTGTTGTTTCATTGTAAGACAAAAAGAGTTTTGAAGTCACTGAAGGTATTTCCCTTTCGGCTGAAAACTTCACCAAAGGAAGACAATCTGCAGCTGTCCTCCTCCTCCCCCTCACGGCAACACAACAGGAGGGAAGCCTGAGCTCTTATGGAAATGGGTTTGGGGAAGCTGCAGGATCAGTACTGATTACACCCACCCCAGACCTGCCCAGCCTTCTCCTGGGCTTCACTGAGGACTAGTGCTGCAGTGGAGCCGAGATGAAGTCTCTGGCTGAGGGATCTTCACAGTACCGTATTAAATAGAGAACACAATCAAATAACTGCATAATGTAAACCACATGAATTCAGTCAGCTCAGGGTTATTAAGTCATCAGCACCTTATTAAGACATCATCAGGTTATTAAGACATCTACCTGCCTGAGAAGGGAAGCCCAGGTTGCACTGCACTGGTGACAGCAGCCTGCATAGCTGGCTGGGACCTGCAGGGCAGGGCAAGCCGGGACCGCAGGCTGCTCTGAGTGGAAGGGCCACAGCCACAGATGCTGAACCGTGGAGGAGTCTTGTGGCCAGTCTGGCAAGGCCTAGCCCAGTCTGGCAATGGGAGTAGAGCCATTGTCCCCCCGGCATCGGTGCCGGTCTCCCGTTAGGCCTCTGTGTGGTGGGGAATGGTGGATGTCTCACTCTCTTCTCCTAGAGTTCTACCTACAGGGAGTCTCTTGCACCTCTCAAATATAAATTGACATTGAAGAGAACACAGACTTAAGGCTTTTCTCCATCTAAGTTGCATTCCCCCAGGTACACTGGAGAAATTAATGACCTTTTTATTTATTTTTTTACCTCAGGCTTTCCTGAACATTTTCTATAATAACCTGACCTGGGTGTATTATTTAAGAGTAGCTGACAACTACATTTTTCTGGAGTCTGAACTGTGAAAGCAAAACAACTTTCAACTGTGCATCTGTGCATAATGTGGAGAAAAAGGAGGAAAACTTATGTGAGAGAAGGGAACCGATAGTCTTGCTAGGAAATTTAGAGGCTTAGCTCTTCACATCTCTCTTAATTACCTACCCCTGATATAAAAATCACCAGGACCTCTGACATGCCCATAGGAGACTCCTTCCTCTCGTAACACTAAAAGACATGTGTGCTAAAGTGGAATACACTGCAAGAATTTTCACTCTTAGTGTTCATTGCCTTGCCCTCATTTACAATTGGCCATCTATCTTTCAGAAAGCTAAACTTCAACCTGAAAAGACCTCAGGATGGGCCATGGAGGGGTTTAGAACATTACCCCATTGTGGGAACTGCAGAACCTCTGGGACTTCCCCTTATATCTGGGGTTGCTTGTAACAAAGATGGCATTACTGGAACTATTACTAAAGTTTTAAAGATAACTTCTACAAGACAGCTACTGTGATTGCCCTGTTTTCAGTGGTAATTGAGTTCCTACGGTGCAGCTTATGAAAGTTTTCTGAGACCTTGTTTTTATGTTTGATCCAAGAGAAGCAGTTTGCTTAAATAACTCATCTCAGTGGGAGGTTTTGTTGTTTTTCTTTTTAAAGACTCTTTTTTACAATTCCTGGTATTAAACTGGAGGGGAGTGAGAAGATCTAACAGCAAGTAAAGATTTAAAAAGCATAACAGAGTTTGGATCTGGAAAAAAAAGCAACAAACAAATAAATAAAAGCCAAAAGAAAACCTCCAAAAACTCCTGCTTTCTTAGTATATTAACCTGACTTTAAAAGGCAAGAGTCCTTTGGGCTCTTTATTTAACTAACTACAATAGCTGTCTTTCAAGAGGGAGATGGGGAAAGGGGCTGGACATGCAGATGAGTAGCCCCCAATACACCTGTAGGGCCTTTCTTCCCTGAGAATGTCTCCATCAGTGCTGAGGAGCATACAGAAAAGCCATTTTACATGGTAGCCAGTGACCCCTGTGTAGCCACCTTCTCTTCTAAAGCAAAATTCATGTGTTCTGAAAAGCACAAAGGCTTTTTTTTTTTTTACCAAGCCATGTGGTAAACCAAGTCAGTTGGGTTTTAAAGCCTTTGTTCTTAGCTCCTGTCTGATATATAGCACTGTGACAGGCATAAGTTTTCTCCTTATTCAGCATGAAATTAACTTGACGTGTTCAAAGAAGCAAAGCTATCAAGCTAGGATCATAATCAGCGTTAGCTTCTTCAGGGGAATCTTCACAGTCAAACGCTAAAATGTAATCTGTACCCACAATGAGTCTCCCGAGCATGGCTGGCATGGCAGCAGTCATTCCACACATGCTCAGGAGCAGCCATGCTCAGGCTGCCCTTGTGGAGGGGTCAAATAAGGAACGAATATTCCTCGTGGCCTCCCCTTGCCTTCCCACAGTAGCCCCAAAGTTGTCACAGGCTAGCCCAAATGCATTGTTTTAAATATGCTTGCGAGGAGTAAGTGCATCCATAGCCATTTGGATCTGGTGTTTTAAATGTTTAAGTGCCTTTTGGGAAGCTTTTAGGCTGAAATGTTGCTGTTAAGACACTGAAATATTAGTAAATCTTGCAAACGACCCAAGTTCTAATGTTCCTCATTTCTGCGGTGCTGCTTGCTGTGCTAATGACCCAGTGACTGGATTTTCTGCTTTTGAAAGCAGAGCTATATGCTGTAAAACTTTCATCTAAGTTGAGCTGCCTCACTCTAATGAATTTTTTATTTGTTTACTTGTTGTTTCACTAGAATTTAAAAGTAGCAATTAAAAAAAAAAAAAAAAAGGTAAAAAACCCAACCAAACTCTCATCCACTAACAAGGAACATGCCTTAATTCAAGGCCTAATATAATGATGGGGGAAACATTACCCTGTGTCCAGTAAAGAGAAAAGAAGTATAGAGAGATGCATAAATATACTTACTATTTTACATGCCAAGCAATGCATAATTCATGTGATGATGATGATGTATGTTCACACCAGCCACCACAGCTACATTTGCCACGCAGCTGTGCCTACGCATGCCTCTGCATGAGCATAGTGCACTCTCCGTTTGTTGGGAATGTCTGAGCTCTTCTCACTACTGGCCCAGCTTGCCCCCCTTTTCCATGTGGTTTGCTCTGTATGAGGTGCAGTACCTCTTGAGTCTGGTCTGTGATTTGAAAGGGAGGCTGAGCTGCACATTCAGCATCAACACAGCGGTTTGAAGCAGAACCTCACCAGCCTGTTCTACACTCTGTGCCCAGATACTCATCAGCCAGAGGCCACAGAGCCTCAAAAAAGAAAAAGCATCAGGAGCAGACAGTAAGAGAAGAGCTCTTGAATGAAATTCAGAGCGAGCCAAGGCAGGTGATTCCTGGGGATATTTTCCCTGGGGCAGAGATGGAGAGTGTGGGGATCAAGCTGCATCCCACCTGGCAGCCAGCAGTGCAAAGCAGCCCTCATCTGCCCTGAGTGGGGAAAGATCTGAGTGACCCTGCAGGACCAAAGGCATGGGTAAAATGCATGACCATCCTTCCTACTCTGTGTGAAGCACGAAAGGAGAGAAGATAGAGGAGATATTAACAGTTTGGCTGCGAGGAAAAGGCAGAGAAAGGGGGCACACCCAACCACCCCAAAGAAGGATGACTTTTTCGTGTCTCTATCCTTCTAGTACCAGCTCTTTACTGCTCATCCCCATCACAGTGGCACTGGTGTTCAGGAGAAGCAGAATGCTGCAGTGCAAGGACTGAAATAAGCCATGGGAGGGGAGGGCTGGAGGCTTGGCACAGCTGTGGACCAGCTCTCACCATGGCATCTTCCTGTGATGCTCAGCCAGCCTCAAAGAGGTACAGAAACCTCCTCCTCCCTGCCTTTTTTTTCTTTAAACTCCTCTTAGTTTCAAAACTTCATATTAGAGTTCCAAAAGCAGACAGGATAGTGTGTTTGGAGAGCTGTAGGTCTTTATTATGGTAAAATCATGACGTCTAAAATCCAATTCAGCCTTTGCTATAAATAAGTATAATGAAGAATTTAATGATATTTCCACTAAAATTAGTTAGAAGGCAAACTTTAAGAAATGATACAGATCATTAACTGGGAATATTTCTCAGAAGAGATTTGTTATATTAAAAAGGCACTGAAATTACCAGCGTTAATCAACTGTATTGTATTAAAAACTCTGTATAGATTAATTAAGTACTTTAAATATGAAGTAATAAAAAAAATTGAGGTAGAGGGGAATCACAGGCTGGAATCTGGGTCTCAGAGACCCAGAGAGACTCCTGATGCTTTCCTCGCACTTCTTAAGCACCCAATTTAGTAAGAATTTAGTTTAAATAATTCTTCTTGGTCAATGTAAACTGTTTTAAATACCCCAACTCCTAAGTTACAAAATTCCTGGGTATGTAAGCAGCATCACTTTTAATTAATTTTTTTCAAATGCAAGTGCTGGGCTTTTCTTCTGGGCCTACCCTGGGCAGAGTCTGGTGATTAAGGGCCAAAGAGTATATCTGAACTTAGTTTTATACAATTTCTGTGATATTTAGCTGAGATTCTTTGCCTGTAGGATCTGGCATATCTAGGTGGTCTCCTGCTTGAACAGCCCTGGGTTTGTTTAGTCATTGACTTGAGATAAGAAGCACATTCAGCTCAGTACACCTACAATTTGTGTTTGCCAGTGAGGACGACTTAGCCCCTTGGGTAAGCTCATTTAAAAGTAGCTCAGTTAAAAGTAACAGATGATATATATTTTTAAATACTGTCAGATAGGTAGGGTACAGCCTTGTGGGTGACACGGGGCAGCTTCTCTCTCATGTGGGCTGCAACAGTCTTGCATGGTTAGAAAGAAAAGGTCTTGTGTTGATGGCAAAGTAGCAACCTCCACAACACAGCCAGTGGTTCCAGGAGTATGTGGTCCTCTTATATCCCAAAGGATTAGGATGTTCACTGTTAACTCCTGCAGAAAAAGTATATTTTGCTGTTGTGACTCAGGAAAAAGTAAACCTGTTTGCTTTGCAAATGCCTGCCTGAATGTCACAATGTTTTCACAAGCTTTTGCCAAACCAACCAGCACCAAGCAAAGAATTAAAAAATAACAGTAATGCTTCCTCTACCTACAGCATGTAATGATAAAGCAGAATCTGTAAGAGAGGTCAACAAAGGCTCTCCTCTTCCTGCCTTCAAGACACAAGGTGAAAATATCTTTTCTGGTAGAAAGGCCTAAAAAGAAATTCATAAAATAATAAACTTTTAAATAGTCTTCTTCCCATTCTGCACATGCACATACTACAACTTAGCCTCCTAAATTGAGGGAAATATTACTAGCTCTTGGGTGTTTGCAGAAGAACCTCCTGTATGTCGTTTTCAAACCCATGTGCATTACAGAAGACATTTCCTCTAAAGAGCCTCTGATTCAGTAACTGCTATTGAAAAGGCAGCCCAGAAGTAGAACATTTCATTGGTTTGAACTAAAACTTCCAACTTGAAAGCTGGAAGATGTGGATTTTTATTTTATTTTTTTAAAACGAGCTTAACATTAACCAAAAAAAAGAAAAGAAAAAAGTGCAGTTTGTTTGGCTCAGTAGTTGGTGTTATCATATGTTCTTGTCCTCCAGTTTCTTATTCCAGCTGTGTGGTGCTTTAAAAGATGCTGGATAATACCACAGACTGGCTATCAGAAACAGGTCAGCAGCTGATCTTCTACAGCTGCTTTGTAGCAAATTCCTTAAAATTCAAAAGCCCTTCAGCCAAGTCCCCAGTAGTCAGGGAGCTGTTGGATATACAAGTTTTGTTGTAGTGCTTCTCACATTCTGGGAATGCTTTTTAGTTGTGTGATAAAAATACTGACATATATCCACATAGAATGCAATAACCTGAAATGTTTGTAGCCACTGACTATCACCGAGACAGAATGAGCTGCTTTCATTTATTTATTTTATTTTATGGCAATAGTAAATCAGAGAATTCCTTCACCTGTGGAATTCAGCTCAAAGGCTACACTTGTAATTAATTGAAACACCTAGATACTGTCTTATACTGGAAATAGGTTGACACTGAAGTCAAACTTCATTTTTTTCAATCATTTTAAAATAGCAAAATAGACATTTTTTCAAACAGTCATGGATTTTCTCTTTTTTTCCTAATGTTTGTTTTGACTTTTTCCTCCCTTAGCAGTGGTCACTTTACTATTGGCCAGGCAGTAAGATAAAAACCTGCAAGTAGCTAAACCCATTTCTTTTCACCTCCCAGGCACTTTTCAGGGTGGATCTCCAAAAGCAGCAATGGTACTTGTGAGGAACCAGGCATTAAGGAGGGGCTTTACTGGTGCAGCAGTGTTTCTGCTCCTGGGGGAACTGTGGTGGCTCTATGGTCATTTTTCAGGCATGAGGAAACCATGGGAGTCAGAATGCCTTTGGGGGAGGCAGAAAAATGCTTTGGCTGTGAAGATTTGTGCCTCAAGGAAAAAATTACCTGGGTGAACATTACCTAATATAAAAATATCTCATCTTAGCTCTGTTTTTCAACTTCTGTAGAGGCAGATCTCAGTCTTAGAGTTGGTGCTGAATAGGGCAGAGGTGAAGGATTAAGGGGATGAAGGAACAAGGCTGAGCCTGGGAAGAATGGGAGTGAATAGGGCAAGGTTTTCTAGTTGTCATTTTGTCTTACCATCCAACTCTAGCTTAATTGCCAATAAATTAAACCAATTCCCTTCCACATCCCTCCAAGTCTGCTTTACCTGGGATGGTGACTGGTAAATGTTCTCACTCCTTTTCAACTCACTAGCCTTTTTGTCTCTCCATAATACATGCCCTGTTGAGGAGGGAGGAGTGGTAAGGTTGCTGGGTGAGTATCTGTAGGCATCAAAGGTCAGACCTGCTGCAAAGAGGGCACCACAATGGTGACATTGGAGCAATTTTAGGAGGGAAAATATTATGAACTTTGACAGATTCCTGTGCAGAAAGTGCAAAAAGAGTTTTGAGGCAAGGAACAGGAAGGCTATGAACTGAGGAAGGTTAATCTAAGCAAGAAGAAAAAAAAATATTTGGCTGAGGAAGGTGCTACAATTGAGGGTTGCTGGTTTTTAAGCCATTTAGCCAACTAACACCAAAAACATGTAAAGTTCCTATAAATTAAAGGATAAATGTAAACACTGTATGTGAATTTTCAAGGATACTTGGGAGGGAAAAAAGGCATATGAGGCAATAAACATAAC
Organism: Indicator indicator; assembly: GCF_027791375.1. Classification (NCBI taxonomy): domain Eukaryota; kingdom Metazoa; phylum Chordata; class Aves; order Piciformes; family Indicatoridae; genus Indicator; species Indicator indicator. The sequence goes on from NC_072031.1 coordinate 2,039,871, forward strand.
TCTAGGTCATAAAAATAGGTCTTCTGTTTATGGATGGTTAGCTGGCAGTAACTTATGATGCTGCAGTACATCCCTCCGAAGCAGAGGTGAGGAGCACAGGGCACAAAGCAAAACCTTATCCAGGGTTTCAGAGGGGTCTGAGGGCTGTGTGGTATCTATGCCTTTCTCAGCTTCACTCTGCACTCTGTCTGGTCACAAGGCTCTGTCAAGGGATGTCTGTTTGGATCAGCTACCAAAAAGAGCTTTTTCTATTTGTTCATGTCCTTTCCTAGTAGCACAGCCCCAATGCCATGCTAGGCAGGAAACCATCACTTTGGCTCACTGTTAATATCTCCTTTTTCCAAGGTGTGTTACAAAACCAGTGCTACACCCAAGTAGTTCTAGTGAGCTCATAACTTTTCTGCCTGTTGGTGAGGCAGACTCCTTCAGCAGAAGTGAATATGTATTAATGCTATAAACCTCCTCCGGTAGTGAACAGCATCAGCTGAAGCTACATCACTTCCATGTTACTTGATTAGAAACTCCGAAGTGATAGTTTGTCTCAAGAACCCGCCTAAACTAGATCAGAAACACTTAATTGGCTTTTTCTGCTTTCACTGGGAGGTGCCAATTAAGCAGACTCCACTGAAATGTTTGAGGGCAGCAAGGTCAAACTCAAAAAGCTGTGAACTGGGAGGTAGAAGGGGCCATTAAATAAGATCAGCTGTGTCCCTGAATTAGGAGAAAGGTTCCTAATTTGTGAAGCAGCCTCTTGCAGCCAGCAACACAAGCACAAGCTTGCAATGAAAATATCCCCAGAGTTACTGTGTTTGGTTAGAAGAAAAAGAAGAACCTCTGTGTCCATGTGCATCCCCCAACTCCTGCAGTGGGTTACATGGTTTGAAAATTCTCTCCAAACTTGCATTTGAGTGGTTCTTACTCTCTCTTCTAGTTCAGTAGTAACAGCTGGGGGTTCTTAATTAATGTTTGCATCTTTTAGGGGGTACCTGGTCACCAATTTTACTGGAAGTAATGCTAGCAGCAGAAACAGAAGAAATGCCTATATCCTAAAACTGCAGCCACTTCCTACAGAAACATTTGACCCCAGGCTGAAGGATGAGGCCTCTAGTGTGCTCCAGGACAGGCTCACTGCATCCCTCTGGTGCTCACTAATCCTGGCCTCTTTTTCTCTGTTGATGGAAGGTGATCATCACCCATAGGCAACAGACTCAGGAAGTGTGGCTGGAAAACAGGATGCAATCACACAAATACTCACTTTCAGTGTAAGTCATCACAGTGTAAGTGCCTCATACTCAGACAGACTTCCAACGCAGCATGAAAATAGGTCTCTGAGTTCCTGTGCCTCAGCAATGATTGGGAAGCAGACTACAGGATCGTCAGGCAGTGTCTTTTCACAGTCCTTCATACTGTGGTTAGGAGAAAAAATAATAGGCACTCTCTGAATTGCTGTGATTTTCAATTGCCTGAAGTGATGCAAGGAACCAGTACTTCTTAATAAGGTTTTGTGGTTTCATTGCACGTGTTTCATTTGAAGGTAAAGAGTATTTGCACAGACACTAAAATACAGTGTAGAAGAACTCTATGGAATTTATGCTGCCCCTGGGCTTAAAAGTGTCCATATCTGTGGGTTTATGTCCACTTTTTCTTTCCAGAAATGTTTGTGGGGTGAATTTTAAATACTTTATCATGTGCATGAGTTGTCAATGTACAGGAGCTGGGTTAGGGTGGTTGAGCTGCTGTAAGCCTGGTGCTTTTAGAAAGAACAAGTACCTGTGCAGCAGACTTAATTCCAGGAGGTACAGGCTGAACGTGCTGCCCTTCTGCTGCCTAATTCTGATACATCCTCCTAATTAGACTTACTATACAGAAACTGGGCATTTGCACATTTAAATTGGAGCTTTTTAAAAACAGAAAATTGTTTCCTGTGATCAGAAAAAACATTAGCTGTTAGCTTTCTCTTGCATAAGGTGCTGCTGATAGCTTTAAAAATAAATAATTTTGAAAAAGACAGTCACTTCTAGCCTACAACTTGGACATTACAGAGTGAAAAAAAGGGTTTCAGTTTTGGGTAAAGCAGCTTAATTGGTGCCTGGGACCAGTAACTTTAATCAAATGTTTAGGGCACTTATCCTACCAGAGTAAGTGTTCAGAAATGCAGTGCTTCAGCAGCAGTTTGCATTAGTGGTAAACAACCATCATGATGTTCCTGCTTGTTATATTAGAGCTTAAATGTTCTGTGATGCAGAACTGCTAGTTCTGCTTATAGAGAGCTATTACTTCCAACTGAATGAGCTATTGAGGAGAATGTCTTTTGAAAGAACAACTTCAGAGCCTCGCAGGAGAAGGCTGGTCTCCCCATGCTGGAATGGAAGTTCAGTGCTCAGAGTTTGGCAGTAGGGTTTTCCTTGCCCTTCCCTAAAAAACAGGTGCATGCATCTCCTCTTCTCCTCCCTTTCTCAACATTTATTTATTTATTTATTTATTTATTTATTTATTTATTTATTTGTAAGTATTTAGGTCAAAATTAGAGTTGCACAGAAGCAGAGATTTGAGATGGAAAAGAATTCACTCCCAGCATTGTGTTAATATTGGAGCATCAATTACATAACAGTCCTTTTGACTTTTTGCCAGACTATGCATTCAGTCCTGTGCTTCAAATTTTCTCTGATGTATAAGAAAGTTCTGTTTGCATCTATGTGTGTTGCCATTTTCTAACAGCACTATGAGCTAAGGGTCAAACACTGTATTCCCAAACAGGGTACACACTTGAAAAAAAGTATGGCTTTAAGATCATTATTGTTTTGACCTTTCTTCTGCTTTTCTGCTCAATTCATACTGTGATCAATCAATAGCTGCTGTGGGAACCCTGGGTCAGTATCATTTAAACTGGTTAGTTTGTCACAATGATGCCACTTCAAATACTGCAACACTGAAACCTTGCCATATAAAGCAAAAAGTGTGGTAGAAGCTAGCTGGAGAAAGGGAAAAAGCAGATATTTTTCCTTGAAACATTTCTTTTACAACATTTCTGAGCTGAGCAGTGTGGATTTATGTTGATATAAATTATTCTTATAGAAACAGAAATGGCCAGAAACCCCTGGGAGAACTGCTTCCTGAATCTCAAGCAGATCATAGAGAAACCTAAGACATCACAGGAGCATGTGAGGAACTAACTCTGTCTCTCACCAAATTAGTCTGAAATGCTCTGGTTCATTAAACCTAAACTTAAATTACTTGCACCCCAAACTTTCTGCTTAGTAAGAAATATGAATTTGTTAGAAAACTCCTTATCTGACCAAGGTTTTGTTTTCCCCTGTAAGAAAAATGTGTTTTCCTGGAGTTGTGCACCTGTTGGCGTGGAGGCATTTGGGCTGCACGTCCTGGCCTGAGTAAGCCTCCCCTTCATGGTACTTTTCCAAAGCATTTGCTACTTTTCTTTTCCCTCTTTCCTTTTCTTTTTTCCTTTTCCTTTCTTTTGTAAACAAAGAAAATCTTAGCTTGCAGACTTAATGGAAAACATGGACCATCTGTGAATGTTACTTGCAGCTCATTTGCTTCAGTGGCAAATATTAAACGGTGTTGTAAAGATCCGCTGAAATTATGGAAATGGGCTTTAACATTAAAATCAAAGTGCAATTAGAACATTTCACTGTGTAATTGTCTGGCAGACTAAGATCCTACACAGAAGACACCCAGCTTTCTGATTTATTGGTCACAGGTTGTTTCTTTAGAGCTACATAAGATGGAATATGTTTTTGTATTTGTATTTTTTAAATGACCTACTCAATTACGAAAAGGCTGCGCACACACATCTCAGGGTTTATTTTGTATGACTGCTTCCTACATTTCTAACCTGTTATCTCCATTTTCTCTAACCCAGCATAGATTGAAACTTGCAGGATGTAGGGGCAGAGGATCCAGACAACAGCACCTTCATGTTTTTCATCTGTGCATGTCCTCCTCTGGAATATGTATCATTGATTTGAATTATTATTCCGACATAAGAAAAAAACCCAAACAGTTAATTACTAGTGTGTCCCAGAATGTTTTGTAAGTAAACACCACAGATCAAGACACCTACAATCAATCACAAAACATGCCCATTTATACCATCTTCAGAAATTAAGAGGTTTGGGGGGAAAATTTTTGATTTAGTGTTGAAATTCCTGAAAAGAATATTTTACATGTAGCTACGATGTTACGATTGCAATTTGTTTGCCAAAAGCACGCTACAGAAGGTCTGCGCTTTGCTGTTTTATATGAAACAATGAGGAATTATGATAGGTAAGAGCTGGCCAGTGATGCATGGACTCCTAGAGCTTTTAATTTATGTACAGGGTGCTCTCAGTAAGAATATATTTACTGACTCATGCAGCTGAACACGAGGAGCTCAGCCCTGGAAATGAAATAACAAGCAGTTGAAATTACTGCACAGGGGTTTTTAAGTGTAAAAGCTTTTTGGAGACTTTTTTGCTCAGTGTTTATGTGATAAGGGTCCTATTTGTAACTAGGTTCCCAGGTGCTATTGTAATGCAAATATTTTTTTTTTTTAAATGCACACTGTGAGCTCCAGTCTAGCTTCAGGAGTAAATATTGAAGTACCTCTAATACTGAACATTTGTTGAATGCCTTAGCATTCCTGTTCTAATAATTTAGTTTATTTACTTGTAGAATAATGTTAGTCTTAAGGGGGGGAAAAAAGTCTCCTACTTAAATCAAGAGAAGTTTGGATTTTTCTTGATAAGGTGAGCAAGGAGAGGAGAAGCAGGTGATCTGAGCTCTAAGGTGAAATTATATTACAATGCTGTTCCTTATGAGGGCAGAGGTATTCTTCCAATCAGGTGAATTGCTTCTCAGGGACCACTGTTGCTGTGTGGAAGGTGGATGTGGCTGCATCTTGGCATTGCAAACTACCGAAGATGGAACAAAGGAACTCCTGTAGCTTCTAGCATTACAGGTGCTGCAGACATGAGTCTTGTTCCTGTAAGCACACAAGGATATTGCTAAAAATTAGATTTCCCCATGGTGGTGGATTCAAAAGCCAGGTGTTTCCTGCTGCTTCTGCTGCTCAGCAGTACTGGTGATGTGAGCCTCCAGCTCTTGTTCTCACTTAGCCTGTGTTAACCAGGGCAACAATACTTACATTTTAGTAAATACCTTAAAACCAGATACTGAACTCAGAAAGGATCTCCGATTGCTTCTGTTTCTTGTAATCTGACTGTGATGGAATTCAGTTGTGCATGATCACAAAAAGCAGCTCTCATCTCATAGAAGCTTTGGGTAGGTTGGGGCTGTTACCAGCACACTGTTCCTCAAGATGTTGAAAATCTGCATAAACAAAATGCAACTCCACACTGGGTGGCTGCAATGGCTGCCTTAACCAAACCTTTCTCTGTTTCATCTAATGTTGATGTTGTCTAATATTTTATTTGGATATGAAAATTGGGCTGATTTAGCCATTTATCCTTCAACTGCTGCTGGGTTTGTCAAGCTCCCTGTGCCAGGTTGGCAGCCATTGTGAAAACATTGCAGTTGCTGGCACTGTATGTTAAGCAGTGATCAACTTTTGAGGCTTTTAATTGTACCAAGGAAATAATTGCTTTGCACTAACTAATCTTCCATTTGTGGAAATGCTGGGGGGTCTGTGTGGTTTGTTAACCATAACCCCTTTAACACCAATGCCTTAGGACAGGGAGGACATGTTATTAGGACTAAGTGGCTTTGACTGGACTTTGAGCTACTACCTGGCTAGCAACTGTAAAAGTGTGTCCTTCACCTGACTGGTTATTGTGTACGTTTCACAGGATGTTAGGGGTTGGAAGGGACCTACAAAGATCATCAAGTGCAACCCCCTTGCCAGAGCAGGAGATTTGGCTCTGGGATAATAGTTCTGCTGAAGGCAGCAGGTGAAGATCGTTTGTTGGGTGCAGTCCTTACAAGAGGTGAGCCAGGTGGGGGTGATAAGGTTTGAAAAGCACATCAGTGCTCAAGACCTGGAGGTTAAAATGGGAACTAGGTGGCACCTGAAGGTCATGAAGTAAATTAGGAGAACTAGTTTTGGCTAGCAGTTGAAGCTGTGGGCTGTTGTTTTAATCCCTCATTTATGCAGTGTCTTGGAGGGCTTCTGTAACCTCAGCTCATTTTGGCTCTGATCAATGCTGTGTGTGGAGCTACCAAGCAAGATGGACTGACAAGGACTTCTATAGCAGAGACCTACCTTTCTGGTTTGGAGTCAAGGCTTCTACCACCTCAAAGTGAGTCAAGGCACTTGGGAGCTAAGGTAAAGCAATTGTTTTGTGCATTCTTGGCCATTTCTCAGAGTTAATGTGCTATAGGGTTTTCTGTGCAGAGGATGTTGGTTTTTATTAATGCTGCTAAATACTTGGATCACGCAAAACATTTCTCTACGGGTAAAGAGAGCTAAAAAAAATAATCTCAGCAAACATCATGCAAATGAATCTGCTTTCACAATACAATTTCCCTGCAAACACCAACATGGTGTAGGTCTTTGTAATGTGATAAATCAGCTGAAGCAGCAGGAATGTAAGTGAAGGAATAGCAACTTTTTTGAGCACCTCTGGAGGTTAATTGATGAAAGGATTTTGACTTGATAAACACAACAGGAGGATTTGGATGCTTTTGCTCAGGTGAAAACCTGTGTAGTCTGTGCTGCAAGGTATTTATTTAACAAGAACTGTATGAACATTTAAGATGATTATGTCTCCTTCTCAAAAGAAAAAAAAAAGGAAAAGAAAAAAGGACTTTCTCCATTTCAGTCTGAAGTACCCCACTATCCCTGTGATATTCCAGGTAATTTTAGATCTCTTTAAGGGTTTAGTCCTTGGATATATGTACGTGCTAATCCATGAAGTAGGTAGAGCAGGAAAATGATTTCTGGGCTGTGAATCCCCTAAGGACGGGAAACAAAAAAAAAAAGAATGGACTAAGGCAACTTTGCAATATGAAGCTGGTACATGGAGATGACAAACAGTCAATGCTGGCACAACACTGTTGTTTAGCTTTCAACCAAGTTAGACTTGCTGCTACCACTGGGGAAACTAATAACATAACAAATGAAACTATTGTTCAGTTTCATTAAAAAGAAATCTGATAAAATGGGGGAAATTGAATTAGCCAATCTCAATAGAGGTACAGCTTGTTGGAGCAAAAGCAATATCATCTCTAATAGAATATGTCCCAGCTAGTTTTGGCTGGTCCACGCAGCCATGGAGGATGAATTCTGTGTGCAGATGCTGGCACAGCCATGCAGTAAGCTAATGTTAGCATTAGTGGGTCAGCAATCTCCATCTCCAGCAGCAGCTCCATAGCCAAGGCTGGCAGGGATACTTGTTAGATCAATGTGATTAATTGATTTCTCTTGGCAAAACAGCATAGGGCTTCCATCCAGTGAGGCTGACATGCCACTACTGAGCGTCTGTCAGGTAGTGTTTCCTGAAATCTGTCTGAATGCCATGTGCCAGCCATCACTGTGGCTACTTTGCAGGTAACTGTTTAGGCTGCATTTTTCTTTGTCTCTTCATTCTTCCTTTAGAATCACAAAGCTGAAAAATATTTTTATGCCCAGGCCCCTTGATGATGTAGGCCAATACTGGCTTTATTGTGACTGCCAGTCTCCTGACAAACCTTCATGTACTTAACTTTGAGTTTTCCTACCTGGAATTTTCAGGTTTGTGTGGTTGTATCACTTAACAGTGACTCAATTATTGTACCAAAAATAATCAGTACTTGCTCATTTTATGTTGGAAAACGAAGTCATTATGACCTGCAGTTAACATTGTAGCCCATTTAATGGGACCTTTTGGGGTTTCTGAGCTACCTCTGGTACAACCCAGTTCCCTGTCTTGTCTCTGCAAATATGGACAGAGCAGAGTGGGATGCCCTATTTTGTATATGTAGAACTCATAAGAAAGAAGAGTCTGTAGAAGTTTCATTGGCACCTTTAGTTAACATGTGAGCACATCTGTCTCACCTTTATTGCGTGTAGCATTTCATTTGCTACAGTGTCTGAAAGCTCTGTTTGTTGGCAAAAATTGAGGTGGAAAGGGACAAAGTGTGGCTGTCTTGGGTTTGGTTTGGTTTTCTTTTTGTTGTTGTTAATTTTTTCCCTTTCATAGTTTAGTAGGGCAGTGCAGTGCAGGATCACAAAAAGGCAGTAACCACACACGGCTATAGAGAAACCTAAGAAGTACAGGATTGACAGGAGCTGTTGGGCTTTGGAGCAGGATGGGGTAGAGGGCAGAGGTATGAAAGACCCAGTTATAATAGTGATAGCACACTTCAGGTAGGATCGGTGTATTTTATATGTAATAGAAATGCCTACATATGTTTGGCAACAAAAGGGATGTTTAAGGAAGTTAATCTGAATTCAGATTTGTAGAGGATTACCTAGCTAGCATTAACCCCCTTTGATGTCTCAGTATTAGAATATCCTTAAATCAGATTCCTTATTGCTTATATAAATTAAGGTTGTTTAATTCTAAATTAGAGAATTACATATGCTTATTTTTGCACCTTTATTCTGTGGGAATTAATTTTCCAGAGCTACTTTTTCTGGTAGGCTTCTGGCTGCCTTTTGCTAATGAAAGCAGTGTTGCCATAGAGAGAACATCTCTTTCTATAGCATGGTTGTCTGGGGACTTTAAAGTGCTAGAGTGGCTGTTTGGTAACGCTGTTACTTGTTGCATCTTCTAAAATACCTCTTGTGTCATCTCATTCTTGCAAAACCTGGACATTATAACTGTTCAGGTTTAAATAGTATATTATCAGACTTAAAAATCTACTGTCCTTCAATGATCAGAGAGAACTACTTCATTTTTGGTATGTGAGGAAATGAAACATTTTGTAACAGAAACTTTCATCTTTGACCTGTGGAATGAAATGACCTTGCATGGTACAAGACTTACATTTAAACTAATGGGCACTAAAATCTGCTATACAGAGTTTTGTGTTTCCACTTCTGTAACTCCAATTTGTAAAACATTTCTATTTAAGCAGATTTAAATATGGCTATGTGAGTAAAGCTATTGGATAATGAAGAGGGGAAAAAAATTGAAGATTAATATGCTGGAGAAAGTGAGGATGTGTGGTAATTGTCAGAAAGAAAAGGTTTTTGAATCGCTGTTGGGTTGTTCCTGAAATATGACACAAGAACAGGGAGATAGAGATGAGTGGAAGTCTGATGTGAGTCTGAATGCCCAAATTAGAAAACAGTTGGAAACAGGTTCCATGTGGGCTGCTTTCAGGGCCATCAGCAATCCTCACAGCAGCTGCAGGAGTCTGTCACAGTGTCACATGTGCAGAGACTTTATTATATAGGAAGGTTTTTTTGCTGTTAATCTTTGGCAGTGTTATTAACTGCTCTCTCATATGCTGAAAGGCAGACTGAGTCCATTCTTTTGTGTGTTTTCTCTCTTGTTTTGACTGCTGAGGTATGAATGGTATTTCAAAGCGCTTGGAAAGTTGGTTCATGACTACCATCAGGTTACTGGTGATGAGGAGCAAGAGTTGTTGTGATGTAGACTTGCACTGTGCACTCAGGAAGATGCCTGTTTGAAATAAGCAGGAAGTTAAAATGCTGCTGTATCATCAAGAGGTTTTGCTGATGGGGAAGGAAAACATGTTTTCTTTTGGGTCTGAGTCCTGCAACTCCCACCTCAGACATGGTAGCCTGTCAGCTCTCCTTGCTATCCCTCTGCTGCAGTTCCTGAGGAGATGTCTCCTTTGGTTAGCTGGGAAATCAGAAGTATTGTGGACACCTGGGTGTTAGTGTATTGTCCTTGAGTTTGTGCTTCAGGATAAGGCTTCAATTATCTTTGCCATCACTGGAGGACTGCAGTGGGGATGGGTGGTGGGAAACAACATTAATTTGGGTTTTTCTTCTTTGCTACACATGAGTATTGTAGGAATGTCATATACTTGGGAGATAAATTGATGTTTCCAGCAAACTTTGAGATATGAACATTTTGAAAGAGTTACTGGTGGAGTGTGAGCAGATGTGGCGGGGCAGTGCTTGTGGGTGCTGTGACTTATGAAGCATCATTCTAGTTCTGCCTTTGGTGTGGATTCCAACACTCTGTTTTGTTACAGTGCTAGAGCTTTTGCAATTTTGAAACTGCTTTGTTTTGATGGGACAGAAAATAAAGCAAGGTGATGGTCAAATGCTAGCATCTACAGCTTTTTTTCTGGGCAAGACCTGTAGTGAATTGACTTGAGGTACTGGAAGTAGAAGGAAGCATAGTGAATCTCTTGTTGTTGGAGTCTCCACTGTGAGAATGCGTGTAGAAATGTATCCCAAAGAATCTCTGAATAATCTCAGCAGTTGTGGTTTCATTAGCATGCCTTTGTCTTCCTGAATTTCTCCATCTGACTACTAAAATTATGTGGAAGTGTTCTTTTGTGAGTGCAAGCATTTTGATGTATTCAGAAAACATATTAATCAAACTTGAAAGTGTTCATGTTTCATGTCAGCAGATTAACTTCTCAGTTGTTCCATGGAACTACAATATATATTTTTTTTTACTATTCTTCAATAAAAAGTAAAATGTAAGGATGAAATTTAATGAGGATCCAATAAAACTCTAAATGCAGTTTAGGGTCTACTGCCTAAATTCATACATCTTTATTTCTGCAGAATTTACTTCTCTTATTAAACTAATGCTGCAGTTTCACCGTTTAAACGGAGCAGTGACATGGGTGGTCAAAACCAGGGACGAGTGGAATGGTCTGTGACCACCCAATATTCATCATTTATGAAAAGTGGTGAAACATCTGCAGTGGGGAAGGGGAGGAAATGGTGATTGAAAAGTGGTCTTGGTTTGAAGGTAAAACATAAGGAATTTAAAAGTGATCAGTGCAGGGAGAGGACTACTTTACAACAACCCCCCCAGACCACCATTACTTAGGCATTTATGTATGGGAAAACAAAAGCAAGTAAGGCAGAGATTTTCCTGCAAGGCTTCATGAATACTGCAGTTATTCACAGGCTTATGATACTAAAATACTTCATGAGGAAAGAATATAATCTTTATAGATGTACTTTTCTCTTATAGAAATTCTTATTGTGAAGGCTTTATTAATTAACTAGGCCTATGGTACTTTGTGGAACCCTCCCTAATGTCACAGTCTATTTAACCCTGGATGGAGCAGGCCTTTACAAAAGGAAGAGTGAGTTGTTGTTAACAGATGATGTTGATGAAGCTAAACTGTCTCAGCTGAGAGCAGGAAGAATTTCCATTTCCCCCTGGTATTTGCTGTATCCTTTCTTTCCTATATCCAGTTTGGGTTTCTCAGCAGTATGATTTTAGAAGCCTTTAAAAATGGCCACATGCACATCAAATTGTGAATTCAAAGGCTGATGGAAACTGCTTTCTCAGCTTACTTCTGAATCTCAGGAAAATCCAACTGCTGTTACATAATGCTTTGTATGCTGTGAGATGTATCATCCCTTTTGATGAGGAACAAACAATAGATCTCTGTAGTGCATGACTGCTAAAGCATTACTGAGCTGGCAAAATTGATACTTCAATACCCTGGACTTGACTTTAGAGTTTTTGTTTGTTGAAACGTGTAGCTCAGGTAACCATTTCTGCTGCATGGTTGCATTGGATTTCCTGTCTAAAACTACACATTTTTAAGAAACAGAGACTTCCCCATAGTTGGTAGTTTCTAAAAGAAAATATGTGCACATCTTTATGGACTAAGTGTTTTCTTGTTGTGTGTGGCTGGGCTTGTACAAGTTCCCATGAAGAGGACTGATGTTTTTTGGCACTTCCTTTGGCTGGAAAGCATAAACCGTTAGTCTAAACTTAGGCTGTGTTTGAGCTGAGTTAATTTTCCTCAGAAGAGGACAGCATTCTTTCTGCTGTGATGCTTTCACCAACATCTTTGATCAGGTGCTGTTTGCTGTCTCAGAGGCAGTAGTCCCTTAAGAAAATATTTGGGGCTGCTATATGTTTGGTTCAGTTAACCAGGGTAAGACCCCATGCCTTGTTCCAAGAAGAAAAGCATCATTCTGACATCTCTCTGGATTCTATCAGCAGGACCCAGTCCTGTTTCTGCTCATCACTGTGGAAGCTCTGGCAAAACAGATCACTTGGGCTCTTAGTCACTGGCCAGTCAAAAGTAGTCCTTTTTGTGACCTGAGAGAAACGTTCCTTTAGATGAAAGAGTAAGCTTGTAATGTAAAGGTTAAAGCACAGTCATACTCAGTCAGTTGTATTTTAAATTTATCTTAATGCTTGGGAATTGTCAGCCAAGCCAGCTTCCTTTTCTGCTTAAGGAAGGGCTGCTTCTCTCCATTCCTGAATACTTCAGGGCATTAATTGACAACAGTTCCCTCCTCTTGCTATTTGGACTCAAATAGATAAATAGATTAGTTTCCTGTGACCTAATTTTTTGTGAGAGTGCCTTTCCCTTTTTGTCTTTTTTCCTTCTCTCCTCTTCCCCCCCCCTAGTCTCTCAATTTTTTTTTTTTTTTAAGAAATGGGGCCTGCCTGGCTCTTTAAGATCTATCCACTTGTATCTTGGATTTAAGACTCTTGAGATTTTTTTGCAGCCATTGACTGTTTTGATGTACACACGTCTCCTCTGCTTTAACCCTGTGCTACTTATCACACAGGCAGCCTGAGGATCATGAGTATTTAGAGAGAGACATTGAAGGCCCCCAACACTGTACCAAAAGCATCTGTGTGGCTAAAACCTTCTCATGTATCATGCACAAGGTAACAAGATGAGAGGACGCTGTTAGGATGCTCTTACTTTACTTTGTCACAAGGCAGTATTAAATTCCCATGGTGATTATCCTAGAAAATGCTCTGATTGGGAATGGATGCCTTGTGTGAAACAACTGACACAAAGACATGTTGGTAACAGGTCTGGTGTTACATTAGGGTGCTGAGCTAGAAGGGTTTTGAAGAAACAGAGCACACAACTTTTCCTGCCTACATTTTGTACTTCAGGTAAGCTTAATGCAAATGAGAAACTGGTGACACAAGACTAATAGCACTGTTTAGCCTGTAATACTCTGTACTTAATAATGGCTCTGTACTTAACATTTTCAGAAGAGTAAAAACAATTCACTCCACAGGAAGCCCTGTGGCTATTGGTTTCCAAAAATGAACACTCAGACTAAGACAGATCATGGTGTGTAATGAAACAAGATAAGCATCTAATGCATGTTATTTCCAGTGAAAGATCACTCCATGTCATAAAAGTGTAGCTGCAGACAGTTCTAGAAAAAGTAATGGTGGTATAACATGGGCACTTGGAAATCACAGCAGGTTGATGCATCTTTATAATCCAAACACAGGCAAAATTAGAGCAAATGCTTTTTGTGAAGTTAGAATTATACCTAGAGCTATTTCTTGTCCCATAGATGTTCTTCCAATCATTTTTAGTGAAAATTAAGGTCAGAAGTAGGACTTGTCTTCATTTTCTCAGGTGGGACTGTCAACATGTCCAGATCTCATTGCTTCCATGTTTTGAGAAGAGCCAAGAGATGACTCAGTGTTCACTCATCATTACACTTTCATCAGGCATTGCAATAGTAGTAAAAAACTGGGAAGCAAAAACATAGCCCTCTCTTCTTCTACCTGATAATCTAGATAGATTGATGTAAAATGCTACCCAAACCAGTGCTCTGCAGTGTGCACTTCTGGTGGGTTTGTGGTGACACCAGGCTGTACAGCTGTGCTGATCTGCTGTATATTGCCAGGAGACTTTCACTCTTGAACAGCCAGCCTTGAGAGAGAAAGATCTCTGGTCAAAGACTGTGCATAGAACAGTGCAAGCATCTTCACAGCACTTTGCAGCCATGACTCCAGAACAACCATTTTGGAGATGTAAGCTTAATCTTCTCTGGACATCAGTGAGCTGCTCCAGTGTTAGCTGAGCTTATAATTGGTGTGAAGTGGAGCCTAGTCTGACACCAAAGGAATACACAACCAGAGTCCTTTTCACTGTTTATGACTAGCCCTTATGTTCCAGCTATAACACAGAACTAGAAGTCTCTCACCCAGGACCTTTCTGCTGTCAGGAGAACTTCCTTCCCTGGCATAAATGGCCTGGGAAACCTCTCACATGGAGAAGTTTAGAGGCACTCAAAGCAAGAGCTTTCTCGTATTTCTAATTTTACTCCCTAATGCACAACTGCAGACTGCAGGAAACATTGACATAAGAGAATGCTAAATTCCATTATATTAAACATCATTTCAAGAAAGCATACACATTTTTCATCCTTTGCTCAAGAAAAAATAAAGCATTACAAAAGTGAAACAGCAATTGCAGGAAAATAATGTGGGGGGGCGGGGGGGGGGAAATGTGCATGAAAGAATGGAGAATGTTTTTCTTGCTTTCTTCCTATTTGAGCACAGCTGGAGGACACAAACCAAAGACATTTGTTATATTGCTGCATAATCCCATTTGCAATGATCACTCTCTGATGCAGCAGATAGAAGGGTGTATTAGAATGCCTTTAAGTATTTGTTATCCCTTTATTTTATGTGTACAACTAGCAGCTGATATCTGCTGACAAAGTATGCCATAACAACTCTGGAAGTGTTTGTACACATGCATAGAATTTCATCCAGTTTGTCACAGCCCTAGAAAACAATTCTAGCAGAATTAAGAGCACTTGGTGCTAAAACTCAATAAACCCTTAGAATTTAGACAGAAAAAAAAATAGTTTTCTTTCTTTCAAAGCTAGTGAAATGAAAATGAAGTTAAAATCAGCATTAAACTGTCAAAAGTTCATCTAGGTAAGTTTAAGGCATTTATTGCACCTCAAAACATCAGACAAATTCATTGGGTTGGAATGTTTCTGGGGGCCACAGTAATCACTGTCTCTTTGTGTAGCCCTGTGCCAAAGGAATCTTGGACCCAGCCAAGGCTTGCAGGCACTACTAGAATAAGAAACAAAATGATTGTCCTCTACCAAATTAGTGCAATAATTGCTCACTACCTTGTTCAGAGCACACCTAGGTCTCTTTGCAGTTAATTAAACATTTTCATAAACCTCAACTGAAAGACTGCCACCCTGGTCATCATATCAATCAGTACCTTTCCTCTTTTATTAGTGGGAAATACACAGTTTCAGTCAGAGAATACTGGCACTTCAGATGAGCAAGTCAACAATGATTTCAATGATCTCAGCTCAAAGAGGAGATAAATTCATGTATGTCATGAGAGAGGCATGCTTTTAAATGTCTAGAACTCATTTTACAGAGCAAAAATTGAGGTTGAAGTCTACTCATCATATGGAAAAGTCACTTGAAGATTTCAAAATTGTAACTCTCCTATCATCCATTTCTTCTTAACATGCAAAACGTAACTATTTGAAGTTGTTCTCTGGGAACTGAAACTTAGAACAATTTTCAGTGTGGTCTTTGTTATCCAGTAGCTGAAGTACTATAAAACTGCTTTGAAACTAATCACTATCTCTTGAACTCTGATGATGGAACAGACATATGCTGGTAACACAGTCTGGGATCTATTATTTATTTATTCTTTCAAAGGAATACATAAGAACC
The DNA here is from genome assembly GCF_027791375.1 of Indicator indicator. NCBI lineage: Eukaryota > Metazoa > Chordata > Aves > Piciformes > Indicatoridae > Indicator > Indicator indicator. Next base: position 2,055,416 of record NC_072031.1, read on the forward strand.
CATACTCCTATAGTTTGTCCCTCTCTGCATGCTACTCAAATAGCTCTTAAGAAAACAGCAAAATGACAGGAGAGAAAGTTTGAAAGAGGTTCTTCCACGTCTGACACGTATCTGGTAGACATTAAAGCCTGGGTTAGGTGTTTTGGCATATGGGCTCCCTGAGAGATGTCAACACGTGATTCTACCTGGTGAGAAATAAAGCTTCCTAGGCATGCAAAGAAGTCTATCACCTGTACCCAAAAAGCAACAGAAAGAAGATTAGAGAAGGGCAGCTGTTTGACAACAACACGAGACCTTGACTGCTCCCAAAGTAAATATCAAGTGTTGAAATAGCTTTAAAAAGGGAACAATTAACTTCAAAACATACACCCCATTTTGTCATGAAATTAACAGAGTAGATGGAATAATTTTGTAGCTTTGCTTATGTTGCAAGCATATAACTCATACATTTTAGGACTAAGAATTGAGGTTCCAGTAAACAAGTCTTTAAGGGACAGACCCCACTGAAGAACAGCGACAACCCTTTCAAAACAAAACCAAAAACAACTTCCAAACCCAGCAACAAAGCAGGATAAATGCATCCAATTATCAAGACAACTCCAAAACCTTGCATGAAAATCTTTTATCTCTAGGAGAACAAAAATAAGTATTTACTGTGTGCCAAATAAAATTAAGAGGTATTTGGCACAGAAGGATGAAAAGCACTTTGAAACATCACATACCTACAAACAGAAGAAGAGGGCTTCTGCAACTGGAAAATACCTTCAGTACATAATTTCACTTTCAGTGTTACTAATAAAGAACTACAAAACCCAAAATTATAACTCATAGGAAAAATAAAAGGTTAGCATACACACAAAACCCCAAACAAACAAAAAACCCAACAACAACAAACCCTGTTGATAAGTTATAATTTGTTGCTATTAAGAATAATTCAAATAAGAAGCTGCATTCCCTTTCCCACAGTGATGCTTTGCTGCTCATCTGAAAGCTGCCTTGGTTTACAGTGCCTCTGCTTGGCTCCTGAGGATACAAATCAGATTGTTACTTCCAACTGTCCAGTTGTTTGTAAGGCAGAAACCCAGGATTTAATCTTAAAAAAAAAAAAAGGACCTTAGTTTGTCTCCAACACAAATACCACAGTGCAGAAACATCATCACTACACAGATGTATACAAACATGAAGGAGGAAAAAAAACTCACAGCATGTCATGGAGACTGCAGATTTCCTATACAGTGGCCTATGGAGACTGGAAATCTGGGAGCTTATCACCTGTACTTGATTACCTGAACATGCTGATTACAGACTCCTGTATCTCTGTTAAGCTCATTTGTGCAATAAGGCTGCCTCACTCATTTTCAGATGTAACCTGGGCAGAACTGATTTTTAACCTGCCATGGGAACAAAGATCTAATTTTGGCCTTTGAAAGGAGAATTTCCACTGTACATGCAGGTACAGCAAATCCAACATATAAAGAGACAGTTTGCCCCCAAATTAATAATGACCATTGTCCGAGTTAAGCTTGGAAGAAGCAAAGGCAGCCTCATGAAATTCATTAGGAATTTTCCACTCCAGACCTTACTCAAATTTGGCCCAGACAATTATGGAATAAGCAAAATAATACTTGGGCCATCATTTCCACAGCTAAAGGGGCAGGAAAGCTTTTTTTAAGCCTTTGCTTTCTCCTTAGGCTTTGCTTATTGCAGTATGTTGTGTTAGTTATGTAAAGAGCACGTTTTAATTATTTAGCTGTGTTATATAAGGAAAGAAGATGGTTAATACGTTTCCTGTGCCTCTGCAGATTAGCTCAGCACCACTTCTATTGCCCCAGTGTACAAGTTTAGAAATACTTTTGTGACATTTCTCTCTGCAATTAGTTCAGATGTCTCCTTCATTATTTCCTCATCATCTAATTCTGTAATTCATTGTCTTAACTTCTTCATCTTTGAAAGTAGGACATTTTTTCTTAGGGCCACATTATGTAGCATGCCCTGAAGACCTGGCACACATTTCAGGGCATTAGCAGAAAGGCTGCTTCTTTGCTCTGAGTATACCAGTAATGCATTTTTAAGAAGTCCTGTAGGAATTTCAGGACTGCCACATTTTTTCTATACAACAATCTAACATACCTGTGTTGTGCTAATACAAGTTTAGGATGGAGGAAATATGTGCCTTAAAAAACCCTCATTATGCAGAAAACCTTTGTAGACCAGGAAGGGACAAAAGTAGTAAGTTGCATACCTGGTCTATCCCATTTTTCTATGGAGTTACAGCAGGCTGGAGAAATGGAATTGGAAGCCTTGCCATTAGGAAACAAAAAGAAGAACCAGAGAATGTTTTAGCTCTGACCAGGGAAATGTCTTCGGTTTAGAGCCTGGCTCTCACAGCTGTGGCTCATGGCCAAAGACTTGAAGATCCATACCAAATTTCCAAACAACCTGGGTGCAGAAAAGGCTATGAAGCAGAAGTCAGTCCCTCACAGCCACAAGGTGACACAGAACGCTTTATTAACCAGATTTCTGAGTGCTGGAGCTGCCCATTTACAGCTCCTGCCATATCTTGTCAGCTTTATGGGATTTGGGACTGGTTTCCAATACACCACTTGAAGCTTGCCAGCTGACATCTTAGAAACAGGATTTATTTGGAGATATTTATTCTTTTCTATTTTCTATTCTAACAGTGCAAATATTTGACTTTGCAGTTGTGAAGTTAATATAAACTTCATAGTAACAACCTGTCTTAATTAAATGCATCAAAACACATGTCAACTGTGTGTACCTACAAGAGGATGGATTAGAATTAGCTGCCTACAAACACGGCTGCATGTTTCAGTATCTCTTTGTTCCATTTTGTAGAATGTTTTTTGAAGATGGATTTTGCAGCAGGTATCCTAAAACTTATCCTAAAACTCCCTTTAAATAGACTTTCTAAAAATGTGCTGTCACATGCGGTGTGAGATACACCAATGCAAGTATGTTGTAACTGCAGCTGAATTTTAAATACCCTCTTGGCTTTATGCCTGCAATTATCTCAAAACACACAACCCCCCCCAAAATCTCCAGGTCAAATTAAATGAAATAATGATACAATCAGTCAGCTTGGCATATACGTTTTTAATTTGCAGTAATAATTCTTTAAAGATGTCAAAGAAGAGATCATCTTCAAAATTTGCTGGAAGTAAAAAAGAAATGTATGGAGAAAAAGTATGTGGATCACCTTGATTCATGATAGTTCTATGTTTGATATTATGGATAAACTTAGTAATTGCCCTAGAAAATTAATTTATTTTTAATGTAAGGCTCTCTAGGATCATTAGTTGAGAGTGTGAAGGTAATAGCACAGGATGAGACATTCCCAGGTACCAGGGTCTGGGTAAACAGAAAGCTAGATGGCAAACAGCAGCACTCAAGGTTTCATACCGTGCAATGCCAGGTGCAGCTTGATTTTATAAAACAATAACCCCTGGCTGATGGAATGTAATATGGCACATCTTCAAGAATAAATGAGACAAAATATTCCAATTACAGACTAATCTTACCTCTCTCTATCCTAAGCCAAGTATTTGCCTCAATTGTTCAGCAACAAATTACCCCAGCAGCAGAGAACTACCACAGAGGACAACAAAGCGGTGCCTGCTCAGAGAGATTAACTGTTGATCGGATTCTCATATTGAGAGTTCTTGAAGGGAAAAAAAGCAAACTAATTCACAGCAGATGAGTCACTGATATCTTGCTCTTTGTCTTCAGAGGAGCCTTCTGTGCTGTGTTCACCAGGATTTTTTTGGAAGCTGCTTTTTGAAGATTTGTGCGTGCCTTCTGCACAACACATGGTGCAATTTAAAAAAAAAAAAAAAAAAGGGAAGAAAATCAAACCTACAGGAATAGTTTTATGGGGGGTGGGAAAAATCTTAGAAGTGTTGAGCAGTGACAATTAATGCATGTATTCAGCACCTCTGAGAGATGTAATTAATGACTTGGTATTAAGTCTTTCACGTATGCCTGTCTTACATACGTGTTCTGTTTTCTGTTCTTTTGGCTTGCGATTTTAAGAGTTTTCCACTGCGTGCTGCAGAGGTGAACTTAGAGGAGTGAAACTGAGACACAGACAACCAGTGGAGATCCTAGTTTCAGCCATAATCTGAGCATAAATCTCTAATTGTGTTGAAGTTTTAGTGAATAATATTAATGTACATGCAGTGAATAATATTGATGTAAGGACTTTCTCTTTTTTCCTCCAAACTCTGCTATTACCTCCTCCCACCCACTAGAATTACTTTTATGTAGCTACTCCAGCGATAGCTTTTCTGTGCTGCTCTCAGCCAGAGCTGTGGTTCCCTCACAGTCATTCCTGCTATCCACTGGGAACTGGATGGATATGCAATTCCTCATTTCCTTTCAGGCTATTAGATGAACATTGTTGATCCTCACAGGTCTATTAGAGTTTGAAATGCTTCACAGTCAGGTCCTCTTTGCAGCAACAATCAATTAGTTAATGTGTAAATATTTTCTACAATTTAATACTGTATCATTACCCAGTTGAAAACAGCCACTTGACATGATGTGTATATTTTACATGAAGATCATCTGCATTTTTAAAATGTGCAAAACCACTGTATGGAATGTCTCTATACAGATGGCAGAACAAACTCAGCCTAAATTTTCACTGAGGGGTTAACAGCCATTACCTGGAGAAATTCAGGGTTGCACCTAGCGTGGTATCTTAGCATAACATCTCACCTGTGTCTTCTCTATTATTAAACACCCAGATCTAGGTTAACTGAGCTGCTTAGCAAGCACAGGCTCTTAAAGACAGCTCCTGACATCAGCTATTTCCTTGTTCTTTGGGAATATGCTCTTGAGGGAGCAAGCAGTATTTAAAACACAACCCGGCAACTGTACACGGTCCCAAGTTATTCCTGGGACAGCCCAGACAGTGACTGCTGCCAATTTGTGTGTCTACTTACCCTCAGTTGAAAAATATAGGGTTCATTGACCTTGTTTCTGATTGTGTTGAGCAACATCTGCTAAATCACTTTGGGTAATAGTTGTCATTGAAGGTTAAAGATAGTTGGAAAGCCATAGCAACATTATGGGACAATATTGAAAACACTTGAAGAAGGTCATTTTCAGAATACTAGAAGCTCAGTTATGGGATTTGATGAAAAGTGTCAGTTCACAGTGTTTAGGTAGTGGCTGTTCAATAATGTGAATTTAACAAGCAAGGGGGTTTAATAAGGGTAAGTTCTGTTTGCAATTATTTGGTTTTAGCTGCCTAGGTCCTGAGTAGCTCTTGCAAGTAGTGACAAGAAAGCACAAGTAAGATGCAGTTCCCATCATGTTGATGAAAATCAAACCTTTGGAGAACCAGTGTACTCAGCACTTAACTAAATGCTGGCCCTCCTCTGGAGGGCAGCATGGGTGAATGAGTGGCCTTCAGCTGCAAATACTGAAGAAAAATACTTAGTTACTTTAAAACAAACCAAAGAATGACTTTGCTGCAGTTTTTCTCCAGCACTGTGAGTAGCTGAGTGTAGTCATGTTGCCACTTTGGCTCTGGTAAGGATGTGCACCAATGCCTAGCAGGTCCATTGCCTCATGTGCAGATTGTCTGTAACGCTATAAAGTAGATTATCAAGGTGTTTGCTGATGCTTTGGATTCTCAAAACAGCTATCTATCCTTGAGACATCTGCCATCAGCCAACTGCTATAGACTTGGCCAGCCAATGCTGTTTGGCAAATGTGAAGGTGCTCTCATTATAGGTGGTTTGATTTAACATACCTGCTCAGAACAGTGGATGACTGTTCATTTAGCTAGGGAGATATTAAGGCTAATTTTGCAACAGTTGTGAATTGGATTTGGAATTATGACAAGGTAATTTATTTGCCTTTCCTGAAACCATTTAAGGTAAAATAGAGGATTTTTTTATAAGTGGTGTTGTTTCAAAACTCATGTGCTCACTTTACAGACTGTTCTGACAATCCACATTCATGTGTATTCCTGTCTATACAGTGACAATGTCTAAAAGGCTTTTGCTTGTTTCTTTGCTGAGCACCTGTAGTTGGTAATTCTTATTAGGAAGGTGTCACTTGGCTTGGTAGAGATTTGGACAGGGCAGTGAGAATGTGGTTGGTTCCTTAATCCAAAAAAGAGAGATGAGGCTAAAATAAAATTAAATAGACCTGTAGCTTATAATGAGGCACAAATAAAATTGAGTTTAAACTCATAAAATGCAGTGATTTTCCACCTACTATTAATGTATTTCTATGTAACCACACACATCAAAGCATATTCTGGTTGCATATGGTGTTTCCCAGTCATTCCCTAAGTCTTATTAACTACACTCAATTTAAAAACATTATTTTAAACATCCACACACATCTGATACCTGAACATTAGTGTTAGATATAAAAGAGAAGTGCTTGAGTTTTTATTAACAACAACAAGCTGCATTATTTAAAAAGGATCTCAGATTGTGGGAATAGCAGCAAGAACCAGGTTACAGCTAAAAGAAAAAAATAAGCACACTGAAGAATCAAATAGAAGGTTACAAAGATGCAGAGAATACTCAGTTGTGCTGTAAGTACAGTAAGAAAAGCTATAGTATCCAGGAAAGGAGAGTTAAATCAATTTTATATTTCTACTATAAAACAAATGCTGTCACCTCAGAGGTGGCCTTTTCCACCCCATTCACAGCACAATGCAACAAAAGAGGTCCTGAATACTACTAAAACACATACTCCTCTTCTTGCAATGCTAGAAGCAAGTACATGTCTGTAGCAGCTGAATTTTATGTCATGGTCAAGCCTGAGATTTTTCCAATCACAAGGAATGCATTAGTTGGGCTTTGCATCAGTTGCAGGGTATAGGTGATAATACCCAGTATTAATGTGATCTGTTGTTACTGGGCAAGCTCCTAAACAAGCTCAGCTATTGCAATATCTTATTTTCATGGCTGTGTAGATTTTCTTGTGTACACTCCCCTTGAAACCCGTTTTACCTAATCTTTTACAAAAGCTTTTAATGTAGAAAAACTTGGAATTGCAAGTGGGTTTGAAAATAATGAGCTATTAAAAACAGGTGAAAACCCTCCAGGTAAACCAGGTCAAATTTATCTGACTGCAGTCAAATGTCACCCAGCACTGCCAAAACTACTTGGTGCTTCTGACTGGTCCTTTCTCTAGTGGACAGTCCTCACTCCCAGAGTGAGCCATTTGTGTTTACAGCACTTGTGCTCAGGCAGCTATTGTGTAAAGTTTATAAGGTGGTAAATCATTGCCTCACAACTCACAAGTTAGAGCAAGCAGGCAAGCAGAAGCCCCCAGTACTGCTAGTAGTCTCACTGCCCAGCTCAAGCAGACCTGCCCATCAGTAAAGCAAAGGTCTCCTCCTCCTGCAAGTACTTGTACTGTGCCTCACCCTCTTTAATCCAGCACCTTCGGAAGCTGGCCATCCTGCTGTGGAGGGTCTGTAATCACATCTCCCTGGGGACACCTGTACCCTCCCCATCTTCTTCAGATGCTTTCTGGCAAGAAGGGAGAACAGTTGACTGCATCATAAGTTGAAAGGACATGTTCTAAAACTTTTGTCACTCTCAAAAGCTTGCCAAAAAAAAAAAAAAAGAACCCACAGCTGAAAACCCAAACCAGTTAAAAGCCACCAGGTCAGTTTTCAAGTTACTGGCACAGCAGATGGGAAAGGTTTAGTTACTTTTTTATTTATTCTCTTAATGTTGACAAGCAAACTTCTTTCCTTCCCAGCCCCACCCCCCCCCCCCCCGCCCCCCCCTTTACATTGTCCAAGCTGGGAAGTTGAAACACTTCTATCCTGTTCACTTCAAAGTATACCCATGTGGAGGGTGGCAGGCTGCCATAGCACAGCATCGTAACTTAAGGTGACAGCTCCTTTGGAGAGACACAACAACAGTGTCCCTTTGCTCATCCTCAGCAAGTTCAGGATCCCACACTGACATCTCATCATCCCTTTTTGCAACCCTTATTCCAAGGGGAAGGAAGTAAATGCTTTCATCTTCTGTCTCCCCCAGCATTTTCCTTTGCTAGCCTAAAAAGAAGAGCCAGATCATGAGTTTTCAGCAACATCTTATACAAAAGTGTGTCAGAAACCATTACCTGGAGGTGCTGATTACTGTTGCAGCATTCAAAACAAGTTGGCAATTGGTATTTCTTTGGAATGGCTACGGACAAAAATAGTCTTGGTTGCTGCTAGGTTTTAAAACTGATTATTTTAATGCAATATTTTTCAGAATAAAAAGATTTGTTAGGGCCAAGAAATTGCACATCACGTATGAAAGAAAAGGTAAATATTTCTATCCTGGGAATAAAGCATGAGACAGAGCTCTGGGGGAAAAAAATAATAAAAATCATCTCAGTGGCAGTTAAAAAAAAGAAAGAAAAAAGAAAGAAACCAGTAAAGTTACGGAAAGAAACATCAGAAATGAGAACCTAAAGACGAGGCTAAAGGCTGCGGCACATATACTCATTCAGTGGTAGTTAATAGCTCAGATCTCAGGAGGTTGTTGAGGACAATTGCTAGGTAGGTAACACTACTACATTTTAAAGGCACTTTCAGAACACAGGATAGAAAATGTAGGATGTGTTCTTGTTGTTCCTTCTCTGAGGGCTTACCAAGGGCAAGTATAACCACCTGCAAAGCAAGCAGGAAGGTGCTGACCTTCATAAAGCCATTTGAGATTTAGAAATAACGTCTGATATTTAAAGGACTCTGGTATTTTAAAATTCTTGCCTACATGGTACACAAGGAAGCTACAAAAACAGTGGTAACATCTATCCCAGATCTACAGCATGAGCTGTTTGTTAGGCACTTTGTCTGGTTCACTTTTTCTTCTGCAAGCAGGCAATATTTATTAGGTACAGTAATTTCAGGCTTGGGGTAATTCTTCAGAAGCAGACTACTTTGCTGGAGATAAGGACTTGAATTTTAAAAGGCAGTGTGATTTACAAGCAAGTTTCACTGTACTTTGCAACATGCTGCACATGCTCTCTGCCTTCTGTGTGCTGGTAAACTTCGTTCCAATTGGCAGTCTCTGTTGTTTCTATACTGCAGATTGAAGTGGTGCTTTTCCAGAATTCTAATTCTTCTTACTGTTTCAATTTCCACCTAAGTTTCAGTCCATGAATAATGTTTAAAAATAAAAAGCAAAAGTATATATGTTTCTTGCCCCTGATGTTATTTATATAAGCTTAGAAAAAATAAAAATCAAAGCACTGGCAGCTCCTGAGGTAATCAAAACATTTTCTGTTCATCTCATATTGATCTTGCAAAGATTTAGCTTGATTAATTGGAAACAAGTTGTTAAAGGAACAGTGTAGTCTCTCTTCCCTGTGGTTGCCAAACCAACTAGCTAGGGTTTAAGTGTAGATATTAAAGGGATTATTAAATAGTTTTCGTCTCTAGTAGAGTTAGTGTATAATAATTATTCCCTTCTTTGCCATAGATGGGTACTTGCTAGAATTTAGATCAAGTATTTGGAAGAAGTCCAGCTCTCAGGTTTTTGAGTCTCTACCTTTAAGTATTATATGCCACAGGATGAGCAGAACTATTATTCTGGTTCAGGAAAGGGTTCATTAAGGCCAACCTCCAATAAATACTTCAAGTAGACAGCCAGGCAAAAACAAGAGTAGTGTCAACTCATCCAGCACTGCGTCCTTTCTAGGTCTCCAACTATTTTCAGCTCAGCAGAGAGAGTTCCTTGGCTTATCTAGAAGCCCTCCCATAGAACCATAGAATCAGTCAGGGTTGGAAGGGACCACAAGGATCATCTAGTTCCAACCACCCTGCCATGGGCAGGGACACCTCACACTAGATCAGGCTGGCTAGAGCCTCATCCAGCCTGGCCTTAAACACCTCCAGGGATGGGGCCTCTACTACCTCCCTGGACAACCCATTCCAGGCTCTCACCACTCTCATGGTGAAGAACTTCTTCCTCACATCCAGTCTGAATCTACCCACTTCCAGCTTTGTTCCATTCCCCCTAGTCCAAGTGCTTGCACAAGAGAAGAGGATTATAAAAGAGAAACATTCTTACTTTTGTCTAAGTCTGTTGTCACAAAGAGAATTCTCACAGAAACAAGGCATCCTTGGTAAAAACTTTTTGAGGTTGTCTTAGTCTTTGCTATGACCAGCCACAAATTAATCCCTGTCATTGGATGTGGCTGCTCAATAACTGAGGACAAGTCACTCAGTTGTAGATCTCTGCTGGGGCTGAATGTCTCCTCTGGGGCTGCTGAAGCTCTGCAGCCCTAGCCTGTGTAATACTGCTGATTCTTCAGCAGCTTCTCCTGAGACAGCAGCTCCACAGCTTCAGCTGCCAGGATTCTGTTCATCTTCATGGATGAACTGACTTTGCTTCATTTCATTTTTAAGTAGAGCTGAGCATGCAGTCATTACTTCTCTTGGACAATGAAGTTAATCTGTCCCTGTGTGCAGGAGTTACTGTGCTTGCTTAAACCTGAGTTTGATTTACTGGGTAGGTGCAGAAGCTGTGCAACAAGGTTATTAGATCAGCACAGACAGCCATGTCAGAGCTCAGGCAAACCCAGACCTCCTACATCATTTCCATCTGATCTGAGATACCAACATGTCACCAGCATAGCATTTCTAAGCCACCTCAAGATGAAACTCCTCTTTGTTTTAACCAACAGGAATCAATTTGTTCCTTGTATCTATCTTGGCTTTTATAATGCTAATTAATATTCTTTTAAATATACACATTTTAAGGATATTCACATAAAAGCTCACTACTTGTTCTATCCCATATTTCAATTGGTCAGAAATGCTGCAGGTTGGTTCCCTACTTCAGCTATACCAGTGAATTTGTCCTGTGAATATGTCTTCTAGAAGGGAAGCTAAGAAGAAAGAATTTCAGTCCCTCTGCTTTCTTCAGAATTAGGTATTAGAGATGTGTGAGCACAAAGACCACCCCAACAAAAGCTGAGACCCTACAAGCCCATAAATTCAACCCACACTTCAGCTGAATCTTATTTTGCCTGAACAAGTTCTCCAATTTCTACTACAAACACTTCAAATTCCCAAGCACTTGTTTTAGAACTTAAAATTTTAACTGGAAACAAACCACTCTGTGAACTGAATAGGTGATATTACATCTCAGTGACAGGAATTCAAAAGACATGCATCAGACACAGATAGCTTGGAGCTGAAGTTCATTCCAGTGCGTAGACATTTTGAAACTATCCAAATTCATTCTTATCGGTGAGGAAGGAGCTTGTGTTGAATTGTAAGCTCAAAAGACTTAGAAGGAAAGGCAGGATGAAGCGAGCGGCTGTGCTGTGCACACAGCTGTGCTATTTACAACATTCTGCTTCACATGTCACAGTTCAAATCTAGTTGTCTAAAGCTGATGCAATTCAATAGAGTGAAACTATTCCAGCAGTTGTGGCTATTCTGCTTCATTATTCTTCTTCAGTAAAGCAGGTACGTTAGGGTTCAAAGCTTCTGAACTGTGTCCTCAGTACTCTGAACTCAATTTCCTAGCAACCTTCACAGTAAAAATAGGACCCCAAAGAGCTGCATTTACTAAGAGAAAGGTATAGCACGATTTCCCTCCCATCTCTTTTTACAAAGAAATAGATTTAGTCTGAAGTGATGTTCAGTTTGAAGTAGATAAGCTCTTGGGTTGAAATTCAAAGGGTTTGCCTCCCCTCCTCTCTTCTAGTAGTCTCAGTAATTAGAAAAGAGCAGCTGAAGTTCGTGGAGTGTTCAGTGAAGTGATTCTGGAGAGCGCTACAAACCACTGGTCCCCAAGGGTGCAATTACAGCCTTCTAGTGAAAGGACCTAGAGGAGAGGCAGGTATGCAAACATTACACACAAGACTTTAAGGATGCATGAAAGATCACACAGATATTTGCAAAACTGGTCTTTGATTTTTGCTGCATGTGATACTCCTCAGCTTCTTTTCACAAAACAAACAAACAAAAAAAAACCCTCTTGTCAAGTCTGACTTCCTTCTTTACTCTCTCTTATCCTCCTTTTTTTTGCTTCCTACTGCAACTATCATGCATTTTACAGACCTCTGTCCCATGCATTTATCACCCATAATGTCCAGAGAAAGCATGTGATGCAAGACATGTGGTCCATACCATAAACAATTTGGGGAATTAGAACTTAATTTTACTTGGGATGAGCGAAGAGATTTGATCAAAAGCAAGCATCAACCCCCACATCTCTCTGGAACAACAGAATTCCCCATACACCACCACTCTCTGCCCAACCCTCTTATGTGATCCTGCACTTTACTCCCAAACAATATCAACTGTTGAAGAGTGATTTTCTGTAGGTTTGGAGGGCTCCTTGGGGAGCAGTTTCCAGGTCTATGGAATTGCTCGTTAGAAATAATGCGTGTTTTATCACGAAAAAAGGAGAGTTGGCAAAGTGGGCACTACAGCTCAGCTTCACTGGGGTCAGAAAGTCTTTGGTAGAAAGGTGGGGGGCACAAGGTAGGTAAGAGTTACTTCAGGACTTTCAAATAGTGGTTTTCGTTGTGACTGGACGCACACTTTGAGTATACTTCAGTGCCACAAAATTTGTTATCTGCTTATGTTCAGGACAGTTGTTGTAGAATGTGAGGATGTTAAATTTTCACCAATCCTCTGCTGTTCCAAAGACTAAGTTTCAATTAAACTAAATGAATATCTACTAGACTAGAGCAGTAGCTGAAGTATATAAGACCTGGAAACTGCCTGAGGAACAGTTTTCTTAGACGTGCCTTGTTGGAAACCACCACCAGAAGCAGGAAGTGACTGCTGATGAACAGTTTCTCTTGAGCTTAGCAAAACAACTAGGAAGGTGCCTTAGAAACCATATCAGAACACATCCAACTACAGCCTCTTCATTTAAATGCCCGAGGTACAGGATTAAACACATATGTTTATATACCAACCAGCAATAAATTCTAGAGAGTAACACTCACTATTAGCACTCAATTAATGGTCAGTGTGGTTTTCTGACTACTGTATCTTCAAGGGATGTGACGATCCAGTCCCTAATGCATTCATACAGTGGTTAGAGACAAGTCAGATTTGCTTTTAATTTGAAGTGTTGTACACATTATTTGAACAGCTTAATTAACTTATCCAGCTTTTAAACAGTACTTGCAAACAGTGTTATACAAATAGCAAGGCCTAGTTAACATAGTTAAAACATGATCATTGCTTTTGAATGATCTTTGATGATCAGCATCTTGTTAGCTTATGTGGTTTGCTGTTATTTGGAGCCATGAGCTGGTCAGAAGCAGAGATTCAGTTGCTTAGCATTCTGATGACGCAGTACTGGCTGCTTAGGGGGGATATATGGAAAGACCTCTCCAAGCATAAAACAGCAAGGCAATGGTTGGATTCCTTACTCAGTATTCCAGTGCTGTCAGCACAACCAATGCTCTTTAAAATGTTCTTCCTATTGCACGACCCTGAAAGAAAGGCAAGAAGCTTATTTTTTTTTGCTGTGTTTGTGGCTCTGTTGTGCTCTCTGCCTATTCCAACTGACTGAAAAGTACAGCTGCAATAATAATCAGCCAGAGCACCTATGTTTCATAGAATTATTTAGATAGCAAACAACCTTGATGATCACTGAGCCCAAATGTTAAGCCAGCACTACCAAATCCACCACTAAACCATGTCCCTCAGCACCACATCGACTCATCTTTTAAGTCCCTCCAGGGATGGTGACTTCAACACTTCCCTAGGCAGCTTCTTCCAGTGCTTGACAACCCTTTTGGGGAAGCAATTTTTCTTAGTATCCAACACAAACCTCCCTTGGGTAACTTGAGGCTGTTTCCTCTCATTCCTTCACTTATTATTTGGGAGAACAGACCAACCCCCCCCCACCGGGCTCCAACCTCCTTTCAAGTAGTTGTAGAGTAAGGTGGTCTTCTCTGAGCCTCCTTTTCTCCAGGCTAAGCAACCCCAGTTCCCTCTCATAAGCCCTGTTCTCCAGATCCTTCCCATGCTTTTTTGCCCTTCTCTAGACCCACTCCAACACCTCATTGTCTTTCTTGGAGCAAGGGGCCCAAAACTGAACCCAGCAGCCTCACCAGTGCAGGGTGCAGGAAGATGATGACTGCCTATTCCTGCTGATTATACTATTGCTGATAGAAGCCAGGGTGCTGCTGGTCTTCCAACGTAGTTCAGCTTTTGGAGACAAACTGCAAAGGTTTTACACTGGGATACACTTTTTGGACCTTCTTATGGATCAGCTCTGGAAGGAGAGAGGAGTTTTTAAGAATTTTTAGACTGCTCATGTCAAAGCCCAATGACTCTGTTCCTTGGGAGCAAGCACTGACTTTTTTCCCTGTGACTCAGACTGCAGCCAAATTCCACACTTGCTATAACATCTTTTTTCTCTTTTGGTCAGATTATTCAGAGGAAATGCATACAGAGAATAAATAGCACAGCCAAAGAGAAGTCAAGGATGCCAAATATTTCATGGCTTCTAAAGGTGGGAATTGAGGGACCCAAAATATTGGAGATATTTCCAGATCTGCTACTGAATTTCTGTGATATTTATTAATTTTCATCTACTATGTGTTTCTTTTATGCGCTTGGATTTTGAGTGCTAGCTGACACAGGCTTTAAGTACCTTCAAGTGTATCAGTGGGCTGCTTTGTCAATATATAAAAAACCCACACAGACCATATAGCTAACAGGTTTTGAAAAATTTCTCTTAGTTCTCATGCCTTTAAATGGGCACCCTGATCACTAACTGCTTTTTAAAAGTGGAATCACTGTGTATCTGAGAAGATGGTCACATATCATCCAGCACACTTCACATAGTCTCAAACTCAGTATTAGAACTGATCTTTAAAAATTCAGGTACTTAGAAAACCCTGAATGTCTTTAATGCTGCATTAACACTCAAAGGCAGATTCCAGCTGATTCATTTTCAGCTGTTAGAGAGCTCCATTCACTGTGCTGTCTTGAATATGTTCTTTTCTACAGGGTGTTGGGAAACATCTGTGTACTTTGGCAGTTTGCTGCAGAAAAATATAATGAATAAATGTGATTTCCCCCCAGTTCTTTTGAATATTACTACTCTCCCTACCTTATTTTCTTCTCCTGCATGGTATGACACGGTATAACATGAGATCCCAAGCTGCATTCCATTGCAGAGCAGTGTGACACCAGCACAATGACAGAGTTGAAAGCCATAAGAAGTTATCATTACACTCTCAGAAATGCTATCGTAATCAATCTCATGTTATGTATTCACAGTGAGACATATACCACAGATCAATCACATGTAGCCACAGAGAGAAATGACATGATTTAATCTTTGGAGCAATAAGCTAAAATGAATCAAATCCACACTGACAGCAGCCTGCACCATAAGCAGTGCACTCAGCTAAAAAAAGTTTGTCATCAGAATGGACAAATCACAAATGGAAAGGCAACCATGAAAGAGTGCTGTCGTTTTAGCACTGCAGGTACAGAATGTGCGTGTGAGCCTTAGCCATTTATTCAACAGGAGCTGACACACTTCACAAGGACAGGGAGGAGAGGGCAAAGGACAGCCTTGGAGAAAGTTCACAGCTTGGAGTTTGGGGAAGGGAAGAGGAGGAACCTCCCTGCTGCTTGGTCAGAATCCTTTGTTAGCAAAGGCTACATGTGGGCTGAGGTGAAGCCCTCTGATGAGTGGAAGGAAGAGGAAGGGCTGAAAGTAATCTGCAGTTCACTGTCAGTTTCTGTTTTCCTGTCTCTTTCAAGTCAAGAAGGTAGTACAGGAAATGAATACCTGCTCTCTGCTGCTGCTGCTGCTTTAGCAGTTGCTGTGCTGAAGCCTAAACGTTCCTGTGATGCTGTTACCACTTTGCTAATGGTTCATGCCCTAGTGGATCCCCACCATTGCCCTAAAATATGCAATCATTTAATTGTCGTTGCAAACCTATTATATTGCCATTATGGAACGTCTGGTGGGGAAAGCTATGAACATGTTATTAGTGCTGAAAGGGACAATTTACTGAATCCCACTAAATGCCATCACTTCTCAAAAATGTATCAAAATTACTTTATTATGCATGTCTTGCTTTAGGATTCTGCTCAGATAATGATTGGGAGCCATTGATCATTCTCTGAGTTGAGATTCTTGGTAAAATGTATAGTTTGTTGCAGTAGTAGCAATGCTAAAAACTTCTTGACTGGCTTTCTCCTGCACCCCGCCTTTTAGAATCAATCAATAAAAAGGCAGCTCTTGTTGAACTGGAGTTGTGAGTATAGATTTTGAAGCGTTTTATGTTTACTGACCTGAGTAGTGTCATATACTTGTTCATATGTTCTGTATAAGTGAATCCAAGCCAAGTTTCGTCATGGCAGTCTCCATTACCAAGGTTTTTTTTTTGGGTTTTGTATGTTTGCTTGTTTGTTTTGTTTTTTTTGTGTGTGTGTGTGGTGGGGGTTTTTTGTTGTTGTTTTGTTGGTTTTTTTTTTGTTTTTCTTCTCTTGCTTTATTTTCTGTTAGCTGCTTTGCAAACTCTTCAGGACATAGTATGCACCTCAGTGAGTATTTGAAATACCATTGTACTATGTTCTGTACAACCTCACTTGAGGTCTTCAATTACAGCCAAAGTACAAATAAGCAATTCTCCATGTGTGATTCTTGCACTTGATGAGGACTGGTTGTGTCTGAAGCCCATGCAGAACATTCTCATTTTGGGAGAATGTGCTCAACAAGTGATCTTAAAATTATAGGCTAGTCTCAGAGATGGTTTGGGAGATTGGAGCAGTTGAAGTTTTGATTCTAGAAATTTCATTTCCTTCCATGGACGACAGGTAAGCTGAATGGGTTATTCCCTCAACTTTGAATTTACCATGCAAAGAGCTGTGGGGAATTCAAAAGAAAATGTCTTTGTGGAACAACATGGAGATGAACAGGGCCTTCTCCAACACTGGAGAGAAAGATATTTTAGCCATAACAAAAGAAAGTATTGCAGAAATCCTTTAATATCTTTATAGCTTGTAAGTGCACATAAACTAAACTGCAGAGTATTGCATGTAAATTATGATTAATAATTTGAGCTTGGCGAGCATTAAAAATCTTTAGGTGTGATAATTGAGAAATGTATCAGGATTAGGAATGCAGATGTATGCTTATGCTGCAAGTGTGCCTCCATGCAAAACACGAATAGTTTGTGGTGACATTTGTCTCTTTTTTTAAACGCATGCACTTACTTTAGCTACTTCATGAAGATTCAGCTTTTTTTTTTTTCCCCTTTTAAATTTTTTTTCCTGGATTTCTTCATGGCAAATTGAAATTTGTAGATCTGAGCCAGCTGACACAACACAAATAGAATTATTACTATACAACTTAGTTTGGAAAAGAGGTTTTGAAAAGCGTGTTTGAATTGGCTTGTGGCAATTCTCTTGTACATAAACTCATTTTAACTGCATAAAAACTCCTATATTGCATCTAGAAACTGCAGTGAATGTGCATTTAAATGTTATGAATAACTGCAGTTAAGTAGAAATGAAACTGAAATAAATCTGAATTTTATTTGCACTTTGCCTTCATTTTAATGCCACTCAAGCTGCTGCTGCTACTTTTTTTTTTTTCTTTAATCCTGAGTGTAACATAGCTGTTAAGGATAAAGTGTCTGTATGTGTTTATCTGTGAAATGCTGAAGTAGTGTTGGCTTCCATGTAACATGGTTTATAACCACAGAAGTTATGCAATGAAATTTTGACTGCTGGACTTTATTTTAAAGCTGTTTGTTCCTGTCATAGAAATGCATTACAAGTAATACAAGATACAGCAGAGACTGGAATAACCACTTCAGAATGTCAGATTTTTGTGAATGCTAAGTGATACTTATGCCTTGGCAATCAGGATGCTGTTAAAAGATAACGATGATGGGGATGCACACAAGGGCTTGTTTCTACAGATGCTCTGATTTCTTGCTTTGTTCTTGCAGCATGCCAGAACACTTGGCTTCGTGCTGTGGCAATAAATGGTCTACCTGGTGAAACCATGTGAATGACCATAATTTGGTATGCATCAGCATTTGACTTGGAGGATCACAAGTTACTGTGGGGAAAATTTTTAAAAGCCCTTGAAAGATTTAGTCAGCTTAGACTCAATTTTGAACATGTCTCACCTGCTGAGGATTCTCAAGCCACAGAAAGTTAATGTGTTTTGCTTGCCAATGCAGACAACAGCTTCTGAAAATTGTACCATGGAAACTGAGGGTTACTGCAGGTTTTTTCAGTTTGTCAGGCTGCAGTGACTTTTATTGTTTTCCCTGATGTTCTTCTCTTGTGTTGCCAACTCATTCATACCTAAACTTTTTGGACTGTTTCTCCTCTGTCAACTCAACTTTTGTCATATTCTGCTATGCACAATTACCATCAAAGTGTAATCTGAAAAAGTAAAAAAGGGCAGTATGAGCCTGTGCACTGCCTGCCTGGCTTTTACCAGCACCTAATGAACAAACCCTCTGTCCTGGACAGACCTGGCATGCTGGAACAGCCCAAATTTTGAACACAGAATCTCCTAGCAAAGCCATCGTGCAGTTAAGCAGCTTGATAAGGCTGCTCTTCCCCAGTGCTAACACCCACCCAAGGAGGCATGACACAGCTCAAGCTGTCCTTGCACTGTTGTGCAGTGCTGATTGTGATGATCCCTGGATGATGTCACTGCAGAGGTTCCATGCGTTCTCATGAGCCCTGATGTGTGCTGGGCTATGTGTGGACTGTCTGTGAACTAACATCAGTGGGGCAGGCCACTCTGTAGGGCTCCTGAGAACACATGTACAAGGTGGGAATAGTTTGGGGTCCCTGTATCCTTGGGAAATGTGTTGGAAGTCTGGGGAAACAAAAGAGGTGGCAGTTGTCCTTGCCATTGTGATTGGGTTGGTTTCACAGCCCTGCTGAGTGTGCAGGGAGGCCAAGTTGACGCAGCTGGGAAGTGTTTCCTTTTCTGTTTCCTTTTCTGTTTCCTTTTCTGTTTCCTTTTCTGTTTCCTTTTCTGTTTCCTTTTCTGTTTCCTTTTCTGTTTCCTTTTCTGTTTCCTTTTCTGTTTCCTTTTCTGTTTCCTTTTCTGTTTCCTTTTCTGTTTCCTTTTCTGTTTCCTTTTCTGTTTCCTTTTCTGTTTCCTTTTCTGTTTCCTTTTCTGTTTCCTTTTCTGTTTCCTTTTCTGTTTCCTTTTCTGTTTCCTTTTCTGTTTCCTTTTCTGTTTCCTTTTCTGTTTCCTTTTCTGTTTCCTTTTCTGTTTCCTTTTCTGTTTCCTTTTCTGTTTCCTTTTCTGTTTCCTTTTCTGTTTCCTTTTCTGTTTCCTTTTCTGTTTCCTTTTCTGTTTCCTTTTCTGTTTCCTTTTCTGTTTCCTTTTCTGTTTCCTTTTCTGTTTCCTTTTCTGTTTCCTTTTCTGTTTCCTTTTCTGTTTCCTTTTCTGTTTCCTTTTCTGTTTCCTTTTCTGTTTCCTTTTCTGCTTCCTTTTCTGTTTCCTTTTCTGCTTCCTTTTCTGCTTCCTTTTCTGCTTCCTTTTCTGCTTCCTTTTCTGCTTCCTTTTCTGCTTCCTTTTCTGCTTCCTTTTCTGCTTCCTTTTCTGCTTCCTTTTCTGCTTCCTTTTCTGTTTCCTTTTCTCATGTCCACCTCCCTTTTCCCTTTTTGAATGTATTATCTCAGTGGCTGAGAATTAGCATAGCTTGAATTTTTTTTTTAATTCATGCCCTAATTAATGAACATAATGTAATGCACACCTGTGGTGATAATACCTTTATTAGCACTGAAACTGTAGGCATCAAAGCATTGTCTCGGGCAAACCCATCTATTTCTAATTTAATGGAATCACAATTAAAGTGAATTTTGTCGGAATGAAATCACATCATAACTGGAGTTCTGCATGGTGAGCAGAAATCCTTCCATCCTAAACTGAAGATTAATAATATGGTAGGTTTTTATGTTCAGTGTGGTAGCTGAAGCATTAGGTTGCAATGCAAATTTAACATCAGTGAACATTTTATGAATCCATATCTGAAAAGTCTTAAGAGGTAAATGCATTAACATTATTTTTGCTTTATAAATAAGGTTGAAACAGTGTTCTCATCTTAACAGGAACACTTTCAATAAAGAGAAAATGCTGCTGCTTTCAGAGCAATAATCCATTTTCTGTGTGGATAAGCTGAAGCTGAAGGCAAAGTAGTTTGTCTCTATCTAGTATTGTAACTACATTACCTTTTGCCTTTAAAACTGAAAACCCTCTTATTAGGTTGCAAGCAATGCTGAGGTATCTTTCCTGAAGCTTCTTTTGTTCTTTTCCAAATTCAAATTCTTCTCTTGTTAATCCTACTCTATAATAATTTCTTAAAGGATTTTTGCTTGGTTTTGTTTCTTCATCTCTGAAGTGGGAAGTTTGTACTTACAGAAAAAAAAAATACATTGGAGATTTATTGTATGAGGTCTGGATGTGCTTACTTTGGCAAAATTCTCCATCATCTCATTTTTATTTTAAGAACCATGAAGAAAAGTGGTCTTGTTCAATATTGCCTGTTCAAGCAGTGTCTTGTAGGCATGACAACAAGAATATGTTTTTGGGGAGTTGAATGCAGTTGGTTTTGGAACTCATCCATCTCTTGAGACAGGGGTGGGGGAGTGAGGGCAAGGTAACAATAAATTTGTGACAAATAGAAGATGAACGTTCCCATAAGAAGGATAGCAGCCAATCTGGAAAATAAAGAAAATTCCAGTATATAGGACTTTATTTTCATATTTTTTGGATCATGTTCATATTTTCCTTTTGTCAGGCAGGATGATGGGCTCAGTAATGGTTTTTCCCCTCTCTCCAACCTTTCTTTTTACCTTTTTTCCTTTTTTTTTTTTTCCCCCCTTCCATGGATTCTTAGACTTATTTGTATCTTGGAAAAGCTGCATTTACTGGTGCAGTAGGTTAGCTTTTATAGTTAGAAAATTTAGGAGAGAGTGATATCTTTTCCATACTACTTTCAGAGTGCCTTCTAAAACCTTTATTGCTGTAATCTTTCAAATTCAGTAAGAATCCTTGACCTCTGCTTGCTCCATTATTTTGAAGAAGTTGCATTATTTGGACTTCTCTGTATTATCATATCATCAAGGCAAAATATCCTTATGGAAATGGTATGGCTACATCACCTAAGTCTTCCACTCTTCAGTCATCACAGTAAATACTGTAGAGGAAGAAAAAATCTAGTTGTGTTCAGAGAAGTAATTACTGCTGCATTGCAGGTCTGGTGCAATTTAATTGCTCAGAAGATACCTAGAATGGAAATGAAGTATATTCGTAATGTATAGTGACTATACAAAAAGTGAAAAAGATCTCTTTCATATGTGACACTGGAACTGTCCTTATTCTTCAAATGTTAAAAAGAGCTTTTTCACTCCATTCTAATTTGGGGCTCAAAGTGACAGTACTTTTTTCATCATTCTTTCATAAATTTAATGTTGTCTCTCCCTAATATTTTATTGTCTTTCAATTCATAGATATGTTTGTATCAGCCTGTATATCTATCTATCTATATATATATGCATGTTTGCTTATAGAAATTCTCTGGAATGGAAGAAACCTCTTATTCCTGCGTTATTAACCAGCATTAAGCATGGCAAATACAAAGATATTGTCATGGGTTGAGTTGCATCTGCTGTTGATATTTAATACCATGCTGCTGTCATGCCAGCTGCAAAATGAAAGTCCTGGCTGGAGCAAAGTCTCAGGGGACTTGAAGTTCAGACTGTAACATGAGAGGCCTCCTGTTCTGATAGCTGTTTCCAGGTTCGGGATGTTGAGCTCTTCCACTGGGCTGGCTTTCACGTGCTTGGGTGGTGGTGGGAATCATCTTGTCACTGGCTGCTGCTGCTGCGTTTTGCTGCGCTTTTCTGCAAGCAGGCTCAGGTAACTGTGCATCTTAGCATCTCATGGACCTCCTGTTACCTCAAACCAGAGGTTTGTTTGTGTTACTTTGCCTCCCTTCTGTGTGAGGGGAGTGGGCTGTGTTAACCCAGGATGGATATGAATAAAAGGCAACAACTTATCATAGAATTGCTTAGGTTGGCAGAGACCTTAGAGACCATCTACTTCAGCCTCCTCACCATGGGCAGGGACACCTCTCAAATAGATTTGACTGTTCAAAGCCTCATTCAATCTGGCCTTGAACAACCCCAGGAAGGAGGCATCCACAACCTCCCTTGGGCAACCTATTCCAGTCTCACCACCCTCGTACTGAAGAATTGCTTCCTAAAATTCAGTCTAAACCCTACTGTCTCTCAGCTTCAGACTGTTTCCCCTTGGCCTGTCACTAGACACCCTTATGAAAAATCCTTCTCCAGCCTTCCTGCAGACTCTCTTCAGGTGTTGGAAGGCAGCTCTAAGGTTTGCCCGGAGTCTTCTCTTTTCTAGGCTGAACAACCTCCCTCAGCCTATCCTCATAGCAAAGGGGTTCCAGCCCTCCTCTGGAGGAGTCCTCAGTCCGTTTCTGTAAACTCTAACCACTCTAATGTATGGGTGTAGGAGTGACTGTGATGAGTTGCTGCTTGTCAACATTAATGACATTGTGTCTTCTCACACCTGTGCTGATACATTAAGCACAGCCCAAAGTCCCCAGCAGGCCATGATAATGTTTTTCATTTACAAATTTATTAAAGGAAGTATAAGTCGCATTTCCAGTTAGCTTGCAAGTACAAAGGGACATAATCTCATGGAAATCTGTTTTGAGACTCTGAGGAAAAAACTCTAAAACACAGGTAAATGGCATCATAAGTCCAATTCAAGTATGAAAGTCTCAGCAATGGAATTCCTTGAAGAAAATTAAGAAAAATGTTGGGAGTAATACTTGGAGTTTACAATTTTATACTGATCAGCATCTCTGGGTTCATTAAGTGGCACATCCCTTCTAATTTGTGATCTCATTTGTACTGTGTCAACAGCTTTTAGCTTCTCCACATTCTGTTTACTTTAAAGCATAGTTTCTGTAATCAAAAAGATAACTGGGAGCAGAATCAGTGTTTCAAAACCTGTAGTTGTGCAGTTACTACCTGTTGGAGTTTGGCTGGCTGATCCCTGTGAGTTGGTGAGGTTTTGTTTGTCTTTTCACACCTGAATATAACTGGTTAGCATTTTCAGTGAATGAGTACAGATTTTTGTGACATCTTAAAAGCATTCAAGAATTGACCTTTTTTTCCTTTTATGCTGTGTTATCAAAGTAATCTTTTCTTTCATATTTTGTGATGTGATAAAGCCATGACTGCTGTGATTTATACAGGCAAATTTGTCAGTCTCTCCCTATTTACTTGAACTGGAAGGCATATATCAAATTTGTGCCTTTCCCAGTGAATGTGTTATCTGAAGGAGTAGATAGTGTGTTAGTGGATCAGACATGGATTAAGGTGTTCCTGTTCTAAATGTGTGCTAGATGTGATTTACAGTTTAATCTTGTTTCTCCTATTTAATTTAATTACCTTTTTTCATTTTAGTTGTGTTTTGTAATTCACTATCTTTGTAATTTTTAATGTACTCAAACACAAAAGAAGCTTACACAAATACGAGAAAATATTTTCTGTACAACTCAGCAATTTTTCTTTGTACCATGAAAAATATTGTCCCATTTGTTACTTTTTTTTTTTTTTTTTCACTTAGGTGCTATTTTAAAAGCTTTTAAAGTATTCGTACTTGCCTTCAAGCTTTGCCTGATTTAACTCATCCTAAATCTGCTCCCCGGCTGACTTGACATTGGCCTCCTTTGCCTCTTGTCCTGAACTCTGCTTGGGTTACATCAGAAGCGGAACTCAGGTGAAATAAGGCCTTGCTCTTGTCAGCTGGGCCCACTGGTTCTCAACAAAATTAAGAAATAGAATTCTTCTGACAGACAAATTTGCTGTCATCTCACTTGCCTTCGTTCTTTTGCCGGGTTCATCTGGAAAAAGTCACTTCATTGATTATAGAAACTCACAGGTATGCAGAAGCAGAAATAATGAAGAGAAGTTAATGTTCCCTACTCCTTTAAAGAGGATTGTCTTTAAATTACAAAGAATTATAAAGAACTGTTGCTGTTAGCATTAATTTTGTTAAGATCTCAGTCTCTGACTAAGAGAATGAGCAGCAGAGGTGTCACCTGGTGAGGGGAGAGAGGGAGTGATCTAAACCCACTTGGGGCTGTTTGAAGTTTTGTAAGTTTGCAGGTGTTAATGTTAGCCTTGTTGTGAAGGCAGCATCTGATTTTGTGCTATCATAAAGGAAGAAGAACACCTTAGACTGCTTCCCCCAACATGCTGTGTGTGAAGCGTCTTCTAGAAACGGCTTGCAGTCATTTACATGTTGTAGGACCTTTCAGAATGAAAAATTGCACAGGGAAAAAACAGATCATTTGGTTATGTAATATCAGACAGGAGTCTGAGATATTAGTAACTTCCAAGAAAGAATCTAAATGAAGCAAGAGGAACTGGAAGCAGTTTGGAGTAGTGCTGCAGTTCACTCTGCAGCTCTCCAAATAGCTCTGCATACGCTCAGGCAAAAATTCTGCTTAGTCTTCATTACAGCCATCTCCTGTAACAACTCCTCATTCCTTCTTGCTGCACTATCAATAACACAGGAAGGGAGCCTCCGAGCACTGCTATAGTGAGCAACTTTGTAGACTTGTACAGTTCCTGATGAAAAGACAAGCATTTACAGATGTAGGGTGAATGAGAAGCTGAGCTCTTTCCTCAAAGCACAGCCTCTGCTTAATGGCATTTTTCACTACAGCACTGTTATTGAAATCTGTGTGGGTGATGTCAGTTTGATAGGCTCAGCACTTTTAGGGGACATTGACAGAAACTAAATTGGAAAAAAAGCAACAAATGTTAGGTTTTAGCAGAATATTGACTTAATATAGATTGAACAGGGGAGAAAAATATTGCGTGGTGAGCAACTTGAACTTCACATTGTCTCATTAAAGACTCTGCAATGGATAACACTGTCTGCCTGTTTTGCCCTCAGCTGTAGACCTAGAAGATTGTTCATGTAAGGAGTAATAATATACCACTCCATGGCACTTTGCTGCAACTGCCACCAGGTATTTTGAAAACCTGTTTTTATTACTTATAAAAGCCTACACTCCATTTATTTCTGTATAACTGGTTTTTTTTTTGCTCCCTCCATACTTTACTTTCCCTGGCCCCACATCTATTTTTCACTCATTTGTATGACCCACATTTCTTGCTTATATACAGCAGTCAATCCTGTATCCCTTGAAACCCTGAAGTCCTCAAACCTGGATATGCAAGTAGATGCATTTAACTTTTTTCTACCACCTTTTAATGTGTACCTAAAAAGAATGGGTCAGAAGAAATATTAGTTTCTATCAGTAGGAAAATTTTGCCTGCTGTCTGAATTTAACTTACTAACTGAAAAACTGTGAATTGTGTAAATCAGCTTAAGAAAAAGCACTGAAGCTCACATTTGAAGTGTAATACTCACTTTTGATTTTCAGTCCTTACAAGTTTTACATTATTAACTGTGAGTATCTGATTTAGAAATGTACAGGCCATGGGCTGAGAGAACATTGCTTCCATCGCCAATGTGAGTCTAACACAATTTAATCTGTTATTAGCCAAAGCACCTATTAATCACAGAACAAATGCTGGTTTGCCAGATGGGCACGGGCAGTGATGAGATGGCAAAGCCTGCTGCAGCATGTTCTGCTTGGCTGCCATGGCTGGAGGTCATAAAGAAGTTGCTGAAGAGCAACTCATTGGTGGTTTCTTTGTTGGGAGTTTTATGGCTTTTTTTTTTTTTTTTTCCAAACAAATTGGTTAATATAATCCTATTGTTTACTTACCAGAGAATGAAACAGGTGGTATTTGTCAACTGCACAAAAAGCAAGATTTTGGTAGGAGGTACTTGTTACATATTTGTGGACTGCATCCCACAATGGACCCTGGCTGTGACTGTGTAATACTGATACTCAGTGCTTTCCATTTTCTAAATAATAACTCTACACAACTCATTATTTACATCCAGCATGTGTCAAAAGTGCTTTAAAATGGGAAGAAAAAAAAATTAAAAGCCCATAATATGAATTTGTGCAATAGCCTCTGGAATACTGAGTTGAGCACGCTCAGTGCAAGAAAAGCTGTTTGTCCATTTTAGTAAGCATATAGATGTGACCCTTTATGATCAAAATATAATGTGAATATTAAATGCCACAAAACCCACAGTGAAGAGTATGGTTAATATTTCTGCAGCCTGTATTCTTTTCATGATTGCAGCACAAGCACTGAATGTGATTATTTTATTTTTTTTTTAATCTATTTTTTTTCCCTGTCTTGAAACAAACACAGCAATAAGTCTATCTGGTCTGCCAAGAAAAGAAGCAACATCCAGACAGTTCTTTGTAGTGTCAGATGAAATGAGGCTATTTTGACTAGTGTTTAGGATATACAACATATGGCATGCTGCTGATTTTGCTTGTGAAGGATCATATTGGATTCATGTATCTGATGATATAATTCTAACTGCATCTTATACGATACTGAAATGGTAGCTCAGCATGTTCTTTGAACACTGTCAGAACCATAAAAAGTTATCGTTGGCTCTGTGCCAGCACTTCCCTTCTTTTATTAAGTCTAATTTCTTGCTTTTGACTAATCGCAGTTGTCTCTAAGGACAACAAATATATCTGTTAGGCAGATTGTTTTCTCTTTTTTAAAAAAAGCTGAGAGGTGATTTTGTGCTTTGCCTTTCTGCCTACTGCAGCATCACTGACTGTGTTTTAAGCCTTCCAGACCTTCAAACTGAAACTCTATCCAGGACAGCAGCACTCATCTGCTGCCAAGTACTCCTTGAATTTGGGGGTTGGTGTTGAAGCCTTTAAATCTGTCATGCTGGGGTTTGAGGGGCTCAGGAGAGCTTCACTGCCTTGGTGCTGTGTCTGCTCCTATCATCTAATCATTAATCTTTCAGCACTCATCCAAAGCCACTGTTCCTGGATCTGGGTGATAAAGAAAGATCATTGCTGTCTTATGTCTTCCATATTGTGATGCTTTATTAAGATTCATATTTTTGTACAGCTAGCAAGGTAAACAAAAATGACATATGTTCATTGTATCTCCTTTTCATGATTTTCAAACTAATTTCATTATGATCAGACTGTCTTTTCAGGGATGTGAACATCATGATTTAAGATGTTTAAAGCTTGGTTATGAACCGAGATTTCTTGGTAGGCTTCAGGCTGTGCTGTACCTGTTCTCTCCCCTGTACCTGTGGATTTCTACATCTCTATTCTGTTGGCATCACTGATTATTCAAGGACCTTGCTCAGCTCTCTGGTGCAGTTTGGAACATTGTCTGTAAGGGTTCATTATTAGATGGATTGGGCAACTGAGCTGATTGCCTGCTCATTTTCTTTTCCCTCAAGAAAACAAATAAAACCAAGTATCAGCTGAGCTGCTGTGTACGTTTTGTTAGAGAGACAGTGGGCACCAGCCTAATAAACACATCTGACTTCTGGGTTGATCTGAGTCCTGTAGCCCTGAAATGCACTGCACTGCAGACTGAAACCACCAACCAGTATATCCAAACCCTGCTTTGGATAATGCACTTCTACAGAAGAGAATGATCTCTTAATTTAAGTGGCCTTTTATTATTTTATTTCTGTGTGCCATTTTGGGGTACTGAATATTACACATGGGGACATTTCACCTGTGCTCTAGTGTTAATGGTTACAAGTAGTAAGTGGTGGGTTGTTTTATTTTTTTCATGTTACCAGCTTGATCCACTACACATATTGTGATCCTGCCTATCTCTTTACTTGTCTTCTTACATGAGTTTAATATTATTGTTACAGTATTTTCCTGCACCCTAATTTTCTGGTAATTTTCAGTTTTCATAAACTGAAAAATACCTCAGGGAAAGAGCTTGTTGATGAGCTTGTTGATTGGTATTCTCTTTCTTTGTTTATTTTTGGGGATTTTTCTGGGTTTTTTTTTTTTTGTTTGTTTGTTAGTAAAGAGCTATTTTTATAACTCTTACAACTTATTTTTTTTCTTTGGTGTTTGCTTTTTCAAAAAGAATAGTAAATATGCAGTGTCTGAGAGCTGATATGCCTGTTTTGCTCGTTAATTTTTGGCTGCTATTTCCTTAGGAATTTCCTGATGATACATATGGTGTGTACAAACAAGATGCCCTTTCTGTATTTCCTTTCATTCCTTTCTTCCCAAAGGCTTCATGTTCCTAAAACATTAATGTAAAAACTTGTGTTTGTGTGTGTTTTCAATCTGTCTTGTTCTCAGATGATCTATAATTCCGTTTTATTCCATCGCTAAATTATAAGATGCCACCTTGTTATTTTTGTCACTTCCTTGCTGATCCACAAATTCATGACCTGAAAGTGAAGTTCAGTTTTAAAGTCTTCTAAAATTATTCCTTCCTGGGATCTGTTGCACAGCTTGTGTCTGACAGGAACTGCTGCTGTTATTCATTTGCTCCATTTCCAAGAGTTTGCAGGAGCAGGATCCATTTTGGCTGCATGCTGTCTGGAGAGATGCACAGTGAAGGCAGAGTAGGCACCAAGGGTGTGAGAGCTGGACAAACTCCAGCCTATGGTGTCATGAGAATGGGTTTTTTTAATGGATACCTAGAGAGGAAATAACTGACACCTTTGTAACTCTACTTGAGCAATATTAAGCTTCCCATCCTAAATCATCTGGGATTTGGGCAGGTTACAAGCATTGTAAAGGAAACCAGAATTTTTTTAATGCACATTAGACTTTTCTAAAGCTCATTCTCCATGCATATCACAGAACAATAGGAGATGGAAGGGATCTCTGGGGATCATCTAGACCAACACCCTCTCCCCACTAAAGGAGGTTTGCTCAGAACATGTTGCCTAGAATCACAATGTCCAGGCAGGTTTTGAAGGTCTCTAGAGGAGACTCCATAAGCTGTCTGAGCAGCCTGCACCAGGGCTCCAGCACCCTCACAGTAAAGAAGTTTTTCCTTATCTTTAGTTGGAACCTCCTGTGTTCTAGTTTGTGCTCATTGCCCCTTGTCCTGTCACTGCTGAAAAGAGTCTGGCCCCATCCTCTTGCCCCCTGACTTTAGCTATTGATTGCCATTGAGAGGATCCCTTCTCAGTCTGCTCTTTTGCTCCAGGTCTCTCAGCCTTTCATCCTGACAGAGATGCTCCAGTCTCTTCATCATCTTCATATTTGTAAAATCTTTCAAGTGAGTGAGAGAGAAAAGATTCTGAACTGAGTAGAATTCAATGAATTGGGCAATATATTACTGACAAACTTATCTCCATTGAATAGGAGGGCTGGTGACAAGACAGACTGTAATGCATTGGTTTCAGATAATCTGGACATCTTTAATTAATCTGTGTCTTTCAGTTTTGAAGCTACAGGGCTATTGTGTCCTAACAGTTAAGGATGAAACAAAAGGTTGTTTAGTGGTGACACCTATGACACAGCTGACAACTCAGGCTGTAAAGACGAGATCATTTCAGAACACAACACAGATGTCTGTACATTTATGATGTTAGTCCTTTGTGTAGAAAGTCTGGAAGATTGATGATAATGTATGAAAATAATGGTTATCTTAGGCACTTAGTATATTTTGAGGAGCTTTAAGACAGTATCAAAATTATCGGCAGACTTTTCTTGTTTTTGCTAAGCCAAGGTGATTTACAGAATTCTCTACTAGGTCTTTTACTCTTTTACAGCTATAAACCAGCCATTGTAGATCTCTGATTTCTCTTTTTGACTTCTTATTCTAATGGCTCCCTTTGGTTTTGATGTTATCTAGTTAAAAGTAAACCTGATAAGAGATAATAGCTGCATTAGATTTGAAGAACTGCTTTACTTGATCTGTCCTTCAGTGGCTCTGGATAAAGGCCCATGGACTACCCTTTGTGATAAATACTGCCACAGACGTTCCTTTAATTTCTCAAACAATTTACTAGTTAGGTGAATGTAGACAGTTTTAGCATTTCCCAGAGCAGATGCAAGTCTGCTTGTCTGGAGATGCATGTCTGGAGTGTGAGAACGCACATGGGAATTAAAGGAGCAAGGAAACAGGCTGGGCTTGGCTGGGTTCAGTGGAAGCTGACTTGCCTGCCCTTGCATGGAGAATTATTTGGGCTGGGCAATGCAGGGAGGAACAGCCCTGCAGATGAGGGAGGGAAAGAGGAGGGAAAGCAGCAATTTCACCAAGGCCTTTCATGTTTGCTGTAGGAGCTTTCACTGGTACAGCAGCTCTAAGCTGCTGCTCATTATGCCTGTGTGCTATAAATGTCCTGCCTCTCCCAACAAAGAATCACAGGATGTTAGGGTTTGGAAGGGATGTCAAAAGATTACCAAATCCAACCCCCTGCTTGAGCAGGATCACCTACCACACAGGAACGTGTCCAGGATGGTTTTGGCTGTCTACAAACAAGAAGACTCTACAACCTCTCTGGGCAGCCTGCTGCAGGGCTTTGTCATCCCTACAGTGAATAAGTTTTCCTTATGTTCCCATGGAACCTCATATGCCCCAACTTGCCTCCATTGCCCTTTGCCCTATCATTGGACATCACTGAGAAGAGCCTGGCTTTGTCCTCCCAACACTGCCCTTCACATCTTTATAATTATCAATGAGGTCACTCTTCAGTCTCTTCTTCTCCAAGTGAAAGAGCCCCAGCTTCCTCAGCCTTTCCTCTTAAGAGAGAGGTTTCACTGTTTTCAGCATCTTTGTGTCTCTGTGTTGGACTTTCTCAAGCAGTTCTTTGTCCTTCTTGAACCAAGGGACCACTTTCAGTCAAGATCTTTCACTTTCTGGCAAATAACCACATGATTTCTTTATGTATTTCATAATTACCTATGTCTATATTCTTATCTATGTTTATATGCATATCTAAGATGAATCATCATAAACAATATGGAAAAATCTCCATCTCTTTATAAATAGACATATACATGCATACTTATTTTTAAAAGAACAATAATCCTGGACTCCTTTGAGCAAACCAAGCAAAATAAATGTGTGTGTCCAATATCTGTTGCTGGGAATAATGACCTAAATTATTTCCTTGTTAAGAGTTCAGATAGCTTCATTATTATATGTTTTCCTCAGAGCAACTCTGACAATTTTTTTGCATAATCTGTACTTATTTATCAAAAGGGTTATTATTGCTGTTATAGTTATACATACTGCTTTTAGCTGGCAAGGCAACTAAGGCCATTAAAAAGGTTGTCAAAATAAAAATAAATAAATTTTTAAACAACCCCCCCCCCAAAAAAAAAAAAAAAATCAAAAAACCAAACAAACAAAAAAACCCCACCCCAAATTATTTCACTAATTCATCACTTAATTCATGAGGTTCCCAACTCACAAGTTCTCAGATTCATAAATCATTAACTCATAACTTGTACACTTATGAACAAGCCAGTTAGCTAACAGTGAGAGTGCCCCAGCCTTCCTCCTCCATCACAGTGCAGGTGCCCACTCTAGCACAGCAGGAAGTATGAAAGCCTCTGAAGCCCAGTTGCTGTTGGATTCACTAAAAAAGCTTTTTGGGTAAACTTACATGTTTACACCTTCCACCACCTTCCACCCTGGAGGTTTATTTTATGCCATTTCCACAAGTGAGTGGATTCTGAGGAAATCCACTTCTTGCAGATAATTTACTGTCCTTGCTCATCTATCCATGTACAAGGATGATGGCTGGAGGGGACAGCAAGCCGCAGATGGCAGTGGATGCACAACAATCTCTCCAGCCCTTTATGGCCATCACGTCCTGCATACAACATTGCCCTCCCTATAAGCTTATGGTGCTGATCCCAGAATATACCAGGCCTTACCATGAACTGACTGTTAGCCAAATTCTGAGCAGGCCTTAAGTCAACAGTCACAACTTGGCCATTCTTATTCTTGTTTTGAAATGAGCATGCAAGGTACTCTATACAGTTATAAGATATCTAAGAGTTTTCCTGTAAGCCTAACAATTTATAATAGACAAAATCAGAATTTTTGAAAACACTGATGTTTGCCCATAAGTAACTACCTGATGAAGCAAATGTAACTTTGGCATTTGTCATTGTGTGGCTTTACAATCAGCTGAAGAATTTACCCTTTACTTATTCCATAACAATGTTAGGAAGAATGTCATGCCAACAGGTCTAATTAAGAGGAGAGCTGGTTTATGCTGTGACATTAGAGGGTAGAAAATGTACTGGAGAATGTGGTAATTAGGGTGTTGATGACTTTCTAAACAAATGTGGTGAACTTTGAATACAGTCCAGCCTTGTTGTTTGACAGAACTTTAAATATACGCCTGTGGCGTGATGGCATTCAGCTCAGCTGTGACAGTGGAAAAAATATTGACTCTGCTTCTATTAATGCTGTACTGAAATGTACTCTGCACAAGAACTGTTTGAAATTAGTTCAGTTTGCTACCCCACTGTAACATATGACATTTTTCTAATTAGGGCAATGTTTAATTTACTGTCTCATGGCTTTTTGAATAAATATAAATTGTCATACTAAAGTGACAGGTGTAAAACCCTGGGTAGCTGTGTTAGAGAGGTTAATTTGCTCTTAATCAAATCAGTTCTGCTTCACTTTCTCATGGGGAGTGAGAGATAATAGGCCTGTTTAACTGGAGATTAGGCAGCCTTTTTGCTGGAATTCCCAAAGGGTTCACCTGAGACTTAGTGTTGTATCCTCTATAAAGATATTTGAATACATCAATACTTAAAGATGTGCTACATCTACTCACAAGGGTGTTTCATTGGCCACGTTTTGTTTAGCAGCACTGAAAGAGGACCTCAGAAGAGAAGAGCTGGGGAAATGTGATCTTGAGATCTACAGTGTGCCACCTGAGAAAGGACCCATTTCTTTCCCTGATTTGGAAAAGAAAAAGGGACAAAACAGTGCTTTGTTTTGTTTTGTTTTTCTTATTGAGTTGGAAAGGGAAAAAAGGTCTTTATCCCATTGTGATATTTTGCAGTGAGAAAGGTGTTATGAACTGCTCTGAGAGTTGATAAAAGAGGTAAGAAACACAAATGAAGGTGCCTGCCCATCCGTAGGAAGTGAGAACAACGTAGGAATCCATTCCAGGAATGTGTGAGCATAAATGAGAAGTTTGGTTTGTAGGATCAGGCTGTGGGAGCTTTGTGCTGGAAGGGCTGTTGCTACAGCACTTGGAGAGATTTGTTGAGAAGTTGCAGTCCCCAGACAACATGAGCATCTTGCCATGAGGGGTGTGGGATGAGAGGTATGATGTGAAAAACACTCGACAAACAAGCTGTGAGGGAGAGAACAGGCTGAGGAAACTATGTGTGCAAAGAGAGCAATCCAGGGCATCGAGGAATGTCTGAGGATATGGATGAGAGCAATGGAGGTGTTGTCTGCCTCCTGCAGCTGGTATAAGAGTATGGGATGGAATTCAGGGACAAATTGGCATATAGTTTTCATGATCTTTGGTGTAAAGAACTTTACTTACAAAATGGGAGTGGTATGAAGTGGCCTTTAGACTGTTTTAAGTTGTGACACTTCCTTGTGCATCTTTTTTTAAGCAGTCCTGTTTTGTCTTTTGCCAGCAGTATGAGAAATGAAATAACCATCCCTGTATGGAATCTGTATGCAGGGGAGAAGCCAGAAGCACAGACCTTGACAAGCCCTTGTGCCTGGCAAGCACAGCAGGTGAGGCTGTTATTGGTTCGTCATGTACAGCACGAAGGGATGCAGCATGAGGACAGGTGTTTGTCTTCATCTGCTTCAATGTCAGGGAAAACTTCCACAAGTAACATTTACTTCAGTGGGCTGTAAAGGTAAATATGCAACAGATTTGGGTCTGGAATTGCTACATTGGGACTGAAAGGTGCCCTGACTTAATCAGTAGATCAGGGAGAACCAGGAAAAGGTGCTGTGCTACATTTGGAGTTCTAAGTAAATTACTCTCTACGTGATTGCATGTGAAGAAAAGGCATTTTCTCTTTAATAACTTAGGAGACAGGAATGGAATTTTTGTAATCCCTGGCCAGTGAGGAATGCTGCAGTAAGACTGATTTTTTTTGTTTGTGTGTCTTTTGTTTCTGGGTTATAACATGCAAAGGCAGACTACCTGTGACTTGCTTCCTAGTTATTTCAATGAGGTCTGTGTAAGCCAAGTACTCAGAGAGATGCACTTTTCTTTCCATCTTTTTTTTATTTTATTTTTTGATTACTTTTCCATAACCTATATTGTATGTAAAACAAGCAAATCCTCTGACATGTTTAGAGTCCTATATTCTGGATGTGCTGGGCAAAATAAGAAGGATAGATACTATCACTCTTCTATTATTTATGGACTATAAAGTCTTTACAGTGGCATTGACAAAGGGTTTATAGTCGGTACACAAGCTGGTTATACCATAAATTGTAATGTTATATGATAAACTGGAAGTTTATAGCAGTAGTAGATATCAAAGAAAAAAATGAATTTTGGTTTGAAATGATCTATCATGGGATGGAGTCGCTACACGTTTAAATATTCAACCATTTTTGTCTTCATTTGTTTTGAAGTTGCTGATAATTCATGTGCTACAGAACAAGGATTTATAGGTTTATTTAGAGACTGCTGGGGGGGGTGAGGTAAGAATAGACCCTTTAAACTCGAGAACAACACATTCTGGTGCGGTAGCCGAGAAACGCTGAGGCAATTAAATTGATTCAAGTCTTTGGTTTCTAGCTCTAGAGATGGCAAACGGAGCTGTTGCTAAATATTTGGTCTGTTGCTACAGGGCTCCCAACAATGCAATAAAATAGTTGGATTACTATTTCTAGGAATGTAAATGGAAACTACTTACAGCAAAAATGTCTTAAACATAATTTAATTGCTTTGAGTTTACATAAAAACTAAAAGCAGTAAAATGTCAACAAATGTTAATTCCCCTTCCTTTGTGAGTTTCGTTCCTTCCTTTAGCTAATGATTCTGTAAACAAAACCAAAATATTCTTCTTGTTTACTTACAACACTTTTCATTTCATTGTGATTTTGCCCATTGTAAGGAATTATTATGCATTACATTCTTTATTTAAATTCATCATTTCTCCCCCCCCTTTTTTTTTCTCTTTTCAGAGAATTTTTGGTGTACAAGTACGTTACAGATTGAATGAGACTACAAATGTAACTAATAATTTGCAGGCAAAATTAAGGTTTTTTTTCAAGCTTTTAGAACTGACTTGAAATATCAAATGTACCATAGGAATTGTCAAGCTTTAAAAACTGTTCTGCTGCCTTAATTTGTAATATGCTCAACACGTAAGTACAACCAGGGGTTCCGGAGGCATAAGGTTAGACACAAAAATGGAGGACAATCTCTTTCATGTAAATGAGTATTGGTGGCTTGTTACTGGCAGTTTGTGGTGTGCTCTTAAGGTCTAGATCACCAAAATAAACAAATACGAGTTCAACAGCAGGGAGACTCAAGACAGGTGGTTCAGGTAAGAGCCCAGAGTTCAAATGCACAAATAAGCATGAGGGAGATGGGACTGAGGAAGACAGCAAGCTGTCAGCCCACAGCCATGGAGCGGCCAAGCCTTAGGCTGAGGGTCAACACCAGCCCTTCATGGCTTTCATCTCTCTCTGCCCTAACTCAGATGAAGGGAGTTGGCAACATGAGCCTCTGCTCCTCTCTTTTCATGAAGGCTGTCCACGCTCTGGTGGTTTCAGTGCTTCCCAAGCACCCCCTGAGCCTCAGCAGTCCACCAGTGCCAGGTTCAGCTTGAAATGGTTAGGGGCAATTGATGGTGGCTCTTTTCATTGCTGTCTCTCAGTTACTACAAATGAGCAAGTCCTTTCTCTTTGCTTTGAATTTCTTCTGAGGGTCTTCATTCCTCTCTGTAGCTGACACAGTCCTCAGAGATGAGACTGTTTTACGAAGGGAGTGAGGCTTTAAAACCTTCTTAACAGTCAGCAGAACGGCTTGAGAAATTGTTAGGGGAGAAAAATCTGAGCACTATTTCAGTCTCTCCCTATTGCCAGGGGCCCAGGTAGTGTCTGAGCATATGCACAGTGCAGAGATGGCTTGCTTCCAAGTTCTGCTTCAGTGTGAATACAGATGAATATGTATGAAAGGGGAAATGAGGGGGTAGGAGGTTTTGTTTGGGGGTTTTGTTTTTATGTGGGTTTTTTCCCTGAATAAATTTTTTGTTTGCTTGTTTCTTGGGGGTGGGGGGAACAAAACAAACAAACAAAAAAACCCCAAGCCACTGTTTTCCCTTGAAGTGCAAGTCTTGCATTGTGTATGCCTTTAAAGTACAAGGCTAAGAATGAAAAGATGTTTCTCCTCAAGCCATTTCTTGAGTTGTTTTTCAGGCAACATAACAGTTTTCAATTGTACCATGTAGCAGTCAAGTGGCCTTGTTTGTTTTAGTTATGCCAGAGGAATTCCCTGACGAAACTAAAAACAAACCAAACAACCAAACCCAAACCATTTTGGGGTTATACTGCCTGCTTGTTTCCAGCCCTCTGTGATTTTTACACCCCTGCAAAGGGATTGAAAAAAATGGGATTTCCCCATTTGCAGTGGTATAAACAATTATGTATCCTAAGACCCTGCAAGATTTTTGACATCTCCTTCCTCTCTGTCACTGATGTTTTCAGTATGAAATAGTTCCACAGAAATTTCCAATAGCAGAGCTTTATAGGTGCTTTAGCCACTGTTCCATCCTATAAACCCTAATAAAGTTGAAATTAGTGTCTACAAGATAGGTTCTTTCAAGATGGTCATGTATTTCGGTCTTGATGGTTGCCACTGTCACTGCAAATCAGCACTGAATATTCACATAGGGACAAATTCATCATGTAGCAAACATATCCATAGTGAATTGTAGGCAGCTTTGTGTGGTGGGAGAGCTCTGCTGCAGCATGGATCCACTCTTCCCCTAGATGAGTACAAGGGCTGATATATCAGAGACTTTCTGTGGTCCTGTTCAATGTCTGAATGTTTCCAGGGATGGGACATTTACTGCTTATCTGGGCAATCTGTTCTAGTGTTTCATCACAGTCATTGTAAAAAATGTCTTCCTTGTACCTCGTCTAAATCTCCCTCTTCTAGTTTAAAACCATCACCTCTTGTCTTGTCACAACAGGCCTGACTAAAAAGATTGTCCTCATCTTTCTTATAGTCCCCTTTAAGTACTGAAAAGCCACAATAAGGTCTCTCCGGAAGCGTCTCTTCTCCAGGCTGAACAACCCCAATTCTTCTCAGCCTGTCCCCACAGGAGAGGTGTTCCAGCCCTTGGATCGTTTTTGTGGCCTGCTCTGGATCTTCTCCAAGAGGTCTGTGTATTTTTGCTCAGGACTCCAGAGCTGGACCTAGCATTTCATCTGAGCTCTCGCCAGAGTGAAGTAGAGGGGTGGAATCCAATCCCTCAGCCTGCTGGCCACACTGCTTTTAGTGTAGCCCAGGATAAGTCTGGCCTTCTGGTGCAGTTCATGTCCAGCTTTTCATCCAACAGCACCCCTGAGTCCTCTGCAGGACTGTCCTCATCTTTTGATCTGTATTGAAACTGAGGATGGCACTGAACCAGCTGCAGGACCTTGCACATGGCCTTGCTGAACGTCATGAGGTTCACTTCTCCATAGAATCATGGATTGGCTTGGGTTGGAAAGGACATTGAAAGGTCCTCTAGTCCCACCCTTCTGAAATGAGCAGGACACCTTTAAGAAGATCAGTTAGCTCAGAGTCCCATTCAACCTGACCCTCACTCCCCTCAAGGCCTGGAGAGATTGAATGAACCTTAACCACTCTAAGCAGCCTCAGCTGGCCCTCTTCCCAGGCCTCAGGAGCCCTATTTAAGCTTCGGTCCACAGGAGAGAGTTTCTTTTCTCCTGTAATCTGTTGAGTGTTGGCCCTGCTGCACTACTCTTGCTCAGGTACTGTAAGACTGTGCTAGGCACTGTGGGGTCACCTTCTGGGAGCAGTCCCACCCTTGCCAACTGTCCAGTGGCTTTTCTGGTTGAATGTCCATGGTTGAATCTAAGTTGCAGAAGAATTGTATGGTTCTTGTGTACCTTCCCATATCTGACTTTACTCATCTTTACTGTGACTGCTGCTATGGGCTTTGAGTGTCTTTTATAGGGCAGTCTATTTTTGGTGGGGTTTTTTTTGGTGGGGTTTGTTTTCTTTTTTTAATCCACTGAAGTTGATACCTGCTTTGTCTAAGAATTTGCATAATTTATCTGCTGCTTAAAAGTACTCCCTCTCTACAGCACAAAGAATGACATTTTCAGTTTACCAAAATAAATTAAAAAAGAGGAAGAGAGCAGGAGGAGCCAGGGATATGTTTACATGCCAGTGGCTTCTGTTTGTGCCTGGCAGGTAAAATGACTGAATGGCTAAATTACTGTTGTGCTCCTATATGAGGTCATCATTGATTTCTATGAAATACTTTAAAGTTGTTCCTACCTCCTAAAATCTATAATGAGGTCTCACTGGACCATGTATATTTTTGAAGATTTATGGGCTGTCCATGAAGCATTCAATCATGAATATGATACGCATCGTTTTAATAGGAAACAAATCTTTGGGTGATAATTGTTGTTTTTCACTTCCTGAGCAGAATACGCTCTTGTAAGCACAACACCTGCATTGATCTATCACTATTTAGAGTGACTGAAAATGTATTTAAGTTTCAGTTGCTATGATAGACACCAGCTTCTCTAATTGTTGGTGAATCTGAGCTGTGAATTTGTGACTTGAATACTGTGGGCATATGCTCTCCCTTGTTGCTGGAAGGAGTTCATTTCAGTTGAAATGCAAGGAACAGTGTCATCGTAGGTCTTTAAAACAAGGTGCCTGGCTTGTGTTGCTGAAGCAAACTCGGTGGTCTTTCAGCTCTCTGGGTAGAGTTGCCATAGAAAGGTGAGCTATTTCTGGATACCTGGTCACTCCAGCCAGGCATGCTACCTAAAGGTCTTGAAGGATATGGATATTTCTGCTGTGCAAAGAAAGACAACCTAAATCTTTGCTAACTTCCTGGTACATGCTTGTGAAAACGTTGGGTTTAATACAGATCTTTTTAGCTCTGTACAATGCTGTGGTATCTGGTAGTTTGCCCAAACAATTACACTGATATTTTCTAGATAGCTGGAGGTATTTCTGAGCCTGGACTATTAAAAAATCTGGATGTTGTCTTGTCCTAGTCATGAATATTTTTCTAATAAATGCAGTAGAATTTAACTAGATTAGCTTCTGTTTTGGTGAGCACCAAAATGCAAACTTGTATTAAATGTTCAAGTGAGGTGGAAAGATGTTGTCTTTGTACTCTCACCATATGCAAAGCTTGTCTTCTGCAGGGTGTCTTTAGAGAGAAGAGAAAAAGTTGATGGTCTGCTTGTGCAAGCCATGAGCCCACATCTGACCTTAGTGCTGGAGGGTGTATCATGCCACAACATGCTGCAGTGATGCTTTTCAGGTGTGCATAGCAAGAAGGATGAGCCGCTGCAGCTGCACAGAGGGCACTGCAGAGATATTCTCCTGCTTCTCATCCCTCATTTTCCAAGAGCTGTCTTGACACACTACTTGAGCTGGGATTTTTAACTATGCAGTTACACTGTCAAAGAGAAATATGGATTGTGATCCACATCTGAGCTGTTTGTATTTTGTGTACAGAATACTGTATTTTTTGATTCAAGTCTAGTCCTGCACACACTTATTAGAGTACAGGCAGAACTTAGCAATGAAAAGATAACATCACTTTAGCTTGCATTTTAAAACTAGAGTGTTTGCTAGAGATATGTGCTTGTTACATCTTAAATGCAAACACTCTTAAGTCTTCTAGTAGCAATTATGGCTTACTTAGCTCAAAGCTAACTTTGAAACAAAATCTTCAAGTATGGTATTTAGAAAACCAAATTATGCTTACAGGCAGAATTTAATGCTACAGACAACTTGAGCTTTCCTTTAACAGCTCAAGGATCTTCCAGAGTTGGAGGCAATTTCATACCAATACAGGAGCAGTACAGAGATAACAGTCTAACCACTACAAAAGAGGCAAAAGCCTGAACAGGTATTTGATTTGGATCACTGCAAGAGTACTGTCACAAGCCCAATCACAGTTTAGGAAGGCTGTAGGGGTCCTGTTCATATTGAGCACCAAAACCTGATGTTAGGGTACTTATTTGAACAGTTTCTCTTCAAATGTTTTTGTGCCTTTTATTTCCCCCTCCTCCCATTTATTGTCTTCAGGGTCCCTCCTTCCCTCAGTTTTTAAGTGAGTCTGTGGAATAATCAAATAAGTTTGTTCCAAGATGGTAGGCACACTTATTTTTCAAAACTATAATTTATTTGTAGGGAAGAAATTTTCCAAGAGATTTGTCAACACAGTTCTTTCTCAGACTTTGCATAAGTAAATGAATTATCTAAATTAATCATAATTGCTCATAATATGGATAAGGTGGTTAGGATCATGCACAGATCTAGATTTTTCTCAGCTTTTGATTATGTAATGTGATACTGAAGAGATTCAGCCTAATCCTTTAGAATGAGTGATAGCAGAGTAAGAATCTCTTCTGCACTAGCTCCAAGTAGGAAAGTTAGGACACTGTAGAGGCCAGCTAGTATCTGTACCTAATGTCAGCTCACTGAATCAGCTTGCTGAATTCTATAAGCTTCTGTATTACTATCTCATGCTGTTGATTTGACAGCTTGGTTTTGTGGTTTGTCCTTTAACTTCGAACTATTTCTCTAAATAACTGGACTACTGAGGAATGCTTGGAGGACAGATGTGTGCTGGCCAGACTTTTGCAGTGATCCTTTGAGTCCTAGCTGATACTTGACCTACAGTTATCTTTCTAGCATGTTTGGTATGGAGCTGAAAGCATGAGATTACAGATGTGTAAGCTGCTGACATTATCATAATCAAGATATACTGGCTTGCTAAAAGAAATTTCAGTAAATGTGCTGAAGCTTTCAACTGGCATAACACAAACGCCTAGTGTTTACTTAAAATGTCTGCATTTGCATCTTATGCAACTCTGGCTAAAAATTCTACACTCTTCATGGGTTTGGATTTGTACTGAGAGAGAAATGTTTCTCTTCATCTATGCTACCCTCCTGCCTGAGGCAGAAAGTAGATTTTGATTCTGTCTGTATTTGCCTCATTAGTAGAGGAAGCATGATCAAAGGCCCTCTTGAGCTAATACCTTAACACCTGTCTGGCCTTAAACATTGATGAATACATCCTCAGTCCTACAAAGCAAGAGGTAGTTAGGCAAGGATGATAACAACCAGGGTCCCGTTTACTTTTCAAGCGAGTGTGGAAGCAGTGCTGAGGTTTGCATGCTGCTTTGTGCTGCTGGCTGTCCCAGGGCTGCAGGAAAGCATGTGGGCAGAGCTGGATGCTGAAGCCAAGAACAGGATTTTCTTGGTTGTATTCCAACAAGTGACTTGCAGTCTGTTCTCTAGGAAAAGGAGGCATGTATAATTCTGCTGCCATTTATCTGCCTGTTTGTGTCTCAGACTTAGTATTTTAATGACAAGAAACAAATCTAAAAGAGAAATTTCAAAGACAAAGGGAATTCTTTTATTTGCATCTGGTGGAGGAGAGCCAGGGAAAGAGCAGCCAGGCAAGCTTGTTCCTGGCTAGTAGCAGTGAAATCACATGTAAGGGCACTGCTAGAAATGGCTACACAGCAGGATGCTGTTCAATCAGAAATCATTATGGACTTCCAGCACATGCCAATCAGGCTTCATTATTCAGGTAGCTTTTTTCTCTCAGTATCTTTGATATTGGGGTGTACAGTTTAGAAATCCAGCCCAAAAGCTTACACCTTGTGAATTTAGTCTCTTACAGGTTTTGTACCACTGGGATTTCCCAGTTTGTCTCACCAGTTAGATGTGGTAAGCTTTACATTGTTTGGGTATTTTCTAACTATCTCCCTTTCTGCCTTTTCCAACAGTGTAAGAAAATAGTGACATTTCATTTTACTGTTTTGTGTTCTGGTTTACAGTCTGCATGAATGCAGAATTTGCTATAGGAAAAATAAAATAACAGAACAGCGAAAATATCTCCACAATAAGTAAGCAAGCTTAGCTAATGATCTGTTTTGCAATTATTCCCTGCTCAGCTTGTTGGAATAATTTTTTGGTGCCCAAATTATCAGGGACTAAAGTTTACATATAAATAGAGAATATTTTCTCTATTCTGTCATGCAGCTCTCCCAGTAAGGCAGAGGAACACGTATGTGCATATTTTATAATACCACTGAGCCCACATTTTTCATTCTTTTTAAGTCTCAGTAGGCTTATGTGGCTCTAACTGTTGGGCCTTTGATCAGCCTCCCTGCTTGAAATCTTGGAGTGGCTAATACCTCCCTGTTAGCAAGAGGGAGGAGATGAGCACTGAAGCTTACAATCACACTCAGTCAGTCGGTGAACTCCTGAACCAAAGTGTTTTGGAGTGATTTTTAAAGTGAGAGTTTGAATTCAGTGTTTGAAGTCTGCACTAATATCAGTGCCTCAGCACAGAGATGACAGAAGTCTTTGCAAAAGATGTAAGGTTGATGTAAGGAACTGGACAAGTGCACAGGCCATAAGAGTACATAGTTGTTCTCATCAAAGTATCCCACAGTCATGTTGATCACCGTGAGGAAGGTTCTTATTTCTCCTTATTTGAAATCTTGTACTATTCAAGGGAGACCAACTCATTGTCTTCTCAAAGCCAAGCTTAGAGGCTGCGCTCAGAGGGTAATGAATGTGCTTTTAGTGCTGTTCCTCACTTACAAGTACCAACATGAAGGCTGGGAAGGAGGAGAAATCCAAGTCATGTCCTGAAATATCTTTTCTCTAAGATAATTAAGATGAAAAGTCAAAAGCTTTGAATGTAGATTTCTGGAATTGTGTTATACATGCTGCTGGCTTGAACTGGTGGAGGTCTTCTGGTGCAAAAAAAATCTATCATTTGGGTGGCCTCTAGATCAATAAAGAGCAGCAGTAAAGAGTAGTAACAAAAGGTGCAAAACTACAATAAATTAATGTTTATTTCAAGTAAAAGCATGGGTAATGAAAAAAAAAGTAAAGGAAGATATACAGAAATGAAATGATTACATAAATTTGCATGCCAGTATTAAGAGGCATAAAGTCTGCTATTGAAGTAGACAACATGATTTCTGTGACTGAGATGTTAGAAATCGATAGTTATGACTTAGGAGGGATCTGATAGGCACAGAGGGAAACAGCT
Source organism: Indicator indicator (assembly GCF_027791375.1). Classification (NCBI taxonomy): domain Eukaryota; kingdom Metazoa; phylum Chordata; class Aves; order Piciformes; family Indicatoridae; genus Indicator; species Indicator indicator. The sequence goes on from NC_072031.1 coordinate 2,098,601, forward strand.
CTCTTGTAAGAAAGAACATCTCTAAGCAAGAGATACTGAAACTAAGTTGTCTGGAATGACTAAGGCTCAACCTCTGATCAAACCCCCTCTTTAGCTGAGCAACCATGAAGTTGCAAAAGAGAACTGGAGAGCCCTTTTGCTACATCTTAGTGGAGGAACTATGGCTAGTTAAGCACGTTTTATTTTGAGACAGATGTTGGAGTTTGAATGCTGCAAATAGTAGACTGCAGCAGGAATTTGTAACTACCACAACTTTAGGGCTATTTTATTTAGTATAAGGAAAAATTGTTATTATTTTTTTCTAATTAAAGGCAATGGAAATGCCTACAGAACAAAATGCTAGTGGTCACTTAACTCTATGGTGTAATTCTGAGGTATACTTGAGGCAAGTAATCTACATGACTGAAAAAAAAAGTTAGACATGGAACAAAAGAGTTTGGACCCTGCTTTCAGGTTTAGAGTGTTTGCCTACTTGATAAGAGCCATGTTAAAAATAATTGAGGATCTGGAGAATGAGAGTATGATGGGAGTGAAAAGGTTGCCTCATCTCCTGTTTGAGGAAGTGTGGTTTTATGATTTCTTTTGTTTGGCTTTTAAGATTCTGAAAAGCACTGGAAAACAGTGTGGAGAAAAAAAGATATTGCTATATATCATACCTGACTGTATACTTATTCTGTATCTGAATTTTAATTATCCTGCACAAGGTCAAGGTATGAAGTTGCTTAGAAAGTCCAACTCACTTTTGTGGGTAAGCTTGAGTTTCCAGTTTTCAGGAATGATGCCAAGTCAAACTGGAAAAAGGGTGATTATTTTCTGTCTTTCTCAGAAGGCTTTTTCTGTGTTTCCCTCCAGGGTCTGTACCAATAAAAGGCGTTTTGCTCTTGGTCTGAAGCAGAGTTTTCATTTAATTTTGTTATTGCTATGAAATCTTAATAAAACTCCCTAATGTTCAATATCCATAAAAATGTTTTGCCAAAAAAGCTTCTCAGAGATCTGTCTGGTTTAAGACAGTAACTTTATGCTAAATATATGAGAAACAGTAAATAGATGCATGAAAAGCTTTAGAGGACAGTGTGTTCTGCAAATCCACAATTCTCATTATCTCCCCTCAGCAGTGCATCCAATCTATGACTGTCAGATGAATTGGACCTTGCATTGCAAAAGGCATTATCTTCCATTGGGAAAAAATGTTCAGGAGGCATCAAGGAGTACTCTGAGAACAAGAGCATCATTTAAGCAATGAGTAGCTGCTGACTCACCAGAAAAAAAAATCTGCAGAGGCAGCTAATTTACATATAATGACACTTAGCATTTGTAAACACTGCCTTGGATCTACCGAGAACTGTGCAAACATCTAATCGTACATCACTTACACAAACAGATTAGTTCTGTTAGCCACTTTGGACTCCTCCATTCCTGAGAAATATAATCCAGTCTGTAGTCTCAATTTGACTTGTTTATCTTTCATTGCAGCAGTTTGTCAGGACAGAAAAAGGGAAGTGAAAGTCCTAGGATTTTCTGAGTTGCTTTGGGAAATGAAGGACCCAGCTCTTACTGAACAGCCTGGGGGTGTGGGGCATAACAGTACTTAACTGCCTTTGAAAGTCACTACTTCTAAATGCAATTTAAATCTTGCCTACAAGAGATAACACACATTTTTGTAATTCTTATGTGTGAAATAGTTATTTGCCACTGAGATACTCTGTGTTTACAAAGGTCCCAAATAGCAGCAAGAGGAGGGCAAACAGGCTGAGGTGGCAGCTGAGGGGAAACTGAGACTAGATTTGCACTGTTGTTTTTCTGTCAATTTAATACTTGGTATTTCAAGCCTCTTACCAAATTATTCTGCTTTGTAGATTAAGTGAATTCAGAACTTTCTGAACTTACTAATTACATTGACATCATCTTAGACTAATGAGGCTGGAAAGGTGTAAAATTGGAGCAACAGGTAACTATTTTGTGAGTTAGCTTGATATTCATATCCAACTGAGACAGAAATAAAAAAAGTACGTTGAAGAAAATCTTGAGGTTTTTTTGAGGGCAAGTGGTTGGCAAATTACCATCTTTTTCATGAAAATAAAACAAAGCCATGTGAGTAACTAGCATTCTTCAAAGTGTGTGTCTATGTGTATTTAGTGTGTCAATCAATATTATGTTCAACCACTGTTTCTTTCCTTTTTTCTGTAAAACTCAAACTACCAATAGGGAGCATAAAATGCTATATCATTGCAGTTTCTATTGCTTCTCACTGAGCTCTCTTTGAACTTGAGGCTGTACTTTCCCAGCAACTCTGATGGACAATTCTGATTTGACTGTGTCAGAGATTCTGGGTTGCATTTCTGCCTCAACCATGAGCTTTTGTTCATTATTGATGATTCAATACAACACCACGTTTTTGAAAATGAAGCATTAACACCAAATTCGTAGCATCCAAGAGTATGAATAAATGTGTGTGTGTATTTAATATGTATATATAAATCAAAGTCCATAGTATTTAACAGTAACAGAAGGATCACAATGAAGAAACAGGTCAACAGAAAACTAGAGTGCTTAGCAGCTTATAGTAGGTATCAAAACTGTGTTTCTTGACTTTATTCCATTTACTTCTTTATGAGCAGAAGTTGGTAATAGACTGTTTTAATACTTTTTCAAAAGCTGCCTAGGAAACCTAGCTACTAAACCATAAAGGGAATGGGTAAGGCCCCAGAAGGCTTCTTTTCTTTTCTTTTATAAATATTCAGGGGGAAAAGCAAGATTAAAAAAAAAAAAAGCCCATACAACTTCAAAGATAGATGTAAAATAATTTTCCTTTATCTATTATCTTGCCTACTGCAATGAACTGAAGTAGTTTTCTCAATGTTATGGAATTTAACGTTAAATAAAAAGAAGCAGAAACAAAAATCTGTTCTAATTTCCTTCTAATTACTTGCTCAGAACCAATCAAGCTGCTAGTCTGGGGAATTCACGACAGCACACAGATTAACTTTTTACTATCTTTGGTTTTTTAAGTACAAAATTTGGTTACATTGTTAAACGACAAAACAAACAAAAAAGGTTGTAGAAATTGGTTTCGGATGTAGCTATCTGGTTCTTTCTTTAAAGAATATTTTCATGATCTTGTGGCAATTTAATCTTGAGATAGTGGTAATGTGTTTGATTTGTTGTGGTTTGGTTTGTTTTGTTTTTCCCATACTATTGGCTAAAGAAAGATGCTTTCCAAATCTCAAGGAGATTCTTCTAAAGCTGCTGAACAAAATCCTACATTGAAGTAACATTGATAATACTTCTGCTCATTGAAAATAAAGATGAGAATGCTGAGCTGAAGTACCTTTAGAACAAATACGTTTGTAAAGATCAGAAACAGTTCAAAACTTATTTCTTTTGCATCTGCTCTTGTGTAGTCTTGTACCCACTTCTAAACCTCTCACCATATTTTTCTTCTCATGTAAATGAAAGGAAATCATGGGTTTAACGTTTTCAAAGTGTTAGGTACACCCACAGGAAAAGTACATTGTATATTTGGATTGTTGTATTTCTTTTTGCTGGGTCTCAAGCATTATCTACTACACTCAGGAAAGAATATGCTTTGTTTTCCCAAGAAACAGTTCTTCTAAATTCCTTTGAAAAATCTCTTTCACTAAATCTCTTACAGCCCTAATTCTTTATAACGATAACAAACAGCGTGAGCCTTGTCTTTATATGCTTACAAAAATACTTTGATTAATTCTAAACTACAGACATGACTAAAGACAGAGTTATAATGAATTTGTAAATGAGAAGAATGGTACTTCAGTTTTTCCTTTTTATTTTTTCCCCCTCCTCTCTTTCCTGCAGCTTTATTAAAGTTGACTGCAGATGAGGAGGGAAGAGGTTATATTTTTAAGTTATCAGTTTGGAATATAAAAAGAGTTCAGATTTTCCTCTGAGATGCTTGTTTCTGAGCTTGATTCTCCCCCCATGTTGGCCTATTTCTGCAAAACACTGGTAGCATAACATTTCTGAAGTTCTCAGAAACTAAGGTGAGGGAGGGAAAGCAATGCTTACCCCACACATTTTTGTTTAAATTCTTGTGCCATAATGTTTATAAACCAAACCGGTAACAGAAAAACTCCAACAGTCAGAAACCCCAGCTTTAGCCCCCTTCTACTCCCTAAAACATCAAACATTTATGTAGTAGTAAAGATGCGCTTCAGCTGCATAAAGATGCCTGAAACCAGGATACATCTTTTGGGATAGAAGGGAAGGTCCTTTGACATTGAGGCATTTACACGTGGACCCACGTGAAGAAATCGTTTTTCTGAGTTTGCATTTCTTACTTGTTTTATTGCTTATGTAGCCTTTCTTTCTCAGCTAGCATTTGTTTAATAAGTTGAACTTCGTTGAACATTTTAAATCTTGTTCCAGTTTATAATTTTTTAATGGAAAACTCATTTTTCTTGCTTACCTTTTCTTTGGATGTGGTTATTTAGCTCACTCAGCGGTGAGTTCTGCTTACTGACAGAATTACTGAAAAATCTATAGAAGAGAAACCATCAAATGGCAGCAAAAAAATTCTCCTTTTGAATGTGAAAACATTCTCACGAGCATGAGGGAAACTTCTGAACTGCCCACAAAGCAAAGCTTTGTTGTGCAAGCTCATGGTACGGATGCAAACTTTATTTTTCTGCAGCATTATCTGGTTTTATTTTACCACTGTAAATCCATGTTTTTCTGGGTGCCCTGGCTCCTGAGTAAGAACTCTAAACATCACAATATGCTGAGCTAATGAGGAAGCACCAGGCTGGGCTCTCTGCAAGTCTTTGCTTTGCAGTTTTAAATCAGAAAATCAGACCCTTAAGTTTATCTGAACATAGCCTCCTTTTTTGCCTGTGTGGTTTAATATGGCTTAATTAACTAAGGTCTTAAGTGAGGATTCAAGTACCCAAGTAGATTAAATGAGCCAATTTAGGATCCTGCAGGAGCTGAGTCCCTCTGAAAATATGCTACATATCTTCCACAAAGGAATACAGAAAAACCTTAGAAGGCATGAAAGGAAAACGGAACAGAATAAGAGAGGAATTTGGCTTTTTCTTCATTAGTTTTTGGTACAAGGCCTGTGACAACAGAGCATTTTGTTTTCGGCCTCCAAATGTTTTGGCCTGGCCTCCCAAAAAAAGAGAGCATGCTGCCAAGAGCATGAAGAGTTCAGGGCCCCTTCCTTGTCAGCAGCTTTACTCAGGATTGTGGAGTAAAAAGGTACTCTGCTCCCAAACCCTATTTCTTCCATTTGGCCTTCAGTGGTGACCACAGTGGTGTAACCCATGGCTGCTGCTGCTGCCAGCTCAACCAGGCACACACGCTATTGCCCAGCAGACATGACTTTGGCAGTACTGCTGTGCAGCAGGCTCCATATTCTTCTGAGTGCTAGGCTTTGGGACCTGCTGGACCTAGGCCTGTGCAGCTGTGTCTAGTTTGAACATTCTGCTGGGGTGAGGGCTGCTCCCCTCTGCTGGCTGAACCTCTGAGAGGGCCGCTCGTGGGGAAGGGCTGCCTGGCTGTGATGGGCACTGGGCAGCACTGGAAACCAGGTCCTGGGTCAGCTTTGTGCAGCTGTGTTAACTGGCAGCTGGCTGAGGTACAGCACCACAGCCCCAGCCTCAGGGCAGTGCTGCCACAAGCAATTGGCTTCTGCTGGCAAGGGGCTGGGGCTGCCCCTGGGGGACCCCTTCCATGTGCAATGCTCCCCTGCTCCTGAGCAGCCCCAGTGTTGCCTGTGGAGCTAGCAGGGTGACAGGAGTGAGAACCGTGGCTGAGAGCACAGGCAGAATTCATGCTCTTGTGTAACAGTTTGAGGTGCGTTAAAGTAACCAGAGGGAAGCCTCCTTAGCATATAATATTAATGGTGTAACTTGAACTGTTAGGTTCTTTCTAAACCTTATCTAGGCAAACAATAACCTCTTAGCTTTGTGCCTTGCTGGTGTGCTGTCTTTTCCCACCAGCAGGATTTCTGAGGGTGACTTTATCTGGCCTGTGGTTCACTTTTGCACACGCTGTCCTAGCTGGGCTTCTGCCTCAGAGGCCTCACATCTCAGACAGTGTCCAGCTGTCTGATGTGGGCCAGGGTCTGTGTTTAACATCACTGAAACTTTACAGTTATTTCCTCATGTGCTATTATTTTTACATGCTTGAATATTCATCTCAACTGCAAATCAGCCTGCTATGTTAAGGGGCCAACTGTTGGATGAACGAGGACACTGAAGAAAAAAACTTCTGTAGAAAACTTGAAAGAGCTAACAGTAAGTCAAAGGAAACATATTAACACATTTCTACAGACATATCATACCAAGGCAAAGGAAAGAGAGTGATGTACTTGTTAACAGTCACCACAAAGTAGAGACTGAGTTTAGAATAATGAAATCTTCAGAATTAAACATATACAACTCAGAATCAAAAGACTTCTTTGGATTTAGCATCTCAGACAATATTGCTGTTGAAATAAGAAAAGTATAGTATTCTGGGTGTTAAATGATAAGCTCCTATGCAAAGAACAATTACAAGTTATTCAAAAGTGCATTCTTTCTGATGAAGGGCGCTTATAAAAATGCAGAGGCTCATCACACCTTGTATAGATTCTGAGGCAATTAATGGTGAAGGCTTCTGGAAACAGAAATGAGATTTGATAAGTAATTGCTAAGATAAATATTACAGAAATGCTGAGGTCCAGGTTTTAGAAGTGAGAAAGGCTTCTAATTCTATCAGGTGCTCCTGAGAATGTTGCTATTCATTTTATCTCCGCAGCATTTCTGTGTTTAAGTACCCATTTTGAGATACTTTGGGCTTGATTAAAAAAATAATAATGGCTGAGCAGTTGAGATACCCAGAGAATTCAGTCAAGTTGGTAGAAGGCTGAGTTGCATTATGATCAAAGACAAGATTGTCAGTGAAGTTATGAAAATAATAATTCAAACCACAATAATTCAAAGGTTTTGTGTCTACTAAGGCTTTCTTGTTTGAGTGCTGGGTTGTCTTTGGTAGAAATGCAACCTGGCCTCTGGACCTGGGCTGGTGATTGCTGGCTTGAAATTCTGGAGGAGAAAGGCTGTTTGCTGTCCTGTGGGGGATATGGACTACTCCTTGATATTTAGTTTCCTCTCTTTAAAAGTCCTGATTTTATCCTGACAAGAAGCATGAAAGCACTTTCAATGTTAGGAATGTTTATGATATAAAAATCTGTATTCTGCTTAGCTCCGTTTACAGCTATGGGAATACAATAAAATATTTAGGTTGAGAAGAATCAGTACCCTTAAAATATTATTAGAAAAACATTTTTCAGATCTTTAATACAAATAGTCAACTTACATAGGCATTTACTGTGAATGTTTTTGCATGTAGCTGTTTTTATGAAGCTATTTTGGTGTTCTGGAATACTATGTACAAAAGAAAGCATTCTCATTTTGTTAGTTACTACTTATGAAAATTACTTTATACATCTTATTTATAACCTAAATATAAAGTTGTGACTTCATCTTGATTGTTATGTCCTAGTGAGGTAAAAATACAGTTGTACTAAAGCAGCAACAAAGGAAAAAAATCCTGTGGTTTCTGTAGGTAGCTATTGCACTCTCTATTTTACTGGGTTGGCTTACAAGACAAAAATGCTCGTTCTTTATTTGTGTGAACAGCCAACTGTAGCAGCACCAATGTCTGTAACTGGATTTCATTATGGAAATTCAGCTAAAAAGGGCCACAGGCACAAAAATCCATTAAAATGTTTCTATTGCTTTACATATTCTTCTGTGATAAAAATAGCCCTATATTTGAATTTAAGAAGCTTTAGCCTAAAGGGTAGCAGATGGATATTAAGGAGATTATAATAAAGAAGGGTATTATAAAAAAAAAAAAAAGGCAGTTGGGGGGAAGAACCATTCTTTCATATTTAGGGAAAACATTTGCAATAGCAAAGGAAAAGTATTGCAAAAATCTGATATCTTTCCAGGTAATCAATAATGACTTGTTGATTCTTGATGTTACTACATGAAGGCCTGAAATAAAAATGTCTTGTTCTGTAATAAACTGATATAAATGACAGCTAAAAAATTCGGATGGATCGAGGACACTTGCGTTGTTGTCACTGTAACAATGTAAAGTGTGACAAGTGGCTGCCATCTGAGCATATTTTGAAATAAACAGCCAATGCTGTTTGGCTTATTAAGAGTTTCAAAGGGCAGCTTTCAGAAGTTGCTGAGAATGTGCAGCCATTGCCAATTCTAGACACAATTTCCCTTGCTATAAGTCTACTTTAGATCTGAACTTCTTTTCCCTTTTGTGGCAAATTTGTCCTGACAGATTTGAAAGGTTTCTCAAGTTTCTTCAAAATTCCTGGTTCCCTTAGAAGCCAGAAAGCTTTCCGGCAGCAGATCAGAATTTATGCTTCAAACACAGAAATAAGTTCTTAACTAGTATGTGTGCATAGATCACTTGCACTGAACAGCTTGATACATGTGCTAGAAGTCTGGGACAAATCATGACGACTTGCCATATTTGCATGGGAGGGGAAAGCAATTTATCAACATACGTGGCAGCTCCCAAAGGTGTTAGATTGAAATGCCATGGTACACAGGGGCAAGACTGCAAGCAAACTGTCCAGAAACATTAAATGGTGAAGCAGTAGCTAATTGCTCCTTAAAAGCTGAACAGTCTCAGTAGTTCAGCATGCTGCACTCTGCATCCTCCTCCCTGCCTTTGCAAAGTCAAGATTCTTGGATGGCAAGGGGTTGCAGCATCCTCTGGATGCCTGTGATGAAGGGTAGAGAAGCTGACAGGAGCGGGGGTGGGAAAGTCACATGTGGTTCATCTCAAGCTCTCTGGTGTGCTGCCTGTAGTTGGCCCATTTAAGTCTGATGGGATTAGCTGGCTTCAGCGGGCTTGACATCTGTGTGAGTAAGGTTAGGCTTTTCCTTCAGTTTAAAGTCTGTCATACCTAGCTGGCCCTAATAACATTTCAATGATTGCATTCCCCTTCTTATGCTTACCATTTCTTGGCTGAATGTTGTGAGCTGTGTTATAAGAACGGATTTGTTTGATATTGCTCATGCTGTTTGAGCGAGCCTTGGGACTTTTCCACTGAAAGATAAGGGAAGAAAGGAACAAGAGAAGAAAAAGGAAGCAATTGCAGGTCTTAATAACTAAGAAGGGTTAAACAAAGAGATGACTGCTGCAATGCCTAAATGTTTTCGGCATCCCTTTAATGTGAAGCCTTTTCATCTGAGTTATACCTTCAGAAGTCAGATCTCACTAGACTCCCTTTGAGTTTTGTTTCCATTTCTGTCCTAATTACCTTTCTCGGAGTGAGATCGCTCTTCTGTCTTAGAGGAGGGGGACTTTTTAATGCAATGTTGTATTTATATATATATAGATAGAGAGAGTTGGATTCAAGTCTTTTGTTCTTGGCACTCACCATATGCTACTGTTTAATATTTAATCAGCCCCACCTCATCAGAAACACTGCTGGCCTCATTAGATAATTAATGGCTGCCTGCGTCTCATTTGCTTCAGTTGATACATCTGCAGCCAGTAATTAGAGCAGGAGTTTATTAGTTGCACAGGCTTAGTTTATTTGTGAAACAATCTCTCCTTTGATTGAAGCCGCTGGGATTGGCATATGTGGACAGCCTGCCTCCCTGTTCAGTAGGGCTCTTTTGTTTACATTTTTGCTACAGTTTTGCAACACTGCACATCCTGGCAGTCCTAGGAACAGTTGGTGGTGAAGATTTGCCTTTTATAATTTAGAAGATAATTGGGTAATTCAATGCAGTAAAGCTACTGCAAAGCAATTCTGTAACTTTGAGAAGGGATGAGAAGGGAAATCTGATAGACAATTTGTTCATTTATAGTTTATCGTTTTTATTTTTCAGGATTTTTATTTTATTTTTCAAGCATCTTTTTCATCTCTGGATCTGTGAAGGATATATGTGCGTAACACAATGTGTTTGGCATGCTTTTAATTCACAATTTGTATTTTTATATATGAGCTAAAATCAAACCAGTATTCTTAAATATTGGTGAGTGATCACCAATATTGGTAACCTGTCCTTCTTAATGAATTTCAGCATTAAATCTCTCCCCTTGGTCTGCCTCTTCATTTGCAAGCATATAAAATGTACTGTGATATTTTCTGGCCTTGTGGATTTATGACAAGTCCTTCACTGAGTGATTTAAAGGAAAACCTTTATACACTTGACTATATTAAAATAACGAGATGAAGTGCTCCTGCCTCAGAAAGAAAACACAGATTCAATCTCTGAAATATCCTTTCTTATTGTTGCACCTCTTCAAGTATAACAGCAATCCTGATTAAGTGTTGGGTTTTTTTTTTCCTTTGAGAAGGTCAGTCTTAGAGCTGTTTCTCCTTCTCTTAAACAGGCTTCTGTACCAGGCAGAAGTTTGAGTGGGGAGCTGCTCCCTCCTCATTGTCTGGCAGTGTGCCTTGGTGTCACCTTTGTGTGTATAGGTATTGCTGTATTCAACCTCTGAATGGCATGTGGTTATGCTGAACAGCCCCTAGCAATGTGATGCAAGAGTTAACAGTTAATGTTGGGAAGAGATCTGTATCACTCAATCATCTTTACCAGAGTGAATAGAAAGGACAAAAGAAATATTGTGGGGTTATTTTTCTCACTAATTTTTCAATGTGAGAAAAGGTAATTCAGGCTGCCAACTCTGCTGTTGCAGAGGATTCCAACTAAAGGGAGTGTTTAGTTGGGTCTTGTTCCAAGATTAACCTCTCAGATCTAACTGTCTTTGCCTGTGTTCAAGAATTCCTGCAGTTGAACCTTGTGATATGAACTAAGCCTGATGATAGGAAACCTGGAGAGGGTGGCTGACACACTGAAGGCTGTGCTGCCGTCCAGTCAGGTCTCGACAGGCTGGAGAGCTGGGCAAAGGAGAACTTTATGAAGTTCAATAAGGGCAGGTGCAGAGTCCTGCATCTGGGGAGGAATAACACCATGCACCAGTACAGACCAGGGGATGTCCTGCTGGAAAACAGCTCCATGGAGAAAGACTTTGGAGTCCTAGTGGACAGCGAGTTAGCCATGAGACAGCGATGTGCCCTTGTGGCTAAGGCCAATGGCATCCTGGAGTGCATTATGAAAAATGTGTCTGGCAGGTCTAGAGAGGCTCTTCTCCCCCTCAACTTTGCCCTAATGAGATCACACCTAGAATGCTGTGTCCAGTTTTGGGCTCACCAATTCAAGAGATAGGGATCTGCTGGAGAGAGTCCAACAGAGAGCTACAAGGATCATTGTGGGACATGAACATCTCTTCTATGAAGAAAGACTGAGAGCCCTGGGGCTGTTTAGTCTGGAGAAGTCTGATGGGGGATTTTAGCAATGTCTATAAATATCTGAGGGGTGGGTGTCAAGATGAAGGTGGTGGCCCAGTGAGAGGACAAGGAACAATGGGTACAAGCTAGAACACATGAGGAGACACTTCTTCATGGTAAGGGTGAAGAAGCACTGAAACAGACTGCCTAGAGAGATGGTGGAATCTCCCCTGGAGACTTTCAAAACCCTCCTGGATGCATTCCTGTGTGGCTTGCCCTAGGTGATCCTGCTTTGGCAGTGGAGTTGGTTTTGGTGATTTCTGGAGATCCCTTCCGACCTCTAACATTCTGCGATTCTTCTTTCTCTTGTAGTACTTCTGTCTCTACCAGAATGTGTGCTTCCAAAAGCATATACTATAGCTGCTGTGCTCTGGGATGGTTTTTACTCCTGCTTCTTGTCCCTTGTATAACCACGTGAAGGCTATTGCCAGGCTTTCAGCGTGGTGCTGATTTTTACTTTCAGTCTTGCTGCACAAGAATCTGGTTCAAGTCAAAGTTTAAGTTACACCTTCTTTTAGGCTGTGTGCAAACCAAGTAAATGACTGCAGGTTAGAAGTAGCCTCAGTCTCTCAAGAGGGCTAGGAGAAACGTAATCCTGGGTGAGTTATTCAGTTAAAGACATAAAGAGTCTGACAAGATTTGGGGCTGCCAACTCCCTACCCTTGTTCTTTTCATGCAGCAGTAAAGTGCCTTTAGCTGCCTTTCCTGTGAAGACTTCACTCCAATGTCTGGTGCTTTTGGGTGTTTTCTCTATTGTTTGGGTTTTTTTTTTCCTTGTTTTGTAAAGCACACTTTGTCCTGATTCCAGCTACCACTCAGACATGGCTGTTGTTTTGTTGTTGTTGTTTTTTCTTTCTGATGTTGTTCAGAGATTTAACCCTGGAGAGGAGCTAGAACTCATCCTAAGACATCTGTAAATAATGGTACCAGGCAATCTGGCTTCACAATTGGAAGGGGTATCAGTAAGCAATAGTTTTACTGTAGCTCCAAGCAATGGTTTCCTTATCAGTCTTCAAAACATTAAAAAGTCTTTTCTTCTAAGAGATAATCCTTTATCATACCTCTGTAGCTCCACTTAGCCGACACTGGCAGATTCAGTGTGTTTTGACAGTTCTGACCTGATGAAAAAGCCTGTGCTATGTTTGTAATTGATTGTACCCATAAATGACTCACGGACTCTATTTTGTTTCTGTTGTTCGGTGTGTCACTTGAGCTTTTTGTTTGTGTTGCTCTGGTTCGATTTCTCCACAGTGAGAAGAGCTTTGCAGAAATAAGCTTAGATTCTCATTCAGAAGGTGTTGCTGGGCTGCCTCTGGAAACAGAGGAGGAAGGAGAGGCAGCCGTCAGCATTTTCTGAGCAGAACAAGAATCTAATGATCGCTGCCTGTACTCCATGGGGTATGCCCAGGCTGCCTGGGCACTGCTGCTGGGAAAGCTGGATCAGACTAGTTGGTTAATAAGCCCTTCTTCCTTGAGACTGTGCTGTCATTGTTTTGTTTTGTTTTGTTTTTTTTTTTCTGGTCAGTAATGATATCCTGAGCCCTGATGATAGTTCATTTTTACTTTACTGTATTACTGATACAGGGAAATCTACCAAACTAGATTTGGGTTAAATATCTCAATGGCAGCACTAGATCTTCCTACACAACTCAGTTTAATAAGCATTTGGCCAGAGATGTAGATATCTGTGTGTATTGCCTGTACTGCTTCATAGATTTTATATATTTGAGCAAATTGTGCATTTGTTCAGCTTTATAAAACTATATTTTTTTTATTCTGAAGCCTCCTATGTCTTATGAATTATGTTTTTAAATGCCAGGATTTTGTACCCTGATTGTTTAATAATGTTACATTCCCAGACCTCCAAAATAGTATCTGGGGTTTTAAATTCTGAAGATGCCTTTGAAAACTTCTATTTTTATATAATTTTTTTTTCAGTCCTAAGCACTGCACTTTGTTTCTAGTTTGTGTACATCACTACTTTATTAGCTTATAGGGCTCTCATTATTCAGTTAGATTGTGACTGTTTTTCACCTTGCATGGTGAAGTAATGAAGTCAAAGGCAAGGGCATATGCTAGCTGGTTCTTCAGAGAGCCAAATTTGTTGTGGTGGGTTTTTTTGGTTTTGTTTTCTTTTGTTTTCATCTCCCTCCTCTGACTTAGACTTTGTATAGCAATTTATCCTTGCACACCATCTCCTCAGATCTGAAAAGTGTTATTCACCCATTTTATCCAACCCTAACAAGGGAATCTGCAAGACTAAAAAAGCATTCTTAAATTTTCGTTAGTGAAAAAAGAAAGAAAAGCCAGACTGTTAAAAATGTTGTTTAAAGTAATATGTAGGTGAAACCTAACACCAGCAGTTGAAAGGTAAGAGAAATTTAGCTGACATGTTATATAATGGTGAGAGACACAGAAAAGCACAGGCTGCTTTGATTACAATGTTATGAAAGGTTACAATAAATCTCTCTGCATATGCCCTTTTTTCTTTTTCTTAAAACATTCTAATTTTAATGTTGTCAAGTTTATATATTCAGAGTCTATCTCCTTTCAGTAATCTCTGGCTTGCCATTCTCTCAAAGGAACACAATCATGTTAGTTCCAAATAAGGGCTCTTTGATCTCTTTTTATTCCTGCTTTGTTTCGGCACAATGAAAGCGAGAGGAACTCAATTAAAGTGACTTAGTCTAGTCTCTTGACAGAAGTTTGTACAAGTAAAGGGTTTGATTCTCTCCTCAGTTAAACCAGTGTTTTGCCAGTGTAGCTACACTGACACTATCAGAGTTGCATTGATGGAAAGCTGAAATAATGGAAGAAAGGATCAATCCCGAAGTTTCTCCAAATAAGCCATTTAAAGGAACTACCACTTTCTTTCTCAGCTGAATTGAAAGCAATTTAATTTGTTTTCCAAGTGGGCCATTCAGTGAAAGATTCCCAAACTGAAGGTGACCATGTTTTCAGTATGAACAAGACACAAAGGTTTGTGGGCAAAACTTTTTTGTATTAACACCTGGTAATCGTATAAAAATAAATTTAAAAAATCGTATGCCCATGGCACTCACTGTTGTCAGACATTAAAGCAGAAATTTTACTCAGATTATTTTTTTTTCCTCCTTCCACAGTAAACATGTCTTAAACTCCTTTATCATCCACCACATATTAACAGTTTCTTTTTTGAGAAATATATGTGTTTCAGGTAGTATGCACTCAGCTTTTGGTTCAGGTAGTATGCACCCAGCTTTTATTTTCAATCCAGGTAATATTCTTTATCCCCAATATGTGTTTTTAGGTCTTAAGTCAGTCCGTCTTTTGTAAAATCCAGAGATTTGCTAGAGCCTGCAGGGATTCTGAACACTTGGTAATTACTCCAAAATAAAATACTTGTATTGAGAAAATGGAAACTGTAAACATTACTGCATGTGTTGCTGTTCAGAAGCAAGTTCAGGAGAGAAAAAGATTGCTGGAAACTTGGAATATTGCAGTGAAAATAGAATACACAGTCTCTTTGTCAAGTACAGTAATGGGTCATTAGTGCTTTGTATAGCTACTGGGGTATAGATATTTGGCATAATATTTGGCTTTTTGCTGTTCTGTTTCTAATTTGGATATTAATCAGGGTCTGGCCTATAGGAATATACCTTGGGAGACATGATGTCTCAGAGACAACTTGGAAGGAAGAGGAGTTCATCTGATGGGTTAACCTCATCTTTTCAACTTATTTTTGTTTAGTTTTTGAGTAGTTTAGGTGCTTTTGCTCCTCATTTTTACACCTGCATGCAATTTTCATTATTAATTTTTACAAATTTATTTGGAAACTTTCACTTGCACATGTGCCCCTTCATATTAGAGCAGCACTATCATGATTAAAAGATCTCTGTGATTGCCATAACAGATATCAAATACAACTTCTTCTTTACTCCTTTTGTTTTGAGACATCATTTCCTTATTACATCTTGTGAACGCTTCTTTGTTAGTCAGTGGAGTTATCTCATGTTCAGTTGTGCACCAGCCTAATTCATCCTATAATGCTGCTGTGAAGTTTGTGGCCCTTAGGTTCTTCAGCTTCTTAAAGATTCCTTGTCAAGTTTTATTTGGGAAATGCCTGACTTGGCTTCTTTTCACTTATCTCAGGATGCACTTATTCCCAGTGTGCAAACTGTTCAAAACTGGTTTTCCCATTAACCCTCAGAGGTATAAGAATTATAGTTCATGCAGGCAGGTTAGTTACTGTCTCCTATGTGATTCCTCCTTTTAGCCTTCCCACTCTTCTGTTCTGCATCTGTTTCCCACTCCTGGGTTAGCCCCTTCCTCATCTTCCTCTTGTCTAGTTGGAAAACTTAATTATTCGGTTTTATCAGTCTATCTATCTTGACAAAAATAAGGATTAACTTTTTAAAATTTATTTTTTTACACAGAATATTGTAGTAGTAGTGGAGATTGCCATCAGAAGGAGATCTCAGAAATGTCCACTTTGTTTTCCTTCCCCTTTTCTCATGCTTCTGTAGAATCAGAATAAGAAACAAAGGCTAAGTGCTTACTATAAAGAACACTGAAATTACAGATGAGCAGGAGACAAAGGGCAAGCAAAGAATGTAAGTGTGGAAGGCATTTTGCTTTCCTCTCATAATCAATTTGTACATCCCTAGAATGAATTCAATGATCTCTGGGATATTTGATCAATTTGTATTTAAGCAAGTTCTCCTCTTGGATTCAGAGGTGATTCAATTATTAGGGAATTTAGATAACTCTTTGGTTTATATACTGTATTCTGAGCTTTGTCTATGTAATTAATTTGTTTATTAGCAAAATCCATAATGAGAGATCAGTATTTCAGAATTTTGTACTTTTCAGTAGGGGTGAAAAGTTACTTGCTTGCAAGGATCTGAATTTAGTGGTACATAAAGCTGGAATGAAACAGTAAGATGCTGTGCATAGTGTAGAAGTATGGCTCTGTGATAATTCTGCTCCACTGATTTAAGTGGAAAATACCATCCTAAACATAATGATGAGGAAAAAGATGAGTTATTACTGAGTTGTACATATGTTCTTCTGTATGCTAACAATATACAATTAGGTTAAGATGAAGCTCAGTGTCATTTTCTACCTGTCTAATAATGCTTTCATGCATTCACCTGTGCAGGATATATATTTCCCCTGTCCTTTCTTTTTATCTGCTATACACAATGTAGGTGCTGCTACAGGAGCAACACAAATCCTTTTAGTCATGTGCGGCCTCCTGTGTATTTAGGCCTTACCGTACTACAGTTTTATCCCCTCCACACATACCTTTGGTTTTACCAGGCTCTCAAGAGAAGGTTTACCTTAAGCTTAGTGTGAAGTGGAAGTCTAAATTCTGAGCTGTCTCTAAATCAATTCACTCTTCCCTGGTAGAAAGAGTGCCATTCATGCCTATAGTGGAGACAGTACTCTCTTCAATAGTAGTTAAATCTTTTATCCTTATTTATCTTATTTTAATTCAACAGTTCTAAAGTGCTTTTCAAAGTAATCAGGTGTGACAGTGCTGGGGTTAATTAACAGTTGGTATGCTGCCAGCAGCTTCCCTGTGATGGTATTGATGATGATACTGATCTTATCTGAGAAGCTTTGCTAGGAAAAAAATCTCCAGAAAGAAGCAAAGGCATTATGATATGAATGTATAAGGACGGTAGGTGTCCTTCCTGCTGTTTTATGAATGTGTCTGAAGGATTTCCTTTGTGAGAAAGAAGAGAAACTCAACCTACCCCTTATCTGTATCACAGCACAAAAATCTGTCTTCAAATGACATCAAACACTTGTCTCAAAACCACAAAGCAAAGAAGTATAAAGCAGAATCAGAAAACTCATCTTACTGATTGCATCGAAGTAGTATCAGCCATGTGATTTTGAAGGTCGCTTGCTATGTGAAGACATGAGTAGTTACTATCCATGGGCTATGGACTTGCCATATTTCAAGTTTCAAATTGTCAGCTACTTGCACATACTGACATTAATGAGACACACACTGAGGCCTTTGTTTTATGAATCTGGAAGTTTTGCAATGCTTCTTCGAGGTGCAGCAGTCTGAGAAGCATTAAGGACATTCATGCCTTGCCACTTCTTGCTTTTGCAGCGCAAGGAGTTTTTGTTTTCCTACCACAAACAAAATACAAAATATGATGCTAATAAACTCTTTAAGAAATTTAAAAATGAGCTACAGAAAAGCCTTACATAAATACACCACTCTGTTAAATGCTCATCATAACCTTGAGACAGAAATTAAAAAAAAAAAAATTCAAATCACACATGATACTGGAAGAAACCAGGTACTCCAGTTAAGAACACGCCTTAAGAACCAGTGGTGACTATCATATAAATTGTACAATGGCTTAGGTTGGAAGGGACCTTAGAGATCATCCACTCCAACCTCCCCATTGTGGCCAAGGACAGCTCTCAACGAGACCCAGCTGCTCAAGGCCTCACCCAACCTGGCCTTGAATACCCCCAGGGAGAAGGCATCCACAACTTCCCTGGACACAGCTTAGATTTCCCAAAAGCATGTGTAAGCTGATGTTCTTTACCAGTGCTTAAAGCCTATCTCCAGTACTGACCAGCTCTTTCTCTCACAAACCATCTGAAACTGCATGCATTTTTATAGTCTCTAAGTACTAATGGTTTTTCATATGGCCATCAATCAAGTTTATATACTGGGCTCTGGTTTTTAGAGACAGGCAAAGGAGAAGTCCCTTCAGACTACTGGAGCGTTGCTGCTCAGCAGGACTACTAGGATGAAAAGTCAGTGCAAAAATGATTTAGCTCAAGGCAGGTGAATGGGCTAGATATTAACCATGGATGCTGGTAAAAGTTAGCATCCACACTATCGTTGTGCCATTGTTTCCCTGTTTCTGAACACTTTTCAAGCATTTAAGGTGTATATAAGAGTCCTTTTCATTGGAAAATAAATTTATTTTTATGTTCAAAGCATTCAGGACTTAAAAACAAACAAACACACACAACAAAACCCAAACCATAATATTTACCCTGATTAAATTAGCTGTAAAACTTTCTCACTGAAATCTGGAAAAATATTTAAACTTTCTTGGGATTTGATTTCTGTTGCAAATACTCCTTATTATGAGTTTAACATTTGTGTTCTTTGAAACTGATCTCCATGTGTCTGAAGTCATATTTTGCTAGATTTTTGGCTTTGCTTTAACTTGGTTTGTTCCTTTGCAACTTCGGTCATTACTATAACTTAATTCTTCAGATTTCTTCTGCAGCTTGCTGCTCCTGCTTCTTCACCAACTTCTAGAATTCTTTCCTTGAGCACAGGGTCAAAAATATCAGTGTTTTGTTTTAACCTAAGCAAAATTTTTGTCCCCATTTTCATTTAGAACAGCAATGATTATTCTGGGTGAGAATATGAATTCCTGGCCTGGCTGCTTTGATTTTACAAACCAAAGATAATGTAGTTTGGCAAATATTAGATGTCATCATTTCCAGGTACTGATCAACAATTATTTTATGGGAGCATGGCAAACTGTAGAGACAAGCTGGTGTTTGATCATGGTGGCTGCAGTAAGAAGAGTTTGACTCTCCAAAGGGCTTACAACCTGATGTGAAAATAGCTTTGAGATATTTTGTCAGTTTTAATTGTTTGTAATTTTTAACTCCCGACAATTGTGAGGCCGAATTTCATACGTGTTAGTTAGGCTAGATGGTGATGATGAGAACTGATAGACTTCATTCAAGAAGTATGAGAGGGAATTTTGTGGAGTTCTAATATTTCTGTAAATACTTTCTTTTAACCTGCTAAAAAGCATTCTGTGTTGCTTTTCACTTTGCAGAGCAATGAAAGTATCATAGGTAATGATTCCAAATTTCTCATAGTGACATGACTTCTGACATCAGAGAAACTGTTGAACTGAAGACTTCTACTAAAATATTGCTTCCTGCATCCCAGCCTTGTGAGAGCACTTTTTTATATAGTAGTAGTCCTGTATTCTTATCTCCCAAATGGGGTTTGTTATTTCGATGTTTTGAATTGACTGTTGCTTAGGTACCACTCAGATATTGTGCAAATTGTGCTCAAAGGGGTTCCAAGGTCTTGGTAGGTCTGGAGTTGGCTGTTAGTAGAGGATGATCACAGTTCAGGGATTAAAATTATCTAGAGCAACCATTTAAAAGATGAATTCTGTGTACAATGTAATGGGTGTTTAGGATAGTATTCATTAGGTGTTTAATGCACCAATTGAAAATAGGAAAATTTTTTATTTATTTATTTATAATTTATTTATTTATTTTTATTTTTAACCTTTAAATTATTGCTATTATTGCATTTTGACTCAAAGTGGCAAAAACCATTGGCCAATCCATCTGTTCTGTTCCTGGTGATCTTCATCTCATCAGTGATCCACGTAGCCGATGATCTCTATTTGGAAGTTCTTTTTTGTCATGGATATCTTCACCTCTACATTTCTTGTTCCAAAAACAACATATGTGGTGATAACTTTCTCCCCCAGTATTTCCATGTGTACCTACCTACATATTTGGGCAGATTGTGATCTTCCTGAGTTCTTTGGATAGTGCTGTTGCTCTGATATAGAAATCAGATTTTCCCAGTTAGTGTTTCCATATGCCTGACCAAAGACTTCCAGGTTTGTTTGAGAGAGAGCTTAATAAGGACAATACTCACCAGACATGAAGATTCCTTCAGAGAGGTGTTTTTATATGCAGGTATCTCATGATCCATATTAGTATCATTTTTGGTCTCCACTAAGTCCCTGAAGCAGTTGTATAAGCTTTAAATTTTTAGGGAGCTGAGGTGCCCATAAGTTTTGAGGGGACTTTGCTGTTGTAAGCTAACCACTTTTGTGAGCAGTTCTCAAGCTTCATTAGCAAATCAAACATTTCTCTTTTTAGTTGCAAAATTCTGTGTTGCAAGGTCAGTAAAGGAATTTGAGTTTCTCCTTTTAAAGGTTGTTAGGTTTGGTTTTTGGCGGAGTTTTTTTGTGTGTTTTGTTTTTGTTTTTTTTTTCCCTTGGTGATATTTTTAAGAAAATGGACAAGACAATGTTTTACTTGAAAATTTAGTCAAGGCCAAGTGATAAACTGACTAAATTGGTCACAGACTACTGGAACAGGCTGCCCAGAGAGGTTGTGGAGTCTCCTTCTCTGGAGACTTTCAAGGCCCATCTGGATGCATTCCTCTGTGACCTGAGCTAGATTGTATGGTCCTGCTCTGGCAGGCGGTGATCTTGATTGTCTCTTTGGGTCCCTTCCAACCCCTGACATCCTGTGATCCTGTAAATTAGAACATGTTTGAGTTGCTTTTATAAGAAGAGGTTTTGGTAGTAGATAGCTGTATGATTTCTTAGACCCTAAAATTCATGGAAGGACTCTGGGAAGCCATTGCACCAAAGATTTTCTTATTTACATGTTTCAATCACACAAAGAGTCAGAATGCCATAGAGGAATTCAATATATTGATGACTTTGGAGCCAACATCAACCGTGAGCACAAAAGAGGAGGGCTGAGCCTGCAGCACACAATCAATTAGATTTGAGCCATATTTTTAGTATCTTACTTGAACCATTCTCTTTGGGATATTGGTTTCCACCATCTGCATTTTGGTTCTAACAAGCAGTGTGAAACGAACCATCCAAATCTTGACAACAAGGTATACGGTGTATGTCCTTTGACAAATTTTGCTTAAAATAAATGTACTCCAGCTCTAAGGGAACTTTTCCTTTTAGAATAGCCCTTCCTCTCATTTTCTTAAGTGTAAGAAAACGAGCTCACTTTTTGCTCTAACAGACGGTGCTTTATCAAACTTGTATATAAATTACTTGATTCTTCATACTGCTGATATTCTTCCAATTGTTTTAATAGACCATAAAAATGGTAATACTGTGGTAAACCATTAAACGCTTAGCCATTTAGCCCAGCAGTATTCCTTGTTTAATAGTTTTACTCATTTAACACTTACGATTTGTAACAGAGTAAATCTAATTTTAAAGTAGGTTGAGGAAGTTAAACCACCTCTGGGGAATAAATCTACACTCCCTTACCTAGAGGGCAATACTAATTTGCTATCCAGACCCAGAACAGGCTCAAATGAAGTCAAGCTCCAAGGATTACTAATGAGTGAGGCTTACATTGTATGAGCTAAAAGTCTTTGAATGCTATTTTTCACTTGAGAAACTGGCTGAACAAAAGTCTGAGAAAATCCATGCCGTCAGTAGACTGCTGGTGCTTTAAGCATTAGTAATTATCAGCCTTCCTCCTTGGGATGTTAATGATAGTGGTTTGACCTTAGCCCAGCATCACTATCTAAATGTACAACTTAGAGACCCGTTTGCTTTAAATCAAGCTCTAAATCTGAGTGCCATTTCATATGAATATTTAAAAAAAAAAATCAGGGTCTACTTGGCTTCTTTTGTCAGCTAAATCTTGGGCAACTGAATGAATAAATTAATAGATGAAACTGACCTTTTTTATTTTATAAGTTTTGTGTTGGCTTAAAGAGGAGCACCCCTCTGTATTTCAGTGCAGATGAGCTATTCTCAAATGTCATCATTGTTATTATCATCATCATCATTACTATAACACGTATTAGTGGCAAGGCAAGAGAGTTGCTTTGGGTGGAGACCTTCAGCCTTTCTAGCAGTCTTCTGCTCTTTACTTATAAATCTTGTAAGGTGTATTCTGAGGTTGTCTTGCTATTTTTTTTCATCTTGCCTTCAGTTCTCTTTGTCCTGCTGATATATGGGAACAGAGCATCAAGATTTGTCTGAAACATCAGCAAGCTGTATTTAGACCTTTTCAAAACAAAGTGTGAAAGTGTTTGCAATGATTAGCTAGACGATGAAAAAAATTGTAATGTAAAACACTTTGCAGGGCATAAAAGAATAGGAGGGAAAAGCATTAGGTCTCTGTTCCCTGATTTAAATTGCGTTCAAGCCCAGAGGGTTTAATACATACTTAAATGGTGCCCCAGAGAGTCTGACTGAAACTTACAGGGTGCAAATACCTTCACCTGACTTTCTATTGCAGCTGAATTTTGCCCCCAATGGCCAACCTTAGTAAAACCTAGCTGGCTTCTTTGAATAATGAAGCTGTGGAAAATCCAGCAAGTATGTGGAAATCAGAACTAGGAACAGGCCCTAGAGGATTTTTAACCTAAATAGAAGAAGCTGTATCTCCAGCTCTGAAAGCTGTTACTGTTTCTCTATTCTTTCTTTTTGCCTCTAGGATATTCCTGAAACGTGTGCATTTTCTGTTTTATGTGATGTACTTGCCTGCCTTAGATGTAGAAAGAAACAGGAGGAGGTGGACGATGGCATGGCCTCCAGCACTTTGTTTATGAGAACATCCTTCTAGCAATTTTATGTCTGCATGAGGTAGAAAAATTGTTTCCAGTCTGCCCTTGAGCTGTGGATCAAGCATTTTACTTCCTCTTACTTTTTTTCTGCTTTAAAACTTTATATTCTTTTTCCAGAGTCTTTAGACAGATGAGATTTTTGTCATTTGTACCGGTTGAAGCACTTTCAGCTCCCTTTCGTTTTCCTAGCCAAGACAGCATGGTGCATTTCTTTCTCTGCAAAGGAGCCATCCTGAGACCAGCCCTAGTATGTTGTCTTTTCCTCACCATACCTGTAGGACAGTGTTACAGTGCAGTCATTGCCTCAAACTTCTTTTATGATAGCTGAATGAAATGGGGGCCGATTGGTCTGTTAGCCAGAACTGTGTCCTCAGGCTGTGTATCAGCAGGCATGCATTCAGAAGGTGTGGAGAACTGAGCTGACCACTGGCTCCCTCCTGGGGGAAAAGACATATTTACTTGTTTATTTCTTCCTTTTCCAGTCCCCCTGTTGCTAACATTTGAGAAATACTCAGTTCCCCACCTCCCCCCCCCCCAAAAAAAAAACCCAAACCAACCAAAAACCAACAAGCAAACCTAAAACCACCAAAAAAACCACCCGAAATACCCCAAACCCTGACTCCTAGAAATGTTTTGTTTTGTTTTGTTTTGTTTTTCTTCCCCCCACAATGAAGGTAACAATAGCACTGGGTATCATTTATCCCTACAAGAATGTGCAGTGCACCTTGGGCTCCAAGGGCAGCATCACCTCTGGGATGGCAGCACTGCTTGTGTGCAGCGCTCCATGTTTCTGCATTTACTTCCAAGGTACAACAGACAAGTGCTGCATTTCCTGTTGGGAATGAAATATTGGCCTCTGCTAAGCTGCTAGATATATTTGTGAATAAAAATGACAGTGGTTTTTTTTCTAGCAGGCTCACATTCTCTCAGTGTGGTGCCCTGAGAGAGAGGACTATCTGATGTGTTAGTTGCATCCTCTGAGGTATTGCAGGTGTTGCTCTACTGCAGCCTTTGTTGGGGTAGCCAGTTGATACTGGGCTTAATTCATAGAAGACAAAGAAAAACCCATTGCTCAAATACTAATGTGTCATCTTCTGGCAATGTTGATTCCTAAACTGTGATGACTATAACATAGAATACTGCCTTGTTTGTCATATTGCTAATTTAAAGAAATAAATTTCTTTATCCGTTGAGCTTTGAGACATGCATGTGCAATCCACCAGTTGTAACTTGTGTTATTAGCTCTTATCCCTCCACAGCAATTTGCCAAAATAATTGCTTCAGCCACAATGACCTTGTTATGTGATGTTTCTGAGTAAGATGTGCAACAATTTATTTCTTACTGTAGCTTTCTTGTTTAAATTAGCATAATTTCTTCTTAAAACAAACCGATCTGACTCCTTCATTCAGCAGTAGAGCAGACAGAAATTGTTCATGTTGGTTTTACTGTGTTGTTATTTTAGGTTGAGTTTTTATTTTCTTTTGGGAGGTAACAATTGATAGATTAGGAGGTAAACAGCTACTTTCATGAAGTAATGCAGTAGCATGTGGCTTGCTTCTGGATAAGGAATTCTTTTAAATATGAGTGTCAGAGTGAACTTTATAATGAGAAACACTTTACTGCAGGGTTTGCTTTTATAAAGCCTATCTGAAAATCTGTGCAGATAAGAATATACATATAAGGGTATTTCCTAGCCTTTGTTTCCTGTCTTTTTATGATTTACTAATCTACAAGAGGACCTTTCCTCCTAGTCTGTGACAGTTGTCAGTGAAAGCCTGTGTCACACTTTTGGGTTGGGCGTGTGTGTGGACATACAAATGCTCAATAAAGAAAAGGTCTCTTTTTTTCACTGCTCTTACAATGAAAGACCTGAGAGGCTTTCTTCCTTCCAAGATGCTAAGTTTTTCAAAATTCATTGGTGTTTAATCAATGAGGCAAACATTTTAGTCTTATATTGGTAGAAATTACAATGAACCCATTCCAGGAGGCAAATTTCCTGGTCTCCCAATACTGTGCTTATTATCTTATGTTTTACTGGTGTTCACACTGATTTAAATCATAGGTTACAAACCACAATTAGATATTCAGAGATTGTTTTTATCAGAATTCCTTTGGAGCCACTGGGTGTATACTGTGTGTTTCTATTAATTCTATCAATTTATACTAAAAGCTTTCCAGTAACAGCTCAGTTTGAGGAAGTGTTTTGTTTTCACTTCACATGGAGAATCACTCCAGTCCAGAAATATCCCTGAACTTCTCTCTGGAAAACATGGATGTGTAGTATTCATTCAGTTTGCCTTACATGCACATTCTCTATACACACCCATCAGCTCCATGTGCTCAAACAGGCTCACTGATTCTTGAAACCCTTGTTATTTTTAATTTTTATGTCTTTAGCAAGATATTTCTTGAAATATTCTGGTGATTGTTTTTTTTGTTGGTTGTTTTTTTTAAATCCCTGCTGAATCTGGTTTAATGTTAATTTTGTCAGAGTTATTTTCAATTTTCTCAGGTGGATGCATCTTCTGCTTTTTAAAGGATGTCTTTTCATGTCTAATGGCCTCTTTTACTCTGTTGTTTGAGCACACTGACTTTTTTTCAGAAGCCCATTTAAAATTATTTTTGAGAGGTAATATGCATGTACTCTGAGCTTTTACAGTGGTGCCTGTTAAAGAGTCTCTATGCCAGTTTTTATATAAAGAAAGCTTTAAAATATTTATAGGAATACTTTAAAATTTTAGCTGATTCTTTTTAATTTATTTTTAACTAGCCTCTTCATTTTTGTACCATTCTTCTTTTTCAAGTTAAGCAAGCTAACCTTTCAAGTTAAAGCTCTTGTGGGTTTCTTTTGGGTTCCTTTTTGGCTTGCCTTTTTTTTTTTTTTTTTTTTTCCTTCCCTTTCCCTTCTCATACAAGCAGTTTTGTATCTGAGTGTGGTGCAGTGTCTATTCAGGAGTTTTTCTTGGATAACTTCTTTTCAGACCTTGATCGGATTCAAAAATTGGCTTCTCATGGGTTGTTTCATCGGCTACTCCAAAAAGCAGTTCTCTGTGGTGTAATATGTCCACCAAACATGATATGTGGCCACAATACACTATATGGGGACTCAATAGTATCCTGTCAATACTATTCTGCTTTCTGTCTTCACAACTCTTTGCTTTCCCCAGCAATCTGTAGCCATTGTCATACTGGTATGCTTTTCATATACTTTACATTTCTGTTTCAATCTATCTTGCTTATCTCTCCAAAGCTTTGTAGAGAATTAGGAGGTATTTTCCTCGTACTTGCAGAAGTAATTACTAATCCTTAGTCATGAAAGATAAAGGGTTCACAGGAGACAGTATGTCCCTATTCTTCTCATTCTAGCGATAACGTCTTTCCTTCCCCTGCAACCTTGAATTGCAATATCTCTCGAGTAATTCTGGTGATTTACAGTTGTGTTTTGTTGTATCAGTAACTTTTCATCCCATATTCTACCAATTACACTGCTGCTGATTGTCCCTGCATGCCAGTGCCACCTTTTAGATCTTCTGTAACAAACTGCTTGTAAGCCAGTTATTCGGTACTTCCCCTTCATCACCAAGTCAGCGGTGGTTTTCAAGATCATTTCTCAAACTGGAATGCCATACAAATTTTCATGAGTTTTTCCTAATGGATGACAGACATTCATCATTTTAGGTATTTCCTTTCATCAGTTCTAATCAGTCAGGCTCCCTTATGGTTTTTCATCCCATAAAAACTTCTTGTAATCTGTGGTGATTTCTTTTGTTAGCTGTCTCTTACTTTCTGGTCTACTTTTAAATGTCTTATCTTTTCCCAGTAATTGTTTGTTTTCTCTCCTTAACCTGTAGAGTGATTTTTTTTTTTCCCTGAAACCTACTAGGAGTACAGCATTTGCTTTCAATCCTTATACTCAACTTGGAAAAAAAAATCTTCCTATACTTACCCTTCCTGATCTTCTCAGTTTTGGCATTATATGGCAATTACTCTCACTCTAATGCACTATGGACTCAATCACCCATTGTGTACATGACTCTTGACTAATTTGAGTTAATTGCAAGTTAATTACTATTTAAGAGATTTGATTTTCTTCATTATTTGCTGAGCTACATGTTAAATTATACTTTCTTTGTGAGGAAATGACTTTATACATTTACAGGTATATGCCCTGTTCGATGTCTTTGGCACCATTAGATGCGGCCACAACTTTTTTGCTTATGTTTTCCTTTTGTTTATTTGAAAACATAATTCTGGAATATAGGTTTCTTATTTATTTTTTTACTCTTTGACTGTCCCGATGTACTCCAGGAGTACAAAAACTCTCCTGCATGACCAACACCATGCTTCCAGAAACTTCAATTTAGATGTGCAACTCTGTGCAAAGTTTCGTGTGTTTGTTATTTTATGGTTTGGTTTGTTGTTTACAGTTCTTCTGGGTTTGGTTTTCATATGCATTCTTATGATTATTTACATTGTGACCAAATAAACTTCATAGTAAAATTATGACAGATTTTAAAAAACAAACAAACAACAACAAGAACAAAAAACCAGGCTACCCAGCACATGGCACAAAGCTGAACAGAATAGTATTTTACTTAAGATTTTCTAGGACACTTGTTTGACGATATGACACCTGCAAAATTTGAGATCAGAATCACGGAATCAATAAGGTTGGAAAAGACCTCAAGGATCATCAAAGTCCAACCTGTCACCCAAGACCTCATGACTACTAAACCATGTCACCAAGTGCCACATCCAATCCCCTCTTGAACACCTCCAGAGATGGTGACTCCACCACCTCCCTGGGCAGCACATTTCAATGTCTAACAACTCTCTCTGTGGGAGAGCTTTCTCCTCGATATATGGTTACAGAGATGTTGTTTTGGAATACATTTTGTAATTGAAAGTGATTCCATCTCTTAGTACACAGTGAGTGTTGGGTTAGTACTTTTGATTCTTGTCTTATGCAGGAAGGTTTGATAGGAAAAGATTTAAACTGGTTATAAAGATGATCCATGTTTTTAGATCACTTGGGGAAAAAAAAATAAACTTCATGTGACCTCCAAATTTTTTGCTAAAGCCTACGCCTCCAAAAAAGGAGAAAAAAAAAAAAAAAGGAAAAAAAAGTTGTCTACTGTGTTTGGTTTTTGCATAAACGTTAGTTGTAACTTGCTGTTTTGTAGTTTCTCCTGATCCGAATGTGAAGTTGTCCCTCACACTTCTTTTAAGTAATTCTAACTTTAACTCTTCATTCTAAGTTCTTAGGAGTTTATCAGAGTTTCAGTAGCAGTGTTTTGGAACATATAATCATCACCTTTTTAATCATAATCAAAATCTAGTTCTGCAGTGTAACCATTTTATCAAATTTAACATGCCTAAGTGATTTCCTGCAATGACTTCTTCTAGATGTGTTCTTATTTGGTAAAGCTGGCATTTATCTACTAACTGCAGAGAGCTACGATTCCCTTATTAATGTAGTGCACATGGTATTGTTTTGTATTATGTATGTAGGTTACAATACTGTGTGGTTCCTTGGTAACTTCTAATAAAACAGAGGAGACAAGGTATTTTTACCAACTTTTGGTGTATTTGGTATTTTTACCTACTTTTACGCAGGGCTCCTAGCAGTACTTCTGCCGAAGGCAACAGTGTATGGACAAGGTGGTGTGCAGCTGCTGAGAAGTGTATGCAGAAAATGCATTAGTGAAATTGTCATTAAAGATTAACAGGGCTTTTTTCTGAACACTGTATCAGCATCAGGTATTATTTGAACTATCTAGAAGTAATCTGAACAAGACACTTGAAATTGGAATGTGCTGCCCAGGGAGGTGGTGGAGTCACCATCTCTGGAGGTGTTCAAGAGGGGATTGGAAGTGGCACTTGGTGACATGGTTTAGTGGTCATGAGGTCTTGGGTGACAGGTTGGACTTTGATGATCCTTGAGGTCTTTTCCAACCTTATTGAGCCTGTGATTCTGTGAAATAAAAGAAAGTACAGGCAGAAAGCAGAAGCAGAGTTACATATCTGAATCAGAAAGCAGTCCCAATCTCAAGAACTAGCATAGTGGGGGGTTTCTGTTCCTCTGTTCGTTTCTTCTTCTCTTTTCGTTTTTTTCTTTCTTTCTTCTCTGGAAGTAAAACGTGCCCATTAGCCTTGTCCTATTTCAGTTTTTCACTCAACTTGCATATGTGTGGTGATGTTAACTATTCAACTGTAATTTGATGGAAATGCAATGGTTTTTGTCCTAGATGGTAGGTTTATGAACGAGCAATTGTAAGAAGTTTCAGTTAATTACTTTTTCTCCTGAAAGCCTCTGTGTTCGTTCCTTGAAAGAGGAGAAATTCAAATCCCTTGCATCTTGTCCTCCACTGCACCCTCCTTCCTGTTGTATGAGATTTTTAACCATTAAATATTGAAACTTAGTGTACATTTTGCTAGGGGATGTATCCATCTTGCTTTTATCACATAGGGATTACCCCATGTGCTTTCATTTATTGACCTGTATCTGGAACTTATAAACAGTTCTCCATTTTGACTTTTATTGTCATTTTCAATCTTTGAAGAGAGGTTCTCATATATTTCTGTTTTCAAAAGGGCACAGATTCCTAAGAATTATCCTTTTACTGAACTCTCTCTTGCACCATTTAAGGCCTAAATGAAAACTAGTTAGGCAAACTTTCTTAATTGTATGGTGATCATCTGTGTTACTGAAACTAAAAAAGATTTGATTTTTTGAAAGAAGGAAAACTTGCCTGTGGTATAGCATGGTGTGTTAATTCCTCCTTACCTTTTGCCTCTTACAGAAGAGAAAGATTTTTGTGCTGTTAGCTCAGATTGTAACCTGATCTCTGCAATAAGAGGGGTGTTTGTGTTAAATGTGGCTTTCTTAATGAGGACCTGCTGTTCTGTGTGAAAAAGTGTCACAAATGATAATAAACAACACCCAGTTTTTGCCCTTGCAGTAGGAATAAAAAATAGCTACTGAATTTTTCCTCCACAGCTGTGCCAGCAGCAGGTCCTCATTACCTGTCCACGGCAGCTGGAAACGGATTTATCCTCTGATGGTCAGAATGCTGCCTAAGCTCGTTTGTTGAATTTATTTTGAAAGACAAACCCAAATATTTTCCTCTTGTTCAAAATGATTTTGACGGTGTTCTCTGAAGCTGGTTAAGTTACTTTCAATCCATTAGATTGCTAATGGACTTTCTGGACACTGAGCCTGTGAGCTGTAGGAATTGCAAACACAGGCGATTCCAGCCAAGCTTCGGAACTGACAGGTAGTCATCTGATTAGGAGGTGGGAAATCAGATTGTGTTGTTTTTTTTTTTTTCCTCTTTCTTTCTTTCAAAGAGAATTTGCCTTACTGTTCCTACTTCTGCAGTAAATACACAAGATCCTGCTTTCCACGGGGAAAATATGAGAAGCTCTGTAAATTCATTACACACACCTCAGCCATGGGTTAACACAGCCCACTCTCGCAAGCACCCTTCCCCCACACTGTTGGGGGAGGCAAAGGGCCCTGGAGGCTGAGTTGTTAGTTGAGATCAAGACAATTTACTACTGTATTGGAGGGATATCAGATTACACAAAAGAAAACAGGAAAGAAAAGGTGCTGGCATATACAGCAGAGGGACAGAACTCAAACCCCACTGACTCCTGCAAACTGAAATTGGAACAACAACAACAAAAAAAAAGGCCATACCCCACCCCAGAAGCTGGGGAAGAAGCCACAAAAACACAGAACAGGAAACCTCACAAGCTATGGAATGTAATTCCAGTTCCATTAAACCCTTGCCAGCTCCTCCTTGTCATGCAGTGAGCGTGGTATCAGATGGTGTAGAATATAAGATCTAGCTGTCACTGTGCCACCGAAGTAAGGGGGTGGGGGGGAGGGTACACCAGTCCCTCCTCCCTTCTAGTGGGACCAGTCAGCTTAAACCATTACATTCATTTTCCCATGCCCTGTTTTCCTCTGGAGTGATCTTCAGTTACTCAGGGCTGCAGGAAGGAAGCACAGGCAAACTTGTAGAAGAGTGTTTGATTTAAAAGGAAAGAGTGAATCAAGACCTGAATAGGGTAACCACTTCTGGAAGATTATCTTGGTGAAGGGAATAAAAGTTGCTCTCATTGAGTGTTTGGTTTTATGACATCAAAAGAACAGAGAAACTGGATGCCAGAAGGCAGTTTTTAATTTATCTTGCAGCCTAGCACAGGTCTCTCTGCATGTGCAAGGTGAGACAAAATAAAATGGTTGGGATTGTTCTTGTTGACCTGAGGATTCCTCCTGCTGACTCTTGGAGTATGTAAGTCTTGTGTGGAAAAGGTGATTCCATGTCATTTAGCTGCAGATGTTTATTGTACTTTGTTTAGGATCACAACTACACTAGAGAAGAACAGAGTTAAGTGTTACTACTGGGGCCCTTGAGGCTCATCCATCCAAGGCTCCATTTTAAGGTTGAAAGATTTATACCCTTTATTTGACTCATGGCTACTGCAGGCTTCATGATATACTCAGACTCAAAAAAGCCTTTAAAGGTTCAAACTTCATAAATCTTCAATCCTGTTTAAACGTCCTGGTTTCTGGAATACCAGTTCCAGGAACTTCAGGAAATACTGCATGACAATACCTTTAAATTCTATAGTCATGTTTTCCAGCAAAGACACTGAATTTAAAGAGGGGAAAAACTAAATTAGAAACCTGTGTTGGGACTAATAAGAAATACTTTGAATAAGTAAAGCTATGCAAAGCTATGGCTGTCCAGCTTCCAGCAAACTGAGTGGGAAAGGAAATCAGAGACTACACCCAGAGGTCATTTCTTTTGGAAGAGGAGGGAAAGCTTCATGGCTAATGGAATCTGGTTTGTGCTACAGCTTCTTTGAATGTACTTGCCCATGGTTCAAAAATGTTGCTTTCTTGCAGCAAATCGCTGAAGCAGCAGATTCTAAAAGGGGGAAAAGATCTAATATTGTGACTGTTGCCATAACATTTTGAGATTAGCCTTCTTTAACACCAAACCCAAACTGAAGCAGTGCCATATGCTAGAATGAACACAGACTCTTGGGATGAAGATAAACGTAGATGTTCCTGGTTTAGAGTGGGAGGTTTTGGGGGAGGAAGTGTTTTGGTTCTTTTAAAATTATATTTCACAGAGGAGTGAAGAGCTTTTGGTGATGATATGTCCATCTGTCCCCTTCACCCTCTCAGTACATCAGAAAGAAAAACTTCTGGAGACACCTCTTGGGATGAGAGCAACTGTAAGACTTAACCACACTCAGTTCAAATTACTTTAGGCTTATGGCATCTGCATGCTTTTTTTTCCTGGCATCACTGTTTGGGTCTGACACTTTTATATGCAGCATGCAAGATGATTGTGTGAATAGAATAGTTAATATTATAAGCACACATTGCAAATGGCTCCTTACAGGAAAGAGTGAATGCCAGCAGCTCCCTGGGAGCCTGTGTCCATGGAGAATCCAGGGGCTGGCAGGCAGGCCTGTTGCTCTGCCCCTCAGCCCTAACTGAGGCTATTAAGCACCTCTGTAGGGTCAAGGCCAGGCTTAGAAATTGTTGGAACAACTGTTACATAGCACATGACCAACATGAAAACCTGGGCTAGAGTCTGTGGTGTGGTGTCTGTTAGAGCAAGCTCAAGTAAACATGTGTTTATAGAGCACTCCTCTAACCGTTTCACCCTTGTCAATGCATCATTAAAGCCTGCTGGCTTCTGCCATTATAAATGGTAATAGTTGAAACAAATTGCTCTTATTTTTATGACATGGAAACAAGACACTTCTGGATGAGAGGTTTTTGGTTTACCTTTACTGTGTTGTCAGTCAGTGAGTGTTCATTTCATAGTGATGTATTGATTTGATTAATGAGCAATGTTTAATATGAATGGAATATCTTTAATAAAAGTATTAAACTATCCTGTAAACTAAAAGTTCTCACGAAAGGCATAAATGAGAATGCCATTAAGTGTAGGAGGTCCTCCCTATCTTGAAAAGATTAAACACTATCTGCTGAGATGCTAGAAACTGCATAGAGACACCTACCTTTTCTTTTTTCCCAGTTAGTAGGAACAGAAATGTGTTCTCACCTATGAAAATTTTAGTAGTCACTGGAGAATCTGGGGAATTGTGCCTTAGCCTGAGAGAAATGCAAGGTTTGGGAGATATGACAGTTGAGATATTTGAGTTAGTATTTTTTTTATGAACAGGTTGGATGACCTCTGCAGAAGTTTTCTTGTGCTCCCAGAAACTAGTTAATATCTCTGTAGTGTATTTTTCTTGAATGAAAGGTCTGGATTTGTATCCTGATGTTTTATTTCTGTATCTTGGAAGAGAGGTGGAGGAGGTTATTGTGCTGAAGGTATCTGTATGTTGTCCAGAAATTTCAATTTGGTGCTGG
Organism: Indicator indicator; assembly: GCF_027791375.1. Lineage (NCBI taxonomy): Eukaryota > Metazoa > Chordata > Aves > Piciformes > Indicatoridae > Indicator > Indicator indicator. Next base: position 2,131,731 of record NC_072031.1, read on the forward strand.
AAAGGTATTTCTATCTACAGTCTCCCAAGCTGAATTTCATTTTTCACAAAGCAGTTTTCACATTGTTTGGAAGTGTTTTCAGCACTGTTTTTCCACCCCCTTCCCTCTGACCCCTGTTTACCCAGAAAAGTACAAATATACCCTCCAATTCTTTGACAGTGTTATTCAGTACAGGGAATTTTACATCATGTACTATATTTTACTAAGGCTCTTTGTTCATCCATTCACCTCTAATGGCATCTTAATTTCCTAAAAAGGATCTCAGCAGAAAACTTAAACAGTTTTTATATGTTTGATGATGAAAGAATTACCTGATGGTAACTCGGACTTGCAATGATCCCTGTTGACTATATTCACAGAGGCTTTAATATGATTATCTTAATCTTTAGGGGGATTTGTGTAAGCATGAAGTATTAAAATGAACTGAAATTCAGAAGTCTTTCATAATTATTTTTGTTACTGAGTTTTTCAGACAACTAGACTTCTATCACTCAGCATTTCTACTTCAAATAAATGCGCAGAATGTCTTGCTTCTCTGTAAGCTGCACTTCAAGGCAACAGCCAAGAGTTTTGAGGACTCGTGTCCGAGACTTACCCATTTGAGTAGAGTTGTTATTATCTCTCAACTCTGGGAGACTACCCAAACTTTTCTGAAGCACTGTACAGCTCTTGCTGAAGTCAGGTTCTAGTGTACAAATAGTCTTAGTTTTCTCTGCATCACACTTTGCAGTTTGGGTTTGTCAGTGTCCAAGAAAGCTGAAAGTTTTCTACAACATTTTCTGCAAAAGTTTGATTATGACTGTTTTTATTATTTTTTTTGTCAATGTTTTAGTGTCATTTTGTTTCATTTTAAAGTCTTGCCTATGTTTTTTGAAAATTCTTTCAGTTACAGACAATTGCTTAAGTGTTACATTATAGGAGTTGGAGCAGATGACCAGGTCTTTTTCTGATATTTTGCATATATGGTTTGCAGTAGCTTAATTGACCTGTAAGTTTTGCTGTGGGTGTCACTAACCTACAAGTGTGTACAGGCACACTTCTGCTTATTTAATTTATACAGAAAATAGGGGAGTATCATTTTTACAATAGAATAAAGCACAGAACAACCAGTATGGACTTCTGATTTCTTTTACTGTTTATTCTGGATTTGGTTCTGGGTTTTTTTTTTTTTTTTTTTGGTAGGTATCTTTTGGTGTAGTGGTAGTGTTTTTCTATTCTAAATATCCCACCTTGTCTTTGCAATGATAGGTACAGTGGACAGTGTTTCCTGTGTGAAGGCTCACAGGGATTATTTTTAAAACAGTGACTAATCTGAACATCTGTAGAGTTCTTCAGAAGGTGGAGGAAATGGTTCCTTTCATGAGGCATCAGAGACAGCTTGAACTGTAGTGTCTGCTTTTCCAGTACTGCACAGCTTTGGGCATTAGCTTAATTTCTGTGTGCTTTAGTGTACTTCATTACACTCTGAGCAGTTTGTGTATTGAACTGACAACAGGTTTAAAAAAGAAAATTTTTATTAAATATGTTAATCAACTAACAACATTTGGCTTGCAGCCTTGAATATAAAAGAAAGGTAAGAAAGAAAAAAAAAAAGGTTTTATGCAAAAAGTAAATGTAACACAAAAGTAAATGAAAAAAACCCAAAAGTGAAAGGTCAGTTGTTCTCTCAATTCCTTTCAATTCTAATAATGTGTTTTTAATACCTGAAAAAAAGGAAAAAAAAAGAAGGAAGAATCTTTATATGTGACTTTCAGCTTGACTCTGATCTTTTATTACCATTAAAACACTTGTATTTTTCTGAGAAAGTCTCCTTCCAACTTATTTAATGTGTTTATTAAAATGACAGTGCATTTCCATAGTTTATTATGATTAAAGTTCTGTTGGCTGGACTGTTCTTGTACAGCATCCAGCAAGTGGTTTTGTTTCTGCATTGGTGCTGTATGGGATTTGCAGTAATGGATGTCATAACCCTCCCCTAAAGCTTTGGAAAGAACTGGCCATCAATCATAACTTGTGGTTTTTTCAATTGTAGCTCCTAGTAAATGTGTTTTCTTCATTTATTTGGAAGCTATTAACTGTTATTTAAAAGCACAAGGGAAAGGGGGAAAACCCTTTTAATGAGACTTTGAGACTCTGGATTCTTTAATAATAATGGGTTGTTTCACGTTAAATTTCAAGCATGTAATTTCTTAGCAAACAAGTCTTCAGTTGCTTCATATAATTAAAAATGGTACAACTGGAATATGAGCATCTGCTCTGATCCCAGTTTTCAAACACAACAGAAAGAACAAACATATGTACTTTCCCTATTTTAGGCTTTGAAAAGTCAAAACTTTTTCTCATGTAATTGCCCTTGCAGATCTCATCAGTGATGGCTCACATGCTGTGTTTCACAGATCACAGACATTTGAAAGCTTGCTTTCTGATGAGTAAGAGGCTCTCTGGCCATCATTACCAAGCCAGCTTTGCTTCCTGTTTCTCTTTAGCTCTTGTTTTATTACTTTATCTTTCTTCCTGATGTTTAACTTGACAGTTTAGGTTTTTTGCACTGCCACATAGCACAGTAGGGCCTGAGCAGAGCAGAAAAACTATTGTTTGTTTGTCTTTGATGTTGCTTATTTCCCTTTTATCAGGATGACAGCACAAGCCTTTGTGTGATTGCTATGTTAGTTTAACATTATTTTTTAAAACCAATTTTTTATGTCACTTTTCAATGATTTCAGATAGTCAGTAATCTCATAAATCAATCCAGCTTGCATACGGTGAGACATCTCATTCTTTTAGAGCCACCTAGTTCTTCTAGCCTGTTCCTGAACTTAAGACATTTAATGAAAGCATGCTTCATAAATGCAATCACATTCATGCCAGTTGTGTGGCTTTCATGACTTGAAATACTAGGATCTGACAATGTTTCCAAAATTTTCACTTTTTGCATTAGTTCTGTTATTGAGAGAATTTCATAGTATGTAAGAAACTTCTGTGGAAGTTCACAATTTCTCATAATAAGTGTTCCTTACAGTTCAATCAACAAATATCCACTTTCCTCTAACAACTTGACCTCACCCTCATTGTAAAGTGTTTCTACAATTTTATGTTTTCTTCCTGTTTAAAGAGCACCCACACAATGTCCTGTTTTGAGGAAAACCAAAAATCTTTTTTAAAATCTCTGAAACTACAGAGCTACAATTACCAAAGTGTTCAAGAAGTTCCACATTTCTGAACAAACATGGAGTTCAGTACTTTGTGAGCATCATTCACTAATAATGCAACTAGTAGATACTCATCACTTTGCCAAAAAAAAAAAAAAAGAGGAAACTTTGTAATACACAAGGAAAAAAAATTTGGACCTCCATGTAATTGCTTCCTTTGAAGCAGATTTGCCTTCTGAAAATACTGAACAAATATATCGATAACAGCTTGTTTCTTTTTTATCTTGCATGCAAGTTTTTCTTCCCTTCTGATATAAAGGTAGCCATGGCAACTTAACATTTTAATGACTCCTTTGCAGTGCATTTCTTAAGTAAAGAATATGTAGAACCTGCACTTGATGGCTGAACTAATTAATTCTACTTTCTTTCAAATAATAGTTCAAGGTAACTATTCTTATTCAAAAGTAATGGAACAAAGATGCCAAAGGAAGGCATCTGCGAAGGAGATCACAAATTTACATCTGGAATTTTGTTGCTGGATCCACCTGATTGAAAGACAGAGATTTTCTGTGCTTATAACATCACTTTTTCTGAAGAATGAGGGAAATCCCATGACTCTATGGAACTGCTCATATTTAAGCACATGTCAGCAGCAGTTCTGCAGGCACTGGCCTTTTGGCAAATGCAGTGTCTTGGAGAATTCTAAAGTAACACTTGAGTCCATAGTGACTGCTGGCACTGCAACAAAGAGCTATGCCAGGCTTTTCTCTCAGTGCTCTCAAGTACTGTATAGTATGGAGTGAAAGCAAATGTTGAACTCTTTCCCTAACTGATAAACATTTTTTCATTGCTGTATTTAGGTGGGAAACAAATATCTGCCTATAGTAACCATGTTGGTAGTTCTGTTGTAGGGAATGCATGTCAAGACTGAAAATGAACGTTTTGACTTTTGATTTTTGGATTTGTGACTGTTCTAAAACAGTAGAGTGAAACAAGGTTTCATAATGGGCTTTGTCATTAGGTGGTAATTTAGGTTTATACTTTCCATATGTGCTACATGCCAGGTGATAACTTCATTTAGCTCTGCATTTGGATATTATTTTAGAAACTCACTAAGAATTTTAAGCATAGTCTGTAAGCCTCTTTAGCAGACTTGCACAGAGGTATGTCCTATACATTTCACATCACAGTTTTCCTGATAAATTTTTTTTTCAAAGTAAAGTTTTAATTTGCCTACCTTCTTTCTGTGGTCTTAAATCAGAAGCCAAGAGCTGTTGTCAGTGGCTAGGTAAGGATTTTGAGTTATTTTCATTTCACAGATACTAACGTTTGACACTTGCTCAACTGGATGATAGAAGAGAAAAAAGCAGGGGGTTTTGTGTCATCTTGTCACTTTTTCAGGATAGTTGTAACCCTCTTGTAATAAATCTCCTCAAAAACCATTGGGATCTTACTTAGGAATTCTCCAGCCTGGTTCTTTTGGATTCCACAGGAGCAAGTAAAATTAGTGTGATAAGCTTCTATTTGCATTTGTGAAACAGTTGTGAAAAAGAGTTGTTTCACAGCAGTTATTGAGAGGACAGTCTCAAGTTTTAAAAGAATCCAATTCACATCAATTTCCTGAAAAAAAAAAAACAACAACAACAAACTAAAAAACCCAACACATACAAAAAAAAAGAAGGAGAAAACCTAACACATTGCTTACTATGTAGGACTGTCTTGCAGACCCACTCACTTAAGTCTTTTTGTGGTACATTGGTGCTTAATTGATCTTTGAGTCATTTGATGTATCTCTGTAACAAGTAAAGAAAAGAATTTCCAATTCTTTTCCTGTGTCTTGCCAGCATTCTCTCCCTCTCTGCTGGAGAAACTGCTTAAACAAGAAAAAAGTTTGGAGTAAATCCATCTCTGCATTAGGAGAGCTTGCTATAGCATTGTGCTGCAGCCTTCTTACCCGGTGCTTTGTACTGCGGCTTTGAAGGGAGTGTAGGAGATAGAGGGAGGGTTAAAAGAATTTTGTGGGTTTTGTTTAGGAAGTGGTGTGAATGGGTAATTGAGGCAGGGATTTTCAGTGGCCTGCTGCAACTAAGAGAAATCTTACTGAAATGTGTGGAGATAAACCAGCTGTTGGCATTTTATGTGTTCTATATAGTGCGATCAACAACCCTTCATCTTTCTGTGGTCATGTTTTGAAAGGGTCACTCAGTCGTTGATAGGAGAGAAATGGAAGGATGTGTGACTTCAGAGGGACACAGCTTGCTGTACTTACAAATGTCAGGACAGAGATGTTATTTTTTAATGCAGGTCTTTTGGAAGATGGGAGAGACTGCTCTGTGGCAGTAGTGCAGAGAGTTAGAGTAGGATAATGCTGTATGAGTGGTTTGAGTGTGGAGGATTTTGGGAAGCAAAGGCTTTGTGCACCTGGTATGTCTTTTTGGAGCCAAAAAATGTGCCTGGTCTCACATGTGGGATATGTCAGCGTTTGTAGCTGTTTCTTGTATGTCAACAGTCAGGAAAGAAGTATAGTTCTTTATCTTCAATTGTACTTGTGCCAGGAAACATGAATTTAAATGGGAGAGCAAACACATCAGTATTGCTTATTGGTTTTTGTAAAACAGAAGAATAATAATATTTCATCCAAGTCTTCCCCAAGATCTATCAATAGACTGGTCAGAAATTATTGTGACCGCTGTGGTGAGTGCCAGGCACTGCCACACTTCCTAAAGTTGCAAAGCAGCTGAGCAGTTTGTGCTTTTTTGCAGGCTGGCTGCCTGGGATGTAGCCAAATTAGACAGCCAGTTTTTCAGTCTTGGTATGTAAATAAAGGAGGATTGTGTCCCTAAGTATTAGCCCCTTCTGCTAGAGGGAAAACAACTAAGAGGGTTTAATAAATGAATTCCCTCAACCATAGTGCCCTAGAAGAGGAGACAAGGAGAAAGAACAAGTTGCCTTTATTTTGTTTTGTTTTGGTTTTTTTTCCTCTCTTTTTTTTTCCTTCGGGGGGGGCACTTATTATGCTTGGTTATGTAGAGAATAATCTGAGAATCAAAGGCCCTTAATTATGTTTTTGCTTGGTACGAGTTTTGTTTGTCTCACAGGTATCTTTGGCAGCCATGCAAAGAGGTTCTGATATATTTGGAGCTGTTGGTATTCAATGTATGAACTATTACCCACATCTCTAAACAAAGAGTTCACATGTAGAAATGGAAATTCACCTATACTTCTCTAAGGTGAAGGAGTCAATCCCCAAATGGCTGCAAACTGTACGTATGTATGAGAACTTTGGATTGCAGAACAGAGCAGTAAATGCTGAATGTGCAGAATGGCTTAATTTCCTGTGTGCAGGGCTGAGCAAGGTTATTAAGAAGCCCTTTCAAGTTTAAGATTTTCCCCAGGGAAACTCCAGAAACACAGCTGCTTTAAAGGAGAGAAAGACAGAGGAGGGGGGAAAGTAAGAATAAAAAGTGACTGAAATGTGCCAGTGTTTGCTACGTGCTGCATAGAAGCTGGAGGCGGTATTTCGAACAAACCCAAGGTGAGGCAAGGTAGTAGCAGCAGGAATGGGAGGAGAGAGTGAGATTTCAGCAGCGCTTGCTCTTGCTCCTGATACCTCATTCAGATGTGTTGCAAGTGTTGAGAGTTGCTGACACATGAGAGAATAAAATTTGGGTTCTTGAGTGAGTGTTGAATCAACAGCTATAGCTGAGAAAGGGATGGGAGAAGAAAGTATGGATTTATTGTGACTAGTGATGATCCAGGAAAGCTGTATATGTGAAACTTTGGGGACTTTGCTTCATCATGAGAAATATCAGTTTGAGTGGAAGCCACTGGCTGCTGTCCAGTGTACCTAAAGGGATATTGTACTGGAGGGAAAAAGGGGTTTCTGAGAAAGGTAGCCAAGTCAAAGAAATAAGCATAAGAGTTCAGGATTGACAAGTTCCTTAAAAGGATAAGAATTCCAAGAGGCTTTCTAGAAGTCTTCCAAAATGACTAATGAGAAAAGCCCTAATGCAATGAGGAAACTGAAGAGAAAGTAGAACATGGATCAGGATACTGGTAGTTTTTTCAGCAATCTGAAGCAAAACAAATGATTCAGAAATGCTTTGCATAGTAAATATTTGCTTTCAGTAGTGTTACACTTATCCCTAAATAAGTCCCAAAGAGCCCAGAGTTGGGAACAACTGGAGTTATTGCTAGTCTTGGAGCACAGAATAGAAAAGAAGCATAGAAATAGTAGAACAGAGATTCTAACAATACCACAGTGTCTTTGTGCAGATAGATAATGTGGGATTACATAATACTTGCTAGATCCTATTCCTACTGGCTCAACATTTTCAGTATCTTAAGACTGTTAGTGGAGGAATGCATCTTCTTTAATATAAATACTTTTTTTACTTAATCACCTATATACAGCAGTGTGCCCTCGTGGCCAAGAGGGCCAATGTTACCCTGGAGGCATTCAAGAAAACTGTGTCCAGCAGGTCTAGGGAGATTCTTCTACCCCTCTGCTCTGCCCTGGTGAGACCACGCCTGGAGTATTGTGTCCAGTTTTGGGCTCCCCAATTCAAGAGAGACAGGGATCTGCTAGAGAGAGTGTAACGGAGAGCCACAGGAGTGAATGAGGGACGTGAGCGTCTCCCTTGTGAAGGGGGACTGAGAGACCTGGGGCTGTTCAGTCTTGAGAAGAGGAGACTAAGAGGGCATCTGATCATTGTCTATAAATATGAGGGGTGGGTGTCAAGTGGATGGGGCCAATCTCTTTTCAGTGGTGCACAGTAATAAGACAAGGAAAAATAGATACAAAGTTGAACATAGAAGGTTTCACCTGAACGTGAGAAGAAATTTCTTTACAGTGATGGTGCGGGAGAACTGGAACAGGCTGCCCAGGGGAGTTGTGGAGTCTCCTTTTCTGGAGTCTTTCAAAACCTGCCTGGACGCATTCCCTGTGGACTACCCTAGGCGATCCTTCTTTTGGCAGGGGAATTAGACTCAATGATCTCTGGAGGTCCCTTCCAACCTCTATGTTCTGTGATTCTGCATCAATGTACGTTCCACATAGATCTTTTTCTATCACCATCAATATTCAGAATCATATTTATTCTTATTTAAACCTTGTTGAATTCTTTAGCAGCTTTAGGTAGGCTAAAAGGCTCGTGCACCATTCATCAAATTTCAGGTACTTAAGCCAAAATTTTGAAAAATATGCAATAAATTTTGTGTTTCAGATGTTGGGTACTTAGTAAGAAATGCTATGACAAGACAAAAATTTTGAAGCATTGAATTATTCATAATGAAGTATTTTCATTATTTGGGTAATTACCTTACATTTTTTTTAGCAGAATAATTAGCTGAGCTTCACTTAAGTCTGAAAATGCCTATCATTTCTGGAAATGAATTAATCTTGTTGAAACTTCCAAACTTCAGGATTAAGTCTTTTATTGTAAGAATTTAGATGCCTAACACATGTGGAAATAAATATATTTTTAGCCAGCAGTTTTGTGTAGCTAGTCTACTGTGGCTACAGCCTACATAACCATGAGAAAACATTCTTTTCTCAATTCAAAATTTGTGCCTCCTATTGCTGAGTATCATGGAAAAAGATTTTTGAGCTGTGGTAAGAGTCCAATGATGGAGAACTTGCTCATCAAAGTGTTGTAATAGCACAAGAGCATAAATAAATTGCCTATGTTGGTATTCAAAGATGCAAAACTCTTCTGTGCAATGGGCAAGTTCCATCCTGGTGGGCTGCATCACTTCTTGTTGCCGTACTTGAAGAAGGATGTGTGAAATGACACTCAAGAATTGCCACTAGTTGCAAAAGCAGCCATTCTTAACAGCAGGGATGTGTATAAACAGGAGATGTTACAGTGTAAGTGGTTACCTGCTATAGGAGTGACCTTCAGTTTAATATGCAGTTGTCTGTATTGATTTTATCTTACAATATGTTATTGGACAGAAAAGCAAGATGAGCCAAACCGCCCGTATTCTTCTTGAATGCTGCAAGACTCCTTATGTGAATAAGGGGACCAGGAGGTAACTCTATAAAAAGAATATTTAGCTGGGTTTTTAGATCATCTGCCAGATTCTAATCTCAGTAGGCATAGAAACAGGGTTTTTTTTGGTTTTTTTTTTTTTTTTGACAGCCACGCATCTGAAATTAGAGTTTAACTCCTACAGTTGTCAAAATAGATTTTCTGTGGTGTCAGAGCTTTTTCTAGCATCAAAAGAATATTCAGTTTTAGTTTCAACCTTCTGAAGACTTAGGTTAGATTTTTATATAGGCTGATCTTCAGCTAGAAGACTAGGTGCAGCTTTATATGTCCCTAATTATTATAATTTCTCCTAAAGGAAAGAGAGTTTAAAAACAGTTAGTTTAGATGATGTATGCCATTGGAGGTTATGTCTGTACACACACAGCTGTAATACATTTGTTGTCAATCAATGGCTTATACTCTAGATGTGCTTTTATACCAAATTTCAGCCTAAGGACTGCTGAGGCAGTTGAAATCTGGGTTAGCATAGATCAAGATGAAGATGGTTAGAATAAGAGGATATGCTGCTGAGCTAGGAGAAATTTTTAGAGGTGTCCAGTGAACTTGTAAGCTGAATATGGGTAAGGAATGTTTCAAACCGTCTTCAATAATTTTTATTGGAATATTTGCCTTTTTCCTTTCTTTTTTTTTTCCCTCTCTCTCTCTTTATTTTTTTCCCTTTCACAATCCCCATCATGATCTCTGACTTCCTAACAAGATGCAGCTTGAAGTTCATTTAAAAACATCTGAACAGCACAGCTAACACGATGATAAACGCTTTACTCTCAGCACAAATTTTATCCTGTAAAAAGAAAAGCAGCAGCTTCATAAATTTCCATGTGGGACTGTGCTAAATATGTGATGTGTTTGGAAGCCAGATAAATGATAGAGAGAGGAAAAGTTTTATGAAAGTATTACAAGAAATAAGCAAAAAAATTCTTTCTCTCTGAAATTCAAAATTTTGTGAGGATAGAGACTATACCAAGCATTATACAATTACAGGTGTGAAAAAAAGTTTAGGCAAAGTAAGATTTATTTAATGCCTTTGCCCGCAAGGAAGTTATATTCTTCCATTTGTTTTACATTTCCTGGCCATCTTATCTTTCCCACAGTAAAAATTGGAGTGTTAGGATTTCTTATTTCTTTCACTGAAGGTAATTGAAATTTATGCACCAAATTAAACTCACCTCCCATGTTGAGAGACCTTCCGTTTGAGATCCTACTCTAGTAAATCAATTTTCTTTTTCAGAGGAAGAAAAGAAGGTAGAGATCCTCATTATAGTGTCTGTCATGCTTCAAAGCAGGATCAACTGTACTTTTTTCATCTCTGGCAGATGAATACATAACTGCTCTTGAAGATCTCCAGTTATGAAGTCTTTGCAGCATCTTCAGGGAAATCTGTGCTGGGCTTCAGTGTTCTTACAATTAGAAAGACTTTTCCTGCTATCTAACCTAAATCTCCTTAGCTGTAAGTTAAGCTCATTATTCTTGTAGTATCCCAAATAAAAATGGTGAACAGATTCTTCCCCTTCAATTAGCACATTAAGACTATTAGTAAATCTCTTCTCAGTTCCTACCTTTTCTGTTTGCTAAGCATCAACAGTTTTTCAGACTCTTCTTGATCACTCTCTTAACTTTTTTTTTTTTTAAGTCTTAAATTATTTTTTGCTAATTCTTCAGCTCTATCTTGAACAGCTCTGATCAAAACAGATGTAATATTTTAGGTGATACTTAGATGAACTCTTATTTCTGGACATACTTCTATGCCTTCCAGGGAAGTGTTCTCTTTCTTGTCAGGACACAACATTTCCTGAGCCATAAGCAAGTTATGATCTGCTATAAACTTCTGATCTTCAGAATTCCTGGCTAGCTGACTATTCACTCTCTGTTCTTTGTGCCTTTAAATTGGAATTTTGCTTTTTGAATTGCCTTCACTTTTCCAAGTTATTTCTCTCATTAACCATACATTTCTGGGGAAGTTTTAGGGAGAGTTTGTTTTGTTCAGAGCAATTTTATGTTTTGTAGAACTGCCTGCACTTCTGTGTCTTCTTCTGACAAAATGCGTCCTGTTACTGAATTCATGGAAGTGTTAGAACCAGTGCAGAGAGTGAAGGAACCTGACTTAATGCTCCCTCTCTAATGATGGATGCCTAACAAGTGTAGAAAATTGTTTTCCATCCTATATTAGTACTGCATCAGTATTAATCTACTTCACATGGGCTTTTTGTTTGCTGGATTCTGTAGTTTGTTTTTCATTTTATTTATGTTTTTCAAGATTACCCTTAAGAATGTGTCAACAAGCTTACAAGTATCAGGAGATTTAACACCTACCTTTTTATCTTTTTAATTTTTTTTTTTCTACCTCTTCCCCCCCCCCTCCCTCCCCCATATGCTTGTCATTTTGTTAGAGAAAGAAATTAAATATATTTCTGGTAACTACTTTTTACCTAATCTGTTCTGACCATTTCTCATAGTCTCGAAGCTCACAATAGTTTTATGATTTGTCTCAATGTTTTGCCAGGTAAGAAATCAGACTTCTTTGTAACTGCCTGACCCTTACTCTCTGTTATTTTAAATGCAGATTAACACAACATTTTCTTCTTTTTCCTGACCTGTACTTCACTATTGTCGTGAGTTCCAAATAGTAATTTTCTGATCAACTAAATCCACCCTTGCTGTTTAGAAAATACTTTTTTTTTTTTAACTAAATAGTCCTAGATTGTTCTTTCTGTATTTTAGAAAGATTCTGTTTTGCCCTGGTTCACTGGTATTAACTGTACTGGCAAACTGCTTACATTTATGTCACTAGTACAGACTGAAGCAAAAAAGAGGTTAAAATTTTTGGCCCTACCCATTTTCCTCTTCCATTTTTCTCTATACAGTAACAGATCAGTTTTAGATTAGAGAAGAACAGATTTAGGTTGGAATGTTAGGAGGAAGCTCTTTACCATGAGGGTAGGGGAACACCAGAATGGGTTGCCCAGGGAGGTATTTGAGGCCTCATCCTTGGATGTATTCAAGGTGAGGTTCGACAGGGTTCTGGGCAACCTGATCTAATGGAGGATGTCACTGCTGACTGCAGGGGAATGACCTTTAGAGGTCCCTTCCCACTCAAACCATTCTATGATTTTATTCAAAGCATGTTGAATTCATGTTGCATTTCGCCTTCCTGAAGCCTTTGGTTTTAACCACTCATATTCTTTCTTTCATTTGGACATGACTGTCAACTGTTATCTCATGATGGCTCTTATGGGTACATAGCAGAAGGATTCCTATCACTGCCTTATGATGACACTGAGAAAATAATTTCTTCTATCACAGGCAACTGGAGACCTGTTTGGATTTCAGGGAAATGTCTGAGCTAAGTGATTTCAAAAGAAATGGAAAAGAGTTCAAGAGGGATGAATCTTACAAGTCAACTTAGGCAATGCCTGTGACAGCTTTAAGCACTGCAATCTGTCTGTGTCATCAAACTAAAAATATGTAGGGGATTTATATTGTGTTTCTCTTGGGAGATTATTTTTCTTTGCCTTCTTAGCAGCTTCTAATGTTTCATCTGGGTGTGTTTTCCCTCTTTGACTGTGGAACGTGAGTCTTCCAAGGACACTAGCGAATTGGCTTTATGTTATAGAAGAAACTGTCAAAGAAGTATGAAGGGAAAATATTGAAATAATATCCACTTCCATGAGAAAAAAACAGCAAGTGTGACTGAGAATTATACTACTGATTTACGCATGTTTTAGGGTATTGTTGAGGTGAGAATTTTTAAGGTATTATTTTGTTGGTTACTGCTACCTACAACCAAGCATCAGACAATCCTAATAGAAGTTAATATCTTATATTACAGAGAAATTTTATCTTAAAAGCTTGGATGCAAATAGCAGGACTGATATATTCTGTTTAAGAAGCCTTTCATTTCAGGGTCTTGCAAACAAAAACCTACACACACTGATTTTTCCATTTATAAGTGCATAATTTAAGTTTTCTTGTCTAGGAAAAATTCCACTCCCTTTCCCATTGAAGTTTTTTGAAAGACAATGTTGAATTAGATGGGTAAATAAGTTTGCAACATGACTACTGAAAGGCCACTGAGAACACACCAATTTTGACCATTACTTGTAGTTTTTCAGTATTAGGAGAATGCAGTAGTTCTTGTCTGTGAAAAACTGAAACCCCCCCAGTATTCTTCTCTGACACAGATGTTTAGCTTTTTTATGAACTACATATTTAATATATTGCTCTGTAGTAGAGATTGCCTGTTTAATTTTCCTTATTTTATTTCTTGCCCATAAGTTGTTTCACTGATGGAGAATTCCAGAAAGCCTATGTCAGACTTTTTTTTTTTTTCCCCGAATCATTTGTATATAGCAAATACAATTAGCAAACTCAGTGAGTTTGCTTAGATATACCTGATAGTTCACAGGTGGAATGGCATCCAATTTCCCCCCCTTATCTTCTCTACACTAAAAAAATTGTAAGAAATCTTATTTTAATTCCACAATGTAGCATGTAATGTTTTTCTGCACACAATGTACTATGTACAATCTCGAGATCAATACATTTTCTGTTTCGCACTGAAGTGCTATATGCATTAAATGTCAAAAATGGATTTTATGCATATTTTAGATGCCTACTATACCTTTTGTAGTGTACAGGATTATAAGCATCTGAAAAAGATCACTGATCTTAACTGGTGTGATAGTTGAGCATGTGGCAGGATGGGGCTGATAGCCCATAATGACTTTATTGTCTCAAACAAGGTATGACACACCTGGTCTTGAACAGACAGGGTGATGATTTTAAGAGCTCTGGAGGAGAGCTGCTGGTTTAATGATGATAAGAGATAACCCCTTTGAAGGCTGCAATTCCCTCTTTCAAACCACGTGTAGCTGTGCCATGTGGCAGACATTGCACTGCAGGGGCCTGGGACATACCTCTCCTCTGATTGTTCTTACCAGCAACATAAACTACATCTCCAAAGCTTCATGAATGGCCAACCACCATAACAATTGTGACACTTCAGTGAGGCCAGAGAAGGAGGTGAGCTCAGGCCACAGTAAGGACTAAGAAGAGCAAAGCTTCAGTGAAAACAGGTTGAGAGGCAGCAGGCTGGAATATGGAAATTCCCACTTGATGTAAGGCAAAACTTTTGCTGTAGGAGTGGTAAATTACTGGAATGAGTACTACAGATGTTGTCCGTTCCTGGAGTTGTTCAAGACTTCACTGCAGGCAGCCCTTGGCAACCTCCTCTCAGTGTGCTTGCTTTGCATGGGGGTTTGGGCTAGAGCCCTCTGGACATCCCTTTCAACAGTCTGTGGTTCTGGGCATTACAATCCAAACACAGTTCTTTCAGTTTTGTTGCATCTTTGTGTTCCTCAGTTAAACTGGCGCCAGAGAGACTGGCATATCTCAACAGAATTTTGGAACAAAATATTCAGGCAGGTTTCTCAGTCAAAAAGCTGAATAATTTAGGCAGATCTTCAGGTACTTCTAAAACCCGAACAAACCTCAGTTTCTAGATTTTGCAGACGGTGATCCCGAATTTAGCTTTTTCCTGATCCTGAATTGGCCAGCAGCTTATTGAGTAATTTGAAAGGCCTTGAATGATTTCTAGGCCAAGAAATAGGGAATGACCTAGACTGTGCTCAGAACTGTATTAGTAAGTTCACATCTTACATGATGGGGAGTCCCAGGAGCTGCCTATGGAAACTGAATTGTCTAACCTTTGTGTGTTCACTACATCCTTCTATATGCTTTGTTAATATCACACAGCTACTCATGCAGATGTACCTAACTTATCTATGATTTTTTTTTTGTCTTTTTTTGCAAAATGCTGTAAAATCTGGCAATAGCAGTGTATAATTTCTGCAAGGTTATATAACTTTCTTGAATTTTTCTAATCTGTTGTAGACACCCAAAACTTTTTTTTTCTTCTCCAAAATTAAATAAACATTTAATTAAATAAAAATTTTTCCCTTCAAAATGGAGTCTACAAATATCCAAATCCCAAAGCTACAATTTCTCAACCTTCCTCCTCTTCTGTGAGATGTTGCTATGGTTATTACCCTGCTGGGTAGTGAAATGCAGTAATTTGTTTAGCAGTTCCACAATACTGTACACATATATGGGAGGCTTGTGTTTACTAAGTGCATCGGTGTGACAAGTATGCTGCTTTTTCACAAATACTTCTAATATGAATCATGACTTGCGAAGCACATATATTTTTGGGTTAGTAACTGAAATTCTTATGCAGTAAAAATTAATTTCTCTGGTAGCAAAAATAAGTTTATAGGAAGCTGTTCTAAGTACTTTCTTCCTTTTCCCCTATCTGCAGAAAATTTGATGAACCTTTGTTAGAAAGAGCTACAGATATCACGTGTGATATCTTTTAGAATTTGCAGGACATGATTAGTTAGATGGCAAAATAATCAGAGGCTTGAAAAAACAGAAGTCATTATTGAAGTTCAATTAAGAGCAAGAGAATTGTACTGGGATCTGTTTAAGAAAAATGGTGAGAATAAAAATACTCTTGTTGCATCTGTTATGTTTCAGTGACTTGCTTCAAATGTTGAAGCATGACTGCAGTAGAAGTAGTAAGCAATGATAGGAGTTGCTAGGGTTTTTTGGAATAAGGCATATATCTTCGAAACTGCAGAGTATTTTAAAGGCATTTTAGTTTATAGGCTTCCTGAAAGAGTTGGTCTGCAATGAACAGAAAATATTTGAAAATGTAGGAGGTGGTTTTATTGTGGCAAATAGAATAAAAATTTGGGGCTTTACTTGATAGATGGTGGGATTTTAAGTGACCCAGCTCCAGAGGAGCAGAATATGATCATTAAGTAAAGAAGGTGCTGCATTGCAGAGGTTGGTTTTGAGGATTAAAAGGGCAAAGAGAAAGGATCTGCTATTTAACAAAAAGATGCAAGGAAATAGGGTGTAGGCTAAATGAGAGTGAGTTTTATATAGACAGAAACCCCAGCAAAATGATGTTTGGGAAGTATAGCTGAAGAAATCAGCAGTAATTTATTTTTCTTTCATTCAGAAATCCACAGCAAGAGACCAGGTTCAACGCCACTTTGTCAGCACTCTGTACAGAGGTGAATGCCTTTTGTCAACCTTTTCAATGCAGGGAATATATCTGCACCTTATGAAAAGTTATAGGTTAATTAGCCTTTTTGCTCAAAGGAAGTGGGAGAAGATTCCCATGTCCACCTGGCAGCAGGTTGTAAGATGTTAGAGGCTGCTTTTGTGAGTCCCACCTATGCATTAGAGATTTATCAAGATACTGTGCTCTTGTTCAGTGATTCATCTTTAGGTCCAGCATCCTTTTACTGTTTTTGTTTCTTTTCAGGTTATAGAAATTCTGTTTTCTTGCCCAACCTCTGGCTGTAGGAACAGGTAGCCCTTTTATTTCAATATGAAATTGTCATTTTTTTTGGACAAAGAATATGTTCTAAATGTCTACTCTACCACTTTGCCGGGCTGTGGTTATTCTGCTCTAGATTGTCCTTAGTTGTGTTCAGTCTTGTCATAAAGTTTCAAGCAATGAATATTCCACCTCTTGTTTCTGGCAAGTAGCTGTTCTGCAGCTTAATCTACAATCAGGAGGTTGCAGTGAGGTGGGTGTTGTATTCTTCTCCCTAATATCAAATGAAGATGTGCCAGGAGAAGTTTAGATTAGCTATTAGGAAAAAAATCTTTACTGCCAGAGTGATCAGGCATTGAAATAGGCTATCCAAGGAGGTGGTGGAGTCACTGTCCCTGGAGGTGTTCAAAAAACACATAGATGTGGCACTTTAGGATGTGTTTTAATGGCTATGGTGGTGTTGGGTCGATGTTTCAATACAACACATGATAAAAGCACAAATCATATGTCATCCTTTCCTCCTTCAGCTATTTGCACATTTTAATGCTATCTTTCAGCTATCTGTGCTCCTAGGATTTTAACAAACTCTTCTGATAATTTTTAAAGGACGAAATAAGTGTTTTATTGCAATTGTCTGAAATTTTCTTCATTCAGTCTTGCAGAAAAAAATATGTCTGTCAGATGCACCTGTCTTTCTGGACTGAACTGTCAAAAATTGCTACATGACTCCCAGATGTATAGAGAAGTTGTTCTCAGCACCTTGACTTTTTGCTTTCTAAACCACCCAGGATTCTCCTAACCTTTTATTTGCTTCACAATCACATAGTCAATTCGCAGTAGACTGACTTCACTTCTCACTCAGCCCTCCAGAATATTCCCTCTATAGAGGGGTTTGCATTTTTTCCACTACATCTGCACTGGCTTGAGCTGATGGAATTTTTCCCCAGGTTTGTGGATACTTACTGTAACCTGCAGAATGTGCAAGTTTTGTGGTAGTTTGGTTAGTATCATGTGTTTTGAAATTGCATTTGTTTTCCTGCAAGTCTTTCATTCTCATCTTCTGTGCCTTCCCAATCACCCCCTTCACTTTTCTGCCACCAAACAAGGCCAATATAGCTTGGGTCCTTAAAGGTAAGGAGATAATAAAATTAAGTCAAGGTCAGGGTTAGAATAGGACCTCCAACCTCTAACTTTGATGCACAGTAGGAGAAATACTAAGAATTATTCATCTAAAATATTAATAACAATAGTTACATGTGGGAAAAAACCCAACTTGGGTAAAATCAACCGATTATAATTATGTTTGTGTTAGATGTTATGTTACATGACAATGTTGAAATTATTATAATGTGGATGATTACAATCAATAGATTATAATTGTTGACCTTATTTTATATTTGCTATATGTTGATGCTGAAACTATAATCACGTTGGTGATTAAAAGCAACAAATTACAGTGATACAGTGATGTTTGTAAATTGGATTAGGCTCCTCGTGGCCTTTTACATTTGAGTTTGGAATACTTCCAAGCATACAGATTTTCCTTTTTTACTCGCTTCTGCCTGGCTCTGTCATCTCTACACCTCCCTCCAGGCAGTTCTAGAAAGACCTTCCTGCTGCCTTCCCACTGAGACTTGTCTACCTTAAGCGTCATGAGCAGCAACTGCTGCCTATGTTGGTAGCTCTCCACTGGACTGAAGTCTGGTTTACAATGTCTTCCTTGTACTGAAGGACACAGATGTGTCCCACCTCTTCTGTATGTCCAACTTGCTCTTGTGTAACTCAGTCTTCCTCTGTTATGGGTAGTACTTCACTTCCCCAGAGTCCGCCTCCGAGCAGGCTTTGAAGCATTAATCCTTATCGAGTCCTTTCTGTAGCCCTTACCACTGCATTCTTCACCTCATCGAGCAGTGGGCCCATATTTTCCTTTGTTTTCCATTGCTTCTGCTCTGCCTATAGAAGCCCTTCTTTACTGCCCTTTGCATCCCTTGGCACTTGTGCTTCTCCATGATTCCTGGCCTCAGAGCATCATAACGAGGAGTAACAGCAGGCTGAAATGCTCCATGTGTGTAGTTCGCTTGGCTTCCTACAGGCTGTGTGTCACTCAACTCAGGGTATCAGGAGCTCCTGCTGGCTGGTGCAGAGGAGCTAGGGTGTGCATTTATGAGGAGATCATGGCAGATAGTGCAGTAACGTAAAGCTTGTGATCCAAATCCAGGAAACTTTTCGTTGTTTTCTGAAAACCGAATTTCACCTGTCGCAGGCTGCTTCAGGCAGTATGTGTGCAAGATAAAACACGAGTTTATAGCTCTGAAACGTGGGTGCTGAGGTAGAGCAACTCCTGCATACTCTTATTTAGCAATAAAACAATAAAAGCTTGTTTCATCTATTCTTTTGACAACTATGTCTTAATGACCAAGAAAAGAGGTATCCATGCAAAAATATAATAGGACTTTAAAACCCTAAAGGTATCCAGTCACAAAATTGTCTCCAATTATTTGACACCCACACATGCTGGCTCAATGTGCTGCACTGAGGATATGTCGATGGCTTCACCAGCAGTTTCACATTAAAATCACTGAGCAAAGCATGGAGATTTTATTTGTCACTCTTTAAGTAGGGAAATAAATTTAATAAATATTTTTGTGACTCTAATTATTTAATGTTAACTATATTTACATTGGCACGTATCATTTTAAAAGTAACTATTAAACTCAGCAGTAAAAAGTGAGAATATATATATACACAGACACACACACACTGTTATGCTCATTAAATAGGGCTGTGAGCTGACTTTGTCATCAAAGTAGAGGTATGTAAATGGAGAGTAAATGCCAGTGCAATGTTTTACAAATTCAGTGTTTCATAAGAAGCAAATCTGCTTCCCCCTCACCCCAGTGAAAATTAAGGATGAAATTGGGTGTTTTTCATATTGAGTAGGCTATGGATTGGGTCCTTTAGCCTCAGTTAAAATGGTGATAGTTAATGTGAGAATAGTATCTTAAGAATTTGTGAAGTTGAATTTTAAACGGAGGGAGTTTTCATTTAATTTTTTAAAAAATGATAACTTAAAGATTGAGCACTGGTTACAGTGACCTTGTGCCCTTCTTATTAAATCTTGCTGTATAAACAAGAAAAGCTCTAGACCAAATGAAGGTAAAAATTGTTGCAAAGAGACTCCACATAGCATTTCTGACTCCCTGGCTTTGCTACAAATAAAGTCAGGACATCTGCTTTAGGTTTTCACAGCTTTTTATCACAAAAGTTCAAGAAATGCAAGTAAAAATGGGTAAGCCTTGGAGAACACAGACACTGTAGAGAAATAGCAATTGCTTCAGGGAAATCTTGCTGAAGATCACAGAAACATATTAATACTGATTGAAATTAATTTTTTTTTTTTGCTTTGACTATTTTTACACATTAGAGGAAGAGGAATTCCAGGGATTTGCCAAAAATCTACGGTGCAGTGCTGCTATTGGATAGTGGGAAAGTTAATATTATGCCTCAGTTTCCCTGTCCATAAATGGGGATAATGATACTTATCTCCTGTAAATTGCTTTGGGAACTTTGGATTATGAAAACTGAATATGATTATTCATTATGTTTGCCTCCTATGAATATTCTAGTGAATGTGTTTCACCAGGGGATGATTAATTTTCAACAAATATCAGCGACTTGAGAAAATGAGTTTATGTCCTCATAAATATAAATGTTCTGTTTTGAATGTTGAGGAAATGTGACGTATTTGTATTCCATACAAATGAATCCAGTGTTATTAAGTGAGGAACACTGAGCCCACATGTGTTAATCACATGTTCTTTTCTGCCATGAGCTACCAAGCTTCCCTCATGCCAAGAGGGAATGCTTCTGAGTGAGGAATGTTTAGACAAAAGTAAGGAAGAGTTGTAGATACATAATTTAGTAAATTATTGCTATTTCCATGTGTTACAGAGGAAATGCCTATGGGTTGTTTGCTCTGACAAGTTTTAAATATAGGAAGAGTCATGCTATCAGTCAGTTTGTCTGCTATAACATCAGTCTTGGCTATCCTGTGTATGTCACAAATGTCATTCTAGTGTAACTGGAGGGAGAACACTTTAGTAAGTATATATTTCATGAAAAGCCTGAATGTCAAGAAATCAGAAATCTGTGATTTAGCATTTTAGGTTTTTGCAGTGGTTAGTCATCCTCACTGTGAAGAACTTCCGCCTTGCAGCTGAGTTACCCTGCTATCGGTTTTCTCTCCGTGAAGCTGCTTAGATGGTAGAATTACTTAACTGTACAGACCCCTTTTAGGCAGGCTAAAGATATCAAATCTTTGTCTACCAATAATGAGACATTTTTCTAACCTTGAAATAATTTGTGATATATTTGTACTTTCCCTCTAATTTTTCATCTCTAAAACTATGATTGCCAGATATTGTGTGGATCTGTATGGACTCTAACTTTGTCTTGTTCGTGCTCATTACTCCTTTTTAATTTGCCAGGTATTAAATTTGTGTTGGCTTAGTTTATAACTAACATCATAACAGAATTATCTTTCCACTTATTCTCTACTTCGTTGTCAGAATTGAAGATTTTTGGCTTTCATCTGTCGTTCCCTGTGGTAGGACTTCTAATCTGTGCTCTTCAGTCTATAATTTTGCTCTGTATTTATTTCCATGCAACTTTCTTGAGAGGTGAAGTCTTTCCATATGGATTTTGTCACTGTATCACCTACAACTTTTATTAGGAGTATTTGTATTGGCATTCAACTCTGGTCAAAACATCCTTGCTTTGCTGATTGTTTTCCTTCTCTTTCACGTTGTCTCTCAATTACACTGTTATCTACCAGTATCTTTTAACAAATAAGAATGTGTCTGTAGATCTTCTACAAAGAAAATCTTGATACATGAGTATGCATATGAGAATATCAATACCATTATCTTCCCTTGCTCTTGAAAAGCAACATGTAGGCAATATCTCTTTAAGTGCCTGAAAAATATACTTGCTTAGGTTAAAATCAACACAATTGTACTCCACTTAGAGGAGCAGGAGTTAAGAAGCAAGTGAGAGAAAGAGATACTCATCTCCATGTCCATAAGCAAACACCACTAATATTTTTATTACTACTAGCAGGACTGGTCAGAAATGAGTTGCATCAGCAGAGGTGCCTTTAGCCCTGAATTTGGTTGCTGTTATTAATAAATAACTCATCAACAATGAAAATTCAGCCCTCCTTAGAAAGACAAATGTAAAGCTGACTGAAATTCATGTAAGGAACAATTTCTCTTTCCAGTGATGAAGCACCACACACACACAGATATCACTGATATACAGAAAATAGGAGCCAAGGAAAGATTTCAGGTAATCTGAAACATATAAGGCAGTAACTGAAGAACACTGATGCAAGATTTCTCAAGATAGATGAAAAAAAAAAAAACAACAAACAACACACTTTGACTTGCAGGAGCTTAATTGAATAATGATTGCCCTGTGGGGGTCAGCAAACACTTGTTCCAACCCTTTGCAACAATCTGAAGATTAGTTGGGGTGTTTGAAAACAAAACAAAACCAAGAAGCAACCAACAAAAACCCCAGCAAAAGCAAGCCAACAGGCCCAAGAACTTTATAATTTTGTCAATTTTTATTTTATTTTTTTTCCAGAGGTGTGAATAGATACTGAATTGTGCCTGAAATGTCTGATTGTTTTGTCACTCCTGCTACACCAAGGGATTTTTTTTTATTTTTTTCCCCTTGCATTTATCATTAAATAAAAACTGCCAGTGAAAGAGTTGAGCTAGAGGAACATATTTGAAAGATTCCTGCACCAGTCAAGCTCGCTTAGCCCCTTAATCCCTTACATTGGCAGTTGAATCCAAGAGACATGTAGCAGTGCACAGAGGAGCTATAAACAAACAAGGCTTGAAGCTCTTGGCACTTTAAAAAATTGCCTGTTTCTCGTAAATACATTGCAGTAAAACAATAGCTACTGAACATTAGTGAAGAAAGAAATCAGCCGTGAGAAACTCAAAGTAGGTGGCCTTCCAGTTGTGAGGAAAAAGCACTATGAAAGAGGTTGAGATAAATCCTGCAAATACTGTACAAGGTTTTGGAGGACTTATTAATAAAACACACTAGTAAAGTACATGCAGAAGACTAAGCTGGCTGGTCATTTGAATGGTGGAATATTTGTCTTGGACACTGAGATGCTCAGTTCCATGCAATTTAAACAGCTTTCTGTGATTAGCCTTTATACTACCACAGCCTTTACCACCTTTCTTAGGCTGTAATTGCTCACATTCTGCAAACTTTTTGCTATAGAACATGGGAACGAATTAAATAAAATTAGATATCATGTTTTTAAAGTGCAGTGATGACAGCAAGGATTCATTCTCGTAATTAAGAATATTTCACTGTGAATAGTTTGAGTATCCTTTTAAAAATGCAAGGCACAGAATTTTTCTGCTGACTTAATGATGCATATGCCTAAAACTGAAAAAGCAGCATTCAAAATTGTTAAGTTTTAGTGGATTGAAACTCTCCTACATTAAAAACATTGCACTTCTATAAAATACAGACTTAGGAAGAGATACTGTGTAGATGAAAAATGGATGAATTAAAGCTTTTCAGTTGGCCATTTTATGCATGCAAAATGTATTTATTGGTGGGAAAGGTTATAACTTTCCATAACCATCTTTTTAAGAAGTGGGTTGGACAGGTGAGGAATTAGGAGAAAATTCTAGAAGGAGATGAAACAAAATCAAGCTGTTTAAAAATGAATTTGCTTGTTATGTTTTGTACTGCAGTTTGTCTTTCTTTTAATTTATCATCACATACATTTTCCTTTCTGTTATCTGTCTTAAACCTGACGTTATTTCCTTATGCATAGTAAAGAGCATATGAAAAGCATGTGGTGCTATGCTTATAAGTTTACTTCATTTGTATAAAGCTACTCCTTGGAGTGGTTAATAAAACACATGCTGGTATGCCTGTGAGGTGAGGATAGCAAAATCACATCCCATGAGAATGTGTAGTACACATAGTGTTGTTAGCAATGGAATTTAATAAATCCCCTGTCTCTAGGCTGCCCAAGGTAACTTTACATCCCAAGTCACATCATTTCCAAAGCACGCTGCATCCTCCAGCATGGATTCTGCAGGGCAGGGAAGAGGCTTCCTTCACACATCCTCCTCCTCCTGGTTTCCTCAAGAGTGTAAAAACTGATGGGTGTGAAGGCAGAAACTTTGGGATGTCTGTCTGCCTTTATAAAACAACTCTGCTAAATCAGTGCCCTCTCTGAACAGTTTGTTGGCTTACTGAAATCTGGAAGCAGCATAGACTGCATCATTGTTTCTAAACTCATGTAACTGTGTGGCCATAGCAGTGAGGTGTCTCTGATAGCCTGGGATCTTCTGCATCATGAAGTATCCCAGGGGTGTATCAATAGCATCTTATAATGCCATTTGATGACACCTCTTCTATGATACAGGTTTTACTTATCTTGCTCTGAGAATGATCCTTGTGGAAGGCACTACTGCCAAAGAGATGTTTAGTAGCCACTCCAGGGGAATGAAATCCTCTCAGGCAGTTGATGTGCAACACGGGCAACAGAACGCAGACTCAGCGTAATGTGTGATTAATATACCATAATGTATTAATCATGTGCCTCACTGCTATCCTCTCTAGAGATCAGAGAAATTATGATTTGTCTAAGTGTGAACTAAACAGATAGTCCCTATTTATTTTGCAATGCTCAGAAAGCCCTCAAGTCAGAGTGATATCTTAAGTGAATATTTGCCATCCACATTCAAGGCTTGTTCAGTGTTTTGCATTTGCTACATCGCAATTTTGTCCTAGAATTCATGAGGAATTATTTTCACTTAAATGAAGATCTCTTAATGCTGTTCTGTCATTGAAAAAGGAGACTTAAAGTGGGAGTAATATTGAGCACTGTTAAATTGTCAGAGAGATGTAAAGCAGTGTTTCTGTAGTTGGACATTATGTTCATCTGCTTGCTTCAGTTCTCAGCATAAATTCTCTCTTTAGCTGAAAAAGGATACAGCAGGAAGTGGTGAGCAAACTAACTTAGAATAATGGAAAAGACAGTAGCCCTTTTCGTTACACACCTGAGTAAAGCCAGTGGATGAGAACTTGTTACTGTTACCAGTTTTCTAAGTAATGATGTTCCCTGGATGACTGTATTGCTGCCTCAGTTTAGGGAAAGTCTTTTACTCGTTAGTGAAATTTGTGGATGCTTTGCTCTCTGATTTTTAGAACAGAGAATGTATGTGAGTGCCTGCATGGGCTGTCCAGCAATATGGGAAAAGTTAGCAATGATGCTTTATTAAAAAGAAGTGCTCACTTCAGAGAGATATTATCATAGAGCAATATCAGTAGGAACTCAAAAAAAAAACAACCAGCCAAATCAACCCCCCCAAAGCCATAAACCAACAAAGTTCATGGTAGGGACCTGTAATAGAAGAAATTCTGATTTGGTATTCAAGCACTATATGGTAACAGGGAGAGCTCTTTAAATCTGCTTAGGATCTTCCTACCTTCTGGGTGTCACTTGAGAATCTGGTACCATCACGAAAGGACAGGGAAACTCTTTCTTCAGTCTTTGATCTGTATTTCACTGAGCCAGTTTTCACTGAATCAAGTAATATCTTTTCTTTCAGGAAGGATTACTCTGAGGCACAGATAATATTTCAGATCTTGATTTTTGGTAGTGCTGACTGATAGCCAATATTTATTTTATGAATAATGTCTCTTAATATGAATATTTGAATTAAATTTAGTAAGAATTATTATGAATAATATATTTTAACATCAAAAGCAGTCACTGATCCTGTAGTATTTGATGTTCTGGATTTCCTTTACCATATAAAATCCTTCTCTGTGCAGGTGGCCTTATATTCTCTGTTTTAAAATAGAAATACATAAACGATGGGTTTAAATATTTCCCTGTATGTCTTTTGTTCTACATGTAATCTCACAAGCTCATTGCAAAGTGGCCCTTTTACAGTTTGGAGAAATTCAAGTTAAATCCTTGGAGCGAGCGCTTGACGCAGCTGGCTGTGGTGCTCGAAATTTCAAAAGGCACCTTCACAATGAGTTTTACAGCAGTCGTGTGAGCTCAGAAGTCAGTGGTTAGTTCTTGTTCTTATGGAAAGAAGTAATTTAAGAACATGTTCTGGCTGAGTTAATATTGGAAGAGGAAGAAATTAAATGCTTTTGTGATACTTTTACAAAGTAAAAATGGCAGTGTGTGGAAAGTAGATGGTTATGCAGATGAGAAATTTGAGAAGGATTGTAGAAAGGCTGCAGTAAGTGAAATAAAGGAAGACAAGTTTTCCTCATGTAAGCAAGTTTGGACCAGCAGCATCTCTGGCCACCTAAAATTGCATAGTATCTATCCCAGCCAAGTCACAGCCTTTTGGTGAGGACTTCTAGCAGTTCTCCTAATATTAATAGCATTATGTGATAAGTTTGATTGTACATATGGCATTTCCTGATAAACTAATTTCATAAAAAAAAAAAAAATGTCCCCAAGAACAAGTGTACAGGTTTGCACCATTCTGTTTCTGTCCCATGGCTAATGGAAAAAGGATTAACTTTATTATCTCTGATTCAAGATACAAATGTGCAATGTTCAAGGTCATTACTGCAACTCTCTGTCTCCTTGAAGTGTAACCTTAAGTGCATGCAGAACAGATGCTGCAGAAAAGGCTCTCTTCCTGTATAAAGGAAGTGACAATCTGGAAAAAAGTTGTGGAAAAAAAATCTCTTCACTGCATCTGTGTTTTTTGAGCCTAAACCACAAGCAAAGTAAATATATACTGGTGACATTTGCTTTTGTATAGAGAATAGATTTTGTAGACTATTAATTTTCTTTCAAAAAGAGAACAGTCATTGAACTTGCATTCAGAACAAGGCATTCTATGGATCTCTAGACTTTTATGGGCTTTGTTTTGAAACCAGGTATACTACAGTTTTACACCAAATATAAGAGTAAGAGGCAGAGAGGGTTTCTTTTGAGGTGATAATGAAGCATATCTTACTGCTGAAAAGTTGGAACTGCTTCAGCAGTTTTGGTAAATGTGAGAAAGTATTAATGTTACTTACATGCCTCTCTAAGTTTACTGACTGAATAGAAACAGAAAACAGCAGAAGAAAATTGTTTCTGATTCTAGTACGTTCTTGAAATCCAGCAGGGAGCATTCATGGGTTTAGACCTGGCAAACACGACCAGAAACATGACACCCTCTACCTGATCTAGTGGAAGGCATGCCTGTCCACGGCAGGGGGGTTGGAACCAGATGATCCTTGAAGTCCCTTCCAGTGCTGACAATTCTGTGATTCTGTGTGTTGGATGAAGATGTTATTTGTAGCTGCCTTTTTTGATGAAGGACTCACAAAACAAAAGATTTGTTACTGGCCAGCTAAGTTAGGCTTTTTCTCCAGATTTTGCAGGCTAAAACTGCAAAAGGAGGAAAGTAAAGGGTGATGAAATTGGGAAGCCTGCCTGGCCATGAGAACGCTTTTGGGTGCGCCGTTCAGTGCATGCACTGAAGCACACATGAGCTGCATTGTTTGAGTCTCTGATCTTTGTTTGGTGGTTTTTTGTTTTGTTTTGTTTTGTTTTTGGTTTGGTTTGTTTTTTTCTGGCCATGGCCAAACAGTAATAAAAGTGAACTCACAGGTCCTAGATTTGCAGCATAGCAGCTCGTTTTGGTCCCTGCTTTCTCTCAATGTCAGTGTGAAATTCAGATCTTTAAAACAGCGTATTGAAGGAAGAAAGTGAGATGGGAAGAGACATTCCTTTCATTATTTTATTCACTAATTGGGCTTAATTTCCAGCATAGTTATTTTGGTCCATTAATTCTTGGCTTCATGCTTCCCTTGTTTACCAGAAATTATCTAATCACAGTTGGGTTTTATGAGTAGGCATCTTTGGTTTGGACTAATTCAGTCTTGCCATCTTCAGTTTTTGCTGACTTCAGAAAAATGGTTTTGAACCTCAGCCTGAACTTTCGTTTCCTGGGATAGCTAAAGTAGATTGCTATGTGGAACAGGAGCTATATAAAACAGTAGTAGTGTTGTCTTTATTTCCCTGTCACATGCTTGCTGTTTTAATTTGTTCCTTTTTTTGCATCTGTTTTCTTAGCAAGCTCTGGGAAACTGGAGCAAAAATCAGTATAAGAAGACAAGTCAGTTCAGGAACATATGAACCTTACTTTATATTCCAGCACAAATTTTAGCACTCTGCCTTTGCTTTAGAAAAAAATGTGGAGGAAGATTAAATTTACTGTGTATATTTAAGCATACCACCTTTTGAAACTGAAACAGTTGTGCCAAGAGCTTTGTTGCTTGGTAAGCAAGTGTTGACGTGCTTGCAAAATGAGGTGGAGCGGGAAAGGAAATACCCAACATCTTAATCTCATATGCAGAAATGAAAAAAGATAGTGAGAAGAGCGATAACTTTGTGTAGTTTTAAAGTAGCAAGAGCTAAAGATCTGCTAACTTGATAGATTTCTTTCCTTGTCTGGAGATTTACATTAGTTTTAATAGACTTCTGATATATTTCCATGATTAGCAATGCAGTTGTAACAGAATTTGGTGGTCATGTGAAACAGTATCACATCACTGTCCACAGACTACTATTAGAAGTTGTAGGGAAAATACGGAGCTCTGCAAATCTTGTTCTCTTGTATGTGTTCACTAAAGCTTTACAGCAGGCTTAATCAGTTGAACATGAATTAATGATGGTCATCAAACAGAAAATAATGAATCACAAATAAATACTTATTGCATAATTGAAGTCACAAGAATTTTCTATGAATAAAATATATTTGTATTTGCAGTGCATAAATTTAGTTGTGACACTGTTGGTCATAAATCAGTTTCTGATGGAAGTATTGATGAGCTACGTTTAATTAGTAATAGCTTGAATATGTTTCTTAGTTATGTCACCAACTTTGTCTGGAGGAATGTTGTTGAAAATGACTCCTGTGCCATTGTTTTTTTCTATACTAGAAGAAGAAAATGGAGTTTTGTTTTGATTTTGAAACTGTAATATACACTCGAGATGGTTAATGATATAATGTTTGAGATTAACCTTTTTGTGTGCATATATGCAGGGGATATTATGCAGTTTACTTCCGCTTTGCCAAAGACAATTCTGATGACTTTTTCATCAATGCAGTAATTAGCATAGATTCATGTGTCTTGCCAAAACCATAAATATGCTACTCTAGGCTTTCTGGAAGAGCAAGACTGAATATGCCAGAGTTTTTTCATGCATGTTGCACTATTAACAGGAAGAGTTTTTAAGTTTTAAATAGAAACAAACAAAGCTAAAAGGATAATTTGGGGGTTGTCCTGTGCAGCTGCATCTGAGGCTTGTCAGTTCTTTGGAAATATTCAGCATTAAGAAAAGAGAAGCCTCAGAAGAGCAGCAGCTTTGCTGTGTACAGGGTTCTGTGAGATTGTGCTACACTGTTCAGTGATCAAGGAGAGAAGTAATTTCCAGACCTGGACTTACATTAGGTGTCAGATCTTTGTAAAGCACATCATCTTTTTGTACATCAGTTTCCTATTCATGAAATACCTCTTACATATGCAGCTGGGACAGTGTGAAGTTTATATAATGTTTTAATCCATCGAGCTGAGCAATCCTCAGCCACTGCAGCGTTACTTTTTGATAGATGATTTGAATGCTTTCAGTTGAATTGCCATCACACTTTTCAATAAAAAACATGGATAGGAAATTTGCTTTTTAATGTGTTGAGCATAAACCACGCTCTACTTTGGAAGCAATTCTGTCACTATTGCTATCCTGATCTGAAAGCCATAGTTATGGACCATAGTAAAATCTTTCTTGTGAAGAGCTCTGAAAAAGAAACAGATAAATAAAAAAGAAAGGAAAGGCAAGAGCACAGTAAATAGAAGCCTTAATGTGTCAGCAGTGTAATTATATTTTGCTCTTCTTTTCTTCTCAGCAGATGGGAAATTCAAGGATATAATTGCAGAACAAATAATGAGCTTTGTAAGAGTGAACCACCCCTTTAGTGAGAAATACAAAATGGTCAGTGTTCAAAGATGTGTGTTTAAAAATGGTACTGAGATAGGTAAGAGACAACTAAGTGCAGCAGATGGGAAAAGAAGAGGGGTTGGGTTCATGTGAGCAAGTGACAGAGAAGTGCAAAGAAACTTGTATTTGAGACAGAAGAACCTGATGGGGTAACCAACTTCAAGAATACAGACTAGAGCAGCATATGTTTATCTATAACAGTATCGACCCATGGGTGATAGAGGAGATAACATATGCCTTTGTGAGCTCTGGGGAACTGAAGTGGATAAATTAGAGGGAAATGAATGTGAGGATCACCTTTCCTTATTCCTCTCTTAGCCCTCGAAGTTCTGAAATATGAAACCACGTCAGTAAAAATATTTGAATGAATGAAAGGCAGAATGAAGAATAGTGATACATGCACACAATTGCTGTTTTCTGATCAACAGCACATCCACTTGTGGAGCGGTATCTGATGTTCTGTCAAGCTTCATGCTTCTCTTAATGTTTCCGAGAATTATGGCCATCTGTCTTGAAAACCCAAAGCAGCAGACCATCCTCTGTAGAAATGTTCAAGTGCTTCAAGACAGAATTCTCCCTTTGGTCTGTCAAGGAATTTTCAGTCCATGGAAGAAATCCTCCTGAGAAGTCCTTTTGAGAATTCTTCATCTTGCACATTTAAAATTTTCCAGGAAAAAAAGTTTAAGAAACCTGCAACAAAGGGCAGTGGGTTAGCAGAGATGGCATCACCACAGCTTTTCTCCCTGTTTGGGTAATTTCTTCATGTTTTTAAATGCATGGATATAAATAATACACTTTATCCACTTCCAATACTCTATATTCCACTAGTTAAGTTCAAAAAGATAAAATTTAGAGTGGTTTTCTTTGCTTGGAATAATGACAAATTAGAACAAGGTTTACAGTGCTGCTTACACTTCTGGTCCACCTAGTCTTGGACTCTGTTTCTGACAGAGGCCAGTGTGAGATGTCCAAGAGTAAGACTGGAAGGCCTCCCATTCAGCAGTTCGAATAAATATCTGTTCTGCAAATAAATATTTCCAACAGTAGAGCCGACTAACATGCAGGACCAGCTTCATTTTTGTCATAAGATTTGCAGCATTTAGGTCATACTTAGACCGAGGACAAAGAAACAGTAAGATTTTCACTTTATTGCCCCTATTTCACCAGTAGCAGGAATAGGTCAGAACAATTACAGTATGTCTCATAAAACTGTCTGCCTCCCTACTCTGCAACTTGATTATTCCATATAAATTTTCAACTGAAACTGTAAAATCTGCAATATTTATACTGTGATGTGAAGCTGCAGCAACGTGAAACCTCTCCATTTCCTTATGCTGTGTCTGTCCACAAAATAATTGAGATTTTGTGTTGTTTTCCTCTTTACAGACTGTAAGAAAATAACACAGACTTTGCCCTTCACAAATCTGTTTTACTGTAGCATGTTCTTTGAGAGTTACCTAACATTTTGGTCTTTAAACACATGTGAAAGGATCGTTAAAAAAAAACCCACCAGTATCTGTGGGTTAGATTTCTGAGGAGAAAAATGACAGCGCACAAAAATATTTTTTGGGAGAACGTAGCAAGAACAGCACTATTTTAGGACTTTAGCAAACTTTTACATCCTTGTGGTAGTGCCAGTTGTGTTCTGTTTTTCAAATGTTGTCAAAAATTATGAAGCATAAAAGCTTTCAAGCACTGAAGATTAATCCTCCCTCCCAGAAAGATATAGATTGTAGTCAAATTCTATAAACCTCGTTTTGCTGCCAGCTACATATTTTTAAGTATAATTCTGAAGCAATATCAAAGCAGATGGTGCAACAGCAGCATTGAAAAAGCATTTGGTGTATTGTAAGTGTCAGGTTAGAATTCACAACCTGATGAATTGCCCACAAGTTCAGTGTTAAAATGGTGCCATTTCTGTTTTAAAATAACTAAGTTGGAAACTATTTTCAGAACTAGAATTAAAGTGGAAAAAAAAAAGGAAATAAATAACCCATATGTCCCTTGTTGTTTTTAAATATTTAAGTGTCAGCTGGAATTGTGAAAGCGACTGTTCTGTGTATTGTATTGCTGTAAAGCTTTCCATTTGTTCAGGATTTTCACACTGTGTGAACAGTGCTTTCCAAGACCTTTGCAGCTGGTATTGTCAGTGTATACACTAGATTGGAGTTTTACATAATACTTCAGGAGCAAACACACTCAGCTTTGAAAGAAACTTTGTTTTAAAGCAACATCACTGGCTGGAATTGGAGATCTCTTCCTCAGGTGATGGATAAAAATTGACCTTTCTAACCATGAGCAATGTCAAGTACTGAAGCCATTAAAGGTTGGTCTTCTCCCAGCTCCAAGGCTACATGATGTTATTTTTCATTTCTATTCAGGTAAAACCAAAAAATTGAAGAAAAAAAAAAAGAAAAAAGCCCCAAAGCAATCATGATTTCTTTCATACTATAGATAAGGGGAGCCAGTTCCCATTTAGCTGGCAATACCCACAAAGATATTTGAGATTTTATACCCCTGTTTCAACTCCAGTGGATTCATGGATCTTCATTTAGAAGCTAGGAAGAGAGAGGACTGTAAGAAGCTCTGGAAGAAGAAGCTTCCAGAGAATAGGAAACTGCTTATTCCAGAGTTTTTCTGCTCTGCCTGTTACAGAGAGAATCTCCCACTGGCAGATTAGTGGCACAGGCCTGGGAGGATTTGCCATCTGACAGCAACCGTTACCTTGTCAATGATAATGCAGCTAGGAAGTGTCTTTGGGAGGAAAGCCAAGCATTGATTTGTTTCTGGGGCTATGCTGGTTCATTGACAGCCCTGTGGGCTTTGGGAAGCAAAGTATAGCTTGTTTCAAAACATGCTGCCATGCTGGAAGGGAAGCTTTTGTAATGGCAACCAGTACTCTGTGACACAGCATATTGTGTGTTCAAAGAGGTCTCAATGGGCTGCTAGTACTGAGACTATGTGGCTCCTCAGCCTGGCTGTACTGCTGTATTGAGGTTGTGGCTTTGCTTATGTACAGATAGCTCATGGCGGGGTGTAGGGCTTGTTTTTATTACTCAGATTCTGACTTGGAGGTATGCTTTAAGAGAGGAAGACATCTACCTCTGTAGCTTTGGACACAGCAGGCTGGGGCATCGCTCACACAAAGCCACATTCATTAATACACCATCCAAATCGGTTCTATGAGCTTGGTGCATCTTCAAAGTGGAAAGCCAGTGGCCTTGCAAGGATATCATGGAAAGAGGTGATGAGACTATCTCATTCTGCTAAGAATGTGAGAAGCTTCTTCCTGTAAGGTTTTGTATGGTTTCCAATATGTTGACCTGTGGAGAAGTCAGCTGCTTCTTAAGAGGCTATAAAAATGAGAAGCTTAGCTAGAAGTGTTCCACTGTATGACAAATTTATGGCTATAAACATACTACATGGGGCATGTTTTTTGAAAGAGACATGCAATGCTGTTGTGAAAAAAAAAAAATCAAATTCTGAAGTGAGGAAAAGACAAAAGCAGGAGGGCTCTTGGTATATGAATAAGTTTTTTTTCATCTACTGTGAAACACAGCTGATGTTTAATCAAAACTTCAGTGAATTTAATATACACTGTAGGTATTTTAGTACCTATAACCTTATTTCTTGCTTGGTTTCTTGAAAGGAAAATAACATCTCAGGATTTGTTTTTAATGAAATGTAGGTAATGTGTTTTCTGAGCTTAAGAAAGTGATGCCAGGAGGTTGCTCTGGGAGGAAATGTGAGGAGTCCTTTCACATCTGTCTTTTAACCATGCTGGCCCTGAATATTCACCATGGAAGCAGTTGCCTCTCTCTAGGTTAGTGATGCTGGCAGGCTCTGCTGCTCTCCAGGGGAGGGGAGACAAGCTCTCAGGTGGTGATAGTGGCATGAGTAGAGTAGCTGTTACTTCATGCTGCTGACCAGGGGGTAGGAAGACCTTGTAATTTCTCCTTTTTCCTCTGGGACAAGTCAGTGCTTTTCTAATTAATTAAAGTCTATCCTTAGCAGAAAACCTGAAAATTATCTCCATCTTTATGTATCTTCTTCACAGCTTAGTATTGAAATTACCAGTCGTGCTAAAGAGAGATTTGTAGATGCTTTTACATACTTGCACCTATAGCATGGAAGATTCCTGTAGTTCAAACTGACACCTAGGTATGGAGACTTGGGCTGACTTCAGCTATGAATGGGAGGAGCAAGATGCCCAGAGCCAATATCATAGGAACTGCAGTCCAAATCCCGTTTTTTTTGGCTTCAGGAGTTAAAGCAGAAGCATTTATTGCTAACTATTGTGCATCCATGAGCTAGTAAGAGATTTCCAAACTTGTGTTAGAAAAGACAAAATTTTTTTTTTTAGCAATGAGAATCAACCTGTAAATACCAAGGAATTTTTTTGTTAAAATCTTTCTGTTATGGAATGAATGATCAAGTAGTATGATGTAGGAATTGTTTATTTTTAGCTTATGTACCTGATTTTTTTTTTTAACATCCAGATGTTCTACATTTGTGGTGATGGCAAAATTGTTGTTTGGCAGCTTGACGGGCAAGTGGATGCACAATGAGTAGGCAGCACTGATTCTGCACTAGAAAATGTAGCTGGTGTTAATTAGCAGCAGCATGAATGCAATCAAAGGGAAGAGCAAATGAACCAATTGCCCTTCATATTCTTTTGCCTGAAGGTCCTGGAAAGGGACACAAGTGTTGTTGTGAGCTTGTACATGTCTTGTAGCGGCTTTCTTGTGAAAGGGGTGGATTTATATTTTAAACTGTTAAAAAAGAAGTGAGGATTATGCCTTTAACATTGTCATTTGTGACATGCTGTATTATTGCCTCATATGACAGTAATAGGTGATATCTAAATATAGGTTGATTCTGTAGTCTAACATCAAGGCAAAAAAATACTTCCTAATACACCATCCCTACCATAAAACAAAAATATAGAGAAGGCTTCACTCAACTTCGCTGCACCAAGTGTCTCATACCACTTACAAGCTCAGGGTTAGTTGCCTTGGAAACCAGTGAGTGTGTGCATACAGTGCAAAGAGGGTCTGCAGTTTGTGGACGTGGCCCTTGGGGGCCCCATTACAGAATTTCTTATGTTTAGAAATACTTTGTAACAAGGCCCCTGGTGTCACTTATTAGCAGCAAAGTGTACAGCAGCCTTCATCAGCATCAACTACCAATTTGTTTCTTATGGAAATGAATCTACGTTGGTGGTGTATTAGATTTTTTGGAGATTTTATGCTGGAGCAGAATTCTTACTTGCTCTTTTTATGCTGCCACTTGACACACACTTCTCTAATTTGTGTGCTTTTCTACTCACTATATTGATTTCAGCCTTCTCAGTGAAATGAAGTAGCAACTTGGAGGAGAAGGTGGGCAGAGACAATGAACTTGTATAGCAGCATTTTGGCTGTACCATGATCTGCCTTAAATTACAGCATTGGAGTGAAGCAATTTTGATCTTCACTGTTTGACTAATCTGCTTTCTTTTAAATAAAGTTCCTGTCCTCATTTTTCATAAATAGTGTTTTGATCTCCTTTAAAATGCAAACTAAAATATTAACTTTTTAGGGAAAATGCTGCATAAGTGAATGTATGCCTATGTGTTGTTTTTTTTTTTTTTTTTTAATCTCATAGGAAGTAAAAAGATTATTGAAATTTTAAAGGCTGCGAGCTAGATACCTGATGTAAAAACAATTTCAGTTACCAAGAAAGTTATGGGCAAAAGGCTGAGTTTTAGGGATGTGGAAGAGCCTTTTTTTTGGTGGAACTTCTTTGGTGGTGGTAGATCAGTTTATTCTGCTATAATTATTGTTTCATTATCCTGCAAATACTGCAATGGTACCTGTAGTTTGTGGTGAAATAATTGTTAGAGACTGAACTAGCAAATAAATGGAAATAAAGGAAAGGGAAATAAATACAAATACTATGATTGTTCCCTCTCCCAAAGGGAAAGAGATAGTAGCAATTGAAAATAGCTTCTTGGAATCACTGGAAGTCAGTTAAGAGAATTATCTCAATGGGCACGGGGAACACCAGATAGGTCTTCCCTAATTTGCAGCAGTCTGGAGCTGAGATGTGCTATGAACCAGGGATTCGGTCTGACAGCTGCCATTCTTCCCCAAGAGCACAAAGTAGCTGGTGAAGGCAGTTTTCTCCCCAGGGAAGTAGCATCCAATTATGTAGACAGTCATCTGCTCTAGTAACTTCCACTGTGGCTATACCCTTCTATGGTATGAGTGGCTTATCAAGCAGGAGTAGTTTTATGGCATGAACTGAAGACCGCAATGAACAGAGGTCGTGGATCCTGTGGGACGTTTTTGTCCCCATCCCATCCATGGTGGAAATGCATACGTTTCTCTTCATATCTGCTGTCCTGCTATGCTTGTAAAAGAAGAACAGGAACAGAGAGAAGGGTATTTCACTATTCATGTTGTGTAGGTTGGTTTCTTTCACTGTCACTTGTGAGATATTTGAAGGGAAGGGCTAAGGACTATTGGAGGAACCAGGCAGATATGAGAATTTAATTTGAAGCCCAAAGATCTTTTGCTATTATCTTTTAATTAAAAATCCCAGAAAATACAAGCCTGAAAAGCTGAAAGGAATGAGAAGCATATAGTGAATAGATGGCCTTTTCAAGCAATCACAGTTCTGGGGTCTTTAAGAGCCTCTTTGCCTCAGGGCTGAATTCCTATAATCTAAGCTGTGCATACACTACTATATACCAAGATCAGTATCTTTTGAGTAAACTGCTTTCTTGTCATTAAGACTTGACATTTCTGTTCATTGTGGCTGCCTCACTGCAATGAACTTTCCCTGGAGGATATACAAACTCTATTTTCAGACATGTATACCAGGAAGGAGCTGCATATGAAACAAGCAGAAGAAATTATTCCTGTTCACAGACGATGACTGGAGAGGAACACAAGTTACTGACATATTGTACATGTTTTTAGACAAGAGGGGATATAGAAATTGGAGCAATAAGATGGACTCTGTAAGGTTTGTAGTCTTGTGTAATATCTGACTGATGTGGGTCCATTTTCCTATGGAAAGCTCTCTTAGGTTCTGTACTGTCAAGTTTTAAATGTCTCTAGCGATAGGGCATCCGATGCTTCCATTGTGAGGCTGTACTAAAGCCAGTAGATTTCACCAGTTGACAATCTCCTGATATTCTGTAAAGGAAGAAAAAAAAAAAAAAAAAAAACCAAGAAAAGAGAAAAGTTTCTCTATGGAGAAATAGAGAAATACTAATGAAATACTCCCACTGAAGAAACCGAGCCTGTAAAGATCCTGCTAGAAAAATGAATGGCAGAACTCCAGAGACAGAAAGATTGAATTCAAAATGGCAAACAATGAAAGAAGAGTCCTTTAATGAGCACAAATCTAAATTGCTTGAACTTCATTGTGTAAAAGGTCTCCATTTCTGAAACCTGTTTTTCTTCCACCGTCATCTGTTAATTACAGTGAAAAAGTCCCTTGAATACCTGACGTTATTTATAGTCGGATCTCATTCATTGTTGCTCATGATAGTCTCATCATTAAGGCTGTAATCTATATACATACGTGCATGGCTT
This sequence comes from Indicator indicator, assembly GCF_027791375.1. Classification (NCBI taxonomy): domain Eukaryota; kingdom Metazoa; phylum Chordata; class Aves; order Piciformes; family Indicatoridae; genus Indicator; species Indicator indicator. Next base: position 2,168,939 of record NC_072031.1, read on the forward strand.
TAATATTACAAACCCCTGTGAACTGTGAGCTTATAAGTTGTAGCTTTCTTTTTTACTTCTACTTGAATACGAGTATGCCTAATTATCACCCAAAATTCCCCCCAGCAAAACCAAACAAAAATCCAGTAAACACCACCCACAAAAATCCTTCAAAATGCCTTTCTGGAAAAGAAGAGTAAAGGAGGTTATCACAGTGATTTCACACTGCCCTCTAACCTTTCCTCATGTGTTCTGATTCCTTCTAAGTTGTAGTTATACTTTTATCTCTACCCTGTGGTTGTCAGGGATGTTGAAGCTATATTTGCTTTCCCATGGCCATATCCTTTATCCTGACTACTGGGGACAGAAAGTGGGTATTTGCTTCTCTGCCCAGCAGAGATTACTTTTGCAGGAGGGAAAGTACAATAATCAAATTTCCTCCTTTTTATGCTTGGATCTTCCACACAATATCTCGGGGCATTCATGTTCCATGCTATTGAGAATGAGGCAAGCTGTAAAAACATCAGAAGATTTTTTCCTTCTTCCTTTTCTTTTTTAGAGCTGTTGAAATTTCAGAGCTCTGATGACTCTTTCTTGTATCATAATTTCAAGCCACTGCTTTCTTTTAATTTTGTATTGATGTTTAATGTAAGGAATATCTGAAGAGATTACGAACTCCAGGTTATTTAATATAATTTCAGTTAATCTTCATTACCCCTGAGTAACTCTTTGCAGTGGCACAGTAAGAAAAATATGCTTTGAGGAAGGTAGAGCTCAGAAGCAGCAATAACTGCTCATGCTGTGCATAATGTTCTTCCAATTAGCAATCCTTAGAAGTTTGCCCCTAATATAGATTAGCATATTAACTGAGAAAGGATTGTCCTGTGACCACTTAGGTATAGTAAAACTCTGCTGTGCATTTTTCTGCATTAACTGTTGCTCTCATCACTGGGAAGCCTTTTCATCTAAAAATGTCAAGAAAAGGTGTAAGGGGGAACATTGTGGACTCAAGTGTCAGAGTGGAAATCCTGACATTTTCCACTGGCTGCTGTCAATCTGAACGCCTTGCTTTGTACACACAGAAACACCTTCACAGGGCTGAGCATCTTTGGAGACCGAGTCAGCCAGATCTGAATGGAGCAAACATTTCTCCAGCTGAGTCTCTCAAAGGACTCACACTGATGATACCACTCAGGAGATGAGTCCGCTCTCCCTACTACTTACTACTTAAACACAAATCAAAATGGATGCTATTTTTTAAAAAAACATGATAGGAAATGTCTTCAATGGCTCTTTCTTTTGATGTTGTACCATTAGAATAAATTTACCCTATGAGTAGGATGTCTGAAAATTTGCGTTTCTGTGGCTTGGGCTTTTATAATAAGTAGAGTCTTCCTACCTAAAGCTACAGCGTTGCCCATGGAGAATCAAAGTTTGTGTCATGTCCTTATCGAGTGAATGGCAGTGTTCAGCAAAATTAGAGCAAGCATACCTCACCCTGTCAAACTTCCCTGGCTTCTGGAAATGCAGAGTGATGAAAAGGACTCAGATGTGTCTGATAACAAACTGCTCTTCCTGAAAATACATTTAGGTTAGTGGAGATGAAAACAAACTAACAAAAACACTTGGGTACTTTTCCCACAAGCCTACAGATAGCTGTGGTAGAATTTGAAGGGCTCAGAAGGGATGTCTGAAGCCAGAGCAGTACAATCTAGTATGACCTGCCAGCTTGGTAATCAAAGATTGACTGCTCCCACTCTCTGGCTGCTTCCATTCAGATTCTGTGCAGAGCCAGTTATGACTCTTGCTTGCACTGAGGTGCAGTGATTTCTCTATCCAGAAATAATTTCTTCTTTTCAAAGATGCTAAGTGAACAAGTCAACACACTCTGAACCAGGCATATAAAGGACTTCAGCTATAAAAGGAGAGATGGATGCTTCAGTTGTAACCCACTTGCTCAGTTAACAGCCTCCATGGAGGCCGTGCTTCAAAATAAGCTCTCCCATTGGTGCTGTTCCTCGAGACTGTCTGTTAATCCATCTTTGTTAGTCGGGGGAGGACAATGTGCTGTCAACACTGTCTTTGGTTTTCTGATTCTTCCACTCATTGTCTGCTGAAGGAGCCTCTCCTGTCTCTCCTGCAAATGATGCAGTGTTTCTATTGCCAGTAACAGGGGAAATCCTCACACAGACAAGACACTAGCTTCATGCCGTGTAGCTCAAAATAGGTCTAAATCAAACTGATGCCAGAGAGAGCCTGACTTTGCTCAGCTTTCAATGCTACTAACATCAGTGAGGATGAATCATTGTTAGCAGTGGTGGGAAAATGATGAAATAAGTCTCCTAGTGGCTTAGGTCTCTTGGGATATCTGCTGCCCCAGGCACAGCAGCTGTTTGTGCAGTGTGCTCCTCTCCGGCATCTTGTTCACTCCTGATATTTAGTGATGGCTGGAAGACTCTTGGCCGGGTCTTTTGCAGGTGCTGCATGTGTGGTTGATTTAAGCCTCTTTCAGGGACAGACCATTAACTCTTCTTTGTCTCTCAGATTCATATTTCTGATGAAGCCCTGCCTGGCTCTCACATTTGAAACAGCACTTTGCAGTTGGCTCATGTTTGGGTGATATTGAGCAGCTCACTTTTGCCATCGGTCTTTTAATTAAAAACATGAAAGAGGGGATCATGAAATAAATCTGGGTTCCCTGTGCATGTTTAAGCCCTACCATTTATTGTAAGAAAACATAGACACAGGGGTGGGTTGAAGCAAGACCTTCCTAAAGGTGCAGCTTGGTGTAAAAGAACAGATCACTGTTATGAAATAAAAGTGGTCAGATATAGTTTTAGAACAGTTAAGACTATTGGACTTAAGTTATTTATTTAAATTCTTTGACCTTTGAAGATAATACAGTGAAATAGTCTGACTTAAACTCCTGTTTTTCTTTTTAAATATTTGTCTGGTCACTACAACAATAGCACTCTTTAGAAAGGATTTGGTCTAATCACAGAGTGTTTTGCAGTTACAATTAAGGTACATGTTGTACTTGCTGCCAATTAGCTTAATTGATGTGAAAGTCTGAATACATCTTAAGAGGACAAGTTTTCCCTACCTGAATTGGGCCTTCTTCAAAGACATGGGGGAACAGATTGTGTGGAACAGGGAAGGAGGAAGCTGAGTATAACAGAAAGTGTCTCTCTCTAATGGTGCCTGAACCAGGACAGAGCTGAATCTTGGGGTAGAAGCTAGAAACCAACCTCATCATCTTTAATTCCTTTTAACTTTACTTTTTAAATCTAATCTGCTAATTGACCTTCTCTGTTCCCCTAGTAGGAAAGAGCTTTGCATTGGAATTTTTATTTGTATGTTTAAACTTAGTATGGCTTAAATGGAATGCTTCCTGAGTCAAGGCAGTTTCTGTTTCTTCTGATGTCATTGCAGTGTCACAGAAAGGGGAGGGAGGTGACAAGTTTAGCCTGTTTTGCAATAGCTGGTGCTTGGAATATTTATGGGGGTTTTAATTTTTTTTTTTTTTTTTTATATAGATGCAATTGAGATGTGATCACTCCTGTATGATTGTAATTGCAGCTTGGTTTCCACATAGCTGAAGCTGTCAGTTTAGCTTTTCCTGAAATAAAGGAAGGGTTAATATGAGGGACATTTATTTCCTCTCAGGCTTCTCACAGTAGTAAGCTGCATTCAGAGGCACATGTGCACACTGCTGCCTCAGCCCCTGCTGTGCTGTGCTCTCAAGAACAGATCCAAGTTTAGGAGAAGAGTTGCACTGCCAAGACTGCCAGGCTGCAGCCAGGTGCCAGCTCTGCAGCTTGTACTCTCCCTGTGCAGGGCTCTGCAGAGCCATGCTGGCATCCATGCTGGAAAGAACCTTTTAGCTTCCACTTCTGGCTAGGGTGAAGATTTTTGCAGCAGCTGCCAAGCAAAGCAGAGCAAAAGGAGAGAAGTTAGGAAATCACTACCGGCAAACAGATGGAGGAGGAGAATGGGGATTTTCATGCTCTGATGGCTCATTTGGCTCTCTTTGTTTTGGGCTATTCTTTGGTACTGTGTCTGTATTTCCCCATTCCTGGCTTGAAGTGCATGAATTTAGAATGCACTGCCATTTAAAAAAGGGAGACAGGAGAAAAAGAGAGAGGAAACGAATCACTGTAAAGAAATCCAAACACTGAAATTGTAAAATGCTGAACAGTGACCGAGTGTTGCTCCCTTGCAGTATTAGATGATTCCTTTATGCAGTGACATTTTAGATTCCCTGTTTTCATTTGGCTCAGTTCTGCCTGACACTGTAACCCTTTAGGAATTCTTTCCAGTAAACTCTGATTCAAACCACTGGGGATTTCAACAATCTGTTGGCACAGTCTTCCACTGTGTCTTTGAGTTATTTATAGATTAGATCTTGCATCACTGAAATATTTCTGCCATATTGTTCGAGATAAAGCCAGTAAATGCAATATGCCGCTGTGTATCCCCAGACTTGCCTCCAAGGCCTTGTTTTTCACAGAGTAAAAAAATACTTCATAGAAGAGTGGGAGCTCTCTGACTGTGAAATAGGCTTGAATAATATCAGGCTCTCAGCTGAAATTTTATACTCTAGCTGAATCATCAAGTGCTCATTAAACATCTATCTACTGTAGGAGTAGATAACCAGTCTTCCTCTTGATGTTACCCTTAGGATCCACACAAAAAAAAAAAAAATTATATTGGAAGGTGAAAATGGCAAACTTGACCAAGCCATTAGCAGTAGTAACACTTCCATTTGATTCTAACCTGAGAAACAGTTCCTTTTGATGTTCTGACAACATTAATATAAGAGCACTCAATATCCTTAGAAGACCTTGTAGTGAAGCACGGAAAGGGCTCTATCAGATTCCAGCCTCTGTGGACAAATTCTCTTTTGGCCCAGATATCAAGAGTGCATCTCTTCACATCAAAATACTAAAGGGCATCAGGGCTCATCATGAGACCAGTGAAATCACTCAGCCTTTTTAAAGACTCTTTTTATTTCAATTAGCATCTTTTCCCTGTAAACTTAATTTTGTGGTGGGAGAGAAGTATTTTGAATACGAAATAGTTCCAAAGACCTTGATTATGAGTAGGTTTTATCTTCTATAACCCCGTTTTAGGAATGACAGCAGTGGATTGGGCTAAATACTTTGATCTAGTTCTTTATTACATTCTTTATATGGCATCAGTTTTCTTTGCGAGTCATGGTTTTCTTGTGCTGTGCAATGTCTGTCTGATGGCATAGTTGAAGCTCTGCCACACTGTCACTGAGTTTAATTCCCTCTTTCTAGTGTTGCATGACCCCTTACTTGCTCTGTGTTCAAAACGTGCTCAGTAATGGCTACAGTAATTCTGTTCACACTGCAATCTCACTCTATTGCAATCACATTTTATTTTAACCCAAGTTTAACTTGTTGCTGCAAGGCTGTATTCTGTTTAATATTACAAACTGTCAATTTTATGTTTGCACAAATATTTGAATGTTTTCATAGCCTGGTTTAACTGCAGTCTCAGCAAATAAAACTTTCAGCTCTAAAAAGTCATGCACAATAGCTGTCACGTGTTGTTTCTAAGTGATTTTCTCTTGTTTCTTTCATTCCCCATTTAAATGAGAAGCCACCAGAAACAGTTTTTAGCCCTCTCATCACTTAATCTTAATTGCAATATCTATCAATTTAGATTGTGTGATAGGAGAGTCAGGGAACAGCTACTGTTAGTTAGCTATAAAAACACTGTGTGTTTGAGTTTTGTTTTTTGTTTTGTTTTAAACCTACCTAATGTCAGTTTCTTTAGGTGTAGGGTATGGTAAGGAGGACTGAGGTAGAAAGATTGTCATTCTCAGCAAACTAAGATAGCTCTCATAGTAGAATCTTCAGTTTGCTATCAGCAAATGACTCTCAATTAAAGCTACTTTATGATTAACTATTAAAAAAGTGAATACAATTTTAAGTCCCTCTGGCAGTTCATGTTTTGTTTACTGGGCAAAACTTCCTGTCAAGTTTGTGTTCATATTCCCATGGCTGACATATCCTATCTGGATAAAAAGGCAGATGCTGGATTTCTTTGAATTTGAGGGAGCTGTGTTTTGCATGAGTCATGTTCAAGGGAGAACAGAGAAGGAGCATTGAAGGAATGATTGACATTGTGGCTGCAAATATAAGTTGCAAACCCCTCAACTTTTCCACACCAACTGATAGGTCTCTCTATTTGAGTTTGATCTCCTCATTAATGTGACACTAATTTTACCTTGAGAAAATGTAATCTGTGAATCCAGCAAGTGTAAGTAACTCTGAAGCTGGCTCAACATGGTAAAATATTCAGGACATGTCAGATCAAAATTGGGCAGCAGGCATTTTTTAATTGAGCTGTATGGAGCTCAAATATTTGATATAAAGTTCTGCTTGAATGCATCAAATGCACAGAATTAGTGGTGGGGCCTACATTTCATGTGAAAATGGTGTTTTGCTACTAAGCTGCTTTTGGTGAATATAAGGCAAACACAAGGCCAAAAAAAGGAAGCAGAGAGGAAGGAGCTGTGGCTGCAGTGGCTGTTGGTATTTGTGAGATGCTAATGTTGCAGAAGTTTCAGGCAGCCCTACTGTCTTTCTCACTTTGTGCTTCATCCTACAAAAAGATAAACTGCTAAAGCTTATCTTTATTTAAAGCCTTTCAGTTCTGGGTCTAATATACGAGTGCATGAGGCAGTGAGAAAAAAAGAGCAATGGAGAGAGTTTTCTGTGGGGTGAGGGAGTGGGAGGCAGCTTGCTTTTCCCTGCTTGGTTTGTATAAGGGAAAGAGTTACAAAGAGCAGTTTTGAATCACAGAGGATATCCTCTTGACCTACAACAGAGAGGCAAATAGCTTCTTATCCCGGATTTGTATTTGATATCTGGAAGGCAAATCAGACAGTCAAGTAAGTTAAGGTTGTTAGTGTCCCCTATACTAATCCCTCTGAGCTGCTTAACAATGTGCACTGTACCGTCCATGGTGTTACACTGCTGCCTTTGGAAAGTCTTTGAATTGCTCTTCTGTTTTACTATGGTAATAAGATCCTCTGAATCATAATGGAATTCATAAGATTAAAAACAAGAGGTGTAATTTAGGTTCTTATAAAAATGTGCATTACTATATTTTAAACTAAAGGAGAGTCAAGACTTGATTCTCTTACATGTAGCACAGTCTCTTAAGGAATTACTTGACTTTTTTATATAGGTTCCATTATGGCCTAGACATTGGATCCAGTAATATGTTTGTACTAAGCTCCAGATGTTGTTTTGTGTTGTATGAGTACTCCAAAACCCATACTTTTAGATGATAGTGGTAATTATGATAACACTTCCAGTTCAGAGCGAGTGCTTTGTGTTTTCAAAGTGCTGTGCAAGATTTGTTATTTTAACAAATAAGGGGTCAGATCCTGTTAACTCTTTTATCAAGTAAACAGCTGATGGCAGTGGAATGTCCTTTGTGAGGAGCTGTGGGAAACAGACCCACCCTTTGGATTATCTGTGGCTTCTTGAGTCCCTATCCTCTTGAATCTTAGCTCCTCTTCCAAAAATGAGGGTGGTAGGACAGAAGTCCTTTACCTGCTTTCCATTGTTGATGTGGAGTGTATTATTTGATAAAGACTGGACCTGTCTAGAAGACACACTGTGTTAGGCACCCTTTTATGTTCTGTCTAGATAGGGTAGGGTTCACCAGTAAAGGAAAATATTTGATGCAGGAACCTCCCAGGCAACTGTTGGGGTTCCTAGCGGCATACAGTACTGGCATAGTCTGGAAAGATCCTTTCAAACAGCCAAGTTTTTTTCATGTAAAGAAAATCAACAGAAAATCCAAACAAAACAAACACAGAAAAAGGAAATGGAGATGCTGGCCTAATGTGTCTATTGACTGGTCAATTTTCTGACTGAGGAAGGGGACCCCAGAACACCCAAAGGAACTGAGTTCAGTTGCTAGGCACCACTCGGTGTAAAAGCAAGCAAACAAACCCCCCACTTTCACCTTTCTGTTCTTTTCTTGACAGTCCTGGGCACAAGGCAATTGAATAAATGGAAAACCCCAGCTGACTGATAAATATTGTATCCATATCTCCGTCTTCCATTCCCAGGACCGCTCACAGCTTTTTGCAGTTCCACCCTCTTCAATTCATTTTGCAGAAGGTGAATGCATTGATGATTCTCAGATCCTTCTTATAACTGATACAACTGGTCATTTAGAAATAGACTCTTGGCCTTACTTTTTAGGGTTTTTTGTTTGTTTTTTTTTCCCCCAAAATGAAGATAAATATAGAGTAATCATAGAATTGTCAGGTTTGGAAAGGACCTCAAAGGTTATCCAATTCCAACCCCCCCTGCCATGGGGAGGGACACCTCACATTATATCAGGTTGCTCAGAGCCACATCCAGCCTGGCCTTAAAAACTTCCAGGGATGAGGCATCCATCATCTCCCTGGGCAACCTGTTCCAGTGCCTCACCACCCTCGTGGTGAAGAACTTTTTCCTAATATCCAATCTGAATCTACCCACCCTCATTTTTGCTCCATTCCTTCTAGTTCTATCACTACCTGACACCCTAAAAAATCCCTCACCATTTTTTCTTGTAAGCCCCCTTCAGATACTGGAAGGCCACATTAAGGTTTCCTTGGAGCCTTCTCTTCTCCATACTGTGTAGTCCCAACTCTCTCAGTCTGTCTCCACAAGAGAGGTGCTCCAGCACTAAAATGTAGCACTAAAAAACAAACCAAACCAACCAACCCTGCAAAACAGTAAAATTCAAACCAGTAGAATAAAGGATTGTAAAAGAGAAAAAAATAACAAACACATTATCATTATTTGTGACTGTGAGATTGTACATTGTGTTAGTGACTATGAGCATTTCCTATTGTAATAAAATAACAGAGTTAAATAAATTACTTGTCCAGATAGCTCTCTGATAAATCCTTTGGAAACATTTCAAAGGAAGCTTGATAATAAAGGAAATGTGATTTTTTTACATCTCCAGTTTGACTAGAGACTAGTGCCGAGATTTAGATGCACGTCTTCTTATGAGGACAGAGTAAAAGAGTTGGGGCTGTTCAGTCTGGAGAAGAGAAGGCTCTGAGGTGACCTTATTGTGGCCTTCCAGTATCTGAAGGGATCCTACAAGAAAGCTGGGGAGGGACTTCTTAGAATATCAGGTAGGATATAGGACTAGGGGGGATGGAACAAAGCTGGAAGTGGGGAGATTCAGACTGGATGTGAAGAAGTTGTTCACCATGAGAGTGGTGAGACCCTGGAATGGTTTGTTCAGGGAGCTGGTTGAGACCCCATCCCTGGAGGTGTTTAAGGCCAGGCTGGATGAGGCTCTAGGCAGCCTGATCTAGTGTAGGTAGCCCATGGTAGGGGGGTTGGAACTACATGATCCTCGTGGTCCCTTCCAACCCTGACTGATTCTATCATTTTATTATTGTCCAGACTATTAAGTTCTCTGACAAATCAAGAAACACCAATACAAATGGTGGAATCAGTGACACAGTCTTATAAAAATGTTCTTATGCTAAAAGAGTAAGATCCAATTGCAAGAAGTTTTGATTTAATGTGTCTCTTCAGCACTCTGAAGAAGCTTTCCATTCTAAACCTCAAGATTACTTTGTGTGTTTTATAAAAAGATGCACAAACTATAATTCTTTTTTCCCTAGAATTGCCAGAGGAAATTTACTTGAGTTTGAGTAGTTAAACTGTCACATTTGAATGAGTTTATTTGTGCAAAATGTGTTTGCAGCCTCTGTTGTAAAAGGCGGTAGTAATGCCTGCTCTGAGTGCACTGATATGTAGAGCGAGGCGCAAGAATCTAGTCAGCAAAACTTAAGGTTGAACTTTTATACTGACTAATTGGTGATTGGTGGCTCTTCTAGGGGTTGTTCATTGCATGGCTGTTTATTGAATGGCTGTTTGAGAGGAATCACAAGAAAATGTCTGCAAATCATTTGGTTTCTTTCCTGAGGAAGGTCACACCAAGTGAGGCAGAGATTTCACATTGTCCTTTATTTGTGCTTTCCCTGTAAAACGGAACACTTTTATGTTTCAGATCTAGTGTCTTAATTGATGTAACTTTCCTAATGCCTTTGTAATAGACTGTAAGAAAGGAAAGCCCACATGCATATATTACACTCCACAGGATCTTTCCAGCTCATTTAATAGCTTCCTGATGCCCCAATAATTCTGTCTTTCAAATAGTGCTTATTTTAATCAGTTGTTAAGTAAAACTCCAAACGTTCCTCTACCATTTCACATCAAAGGTAAGAAAAGAGGTCAGGAAAACATGTGAGTGATGGTTTACTAAAATATGAATGGTTTAAAAGGACAAATTATTACGTCAATATGTAGGAATCAATAAATAATTCCATCAGCTTGCTACTGAAATAATCAACAAAATTGTACAGGAGAGTATGATTGCAGGTAGCAAATAAATCCCGTGGAACTAAAGTTTTCTGAAAGAAGCTTAACAGTTTTCTTAGTATTGTTATATACACTGATGTATGGGGATAAGGATTTCTATTAGTTTGATCTGAGCAAAACATTTATTTTTATGTAACAATATACCTTAGATATGTTCTTGAGTAAGAGAAAGTATCAAATCTTCAGCAGCGTGGATTTTTCACAGTTAACGTTTATTTCATGTTATTTTTGAGGGTGAGCTTACGGTTGCAGAAATATTGATCATGCATCTTCATTCAAAGCCATGGGGCCAGGAATACACTGGTGTTACCACTCACTTGCACTGGGGATCTCTTCTTTGGTGACTGCCTTAGGAGATGTAGGCAGGAAGGGAGGAAAGTCTCTACAATCCGCATCACTCTATAGTGAGAAAAATTATAAAGTGAAACTTGGTTTAACAACTTAAACCCAAACTCGCTGTGTGCAATTAAGCACACATGTGACAATCGCTTAGTGACAGCTTAGTTTCAGCCACACCTACTAAATCCTGCTTTTTGCTTTCAGCCAGTGAGGGGGTAATGCAGACTTAGCTTTGATCCACCAGGTCCTCCCCACTACATAGTTGCCATGACAAGTGCTGTTAAATTTTAATGACTATTTTCGTTTGTACTGTCTTGATTCCCATGAGTCCTTGCACACTTATAAAAATAGATTCTAAGTTCTTTTTCTTGTAGATTGGAATATTCAGGATAGCAACGAGGATGCATGAAACAGAACTGTTGCTTGAATTTAAATGTGAGATTTCTTGTGTTGCGCTGATGAGAACCTTGAGATAGCGGCAGGCTGTCTGCAAACAGGCAGTAGCAGAGGTGTCCAAGAGGCTGCAGTCTTGTGATTAGGTGTTTAAGGCTAAATTGAAATTTGTTGTGGAGATGTTTGGGTCTCCTCATTTGAATGTGTTTGTAATTGCTTTTGTGCAAACCTTGCCTTTCACTTCTGCCAGCCTGACTGGTTAACGTTACAGTAGTTGTGCTCATTTACCAGTGCCATCAAACATCAAACCACAGAATCATTTTGGTTTAAATAGACCTTTGGGATCGAGTCCATCCATTAATCCAGCACTGGCAGGTCACCAATAAACCATCACCCTCAGCAGCACATCTAAAAATCAGAAGGCACTGTGCCAAATCAGAAGGGATCTCTCTTTTCTTGGTGTTCTTGTCAGATACCCAGGGAAAGTTTTTGCATGGATATTTCAAGTCCTGACATACCGATGGGGTTCCCAGTGATTGAGCCTTCTAGAGCAGGTGTTTGCACTTGTGGGCAGTAAAAACTCTCAGAGCCTCCATTCTGGAGACTACTTTCAGCTTGCAGCTGCTTCCTTTCCTCTTAAATGATATGTAGACAAACTGAGAAACCAAAGCAGACTTTTCACTAGCAACAGCAGTCCCCCCATCCAGGTTGACAACTCTCTTGTAAGGAGAGCACAACTGCAGAAAAACAATTGAATGAATGACATAATAAACAAGAAGCAGTTAATCACCTTCTGCGTGCCCTCCACATTTGTGTACTGGTAACTACCATCCAAACTAACCAAAAATCTAATTGTCTGAACTGATGCTGAGTGTTTCCAGTGCTACAGTCCTGGGACTGTTTGGCTGAAGCAGACTTTCTCCTGGCAGCATCATTTGTCAAAGCTGGAATGTGCTGTGAAACGTTTTGATAAGTTTCTGGTGAAATGTGGATAGGTCTCAAAAATCCGTTCATTGGGTAACTGGTCAGATGTTCTGGAGACAACTTAGGTTAGTGTTAGTAGGGTATTGTTACCATTTGAAGGGGGAACTTCAGCCTAGTCCCTGCCTGTGCTGCCAGCGCTGCAAGTGTTTTGCTTCCCTATTTTCAGCCCACCACAGGTGTATAATACAGAGTCAGACATAAGCATTCCTTGGTATCAGTGGGCTAGAGGAGAGGTGAAGGACAAGTAATGGATTGTCTGTTTGTCTGCTAATAGCAGGTTAGATGCCTGGAAATAAATAGCTGGAAGATTTTGGTTCACTTGGTGCCAAATATTATGATCTTTATTGAGATTAAATGTACTTTTCTCTTATAATGCTTAGTTTAAAAGGGAAAAAAAAAAAGAACAACCTCTGAGAAATGGAAAATGTCTGGGATGAGCAAAGCGTTTTGTTACAATATGTTGTTGAAATTCAGATGGTTGAAATGCTGCATTTTGGAGGTAATTCCCTGTTTGTAGCAGAGTGTTTGGGCTTTCTCTTCCTGAACTATTCTGGCTTTTCAGAGATAAAGAGACTGTGTCTGGTCTGTAAAAAATGCTTTGATTTATCAGAGGTAAGCCATGTTGTTAGCAGAGATGAAGAACCTTGTTTACAAGGTGTCTATATCCTCAGAAAAAAAAAGGAGTTTCCAATAATTGAATAAGGTGTCCTGAATGTATAGATTAAACTAGAAGGCCAAGAGCAAACATGATGAACTTCAAAAGAACAGCTTCTCATCTCTCTGGGGACCTTCATTAACGAGTCACCAGATAGGCAATTACTGTACAGTTCTTATAATGACCAGGATCAGACACAAGCAATCAGCACAGTAGGCAGCAAGAAAGCAAGCAGAAAAAAACCTGTGAAAGTGTGCCATTAAATCTTAATTATTCTTCAAAGGAAAACAAGCATGACTAGGGGGCAAATAACTGTAAGGATATACACAACTGTATCAAAACCTGCTGGCTCAGGGCAATGATATTTAGTTATTAGCAGCATCAACGTTTATTTAAAGCTAAGCACTGTGTTAACAGATCATTCAGAGGTGTATTTTCCACCTGTTTGTGAAAAGCTAAGTAACAGTCTCTGCTACCACAGGACTGCTTCTCAAATTAAGATATACACACACCCCACCCCCACCCCCCCCATTACTTTTGGCCTCTCTTCTAGTAGCCTCCAGAAATCACCACTAGGGCTGTGGCCTCAGATATACATACAGGCAACAAAAGGCAGCTTTCACCAGAAGAATGACTAGAAAATTGCTAGAGAAGGAGAGGCCATTAAGAGAGAATAAGAAAGGTCATCAGGGTGGCACAACACCACTGGGTTTAATGAAGTCCCAGCCCAGTGTTGTAGCCACTTCATCATCCTAGAGTACTTGTATGCAGCAGATTTAGTAGAGGTCCACAGTTACCAGTGAAGGCTCCCCCATCATGTAAGAGGCTTCTTTGCAGCTAAGTGGTCCTGTTGAGCTCACCAGAATTCTCTGGGGAAATCCTTTGATGATTATGGGAATATGAGTTTCTTGATGAGTTTCTGCTCATCCTTCTTTGTGAGAAGTAATTATGAGCTTATAAAACAGGCCCTATACACTTGCTACTGTTAAGGAGGGGGACTACTCAGACAAGGAGTTATTGTGTAGTAACTCCTGTAGGAGGAAGTTGCATGTCTTTCATGTGCCCTGAATTGTCTTAAAAAAAAACAATATGCAGTGAACAGCAAAGATCATCCTCATGACTGCCTTGCAGCAAACAATTTCATTTTTCATCTTTCTCCTCCCAAGTGTTCTCAAACAAGTAAACCCACATGGGTCTGTCTTAAGAGGTATGAGTCATCTGCTACAATGTGGAGTTATTACTTGACCATCCTCACATTCTATGTGAGTCACCATGTCTTATTTTTGTGAAAATTGTTGTAGCCTTTCAAAAACCAAAGCCGTTTAGGATCAAGAGGACAGAAAAGTAAAACAAACAATCGTTCTGCTGTTAGCAGAAGTTTCGCCTTCTGAAGTCCAAAGGACTCTCAGATTGAGGTTTGGGAATGGGGCTAGTTACTACTTTTGCAAAACGTGTCGTCAAGAAAGATGACAGAAAGAGGTAAAACACCTAACAAAGGAGTAGTGATACTTCTAATGGCTATACAAATTGATCTGTTGATTTGGTAAGTGTGTGTAAATTCTGAGAAATTTACTCTCTGCCTCCACACCTAGGAAGGTTTGACATTAAAACTGGTAACTCGCTTAGGATAACCTTCCTTCAGAGAAACACATTGAGGAAGTGACTTGTTTGCACATTATTGTGGATTTAGCTCCAGAGTGTTATATGAGTAATTGTCTAGTGACTTTTTTCCTGAGTATGTTTTTCATAGTGCACCATATTTTCCCTGCAGAAAGAATAATTATGTAAATAACTATTATCAGTCTATAGTGTGCAGCTGAAAAGTACAAGATGCATTGTGATCATATATTTGTATAATACTCCTGGCTTTGTAAGAGATGAAAGCGAATATTGAAGCTGTGGTTGTTTATTTATATTTATTTTTGTGCACTTATCACCTAAGGTATTTTAACAATTTAAAGATTTGTTATATCTGATATAGATTATTCAGTGTGGAAAATTACCCCCACACAATAGTAATGTTCTGCAATCAGAGCTTCCAGATATGGAGGCTGAAACTGGTGATGCATCAGTGCTTTTGATTTCAGTGCTGAGTGTCAGTCATATTACTTCAGTAAGGATTCCCTTATTTTGGGGGGGAAAACAAACAAGATAAGAGGAATAATGAACCTGTTGTGCTCTTTTAGCATTACAGATCTCTAAAACATAAAAAAAAAAAATTCCTAAACTTTCCTCTTTTTGTATCCTAAATCAGTTTGACTTGACTCTTTAAAACAATATTGAGTTATCAGGATACAATATGTGATATGTCCTCAAGTTAGCTTGGAGGAAGGATGCATTTACCAGTGGTCTGCTTTCATCAAAAACTAATAATAAAAGAAAAAAAAAAAAAGAACATGTGACAGTAGAACAGTTCAGGGATTTCACAAAACCCAAGTTCATCCTACATAATGCACTTCAAAATACCTTGCTGGATATAAATTAAACTTGCTTCCAAAAAATTTAGATCAGCATGCTGTGTTGAAGCAGTTTTACAATATCTAGGTTTATCTTCAAGAAATTTAATTTAGTAACTACTCTTGCTAAATGCATTTATCAGCTATTTTGAGCCAAATAGCTGTTGAAGACTAAATCTCAATTCTCAACATGAATTTTTCCTAACTAGGAACTCATGGTAGTTTGCTGGATTCTGAATTTTAATGATTTATTATTATAACTATGTAGCATTACAGATTTTCTTCTCTTTCCTTTTCCTCAGCATGCACTTACCATACCTCTTGCTATTTTTGCCTTTTCTAAGGTGGCCAAAAGTGGCAGTTGAAACTAGCCTGCATAATTCCCCACTGACTCTGAATGAGCCTGGTGATTGCAGTGCCCTGTGGGCTTCTTAACAAGCATGCAGCTAGGCCACATTCATAAGGCACTCTCAGGACTTTTCATCTGGTTTTGGCAAGGATTGTTGATTCTTTTGGAATGACTCTCCATCTGAGAACTGAAAATAATGATATATATGAATATTTACTTGGTTGATATCCAATAGTTGGTAAGTGGCACTTCTGCTGTAGAAGAAATAGGGTAAGTTGCACACAACCTCAGAGCATCCTTCACAGCAAACCTCAGCTACAGAGAGCCTGAAACACACTTCTCTGCCTAACTCTTCTGCACTAAGCAAAACCTGGTCAACAGATTTTCACAATAGTCTTGTCTTCCTTTGGCGTGTGCAACATTTTATTGACCTCTCCATGAATCCAACCTCAATTAATACCAATAAGCAGGTATCCATAGGGAGGCCATATTTCTGATGGAAAAAAATTAGTGCAGCCTCTCACTGCCCTTGGACTGTCAACCTCACTCATTCACATGACTTTCCAGAAGTTATTCCTGTTGGCTATAACAAAAAGTCTGAACTGTAAAGTACAAGGCCTGTAAATGTTATCTGATATTCTGTGTGGGTCTGTGGAACGACGAGAGCAAATAACTTGCAAGGTCACCTAATGAACTCTTGCAGCTGACATTAAAATTTGGTAACTCATGGCTTCCCACATCTATATTCAGTTTATCATCAGTAGTATCCTTTAATCATTATACAGTCTTTATTTTTGCAATTTTATTTCAGCTATTAATATTGACTGCCCTGACTATGCTTCATTTCTGTAGGAGGTTAACACATATTTATAGCCAGCTATCAGGAGAATGTGATGTGAGTTTATCACCTAAGCAGAGAGATCCTCTATGGTAAGGCATTTTATTTACAGGTTTCCCTTTTGTTGTGTTTTTTTTTTTTTTTCCTTTCTTTCCCATTTACTCTTTTCTATTTTTCTTGACAACTTTGATGTCAATTGGACTGACAGGTCAAAGTGAGCAATACTCTTTCCGTGTCTTTAGATGAAGTGTGTCACCTTTGTGTCGTTCTTAGATGGTGTTATGACCTGGTCTAAATCTCAGTCCACTTCTAAACACTGATTCTTGGAATTGTGCTAAAATTGATTAAAGAAAAAAAAAGTCTTAAAGGACATATTATTCAGAAGATCTTTTCTACTACTTAACTTCAGTGGCTTTATTTGTTTAATTTTTATGACTAACTTCTTAACATTGGGTTTTGGCATATTTTGTGTCAGACTCCATTTTGAGGTTTGCTAACAGAGCAGATACACTTTTGAAAGCAACTGGAATATCAAGCTGTATCAAACTCCAGGAAATCTAATGGAGGAAAAGGAGGAATTGTGTATGGTAACTGCATATCAGTGTAAAATAAGTAGGCACCTCAAAAAAGCTACACATCTTTAAGTATCCAGCTTCAGATACTTTCAAGTTAGTTTATTTCTATGGAGATATTTTCTTAGCAAATCAGTTCTGACAGTGCAGTTTGTAAATTGAAAGCACTTGTTAAAAACAGCCTAAGAGCTCTTGATTCTTGGTGTCTCTTCTGGCAGTGGCAGCTCACTGTTAGGTGTTTCTGTTGGGTGAAAGAGCTGAACCGGTGTACCTGAGATAACAATAAGGTTTAGAATATTTTCCATCAAGAAATGTGATCAGCAGTCGAGAGAGATGATTCTGCCCCTCTACTCTGCTCTGGTGAGACCTCACCTGGAGTCCAGCTCTGGGGGCCTCAACACAGGAAAGACAGAGACCTGGTGGAGGGAGTCCAGAGGAGGGCCACAAAGATGATCAGAGTGCTGGAGCATCTCTTTTATGAGGACAGGCTGAGAGAATTGGGGTTATTCAGCCTGAAGAAGAGAAGATTCTGGGGAGGCCTTATAGTGGCTTTCCAATACCTGAAGAGGACCTACACAAAAGCCAGTGAAGGACTGCTTAGAAACATGTAGCAATTGGACAAGGAGCAAGGGTTTTGCACTAGGGCAGAGCAGAGTTAGATTGGACATTAGGAAGAAGTTCTTTATATGACGATGGTGGAACACTGGAACAGTTTGCCCAGGGAGGTGGCAAATGCCTCATCCCTGGAGATATTCAAGGTCAGGTTTTATGGGGCTTTGAGTAACCTGCTCTAGTTAAAGATGTCCCTGCTTACTGCAGGACTGTTAGACTAGATGACCTTTAGAAGTCCCTCTAACCCAATGTATTCTATGATTTCATCCATTCTCTGGGCATTGCCTGGTTTTGTTCTGCTCAGCCTGTAAAACCATCCTAACTTTACCAAAACTGATGGCACAAGTAATTATTGTTTTTAACAGGATGTTTACCAGGAGTTGTTTTAACTAGATTTGTTTAAATTGCACCCTTGTAACTGCTTTTTCTCAAACCAACCTATAGAGCGAATGAAGTTTTTTTTAATTGTAAAAATTCCTGTGTCCTGGTCTAACCACAAAGCCTTATTTGATTAAGGAGGATCATTCTCATGTCCTTTGTATATAAGTAGCAAATAAAGAAAAACCAAAACAAAACCAAACCAGTGCATTCTGTCTGAAAGTATTTAAAATTCCATTCAGAAGATTAAGCACACCTGTTTCAACAGTAGAAAGCATTCCATAGTAGTGAATTGTTAGCAATAGGTGAAAAAAGACTAAAGGAAGTGTTTTTACTTGACTCACAATGAACAATTTTGCCTTAGTGATTGTTTTCTTCTTGAAATATAAGCCTGAGATGTATTTCATCATTAACCTTTTGAACCGGGCCAAGTATAATTGGCAATTCTCCTGCTATGTCCATTTGTCTGTATTATGCTGCTCCTTTTATAGAAGAAATAATTGTCATTCTTTCTGTGTACAAAAGTGGGTTTTATTCCAACCAACCTTTGTAAAGGATCAGAAATATTATAAAGCCTCTGAGTGATATCCTGTTGCATCTAGGTTTGCCTAACAACAGTTTGTGGTTGTATATAGAAATTTTTCAGTATGTTCAAAATGAAAGTAGAGTACAATTGAGATTGCAGGTTGGATTCTTACCCTTGTGTCTACTTAAGTCTGGCAACAGGTTCTCAGAGATGCTTGTGCTGTCTCTTAACATGCCATGAAAGACAACAGAGGCTTGAAAGTTGTGCTATGACATACACCTGTCTTGTCTGAAATCACCTACTGTCAGAAATCATGTGCTTTGTTTACTGAAGAGCTAATCAAAAATTTGGCCAAGTGTAACTGGAATTGCCTTGTAATATCTTAGCTGCCAACCTGCAAGTCTGCTTTTTCACAGTATCTTTTCAGGAATATATTTAATGTAGTAACAAATATCAGAATAGTCTTAACATCTGGAGAAGAGACCAGCTGCAATCAAAATGAAGGGTGATATGTTTCAGTACTTTTATGACAAGTGGGAAAAGATTTCAGAGAAAGGCTACACAAAGATTTCTAATGGTTTTTACTTACTGAATCTGTATCTTCTTTTTCCCTGTTGTTGGTTGAATGCTGATTGCTGAATATTTGCCCTTTGCCCTTAATCATTATTTAATACATTAAAAAAATACACCATCAGGGACATAATTTTTATTTCTCCTATTAGTTATGCTTCTGCTGAGTGCACTGTTCACTAGTGGGTACTAGCATGCTGTTTTACAGTAGAAATTACACAAAAGGGGCACACATTTTCATTAGAAATGCAATTATCAGGCTGGTGGTTGATGGTTTACTGCTCCTTTGGCCCACAATTTATTATCTAAGACAGAAACTGGAGTAATATGTTTTGATACATCTGCCTCGGTCCAGACAACTTTTAAAGTCCACGGGTGTTCTGCCCTTGACCTCCTCCTGAGCTGAATACAGAGTACTTAACTGGTGGAATATCACTAGCATCTTGAGATCTACAGATAAAAGCCTTCAGAGTGAAACTGGATATTATCACTTTTGGCTTTTCTTTCATTACACAGTGAAATAGTCTTTTGGTAGTATATTTGACCACTTTTGACTTCTCAGATCTCTGAATTAAATCCAGGGGAAATTTTCTCAAGAAAATTGTAACTGTCTGAACAAGTCCTGACTTGATGTGTGAATCCAGACTGTTGGCCTTGCTATGTGTATGACTTAAAAGGCCAGTGGGATGTAAGGATAAATATTATTTTTTAATATGCATCCAGTTATGTCCCTTTTTTGCATTAAAGCTGTAACATGGATCTGTTAGGAATTAATTTCTTACATTAATAGAAATAGACTTTCAGCATTTTTATGACCCTCTTTTCAGAGGACTTTGTTTTGTAAATCAGATTACTTCTGTCTAGTATTAATAGAGAAATCAGAACACTAAGATTTAGTACCAATTTTAAAGTAATTAGATGAGGAATTTGAGATTCTTAACTTTTGATGACTCATAGCGATAAAATTCCAATCTCCTGCCTTGTAGAATTTCAGCCTCTTGAAAGAGTTTAAAATTAAACCTCAAGACATTAAAGCACAGGTTTGGCCACTATCACATAGGAAGTTGGTGGCCAGATTGAGAAAGGAAATAATAATCTCACTTGTCATCCTTAGGCTACTTCATCATTGTCAGAAAACAGGTGGTACTTCAAAAATATTCTGTCAAATTCCTAACACGGGAAAAAATGAGAAAACAAGACACTAACTTAATACCTTCAAAGAAGGATAGGAATGCAGACTACTTTTTCACTAAAATATGTCATTTTGTATTAGTTTAGCTGTATCTGTAGATGTGTAATACAGACACGTTAAAGATTATTAGTCTCATAGACATTCTACTCTAGTACAGGTCTGCAACCAATTAATGTTTTATGCAAATGTAAGCAAACAAGCAGAAGCAGCAGACTGTGCTTCTCTCCTCCCAGGATAACCCTGCACTCCTCAGCTGGTACTTACTATCCAAAATGCTGTGATAATTTCTCATTGTGTTACTTGACAAAGGCAGAAGGAATTCTTTCAGAAAATGCATTAGAAGACCTTTTTCAATATGTTTGCTTGCAAGACAGCATTAACTCCACTGAATGGTGAAAGTAATAGGGATCACTCAGCCTGCCTTAAGGCCATGATAAAACTATAATCTGTTTGTTGATAATTCTGCAGCCTTGTGAAGCATTCTCATTTGCTCCATAAATTGTACTGAAGAATAGCCTTCTTTGGAACAACAAAATGCAAATTCCTCTATGTTTAAAGAGGGCATAAGTAGTTAAAGCAGAAAGCAGACTAAATACACTAGGTTCTTAGGAGATTGCACACCCATCAAAGTAAACAGGAACCCAACAGATCAATAGCTGAATAGCATTAAAAACAGTTTTGAGAAAAAAAATCATAATTGACTTTGCCATATGCTTCATTTTCTTTCTACTACACTGTCTTCAGAGTGAAACACAATCACCCTTCATAGAGAAGCTAATTATCCTCTGTCACTTAAGCCCTCAGTAACTGATCTCTTGGCAGCTGGTAATCAGTCCCAAACCCCATTGCAAATTGCATTAAAATCCACTGGAGAAAGATGGGGAGCACAGCTCATATGTTCCCCAAATGATTGCCTTCCAGACAACTTTTCTTGCATGTTTCATTGCAGTTTTGGATTTCCCTGTTTTTGGATTACCTTCAGGTTTCCACATTTCAGATCTCAAATAGTGACAGCATTTTGTGTTCTGTTTTCACTGGAACAGGCTGCCCAGAGAGGTAGTAGAATCTCCTCTGGAGACACTGAAAACTCTCCTGGAAGTGTTGCTGTGTGACCTACTCTACGTGATCCAGCTGTGGTAGGGGGGTTGGACTTGATGATCTTTGAGGTCCCTTCCAACTTCTAACATTTTGTGATTCAGTAAATACATGGAAGTATGCTCAGACAGCCTGGTAATTTTTGCTGAAACATTTTGCTTAAAGCTGTCTTTTTACATAGTTTCACTGAGAAACTACAACCATCGACTAAATCTGGCGTTTGCTGGAGCAAGTAACAAGGGATATAGAAAATGGGACAAGAACTGATTTGAAAGTTCAATACCATAATGTTATCAACACTCCCAGGTTACAGAACCATTCCACCTGTAAGGTTTATACCACAAAGCCTTGATCTGTTTCCCAGATGAGCTTGACTTCACATCCTAACTTTGTTTTCCTTTGTTCTGCCCCGAGGGCCAGTAGTCTTCTTCAAGCTTTTTGAAACATAACTATTGTTAAAAACAATTATGTAGATGAAGATTCGAAAGTTAAAACTCATTTAGCTTTGTCCCATCATTACACAAAAAAACCAACCTTAAACCAAAGCAAAAAATTTAGTGAGTGTCAAAGGGAGGGAAACAAAAATATGATGAAAAGGTTTCTATGGCTGTGGTTTGAATATAGATAAATATAAAGTAATATTGTTTGATTTGGGGTATAGGGACAAAGACATGTTAATTACATAAAATTATGTGATAAATTAAAAGAACAAGATAAATTCCATGCAAGTTTTAAGCAGCAGGCGAATGTGGCAAGTCTTGGCTGATTTTCTGCTGACTAGTTGTATCTGTCTGTAGTAATTAATTCTCTTAATAACGCACACTGCAGAAAGGGTTCCTCATTGTTGCTTTTCCACTCTTGGCTTAGACAGTTCCTCATTGTGTGATCCAAAGACTGATCTATGGCTCAGTAGAAAACTTACCATTCACCTTCAAAGGCTTTCTTTATGCCCTAATTTGTTCTAACCTTTCACAAGGGGAGTGTGAATTGAATTGAATTAATTAATAGATGCAAAGTATATTTGTATCTTTGCATTAAAAGACCTGCTCTGTATCTGTCTATCTTGCTCTTCATCACCCAAGTATTTAAGATCTTTGACATTATTATACACCAAGGAGGAAATTAAAATGTTTCTAGTCATTGTTCCTCCTTGTTAGGCAATCACATTTTTCAGTGCTTTTGGTTAGAAATAAAGGCTGCTGTATAGCAGTGAATCAATAGGTGATTGGTGTAGCCTTTTCTTTTAATTGTCACCATCTCCACCACAGATAGATCATTTTTCCCCCCCCCTGGCAATTTAGAAGGGAATTGGCATGAAAGGAAACAGTCTTTAGCTCACTTCCTTTTCTTTCTTTCTTTTTTTTTTTTTTTACACTGGCTTGCACATCCGTCTAGCAGTATTATAATGTGTTTGAGTTGTAAAAAGCTATTGTGTGCATCTTCTTAGTAAGTACCTCTGTATTATAGAAGCACCAGAACTGAGAGTACTTTCTTTTCCTGAGAAACTAGAATATTTCTAAGTAAGCAAGAACATCAGGAGACCTAGATAACAGTCGTATTTAGGAGACCCTTGAAAAAACTCCTCTCAATGTTCCTTTTCTATTTAATTAAGTTGTGTATTCTGATGACTCTAAATATTCAAGATATTTTTAAATATCTGTTTTGCTGTTTTTTACTTAGCTCAGACTCACATGCTTTGCTTGTCTTTGTACCAAGTGCTGTGCTGAAGAGCAGCTTGTAGAGAGAATAGCAATGTAGTTCCCACCGTCTTGAAAGGTAATAGCAAAATAACTGTTGGTTAATACTGGCTTAATAGTTTTGTTCTTAAAGTCCAGAGAGTTTCTAATAATTCTTCTGGTGCAGAATATGTTTTTATGTAAGATTAAGTGAGTTATCTACTCTTTTCCTTTTCTTGTCTGATCCAGGACTAACTTTGCAGTGCATCTGGATAATTTTGTGGCATGCTCTGTGTGTTCAAATGACAGATCTGTGATCTCGCTGTACACATTGCAGCCTATGAAATCAGTGTGTCTGGTGAAGATTTTCATCTTATGCTCTTGGACATGAGTAGCGTCTGCCACTCTGTCAGAACGAATGGCTACGTTGCAGAGATTGTGCTGACTCATTACACAGATGTGTCTGTGCACCAAATGGCAGGCAGCTGTGCTCTTGGA
Source organism: Indicator indicator (assembly GCF_027791375.1). Lineage (NCBI taxonomy): Eukaryota > Metazoa > Chordata > Aves > Piciformes > Indicatoridae > Indicator > Indicator indicator. Next base: position 2,192,499 of record NC_072031.1, read on the forward strand.
ATATGGTGCCAGAAGCAGCAGGAAGGGGGAAGGAGGGACAAAAGATTGTCCTTCCATCACACTGTGTAGGATATGGGGTCAGAATGTTTAGCATGTGCCAAGCATTTAGTATTTTGCTAAGTGAGCTTTTCCACCCTCTTCCCTTAGGATCAGTTTAAGATGAATGCTGTATTTAGAAGGAAACACTTTTTCTTCCTGAGAGAAGTGCAGCCTTACAGTAATAGGCATTCTCATTTTGCAAGTATAGTGCTGTCATTCCATGTTTGGGGTATAACAGAGAAAATACCTAGGGAAACAAACCCAACAACCCAAATTCTTTAAAATACATGTTGCTGTTATCCCATTTCTTCACAAGTGCCTGTTTTCCCTTTGTAGCCAAATTCCCTTAATGCATCGTGATGAATGCTGATCACTTACTGAGAGGTGACACTTCCTCAGCCAAAAGAGCCTCCAAATCTAGTCATTCTGAAGTGCATCTGATCCTGTAGTTTCCCAGCTCCTAACCCAGTAATGTCACCTGGATCTATTTGTCCAACTACAAGGGAAGAAAACTCTGCTTCACTTTCCTCCCTATGCATCGAAGTGCGCAGAGGTTGAAGCCCTTTCAATAAAAACCTCACTTGGTTAAAGCTACAGGCTTGTGACCAGTGCTTTGTTAGTAATACCTTACTTTTGATACTCTTTCTTTCATCTGTGTGGTTTTGAAGGAGCCATGAAGGCTGCAAATTATTTGTAAACAGGACCCTACTACTTGCAAACATAGAGGTTGTTTGGTAAAGTAGGATAGATTGAATTATTACAGTCAAATCCTTAACGTTGCTCTTGTTTACAGCACACTTCCCTTAACAATAAATCTCCAAGCCTGTGGGCACTTTCAATTACTGCATCTTCCTTGCTTAGCAAAGGAACTCATAAACCTTTCTATCTGTCATACCTTTCTCAAAGATCTTTGTGTATAACAAAGACTGTGTTGTCTGACAATGCTCATATTAATGAAGACTTATTAAAAAGATAACTTGTGTGGTTCACTTGTCTTTGCCTGTGACCAAGGGAAAGAAGGGATGCACAGATTGCTACAGGCAGTTTGAACCTTCCTTCAAAATGTATTCCCACACCACTGGGAAGAATGGGTAGGAAATAGAATGGAACTAAAGCTTTAAAATTTATATAAGGTTTTCATCATGTACAAAAAAATTATTTTTTGCATAAGCTCTTTCAGATATACGGTACCAGAATTGTCAGTATTTCAGGTTTTATAATTTTTAGAGAAACCAGAAGATGCAGCTGTAAAGCTGTAAAGATCTTGCTCCCACAGAGAGTTTCATAGCCTTGTTTGAAAGGCTCTGTTTACAGAATTTCTTGACCTACAAATGGCAGGGGAAGATTCATTCCCATTTTACAGAACGTGAAAATGAGGTGTGTGCAGGAAATAAAATTCAAATTTCCCAATTGCTCTTCTTTTCTGTTCACATCTAGAAAAACTATAGAAAATGTAGGAATCACAGCTGACAGCTCCTAACAGTTTGTCCTTATAATCTCTATGTGTTTTCATTATAGATGAAGATTCTAAAAGGTATGGTGTGCTTTGAATAGAAATCATCACTTCACCGGTGGGTTAATGGAGTAAAAATTGGGTAGAGAAAAAAACCCCAAAACCAAAACCTAGCTACTAAGAAACATCGTGGTGCAAGTTTTCTGAACACAGATAGCTAAAAGTAATTTCTGAAATTTGTGCTTAGAAGTATAAACTGATACAGTAAATAAACTGAGTTGCTAGTGGAAATTGGAGACGTTCATCGTTTCTGAGAATTGGTCCAGCTACCTAAATGTCTGTTAGAAAACTAATTTTAGGAATGATAGTTGGAAAACGTTGATGAATATTGCCGGTGTCATATTTAACTGTTGAAAAAGTAATAACATATAATCTTTTATGCCTCAGTGTAAAAATATTCCTTAAAATAAATAACAATAAAAGTATATGAAGCATACAGCTCTATCACAAAATAACTGTAATCTCATTTTGTAACAGTAATGAATATACTGCAGCAAGCTTCACTGATTAAAAACTTTCGGTGCCAAGTTTGTTTCCTGTTTAACAAATGGGATGTAAAATGCAGACTACTTTTCTATATGGTGTATTAACATGTTAGCATTACCTCTGGAAGGCAGTCTGTGTGCCTTTATCAGTCTGAACTTCATGTTTAAGTGTCTCCAGCTGATGAAAGCTTAATTTGGGTCACCAGCAGAACTCTGACTGCTGGAGGTAGAAAGAAAAAGGAGCAAAAGGCAGGAGGTCTGCTCTCCCCCGCCATGCACTCATTCAAAGCATGAGCGTGGTCTGGCACAGTAAAACAGTTGATCACAGAAAATAGGGCTCAAGAGGCCACAAAGTCTATTGGGACAGAGGGAAGAGGATATCAATAGCTGTATCTCTTCTCATATTTGCCATCCTGGCTTATTTGGCTCTCACTGGAGTAATGTTTTATTTTCTAAAATTTGAAGTGTTTGTGAGATTTGCTATGTGTATTTCATCCAGTGAACTCTGTGATACTGCAGCCATTTAGTGTCATAATGTGATACTAGAAAGAAACAACACACTTAATAATTCTAGTACTCTGCTGTCTTTGAGAAAGGAATATTCTTTGTTTAGCTGAAATGCTAATGTCAGCAGTTAGGTCTGCAGTGATACACATGTACTTCTGCCATGTAGAGCCTGGACCCTCTTGTGCACAAGTATTCTTGTTAAGCTTGCTTCTTCCAGTTTCTTAGTTTAAAGTTCTCTTTGTTACATTCTTTGCAGTTGAATAATATGGTGGATAAGCCTGTCCCAGTATATACAGATTTCATCAAATCACAGAATATCACAAGTTGGAAGGGACCCATGTGGGCCGTTTGATGCCTCAGACCTGGCAATCCAAGTCAGATGGTCCAAATAAACTTTTTCAGTTGAAATGTTGCCACTGGTGCAGATCCATTTGAGAAGTGCTTTGAGCATGCAGAGGGAACAGTTTGAGAAAAACTGTGGCTCCAGGGACAAAAAATTTAAAGAGGACAGGTCCTGTTGATGCTAGAAGCAAAAGTTTTTGCAATCTAAAAATAGAAGCAAGATGAAAAGACCTGAAAAGAGATTTGCGCTGTTCATTGTCAAATGAGGATGTTCAGCTGATCATTGCTGCTGTGATGTACATGGCCTATTTGTATTCTTTCCCTGCTTTGCTCTGTCTTCTGCTACCCCATTGCTGCACTGTTCAGGCCTCTTGACAATTAAAACCAAACATCAAGACAAATTCTGAAAGTGTTGGGCCCCAATCCATTTTGGCAGTTATTATTTATATTACTGTCCATTGAACTGATGTGAAGAAAAAATAGTTTCTACTTGTGTACAAAACAAACATACCAATACATTCAGGGAGTCCTTAGTTTAGGTACTACTTGGACCCCAGCAGAATGTGGTGTACCAGAGCTCCCTTTCCAGCTTGAAGACTCTTTGCCCCAAATGACTCTGAATCAGACACAAAAAAGCACAGCTCCAGCTGTCAACATCATTTATCCTGTGCTTAGAAGCAGTGCCATGGCCTGTAGGAAAAGAACATTTGAGAGCCATTTGCTGTTCCTTTTCTTTCTTATGACAAAACTGCGAAAAGCAGTGTGTCTCTGGATACACTGCAGTCTCAATCAAATAGCATTCTATACATATCAGCATTCTATACATATCAGCAAAAACATGTTGGTGAAACTTTTCAACCAGCTGGTACAGACTGACAAGTCCCAGTCACTAAAATGGGGCCACAAGTGAGGGTAAGGGGTACAGACTTTGAATAATGATTCTTTGCAGCATACAGTACTTTGTAGATGTTGCTTGGGAGGTTGTCTGACCTCTAAAATACATTAATCACCTGCCTCTGATGTAAATCCATTGCAGAGGGAAAACATTTCTACATTCAGCCTTTCATGTTATACATAGAATAAGGCAATGATAAATTTTGTTCTTTCCCATTTATTTAAGAAAATTGATTTTGTGTGGAACTGAAGGTGTTTATAGAATTATTCTTTGTCAACAGAATGTGTCTTACAGTACACTGGCTAAGGTATATAAACCTGTTATTTAGGGGGCCACACCTGCTAAAAATCTCTCCCATCTGAATTGTTGGATGGAAAAATTACTGGTTTTAAAGGCCAGCTATATTAATGAAAACACAAAATTCACCTCAATAAACAGATCACTTTATGACTACAACTGTTGAGGACATTTGGCAGCTTTTTAAATTAAGCATTAGAGGAATTAAAATATCTTTGGCATTAATTCTGATAATACAGATTGGGATCTGTAGCTCACTCTAGAACAAAAAATTAGAAGATGGAAGGCATTACTCAGAGCTGCAAACAGGAACACTCTATTGCAATAGTTTTAATAGAACTTTAAAACTAATTAGCAAATTAGACAATAATAATAAATACAATTTCAAAAAGCTAACTCTCTTTACCAGGTGAGCTTCATGTTTACATCCACTCACAGCTAGCAGCTGTTAGGACAACTGAGTGACACAGGAGAACAGTTCTACCTGTAGAAAACTCAAGTCTTCATGAAAGAAAATCTTAGCCATTTCTTTTCCTTAATGACCTTCTAAGGAACAGCAAGATGTATGCCTTTAAAAATAACTTTCAGAATCAATTATTTAATAGTAAGAGATGAAAAACCATGAATCAAATTTAATAACTGCTAAATTAATGCAATTTCCTACACTTGTGTTTGGTAGCTGAAAACAAGCTGAAGACCCAAGCAGCTGTCTAACCTAAGGAGAGTGAAAAAATACCACACCAACATGCACCCTGGAGAAAATGTTTCCCACCACTATCTTATGTAGTTGTAGGAATCAAAACTGAAGGAACTAATTTAAAATACCTTTCAACCTATTCTGGTTAAGAAGTTAAATTCTCTTGGATTTCAGGGCTTGAGAATACATGAGCATATGAGTGCTCAAAAGCAATTTGCTGTTGACATTACTGAATCAAGGCAGTTTTGAACTCACATTGCATCTTTTTTTTTTTTTTCTTGCTTTAGATATCCCTCTAATGATCAGCTGTGAAGAATAGTGTGGAATTAGTTTAATTTTTGATTATGCAGAAAGAAATGAGCTTGACTATGATAGACTGTACTGCCACTGGAGGGGCTTAAATAGCCATAATTTGATTTAGCCAGTTAAAATAAGCAATCCTGTCATGATGGAGGGGAAAGGCTACATTTGTTTGACAACATCCTTCTGCTAGATGAGCTCTGCAAAATAATAGCACAGTTTTGGCCACTTGGTCAGTAAGAGTGTGAATCTCCATCTTCCTCAGTCCTAGCAACTGTAGGTTACAAATTTTCTATTTCTTCCCCCCCATTAGTCAATCTCTGAAAAAGTAAAATCTATATGTACTATAATTTCTGAGATGAATACAAAAATCTTCCTGATTTCTTAGAGTTGGTATGTGATTTGTCACATCTCATTTGCAACTGTCAATTTAAAGAGGTAACTACATGGATCTGAATCATTCTTAGTGCTCTGAGTAATATTTTTTCTAATTTCCTAAAGTTTACTGACATTTAAAATTTGGTATAAAACGCTGGCTGTGAGATCTTCCATTCTAAATTTGTAATACTGTGAAAACATTGGGCACCATACACTGAGCAAAAAACTTTTGGAAGGAGAATGATGTTAGAAATATGTCTCTGTCTCCAATGAATGGAAGCAACACACAGAAATCACCAAAATCTGAAACACAGCCTCTTTTTTAGTAAAATATTCTAAGTTACATCATCAGCAGGAATACACAAAAATATCCTTTCTGTAAAGATAGTAAATAGAGTAAAATCAGATAGTCCTTTGTCCTGAATTAGAATTCTGTCAACTGTTTTGGGCTAACTGTTTTGGGGAAAAGACTTTGAATCTTTAGTATGCATTCAGTCCCTTTGCATTATTGTGGTAGGACACAAATACAATAGGACATTAATGTTATTACACCAGGTAACTGTTTTGTTGCATTGCCTGTTTTCTGAGCCTTACCAGTAAATAGCACAGCAAATATAATAATCATGAAGCATTCCAGAGGCTTACAATCTTATAATTAAATTAATATCAAATCAAAAGTAAAGCTTAGTAAAATACTCATCCAGTAGAAAGATCATTTTCATGGACAGTAAGACACATGATTAGCTTCTTGATATTCATTAGACAGGGGATCTGTTTTCATTCTGGGCCTTAAATCTTTTATCATCTTCCTCACAGAGAGAGCACCTGAGGAAGAATGGAAGAAGGTCTTCTAGGTCTTACACTGGTATGACCCAGAAAATAGCCATGGCAGGATGTCATCTAAAAATCTAAATATCTGAAAGCAAGAACCTAAAGTAGCCACTCTACCACTTGCTTTTGAGATCTCCTGTGACTATAAAGCAAGCCTAGGGAAATCAAGCAGAACTGGGCAGTGCAAGTGCCTCCAACTGACAAATTCACACAAATTTGACCAATAACATGGATTATTCTTTTCCCTTTGGCTGACAATTTGCATACTCAAATGAAAAAGGAGACCACTCCTAGAAAAGAAACAGAAACTCAGACAATTTATAGATGGACTTACTGGGTTAAACAGAAACCTATCAGCTGTTTTTAACTAAGTAATAAAAGCTGTAAGGCCGTTTGACTTTTGGGTGTATGTTATCCCTAGGCAAAGTATCACACATGCATTCAATTAGCTTTAGCAGCACACTAATTTGAGTTTATGAAGCATATTGTCCCTACAGCAAAGAAATGCTCCAGGGCTATTGTAGAGCAGCGTGCACCACAGCCTTACATGATTAATGAGTTTTTATTATTACTGCTAGCCTACACAGGCAGATTTACAAATTATCCAGATCCAAGGTCTAGGTGGCCAGTTCTTTCTGTGCTTTATGTCAACACTTGAACTTCATCTGAAATGCGATGTTTATTTGAATAGAACCCAACTTTAGCATTTAGAGACTATATAAGAGCTTGGTGTTAAACTTGGGAATGTTTGTGAAAAGAATTCTACAAGTGTAGTTTTTTAATCAGGAGGAAAGGTGTAATTTCATTAGGCACATCTGTATGATGGAATTAATCATGAGGAAAAAACCTCTCTGTATTTATTATGTTTATTTTCAAGTGAAGATTGTTATCATTACACCAATATTAGATTTTTTATTTCTTTTTTAGTATTTCATATTCACTAAAGCTGTATTAGCAGTAGCCTTCTTTCACTTTATATTTAAAATACAAGATTAAGATATATTTTGCTTGCAACTTTTTAAGCAAGGAGAGCTAATTTCTGTTTCTTTTCTCTTATTCCCAGTGTTTTTTCTTGATTTCAAGACATGTAATTTTTCTATGCCTACCAGAAGAAGCTTTCCTGCCCCTCCTATTTGTAGTAGAATACTACCATTTCATAGCCTGTCATACATAGGGTTTAAGATACTCTTGGTATTACTGTGTGCCAAGTAGACAACCCCCTCAGGAAAAAAAAATAGAAATGCAGCTTGTTAAGTAGTGGAAACAAATCTCAAATATGACATTGGTATGTGAAATGTTATGATAAACATAGCTAAGAAGCAGTCAAGGTTGGGGTGGACTAGGCAATAAAGTCCCCTATTGTTCCACACAAATTAGTCAAGTGGTGTTGGTCCCTACCCAGGTTGGACCTGGGTGTATGATTAAGCCCTTCCCTTTGCTTGCCAGGGAAGGTGTTAATAACTGACATGTACAGATTTTCCAGTGTCTCAGACATTTGCTTAGTTCACTGAAAGCTTCAAACTATCTAGAAGTCTGATCCTTTGTCTTTTGAGGTCTTGTCATTGATTTTAGAGAGAGCAGTATCAGGTGTTCAGTAGACATTTAACTGGTATAGCTGGCTTCATTTTAGGACTAAGTAAAAGGCATGGTTCAGAAAAGACAGACTTCTGTCTTTGAGGATCAGCCACATTGGTAAAAAATAATCAAAGCGCAAGACTTGCTCATGTTTCCAGGCTGTGTATCCTAGAGTGCACTTCACATCTTGACTGCACAAAGAAAACTGCTTATCAGCAAAAAGCCTTCTAATAAATCTATAAAGACCTCTCAGCCTTTTCTGTTTTCTTTCAGTGATTTTTCAGGCTATGGAAACTGCCCCAAACCTTTCCCCTTCCCATCCTGTAAAGCAATGGTCAACTTTGTAGCACGGGCGAATGGCCTTTGTTTCACAGCCTTTCCACAGAGGTGTAAGTTAGCTGATACAGAACTCCTGCTTGAATTGTCCCAAATGAAGGAACACTGCCCGTGCAGGCTGGATCATTCATACTGTGAATTAGCTAATTTCATTTCAGAACATTTTGTCCTCTGTTCCAGCCTTATTCTTCCTGGTTTGTAGACTCTTCTCCCCCCCCATCCCCCCGTTTCCTCAAATCTTTCACATTTAACTGGTTACACAGCTAGGAATATAACGTTTCAAAGATATAAATAATAATGAGCTCCTTTAATAAAATCAGACATAAGTTATGCAGCAGACGTCAATTATAATGGATTTTAAAGGTTTTGATCTAGAACCTGGGTGGCATTACATTTAGACTAATAACTGTAACCATGATTTATGTGTTTGCAACTGAAATGGTTTCAGTGCTTCGATATATGTCCAAAGTAAAATTTATAGTCTGCTACAGAATGTATAAATAATGAACAGCCATATGTCATATTGCATTTAAAAATTTGACTTCTTCCACAGCTAGCATAAGGTAAAATGAATTAAAATTTTAAGTTCATTGGGGATCAAGTTCCTTTAATACCTTAAAGCAGCTCCACAAATATCAAACTGATTTAATTACTTTTCCTGATGAAAAAAAAAAAGAGAAAAAAAAATTTAAACTTTGCAGTTATATTCAAATTAAGCCACAACAAAGAATAAAACATACGCTGATAAGAAAGGAAAATAATTCACTTTTCTCCTAAAAATAATTGTCACTAATTTTTCCTTTGAGAGCAAAACTGGGATAACAGCTATTGACAAGGAAGTGCTGCACAAAGCATTTAAGTGGAAAGAAGTGCAATTACTCTAATTTTCAAATTAATTCTCTCTCCCAAACGCCCATTTCATGTTGGAAAAAAAAATTCTGTTATACAGTTTTGGTGAGATGACCTGGCCGTGACTGTATGAACATGAATGCACACTGCAGTTTTCCACCTGGTTGTTGGTAAATTAGAAGTGCCCCTGACTACTATCTGTGGTCCATTTGCAGCTGGCAGACTACTTGACCCTCCCTTACAGCAGGGACTTCTTTTTAGAATGTATCTGCCTTTTCTTAGTTTGGGTTGCACATTTTAAATCCTGCTGACCAAAATGTTCCTGCTTGTTGTTTGGTTGTGTTTTGGGTTTTTTGGCTATCTGTGGAAATTTATTGTTGTCGTGGCAGGACTGTGCACAAAAATCAGATGACAACTGGCAGCTTTCCATTTTGCCTATAACAAGAGATGAAGAGTAACAGGATTTCAGCCCTATGGGAAACAGGATGTGCTAAGATTAGACTCTGGGAGCCTGATTATCTTGTCAGATTACCTTTGCACCAAGAAAATGTTCTCCAAAATTTTAGGTAGTTCTGGCATTCACAGCAAGCAAAGTGCTAAGTGTTCAGCACTGCCTGTGCCTTTTGCTTTTATATAAGAATACTATTTTCTTTTATTCCCTGGAGTGCTGGTACCAGAACTAAACTTAGTGAGCTCTCCAAGAAGCAGAAATAAATAAATGAAATATTTGTAGTGAAGCCATCAGCAGAGATGACATTTATTCCTCAGCAGACCCTTCTTTTGTACTATTGGGAAGTTATCTAACTTCTCATAGAAAATGCTATTGATTTTTAGCCTGTTTTGTCAACTAGTCAATAGCCACACACAGAGGCTACTCCTGATAATGCTACTTTTTTTTTTTCTGCTGTTAGAAGAAATGCAGCTGTATGTTGTGTTAGAAATGTGGCTAGCTTGGTGGTTTTTCTCTTGAACTTTAGGTATTAATACATATGCTTGGTTTATAAATGTCAAAGTCTATTTTATCATCCCTCTAAAAAGGTGACTTAGCTGAGACAGATGCTTTTGCTTTGGAATAGTACTGGTGTCTTAGAGCTAACGTGCCTTTGGGCTCTGACAGACATTTGGCAGCAGATTGAAAACGAGTGTCTGAAATGCTTGCTACTCTCACTTTCTCTATCACAGATTTAGTTTGTCTACACCAGACAGAAGTCATAGAGCTGGTTTATAAGCACCTCAGACCCCCCCTTGCTCAGAAATGGCAACAGCTGTCAGAGAAGGGCGGAAGAATAGGAGAGGAAATGGGGAATAAAAGCACAAGTAGTTTGAAAGTTCTAGCTGATTTTTAAAATATTTTTTGAATGATGTAATTAGATAAGCAAAACTAATACAAAAATAGAAAAATTAGTAGTTCAGATTCTGTGACTTTGAGTGAACATCAATGCTCTTTCTGAGTATTGAAATATCAGCTCACATGAAGTTCTCAAGTGAATTTAGCTTGGAGGGAGCGTGGCATAGCATTCAGAAATCAGTTTGTTGATAATACTGGGTAAAATATTGAGATTGTAGTGTTTGTTAAAGCATTTTGCATCAGACTTCAGTATTAATATTTCATCGCTGCATGAAGTCACGGGGTGTGATCATGGGAATGGATACACCTCTTTAGAAAATATTATTGATGAGCAAAATTTGAAAAATTTGTTTCCAAGACTGTCATACTACTGAACAATGAGTGAAGCACATTTACTCAAGATATGGAATTCTTGCATCAGTTTGGTGAGCCTTGCTCTCCATCTGTCTGTTTCTTTCTTGAATTTGCTATGTCAATTCTGCCCTGCCATATTTATTCAAGAGTATAATGTTGCAATTTTCTTGTGCTTTGGCTAAGTCCTAGCAGAAAAGATACCCAAATACCAAAATTTAATGTTAACTTGTGGATCTCACCGTGTCAGTCATGACATCCAGTAATCAGACATGGTGGCAGTTTTCTATCTATGGGAACAAAGGTGGTAGAAGAGATTCTGTTTGCAAACAGATAAGCCTGCTTTCAGGTGTTTCTTATCAAAGGCACCTGCTGACACAGTCTGATTATAATCAAGAGCACCTTGTCTCAACAAGAGCTTATTTTTCTTCTGCTCCGTTGAAAGTGTTGCCCCAGCTTTTCAGAGAAGTGCATGGTTTTAGAGGACACGGTCCCAAGCTGCACCAGGGGAAGTTTAGACTCGAGGTGAGGAGAAAGTTCTTCACAGAAAGCATTATTGGCCAGTGGAATTGGCTGCCCAAGGAGGTGGTGGAGTCAGCATCCCTGGAGGTGTTAAAAAAAAAAAAAAAAAGATAGGATGTGGCACTTGGAGCCATGGTTTAGCTGTCAGGAAGTGTTAGGTATTAAGTAATAGGTTAGACTTGATCTCTGAGGTCTTTTCCAACCTGGTTGATTCTGTGATTTTGGGGAGGGATTTTTTTGTTAGTAAATAATTTTAGCAAAAAACTGTTTATGAGCACAGGTGAGTTTATGAAAAGGTCAGGAGATATTTGGAGCACTGAAGACATGAAGAAGTTTAGTCATAGGGGAGGTCTGCTATCATGAGAGCTATCAGAATGATTGTAGGATGTGAACACCTCTCTTATGAAGAAAGATTGAGAGGCATGGAGCTGTTTAGTCCGGAGAAGAGAAGGCTAAGAGGGGTTCTTATCAATGTCTATCAATATTTGAGGGATGGGTGTGAAGATAAAGGTACCAATCTCTTTTCAGTGGTGCCCAGTGATAGAACCAGGAACAACAAGTATAAGCTAGAGCACAGGGGGTTCCACCTCAGCACAAGGGATGCAGAGCACTGAACAGGCTGCCTGGAGAGGTTGTGGAGTCTCCTTCTTTGAAGACTTTCAAAATCTGCTTGGATGCATTCCTGAAGGGCCTGCCTTAGGTGACCCTGCTTTGGCAGGGGGGTTGTGCTTGATGAACTCTGGAGGGTTCTTCCAACCCCTAACATTGTGTGATTCTGTGATTTAATGGAAGTATAAAAAGCTGGCACTGCCTCCTTGTAGCACAGACATTTCAAGATCTAAAAGCAAAAGGATAACTACTTGCAAAGGTAAAGCTGTTGCTTTCTTTATATGGGACTATATGTTCTTAAATATGTTGCCCACACATTATGTTACCCATTAATATTGGCTATGGCATTAGAGATAAACGATGCAATACTTTGTGGCAGGTCTACCTGCGCTTTCCAGCCTAGTTAGGTTTATTATTGTTCAGTAGCTCAGTAGCTTGCCCTTGAAAACAGCTGTTGTCATTGAGCTGAACTTGAATGTTCTAGAGGTCTATGACTTCAGTCACAGCTCACAGTAATTTTACTCTACTTCTGGTGCTTGGATGATATGGAAAAAGAAAAAGATGTCTGTGGCTATTCATGTCACTGATGGAGAAAGCATTGCTATATCTCTTCTCACCTGTTGCTATTCAAAATATGCTAGGTTTTTTAAACATCTTTTGCTTCACCAGCTATATTACTACTCAAATGTTTATTGATTTGTGGCTTATAATCAGTTAAAAGACATCTTTATTGTTGTTGCTGTTGTTGAAACTGTGGTATCTGGACTTAAACTTGTCATAGGTGAAGAGAATTGCAACACTTCATTTAGCCTGTGCCTTTTCTTGTGGGTTTTTTTTTTGTGTGTGGTTTTTGTTTGGTTTTGTGTTGGAGGTTTTTTGCGGGTGGGGAGGAGTTGCAGGTTTTCGGGGGGGGTGACGTTGTTTGGTTCTTTGGGGTTTTGTTTTGTTTTGTTTTTCTTAATTACCATTCAAACTGGTTGAAAAATTGGTTGTGCTTTTTTTTTCTTTTTTCCATTCCTTTCTTAACAATTCTACAAATAGTAAGGGTTTTCAGATCACAAGTGTCTTTGATATTGCTTCTCAGTTCCTTGGTTGGGCTTAGTTTTTCTGCCTCATTGGAGTGAAGTTACTGGTTTATGTCACTACCTTGTAAGACTAGTACTGAACAAACTTTCAAGAGTCTTATTTTTGGGGGCAGAAGGTGAGCCTTTGAATAGTATGAAGCAGCAATAAAAAGGGATCACATGTTTTGGTTAAAGTTCAAGTCCTCAGTGAAAGATCGTTATGAGAATGTAATTTACATGACTAATTAATGCTTGGATCAGACATTACTTTTAGAGAATAAGTTACCATAAACTCAGGGATTTGGAGTTTTTTATTTGGACAATTATCCATTTTTCTTTACTTAATGTTTATTTTATCCTTTCCCTAATGTTTTGGAGAACAAAGTAAATATGTTTTGTCTTTTATTCTTACATTCCCACAAGGTTTCTTTTTATAATGTAATAAGGCCACCTCCACAGGATTTGTGATATTTGTATTGTCCTATACAAGTGAAGGTTAAGATTCTGTGGGTGTGGAGCTTAAACTGCTTAAAATCCATTTAATTATATGCAGTGTTTCCAGGAGTCTAATGACTTCATAGATGTGTGAATCGAAGTCAAAACCAACAATGTTTCAGGAATTTTTAGAAGAGTAACTTTTATTCAGGTTTATCTTAGGAACAGGGATGAGTGTTCACAAGGAAAGAGAAGGTGAGATGTTGATTTCTGCAGTTCTCTTCTAATACTGAAGATCTAAGATCTATTTGGAGATTTTAAAAAATTTCTATTTTATTTATGAATTATAAAGTCTAACTGAAAATAGTTACACTAATACAGGGTGTCACTGACCACAGCTGTTGCAAAGAGGCTTACAACGGGGGCTGTTATTTTAGATAAAGAGCTATCAGCAGTTGAGGGGAAATGGAGAGTATAAAGATTGCTCATGGAGTTATCCAGACCACCACTGTTCAGCCCAACAGAGAGAATAAAATCTCAGCAATTAGTGATAGCATTTTTGAGAATTTTGAGCTGGCTTCAACCTGTGAATTCTTTCTCAGCAACTGGGGCCATATCATGATGGTGAACATTTTATAGAGACTGGCAATGTCGATACTGTGGTTGAGCTGTGTAGTGCAGTTGTTGTAGTTCTATAGGTGTAACTGATAATTGTAATTTTGGTAACACCATGCTAAATCAAGAGTCCTTTGTGACATCAGATATCTTCACGTAAGTCTTCATGTTGAACTTTACATCTCCTATCTGTGGAACATCTTAAAAGAACCTGGGCAGAGAGTATTTGACTCTGACAGTGTCTCACTTCCCCCACAGCCCTCAAAGAAGAAAAAAACACACAGAGACTGTTTTTCAAAGTCATGGAAAAAAAAGTGTAGGTCCAATTCAGTTAAGACATGATCGTTCTGCTTGTCTCAGCAGTGTATCTCTAGAAGCCAACTTGGCATTAGTCACACAGGGAAAAAATAGTTGAATCAGCATTTCAGCTGTTCTCTTGAGGGGATGAAAGTTTTTCTGATGGTGTGACAGCCTTACAGTGGGCTGATGTGCCATGTGGAGACCTCACCAATGTTTGAAGGCCCCTGTGCCCCAGATTATAGCTTGCCTGTTTTACAGTCTGAAATACTGTTTCATTCCTGGTCCTTACAAAGTGACTCACAGATCTTCTTAGATTGAACCATTGACTTCAGTAAGATTATTAGCAGTAATGAAAACATGCCAGGAAATAAAATAGCTTTGCTAATAGATTTTTTTTTTTTCCTGTAGTCTTATTACAGATTTATTTTACCAAATAAATGTCCTAATGAAATTGTGAGTAGTTCTCAAGTGTAGTTCATTATGTTAATTTGGAAAAAATTAAATGTTACAAAAAGATTAATGTAATATTAGTGGAATATATGAAACTAGGTTTTGCTAAAATTAGTAGAAGAAAAGAAGAAGAAGGATTGATACTGTGAAAGATATGGTAGTATGCCATGTACTGTGTTTACTGACAATTGTGCTGGATCCATTCATAAATTAATCTTTATGAATTAACTAGGACTAAGATCTTTAACTTAATAAAGATTCACTTATTGGAGTTAGCTGTTGCAGTACAAGGAAGATATGTTATTGATTGTGTATAGCACTTGTCAAGTGCACTGTCGTCAAATGCAACACTTGCTAACCTGTCAGTGAGGTGACAGTTACCTGTCTTCACTGTTGGCCTGAATGAAAGCCCACTGAAGTCGGGTGAGTTGGTAAATTTATTTCAATGGACTAGCTTCAAAAACCTGTTCTATGGGACAGGTGGCAGAAAGACCTTTGGGCCATCCTTCCCCAGCCTCACGGCTGAAAGCACAAATCACTGAGTTCGTTGTTCTCTTTATAGAAGCCTGGAAGAATGTTTTCTCCCAGTGCTGAGCTTCAAATAATTATTAACCAAATTTTTTATTGTGTGATGAAGTTGTTATTCACAGATTTTGCAGTGGCTTTGTGCATCAGACCTACAAACACAGATTATTCATATCCAATTCTTTGTTCTCACATTTTAATTTTATTAAGTGTTGTTCACCAGGCCATTTGTCCAGTTGAACATGCTCATCTCAGCTTTCATCACAGTGTAATCTTATTGTGATTTGTAACATGATCATCATGTGAAGCACTGAATTCAGAGGTATCATTGGACTGTGGCTGAATGTTTATTTTACTATTGCATATTTGCTCAATGAGAGATATCCCCTTACAAGTTTAGTGCTGCAGTCTGTAACTGAATGTCTTGCTCCTGCTAGCATGCCTTCAGTTGGGAGATCCTTCTAACATAGTCTAAAAGCCTAGGTAAGACTAGGTGTTTAAACATGCCTTTCCAGGGCACAGATTTTTTTTTTTTTTTTAAGTGATTATATTAGTATTTGGGGCAATGAGCACAAACCTGACCATAGGAAGTTCCATCTAAACAGGAGGAGGAACTTCTGTGCTGTGAGGGTGGCAGAGCCCTGGAGCAGGCTGCTCAGAGAGGTGGTGGAGTCCCCATCTCTGGAGACTTTCAAGGCTCACCAGGATGTGTTCCTGTGTGACCTGCCCTGGGTGCCCCTGCTCTGGCAGGAGGGTTGGGCTGGATGACCTCCAGAGCTCCCTTCCAACCCCTACCACTGTGTGATTCTGTGAGAGGTCCACACACCTGCCTGGCAGATGGAGGCTGTTCTGTGAGCCAGGAGCAGCTCACCAGGCTGGCTCTGGAACAGTTGGCTTGAGGTTTGGCTTAGTTCTTGCCCTGTCCCTGGGGAGCACTGAGAAGAGTCTGGCCCCAGCCTCCTGACACCCCTGAGATATTTGTAAGCATTGATCAGACCTTCCTGAGCCTCCTCTTCTCCAGGCTGCCCAGCCCCAGCTCCCTCAGCCTCTCCCTAGAGCTGTTGCAGTGCCCTCAGCATCTCAGTGGCCCTGTGCTGGACTCTCCCCAGTGGTTCTTTG
Source organism: Indicator indicator (assembly GCF_027791375.1). NCBI lineage: Eukaryota > Metazoa > Chordata > Aves > Piciformes > Indicatoridae > Indicator > Indicator indicator. The sequence continues at coordinate 2,208,881 of NC_072031.1, forward strand.
TCCTTCTTGAGCTTGGGAGCCCAGAACTGGAGCCAGTACTCCAGGTGAGGCCTTACCAGGGCAGAGTAGAAGGGGAGGAGACCCACCCTTGACCTGCTGGCCACACTCTTCATCTCCTAGCACATCCTGAGGATGCTTTCTTTTGTCCTGTCACTTGTTGCATGTCAGAAGAGGCTGACCCCCACCTGCCTCCCTTGGGGGAGCTGTAGAAGGTGATGAGGTTCCCTGACAGTTCCATGATTCTGTGTCAGGCCTTGCTACTCAGGCACCTGGGCTGGCACCTCTGTGCTGTGACTCTGGGTCCAGCAGCAGGCTTGGGAACAGGCCAAGGGCTCCCCACACTGTGCCTGGCTGAGCAGCAGAGGCACAGCTGGAGCTGCTGCAGCTTCTGGAATCCCAACCCAAGAGCACCCAAGCACTAAGGGCTGAATTGCTTTGGAGCAAACAAGAACTAAGCCCTTGATGTCTCCAGAACTTTCTATAGAGTTATCAGATTTTAGGTGACCAACATGAATGCTACTCCAAGTGGTGGTTTCCTTTTAAATTATGTTGTGTCAGCAACAGCTACTGGAAACCAGATGAATGATCGTAGTTACACCACCAGGGCGTTTTACCTATGTAGTCCCCTGAAAATATTTATTCCCAAATTTGATATGAATCATGGAATAGGGCAAATTTATTTGATACTGATGCTTCATATTTTGGTAGTGTGGCTTGGACTGTACTACTGTGTGATCCATGAGTATTGTGAAGTCTTTGTATGCTTGTTCTGTCTGAAGGATACCATCAGGCAATAGCATACTTCTTTCACAAGGAAACTACTTGTAATGGAACTGTAGATTGTTTTTACACCTCTTTAAAAAATGTTTTTTGAAAAATTAGAATTATTTGGTAGATGAGAAAATCCACAGTTCAGGCAAAGTGCTCCATATGTCATGCAATTCCAACACACAATGGGGTACCTCCTTAATGACTTGCTCAGTGCCCCCAGTTGTATCTTGGTGTTAGAAGACATATGGAGCCTTTTCCCCTTAACTGTGAATTTCCTTCCTGCTACTGTTTTTCCTTACAACCTTAACCTGCTTTTAATGTACCGCAGTTGTCTTTTCCTGTCAATAATCTTTTATCCCTTGTTCGGTGACTTCATTACAAATGACAGAACTAGAACTTCTACATTTGGAGGGAGATGAATGCTTAAATTCAACTTTATTTCTCAATAACTGAACCAGGAGAGCTTTGAATTAAGCATGGTGTTCTGTGTTAGGTTTCACATTGTAAAACCTGGTGGCCTAAATGGTGCCATTCAGTGTTCTGTAGTCTTTGTATGCATGCGTGCGTGCAGAAGCTTCTGATGCAGTGCTGGGTGGTTGCTTCTGAACCTTTTGTGAAACCCTAGGTATAGAAATACACTTATTTCACAATCTGATAAGTTTTAATCAGTTTGGCAGTTTCAGAGGGTGCAGTTTGGCTCTGTCTGTATATAAGAAATTACATGAACTGCAGTCTCAGTTTACAAGATGTTTGTCCTATCTTTCATATTCCACAGTAGTGGCATACAGATTTCCCTCTGAATAGGATTACAGCAAGCTACTCTGATGAAAATGTGGAAAGATCAGAGAAGAATTTGCACTCATTTTCTCAAATTAAGAAGAACATAGTTCAAATTCTACTCTAATAAATTCATGAAGGGCTAGTCTTACTGATCTATGCTTTTATTTAAAAGATTTTAGACAGACATATTTATAACTGGAAATGTCCTTACTTGATTCAAACCCTAAAGAGAGCAACAAGACTTCTTTTTCTTTTTCCAAGGCTTTGAAAGCAGGTTTAGAACGTCATATATGAAGTAAAAGATGATAAAGGAGGATGATTTGCATTCTGATATTGAGAATTTTGTGATTTATGAAGGCAAGAGAGGTGGTGAAGTCATATGGTTCCCAGGACTTGGGAGTCTGAGGAGAAACAAATGTCCTTCCTACATAAATGAGTAGAGATTTGATGATGAATTATTCCTGAGTGCAAATACTTTATTAAATGAAGAGGATCTGAGAAGTAGTATGTATCAGAAACAGAGCTGGCTTAAGTTGGTTTTAGGTTGCTTTTCTACTACCTAGAATGATGCTGGAAATCAAATTATGACACTGACTCACAGTCCAGTTGGTAGTCTTACTCCTGAAGTAAAGCAGGTTTTGATGTTGCACAATGCTGATGCCAGAGCTGCAATTTAGCACTTTAAAGTCACAAAAATAATATGGATTAAAGATGAGCAAAATCACTGTTTATTGTTCAAGGGTTTTACTGCTTAGGAGGAAGTGTATGCTCAGAGAGAATGTATAAGAGTCTTTTTAAGCTAGGTTTAAATATTGTGATTGCAGTGGAAATTTATTATAAGCAAATCTGGTATTCACTGTTAATGGAGTTGGTAGAAAGATTTTTCTGCTCACCTAATTTTCATAATTTATCTGTGATGGGTGGAGGCTTCTTGTGAGCCTGTGGTGCTAGAATACAATGCAAAACACTTTTTTGAGGTAAAGGATTGTCAGTAACTGCAAGCGTGGTTAATTTTTCAGCTGGTGAAATTCGTGCTGAAGAGAATTCCCTCTTTTGTGTTTTGCTTATGGTTGTCTGATTTCCAGCCATACCACAGAAAACTCCTGGTCTCCTGAATTGTGTGAGATTTCAACATGCAGCAGATGAGAAAGGGTTGGTTATTATCCAACTGTGGAGTTTGGAAGGCTTCCCAGTGGTCTGCTGAATGAAACATTTTTAGATCAAAGCTGGGGAGGGGTTGGCAGGAAGAGGTGATGGTCCATGAAAGTGGTACGCAGAACTGTCTCATAACCTTCTCTCCTATTGCCAGTAGACTATTTGGATGAAAACAAAGGACTCAAAAAATTCTACAGATGCTTGAGTAAAACCTTCCTAAAAATGTATCATTTATGAGAGGTTGTAAATGAAAGCTTGTGTTTATCACATTCTTGATGCAGGGAAAACTTTTTGTGCGTGTGTTTTAATGAAGGTTCTGTAGGTTGGTTGGTGCTTTTCTTTATTTTTTTTTATTTTTAATTTTCTCCTCTTGTCTTTTTATGTTTCTTTCTTTAGAGTGGCAGTTTTAAGGGGATGTGGGGTGGGGGGTGGGAATCTGTTGCTTATTGTTCACTGAAGTACCGTTTACTGAAGAAAATTTATTTCCCTCTCCTCATGGTTACTGGCTGGTCATCACAATTACCAGATGCCAAGCTGTAGAACACAGTTTTCCAGAAAATGGCATCTGGCTTCCTGGCAGAGTCCACAGGCACTTGTATTGATGGTTTTGGAGCTGCAGCTGGGTCTGGGTGGCTGCTGAGGGAGTATATTGTCCACCCTGTCATTCTAGATGCTATTTACCTTTGGCTCACCTTTGATTCAGAATCATTTAAGCATTTGTGCTTTTCTGTAATGCTGTCAAACATCAGTCTTTCAAATGGCTTTGTGCAGATCCATTCACAGTCAGGAAGAAGAAAGTCATTTCCCATGATCACTTTCTGCATGTTCTTGTGAGCTATAAACCTGCTCATATACCACCAGGTGGTTTATTTATCTGCTAGGCTGCTTTGTGCCATCGTGGGGATGGAATCATTCCTTTAAAGGGAAAAAGAAGAGAGGAAATCTGATATTTTTTTTCTGTGAATGCAAACATGATCACACCTGATTGGGTTCCGCAGTTAAAAGGTGCAGAGGACCGAACTGTTGTGTTAAATTTCCCCCAGTGAGATTGTGTGGCATAGAGGTACAGCCCTCAATTTGGGAGCATCTGCAGCCCTTGTGTCTGATATCCACACCAGGGCTGGATGGGGGTTTTGCCCAGTGTTTTACTGTTTCCTGGGGACCAAATACCCTCCAGAAGGATCCAAACCACAAGCACCTCACAAGGGGACAATAAAACTGAGTTCTCCTGATCCAGCTGCTAATCTGTGATGTGTTGAAGGAATCTCTCTTCACTGTAATTTGCTTTCCTGCTTGTCCACATCTTGTGACACAACTTGGATTTACTTTAAAATAGCAGTGGTAGGCACCATGGGTAGTGTAAATCGTATTTTTGCCTTCTGGAGGCTCTCCATCCTGGCAGAGGAAATTCTTTCTGACAGAAACACTAGCACTGTGTCTCTACTGTGATGATGGTGGAGAAATTGGGCTGGGTATGACTTGAGAGCACTTTACCATTTTTTTTTTTCTTGTCATACTTAGGACTACCAAGTTTCTGATCAAACAACACTACTCCTTTTCTTTTGTCTCTATGAATAGCACCAAGATGGCAGCGCCCATAGTGATGTTGCTGCATGAAAATATGCAAACAGTCCTTGTTCTGCTTTTAATGGTAGCATCTCAGATGCAGAATTATTGCTATTATATCTAATTGGTAGTTCACATTGTGGTATTCAAAATGGAGTGTTGGCAAGGAATCAATCTACAAATCTATTTATTTATAACCAAGTGACCTTCTGCTCAGTGATATTATGGCCTCTAGCTAGGGAGAGGAATTCAGCTTTCCTCTGAATGTCTGGCTCAGTGTTGACTACACCATGGCTTTTGTTCCCCAGCTAGTACCGACAAAGCCTCTGACAGCATCCTGTGGGAGATGGTGCATGCCTGAATTCAATTTGCTTGATGTCCTTTGACCAAGCTGCAATTCACTGACTTGGTATAATTTTTGATAGGCAATGGCTGGGGATAAAATCCCATATGGCCCTTTACATCATTCTGCTTGGTACATGGGAAAGTAGAAGACTATATCAGTAAAAGAATCTGCAGTATTCTGAAGAACATGAAAAACCTTAGATATGCTGCACAGTGAAGAATCTTGCAGTGAACTTAACAATATTGCATTCAATTTTGTTTTTCTTTGGTTTTCATACATGCATGACCTTATTAAGTTTCTAAACATAAACATATTCCTTTTAAAATACATCTTCAAAGTATACTTGAATTCTAGCCCTATAGGGACTTGACATATCAAAAGAAATTTGCTGACATAAACTGGTATGTAGAGCTTGATCTATTCTAATATATGATTTTAATGTTTCTCATTTTCTTGCCTTGCCAACTCACATCTATCACACACTGTCACATTTAAGTTTCCTAAATTACTGCTTTTAACTTTTTGTCACTTATTCAGTGAAGAGAGAGATTCTACAGCTCAGCTCAGCTTTTTTTCCCTTTTTTTTTTTTTTGTGTGTGTGTGATTGTATCTTAATATTAATACTTTGAGGGGGAAAATGGAAATTTTTGCTCAGTTAAGGAGACAGCACTTTTTGATAGATTCAGGATTCATATTGTCCTGGTTTCAAATTCAAGACCTGATTTAATTTCCAAGCAAAGCATGGAATTCAGTGAGGCAAATGGAATAATGGCATGTATGAATGGGGAGGGTGTTCTGAGCATTGTAATTACGAGCAAGACAAAACACATCTTTACTACATCTGTTTATCAGTGATGGATAGATAGATCCATTTTCTATTGTTTGTAGTACATGCACTGATGACAAAGTGCTCTGCTAAATTCTGTTGTTTGTAGGATAAGAGGAAATAATAATTGCAGTCTTTAATCAAACTGCTTTGACCTCAAGCTGACAATTTCAAAGTTGCTTCTTTCTCAGCTTACTGCTAATTCAAAGCACCTCAGCCTTTGAGCAATGGGTGTGCTTTAAGAGCTATGCACCTTTAACAATATGAAAATATTTCCAGACATGACAAATTTTGAAATCAATTTCAAGTCAAATTCTAGTTTAATTTGTGAATTGAAGCTTGTTTCTTAGTTAAATAGCATTCTCTTTTAGCTCCTTGTGTTACTGGAGACTTTAGCATCCTTTCTGCTATGAAGTAAGAGCTATGCACCTTTAAGAGTTTGGGAAATAAGAAAATATTTCCAGACATGTCTAATTTTGAATTTTTTTTTTTTTAAACTAACATTCCGGTTTAATATTATTTGTTATTGGAATCTTGTTTCTTAGTTAAATAGCATTCTCTTTTAGCTTTTTATGATGCTGGAGACTTTAGCATCGTTTCTGCTAAGAATATCATGTTTCTGAGGAGCATTGCTGAGCTCAGAACCTATATTGCGAACACCAGTCTGACGTTCAGTATCATAAAATGTGAACAATACTTTTAAGATAAAGTGAAACAAATTTTCACTTTATAAGGTCTTGGAGCCTCTCAGAAGCTGCTTAATTAATCTTACATATCCTTACATGAACTCCTAGAATAATGAATTTAAGATCAAGATGGACCTCTAGTTGGACCTCTGACACAGCTTTATCAAAGATCCCAAGGCAGTCACTGCCAGGGCAGGCCTGTGACTTTGCATGAAGTGATGGCATATTTTCTGTCAGTATATCCAGAGCTGTTCTCAAAACACCAAATGATAGAGAAACTTCCATGTGCCTAACCAGACTGTGATGATTGTTGGTTACTCTGCAGATAAAAAAAAAACTTGTTCTTTTGCTCCTCTGAATTTATTCCTGTTTTAACTCATGATCAAACTCACTGTGTCCCTCTGTTCTAGACTGAGAGCTGCTAATACAAATATTTTCCATAGAAAATAGCACACTGTGATCAGCTCAAACCTTGACTGTCATTTGGATAAGGTGGGAGAGTTTGGTTTTTTAATCCTCTGATCATTGTATATTGTTTCCAGATCTGGTTGTATTTTAATTGTACTTTTCAGCCTACCAAAATCTTAAGCATCTTAATCCTCCTCCCCTATTCCCCCCCGAAACAACAAAACCCAACAACTTATTTTCAGTTTGAGTGAAAGATCAGTAAAACTAAGTTGAGCACTTTTTTTGTTGGTGGGATTGTCTTTTTGGTGGGTCTTTTAGTTTAGTTGACTGTTGAGGTGTGTGGGGTTTTTCGGGCAGGAGGGTATTTTTGTAAGATACAAAGGAAAAAAACACCAAAGTAGATGGGTGGGAAGATGAACAACAAAGTAATTCAAGTTTGCCATTTGTCTGACTGGTAGAAGACTGAACTGATTTGTAGTCTCTGTGGCTGGATTATTTAAAGGTGTGTTTTCAATAGGAAAAGGAGGCATTTATATGAATGTTGATTAGAAGCATCTAGTATTTGAAAAGCAAAGTACCATTTGTCAGGAATGCTCACTGTACTTATTGGGATAATTTATTTTTTTTTTATTGTTAACTTCACACATATCCCTGCTTGTATTAATGTGGAAGGATCTCTATTGATAACATTTGCAATGCACGTATGAGAGGCCTGTCTTTCTTTATAACAGATATATAGATGTCAGAGGCCCATCATTTGTAATCAGTTCTACACTGGTGAAATAGAAAATGTATCTGTGATGGACAGGAAATATATCAATGAAACTAATGTCTGAGCTTCTGAAAAATTCTTTGTCATAAAAGATGAGAAAATACATTGTTAAAAGTTGTGGCAGATAGCTTGGTTTCCTTTTTAAAATGAAAATTTGCTGCCAAGCAGCTGTTCTTTTACCTGTATTTAGATGGAATGCCACTTTAACATTCAGCATAGTTAGTTATGTTGGACATCCTCTGCTGTAGTTTTGTCTTTCAAGGGTATCATTCGATCACCCAGTGTTTGTACTTCTGTTCTTTAAGGAGAACAGCACATTTATATTACATAGAAGTCACACTTCAGTGATTTATTTTCTTCTGCAGAAGTGTGTATGCAGCACCAGATTAGTTTGCAATAGGATAGTCTCATCTTCCTCTGGTCACATAGGGCAAATGCATATGCATTTGCTGCAAGAGGAATAAAAATTGTAATATAACTAATCTACATTTAAACAAACTGCCCATCTAGCCAGCAGAACTGGTCAGGGGTCTGAGCTGTGAGAGAGAGCTGAGTCCTGCTTTGCCTTTTCTTCCTCTGAAGGACTGGATATGAATAATTCTTGCATTCATACCTGGCCCTTAAGCGCAATGTGCTGGGTGAATCTGTGCCATTGGCCAAAGAGAATCCAGAATTTCATGTTTATTAAGTGAAGTTACTAATAGCTATCAAGATGTGAATTTTGTTTATCAGTATTGTTGTAAGGTATAGAAGAAAATTGCGTAAGATGCAAGGTGGGTCTGGTGTCGTGTCCTTTTCCATCAAATGATTCATTGTGATCTTTGGCAAGTCCAAATGTATTTCAGCTCTTGTTGAAATTCATTGGGCACCTCAACAATGTGTTTTTCTGTTCTGTAGGAGCCATTTGAGGTTTTTTTTTTAATAACTTGTAGAAATGGAGTAATTTATGGATTAGGCAATAAATGGGACAATATAAGTACATTCAACGCTGTCCAGGATGTTTATGTTCTAACCTTTATAATGAACCTTTATCACTGCATTAGAAAATATTCTTGGTTTAGGCTGGATCACATTGCTTGTTCTAAAAGTGAAGTCAGCTAAATGCCCGGTCTGCCATCCTTGCTGATTTCCCTTTCAGGTTCAGTGCTGCATCTTCCTTCACTCCTGATATTTTCTATTGTGAAGAGAGAAGTGGATCTATGAATTTTTTTCTGGTCTTCAAAAGATGTGTAAGCGTATCCACTGAGAATGTCATGATGTCAACACTAAAAAAAAGTTGACATTTCACCTGTAAACCCATTAAAAAAAAATTAGTTTTGGAGGAACAAGAATCCTGAAATTTTGGAATGAAAATCATGCTTTGACATTACAGCATTATGATATTTTTTGAAATTATTTTGGTTAAATGAGCTGAAAATGTAGTGGACCTCTTAGTAGGAAAGGTTTGCATATGAATTTTCAACAAAACTATATGCTGAAAACCCATAAAACTTTCATTAATGAATACAGAAACCCATTTGTCATAATTCTGTCTGAAAGTAAATGGAGGTTGGGTTATTTATGTGTGTGTCAGGTTTTGTTGTTGTTTTGGTTTCCTTGTTTTGTTTTGGTTTGGTTTGGGTTTTTTTTGGGTTTGTTTTTTTTTTTTTTGTTGTTTTTTTTTTGGGGGGAGGGGGGGCAGTGAATGAAGAGCTGTATATAACAAAAGCTTCAAATCCAAAGTTTTTAATGTAGTGATTATATGATAAGGCAGCAAAAAGAATATTGTCATTTTAGTTGAATGCTGTGGTCTTCATTTTCCGTTATGAACTGTTGGACCTATGGCAAACATTCTTCATAGAAGACTGAGAGCTTTTCGATTTCAATTTTTCTACCAAGATTTAGGGCAAAGGGAGAGGGGATAGGATAATATGTTGCAGCACCTGTATTCTAAGTTGGGAGGCTTCTTGAGCTCAATGAGCATCTTGGCTTCTAATAGGAAGAAAGAGGCTAATATTGAGGCAAATTTTCTAATTTGGAGAGCTGTTTTTTACACAAGAGAATGATAACTGATACTTCAGAAAGGCATGATTTCTAATTGCTGAAGTGTGTTGGGTGGAGGTTTTTTGTTTTCTTTAACACTAAAACAGCACCTCTTTCCCCCTAATTATGAAGCCTGAGCCTTCTTTGGCTTAGGAAAAATGTTCATCAGCTAAAGTTTTGCAGTAAGTCAAGTGTTTAAAACTGTGGAGAGTGCAACCCGTATAGCTTGCCTGACCTAGTTACTCAAGTCTTAGATGTGTTTTCTGAGATCCTTTCAACAAGTCTTTTCCTTTTGATTAATTAATTCCATGACATCTTGCAGAAGGTAATTACAGAGCTGTCAATGAAGTCATAAAATAATTGTGACAATTCTCCTGTGCATGAGTTAGAGTAAATACCATGACCTCCTTTTGCAGTCAGTTTGCTGAACCAATTCTCTGAACATTTAATGGTCAAACATATCTACACAGCAGTTCAGGTAATAGTTTGGGTGAAAGCCACTTCAAGCTATCATTTAAAGTCCATCTCCTTTGTAGATATAGGCCCAGAATTAATTAATGTGCTGTGTGTTCCCTGCTGATTCTCTTCTGCATAGGGGTGCATACGAAAACAGAAGCAAACTCTGAAACACCAGATAAACACATTCTTTTAAAAAAGTTTTTCTATCAAGGATCTCTTTGTGGTTTTACCATGCAGGCCTCAAACAGAACATTAGTATTTTGGCTGAGATAACGTAAGAGCACTGTGTAATAACAGTGCTACATCACTGCAATGTACAACTGAGCGAATGAGGAGGAATTTTTGGGGTTTGCTTTGTTTTGGTTTTTTTTGTGGTTCTGGTTTTGGGGTTTTTTTAGGCGTTATAGTCTTTGTTTTGAATAGTTGGCTTGAAAAATGAGCTGGCAGTGTATTTGTATATGCAGGGTGATGCTTCCACTTTTTAATTAAATTTATCTGGGTTGCAAAACTTATTCAGATGGAGATTTAACAGAAGTACTGAAATAATGCTAAAACACTGTGAAAGGTGAAACACGGCAATATGATTTGCTCCCTTTTCTCTATACCTGAACATTCACATGACAAAGTGTCTCTAACTTTGTGTGGGCTTTGGAGTAATAGAGCCAAGATGTGGTAGCACTGTCCTTTTGAGAAAAGAGCTTTGGACCTGAGCTAGTTTGGCTCCCTAGAGAGTGTCATCAGAGAAGGACATGGCACAGGCCTCAGGTTACCATCTGTCAAGTTTTTAAGCATTTAGCCTAAGATGATGTCTAAATGCTTTCTTCTCTTATCAGTGCAGTTGGAGTTCAGATACTAAGTGTAATTTTTCTTTAGTTAATGATTTTTCCTCAATATCAGCATTGCTTGAGGCTAACTGATTCGTTTTAGTGAAGAGTAATGTCGGTAATGATAGGAGATCAAATTATTTTGCTAATTCTTCAGAACTTTGCTCTTTTAAAAAAATATTAACCTTTTCACTTACACAGTATAAAGGGTTGGTTCACCTATCTGCTTTTACTGGAGAAATGTTTTAAAACTGTAAATGGTTCTTATCAGTGTCAGTTTGACAAAGGAGATGACAGTTTGTGGTCACCGTGCGAACAGAAATAGTTTTATGTTCAGATGAGTGTTCTGAACACAGGAGCAGGTACATAGAAACTAAATGGTTCAACACTGTGGAGCAAAAGGATAGCATAGTATGAGTATGCTCCTAGGGTATATATAGAATAAACAAAGACTCTTGCTTCAGACCTTTAGTGTTTAAGTGATACTTCTGGACAGCTTCTGCACCTCATTCATACCAAAAGATAACTTTGAAGCTTTAAGTTTGGGAACTATTTGCACAATTGTCAACCAAGTGGCTGGGAAAAAAAAAAAAATCAGTGAATGTCCTGGGTTTGGTTGGGATAGAGTTCATTTCTTACCTAATAGTTGGTGCTGTGTGTTTGGGTAAGAATGAGAATAATGTTGATAATACAGCATTGTGTTAGTTGTGGCTACGCAGTGCTTACGCAAAGTCAAGGACTTCTCAGCTTCTCATCTCACCAGTGAGGTGGCTGGGGGCACAAGAAGCTGGGGGTAGACACAGCCAAGACAGCTTACCCAAATGGGCCAAAGGGGTGATCCATACCATGTGATGTCATGCCCACTGTAGAAAATAGGGCCAAAGCTGACCAGGGACCACTTCTTGGGAACTGCCTGAGCATCAGTCAACAGGTGGTGAGCAATTGCATTGTGAGTTAACTATTTTGTAGATTTTAATTTGGTTATTATTATTTTACCTTCCCTCTCTTTCTTATTACATTTGTCCCTATCTCAACACATGAATTTTACTCATTGTGGTTTGTTTAGTTGGTTTGGTTTTTTTATTTGTTGAGTGGGGTTTTTTTGGTTGATCTTTTCCCTAGTTTTCTCCCCCATCCCACTACAGGGTTGATGCCTGTTGTTTAGCTCCCTGCCAGGATAAACATGACAGAATACCAAATTAACAAATCTCAGACTGTAATAAAAGATACTTAAAAAATATATTTTGACATATAATCTGACATTTTAAAATGTAATGAATTAAAAAATCCACATTGTGCTTTAAACTGCTCTAGAAAATGTGGAGAGAGAATAGTGCCAATTTCTTGTCTAATGAAGAGAATTCAGGTATGAGACTGGGAAAAACCCCATGGTTTTCTGTCATTTTTGAGATCTGGCCTGAGGACAGTTCAGGCTGTGCTGGTAAGTGCTTCTATAAAGGATGCTTAGGCTGCCTGTGTTGTAAAGGACCTCTGCAGTCTGGAGATCTCAGTTGTCCTGCAGTTGCATCTGTCTCAGATCTAGCCTATCCAGGTGCATCCCAGATATTCCTGCTGTGAACCAATCCAGCTTTTGGAAACTGGTGCTAGATAATGAATGGATTTATTTGTGTCACTTCAAGATAGCAATATATTATCATTTTATTTCTAAGCAAGAGAGAAAGGTAAAGAAGACTGCCAAACAAATAACATTTTGGCAGCAAAAAGCCTGGTAATGAAAATACTAATTTTTACAAGGGAAAAACACAAACCAAAACAAAACACATAAGCCTTTGGTTTGGAATATCATTTTTCCATCCTTTGGAAAGATGCCTTGAGCCACTGGGGAAAGTGACCTTACATTATTGTAGGTAAGCAGCCCTCTATTAGATGCATACTGAAGTTTTATAGCTATTCCGTTACAGATCCTGTTAATTGGACAGTTAAAAACTGTTTAACAGTTTCATCTTAATCAGGAATTATTTGTCTTTTGCCCTTTTGAGATGTCCTGTAGTTTAAATAGAAAGTAAAATTGCCATCTCAGCACCAGGACAAGAGGGAATGGTTTGAAGCTAAGGGAGAGTAAGTAGTGGGTCTTAGGAAGAAGTTCTTCAGTATGAGCATGGTGGGACTCTGGAACAAGCTACCCAGGGAGGTTGCGGATGCTTTCTCGCTGAAGGTGTTCAAGGCAAGATTGGATGAGGCCTTGAGCAGATGAGTCTAGTTGAGAGTCGTCATTGCCCATGGCAGGGAGGTTGGAGTAGGTGATCTCTAAGGTCCCTTCCAACATAAACCATTCTATGATAGTTCTGCAGGAAGGCAGGCAGGGGTTCAAATTTACAGCTCCAGGTAGGACCTGATAGCATGAGGAGCTGATGTGACAGTGAGGGGGCATGCCTAGCAATAGGTCTTACCACTGTGCACCAACTGAATCCCCATGACTTAGCCAGTTTTGACTTTTGTTGTGCACTGTGAGATTTTTCTAGTGACTTCTGTGGATGACCCTGATGATAAGGTAACTGTAATATAGGGTCTTTAGAAAATGCTAGTGGTGCTTTTTAGATTTTTCTATAGGTTTCAGTGTAAGGTGGGCTACCCATAGCTTCCTTGAAGTGTTGTAGTGATCTTAAGAGGTCTTTTATCTTTACTACGTTGTAGTGTCAACTATAGACAGCACAAAACGCTTCCAACTGATGGAAGGGAAAAACACAATGGTAGAGACATCTTCTGTAACTTAACCATGAACTAAATATGGTAGAGCAAGCAATTTACAAAATCTCAGCAGAGAAAGGACCCCTTTTTTCTTGTTAGCCAATGTGATGCAGTAGGTAACCATTTTGTTTGAGTAACAGATGAGATTATTTTAAGATTATGCAGTCACTCAGTTTTAATCATCTGAGTGGGAAATCTCTGCTTTCTTATCAAAGGGCAGTAGATGAAAACCGACATCTCCACAGATCATTATGAAGGTAGCCTTGTATGAAGGGACCACTCATCTCCTCTCTCTCTAACTAGAACTGCTGCTGAGGGAGTTATGTACTGGGTGAAAATGCCTTGATTAAAACAGACTGAAATCTAAATACAATTAGACTGAGGGGATGAAGAAATGGTTTATATTCATTGGGTATCATAACGAGTGCATAAAGTGAAACAAAAACAGTAGGCAAAAGCTTCATTTCCTCATAATTTGTCCAAAATGACAAATTTAAACAAATCTGTTCTTATGGCTACTGGCTGAAAACTGTCTTTTGGGATGTCCATAGAGTACAGGCAATTAAAAGCCCCAACCCCTCAATGCAACCTGTGCACTTTTTTCCAGTAAGAAGTTTGTATTTTTTTAGTACTAGTAAATAAAATATTTGATGAGGCAGAGATCTAAGAAGTGAGAGCTTTGTCTTCTCATAGGCGCAAAATGTATTGCAGAACTACTGCACATGGCTGTTCCCTTCCAGTGCAGATCAGAACACTTGCATCACATATTTGTTCTTACAGCTGGACAGTCAGACTTGTGCACACAACTTCTGGGTCAACAGATGAAGTAATGTTACGATAAAGCCATTGTTTAGAGAAGAGACAATATTTTGGACAACATAGGCTAGAGTATGTGTGTTTTGATACTGCCATTCAGGTGGGAGAGGAGAAAAGGATGCACAAAGGCTGTATCCTGTAACCAGAGTGGATTTAAAGCCTATCTCTGGCCTCTTTCTCTGCTACATACTGATAACTTCTCATTCTTCTAGAAAATAAGGTAGAAAAGATTATGGGCCTGGAAAGGGTTTGACCCTTTATCAGACATGTCCCTGAGGCGCCAGTGGCCTGGCTGAGGGGCTGGACAGTGGTCTGTGCCGGAGCAGCTGGAGCCCCTCAGCTGCCCCTCACAGCGCCCGGACACACAGCGCTGAACTCCTGTCCTTGGCAGCCCTACAACAGGTGGTTCACTTGGCAGCCATAAAACTTCATCTACCTACTCTGAGGTTAAAAGTTTGCAGTTTGTGCAGGGCATATGGAGGGTCCCTTGGAAGCAATGGCTTTCGCTTAGGCTTTAAGGCCTTGCATGTTTAGCTTTGATGCATTATTTAATTAACTTACCCTAGAGGATTTCTGAAGAGCTGCAGCCCAGCAAGGCTTTTCTCTGCCTCTGTGGCAGTATCTTCTTCCTGAGCTGGGAAGACAGACTTGTATATGAGGTAATATTTCATTTCACAGGTTCCATAACTTGCATTGTTAATGCTTCATAATGTAGGATGTGCTGTACAGCCTACAGCTAATGAGTTACACGCTGCAAACTGTGAATCTATATTGACTTGCCAAGCGTAAAACAGTGTGCCATTACCAATGCTAAGTATATCTTTTTGTACCTTCTGCAGAGATTGTAAACAAGCTGTGTGGATGTGTTCTTGAATGCCAGAGGAGGGGTCATTAGCTTTAACAGCAGAGCCTACCATCTTGGAAAAGAGAACTTGAAAATTAGGTCTTTCTGACTCTGGTTTGGTTTTGCACTGACCGACAGCATTAGTGCCTTTTATGTGTTTTATTGCTACAAAGATGTATATTTTTGCTTGCACATTCAAATTGCTAAGTACTTTAATGACAGAAATAACAGTTCCACACATTAATTTGGTAGGCTAATAAAGTAATTAAAAAAAATCCTCCTGTGTTTCAGGGACAAAGCAGCCAGCAGCAGGACTGCCACAGCCTCTTGGCACAAGGGGCTGCAGGGTTTGAGATCCCTGTATTGCTGCTGCATCCCTGCAGCATGTTTATGGGCTTCTGATTCTGTGAAATGCCTTGATGCAGAAGAATGTCACTTAATAGGCAGAGATGGATGACAGGCTTTTGGGAGTGGGGGTAGGAGATTGTTATTATGTAGTTTACCAACTGATATTCCCTTCTCACTAGTGGTAATTGGTGAATGTTTCTGCAACCTGAAAGTGTAGTCATTCTGCTACTACAATAGGGTGTCATTTCACTGTAAGTGGCAGGGTGAATCATGGCAAGAACAGAATATCCAACAGAACAAATAATTTGCTGACTTAGTACTATCTGTATCTCATGATATGCGGGTAACTAAGGCAATTTTTCCTAAAAGGAGTAAAATGCTAAAATTGCTTTTTCTTTATTCCCTTCTGCTCTGTCTTCCCTCCCTCCTGCTTGCCATAATGATTAGACAAAAGCCAACTAAAGACAAGAAAAATAATCATTTCTGGCAGACTTAGGACTGCCTGAGTCATCAATCCTTCACAAAGACCTAGGGCCCACTTCCTTTTCATTTTATTCCTTTGGCTTTCAGATTTATAATGTTGTTAGGAAAAAGAGATTCAGCCTCTTGGTCTATAAGAACCTGTTTAAACATAAAGAGGCATTTACTTACAAATAGCACCGTATTGCCTATGCATTTATCTTGACAGTCCAGTTTAATTTATAAAGCATAATGTGCTTGTAACTCACCCTGAGAAATGTAGTTTAGCAAGCACTATTGACTTACTAAATCTCCCTTCTCCCCCTTATTGTAAATCTGATAAAGCAAAAGAAGCATTCTGGGTACTAGAGAATCTAAATATTAAAGCGGGGTTCTTCAAGATGATCTTGATAGCACTTCACTTAAAGCAGCAAGTTGAAGCAATAGTTTATCCTATTGTGAAGTGTTTTAATCTTTCCTAGATCATTTCTCAAAGATGTGGATGTGCTGTACAGTGAAATTGCCAGATTTGTGCTGAATTGCAGCTTTGGAACTCATTATTCTGAAAAGGTTATCTAAATTGAATGGCTTTAAGATGGCTTGTACAGTTGTTAGAAGACTTCTAGCCCTTTATGTGTTTGACCGCACAACCTGATGGTTCGTGTGTACTCTGAGATGCAAGCTCTAAATCTGTTGTTTGCTCACTAATTTGCAAAATGGAAGTGTGTGTTTTCCCATTTCTGACAAAAGAAGTGCAACATTTTATTTTAACTTGGTGCTTATATACAGACCAGTTATGTAAATCCCATTACAATGATCTACTTGCCGTATAAAATGCGCCAGGAACATAGAAGGTTGTATTTGAATCTTGGGTTATAAGCTTAAACACAGACTTCACACATTGAATGCCTGAATCCTCTCACCCTAATGCTTTAACTACTTTTCAATTTCCAGAGAAAATACAGGTTCCAAGCTTCAAAGAAATCTACTTCCAAAAATACTTGTTTGGGCTTTTTTTTTTGGTATTTGTTATATTTCTTGTGGCAACTTAACTCTCATTTAAGCAGTGGAACTGCATTTCATTGTGTCTTCTTTTTGCTGCTGTGAGTATGCTCAGAACTAGTTTAAAATTGATGCATTCTCTTAGTCTGCTTTTCTGGTACAACAACAGCTAATGAGAGTTTTTTGACAAATGATTTACTCTGCTTTTGTTACTAGGTCTTAGATTAGTATTTTGACAACTTCTCAAAGCTCAAAAATATGTTTTTATTAAAGGTTTGAGTTTCAGGTTTGGGATTTTTTTTTTTTTTTTAGTTATTTTACCTACTGGCTAACTAAAATAAGATGCAGCACTTTTTCTGCAGTGTTCAAAGAAAAATGTACAGTTGTACTATCTTATATAAATATGTTCTCGCTCTGAGTATGCAAGAGGTTAGGGAGGCACCATTTGTATCTGTCTCTATATTCTTAGCATCATAATATTCTCTCCTGTAACTGTCTTCTCTATTAAGATTTTCTCTTAATAACTTTCTTCAACATGACTTTTATATCCAGTTCTTTCTGTTTTTTCATTACCAACCTTGATCTAGCAAGATGTTGCAAAGAGATTATTCTAGCACAAATGGGAGAGGATGCTATCTGTTCATGGACAGATGGCTGAACAGTCCCCTGCACTAAATAATACTGAGGCTCAAGCCTCTCCTTTTTCCGAGTGTGCACCTTCCACTAGAAAAAAGAGCAAATGTATTTATTATCTGTATTTATTATAGCAATATCTTCTTTCATGTTCATAAAGCTTTTTTCATCACTGTGATGATGAAAAGAAATAATAATGCACTTAATGTTTTACAGTTTTTATTCAAACTGTGGGTCCTATAACTTCAAAATTAAGAAAAAAATATTAAACAGCTATGATTTTCTGATGCTATTCTTGTTTAGATTGATTTAAATTCTGAAGGGCTTGGAAGATCTTAAATATGTTATTTATATTTACAGAAAAGTTTCTGAGGATGGACCTTGTATACTTGACCAAGAATGCAAGTCAGGCCCTGATCTTAGTTATTGATTTCAAGCCCAGAGCAGCTGGCTAATTTATAAATAGTTTTTTAAGGAGCCCCTGCAAGTCAGCAGTTCTCCTCCTGAAACAAATAAACAGTAGTCTAATTTTCACATAAATTCTGTGTTGTAAGTAAGTAGAAAAAAAAATCACAAGATATTCGACTTTGATTGCCCTGTTACTTTTCAGGGGAATTGCAGACAGAATTTTTGTGTTGATTACAATGTAAGAAATGCTCAGAAGTATAGAAAGGGTAGTTGCAGATAGTAAGAATGTTATGTACAAATGCAGGACTTCTGTGAAGAGTGAGAAATCCCAAAATGCCTAAAGCCTTGAAGAAAAGTCTGTAGCAGTGGTTTGTCATCTACTGCTCAAGCCATTGATACTGATTCATAATCTTGGTAGGGAAAGGAATATTTCTCATTTTTCCTTGAAGACATTCAGGCAGAGAAATAAAGATAACAAGGAAGTGTTTATTCAATTAAGAATTGTCTTAAAGGAAAATATTTTGGGACTTTGGACAGACTTATGAGTTCTGTACTAAAGATTCAATGAAATCTTAGACCATTTCATATCCAGAAAGTCACTTTTAATGATTGCAAGCACAAAACCAATTTAAACGCAACAGATTGTAACTTGGTTTGAGTGACATGTGCTTTAAAGCATTTGCTGAGATGAACATTTGCAGTGGGTTAAATTGTGGCTTGGATCACACTCCACAAAAGGTAACTTCTCACCTACAAGAATGGTTTACATTAACATGTCATCTCACCTCAAGCTACCAATGAGCTTGAGAAAAAGAGAATACGAAGAATAAGCAAAGGCAGATTGGTGACCCTTTGCCCCAAATTCTTTCTAGGAGATTGGTTCACTTGTATTTTCACAAATCTTTCTGAAGAAAAAAGAAACAAACTGAGATATAAACATAATTTAGTAACAAGCCAATTCACACAGACGTTGTCTGGTGATCTATATGGGCTGTAGTCAGGAGCAGAACAAGGATGAATTTCTGACTAGATGTTTATACACAGACTGGCCCCTGAAGGCTCTCATTAGGCAGCACACACTGGACAGGCTTGTGAAAGCAATCAGCTGATGCTTAGGGGATTTACCCATAGAGCAGAGAGAAGATTGACCAGAGTTCACTCTCAATAAACTAGTTGAGGCATCAGAAGCATGAGAGTTACAGTAATGCTCAGCTTTGTATGGGCTGATTGAACAGGCTAAGAAGCTATTGCTTGTGGAGCCCACAAGCTCAGGTAACGCTGCATGGCACTCTACCCTGCAGATACTTAAATGAAATCAATGCATTCCTAAAGGAGCTCAGTTGCAAGACTGGCAAGAGCTGCTGAATGCTGAGCAGTTAGGAAAATTTGGTCATTTTCTTTTCATGTGATTTATTGAACTTAAGATCAAGATATGAAATAAATCACTTTTATGTTTCCTTAGCAGTATAGCTGGAATCTACTTGTGCGTGTTATCCATGGCTGCTCTCTGACGTTTGTGTGTTTATTATGCACAGCAATTAAACACCCCTTTTTTCCTAGACAAATTAGAGCTGTGAGAGTTTGTGATTCTGCTGGCAGGCTTACAAATCTTGCTGTGCAGAGCTCACAGTGTTTTCTAATTTTTCTATGTCATGATGTATCTTGTATGACTAGGGTTGTTTCATTTTCATAGCAAAGCTGTAATGATTTCATACTGATTAAGTGGAAATAATGCCAACTTCTGGAGCTTCTTTGCTTTGCTTAGTTTTCAGAAGACTGCACCAAAAATACCTCCTTTAATGCAAGAGAGGATGAAATGTGTTCTCTGTACTTGCATGCACCCATTTACAAGACTCTGCATACTGGCTGGTATTTTGAGCAAGAATTTGCATCTGTGTATGCAATATATGTAATTATATAGGTAACTGCTGCTACCTGTTAATGATAATTTGTGATAACATCTCTTGCAGCATGACCACCATCATATCTTTATGCTGCAGTGTAACCTGCATGTACTTGTCCTGGTTTCACTGGGACAGAATTCTCAGCCAGCCATGAGCTATAGCTCATTTGAAGTTTGAAGGTTGCCAGGGCAGCTGCCCCAAGCTGTCTACAGGTGTGTCCTGTACCATAAACGTCACACCCATTACAAAGGACCAAGTTTGATGAGGACAGGCGCTTCCACTCTTCCTCTTCCTTCTCCTGCTTCTCTTCAGTCCTGGAGGGGCTTGCTTACTGTTCTGCTCCCAGAGACTGCTTCGCGGCGTGTTGTTATCACCATGCATTCATTAGGCTGAGTATAATTTTGTATACTTTGTATTGGTATTAGTATTAAGAGTAGTTTTGCTGTTTCATTAAATCTATTTTCCTTTCAACCCATGGATCTCCTCTCCATTTCCCAATCCCCTTTCTCTGCTGAGGTGGGGTCATTGGGAGACAAAGCATCTGCTTAGATTTTAGCCCCAGACACAGGCTAAATTTAGGCATCTTCTCAGTACAGTTACCTGGCAGCTGCCTGGATCAGGGCGAGAAATCTCAGTTTTGTGTGCCCAACCCTCATGTTCCCTTGTGGGTAAGGAATGCAGTGTTGTTTGATCTCCACATGCAATATGTGGGCTACTTAGGAGCTCAGCTCTGGAAGGCCACCAGGTAGACAGCTGTTGAGTTTAAACAACAGACATGCTGGCAGTACATCAGATAGGAAATGGGCAGATTTACAGGAGAAACCTATCAAAAATATATTGAAATCAACACATTCCCACAAAATGTTTTGATTTTTACATGTGGAATGTTTTTCCTTCAGAAACTGAAATTGTTCCAGTCTTTCTTTTTTCTTCTTTCCCCCACCCCCCGTTAGATTTCCTAAGCAGAACTGAAGAAATCCTCATTTAGTGAGCATTTTCTGTGATAGTGTGAGATGCCTTAGAGGGAAATTCTCTGTGTTGCAGAACAATGATACTGCTTGGCATCACTGATAATTCTCTTGCAAGCTTTCAGTATCTCTAAGTAGCCATTTTACATGCTCAGTTCTTAAACCTGGCTCCTAGAACTGAAGAAATCTTCTCTTTATAAAGTTGTACATGCATCCCACGTTGCATAGGTGACTTAGAGAAATTCCATGTGTTCGCAGTAAGAAATTGGGTCCTTCAGACCAGATGTGGCATGTGACAAAATTTTTACCAATGTGATGTGTATATTTATGGAAGATATCTCAGTCTTACGAGATTGTGTATGAGTGGAAGACTGTAAAGAAAAAGCTTTAAATGAGTTGTTGCATAGATGGGAAAGTGCAGAAAGATGAAGTTTTCAAGAAAAAGAAGTCTGAATTAATTTGTGTCTTGGCACCCACTTCAGATGCACTTGAGTTAGAAAGTAAGTTTTGAGAGAGGCAAGCATGAGGAGTAGGGATTTTTGCAAAGTGAAAACAAATGACAAAAGGGTAGATGGAAAGGGCTGGAACTATACTACCACCACCAACTGCATCCAGAAAGTGTTCATAGAATGGTCTGGGTTGGAAGAGAGCTCAGAGGGACATCTAGTCCAACCCCATCTCCAGTCAGCCAGGGCATCCGCACCTAGATCAGGCTGCCCAGAGCCTGATCTAGTATTGTGCAGTTTAGTTTAAAGTCCCAGGGGCTAATCACGAGGGAGGGGGAAATGTGCTGTGTCTATGTGAAGGGTAATGAAGGCAACTTTGGAGGGGCCAGAACCTGTGTAATGGCTTGTGAGGAGCACCACAATCTGCAAAAGCATTGACAATTTTTCCTTTTTCTTCTTTCTCAAAAATAAAAAGCCAGCAGCAGAGAAGGTGGATCATCTTCTCCAGGCTTAATGCTCTGGAGGAAAATATTATTTTCCTTTCTGTAATGTACTGGATGAAAAGACATTTTTCTTCTCTAAGTTGTAATTGTGTATGCCAGTGTTGTAGCAAATACCAGAGCTTGAGTGAAATGTTTTGGCACTAAGAGCTGTGGCAGGATGTCAGTTTGGCAGAATCTGTGCTCCGTCTATAGCACACCAGAGAAGTGGGACTGGGAGACTCTGCTACACAAGCAAGGTGAAACTTGGATGTGACTACCTAACTGCTTAGCATTAAGTGTGTGCATAACAAGGAAAATCTGTTGTTAAAGATATGCTGAAGCACAATGGGTGCTTGGCC
Source organism: Indicator indicator (assembly GCF_027791375.1). Classification (NCBI taxonomy): domain Eukaryota; kingdom Metazoa; phylum Chordata; class Aves; order Piciformes; family Indicatoridae; genus Indicator; species Indicator indicator. The sequence continues at coordinate 2,230,874 of NC_072031.1, forward strand.
GAGGAGCTGTGGGAAGGGAAGGGGCATACGCAGACTTGCTCAGGAAAGAAGTTAGTTGTGGGTACCAGGTGCTGACAGAGAAACGAAAAGCACAGAGCAGAGTCTGCTCGGAGGAAAGAGCCATCCATCCTTCTGGAAGTTCAGCCTTTGGCAGAAATTTGTTGAACCAAGATGGTTCAGCCATATGATTGTGTCCCTGCTGCATCCCTGCCTTCAGCTCATGGGGAACGTGTTGCTGTTCTTGCTGTGGTCCTGCCTCCCCTGTTCTCTGCTCTGCCTCTACTGATGTCAAAATCAATTTGAAGTGTGAAGGAAAGGGCAGAAATTGCTTGAAAACTTGCAGTCACTGAAGGACCAGGTTAACAAGTTTGTGACAGTCTGAAAACAAGATAAAATTATGGCTTGGAATCAATTCCTAAAATTAGGTTTTCTGGTTTTGCTGACCTTCACTTGTTTATGGAGCAAAGTGAAAATCCAGAATAAAATAATACAGTGTGCCACACAAACACCAAATACTGTTATAATTGAGGTGACTGTGAAGTTCATAAAAATACTTTCTAAAAAAGGTTTGACTAAGATTTGCTGCATTCAGGGCCACAATTTCTATGGGCGGGGGCGTTATTTTTCCAGAGAGGCAAGGCAAAGACTGCCGCTTCTATTGACATGGGTTCTGTGAATCCCAGTGCCTCAAGATGTGCAAATCTCCAAGCCAGAAATTTCCGTTTTGCAACTCTGTGATGAGATGGAAGCAACCTGCAGTAGATTTCAAATCTAACGAACAAATATTTTGATTGTAAACTCAGCAAGTCTGAGGCTTGTGTTTTACGCAGAATGTTTTGAAATATTTTCTTTCACTTTTTCGAAGTGTTGTTTTGGGATCTGGATTTTTGTTCAGAGATCTTTCAGAAACACAGTAGAAAGTGATCTTTCCCCCTTCTTGGAAAAAGTATTTTCTTCCAAATGAAACATATAAGCTTTCGGCTAATTCCCAGGGATACAGAGGGATATTCTGCAATAAGCTTCCCTCTGAAAACAGTTTGGCGGTTGCCCTAATATTAAGAACAGCAGGATTCCTTGGCTGTGGGGGAAATGAGATGGTCCAGCTGATTGAGGTTATGACTGAGCCAAAATGAGTCAATTACCTCGATGTGCTGAGCAGCCATCCAGAGTACAGCAGAGAGGAGAAATGCCAAGGCTGGTGCTTTCCACTCTGACAACAAACAGCTGCACAGAGCTGTGACTAGGGAGAGGAGCTGCGATCATCCCCAATCTGGGAGAGGGCTAAACTTTGGTTCATTTTATATGTCTGCAGTTGGTGTCATTGGAGCTGTTTTGTTTTCTGGTCTGGTAATAAAAATTTGGAGGAGACACTGAAAATGCATATATATTCACATTGTGTGTTTTCAAATGGTTGTCAGGCAATGCAGAAATTGCTGGGCATTTGCTGACATAGGGATATGACACAGATGCAGAAGGCCTTTGGCATTCACCAGGAACAATAAACTCAGAGCACTGAGAGCGCTTCATGCCAAACATTTAATGGCTTCTCTTACTAAAGGGGGTGTTTAACAGCCTCATCCTTTTGTGGATATTTTCTTTGTTGTATGGACTTGAGGCAGGCCGTACAATCATCATTTTGACTTGCATCTGTGGGACTCATGGCATACTCACAGCCATCTGCTCTCTACAGTTCACAGTGATACCAGTCTCTTTAAGAACTTGCTTCCTTTGGTTTGTTTTCTGAGCAAAATACAGGCATTGTACATCACGTTTTATCACTTTGCTCACCCTTGCAATCATTAACAACCATTTCTTTATGACTTCCTGTGAAACCTGAACCTTTTGCATCTTTTGTCATATAAATCTAGCAGGAAAAAAAAACTTATCCTCTGTACTGTAATCCCCTTGGCTAAAGACTACTGTAAAGGAAAAATAAAAATGACTGATTGCAGATAGCTCTGAGCACAACTACATAAAAGAAGTATTTTTATTTTTTATCTTTAGGATTCAATAATAACTGTTTGTGTAATAATAATGTCATCAAGTCTAGCTTATGATGAAAAGTTGCTTAAAAGAGCTCTGGAATTAAAAAAAAAAAAAGAAAAAAATATTATCTGTAATCTCATAGTCTACCTTCTTTCTATAGGAATTAGAATAATTTTTTTAACCTTTCCTTGAAAGATAATTTGTTATAACAGATGGAAAACAGAATAAGGCATTGCAATTTCTAAACTATGGAAGCTTGAAAGTGGCAATTAACTCTTGGTATTTTAAAAAATACACACCAAATGGCTAAACAGCACATGGTTACTTTTTTCACCAATTTGGATCTTCGTGTTCTCCTTTGGAAGTTTTCAGATTTTGCAGCATATGCTAACTTCTCCCTTCTAGCATTGCAAAGCATTCTCTTCTCTCCAGCAAAATACTAAGCAAATCGCCCTTTAACTTGGTGTATTCATTAGTCAAAAAGAAAAGACCTTTTACTTCCACCCCACTTGATGCTTAACTAATGCTTCTTGGTTTGGATTGCTAGTCCAACTTAGCCCAGCCATCATTACCTTCTTTTTCTGTTTCAGATATTCAAATAATACCTAAACCTTTGGCAAGTGAGGCTTTTCTCATCCTCCAGCATCTTTTTCTCCAGCTGTGTGAGATCAGCTTCCCAAGCTGATCTTTCAGATACTTTCAAAAGTCTCATCATTAAGATGAGAATGCCATTCAATTTTGCTTTTCATGGACAGCCAAACCTGAAAGATGCTTGGTTGGAGAGATGCTTTGTTGGAAAAATGAACTTCTGTGTGTCAAATCATTTCAGATTCCATATTATTCCAATGACTTTAGGATAGTATTTGTCTCTGCAGTGTCTAACTTTCTTCTGCAGTCAATAGATGCCAAGTTTAGTAGCAAGTTGCACTTATCTCTGCATTCTCGTTCATGTGATGGATGCTGTATAGGTGTATTTATGCAATTCTTCTTGATCTTGTTTTTGTAGTAGTTTGTAGAGTATGGCATCATTTCTCTAGTCTTTCATGTATACACTTTTGCCAAGAAGATAAATACTGACCTTAATCTTGAGCATGAACATCTTTTTCAGTTGTCACTGTGTTCCTTTGGCATACCAAGTTATTGAGCAATTTTGCAGGCATCCTGATGTATTTTAGGAATACAAATCCCAACAGAGAGAGCTCTTCCACAAAAAAAAACCCAACTCTGTATGGATTTAGGAACAGCAAAAATCCTTCTCTCCTGTCCCTGGCATTACCTGCCATAAGTGTCTACTATTTTAAATTTTTATAGTCTAACATAAACAAGGCAATATATAGGTATTGCAAATTTTATTCCACATCAAGCAGAAAGTGAGATGAGGCATTCATTACTAACAAATCATCAGAATATGTTTGCATCATTTGGTACTTTTCTGCTAGTGGAAGAATAAATAGTTTTAGTAGCAGACAAGTGGATCTGTATATAACCCTGCATTAACCTGGGTTCATGCTGGCTTGACAAGATTCATAGTCCTCGCTCTTCATGACAGAAATAAAATCAATACTTATTAAAATTCCATAGCTGTACAATTAAATGTTTTCCATCAGTGGAGTATCAGTGGGAGATAGACATGTGCAAGTTTGGTTTTTTTTCATTGCTGAAGAGCTGCCACATTGTGCAAGAGAACTTCTTGGTTTTCAGTAAGAAGTGAAAGAGCCTAGTCTGTGGGAGGGTAAATAAAAACTATGACATGAATGCCTGCAAACTTACTCTGACACCTGCTATGGCAGGGGCTGCGATGTTAGTCCTTAGTGGATTGGGCAAAAATCCATTTCCTGCACTACTTGGTTGTTTTGGTTACCTTACTGTCTTACTCTAATGGAAGATGCTTGATTTTTGTGATTCGAAAAGTTGACCAGAATCCCTTTTGCTAGAGTAATGTTAAATAATAGGGGAATTCAAGTGCTTTGAATATCTATTTCCGTATTTTATTACAAGCCTATCAATCTGGTCTGTCATTTTAAAAGGATTTGTTTTTTCTAATTTGGAATGTTTTCCTGGGTGTTAGTGCAATTTTAAAGGAGTATGGGTTTTTTTTGTTGTTGTTTCTTTTTTGTTTGGTTGGTTGTTTTGGGTTTTGTTTGTTTATTTCTTCCAAATAAAAACACTGATTATTAAAAATCAGTTCTGAAATCAAACAGATACTTGTCTAGCAGATATTTATGCATATGATTATGGCTGTGCACATAAACATCACCAGTGGGGCTGTATACTTAGATTAAATCATACATAAATATTTGCAACATTCATTTGTGAATTAAAGGATAATTTTATGGCCAGTTTCAGACATTCAAAGTAAAATCATTAGATGGATACAGAGATGGATTCAAAGCTTAGTGAAGCTTTGTGAGATGGGCTGTTTTCTGTATTGTTTTTAAGTGCTTTAAGCTTATATGAGTATTTTCTTATTCTCTGAGAAGCAGCACTTTTTAATGAAAGTTCAAAATCTTGCAGGATCTAACTTTCAAGTGGAATCGAAGTGCAGTAACAGTTGATGAGAGATGACAAATTTGGATACTACACATCTCATACATCCTATGTTAAGCGGTTTTTATTTAAATTTTGGCACTAAAGGAACAGGAATCAATAATTGTCTATTATTTTGGTACTTCAGATTTTTAAATGAAAAAAAAAAAGGATGAAAGATTGCATCACTTAATAATAGATGGTACCTGTATCTAACTGGAGGGGAACACCCAAATCCTCTGTATAATCCAAGCTGAGGTAGTAATGGTTCTTTTTTATTATTATTATTTTAAAACTTAAACATATCTTACTTTTTGTTGATAGTTGGTATTACTCTCTCGTGACATTCATATTACACTGCTATGATTAGTGCTGGCTGAAGAGAGGGTGAATCTTGCTTAGTTTTTTTAAGAAGTTTCACAAGCACAGCAGAGCTGACTGCAACAGCTATGTCTGCTTGACACAGCACAATGCTGTGAAACCTTACCCATGGTATTTCCATGGATGTTAGCACTAACGCTGCTTTTGCTTCAATGACAGGCACCCATACACTCTAGATTGTTGCAGCTTGTCAGCATTGCAGCCCATGTTAATGATCTTCCAGTCTCAGGAAGACTATTAAGTACTTGCTTGGTGTAAAGCTCCGTATTCATGCTCTGTTTCTGGCTCCAGACAGTTTTATTTTGGTGCTGTGCTGCACTCCACTGTACTCAGTAGACTTCAGAACAATGGTACTGCAGCTTGCAGCCCTGTGGATGCCCTTCAAACAGCTGTCAGTATAATCCATGAGTCCATGACCATCTATGAAGAGCATTAAAATTTATTATTGGGACTTCAGTGACTGATCTAGCTCAGACTGAAACACAAATACCAGGAAGACATTCATTAAGCTTCATTTGGGTAGTGCACAGCTGAGACAATAACATGGTGTAAACTTGGGCTTTTTAGAGATGTTCCTGTGTGACAAAGTAAAAATGGACACTATGTCCTTTAAATCAGCACTATGCAAACTTGGAGCACTTGTGCTTACTTTACCAGAGCCTCGGTAAGCAGATGGTGCAAGCCTGCCAGTGAGTACTATACATCCCAGGTGATATTTCAGCAAGAAAGATCTGTTAGTCAAGAACATTCTCCTTCCAGTCAGTGGGGGAGAAATTTATAGAGCAATGTGTTATGGGACTGCTGATTTCTGAAACAGAAGATGGCCTTTTTATTTATTCGTTTGGGATTTTGTTTTTATAGCTATGCTGGCTGGTTCATCTTGGTGTCTTTCAATGGAGCTGAGGCTCTGGAACAGTCATGCTGTATGAATAAGATTGTCTGGTTAATTTTTTTTTTTTTTTAATACTTATGATGGCACTGAGATTTCTCTTCTCAGAAAAAAATATGTATTCCTTTCTGCTGATTTATTTCTGACTTGTGCTGTCATAAAGATTCTCCCAGGACATTTGTTGTTCACTCAGTAATTTAAACTTTGTGAATTTCTTTAAACTTTGTTTAAGTTAAGTCCCAGTGTATTTTCCTCTGAATAATGTTTTGCACTCAGTCTCTGAAAAATGGTTTGTGGGGGTTTTTTTTATTTATTTATTTACTGGCATCTTTTTAGTTCCACTGACAGTTTTCCAGCTCTTGCTAACAGACCTCTGGTCAAGTGTCCTTGGAGAAAAGCAGACACAGTACTCTCTACTGGAATATTTCTGAATTTGGAAGCACATTAATAGATTTGAAATTTTAACATTCTAGGGAATGACTACTGCAGGAGTTATTTGAACATGCACTGTTTTCAATACTGTTTTCCTACTCCTTGATATGCTGCAGAGTCTCCATTTAGTGTACCTACACCTGTGGGAAATACTGTATGAATATTTTGTTAGCATTTTGGTCACATAAGTGGAAAACAAGTTTGAAAGCAGGAGGAAAACTTCAGTGGAGAATGAGCTCTTCTCATGTCTAACATACTTGAAGCACTGCAGTCAGGACGGGTCAGTTCTTCCTGCTGTAGAATAATCATGCATATATTTGAGTTGGAGTCTGCTTTGATGGAGGGATGCCAACAGGCCTCTTAGAACTAGAAAATGTTCTTAATAAGTCGCCCATTACATTGTTATAGTTGCTGAAATCGTGCACCCAGTATGCCACAGCCAGATGTGTATTGAAAGCATGCAGCAAGCCCCAAATTAACTTTGCCCACTTGGAATTTAGTCACTTCTTACTCTTTTCTGGGTTACCACCATCAAGGATGGAGGTGCAGCTCCCTTCCATGCTTTCCCCAGACAGCACATCCCACTGGGCTGCAGGGCTGCAGTTCTTCAGGGACATGTTGCACGTGCAAAGGGCAAGTGCACACTGTCCTTCTGTGTGATATGTGAACTGGGGTAGGCTTAGACAAAGTCTTATGCTGTGCCGTGTCTTTGATAGGACCACTATATTGAAGAACCATATATAAGGACCACTATATGAAAGAAATTAGAGAAAACATTTTATAGCAATTAGTACATCTTGGGAAACCCATTTTGTCCTTATATGCTTATAATTCTTTTATGGATGTGTCCTCTGTGGATGTAATCCAAGATCTTTAATAGTTATCAGTCTATTGGGAGGAAGTCCGGTGTGGTGAAAATAATGTTTTCCTAAAGCTTAGCAAAGCTGGATAAAGTTATGAAGAACTTTAAAAAACACGACATGTGGTCAAAGCACTGATAGTTTCACACTAAGCTTTTAGAATCTCAGAATGATAGGGGCTGGAAGGGACCTTAAGAGGTCATCTAGTCCAACCCCCGTGTCAGAGCAGGATCACCTATACCAGGTCACATAGGAACTCATCCAGGTGGGTCTTGAATATTTCCAGAGAGGGAGACTCCACAACCCCTCCAGCCTGTTCCAGTGTTCTGTCACCCTCACAATGAAATAATTCTTCCTCCTATTTCCATGGAACTTCCTATGCCTCAACAAGAAGACAAATATACACAACTAGAAGCCAAAAGCTAAATATTAGATCCTTTAGGAAGCAAGGAGTGATGTATGGATTGGGTGTAGGTACCTTGCCTCTACAAGATGTTGACTTTGTACGTGAAGTGGTACGGATGGTTTCAGTAATATCAAGAGATACCATGAAATGTCTAGCTAAAGCAATTTTCAGAAACTCTACCTCAATATAATGACATAGTTTTAAAGTAGAAATCATCATGAATGACTGTGATAAACAATACTCACATTATTAATATGAAAGCATAGGTCTGATTTATCAATGAGGCATATCCACAAAATGGATAAGCTACCCAAGATTGTTTGTGTTATCTTCTGGTTTTGTGCTCATAACCAAAATGCCTGACTCCTCTCTGAGTTGTTGTGAACTGTATGCACTGACATATACAGAACGGCTGTCCTTATTGTTGCCAAAAGGGTTTCATTTTACAGATGAACAGCAATGTCAGTGGGGGCATGTATTGTTCTGATTCACCCTTAAATACACTATGGTCACTGTGATGATAAAGAACAGATGTCTATAGAGCTCGTGGCTGTGGTTGGAAACCAGCAATGAGTCCCTTCAAGCTGCAAAGGTCTCTTCCTGTAGAAAGCACATGACAACTGAGGTTTGTATTGCCAAAATTAGAGCTGTCAAGCCGAAAGGTACCAGAAAGGTGTGTTTGACATAAGCTGAGCTCGCTGTCTGACCCTTCCCATCAACCAAAGGCACAAAACCATGCTTCGCGACTACATTTTTCACGAGTTTGCTTTGCTTTGCCATCTGTGCTGCCAACTGTTCTTCTACTGTATATCGTCTGCCTGAAGAAGTGCTAAGCAGGTGTGGCACATGTTTGGCTCATTTCTGCTTTGCATGTGTAATGTAATTATATTTGACAGACTTGGTTTGATTGAGAGAAAACTATGAATTGGATTAAATGTTTTTTGTTTAGACTTTATTAGCCAAAGATGCCATTGCATAATTAATTTGTGAATAAGCAGCAATCTTGCAAATGAGGCAGTGAATCAAAAGCAGAGGAAGACATTATAGCCTCTTCTCTGGATGAGTTTACACATTTCTTATTTGTAGTATTCATTAAAAATACATAAAGGAAGGTTAACAAAACATTGCAACAAAGAACCACAAATAAACCAACCAGCCACGGAAGCCTTCATATATGCATATAAGTCAAAAAAAAAAGCCACCACAAAAACCAGAGCCTATGCTAGATAGTAACTCCCTTGGTATTTAAATTCTATCCCTGAGTGCATTCTGGTCATCTCCACTGCTTTGGAGCAAGAAATGTTTTTATGTAGGAAGTATAAATGCAAAAATTTTTAATGTAAGGAATTTTTCAATGTTAACCTCTTAAATTTTACTTAGAGAAGATGCTACTGGTCCACGTTTTGCTGGGGCAAAATTTGTTGAGGAGAGCAGAGGCTCCTGCTCAATGTTTCTTGCTTGGACTTCTGTTCTTGCTTGAGCTTCTCCTGACCCTGTTTATCATTCTTCTTGTTCCTGAGGACTGCTTTCTGCCATACTTCTTCTGGGCTGAGTATGGCTTTGCATACTTTATATTGGCATTTGGATTAGTTTGGGTATTTCATTACATTTGTTTTCATTTTAACCCATGAGTCTTCTCTCCTTTTCCTAGTCTCCCTGATCTGCAGGGAAGGGGTCATTCTGTGACAGAGAAACTGCTAGAGATTAGCCCTGGACACAGGCTAAACATAGACACTGTTCTTTACATTTTAGGGATGGAAGGGTTCTGATTTAATTCCTGTGCTTCAAAATATTTGTAGTTGCACCTGTTTCTGCTTTGTCTTTAGGTGATATAAATCATTCAATTGCACAAACCATACTACTCAGAAGGGAAGGAAGTGCAGTGATATGGTTAAGAACACACTGCTGCAGCTTACGTATTTTCTTCTAGGAACACAGCCTTGACCTTAACTGTTGTTCTTTACCCATAGGCAGAGGGTGTGGGACCCTAGTGAGGTTACTCAAGGACAAGAAGGCCTCTTGGTGCTCTCAGAGCCTTGACACCTGATGAGATTATTTGAGATAAATCTACTACATTTCACATCAGTTTCTCTACTTGATTCCTTGTTGGCTGATGCTCATCTTTGAACATGCTGTCCCAGTCAATCTTCCTTCTCAACACTATCATGCACACTTCATAAACTCCCTTTGGGTGCAATATACCAGTTCATCTCAGTGTAGCAGGGATAAATAATATCTAGTTCAGATGTGCCAGGATGTTTTCACTCTAGGGTACCGAAGATGTAGGCTTTACTTGAACCGAAGACAATAGGTTAAAGTGAAGGTGTCCTAAGGTAGTCCTTGAAAAGATGAAGCCTGGATTATGAGCTTCCTTATTTTTTTCTTTTCTTTTTCCTTTCCTTTCTGTTTCTCAGTAGTATAAAGGAAAACTGTTATTACAAGTATTTGTCATATTTTTTTTTATTGTGTTGTAGTAAGAAAAATAATGATTTTTAATTATCAATACTGTTGAGGTACTAACTTCCATATTAGCAACACAGCTTAGCAACAGTTTAGTCAGAACTAATGCACAAATTGGTCCTCTGAAAGTGCAGCTTATGAATTAGATTATAAGGCTAGTGAGTTTTTAATGGTAAATTAATGATTTCTCTTAATTAAACTTTTGTATTATTTTAGTTGAACGTATTCCTTTATGTCAGTATGTGCAAGTAAAATCACCAATGCCCCACATAATGGGTAAGAGAGCAAATAGCTTTTATTCCAGAACAATCGTGTTCAAATGCATCTTCTGTGGTAAAACAATCATGTTCAAATGCATCTTCTGTGGTAAAGAAATGAAACAAATAGGTTGGAGAATTTTTGACAGGTTTAGCTATCTAATTTCTTCCTGCTGCAACTTTTTCATTTAGATGTGAAACATTGTTCTACTTCTGCTTCCCAGCAGCGTGCTGCATTTCTTCTCTCAGGTGTAGTCATCTCAGTCTGGCAGGACAGATGACTGATGCAAGGTCATTTAGTAAAAATTTTTCTTTCTTCTAATTAAGTTACTTCCTATCCTTTGCCAAGGGTTTTATGGGGTGGTAAAATGGCTGGTCTCCATATTTACTCTAATTCTTTGGCCACTGCTCAAACCCTACCTTCAGTCACATGCTCTCTATGATTATTATGTTCTTCCTGTGAAGCACTTTAAGCCTTCAGCATTCATGCAGATGTATTGTATTTGCTACTTCAGATAATGGGAGTTTCTTTATTATATCTGCTTTGGATTTTTCCATAAAATTCCAGTCACCTTGGATCTTTCAGAGAAGATGCTCAGAACATTAAGTACTATCACAATGCTGTTGATTTTTCCAAAGACTTTAATACTCTTTCAGGAGCTCCATAATGCTTAACACAGTCTTCTCTCCTTTGTGATTTTTATTGCAGAATTCCACTCTTTGTTGTTTGAGTTTCAATCAACTCCATTGCTTTTCAAATCCCTCCAGCCTTCCCTCAATTTTATTTATCTTAGTCTCAAAGGAAGCTGTGGAAGCTTGAAAGTTATCGATTTTTAAATGAAGAGATTGAAGAAGTTCTTTTACTGAGGTGTCTTGTAAAGTGTTTGAAGGTGGAGAGGCTGTGCTAGGCATGGAAGATGATCTTGTGACTGCAGGGTGGGCTCACTTGACCCATCATGCAACAGTTTTTATTTCTGGCACATTTTTGTTTGTTTGTCTGTCTCAAAACAACATTGTAATACTTGAGGAGATTGTTATTGTCAAGCTTTCAAAGGCAGTGGTGAGCTCTTAGGCGTCTAAGTGTGTAATAGGAGCTATCACCTTTGTAGCAAATGACCTGTGTTTTTAGAGTGCTGCTCAAAGCCACCTCAGTTGGTGTGTGCTTTGTGTCAGGTGTGTGCTTAGCCTCTCTCTGGGGTCTTAATTAGACACTGCACAAATAGGGATCTCTCCACCTCCACTTGTTCTGAAATGTCCAGAAACAAAGCAGGAGGAGAGGAAGAGAATCACAAAATAAGTTGGGAGTACAGAGAGAGGAAAATGCCTTTGCTAATAGAGTTTATCACCAAATAAACCTTTTTGAAGCAAAGCAGACAGAGATGCTTCCTTTTTGCTAAGTGGAAAAAAGTGGTTTCGGATTATAATCCATCACCTAGCAAGCTGTTATTTTCCTCCTTTTAATTCTTTCTATTACACTTCGGATTTGAATAGGGATCCTCTGGGTCACAAATAGCCAGGTCACTTCCCCTATCTCTTATCTTTGTTAATGAGGGAAAGATGTAAAACTAAAAGTCGCTATTAAGCCTCTGGCCTTCTCATGCAGTTAGATCTGACAGTTTAGTAAAATTGTAAATGCTCAGCATCCCTCTGACCATCTTCATTTTTGCCATGTTGCTTTGGGGTTTAATTCTTACTGGACATTGTATGCTGTCATTAATAAAAGATAGTAAAGACAGGAAAAGATGTGAAATATTTTGTGGTAAGGCTAGGGCATGCTGAAAGGGCCTGAAAGAGATTGAAAAAGGTTTCATAGCACTGCAAAACATTGTAATTTGACTAGTGGGTAAAGTTATAGACTGGATTTTGCATTATTTGATTTCATTTGTATTTTCCAAAGAAGAGCGTTAACATTTCCAAACCTGATGCATAAAATCCGTTTTCCTTCAGAGGAGCAGTGTTTGTAACAAACTAGCCCCTGTTTTAGCACTGGTTGGCTCTGACAGATGGATGAGAGGTTTCCATCAGTGTCTGAGCAGTGTTCCAAATCATTGAGGCTACAAGGGAAACTTGGACTTGGGAGCGAACATTATGGTATGGAATTATTTTCATTTATTTTAAATATGTCAATGATGCACAGAATTAATTCTGTCTGCTTGAAGAGGAGTTTAGAGAAATCTTTCATTAGAATGCACTGACTGAAGTTGAGATCCAGCTTTGACACATTAGAAGATGGCACTGATTGCTTTACCGTTGATACAAAAAAACTTCTAAGAGATGACAACTTTGTCTTCTTTTTGCTTGTATTGTCATTTAATGGTGAGCCCATATCTTAGATTCAAGATGTGTTTTAACATTTTCTAAGAAATTATGAACCTACAGCAGAGGTCTCTTGTAATCCCTGCATTTTGTTTGGGGTTTTTTTACATGCTTATGGTCTCTATGATACCTTTAAAAATTTTATCAATTATTTTGAATCAAAGTAGAATTAATTACTACTAGAAAGAGTGTAAACAAAGAGCGTAAAGTTATATTTTTATTTTACAATAGATATTGTCTTCTGAGATTCCTTTGACTCTGTAAATTTTGTCCACTCAAGACCACATGGAAACTCTTTTCCATCTGGCACATCTTCACACATACTCAGTGCCTCTGAGTAGTTCAATGTGCAGAATTTACCTCCCTGTATATAATGCTATGAAGCATTAGACAATGCTGATTATTTAAGTATTGATTCATACACTTGTGATTTAAATTATTGCATGTGACAAAAAAAAGCTATGAAAATTAAGTAGCTGCTTTATTTACAGAGAAGAGTAACACTGGAAGTGCTCTGAAGCTGTTTAAATGGTAGAAGTTAAGGACATTTTTACTTTGAAGTAGCTTAGTCAAAGTAAAACTTGTAATGCTGCAGGCTGGAACTTTCAAAGCATCACAGGGATGTTAGAAGGCTCTCATTGAGTTTCAGTAGGGAGATTCTTAAATTCAGAACTGAATTTAAGAAGATCCTTGGAAAAAGGAGGTTCAGTAGGTCTAGAGGGAATAAATTGGGCAGTTTCTGAACTTCCTTTTAACAGGAAAGAAGAAATATATTAGTACATGTTCTTTTTTTTGGTGCATCTTAATCTTCTTTCCTAATTTAGCAACACTGAAAAGAGGTCCTAAGCCAGAAAGGGATTTTTCACAAGGACTTGTAGTGATAGGACAAGAGAGCACATATTGAAGCTTGAGGAGGGGAGATTTAGACTGGAGATTAGAAAGAAATTCTTTACAGTGAGGGTGGTGAAACACTGGAACAGGTTGCTCAGGGAGGTCATGAATGTCCCCTCCCTGGAGGTGTTCAAGGCCAGGTTGTATGAAGCCTTGAGTGACCTAGTCTAGTGGAAGGTGTCCCTGCTCATGGCAGGCAGGATTGGAACTAGATGATCTTTAAGGTCCCTTCCAAATTCATGAATCTGTGAACCTATGAACCTTGTCCTAGTATGCCACACATCATTAATGGTATAGGTCAGATTTTGCTCTCAGTATTGTTTTCCTGGAAAGACTGGACATTACATAGTTTTGCAGATGTTTTGCTGTGCCTGAGTGAAAGCCAGGATGTTGTTATATCACTTCATTTCATATCAAATTACATTTGTCACATAATGGTAATTGCCAAACACAAGCAGATGCAAGTGTTATCATGCAATAAAACATCACAACTGAGAATGGTGTTTGTATTTTTGTTTAAAAGTTTGGGTTTCAATATGAAACTTTGTAACAGAGTTGGGATGTGAGTTTCAAGATGTCTGTCCTTACCCAAATAGTTTTATTTAGGTTTCAGAAGTAAGAAAAACAAACAAACAAAAAAATAGAAATATTAGCATGTAAACTGTAGAAAGTACTTAGGCTGTGCTGAGATCTCCTCTGTGCTGCAAGCATTTCACCACTGTGAGTGCTTTCCTCAGCCAGGACTAACTCTGGAGCAGTGGGGATGGGAAATGCAGGCACAAGTTATATTCAAACAAATTTTGTGTACAGCAAATCACACCTTGTACCATAAGCTGCATTTTCATTAGTCAGGTTGACCTTTATTGAAAAATAAAAATGCAGTGCATTAGGACAAATTAATCTGCAAAATGCAAAACTAAAATGAGAACTTTTTAGATTTTTTTTTTTTTAATTTATGGGAAGAAACTTGTGTAAGTCAACATTTTGTAAAAAATGGAGGCTCCCAAATCCTTTTAACAGTTTGTTATTAGTAAGACTTAAATTAGTTTGGATTTGGGTTAGGAGAATAATTTTTCTGAATAATTTCTTTTAATTGATGCAAATACAAGTAGAAAACTTTTGAATTTACAGATATTTTAATCGCTATAATCTCTATTTTTTTTTTTCCCTCCCCCACCCTATCTGCATTCATTACAGCCAGATCAATGAAAATTGATAAACCCATGATGGAAAAAAAGAATGTATTTGTATTCATTACAGAGGATCGGAGATAATAATAAAAAGAAATGTTGTTATAGTGAGATATAAACCCAACCTAAGGAATTGTTCAATATGTGAATAGCTAGATACATTTCATTACTGTGATATGGAGCAGCTTGATAGTGGAAGCCAATAATTTAAAAAGTCTTGAGCACAGGGTTATGCTGACTATCCAGTTCAATACGTTAATTGACAATAAATCTTGCTTGCCTATAAAAAGCACTTGACTAGTCATTTTCAAGATGGTCATGATTTTTTATGGTGCGGAACTTTTAATTTACAGGGATGATAAAAATAGATTTACTTTCAGCCACTTGTATTTGATTTAATTACCTAATCAACTATAAATCATCTACTATTGAAAAAGTAATTTAACAGAGTTGATATTTTGTCATCATTTTTTTCTTAAGTAAGAAAGAGCCTTTTGTTAAAGGAAAGCTTTAGAGGAATTAAAAAAGTCTATCCTCTTAAAGAAAGAGTTAGAAGTTCAGAGTCAAGAAGATTCAATTTACTGTATGAAGATCTTGATTTTTGGAAAGATTTGTTTACAGTTACATAATCTCATGTTAAGAAAGCAGATGGGAAAAGTGCTGTATGGCAAAGGAGTACTTATGGATATCAGTGATCCTAATCAGGCCTTGCACAACAGAGCTTTCCTGTCCAGGACAATACCATGCCATTCAGTGGTCAGAAACCTACAGCACAACCATGGAGAAATAACTTACTGTACCTTGTCCAGGCAATGAGCATGGAAACCAATCTAAGTCAGAATAGGTGTGACTTGATAGAGAATTGGAAGGCTTTCTATTGTGACTTGAACTCCAAATTTTAATTCCTAATTGAAAACAGGATGATATGGTGTTTTTTTTTTTCTATATTTTAATAGCTGTCTCACACAAACTACTGTAGTACATGAAAAAATCTGAACAATTAAAGTGTAGATTTAAACAAGCAATAATACTCAGAGTGAAGAGGGATGAGCTTTAATAAATAATAGGTGACAATATTCAGAATTTTCCACATACAGACAATCTCATTAAATAAGCAAACAGTATGCTGGGTTGGAAATATTTAATCCTATAAGATGTAGGCTCCTAAAGTCTAGCTCGAAAAATATTCTGAATCTCATAAATGCCATTAAGACAAGAATGGGTATGACAACCCCCAAACCATGTTTGCAATGCTGATAGTGCTCTAGATGAAAAAAGTTCCAGATAAAGAGCTTTTTGAATATATTCAGAGAGAAATTTTAGTCAGATGGATTACAGGTGTCAAAAAGGAATCCAAACATTATAAAATAAGAATTTACTGTAACATTTTTGCCATTTGGTATTGTTTGATATTAATTTAAAATAGAAAAAAAATCTTCAATTCACTATGGACATATTTTCTACTGTTAAGCTGGAGAGGAGGAAGAAAAATGAAATGCACATAACATTATTATAGCTAACAAAACCCACCATCAACAAAGAGGACTAAAAAAGTGTATTCGTGTAGGATTATTAAAATTATAAAAGCTAAGAAAATAAAGATAAGAACAGTCATGCCATTAACATTATGAATGAAGAAAAATCAATGATCAAAAATATCTTCTGGAGAATTCAGGTCACTTTTATGAGTTGGGAGCAAAGCCAGCTTCTATAGTAAGGGTAAAAGAATCATGCGAGATAATGAAAACTGAACCAGAAACTAGAGATCTGAAACTAAATTACTCTGCTATCTAGAAGGCTTTATTAAAGTTAAGGAAATAAACACAAAGAAAAGTATGTATGTTAATAAAAATGTTTATTTTTCTAATGTGAAACAGCAGTTTTTTTAAAAACCTGAAGAAATGGATATACTATAAATCCTATAACTTCTTCCAAGGATGACTTAGGAACTTGGCATTTTAATTTTCACAATGAAAGGTTTTATTTTGGGAAGTCCATAGTCTAATTCACAAGCAAGATGAAATGAAATCTGCCTTCACAAATCTCCTCACAACTACCATAGGTAAATGAAAATTGCCATACTGAGTTAGACTGGTACCCTTTTATCAGACGAGGCTGAGATGAGGTCCTTGGAAGACAGTATAAGAAACTCTGAATATGATAATTAGGTCATAGTAACCTACACAGAACAGCTATTTTTTTCCTACTCAGTGAGCAGTTAGATTACAAAGGCAGGAAGATTATGTTCTCACCAACCCTTCAGAGCTTCTTTTAAACCCTCTTTTACTTAACTTTTAGAATTCATGGCATTTTAGAACAGTTATTTAGTACAACTACTCATGTATACTGCTGTGGAGGAGCCTTTGAATTACGAGCCTTCTATCTTCATTAATTTATTTCTGCTTTGGGGCTGGATATTAATTTTCTGAGAACAGACCGATGTCTGGACTGTATGCAGATATTAGTTGACTCTATGGTTTTGCTCAGTATAAGAAATTCTAAATCAAATCTATCTTGATGCTATGCCTTGGTGTTTCCTTCCTCATAAATGGGCATGGCCCCAGCACATGTTACACAGTCGTGTGAGGAACTCCAGCCTTTCTGTCCATAGGACAAGTAGAAATGGGCAAACTTAAATGGGCAGGAGGTATGTGGGAAGTGTTGCTGATCTGGATGTGTCAGACTTGCTGCAAATGGGTTTACATATAAATAGTTGCTCTGCAGTGATGACACGCATCATCTTCTGTTGCTGGACACAAAATCTCTGCCCAGAATGAAACAACAGCAAATTTAAAGGATAGAGAACTTCAACAGCATTTTCTTGTAGTTGTGTGTAGTTACTATGCCTGTAGTTGTTTTATTCTTCTGTGATTAGCAATATTTCTATATTGGCTTACTTGAGGAATACTCATGTTTATGAGCTGGCCATGCATGAAGTCCATTTGACAAGCATATAAGCCAGTAATTAAGTTTCTGAGTATTTCCTAGGGGGAAAAGATTGTCTTGGAAGTCCTTCTGTTCAGTGGTGATTGAGTGCTCTTTTGGCCCAGAATGACACTTCAGTACCAGAAGTCTAAACATAATGTTGTGTCTATACTTCTCATCTGCGAAGTCCTAACAGATTTGTGTTGTGAAATTTAAGCACAGAATGCAAATCTCAAAATAAATACCATGATGAGCACTATGCAAGACATGATCATTCTTTGAAATATTGAGGAGTACTTTATTCCCTGATGTACTAAGTTTGTATGGCAAGATTTTGGTAGCTGGCAGCTACAGGTGTGGCTTCTGTGAGAAGCTGCTAGAAGCTTCCCCCATGCCCAATAGAGCCAGTGTCAGCTGGCCCTAAAACACACCTGCTGCTTGTCAAGGCTGAGTCCATCAGCAGCAGTGGTAGTGCCTCTGTGATAACATAACTGTGATGGAGAAGGAGACTCGCAGTGGAGAAGTTCATGAAGGAATGTCTCCCGTGGGAAGGACTTCATGCTGGAGCAGGGGAAAAATGTGAGGAGTCCACTCCCTGAGGAGAAGGGACAAGCAGAGACAAGGTGTCATGAATGGACCACAAGCCCCACTCCCTGTCCCCTCTGTGCAGCTGGAGAGATCGGGACTAAAGGCCAGGAAGAAGGGAGGGGTGGAGGAAAGGTGCTTTTAAGATTTGAGGCTATTTCTCATTATCCTAATCTGATTTGGTTGGAAAAAATCAAATTAACTTTTTGTGGTGAAAAGCCTATGCTCAAGGCTATATCCTTAAAGTGGTGGGACATGGCCTACCTGTTCAGCTGGAACCCCCTCTCCCCTCTGGAGTGTGGGGGGAAGGCTGGGCGCCACTCTGTCTGAGTAGACCATCTCCAGGGTCATTTGGGACAATGGCACGCCGACGACATGACAATGCTTGGCTTTGTTCATGAGTTATGTTCACATTATATTTGGTGAAACATCAGTTCATTGGTCAATTGCTCTGTTTAACAAGGATGCTCACTGGACCAGTGTCCGTGTGGCAAATGTTAAATAGGGGTTGTTTTGGAAAACTCGTGTTCCGTGCCCGGTATCCGTGTTCGGTGCTCCGTGTTAATACCCGCGCCTGTTCCCGTGTGCGTGCCCGTGTTTGCCTCGTGCCTTCTGCCGCCTAGAGATCCGCCTTGCCCGGGACTCGGACCGGCAGCGTTCGAGCGCATTGCCGCAAGGCGCCGCTTCTGCCCAAAGGACCGGCACCCTCCCCAGCTGATCTCCGTAAGATCGCGGAAAGGGTCGCTCCAGCTTCGCAGAGGAGCCGCTTTTGGCCGTATCCTGCGGCCGCATCGACCAGGGTTTTCCCCTGGAGCGGCAAACTTGTTTACACAGGCCAACGGCGAACTGACTTGCAAAGCCTCCGGGAATCCCCGGTAATCTTCCAGGACCCTTTCTTCCGAGAGAAGCCGCAACCACGCGGCACGGCACCACGCGGTCGGCGCCATTTGTATCACGTTATTACGATACATCCGTGCTACGATTTCCGGGACTATAAAATAGTATCAAGAAAAGAAACCTTGAAAACTTTCTTAAGTTAGTGAGTAAACTGAACATTTCTTCATAGAGTTTCTGGGGCAGTTTGTGCAAACTGCCTGTTTGTGGGCTTGCCGATTCCTGACAAGCACTCACCCCCCCTTTCCCCCCCACCGCACTCCAATTTAGTTTCACTTTCTAAACATACAGATTTCCTCAAACTATTCAAAGTGCCTATATATATACATTTTGCAGAGTTGATTTTTTCCGACTGAATACTAGAACCTGTAAATACAAATCGTGTATCACTTGTAATACAGTGTTAATAAATATTTATTAAACCTTTATAAATATCTGTGCCGCTTATTCTCGGCGAGAATTTACATTTCACAACACTTTTCCCCAAGTCTGGTCTATTTGGCCCATGAGGGTAATTGATGAGTAATCTCTCCCTGTCCTTATCTCAACTCATGAGACTTCTGTCAGATTTTTTTTGTTCTCCTGTCCAGCTGAGGAGGGGGAGTGAGAGAGCAGCTTTGGTGAGCACTAACCATCCAGTCAAGGTCAACTCACCACAGCCAAGTAGACATTGGGCTTGTTCAAAGCCAGATGATGCTTTTAGGTGTTTCTGTAGGTGACAGGATCTACTCTAAAATTTACTAGCACACAGGATGAGACACTGTTGCCTGTTTTGGTGGTGCAGACAGTTACCTGTATTAATTTGTCTGGCTTATCTGTTAGCTCCCTAGGAGCTCTGGACATAGAAGTGGAGCACTGCCAGGCAGGTTGTCTCATACAAATCATCGTCCTTAAGTGTATGGTAACTTTCGTTTTAATTAGCATGTAAATGCTGAAAGGTAAAGGATACAGAGCTGCAGCACATTGAAGGAAGTAGGAGAGGGGTGGCAATGGGCGAAGAGCAGGAATTTTTGAAGTTCATACTACTCCAAGTAGTCTGTGATGTGGTCTCTCAGGTCTTAGGAGTTTGCGTCTCAAAATATTTCCAAAAGATAGCTAGGTCTTCCTTTTCCTGGCAATACAGGGCAACCAAAGACACAGCGAGACAAACGCACAGCCTGTGAACAGCAGCCATAGAGTTCCCATAGCAACTCCATGAACACCCTCAGAAGTTTCTTCCCCCTTCCATTTTTTTTTTTTCAGTGCTTGTATACCTTATCAGGCTAAATGTTTTAAAGATGTAATGTGGATTAAATGAACCCTGCATGAATTACTTTAGAAAGGAAGAATAACAGAAAACGGTAAAGAAGAGAATATGGCATCGGTAATTATTTTGACGACTGTTTATTTTGATGTATTTAGAGGTAAATTTGTTTCTTTTTATTTTTTATGCAGATTTGTGCATTATGATAGTCTTTCTATTCCCAAAGAAGCTATGATAAACCACACTGAACTCAGTGTTATCAGTTATAAAAATGATGTTTGGGATGGGGAACAAAGTGTGATATATAACAGAGTATAATTGAGTCCTCAGTTTTAAAGGTATTTTCACTAAGAATTCAACCTTTTCTCTATGTTCAAGGACCACTAAAAGTTACATCAGAGGTCTCACAATTATTAACATTTAGCCTTATTTCTACTACTGTTCCCATCACAATCTTAACAAATTAATACTTATCACATTCTCAGACAGAAATATTAGAGGGACTTGAGGAGTTTCCTTGGACAACACCACAACATCATCTTTTCAACTGTGTGTCCTTGAAAGGTACTCTGTTCCCATATAAGAGCTGTGAATGATGCTGCACTGTGGCTGCTTTCAAAGAATTAAGGCAGACTATTGCATTTGTTTGTTTTCTGAGGAGCACTGAGTCTGATCCAAATACATTTTGTGTTGTTTTGTTTTGTTTTTTCTCTTTAGGATGAACTGTGTGTGAAGTACACATCAGATAACTGGCATTTTTTCTAACCTAATAAATGAATAACAAAGCCTTTTAAATTGAGAAGAAGGTGTCAGAATTATTTAGAAGCTATGGATACTATCAGGACGGGGAAAAAAAATAATTTTCATTATTGTAAGAAGACTGTGACTGCTTTTAAATAAACTCAGTCCTTCCTGAAGGCACGAAGTAAAAGCTTTAACTTCTTTCTGCTATTACTGCAAATCCAAGTATAAATTGTGAATTGACCCAGGCAACAATTCCTTTAGTTTTAACCTTTCAAACTATAAAGAGGTGTAACTTTTTCTCCACTCGGTGTTTGCTAAAAATCGTGCTTTATTATTTTCCACATAACGATCAGGATGTTCTCTGAACATTTAAAGCCTTTTAAGGTTTCTGACTTCGTTTTCTAATGCAGATTCCCTAATTCCCTCTCCGAGAGCAAGTTTGTGTGTCACATCTGTAGTGTTCCTAATGAGCTGCCAATGAGGCTTTGCAAACGTTGGGGCACAGACGATAAGGTGGTGGTGCTAGGGAGGCTGATCTAGAGCTGGTTTGGTGAGCAAGGACTCTGTATGTGTGAGTCTCCCTCCCTCTACTTCCCCGCTGTGTAACTCCAATGCCCAAAGCTTTAAGAGAATAAAAAAGATTCTTGATTCCACTCGGATGCTTTCTTTATTCGATTAGCACTGCTTTGTATACTCTACTACAGAGTAGGAGTCTTGCAGTTTACATTCCTAAATTCCATAGCTGAAAAGAGAAGACAAAATCCTCACCCAACAGTAGGGAATGCCTTTGTCAAAATTAGTCTCACATTCAAAATTGAAGATCACATTTTGAATTGGTAACAGATGGAGAAGAGCTGATGTTTGCCTTAGTGTCTATAATGCTCCTCAAGCTACAATGTGTTTTTATTTCTTACATAGTTCACTTTAGTCTTATAATTCTAGTAAGAACCCTTATAAACAAAACAAGGCACTTTTAGTGTCTACTGTCTACTGATTCCCTTCTCCAAAGAATGACAAGTGTAAACTTGTTCAAATTAAATATGAGTTAATTAAGGTGAAAGTATTTCATGCTTTTCATTACTTATTTTGTCAGTCAGATTATATTAATCTATTTAGTCTGAAGCATGGTTTTTTCACTGAAAATAGTGAAATTAATGGTGGTGAAGAATTGGTGAATTCTCTGCTTCTCAGGAAATGAGCAAAACTGAAAGACTTAAAGAGCAAGAATTGCTCTACTTGTTTTAATTACCTTTTCTGTACAGCCATTTTGGATCAAATTAACCTTTTTGGTACATGTCTCATATGTAAAATGTGGGAAGCTACATTACTCTGGGAACAGTGTATGGTCCGTTGTCATTATGGAACATGGCCACAGACTATTATTCAACATTTTTGCAAGTTAAGAAATAATTTTAATGTGCTTTTCCTTGCTGTTTAAGCTGCTTACTTACCAAGTTCAATCTTCTCTCTAAAAGAGACTCTTTATTTGTGAAAGTATTTATACAAAGAATACTGGCATTATTTTATAGTAACTTTCTAAAGAACCAGACAAGTCTATTTGAAGCTTTTCTTTGGTGTTAACTAGATATTTTATCATAAGTGAGCAGGGCGTTTCTGGTTCACTAGACTTTATTGCTTTCTTGAATGCACTTCAACCTTATTCACAGTTCAAGTTTATATAATCCTTATGCCTTTCATACTTTTAAATCCTTCGCAGTGTTTTCTGTATATCTGACTCTCATCCACAGAACTTGGGTCTTACAATGCTTTCCTGAGCTAGCATAATTCTGCACTGGGAGTGAAATACAGATTTTGACCGATCCCTTTACTGCTCATAAACAAACGTGGGCAATGTTTTGTTTAGCACTCGAATCCCCTGACCTTAGTTTTCTCCTCTGAAACTCCAAATCTATTCCTTACAATAAAAATATGAACTCTAACTTGCTCATTGTTCTTGCTCTGCTGCCCAATGTTCTTGAACTGAGTATGCTGGCTGTTTATGGCTTATCATTTTATTCCCTCCAATATTTTGAATTTTAAATGCAAAGAGAATTTGGTTTGTGTGAGTATGTAAACAAACTTGATATAGGCCAGTCAGGTTACAACATCTTTCCTGGACTGGTAAAAGCTTGTCTATCATAACTGTGGGATTACTTTAATATTTCACATTACACAACTATGCGGTTCACAAAACCCAGTTGGACTATTTGGAAATGATTTGGTGCTCCTCTTAGGTGTTACTAGACACACTTGATGTAGATGATAAAACGTGTGCAGCTACTATAAAGTCTTAGATTGATGAATATGTAGCTTGGAATAATTGTGGATGTTGAGTCTCTTGACTAGCTTCACATGTAGATTTTCAAGTTACATAGAATCAGCTGCACGATATCTGATGCTTTGCAATCATAATTGCCAGTTAAATGATGCACTCGGGCATGGGCCTTTGTCATCCTATCTATGACAAGTTAAGATTTGTGTTTCATATGGATAACTACTGAGAACTGATAGTCATCGTCACTGGGACCTCATGCAGCAGTACAGCATCATACAGAGCAGTCTTATGTCACAACCTTCTGGGTCAGGCCGATCAGATTTGTAGCTGTTGCACTGGTTTATGTTACTGTAATGGGTCACCATGCCCAGGAAATGGCTGCAGGGGCTTCTGTGTGGAGAGGGTTGGACTGCCTCACAAATGTGTAGTTAAAATGTGTGTCGGTGTGAGCTGAAATTCCCCCCCCCCACACCAACAATAACCAGGCTAGCTCAGTCTGGAAGCAAATGAAGGCTGTATTTACAAGCAGATGAAATGCAATGAGTATATACAAATATACAAAATTCACAACACTTACAAATATATACAATCAACAGAAAAGCACAATCGATCTCCCTTTGCTTCCCCCCAAGGGGACCCTCCCAAAGGGGCCTCTCTCTCTCCCAGGAGCTTCCCCCCAGACCCTCCTGGACAGAGAAGCAGAGTTTGTTAAGCAGAAAGTTGTTAACTTAGCTGCCAAGGTCAGTAGTGTTATCTTCAGCCAGAAGAGAAGAAGAAACAGCAGCCAGACAGCCCAGCAACTGCCCCCACTGCCAAACGCAGAATGTGCAGAGTGCCTACTTTGTTTTGGGTAATAGTTCTTAAACATTTCTATCTATCCAATGGAAGTGTTTAGAACAATCAGTATTTTGCTTTCTTACACCCAATAGTGACTTATTTACAATCTTTCACTTTCTCTGTTTTGAACTTTGCAAAAAAAAATATTAAAAAGACAGTTTCAAACCATCACAAAATGTATGTTTGAAAATGCATTGTGAGGCACTTACAAGACAGGGTTTGAGCTACTGCAGAATAGCCTTATTTTGGTGGGTCACCTGTTTGGCAGTCGTTACAAATTGAGTGTGTTAAGTTCAAGATAATCTGCTGTGGGCTGCTAAAGCAGTTGCAGAACAGTCATGTTCTCTGCTCTGCTGTTACCACTCAAGGTGTCTGTCTGTTCTTCTGTCAGCTCTCTTTGCTTGGTTTGCCATTTATTTTCACAGAAACCTGTTCAGCTTCAGGGAGCACGATCAGAAAGCAGCCAGGTCTTCTCTTTTGCTATGCAAAATGTTCAGCAAATCTGTTATCCTCCGTCTCTCACCCAAACACAAAATTCCCTCTCTGAGGTTAGAACACTGTGTCAAAGCAGCAAAGCCACAACTAGATATATCTGTGAAGCTAAAAAGAAGACGTTTTCTGACTAGGCTGTGCAGCAGCTGTGTTCCTCAGGCTATGTTATTCAACCCTGAAAGCACAGGGAATTTCTGGTTAGATCCATAAAAATTCTTTTAGCAACAGTATCTACGCTTCACCTTTCCAACCAAGAAATCAGAATATTTTAGCTATTTATCATGGCCATTATGTTTAATTTTTTTTTTTTTTTTGTCCTCCCTATTAGGGACTTTCTTTCTTCTGGGGTCTTCAGTATGATGTTGACTACACTGAGGAAACTGTGCCTTGAAATATACCTACTAACCTGTCCTTTCTAATTGCTCTTTTTCTGAAAATTACTTTTACGGGATTTATTATATTAAAGAGTTGCATTGTTTCAGGCTCATGTGAGTTGCAAAATGCTCCAGTTTTTCTCGTAAAGCGCTGCTCAATGAATGCTGATGGCAGGCAAGCTTAACAGGTTGTTGGTTTTGTGGAATCATTGTTTTTACCTGAAGGACAGGGGACAGCTCTGTGTCATAGACCTGCTCATTATAAAGAGTGAAGTCACGTGGATTGTTAATAAAGTAATAATCAGGAAGTATTCAGTTAAAGATGGATCTTGATGTCATTCCATGTGGGTCAGATAGTACGCCCTTGTTCCTTATGGGCCTTAAACTCTGAGTCAGTCTGTATTGGAATTTCAGGATGGGTAGGCTATTTAGCCTTGTATCATCTCAGATACTTTAGGAGAATGTGATCTCAGAAATTGTGACTAGATGCATAATGCTAAAGTGTTTGCAAGAATGGAATACACTGAGCAGCTCTGAGAGACACAATATCTGCTGTTTCAAAGAATCAGAGAATGTTAGGGGTTGGAAGGGGACCTCTACAGATCATGAAATCTAACCCCCCTGCCAAAGCAGGACACAGAGGAGCACACCCAGGCAGGTTCGGTCATTTGCCATCCAGAATTTGCCATCACTCTTTTATCCCCATTTCAAAGTCTTTGTTAAAAGAAAAGAACTATGTACATATATTCATTTAAGATAACAGGGAGAAGGGGAGGAGGGGGAAAGAAACAAACAAACCCAGGAATATTAGAATTATTTTTGCAGAATCACAGAATTGTCAGGGTTGGAAAGGACCTCAAGGAGCATCCTGTTCCAACTCCCCTGTCACGGGCAGGGACACTTTCCACTAGATCAGGTTGCCCAGAGGCACATCCAGCCTGGCCTTAAAAACTTTCAGGGATGGGGCTTCTACAACCTCTTTGTGCAAGCTGTTCCAGTGTCTCACCACCCTTATGGTGAAGAGCTTCTTTCTAAGGTCTAATCTAAATCTACCTTCCTTTAGCTTGCGTTCATTCTCCCTTGTCCTATCACTACCTGACACCCTAAAGAGTCCGTCACCAGCTTGCCAAATATCTTTTTTGCATTGAAAAGTATTTAAAGAAAAAAATAGATTTTTTTCTGCTGTGACTAATTTTATCATTAAGTAAATTAAACTCTTTTAGCTTTAGGTTTTAAAACTCAACTTATCCTTTCCCACATAGTAACTCAAATGTATATGAATGCTACTAATCCAACTGCCTAGATCTACTCTCATGCTTACTGTTTCAACCTTTCCTGAGAGTACCTTTAGTTAGCTGAACTACATGATATTTTGGATCACTAGGGAGAACAGAACAAACAGTCATACATGCCTTTTTCTCCTATCTCTTCCTGAACAGCAAGGTGATAATATTTTTGCAGTTACTTATCTGAAGCACCCTCTGCTGCACTACTCTTCCACTGAAAATTAAAATACTGGAGTTGGTTATTGTTAAAGGAAATTTTAGTTACTTTATTTTTCAGACCATTTAAAGGAGTTCATGAAGAAGAACATACTTCTGTTCCAGTGAACAGCATGATAATTTTTTTTTGCAGGTTTTAAGGCACTACAGATTATAAGTTTGTAACTACACTGGAATTAAACGAAGAAGGGTATGCAATAAAACACCTTAATTGTTCCACGTTTTCAGGCAGTAGGCTTGATCATGCGTCTGTGTATTACCTGTTCTCTTTAATAGGCAGAGGAGACTATTAGCTGGAGGAGAGACGTAGATGTTTTATAAACCACCTGTACAAATGTAAGGCTATTAAACTGCCTTCTGTTGAGAGTATGAGGCATTTAGATTTAAAAAAAAAAAAAAAGGTTGAAATTGATTCTTGATTTTCTGCAACAGTGTGATGCTTTTGCAGCAACCTTTGATGTGACAAGTCTGTGCAGAAGCTCTTTGTCATAACTTTGTGTCTCAACTTTGGACCCTTGGAGGGCTTCAGAGGAACTGAACCTGGGGGAAGTTGAGGACTGGGAGGTGTAGAGCAGGCAGAGTTCTCTTATATGCTTTCGCTGCTTTGTGGGGAGAAGAACATGGTGATAGGAAAAAAATCAGCTTCCCCTCATTCTATATGAATTTGCAGTGCCTAGTTCAGTAACAAGGCCTGATCCTAAAATTAAAAGTAGATGCATTTCTGTTTGGTTAGGGTCCTAGTAATTTTGCTAGAAGTCAGCAGTTATACATGGGCCTAGCCTACCTGCCTGATCCCCCAGCTGCAGCAGTCAAGCATTTGGCTTCTCCCTGAAACATTTCAAGATAGTGTTTTTAGTATTGATTACATTAATCAGCAGTTGGGTTTCTCCTCTAGTCTAGCAAATCCTGAGTCTGCTCTTGTGTTTCATAAAGTAATGCAGAAAGTCTGAGAAGATGGGGAGTTTTTACTTTCGGAGAAACAATGTATGTTCTTTTGCTTATGGGCTTGTTTGAAATGTATACCACTATTTGTAATTATATACATAATTAATATTATAATGAAATTTAATTATGGGGCACGTTCTTTTATGGTTGTTACAATAATTTTCTGTTGAAATGCAGCCATCTACAGTGTGAAGCAAAGACTCACTACTGGCAATCAATGAGGAAAAAAAGAAAATATTGAATGATTTGACTTTGGCCAGATCTTTTTGTGCTTTACAACACATAGGGTAAATTTAACGAGGGACTTCAAGGACTAATCTGATAGTTATGTCCTGAACGTGAATGGAGATTAATTCAGAATCTGGAATCACACCAGAGCTGTAGGAATTAACAATCAGGTGCATAAAAAAGCATTACCTGAAGTAGATGAAGAGACTATTAGTTCTTTGAAAATGTCTGGTATCTAAGAAGGCTGTTAACAAGGAGACCTTAGTAGAAGAGAAATGAGGGAGGATTTTTTTGAGCAGCAGAGAATTAAGTCTGGTTTCCTGTAATTTTTTTTTTTCAGTCTTAAATGCTCTGCATGTCCCTGTTTCAAATACACACTATTCACGTGTGTATTCCCCTTGTATTGCAACCTCGTTTTTTTAGTTCCCTTCAACACAGCCAGTTCACCCCATGGTTCCTCTCAGAAACCTGCTCTTGCCCTTGGTGTTTCCCTTTCAAATCTCTCCCTTTTCTCTGTGGTCCTGAGAGACCCTTGACTCCCTCCATACCTCTTTCTAGCACTTTAGTCAGTCACCACAGTGAAAAGCTACCTGTGTAGCAATTGGCAAGCTAGCTGTTTCTGACAGAGATGAACCCTCCTGTCTTTGACAAGATATAACAAGGTCTTTTTCCTCTACCCAGATGTCAAGCTTGGTTAAAATTGATCCAGGGAGAGGCTAGAAATATAGTTAGTATCTGAGCAAGAAACAGCTGAAATATATACATGGTGTCATTGGATCAGACATTTCTGAGTCCAATGACTCCTCTGCCTTTTCCTAGGAGACACAGAGGTTCATGTTGCTGGGTCCAACCAGAGTGCCAAACCTTCAAAGGCCTTCAAATAAAAAAAATTAATAACCAAGTCCTGGCTGCAGCAGGGTTACACTTGGCGCCCCTGTCACCAGGACCACAGTGCTAGCAGCTCCCTGGGACTTGGGCAGCAACAGGAGACATCCAGGACTGCAGCCCTGTGGTGCAGATTGACAGTTAAAACCTGTTACAGACCCTTATGCTTTTCCAAAACACCTCTGTCACTGCTTTGTGTTGAAACAGTCTCTAATAAGCAAACAGAAGTATAACCTCTGTTTTTGCTGAAGGAGGCTGCTTCATGACTAGAGGTTGGCTGATCTATTGAAAGCATTGTAGCTATACTATGTATGTGGTTTCCACAGCTCAATGCTTTTTTCCTCCTCTGCTCTCTAAATTCCACACAGACAGAGGTGTAGGACATTATGTGAAGTTTGGTGTATGATATCCTTTTCATGACAGCAATGCTTGACCTGGTATGTCCACTCCTTGTGACTAAGCAGATCCACAGAAGCCAACAGCAAACCCGCTTTGTGGAGAAGACTGATCTGAAAGATATAACAAACCTGAATCACCAAGAACTTTGTCAGCAGGGGGGGGTTTGGGGTAGGTTTCTTCTGTGAACTAAGAACTGGTTAAAAAAACAGAAACAAAGGATAGGCGTAAATGCTAAATTTTCATGCTGCAAGGAGGTTATTAATGAGGTCTCGCAGGGCTTTTTGCTAAACTTTGTGCTGTGTATTTAGAGAGATTTTCTCTGGAAAGTTTGCTTGATGTAAATTTATGCAGGACAATTTAATCAATAGCAGACATGAAAGTTACAGGAGGATCACTTAATATTGAGTTATTGGACTCCAATTATTGTTTATAGAGAAGAAAGTAATTCTAGCTTTACTTATGTCATTATGGGCCCCAAATTAAATGTTGCCACTCAGAAAAGACATCTTAAAGTCATTGTAAATTGTTCTCTTAAGACATCAGGTTAGTGCTGATTTGCTGCCAAAACACTAAGTAGCACATTAGGAATTGCTAGGAAATCAAAAGAGAACAGAGCAGAAAATACTTGCAGGAGGAAAGATTAAACAAACAAGGACAGCTCCACAGCTCAGAAGTTACTTGGGGAAAAAAAACAACTACTACACTGGGGTTCAGTGATGCTCTCATCTAGGGATTTTACACATTTTGTGTAATCAGACAGATGTCTTTAAGTTTTCCTTTAAATGAAAAAGAAGCTCGAATCAATGGGGGAAGAGAAGACAACAGCCATTAATCTGTTCAGCTATCAGCTGAGTTCTGATTCTGTGTGAACAGTTAATGACAAGTTTTGAGTTTCTGAAGTGAGCCTAGGCCTTGGACAGCAAACAATTGCTGTTTCCAGCCTGGGAAAATAGACCTGTTTCTCTCTGAGAGCGAGAGGTACTGAGTGTTGGTATACTTTTGCATTTCTTACAGGCTTAATTGGTATAGCTCTTCTGACTCTCTTACCAAGTGCTGCAAAATTTTAAAATTTGGTTTCACGAGCATGTTCCTCCTTGCTCTTCAAGGACTTACTATATTTTAAAAAATAATGTAAAAGTGAGTCCAGAAAGTTCTGGTTTGTCACTGCACAGAATTAAATGCTGAGAAAAGATCCAGATTTTCAAGCATAGGGACCGTGACCCACTTACTTTCATGACAAACAATCACCTCTAAAAATACTTCTAACCTTTCTTTAACATAGGTTTAAAGCATTTGATGTATAAAGTAAAGCATTCATTGTAGCAAGGCACCTTATTCCCTTACCATTTTAGCAACAGATTTTATTTAAAATAACAAGAACAAACTCCTCAAGCTTTTTATTCAATCTTCAGTTGCACCAGTGACAGTATTATGTATTTGTTTTACCCTGGGGAAAAAAAACATATATAAGTCAATAGCTCACATCTGCTGCTCTGTTAGAACTCAGTGTTGTTTCCTTGAAGAGATGAGACCAATGCTCTTAAAAGAGGAGAGAGGAACAACCCAGCCTGTAAATACTTCTGTTGTAATCTTGCAGCAGTACTTGGGGTACTGATCAGCAAAGGGCATGCTCTCACTTGACACTGCAAGAGGGACCTGGCTGTAAGGCTGCAGAATGAGGAAGCCAGGAGACGTTCTGTTTGTCAGGAAGAAATGATTTCTGAGACTGCTGAGGCCTTTCCTGTATTTTTCCAGCACAAGGAGCCTGCTAATGCTGTCAGCTTTCCCTGACATTGCATGCACATGAAAACCTTGCTCTTTACCTCTTATTACTGTGCTAGCAAATGCAGTTATACTGCAAAATGTCACCATTACCAGTTTGTGTTACTTGCAGGGTGGTTTTATGCTCTGTCTTCATTTGGAAAATGCTTTGCTGGCAGATATATATTTCTCTCCATAAAGCATTCCTACCAATCTGAAAAATAACAGTTTGATCCATAGTGCTGTGTCTAGCTGACAGTGCAAAGAGGAGATTCCTCCGCATGTTCATGCACTATGCATGAAATAGTTACCCAAGCCTAGATGTGATCAGGGAATTAGGCTCCTTGTGAAAATTTCCTTGTATCCTTAGTGATCTCAAGGCTCTTTTTCTTTTAACTTAGATGATGGAAGAAGAATGTCTTAAAACGTCTGTCACAAGCAGGTTAAACAAAGGGAAAGCTGACTTGCCAAGCTGGACATGGGTGAAGGGATTTACAGTAAAGTTCAAAGGCAGCTAAGAAAATTTAGGGAAATGTAAAATTGTGTAAAGCCTGAACAGCCCTAGAGGAATAATAATATTCAGAAAGTCACTTGTTTCGTTTTTTTTCCATTTCAAAACTAACAAAAGTGAATGAAGACTTGGTAGCCCAAATGCTTATTCCTGTTGCATAGAATCATAGAACTGTGGAGATTGGAAGAGACCTTTGAGATCATCAAGTCCAACAAGTCACCTAGAGCTCTCAATCCCACCACTACTGCTAAGCTATTACCACTGCATAATGTCCCGAAACACAACATTCATCCATCTTTTAGGTATCTCCAGGAAGGGTGACTTCGTCACCTCCCTGGGCAGCCCACTCCAACACTTGATAACTGTATTCTGTGATAACTGTATTTCTATGAAGAAATATTTCTTAATACCCAACATGGGACCTCCTCTAATGTAACTTGAATCTGTTTTCTCTTGTTCTATCACTTGTTGCTATTGAGAAGAGACTGAGCCCCACCCCACTCTGACCTCCTTTGAGGGTAGTAGTAGAGGGCAATGAGGTGTTCCCTCAGCCTCCTCTTCTAAAGACTAAACAACTCCAAGTCCCTCAGCTACTCATAAGACTTGTGTTTAAGGCCCTTCACCAGTTTAGTTGGTCTTCTCTGGACACACTTCAACATCTTCATGTCCTTCTTGTAGTGAGGAGCCCAAAACTGAACACAGAAGTCGAGGTGTGGCCTCACCAATGCTAAATCGAGGTGGACAAACACAGCCCTAGGCCTGCTGACCACACTATTGCTGATACAAGCATAAAAACTCTGCCCATAATCTCTGCGTCCAGACACAAGAGTTCACTACTCAATAACACCACCACCAAAACCCAAAAGATGTCTGGTGTCCTCATTCATGGAGGGATGTTGAATCTGTGTTTACTTGCATTCATGGAATGAGCACAAAGCAGAGAGCTTCATTCGGTGCCAGGTAGATTACCATGTTTGTGCCTAGCATGATGCCTAATAATGCAGTTAGAAAACACAAGTCAGTGAAGCAAATTATGGAAAACGCAACCAAATTATGGTATATAAACTACCTTTTTTTGGATCTTAGATGCTGGAAAAATTTAATTTCAGCAATATTATATAAAAAAAAATGAGGTTTAAGAAGAAACATGTGAGTGTAGCTATTGTCAGTTTTAACATGCTAACTAATAACTTATTCTGATCTAGTTTAATACAGAAATTAAAATAAAACTGATGCACACATCAGTCAGAACATAAAAGGTAGTGACTACAAATCCTTGGATATGGTGCCTGCCTAACCAAAATATAATCAATGTCCTGACACTTGCAATGTGACAGACTAAAGCATTACCCATCATGTTCAAATCCAAAAAACGATTAGGTTAATACACATTTTTAACCTCATTTATATTCAGTAATGTATTGGATTTATAATGTTTGGGCTGACTTCTCTGGGTATTCAGGAGTAAATTTAATGGCAGTAATGCTGCCGAAACAGTAAATTTTAAGTGACTATTAGAGAATGTTCATCAGAAAGTTAATGCGGAACTTGGAAGCCTGAGTGGTCACAGTGGAAGTCGTCTGCCAAGAACTCTCCTCGCCCAGAGGAGAATCAGAAACAATAGAATGAATATCAGACACTCATAATGTACACTGTTGGTGTCCAATTAATGGCCTAAAAAGTGGAGAGGGTTTGGCAGATAAGGCAGGGATGAATAAATTACCAAATTTTAACCTGCCAACAGACAATGATGCAGAATTTGTTAAATAGTTTCCCACTCCAAAATAGTCACACAGCATTTTTAATAAAAGTGTCCTATACAGGGGTACCTCACATCCCAGAGAGCCTTGCCAGCTGCAGTTTTGACAACTGTAACCCAGCCACCCCCAAAGATGAACGCTGTTTTAAGATAATTTAGTTCTGAAGGCCCAAACTGGACCCAAAGTTTTCCAGCTGTAAAATGAATTTTTATAGGTCACAGTGCTCTTGATCAGGTTCTCAAAGGACAGCTGTCAGCCAGCACAAGTGGATTCACAGTTATTCATGTTGGCAGTCTCAGCAAAAGGGTTGATGAATATGCAGACACAAGGCCTCCATTAATTGTGCTTCCTGAGATACATTGGCAATGAGGTGGTGTAGTGAGAGTTCTCAGTGTTGCTCTCTTTTGTTACCTTTGTGTTTTAATGAAAATCTTCCTCTCCACAGCTTTTAGTCCATAACAATCTCCTCCCTGTGATGAAGTCTGCGTGCTTGCACATGTACTGCCTGCCTGTGCAAAGACAAGGGCTGTGGGGCTTTGAGGTCTTGCCCACTGACAGCAAATTTGGCATGTACCAACTTGCTGCAATTGGGAACAGAACATATCGCTAGTCCAAGACTTTAGAAAGTTTCAGTTTTCTTTTTCATTATGGAATCATTGTTCTGAAATCCATGAATGTATTAAAGATCTATGAAGATGGGTGCAAGAAATAATTTTGAAGATGTGGGCCTTAGTGTTTTTATGTTTCCAGTTCCCATCTGTAGCAGTATGGCCTTACCTCACACTTGTACTGTAAGGTACATAATCTCCAAATAGGTACAAGAATGTCAGGGGATTGTCTGTCAGAATGTGTGGTAGCAGGTCCACGGAGGAAAAAGTACAAAGAGCAAAACTGAATCATGTCCTTTGTTACCAGAATGAAATGTCAGGTTTAGATATGTGCAGGTATTTATTTATAAAAAGAAATTCAAGAAAGCTACCTAGTCTAGTTGGAAAAGTCTGAGCTGGGATGTGAGCATATATGGATATTCAAACTGAAGTTTAAGCAGAACATGCAAGTTTATGTTTCCAAATGTGCAAAAACCAAAGAGAAGTTCTCAGTAAGCACTTATGGACAGGACCTTGACTTTGCATCCATTCCAGAAGACAGTAGCCAGTGTATTGCCAATGGTGACTGCAGAGTAGTGTGATGGGAAAGTGTAGCCTGAAAACAAAAGGCTGCTCTGTTATTGGATAGTATGAAAATTACTGTGCAGCCTGGGATGATAACCAAAAATGCTATAATGGGTTTTCACTCTGTTTCCAGGGGTCAGTAATCATAGCCTCTCTTTTTTAATGCAATTTGTAAATGGCTCCATCTACTACTGATGACATGTCACTTGTCCCTGCAGCACTAATGCTGCCATGCTGACAGTTCAAATTTTCTGGAAGTGGCCTTAACTCGTAGTGGTTGACAGGAGTTGCTGAGTTCCAGGAATGCAAGTTCAGCCTGGAAAGATGTAGAAAGAGACACTATGGAAAACTTCTGAGAGAAGGCAAGAAGAGTTGGAATTAAGGAAAAGGTATTCTGCTGCTCAAATCTATCTCACATTAGCATCCAGGTGAAGGGATTTTTGACATGCATTCAAAATTCCCAGAGAGATGAAGTCCATAGAATCTATCAAAAAACATAATGCATTCACCTGTAATATATTGAGATATATCTTATGTTGCAAATCTGAAAGTAAAAACATTTTCTGAAAGTAAAAATACCAAAGTGGAAATTAAAGTCTTGGTATTTCCATTCTGCACCTCAGTAGACTAGCAGCATTTCATACCTACTGGACGTTCCATCTTTAAAATGTTAATGATCACAGGTGGTGGAAGGGAAGACTGGATCAGACTTAAATGATTTAGACTCTAAACCTGCTTTAATTCATGTCAGTAGGAAAACTTCCCCATGTTCCAGGGGACCACACTGAGCTTCTAACATGGTATTACATTTCATATTCACGATCTGTACAATTCTCTTTCATCTGTCAGAATTTGTGAATATCTATAGTTTTTAAGACTTGGTATATGTGATATTTCTGTCTTTGCAGGGGTTGGGGTAATCTTCATTTTTTTCTAGGCTTAGAATAGATTTATATTCAGTGACATTTATTAATCTATTTAATAAATATATATGCATATATGTATATTTATATAAAAGAAGGTTTATGACTCTCCAAAATCAAGAGCAAAGCTCAGTAAAACTGAGGAAAGTGAATCCTTGCACGTTGTAAGCAGAGATGTTTGTGCACATGTGGTGGGACACAGCTCAGGTATCATCTCAAAAATGGTAACAGTAGGTCAGGTACAGACTGTTTATGAGCTTCTGGTGGATCACATGGATTTATTACCTTTATCAACAACTGCACCACTTGGGTGCTGGCTTGCAGTACTGAGTGTTATGTCTATGCAGAATGGTTAGCAGGGTGGCTTTTACTTAATTGTGTCGCTCTGGGTCTGTCTCGGAAATGCAGTCCTACTTTCCCACTTCTCTGCTCTGTTTAATTGTTTGTTCCTCAGAGGAGCACTTCTATCTAACTTAGGCACTAACCATTTTAATATGCTGAAGGTTAACTGAAAAAGTTAGGTTTCTTTTTTAATGAAAAAGGAAACCCATATCTGCTCCTCAGGAGGGCTTCCTCTCCAACAGCTAACATGTATTAGCAATTATCCTTCAGAGAAAAAAGCTCTCTAATTACTCTATTACCTCAAGTGCAGAGCATTCACCTGGGAACCCACCAGATCAAGGTTCAGGTCCCATCACTGACTTTAATATTAATTTATGATTTGGCATGTGTGTCTGATAATCAAATAATAATTTGTCCAAGATGGCTGCAGATTGGATTCTAGCTTTTTCAGGAGACTGTGTCTGAAATATGGTTTCACAATTTTCCGAACTGCATTTTAGGGCACGAAATAGCAGAAAATGTTAATAAAGCACTCCAGGAATGCTAAGCATAACTGAATTTCATAAAACTTGGAGTTTTTTCTTTTCTTCTTTCACAAATACTTGCATAAAACTTAGAAGTGTTCTGAAAGTTTGGGGCAGGTTTGTTTTGTTTGGGTGGTTTTTTTTTTTTTTTTGGTGTTTTTTTTTTTCCCTGACCAATCTCTATCTTATTAAAACCAGCCCCTTTTTTCTTTCTCCAGTTACAAGGAAAGCTGTCATTACTGGGCTGATATAGGTTATTAGTTTACTAGGGGTTTCTGATTTAAAGATTTTTCAAGGCTGCTTTAGCTTGTGCATGGACAACCTTGTTACTTAAACATTTGTTTTCCAAAAGATTCATTAACCCTTGAAGTCTTCTTTCCAGTGGTTCTGCCTAGTGCTTACAGACCCTCTGCTGCCGTGTCACACAAACATCTTTTTGTAGCAAGAGATAGGTGTGTCTTCACTGAGTGAGTCATGGCCAATGCTTTCACATCTTCTGCTGTTACCGTGTTCGTCTGTTGACTTCGCATTCATGTAGCTGAGTTGCCATTCAGGTTTCTGGGGTGTGATGTGTGTTTGAAGAAAACGGAGGGAAATATCCTTTTGCTCAGAATTATTGTTAAAAACATTTAATTTCTAAATTTAGCTATGAGAAAAAAACTTGAGGAACATGGAATCTGAAGACTTTATATTATAATTCCTTTGGTAGTAGGACTTCAGGGCAGTTCTTGGTGCTGGTGTCATTTATGAAGGAGCAAGTCTCCTAGGCATTAACACAGCACAAATAAAACTGGTGATAGTTACAGAATAAGTCTTGTATGAATGGGGCTGCCCCTTCTTTCCTGCAGCAGGTTAGATTTTAGCTGGGCATCTTGTATAAGCTATTATGAGTTAAATGAAGGTAAAAAATGGGCTACACTGGTGATATCTATAGAGAGATATTTTAAAAGAAGTTTATGTAGGTAGATACCATTACCTTTAAATGTTTGACAACTGACATTTGAAAGGCAAAATTCTTGTTTATGATATTTAAACCACAGGCAATATTCAAAGTATTTTCTCTGTGTTTATATAGCTATAGTGTTTAATAATTTAAAAAGGAATTTCGGTATGTTTATTAAAATGTAAGAAGGTCAGGTATTCAAAGAGAATTACATCTTGCAAAACTGTAAGAAGTTATTTTGTTATTTATACAGCCATTAATATTACTGAACAGAAATGCTGCACAAATAATAATTAGATAGTCCAAGCAAATTCTTCCTGTTGCTGCTGACTACATCAGGCTAAAGCAGTCCTGTTCAAGTGAAGGCTTCAAATGGCATATTGTTGATTCAGGATTGAGGAAAACCACAAACTCTTCTTTGGCTGTGTGACCAAGGTGACACAATGACTGAAACAGGCAGAGGCTAACAGAATAGTTGTGAATACTGAAGAACATTGACTTCCTCCTTTCCTGTGAGTTGATGGGCATCACTAAAAGAAGCTACATCAAAAACCATACAGCTAATGTATCCTACTGAGGAACTGAGCTTATGTTATTGGCAGAGACTGAAGCCTCAATATGTGCCTAATTAGTAGGCACTAGTCAAGAAGTATACAAAAAACCTGAGACTACAAAAGTCCTGTAACTGTTAGGAGAATGTGCTGAGATGGCATGAACTAACTAATTGTGTATAGGGAAACTCAATCATTAAAACTTAGGTATAGTGAACAGACAGAGCTCACTCTTTGGCTGAGATGTACCTTGCGAAATATTCAGAGGAGGCCAACAAGCTTTGGACTGCCCTTGCTACTTTAATAATCCGCTAATGGGAGGGACGTTGAAATGAATTCATTTACACATCAAAGAGCCACAATAAGGTTCATTCGTGTAATTCTGTTCTTTCATCTGGACATCAATATACATGTTTACAGGTAAGAACTTAGTGACTTACAAAAATTTAATTCAGAGCTCTCATAAACCATCTTAAACCATAGAGGGGTGCCAAATCACTTGTATGTGAAAAACAAGCAAACCCCAAATTCAGAACTGAGATAAAACACTCCGAAATTCTTTGTCTAATTAAAATATACTTTTGAATGGTCAAATACTTTGGTCTACTCAGAGGCCATCTGTAGTATTTGATGTGCATGACACCCAAGTCTATAGTGACTATTAACCAAATTTTGTCAGAGATTACATAAGCAAAATATTTAAAACCTACAGTAGGAGGCACAGTGAGTCATATGCTACTTTCAGGAAGAGTGATGGAATTTCCACACGGTTATGACCAAACTGATTTTAGGTTAAAACTTTATATTTAAAAAATAACATTAAGTGAATATTGTTCACCCAGAGGTCATTTCTGCTTTTCTGGCACTTCCATAAAGGAGTGCTCAACCAGATGTGGCAAATCTCATCCTATGTCTGGACCACAAAGGACTATACAACATAGAAAAACAATTTGTGAAAAGAGCATGCATCTTGACTGTCCTGCCCTCTTACCTGCATTAAGTGAACTTTAAGTGCTCCCACCAGCTACAAGAGCAAGCTTAAGTCAGGAAAAGCAAAAAGATTAAGCACAGAGATCCTTTCAGACACCTTCAGCCTCTTCCATTAAAAAAAAAAAAAAATCCCTTTTTCTTCAGTCAGAATGAATTAAAGATTACATTCCAGAAGAAAAGCTAATTATTCTCTTCCTTCAAATTTATCTTGTTCTCCAGAAAGTTTAGCACTGGATTTTGTGAGAAGCTGAAAGTTATTTTATTCTCTTCTGTCTTGTTCCAGCTCAAACAAATGTTCACAACATACCACTTGTCTATCCAGCTAATCCTATTTAGGGTCAGTCCCTCTACTTTGTTAAAGCTTCTGATCTGTGAAGTTGCTCCTCTGTTGTGCCTTGAATGATCCTTCTGGGTCAACTTTTTTTTATTTTGCAACGTGTTTGACACAAGTTTGTTTAAGGGGCCTTTCCCAGCACTAGCTGTATGACAAAGGTTAAATCCAAACTTCTCACTGGTGTGTTTTATGCTTTTGTGAGTAGTTACACTTCTTTTCTCTCAAATATTTTTATTTGGCCTTATCACTTGTTCCTAAATGTTTGTACAAGGAATGGCAGACAAGTACTGAATGCTTTAGTGACTCTTTGATCTTTTATGATGCCTCCGTAAGGATCATGACTCTATTATTGCAGTTTCCTAGTGCTTTCCAGTACCACTGGTGTTAGACTTCTAGAGCAGGATGGCAATGGTTGCACTGACCATGTAAGTTACTGCAGCATAAATTCAGTTAACTGACTTGTAAAACCTGCAGCTTTCACAGCTTTCACTTTCAGAATGATAGAATTATTCAGGGTCGAGCTGATTTTCATGACCTTTGCTTTTCACTTTTAAGAACCATTTGTTTAGCATCTCTGACTGGACTGTTGATCCACTGCTGCTCTTTATTGATGGGAAATCTCCTTTTGCAGACACAAATGACAAAACTGTGGTACAATATATCCTCAATTATTAGCAGTACTCCTTAAAAACCATAATTTTGAGACCTAGCTCTTAAATGACATTGAAAGTTTAGGGAAAGTTTTTAGTCCCAGCTGAGCCACTTCAGGTTTTTGGTTAGTGGTTTAGGCGCAAATTGTAGAAGCAGACCTACTGGAGATTCAAATGAATGGCAAACTAAAATATTTAGCCACTACTACGTTCATTATCTTTACAAGCTTGGATGAATATGCTAGAAACTCATACCATGTCACAGTGCTGTTGCTGTGTTGATAATTGTTTGCTGATTACATACACACCTTTTAAATGCTCCCCTGTGTTAATTCTGTCCTTCTCATTATGAATTAATGAACTTAAAATAGCTCATAGGTTAGTTTAGTTTTGGCCAAGTCCCTAAAAGATTGCCTGTGAAGTTTATTTCAACTAAGAAAATAATAATTTGCTGATAACCTTAGTTAAGTGGCTGATCTTGGCAGAACACAAGTTCTTTCTGTGACTGGCAGGAATCAGAAATGTCATGAAAAGACTTTATTTTTTTTTCATGTTTCAAATTTCCATTTCTTATACAGAGTCCACCCTGAAGCTGAAGAGAACGTTATTAAATTTAAATGCTTTCCTCCTTGTTTTTCCAGGAGTGGGAAATAATTTTGTCTATTTATCCATGTAAGTACCATGTCCACTCAGAGCAAACACAAGGGATCAGTGTCAGAGCCAGGCAGATACTTTACCCCCATTTCCAATTTGTCTTTTATTTATTGCAGAGTGCAGTTGCAAAGTACTGGTGTCTGCTTACCTAACACCTAAACAAACAAACCAAGCATCATTACCTTATGAACATGGGATGGATTTGAAGAGGATATACAGAATTAATGCTCTTGTGGGGGCTCTGAGCAGCCTGCAAGGCCCAACATTCATTGTTTAATCTGATATTAGCTTCTCCCATTTCTTAGCAGGGCCCAAGAACAACTGCCAATGGATCAGCAGAGGCTAGACATTCAAACCTCCTCAAATCATTTTAAATAGCCTTGCCTGAGTTTCATGTTGACAGCGAGCCAGGTGGAATTTTCCATTTTCTTTCTAGCTTTCCAAATAAGAACAGTCCTACTTTCTTTTGACTCTGGTTTTATATAACCAACAAAAATGACAGATAGCCTTGAATTTGGAAGATTACATTGGCCTGTTCTCAGATGAAATGTTCTGTCATCATTGACGTATGTGTTTAAATGAGCACTGAAGTGTGAATGGCCATCTGTCCGGGAAGTACGAGAGATCCTGATTACTAAAATGAAACCACAAAAAAGCTTAGTGCTTAGCAGCAGCACTGAAACACGGAGGGAGAGCAAGAGCCTTTTTCACACGGTGGATATTTATAGTAGATGGATGATTATAACTCAGCAATTGCCTAGACTCCCTGCCCCATATTTTTCTAAATATGCTCACTCTCAGGGTTGTTTTTTATTTATTTTTTTTTTCAAATATTGAGCTTTCCATATTCACATCTTTTGTAAAAACAGATTAAAAGAAGCAGTAGGTATTTTCCCTGTCAAAAATAGTTATTTTCTGAGGGGATGTTGTTCATTTTCTCAACAAGAGATGTTCTCCACTTTATAAGGCTTTTACAGAATGTGCTGTGGCTAACTTTCAGTGAAGATTTGAACCTGCATTCCCACATGATTGCTCTGCAGCAAGGTTGAAGGCTATTCCTGGGTGCATCTCTTCCTCTGTAAACGTGAAAAACTTCCTGAGGAAAGGCTTTTGAAAAATCTAGAGAGATTTTGATCTTCAGAAGGTTTCTGTATCTGATTCAGCTTGAATATGGCTAGAAGTGACAAAATCTCCAGCAACAAGCACTGGAACTGGGTTGGGTTTTCACACTAATTTCAATATCTTCTTACAGAAGTTTTTTTAAAAAAATTATACGTTCTGATGTGAAAACTGATGTTTTATCACTTTTTTTTTTTTTGAGACAGTCTCCTGTAACACTTTATATTAAAGCCTTAAAAATTCGTTTCTTGCTTTCAATGGTTTTCATGGTGTTGAACCAGTCACTTGTCAGTACTGCTCAAGCATGAGCTGGGTGTCTTTTTTAAAGCACTCACACTGAATCAAAACATTATTTCCCCCATTTCTTCATTTACATTTTTCATTGTTTCCATTATGCATATAGTTATGAAGACACTTAAATGGTCAGGTTTTGAAATAACCTGTTGATTTTCTGAGACTGCACATGCAGTTATTGTGTGTGAAATTTAAGGCACAAAAATATAAACATGTAAAGCAGCAGATATACATGTGTCATATTTGTTGGTAAACCTCTACAACCTTTTTCATGGGAACTTGCTTCCTTATAGCAGGACTCTCTGTAAGTTACCAAGTCTCCGTGGAAAGGTGAGGAAATAATTAGACAGCAGAATATAACTACGATTTATTTTAGTTTTTACTTTACAGTTTTAAAAGCACCTAAGACAGGAGAATATGTAGGAAGCCAATTAAAATAAAGACTTTTTTTCCCCTTCTTTTTGTTTGGTGGATGGTTCAGAGAACATAGCAGCTTTGTATTCTTATTTATTTATTTATTTAGAGTGTAATCTTAGGAAATGAACCGTGAAACACAATTAATGAAATAGCTGTGCTGAATCACATAAACTGGTGTCTGCACAGCTGCCACTCATGTCACAAATGCATCTCTTGCCTAACGTCCACCAGGAGAGTCATTAGCCAGCCGCTTTTGTGGAGGGCCTCCTGTGCTTTAATTTCAGTATATAATAGAGCAGAGAGCTGGCTGAGTAGCCTTACAGGTTTTTTTTTTTCCAAGCAAAGATAAGGTAAAAGAGAAATGGCTGTTACAGGAAGAGTGTGCTGAGATGGGGAGAGATGCGTAGGCAGGCTTCAATTGCTGGGAGGAAACAGAAAATCTGCCCAGGTAGAAAATATCCAGAGAAGTGCTGGGGGCTGTTCAATCCAAAATGCAAAAAGACTGCCTGTAGTTTCTCGATATCAGATAGCACTCCTAACTGTCAAGCTTTTTGCTTCTGTGTATATCACCATGCTGCTTTTCCTTCTTTTAATGGGTG
This sequence comes from Indicator indicator, assembly GCF_027791375.1. Lineage (NCBI taxonomy): Eukaryota > Metazoa > Chordata > Aves > Piciformes > Indicatoridae > Indicator > Indicator indicator. The sequence goes on from NC_072031.1 coordinate 2,273,340, forward strand.
TGTATTTCTGTGCCAGCCACGGTGTGTCACAAAGGAAAAGCCAGATATGCTGCAGGGGCTGGTCTGAGGAGGCTGACCCAGGTCAGCTCCACTGAAGTAGCACAATGCCAAAAGCCTTCAGAGCCTCAGGATCCAAAACCTTCTTTTTGCTTTGCTGAGGAGTTAAGGAGTGGGGGAGGTTAAAGGACACCTCATCTCTGAGCATTTGCCAAAGTAGCTGAACACTTTCAGCTCTGTATACTGTGTCACCACTGATAGTGGTTTTATCAAGATAAATCTAGTCTTGCGCAGGAGGATATTAATAAATTATCTGGTAATGAAAAATGTGAGAGGAACCACAGTCTTACATCAAGGTCTGATGATTACTTTGATAGATGCAGTGGCAAGATTTTCCTGACAAGGCAGAAATGAAAAACATGACATGTAGACCTTTAAGGGTGACCTCAGAGGAAAACGCAAGTTGCTGAATGATACAAAAATAGAACTGGAAAACAGACGCTTGAAGGGGCTCAATGTCAACAGCCAGACAGATAGGCTAGACTGATCAACTGATCATTGAGTTTAGTGTCAAAAGCAGAGCAGAGAGGGAGAAGCCTTACACTTGGCAAGACAATACATGTAGTGGAGGGAGCTTTGAAGAAACATGAAGTATTAAAAATTTGAAGAAAAAAAGAGCAAGGGGAAAGTTGAGGGCAAGCAAAAGCAAGCACTGATAAATAGTGGGCTAGTCAGGAAATAAACCCGGAGAGTGTCATCAATACACATCAATACAAAAGCCTGCTGCTATGCTAATAAATGAACACAGCTGAAACTATTCTGCATTAGTTTAAGGTTTGCATAGGGGGATAAGAGATTGGGTCACGTTTGGAGACACAGATTTCTAAAAATAAGGCTTGTCAGCACATGGGTTTTAGATATGAAGTTGTAGAAGAGTTGGATGATGTTGAGGTGTGACTCTTGATGGATCTGAGAATTTTTACTTAGTGTACAACTCTGCTAGAGTTCTTGTGAGAATGTACATGAATTGTGGCTCCATATGTTATTGATGCTATGTCCTGATATTCAGACTGGGCCAATGTAACCTGGAAATAACACTGACAATTCAAAAATGTATAGTAGAACTTCCCAGAAATGTGAACTGATGAAAACCAGTGACAAAATGTGACAAACTTTCCCATATTAATTATTCTGGATGTTCATACCTGGGATCTGTTTCTGTGTGTGTCTGTTTACAAACATCTGCTTAGTCTAAAAGTAGATTTTGGATGTCTACCTGTCTTAACCCTTATGTATTCCTCAGGTCTGCCTGGAACTTTCATTTTAAAAAAAGGCAGTGGGTCATTTCTGTTTTAGAGAAGTGCTCACCTTTCCAAATAAGTGACTCCTAAAGACTGCAAACAGCAGACAGATGGGAGATGGTGAATCAAAGGTGAGGGTGCTGATGTGATCTGTAAGTACAGGTGTAAAGGCTTGGTGGGTGTTCATGTTTGTGTGTGTGCATACATGTGTCTGTGTGTAGGGAGATGTTTTGGGTTTTTTCCAGTTTGTGCTGTTGGAACTACCAGATGTCAGGAAGGCCTATCATCTAATTTTGGAGTGGAGCATAATAAATGATCATAATAAATGATCTACCAAGGGGTTTCAGCAAACACCACAAATACCTTCAAACTGTCACTACAGGAAAAAAAAAAAGCATAAGAACGTGACATTTGGTGACATACTGGATGACATTTGAAATGACAGCACTTGCTTTCAGATGTGGCATTCCCTCCTGCTGTGCATCAAGGGAATCTGTACTGTGGCTATGACTTGTTTTACTGATGACCCTAATCTCTGCAAAATGTAGGCAAAAAGATGGTCCTGTCTTGTAGTATCCAGTGAGAACTGGTGCAGTAGGAGAGGGCAAGGGGAGAGCATTTAGTACGCACAGCATGATCTGAACAGTTTAGCTCTGTAAAGCAGTTACAATCTCTACTCTGCTTCCACTAAAGCATTTAGTGAGGAATGAATGAAGAACAGCAAAAACCCCAGTCCACTGGAGGAGTGCACCTGCTGTAGATTTCCTGGGACTACAAAGTTTCACGAGTAATAAAGAGCAGTCCAGTGCTCGGGTTTCACCAGCTCACTGCTCCCTCCTCTCAAGGGTCGTCAGTAAGTGCCCACCTTCTAACACATGTAAATGAGCTGAAGTCTTCTGAAAGTTCTCAGAGCTATGGGGAAGCTTCGAAATTAGAAGCTACCTGACTTGTTGACTGCTTCCTTGCAGCATATCAGTGAGCCAGAGCTTCTTTTGACAGCTCCTTCCCTTTGCTCGTAAGGGTTAGAAGGACTCCTTGCAGTACCAAGATCCCTGAAATGATGCCAGATTTGAGTATGTGTGGACTGGAATCTATTGAAAATCCTTGTCAATGTGAAAGGCTTGTCAAGTACAGGCTCTGTTTCGGTTTTTCCTTTCACACTGTTAGAACTACAAAGAAAAATGGTTTCAAACACTGTTTAAACCTATTTACCATTTTTATATGAGGAAGTTTGTTTTTGAGCTTTCTGTGTAAGTTTAAAGAAACCCTCAAATGTAGAGCTTGCAGAAAATCACCAACAAATCGAGTCTGTTCTTCCCATTATGTATTGCATCATTACTCAAGCCAGTATACAAAACCACTTTATGAATCAGAATTAGGCTTCTGGGAAGATACTCTGAGTCATTTGTTATCAGTATTATTTTAGATGCCATTAGCTGGCAATAAAATTTGTATGCAAGCACAATTTTAATTGTTGAATATGGTATTAACATATAATGTTAATATATTCATAATAATTGTCTGGTGTTTAAATGAAACTTCTGCACTTTAATAATTTTGTGGCATTCAAGAAACAAGTGTTTGATTTGCGGTCTCTGAGGCAAAGGAAGGGGCACAAAGATGTGGTGAGAGGAAAGCGAAGAGCAAATTACATGCCTGAACTCTGTTTTTAAATCTACTATTAGTAGAAAACATCCTGTAGGATTTTAACCTGTGTAGGTGGAACAAGTATAATATTTTTTCTTCTTTTAATCTGCTCTAGAGTCTGTTTGATGACCAAATAAAATCCTGAAGCTCCTACTCACTAATATTGAATGGGTTAACTATATCTCTGCAGCACAACATCTGTAGGGCTTAAAAGTGACACAAAAGCCTTATATTGGTTCTCTCCTCAAGGAATGAATTTTAACTTCATGAGTGTGACTTTCTAAGAACTGGTCTCCATGAGGAATACAAGAATCCCCTTAACAGATTAGCCAGTAGTCTATCTAATTTAGTGTCCCATTTCTCCAGGCTTATCTAAGAAACAATAATTCTGGTTTATGAAGCAGATGAAAAAAAGAGTAGATATTGGTTGTGGGGGAAGGGAGGAACAACACAACTACTGATGACAGTAGTTAGGGAATTTAGATGGACAGTGGCAAATCTACATTCCTAACACTGCTGTTCAGATAAAATCACCTAGCTTGAACAGGGGTGGTCTCTCCCTTTCCCTCTTCTGCCTCCCTCTTTCTGTATCAGGAAGCTTTTTACTGACAGAAAACACGCACACACACTTATCCGAGAACTTTTTAACTTTCAACAAATTTCTTTATTCTCAAGCAAAATTCTGGCATTCACAGTTAACATTTTGAAAAGCCCTTTTTGCTAGAAATTAGTTTATATAATGTCTGTCAAAGTTTTCTCTAGTATTTTCATCTTTCCCATGGAGGTTCCCATAGAAGTCTTTCCTGGTGTTAACATGAAGAAAACTTTGTCTACTGTAGCTCTTGGCCTCAATAACATCTTGTGTCAAAGAATTATCAAGGTTGTAACAGCTTGGAGATGACTTCTGAATGCAGGCAGTGATGTTAATGCAGTGGCTGCAAAGGGATCTTCTTTTGACCATAAACAACTGTGGGACTATTCAATCAAACACTTCTTGGTTTTATTCCTCCTGAATGACAGTTCTTCTCTTTTCTTCACAAGTCTTGACTTCTAATTATTGTAGCTACAATAAAATACTAAGAGTAGCCACTGTACTTACATCTCTCCGAAGAACCACCATGGTGAGTGTGAGAATGGAAATAATAAAGTTAATTCTCTGGAGAACCTGACCTCATTATCACACATGACTGCTGTTGCTGTATTTGTTTTCCAGCTGTTCTGCTATTTCAGCTGATGAGGTAGGAGGGAGGCCTGATTTCTCATTGAGTTTATGCATCAAAGCATTCTGTTTTTTTTTTGTTAAAATGTTTATCAGGTGTGCTCAATTACAGAAACATTAACCAACCCACTATTTTATCTGTCACTAATACTGAAGCTATTTAATTTTTGATTTTAATCATGATCAAGAGAATGTGATAAAGAGTAGGCTTATTAAACTTGCAGATGTTACCAACTAGGAGAAATCTGAATGGGTGGAGGCAGGATCTGACAATTAGATATATGATTTTGTTATAGATGTGTATGGCATTATTCCACAGCTGTGGCTTTATTCAGAAGAGACAAGAGAAAACTACTGGGCTTACACAGAAACAATCAGGTGCCTAAACACAAGACAGAATACAGATGGCTAGGTGGAAATTCAGTGGGAAAGGATCTTCAGATGTTGCTCTGGAGGTGTTTTTCTTGGTAACAGCAACATCAGGAAGATTTTCAACCCTTGTGCTGACTTCTTACTGTCTTACAGCCATTGATCTACTTCAAAACTACCCAGTTGTTTTTCTCAGTTCATTTTCAGCTGGATTACAGCTCAGCTGACAGACGTTGAGTCACTGGCACCATCAGAGGGGACTCAACAGAGGCATGCAGCCACAGTCAGCAGGATCGCAGTTTTCAACAAAAGTGTCATCCTGAGTAAGCTTAAAATAATGGTGAAACTGCAATTGTGCTCTCCATGCTGATGATGGATGGGGTAAGAAATTCTAACTATAGAAAAGGAAATTTATCTCATTATAAAAACGTTTCCTTGAGCATGAAATTTTGGAGCCCAGAGGCTGAAGACATCTTGTCTGCAGGTCTTTAATGACCTCAGACACACATCTATTGGAAAACCCTATGTCTGATTTTTCTGCCAGCAAGGATGGAAACAGATTTAACTGATCACTGGAGGTCACTTCCAGCTCTCTGATTCATGTTTCTTAATTATTTGTAGTACAAAATGAGTGAAATGAGAGTTTTTTCTTAAGTTACAAGGCCTGAATTTTGCAGAAATCACCCGTTTATTTTTAATCACTTCAGTGTGGGTAACTAGATCAGCTTCTTCTGGTTGCTCAGTGTGGGGAAAAGGGAGGAAGAAAGAACATCGATCATATGAAATTTCTTTCTCAGCATTTTGACAGTAAGATGACATTTATGAAGGAATTGGGTCATACAATATATATCTATCTGTCATTAAAAGAACCACTTTCCAAGCAGTTTTATTAATCACAGAGCTTACTACAAAAAAAGTGTCTCTGACCACACCTACGACATTAATTCAACAAAGATACTCTTGGTGGTTATCTTTATCTTGATATGTCCAGATGGAAGATGGCAGTTTTGAAGGAACACCCATTTCTAGTTCAACAGAAATAGTAAGAATGCTTTTTGGGGGTCTTTTGATGATCACGGTGCTGTTCTATACAGGATTATGCTTAACTCTTCATTTTGATGTCTGGAATGACTGGCTAATATTGATGGAGAAAATCATGGAGATATTTGCTGTCCTGAATGTTTTATACAAACCCAATCCCTGTGCCTAATTGTCACAACAATTGTCGTAGAAGCTATTAATTGAAAATGTTTGTCTTTAGTCAAAAGACCTGCTCAACCTTGGAAGTTGTGTGGTTTCATTTTGAGACTGTCCTAGAATTTTCTTCCCTTCTCTTTGATCTGAAGCTTCATTCTTTAAAGCTCGGAAGTGACACTGCAATTGCCTATCCTTTTTGTGTTTCCAGTTGAATAAAGAACTGTGGGAGCTATAGAGTACTAGTAAGGGCTCTCAAACTGTATATGATGTTCTGTTTTACTTCATTGTATTTAGTACAGAAATGTATTCCTCAACTTCTGCTAGAAACGTAGCTCAACAGATCTTGCTGATAGGCCCACAGCACCAGGATCTTAAGTGTTTGCTAAGAGAAGTCTTGCTCTAAGCAGGAATAATTTGCTTGGATAACTGCTTGGATTCCATGGAGACTGATGCCTAGCTGGAATACAGAGGCAAAATAATGCCACAAAAAGCCCTGCAGGACCGTTTGCAGCCTTTTCAGACAGAATTGGTAATTATTGCTTCTAGTGCTATAGCACATCACTCTTCTTTTAATTTGTCCAATAAACCATGTTTCGCCTCTTTCTCTCTTTCTCTTTTTTTTTTCTTCTCCCCCCTCCCCCCCCTTTTTATTTTTAAATGAATGAACAAATTTATTTTCTCTAGGTCATGGTGGTATTAATTCATGGCATCTTGTCTATGCACTCCTAAGAACAACAAGCTGATGACACTCAGCACACAACAGACGCAGACTTTTAAAGTGATTTTTGATAGAACTGGGGAGGTGGACAAACTCAGACAATCAGGAGGAGATGATTGGTATGAAAATCCAGAGAGGCTGCAATGTTCTGCATAATAGCTACAGCAGCTCTTTGAAATGGCAATAGCATGTAGCTGATGGTAAATAGATCCCTCAGTCTATGAATTTTAAAATGCAATATGCCATGTAGAACAATATAAATCCTGGAAGACCGCAATTTATCTGCACTTTCTTGTCTTAACTCGTGCAAAGACAACAATACTACATCATATCAAGTGGAAATCTTGGTTTAGAATTTTCATTCCTGAAATATTGGACCAAAAAATAAATATGCTTTAATGATAGTAGCCCATGTAATTTAATTATGATCTCTTGTGAACTTAGAAACCATATATGTATGCTTATTGCAGTTTTATAAAGGTATAGGTTCTAGTAAGACTAAGTGTTTTACTAGAGCCTATGAGTGTAAACTCATAGATTCATAGAATGGTTTAGGTTGGAAGTGACCTTAAAGAGTTGCTCAAGGCCTCATCCAGCCCGGCCTTGAACACCTCCAGGGCATGACCTCCCTCCAAAGGTTTCAGAAGTGGATACCTTGTTGGACAACAATTGAGGTATCATGGTAGAGAATTGTACTTTCTCTTCTTTTCTTTTGAAGAAATTTCACTTCATATACAAAACAAAATTTTAGATCAGGTGAAAAAATAATTCTGCAACTTAAATTTTTAACATTCACTTAAAACACAGGAAACTCTTCCAGTAAGTGCTGACTTGAAGCCTGCATGTTCCAGACACAAACTTACAGGTCTCTCCTGCTAAAAAATTTGAAAGAAACTAGTTTATTTTCCCTAGAGATGGGATGAAAAAGCGAAATGACCTTTTTTAGTGTGCATTATATTAAGTAGGAGTTTTCTTTCTTGACAAGTCCTATTAGATATGAAAGCAAAGATAAATGATAATTACTTGGGTTACTCTAAAACTGCCTATATAATGACAGACATATGCTATATTTAAGCTTGTAAGAAATGGACATCTGTGCTTATGGGAGTGGATTCCTGCCCTGGGAAGCTCAGGGGTGAATGCGTCACCATCATGCCCCTCACAAAGCCAGCGTGCAGCACTTCCACTAGCTTTTTGTACTGCCTAAGAAAACATTCTTTTTTTGTGTGTCTCTCAGAGAGACACATGACCTCATTTCACTGTGCTGGGTAGACAGAGTCCTCAGGAAGGTGTATTAACAGACAAGCAAAGCAGCACAAAGGGATGGGACTGTTGCAGCTATAGTGGCAGAAAGAGTGAGGCAGGAGAATTTGTTTATTTAGGCACAGTCTACGAATTTACCTCTGCCACTTTAGTTTAAAGAAAATAAACTGTGCTTCTGCCCACAACTACATAATTACATTGTACTCTAATATCTCTCGACTTCAAAATGACAGCTAAAGCAGATTAAAGCTGTTTACAGCCTATGGGAAGTAGTATGGTGGCTGCTGGCAATATTTCTTTCTCGCTCAGTAACCAAAGTCTGGTCATAAATCTATATTCTTCTTCAAGGAGGAAGGCTGTGATTAAAGGATTCCTCCTACAGCTGTGGCTTGGTGATAAGAGCTTTATGTTCAGACCCTCCTAAGCGACAAAAAAAAAAAAAAATCATTTTTCATTAAGTTAGCTACTCTAATTTGGTGGGGGGTGGGAAGAGGGGAGAAGCAGACAAGTAGTTTGGTCAATGACTTACTGTAGATTTGGTAGAGAGCATTGTATACAGTATTTCTAAGCAGTAGCTGGGATTTGAGAGATACACTACAGCCCTTTTACCACCTCATCTGTGTCCCTGCACAATGGTAGTTTTCTCTGCAAGATGGGTATTGTGAATTTAAAGAAGTTTCTTTTCTGAATACTTGTTAGCTGTCTTAGTCCTGTGCCAGAAATGCAGGCTCACCTGCCTGAAAAACTGCAGGCAGGAACCTGTGAACTGTCCTTCTGAAACAAACATCTGCATGGAAAGGAAAAGAAATCCTAAAACTCACTACTGCTGGTGTTCTTTTGTCTTTAGCTGAAGCCTTCACAGATCAAAAGGACTCCATTCAAAGATTTTAAATGGCCAGAGCTGTACAGTGAGGCCAGACACCATTCTGTCAGGCAGAACTTAAAATGTACATTTTTGTGATACCTTTACTGCTGGAAAAATAGCCAAACTGAACTAAAAGCACCTAAACAAAACCTAGTAACCCAGAACATAACAATTCTGAGGCATTTTTTGAAGGGTTTGAATGTTTCTGATGAGAGAGGAGCATTTGATTACAATAGGGAGACTAATTAAACTATACACCAAAAGTATCGTGGGAATAACATGATGCCTGGTACAAGAAAGAAACAGGAGCAAACTCTTAATTCTTCAGCAACTCAAGACATGAGTTATCTCACTGTGGCACATGCCTGCAGTTGTGCTCTTTAATTCCGCAGTGACAAAGGGTGCAGTCAGGTCCAATGATGTGGCTTTAGATTTTCTTAATTTTTAAAGTCAAATATACTTATACTGGAATCTTTTGTTGGTATTAAGTTTACAATGTTCAGTATTTCATTTGCATTAAACTGAGCAAAATGGGATGAGGGTTAATCAAAAGGTTTTAACACTCTAATTATCTTTATTATGCTGGAATAAGATATTAATTTTATATTCACCTTGTTAGCTAACATTTGTCACCAAAAGTTTAGATTTGCACATCATCTGTCATTTTTAATAGGAGCAGATGCTTGTGGGTTTGAAGAACCTAAATGCTTCAAGTATGGTAGGCATTATTAATTTGATTGATATACAATGTAATGTAACTTAGCAATTATTTAATGCCATTCAACATCAGTGTGGATATTCAGAAAGGTAGCCCATAAACCAGAACTGGAACGTAAGAGAAGAGAAAGTTGTTTTTTTCCCCCCAGATTTGCTTCTGAACAGATACTCCTTTTAAGCTTGGTGCTGTCAACACTCTTTCCTTCTCTCCATCGAATTTTTAGTCGCAGCTATCACCTGGAAGGTTATTTTCTAGAAGCATATAGTTATCTCACCTTCCGAGAGGCAAGCAGTAAGCTTACTCTTAGCCTGAAGACATTTACCAACAGTGTTTTATATGTTACATTTATCAACTCTTCCAATCGCAGTGAAGCCAACTGCAAAACATACCTGCTAATGGAAAAGGACTATTAAAGTACTGCTGTGCGTTCACCTTGCACTAAGCCAGCTGCATAGAGCTGTGCCATAAATCACAGTTAAATGATTACATTCCACCAGAAGAACTGCCGAAAGAGTAAACTTCCAACCAACAGGGAGGCTGCGCTAACAGAATGAGAAGTCCATTCATTTGCAGAATAACATTATCCAGGTGTATACCCTGGGTTCACATTGAACAATGGCAAAAGGTCTTTAGGATGTGTTGAGCCTGGCTGGCTTTCTTCTGGGGTGGGTATGAGGTCTCTATTTTGAGCACACAGGCTGTCTGCTGCTGGAGGCTGAGACTCCTGGAGCAAGGAGGGGCCTGGGGGTGCTGGGCTTGGAAGCCAGGGGTAAATATAAAGAGGAGCTAGTGGTGGCTCAAGTTAGTGCACTAGGCTGCCAAATGTGGCGGCTAGGGAGCTTCTGCACAGCCACTTTGTTGTGTAGCAGAGGGCTGGCAACTCCAGCATTAATTCTGTAAATCATCTCATAAATCTGCCACAGCTTGTCCATCAGGGAAGATAGTGCTTTTCACTGAGATTTAGAAGACTTTAATTTCCATCTCTGGTCCAAGCACTTCTGTGCAACACTGGGATTGTAAAGGTATGTGTTGAAGTGGGAAAGGAATAGCTGGTGGCTTGTCTTTTCCATGTTCCTGAGGAGGCAGATGGATGTCCTGCCTTTTCTGTCTGGCCAGGGAGAAGCTGGAAAGGATCAAGTCTCTTTGATTATAGCAGATCAAATCTTGACTCGGCAAACAACCTAGTACCTTGATCTGTGGCAGCTGTCAGGAAAAAAAAAAAAAATCAATGTGTTAGCCTTTGCTTTACACCTATAACCTCGGAGTAAGGTAATGTAGCTCAAACTGCACTACACAGGCAGTGATGAGAAGAAATTAAAGGGATAGTGGCGAATGTGTCCCCATTCCAGCGTGGTGGCAGGAAAGCCTTGGGTGTGGCAGTGGCAACAGGGAATGTGAAATTTGAAGGGGCAGGGATGCTGATGGAATCTTAGTGACATTTCAGCACTGTTGAGTGGAGCTGCATGAGTGCAGAGGAGGGGAAGTCACCACACTTGGATCTTCTACCTGAGAAGGACCTGCATAAAGCTGAAGTTGAAACTAAAGGGAAGGACAGTTCCTGACATCAGAAAATCTGCAGCCGTTAGCAGATAAATCAGTTTGCTAAATGAAACCACAGCTTTTTCTTCACTAAGGCATTCCTTCATAATATGGAAAAAATACTTAATAGTTGCAAATTGTAAATAAATGCTTAACAGATGTCTGCTTAATACCTGATCATCTCCATTTCCCTTCTCCTATTTGAGAAAGCAGAATTTGTATCCCTTGAACACTAGGGAGAAGAATAAGTGAAAAGATCTCAATGTGAAATGAGAAAGTTTAGTGGAAGTACATGAAGCTTTTAGGTTCAAGGAATCCAAATGCTACTAGCAAGCCTTAAGGAAAAAAGGCAATTTGTCGGTCCCAAGAGACTGAATACCCAGAGCAAGTCCTGCTGCACCTTGAACTTCCTTTTGCTATTGCTTAGCAACATCATCTTTACACTTGCTTTGCAAGCAATACAACTGAAATTTGCTGTGACATATTTTTAGGTGTGCTGTTGTCACTGTCACACCCAGGGAATGATCAGTCCACTGACCTAGCAATGTCAAAAAGGGGAAATAATGGGATCATTTAATAGACGTGAAAGCCCCACCTCAAATGTAGGATGGAAAGACAAAATTTTGGTTTTTAAGTGTGGACAGGTAGTTTTTTGCATTATGCTTCAATAAAGCATTTAAAGATAGTCATGAATAATAACTAAGTAATTTTATGCTGAGTGACTGCACAGTACAGAAATGCTTGCTCCTTCTCTCTCTTTTTTGAGTGCAAAAATTTCTTCCATTAAAGACCATATATTCCTTTCATTCCTGAGATGCAGCTTCCATTGATGCCAGTTTATGAAACTGAAACTTTGACTGAAGATTAAGAAGGAAGGCATAAGAGAGAACTTTGTAGGTTCCTGTCTTCTAACAATTTGAATCAAATACTTTCCCAAGAAAATGTGTTTTGCATGTATTTTATATTCCTTCTTTCACAATAATGTCTCTCTTTCTAAGGAACTTGCATTTTGAAAATGTTGTGACATATTACATTAATTGAATATACAGACTCAGAAACTGGGAGCACCTTTTTGATTGCACTGAATGCACCTGAGCTATCTGGAGGATCACTGCATAATTTCCAATAAAAAGAGGAAAGGAAAAATGTTTTGTCATTAAAAACAAGTTCGGTAGCACAGAAAAGCAGCAGTATCTCTGTCTTCTATCCATTAAATGAAATTCCAAGAGTTTCTGAAGGAGAAATCTCAGTCTGATAGGCTATTCCAGTTTACTGTGAAGTTCTTGGTTTCCCATAATTTATAGACTTTCTTGATAGTATTTTGGAGACATTCAGATAGTCACATGAAAACACAAGCCTTCATTAAATTATAATATATCCATGCTTCTCTTTCTAAGTATTTCTCATTGATTTGTCATTGTGACACCACAGCTGCCTCTTTTTTTTTCAGCTGGCCACAGATTAGTTTATATCCCCGCCTCATATTATTCCTTTCATGAGGTGTATGCAGAAGCAGAATATAGAGCTCAACTGCATCTCTAAGACTCTATCTCCTTGGAATGGATATGGAGAACTCTAGCATAAAAGAAGTACTCTTTAGGACTAAGCTTACAGACACTTCTCTACAGTGTTTCACTTCTAAAGCTAAAGTTGGACCATCAAGCCACTGTGGTCTAGTAGTGTAATCCCACTCCCGTTCCCCTGGCTTGCACTTCTACTGCTTTTTTTGTGCTTTAGGCTGACCCAAAGGCATCCAGCCTCACTAAAGATACAAAAAATGTTTGTAGGGCTTTCACTGGTTTGGCAAGAGGAACCTGGTCATTGATGGGTCAGAGAAACATCAGTGCAGGTGAGGTGAAGGGAACTTTGTAGATCCTGGAGAGGGTGATGTGCAGAGGAAGAGCAGGGCCATTGGAAAGGCAGCTGCAGCTGTGACACTTGTCTCTGTAACACTGGAAAGCAAAATTCTGAACTGTGTTCTTCCTCACAGAACATGAAAGACATAATATCTTAGCAAGATGGTTATATTTTAAACAGTGTTATCTAAATTAAAAATAATCTCCAGTCTGCAAGAGCATGGTAAGAGTCTCAATTTCAGTGTGGGTCTCTGACAATAAATGTGCTATTTAGAACCTTATTGACAACATTTGCATAGGTGTGGTGGCTTGTGAGGTTGCAGTTTGTCGTTTCCTGTTGCATGCTTTAGATTTTTACTTTTAAATCTGTGACAACGTAAAATTATGAAGTGTTAAGTTTCCAAAGCTGCTTTTAATGATGCATTGTGCAAATCCACCCTTATACAGAAGGCTAGCCCTGAATAATGAGAAAGCAGAATACTAAAAAGAATTTTTGTAGCTCCTTTCCTCCAGTTCCATCACTTATTTAAGTCTAAACAGGTCAAACCCCTCTAACACGCCAGTATGAAATGTAATTATTATACATAATAAAGCCAGTATTTTCCCATTTAGACACAAGTACTTGATTCCTTTATACTGATTTGCTAGCAAAGTAACAAAACCTTACCTTTTGAAAATTGTTTTATGCACCGTATAAGTATTTATCTTTTTTTTTCATCTAATTTTTGTAATGACGCAGCATCACCAACGGCGGTTTCTAAGCAGATGAATTGGAGATTTTTCATCAGGGAAGCTTAAAAAATGAGAGAGAAGAGGAAAATAACTATGAGAAGATAAATGAGTTTGTTTCATCAGAAAATGTTTTGTTGGAAAAAAGACTAATCTTGTTCTGTACTGAGTCTCAAACATCTGAAAATATGGGATGATGACCTCCAGTCCAAAAGGTGCTGTTTGCAATGCTGTGGATTTATCTGAAGGGGGCCTACAAGAAAGCTGGGGAGGGACTTTTTAGGATATCAGGTAGTAACTGGACTAGGGGGAATGGAATAAAGCTGGAAGTGGGGAGATTCAGACTGGATGTAAGGAAGAAGTTGTTCACCATGAGAGTGGTGAGAGCCTGGAATGGGTTGTCCAGGGAGGTGGTTGAGGCTCCATCCCTGGAGGTGTTTAAGGCCAGGCTGGATGAGGCTCTGGCCAGCCTGACGTAGTGTGAGGTGTCCCTGCCCATGGCAGGGGGGTTGGAACTGGATGATCCTTGTGGTCCCTTCCAACCCTGACTGATTCTGTGATTCTATGACTTTAGGCACAGGGCCAGTGGAACATGCTTCATATTAATGGTTCTTGCTTTGAGTACTCTGCTTGTAAGTGCTTCGTGATCACAAATGGAAAGGTGTTAAACAAGTACATTTTTATTATTGCTTCTTTTTCCTAGAATCTATGGCTGTGTTAGCTCTAATTTTACAGTTCTCATGAAAACAAGCTTCCCCTATTAGCCAGTTAAATAATTGCTGACTTAAGGCAGGCATGGCAGGGCATTTGAAACACCTGTCCTCTGCAGAGATTGCTTCAGCTGACATGAAGTTCTCTGCAGAAGGGTAGATGACTTCTTCAACACCTTTTAAAATAATTGGAAATGAAATATGATCTCTGGTGTTTAACAATATAAAATCATAGCCTAATTATTGATAATTCCTTTTTATATTTATGATACTATATTAATAATGAGTTCATTTTGTATTAATATGGATGTTCTAAGTAGTATTTCCTCTGTAATTTATTGTTCATTAATGTATCATTATTAGAAAGTATTCCCCCCTAATGTTTTACTGTTGCTATAAAGCTGAGGATATGGGTAAAGTTGAGGTAAGAATTTACCTTTGCAAGTAACTAAAGAGAGAGTGAAGGTTATTTTCTTGTTTCAGGTCTTACTTATTTTGCAGTTTGAAAGGGGATAAATGAAGAGCAAAATCTAATACTTCTCATATCTGCCTGACACTCCTGGTAAAGACACAAAATGAGCAAACCTCATATTGACCCTGGGATGAATCAGAACTGTAGAACTACATACCAAATAGTATAGCAATTACATTTGCATTACAGATGTTATACAATAGCTCCTAATGTCAAAGAAAGTTATTGAATTTAAAATGGTGCTTATTTCCTTAGAAGTTTAATGCAGTATAATCCTGTATTTTGAGCTAGTGATTTGGGTAATTTATCTCATGGTGATGTCCTCTTCTCTTCAATGGCATTCCCTTTATCACCTTTGTGAGGGACTGAAAGGAAAACTTCATTTATTTTTCAGGTCTGCAGTGGCTATATGCATGTTCCAGCAGACTATTACAGTCCCGTGTTTTGGAAGATTAACTGAAATACAGAAATTAGTATTATTTTTTTCCTGTATTCAACTTGTTTTGATATTTTGCAGTTTTTCAGGCTAAATCCCCTACTGTTAAGTGCTGGGTGAGTGGCTGTGCAAGAGGAAGCTAAATCCTTCCACCTCTAATGGTATTATTTAGAACAGATTTTAAACCTTTCCAACTATTTGTAGTGCTCTTTCAACTGTTAGGAAAGAATTATGATTTTCTATCATGAAAACAATGCCAATCTCCAGAGTGTTTGAGTCTTTGAGGCTTGATAAAAGCTATAAACACAGAGTTGCTGGAGAGATGAGTGTGCTTTACAGGAGCTGTGAAAGTGCTGAGGATGGTTTGAGAATAGAGCAGCAGCAGCTGTGGCAGCCAGCAGCAACCACACGTGCTCCCCACGCAGACAGGGATGCTGTGAAAGCCTAAGCACAAGTGTATGTAATATCATGTGATGCAAATACATCTTTAATGACCTTATAAATCATTCATACAGAGCTTTTCAAACAATACCAGGGTAGTCAGTTTGTAACATTCAAGCAATACAGTTCATCTTGCCCAGGTCAGAACCTGTTATAGTGCTTCGTCTTGGTACTAGGACAGATGTGTTTAGGAATTCTTTCCTTGAAACACTTGCTATCTTATTATTATTTTCTGGGTATTTTTAATGATAGGAATGGGTATCATCTTCTCAAGCTGCTGTCACTACAAATGTGATGGCATTAGCTAAATGTGTTGGTCGGGCACCATCTTTGTAGCACTGCTAAGGCTGTTAGCCAGCTAGGGCTTCACTGCCTATCTTCCACAGCCATGCCTGGAAGCAGTGGATATTTCACATAACGCTGTATTGGAGGCACCCTTAAGTTGCTTTCTGACCCCAGTGGCTCTCTGGAAGTTATTGATGCTCTTGAACCTCCAGGTTATCTGGTTGGGATAGCTAAAAAGCAGTCTTACTAGAATGACTTGTGAGAGATTTGTCACGATCTCTCCGTGTATTTGAAAGTATGCTGCAGTTAGTACAAAGGAACACATAGAGATCTCCCTGTCTATTCCCAGTAGAGTTTGACGTCTCACTATAAATGACTTATCAAATGCCTATGTATCATTTACATCTGTGTGCAGTTTAATATGAGTGGTTTGTTAGACACTTTTGTCAACAACCTCTACAAATGCATTTATGTTAAGTGTTGAACATTTCATTATAAATGGCTTATGGAACATATCTATAACCTTGATAACTCCATTCACTTTGTTAGTAATGGCTCCTGGAACACTTAAAGCATAACAATAGCTGAAATGTATATAAATATTTCATCACAAATCTATTGTTACTTATTTATAACATGCTCACTGAAAGCATTACAGAATATTTATTAAACATTTATAGATTATTTTTGCTACAATTTGTATGTGATATAAATGCATTATTCATCTCATAGTAAATCAACATTGGGTATCCCTTAAAAATAAAGTGGTACCAAGAGGATTTTGGGTCTGTAGAATTTGAACAGGTACATTTTAATCATGTGCAATTCAGTTTCTGTTTTGTGTTTGTTTCTGTAGAGTTAAACAAAGAAGGAAAACCTCCTCTCAGTAATCAAAGACAAAATGAGGAAATGGTTGCAGTGAGAGCCCTGGCCATTTAGTCTGTTCTGTCTCTAGTATCTGCCAGCAATCACACTCCAAACTCATGAAACTGCAAACCATGCTCTCTTCTCACAGCTATTCCAGTGGGTTAGATGGCATGTTTTCTGGAACAAATAATGTGGAATGAGGTCTGCTCTCTAGCTATTGCTTTTATTTGATCTGTATTACTTTTCTGCTAGTTTCCAGTACCCCAACTTCATTCACTCACCCACTGGAATAGTAGACAAAGCACACAGACTCATCGTGTGCATACCACCATATGTGGGCAGATCAAATGAATTTGGATATGTGGGTGTTTGGCATTTTTAAATGCTTTATCTGATGCCTACAGTCTGCAGACAGGAATCAGGATGCTTTTTAAAGTTAACACATAGTAAATAAATTGCTCTTATCTTGCAGAGAGGACAATTTAGGATTCTGATCCAGAAGGCATTTTTACATACTTCTGTTTTCATGTGTAAAGTTATTTGAATCTTTAAGCAAGGGCAAGAACCAATCTCATATTGGTGACAAGATGCTATCAGCATTCATCTAGCTATTCTCTGACATAGTTTCCTTTAACACTTTGCTATTCAGTAACTGTAAATAGATGGAGTAATTTAAATTCTTCCCTAACATTCAGAAAAGCTTGATTCCCTCAGAACAAGCACATCATTTTATTGAAATTACTATGAATATACGAAGTTTAAAACCTCTGATATTGCTCCTTTCTTTTTTTTTTAATTATTATTATTAATGCATCTATTCATCTGTTCTCAAGTAACATTTCCTCATTAAGCATGACATTGTATTACTGGTTATTTCTTGTCCTTTGTTCTAAATGCTAACCTATTTAATTATTTTGCTCTAATATAGAGGGAGGATATAGCTGAGTGTTTCCACAGATGGGGGTGTGTAAGTAGAGAATCGAG
This sequence comes from Indicator indicator, assembly GCF_027791375.1. Taxonomy (NCBI): domain Eukaryota; kingdom Metazoa; phylum Chordata; class Aves; order Piciformes; family Indicatoridae; genus Indicator; species Indicator indicator. Next base: position 2,290,953 of record NC_072031.1, read on the forward strand.
ATCATCTCTCAAACTTATTTTCTCCTGGCCTTGTGATGTTTGCAGAACATTTGATTTGTTGCTAATGTACTTGGTACAATTTCTTTAGGAGAAGATGTTGAGAATATCCATGAAGTAGTAGAAGTATCTATTTTTATTTAGTACTTATACTTTCAGTTTCAAACTCATTTATACCTTGCAGACTTGTCTCACTGTCACACCCACACAGCATTGAAACCTAAGAGAAAGAAAAGGGGAAGATAGAAAGATACACACTGCATGCTTCTCATGTGTAGCAGTCTCCATGAACCCAGCATCTTTGACCTATGCATGAATGTATTATGCTTTTATTTTCTCAGTAGAGTTATTTTGTAGGTTTGTTTTATGTTACCTATGTGTAACAAACTCTTTTCACTGGGGAGGGAAACTCAGTAATCACAGGCTTGGCACAGTTTGTGTCTTCTCTGGCTAGTCTGTTCATATGTAGGTGGATGTAGAGCAAAAAGTGGAGTGCCCCCTTTGTGACTTTGGCCATTGCTACTTCCTCTCAGTGCAAGGACAAGTCTGGTGTAATATCTGGAGGAAAAACCACTTCTCTATATTCTTCTTCACTTACAACTGGATTCAGAAATCTTGGGGAAGGGGAGAAGATACAACTGGACTTTTACAGCTCTTTTGTCACTGCACTTCAATCTATTAATTTGAAGGTATTTTGATGTGGAGGTTCTCTAAAGCATGTAAGATTTTGCTTTCAGTATTTCAGGTGTTTGTTTAAATGTTTGTATTTTGGATGTGAAGATTTGATACGAATCTACTAGAAGCCTGGCACAATTTGGTGTAATGGCCACTGTTAACAGGTGGTGTTTCTTCAAAAATCAGTGAGTGTTGTTAGATATTTTTGGCATTTTCAAATGCTCATTAGTGTCATCCTCAGGGGTCTGAGATGGTCATTATTAAAGAATGAGTTCCTAAGAGGAAAAGGCTCTGCCAAGAGCAGCCAACAAGTGACAGAAGTTCAGTAGTTGCTAGGCGAGTCACTTATTGAGGTGGTGCATGGCTAAATTAGCTTTCAAAGTCTTAAGCTGAACATGTAAAGAACACTGATGTCATGTGGCATATTCTCCAGAGGTTAAATTTAGGTTCCACAGCTCACACTGCCAATTTTAAAAGGAGGGAAATGTCAGCTAGCACAGAGCTGAGGTTGAGGGTTTGTTGCTTGTGCAAATTCCACTGACATTGACATTAACTAACTCTGGAAGATGAACTATGGATCTGCTTCAGCTGTCCATGATTTTGTCTGTATTGCTTGTTAGTTCTCCAGTTTGTTCCAGCACAATACCAATTTGCTCCAGTTGACTTGACAAGCTTATGTTTTGTGCCTCTTATTTGTCTGGAGGTAATTTATAATCCCAGTTACATCCCCTGTGTGATTGCACAAACAGACAGGTATTATTTGTGCTGTTTGCCAACACTGGGAAGTTACATAACGTTGAAGCAAAAAGTACATAAACATGGATTTTCACAGTTCAAATTCAAGGGCTGGGTGTCTGCAATATCAACGGAATTGTTAAGCTTCAGAATTTTTTTGAAGTGAAAACATGTCAAAACCAACACAAAGATGAAACTGGAATTTATTTATGTTTTCCCATTTAAAATCTTGCTTTCTTTTTTATCTAAACAGACTGTATCTCTGCATTTTATTTAGATAGAAGGTTCTGTGGAAAATAGGAATTTATTTGTGGACTGCGCAAAGATGTTTTCCTGTAAAGGTGACAAGCAAAACTCTTAACACTCCTTTGAACTCATCCACTGCTTGATACTCTTGATTTCTCTTCTGGGCTTTGTCCAGCTCCAGGTTAGTCAGTGGGAGATGTCCCATTTGCTTAATTAGGCATTGGACCATGCTTTGCCACTGCCACCAATTGCTGTTTTAATTGAAAACATCTCTAGAGGTCCTTCCATCAATGGTGTTCATTTTGTGGTATTCTCAGGAACAAATCATGCTAGTTGTTTACTTAAAGCAACATTAAAATAAAAAACTCTCCAGAATTTGTTTTGGGGGCAGCTTGTGATGAGCCCTGCGCAAGTGTTCAGCTGTGACATGGGGTTAAACTCTTGCTGTCCTGTTTGTGGCACTGTCACAAAGAAGCCAGCTTGTGTGGGTCACACAAGGCGCCTTCCCAGAAGTGGGATGGGAGAGATGTTCCAGGACCTCTGATCTTGGTATCAGCTGGTTCAGTTGCATCTATATGGAGATGTGTGCATTTTCTCTGTTACTTCATGCTTTCTAACTTGTTTTCTCTGGCTTTACTTCATAGTATGTTGATGGATACAGCCTGTCTTGAGTACAAAGCCTTGCTGATGTTTAGTTGGGGCAGTGTGCTCCCACATTCAGGCTTATGTTTTGCCTGACACACAAGGAAGCAGCAGTGGCATTCAAGTAAGCAAAAAGGAACAGCCAGATTAAAATCCAACAATCTTGTATGACAAGTATCTGGATACAGCTGCTTCTCCCCTCATTCTGAACAAGAGCAGTTCTAATGTGGCTTTTCATTCTCTTAGCTAATCACAGACCCATGGCTGTCTGCAAATCAGTAAGCAGCAAAGGATTGAAACCCATTTCAGTATCCACAGAGGTCACCTTTTTGATAAAAGCACAAAACAGCTAATTAAATTAATGTAATAATTGTACCTAGCCAATTACCTATTTCCTACCTGTACTGTGGTCTTAATGAGCTCAGCTAATGAACTGTAATGTAATTACATTCAGGGAGGGAGCTGGAGGAATAAAAGAAACAGTAGTCTTCATATAAACCAGCCCCTAATATATTTTATAATGGCAGTGGGAATAAAAGAAGAAAAAAAAGTTTGAAAATTTTTGAAAATATTTAGCAAGGGAGGTTTCAGATTTGAGCCCTGCTGAGGCACTGCCTGGAATTCTGCACATGTGAAAATATTCCTGCCATTACAGAAATCATTAAAAAATTCTCATTAATCTTTTCCTCAGACCCTCCTTATAAAGTCTGTGTTGGCAAATGAGAATTTAAATGAAACTGCAGATCTAAGGTGTCATTTTACAGAGTCCAAATCTGCATCCTGCAAAAGCCTGATCCAAGTGCCGGATGTATTACAAAGGCACCTGTTTGGCTTGGGTTTAATTTTACCTTTGGGTTTGTGGCGTATTTGGATGTGTTCTGGCCAGCAAAACAGGCTCCCCAAGGGGAGTGGTGAAGCATGTGATGTGTCCTCCAATTCCTACCTGATGAAGGGTGGGACAGGTTGTTCTTGACAGACATGGAGCCCTACCAGCACTCCAGTTTTTATGGCCAGTGGGAGAGAATGACACAGGTTACTGAACATAGTGATGGAGCTTTGTGTGGAGACTGCTCCAGTGAAGCACTAAAAGACACGGGGTGAAAGTAAAGTAAAATTGAGAATCATGCTGTGAAAAATTCAGGCCAGTTTGCTGTGAATTAAGTTATGCTTAAGCATTAGGGAGACAGTGCAGTAGATCTATTAACTGTGCCATTTCATTGCTGCTGGAAAGCAATTCAAATTTCTACTTTAGCATCATAAAATCTAGCACTAGTTTTAATTATTAATAGGCTTCATGCTATTATTATTTGCTTGCACATATACATTAATCATTGCATGGGTTTGCTAATTTTTCGTTTCATTCAGAAATAAATAAATAAACTGTGGCAAGATGCTCAGAGTCCTCAAGAGAGTATGTTCCCCTCTGATGGGCAAGTAACATCTGTGGGCATTTTGCTGGCTTAACAGCATGTCTGTCACAAACTTGGTGATTCAGAAAATTTACTAGCACTCACCTAATGATTAATTAGCCTTCTCTGTAAGGAGCGGAGTCTCTTCATTATGCATATTGTCACCAAGAGTTTCATCTGTTTGCTGTAACATGTATGCTAGAATTCCAGTAAGCAAGAAATGAGTTAAGACTTTTTATGTGAGCAGAATTAAAGTTCAGCTCTAAACGTTTGAGAAAGTCTTCAAGGATTCTTATCAATATAGGTCCATAGAAAAATTGTTTTGTATTAATAAAACTATTGCAGGACACTAATTTTAACTGAAATTATATGGCTAGAAATACATTAGATCAAAGACAGAGGTAGAAATTATTTTAACAAAAAAATCATTTTATGTACTTGTAACACATACTGTCTGAAAAGGATTTTTAAAAGACAGGTTGTAATGTACAGTAAAGGTTCTGCTTGGCAAAGCCTACATACATCCTTCTGTTTCATAAACTCTTCAGCTGTGGAGTCAGGGGTCTTTAATGTGTTGAAGGAAAGGTCAAACTGACACTGCAGGAATGAAATCAAAATAATTTATCATCTGCATAGAAGTAAGTTAAAGATTTGTTCTTGTGGGTGAATATATCGAAATCGTGCATGTTTCTTATGAAAATAAATATTTAGTTAACCATCACTACAATCTAAAATCTCTAACTTTTAGCAAATGACTTCCATCACGTGTCTCATGAGCTCAGTTAAGATTGATTGTTCACATCTGAGGTACACAGTGCAATTCCTCCACCTCAGGTGTAGATTGGCAAGAGAATTGCCAACTAACTTTAACTGATGGCAGCTGCTCAGTTCCCTCAGGTAGTAGCAAGCAATGATTATAGCAATCATAGCTGCTTCTTACTTTTCCATCTCACATGAGATGGTCTGCTGCCATCTCCTCTGAGATGCAGTAGGTAGTTGTGAGTAGTTGTATGTTTCTCTTTGAAATACTCTGTGCTCAGGTAGGCTATTATTTGTCATCTTAACTTCTCCCTTTTCTCTCATCCTATAGGGAGTGGAAGTGAACATCTCCCAAGTAGAAGCAACAGTAGCTGTAGGAAGAAGAAAGTTATGCCCAAGGTAAGTTTGAAGTTTTGTGGGTTTGTTTTGGTTTTGTTGGGTTTCAGATGAAGCTTAGCTGCTGGAAAGCTGAAAGGCTGTCTATATACTTTGTCTCTGTGTACATACAGAAGCATTCCCCAGGCAGGTTCATTGTTACTGACAGTGTTCTGGTTTCTTCTAGTGGTTGTCTTCTGTTCCATTGTTCCTTTTTATGTTTGTTACCATCTCCCTATCCACGCAAGATAAGGATGATTTTCTGTCCCTGTGTCTAGAGGCACAGGTGGCTGACTGACCTACCTGAGTGCCCCTGTAAGGAAAGAGTGAACCCCATGCTGACGTGTGGTTTGAATCAAAGACAGAATTTACTTTGCATGGTCTTTCTGCTTATCCCCATGAATATCTCTGTTTACTCTGGAAAGCAACAAATGAACCACGTACCCTCTGTAAGCCTGATATACCTGGCCATGATTCCATAGTTCTCCTTGGACGGAGACTAAAAAAGAGAGACATCCTCTTGACCATATTCCTACTGGTAGCACTGTCCTTCTTTCCTTGCCTGGATTCAGAGGAGTGAGCTCAGGTGGAGCTTGAGCCTAGAAGGACCTGGATTTATAGGAGAAGCTGCAGTGGTTAAAGGACAGATGTCTGCAAGTTGTGTCTTACCTTAGTTCAGGGTTTGTTGAGAGTAAAGCAAAATCATTCTATAAAATCAGTGTGTTCCAAGAATTTTTGTGGCAAATACATTTCAGTCTTGGAAGGGGTTTCTTTGCAGAAGATACATGTGGTGTTGTGTTGGCTTGGTTGTTTGATTTTTTTTTTTTTCTTCTTTTCATATATCCAGTAAGGAGCCAGGAAAATACCGTGTGACTTGGATGTCTAATTAAAACTGTTCAGCACAGCTTGAATTTACAATTTTGATTTCTTGCAGTAATCTGCTTGTGAACAATCTAGAGGCAAGGACTTATTCATAGAAACTGTTGAGTAAATAATTTTCAGATAATGAAAACATTCAAAAAAGTCAAGATAGTTAATTAGTGAGCAGAAGAAATTAAATTAATTGAATGAATAATTCATAATGAATTATTCACTCAGCTCTATTTTACATCGTGTGGAAGGTCTGAAGAAGAGACAGTGTTTGAATTAACTCCAAACAGAAAACACATCTCTATTTCTGCTGTGTTGAGGTTATTTATTGATGTGTAAAAACAAGCTGGGTGAGCCAGTCTATTTAATCATTTTACTGTTTTTGCTCTATAAAGTGAATCATGCTGGATTTGAGACTGTGGATGCTTTGCTTGCAAATGTGCATTAGGGAATACGTATTGCAGGGCTCTTTTGCTTTAAAAAAATATATATATTTAAATAGGGTGAAAGAAGTATGATCAGAGCTGAAAATGCTCTCTAAAAGCTATAAATTAGATATATGCCACAGCACCAACACTTGTGGTTGATACAATGTCATAGCCTTGGCAAAATACTTCAGGTCTCCAAATATATCCTATATGGAACTGTATCCAAAATATACTTTGTTGAAGGTGTATTTGTTTCCTTGGGTTTGGAGATAGGGTTGCTGGGGGATTTGTCTTTCTCTCTTTTTTTCTTTTTCTCTTTTTATTCTTTTCCTGTTCTACTCCGCCGTGGTGAGACCACACCTGGAATGATGTGTCCAGTTTGGGCTTCAAAAGAGACAGGATGTACTGGAGTGTGTCCAACAGAGAGCTATGAGGATAATTGCAGGATTTGAACATCTCTCCAGTGAAGAAAGACTGGGGCTGTTTAGCCTGGAGAAGGGAAGCCTGAGAGGGGATCTTATCAATGTCTCTAAATATCTGAGGGGTTGGTGTCAGGATGAAGGCGCCAGGCTCTTTTTGGTAGTGCCCAGTGATAGGACAAGGAACAAAAGGTACAAGTTAGAACACAGAAGGTTCCACCTCAACACAAGGAGATATTTCTTTACAGTGAGGGTGACAGAGCACTGGAAAAGGCTGCCCAGAGGTTGTGGAGTCTCCTTCTCCGGAGACTTTCAAAACCTTCCTGGATGTGTTCCTGTGTGGCCTGCCCTATGTGATCCTGCTTTGGCAGGGGGTTGGACTCAATCTCTGGAGGTCCCTTCCAACCCATAATATTCTGTGAGCTTTTAAGATTTTTTTTTTTCCACATAGATTTCTCTGCTGCTTATCCTTTTAGGGAAAAAAAAAAATCCAATGGCAATTAAACAGTGAAATATTGGAAACCCATATGAGTGCTGAAGGGGATGAATGTGCTTCTGTCCTTTTACCCTTTTTTTCCTCCCACAGTGCTGCAGAAGAGAGCAAAACCTCTTCACGCAGTATTATAGGACTGCATGAAAACAGAATGATTTATATTCCTTGTACAGGCATAATAAGAAAATCAAACCCTCAGTGTTTCTTGTGAACATATATGGGCTAGTGAATAAAACAATTAGACAGGAGCTACATCTACTCTGAGGTGTAACTTTTGGCCTCAAAGAAACCTGACTTATGGTGAAATCGCATCTCAAGGTGTCATTGCTTCATGCAGCTGTGATTCTCCTATTCTGAGAAGAGTCTGATGCAAGATTATCCTGGGGAGGGTAGTACTTCTGTTATCATCTCTGTGGAGGAATAGGTATAGATTAAGTGATCTACTGGCCCATGTTATCTGCAGCAGGAGTGGAAGTAACTGAGGTTTTCTTGATTGAAACTATGGCTGTGCAGGTAGAGATAAGATAATTACAAAGCTGAGTAATACTATCCAGCACCACCTAATACTGTCAGACAGTCTTTTCTTATTCAATTTTCTTCTCACACAGAGAAATGCTATATTACAGATGTAAATTCCCAGAGAAATAGTTTGTATGTCTAGGTATTGATAATATATGCATAGACAGAAGGAGAGAAAGAGATTTCAAATATCCCTGGAAACCAACACTGTGTTATAACAGATGGACATTTCAAAGAATGGCTTTCTGGTTGGCTTTAAGATAGTTAAAGGTGGTTCCCATCCTACTTGGAGTGGTTCACTGAAGCCACAGCAGAGGCAGAACTGCATCTGCCATTTATCTGCTTTTCTCTACTTCACATGAATTTGGTTAAACTAATATTAGGCTTCTGTTAAGAAGCTCTGATGGGTTAAACTATGAGATAGTTTCTGCGGTATTAGCAAATCTAATCTTGGTGGTTAAGTGCTGAGAAATCCTAACTGTGGTAAAGGAAACTGAAGTGCTGAGTTGGAAAATCTAGGCCAGTGAAGACTAAAACCAGACCACAAAATGATGCTTACTTATACTTTATTTCTATACAGTTCCAAAAGCAGCTCCCAATTGCCAACACTCTTAAGCCCTTGAAACCCTTCCTAAAGCTTATTCAGTACAAGAATCAGGTAGCAGGTGGGTTGTGTTGCCCATTTACTTCAGGTTATCTCCACATGGGCAGGTACAGAGTATGAACTGATTGGATGAAACACATGCTCTGACTGCAGGTGGTTGGAAAGGATGTGGAAAGAATCAAAAATATAATTGTAACTGGCTGTGTTAGAGAGAGAAAGCAAGCCAGAATTTAAAAGAAGAGGTTGTTGTGCATCACTGAACAAGCACTTAGATTTGACTGCAGTAGTACAGAGTTTGTCATGGTGGTTTAGTTAACGTGTTCAGTTTTGATTGAAAAGAAACTGTCTTCAAGTATTCCACAGAGAGAACAGTTTATATTTGGAAATGTGCAGGTGGCTAATTCTATAAGGTCATAAAGTTCAGTGCCCCCTCCACTGTGAAGTTGCTGAGTGGAGCTAGTCCCATGGAACTGTTCTGAGGGAAACCATCTCTTTGCTTTATTTTCAGAATTGTGGATTCTGCCATTCCATTTTACATTGTTGTTGGATGAGATGTCATCGATAGCTCAATGGTGAGAAGAATATGCTAAATTGCTTTAGACACCAGGAGCATCATCAAGGTGAAGATTTCACAAGCACTTTTCACACCATGACAAGATTCACATCTTCAATTATAATATTTTAAAAAAGAATACTGTCTCTGACACTTTTTACATGACTTGCACACTATTGCAGAGGCCAGATGCAGCCCTGAAAACACATTTGTCTAGCTCCCACCAAACACAGCTGGAGTGATTCTGACCATCCTCTGGCTGGTAGCATGCTCTTCACTCCCCAGCACTGGCCAGCCCTGGCCTCTGCAAACATCGGTGGCATCATTTAGTAACAGTTTTGCCATGGATGTTTTCAGTAGTGTGGACACCTGGCCTACTCCACAATGAAAACAGGCTGATTTATTTTTCTGCAAGCCAACAAACAGCTGTCAGATGGTGACAGCCACAGGTTGTTGCCAGCTTAACCAACTACTGGTCTGTAAATCAATATTTTGGGATGCTAACCATGTAGCTCAGTGAGATGGAAGGTGGGACAGTAAGGTGGGAAGGGATCACTGGGGGGAAGCTTGGTAATGGCCTTCATTTTATACTGGGTAAAAGAGACATTAACTGTTTCTGAGGATTGGATTCTCTCTTAGTTGTAGAGCCTTCTTCAGCAGTTATCCACTTGCTGCTCTTCTTGACTGCAGCTGCTACAGCTTTTATCTGTTGATTTCACTAATGCTTACCTGTCCAAACATGCCCTCCTCCTGGAATGCTGAGACACAATAAGATTTTATGACATGCTGAATCGTGAATTTATGATAGATGGGAAAATAGCAAATGGATTTGCAAAAGAAAAAGCAACAAACATTTTGCTTCTGATGACAATCTTCACCACTCTTCTGCACTTTGTAAATGCTAAGTATTCGCACAGCTGGAAGGTCAGCAGCACTGTGACATAAAGTGACAGAGAAGGATCCTGGAAGGATGCAGAGCTTGATTGTCAGGAAATCTTACACTACTTCTTCTCAGGTGATGATCTTGGACATGTTCCAAGATCAGGCTGCAGATGCAAGTCACCAAGACCATTCACAAGGCAGATGATGGCATGGGAGCCCCCACACTATACTACATGGTGCACAGCATGCTATTAGAAATCTTCTTATTAAGATAATTGACCCTTTTGGTGAGTTGCTCCCAAAAGGAAAATATTGCTGGTACAAAACTTTCTGTTGGCAGATCAACTGAGTACTCTCTCACATGGATGTTTTTCAGAGATTTTTCCTTCACTTATTTTCATAGCTTAGGAGGGTCTTTTTTTGGCTTTTTTAGTCTTCCTTGTTTGAATGAGGCTTCTAGTTCCAGGCAGGCACGTTTGCAGGTCCACTGCACAGGTGGACAGGTGGAGTGGGTTGAACTGACAGTTAGTCAACAGCTAGTGGTGATCCTAGTTCATTCTCTGTAAAGGGCATGATGCTAAATCAATTAAAGAGAATTTCAAATTGGTTTCAGTAAGCAGTTCATGTACAGATACAGATTCTGGAGACCCTGTTCCTCCAGCTTTGCAAGTTTTGGCTATTCACCTTATGCCTCTTTTGCCCAAGAAGTGTGAGACTGAATTGCTGTTGCAGTGAGTGTAGAAAGAGACACTGCATAATGCTTCAATCTGGGGAACAGTCCAAGCAGTAGCCATGTCAGTGAAGAACCACTATGCTTGATAATGTAAATCTGAACATATTTTGGGAGTCATTTGTGTGGTAGATCATAACAACTCTATTGTTTCAAAGTGTGACATACCTGTTCTTGAATAGACAGTGATGGCCTTAAGAGTTCTGGAAGAAAGCTGCTGCCTTAACAAAAACACATAATTGCTTCTGAGGTTGGAAATTCCTCTTTAAGACCATGTGTAACAGTGCCATGTGACAGACATTGCACTGCAGGGGCCTGGGACACACCCCTCTGTGATTTGAGAGACTGCAACTTTCCCTCCCCTGCCAAAAAAGTATAAAAGGACCACAACATCTCAGGTCCAGGTGTTCCATCTAACACAGAAGACCCTGTTAGGATGTACACCCACCCACCTTCTTTTTCTATGACTCCTTAATCTGCTTTCTCTTTTTTTGCCCTCTTTTTCCCTCTTCTTTTCTTTTCTTCCAGTCCATTATTGAGAGTTTTCACTGGCTCTAATAAGCCCAACTCATTAGCCCTTTGGTGTCAGTTCACTTTAATTTGCTCCAAGGGAATTTTTTAATTTGAATCTTAGCATGACCTCCCCCACTGCCCAGGGTTGGCTTGGGATACCGGGTAATGACGTCTTGTTGAGTGTGAGAAAAGGCTAAAGCACTTGAGAGTTTCCTCTGTGTGTATTTTATCTAGAACGTTTTGCAGAACCAGAGCTTAGTAGTGGGTAAAGCTGATGTGAATATTGAACATTTTAAGTTGTTGAAGTTTAGAGCATCATTTGTGCATGCTTTTTCATCTTACCGATGGGCTGATCTGACACAGTATTAAGAGGTTTCCATTACATTCACGGTAATACCTCAAAGGATTTCTGTGTTCTGCTGGTAATTCTGCAGTGTCTCTAAATGAAGAAATGTTGTATTATGTATGGATAACCTATATGCAGACCAGCAGGCACAGGCTTACTAAAGTGGGTGTCTGTGTTGGATAGGCAGGTAAATGTTTCCTCTTGAAGACTAAGAATATGATTGAGCAGGCATCTGCACAAGCTTCTGGGGTACCATCAGCATGAGAACAAAACACATTCACATAAAAGTAGCTGGCTTAGTGTTTGGCTATTATTTTATCGATCTTGGCAAAGTAGTCAGTACAAAAACAAAATAATGGGAGTGCAGGGGAGAATACCCTCTGTCTTTCTAATGTTTGGGCAAACAGGAGTTTCACAGAGTCATGTGGAAGCTGGGGTTGGAAGACGCCTCTGCAGCTTTCTCCAACAGCAGTGCTTTTGTTTTTCATACAAAACATACTCTGCATGTTTCTCAGATATTTTTATGGCTTCCTTTCCTAACTGGATGAGTGATTTTCTTTGTATCTCCTATATATTTGACTTAGAAAAAAGTATCTAATTGATAGTCTATTACTAGGTGTGTTCATGACTTGAAAAAGTGTTGAAATTCAACATCACAAATGCTATACTGCCTATGTAGCTCTTACTACCTTTGCTATTTCACTTTCCTATTTGATGATCAGTTTTTGCTGGAATATGTTTTGCAATTACAATAAGAGATTTAATGTTGTTTTGAACTCTGCCAAAGCCTGATTAGATTTTCTGCTTTGGCCTAAGTCACTTCTTTGTGCTTCAGTTCTCTCTATATAAAATGTTTAGATTGCAGAGCTTTAGATGGCAGATCCTAGTAATTAACTGCAAGTGTGATTTTTAGTTCAGCATAAGGTTAAGCAGCTTCCATAAAGCAAAATCCTATTTATTCAGAATGAAAGGATTATAAGGAAGACATTAAGTAACAGAAAAGCAGTTTGCATACAAGTCTGGGTTCCCAGGAATTCATCAGGGTTGAGATGAAACCCCTAACAGAAAGACAATATATAGTACCTTCTCATGGGTTTTAGGAGTTTTGGTAGTGATTCCATAGCACTCCTTGATCACAGGATAGACTTCTCCCCATGGGTAGGAGCATTCACTGTCTGTGTTTGTCAGTCACTTCTTGATTTCCTCAGGAAATAAACCCTGCAGCTGCCTACAGCCTTGTTAACTTGCTATCTGTACTAGTGACCTGAATTCCTGCAGGACATCCTCCTTAGCTGAGATGTTCATCTGCAACATCTAAACAAAGATACCAGTATCACTGCTGCTGCCTTGAAGTAGATAAGCTACAAAGCTGGTTTGAGAAGAGAGTATTTAAGGAAAAATCCCTGAATGCTTGCCCTGTGCTTATGCTTTTTCCGGGACAATTAGATATGGGAAAGGGGAGATGAGCTGAACCTTTCACTGGGCTTTGGTCTGACCCTTTATGAACATTCTTAAGCTCCTAGCAATCAGACCCAGCTAATATGGTTGTTCATCAGTTTTCAGTGGTACTGCAGGCTGCCCAGAAGACCTGACAGAGACTGTGCTTGGTACAGCATAATGAGAAACGAGCCCTACCATGAAGATCTTTGCAAGCCAGCTAGACTAGAGTGACAAAGGTTAGGTGGGAAGTAATAGCCAAATGAAATTATGTGATTTGTTCAAAGGCAAACAGTGGGAGCTAGGGGAAGCATCAGGGTCTTGCGTGCTTGTTTATCCTGTAGGTCAAACAGCTTAGATTTTACATTTCTGTTGCAGCTTCTTTTATATTTATTTCAAAAATTTAATACATCTCATGTAGTCATCACCTTTTCACATTTACCCATTTTCTTCTGTATTAATGAAAGTCATAAAGTACAAATTGTATCATCTTAGTCAGGATGAGTGAGATAGCTACACATTTTTCATAAGTTTGAACTAGATTTTTCTAACTATCAGCAAGTCCTCTAATGCTAATATTGTCCAAATCTGGAATGTTTTCGGTGCTTTTTCAAGATATAATTTTTTTTGTTAAATTGAAGTATCCTGGGGTTTGTAGGACTGAGCAGTTGCCCAGCCTCACTGTATATATCAGAGAGTTGAGGTCTAGAGAGGATGAAAATTTGCCTCTTCATCCAACATGAACATCTAATTCTTCAGGGGTCCATATTTCACTGCAAGGAGGTATAAACACTTTCAGCAATCCTGTAAACAAGTTTTTAATAGATTGAAACTTTCAAAAAAATTGGACAAATTCTTTTGTCAATCTTCTTTTGTTCTTGTCTTGATTTGTTTCTATTCTCCAACTACTTTACTTTTTCTGTTTAGAACTTTTTTTCTTCCTCCTGTGAAAGACTACCTGTCTGTCCCTTGGTAATTGCAGAATTTATGCCAGAAGATCCTCCTTCAAAATATATCTCTGCAAAAATTCTCAGGTGGGCACTGCTCCCTCTTGATGTGTGGAGTCCTTTCTGCAAAAATAAGGAAATCACACTCTGCCATTCCCAAAGAGCAAGTCAGGTCTTTTTTTTTTTTTTTTAATTATATATTTTAAATCGCAGTCACTTTGAATTCTTGTATTTCTGCACATTCTCCAGTTCTCCTGTTTGGAGCAGCAGGGAAAGCCTCTTTAACCTGTGAAGTTAGTGAATGAAGAAGATGAGAATTGAGACAGTGATAGGAAATGGGAGAGATGAGAGGACAAGGTAGATGTGGTTTGCCTGGGAGACTTAAAGACATACTGCAGCTCCACTGCAGGAGTCTTGTTTTCAGTATCAAGCTCTGGTGGAATTCAAAGCCCAAGTGCTGAGCAGCAGTCAGTGTACAGCAAAGATGTACATGTCCTTTCAGGGGAGAGGAAAGGTTGTTGCAACTAGGAGCAGAACTGGTTCTTCCTCTGTGGGATAAAAATCTGGATGCATGCTAGGGCAACTCAGACTGGTACAAACGCTTTTTTTCTTGCTGTTCTTAAGGCACATTTAGAATATATTTTGAAATAGATGAAAAAATACTTCATTATAGTAATTATAATGGAAATTCAGTTCTTAGGACTGCCATCTGATGACATGTACATGTTGGGTTTGGGTCAAAACTTGACAGTTCAGCAGAGCTTGAATTCAGCAATCATGCAGGTAACTCTAGTTATATAATTAGCTTAATTTGATTATTACACTGCTGTAAAAGTGATAAAAAGTGAAACTGAGATCCTACTATGACATTAAGTGCTTGATGAAGCAGAAATGCTTCTGGTCTCTTCATACACACCAAAACCACAGCAGAGGACTGTACTACTTTGTAGCTTTGTCACCACAGAAGAAAAGAAGCCCTTGTTTGTTCTAATTTTGCCTGTCCTAAGTCCAAAAACTCAGAGCATCAGAGGCCTGCTAAAAGATTTGGGATCTTCTTGGTGTAAATAATAACTGGTAACAGTAGCTACTGCTTTACAATTAAAGTATTTAATGTGTCCATAAGTAAAGATATTTTAGATCTGCTAGTTGATCAAATACATATACCAAAGATGCTCTCAGAAAAGTGGTGCTTTTAAATTGTGAAGTGAAATTTGATCTCTCTCTTGGCAATGTCCAGGCCTCCTCTGCCTCACTTAGCTAAGTCACTGTTTTGGTAAAGCGTGAATATAATGTGTTGTGCTAAGCCACTGTAATGACCCAAGAGCACTCTAACAGGTGATCAGATTACATGAATAAGAGCCTGAGAAATAGGTTTTATAATGTTTGTCACTAAAACAACCTAAATTGATCTTTGGCTAAGGTCTGTGTAAGACTGTATCTCTGCCACAGTTTCAAATTAAGATGCAGCAATGTTTGGTCTTCAGTGTCAACATCATCATTTAAATGATGAATAATAAGTAATAAACCAAATTTTCACAGATGCTGTTGGATTGAATCTTACAAATATCTGCATATTTGGGTAAATCTTTTTTGTGTCACTTTGTGTATGTTCTGTTTATCTTCCTAAGCACACGAATATTAGATATGTTTTCTGTACTTGGAATTTTGTCCTGTTTTTCTTACCAGTATTACACGCAGACTGGAAAAAATTGGAGGGCTTTAAAATTTGTGTGTGTGTGCGTGCATTGAAAGAGTTCGTTAGCATGAGCACTGTGAAGATGTCGTTGTTGATAAAAAAAGCTAACAACATTGTTTTGGTCATTCATGTTCATCTAAAAGATCCCAAGCAACCACAATACATTTACACTTTAATATTGTATCATATAAACAGACATCTATAGCTCTGCATACATTATTAATACAGGTTTATTGCCTGCTTTATTGGTTTCACTACTGCTTCTCCTCTTGGGAAGCCATGTAAAATACAAAGACTGCACAAATGCCCACATTACATACAAAGCAAATAAGATTGCACAAGTACAAATATTCACTTGAGTCGCTTCCTGCAATTCATGGAACGTAATAACAAATAGTCCATAAACACAATCCCCTTAGCTGCTACTGTTATTCCCAGCATTTTATGTTTTTTATCTAGGACACTTGTGCTGCCATTAGAATACTGAACAACATTTGATTCCTGTATTTTCTAACAAGAAAACAGAATTCTTCTTGTGAAGAAACAGAAAACGTTAAAAATTATTCAGTCACCACAACCGGGCAGCAGAGGAGGCCTAGTATTGAATTTCTCTCTGTTTCTAAACAACCAGTTTTCTCTAAGTTTCACTTCAGAAAAGAGTTTAAGACTTTAACAAAAGAGATATTAGCAGTGCAAAAATACATGCAAAAAGGGAAGGCTGGAGACAGGATTATTTTCAGAAGTTAATCTTGTGTCAAGCACTGACGTATTGTCTTAGGAAAGCTTCCTAACCCACAGACTCTCAGACTGACGTCACAGAGGTTACAAGTTCCATAATCCCCACTCCCAGTGCTTTCAGAGGGTTTGGTGTTTTTGTCTCTTTTTGGCACAAAATATAACACACATACTACTCCTCTAGATACCGAGTGTGAGAGGTGGTGATTCAAACTGAAAATACTGTAGTCTTTTGTGTGTGTGGGAATAACCGCAAGGAGATAGGAGACTGGTTCTGTAGTATGCAGGGGCATACCACATGCAAATACCTCCAGGCAGGGTTGTATCTAGCAAGCTGCTTCTGGGTTTCTGCAATGGAAGTTCTGAGTAACAAAGATGTAAGCTCCCAGTGCACACTGGACTGAAAAAAGACACTGTGAGCTATTATGGGCATATATTTCTATATTTCAGGTGAAAGTATCAGATCTTAGTTTCCTAATTTGGGGGTTGGGTTGTTTTATTGGTGGTGGGTTTTTTTTTTAATTGTTGGTTTAAGCCACAAAATATGTCACTTTTGAATATTTCATCCAACATCTTTAAGAAAGCAAACTTTGGTTGTTGAAGAAATGAATGTGAGGAAAGAAGATGAAAGATGGTTCTATACTGTTTACATGCAGAGAGACCTTTCAGACAAGTGTAATGTGGTTTAATACTAGGCAGCAGCAGCAAGCTGTTTTACTTGAGACCAAATGAAGCAAAAGGGCCAGTGAAAGCCCTAACTTCAGAGAGCACTTCTGGGATAACATCAGTTGCATCCCCACAAGTTGCTGCTCTGCTGCCATGTGCTGCAGGTTCCCTTGTGGCTGGTGTGTTCTGTGTATTTGTTAGGCAGCTGGGATGCTCCAGCAGTTTGTGACCCCTTCTCTATCATTTCTAAAGGCATGTTCTCTTTGATGTTGCCCCATGATTTCTTTCAATGTTTATAAATATATATTATTGAGTTGGGGGGGGGGGGGGGGAATATTGGTTTGAGTTTCTCCAACATCCAAAATTTTTCAGTCTGCTTCTCACATGCTGCATCATTTCCCATTTGTTTTACTTTATTCCACTTGTTACCTTCTGATTGTCTTTCTTCCAAGTTCTAAATGCACTAAAATTTAATTTGTGATGCTTTTAGGACCTTAAGAAGCCTTAGTTTTGGTAGCTCTTCATTTAATTGGCTGTCGTTTGACTCTTTTCATGCATCAACATTTTCATGTTGATTTCCTGAATCTTTTTCTTCTGTATTCATGGCCTGTCCTCATGTGTACTTCAGTGCTGCTTTCTTCAATTAGTGCTCCCTTGCAGACCTCATGCAGGTTGTGCTGGGGCTTGCCACAGGCTGGCCCCACAGGCTCTCTACATGTCCCACAAGTTGAAAGACTAAGTAGAAAAGTGCCCTGTCTTCCAAGATAAACTTTAAATTGCTGCCTTCTTTGGTTCCTTTACTTTGGTAGCTGTTACAACAGTATTTCCTGCTTCAGACAGCTCCTTTCAGGAGGACAAGCTACTACCTTCCTCAGGATTTAGAAAGGTGGCTGCCTCCCCCGGCAGATCTTCTAACATAAAAGGAGATTTCTATAATGAAACCATACCAGAGAAGAGCTTTATAAAGGTCTCCACAAGTCTGACACCTTGTGCTCAGGAGCAAGTGTTCTGACTTCTCCATTCCTACCCCTGTCAGCATTGATAAGCCTCTCTTACCTGACACGAGCTTTTATTGCCCTTGACTGCTCTCCATTTATATAAAGGTTAAATCTTCCCCTCCATCTGTGCTTTACAGCAATATACTATTTAGAAAACAGTGCTTCCATTCAACACAATAAAGGTAGATGAATTTGGCATGGCTGTTGGGTTTTCTGTGTTGTTTTGGGTTTGTTTTTTTTTTTCCATCCTCAGGAACGAAGCTTAAACTTTTTCATGTTCTGACATGTTACAATTATCAATGCAACAGGGGAATTTGCAGGAGGTCAGCTGTTTGTCCCTGTTCAATACAGAGATAAATAGCACAGTGCGAGTCTGTTGTGTTTAAAGTTATGCTCTCCCAAAATGGGGAGAAAAACTAATATTTTAAATAATAGGATAGGTATTTTGGTTATTAAATTCATTATTGCTAACAGGATCCATTTCAGGCAGGAATGTCAAAAGGCTCATTTGCCATCTAGGCAAACGTGGATGGGAACTGTCTTATTCCTCATTGCGGGTCAGACAGAACACTTAGACTGGCATCTCTGGAAGGGTGAAAAACCCTCTTGTGCTTTTCCAGCTCTTGTATGGGTGTAGTCCTGAAAGGCCTGGGTTCAGTTACTGTTTGTGAAAGGCTTGGTGCCACAGCTTCACAAACGCTGTCCAGGAGCTTAGTTATGGTCCAAGTCACAGTGCTGCATTCCTGGGTTTGTGTGCTAGAACAGTTTGTCTGATGAAGGGATGAGACGAGAACTCTTGTTCTGCCTTTTTTCATTGCAAATTACATTTTGTGTCATGGCATTTGGAAGACTCACTTCTCTAACAACATACTGTGTATGTAACTTTATAGCAATATTCTTTCCTTTTCAGTTCCCAAAAGTCTTATCCACCCTGATTCTCTTTCTTCCTGCAGGAAACAGGATCTTCAGAGGGTTTTCTGAAAGCTCTTTGTAATATTAGTGAACATGTACAGGAAAACCCTCAGGTTATGTTCAACTCCTGGTATCCTTCACTTTAGATTTAAGAAATTCCCTTAAACTCTCATTAGTGGAGACCTTCTCATTCCTATAAAAGTTTAAAGAAAATCTTTGTCTCTTCAGAGATTTTGCACAGCTCCTCAGTGTGGCTGGAGAAAGTAGATTCTTTGTGCTTCTCAGTTCGTTTTGGAGCAAAGACAGTTGTTTGAAAAAATGTGTCTTTATTGATGTGACCCTCTGGTTCCCTTATCACTTTCAGACTTACTCCTTTTTCCCCTCTTCAGCCTTCTGCAAATCTTTTAATTGATGGGAGGGAAAAGTCAGGTTTTGGTTAAACACTGATGAATCCAGGCAGGATTATTTGGTTTCCCTCTGCAGCTGTATGAGCTGCTATGGGTAGAAGAACCCACTCTGCACTCTTGCTGGTTAATCACCTAATCTGGCCTGCTGTACATCAAGGGAATTTTATTTGTGTGCTTCAAAGGAGAATGGTATAAGGAAAAAGAATCCAAGTATCTGTGAACAGCTAAGTCCCTGATTTTCTCCCCCATCCCACTGGGGCATGGGGGAATGAATGAGCAGCTGTGTGGTGCTTAGTTGCCAGCTAAGGTTAAACCATGACAGTATCACAGGTATTTAGGATGAAATTTCTTTCCATTCAATCAGATCTTGTTTTATTTAGGTAGATCCATTATAAAATTATGTGGAACGTGGGAGTTTCTAAGGGCCTTGTTCCCTTAATTAAACAATTAACTTGCAATTTTGGATTTGATCAAGAAATGATTGAACGTGACAGATTGTCTCCCCTCTGGAGCACATAACTGTGTCAGGGTCAATCATGTTTCCTTTGGAGTCAGAGGGAAAAGGTCTTTCTTATAAATTGGAACACACCAATGGTTTACAGTAGCAAATACCATACATAACTGATTTTGTTAATGTTCTTATAAGATTAATAAAATAATCTGGAGACAATTTAGTATGTCAGCAAGGTGGTTATTTAAAAATCAAATTACATCCAACTGAGCAGACCCATGAGCTGGGTGAAACTTTTCCATTATTTAAGAAAATGGGAAAACAGCTAACATGAGAGTCTAAAAAGAATGACAGAGCTCTAAATCCTTATTCTCTACTTGTGCAGCAAAGCTGCCTTGTTGCCTTTTGCCCTGGGTCCTGTACTTTGGGAAGCATTGACATTTTGAAGGTTATGGAGGAAATTATTTCCAATCTGGCCAGCTTCCCTAATGTTAAGGAGAGCTCTCTCTGAGGGATCTAATACACCAAGATGCTTTCTTATATCTTGAGACACGTTTGTTACCAAGCCAACCAGCTGTATTGGTCTGCTGGCCTGTTTACTGTTCTGTCAGTGTCAGAGGATCATAGAAAGTAAAAAACTACGACAGAGCAATGTAAAATACCAGAGCATGAGAAACTACCTCATACTGGTGGCCATGGGAAAGTAGCTCATACCGTTTATGTGGGAAACAACTGCTAAGCATCCTTTGGATAATTTGCTTTTTTCTTCCTCCATCTTTCTGCTGCTGAAGACATCATTTATTTTATTCTCAACTTTATTTTAACTTTATTATGGTTTTGGACTGTTTGCTAGAAACAAACATGTTCCTTATGCACTATTATAAAATGATGAAGTAAATGCTTTTTAAATGGTGTTTTTATCAGAAAATTAAGAATCTCTTTAGCTACTTCTTCTAGGCTATTGAAATGAACACCCATCATTTTGGCAGTTGTCCATCAGATGTTTGCAGAAACTGAGTTATTTACGTATTGGAAACAGTTCACAGATACATTAAATAACATTTTATTGTGGACATCTGCTCTGTGAAAATTCTGCCAAAGTTTGTATTAGATAAATATAGCAATTCAGATTTATAGAAAGAATCTGTTCTGCAAATATGTTAAAATTACTGTCCCTCATTTCCTAGCTTTTAGACAACAATATTTTGCAAAAGCTGCTGTTGAGAAGAGTCTGAGTCTTCTCTGCAGAATAGCTTTTTGTATTTGTTTCTAGGAAACTTAGAAAGAATAAAGAAATATATGCATCTCCAGTTATGATTATCCAATGAAAAGAATGATCCTGTGCTCAAATGTACAAGGGCTAAAATAGAATACATAAAAATTTCCTTTCCAGACAAGCTGATGCATGCCTATGCATTTTCTGAAATGTCCAAAGTAAACACACATGCTTTAGACTGCCTCAACATCTGTAGGGTGTGTTTGAATAATTGATCTTCACCCTTTTCATTTCAAATATTCATTAGTTTAGAGTTGTGGTTTTTTACGTTAGAATAGATCAATTACTTGTTTTGTCAGTTTTAGGTGAAATTTAATGGCCTGTTTTTCTATGACTCCTCACCAGAAAAAAAAAAAGAGGTGTTTTTTTCTTTGCAGTTGATGTTTGGCAATACTTATAGTAGGAGGCTAGTTTTGATATGCCTTACTAACTCCATGCTGAACTGTACTTTGACATGTCACTGCCAAAGGCCCAGGGTTTCTGTCAGTTGGGCTATATAAAGTAGTAATTAATTCTGTTATAAGAGTCTCCGCATCTGAGAGTTTTCTGATATCAGGCTCATCCTCTGCACTGTCCTAGGTTGATTTGCACCTGTTCTCTTTTAATAACCCAGAAAGGATGCTTGCTCTGGGTGGATTTTGGATAGTGCAGTGTAAGTTGTGCTATTGACAAGGAACAAAAGGCCGAGTCCTGCTGTGGTATACACATAACAAATGAGTTAACTTTAACAAGGGCTGGTGGGGATGGCACTCTGCAGATGCTTCTGGGAGAAACACAACTGTAACGAGCCCTAAGGTGAATTTAGCCTGTGGACCCACAGTGTAATTTCTTTAACAGTAAATCTGGTTTAGAAGGACAGGAGCCTTTTCAGTCTGAATCATTTCAATCTTGCCCCAACAGCAGATATGATCCTACAGTGCAGGCTTAACCATTTGAGTAGTTGTTTAACATGGCCCTGCACTAGACCCTCGCTGTGAAATGATCCTTTCTTGTGGGCATGTGTGTATGAGTTTCAGGGGAGGGAGTGTGTGGAACCTTTTTAAACACCACAGCTGGATCACTTCACAGGTCTCTTTTGCAACATATATCTATAGAAACAACTGGATCAGCACCACTGCTTCGGAGAGTAAGTTAAGAAGCAGCAACTGATGAACTGATAAATTTCTTACACTTTATTTACCATAAAGGAACAGTAATTTATTTTTTGGGTAACGTGCTATTCAGCCAGTTGAAACTTTCTGCTTTCTACTTACTACAACAGTTTTAAGAAGTAACAAGTGCTCTGCATGACTACTTTCTACAAATTAAGTTCCTCCTGCCCAGTGGAAAATAATCACAGATATTACTGTTTTGTGCTATGTTATGACATTGACCTGAGGAGTACAAATCATTTTACAAGAACCTGAGAAAAACAGAGAATGACTACCCTATCCTCCTCCTTCCCACTAATATTATAGTTCTCTCACACTTTTTGAGCTTCCCATATAAAAATTATCACATTTAGGTATTCCATAAATAAGCATTATATGTTGAGTAACAGAACCACAGTTAGTGATGGGAATTTCAGTCTGGATCAGTTTCACTCCCTTTCCATGAAATTTAAAAGGATGGCACTGGAAACAAAATGGCCAATGTTTCATGTTTTAAACAACATGCCACTTAATTAACCCATCAGACATCAGGTATGGCTGAAAGAGTCCTAACAACAGCTACACAAACTATTTAAAACGCAGTCCACACATGGTGTCAAGTAATCTAGTTTCAGGTGGTATTTCAGTTTGAACCTTTCCATGTGTTCTTCAACAAACTGACACTGGTGTGAAAACTTAAATCTTGTTTCAGGCAAAGCTAGGCTGACCTCTGATGCTCTATGAAAGCCATACAAAACCACAACATGCTTTCTACATGTGTGGTTTGTTGGTTGAGATTTTTTTGGCATGCTATTCCTGCCTCCTTCACGTTAAGCTTGTGACCCTTTGAGTTAGTGACAACTTGTGTTGTTTGCAGTAGTAGTGTTCTGCACTTTTTTTTTCCCCTCTTGTTATTTGATTCAACTATATATTATCTGGTTCACCAGTCTTTGAGAACATCCCGTTCAAAAAGGAGTCAGGGTGTGATGACGTGAACTACAGGACATTTGTGGGTTTTGGTTGCTTTGTTTTGTTTGTTTTTTTGGGGGGATTGGATTTGTGGGGATTTTTGATTTTATTTGTTTCTTTTGTTGTTGTGGTGAAGTTTTTTTGAGGGAAGTAGTTCTTTTTTAATTTTAGTTGTGGGGTGGATTTTTTTTTTTTTTGTTTTCCCTGTTTTGAGTATGGTTTTGTTTGCTATGGGTGTTGTTGAGATTGGGTTGGTTTTGCTTCTTTGGGTTTTGTTTGTTTAAAATCAGACACACCAATTAAACTCTCACTGATCAAATGGTTTCTCATAGAACTCCCTTATTCTTCAATAAGGGTAAGACATTTTTAGCACAAATAGATCTTCCTGATCTTCAGAGGGCAGCCAGGTGATTTTTCTGAACTTAGCTTTGTGTCAGAGAATGGACTGTGTTATTTCTGTGTCTTGGAAACTGAAGCAGGAAAACCAAGAATCTCCCTAAAATTAAGAACTGAAAACAAGGTCCTTTTGGCAGAAGGGTAGGGGGGACTAAAATTCTTCTCTATATCCCTGACTGCACAAATCTGAAACAATTGTCGATTTTTCTTCTCTAGACCACAGCCTGGAAATTTGGAAGTGCCTCTTTTAGAAAAAAGACATGCCTACTACCATAGCATCTCTAGCAGGAGGTGGAAGCAGAAAGACCTCTGCTAACTTACAAAGTTGAGTCAGACTTGTAATGTGTAATAGGAATGAGCTAAGTGAGGCTTGCATTCAGCAGCTTGCTTTTATCCAAGGCTGTGCTGGAGGCAGTTCAGTTGAAATAGCTCCTGAAAATACAGGCGTCTCCCAAACTACTTGTTTAAAATCTGCCTCCAGTAAAATTTACTCCCTGTAGCAGCTATCATCTCTTCTGTCTGGAGCTGTGTTATGTCCTTCTTTTCTCCAAGTATCTCACTGGGCATTACTGTTGATGCATCATCAAGAACAACAGAACAGTCTTGTATATAAGCTCTGGGGAGCCTTAAACCACACAAAGACACTGCTTATGGCTTGCTCATGGAGCCAGGCTTCTTTTTTTTTTTTTTTTTTTTTTTTGTTTAAGTGGTGCTAGGAGCTAAAATCTTCCTTAATTTAAAGGAGCAATGAGATTCTATGGGATAAAGTTAATATACCTGTGTCAGTGCATTCTTTTATCTAAATCTGATGCATTGCAAGGATGGTGAGGAATCAAATAGCAAAATACCACTAATAACGTGCTCTTGCCTTGCCTATCTAGCGTCTTGTAGCATAGAAAGCTGAACACCATGTTAGAAAATTTAGCAGAGAGGCTTTTCTACTGAATAGCAACATTCAAACCTTTGCAAAGAACTCTTCTCAGTGTGCAGAGGAAGGGATAGAGTTTTACATGTAGCCTCTGCAAACAGGCTTCTTGTAACGGTTAATTCTGGAAGGTTTCAGCCTTAATGTAAGACTGCCGTAGAGTGGTGAGTTTGTTTATTCTTCACATTAAATTCTACTGCAAGCCATGCAAGAGTGGTCAAAAATTTTCCAACAGCAAGTTTTTCCATCACAAAATAGCAATTCATTGAATTACAATATGTGTTGGGACAGGCTTGAATGGTTAAGACACAGCTTTCTGTACTCCTCTTTTCTCAGAGGAAGTAGCCCTTGAGATCCTGATGTCAGGCTGCTGTTACAGCAGGCTCTGAGCTCAGCAAGCATTTCCAATCTTCATTCTCCCACTCCCTCTTCCCCCTCCACTGAAATTGTGCTCCCTGTTCACAATATTGCTGAGCTGTCTGTAATGATAAATGATGTGCCTTTCTTTAAATTTCCTTTCTGTTCAGTACTAGATATTGGCCGGCTTGGATGTGTGTTCTGGGTGGATAAATTACTTTGGCAAGTCCTAGAGAATTTATGTACATGGCAACAGATGTACCCTGTATGGCAGGATTTTTCTTTTTTGCTCTAATTATGTAACTTGATTTTACCTAAGGCAATTATATTTTCATGAACAAAGAGTCAGTTGTTGGTTTACTGGTTGGTGGTTTTGGCTGGTTTTTGTTTTGTTTCGATCTTGTTTTGGTTTTTGGTGTGGGGATGTTTTTTAGTTGTTTGCTTGGTTGTGAAGTTTGTTTGTTTGGGTTTTTTTGTTATTTGTTTGTTTCTTTTGTTCTTATATGCTTTTTTTGGTGTGAAATATGAGCCTCTGGGCCTAAAGAAATTTTGGTCTTAAACCTTGTTAGAGGCCAAAGTAGAACTGGGCCAGTACTCGACAGCACATCACTGTTTAGTAAGCTTTATCATTCCACTTACAAGACTTGTGCTGTCAAGTGGATCTTTAGAGGTTCAGAAAATAGAGGCTGAGTTTTATTTCTTAATAGGAATCATTGTTTGGTAAAGGTAGCTGTACACAACATTTGGGAGGAATTTAAAATGTGTGGAACCAGGCCACACTTGAAAACGTTTTTGCTCTTCATGTAGAAAGTAGTCTACCTTTGATAGACAGAGAGGAGCTTTTCCTGTTTCAAACTATCTGTGGACTTCTCTTTGTTTGAAAGGACCTGTGAAAAACAGAGTTTTCTGCAGAAAACAAAAATCATTTCAGGCTTTTGTGCCATTTTCTCCTGTAAATTTAAATGATCCCTGGCAAAACTGACTGGGCTTATAGGAGCAAATACAGAGGGGAAAATACTTCAAGGTTGGCTGTGTATTCATACACAGATATATTTGTGTCTTCATCATGTTCTGGAAAGTATTTTCACAGAGATTTTGCTACATGGACTTAGATTTTCAAGCACCAAGCTTTCAGGTAGTATGAGACATTGCTAGTAGTAGAAACCTGCACAGTGATGCTGTGGTTTGTATGAGCAACAGTGAGAAAACAGCACTGAAACCACTTTAATTCCTCTTGTCAGTCTTTTCTCACTGTCTGTATTTTATCAATCTTCCAGTGTTAAGATTTTCTTCAGTCTGTTCTGAGTATTTTGGACTCTCTTGCTGGGCTAAAATATCTATGTTATAGCTATAGGTTGCTTGCAGAAAATTACCTTACTCCAGGGGAATTCTGGAGATGGATTTGAGTTCGAGGCAGGAAGTCAAGCCCATGGATCAGGATCCAGATCAGGGGTACAGAGCCAGGCACATGGCTGTGGTGTAGCTCAGGCAGAGATCAAGTCCTGATGACCTCAGTTAAATGCAGCTCTGGAGCAAACAGGGTCAGGCCCCTGTTTCTCACAGCTCTTTTCACAGCAGTCTGAGGCATCTGTCAGTGCTGGCCTTGAGCACAGGCAGCTGAAACCCCAGGAGAGGAGTTGCACTCAGGAATTTGACTCAAGCTCACTGGTAAAAGACTGTGCTTTCTGTGCCCTCCTTCTGGTATTGAATGACTTCTTGAGGACCTTCTACCATTGCCATCCATGCCCTTGAAGACAAAACAAAAAGTTAGATGTGCATTTCCCTACATGTACCCAAACCAGCAAAAATTCAGCCGGTGCATTGCAAGTCATAACAGTTTTCTGACTTTTTAAATTATTATTTTTCATGTCCCCAGTAAATATTCTTTTCAAATAGAAGGTATTATGCAAACATATTTCTGTTTGAGTAGTATTTCTGTTACACTAGCATAGCTTGTGCCTGTAGCTCCCCCTTTCCCTAAACCTGCAAGAAATGTGGCAGCACAGATTTTAATTCAAACAGTAAATCCCTGCTACTATGAACCCTTCCCTGCAGGTTCCCCCCTCCCCGGAATATCAGTACTGTAAATAAGTAGCTGGTCTAAAAAAGAGTAGGTGGTGCATAATATTAAAAACAGTAGCTTGTTGAGCAAAGCTATTTAAAAAGATTCTGAGTATCACATAATAAAGGTACTATCAGCAAATACCAGACTAGCATCTCAGCTAGCTTTACTGGGCTGTGAGTTATTGCTGTGGTCAATAGATCTCTTTTCTGTAGCATTCTGCTTATGTAGGTGATAAATCTTACAGTCTTATGGGAATAGGGTCAGGCTTGTGCTACTCTGCCCCATTATTTTTCTCCTACATCATTTAGAAAACTGCTGGACTGGACCATTTTTGGTGCAGTGACTTTTTGTTCAGCTACATAGTAAATTTTATTGTGCATATTAAATTTTAGCTCAGACCACGCTTTAAAGTCCATCTTGATAGAAGGTGAAAGTGAAATAAAATCTTAAGCAAAAGAGCAAACAAACATGAGAAGTAGAAAACAAATGTAATTTTAAAGGAAATCATTAGATGCAAAATATGGAAAGCTAAAACCAAGTTTTGGGTCTGATCATAAAAATTTGTTTTTAAAACTATTTTTCGGTTCTGAAGAATAAATAATCTAGTAGTACTGGCACTCAATCACTGAAATTTTCAGTAGTTCCGTAAGCCTTGGGAATATTTTAAGCAATGGGTGGTTTGAAAATCTTGCTGTTAAAAGCCAAACAACATAAGGTGATGTTAGGTAATGATGGACAAAACATTTGAATCTTTCATGATTCTGGTGCCACCTTGGTACAGCCACCTGCCAGGAATCAGATCCCACTCTGCTCCTGTCTGCTAGTTCTGCTCCCTCATTTTCCTGGAGATGGAGAGGTGTGCTACTGCCCTATGGGAGCAGCACATGGAGTTGGGAACGCTAGAGGTGGATTGTCTTATAAATCTGAGGCCTGCTCCTGGGAAATCAGCTGGTAATTGGATTAAAAAAAAATCAACGAAGGGAGTCCTTTTGGCTCTGACTTCAATGAAGTGTAATCGCTCCTTAAACATGGACTTAGATTTAGTCCACTCTAGTTGGGCACGAAGCATACATCTTGATCATGACCTCTTTCTGCCATAAATGTCTGTCCATGTGCAATGTCTGTCTTGCAAGACTGTCAGAAATGATAAAACCTGGAGATTGCCTTGTACAGGGCACTGGAAAGATTAAGCGTATCACTAGCCCTGGTCTTAATGGTGTGTAATTGGAAGAATATTTCCCTTTTAACTGCCTCTTGCTTTGACTAGCAGATAATGTCATCATTTTGACTGGTAGTCCCCAGTCAATCATGCATCATTTTGTAATGCAGATTTCCCTTGATTCCCTGAAGGATATACGACACTCTGAGAGTCCCTTGCCAGAGGCTTTGCATATTACTGTACTTCTCAGCAGTGGGTAATTCACCTTTTCTGGATTTTTTTTCTTTGTTTTGAGAAGTCATTCTCTAGGTTTTGTGATTCTTCCCTAATCAGGCAGGACTAATGCGAAATACAATAAAAAGCACCTTAAAATGTTTCAGAAACATTGACAACTGACTCTTAAATTAGACAACCTTGCAATTTATTGTATGCAACAATGGGCCAAGTGTTGGAAAAGTTGCAGTTCAAAATAAAGAGCACTTCAAGTAGGAGCATATATAAAACTCTCTGTGGTTTCTATGATGATACAGAGAATTTCAGATGCTTTGCACTAGGATGTTTGAATCCTGAATGACATAGCTAATGTACTGGCTTCGTTTTTCTTCCACCCAAAAATCCCAAGCCAAAACCACATATAAGCACTAGGTGTCTTTTCTTTCATGAGACTGCACAGTCCTGTAAGCATGAAAAGTACAATAACTACCAAAAACAAGAAATTAAAATGCTTCACTCTATTAACTAGACCAGTTTTGGCTATCTCAGATGTTCCATTAGCCTAGACTGACCTAGGCATTACCTAAGATTAGGAATGCTGTCAAATAGTATCAACCAGTTATGGGACAACACAGAGAAGCAGATTGCCCATAATTATAGGTGGCAATGGAATAGCATCTCTTTGATCACATGCTGGATTATAATTGGACATAGTGAGAAGAATGGGCTGGTCTGTTTTCCTAAAGTATGATCTCTCTTCTAATAGTACAATATAAATCATGGAACAATTACTTTTTCTAGTGTCTTCCCTCTATGAAAAAAAAAAAAAGGCATTCAATGAATCCTTTTATGTAAATATCCTGATGAACAAACCAGTTTCATTTAAAGCACATCTCAGAAAACAAATTTCCAGTGTCATGAAATCCTATCAAGAGAGCAATTTAGCTGCGAATAAAACTAATAATGCTGGCCCCTGGACTACTTACAACCCTTAGACTTCAATTTAGTTATATTTTAAAACTAGCTCCTGAAGGATTCTTATCTTCATCTTGACATCTAGTGGCATGAAGAATTGGAGTTAAAAGGTATAAAAAAAGGTGGATAGTTTTTCCTTTTACAGAGAACCATTCCATCCTCATTTTGAACTAGAAATGCAACTTTGGGTATTAGTTTTAAAGTCACATTAACTGCCTGCTTTGCCTTTGGAAAGCAAAGAACACCTATACCATAAATTAGAGCACACTCATTTGTTTTGAAGCTACACTAATTTCTCCAGAGAACTGCATCTAAGTGATGGTCAGATATTGTGGTGACACCTTGGGGTTTTCTGTTTATTATCACTACCTTAGACTGTGAAAATACTCTACACTGAATAAATAGTTTAAATGTAGAAATTGATGACATGTATTCTGTCTAAGTCAAATTATATCAATTCTTTAATACAGAATTGTACAGTGTGTTTTAGTAAACCTCTCTAGTCCTTATTCTCATCTGCTAGCTCTCTTTTCCTTTGAAAACATTTCCAAGAAACCACTTGTGCTGCTTGTCCTTACCTGTGTGTAGATCCTCAAGAAGTGTACAAGCTTCCTTTACAAAGGAGTGTTAGAAAAATAATCCAAATGGATATTACTGGTTTTGTTCACTGAACAGAACAGTTGCAAATGTGGAATGCGAACCTGAGCCCATGTGAATTAGCTAGTCTTACATGGAGAGAATCAAAAAGTGCAACTGACACTTTTTCATGGCACTCAGAGTACTCAACTAATTGGTTTCTTTGTTAGGGCAGGCTTCAATAAGGTTTTTTTTTTTTCTGCTCAAGAACACTGAGGACAGAAGTTTCTTGATGTTGTGCTTCACTTTTCCAACTAATAGGTCCTATTTGGTTAAAAATGTGCACTTAAAATGTCTTTTCTGCAAGTCTGTTCAGAAATAATGAGGCATTTATGTCTGCATTAATTATAGATTGAAACTATATTTCAGATTGGAAAGTGTCTTTCTTCTTGTAATATAGCCTGTGGGCTACTGAACTCAGAGTTACAGTAAAGCAGAAAATCACTTTACTTTTGTATATGGATGCTTTAGTCAGTAATTAGTGGAATTTTTCTGATTGTGGTAAGTTTATGGTGATCTAATAGTGTGTAGGTGTAAAGATTGCTGGCTCATTGAGAACACTGGGACACAGGAGCAAATAACTTTATATGAGAATGCAGGGAGGCTTTGCTGTTCTTTTAGCTTGCTACTTGTCTTATAGATGTAGTGCAGTTGCAGTAGTGTGG
The DNA here is from genome assembly GCF_027791375.1 of Indicator indicator. NCBI lineage: Eukaryota > Metazoa > Chordata > Aves > Piciformes > Indicatoridae > Indicator > Indicator indicator. Next base: position 2,321,163 of record NC_072031.1, read on the forward strand.
TAATGTAAGACGATTATTAAAGTTGTATAATCTAACCATTTGAAATAAAGTTCTTAAAGCAGTTTCGTATTCCTGATCCTTTCCTTCATATGTGTGTTTAATATTTCATCAAAAAGTTCATACTATACATGAAAAAAAGAGTAAGGCATGGAGTTAGCCCTTTTCAACTGGCTAGAGTAAAAACTGTGTTTCAAGCCCTTTTTGAAGTTGGATCTTTCAAAATGTAATCTTATGAGTGCGAATCACTGTTAATTGGATAGGTACATAGGTAGACACCTTTGCAGTGCCATGCTATATATGAAAAAACTGCAAGGAGAAGCAAATTATGGATAAATCAATGAACTTTTGGATTTTAAACACTGCAGATGAAAATCCCAGATTTTGCCTCTCATTGCTTGCTTTTAATCTTTTATTTCTTTCTTGGTAAGCTATTTGTGTGCAGAAGGAGATCATAAAGTTATCGTAGTTCTACTTGTCTTTTAAAACTTAAGCCAAATTGTTCTTCATCTAGCAGAACCTGTTTTCATTCAATTGTAAAACAGATTAGTAGAGTTAGCCCAAACTGTGTTAGTGAACTGTGAAGTGTGATTTTTTTTTTTTTTTTTTTGCAGTCAGTCTTAGGCTCTAAAGAATCTTTCCTTTTGTAAGCTCTTCCTGGTTTCTGAATTGGGGGATGTGTTTACTTTCCTTTGGAACAGCTAGAGGATTTGCACAAAGAATGGCATGCCCAGTTCATTTTACAAATACAGTTCTTGACAATATCTGAAGGAGCTGTTATGAAGGGGTGTAATGTGATACTGTGTTACAGGATGTGTGGCAGGTAGTCCATTTGTTTTGCACCATCTTCAAACCTTTCATGAGCTCTATAGTGGATCATTTTTGTGTGGAAGATAATGGAACAGTATGGACTTAACTAAAGAGAACCTGACAATGCAGAATTTCCTCTCTGGTGGATGTCCCCGTACCAGGCTTTAGTGATAATGTCAAAACTGATACAGCCTCCTTGGTAGGAAATGTCCTCTTCCCTCTAGCTAGACTGTGTAAGCACAAAGAAGCTGGGTGTTAAATGGGGGAAAATTGGGTTGCACCTTTAAGAAATAGTGTTAATACTGTGTTGGACTCCAGATACTCTTTATCATATAATCATTACTATAAAAAGTCTTAATGTAAAAGGTCCTAATAGAGTCCCACAGTGTCTCAGGAGCAACCTGGATTGGCCTTTGCATTTAAATTAGAGAATAATTAGATCCAGGAGGAGAAAAAAACAGGTGAAGTGCACACTGCTTTTCTCTTCTAAGGGAAACACACACACAGTTCCCAAACTATTAAGTAGGCATTGTGAGAACATGGAATACATTTAAAATTGTGGAATGAAAACTATTTATTTTATCATCCATAGCAGTATGAACATGCAGTATGTCCTTCATCTGTTCACAAGCTCTCTTTAACAGTTCAGTCAGACTTACTCTCAAAATAAATTGGTAGGGCGAAAGACCACCACCAAAAAGTAGCCCTTCTACCACCTTTGCATTCAGAAGGAGCATAAAAAACTGAACACAGACAAAGTTTCTGAGTTTTCTTAGAAAAAGTAGTTATGTTGCCTACTAAGGAAAGTAGCACTGCAGTGAAAATTGTGATAGAAGTGCTTTGTTTAAACCTTTTAAGTATGAGGAGTTGACTATTTGCAACTAGGGCAAGGGTGTATTTCAGATTATAAAGAGTATTTGTTAATTTGCAAAGGTTCTGCTTTATTTGTTTGACAAATATCATAAGTTATCATTGCATGAAATCCTGAATTGCTTGAAGCCAAAAAGAAAAAAAAAAAAAATCAATGTTGAGGTTTTTCTGTAATTCCTTGCAAAATAACATTTTCCTTTGTCTTGGATATTGCCAGCTGTTACCAAAGCCCTGCTAATATCTGCTGCCTTATCATTTTTGTTCTGACATACCTGCTGCTCATCTACCTCATGAGGGAAGGAGCTAAGAAGTGAACTGTGACAGAAGGATTTTAACTCTGTGCTCTCTTTGCATTGACTCCTGTAATGGCTGCCTGACATGCTGAAGGTGAATCTCTCCACATTGAAGGTTGCTGTAGCAGAGAATGGGCCAGTCTGAAACACAGTTATTTTGATTTTTCTAAAAAGCTAGGACGTTACCTTGAACATGAATGAGGATTAGTGCTCAAAAGGCTTGATGGGGAATAAAGGGTACTCTTGACAACAGTTTTTCAGTGAGTTTTTGCTAGGCTCCATATATCTAAAGCTAGCAAATTTCTAGCAGCTCATACATCCCTAAGCATGGCTCACAGTTCAATAGCTGTTTCAGTGCTGGTCCTTGGAGAATCTGCTCAGCCTTTCCTGAGGTAGGGAGTTGCAGAAAAAAGAGGCTTAAATATTTATGACACCTTCAAGTATGAAAAAAATTACTGCCTGTATCACCATCTGTATCCTGTCTTGAGGAAGCAAAACACAAAATAACAATGAATTTGTGTGGTAACAAGTATTAGAAGAGTTTGTATTCCATGAAGTTAGAACCAAGGGCTAATGCAGAGGTTGTTTCCACTGTCTCTATTTTGTTCTGTTAGAGCTGCTAATACTTTTAGATATTCGCTAGCTTTCCTGAAGGTTGGGAAATAGTTGAGTGTAGTCATCTGGAGCTGAAATATTTCCTATTACTTGCCTGTAAGAGATTTATTTAGACATCCTCACTGCAGTGAGAAAATAGCTTGTGTATGTGCCCTTAAAAAAAGCAGTCCACAGAGAATATACCTATCTTTGTGTGACAGATAAATAGTTCCATCAGGATGAAGTTGAGGTTAACCTTGTATTATAATGTTTTTGTTATTCAAGCTATGGTTTGAGCCAAACAAACTCCTGAAAACCTCTTGAGGATGGAAAAGTTTTTATCCAGATGCAGTCTCTGGTTTTGGGATCATCAGTTACCTGAAGCAATGACTGGGTATCTGCTGATTTTGATAGGACTTCTAGCTTATGCACATGGAGCGCAACACACAAGGTGAAACTGTGGATAGATGTTCTGCTGGGGTGGAAACTGAAATGGGTCCTCAGGGTGCCCCATGGACAATGTTGACACCCTTGTGTATTCTCTGTGCTGTAGGGCCATGGTTTAATTGCTGAAGTTGAGCCTTCCCTCTCTAATCTCATTACATTTTACAGTGGTTTGCATTAACAGGGAGTACTGTAACAAGTGACTATGCCTCTTGAGTTTAGGAACACTTTATTGGGGCTGACAGAAGCTTTCATTTTACACACATTTCTATAAAGTGGAAAAAGTGTGGAACACCATATTTGGCAGTTCCCTCTCATGCTACCATTTTGTTCCAAATGAAATATGACAACACAATAGTTGCAGTAATTACAGTAATTGACTTCAGAGAGTTCAAGATGATCATGTAATTAGCTGCTTTATGGGAGAGAGATCACCACCATCTCTCTATTTCCACGCTTCTGTGGTCTTCAAAGGTATTTTGCACAGGACTGTAAACCAATGCACTTCTACCTGAATTCTGAATACAGTTCACAAGGTTGAATTGTGAATTTAAAAGCAAAATCAAACTGTCATTAAAAAAAAAAAAAAAAAAAGAACAAGTATTGCCTTTTTCCCTAAGTAGGAAAAGTTGCTACCTTGATGCTCTTGCATAGCCAGCATACGATGAGAGAAGATGTAACTGGCAGAGAGAGAATTCATTTTAAAATGTCTCTTTTACTAAAGAATTGCGGGTAATTTCAAAAGAATAAATTAGATGCCATAAAGGATCTTTACTGATGTCTTTTCAAACTTTCTGTGGGAGAAGGAGAGGGCAAATAGTCTATTGAGAATTTTTATATAAGCTGTGAATGAAACACATAAAGCTCTAATTGTTAGGAAGCCACTGTGCTCTAAACGGTTCACATATAATAGGATCATTTCTATGCAGCTTCGGTAGAAGGTTCTTCCATATTCTGGAAAACAGACTTGTGGCATGGCAGACGTGTTGAATTTCTTTGCCTACAAAACAGTTTTGCAAAGAAAGACTGTAACAGACACCAACTCCTCTCAGCTGATAATCAGTTGTAAAAGGAAAATACGTGTTTCTGGTATGTGCAATGGCAGTAAATCTTTTAGTTATGTAAAATGCTAAGTAGATAAAAATCTGTCAAAATAATGTTGTTACGGATGTACACAGGTTTCGAAGCCCCAGAAAATGAAATTTTCCTTTATACTTTTCCCATACTATTTCAAAACAGTAGACCTCAAAGCTGGGAAACCATATGATTTATCATCAAATGGCAACATAGACACCTAAACCAAAGTGTGGGATAGTCAGGTCTTTTATTCAAAACTGCCTTGTAGAAAAGACATTTTGAGCATAAATTCTAATGAAAATCCCTTGATTGTTTATACACAGTTTTGTACTTCAGTATGGTGTGCAATAAGGTTATAGATTATTATCTACTTCCTCAGAGAAGCTAAAAACTTAACTGGAACAAAGTTGAGCAACTTTATCCAACAGTGGATTTACTCCTGCACTGAGCAGAAGATTGGACTAGGATCACTTCTGGAGGGTCTTCTCTGGACTGAGTTATATTATGACTTCATGGTTAACTTTAGCATCCTCTTAATTCAAGATCATGTAATCTGAATTCAGGCTTGAGAGCAATAGGCATTAATTATTTTTGTGATCCATGGTAACTAATCAGGTGATCCTTTGGCAGCCCACTTGCTAAGTAAAATGATATATTTTATAATAAACACTGGAAACTGTAGCTTGTACATGTCTATAGTGGGATTGTGCCATGTTAGGAGAGACATTCCTTGCACTAGGTGATACTTGATTTACTGCCTTATTCTTTGATGTGGCCATGGGGACAAAATTAGGTGTAGAAAGAAAAGATAGACATTTTCCGGCTTCTAGGCAGGAAGGAGTAGGTGGGCGGTGGACGTGGCTGTTTGAGTACCAAGGGTAGCTCGCTGCTAAAAGTTGTTACTCGGTGTGTGTGCACACACTGAGACTGCCTTGCTCTTTCTACAAACAGGAAAAACAGTCATTTTACAGTGACTAAACATCGTAAGAATCCAGATTCTGATGGATCTACCTCACCATCTGTGAAGCAGTTTTAATTTCAGATCATGCAGTATGGGTTAGCACTTGAGTTTCACAGACTTTAAAGGGTTTGAAGTCAGAATGTCCATATGCAGTATGTAGCAGAGCAGATAGCTAAGCAAGAACATCCACAGCTTTGAAAAAACATGCACCTCTAGAGTTAGAAAATTAAAAGGGAAATCCTCTTCAAAGTGATAAATGTACTGAAGCTTGTATTAACTAACCTCTCAAGAGACTTCCAAAAAAGAAAGTCTCTTATGGGAGGGAGCTTGATCTTCTCCTGCATGTTATCTAATGTTGCAGTTGCCTTCCCTGTTGCTTTAAGTTTGAGTGATGCCTTGATCTGCCAGTTAGGATTTTGATGATGTGTTAGCTCTGAACAGCTACAAATTAATATTTTTCCAATGGAGTTTCAAATTAAGAGTTGTGCAGTACAAGAATTGAACAACTTTCTTTGCTTATCTCTTTCAATAAAATGACATAGCTATTGGCCAAATGATCCAAGTGTTGTAGAAGTGTTGTAAGTCTTCCACAATAGAATCACATCATTATTTCTCAACTGTCTGGAAGCTAGTGACATTTTTTGCCTCCTTACTTCTCCTGTGGACACATAATTTAAACATTATTCTTTTTTCTTAGCTCTTTTCCTGAATTCATTCTTTCTTTATTTAAAGGACTTCTTTTTGTCATACCAGGCTTATCACTACTGAGAAAGCATGTGGCTGTTATGCAATGATCAACTATTTCTATGTCAAGATCCTTTTTTTTTTATTTTATTATAAATCATAGTACCACATGCACTCAGATTATTATTTCTTGAACTTATTTTTCAAAGGTTATCTTTCTTCCTCAGTAGTTCTGTGTTTGGTTTTTTGTTGGATTTTGTTTTGGTTTTTGGTGGTGGCTTTTGATTGTTTGTTTGGTTGGTTTTTAAGGTTGTTTTAAAAAATAATCTTCCCTGGCTTAAAAATACTAGATAATAAATCTCCCTTTTAAAACTGCAATAAAGAAAATAAAACTCTTGGCAATCCAGAGCTTCAAGCTGATATCAACTGAGTTCCTGGCAGTGTTGCTCAGTGATTTCTGGCTTTGAATATATGAAACTCATGGAGAAAGCTACAACTATTGGCAGGATATTCTGTAGACTGGGAGCCAGGATCAACATGCTCCTAACAAGCTAGGCCTGAGTTGCAGAAATGCTTCAGTAACTAATGCGTTTGTCGGTAACATTGCCCTGGTGCAAAAGCAGTTACAATCTCTGTAATGATGTATCTGTCAGAAGCAAGTGTGTATTGATTGTCTAGATAGGATTATGAAACACTAAACCCAGCTCCATTTAATGGATCCATTTAATCTATTTACTGGATCTTCCAGTAAGATTCCCAACCTACAAAGCATTGTGATGTGCTGTTCCACGTAAGAGCTCTATGGCAGAGAAAGTTTCACATGTAAAAGGTTTTCACATTTCAAAACTGGCTCTGTTCTGCACTGGAGTGAAACAAACAAAGAATAAAAAAAAAAATCCATTAAATTGTATACAAACCCCACCCTAAAGTTATGCCCAAATAAACCAAACCAAAAATTAAATTATGTTTTTATATGTTAACTCCCTTAAGATATTTATCTGGGTTGTCAATTGCTTAAAAGCTCCACTGCCTGTATTTGGGTTTATGTACTTTTACTTTTCTTCCTGTTTTACTGTGTAGTTTATCTGCTTGAGTTTGCCCATTATTCTGGTGTTATTTTTCAGGAGGAACAGGGGAGCCTAATCAACTTGAACTAAACCATTCATTATTTTACATACCCCTATGGTGTTCCTTTCTAAGAAAACAAGTGATTCTCACACTGGAGACGACAAAATATTTTCAGCCATCTGAAAGCTGAACGCAGCGCTGTGTGGGAAGGGCATTTTTCATCTGTAATAGTGTGCACAGGCTCCATGTGTCCGAATTAAAACCAGCTTTCAAGGAGGTAGTTTAGCAGCACTCACAGCTGGCAATACAAAGCCAGAGCTGCTGTATCAGGAGGCAGTCTGTGGATGCCTGAAAAAGATTAGCTTGAGTGACTACCATTTTCTCCTCTCTGAATGGATGAACATAGTAAAGTAGCTATTTCCTGTGGTTACATATTATATACAATTATGCCACTTGTGTGAATTATTATTTTTTTTTCCCTCTAGGAAAGCCTACACAGCCTGCTGGGGTTTCTTGTTGGCTTGTGGTTTGTTTGAGTTTAGTTTTTTGGGTTTTTTTTCTGTTTGTTTGTTTTTATGGTTGTTTTTTTTTTACACCTCATAATGATGTGTGACAGGAGCTTGTTGCCTTTGAAGAGATTACAGGTTTTCAAGCTTCAAATTCCTTCAGCTCAGGAAAATGTTTGTGTGTGCTATGACTGAAATGAGCCTGGAAATATTTTGGTTATATTCTGCAGCAGTTGTAGATCAGCAGTGATGTAGTTACAAGTATAAATGTTTTAAGAATGAGTTCTTTGTCTAAAGCCATGCTGATTCTTTCCACAGGTATCATAGAATCATAGAACTGTTAGGGTTAGAAGGGACCTCAAGGATCATCTAGATCATGTGCTGCTGTTTTTTTTTTTTTGTTGTTGTTGTTTTTACAGAATGAAAGAATGATCAGGAAGTCTTCTTGTTCAGGTACCCTAGTTTGATACAGTGATTAATGGCCCAGCTTGGAAGATCTCACTCTTCCTCATCTCTGGATCTCAAACTCATTTATTTCTTTACACCCTCTCCCCAAAACACAAAAGGAACAAACCAGGCAACTAAATAGCTCAGAAAATGTGGCATCTCTAAAGCATTTGTGGCCATATCTACAGGGATTTAATTGTTCTTTCCACAAAGTCTAAAAGAGGATTTAACCAATCCGCTGACACCAGCTGGGTCTAGCTGCCTTAGCCCTTGCAGCATAACAAATGTATGGAACTACATCAAAGACACAACACTTTCCTTTGATTTTGGTTTAGCTATCTCCATTTGAAACAAACATTCAACACGTGGCACATTGTTGATTGCTGGAACATGTCGATCTATAATGCAAGTCAGGGATGAATAACAGCAGTAGGAAAGTAGTTGTTGTCTGATTTGTTTCATATTGCAGGTGTGAAAGACATGGGTTCCAATTGCCTTTGAACAGTATTATTGGGGAAAAACCTTTCTCAGCAAGAAACACCTAATGGGATTTTGTGGTGGATTTTGTTTTGTCATTAGGCAAAATGCTCCTACCTCTCAGCTTCACAAGATATTCCACTGCTGGCCTTGATATTCACAGTATGAATTGTGGCTCAAGTGGCAATGCATTTCCACAAGGAGACAAGGTGATAACTCTTCTGACTGGTTATCACTTTCTCAAGAATAAATCTGGAAGGATGGATGTGAAAAAATATCATTGGATCAATGGCAATACAGGCAGAAAGAGCTGCTGCTGCTGCAGACAAGGATGGCTTTTTGTTTCCCTTTATTTTGGCAAACATGGCCTTTCAGATTTCTTGTAGATTGTGCAGGGCATGTGAAGTGAAATGCAAAGGTGAAAGAAGACAGACAAAAAAAAAAGCAGCAATCTGAAGAAGTTGAATTTTGAATTTATAGTGTCTCATAAAAGCTGCTCTAGAGACTGGGGCTCCAGTACAAAAACACAGGAAGTAACTATCTCTTTCCTGAAGGGATTTTAATATTGCGTCCCAATCCTGCTAGGAATTGTACCACTCCTAAACTTAATACACAAATTATTGAAGTCATCAGAACTTCAGGACTCTGAATTGCAATCTTTATTACCAGAACACTACATCTGTAGAGATGAATGTCCTGTTGAAGTTGATTTGAGTTTATAGCATAAAGAGTTAATATTAACAGGTCTTTTGTGCACCATCAAGGCTGGAAACACCAGTGTATGGGCCACAAGGCAGCAAAATAGCTGATATATCTCAATTCTTTTTTGTCTATCAGTAGTATCAATATTTGCCTTTTCATACTTCAGCTGACCCATTTTATTGTTTTACTCTAGCACCTCATTTTCTTTGTCATTAGTCCTCTTAACTAGACAAAACCTCTGGGTTTTTGCAGGCTTCTCTCTTCTGGGGTCAGCTCTATAGATTGCAGTGCTTTACTTAACAAAGCACAAATGAAAGTCTGCTTCCCCAAGATTTCATGATGCGACACTTCACCAACAAGTCCATCTTATTTGCTTGGTTTTCCATAGGAAAGCTGATAATTTTTTCTTGATTTTTTTTCTCTTTTCTTGCCATTTGTTTGATGCTCTTCATGCATTTCTTTTTCTTCTGTTATATATAAAACAATAACCAGAAGATCTCTACCTCACATTGTTTTAACTCCTAATGTTCTTTTAATTTCAGATGACAACAAGTTCCTGTGTTTAGCTTGAGGATCCTTTTTTTTCCACATTAAATTTTATTTAAACAGTGCTGTGTTCCCTGCATTGAGATTTGCTGCAGCCAGTGTCTGTACAGTTACGGTGTCTCATGGTACAAACATGAATTTGGGGTACACAAGTCTATTTCACCTGGTACTAAAACTGTTAAATGTCTTCAATTCCTTTCTTGCCATGCCTGGTGAGAAATCATTGCCTTCTGCACATTACTCTGACCTCAGGGTCAGGTTACTCTGTAAAGTAAGGGTTGCTCTGAGTGGTCACTTGCAGGATCCCTGAGGCTGTGATTGTTGGATAGGGAGGATGCTGGGCTTTCTTTGCTCCTTGAGCTCAGTGCTGTAGGCCCCATGGTGTCATCACAAAACATCACACAGTGGCACACAATGCCAGAACGTGAAGGCAAAAGTGAAATAATTGAGTGAAGCTGAGAACAGCAAATGCATTTGATCTAAAAGTCAGTTGCCTTAGACATGTTGATATTGAAGGCTGTTAATACAAGTATCTGGGGAGAAGATGGAAGGAGAGATACAGGAGAGGGGAAGTCATCGAGTGAAGCCTGTAGGAGTTGCACCTGCTCTTGCATTAATCACCCTTTGAAGACTGCAGGAGAGGAGCTCCAGCCTCGTGGTGCTGGCTTGGAATTTGGCAATGTAAGCAGATGTTATCCTGTCCTTTACAAAGAGAGGATTATGAATCTGACAAGTCTGGGCATATGGGATAAAGTAATCTTATGAAAGACTGTTATCTGCTCTCCTAACAAGGAAGAAATTGTTGCCTTTTTTTTTTTTTTAAATCACTTTATGCAACTGCTGAATTTTTGAAATGAGACTCAGTGTACACTGCAGTCTCTTTAACAGCTCTAAACAATGTAAAATTAAAAATCAAGATAAGTGAATTACCTTTAAATAACACTTGGACAATTAGTGTATTGCAGAACATGACTTCATTTTGTCTGTCCATTTGCAGCTTTTCCCCCTTTGCACAAACCTGCATTTGATTCTGGGACGGATTATGTAAAAATAACATGTAAAATAGTTCTCTGTATGCTCTCAGGTGTTACCACTAACAGGATTAACTCTGCAGGTGTAGCACTCTTAGAAAACAAGACTGATCTTATACTTGGAGATCTGATTCTTTCTGTGCAAGAAAGGATGGAATCCTGTGAACAGTAATAGTAAAGTTGTCAAGGAGCAGACTGGTACTTTAGGGCAATGAAACTTCTGACATTTCAGGCTATTAAAGGGTCCCTATTTTTTATCTTGTGAGGAAAAAGGATAAATTTCAGATTATAAAATCCAATATAGAAACCAGAAAGAAAACTAAATTACTTGTCTTAGATTGAGTTGCTTTTAAAGTCTATCCATTTCTTTTTGGATCCCTTTGCTTAAACCTTAGCTCTATTATTAGCTGAGTTGACATCTAACATTACTTTCATTGTAATTTTTTTTCCTATGTACAGGCCATCAGAAACAGGCTCCACAGAATTGTGAGTAGTCTCTTACATAACAGAGGAGGGAGAAATAGAGTTGTTACATACCCGTCTTTTTTTTTGGTTATGGTTAACAGATGTGTACACTAGAACTGTTTTGGGTCTTTGTTTAAAAGTACAATGGTTAATCTTGCAAGAACTGGAATTTATTGAGATTCCACTGAAGCAGTTCTTTCAGTTTTGAAGTATTTTGACCATGGTAAACCAGTGGACAAAACTGAGTATCTGAAGTTTATTTTAGCAATAGCTCTCCTATTAGGAGATGAGTGTATATCTCAAAAATCCCTCCAATGCAAATCAAAACAGAGGAAATATACTTCTAGGGCCCTGAGGACACCAACAAGCTTTAATGGGTCCAAGCATTATCACCTCCCTACCCTCCATCCATTGCCCACCAGCCTCAGTAAAGCTGGTCTCAAACTCACCGCATGGAAGCCAGCTGCTGGTGACTGGTGAGGCTATACCCAGTTCCTATAGAGATATAGCTGGTGGGTTTGCACAGGTGTGAGGTGAAGTTGGCAGTGTCAGCACAGATTGCACATTTCTGTTCTGACAGCTCCTTCCACCAAGAACATTTTTTTAGGTTAACTTTGGTCTTATGTCGGTGCCATTGAAGGAAGAGACAAAACTTTTAGCTTAGAAGATGGATGTAGCCATAGGTAAATAAGCCCTGTAAATACGTGCTTTGTGACTGACCTCCTTATTCAATTATCAGTTTTACTTCTCTATAACAGGAGGAGTCTCTTAGGATGTGGTGATTTGTAGGGGTCCAACTCCTGTAGGAATTGCATAGCTGCTCAGTGCAGTCTGTGATAGTTTGGGGACTAACCTAACGTGTGTAGTTTCCTTTATTGCATTAACAAAAGGTTCACACTGGTAGGGATAACTGTGATATTCTACAGCTGTACATCTCTAGCTGTGTTTGAGAGTGAAAAAAGGTGCAGAAGTGAGAACAAAAAAAAGTGGAAAGGGGAAGGGGAAAAATAAAGAAAATGTGGCATTATTAGACTTTAAGGGACCCAAGTACAGGAAACCCTGCGAGTATAAGACTGTTCCTGTTTTTGCTGATCTAATTTTTGACTCACTTATTTGTATACATTGTGTGGGAGTATGTGTTTTCACTTACAGAAATTATGAATAGTCTCCTGACTCAGCAAAGAAAATTTCACTTTAATCTTAATGTTGGAAGACTGTAACAGACATAGTTTTCTGTCATCCTGTGGACTTAGCATAGCCATATTTGCCACATTCACTGTGCATGACTTGTATTTCTTCAGTGAGTTAACAGTGCTTACAAAACCCTGATGTCAATGCAGTTAAACTTCTTAATAAGATAACTCATTTGGGGGGAGGGGAGAGGGGGAGAGGTGAAATGACTTTATTATAGCAGCACAGCTCTTTGCAGACATCAGAAATACAGCCAAATTGTCCAAAGCAGTATAACCAGTTTACTGCTATGATAATTGGGTATCCATGTACTACTAAAGTGGTCTTATGGTTGATGTTGCTGTAGATAGCTCAGCAGTTAAATTCCAGATGGCATATTCCAGACCACTCAAATTATCAATCCTCTAGACAGAGTAACTAGCAAGGGTGCGATGTGTGCAATGAGATCTTTAAAAGTGTTTGAACTCATACACCAGAAGGAGAGACTCAGTAATACAGTCTGTCTGGTGTTGAGTTGGAAGTGGAAACATGGTCCAAAGATTAACCCAGCAGTTTGGAAAATTTATATTTTTTTTTTATCCTAGACTTTGGACACAACATCTGCTTGGGATAACACTGAGAAATCAACTTTTCTGGTGCATGTCTACTTAACGTTACCTACGCTTGCCCCTGTTGTAGATTATTTCCAAAGAAAGACTATCCTGTGTATGAAGTGCTCAGGGAAATTAATTCAGGTCACAAGCTACAGATTTTATTTTTTTTTTCCCACAGGACTGTACATATTTTTCCTCTGAAGGTAAAACTCAAAAAGTTGCATTTTAAATGCAGTGTTGGTTTTGCCTCTTCCCAAAATAACAGGGGTTCGTTGTTGTTTTTATCAAAACACTTGGAAAGAATCATCATAAGAACACACAAAGTTTCACAACAGAGGCAAAATACCCAACTACAAAATGTCTCCCAGCTCAGCCTCTTAGGAATAATAGCAGCAGTGAATAGCACTGTCTGGCTCAGTTCTGCTAGCTGATGTGCAAGGACCAAATCTCCTGGGAAGTTTCATTTCCCTTTTTGTACACTTGGCTCCCTTCTAGTTGTTGAGTAAGCCTGGTATTTGCATTACTTGAGACTCAGCTGCCTGCATTGAAATGGTTATTGATACCGTGGGTTGAAGGAGGAGTGGCCAGATTCGTGATGCTAACATTATGGTTCGCTTAGTAAGATGTTAAGAAAAAAAGTAAATTTTTGTAATGTGTAATGCCTGACTAAACATCAGGACTCTGAATCCCCCAAATCTTTGTTTTATGTTAGGTAAGCTTCTTGTAGGTACCAAATAAGGCTTGGGGCTAGATGTAAATGGAGACATCAATTCCTGTTTTTGTCCAAATGGGTTACAGTGCCTCATCCCATGTCCTTCTTTTCTTTTCGGAAGCTCATACAATGCTTTGTTCTGTACTTGTAGTAAATGTTTATTAGCTCTAATAGGAGAATATAGTTAAAATTCTTAATATGTTAATAAGTGCAAAACTTCTCACAAACAGTGATCTTGAATCAGTGTTACTATGTATGCTCAGATACATCTGACAATTTTATCCATGCCTTCCTCTTCCCAACTTCCCCTAAATGTGTAGCCCTTGGCATCTTCACTGCAGTAGAGTCCACCTGTTTTATCCACGCATTGTGGTCATGAAGGAAACAAATCAAATGTTGTGTAATACCAACTGTTTCTAGATGTCCTTATTATCAAATATTATTTGATTTAGCAAATGTATCTCTGCTACTTGATTTGATACCACTGAATATATATATATATATTTAATCCCAGAGGGTGCCAGAAATACCCTGTTGTTATTTCCTCTGCACATTTACTAGTCATAGCTAAAATTGCTTTTGCACATTGAATTGATCAGATTAGGTTGCAATTAGCTGTCTTGCTGGATTTTGATTGCATCTGTGTGAGAGGAAAAGATTTTTGTGTGTGTGAATGATTTGGCTAGTTGTGCTTCTGTGCTTTGCATGCAACAGGTCCTAGTGGCTCAGAGTATGATTTTAATGATTCAACCAATTTTGAGGATCTGGGAATCTATAGACCTTCCAGTCTTTCAGTACTAGGGAAGGTCATGGAGGAGGTCACCTCAAGTGCCATTACACACCATATAGAGAACAACCAGGGGATCAGGCCCAGTCAGTGTGGTCTTGCCTGACCAACCTGATCTCCTTCTATGACAGGATGACCTGACCATTGGAAGAGGGAAAGGTTGAGGATCAGTAGTTTGCAGATGACACCAAGTTAGGTGAGAGTGTTGATCTGCACAAGGGCAGGGAGGCTCTGCAGAGTGATTTGGGTAGGTTGGATCCATGGCCGACATTAAAGGGATGAGCTTCAACAAGGCCAAATGCCAGGTCCTGCACTTGGGTCACAACAACCCCAAGCAGAGCTTCCAGACTTGTGGAAGTGTGGCTGGAGAGCTGTCTGGCAGAAAGGGACCTGGGGGTTCTAATGGACAAGCAACTGAATATGAGCCAGCAGTGTGCCCAGGTGGCCAAGAAAGCCAATGGCATCCTGGCTTGTATCAGAAATACTGAGTCCAGCAGGAGCAGAAGGTGATTGTACCCTTAGATTCAGCTCTGGTGAGGCCACACCTTGAGTATTGTGTTCAGGTTGGACACCTTTTGGGCACAAGAGAGATGTGGAGGTGCTGGAGCGAGTGCAGAGGAGGACAAGGAAGGTGGGGAAGGGCCTGGAGAATAAATTTTATGAAGAGTGACTGAAGGAGTTGGGGCTGTTTAGTCAAAAAGAGGAGGCTGAGGGAAGACCTCTTTGCTGTCTACAGCTACCTGAAAGGACATTGTGGAGAGGCTGGCGCTGGTCTCTTCTCAGAGGTAATTAGCGATAGAACAAGAGGGAATGGCCTCAAGCTGAGACTGGGTAGGTTTAGACTGGACATGAGGAAACATTTTTTCACAGAAAGAGTGGTCATACATTGGGATGGGCTACCTGGGGAGGTGGTTGAGTCACCAACCCCAGATGTGTTTAAAGGTCATTTGGATGTGGTGCTTGGGGATATGTTTAGGGGTGAAACTTGTAGAGTAGGGTTATGGGATGGACTTGGTGATCCTGAGGGGCTCTTCCAGCCTCAATGTTTCTGTGATTTTGTGTAATCCTGTGATAATTTTTGGCTTGATGTAGCAATGCAGATTCACGTAAATACTAACACAAAAGGAAAGAAATGTTTGTAATTTTTTCTACTTTATTCTCAGTGTAATAAAGAAACCAGTAGTAGACTTCGTGGATATAGATATAGAGAGGAAAACTATGTTTTCTCTTCCTCTGCCTGCCTCTATCCTCCATCTCATTAAATGAATTTTAATAGTAATAATTTTTTATTTGGTAAATAATTGTGGTTTATTTTCAACTTGGGAACTTCTGAAAAAAAGTTTTATTTAACCCTGCCATTTTCAGACTCCAGTGTTTAAGGGGTTTTCTCCAGTTCTGCTGAGAATTTAGAAGAGATCCACTCTAAGGCAGGATTATCTGCTATCTGCCTAATACAGATTTTGCTGCTTCTGCTGAAGTATTTAGTGCTGAGGGCTGTAAGAGCGATCTTACTGAAATAGATGGGCCTCAAGTCCAGTCCAAAAGAAGTGTTGCACAGCATTACCTTCTCCTTGAGCCTACTGAAGAGGAGAACACTAAGCGATACAGGAACAGATCTTGTGTATATTACTGCAGCTTTATCCAGTTGTGGAATCAAACTGAAAACTACATAGTTTTCTGTTGTACAAAATAAATTGTGGAAGGGTTCCCAAGAATTAGAGCCTCTGTGCAAAGAAAACATATGAAATGTTTGTATGAAAGCAAACCTTTTTTTCTGTCAGGGCTTTGGATAGGTACAGAAACATGTAAGAGCCAAGCAATTGAACTTAGCTTTAATGAATGTTCTTCAGATTTGAGCTTTAAAAGTTTCATTCAGCCCTCTGCATTCCCTGGCTTCATTAAAGAAGTGCAGTGTTGAGGACAGTGCTAAGGATATCTTTCCTCTATGTTTTTAAGTGTCAGGTATTAATATGCTCTGTGCTGTAAGAAGACTGTCTGGTAAGCTTTAGACTCAGATAAAGGATTGAGTCTCAATTCCTAGAAGTAACTCTTTTTTTGGGCATGCTGTGAATGGGACCAGATGATTGCAATTGGGCTAAAAATGGAAATCCATGGCTTATATAAGATCTTGTCTTTTCCTGTTTATTGTGCTTTTGAATCTTTGTGTTTCTAGGCTTCTCAGCTTTTTGTCTAGATTCCAAGGTGTGTTTCTATTACTGTCTTAAACATACCGGTCTTGAAAACTCAATTATTGCTTTTGTGAACAATAAAATCTTCCTCTTCTTCTATCAGTTCAAATCTTCTGAAGGCCTGGATTCTTCTTCAATGGCTGTTAATGCCAACTTAACATACATGTGTATCTAAATTTATTTTACAGTAAATATTTCAAGGATGTCAATAAGCACTGAAGTAGAAGTGTTAGAAAGTTGTGCTTTAAGAGTCAAAATACAACTGACACCTTTAGGGGAAAGCAAATCCACTGTGTAATCTTACGACTTTTTGGATATTCTCTAGAGTTCCTTCTTGCTCTAGCTGTGATTTCCTTTTTAATCTGTTATTTTACTGTTTGGAGGGCATTTGGTCTTTCCTGGCATACAAGGACACAGCCTTTTCTGAATAGCTATTCCTTTTGGAATGCAATGCCACAACTCTGTTTAAGGGGACAAATTAAGGAGAAAATGGAGCTACTTCTGATTAAATGGTGTGTGGCCACAGAAATATACCCCTGCTTGTTCTTAGGACCTATTTAAATGCTACCTTTTAAGCTTGGACTAGTACCGTTATGATTCTAAAAGAAGAGCTGCTTCTAAGTTTGTGGTTCAGCAAGGACCAATGCACGTCAGGAGAGGAGAGATTTGGCATTGTTAAAGTGTTTTGTGTCTGTAAACACCTGCTTTGAGTTTGTGTAGCCAGTGGAAAGTGGTAGATGAATTACAAACCTCGAAGGAAATGATCTCTGGTAGTACAGCTCTTCATCACATCAAGGTTCTATGATTTTAAGAATATTTCATTTCTCTTACCAGCTTATTTACATATTTTGCCCTTTTTTCCTCTCTGTAAGTGGACTAGGACAGGTTGAGCTGAGTGGAGAAGGTGTGAAGAAATGGAACAGAATAATGCCAGCTACTCTTGTCTCTGTAAAAAGAAAAAAGTGCCCCACAACTGATAAGAGTGTGGGAGAGCAGCTACTAAAGTGCTTTTGCTTCTCTAATCTTTCTGACATCTGCAATTGCTGAATCCAAGAAAGATATACCAGTGCTTCAACAGATTTGTTCAATAGAGTGTGTAAATAGATAAGATTTAATTCAGCTAATGGAGAAATGAAAAAACTGTGAGGACAGTAATTTCAGTAGACGTTGCCATCATTGCTCGCTCTCTCTTTTTCTTTTCTTTTTTTTTTTTTTTTTTCCTTGCAAATGCTATTACAGTAAGAGACAGAGCTGATGAATTTACTTTCTTTTCTGTTGTAGTTTAGGAAAGTTCAGGAAGTCAGCTGTCAGATTCTGAGGCCCTTGCAGGCTAAAGAATTTCAATTTCAAAGTACAAGAGATTAAAGTCTTGAAACAAAAGATCATCAAACACTAATAATTCCTGACTGTTGCTGGAGCTGTGAAGTGGGTAGGAAACAGTGCCTGTTTTTAAGGGGTAGTGAGTATGACAGTGAATCTTGCACTCAGTTCTGTGGGGCCATATAAGGATGATACGGGGGAGATCAGATGTGAATGAACAGATCATTTAAGGCCACTGGAAAAACCCACTCTGTGAATGTGCATGAAATTGCTTTCAAAGTAACAGAAGAAGTTCTACGAGAACTAGTGATTCTCGCTTCCAGAGCAGCTCAGAAAGCACTGTCATAGTAAATCTTGTT
This sequence comes from Indicator indicator, assembly GCF_027791375.1. Classification (NCBI taxonomy): domain Eukaryota; kingdom Metazoa; phylum Chordata; class Aves; order Piciformes; family Indicatoridae; genus Indicator; species Indicator indicator. The sequence goes on from NC_072031.1 coordinate 2,339,286, forward strand.
ATGGAAGAAGGTGTATTGTACTTCAGACCTCAGCTCTGAGCACGTGAAATGTTAGCTGCTGACTCAAAAGTGTATCCGGTTTATCACATAGTTATTGTGAATGGTCTGCATGCCACCATAGATGTGACATATGCATGAGTTTATGATTAAACTGCAGAAAAGTTATATTAAACAGACCAAAAATCTAAATTTTCACCTTTGAATACTTCAAATTCTGCTCAAATTGCTTAACAATTTTTACCCTCTCTAAACTACATATTGTTTGTATTTTTCAGCAAAGAAAGGGCAAAACTTTCTGTACAGGAACCTTTATATCTTCTTGTGTTGCTGCTTTCCTAAACAAGATCTTTCAGCCTATACATTTACTTTGCAGGTTTGCAGATTTAGCAGATTTAATCTGTTTCCAGGTCTATTATGTTGCATTTGGCCTTATTAAAATGCATTTTTTTAGGGTGCAAGTAATTGAGATCTCTGTAATAACCACCTGCCTTTGCAATTTACTGCTCCACAATGATTTCTGTCAACAAGAAATTTTACTGGCAAAAAAATTCATAACATGGTCTGACCACTGACAAAAATCTGCAATAATGTTGGGCCAAGCTCTTTCTCTGACTGAAGATGGGGAAAGGGATCAACTCTCTGGTTTCTTGTTATCAGCACCTACGTCCTGAAGTCACTAAGTCAACTGTTTTATTGGTATGTCTTTTTTGCATCATACAGAACAAGTTCTTAATCAAAAGTTGAGTTAAAAGACAGGGTGTATGGCATCAGTGTAGCTGCCCCTATAACTGACCCTGAATTTCTTAATAAACAAACAACTAGAAGAATACATTTGTGACAGCACCTACATCCTGTGGAAGCAATTCTGAGTGACTTCTCATTGCTGATAGTGTCCCAGATGTAGCAGTGAAATGCTTTATCTACAACTAACCAGAGAGGGAAATGAAGTGTAGTTTTCCAGGTAATATTTCATAATAATGAAGAAAAACAATAGGAAATGCTTTGACAAATCTTTGAATATTTTAGAATTTCCTCAGTCTGTTGATATTTTAGCAGAAGCAAATAAACAAGACACCAAAAGAAGCCAGAAGTGAGCATTGCTTGTTCAGAAACCCATGCAACTATTCCTTGAATGAAATCATTGGTGCATACTCTTTAGGATTGATAATGCAGGAAAAAAAAGCTTGCTTTTAACAAATTGTCCCCACTAATTTTCTTTTGACAGAAGACAAGCTGTATGTTCTGCACACAACCATAAAAGACTCCCACTTTTCACTGCAACTTGAAAGCAATAAAAACCAACCAAAAGCTCTTAGATATCTTTCAACCACACTGGGCTTGTTGAGAATTAATTATTTTCTGAGATACTGGCCTTGAGCCTAAGTGCTGTTAGCAGGTATGGGAGGAGGTGGAAATGGTGTTTCCCCAAAGCTATGAGGCATGTTTAGCTGGTAACAAGGTGGATTTTTGCAGGTGAAGGATGGAGCAGAGATGGGGAAACAGAGTTAGCACAGCTCCTGCTGCAAGCACAGTGACTTTTGTACAGAGCAGAAGATAAACCTGTGCTTTGCACTTGAAGATGAAAATAAGAGTGTGCCCTGGGTGTGGAAAGGACCATGCAGCATTTGTTTTAACTCAAGGGGCTGCTGGAAGTCACCACAAGGTGAGAAAGATTTGAGAGAAGGACTGGCCCTTAAATAGGGATATTGTAGACACTTGATGGCTTTGTTTGCAGTTTCTTTTAATTTATTCCCCTAAGTAAATCTGAGCTCTCTCTATTTAAAATTATTCCTGACTTAATCCAAATCAGTAGTTTGTGGTCTTGCAAGACCTGCCCTAAGACATTATAAGCCAGTGATGATTCTTGGTGTGCTTGTTTGAAAGAAAAAAAAGCAAACCCAAACCTAAACACAGCTTCCTCTCCTATCTGAAAGTGACTTAGGGTCCTACTGCATTGTGCAATGTGTTTATATAGCAATAAGCAACCTCATAGGTCTGGAAGACACACTTAGAATTCGTGACACCTTGTACTGAATGATGACTGGGAAGAATTTATTGCATTTTCTCCTCTGGGTTGAGTGGTTTGGAATGGCAAGATGTACTAATCAATAGGACTTGGCTTTAGCTTGTGAGAGGCTAGTCAGAACCAAGATTCTCTGGACAGAAATTGTAAGAGCAGTTACTTAAGACATATAGCTTTAGTAAAGACCAGCAGAAGGCTGTCAGTGGGAATGCCTTTCCAGCTTGAATTGCCTGTGCTTTGTGGGATGTGCATACATAAGTGTGCAGACACAGAACAGTAGCTTGTGTGTCAAACACACACAGGGTGTGTTTTGCTTCTCACCCACAGTTTGAAGCTGAAATGCCAGCTTCCTTGACTATTGAGGAAATTGTGCCAGATAGAAGGCCAGCAAAGCTTCTATCCAGCACACTCAGTAGCAGGCTTCTGTGAAGCAAGCAAAACCAGGCTGGGCAGAGCACTTTGCTAATCTGTCAATATTGCTCCAAAAATGAAGTTAGCTTGAGTACAGCAGGCAAGGCTACAGGGAGCTTAGATATATATCCACACTGCATTGCAAGTACAGAAATAGATGGTACCCAAAAGAAAAGAGAATTTATATCCTGTATATCAGTAGATTTCCCCAAAACGTCACAAAGGGCAAATTACTCAAGAACTTTAATCAAGTGACTGAGTTTGTTTGGATTAAAAACCTTTCAGCTCTATTTTCACTCAGCTCCCATATTTGTGTGATTGCTTCCATTTGCATTTATGGGCCTAACGTATTGAAGCATCAGCACTCACATCTAAGAAATCAGCAGTGTTAAGACTATGCACTAGGAATTTTTATTTAATCAGAACACTAATTTAAAAAAAAAAAATTTAGATGATAGAATCATGAGAAAATACCAAGGAGCAAACAGGCCACTTCATTTTTAAATCTCCCCCTGCCACTGATGTCCACAGAAGACATTGCATTCATTTATTTTCTCCCTCATTTTTTTGTTTTTGCCTTTAGTCCGTAGGGAAAAATAAACCCACACCCATGCATTGCTGTACTGGGGACAGCAGTATTTGTTGCTACAATGACTTTTGGGGAGTGTTTTGTTAATTTGTTTAAAGGACTAATAATAAGGGGAGAAAAAAAGCCACTTTTTCTGATCTGCTCAAGTCAGAAAGGAGTAGTTGGTGTGATTGTCTGTGCAATGCATGATTGCCCTCTTCCATGTTACTGCAGTGATAAGTGTTCTTGCAAGATCTATCTAGTAGTGATACAGCTGGTATGTGAAATTGTAAGAATTTTATTGATACTACTCATTTCATTTTATTGATGATTGCACAAGTATTAAAAAACGGGGCAAACAGCTACTTTGGGTGATTCTAAATGTCAAAGTGGAAGCTACCACAGCATGGAACAGCACCTGTGATGCAGGAGCCCTTGCAGCTGAGTTGCAGAGATTCAAGGGCCAACTACAGAGTGAAGCCTGCCAGCACTGGTCCCTGCACTTAGAAATGGTGAGTCATTATAAACAAAAAGAATCATCAGTAGCAGTGGGTGCCAAGATTTATGAAGAGCTGTTTTGTCAAACAGTGCCAAGAACAATCTTGCTCTTCTTGGTTGTCCCAAGGTCTATCCGATAGCTTTTGAATTTCTAATACTTGAATTGCTCCATCTTCTCCCCTAATTTTTTTTCCTACCTGGCTGTGGATAATAACAGCTATCTTGTGTACTGAGGAAGCTTCTATTTGAAGGAATGTTCCTGATCCCTGAGGTGACAGCTAGTCCCCTCCTCTCAGTAATGGATTTCTGAGGCTGGTCAGGCTGAACTTGGGCTATATGAGAGTTTTCCTCATCTGAAATATGAATGGACATTGATTGAATAGAATATTTATTTGTATTTGATCTGTTTGGTTTGCATCATTTTCAAAGAGTCTGTGTGTGGTGATTAGGTTTCAGTACAACAGCACCTTAATGATACACTTTTAAGAAGATTATTCTTTTGTGCACCAACCATAATGGTATCCATTGCACAGGCAAGCCCCCTCTAATATGGGGAACTGGGAGCAAAGAGCCTTTGAAGTACATCAGGAGCTTTCTAGCACTTTAAAGCACTGTATGTGAGCACATTACAAAAAAAACAAAACATCAAGGATTCAAGTTCTGACCAGCTTTGCTCCATCAAATCAAATATCCCCAACTTTGAGTCTTTTATGCAAAAAACAAACCACCCCAAAACTTTGAATTTCAGATGGTTTGTATGAGTGTCCAGAACCAGGTCTTTATCCCAACAAAAGGCCTGGTTGTTTTTTGGGTTTGTGTTTGTTTTTTCATGCATGTTGTAAATAGCACAGCTAAACCAAAGTAAATTTGGTGTTAAGAAATGCCCTCTTACCAAAAAAGTTTGAAAATTCAGCAGGACTTTAGCCATTGCTAACTCAGCTTTGTTCTTCTTCTTGGCTTAGAAACTGAGGAGAACAGATTTCCTTGTCTCAGAGAGTCAAAAGCCTTTGTGCTCCCTAAATGAGGGAATGTAAAAATGCTAGTGCATGATCAATGCAAAGAAAATGGGAATCATGACATACCCTGTGAGATGGTTGGTGCCCAGAGCTTTGGAGTATGTGAAATAGTGTGTTGGTGAGCACTGTTAGCTCCTTGGTACTTTACCATTGTTTCCAGAGCTCTGAAAAGTCTTGGAAAATTCTTGTTTACATCTTTGGTGCTGTGCCAGATCCTGCAGCCTGCATTGAATCTGTGACCTGCAGGCTGACGTGCTCCTGCTTTCAGCTAAGGTGTGTGCATAAAAGCGTATGTTCAAACCAGTAAGAAGGAAACAGCTGAGGACAAATGCAAGGAATTCTTGTGCCAAACATAAGGATTTCCCATCAACCTCCAGGAAATAATAAATATCCCACAAAGTTAAAATAACAGCAAAGGTTATTCATTTATAGAGTTGAAACAGAGTTACTTTATGACTAAGACTTGGTAATAAAGGTACATATACAAGGCAGTTGATAATGTTGGCAATGTGGAGTAATGTTTGCTGTAGGAATCAGGGGATTTTGATATTTAGTCAGTCTGCCATTGATTTACCGTGTCAGACTTGGTCAGCACTGCACCTTCATTTCTATTATGATAAAAGCTGGGTGATAGATTTCCTCCTGAAGATCCAGTGGATTTTTAAAGATTTTAAGACTGTAAAATTTTCAGGGGATTACATAGCTATGATTGTTTGTAGCATTACTTTAACAGTATTTTAATTTCCATATATTATTTTACCTCCATAATAAATTTTAACTTTTTGCTGAAAAGTTAATTTACATTATGAGTAAATGCTTCATGATGCCCCCCGAGAAAATATTAATTTACTTCTCAAGGTTTCATTAAACCCTAAACTCTTATGTCTTCTATGGTGATAAGACAGCTTGTCTCATTCATGGTCATCCACTAAATCATTTGTGTCAACCCATATGTTGAAGTAACACCACTGCACGTAGAGCTAAAGTCAGAACCTTAAAGCAGTTCCATAGTAATTTTTATGTTGATTGCTTTGGGGATTTTTTCACTGGTCTGTCTCCACTGGCATAAATTGTCATCCATAGGGTGAACAACAGTAACAGCAGAGTGTAAAGGACTCACCCCTGTGCTCTCCAAGCAGTTGTTGCACAGATTGCAGCCAGAGCAGCCTGGGGACACCTGGTGCAAAGCAGCTATGGGTACCTGCCCTGCTGTTATCAATCTGCCCTCACAGTGAGTGCAAGCTGATATCAAAGGGTGCAGGGCCTGTCTCCTCATCTACCATCCTGAAAAGATTTCAAATGTTTGATTTAAAATTAGTAACAATAAAAGTAAAAACTACAAACAGTTTGAGGGATGTGGAGAGGAGGAAAAATAAAGATCCTACACAAAGGCTTAGGCAGCTTGAATTTGCAGGCAAGAGTCAACAGGATGAGAGTGGCTTGATCTGTGGGTAAAGTGTTAAACTGGGATTGAGACACACAGGTTCATCTTTTGGCAAAGGCTGCAGGCGTGCAGTCAGCTCACACGCTCTGTGCTCGGGGTGCCTCTGCAAATCTGAGATAATAAAGTTCCTCTTTGCTCACCCTTGGCTGGCATTGTCTGCAAGCAGGCTGAGCTTTTTCTGAGAGAAGCTGTTTTGCTCTGCACATTGTGCAACGCCGCACACAGTCTTATCCAGATTCCAAGATGGTTAAATCAATGTTACCACCCTGTATGCTCAGTACTGGCTACAGTTTGGATCAGTAATTTATCATAATCTTGTAGGATGGAAAGAAGAAAAGTCTAGCAGTCTCTTTCTTCTTGAGGATAGAGCTTTTGATTAATTTTTTCCCTTCTCTTCAGGGTTAGCACTTCACATTATATATATTTCAAGGTAGGGAAATTACTCACTTGACAGCTGTGGATAAAACATGAAATTTTAGATAATGTTTTATATTCACTAGGGACAAACCTGCTTCAAGGTAATTTATAAATTAAAGTAAATTCAAATATTGTCTCCTGGCATGTATCTGTAATTAGAAAATTCTCTTGAAGAGGGAAGAGATGGCTGGTATACAAATCATTTTGCAGCTAAAAATAAGAATGTCTAGAGATTGGGTGATATCAGGCAAGTCATGCATTGAACAAGCTTTTTCATTTTGCATTTAAAAGTTTTTCCCAGCTCACCAGCTTGCCTAGCATTAAGCTTGCTATGCAAAAGTTAATGGGGAGAGAGTCACAGTATGAGGTGGTGAATTATTTGTGACTGCACAGTTTCTCTGGTGTGAATTTGATTTCAGAATTCCTTTACCCACATCCCTTGTTTCTCTTCATCATGTTTTTCTGATACCTGAATGGGAGAAAAAATACTCTGTAAAGTGGTTGTTGTGGGTTTTTTTTGTTTGTTTGTTTGGTTTGTTGTTTTTTTTTTTTTTAATGTTTTGGGAAACGTTATTTCAGAGCTGCTGTGTTTGTTTTCATGCGTTTGGTCTTTATGGTACCATCAGCACAGTGTCACTTGTGTGTGAGAGCTTTCAAATGCTACATCAGGCCATGTGGAGGCTTTGGCATCAAAGGCTGAGAGCTTCTGACCTGCCCTGCAAATTGAGTAGTGGAACGTTGCCCTGCTTTGCTCTCCCTCCTCCTGCATGATCTCCCTTCCAATGTATTTAATTCATTGCATAGCAATCCTTTTTGCATTCTTGCCTTCTACTTGCTTTGCAGCTGCTTCCATTTGAGAAGTTTACCTGTCTCTGGCTGCAGTGGCAACAGTTTTAGGCATGAGAAGGGAGGAGACATGATTGGGAGACACTTGTGTACTTTTTCATCACTAGCCTTGTAGTTGCATTTGGGTTCATGAGCAAAGGCTATGCTGCCAAGGAAACGTCATTGGCTATCCCAGTTCTACAGTTCTGAGAGAAGCTCTCTGCAGTGAGTCATTCATTCAGGCACATGAATCAGAAAAGAAACAAAAATCTTTTGCAAGTTGGAGTGTGTGATACCATGTCTCTAGCAGATTACACTTTTATTTAATTTCTGTGTGAGGAGTTATGCGTCAGAAGGCTTTTTACCTAGACCTGCTAAAATGCATATAGAAAGCCAACATATTTTTTTGGCTTTTTATGTTAGAACAGTAAATATTATTGCTAGATGGTGCATCAATAAAAACTGGGTAAAACCCAGGTCCAGCAGGCTCCAAGATACCCTCTGTTCAGTAGGTTTCTAGTTCTGACCTGTAATTGCAGTCATATTCAGAATCTTAATGTTTGAGTAATGAAACTGGGTTTTCCTTATTGCACTGTAATGTAGAAGCAAAACTGCAGCTGTGTTGAAGCTAAAGTATAAGAAAAAAATGTAGGGGAAAATAGGAATCTTATGTAAGTAAAGGCTTGCAGAATTTGGATATTTTTCAGAATGAGAAAGAAAATATCCCTCAGTATTTCTGAAGCTGTCCACCACTTGGCTGTTGGAAGGACACGAACCACGTTGGAAGTGACTTAGCACATGCAAATCTCCATGGAGAAGTACTCTACAACTACACTTGTGCCTTGGTAAAGAAAATAACAACATTGACTTACTCACCCCCAAAATGCAGTTGTCTTCTCACTAAAACTATTTTGTAGTTTTGAAGGAGGAATGGAATGCTGTGGAAAGCAAGTATTAGCATTTTCCCTTTTGAAAGGAAGTATTTAACTCGTTTCAAAAGTGAAAATGTGTAGATTTCATGAGACATTAGAATAGGCAAAAACATGATGATAAAGCCACTGTTCTGGTTTGGATTGAAAGATATATGTTCTCCATAAATGGAACTTTATCAGGGCTTTTAATTCAGAAAATTCATGCAAAAAATTGTTTTTGGCAATTCAGGGAAGAACAATAGAAGCAGACTGCAACTGTGGCAATATAACCGTTTTGGCATATGTAAATTTGAACAAAAAAAGTTGAGAGGTAGCAGGTAATTTCTGATCATTGTAAGAGTTCAAATGAAAGAATCTGTACTTGAAGTATCAGTTGTGATTAGACCTGTTGATAGCCTTCCATATGAGATATAACTGTGTAGTACTACTTTTCGCTCAAACATTGAAAGCACTTCAAACCTTGCATTGTCAAATATTTCACCACCGCTTTAATGGATCCAGGCATTGCTAGTGCAGTGATGCTGTGCTATGATCACAAATGATTACAATCTCTCTTTAATAAGCTTCTTACTTCCCTTTCTTATATGCAGGAGCTATCTTGAACAGTTTTTTTTTTGTTGTTGTTGTTGTATGTGTTTCAATACATTGGCAAGGTAGCTTCTTTTCTCTGAATGCCGTGAGATGGATGTTTTAATGTTACATGGTGATGGATAAGCCTTTCAATATTTTAGCAGAAATTACTGCAATAAGCTAATTAGCTTCTCTAATGTGTGGTATCTGAACTGAGATCACAGGCAAAAGAGCTATCTGATGGAAACACCTGGGTTTGAATGTTGTTTTAATTTTGCAACACAGCCCTTAGCTATCAGTGTGTTTTCTATATTTTGCCTTAAGAAAAAGTCTTTATTTCATCTTCTGAAGTGTTTTGTTCTTAGAAAACAGAACTTTGCTTACTGTGTTGAAGGAAGAACCTGGAGGACAAATGATACTGCTTGATTTAATATACAGCTCCAGGAGTTACAAGCAGACTTGTTTCATACATGAAAAACCTTAGTAAGGTGAATGGGAAAACAAATATCAACATGTGATTAAGTCTTTATTATTCTTGTATAATATAGTAAGAAAGAATTAATGAAGTTCAAGTTAATTAGTTCTCTGTAATTTGGAATTAAGTGTAGTGGCTTACAACTTGGAACTATGTAGCATTATCCAAACTTTAGATGGGGAGGTAATTTCCTGTGTTGTCACCCTTATGTAGTGCTCTATGGTCATTGGGAAATCTTGACTTCAATTTAGGACATGAAAGGAATCTGTTGGAGGCCATGGGATGCTGATGGCACCCAAGTGGGAGTAGCTGTTGGGCATGGCTTTGTTGGGGCACGGAGTGGAGGTCACTGCTAAGTGATGCTGTGGTTTGGGTTCCAGCCACAGACAGCAGAGCTTGCATTTAGCTTTCAAGGAGTGCAGACAGATCTAGAATAAGGCTGTAAAATGTTTTTCTTGATGTTCCTTGGTTTCTTATCTTCTCTGGTTTGGGGTTTAAGAGGAGGAAAAGAGATCAGGCACATGAAAGTGCGCTCTAGTGCATGAGGAGGTGATAACACCCAATATCTTGCTGTATTACTGTGTGATGCAGTCAGTTTCTCAGGTTTTTTTATCTCCTCTTGGATTAAGACGCTCTGAGGCATAAGAAGACTTGATGTTTCTGCTGCTATATAAAGGTACTCTGTTGGCCTCTGTACTCTGTTGGGTGAAGGATCAACTGAAGAGTGAGCAGACATAGTTCAACTTGCCTGCCTTTAGCCAACAGCAGGCTCATCAGCTGCCTAAAGCCTATGGCTTACAATCAGCTTGGGCAGTCTGTTAAAGCTTTTGTGCAAATTAAAGGTTGCTTGGATGTATCTCCAAGTTTGCCACTCTACTGCTGAAAATGCTATCTAGACTTATTGATGGGGGGTAGACAACGTGCAAATCCTCCAAGTGCACTCAGGCAAAGACTGGGACCCCTTGGACCAGATCCTGAGAGTAGATACATGTCATCCCCTTGAAAATGTGCCCTGACAGTCCCTCTTTTGAAGTCAAAACAAGAAAGCAGAGCTGTCTTTGGAAGGAAGGTTCTGTCCAGGGTTCATCTAGATTAGAAACTCTGACTGCTGCCCTCAATTCGCAGCATTTAAAAAAATGTCTTAAGAATTGTGGAGATGTCCACAACTGATGTGATGAGAATGCTGTTGGGTAACTAGTTGTCTTATCTAGGCAACTTTTTTCTGTACAAAGCCACACTTCAAGGTAGCCAGGGCAGAAGTTCAACTCTGTCACAGACTTGTGTGTGTTTTTTCTCAGGCTGAGCACGCTTGCTTCTGTCCATGTTTTCCCTCACTGAAGTTTTTAGTAGTTTTAGGACCTACTGTGTCAGTAGGTCCTACAGAAACTTTTTAGGGTACAGCCCTGTTGGTGAATTTAGGAAATACTATTTTTAGTAGTTTACTTAAAGTAGTGTGAAGATACAGCTGTGTGTGACTTAAGCAAGTTTGTAAAGGTGCCATCCGGGCTGCTCCCTTCAAATGTGCTCAGTGTGACTGCAGCAGAGCCTGGGCTTTGCAAAGGAGGGTTTAAGGCCCTTGATTGTCTCATCCATCTGTGCTAGAGGCCTTTTTTTTTTTTGATTCATTGTACAGGAAATACTGCAAGCTGGTGTTTTTTTCAGATTTTCTTCTAATACCTACACAAAACTGAATTAAAACTGGCACCAATTAGCTGTGAATGACTTTTGAGAACTCTGTTAAACAAAAACAGTGAGCAAGTGACAACTATTTAAAATGTGGGACTATGTCAGTTTTAATGTCTGTTAGGTTGTTGTATTTCCAAGCCATAAAAGTGACAAGAATGTGCTGTGTAAAAGAGATGTGCTATAGTCACTTAAAAAATTGTTTTTCACTACTATTAACTCCTGGAAAGCCAGATATGGGTAGTAAATATTCTTGGATAGGCAGTATGGATTTTCATGAACAGACACTTCTTACAGCACAACTTAAAAATATTTGTTCCTGTTAGGAAGTGTTTTGCTGCTGCTCTAGAAGTACTTGAAGTATTTTTAATTGCTGAATAGGTATGTATCTGTAGATACCTTGTGCTTACTCTGTGAAAAGGTACAGACTGTGCAGAGCTGTCAGTATTGTGTTCAAAACACTCACCAAGTGACTCCAGGAGATAGTGGGTTGCTTAAGTGATCATATTGAGCCATACCAAAGCTTCAGACAACCAGCACTGGTCAATAAAAAGTGTCCAGGATGGAGAACAAAATAAAACAAGAGTGAAAAAAAAAAAACCTTTTAGCATACATCCCCAGTCATCTGTGACTTAAATATTTCTGGATACTTGTAGCTGTTAACTTGTAGCTGGATGAGATTTTTTTTTCCCCCTCTGAATATGTGAATATACTTGTCTTGAATCCATGTAAAATTTCAACAGCAACAGAATCCCATGGGAATGACAGTGTCATAGTATATCAGAGGTTGGAAGGGACCTCAAGAGATCATCAGATCCAACCCCCCTGCCAAAGCAGGATCACCTAGGATAGTCTGCACAGGAATGCATCCAGGTGGGTTTTGAAAGTCTCTAGAGAAGGAGAGCCTGGGGAGCCTGTTCCAGTGTTCTGTCACCCTCACTGTAAGGAATTTTCTCCTCGTGTTGAGGTGAAATCAACATGAATAGTAATTGCAATAGCTCTTTATAAAGAAATGTATCTTTTAAATGGTCTGATCATAGGATAAATACCTTTGTTCTTTTGAACTTCAATTTTACATCTGACAGTGGTTTCCTTTTAATGAGCTCCAGCTGCTTAGCTCTTATCATAGAAAATATCCCAGCCACGGTCCTGATTTCTAAACACCAGTTTATCTTTATCCTTGCTCTCTCCTACACTTTTATTCTTGTTTTTACTGATTAGTAGTCGATTTAAAACTGAGCAAAGCTCAATTACAGATTATGGACCTGCTTAGCAGAAGCTGCAGGGATTGAGAAGCACCTTTAGAGCAGATTGTGCAGTGCAACAGCCAGTACAGTAATGCAAGAAAAAGACATAATGGATGAACTGCAGAGCAAACTGAATTAGATACAGTTACAGCAGTGTAATGAACTGATGCCTTTAGTAATTAGCCAGGGCTGAAGTGATCTACTGTGGATTACATTCTTAGACTCTCTAATAATCTAAGTCACATTTCCCCTGGTTGACATTTACCAAAGACCTCAAGTTAAATGCACTTTTTTTCCTGGTGTTTCACAGCTGACTTTCAAATGCTCAGAATCTGGATGTTAATGCTGGAAGCTTCAGTTTAAATTGTCCTGTCTGCGATTTTGTACGCTTCTAACTTTATTACAATTCTGTCCTTTAAGTCAGATATATCAGACATTACAGCAGTTACATCAGAGTATAAAACTTGTCTGGACTCAAAAATGGTAATAAAATTTAGGTCCTTTTCCTTGGAACTGGCTCTTTATGGACGCATTTTCCCAAGAGAATATCCTCCAACTTCTTCAGAGCTTCAGCTTCAGCCCTGTATCAGGCATGTGTGGTAATGGGTACAGTGGTTCTGTGCCCAGTCTGCAAACGTACAGCATAGGTGCACCCAAAGGTGTGACATTTTGCTTTATGGTCCCTAAACCACTTCTCCTCCCAAGCATCCTTCTTCTCCTTTTGCTCCTTTTCTGGTTTGGGTGTGTTTTTTCTCCCAAATCACAAAGTATTGCTCACTCTCCACACTTTTATGTTACTACCAAAAAAAAAAAAAAATTAAAATAACGAAGCTTTAAGTAACATCATATTAAAATGACTCTACCATATAAAGGTTGAAACATACATCAAAATTTTGAGTATTTGATGCTTCCTTGTAAAGATTTGATGATCCCTGACCTTTGGAGTTCTCTTATGAAATTATAGTTTCCAGTTTTAGTTTATAACTCGGAGTCCTGTAGTCTAAGCTTAACATAGGACATGGTATTTTTGTTGCTTTGGTGCCTTTGAGAATGAAAGCTTCAGGTGAAGAAGTTCTAGTATTGTAAGACTCAAGTCAATCTGTTCATGTTTCACATTGAGGGATCCTCACTGAGAAATTCAAACACTAGTATAAGTAACAAGCAATGTCCTGTGCTTAGTTAAATGTATTTAGAGCTTTCTATATCTCTCTTTTAAGACAACTCTGGAATCGTCATCTCATATGTAAACCTCAGGCTGGTGTATGTCAGGTGTTAGCACCAGGGTTATGAAGTTGGAAAACAGACTTCAGCAGTCAACAAATTTTGTACTTTCACCTTGCTCAAAATATGTTTATGTTGATAGTAGTTACTAGCACTTATTTGCATAAAGAAGAAGCCTCTAAATGCTGCTGCTTATCTGGTCTTTAGCCTCGTAGCATTTATAGCAAAGATGCTGTTCAGAAGAAAATGTCAACCAGACCAGCTATGAAAAACTAAAGTATTCCAATGCCTTTAGGACTTCTTTCTTCCATTAGCTTCAAATGAAAACAAACATAGAGATTTTTCTATTCTATACCAAAATCCTTCTGTCCCTGTTTGTCTTTTTTTGTGGCTGCTAATACTGCATCTCCTTTTTCTTGTTCCTTTCCAGTATCAGTCATTACTCTTGTGTTATGCTGCATGTTGTTTTTTCCTCTCTTCTTTTCATACTTGAAAACTCAAATGGGTTGAAGGATTTAATGATCTAATTTTCAAATCAACCAAACACCTAATACTGTTGGGATTTCCTGTTATTTTGCCTGCAAGCATCCCTCTTCTCAGTGCCCCTTCAGTGACTTGTATTATACCCACAGTATAGATCACTTGAAAAAAAGATTGCCTTACAATAGCCTTCACTTGAAACAAAGGTTACATCGCTTCCCTGCAGCCTGTCTCACTGGTCTTTGGCACCCTGGGAGGATTCACAATCTGCAGTTAAGAAATATCTCTTTCTGAATGCATGTTTTAAAATTTTGCTTCCAGAATGCCAAGGAGAAGATTGTGTTACATTTGAATTTACCAACTCTTAGGACTGCAAAAACTGTAAGAGCCAGGGTATTTTGTTTTATCTTCTATTTATACAGTTGATTGTCTGCTTCAGACTGAGCTCTCTTAAAAATGAAGCTGAGACAATTCTTGATTAACTGTTAGTGGAAGCTAGGGAGTGTTTCATATAAAGCATGTAATAAAATTGACCAGAGAGCTTAAAGACCCTGAGCTTCAGGTGTCCCAAGCTAAACCCCACAGCAGATGATTGCACAGTGAGGTTCTACTGCTTTTGAGGCCTGAGCTGCTTTGCTGGCATCTTTGCATGTACAGTAGAGTTTATGTGAGAACAGCTGAATTGTGGTGGGTTAGGTTTGGATTGCAGAAGTGACCACAGCCTTGTAGCTGTATCGCTTGATGCTCCCAGCTGAAAAAGGGAGGAGAATGGAGGGGAAAAGATGAAAATGTATGGTCTGATAGGCCTTTATAAAACGTCAGATTTTACAGCAGCAAGACTGTGCCTTGTGCTGAAGGCAAGAGAAGGACTGGGGTGGGATCCTTTGAGTCATGCCCCTGCTGCTGAGAGCTTAGGCTGGAAGGAGCTGGCTTGGGTTGTTCAAAAGGGGAAAACCAACAGTTCTGTGGGGTGGACTGTCACAGGCCCAGGCTCAATTACATTCTCTGGCCCTGTTGTATATCCTAATATAAGCATAACCTTGAAGCAAATGTAAGAAAACTCTCAGTATATTAATACAGGATCCTTTCTTTGTATAGTGACTGCACAAACCATAGTTGGATGGAGCAGAGGCACATGTGAGACTGGCTTGCTAAAAAGTATCTTTCGAGAACTTCCTAGTTTTTGAGTCCTTTCTGTGATTTTTGGACAGTGCATGAGGTGCATGGCATGAATTATTGCATTTGCTGATTTGTAGTGATGTGTAGGAATAATCACAAATTGTCTGACTTGCTACTTCTTGTAAACAACACACTGGAACTTATACTTGGCTTGCTTTAATTGCTTCAAGCAGAGAAGGCTATTAAAAGAGGATTTTAACCCAAACCTGTGCTATCGCAGAGTGTTTTATTCCATTCCCATCACAAGTTCTTGAACAGGAATCCTGGGAGACAGTCCTTTCGTCCTCATGAGCACTATTATAGGGGTGTGTAAACGAGGAGTAGGGATGTTATCAGCCTCCTGCACAGCAGCTAAAAATGTGGACATGACCATTTTCATATTTTGTAACAAAAGAACATGAATAATGTACAAGAATGAACTGAGCTTTCATTAAGGATGGATGACTGTTAGCAATGTGTAGATGTTCCTGGAAGTATATTCCCTTTTGCTGTCCAGCTATTTTAACTGTGTTAGTAAGCACAATGGAAATACTTCTGTTTGGCAAAATGCCTACTAACCCATCCAGCAACTCCGATATCCTGTAAAGATATTTTGAGGCAGTAAGGGGGGATTTCATCTGAAAACAAACTCATGTTTATTAATGTGAAGGAAGTATTTTTTCTTCATGTTTGAAGAACAGTTGATATTGGAGTGATCACTTGTGATCATGATGTGCTATGCTTCTTGACAGCTTCCTGCTAACTCATGGGCCATTTGCATTGTATGTGTATACATGCTAGGAGTGGAAATAACCAGATCACCAACTTGAATATCTTAATAATTGCCCCAGGAAGGAAAAATAAAAATTCTAAAATACTTATTAGTATTTTAGAATGCCAGCTATTAAGGGGATTCTTACTTTAGAAAATTTGAATTATGTTTTTATTGCATGAGTTTTATACCAAATTTTAGGTGAAAACCTGTTTGATGTGAGACTGTTGACTGTGCTTTAAATACTTTGCCATTGACTTTTAATGTAAAAAATAACAGCTGTACATGCATTTTTTCCCCTCTATATGTAGTGTATGCACATCATCATAATACACTTTTATTTGGAAAAAGTCTGAATTTTTGTTACCCAGGTTTGAAATATATCGTTTGAAGAATTGCTGGAATAAGGCAAAAGTTAAGATGGGCATTCATCCAGAACTCCAGCCAAACTTTAAAAGAGCCATTCTTTATCTCTGTGTAAGTTGAGATCACTTTCCTCCCTTATCTTGTTTAGCTCTGTGTGCTTTCATCTGAGACTAAAATAAAAGGACCTAAATTCTGAAAAGACACATGTAGCGCCTTTTCAGAGACTCAATAGAACTGAAAGAATTGGGAGTAGGTTTTGGGCATTTATCCAAGCCTAAACAAATCTCTACATAGTCTGAGGAACAAGAACTGAATTGCTATTACAGTAACTGTTTTCAGAGTTGAAAAAGAAAGGAGCCAGCAAGCATGATAGGCAGAGTAAAACAAGTCTGCTTTTCCCAGCTAAATAAGAAATAAGTAGATTCAGCCTATAGCCTTTTTCCTTCCCACTTCACCTGTGAAAGCAGCATTTTGGAGGCAGTATATTTTAACTTAGAAAAAATAATTAAAAACATTGAATGGCCCCAGATAGTCTGTGCAACATAGGGCAAAGAGTGGAGCTTAATTTGTTGTTCAAAGCAACTCACAAAGTGATTTCTACAAATCAGTTCACGGTCTCTAAACTTGGTTAGTCTTGTTGTATGCAGAATCAGCCTGATGTGTTGCTTTTCCCTGAGTCTGCCCAGGCTGTGCAGTCATGTACTCTTGGAGTGAATTCATGATTTTCTCTGTGTACACATTTTCCATTATTCATTTAGAAACCAGTAAGAATGCGGTCAAAGCAACTTGTTTCAAGTTTAAACATAAATGTATAGAAAATAGTTGATGCTCCTTAACATTCCTCCACTCACGTAATTAATTGAATGTCTTCACCTTCCCAAGTGTGGTCAGTGCTGTCAATGCACTCCTCTTAGGAGAGGCTCTTAGCTGTGGGCTAGCAGAGAGGAAAGAAGGATTCCTTGGCCTCCATTTTGCATGCTTTTGCTGAAGTGCAATGTACTGCACATTTAGTCTGTAGCTTTAAATGTGCAGTGTTAATACCAAAGACGTAATTGTTGTGTTTTCACTCTGCAAGAGATCTAGATAATCAGAATATGCAGAGGAAAATCACACGGTAGTCAGTCTGCTGCTGATGGTTGAAAGAGGTTTAGAAACACATAAAGGTCAAAAATATTGTAGCTGTAAATGGAAGTGTTTGAAGTTGGAGAGAGATTTATGGAAGAGGACAGCATGACTTGGCACTGGAACGATTCTTTCCCATTATTTCTCTAAATTACTCTTTTAGTAGTATTGAAATCCAGGTAGTCAAGTTTGAAAATTAATGGGAAGGAACAGCAAATAATTAGGAGCAATGCTATCAAGAACATAATATGTTCTCTTCTTCAACTACTGCCATACCTGATCCCATAACTGCAGTGAATATGAACACAGAATAAAAATAGGTGTAGATTACCTTTCTATCTGTGCGCCCAACACACTGATTGGAGTGATGTGCTGGGTATTGTCTGAGGAGTGCTGCAGACATTCATTGAAAAATAAAAGATGTCTCTTTATTTTTCCTAAAAGTGACTCTCACACTACAGAGTCCTTGTACAGAGATGTAGAATGTACAGACTTGGAGGATGCCATCATATACCACCAGCTGTCGTTCTCCATCATGAAGAACACCAGGCAGTGTGTTACCTCAATATGGTATTCAAAGTCTCAAAGATCACAGACTTATGGGACATAGCTTTGCACCTGTATCCTAGGAAGCACACAGGCCACATCCTCAGTTGGTTTACTCTGTTGCAGTTTCAGTGATTTTTGCTCACTGCCTCTAACATCAGGTAACAACTGCTCAAAATCTGCTCTGTTAACCCTCTGCCTTGGGATGAAGTTTTTCCAGTAAAACTGGTAGGAAAGGTAGCAAACCATGTAGGCATTAAAGTGTTTTTTCTACAGAAATTTCTGAGAAGACCACTTTAATAAGGACTATAGGAATCTCTGAATGTAGGTATTTCCATTATGGGATGTTTAAAGGATGCTAAGGCTGAGACAAGAATTATTCTCAGGCTCCTCAGGAGTAGCTCTGAGAATGCATGTGGAAGGTGGAAAAGCCTGCTTCTCATCTCTGAATGAGAGCTGAGGAAAGTTGTTTGTGCTCCTTCCTCTGCCTAACAGAGCTGAGCACTTCTGGTTTGGACTTTCACACCTGAGTAGACAAAAGGGACAGAGAAGAAGTTGTTTCTGGAAAAAAGGAAATCCTAGAGTGTGGAGAGCATCAGAGATGAATAAGGTTATCTTCAGAAAACTTTCCACAAGCCTGTCGAAATCCAGCTGTGATGTAAACTTTTATATCTGAGCTGAACCTGACCTTCCTGAGCATGCAAGTCCAGAACTTAAGTGGAGGTCCTCAGCAAATATTTTGTGTAACACAGTGGGCAGAAAGGAAACATTTCATTTTGTATTTAGTAAAATAGAGAAAAAGTAGTAAAATACAGAAAACTTCAAATTCCCTGTGCTGGTACTCTGGATATTGAAGAACAGAACCTCTCCCAATACATTGGTCTCTGTTGCTGACCTGCTAAACCTGCAGATAATTTGTGCCCAGCTTCTGCCATCATCATTTCATGATGGATAAATGGCATTGCATTAGTGTAGCTTTCATCTTTTAGCTTTCTTAAATGGAGTTTTGAATCAAAATTATTTAATCCCCCTAGAAATTGTTCTTCTGCAAACCCAGAAGAATGATTTGAGTGGCTTTACTAAAGGGACTTTTACTGAAAGGGCCTTCATACTAACATCTAATTTTAAGTAATGACCTTTCATGAAAGGCATTGTGGTTTTGCTTTGGTTTTTCATTTTAGTATGAACTGAGTGACTTTTAATTACAGAAGAGTAGAAAGACTTAGATATTTTTATTAAAACAGAAAAACAACACAAAACCAAAACCAAACAAACAACTGGCGTTAGATGTAAACCTCCTATTGTGCTCTGTAACCCACCATGGTTTCAGATGCCCGTTTCTAATGGACTATCAATTAATACAATTTTTTCATGTTATTTTGTCTTTTCCCTTTTTTTTTTTTTTTTGCTGTCTTTAGGGTTGTGGGGTTTTGTTTTTTCTTCAGAAAAACATATTCAGTGATCAGAGATGCTTTGAGAACTTGTGTACATCTTAAAGCTCTGTAGTGTTGAATGCGTGTTCCACACTGGATCAAGCATGCTGTGACAGTGTGCTATGATGCAAAACTTTTTTGTAGACTTGTACATGTTTTTAAAATGCTGAGCTGATGTCTCAGGACACTGTCTTCAGTTGTGCTGCCATTTTAAAGCTTTGTTAGAAGCACTCTTACTCCAGTTGGATTACTAGTGTAAATGGCAGCCAGCTGAGAAATCATTTCAGCCTTTTCAGTACTTTGAAAGGAAATCTTTCATGGCTCTTTGTGTATCCCACATGGCACATAAATTATGGTGTAGCATAATGCAAGTAGTATCTAATAATGGCCTCTGATCTCAACTGGCTTAAGAATACAGATAGGATTCACTAACAACATAGAGGAGCTCGAGAGAAAATCGTCCTCCCTGTGTATTTTGTAATGTCGTTGTTGCAGTGCAGTGTTTCAAACAGGTTTTAGCATACCTCTTGGGGACGCAGAAATCTGTATGTCCCAGTCACACTGCTATTATAACAGGACAGAGCAGCAGAGGTAAACTGAATTTGCCACAAATTCTGGATCTGCTCCTTCCTGTGTTAACTTCAGTTCTTCAAATAACTTCATAATTTTTTTATGCTGATGATGCTGTTTTCTTTATCACCATAAATCATCATTTTATGCTGATGACACTGTATTTCTCTATCACCATTAATCATGCATAATGCTTGAGAAGGAAATGTTAATGACGAATACAATTTATTAAACATCACCCAGTGGGTGGGCTAAAAAGGTGGATTAACTGCAAACCTTATTATAAACAGGGCCAAAATAAAGTAATGACCCAAAAAGAGATCTGTGGATCTGGTGTGAGACCTACTAGAGGAGGTGAGCAGGGCACAAAAAGAGGCCTGAGGGGCAAAGAAGAGTTTACAGAGTGGTTAAGAGCTCAGAGAAGGCTGGGGCAACCTGATAGAGTAGGGAGGAGTTGCTCTGGAAAAGCAAGGGCATACTTTTATGTCTATATCCCAGTGTGCTGTAGAAAGACATCCTTTGTGTTTGGCATTGTTTTATTACTCTTTGTGAAACCATGGCAGAAATAGACAGTAATTGAAATGTAACTTTTCTCCCCCTAAGGTCCCCCTGCTCTTTGGAAGCACAGGATACCCTCTGATATTTCCCTTGTCTGATCAGAGAATAATCAGCTCTTGCAAATCAGGGAAATGGACTTTAGCTAAATGGCAACAAAGACAAAACAACTGCCTCAAGCCATAGCTGTTACTGAGAGAGTTTCAAACCCTAATTCAGCTAAATCTTTGATTGACTAGTTTGGCTGTGCCATAAACTTTAAAGACCATGTTAGTCACCTGTCGTTTTCAGAGATTGTTTCTATCCCCTGTCCACTCCAAGTCTGTATGTTTCCCAGAAGGCACAGATTTCTTTTTTTCATTTTTAATTTTTAATTTTTTACCACATTTTGATTATGGTATATTATACGGGGTCAGTGCTCAGTCAACTGTTAAATAAATTGCAAATTCTACAAAACACAGCCAGCAGAGTCATTACTAACTGTAATGCTGAAACTTCAAGCAAAATTACATCTGGCTACAATGCTATTCAGATGCATAAATTATACAGCCTCTGATTATCTTAAAGAAAATTCAGCCATTAAACTTACTTTATGGGCACAAAACAAAGGGAACTGCCAAAAGGAATCTGTGCATCCTAAAAGTCATGAGAAGAAAAATAATTGGCAAACCTTTTCCGCCTGCAGTTTTATAGAATGTTCTCTCTCCCTCCTGATGTTCAATCAGCCTCTACTACTGGCACAGATAAAATCAGAGAATGGCAGAACTGGTGGGGGGAACACAGCCTGTGCAGCTTTCAAACAGCAGGTGGGTCAACTATTTCAAATCTGACCCCAAACAACATGCATCTTTACAGGGGGATCTAGAAGGGAGACTCTTCAGGGAAGAAAATTGTGATTCAATGCAAAACAAAATGAGGATGCTTGACAGTGAGCTGTGCAGAGTGCAGCAGAACTCCTTCTGAAAGTTTTCCAGCTGCCACGGTGTATGTGAGGAAACAGTCCTCTTAGTGTACAAGTAGGCACCTCACACTCCTGCATTGTATTGGTATTCAAGAGTAGAAAAGAACAAATGGAGCCTGGAGTGACTGACTGCACAAAAGCTCCAATGGCACAGAGATTACAGACCACTTCAATGTCAGTAACCTTTTAAACTCATGGAGCAGACATATTGCAGCTTCCCTTGTTCTCCCACACCCAATCTAATGTCACTATTGCCAGTGCTAATTTCAGAGTTCTCTCTGAAGAATAAGTGAGCACATTTCTTAGAACAGTTCTATCACTGCATTTGCTGACTTGCTTCAATGTATTTTAAACCATTCGTAAAATTGACAAGTAATTGCCAAAATAGGTTAGATGTCATTGACCTTTATCAAAGTCTGATTTTTTTCCAAGGCTTGTCTCGCAGTTCTCCCCTGTGAAGACATTCAGGGAAGATAATTGCTCCCTAAACTAATTGCCTTCTCTATACTGGACTTCTGCAAGACAGAGAAAAGCTTGCTGTTGTTTCTTGTCGAATAAGTCTGAGCCCTTCAGTTTGGGAATAAGAGAAGGTACCCCAGTTCTCTAATTTAATTTCCCTCCTTCCCTCTCTCCCTCCTTCCCTCTCTCCCTCCTTCCCTCTCTCCCTCCTTCCCTCTCTCCTTCCTTCCCTCTCTCCTTCCCTCTCTCCCTCTTCCCTCTCTCCCTCCTTCCCTCTCCCTCCTTCCCTCTCCCTCCTTCCCTCTCTCCCTCCTTCCCTCTCTCCTTCCTTCCCTCTCTCCTTCCCTTGTTGCTTTCATTGTGGTGTATTTCTATGTAGATCTTGCAGAGGGAATCTATTTGTAATCCAACCCGAGTTGTTATATACCCCAATGTAGAGTTAGATGCCAACACTATGTTTGCACTTAAGTTAGGTTGTATGTTATGCAAGTAAAGGTGCATGTTCTGGAAGCTCTGCTTTTACAGCAGGAATCTTGTAGCAGTCCTATTAATGTCATCAATGAGAGCATAGTGAGTGGTCTAACTATGTGAAAATCCAGAATCACTTAAATTCAATTACTTGCTTTTTGATGGTAAATCCAACACTGTGTTTAATTATATGTGCAAAATTCTAAAATAAGTGGATATCTTTCCATAGGGGAACAGAAAAGCAAAACTAAAAAATATTTCATCAGTTCTTGGAAGAATTTGAAAATTCTTTTGTTGAGCCCACATGGTAGCATCTCTAAGTATTTATAGTGAATTCCATTGCCAATGGTGAGTGATCATCTTAATTTATCAAAAATATATAAATGCCTTTTCACTTCCAACTGCAAGGAAGACAAGAAGAACTCTTTTTAAGAATGTGCTGCGCTTAGTTTAAAGCCATTTCTGCCTTTCATTTCAATTGTAGTCTATTAATTTTAGAGTGCTTTGCTATAAACTGCTATTTCTCAACTTGTTGATTTTCTGAGGCTCTGTTTGAGCCCATTTCATGCAGTTGAAAATATGGAAGGAAGAGAAAAGCAGGGCTGGGATAACAAAAGCATAAATTTCTTCCCCACATATCTCCCTTTATTTTTCTTTCCTTATCATAGTTAGCCTCTTCTTAAGTGACAATAGCATGATATTCAGAAAAACTTTCTCTACTGAATATATTATAACTGTTTGAAGCTCTAACTGGCTGAAATGGCTTCTTTTGACTACTGTAGACTGAATAATATTAAATAATATTAAGACTGAATAATATGGGGCAAACCCCTCCACAAAAAAAAAAAATAAATGTGAAAATGGCATCTTTTAGCTTGCCATTATAGACCATGTTAAAATCTTACTTATGTAAGATATGGCAGGTAAAACTCAAGACCACAAAAGGTGATATTTATATGCAACTGCAAATCAAGGTAGTAGTAGTGGTGGTTATTTCTGAAGTGGTGATGGTGAGCTGTCTGCTCAGGTTTTGCCTCCATTGCAGGCATCCTGTACTAGTGTGAGTGAAAATGTTTGGGTTTTTTTTCCTGGTATTCCTTGGGGTTTTCATCCGTGAGATTGAGCTTATGCAGGTTTTTTACTGCCCTTTCCAGTCTCTCTGAGGAAAGGACTGTCTGTCTCTTTGCTGTTCAATCCACATAATAAATTTATTTGATATGCTTATTGGCTGTAGCACTTGGTCCCTACACTCCTGTGTGCTCTAGCTTCTGAGAGATGAATGCTGTTGGTGCTGCTTGCCTGTAAAATACTGCAGAAGACATATTGTCAGTAGCATGAAATCATGTCCCTTTTTGGAAATATTTAATCAGAAATGCCAACCAATTTGGAATCCCTTGTTTCTGAATACACTTCCAAAACTAACAGCTTTTAGCATCATGTCAAAACAAATTTTATGTTCTTGTTTTATCTGCTTCACGCTGATATTCTGCTATATGGAGCAGGCTTCCTGGTCAGGTTGTAAACCTCATGATGCTCCAAAGGCTCTGGGGGCCAAACAATTCTCTGTCATGGTTGAAATTCATGGTTGTGCATCGTGGTAGACAGCCTCCATTTTGTGACTTCTGAATTCACAGTAGGAAATATTTAGACAGATCTCAGCATGAGCGATAACATGATTACAGTTCCCAAGAGACACTACTACTGTTTTTCCACAACTAAATATTTGAGACTCATTCTTGACAGTTCTTTCTAAATTGAAGGAAAGTGCATTGTTTTGATGAAAAAGTGTTACATTTCTTAAAACCTTGCTGTCAAGTAAACAAATAAACTAACAGCCCTGGATTTTTAGCTGTATTTCTTATGCTCCTTGCTTTTTTAAAACCATTTATTGAGCTTTCAGTTTCATCACCATTCTAGGAAGGTTGTGAGGACTGTGTTTTCAAGGCTTATGGATAAAAGTCTTGCTTGTTGGTAGAAACAGGAGGACAATACTAGCATCCTAGTAAGTGGTACACTGAAGAACAAACTAGCTAGACAACTTTCCATTCTTGACAAAACAGGACAGGAGTCATGTCCCATTTATGTACACGTCTTAAAAAGATAGAAGGGAAGTCCACTTCAGAGGTTGTTGATAGTGGTTAGCACTTTGATCTTCAGCCTCAGTTCTAAATTTCTGTCGTTCAGGCTGCAGTAACCTTGGAGATCACATTTGGCTTGTGTCTGCCATAGTGGAATTCCAGTCGAGTTTTGGACTCCTATGCCAAAGTGCAAACTTGTGCAACTGCAGGAATCCACAGCCACTTCCCCTTGCTGTTTGGGAGATGTGTTCGACTCCCTTGGAAAGCTGTTCAGTACACAGTATTTCTGCTAAACTGTGTTTAACGTTTTTCCAGTATTCTGAAGCTGAAATAATTCCACAGAGATAGCTCCTGCCCTGGTGTTTTATGCAACTGTATCCGTGACAGCCTTTCTACTTCAGAGATTTTCAACTTACGCGGCGTACCGCACAGCGTCTTAGCAGACAAAGGCTTTTTCTATGTGTAAATCTTTTAGAGTAAAGAAACATTTAGAAGCTATTTAGAAGCACAAATACGTTTTTAAAATGCAGTTAAAATGTATAAATGTCTTCTGCGCATTTGGTGTAGCTTCCTATCTTCATTTTTGTGACTACTAGCAGAAGTTTAAAAGGCAATTGGAAAAAAAAATCTCTTAGTTGAGTGATTAAAAAAAAATAAAATTGGAAATCGTATAAGCAGTTGATTATAGTAAAGCAAATTTTTTACTCCCCCTTCTGGTTGTGCTTTTAAGGAGTGTGCACAAATGGAAGGCAGGAGCAAGATTGTCAATTTGTTACTTGAAAACACTTTTAACATCTATTTCCAACTGTGAAATTTGTCAGTTAGGGAGCATATAATTTCTTCTATTAAGATGTGGTGTGTATATAATTTAAAATAACAATGCAAGCAGCTATCCCAGCATTGTGGTGTTTTTCATTTCAAGCAACTTAAAAAGAGAACAATTTCTGTTTGCCTCAGATTGCAATCTGAGAGTCCTTCTCTCATGGAGCAACACTTCATTACTTAAATGTTCCTGCCAAGATCGATAGGCTTACTCAAGACACGATATATGGGTCAGGCAAGCAAAGCCACAAAGCCAGCATGCCGACAGGTAGTGAAGGCTTATTAGCAGTGAAAGGTCACTAGGCAATGCAAACAGAAATATATTTATTATAAAATACTGCCGCCACAAGAAATGGACAAAATTCTGACAGTGTAGCACAAGATGCAAGTCTAAAGTAACCAAATCAGGTTTTTCATCTGTATATGCAGAGGTGTTCAGAAAAAAATGATGGTTGTGGAGTTGTGGAATCTCCTTCTCTGGAGACATTCAAAACCCACCTGGACGTGTTCCTATATAACTTGCTCTGGGTGAACCTGTTCTGGCAGGGGGTTGGACTGGATGATCTTTCAAGGTCCCTTCCAGGTGTTGACATTCTGTGATTGGCAGCAGGTGAATTTTCTTGGGCTGCAGATGTGCACATCCTTGCTGTGCTGTTCATTCGTGTGGGAACTCCTCTGCTGGTGTGAGTGCTGGCAGAATCATGCACATCCCTGCAGGTGTGGTAATGACTTTGTGGGCAGACGGAGCCCACTGAAGCCCTGTTTATTTGAGACTTTCATTATTAAAGGTATGCTGATGAATTCAATAGGGAATCTCCAGTCAGCTTAAGGGGGGCAGCTATGCTCTGTAGTTTAAATGTTCTGAGAGCCCCAGTAAACATCACCTGCTTCTGTTAGCCAGTGTAGCAGTTTCTGGTGTCTGGTTGCTTTCCCGGATTGTGCTGCCTTTCTAATTAAATCAGACCTGGGAATTTGAAAGTGAATTGGTGTGAAATACACAGTAAGAGTCTGTAACTAATTTCAGACTAGCAAGTCCTGGACATGTACTTAACTACCATGGAAAGCCAGAGGAACCTGAGGTTGCTGCCTTCCTGTCCTGTGACCATGTCCCACTATAAGACTCTGCAAACAGTCCTAATGCTATTTTCTGTCAGTTACTACTCTGTAAATAACTTTTGTTCTTAAATGAGATATGATTTTCCTTCCTGCAGTGCTGCTTTAAATGAGATGACTGTAGCATCACCTCCTCAAATTTGACTACTATCATCAGCATTGGGAAGTAAAAATTGCATGACTTGTAAAAGCATCCTAAAGCTGCTGAGACAGTACAAAAGATGACAGTTGGAATGTAAAGTACTCTCCTAAAGAATATAAACCATGTGTTCAAAAATAAGAATAAGAGCTATTTTTGGGTAGTAGCACTACTTTGTATTTATTTCAAAATGGACAATAAATGGAAACTGCAGATGAAAACTACAAGCTCTTTTCAGATCATGACTGAGAGTTAAATGTGAAGGAGACAGGCTTTCCAGCTTTTCCAGTCAGAATAACTGAGAAAGTAAATTATATGACAAAAATATCACTTAGGAAAGGGAAAAGATGAACACCTCTGATCACAACCTAAGAGATGTGACATCGTGAAAATGGCAGCTATAAACCAAAGAGGTCTAAGGAGGGCAACTAGTGTTTCAGATAAAAGTATGAAACAAGGGTTGCTTGCAGTGTAAGGGGAATGAGAAGTGTATACTCTGAAGAGCTGCAGCCTTGGGCAGAGTGGCCTGGCTGTTGAAGAAATAATCAGATGTAGCCCTCAAATTTTTATAACTATTTTCCTTTGTCTTAAAGTTACTTCTTTGCAAGCTTCTTGTAGCTTTTAAAAGAAGTGCAGGAGTCGATTGTTTAGAAAACTTCTCACAATGCAACAATTCATGTGGGACATTTTGAATATTGCCATTCTGCAATGCCTCATTTCAAGGCCGTAAAACTCCAATATAACCAGACAAGCCATTGCTGTGATACATGACAAAGCTGGCATTCCCAAACAACATAATTTTGTATGCATTTAATTAAAACACATATACTGTGTGTGCACATTCGGCTGAAATCAAGAGCAGGGCCAGCACATTCATCAGAAACTGAAGCATGGCATGCGTTAAAGCACAAGAAAATAGGTTACGGTTCTGATCCTGCAGTCCCTGGTGGTGTAATGCAGAGGTTAATGCATATGCTTAATGCAGCATAGTTTTAAAGATTGCTGGGATATCAAATTTGGACCACCTCCCTATCCTTTTGAAAGCATTTTCTTATTTCATACTCCTATAATCCTTTTAAATATGTATAAATTGTGCTCAAGTTATAAGGCAGAATGATTTCTACATGTATAAAAATATGTTGACTAGTGCCTAAATGCTAGACTCCATGGCTGTCACTGCCTATTGCATATAATTTTCCTAGACACACAGCTAACCTTAGGCTGTGAAGGTAGGAGCTCTGTGTCAGAAAGACTTTGACATAAGATATATAGCTTTTAATTTGCCCAAGGAACAGAGGGAGCAGATTTATGACCTAAAATACAAGGCTGAGAATTGGCTGTATACTTTCAGCTAATGGGTATAGAAATGAGGAAATTCACACTGGCTACTTCATGCACAGACTGCCTTTTCTGCATGTTGTATAAACAGTCCAAAAAATTTATAGGGCTGTAATTTTTGGAAAATAAGGTACATGGGAGACCTGTGAATGCAGCCTATGTCTTCTGCCTCTTCTTGAAATTTCCCTGTCCTGTCAAACCATATCTCTAATCTCCTTTAATTGATTACTTTGTTTGCATGTGTACCAGGTTAGATTATTAGCATTTTTGAAGATGGATTTATGTGAAGGTGCATATTGTTTTGTTCATTGGCTATTTTCATTGAAGGCATTTGCAGACATTAGACAGTCCCTCAAAACTGTGGAACCTGAAAATAGTTGGGAGCAGTTCCACTAGTATAAAATCCTGTCAGCTTTATCTGAATTGAAGTTGCACTGATTTATGTTGGCTGAAGATTTGGCCCACAGAGTTGATCTTGCATTGTAAAAGAGAAACTCTAATGGCATCCTCTGCTCTTAACTCCTTTGACAAAGATAGCTTTAGAAAACTGTTTTGATTTTGTGGATTTATCCTTTGTCCTGACTGTCAGCAGATGTAGCAGCTTAAGATCAAAGGGGAAGAGATTTGAGGATTAAACATCCTGGAGCTGAAATGTCCAGCAGCCCCATGAATTGCAGCAGATATCACTGAATCTCACGTGCAATCATCAGCTGATTTGTTTTAATGATGTGTGGATTGAAAGCTGTCTCAGAGGTGCTGTGAGCTCTGCCCATGTGATAGTAAAGGTGCACTGTCAGAGATCCCATGCAAGGGGAGCTCTACTCGTTGGTATTATCATGTCTCCAGAGGCTGGGAGACAACATTCCTGAGGCCATGATCATCTCCTCTAACTTGTGCACAAATAGGGCTGATCCAATAGGATGTCTTCAGCCTGTTGAGAGCTCCTAGGGGACACAGAGCTCCCATAACTGCAAAAGCCCTATAGTGATACTGATATCATCACTATTGTTAGATAAAGAGCACGAGGATCTGAATTTAAGCTTATAGCTGCAGCCAAGAGAGTATGTGGATGAGACACTGATCCACAGTGGCACAGTCCAAAGAACTGTATCTCATTTCTATGAAGGCCATATTCTCTACTCTTTTATTTTCAGATATTAAAGATGTTGAGGGATGCATACTCTACCTCATTTTAGAGAGTTTGTAGAGACTAATTATTCTGACAGTTAAAAATTGTTATGTTTTCTTCATCAACTTCTACACCTGAATCACACTGGGGTATATCCTGTGTAAGTACCTTCTACCACAGCCTTATGTGCTAGGTCGAAAGGAATTGTTGGCTGTAGTAGTGATGGATGTTTCTTTGGAAGTAGTTCTAAGGAATAACTACTGTGAGTGAACACCTGCAAAAGACAGGGAAACAATGAACTGCCTCATTCTTTAATTCTTCAAAGATTTAGAAACATGAAAGCAATACATCAGGAAAAAACGAACAAAACAAAAACTCTGGTAGGATTATTCTGCAATAATCTCTATTCATTCCCTTGTTTCTCCATGTAATATTAGTGTTTGCATGTTAATTAGTGATTAGAAATGAATTTTCTAGGAAGAAATTTGTTTTTCTATCAAAACTTACTTTGGGAGGTAAACTTTCTACTATATTCATTTCTCATAGATAAACAATCCACTTAAGCCTACGTGCCAAAGGATAACATAAAGATGTTATTTGAAAATAAATTACTGCCTCAAGTAGCTTTGTAGTGTATTTGCAAAATGCCTACATTAGAAGGGCCGTGGGATTATTGACTTAAGATAAATGGCTAGAGATGATATAATCATGAATTGTATGAGAAGCCCTTATCACAAGATAGGTATAGATTGAAATTTACTATTTTTGTCTTTTTCTGCTTTGTTAGCATAATCTATATGGAAAAAAAAAAAGAATTGAGGCATCAGAATGACAATGATTCATATTTTCTGTGACTTTTAATGATTTTTCTCTCTCTTTCATTTCTTTTTTTACCAAGAGAGGTTTGGATGTTCTTTGTGTCTCACTAGATTTTAGCAAATACTACATTTACTGAACCGCAAAACAACTGCGTTTTCTGAAGTAAAAACAAAAAGAAAATATAAAACATTGCTTCCTGCATTTAAAAGTGAGATAACCCTGGAGCAAATAGCAGCTTCTCAGTGAAATCCTCTTGGAATTTTGATGGAAGAGGGAGTAAAAATGTAAGTTCTAGTACACTAATACCTGGCATAATCATACATAACTATGTAAAATATGCTTCAAAATCTGGAGGTCAGGTTTGGTGGCGTTGCCCCATATGGTTTTAAACAGTAGGCACTTTAAGACTCTGCACGCCAGATGGCTTTGAAATTACTGTATAAAATCCTTCTAACTTTGGCTAATTTGTAGTGATGGTTTCTAGAGATATTGAATTCCTTTTTCAGATGGACTTTTTTTCTAGTCTGTCTTTTAATGCTAGGATTTCTTTTTTTACTTTTGCCTTGATGTTCTGGCAGTTTCTAAATCCTTGGCTGATGAATTGGGTCTGACGATGGTCAGATCCTGTGAATAGAGAAGAAAGAAGTTTGTTGCTGTTGTGAAGATTTTATAGACAAGAAACCTACTGCATTTAAGTCAAACTCCTCTCAGACTTCTTTCCACCTAATTCTGTGCTCTGCATTTCATACATTGAAGGCAATGAAATATAACTTTGTGCATGTATAGAAAAATTCTTTCCCTTGCTTTTTGATTTTTGCTGTGCATTCAGAACTCTCTCACTGATACCAATTTAATTATTAGGCATAAAAGGTGTTCAGGGCCCAAATATGTATTTTTCTGAATTTCTATGAAAATGTGTAATTGATACTTCTCTCAGGAGATAGCTAATTGACATAGAGATTTATCTTTTAAATAAGACAAAGATCTCTTGTATGTTGGTAGAAACTCAGTGTTCCAATTAACTGCAAAAGGGGAAATCTTTTATCTGGAGCAGAATAACAAGTGTATCAAGATGATCTTGAGCTCAGAAATGAATGCAGAAATTTTTAGTAGCCTCTCAGACTCTAATAGAAAATTTGTGTAGATTCTGCCTTTGATTAGATGACAAGCAAAAGGCCAGCCTCTTGCAACTAGGACCTTAGTTTTTGAAGAGATTGAAACTTGACAGATGAGAGCTCTGGTGGCTTTTGGCACCCATGAGGAAGCAGCTTGTCAGATTCAGCTGGCACACAGAGCACAGGAATTCAGTCTGCTGGGAACAAGCTTGTCTCCAAACAAGTTACGATTCACAGAGGTGTTTCTTCCTTAGCAGCCTAAGTGACTACCAGGCATGATCACCTGCAGGCTTGAAAGGAAGCAGACCTGTGCAGTGACATCCCTCTGGTCCCCACACAAGCTCTACACAGGCTGCCCCTGGAGAGGACTGCTACCCAGTGAGTATTTCTCACTGACAGTGTTTGTGACTGCTTAGTTCTTCTGCTCCTAGATGACCCATAGAGTTCTTGTCCATGGACTGAGCAAAACCAGAACAGAATTTTTCCAGTTGAAAAGCACAGAACAGACCCTTAGAGGGTTTTTTTGGAGGGGTAAAATCGCTATTACTACAATGAGGCTCTTAAGATAAAACCCATGCACATATGTCATATATACATGTATGATTTCCCCCTCTTTTTAGAAGAGGGAAAATGTTTCTAGGATTTATTTGAGAGCCCTTGAAAATCCTTAGGAAAATGAATGGGTGATTTCCACCCCAGTGGGAGGGGAGTTTTCACCGGAACTGGCAGCTTCTAAACACAACCTGCACACACACAGACCCCTAGCACGCATGCACACACAAGCAGTCTCTCTTTAGAGCCCAGCATGTCAGGCTGGTGGAGGGGAATAAAGATTTGCTTACTATTTATTTTTGTATACCTACCCTTCCCATTCACGACAGACTCGCATGGCCCCTTTGTGCCACTATGTCTAGAAGCAAGACGACATTTTTAATAGCACTGTCACTTTTCAACCAATCCAGTGACAGATACGAGTGAATAATATAAATTCTCTAGCCATTCCTTGGCATTTATTTCAATGTAAGTGTATTTTTTTTCAAGTAGAAAACCCAATAGTAATTTATCAAGGGACAAATCATTTTTTCTTGGCAGTGGAGTCTGCAAAATCCCCATTTTTAAAGTACTAAATCTCCCTCTTTTGACAGGAGTAAGAAAGCATTAAAAGCTTTGATTTAGCTGGATCATACAAAATAGTTTCTCATAATTATCCTTTCGGATGATATATGCTTGTCTTTTTTCCCCTTCTTATTAAACCTGAGGTCTCCATTTTTCATCCAGCTGTATTACTGAATTAAATTGCCTTTTGTTGTATTCAAGTTAAGCACTTTGCCAAAAGCTTTCCTTGTTCAGGGAAATAACATTTACCCAATGTTTTACTGTTTAAATTTACTGTTTGCAATTGTTTGGTTTGCTAAGCAATTTGAGGTTATTGTTTGTTTTAATAGGAATAATGAATCAGTGTAATTTAGTATTGTATCTTGGAGTACAGTATCTGGGGGGGGGAGGAAAGGGGGAAGAAAAACAACAACAAAAAAAAAATAAAACCCAAAACCACAGAAAACAAACAAAAAACCCTACCACAGCTCACAAGGAATTCTTATTTCCAATTGAAATGTAGATTGCAAATATGACAGAAAGAGCTTCTTGTGTTTCCAGCCTTATGAACTTTCCATTTGCATTGCTGCATGAGAAAGAAGTCTAGTTGGCTATGAATGAATTCCATGGGGATTGCAGTCACACTCATTGACAAAATAATAGAAACCAGTCCAACAAGCCACTTTTCTTGGACAGTTTGCATCTGTACATTAAAAATAAAATCACTGTGGAAGCCAGAGGCAGCTTCAACCAAAGTTTTAATTCTGATCTTAGAAAAGAGAAATCTAAAGTTTTATTGTGCTAAATTATATAAAAATCTATACCAAAATTTAATATAAACCCATCCACAGTCAGCACAACAAAATAAATTGTTCATTTAAGGATTTATAAGACCCTGTTCAAGATACTACCCAAGGAAATCAATTCTTATTACCATAATTCTTATTCACCATTTCTTATGTAGCTCCTCCCAGTGAATTTTGCCTGGGTGAATGTTCAGAGAGCACAGTGTGTGTGAAACAGTCCCCCTGTCCTCTCCTTCCTGCTCAGGGTATTCCAGATTGTGCCCTGCCATGCCATTGTTTGCCCTTTGCTCAGCTGCAGTAGATGTGACCGTATTGCAAGTGGTGTTTCCTGGCCTGTACTGGCAAGACTTTACAGCCTTGGTAGCCAGATTATGGTCTGGAAAGATACAGCTGTTCTCTTTTACACTGATCCCAAAGATAATAATGGTATGAACTATACAAGGCCTGATAAATGTGCAGTTGAAAGTGGCAGTGCAGGCCAGTGCAGCTTTACGAAAAATAGATCACCTTGAACTCATGTTATGAGGTTTTGAAGAAATTCTAAATGTCATTGCTGAAGTGTGATGTCACTGATGTAGATCTATTCGTAGGTTTGATTTCTGTGGCACAGTATCTTGACTAATGATTTAGAGCGGGTGAAGATCAATGTAACGCACCAGCAGGTCTAGTGTTAAAAAGAGCTCTTGCATGCTCTGAACTTCACCAAACTTTCCTGGCATGAGCAAGTTAACTTGGGAAGAACTAATTTCATGTACAGGTTGGAGCAGAGCAGGGAAGAGGATCAGAGACTGGAAAAGAAAGTGCATCAATCTGTATAAAGGAAGCTTTCCTTTGACTACAGGAGAATGCCAGTAGACATATGGAGATTTTTTAAAACATAGGTATGCATTATGCTAACTTGGAATAAGAGGAATGGAACAGTTGTTTTTGAAAGTCAGGTATGACTTCCATGATACAAGGATTGATAAGACGATGTGTAGAAGAGGTGGGAGCTAAGAGACCCAAGAAAAGGGACTAGCATACACGATATGGGCGTGGATCCCCAGAAAAAACTGAAGGCAAAAAAAAAAAATGGAATTCTGAAGGAGATCGTCAAACAAGGTGAAAGTTCAGAGGATACAGGTACAGATAGCAGAGCTGGCTCATGTAATTGTGACTGGATTTGTAAGTTTTTTATTGAGGGAATGGGGAAGAAGTTATGTCACAGCAGATGGGGAGGGAAGACTGAAGAATTTCCAAGAATGCCAAAAGATTTGTGGGGTGTGTGAATATGGAGCATGCAGTTTAGCTCGTTGAACAGGAAGTTACGGTTGTGGTGGCCTCTGTCAGCCCTGAAAAAAATCTATGAATGTGTAATTTCCAGGATAGCTTTGAAAATTTCTCCTAAAAGGCTTTATATGCCCTTTGTATCCTTCATAATAAATTGAAAAGACAGCCCTTTAGTGAGGTGCTTTTCCTTCTCAGTCTTATACTCCCAGTTTTTCCCAATTTTCTTCTCAACTCTGCTGCTGTAACAGATGCCAATACAACTTATTGTGTTGATACTCTCAGGTGCAACATGGTTTGTTTCCAATTTGTCCATCTTTGTAATTTATTTATTTCATTTTAAAATTAATAGTCTGTGGCATTTTTGAGGTTTTATCTTTTTCTCCCCCTTCCCTGCCCACTCTGAATGCCTTTGTGATAAAACATTGTAATATCCATTCAGTCTGTTGTATATATGCAGCAATGGTTTTTCTGCATGGTTTCTAATATAATTATGACGTTGTTATTAGTAATTTGCAAGTATCAGAAAGGTTTGTGGAACTCCACCCCTGTACAGCTAAATATTGCAAAATACTTGGCTAAGTCTTATGAAGAAGACCTGGACAGTAAGTCAGGGAAAGATTCACATTTCATAATATGGCATTTTGGTTTGGATAGTTTTAAGTCATAAACTAGTCTTTCTTTTGGTATTTCAGCTTTTGCATTTCATGTGGATTATAATGTTGATAATTGTTAGAAAAGTGTGGGCTGAATTTATCCTTTTTAAAAATCAAAATTCAGGTTTGGGATTGCTGCCAGAACTGCATGGGTATTTGATGTGATAAAGGTACATGTGCATTGTCACATGCTAGTGAATGCCAGTAATTACCTCATGGATTCTCTAAGTGTAAATAATACTTTTTTTTCTTCCATATATACCAAGCAAATTCTTTTGTAAGTTAATATTTTCTGGGGTTTGTTTTTGTGGGTTCTTGTTTGTTTCATTTGTTTCAGTTTTCTTTCTTTTTTTTATGATTTGTGTTGTTCTTGTTGCTGTTACTTTGGGTTTTTTGTGCCAAAACCAGCTGAAATATTACAAAAAATGGAGTTTGTCTGCACTACTCAAGATATGTGCTTCTGCACTACTGATCAAATTAATGCCAGATCTACAGAGCTGTTAAACTTCTAGATTAACAGCACTTTTTGTTGAATCTGCCTGATGGTCCAAAGGTGGTTGTTAGTTTCTGAGTATTCTGAAGGATCAGCAAAAAGGCAGACATGAAAGCTATTTTGGGTAGACTTTGGCTGAAATTTGCATTGGGCTTCCTGATAGAAAAGTCTAATGAGGTGGGTTGAAAATTCCTCCCCAACATTAACTTTGCCAGCCCAGCTCAGTTTGGAAGCAAATGAAAGCTGTATTTACAGGCAAGTCTGCAGTCTACAAGGGAATGCAATGACTATGTACGAAATATACAGTATTTACAATATTTACAGGGATTTACAATTAATAAACAGCACGAAGACCCTGCATAAGCTGCAACAGCTTTTTTCGCTCCCTGCCTCTCCCTTGTCCCCCAGTACAAAAGGGACAAGAGACAGAAGCAGAGATATTAGACTTAGCCAAAATAAAAGTGTTGCAGCCAAGGTCAGTAAAGCCAGTTAGTCTCTCCCAGAGCAAAGAAGTGAGAAGAGAGAGAGAAATTGTCTTGAGAACCAAATCTTATGGTTGGATATCTCTCCAATGGGATCATTTAGAATTTTCTTATTTTCCTTTTTACACCCAATATTGATTTAATTACATTTTACTACTTTCTGCTCAAGATCTGTGAAAAATTTTTAAAATTTTGAAGGCATAGCCTATAACTACTACAGTCTACCCCTTCTAAATAATTCCATTAGCTTCTAATACTACCATACTATAATATGTCTAGGCAATATACTACAGACCTCTTACATGATTCTGCTAATTGCATGGTCTACCATGTATTTTGGATTCACTTTTAGTAAAAGTATTTCATTTCTTAGCATTAATAGAGGGAAAAAACCCTATACCTGTAACAGTTGAAAAACTCTCCCTGAAGTATTTTGTTAAGCTTCTAATCTCATTTGGGCAATAAGAAATTGGGGGAAACTAGAGGGATATGAAACCATTTGTTTGTTGCATACCCTGACAACCTGAAGTTCTCAGCATGCCAATGTGCAGTCAGTCATATGGCAAAATTACATGGAAAAGGTAAATTGATACTTTGCTTGTGTGGATGAAAAAATACGGTAACAAGAAGATATATTACAGAGAGAGGAGAAACTGGAATGAGAAAACATTCCTGTTCCACTTGCCATAGGCAGTGCACGCTCTTCCTTAAGTGAGCATCTGCCTGTCTCTGCCTTCAGACCTTAGGGGGTTTTGTACTATACAGAGGCTTGTTTAGCCTTGAGCTTACTTGGAGACTACCTGCTTCATTGGGTTCTCTTGAGGGGTGTGTCTAGCACTTCCAAACAAACTTGAGAGTTCTCTCAGTAAGGAAAGACACAAAAACTGAGGAATCAAATTATTCTACCAATCAAAGGTAAATTGTGGTACATAGATCTTCATTTGGGCGTGTCTCAAGTCTTGGAGGATCTAGAAGGACACGCTCTGTGGCAGGGTAGGACACAGAGCATGGTACTCCTCATCTCAGTGTACAAATTGTGAGGTTTGCAGAAAAATGTGAGGAGAGATGAAAAAAAA
The DNA here is from genome assembly GCF_027791375.1 of Indicator indicator. Lineage (NCBI taxonomy): Eukaryota > Metazoa > Chordata > Aves > Piciformes > Indicatoridae > Indicator > Indicator indicator. The sequence continues at coordinate 2,375,933 of NC_072031.1, forward strand.
TCACCTAGTCAGCTAGATCAACCTTCTCAAATGATCGATGAAGAAACAGACTTTCTCTCTGCTGCTCCAAATCAGTCATTAGTACATTAATGAGGCTCTCAGCCTCAGGTTATTGAGAACTGGTGTCCTGGGGCTTGTTTCAGATGTCTTCTGATTGTCCAAATGAATAGTTGCTATCTGACTCAGTAGTTAAGAAAGCTGAAGGGAGTGGCAGGAGCCACAGTCCTGAAAGGAAAGATGATCATGCCTAATCCATATTATAAGATATTGACAGACACTCAGAAATCTTTGGTATAGAATATGCCTTTGCTGTGGACAGTAGATAGGTACATTTCCTAAGTAGATAAGAGTTGTGGTGTGAGTAGGTTGGGATTTTGTGCATTCCTAGTGACAGGCTCTTATGGTCTATGCTGACGTTTTAGCCCACTTCATTACGTCTTTGACAGCTATTCTGTTTGTGGTCCTTTGTTGAGTTATATGTGGTGCTGATTCTGCTCCCCTTTTTGCACACCTATTGGCCTCAGGCTTGGATTCCATATTCAAATGGTAGCATTAGGATAGGACAGTGAGAGAAGAGGTGGATTTACATGGTAGCGATGTTTGAGCTGAGCTAGCAATTTGATTTTATTGGAATATCCTATGAGCTTGAGAAGGGCATCTGCTTGTTTGTTGCAGCTTTAAGGGTTCAATACTTCTATTGCTTTAAAACAAGTCACCTTTTCGTTAATTATGCCAAAAGAGAGAAAGAAACAAACACCCACAAACCCACTGCAAAAAAACCCCAAACCTCAAACAACAACAAAACACCCACCACAAAACAAACATAAAAAACCCAACCCCAAAACCTGAAAATAACCCAAAACAAACCTCAAACAAAAAACCCTCCTGAGTGTGCCAAATGGACTTCTAGAAATGTAATGGCATATATATTGCACATATCACACTTCTGGTGGATAGAGTAGTTGAAGAATAATTAAGAATGTCAGAGGAAGATTGAGGGCTGAGACTCTTGTTGTTTTAGTGAAACGATGCTCATCTGGGATGTAATAGGGAGTATGTAAATTGACTCAGATTCAGACTTTTAAAAGTATAGATAAGAGATGACCCCAAATCAATACAGAGTGTGGTAGAACTACAAGGTAATGCAGATATTTATTGTCAAGAAAGCAATTTCTGACTCCTTTGTATCCCATAGGTGTAAGTTGAGGGCTTCATTTGCTGCCTGCTGGGATTTAAAGAGAGGCCAGAAACGTTTCTCTTTTTCACTGGCTCTGTAATTTAAATAGAAAAATCACTATCCATTATCATTGCCTGGCAGTCTTTTATCTAATTATTTAGGCCAGTCCTTTTCTGTAACCAAGAAAGTTGTACTGATTACAGACAGGCAGGTCAAGTTGTAACTTCCAGAGACATTAATAAAGTAGTTATTCATTCCAGTGATTCTTTATGTTGATAGGGAGGCAAGCCTGGGTATGGGTTCTGAAAGTCATTGCTGTTTTCTGGAGAGCCAGCTGCTCACCTCAGCTCCTGTTGTTGGGAGACAATGGAACAGGGAATCCCAGGGTGGTAGGCAAAGAAATTGCTAAAAATACAACAATATTAGAACAATATAAACCCCTACAATAGAACTCTCTGTTCATCTCACTCCTCATAAATTTTATGTTATCCCTAATTGTTCACATCACATCAAAGATGTAGTCATGGCCACTTGATGGAGATGGGACTTCAGCTTTTTGGCAAAGGGCTGTTGGTTGGTAGTGAGCTCAGATCAGGCCCATCTATTTTGAAGGTAAATTTTGGCCACTAAAGAAAAGATTTGCCATCTGTCTAAAAAGTAAATTTATACTTTACTATTTCTTAGTAAGGAGTAACTGAAATCAGTGGCTGTTACCATTCCTCAACTGGTTTAGTTTGGTCACCTTTAGCCAGGCACAAAGAGAATCTGCAAGTATAATACTACTAAAACATTCAAAGCAATTACTCATTGAGTAGCACACACAGAGATCATCTAGGACTTTTCTTAATTATCACTATGCTCACTGGCCCTGAAAGACATCCAAAGACTTCATACTGTCACAGGAGGCATCAGTTATGAGAAGGGTTGGCCTCCTAGGATGATTCTTTGGTGTGTCTGAGTTATCAGTCTCCCACCACACCTGTCAAAATGGTAACACTGACAGCTTGACCCGATTGCCCAACAAGCCTTTCTGGTTTTCTTCCTTCAGGATTATGTATTTTTTTCCTGTTGGTATTTTTTTTCTTTTGAATACTTGAGCTATTAGTGATCCCTGGTTTCCTAAGTGTGACCTCTACTTGGTATTTTACTTTTCTTCACAAATTCAAGAGGCTTTGTTTGCATAAATACCTAGATATTTTTTGGACCATATATTGTTCCATTAACCCTAACTCTGCATGAAGAGTGCATTCTTAAAAACAAAGCAGAACAAAACAAACAAAAAAACCCACCCAAACCACCAAGGGTGGAACCCCTCAAGGTTCTTACTATCTATTAAACTGGCCACAGATCTATGCTGTATTTATTGCAAATCCAGTACTGTTGTAAATCCAAGTAAATTCAGCACCTTACCCAAACAGCCCTGTGGGACCTCACTGTGGTGCTGATGTGTAAATGATAGGGGATTCTCATCCCACAGTTCTAGGTTGTAATTTTCATCTCTCTTCCTTGTTCAGACACTCTTTCCTGAGCAAGATTTAACTATAAACTGAGAATTTGCATGCAGACTAGCAGAGGATTCAAATAATTTTAAGCTCTCTTGAATCCTGATAATTTTGAGCTGTTCTCTGGCTTCTGGTTTAATGGATATCTATAACTACAAGTTATGGTTGTTTGTTCCACTGTGTTGTACTTTATGGTGCAGGCACATCTCGCCAGCAGCACTTAGACCAATACATCTCTCGCGTTTGCCCTCTACGGGAAGTGTGGAAGTGTCTCCTGGGGACAATCTTCAGGTTTTGTGACATTATAACTCCCCTAAGGACACTTGAGAATTTTTTTGTATCTCACCATACTTTCATATTTCCTCTTGAAGCTGTATGCACTGCAAACTCCTTTGTCCCTTTATCAGATAGATAGACTTTTACAATAGAATTTCTACTGAATAGCAATAAATGGTGATATTGAAGATTTAATTGCTTGGGGTTACTTGCATTTGACTGCACAATGCAAGTTAAACCCAGAATGTTATTAGAGTCTGATTTGCTTACCTTTTTTGTCTGTTCCAGCTAGGGAGTATACATTTTATACACCTAACAAACGACCAAGGGTGTGAAATGCTATCAGAGGACTGTTCTGAGTACCATAGCTCATGTATCCCTACTGTTCCACAATGCAAAATGTACTCATCAAGGGATTACTTCTTCTGGATCCACAACTCGCTTTTTTTTTTTTTCTTTTATTATTTTATTTTCTTAAATTTTGTAAAGTTTTCTTGTCAGAGCACCCCACTTTTCAATGTGAACTTCTTTAACAGCAACAATAAATTTGTTCAAGCAGTGTTCTGTGCCTTTATAGTCAGGAAGACTTGATCCCTTAAGGTAGGAGTCTGTTTTTGCTCCGATTTAGCAGTGCCTAATATGAGGGGATGACAAATAATTAATGACCCCCAAACTAAGGCAAAGTCACTGTGGCCTTGGGATTTTGTGCATCCCATAAAAAACTGTTCATAGCTGTGTGTTTCAAAGATTCGGATAGATACTTCTTTGACAGCTACACGATACACTAAAATGGAGAATGTATATTTGGCCAGCGGAACTTTCTCCAGATTATATATCTCAGCAGTCAATGTTGCAAGAGCTATGTAAAGGTAATTGATAGTTTAAGACCTTAACAAAATTCATCCTGTTGGGCTTTTTATAGAAGGCTGGGGAATCCAGCTGCTCTGCACCTTCGCTAGTCCTATAACATACTGTCACTATTCTTGCCTCCAGCAAAGGCAGGTTGAAAGAAAGGTAGATCATCCATCCAGCCCGCTGAACAGAAGAAAAATTGCAATGTGAATTTTGCCTCTTCAGTAGATCTGTCTTACTTGTGAAACCTTTTTTTTTCTTTCTTTTTTATATTCCCTTCTTTAATTCAAAAGGAAAAAAATTATCCAGCAATGATAATGAAACAAGGCAAAAAACCCTTCAGAATGCTTCCTGCGTTGTCAAATTAAAACTCGTAAGCAATCAGCATAGTGTGCATCTAGAAGTGATACAGAGTATGCTTTTTTACAGTGCTGTGCTATTTACAAGAAGTAAAGCCTGGAATGAGTTATGGAAGTCATTTCCTCATGTATATAAGTGAATTTTATCACATCTCTCTCCAACTTTATGTATTCTACTTTATCACTAGATTTTCTGCTAGCTTATAGCCACTGTCCCATTCTAATAAAGAAAGGAGAGAGGGCCTAATCCAGAAAATGCTTTAGACCTATATTTAATTTTAAGGATACTGAAGAGTTGATGACATTAGTGGAGATGTTCATGTTCCCATAAAATGTACTATGCATGTATTAAAAGGCATAGTTGGATTTTGTCTTAATGGGGTTACCAGTCCTGTGCAAGAGTTTCAAATAACACTATTCTTAACATTAGTGAAGGCTTCTCAGGGAGTATAGAATCTTTAGTTTGGGTAAAATACAGTATGATTTTTATTTGAGATTTAGGTTTGACAATATTTCCTGGAAATGTTAGGTATTTGTATTTGGGGGTGAAGCTGCAAAAGAGGCCATTTGGTAAAAGGTGGTGGAAGCAAAACCTAATCCATTGGATACTACTGGAATTTAATGAAAATGTTCACTCAAGTGTCCATTTTGAAGCAAAGCAAAATCAGAATTGTCTCTGTTCTATTGTGATTAATCAATATTTAGGAGTGTACACTGTGTTCTCTATTAATAAGAGTGCTTCTCTGGGTATACATAAGAACACGTGGAGTATCTCTTAGAATGCACTGGTTTGGAAGGGACCTCTAGAAGTCATCTAGTCCAACCCACCTGCAGTTAGCAGGGACATCCCCAACTAGATCAAGTTGCTCGGAACTCCATCCAGCCTGACCTTGAATGTCTCCAGTGATGGCACCTCCACCATCTCCTTGTGCAACTTATTCCCTCATAGTAAAGAATTTCCTGATGTCAAATCTAAGTCTAGTTTAAAATCATTGTCCCTTGTTCTTGGTTTCCAGGTTGTTTCTTCCTTTTCTCTCTTGCTACCTGCACCATAGTTCAGTGAGACAACACAAGACTAAGCCTGACTTTTCCTGTTTTCATATGCTCCATCTCTTGTATTTTCTGTCCAATAACTTCTTGTTCTCATGCTTTGCAGTAGCATTCATGCATGAATGATACTTGGATTTATCATTCTGTTTGATTCATTTGTGGAGTCATTGTAATAAAACGTAATACAATTTTGATGCTTTTGAATCAGCAGAATACATAGCTGCTGAAGTCTCAGAGATACTCAGCTGGTCCAGTTGTTCTCCTTCTGTCCCACTCCCCCCAGTATTCTGCTACAGATTATGTGGGTTTCCACTTTGCCTGTGGAAGGGTACTGCATTAAGATGTTGTTCTTAAAGTGACATGAAAACATTCTAGAAATTAAACAAATTCAGTGTGGCACAATTATTTTTTAATTAAGTTGTGATTAAATCTGGTCATTATCACAGTTCAGGATTGTGAAATAGAACAACTTTGCAACTGCTGTCCTATATGCTTCAGTGTTGTAGAATGTTGTCTTTCCATGTAGTGTACTGTACTGAATTTCATGGTCATGTAAATCTACTGAGGGTATTGCTGAAAAGTTTGATAAAGTTTGATAAAAGAGTACGTTTTTTTTCCAGTACAAATTGTCAGATTGATCTTCATTATCTTAAAGTCTAAATAATTATTTATAAATAGTTTAAGCTGATAGTCAGTGCAAGATAATCAAAAAGACTTCACCTTGCATCACTTCTCCCTCAATGTTATAAAGAATTAACTAAGTACAGGAATGTTTTCCATCATCATTTCTTTAAAGGAAAATATTTTCTTTAAATATTCACACTGTGAAATGAATTCTAGGAATAAAGGTTTTGAGGGAAAAGGCTTATGGATATGGTGAAGACAAATATTAAAATTTGGTTTGATGCTGTTTGTACGTCTTTTCCACATCGAAATCTGATTCATTTGGCTCTTTGTCATTTGGAAGTATAGATACTTTGTCTGTATCAATATCTACTGCCTTGACTTTTGCAACGGTTTTCCTACTAGTTTTGTTACAAATATGTGCAGAAATATATGAGGTTGTTTAAACTGTGAACAGCACAGTCACAGTTTTCCTACAACTAGTGCTACTCACCAATTAAGTTGGGAATAAATGCTTGTTTGATGGAGTGTTTTCTGTTTGGTTGTGGAGGGGTTTATTTGTTTGGCTATCCTACCAGTTCGCAAGTTGAAAAAAAGAATAAAACAGGTGGTATGCTCAGTACCTTGCTGAGAAACAAGGAGCTTTATAAGGAAGGTTTAATCATCACAGCTATACCCTTAAAATGGACATAGCAGTTCTCCTTAGCCAGTCAGGCACTGCAGGAATTGCTGCAGGTGAAATCATCTCTTACTGTAGGTGAAACCATCTTTCTGATGCTGTGTCAGTGCTCTCCTCCAGCACCCAGGAAAAGAGAATACAAACCCAAAATGGACCTGTGGGAAAACCCCAAGCAGCTGAGCTTTGCGCAGTCCCCATTGGCAAGTTTGTTCTGGGGCCAGGGCCCCCCTGGGTTCTCCCTCTTCTGAGCCCTGTCACTGAATTCCTGTTCCTGATTAGCCTGTTGAAACGACCTAATGCCCACCTGGCTACCATCATCCCCCCACCCTGCACTTGAATGGGCATCTGCAGTTAGTTTATACTCAAGCTACATCTCTGCTCTCATGGCCCAGCACCTCCCATCATCTAGAGGGCTGCCACACCTGTTGGTGACCTGTGGACTCTGGGAACAAAGGTGGATTTCACCTCTTTTCAGAAAAGATTCATTTTTCTAAAAGCAGTTCTATCACCACTGAAGACTGGGATTTTGCACATATAGACCTTCTACATATTTTCAGCAACTGAAGATCAACATGTTTGCAGATAAACCATAAACATCAGTGTTTTTCTTTTCCTCAAAGTCTTCCAAAGATGCCAGTTTGATCTCAGTATGATTTTGAAAGCTTTGATCTTTTAAGGTTTAATTTAGTCCAATGACAACATGGTTCTCCAAGGCAATTCACCTTTCCCTGACTTGTTTAAAAGCAGAAGAAAAAACCAAAAAGAGTGAAAAAGAAAAGCAAAAATCACTTTGTAAATGAGGAACAAAACCTTCATTAGAGAGAAAGCATCTGAAAACATCCTCTCCAGCAAAATAACCCTTTGCAATCCCATTAGCCTGCCATCAAAAAATTGTTATCTGTGTTGGTATACTCCCTATACACCCTCGTTAATCCATTTTGAGATACTGAAAACAAATAAATCCAAATAAATAGTTTATTTACTGTTTCATTTCAAAGCTAATACATTTTAGAAGTGTAAAATTGTTTCACAGTTGTGTAGGACAACCTTTGCTAAACTCAGATGGAAATAAATAACAGTTCATCGTACCCCAGCTGAATCTTTTTTTGTCAAACACTCAGATGCAGCCCTCTGTTAAAAATCTCATTATATCTCTCATCACATGGCTGCACGTTCAGTTTAAGTTGCAACAAGAATTGGCTGCAGTAGCCATATCTCCTGTAAGATATGACTGTAATAATGAATGTTGCTTTGGAACCTAACTCACTTTCTGTTTTCCATCCCTGTATGACAAAGGGAAGGTGCAAGTAGGAGTCCTGAAAAATGCCTTTACTCTTGGGTTTGTTGGTTGGGGGAGCACTGGGGTGTGTGATTGCAAGTACGGTCTGTTTCATGGTCATTTGACAATTGTCAAGGAGCACATACAGAAAAGAGGTGCTGCTTTTTAATGGATAAAATTAAATGGAGTAAGAGTAGCATGGCTGAAGTGCTGCTACCATATTTATTTTGTACATCCTGGTGGTAATTGGCATCGTAACAAAGACACCTTGTCCAGCTACCCCAGTAAAACTCACTGCTCGTTGCCTGTACCAAGGGCTTAGAAAGAGCTATGAAACCATAATGTACTTAACTAATTATATAATTTTGTTCCCCAGAGGGGAAAAAAAGAGTTTCTCAACACAGTTGGTGATGAGCTTGTTCCCTAGAGCATGAAACATTAATCTACGTTGCTAAAGCATCTTAGCTGAATATTAGTTAGCAGCCTGTGAACCTGACAAGGTTCAGAGCAGGGTGAATTGTTGGGGGGTGGTTGGTGCTATGAATTTTGTGTTTCAGTCACAGAGATCTGTCTTAGTGCATACTGAATGTTGTTCAAAATTACAATTACATTTTCTTAGCTGATAGTAAACTGATCAATTTTGATTTCATCTCTTCCTCATTCTCTTAGTTGTCAGTTTGGAGAACATATCTTAAATGCAGTGTTTCTCATTGCCGTCATCTTGGCAATGTGCAAAGGTGTTTCATCTTATCATCCTTTTGGTAAGTGTATGGAAAGGGTTATATAACACAAACCATATGCTTTTAGGAGGAGAAAACTGAGTGTGGGACCCTCAGGCACTCAGCAGGTTGGTGTCACCAGCTGAGTTTCAAAAGAGACTAAAATTCCTTTTGTCTGCACCACTGCATGTTGTATTAAGTTGTTGAGGTTTGTGTGATCCTAAGTCATCTTTTCTGTGTTTCAGAGTTAGATGGAGTGGGACAAAAGGTTCAACTCGAGGGGTACAATAGGTAAAATAGTTTAGTTGCTTGTTCATTCAAGAACACTTAAACTCCTTGTATCTTTAGGTTGAATTTTTTGTCTCTGAAACACAGAGCACTGTAGTGAAAGACAAATTAGGATCAAGCAGATGATGTGATGTGCTGTTGTGCCTTGTGCTATGAAGAGACCCATTCACTGTGTGTTGATGAGCTAAAGCTTTACCTTGAATACGGAATGCATAGAAATTTTACCTAGCTCAGAGGAGCCATACCTATAGCAAGTCTTTTCTGTTTTGCAGAAAAGTGGTGCAGTTGGAGGTGATCTGGAGATTTTGCTGCTGCAGGAGCCAGAACCCTTGGTGAGAGCTTTGCTCCTACCTCCGCCCAGCCTGTGGCACTTCATGATTTCTATGCAATTTTAATTCTTCTGGTATTACTTGTTGAATACTGGATACCACATTTGAGGATTCATTCCAGGTTTTTTAATATCTGTTTAATAATCATATTCTTCATCAAAATCACAATTTTATTTTAAATAATGATTTATCTCTCTCTTATTTTTTAGCAATTGATCACGTTATCGTGGTTCTGTTCTCAGTATGACAGCTTAGAAACTTTTTTATTTTCTAATAATGAAAACTGAGGTTCTCTTGTTATCACTAGCATATGATAGTTTTAGCCAGCATCAAGAGTAATGAGACTTTCAGCTTGGTTGCAGGAGATGGCAAAACTATTTGTTGTAGCATTTGCAGATTTTTACCCAGGTACTAGAATAATACTAGAAAAAAATATTCTGATGGGTTTTGACTGTCAGCTCTGTTCCCCAAAGGATTTTAAAAAACTTTTCATATTGCCTTAGAAGGAAATATTTGGGGTGTTGTTTTCTCTGATACATTTCATACGTTTCAGTTCCGCAGCTCTAAATAATTTCGAACTTCAGGGATGTGTAACATAAACTAAGCCCAGTATCAGTGATGGCATCTAAGACAAATGGATTCCTACCTTTGTTTTATGCCATATCTTGTCAAATTGGTAATGCATTCACACTAGTTGATGCTACAAGATATACAGCTCTATGTGCCCACATATCTAACATAAAAAAATAAAAGATTGTATCTTTTCCCATCGTTTGCTAGATAGCTCTCTTCCTCTGAGTACTGATTAGTTTTTTAAGGGCAATATGATAACATACTGCTTTATCTAATCACTGAATGCAAGGAAGAGTCCACACAATTAAGATTTCAATTAATTTTATGACCCTGACTTTCTCATTTTGCCAATAATACCCAAATGAGGGGGGGGGGGGGGAAATTTTACAATGAAATAAGTTTGATAAATTGTAAAGAAAATTTAGTCTAAAACACTGTTAATCAAGAAGGTACCTTGACAGATCTATGGATTTGTTTATGGTTCTTTGTCTAGTATCCTAAAATAGGTTGATCGAAGGTGGACTTTTAATAGACATTGTGTATTTTTACTTCACTAAAAAAAAAAGCACAACATCATTCAACTGTTATCCTGCAGTAAGGTGATATCAATGTATTCAAATACTAAATGAGAATTGGTCCTTCCATGGTCCCAGGAAGGTGCACCCCCCTGAGAATTTTCTTGAGAGTCACATCAATACAGACTTTGTGAACTACTTTTCTCTTGGCAAGGATACCAGAGGCAGACAGCCACAGTGTATGTGCCAATAACCTGCCCAGCATCACGTTTAGAAGAGGAAGGACTTAGTGCTTCCCTTTTGGGATCCCCATTGGGCAAAAAGAACGACAGCAGCCAGTGCAGTAACGTGCAGAAAAATAGTGATCCAGGAGACGCAGTAACAGTGGGGCTCAGAAGGGCTGCCAAGGTAATTTGACAGCTGTTAGTGGAACTGTGCACTCAGCACTGATTAAACAGGTTGAGCTGCTGCCCTGGGGCTCAGGTTGTGCTTGGGGACGAGATCGGAGTGAGGCTTCTGAGAACAATAAATCTCAGATACGTACTAAGAGCAGGGAACAGAAGTTATTACTGCAGCAAAGCAAGAATGGAACCAGAACACTCTATGAAACAATTAAGTTTGGGGACTGGGGAGTCCCAGGGCTGTTGTCTCAGCCTAGAGTGAGATTTGGTGTTTGAAGAAGAGAAAACTGAGTCATAGAGGATGAGTATATCTGACAGGTGGCTGTATGCAGCCTGTGTGCTCCTTGACTGAGGGTGCTGGAGTGTTGTGTGGCTTTGGTTCAGCCTATAGTTAGCTTTAAGGTTTGAAGAGAACATGGAAGCCCTGCAGAAAGAAATGGCCTCAGAGATGTTTTGCATAGTGAATTATGGGTTATTCTAGACACATTCTCTGTACAGTCTCAGCATTGGGCATCACTTGACTGTGTAACTACAGGTGAAGAAAAGCCATAAACCACAATTAGTTTTAACTCTCTGTTTGGGTTTGGGTTATTCTTCAAGAAAAATGTAATGTTATTTAGAAATAGTACCTGAAAAAGATCAGTGTAAAGCCCATAGGAGGAGTACAGTTATCACCTGGGTAGCCTTGTATCTCTAGGATTACCAGCATACTTGGCTTACACTCAGGGTCCAGAGAAGGAGAAATGGGAGCCTGACAGTGATGCTGACTTAGTCAAGGTCAGACGAGGCTGCTATTAGATATATTCTCTGTGCAGTCTTGTCCTGTGCCATAAGCCTCAGCCTACACTTAAGACTAGAGTACTAAGGAGAATTAGTAGACCTATAGGAAGACCGGGGTTGAGAAGAGATTGCAAATGTTTACTGAGGTCTGCTACTAGAGTTATCCACTGAGCAGCCATGGTCCCATGGCACTAGTCTCAGCCTACTGTATTTGGCAAATTTGTGAAATCTTATACTGAGGACTAGGATGTCCAGCTCTGTCCAAAACTCAGACCCCTCTCACTGACCCTGAGTCTCACAGCTCCATCACCAAGTGCTCTGATGGACGGCCAGGCCCTGCTTGACACTAGAGCAGACTTGAACTGGTTGTACAAGGCCAGGATCTGTGGTACACACAGCAGTGAGTGTACACTGTGATTGTGCACACCCCTCGGGATGGCAAGGTCTGCCCCACGAGAAGTATGGTGCAGCTATTGTTAGGCTAATCTGTCCTGTGATTTACTCCGGTAAATGCACTTGTGAATGTACTGTCATTAGTGATGGTTATGTGAATTTCATTAAATGTCACCTGGTTTGAGGGTTTTTTTCAGTATTTATAATGATTATATGGGTTTATTTCCTGGTTTGACAGTTTTTCTTGTTAATCTCTTTTTAATAAAAGCAACCTCCAAACCAGTTCTTCTGCCCATGCCTTCAAGCATAGAATCAAGAGTCAAATGTCTCTGCACCTGTCAAGGGTATATAATATGTGACCAAGATCAAAAATGTGACACAAAGATTACTGAAGTTGGGGAGTGGGATCCATTCCCCTGACAAACAGCTCTTTCAGACTTAGAGGCTATCTTAATGATGTTTTCTTTTGGATTGGAAGTGCTCTCAGTATGAATTTTTGTTAACACTGGCATGCAGCATTGGGATTTTGAAGATAAAATAAATGATATCTTGAGTTAAACCATTCATAACCTGTTGTTAATAGGTAACCACAGAGAAAACTACTGAAATTTATAACTCTAAAGAAAGAAAAGGGGACAACATCAGCAAACACATTAGAAAACAAACACTACCTACTTTTTTATCATTCAGAAATGTGAAGCGGGCTAAGCTCTGATGCCATATTAATTCATAGCAAATCATTTGCCCAGTTCTGACACTAACAAGAACCTGTTTCAAATTTGAAGGCCCCCATACGTCCCATGGTAGTTCAGTGCATTTCAGTGTGATGGCTGATCAGGCCTGCACTCTGACACATCCTGCACTGGCCATTTATCACAGTCATATATGATTTATTTACTTCCGACCCTTCCTGAGTCGGCAGGCTGCCTTCAGGATAATATGGCTACTCAATTTAGTTGTGCTGTAAATTAATAGATTCATTTCACTTCATACTCACAGATTATGCTTTGCTTGGGTTTCCTTTCAATTAAAAATATAGCATGGATTAATATTGAACTTGAGAATGTTAATTTTGACCAAATTACTTTTGGGTGTAACTGTGCCTCTGGAAGAATTTAGACTTTTGCACTGATGGAAAATTCAGTGCATTCTTTTTTGCTTTTTCCTACTTTGTTGTATGGAACCATTGTAATAGTTTGACTCACTATAGTACAGAAGAAGCTTTGTCCCACCAGATCAGAGAATCATAGAGTTGTTTCAGTTGGAAAAGACCTCTAAGATCATTGAGTCCAAACATCAGTCTGATACCACTATGACCATTAAACCAAGTCCAAAAATACCATGTCTACACATGTTTTGAACACCTCCAGGGACAGTGACTTCACCACCTCCCTGGGCAGCCTATTTCAATGCCTGACCCTTTTTTCAGTAAAGAAATTTTTTGTAATATCCAATCTAAAGCTCCCCTGGCACAACTTGAGGTCATTTCATCTTGTTCTATCGCTTGATGGTAGGGAGAAGAGGCCAATACCCAGCTCACTACAACCTCTTTTTAGGTAGTTTTAAACATCAGTGAGGTCTCCCCTCAGTCTCCAATGAGTGTGCAAGTCAGTCTGGGGGTATTTGGGATAAAAGCATACTGAGAAGCTGGAATAAATTTCTCTTAATACCCCACTAACATGGAGATAGCATTGCCAATCCCATAGTGTTCCCCTTGTGAATTCCAGGACAAGGGTGCATGGTGGAAGCAAGGATTGCAAGGCCTGTTCTGTTTCAGGGCTTCAGTACTGTGAGGTTCCAAATTACGGCCAATCTGCATTGTTTCAGTGCTAGGCATTTTTTTTTTCCTTTCCATGGAAGAGTACTGACAAGCCAAAGCTGAGCTTTAAAAAGATGTCTTGTCTTGTCTTTAAAAAAAATTGGAAATTTATTGGCTAATTCTAGGAGATAGATTTCTTTCTGCCTTTTTAACATACAAGGACATGTTAGTATTTAAACCTCATCAGATTCTGGGGGCACCATGAGGCTACTTTGCTTTAACTCTCCTTTGACTGTTATGTGTGCATATTCCTGTAGGCATCTGTCATAAAATTCTTATGTGGTTATAAAGATTTCCATTCTGCTGAGTCTCCAGGCAAAGCATCACAGGAAGTATCTTCACTGCAATCCATTCCTTTGAAGTAAAACCTCTGCCAGTCCAGCATTAACAAAACAGTATCAAAATATATGACAAGTCTCTGGATCTTTGTCACACAGGCTATGCTTTATCTGTAATAGGTATGAGTTTAGCTCATCTTTCCTAAAACGAGTGCAGTGGTAACACAGATCAGTAAATGTTGCAGTCAGTGCTGCAAATGGGAGAATTATAGGTCGTATGCATGTAGGTGCTGTAACCTTTCAGAGTGAGAAAGCAAATTTATTTATATATCTTTCATAATTCTCTCCGTTTGCCCGATCATTGCCCTTGCTGTGCTGTGTTATAGCTTCTTATTAGCTTTCCCCTTTGTAATAGAATATTTTATGTCGGATACTCAAATATCTATAAAGACACCGGTAAAAAAGTCTTCATTTACAACCTGACGCAGAAGAGATACTGGGATGTCTGTAACATCTCTGTATTGGTATTGGACATGAATTTAGCACTAGATAGATGCAAAGAAGATGTTCCAGCAAATGAATTTATTCCAGTGCCAGTTAGAGATCAGAATGCTTGCACCAGGCTGTGAGTAGCCTTCCCTGATAACCTTGCTACTAGATCTCTTAAGGCTAGGGAGCTCTACGAATAACTGTGGTGAAAATTTCAGAATGTAAGGATAGGTAGACTCATTAAATATTTATTTGTCTTTCAGCATTTTTCTTTTCCTTCTGCAGAATCATCTTGTCTTTCATGAGAGAAAATTGAGGTCTATTCGTTCTGGGTATCAGACTCTTAGACATAGCTTTCATTGTAGCAATCCATTCTTTTGCTCTTGGCAGCTCCTGAGCCCTTCTATAACTCATTACTTTTCCTCCCCATGGCTCTGTCTGAAATATGGTCTGATCTTTAATCACTTGTTTGATTAAGCAGAGCTCAAATTTATCTGTGGGCCTGGGAGGTTTTGTGTGACTTTTTCAAGTTCAAAAAATGTGATCCTGTCTTGCTCCTACAGCTCTGGCAGCACCTGCGTGAAAATCAGTGCACCATTTTTTTCCTAAACTTTGACATAAAGTTCATGATGCACTGACTGTGATTATCTGCAGTAACATTAATTTGGGCTAATTATGCATCCTTCTGTGAACTGACACGTTCTGCTTTACCAGCTATCCCTCATCATCTTTCCCTGGAATTTTGGTCAAGAGCATAATAGCTGAAGATTGAGTTAAAGAATCTGAATAAGTGATCTGGTGTTAAAGAGCTGATCATAGA
This sequence comes from Indicator indicator, assembly GCF_027791375.1. Taxonomy (NCBI): domain Eukaryota; kingdom Metazoa; phylum Chordata; class Aves; order Piciformes; family Indicatoridae; genus Indicator; species Indicator indicator. The sequence goes on from NC_072031.1 coordinate 2,391,135, forward strand.
GCAGCTTTTGCTTAACTGATTTTGTTATTAATTCCTGTTGAAAATCCTGTTGTTACATATCCAAAGTTTCTAGAATTCGTGTATTCTGGTATCTGTCTTCCTAAAATCAGATATTTCATTCACCCTTTTAGCTATTTGTGGCCTTTAGACAAATTTGGGTTATTCAGAAGTCTTCTTGATTAAATGTGTTCATAGTGTTATAGTTTTACTTTATTGGTTCAGTATTGGAAAAGCAAGTGATGTCAAATGTTTCTAATTCATTCCTTTAAAACTTAAAATATTCTGCTTCTGACTGGATAAAAATATTGCTTTTGAAAAGGTGTGCTCTGATTGTATTCAGCAATTACTATAAATTATCACTGGGATAACTTTAAAGTGCTCAAGAACTTAACAAGAAAATGTGTTCCTATTAAATCGTGGAGTAGAAAACAGTTTTATCTATATCAATATTTATCATGAAATGATTATTTAAAAGGAGAAGAGAGGAAAAAAACCCAACCTGCAAAATAACTGGTAGCTACAATGCCTCAAAAAAGCCAGTTGTGAGGTAATTTACTGTCACAGAGTCTGAGCCATGATTATGTTAGACATTGGGCCTTTTAGTACATTAGTGGAGAGAGTTTGGGTACCAGAGCAAGAAAGGTGATATGAAAAAATGCATCTATGTGGTAGTTCAAGACTACGCCTTTACAATTTTTCACAGACCTTGAGCAGAAAGCACTAAAAATGTAAATAAATCACGATTGGGTGTAAAAAGGAAAATAGTGATTATTCTAAACAATTTCATTGAAGATATATCTCCCATAACAATTTCTCTCTCTTCTCACTTCTTCACTGGAGAGATACTAACTAGTTTTAATGACCTTGGTTGCATTGCTTTTATTTAGGCTAAGTCTAATATCTTTGCTTCTCTCTCTCTCTTCCCTTGTGTACAGGAGGATAAGAGGGAGGAAGGGAGAAAGAAGCTGTGGCAGCTCCCCTTCTCTTTTGGTCAGGGGGGTCCTAGTGGTGTTTGTTAATTGTAAATACCTGTAAATATTGTAAACTCTGTATATTTGTACAGTTCTTGTTTTGTACAGAAAGTTCACAGAGAGAGTGGTTGGCCATTGGAATGTGCTGCCCAGGGAGGTGGTGGAGTCACCATCCCTGGAGGTGTTCAAGAGGGGATTGGACGTGGCACTTGGTGCCATGGTTTAGATAGTGATGAGGTTTAGGGTGACAGGTTGGACTCGATGATCTTTGAGGTCTCTTCCAGCCTTCTTGATTTTATGATTCTATGATTCTATATTCATTGCATTTCCTTGTAGATTGTAGTTTTGCCTGTAAATACAGCTTTCATTTGCTTCCACTGAGCTGGTCTGGCAAATTTAATGTTGGGGGGAGGGGGGGGGGGGGGCGAATTTTCTACCCACCACAATCTAGTAACCAACACTCAAACCAGTAAACTTTACAGAACACCCAGTCCGCAAATGACCAAAGGGAGTCCTGGTCAGCAAAGGTTTCCCAGGCCAGAGCTGTTTGCTTCAGGGCACAGTGGTGGAGATCAGCAGCTCAGGCACTGAAGCTTAAGTTGCCTTTTTCCCCTTTCCCTTGCCTTTTTTTTTTCTTGTCAGCTCAGGTGTCTGCCTTAATCCTGTTCTTGTTCTAATCAGACATTACTTCTGCAGTAATCAAGCTCTGTAGAACTGGTAATTATTTATCATTTGAGGCCTTTCCCCTCTAGGCTCTGTCTGTTTGATTTATGTACCTGGCACCTCCTTTAACAGCTGCCACCCTTGTATATATTTATTTATAACTAAAGAGAGAAGAAAGTGTACTAAGTTCAAAGCCTTTAAGCAATCTGAACATTTCCTTTTAGAAGAACATTTTATAGCAATAAAGTGTGGAAATGTAGCAAGGCAAGCTTGGGAAACAGACTTGCAGACCACTTTAGTTTTTTTCATCAGGAAAAATAACATTCCAGTTACAAGACCTTTTTTTTTTTTTTAATTTATTTAAAGAGGAAGATAGCTCTTATTTAGGGAGGAAGTTTAAACAAGTCAACTTTGATGCTTCAGTTTTAATGAGAAGCTTCAAGTAGATTATTTTGAATTTCCCATCCTTAAAAGCAACTGTGAACAGTTTGAGTTGTGATCATGGTCATCAACCATAAACTCTCAAACCTGGCCAGTGGCTAGCAAACTCATCCTTAAATACCTATATCTTCAGGCATGAGTTAAAAACTCTTTAAAATTGTAATCCAAAAGAAGTGATATAGCAGCAGTGATTCTCAACTCTGGTAAATAGGCGAGGGAGAGAGGTACAACTGCCATTTGGCAGCAAATTATGTCTATAATCTTAATGAATTTAAAGATATATGGGAATATTCGAATACCTCAGGAAAATAAAGGGGGGGGGAAGGAAGTTTTTGTTCTTGTTGTTGTTTTGTTTGTTTCGTTTTGTTTTTCCATAAATTTACAGCTTTGTTAGAAGTTAGCCTGGCATTTAATCCTCCTAGCCAATCAGGTGGTAAAACAATGAGGCAGCCTCTCCAAATGAGGATTTTAATTAACTTGTACCCAATTATGAAAATATAGTTAAACTTAGGATATTTTATTTCCCTTGCTCATAGAAGCTTTTTCCTGAGAATGTTTTGAGAGCCTAGCATTTATTTCTCTCATCAGAAAGCTCAAGTCAAAATCTTATCTTTTATAATCAATACAATAGAGCAAAGACAACTGGAATGTTAAAGATGTTTTTTCTTTTATCCATTAAATGAGATTTAAAAGCTTTGCTTTCTCTTTCCACCGTGCTGGCCTTTAAAGCTTTTATCACATTAATGCCAGTGGCTCAATATTGTGAATTTTGTATCCGGCAGCTCCAGCTACTTAACCAAATTAACTGAATGCACTGCTCTAATGCTGTTCAAGCTTGAGTGACTGATGATTCCAGTGACCCTCTTTGGACATCCCTAATATTCTTCAGAATCTAAACCTGTGCTTCACCCTTAGTTCTGCCTGTGGGAAAGATTGCTGTACACTCGTCTTGCAAGGAGACGTCTTCTCCCTCCTACCCCTCAAAAAGAAAGAAAATACCAGACAGATTTAAAAAAGGCACACAGGAACAAGGTGTTGCTTAAGTCTAAAGGAGAACAAAAGAACAGTTTTAGGATTTGGGGTTGGTTGATTTTTATTGTGGTTTTTCTGGTGGTTTAGGTTTTTGTTTGGGTTTTTTGAGTATTGGTTGGTTGGTAGGTTGATTGGGGTTTTTTGTCTTGGGCTTTTTGTGTGTGTTGATGACGACGAGGGCATAGAAGACAGACAAATCTAAACTGGGTTGTGGCCTGATCTCTGGAGCTTCATCTGGACTTGGAGTTCAGGTTCAACATTCTGGAGATGGGAAGGGCTTTTCCTCCTGCTTCAGTAATATTCCTCTAATGGTCATCTCTCTTACTTGTGTATTATAGTAGGGTTTTTAAGTGTATTTCAGGATAATTATTTTGCTCAGTTATTAGTACAATGTCAAAAAACCATACAGTTGCTGCTGCATGGACTGTCCTTGATCCAGGGTATGAATAAGAGTTGGTTAGAACTGGGAAAAAAAAATAACCTACAAAGCAGAATATTGTTAAAATTTAGTTTACTTCTGTTCATCCAATATTGTTACTAAGATTGCTGCTTCCAGTCATCAGAAAGATTGACTGTTTTAATCTCGGAATCTGTCTTAGAAGAGGGTTTCTTACAACAAACAAAAATTAAAATTTCTGTGTTTTAGCCTCAAGAAAAAAATTCTCTATCCTCATGGGTTACATTGTTAAACAGATTATACAGAATTGTTTTTCTTTTGAAGCTTTTAGTCCCTTACATGGGTCAGTTTTTAGTCTTCCTATAATATTTGCACAAAAAATGTGCTTGGACTTACCTGACGATTCTGAGGAACTGTTGGCTGCAGAAATAATATTATTGTTTATGTGAACATAGTGCTTCAAAGCTGATAGACAAAAGTACCAGTTAACCTGTGTTGAAAACAGATGTTCAAAGTATTACTTCTATTTGCAGGGAGAATGGAAATAATGAAATGAACTGACACTCAGAACAGAGTTAGGACTTGGGCACTTTTATGTTTTCAGTCTGTGATGAATTCTCTGGATGATGCAGCAGTACTTTCTCCTAATAAATTCGTATTAAATTGTCAGAATATTCAACTATTTGGTCTTCCTCTCCTTATTTTACTAGTCACATTGCAATAGCGAATCTGGAGAAAAGCAAACATTTCTCATGTTAATTAGAAGACTGGGAATTCTTTGTTATTTACTACTTCCATCATCAAAGGTGATTGCAGTTTTCAAAGAGCTGGTGTGCTTGCTCATGTTATGATTGTTGCAGAGAAACTCAGACTCACCAAATGTGTCCTACCAGTTCATCTTCCTGCACAAAAAAAGGGAACGAGCTTTTATTCTTATTTATTACACTAGTCTGAGGCAAATTTCAATGTGAACAATTTTTTTTCTTGTTTTGCTAAACAAACCACAGTAAATTGAACTGGACTGGTACAAAGCAGTGCTCAGCTTCCAGTGAGAGCAGCAGAGCTCCATCATGTGTTTCAGGGAATAGGCTGGGCAATAAAGTCAAGATGCAAATGGAGCTGTTATCTGAATTAAGTAGCTGTGTAGGTGGATAGGTTGTCTCTATGTTAGTTACTAGCCATTGCTGACCCCATGTCAGATGGTGCAGAGATTTGCTATGTTCCTTCTCCCTCACCCAGCAAAACAACCATAAGGCTTTTGCCTTTGTTGAGCTCAGAAGTTCAGAATTCTTGAGTTAAATTCCACAGCATTTTAAAATATGATCTCTCTTTACTTTTCTGCTTCTTAACATGAACTCACTTACCTCCCTTCCCTCCCCAGTTGCTTTCTGAAATACCAGCAAAAGCTGATTGAGATTTTCAGTGGAAACACTAGAATAAGTATAGTTGTTATAAAAGCTTTTTGAGATTATCAAGGTTTGATGCTTTTCAGTGGTAGGAACTTCAGGGAATTCTCAATAACTTGAGGTTGGTTCATGGGGCATTAAAAAGTTTAACCAAAATGTTTCTTGCTGTCAATTCTTCTGGCCATAACTTCCACATTGCTTGGTTGCTCAGAACCCTAGAGAATCCCTGTTGCCTTTAGTTACTATCTTGTTAATATTAATGCACAGTTCTTTTTTTGTGTTACCTTTCCTTCTGATCAGCTGAATGTGTAACAGGAATTTAGCAAGCTTGCCTTCAGAATGAGAGTTAAGGACAAAGTTTATTGATGATGTCATCTCATAGGTTCAGAATTAAATGTATTTCATCTAGAATTACTGCACAATTGTGCACCAAGACAACCTTGCAATGTAGTAAATTATTACCTAGAAGCTTTTACGAATTCATTTTTATGTTTTAGCAAAGAAGTTTACCTTGGGAACAGTATATTTAAACTGCTCACTGAAAAATTGCTTTAATAGATTTTCACATGGTAAAATGTCTGCTTCACAGATAACATCTTGTTTGTGTCAGATAGTGCTGTGTAAATTATTGTAGGTAACATTTTTAGAGGAAAACAGAAATCCTTGGTATTGAAGAATTTAGTAATACTTTGTGTGCTTTGATCAAGAGATTTGACACAGCTAGCTAAACATAAGCTATTTTGAAGTAGAAAGTATTACATGGCTATAAGGACAGATATAAGACCTTGTTTAAGATTAACAGTTGAGCAAACTCCTGAAATAATGTTCAGTGCTCTCAGAAAAGATATTAGTTGATATCTAAGTAGCAAGGATATTTGGAACACTTTTGGAATATTTTAGAGATTTAAAATAAAGTTTGTGGACTAATGTGGCACTAATTGTCTTTACTGCAGCAGTCTTAATGTGGTAGTTCTGTATCTACAGGCTTTACATCCTGTCTGTATAGGGTCATTGGGACCAATTGATCTTTCTCAAAGCAACTCTATTACCTGTAACTATAACTGAGAGCTATTGAGTAAGAGGTACAGATAGATGTAATAATCCAGGAAGAAGGTGTGAATGAGATTGCCCAGAATTAAAGCTTCTTTTACGTCCTCGCTAATCAGAATTATGGACAAGAGTGGATTTATGAGATGCGTGCACTGAGCTAACCACAGACCATCACTGTCTGAACACTGCTTTTTAGCTTTGGGTACAGCAGCAGCAGTTAAAAGCACTACAAGATATGCCAGTGAAAAAGGGGAGAGAATCAGGATATGTTTCTTCCTCTTTGCTGGTCATCAGAGCATCCTTGTGGGGCTATTTCATCAGTACCAACTGAGTTTAACTGCTTAATTACTTCCCTGATAACTCATGGAGGAGTTGTGCTCTGGGAAATCTTCCACTGTCACAGGTTTTTGTGTTGCACCATGAAGATTGCATTGGTCATAGTTATTACGCTGCTCTAAAACCCTGGGAGAGTTTTCGATTGGAAGCAATAATGTTAGTGCAGCTTATTGATACTCTAGAATCTCCAGGGGTTTTTTCTTGTCTCTGTTACATATCTCCAAAAAGACAGAACTGTTCAGCAGTCATGGATTGTGACTGAAGTCAGACTTGTAACAACATACTAGAATTTTGCTAGGGTCGTTTTTTCCAGTCTGGGAAAGCTTTTATTTGGGTGTTAAAGTTTACAATAAATATCATACTTCCTTACAAGCCTGTCAGCACATTCTTGTGCTTCATTCTGGTGACCTCATCTTTATGTGAAATCATTGCTGTAAAGCAAGGTGACACCACAATGAACTCTACCATGGAAAAGAAAGTGAATCCAAAAAATCATGGATAGAGTGCCAATGATTGTAACCCTGCTGTTAAACATCTTAAAGGTTGTTAAGTCTATCCAGAGTAACAATAGGAACAAGACTTTGAAAATGTAACCCATCTTTTAATTGGTAATATGTTTCTGATCTGTTCTTGAACCTGATAATATATTTTACAGTATTTAAAAATCTGTTTTCTGGATTTAATTTTCTGTTAAACCTGTATTTAAAGAGTGGCAATAAGAAGTGAGATGAAGCCTGCTTTGTGCAAATAAGGCTTCTTTATGGAAGTAAGTTGTGTCTTGACTTTTTTAAGTTGGATTTCTGCCTTCATTACGTAGGAAAACTGTTGTTCACATCCTCAGTCTGAGACTTCCACTGTCTCAGAAGAGTTGAAATTGCTTTAAATTATGGGTTTACTAGATATTTGCTAACCTTCTCTGAGGTTTTTAGCTATGTTAAAAAACGCTCACTAAAGACAGGAAACTGAACTTCCCTGCCAACAAGAGATGATCTCCTCTCATACATCAGAGCAAATGTCCAAATATAACTGTCCTTGCAATAAACCTTTCCCTTTCCTTGAAGAATTATGTCTGGGGGAAAAAAGTAGTGTTAAAACAGAAAGCAGAAAGCCATTCTCCTTCAATATTGTGTCCAGTAGATCTCCTGTCCTCCACCCATGTGACAATGCTCAAAGAGCTCAGGTGTTTTTAAAGGACTCTGTATTCATCTGAAGTCTACTTGTCAGTGTGTATGTCTATGTATGATGCAAACACCAAGACACGCTGCTGGAAATGTATCCAATGCAGAGAGTTTCTTAACCAGTAAGAGTGCAGCTTGTTCAACTTACCACTTTGGAGTTCCACACAGCTACTGTTACAGAAGTGGATGCAATTTACAGTGTTGGATTTACACAAAAAATACAAAACAAAAGCAAGCGACCCCTAAACCCTTAACCAAGTAAGCATTATGGATGTCAGATGTTTTTCTCTTTGCTTTCTCTTGGTACAAACTACAACTTATTTTTTTTATAGTTGTTGGGCATTCTTTTTAAATATCTCTACATAAAAGGCAAAATATGGAGGAGGTATTTTATGAAAGAAACTATGATCTTGAGTTAAGAAAGCAAGTTCAAGTGTTTTAGAAGCTTAAAGGCTTCATTAGACATGACGAGACAAGGAATGAAGATTCAGCATTTGTTTGATTTTCTACTATTTTATTACTTTTTCTATCTTAAACTACGACTTTCTTTGTAATGGTTTCTTCTGTTTATTACTTAATTAAATCTCCTTATCTGACCAAAGTGTTATTTTCAATAGTGAAAATGAAATTTAGGCAGCATGTAGAATGTTTGCATTTACAGCAGAAACTAACTGACCTTTACATAAGGCTCAGAGAACTGAGAGTTCACATTCCTTACTTTGAAATAGGTATAGCTATTTCTGAAGAATACCAATTCATTGTCACACAGTGATCTCAATCCATCTGAAATTACTGCATTTTAATACTTGGAAGGTGTCTATAATGGCAGAGGGAGGCAGGAGCCCTTGTTTAGAGTTCAAGGATAGAAAAGGTATGTCAGAAAGCTTTCTCAGTATATCACATTTATTGTGTTCTTATGCTTTGTTGCAAATGTCACAGCACTACAGTTGCATGGAAAGTGAGCCTTAGCTAATAAAAGCCTTCACCTTTCTTTTCTTTCTCTATACACTACGTTGTGATAGAATCTAATAAAACTGTATTTGTTATTTCCAAGTATTTCTGATACGCAGTGATGAGGTTTCCTCATAGGGGAAAGTCTGTGTCCTCCCTGTCCGATGGTGTTCATCATTTATAGAGAAGTTTGACAGATATTTTTACTACTATTAATGTGCCTCACTTCTAGTTCTGACAATGTAAATTTTGCTGAGTTTGGGTTTCTTTAATTAATTCATTTGACATTTGGTCTAATTTATCATTGATCAAGAGGAAGTCATGTGATATTTATAGAAAGGGAAATATGTAATTAGCTTCACAAGTATTATCCAACAATTTAGAAAGCTTAAATATAACTAATTTGGATACTGAAAGGGATTGGTGGCTGAACTCATGAAGTATGTCTGTGCACAAATGACTGCTCTAGGTTGCATCCCATGAAATGAAATTCTTTTAAAGAAGTGAATTGTGTTTTCCATCACTTCACTGACCACAGAGAGCAGAGTAGAGGAAGTAAGAGTACTGGTCATCTTCATATTTTCTCAGATATTTCTCTTGCCTGGAAATGAGCCTGTGTGTCTTTGTGAACTCAACAAAACCAAAATTCTAAACCAAGACAGCTCTGAACGTATAAAAACGATGCATAAAAAATATGTACAATTCTGTATACTCCATTTCAGGATCATAGGATAGTGAACAGGCAGTGTCAAGCCTTTGAGATCGCTTTGCACTAAGGAATCATTTAAATGGAAAATTACAAAAAAGCACTGACATCCCTGATGAGCTGTCAATAGGAGATTTAGGGCTGCCCATGTGCCATCAGCGTGCTTGAATTGATTGCAGTGTTACTGTCCTGGAGTGCGCTAAAATAAAGGTTAGAGAAATCCTGGGGATATCAACTACCTTTATCAAACTGCACAATTAAGATACAGTACATAATCTGAGAACAGAAACCATCATTCAGAAATAAGTGATCTGCTTCACTAGGAAAGGAGAGGGTTTTTCTACAGGTCATGAAACAGGCTGCAAAATGGCTTCCTAGACAAGTGGACTTGAACTGGTTCTTTAGATGATCCTTGAGTCAGAATCCACATTGTCCCCAGTGTAAAGTGGCTATTTTAAAGTTGTTCCTTATTTTTGTGAGCAATTTGAAAGTCCGTCTACTTTTAATATCTCACAGAGATACCTTTTGTGGATAGATGGTGAGGCTGGTTAGGGTTGTATTTATTTTTTGGAGTCTGAGTTGGCTGTTAGATGACCTACACTTAATTCTGGACTGCCCTGAACTTCTTGCTTCAGGATAAAGGCCAGGAGCGTGCAACCAGTGGAAGAAAATTCTCTGAAGTGTGTTCCATGGTTGTGCCTCAAGTCTGAAGCAGAAATAACAGACAATACTTGGCGAGGAGTAGGGCCAGGGTTGCCAGGAGATGGTCTGCAAAGGGAGTGCCTGTAGGTCAGTTGGTTTTGGTCACTGTCAGATGACATTATTCCACACCTGCCCATGAATCAATTTTCAATTATACAATAGAATCGCTTTGGCTGGAAGAGAACCTTAAGATCTAACATATAAAACTAACGCTACCAAGTCCACCACTAAACCACATCTTTTAAATCCCTTCAGGGATGGTGACTCCACCACCTCCTTGGGCAACCTGTTCCAGGTCTTGACAACCCTTTTGAGGAAGATGTTTTTTCCAATATCCAATCTAAACCTCCTCTGACATGACATAAGGCTGTTTCCTCTCATCCTGTCAATTACCTATTACATTTCTTGAGATAAACCTTCAGCAGCTAAGCACTGAGGAAAATAATATTTCCTTCAAGAGAAATTATATTAATATTCCTAATTCCCAATTATACAAATATTCTTCAGTGGACAGCAACTATATTTAAAATCTTACTTGTATGTTAAATTTGATTTAGGTTTTTGATCAGCTACATTTTCCCAACAGGTTTATTGGGCTAGAAAAAAAACAAAATTGAAGAATTTCCTTGAGGAAAATATCATCGTGGGTTAACATTTTATTGCCACAAATCCACTTACTGATTTAGATAAATACCTGCTAGATTATGGTATTGAAGTATCTGACATTTTAAAAATGTATTACTTTCTTTAAAATGTGTTACCTCATGGTCAAATACAACATTTCTAATGATTCAAAATTAATTAAAACTCCTTTACAGGAATTTTTAAAACACTGGTTTTCCGCCCTGAACCAACAAAACCAAAATTTTGAAATGTTCTGATAAACAAAAGTTCATTTTTTTCTCTATCAGCTCTAAATGCTGCCTGTTGAAAAATGTGTCGAGATATTGAGAATGACAGTAGTGTATTGTGGCTTTCATGAACAGCTGCAAGCAGAATGGTGGTGTAATACATTTATAGCTATAGTAAACTTAAATTGGTGCAGACTCGATGCTCTTTTCCAGCCAATAATTAACATTTTGTAATGCTTAAGTGTTGCACTTCAACGTATTTATATAAATATGTGATAATAATAAAAGGAAATAAAAGGAGCTAGGAATATTTGATGTAGAAAAGAGTAGTTTAGAGTTTTGAATCCAGAAAAATCAAACTACTGCTGCCTGTGCTGCTTTTTCAGAGAGTATAAACAAGATGGAATCCCATGTAGTAGGTGAGTAAAAGCACTTTTGATCGGAACATACGGTAGCAATCATTAAATATATCATGTGTGGTGACACTGGGGAAGGCATTGTTCTCCATTCTGCTCAATGGACCATGCTGGAACGCTTGTTTCGTATCTTGAAACCCTTTATGATTGCTGTTAAAGGAGTCAGTGCTTTAGCAGTGCCAATGAATCAACTAAAGTCATCCCATTCATCCGTCTGTTAAAAACAAAATATAGGAGAAAATAAAGACAAATGCAGACTCTAACCATACTGAAAGTTGCATTAAAAAAATCTCCTTTATCTGTTTGTCAGTGAAATGTGTCAGACCAGAAAAGAAGCAATCTGTAATGTTTTCAGGTTTTATTTTTTTTGCTTTTCACCCTCAGTCTTATTGTTAAAGTAATCTTAATGAAAGCAAAAGTTTCTGAAGGATAAGCTGAATTTGTCTTTTCAGTAACCATCCACCTGCAAATTTGGCTGCTTGCAAATCAACTGTAAGATTTTTGTTGGTATCCTTACTTATTCTTTACCATGACCTTGTCCTCCTCCTTTGTAACAAGGGCATTAAAAGGAAAATGGTTTTATCTAATCTTAATTCCTGAGAACTGTCTTAGTTGAAGGTGAAGCTCTTTGACTGATAGACTTGAGCAAACTTGTCTGAACTTTTTTCCCAAGTAGGTAGGTCATTGTGGATTCAGCCCTCACATACAGAAACTAACAAAATCTATCTAAGAAGGACAGGGTATTTTACTTTGTTTGAGTAGAAGAGGATTGCCTGGAGGATTCCCTCATTAAAGCCAGTAAAAGCAGACCACCAGGCAAGCTAGCCTGCCCGCAGTTCCAAGCTGTAAGGAGTGTGTCACTTCTTACTGTTAAACAGAACCATACTTGCAGATGGATTTCTGAAAGGCAGGAATGAAGAGGTGGGCAGAGTGGATTTGCTGCAAGTCTTAAATCACGTTCTGCAGAGCATAAGTGGCATACTGAAACACATGCCCATCCAAGACATGAATTCTGACTGCTCTTTTAAACTATCTGTATGTTTACAGGACGTATTTGGAACCCCCTAAGTAGTTGCTGCATTCATCAAACTCATGCATCGATTGTTCTTTGTCCAGTTTTCTTGTATTTCCTTTGCACTAAACTAAATCCAGCTTCTGAGATGGCCACACTGAAATGTGGGTATGGAATATTACTAAATGAGGAGAACAAAATGATGGGAATCACATGGAGAGTGTACCACAGATCGCCTTCCACCTGTTTGGTTTTCACATCTGATAGTTTACGGTTCAGAAGAAACGGGAAGAGTGGAAAATCTCCTCCTATAGTTGCATTGGTGCAAATCATGGAGACCTGCAGATTGTGCCTTTACAGGTAGTGCTAAGCAAGGTCTGAACTCAAAAGTGTGTGACCTGTGTGCTGGTGATGTGCAGATGTGTGTAAGCACATCTGGACGATGTCTGGTTGCTCTTCAGCATGTAGCTTCTTTTCCTGTAACGGTTATAAGGTGACTGTATGTGAGGGTTGGAAATACTGGGAAAGTTCATGACAGGAAGCAACACCTGAAGTCATCAAGATCACATCTGGGTTTAGATGACGTTTGGGAATGATGGGAGTAATGGGTGCAACTGAGAAGGGCTGGGAAGCAGGAATTTTGATGTGTTCAAGATATGCTTTGACTGATGGGACCTTCCATTCAGAAACAAAGAATGCTTCTGAAATCAGGGTAAATCTGATTTTTATTTTTTTTTTAATTCCAGACTTATAAACAAATAAGCACAAAAACTGATTATGAGTTTGTCATTTCATCAGTACCTTATATGTTAATGTTTAGAGGAGATGTAAATTTTCTTGTGGTACTTCCAATGTGTTCATTGTTGTTTATTCCCACTGAAGCTATAGCTCAGAACTGCTTTTGATCAATAGTTGGTTATTTATGCTTCATTACACTCACATGTTCAGACTGTGAAGTTTTAAAGAGAAGGACTATGTGAGGGTATTTTTTTGTGTTTGCATGGTAGTGCTATAATTAGTTTTTTATTTCAGGCTAGAGTTAAAAAAAATTCCTGATGGCTCTGAGCAGTAATATTGATGTTCACAATGAATGCAAATAGAAGAATAACAACAAGGGCTTTTTTAGTTCTTGATAATCAACAACACACATTGCTAATGCAGACTAGAGTTGTACTGCTTAGGAAGTCAGTAAGAAAAGCCAATCACGAAGAAAAGGAGCTGTGTAAAAATGTTGTGTGGATGTATTAATTGTTAGCTTCTGTATTTTGAGGTATTTGCCTAGGGAGAGGATCTAGACTGTAGACTGGAAGTTACTGTGAATATTTTCAGGATCATAACCTGGAACAGGAATTGCCTGTGTATGGTACTTGCCCTGAGTTGAAAAGAACCAAGGGAGTGGAGCACTTAGCAAGCTTGTCCTGTGCCTAAACAAAGATCCTCTTGCTTAGTCCTACAGGTTGATATCTGTGATGCATAGCAATGGTTGCAATAAGTAAAGGCTTTTAGATTTCTCTTCTTCTGCTCCCTGAAACAACAGTGTAATTATCATTTTACCCATTTGTCAAATATTGCATCTCCTGTGGTTGCTGTCACATTGCTTGTTAGAACTCCAGATCATGGAGAGCCAGATAAGGTGCTTGTGTAAACTAGGTAATAAATGACCACTATGAGAGCTCCCCAATGCTCCCTCTTGACTTCATCTGACGTTATAAAGTTACTTGTTATTGAGATTGCAGATAACATAGAAAAGTGAAACATTCCAACTGTGCAGAAAATGTGCTTTGGAAAATCAAAGATTGTGTCCAGATTGCACTGAAATTACAGTATTAAGTTCGACAGTTACAGAAATCAATAAATACAAATTAAAGAGGGTCAGAATTTGCCTGGTATTGTCAGATTTGGAAGATTGTACTTTCAGACCTTAATTCACTGTTAATTCTAATTGTTGTGGAACTCTCTTGCACTAAGACTGTATTTGTTAAATATTTAGGTGCACACACATTTACTACTGCTTTTTACATTAGACAACATATATACCCATAAGAAGTTCACATAAAACTTAATTCTTGGTTTGTGTATAACTCTCTTATTCAAGGACCCATGATTATGATGTCACAGGAGACTGAAGGGACTCCTTTCAAAGCAGATGTCAGAAAAGTAATATGACAATACAGGCAATACCCATATCTGATAATGTCAGTTGAATTCCTCCAATAACTTCTACTGGGTTTGGAACAGGACTTGTATGTCATGCAGCAGCAGTTAGGTCTTATGTTTAAAATCTCCAAAGAACACAGCTAATGAGAACCAATTCCTTTTTACAAACATATCACTTAATTTATATCTGAATTTAGGGATCTGTTTAGCTTTAATTCAGTGCATGTGAAGCATGTTAGGTTCACAAGCCTTCAAACTGTAGTTTGACAAGCAAAGGTAATTTCTCTATAGGTCATTGCTAGTAAGCTAACCTGAAGACTCACCAGTTAGTGTCAAAGTACAACTGACTCACACCCAATGGGGACAAGACTGAAACCATCAAGGATTATATGCTGTAAAACAGTGTCATCTTCTGCAATCAATTTTCAATAAGTCAATAAATTATTGGGTTCTATAGTGGGCCCTTGGATGTAATTAAAACATTCATATCAACTGTTTTGTATGATGGATTCAGAATTGCTAAGGGACTGTGTGGAAAAGGATGCAGATATTGCCTATTAAGGATACTCGTTTTAAGTTAGATCTGTGTATCAAATGCTAATACAGTGAGTCATTCCATTATTGCCCTTACTAGCTAATCATAAATAAACTGCAGCAAGAAGAATGTAAAACCCATCTGAAATAGCTGTTTTTCAGCCATCTGTTTACTGAGTAACTCTAGCAGTAGGACTGCTAACTAATGGATTGCAAGCTGATGCTGCACTTTCCAGTTTCTAAGGAAAATATTTCGGTTCAAGGGCATGCTTGCAGACTGAGTGCCTGTGAGTGACTGAACCTCACCAGGAAAACCCTTATTTACCAGGAGGCTGTAAATTTTTCCTTTATTTAAAGGCTGATTTTTGTGTTAGAAGAGAGTTCTTAGCCCTTCCTTGGGCTTTCTTGGCTAAAAAGTTGGTTTCAGCAGTCTTTTGGTTCACATGGAGCAATGAAAAGGCAGCAGGCCATGAGGCAGACATGCCAGAGGTGAAGCACGGTGTGTACTAATGTTGGTGTGGGGAGAACTGATCTATAACTGTGACAGTAGGTTTTGTCCAGGGAAAATGAGTTCACTAACTTGTGGTAAGGTTGTTACCTAGAATTACAAAATTTCTCCTAAGAGCTTTTTGATTTAATCATTCACTTGAGAAAATACAAGGGGATTTGTGCATTGTTAAGTGGGGAAAAGACTAAAATAGAAGGGCGTGAGGTGTTGCACTTGGCTATTGGTAGAGCTCCCGTTGTATGCTGTGTGCTTAGCTGATGAATGCGTTGCTGACATGAACAACTGAGGCAGTACCTATGGCTCGGTGGTTCCTTTCTCTCACAAGGACCATCGTTGTCACAACTGTTTCCTATTTATGCAGTTTAGGATAAATGCTTCAATTCTCCTTTTTATTTCTTTTCCAGCTACTGAAATGCTCTAAGGTTTTAAAGTAATTCAGCAATATCCCTGTAGACAGGCAAAGATTTCTCTGAAGCCAATGTGAGTTTTGCTTCAGTTAGGGATAAAGTATTTTGCCAGAGATGGCAGACTGCTTATGTAAAATATTAAAGTTTCTCTTCTATTTCAAGTATGATGCTGTACTAGACTGAAGTCTACTTGTATGCTATTAAACAACCCATCTTTGTCAGGTAGGAGAATGATACCTGATTTAGGATAATATATGGTCTTTGCTGGGCCTGTTTATGCTTGGAAATT
Organism: Indicator indicator; assembly: GCF_027791375.1. Lineage (NCBI taxonomy): Eukaryota > Metazoa > Chordata > Aves > Piciformes > Indicatoridae > Indicator > Indicator indicator. Next base: position 2,407,142 of record NC_072031.1, read on the forward strand.
ATCTTGCTGTATCCATGTATTGAAAATTTATGAAAGGTTCTAACACATTTCTTGCTATTTATATTTTTTTCTGAGCACACTTTTGTAACTTTAGCATGGTTTGAAAACTATTTCTTGCCCACAGCTAGCAAGAACCAATGATTTCATATTTCCCACAGTGGAAGCCAGTCAACAGCATTCCTTTTTATTGCAAAGAGGGGATACAATAATAAAAAGACATTTGCTGGTGGAATATTGCCAATAAAGTACAATAATACATTAAAACAGATACTTAAAGTTGAAATTTATGAGTTTGTTTTTCTGTGCCAGTCAATGTATTTTCATATGTTAACATCAAAATGCAGACTCTCAGCAAAACCTTTAATAATAAAAACAGCAGCCGTCAAAAGCAAGTGGAGAATTTAAACTTTTGATATAAGGAGTTTATCTTGTGATTTTGCTGGAGGTTTTTTTAGATTCAATTTTATTTTCTTATATATTTTTTTTCCCTAATAAAATATTCATCAGCTTGTTCCTTCATATACCCTTCAGTGGAGCTCTCAGGCCAATAATGCCTCTGTTCTGCCCCTTCTCTTTGCAGAAGATTAATTTGGTAAATGAATGTTTCATTTGGAGAATAACAAAACTAATCAAAGCTGAGGATAGAACTCTTTCTAACAAAGGCAAACAGCTTATACGTTCTGTTTCTACACAGACCATAACTAGCTCTGCACATTTTCTAAGTAAAATTATCCAGCATTGCCTCGCAATTTTATAGGATCTTTTGGTATTTAATAAACCATTTTTGTACTGAATAATTGCAGAAACAGTTACTCAGAGTAATCCCAAACAGGCAGTGCAAATTGCCTGACAGTTTCATGGAGTTACCTCTTCATTTTCCCCGTTGTTACTGAAATCTGGGTCTAATCCAGTTTGTCAGACCTCACGGGCACACGTGTGTGAGCACACAAAATGCACCCTTCAGGACTGAAGGGTGCTGCTTCAGGACCAGGAAGGTCAGGTAGGGTCAGGCTGTTGAAAAGCTCACCCGTTTACTCATTTCCAACCACTCCGTATGTACAGCCAAAGACACTGTGTTGTCTCTAACAGGCTTAGAAGAGGGGAAGGTAAATTTATTTTCATCACTGCATAATGTCATGTGGAGACCTGTGAGAGGCATAATTAGGTTCTAGAAAAATTAGTTTCAGATAGCAAACTGGTGAAGTCTCGTGGCCAAAAAGATAATGACTATATTTCTACCTGCAGACCTCTGTTTATAGAGGGCCAAATAATGGCACTGATCTAAACCAGGTCTCTTGTGGACTTCCATCTGAGCTCTATGCAAAGACTGAAGAGAGCATGCAGCCTAAGGCTCCTCATGGAGGAGAGTAAGATGGGCAGTATGTTCATACTGTACCCATCCAATTGGTACTGTCTGAAGGGGTGCATTGAGGAGAGCTAAAAGTAGTCAACTTAGGCAGTAGTTTTACATTTGTATGAACTTAATATGATTTGAAGATCCAGGAAAATACCTTTTAATGAAAAAAAAAAAAAAAAGGTTGTTGTTTTTTTTGTCTATTTGTTTAATGAAAAGATTAATCAAGGTCACTCCACAAGGCTTGTGTTCAGTTATCTGTGAGCATACCTGGTGGTTTGGGAAAGCAGTGTGACAATGTTTCAGGTGCTTGGCTTAACTTTAGTGAATCTGCACTTAGTGATGGATGTTATGTCTCAGTAGGATCCAAGGCTTAGATACTTCAAGATTTTATTAAGCTTTCAGAATTTGTTAGAAGGTAAATGTGCAGGTCCACAGGAGTCTTTTTGAGGGACTGTGAAAGCATTAGATAACAGATTTTTTTCTACTGGGGGGGTCAGATGAGGCAGAGGAAAAACATCTTCTGGTGGGTTTTCAGATCACATAAGAACAACTAGAAGACATTGTTGCTCTTGAAACAACAACTGGCACTTCTGGTAACACATTACTGAGGGGAAAGAGGGAAAAGAACACCACTCCAAGATGTTACTTGGCTAGAGTACTCTGTAAAGCAAAAGTGGGTTTAGCTTTATTCACAGCATATCTGCTGTTTGCTCTAGGTTGACTGAAAAAACCACCGTGTGTCACTGCAGTTGCTGCTACAATAGTTCTGTTATTTTCCCTCGCAGAGTTAAGCGTGGTAGTAGGGACAGATTCAGATCTGTTTATAAGCAACAATAAGGCTGCACTTATGTGCAATAAAAAAGTGAGGAAAAAATACAGCCAATTGTAACTTGCAGGCAACTCAAGGCTATTCTCCTGCTTTGTTTTGTTTTGGTTTTCTCACTCCTGACACTGTTCAAATCTACATTGTAGCAGATAAATTCATAAGAACAAAATACGTTAAACAGCTTTACTTTAAAACAGTAATTAATGCAAAATAAGTATTTTATTAAACATCTCAATAGCAGTGACTACCTGAATCTGACTGCTTTTTCAGAGTGATACCCTTACTAGTGTTTTACATTCAGCATTGTTGGGTTTTATGTCACTAGCAATTTTCTTTCCTTTACTCTGCTCTAGTTATGTTCCACAGAGAACGTCTTTGAAGAAATTCTGCATTACGTGCACAGTTCTGTTGTTCTGTGGCTTTGTTTCTTTTTTTTTTTTTTTACTTTTGCACTTTGAAGCTCTGAATGAACTCAGACAAGAAACAAAAATTGTTAAATACCGTAGGGTGAAAAAAATCTAAAGACATAATAATTTGCCTTGGGAATGGTGACAAGTCAAGGTTAATTCAGAGTGGAGGCAAATGAATTGCAGAAGCTAGAGGTAGTATCAGAATGTCATAAAGAACAGAAGAGAACGTACCTGGATCACTGTCAAGCTTGCCAGTTCTTTCAATCAGATTGATCCTGGTTTATTTTCAAGTTGCTGGTTTGCAGTTTAGTAGAAAGTTAGATGGAATTGCAAATAAGATGCCTTGACACATACTGGATGCTTATCATGGGGGAAATATTAACATTATTTAGTACTTTATGATAATATATGCCTGTAGACCTTTAAGCTCTTCTACTGCCATCAGGAGAGAGGAGATTTGTATTTCACTTCTTCTCTGCACCTTAGGGCAAGATAAGCCCATGAACTGGGCTTTGTACAAGTCAGAGGGATGCCAGGGGACTGCATATAAGGCTGCAGTTAATGCAGAGTTAGGAAACTTGTTTAGTACTTTTCCTGATTTTGGGAATAAAATCAACGCTTTTCTTGGAGTTAGTTAAAAGCAAGAAATGGAACTTATGCTTTAGGTGCCTGCTACTGACCTATAGCTTCTCTGTAAGCTTGCTCATGTAGAGACCCAAGAAGATGAGGGCAGGTTTTTAAATGGCACCAGTACAAGTTCTCCATGTTGTACTCTAATAGCTTTAGTTTCATCATCTAATTAGAGCTGTGTTGGCTGGCCTTGCTCAGTCTGTTTTTACATTGAGAAGGGAAACATATGATGCCAGGTTGACCATCCCAGAAGATCTTCTGAGTCTTACTGTGGTCTGCACAAGCAACTGGCAGGCTTAAGGAACTACAGATCTCTTCTCTTAGACACTGGGAGAAAAATGAGTGTTGAGAAGCAGCAGTGGGAAAGAAAAAATCCTCTTTGTTAGGTAAAGAAGCTCCAAGGATTGAGGATGTTTATTTAATTTGTACCTCAGTAAATATCTGTATCCTTCCTTAATGCTAAGCACCAGTCTGCCAATTATAATGGGCAGTGTGCACTAAAAAACCAATTTATGTATGCATAGCAATCACTGCTGTGTGATATTTTGCTGAGTAAGGTAATCTTGACCAATATGAGGTTTAGACCACTGAGAAATGGAAATCTGAATCCCATTCTGAACTCATCCTGTCCCATTTCCTTTTTGAAACTGAGTTCCTTTTTCAAATACTTTTCACTGGAGGCTTTCTGTACATGACATTATGCTAGAGTAAATACAGATGGAATTTCAAGCTGCTTCATTAAAATCACTGTGATTTATGTAAGGAGCTCCAATCTATTCAAACATGACTTGATAGTTTAGATTCCCTTACTGAGATATAGGTCAGATTTAAATTAATAAGTTGTGGCTGCAAAATTCTTAATTAAAATGATACAGATTCGTGAGTAGACAAGCACTCTTTAATTCATATTGGAATGGGAATATCTTCTTTCTGTTAGTAAAAACCTGCTTGTAAAGGTGTCAGACCAAATTAATTCCTGTGGTTAATACTAGTGACTTAATTAGATTACCAAAAAATTATAAACCTGACCCGTCAGTAACAACTACCTTCAATTATTCAGGGGAAAGTTTCCTTTTTTGGGCCATCAGTTTCGTTTTCTGTTTTCCCACTGAATAGCAAAAATCTTAATAATAAATTTAAAAGAATCTTGTATATTGTGAAATTATTTCCTTTAGGTGGAGTTTGGTTCTCCACCCCTGCTCTGCAGTTTCTGTGATACACTGGCAGGGGGAATGCTGAGATGGTTCTGCGTGACACTTTTAAGAATGCAAGAATGCAGTGCCTTTTGCTACCCATTTGCCATTCACGCAGCACCAGCATAAAGACTGAAATAGTGTGATGACAGGCAGCATGAGATCCTCAGGCACTCTGATCTCCTCAGACTGGAAACTTGAGAAATTCCACTGAAGATGTTAATGCTGTGCCATTGCAAGTGAGAGGTACATTCTGGCCTGCTTTGCATAGCTGTAATGGTCTGGTTATACAATGCACTGAGGGCAGGAGATAAACAGCACCACAGTTTGGGGGGGGTCACTTATATTCTACTAGAATTCTGCTTCACAGAAGTTCCTGAGTCACCTTCGGAGGTACTGTACTGAATATAAAAATTATTGCTAATCTCCATACAGTTCTCCAGCAGGCAGAGGCAATAAAACTCAGGTTGCTATTCCTCCCCTCATCCCCATTTTTTTTCTCTCTTTTTCTCCTTTGTCCTCTGCAGAGCTGCTTACAAGTACAGCTGGGAAATAATATGATGTCTGGTCTAAGAATATATTGTGGAATCCACTTTTTATCCCAAGAAGACTTTTTTATTTCTTTGCAATAACTTCTCTGGTAGGCACAGTCTCGATTCATTATGGACACAGAGGAAGGGGATTGTGTGAGCCCCTAGCATGACTCCTGTTATTCTTTTGTCTCTTCCTCTTGCTCTAAATAAGTACAAACAACATGTAGACAAGACAAAACCTCAGCAGTGCACAAAAGCTGTCTGCATGTTATCCATCAGTATTATTTAAGTAGGACATGCTGGGCTGTTCATGATACACTCATACTGTAAGTGATAAGCTATAACGTATGGTATTCATTTACTTCTCCATTTCAACAGTAATATAGCAAAGACAATAAATTTTCCTGTTTGTTCTCTGACCCACTGTTCTTGGGTTAAGCAGCATGTTTTGTCTACATTTGTCAGTTGTTACAAGCTCCTAGCTGCTGTGGACTAGGGTATTGATGAACCCTGGAAAATGGAGCCTTGAATAATGTATAAAGCATTAAACATGCAACCATTTCACTGGGAAAAAGGGGGGAAAAGTGTATTATATGTTTTCTCTGTTGTAGCTCCTTCATTTACAAAACATATTTGTCAAGTCTTTTGCTAAGAATAATGCCAGGATGCAGTTTCCCATCATTCTTGTTAATGGGACTGTCTTAGTGTTACAGTAAACAACCATAAGTCTTGTGTCTCAGCCATTGTGCTGCACGCTTAGTTTTTTTCAGCTTCCAATTAAGAGTATTTTAAATTTGCTGTCTACAGTCCTGTGCAGTTTCTGGTCTTGCACTGGGAAAGGGGCACTAAGAAAAAAGGTGTTTGAAAAGGCAAGGGCATAGATGCAGGATTACTGTGACAGAAGTACCTCTATTATTGGGTTCTTTAAAAGCACAAAGCTTATTCCTACCTGTTATAGTGATTTAGTACTAAAAAAGCAGTACTGCTTCATGCGTTTTGCTGAATGACTTTGTGTGATAAACCACCAATATGTATTTACATTAGCAAATGGAACTTTCTGTCATATTTGTGAGACCAGAGTCCAAGACTCCAGTGGCTGTGAATCAATGCAGCTGCATTAGCTTCGGTGGAATGGTGCTGATTTATATCAACTGAAGCTCTGGTTTGTTAAATTCTTCCTCTTTTGGTGGCATGTATCAGAGCAGCAGAAAATTGCTGGATTTGATTTAGCCCTTGTTTGACATGCCGCAGAATTCCCCATTGCACTTGGAAACTTCAGTAAATGTGTGAAGATCTTATTGACAAGAGGTCTGAATTGCCCTCTTATCCTGGCCAAGGTTGAGAGCTTTTGGTGAACTCTGTGGAGGACGGTCATGGTGCTTCCATTTGTCCTGTCTCAGTTCTGTAGGTAAACGAGAAATGTGATGCTGAGAGCTGACAGTCTGTTTCCATAAGAACTAAATTCATGTGCAAATTCCAAGACCTCATTTGAAAAAGGGAAAATTACTTCCTGCTTGTAGGTGTGGGTTTTCTAATGTTAAGCATTTCATGATTTAATACAGTCACCTCTATAAAATAAGAATGCTGTCTTATCTGACCACATGTAGGTTTCTGCACATAAATCCCATACAGAGAGATCCGGATGCACTGAGATGAGAATATAGCCCATCAATTTCCTCACACTGACACTCCTGAAAGCCTGAAGCACTCTGCAGAGATGCAGAGTCCATGCAAGCACAGCCATGGCAGCAAGACACCCATTAGCTTTAACGTAATCACACAGCTAAATCCCTGTTGTACTAAATATTTGCCCCTACGTGTGTGTTTCCTCAGCAAATAATTTGTCAAGAGAGAAGCAGAAATGTTATGTCACAAGGAGAGGAATGAGCATGTAATTGAAGGTAGAAACATAAAACAGTATAAAACATGAATCATCTTTTCTACTTTTCCTGGAGGTCTTCACTCTTCTACAGATGTGATAAAGAAACAGCCACTGGAGCAGAATATCTGCTCCACCTACAGAAGTGATGGGATTGGTATAGAAATTATTTTGGCAGGATTATTCAGCAAGAAAACAGGTTTTATTAAAACATTTACAGAATTCATATATGTACTATGTATTACTGGCAAATTATTTCAGTTAAACAAGATCAGTATGATTGCTCCTAAAGGTGAATGTGATGGCTTTGGAGTGAGAGTTTTTATTATGTTTTCAGGACAATTTCTTTTTAAGAAAAATTCCTTTCTAAAGCCAAGACGTTTTCTTCCTGTTACTATTGAGTACATAGCTTTCTGACAGTCACGGTGGGGAATATCCTCAATGGTAACTTTGCAAAGCTCTGTGGGTTTTGGCATTGTTTATTAGCATTTGAAGAGATTAGCTGTCTGTTTTTTAATGCCTAAATGCCATTCTTTTTAGAATTAGTTGAGGCTTCCTTCTCCTCCACATGTGCAGTAAGGGTGATTTCACGGTTCCGAGGATGTGTGCAGCTTTATGATACTTTAGCATGTGGGTGTCTGTGAAAGGTTGATGCTTAATTTCAGGAATTCATTACCAGATTCTATCACACTTAGTATCTGAGGATATTGTCAGTCTATGATTTTGAATCTCTGGCACTACTTTCAGGTTTTGATTTACTGACTATGTTCTTAACATGAACATCGCTAGTTTAATTCTCATCAGTGCTGCTGTCCACAATTCATCTTCTGAAGAAAATTATGGATCCATTGAAAAGCAGGAGGAGATATATAATTCAAGAAGTTTTCAAGATTCATTTTCTGGAAGATGAAGTGCCAACCACATTATATGCTGAGTAGGGTTCTTTGAACAGTAACAATGCCACCTGCAGCACTAAACATGTATTATGAATAAATGTTTTATTGCAAGCAAGTCGGGAAAAGAAATGGTCAATCACTGTTGCCATGTCTTTCCCAGCAGAAGAAAGATTCTTCTTTTGCAGGTGTAATGACTTCTATAAAAAAGTACACACTAATAGGGAACTGGGTTCCATTTCTGTGACTCTCACACATTTACAATAGGTAGCATAGTCCATGCATTACTAGAAGAGATAAATAGAAAATACCTAACCACAATGCTGTGTAAGAGTAGAAAGGAAATTTGCACTGCTGCAGTATGCATGATTAAAGTGGTACATTCTCCAGAGGGAATATATGAGGGTACCAGTAGGTGCTGCTACTGACTATCAATAACACTGGAATAACGTGTTCTGTTCTCCATCCTACCATGTAATTAAATTAACAGTGGCCCAGCTTTATATCACTGATGTTGTGCAGTAAAACAGAATATGATGGAAGAAATGCTGAGCATTTAATTTCAAGCAAGAAGCTACAACTAGGTGACAGGGCTGGATGGAGAAATAAGAACAGGCTGAATTCTGGGCTTGTTTTATACATTAAATTATTGAAACCATTCCCAGTAGAACCTGAAGAAAAATTTGCTCTAGATAACAACACTTGGAAAACTCAATATTTATACTACTGTCCTGACACTTTATGTCTATCTCATTCCACCAGTTTCAAGACACCCTATTAATATAAATCACAGGTGGAAAAATAACTAGCTTCTGAAGAATAGAGGCCCTGGTCCTGCTTCTCTGAAGTCAAAAGGAACATCATCAGTTTAATCCTGGTTGGGACCAAGCAGTATAAAAACTGAGATTAGTATGTGATATGGCTTGTGTAAAACGTTATCCAACCCCAGGATTTTTTTGATCCTGAGATAATATAAGAAGTTGAGACTTTCACATTAAATCATCAAAAATTCTGTTCTGTTCAACAACTGACTTCTAAAACCCATTAGCTTTCCAGATCTTTGAGCTGCTGAATAATTTGTAACATGTAGGGTACTTAATAATGTTTTCCTTTGCTTTCCCAAATTGTCTGGGAACACTTTAAGAGGCTTTCAAAAGACCACTTGGATAAGAACTATTTTGTTGCTCTGATTTTTTCTGATCTGTGGCTTGTCTGTAGATAGTGTGTGAGTACACAGTGAAATACTGAGTGTAGCTTGGAAGGACTTTGGAAACAGGAACAAAACGTCTTCTGTAGAGGGCAGGCTTAGCAAAATTCTAAAGCCTAAGGCAGAGGCAGGAGTTATTTAATTATTAAACCACTAAACCTTTTTGAGCTGTTTGCAAAGAGTTAATTGCCATTATGGTTTAAGATAAACTCTGAGTTTTGTGAATTTTGGAGTCCTTAACTGAAATACAGAATCGAAGTCCATTCAGCAAATTTGTTGGTCGTATTTCTATTCTCATTTTCATCAGTCTTACCTTTCCATATATTTTCTGTCTTTTTCTTTATGAATAAGTTCTATGTCCACCATGAAAAATTACAGTAAAATCCTTTCTAAAGTCCCTTTAGGCACTGGTATTTCATTTTGAAATGTTGGTTCAGCTAGGATTTTTGCCCCAGATTTTTGTTTTTGTTAAACATTATCAATTCCATTCTTTTATGTTGTACCTTGATGTTGTGGTTAAGCACAAGCACTGGGAAAAATGTTCTGTGATTAGGATACATGTTTCCTGTGATTGGGATACATATACACATTGTAGGAGAGAAGCTCACCATGAGCCAGCAGTGTGCTCACGCAGCCCAGGTGGCAAATCCTGTTCTGGGCTGCACCAAGAGGATGTGGGCAGCAGGGCAGGAGAGGTGATTCTGCCCCTTGACTCTGCTCTTGTGAGACTCCACCTTGAATACTGCATCCAGTTCTGGTGTCCTTATCATAAGGACACAGAGCTGTTGGTGTGAGTCCAAAGGAGGTCCACAACGATTATCCAAGGGCTGGAACAACTCTGCTATAAGGACAGGCTGAAAGAGCTGGGGTTGTTCAGCCTGGAGAAGACTCTGGGGTGACCTTAGATCTGCCTTCTAATGCCTGAAGGAATGCTACAGGAAGGCTGGAGAGGGACTTTTCATAGGGGTGTCTAGCAACAGGACAAGAGGAAATGGTTTTTAAGCTCAGGGAGAGTAGTTTCAGACTGGCACTTAGGAAGAAGTTCCTCAGTCAAGGTTGGTGAGACACTCGAACAGGCTGCCCAAGGAGGTTGTGGATGCCTCCTCCCTGGGGATGTTAAGGCCAGGCTGGACAAGGCCTTGAGCAGCTGAGTCTAGTTAAGAGGTGGCCCTGCTCATGGCAGGGGGTTTGGAGTAGGTGATCTCTAAGGTCCCTTGTAACTTAAGACATTCTGTGATTCTATATATGTAGGTTTTTCCTTTACAGAAGAAGTTGTGAAATGTTTTTCAAAGAATTTGCTGCTTTTTCAAATTCTGATGGAATTATTATCTACTCATAAAAAGCATTGGAAAGATAAATGAAAAGTGACTGAACCAAACAAGAAGTATAAGTGTACAAAAATTTGTTTATTAATGTCAATGAGAACATTTCTTTTCATCAAGCTTCTAGAATTTCTCTTGGGTGCTTTTCCTTTCCTTTCATATTTGTAAAACTAATCAACTTAGAACACAATGATGATTTTTTGGAAAAGCTAACACTTGGTTTGTGTATAACAATTGATCGGAAAAAAAAAAACCAAACATCTCCCCATGTCTTTTAAGGAAGGTGAATTTTAATGCAGTCATGATTGGTTATGTCATTCATTTGAGATCAAATAAAAATATTGATTACCTGAGAAATTTTTCCTTAATTGGACACCTCCCTCAAAAATTCTCATTAATTCTTAATAAACAATATGCAATTCTTGGTACCTTCTCATTCAAAACTGCTAGATGCGAATGAACTTTTAGAAACAATCCAGAATCCATTTGTCAGGATAATAACAATTCCCTGTAACAATTCTTTCTGCCTCTTCTCTCTCCCCCTACCCACATTAATTATAATGCTCGAACAGAACAGAGCTTGATTCCCTTTTTTATTAAGGTTGTTTCACTCTATTATTGATTAAGCTTATTTCCCATGATAAATAACCTTCCTGTCAAAAAATGATTTATGAAAGCCAGTGGTCTTTCTTTTTCCAGTTTGCTTTTCCTGTGGTTACATATTACACATTATCTCCTGCTGACTGGTTTGGGCAGTCTTTGAATCTACAATTACTGGTCCTCATTAAGAGAACTGAGTTTCAGTGCTGGAAAAGGCTTGGTGATTTATCAGGTGAATCATTGGATTTTAAGTTAGAAACAGAAGCATCTTTCCAATGTGATTACATAGCCTTGTGATATGCTTTTAAATCTTCCAAATGTTAATAAAGTCAACCTGCATTGCACCTGTGGGGACTAGCTCCTGAGAAGTGACATACTTTGTTAACTTTTTTCTTTGTTTTCTGGAATATAGCAACCATTGACTACAAAGACAAAAAAAAAAAAAAAACACAAACAAACAATCAAAAAACCCCTCAACAAACCCTCCAAACCAAACTGCAGTTGAAATCATACACTTCTGGAATGCTGGCAATCTAATTTCTGTGGCAGTCTTTCTTGTTCATCCATATGTGTTTCCACGTGTGTGTATGAAATATAAAAGAGCTTCTTAAAAGACAACAGTTCTGTTTTATGCAGCTCTTGAGAGGGAGTAAGTGTGGTTTTGTTTTCATATGGTTGGTTTGGTTATGTAAACAAATCTTTTGTCCTCAGAATTAAGACAAAATGTGGGGTCTTGCGAGTACTTTTTACTAAGTGGAAGAACTGGCAAATGGATGGATCTAAGCTCTCTATTGTACAGGATGTGTCCTGCCTGTAAATGAAAACTGCACAGGGTTTATGTCTTGACTATACCAAGAGATGAGCACCTTTCCAGGCAGTTCTTTGTCGAAAAGCTCAGTCATATACCTTTTTGTCATACTCTCAAAACAAAGTCTCCATCAGTGCCTGGATTTTCTCTGCTGCTTTTTTTTTTTTTTTTTTTTTTTTAAATTACACCTGTATTTTCTGTTTTCTGTTCATACACTTCCAAACATGCGTATATTTTAAACATATATTTCAAGACAAGCAGCTCAAATTCAAGGGGAATGTAGCGTGGTTTTGGGTTGTAGGATTGTGACTGTGTTTTGTTCAGTGCCTGGCGCTGCAGAGTTCTGATCCACAAGCAAGTTTTCTCTTCAACAGTATAACAGAAATGAACAGTCTTAAAAAACATTCTATAAAGGAATGTCACTGCTCTTCAAAAATCCTGCAGCAGGCTGACTGTACAACCCCAGCTTTAGGAACTTTCTCACATAATTCACATTGCGCTTCTGTGTAAATAGATACATTAGACAGACATTTAAAAATAAATAAAGAAAGAATTGTTCTTACATACCCTTGAACAGTCTCACGAAAATCCTACTGCTTATAAGTGAAAAAGCATAAAGCAAGCCCTAATATTATCATTGCTTTAATTTTCAGTCTTTGTTCCTTCCAGCCAGGGCTCTTAATAGAAAGTAATGGTAACTACATAATCAGGATATTTTCCTTTCTGAGTCAGCAGAAGAATTAGAGTCCTGAAAAGATAACAGGCTGGCATTTGATGTTTTTAATACCTAAAGCCAGCTTCAAAGAGAATGAGTCAATGTCACAAACCTAACAAATCAGCAGAGACAAATACTTTTTACCTGTAGTGGCTCTGTTCTCAGAATTACTTTTGATAAGAAGCATTTCACAAAATGTGATCTTTTTTTCCCCCCTCCTTGTATCCTGCTTACCTTGCATAAAAAAAGGAAAAAAAAAATAAGGTCATTTTTCTTGTCTACTCTTGTGGGGCCATAATATTTCACCTCTCACAAATTTTGAAAGGACCACTTGATCCTGTGACAGGTGATAAAATCAAAAGGGCCAATAAAGGACAGTGCTTTCTTGCGTTCTTTTGGAGAATGATTTCTCTTAGCGTGGTGTTCAGTGCTTGTGGACAGCAGGTCCCTGGATTTCTGACATCACATCACATCAGGTTGTCCTCAGTGCCAAAGATGTTTCTCTTCTCACATTTTCTGCAGTAACTGAACTCCCCAGCTCTCATCACTGCATTATCCCTGTTTAAGAGATGGACAACTGAAGTACAGAGAGCCCTGCATTACAGGTAGCCTTTAGAGTGAGCCTAGAGTAGGATCTGAGTCGGCTCATGCTGTGATCCTGCTCTCTGACACAGCCTGGGTGGTGGGATCTTTGCTGGCTGAAAGTGCTGTAACAGCTCAATGATGGATGCTGAGATTAAGAGCTGCACACCAGCCTCCTCAATAGTCATTTTCTGGATATCTCAATTCTGTTACACATTGAAGTAAATTAATTTTTGAGTGTGAGACAGCTACTCAAAACTCAAAATTTCTGAGGATGCTATCTGCAATAATGAACAGCTGTTAATTTCAAAGACATTTTGATTCTCTAAAATGAAAACAAAGGGTCTTCATGTGCCCTGAGCTGCTGCATGGCTGTTTGTTATAGAGAATATTCTGTAGACAGGACCTGGATTATAAAGATGCACTCATAACCAATTAGAGAACAGTACAATGGTTATTAAACAACCATATCAAAGAAAACAAGTTGTGCTTCAATACAGTAGGATATTGACATTTAAAAAAGTAAGACTGTAGAACACATTTAATTTTATCTCCTCATTCACATTTAACTACTAAAAAAGTTATTTTATCTGAACTCATTTATTTCAAGATGTTCTGGTCTGTCTTCCTTTGAATCTATTTAGAATGTTGTAAAAAAGGGTTGCTGAAGTCGCTGCTGGTCTGGAGGGAGATATGAATTAAACACTGAATTGTGAGATTAAAAGGATTGACTCTGCAGTGTGCATTAAGGACTTAAAGCCCAGTGGAAGACTATGTATCTTGAAACCCTTTTGTCTCACTCCTGATTACAAAGTTCCCTGGGGCCTGGGAAGACCTCAGGCAGTATCTTGGATGTTCAGGATGTCCTGCTGGAGGCATAATAACTTTCCCTAGTGATCCTATGCTCCATGCAGTAGCTCTGGAGCTACTGTCAGCATCCTGCCTATCCTGAAACTTGAGCATGGATTGCTCTGTGTCTGGGGGGTTTTTTGGTTGGTGTTTGTTGTTGTTGGTTGGTTGGTTGGTTTGGTTTGTTTTTTTGGGTGGGGGAGGGACAGGGGGAAGGGCAGGGGAAAATCTCCTAGAACTTGATCTGAAAAATCTGAAGTTTTGCACCTTTGGCAGGGCTGTGAATATTGCATGGTTTGTAATGTACATTTCTGGAACTGCCACCTGAGGCCACACAGGGATAAAGCCATACATGAGAATCTGGACTTGCAACTGCTCCTGGAGTTCTCTCTCTTTCAGATTCATTGTTGTTAGCTAAGTCATGGTTTCACACTTTCAGTGAACGTGGAACTTAGTTCTAAGTGGATCTGTTCTTACCCAATTCAGATCTTCCCTGGGTTTATTCATTGCCCATGTGTGATAAATCATCACTTGACAGTGAAAGCATTTACGGCTCTAAGCATTCTGCATTGACAACTCCAGAAATAGCCCACTATCCTTAAAATTCTGGGGACTGATAGATTCGTGTTGGGTTTTTCTTAGAAGTATGGGTAGAGTTGAACAGAGAGAGGAAATCAATTGTTTCTAAGTTTTCAATTTGAGCTAAAGCCTCAACTGATGACATTTATTGTCACATTCTTTCTCCCTCCCACTAAGGCAGTCCATCTGGTGGGTTTCCTAGAATTTCAGATCTTAAGAGTTTCTTGGCTTCCTAAGATTTGTGTTTTCTTAAACGCTGTCAACAGCACAGAGCCAAAAATCTGTATTATAAATGACATTCATAGCCTTACCAAAGCAGACATAAGAAACAGATACTTATACGGTGTGGTTTTGCCTTCCCAAAATCAATTTTGTTTTTTAAATCATGTTTAGATCATTCTTTTTCTATTGTGCTATATTTCTATGACATCTGCTATAAATATCTCTTTCCATTTTAGTAAGAGGTGTAACATCTAAGAGAGGAGCTTGGTATTTCAGAGGCAGTGAATTGTTCTGCTTTCCAGAAAGAACCATGCTAGGAAGTAATGCTCTGATTAGTTGAAGTGTCAAGCAGTAAGGTTTGAACCATAAAAATTGCCTAAAGAGGAATCAAGAGGTGATGCAGGACATGTACACATTCCAGAAAATTTTCAGTTAATGTATTAAATTTAATATTTAAAAGCAATGACTGGATCTTCTATAGATAAATGGGAAGATATTGCTGAAGTGTTCTGGCTCATCACCATGTGATATACAATGATCGTTCTGCTTAATCCATCAGATTTGCTTTGATTTTTCAAAATCTTTTTTCTTTTCTAATATCTGGATTGATTTCATGTTCTTGGTATACTGTATACGGAACCTTCCAAAATCTGACAGTCTAAAAAAAATGAAGTCAGTCATCTAGAGAGAGCTTACAAAACATTTAGCACCGAATGGTCACCTGAAAATTATTGCTGTGTCCATGAAAGAGCTTCAGCCTTGTCATTTCAGAACCTGCAGAAAATCATCCTCCCTTGCCTCCCACAGCTTTGGAAAGGTTGCAGTTGCAGGAGTTAGCCCAAAATGTTGATGAGTAAGGGGAATACTGCAACAGGACTTGTTTTGTGCAAGCCTAGGTAGGATAGACTTATCTGAGAATTATGTTGCTATGCTGTAGAGGGGACAGCAGCTTTTCTTTGAGTCTGTAAATCTTCCAATCATCTATCTGTCATGTGGCAAATAACTATCATTCTATATTTATACACTTATGCTGATTTCCCTTTAAAATGCTTTGGCTTAGTAATACTGAACAAAATCATATTCCAAAGGAAATTCTGTAAGAGTAAATAAACAAGACAGATTCCTACTCGCAGTCTTTTGAGATAAGTTAATTTTAGCACATTAAATGTCCAGTCATCAGGTATTTAAATAGCAAATAGATGGAATGGAGAAAGAGAATTTACTAGCCACTTCAGATGCACTCGGCAGTTTTATTATGCAGGTATTTCATTGTGGCTATGAACAGTTTTACATGGCAAGGAGTTTCCAGATATTCTGCTCAAAGTTTGACCACCTCATTTGTCTTCTTGACTGTACATAATAAGGGGGCTAACTCTACAAAGAACTCAGTAAGTCCTCTCCAGAATGCCTCTTCTTTCTCTGAGATATGTGTGGGGCCTGATTTTTTCAAATACTGTTGGCAAGTTCAGCAGTATGTTCAGCTTTGAAAGAGCAGAGAGGGATCCTTCAGGAGCAGGGAGACAGTGAAACAGGTGGTGAAAGAGACCATAAAGACAGTGTCCTAGTCCCTTTCTTATGAAGGGACCAAAATGAGTTCCCAACACTTTGCAAAAGGTGTGTTCCTGTGAAAAAAACTGCTAGGAAACTTTGTTAAGCACCTTCTCTTCCTATTCGTGGCCACTCATACATAAGGAGGAGTTCAGTTGTTGCACTCTGAATTCTTATTGCCCTTCCAGATTAGGCACCTTCCATGGTGTGCTATGAGAAATTGATGCAGAGTTTGGCTTGCATATATGGCACATTATGCATTGTATGGAGGAAAAAAACCAATACTCTTGATTTCTTTTATTTTTGCTTTTCAGAAAAATTTAAAGTATAACTAAGAAGAGCAGAACAAACACAAACATGTGAATCAGAGGTATTAGGTTAAGGAGAGTGAGCTAAGGGTTTGTGACCTTGGTTGCTACCATTGAAACACCTTTGACTACCGAGTTTAGAAGTCCACTACCACTGGCTTGTGGTCCATAATCACAGAAACTGTTTACCAAGCAGTGTAAGGGAGAACAAGTAGAGAAAGAGATGTTATTTTTAAATCTGTTGAGAGATTATTATACAATCAATGGAGAGTGAAACGCCTGTATTAGAAACTGTATAAAAGCACTTGACAATGTCCTTTTACTCAGTTTCAGTAAAGTATATTAATATGATTATTATACTACTTGCATTCTAAACCATGATACTAGTGTTCAGTCTGTAAGAGCAAGGTGTTATTGAAAAATACTGACGAAAAAACTTTTACTCCTGTGTTGGCAATTTCTGCAATCCAGTTTCCATCTACCTCTAGATATGAATAACTTTGTAAGATAATGACTTTATTTTATGTCTGGCCATGCCACTGGTACACTGATGTTTAATGAAACAAAATAGAACAAATCATGCTTATTGATTGTCCCTTTGTCCAGCAGCAGAATCAAGTCTTCTTTGCTATATAGGCAAAACCAAATCTTGTTGCTCCACAAAGATAAATATGAGCTGATTTGCTTTCCATCTTGGGTTAGAAGCACAGGATCCTGTGGTGATGAAGGAATTTCAGAGGTAAGGTCATGATTAGGTGAGATCACTGGCTTTTGTGCAGGAACAAGTTCACTGAAGGCTGATAAGGGAGGGAGGAATTCTCCAGTGGCGAAGTCTGAAGAAGCTTTAGGGAAAGAAAAGAAGAGAACACAGGCCAAAAGTGTTGAGGTGTTCATGGCTGATTTTTGGCAGATACCTTGAATTGTACCAGGGACCCATGAGTGTAGACATGCACATGCAGCCTCTGTATGGGGTCCCCTCACATTCTAGCCAAAAGGTTCTTAGGAGCAGGCTTAATTGAAATTTCTGCTGGTTTGTGAAAGGCTGCAGAGAGTGATCCAGCACCTCAGCTGGTTTGTGCCTGCCTTGAGAAGAGGAAAGATGTAGGAACAGGGCACAAAGCTCTGAAGGGCTATAGAGGGTTTGGACAGAAAGTCCTGAGCTGCCATTGAAAGTATTTGCTCCTGCAAGTACTGCTGCAACCAGAGGAGCCATCCACCACAGCTGGCTGTCCCACATCTGGAACCTGCCCTTGCTTACAGCACTGGACAGAAAGAGTGGAGGAGAGGGGCTGACTGTATTAAGCAGCTACCTGCTTTACCTTGTAATGTCTGATAATGTTCAGCAGTGCATGTTTTGGCACAATCAAAAAGAGTATTTGTATGAGGTTGCACTAGTACTTTCATTGCACTGACAGCACTGTAGCTAACACCATATCTGAAGGAAGCCTACAGAGGGGGAAGGACTTTTTAGGATATCAGGTAGTGATAGGACTAGGGGGAATGGAACAAAGCTGGAAGAGGGAAGATTCAGGCTGGACGTAAGGAAGAAGTTCTTCACCATGAGAGTGGTGAGAGCCTGGAATGGGTTGCTCAGGGAGGTGGTTGAGGCCCCATCCCTGGAGGTGTTTAAGGCCAGGCTGGATGAGGCTCTGGCCAGCCTGATGTAGTGTGAGGTGTCCCTGCCCATGGCAGGGAGGTTGGAACTAGATGATCCTTGTGGTCCCTTTCAGCCCTGACTGATTCTATGATTATGGAAAATGCCTTCAGTGGTGGGATTGCTAACCAATCTCATAGTTTAGTTGTGAGACTTCAGCTCATTTTGATTTACTTTTCAGCTTTTGTGATTTATGTTTATGCAATATATCCCAAGTTGTATGTCAAGTGAATCTCACTAAAGCTTTCAAAGTGTTTTCAGATCATCTGGCTGGAAGGTATTAGGGAGGTATTTTTTGGTGTAGAGACAACTGTTCAATTGACAAGCATACTTATAACTACTTTTTACAATTGCATAAACGTTTTCTGTTTCCTTATATTCTTTTAATTTATTCCCTTTTGTATTTAGAAAGAAAAGTCACTATGTAATTTTTAGTATTTTCTCAAAACTTTTCAAACATGTTTGCTGAACTGCCTTTAAATTTCCATTGTCTCAACAATGTTTCCCTCCATGTGAGCCTCCTTGATATGTATAAACAACCAGGATGATTGAGAAATTGTGCTTAAACAATCCTCTAGTGAGGTGGCTTGCATCTTTTAGTGTGTGACAGTCATATTATTAATTTGTTTGCAACAAGGCAAATAATAAGGCTATATCCATGCTTTAAGTAAAAATTAAGTTTACAGAAACTTAATTAATTAATTAAGTTTACAGAAATTGTCCTGAAGCTTAGCAGTTCCTTCCCCATTTCCACTCTAAAGAGTGCAATCTAATTAGCATCAACAATCTGGCCATGGCTGAGGTGTTTCCTTTAACAAAAGTTTTTAGGAAATGCTCTAAAATTATAAAAAATGGAGGTCAGGCAATGGCTTTATAACACTCCGTTGAGCCCTTCTGTGTGCCAATATATGTTTTTCATCCTCAGCTTAAGGCTGTATTAAGAAAGGTCTGCTGCACATTATGCATCTCCTGATCATGGCTGTTTCACAGGAACAGTAAGCTATGAAACTTCAGAGTGATTTTTTTGTGTGTGTAATAATCTGCTTCTGTTCCTACTGATGAGGATCCAGTGTTCCTCTTTCTGACCTTCCATGTTCACCAGCCAATCAAGCCTGAACACTTTCAGCAGTGTTAAACTTCACAGCTATTTCTGTTACTCTGAGGTCTGTCCCCATCGATTTTTAAAAAGTCAGCATGCCAGGAATTCATGTCAGATGTCAGCAAGCTTCAGAGTCACCAACGATAACCTGCTGTCTCAGCACATCGTGGCAGAGCATAGCATTCATGTTGTTCTGTTCCTGATTGTCTAGTGAATTGGGAAAACATTGTGCAAAATACAGAGGCTTCACTGGTGGGAAAAATTGCTGAACAGCACCTGCATAGTAAAGCAAGACCATCTGCTTATTTCCCTACCCCCTATTCCTGTATCTTGGTATCTGTCTCATTTTAGTCAGACAGGATCATGCAGCTGTTTCCATGAGAATAGATATGTATCTGTGCAAGGGAGAGAGAAAAGAGAGAGAGAGAAATCAAGAGCTGGACTGTGTTTTCATACAACATGGAATTTCCCCCTGGAACTGACAAGACACCAGTAAGGACAGGAATTCATCAGTGCTCATTAAGCTGACTGGGCTATTTATCAAGAAAACATACACATTTATGATTTTGTGTAGTTTTAAATCCATCTACTTTAACCAGAAAGGGCTGATGGGATGTAAACCCTTCTTTCAGAGCATAGATCTTTTTTTTCTTTTTTTTCTTTTTTTTTTTTTTTCCTAAGTGAGACTGGAAGAGATCCTTCTCATTATCCTTATTTATTCCTGTTTCTAAGGGTGGCAGTTTTTTTATTTGCTTGTATAGCATGTAGCAGTGGTTGCTGTCACAACCACTGTATTAGATCCAATGAGTTTATTCCAGGTTAGTAATTTTTACACCCTAATGTAGGTACAGCCCTTGGACAGTAAGAACACCTTCTGCCTTTTCTTTTTTGTTATATGACACCTGAGAAAGTAATGCTGCACTAAAATTTAGCAACTTCTGCAGTTGTGGGAGCAATTGTGCTCTTCCTTACTGGAGGTTTCATAAACCTATTCACTGTAACATTCTGGTTAAACCGAAGACAGCTTGTATTGATTTTTTTCTTCCTCCTCTCCTCCTTTTTTTTTTTTTATTATTATTTATTCCCTGTGCTTATCCATGTGGAGGACAAAGAGAGTATCTAACTAAGTATTTTTCCCTTAATCAGTCTGCAAGAAAAGGAGGGTTTCAGGGTCAGTTACAGTGCAAGATGCCTTTTATGACCTCTATCATCCTGCCTATTTCTTCTGCCTTAAGAAGAGAGGTTTTTTTCCATGACACCAATTATGATACACTCTCTCACACAGGATTTTTCCATTCGGGCTTGTATTTGCTCTTACAGTGAAGTCCCAGATCTCCACCAGCATTGTTTTGGTGATGTGAGCTCCTGACCTTTGGGAAACTAGCCTGAACTTCATGAATTCCTTCATCCCTCACTTCACTTATTACAGCTGGTGGTTACTATTTGTCTTATGCTGTGTTAGCAAAACTCTGTGCAGATGGGGAATATAGATTTCTTCACTGAGGCTAAATTGGCAAAATATATAATGCAGTATCAATTGCCCTTGGTGCCCCAAATTCCTGCCTTTGTTAACTAGGCTGCAGCAACTGTTGAAGTTAATCTGTCTGCTGGCTGGGGAAAGAATGTCAGAAAAAGTGAAGGTGCCTCTCTCAGATTTTGTCCAATTTATCCTTTATTTATTTGGTGTAGTTCCTGACTGCAGTGTTACTTAAGGTGCTTGTGTGGTTTAAAGCAGTTATTCTCACAAATCTCTCCTGATGTAAGGTAGCACTGGGTTCATTATTTACATAGAGATATTGAAGTTGCATGAATTGCCAGATTTTACATGACATCCATGACAGGTATTTGAAACTCAACTTTTTGACCAAGCTGGTGCTCTAACCTCAGATTTTCCTAACTTAGGGCAGAAATACATGTTCAACTTGAAAGCAGCTGAAATAAGTTTAGGATGTTTCTGCTTCATGTTTGTGTGTTCAGCTGAGGTTAACACAGCCTGTTGAATAGAACTTTTTCATTTGCCCAATTACTGAAGGTGGTAGGCTTGATGGCCTCAAGCTGTGGGGACAATAACTTCTAGGTGAAGGTATTTTATAGGGGAGGTGTTGTGTGTATGCTTTGAAACCTACTATTTCTCCTTACAAAACAGAATTTGAAACATTCAGAGTTTATTGGAATTATATTTGGGGGGGGGGGGAATTAGACAAAATCTTTCTGAGTTTGTGATAAGCAAAAAAAGGTCCCTTTACACAGAAACATGAAGTGGAAGCAGGGATGTTCTGGAGATAGTAAAAGAATTCCTGCTCTTTTGTACTTTATGTTGTCTCTGTGCCTGTACATGCCTTTATGAGTTACTTTATCCAGTGGTTATCTTTTTCTTCCAAATTCAGCTTTGAGCTGATATCTCTGTTTATCTTTGTATGTCTTTGTTGTAGGAGTCTCTTGACAGCATGGTTAGAACTGGTTCAAGGTTACTTTAGATGGTAAGTTTAATATTTTGGTGGATTAAAAAAAAAAGGCAATATCCCAGTCTTCTCTTTCTTGTCCAGTGACATTCAGCTGACTTGTGACACTAACAGTCATCAGTGCAGACTCTCCCCCCGCCTTGTCTTTGTGCATTAAAGAAATTTCACCTTCAAAAAGTTTTAGAAATTGTCCATTGCACAGGGTTTTTTTAATGTGCAAAGCAGTGTAATATGGTTATACCTCCTGCCACGAATGATCAGATCCTTATAGCAAACATTACTGACATGACCATAATGTGAGAAAATGAGATGGGATCTGTAATATTTGGAGTTTGGACCTATGGTAGTATCTTGCTTGCCTCTTTTTCACAAATTTGGTGGTTTAGTGGCCTTTCACTCTGCTTCAGCTGTTAAAACTGCACTCAAAAGGCTGTGCTCCTGGTGTGAGGCCACCCTCTTACTGCCTGAAGCACAGACTCAGAAATACTCCTCTCTTAAGAAGAGACCCAGTCCCTATGTGCTGTTGGGCCCTATTCTGGCAACTAGCTCATAAATCTTTCACAAGATATCTCTACTGAAGAACAGTTACATCCTGTCTGACTCTAGCTCTGGCTTGAAAGGTTATCTACATGTCTCCCTTAAGAGCTACTGCCCTTTCTTAGCATCCTCTTTAACACCAGAAAGTCTCACACACCTGAAACAGTGTTTTAGTCAGTGCAGCTGTGGAAAATCAGCAGGAATGCCTCTTGGGAGAAGAGGCTTTACCATGAGAAGTGGTGTCTGTGAGCACTGGTGCTGAGCTTTGTTCACATATGGGATATGAATGCTGAGGAAATGTCTCCAAGGTAAGCAAATTCTGGTGGTTTTGGTTTGTTATTTACAGACTACTTCAGCCTCAAGATTACAGTCTGGAATGAGAAAAGGGTCTCTCTAGAAGGGAAAATTATGAGAGTCCTTTAGTGTTAGAAGAGCAAATGATCAAAATGTTTGGTGAGAGATAACAGATGGATGTCAGTCAATTGTAGCAGCAAGAGGGAACAGAGAGACATTTCTGTTTAGTGTGATAAACAACATCTTGAGTTGGTAGTGCTGTTAGTGTACCATATACCAGAGATGGCTTGCTGTCTAATTTCAGGAGGTGCAAAAGCTCTTTCTTTCCCCACAATAGTCAAAGCCACTCAAGAGTTGTCTTCTTGACCTGTGTGGTGGCCTGAGGATTGGGTATAAGTAGAGGATTGGGTACAGGCAGTGTATTGTTGCTCTTGCTGCTTTGTTAAGCACAATTTCTCTGTTGCTCAACTCCTTTTTGGGACAAGAGGAGCTCTGTTGTGTCACAGAATAGGTCTATTTGGCTTATGACTGAGTATGGAGGTGTGGGTCACCTAGTCCTTTGGGTTTCTGAGATGGCTCTGTACACAATCTCAGTTCTGAAACATTGCCAAAAGACAGACTGAATTTATGGGGGAGAGGAGAAGAGAAATGGTGGCAGGGCAGAAACCAAGTGAATGCATGGACAGAAAAGGGTTTTTTTTAAAGCTTTCCAGAGGCTAATCAATAGATTTACCTTAGGATGAAAGTGGACTTAGACCAGCAAGTTTTCACCATGTGCAACATTCTCCACCTGTAATTCAAGGCCTGTTTATGTTAATGCCATGATGGTCAGAGCAAGACAACATGTAACACAATACTGCTCTGCTGCTTACAGCAGCTGGTGGTTATCTATAATATTTATCCTCTTTACAACACTCAGGTGTGAATTCTGAAGTGAGTTTAAGAAGTTATAACTTTCTTTTCTCGTTATTTATTGATTTCAAGAATAATAAATAATCTTTTCTTTTAAAGACTACTGCATTGCAGCAATGCTAGCTATCCACCAGTAACAAAGATTAGCATGTGCAGAATTAAGCATGGGCTATTAAAGTAAATTCTTCTCTCAGGGCACAGCTGTTAAGTCATTGAAGGAATAGTCTCCATTGTTTGCAAGTTGCTCAGCTCTGGTGACTGCAGTGTGCTCTGCAATGCTCTTTCCAAAAAATTATGTCCTCTGGTGAGGTAGGAAAGGAACATTTCATGATGCTGGTTATTAAGCTTTTATTGTTTCTTTATTCCCTATAGTTTGCAGCCACAGCACTAGTTGAGCATTAGTTTACAAAGGGGCTGACTGCCCCAAAGCTTTCACTTGCACAACTCTGCAAGTGAGAAAGAATAAAGCTTTCTTCAAAGCATCCCCTGCTGGAGCTGCTCACAGTTGAAAGAGTAGCTCTGCAAGAGGAGTGTGGCTTGTCCAAGAGGTTGGACAGACAGATCTCCCTGAGCGTTTGGTTCTCTAGAAAGGGGCAGTGTCTGTGCACAAATTGCAGCAGGATGACACTACATGTTGTGGTTATGTACCACAGCCTGGTTCTTGGAATTGTGCTGGGAGCTATCTCTCACCTGAACTACCAAGCAGAAATAGAACTTGAGAACTCTAATCTTCTGCCTTGCCCTTTCCTGCAGCTGCTCGTTAATGGGTTCAGTAAAATTGCTGTGATCTCCTAAGAGTGAAAGACAGGGTCTCTGCTGCTATTTGTGGAGGGAGTTTCTTCTGCTGCTTGAAAGATTTATAACTGGTTTTCTAAAAGGAGAAAAAAAAAGGGGGAAAAAAAGCTCCTTACCATCTGGCCATAACCTTGTACAATATGTTACATTTCAAACTGTAAGGAATTTTTTATGATCAGGTTATAATTTGTCAACTGCTTACAGATCTTTAAGTTAAAAATGTGTGGTGCAGAATAAAGCTGCTCTGCATATTGTTTTCTAAGATGAGGAGAAGAAGGGAGGGGAAAAAAGACACTTGAAAGTGTTTTAATTGCACAGGGATGTCATTGCCTCTAGCAAGAGTTCTCCTGCTTCTGTCATAAATTTTTCATATTGCCTCGTGAGAGTGAAAACTGGAAACTTTACCCTCTAAGTGAAAGTCGATGAACCTCATACCAGCCTCAGATCCCAGTAGCCTTGCACTCAGGAATATTAATTTAATTAAGATCGCTACAATAAATTCTGGGAGGGAACTCTCCTGGCACCTAAGGTAACTCGTGCAAAGACGGAGGGAAATAAAACAGCACAGCCAGATCTGATGGGGGGAGATACAGTAGTACAATGTCCTCAGAATAGTTGTACACTTACCAGAAGTGACAGCTAAGAGACATGTGAGACCTCCTAAAATAGACGACAGAGGCTTTAGCTGGGAAAAAGCACACGATTACACATAGTGCAATCATTTTATTTTCGTTACACAGACCCATCTGTACTCTGAGAAAACAACGCAAAACATTGCTAAGATTTGCCCCTCCCCTAGGGGGAAGCAGGGGACAGCGTATGTGTGCTGTTTACCCTAACAACGATCACCCAGACCTGTAAGACCAGGAATATGCTGCTTTGCAGTGGCCTCTGCGATGAGGAGCTAATGAGGTGCCTTCACTCTGTGCCCTTTATGGAGGAAGGAAGGAAGGAAGGAAGGACAGAGCTAAAAGCCGTGGGCTCACAGTCCTTCGAGTCCTTTTAATTTCTTGTGCTAGATTAGAAAGTTAGGATTAATTAGAATTATATCACAGGAGATGGTTGTCCTGCTTTACCCAGGTGAAGACAAGGGTTGTGCCACTGCAGTGGAGGGTATTGTGTCTTTAAAGTCATGCAGCTGAGATCAGCTGAAGCTCCAAGAAGGGTAGCAAGCACTTAGCAATTAATACTTAATTTATTTCTTTTTCTCCTGAAGTTGGAAGCTTTGACCAGAAAATCAATGCCACAGAAGAGAGCAGGATTCTGCAGAATTCTGAGGAAAATGATATCCCCAAGTCAAACTATTTCACATTGTTGCCTATAAAAATAAACCATCGTTCCCTGAAAAGTGCAAAATGAAATGATAGGTTTAATAATCAGCCTTTATTTATGGCTTTTAAAGGCTGAGATTTGCTTAAGAGAGGGGTTGGGCAGAGTGTGTGTCACCACAGAGGGAGGTATGAGACTTCTGGTTTCAGGCTCTAATTCTGAACCCCAGGCTGTGTCTTTTTAATGCAGGTAGTTACTCTTTTCTTGGAAACTTCTAAAGTATTTTCTTTATTAGAAAATTTGGGTGCTGGGAGAAGAACAAACTGAAAATCAAGTTTTTCTCACCCTATAAATCTGTTGCTCTCTAAAATTCTAGAAACAGTCACTGTTTGCTGACCTCTCTCACACACAGTGCCATGGCTCAGCACCAGTTGGGCTGCTCTTCACATCATCCAGTTTGAACCTTGGTAGGGCCTTTTTACTTCTTTCTGTGTTTTTGATAGCTTAATTTTCTTGAGTAGGGGTAGTGATGGTATGATATGCTCTAGAACAAATGGAG
This sequence comes from Indicator indicator, assembly GCF_027791375.1. Taxonomy (NCBI): domain Eukaryota; kingdom Metazoa; phylum Chordata; class Aves; order Piciformes; family Indicatoridae; genus Indicator; species Indicator indicator. The sequence continues at coordinate 2,433,184 of NC_072031.1, forward strand.
GTATTGGATTCAGGTCCTTAGTATGAATTGTCTGCAGTGGGACTAATCACACTACAGCATGTGCTCTGGAAGGGGGTGAGGCTGGTTTTAGGCAGATCTGCTTTCAAGCTGCAGGCTGCCTGTGAAGCAAAAGATTATGGAATTCAATAGATAAAGTCTACTTTTGAACAGGATTTTTATTTTAATCATGAGATTTAAAAATTGAGTTGAACAACTAGGCTGACACAGACTACTCAATGGCTACAAGGATGCTAAAAATAAAGCAGCAAGAAGTAGGAAATAGCCAGTGGTGTGTCTTGGATGTTTTGGGATTTTTTTTTTTTTTTTTTTTTTTTTTTTTTGTTTTTTTTGCTTGGCTTGAGTTTTTTGTTTTGTTTTGGTGGGGGTTTTTTGTTTGTTTGTGGGATGATTTTTTTTTTGGGGTGGAGTTGGTGCTTGTGTTTTTTATTTTATTTTAAATTAAGTAAGCTTGGATGTAGTATGATTTTCTTTTTGCCTATTTCTCTATCTGCCCTTTGCTAAATGGCACAGTTCAGTAAGATGCATAGATTGGTGTTACTGCAGGTATTGTAGAGCTCTTAGCTACAGTACCTCTTCCTTCAGGGTTTACTTGCAAAAGGGCAACATAGCCAAATGTGATATTTAGGCTCTGGCTCCTATTAAAAGAAAACAAATGCAGTGCTACAAGAAGGCTCCCTTATTTCAAGACAACCTATGGCTACTTTAACAAGTCAAAGATTCTTTTTGAGTTTTAGATTTTATCTATGAAGATACTAGGCAGGAACTAAAAGACACGTAAACATTTTCCTGAATAATCTTGCAGTCACTGAGTATCACCAATAAAAACCAATAAATGCTGGTCAGTGAAGTGGCTGCAAGGTTCAAATAGAATTATCCTTTTTTTTTTTTTTTTTTTTTTTAAATCTGAGCCTTGCCTTCTAGTGGTATTAGAGCAACCCTTTATATTGTCTGAAAGAATGATAATTAATTCTGTTCTTGTTAGTGCTGTAATACCTTTTGAACAGTTCTTTGAAGCTGGATGTATGTGTACTGCCTTGAGAATGGGGTAGGCCTAGTCTTCCATCTATTTAAGATATAATCCTTCAAAATTCCCAGTTAATGTTAAATCCACAGAAACCATGTTCAGTCCCTCACCCCTCTTCTTGTTTGGTTTCCATAATTCAACCCATTCAGGAGTCAGATCTGTGGTGTTTATTGCCATTTCTTACCTTCTGAGCAAAGAGAAGGACGTTTCAGGTCATTCTTTGAAGGGAAGGCATGCAGTGGTATTAAGTGAAAAAATAAAGACAAAATGTAGTAAAGCAACAGACAGTTAGAAACTGTTATGGAAAAAATAGGTGTTTTCTTACTAGTCTCACAGTACTGTTAATAATGATAGGCACTTTTGAATGGGTAAAGGGGATGTTGCAGAAGCATAAACATTCAATATTCTGCTTCCAAAACACACCAAATGGGATACCACTTTTTTTTCCCTGCTGATTTTCTTTTGTGATTATTATTTTGTTTGTTTGTTTGTTTTTAAAGGGGGACAGGAGGGGAAGAAATGTTTATCATCAGGGCAAATAGATTTTTGTTTTATTTGAAAGGTTGTTCTGGGTGGTACTTGGAAAAACATAAGAAATTTAGTTGCTGCATTTCTAAGCAATTATTTCATGTTAAAGGGTTCTAGTGCTTTTTCAGCAAAACTGTTTACTTTCTGCCTTCTTTATGGCATTTACTATTATTCTGAGTGTCTTAAATATTTATATTTGGAATAGGCATCAACTGTCATCCTTCACTGCAAGTGAAGACACCATTATCATTCATGTATGACTTCAGGAATTTTCCTATAGGCTTTTTGAGTTCAAAATTATAATCCTGACTTTTGATCTTTTGGAACTAACTCTTCTCTCCATTCTCTTTCTAGCCACTTTAAATATTGCATTCTGAACAGAAACTTTCTGTCTTGTGAAATAGTTAGTGACTATCCTGATGCACTTGGGTAGGTTTGCCAGCTGAAAGATGCAACACTTGTGAGATAACAGAGTTATGAACTGGCTTTGAGATACCTTTCATCTTTCCATGCATGTGTGTTTCACATGCTACCCCGTAATTTCTCTGCAGCACGTGCAATCTTCAGTGTGTATATATATATTCACACTGATGCCTATACAACTTTTCTCTGTATCTTTTTACTATAATCCAATAAGACTCTAGGGGTTTTTCACTACTAGAAAATTTTCTGCCAAAATCTATTTCTTCTTATTTTTTACTTTGATAGATTGTCTCTCATTTCTTTGCTCTCTCTTTTTGTTCCCCCCCTATAAGATACTTTATGATTTCATTTTAGTATTTTTACTTTCTTATCGTGCAACAATATAAAATGGAAAATGGAGGTGTGATCCTGAGGTAGTCATACCATAAGGGTTTTGCTTTTAACAAGAGATAATACAATGTGTAGAAAATACGAAAGAGGACCCAAGGTCTCCAGATCATATTGGTTAATAGATTGGCCCCTGGGACCAGAATCAATCTTATTAGTCTTGATCACTTGTGGGGGTGGTGAGTGGCTTGCTGAGCTGGCATGTTCCAGCACATTCAAGAGGAGCAGAAAGCTTGGTACCTGTGACACATCTGTTAGTAAGAATTGAAGTTTGCTTCACTACAAATGAGTCTCATTTTTAAATGCTCATTCAGATAAATGTTTAAAATATATTTCTTCTAGAAAGATGTCAAAAAATGTCTATGCTGGGGCTGAACTGAGTGGTCAAAACTGGCCACATCTTTCTTAATTCTTTGCTATGTAAGTGTGTTATTTGAAGTAGGGAAAGGGGGAAATGTCCTGAATCTGGGCCTTTGGCCAGAGCAGAGCCCACAAGATTAATTATTTAATAAACAAAGCAGGATGATAGTTCGCAGTAAACGTGGTGGGTTTATTTATTTATTTTTAATGAGCTATCATACTGGAGTTGAAGAATGCTGTCAGAGCTATGAGCTGCCTGCCCTGAGGGCACTGATGGCTTTCAGTGATCCTTGACAGCTTTGTTTGGCCGTAATCACCCTCTGCCCCTGGACCAAGGAGGCCCGGGATGCTCAGCCCCAGCTCCTGGCCAGCCCTGTCGCCGGTGCACACACTGCGGCTCCTCTCCCTTGCGTGCTTGTGACAGGGCTCTCCTCACACAGACCTCTGGCTTGGGTCACTGGCTTGGGTCACTAGCTTGTGTGGGGCTGTCGCTGGTCCCTGCTGGTAGCAGGGCTCTCCTGCAGCCTTCAAAGTCAATTCAGACATTTGGGCTAAGTGCTGTTTTGAAGGTGAAAGGTTTCATAGTTTCACCTCGTTGGCAGGCAGCCTGTGGGTCTGCTTGCCCTCTTCCCCCAGCCTTGCCTGCCACTTTTCTTCCCCTCTTCCCCAGCTGAGGGTAAAACGCTAACAAAGCAGTCAGTGTCTTCCCCTCAGACGGGTCTTTATTTTCCCCTCATCTTGCTATTGTGTTGGCAATTCCAGCTGCAAACGTTGTGTTTGACCTTCAGTAAGGGAGCCTGGTGATTTGAATTCATTTCAAGCAGTTTTCTGACAGCAAGCCTTAACCAAAGCTCTTAAGGTTTCCCCTACAAAAGCCTCATGACAGCTTTGCTTGAGGCTTACAATGGTCAATGCAAGTGGAAGTATTTTATAAACTGTAAATGGCCTTATTAACTTTCTTGCAATACTGGTCTTGGCTAGGCTAAGTCTCAAGAGCTAAAGCAGGAGCCCCCTACACTTCAAAAAGGACTCTTCTGACAGGATAATGTCACAGAAGATGGAAATTAATTTATATGGAATTCTGTGAATTAGTCAGGGTTTCACCCTTTTTCTTATTCATTCATTGTGGCCAGAGCCAGGCAATTGTCAGTTTTCCTGGTAAAAACAGTGGTTGCATTATGGATACACTACTGTGCTTGGCCACACTACTATCAATGTGGTAAAGCAAAGAGCAGCCTCGTGCCTTGTCCTGCTTTGGCTGATGGGCAGCATTTTTCTTGTCCCATTGTATCTAAGGAGCATCCTCAGAACTGTTACCATTACATTTTCTCCCTTCAGAACTTGTTCCATTCTTAGACTTACCAGCTTGCAGTTATACAACTTGATTTTGTATTTTGGTTTTTAAATTCAACATTTGCTATTCTCCAGCTGTACAGTTACAATTCCAACATCAAAGCTTATTTAAAATGCCTTGAAGCCAAATGAGTGACTTTGGAGGAAATAGGCTGATCCAGCAGTTTACAGCTAGTTGTGAGGTCAGCTTTGGATCCTTTTGTCTATTGCATTTTATATTTCTTTGGGTTCGTGGCCCTGGTGCCATTTATAGCAGAACTCATATTCTTCATGGCTTCATTTATTTTATTTTAAACTGTTTATATTACAAGACCAAGGTTGGGAATGAGATATTTCTGTATAGAAAATATTCTAACAGCATACCTCTACAGTATTTCCAATTTTGTTTTGAAAACTACTTTGTATTTGAAGTTTGGAAACTTTATTACCTAATGTAGGAAAGCAATGGTAGAAATTGTTGAGAAACAACAGACGGATTGGCACCATGTGTTTTTATTATATAAAGTAATGGGAAAGTTTTCTTTGTCAGGCATTTTTCACTTAGGAATTAGAATCAGATAAAATATTGAACTTCAACTTTGGCAGAATTCCAAACAAAAACACTTTTTCATTTATAGCAGACAATGTGTTCTACATTGCTTATAGCCACTAGGGCTGGAAGGAAGTCAGAGAAAATTTGGGATGAAGATATCAGTTAAGGTGAATAAGAAAAATTTTCATCTTCTTTTGAAATTTGAACAGGATTTTAACATAACCTTTTAAAGTGTTTGTTAGCTTGAACAACTTGATACAGAAATTCTCAGCGTGACTGATCAGAAGAGTCTTGCAATAGTGGCATATTGAGAGAACCTACATGACTTTTAGTTCACTTTCTGGTTTTAAACCAAACCTCTAAGTATTCCAAATGTTTTTCAAACCGACCTAAACCCACATTATTATATGGTTATTCTAAATTCGTCTACTTGTTTTCCATCTTGGGGAAAGGTAGGCTCTGTTCTGAGCTCACCTAGCAGTAGGAGCTTCACTTGTCTCAACTGTTCTGGGGAGCTGCTCTTGCACATGGAGGAGAAATTGAGCAAACCTCAGGGTATTCCAAAGATGCTTCACAGAATCCTAGAATGGCTTAGGTTGGAAGGGACCTTAGAGATCATCTGCTTCAACCTCCCTATCATGGTCAGGGACACCTCCCAACTAGACTCAGCTGCTCAAGGCCTTATTCAACCTGGCCTTGAGCACTACCAGGAAGGAGGCATCCACAACCTCCCTGGGCAGCCTATTCCAGAGTCTCACCACTCTTGAGCTGAAGAACTTCCTCCTAAGATCCAGTCTAAACCTACTCTCTTGCAGCTTAAACCACTCCCCCTTGTCCTGTTGTTAGACACCCTTATGAAAAGTGCCTAATGTTAGCAATGTTTTAAATACATTTTAAAAACAGTGTGTTTGAAATTAAAAGAGATTCAGACGATCCAGAGGAAGCAGGTAATGCAACTGTAGCAGTCTTGCTTAATATACAGTCCCTGTTTTTTCCTGTTTGCCTTCTGAACCAGGAGTACCAAGGAGGTTTATGCTGCTTGCTGTTCAGGTAGAATTCTAGGTAGACCGTTCTGTTCTAACAAGGCATGTGGTATGCCTCCCCTTCTTGAAATGTTTGTAAATAGGACTGGAATTATTTTGGTGCTGATATGTGACATTTTACAGGAATCTAGAGCAAGTTCATGAAACTCCAGGTGGGCTGTCCAGTGACAGCACTATATTTCACTGCGAGTGCCAATTTCCCAGCACAAGCTCCTAACCTTTCATGAGCATGCCCGGGGAGACCTGTCAAAATCTGAATGTCCTTCTTGCTCAGCTCCTTCCCTCTGTAATTTCCCCTTGTGGATGTTGCTATCAAATCCAATACAGCTTTGGAAAAAAACCCAAAACTATTCCAGCTGATTCTATGGCAAGAGAAATACCTTTTTAGAGAAGCTTTGAAAGTTGTAACTTGCTACCTTCTAAGCAACTTGGAAACACTTACGTTTGGATGTTTTATAGACAGCACAGGTATTCTGGATTATGTTTTCAGGAAACTTAATGCCACTTTATATACCTGGTGAGCTTGCTTTTAAGGAGAGCACTGTGGGAAAAAATTGAAAGCAGTGTTATTGTTGATATGGGAACCATACCTTTCATGCAACCTGTTTTCTTTCTCTTCCCTGCAGCAATTCAGAAATCTCTGTAGAAATCTCTAGAGGAGACTGGAATGTAGCTGACTTCTCTCAGAGTAAGCATGCAGATGATATGCAGAACGCATTTGTGATCTGTCATTTCCTAAACATTTGATTTTGCACAGTCATCTATTTATATGTAAACACCTTGCAAGCCCTCAGCTACAGTTTAAGTCTCTGTGAGCTGGCTGCCTAGAGTCCATGGAAGCCTTGGGGGTGAAACCAAGTATGTGTCACATGTAAAGCCCTTGGGTCAGTTAACATTAAGCATTCACTCACCTGAATGTTACATACACAAATTTGAGAAGGCTTTTTAAACGTTAGCTTGATGTGTGATGTGACAGTGCCTTGTGATGCTTTATTGCCTAGGCTATAATGTTAGTGTGGGCAACTGATTCTTTCTGAGTAAATATGCTGCCATGCAACCATAGCAGTGTTGTCTAAAGGTGTCAAGTTAGGAAACCAAAGTTGGATTCAATCTGAACTTCCTACCAGAAAGTGCACTTAAAAAATCATTTTGTCTTGGTGGAGTGCTACCCCACAGGCAGGAACACTGGGTTTGTGCTCTCTTTCATTTTGCTCATATGTCCAGTGATGAAAATCAGACTTTGATCTGAGGACTCCTTGTGGTTCTAGCTGAAGCACTCTTTCTGCCATCTATAATAGCAATTTGGTCTGCAAACCTGACTAATTAACATGATAAAATATTTACTGTTCAGGGTTTTAAGAAAGTAACACTGCTTTAAAGTTCTGAAAGAAATATCTTTTTTGTTGTTGCTGTTGTTAGAGCTAAGTGGATAAATTGCTCAAGGCACCACATGCTTAGAGAATTGAGGCTAATGGAATGACCTCAGTTTTGTAGCGTTTCACTACCTGGTAGAATTAACCTAGAAGACGCTTTTAAGAGGCATGCTTTGTGCATTGCGGTTCCCTCTGCCTTTTTGCCCGTGAAGAATTAAAATGCTAGAGCTCTTGTATTGTTCTTAGCATACAACAGAATTTACCAAGGAAAAAAACCCCAAAGCATTCATTTCAAAGAAACAAATTCCCTGCCAGATACTCGATTTCAGAAACTTTCAGTGGAGAGAGGAAATACTTATCAGTGCTCTCTGCAGATGGAAAGAAACTCTGATTTAATTAGGATTTGAGCTGATGCATGTGTGTGACAAAAGCGTGACCTGTATATGTGAATCTTTATTTCTTTATTTCGGGTGACTGAATCTGGAACTGACTCCGAGCTTGTGACATAATTAGTACAATAGTGCAAATCAGCCATTTTTGAAAAGAGTAATTTACTCCATATGCAGCTTCTCAGCAAGAGCCCTCATTAATCAAAGAAGGCCATGTACATCAAAGTGTTCCTTGCTTGCTACAACAACATCCATCATGCAGCTAGTAAATGTGCTGTGGCAGGGTTTGATAAATATAATGCCTTTGATGTGCTGATAATTCTGTGTATTGGCATGCTGCTGCCTGGAGCTCCCTGGGTATGCACAAAAATTTAAACCAGCCCAGGTCTCTGCTCTAAAGTTGTACCTGGGCTTGCTCTGAACTCTCTCAAAAGCCAGCTCTGTCTGAAGTAGGACTCAAGTGCGTTTTCACTCTCACTTAGGATTCAATGGGGGCATTTTTTTCATCTGTTTGTTTTTAATCTAGGTTCCCAGATGCTACAAAATTCCTTTGTGGATATGTTTATGTATAGATACAGCTTCGCTGACAAGAGCTTCTGTTTGTTGAGACACTTGTATTTAACATAGTATATTCATTATTCTGGATGAATGTGCAGTAGAGATTTAGTGTAAAACTCTTAAGAGGCCTCATATGATGTGCAAAGATAAAGCATAAAGTGGCAGAGATTGGAGAGGACATGGTCTTATGGAAAAAAAATCATAAATAATCTTTGTTAGATGAAAGTGATTTTGTGTTTAGGAGCTCAGTCCTCCATGCACATAGAATGTGATCCATTTGTTTATATTAATTCACTGCCCTCTCTACAGTTTGTCTATTGACAGAGTGACTGAAAACTCATCTTCAGCAAATAACAAAAGTGATTACATTTGAAGATTTGTGACATGTCAGAGAAGGGAACTCAAATTTTTGCTCTGCTTAATGCAAATTGTGGTGTTTCAGATCTTGAATCCATATAGAATAGTAGCTGGGCTCTGGAAAACACTACTGGTGTGTTTTCAGTTACACTATTTACTGAATTATATTTTAATTAATTTATTGCATTAAATTCAGTGGAAGGACAAATGCAAACTGAGAATTTTCACCTTGACCATGTTGTAGGTACAGTATATCAAGTCTCCATTTATTTGTTTCCTCACAAGTTGCAGTAGCTTGCTTTCCACTGATGCTCGCATTTTTTTTCCCAGGGCGGGGTGTGAAAGTAAAGCAGGGAAGAGGCTTACAGAAAAGTCCTTGCCCTTTGGGTGTAGCAGAGCCCCTCAACAGCTGCCACCTCAGCCTGTGGTTTAGAAGAACATCTGCCATCCTTCCCTCCTCCATCATATGTGGCTTGTTGGGGGTTGCAAGACTAGTGCAAATGGACAACCTCCAACCCTCTCCTCCCACCTTCTAGCCTGATCAGTCTTTCTTTACCTGCCTGGGCATGTGGTGGCCCTTAAGTGTGATTTATGGAAAGCAGGGGCAGACATAACCTGCCAGTGGCATGAGTCATTTCATTTACTCAAGGTATCTGAGTGTTTCTGTATTATGAGATCTCATCTCGCTGCTCCTCTGACAGTCTTAACTTTTCTAGGCACCTCTAGATACTTTGGGCAAAATTTGTCAGCCTCATAGTCTAGGTGGAAACTGGTGGGAGGGAAGGGAAATGAGACTGACAGACAACAGAGCTTTGGCCATTCTGAATTATCGCTGAGTCCTGATCCTCACGTTAGGACTTCTAAGGGTTACTGCAGCATGATTAATTGGAGGGCAGGAGAGAACTGTCTTGCTTTATGGTTTCATGCTCATGCCATTGTTACAGGGTAGGGGAAAATCCTGAACAAAGCCTTTTGGTCACCTGACTCTTGCATATGTTTGGTGCAACAACATTTGCTAAATGTGGTCTTCCTGTGAAAGTATGTGGGCCACTGAATGCCAAGAAGCTTTCCAATGCATCTCAATTAAAATCCCAGCTGTGCTGAACAACTGTGTGCTCCTCCATTGTTAACGTTTGTAGAGTGTTCAATCATCCTCTAAATGTGTCATTTGTTATCTCGGATAGCTTGCAATAAGAAAATACTGAAGGACTTCAAGGAAGAGTGTATGAGCTTTGTAAACATCCAGAAAATGTTAAATACTTTGCCTCTCCTTTGCTTAGGGTTTTGGTCGTTTTTTTAAAGTTAGGTGACAATTGAGATCTAATTTGTGTGTAGTTTATGGCATAGCAATTGCCTCCTAGGAAAGTAAAACTGAATGTGAACAGATCTTTTTAAAAGTGGAGAAGAATTTCTAAAGGAGTCTTGTCTGGAACATACTCAAATTATACTCCAGGCAAGCCAATAAATACATCTCAGTGGAAACAGTATTGATAAAGAAGGATACCCTCCATTAGTTTGTAGCCCAAATGCTACTGGCTGCACACTTGCTGTGTGCTTGTTATGGCTGGAATGTAGCTGGTAAAACACAAATGCTGATGCTTTGCCTCCTGTGTTTTGTTGGTTTGAATACGCATCTCTGATGTGCAAAGCAGGAAGAACTGAGAATAGAGCACTGCTTGCGCTATTGCTTCTCTGTAAGCTATCTCTGCAATTAAATATTAAGATGTAATTAAAATAAGAAGAATGAAGAGTCACTAAAGTTTGCCTTGGCTTTTCTCTTTCCTGGTGTGATCTCTGGTGTTCTTGGATATTGAACACCACTTAAATGGCAACTGACTAAACAGCTCTGGAATAGCTGGGGCTCATATGAACAGTGTCTGTACAGATAACAGATGAAAAGCCTTTAGCTTGTACCACTGTATCATGTAGAAGAAATCTTGCATTAAAATTGCGTTCTATGTGCAGTGGGTTACCAGTACTAAATACCATAGCAAGAGGTAGTATTGGATAGGAAAAAGGATTTAAAGATAACTACAGCAGATGTACCAGTAGACTGCGTAGTCTCTGCTTTATGTGAACAGTGGAAATCAACGTGATGCCTTAGCAGCTCCTAATCATCAATGAAATCAAATATGCCTTTATCAGCTCTGTTCTGAAGACTGAGATGTTTATTTTCCTGATGATAACAGGATAGCTTAAAAATCATGCAAGAACCGCCTCTCTTGCCCTTTTGTATCCCATCAGCTCCCATATGTCTATAAATACCTTCTTGATTGGCATCATATTTTTGAATAAAACTAGGAAAATCCAGGTCCTTTTTCCTCTAGTCACAGTGTCTGAAGCTACAACTTGGTCTTTTTTCCTTCCAAATAAAGCTACTGAATGCTTTAATAATTGCTATCAAGACAGTAATAGGTACATTTAAAAGGTATAATTTTGAAACTGTGTAACATCTGGAGAAAGATATCCATTTTAACGGAATAATCAAGTTAAACCATGATAAAAATATTCCAGTCTACCTTTTCTTTTTAAACAAATTCTAAAAGCATAGCAATTTAATCTCACTCTGTCAATCATTCGAATTAAACAAAGCCCAAAGTCTAAGATTTCAAAACCCTGAGAAGCCGCAAGAAGTGTAGCCATGTAAATTGCTTGAAGCTGACAGTGGGTTTGCCTTATAGCAGTTAGCTTGGTAACTTCTGATACCAACATAACAATCTTCATAAAAGCCAGGGGAGCCAGAGGATTCAAGTGAGTGAAGATCTCACAGAAAGAAATGCATGCTATGGCTACCCTTTTGAAAAGTGGCAGGTGATATTATTGGGTTTATTATCCAGCTTTGGATAGGTTAGCAATGATAGCTGAGTATCCATCCTCAGGCACAGGGTCTCCTTCAGGATGTGACCTACATCGAGAACATAAGAGATGAGCCCTTGTAAATCATTTGATTACTTCTCAAAATCTTCTTTTGCCTGTCCTGCCCCATTCAGTAGTAGTGGTGCTATGAGTGTGCCATCATTACATTAGCTACTGTGCAAAGTGTGTTTCACATGTTGGAAAAGTGGTGAGGAACTGAGAAGAAGCAGTGAGCTTTTCAGAGGAAGTGGAACATAGACAAGATGTGACAATTACAGTACTAGCCATGTTTCTTCTTGTAGTCACAGGTAAAAGATCCATTTAAGATTGTCTTGTATTGCATTTAAGGTTCAGGCATGCTCTACACAAAGGTGTATAGCACTGAAAAATTGTAACTTGCATTCATATATCAAAATAGAGAACACTGCTGTTGTTCCTCACTAATTTGAAGCTGTCAGCAGTCATTTCCTGAACTCAAAGCAAAGAAACTACTGATCAAAGTTTTCCCCTTGAGAGAGATGACAGCAGCCTGATTCTTGTCATTTTTTTATTTTCTTTTTTCTTTTAGATGATGAATATTTTATCTTGATCTGTGCATAACAGCACAACACCTATTCGCAGTGCAGCAGACACATTCATCAGCATATTGAGCCTGACTATTCAGTGCCAGGCTCTAGAGATGCCAGACAATTCCATACTTCTGCTGTATAAACATCTATTATTGTTATTTACCTACTTTACAGGCAGAATGCAAATGGTGACCCTTGCAGTCAAGTTTTGCTTCTTCCTTTGTGAGACCTTTCCTATCCACAGTCTGGCAGACTTGCATGTTGCCAGCCTAGGAGGTTCTGTCAGGAAAATATAACAAACTTTATTCAGGGAGAGGGCTGGACAACTTCCTGGGCAACCTGTTCCAGTGTCTCACCACCCTCACGGTCAAGAATTTCTTCCTAATAGTGTAAATCTTCCCTCTTCCAGATTAAATCTGTTGCCTCTCATCCTATCACTACAAGTCCCTCTCCAGCTTTCACACAACCCTTTCAAGTACTAGAAGGCTGCTATAGGATTTCCCTGAAGCCTTCCCTTCTCCAGGCTGCGCAGTCCCAAAATGTCATATTCTGAGGCCCCGCCTCTGGAGACATTCAAGATCAGACTCATTGTGGCTCTGGGCAGCCTGATCTTGCTGGAGGTGTCCCTGCTGACTTCAGGCAGCTTGGACAAGATGACCATTTAGGGTCCCTTCCAGCTCAATACAATCTGTGAATCTCCTTCATCCAAAGATCTGTTCCTGCTGATCCATACTACTAGCTAATGTCAATAAAGTCTAAGTCCATGAGTTGTGAAGATCTAGAACTGCATTTAATTTGTTCTTCAGTATCTCTTTGAGATAAGGCACAACTAGGTAGAGGTGAAAACATTGTATAAATTCCTTTTCTACAGTTGAGTTAAGCTGTGACTGAGCAGTGAGAACCCAGTATTGCTCAGATCTTGTTGGAGTTTATTGCAATATACTTTTTACAAGTAGAATGATGTTCTGTAATACAGAGGAAAAATAAATTGCATGGCGTGTGTTAGAGGATAACAATCTCATAGGCAGTATTAAAATACAACATTATTTGTCCAACTGTAACTGTCGACTTATTTTGTCAAATTATATTACGCTGGCATGAATTTACCGAGCAGGAGACTAAAGTTTATGGCTCATTAACAAAAACAGTTGTACACCTACACTGTAATTCCTGAAAATGTATTTTTCTCCTTTAGTACTGCATATACTATGTGGAATGACAATAATTACAGAAACTAATTGAATGAGATAGTCATAACTCTAAAAGTCATATTACTCATTTTGGAATGGTTTATTTCCTGAAATAAACAATCTTTACTGAGTGAACAGACATAACATCCCTTGAAGTTTATTAAACTCATTAAATTTCCTTAAATATGTTGAAAAGTGTCTGCTGTGCATTTAATAGAGGGTATAGATACATGCAAGTACGACATTCATAAAAGCTAAAATGCTTAAAATGAAATTTCAGTGAAGCAATTTTTCTCAAAAGTTTGTTTTTCTGTAGATAATGGAAAATGGAATAAGTTTTTAGGACTTAATAGCAAAAGTTTGTTGAAAAATGACATCTGTGTTTCTTGGTGGTGCATAGATACAGGTGATATCCTCACCCAATGGAAGTTTTAATAATTGCATGGTCAAAACAAATCAATCCTTCCTCAGTAATGCAGGCTCACACTCCCTCATCATCTGTCTCTTTGGGTGTGCAGTTACAGGTCTTCAATAAAGCTGAAGTTCTGAAAACAAGGGATGTGGATACACAAGCGAGCACACGCAGCATCCCACATCTCTCCCCAGGTCTTGCAGTAGTTTGTAGGAAACACCTAACACACTGCACTGGATGCTCCTCTATTGAAAGTTGAAGGGGTCAATGACAGCTCTGCAGCAAAGGCTCAATGTGGCATGTAGAGCTCTGCTGCTTGGGTGTAGCTGAACCCTTCTTGTGATGACAGTGCAACTGTGGAAGAAACAGCTTCAGAATGTTTCATTTCACTATCATGTTGTGAAGGCCCTTTCAGACAAGGCACAACTTTTTTCACGTCTTAGAGTGGAGAGGGGATGACTGTAGGTGGAGGTTTTAATGATGAAGAAGAAAAGATGTAGCATTTCACAACACTATAAGGAGGAATGTGGAGGAACTGTTATTTGTGAGTTTCTGCAGGGCTGTGCCTGTGAACCCTGTGCAACCTGTTCTAGGTGAACCTTCCCTGGAACAGGTGGTTTGGACTAGATGATCTCCAGAGGCCCTTTCCAACCCCTACCATTCTCTGATTCTATAGTTCCTGTTACAAAAATATGAGCGTATGATGGAGCATTTCTTGGCAAATTCAAGGCTGGACTTGGATGTGTCCACCTTTGCTCTCTGCAGTATCTTCAGAAACCTGGGGTTTCTAGTGAAGAGGTTTGGGGGTACATCAGGTAATCTAAGTTCTGCACTACTTTGTGGGGGGGTTGGTATTTTGTTTGTTTTGGTGTTTCAGTTACTGAGTGTTGCTTTCTGTTGGTGTTTTAATAAACAATGAAGGGTTGTATATAGGAGTTAATAATGAATCCAGCAATTCTCATTTCCAGGACTAGTTTCCCATTTCATTTGGAGATGTTGAATTCAGGCTCTTCTTAGCTGATAGGATAGCCTTTAATAGTAATGGACTCCTGTAAACCAGTGTGGTGTGTAATGTGTTTGCATACACCACAGCCCTGCTCTTCCCACTACAGCCTTCTGAGATTGCACTTGATTGTTGCTGTAGTGTGTTCACTTTCCATTGGCTTTTTAAATGCCTCCATTACTTTCAAAGGTTTTGGTCTGATCGCTGTGTGCTTTTACTGCAGGCTTGTTGTCTTCAGCAAACAGGAGACCACATTTAGAATAGAATTAAAAAAAAAGGAAAAAAAAGATCTTTAATCAACTGTCATCTGCTTTGCTCCACTTTGTAGGTTGGTTGTTTATAAAGCGATCGTGTGAATTTCCACCTGGTGGAGAGTCTTTTAATACAAACTCTTTTACTCGTCGAATTGCTTTCACTGACATTGATGCTGACAATCTTCATCAACATTCATCCAGTGTGTCATATAAAACACGGTGATAAATGGACCCTCACACCCTGGAGTGTTACACGGACAACCATTTTTCTCCACTTTTCTTTCTTTTACCAGTCACTATATCGCTGGACTGCAAAACCTAATTGTAGTATCTTCTGCTCTCCTAAACAAGCTCATTTTTCTCCAACTTAACCCATCAGAGATGCTGTCAATCAACGAGAAACATGTCACACTCAGATCAGGGTGGCAAAGAGCTCTAGTATTCAGGCTTTTCACAGGAAATACTTTAAACCATTTTGGATTCAAAAGCTAGACTTTTCTATTTGCAGTCTTACCAAGTGAATCCTAAAATTTTCATAGTCTGTCTTCAACAACCAATTGTAAACAAAACAGAGAAATATTAAGAAGAGGTTTGTAAAATACAAGAGAAAACTCCAAGGCTAAGTAGGAATTTCCTTCTAATCATCTGGAGTGTTGTACCTGGATACAGCCAATTTCCCTGTCCTATCACAACTGATTATAATGGAATGTAATAACCACTGGAAATTATATTAGTCTGTACTCCCCCTGTCTAAGGGGGGCAGAAACCTAAAGCAAGGGGATGGGTCAAAATAGGGTGACTTTGACTCAAACTCATTGGCTACAAGTATTCATTATAAACAAAATCTGTCAAATCTTTTCACTAATAAGGGTGTAGATCTTATTACAGCCTCGGGACAGTAATAAGTTATTCTCTGACATATTATGTGAATTTTATGTGCCTAGTCTATAAAAAGTGCAGTTTCCATAGCAATTTTGATACTTCTATGATACATGATGTGACAGGATGTACCATTTTTCCTTCTTCCGTGATAAATTGTCCCCACCACTCTCACTCACATGCTAGATTGCTGCTAGAAATCAGAATTTCATTTTGATGTCACAAAAAGCTAATATCAACAATTAGACTCAGTTGCACTTGCAAGAGTAACTTCTTTATTATTATTGCATTGTTTCATTACGTAAGTTAGCAATTTTGAAACCATAAATCAAAAATGAGAAGATGAAGTTTAAGAATTGGTTTAGAAAAATGTTAGAGATAATCCTAAACTTACAGGAGGAAGAAGTGTCCTATATTCATGTTGTGAATTCAAGAGTAGGTCTGGGCCATTTAAGAGTATCTGTCCACATTTCTTTGTTTCTGATCAGCATTTACAGATACCTAGAGGTATGAAAGACAGACATCAAACACCCTTGGTGACTAATGGCATCTCACTACAGATGTCGAAACACAGGTCTGAGATTTGCTCCAATCTGCTGTGAATCTCTTCTCCCCTTAGATTTGGGTGTAAAAATGACTGCCTGACCACCTCAGCTGGGAAATTAAAACTGGTGGACAAAGGGCTATCTATTTTGCTGCTTTAAGCTCATTCAGGTACCAACAGAACTGATGGAGCTGTTTGTTAGCTCCAGCTCTCCTTGGGACAGTTCAGGTGGTGGCACCATGCTCTAGGGATGACTGGAACGTGTTCCTTTTTGCCACAATCACTCAACCGCTATGAAGGGCTCTTGAGCCTGCCATGCACTATACGTTTTGTTTGGCTGAGGCTCTGCATCTTATCTGGAATAATAGTGATCTGGAGTGCTTGAAATTTCCAGTTAGTTCTGTTTGGTGGGGTTTTAAATGTTGCCATTCTTTAATATTGTTGCCGTTGCCCTGAAGCTCAGGCAAACTGATTTAGCACTGCTTTGGTGAAAGCACAAAAATAATATGGCCTTGTTGAGTCCTGAGCAGGTTAATTCAGGTTCCCCTGCCCCACTTTGCTCATTTGAAAATTTAATTCCTAGAATTACTCTCCTTGGAAGGTATTCCAAGTGTTTACTAGGTATCACATGACTTTTACAGAATCAGTAATGAGTCAAAATATATTTAGTAGTAAATAAGTAATGTAAGCAGTTTGCTAACATTGTGCAAATTTTAATAAGGGAAAATACAGACTGTGAAGAAATGGAGACACATTGTTAATATAAAGGCATTTTGGCACACACAAAAAAATATTCAAAATATTTCAGCCTTGCTTGTTCCATGCATATAAAAGCAGCTTTTCTTGAATTTCAGTCTGGTGGACATTGTGAGTCACTTGATATTTCACTTGCAATGTATCACAGTGCACTTTCAAACTAGAAGCATGATAACTCACTGCATTGTCATTATAACAGCTTCTTGTTTGGTAAAAGACAAGATCTTTCTCTGAAAGCCTCTCATGGTGAGGATAGCTTATTGGATGAGGAGGGGGTGCCTGAAACAGGGGATGTAGTTGTCTTGTAGGCTTGTAAATCTGGGCCCATGTATCTAATACTGTCTGTAAATATGTCTGGCATTAAAATATAATGTCAAATTACACAGAAGGATCACCAGGGTGTCTAACTGAGACCACACCATATGCTGCAGGAATTGAAATTAATTGGTAAGGTGAATTTTTCTGGTCAACATTTTTTAAACTGCGTAGATTGTAGGTTGCCAACCATGGCCACTGCTGCTTCACTTCTCATTAGTTCACTGTGCACTTTCCAAGTTACAGGTCAAAGTGGGTGGAGATGAAGCAGGAATAGGAGAGACATTCACTGCTAATGAATGTAATCTTAACCATTGAGAGAAGAGCTTGTTTCTGACATTTCTGTAGGTCTTGTGTCTGTTTTACTGTTATGCTACTCAGTGTATCATTACATCAGAATCTTGAGACTCTTCAAGGCTTAGGGTTTTTTATCGATGAGAAATGAACATTCTTTTGGTTTTGTTTTGCTTTGTGTGAGTGACTTTAGCTCCAGCATTTTTCTACCTGTACCGTTTCCACCAGTATGGAAAGTCAAGTAGCAAAGAAGTTCAGTAGATGGCTACCCAAAGGACATCTGAACCCCCAGATAAATAATGATTAGTGTTGTGGTAGGATCCCAAGACTGATCAGGAATCAGGTAACTCTTGTGTGCAGGGTTGAATTTCTTTTCTGTAAAGCAGATTTTTCAACACTTTTTTGGGGGCTAGCCATGTTAGTACCCAGTGTTGTTCTGGGCATGCCAATGCTTGTAATAGATCATATTAAGGTTAAAATACGAGTTTGCATGAAAATCTCATTGTTTGAAGTTATTAAATTGTACAATATAGAAGGCACATAGATTTACAGGTGTAATATGCTGTTATGTCAGAGAGCTGCATTGGTTTCTGTTCAGTATATTTTCAGTGAAAATTACTCATTCTGCATAAATATATGGATTAATTTGCAGAGCACTTGGAAACTTTAGATTTATGTTGGGTTTTATGCACTGCAAAGTATTGTTCCCTAGTACATACCAGTAATACTGCTTTACCTTGTTTTTTGTATTAAAAGGAGAAGTTGATCATTTCTCATTTATTGATTTAGCAGTTAATTGTATTGCTTTCACACACACAAAAAAGAAGTCACTAAGTAGGGTGTAATCCTATTCCAACAGGCTAACACAGATCCCAATTTATGAAAAGTGGAACAGGAGAACTTGTCAGCATTATTATTGCTTTTAGTTAGTTGCAAATACAGACTTGTCATATTATTTTTCAGTAGAACAAATGCTCCTAGCAAAACAAATTTAATATGACCTTGCTATTGCCAAGTCCTAACTAGCTAAATGTATTTTGAGGTTTCAACTACTAATATTTCCATTTCCTGGTGACCTAATCAAAGCTTGAAAAAGTTGAAAAGCCTGGCAAATCTCCATTTGGAAAAAAAAAACAAAAAAAAACCACAAACCAAAACCCAAAACAAAACCAAACAAACAAAAAAAAAACCCACAGGGAAATTTGAGTTTTGGAAACATATTTTTCATGTTGTTTTTTTAAAACGTCCCTTAGTTCTTGTTCAGTTCTATGTATCTTTATGGAGAGAACAGGCCTCTGTTCCTGGTGGCATTATACTATATATTATCTGTTTCCTTTCACTGGTGGAGTGGGTTCAAGCTCTTACTGTTCTTAAAGGATTTTCCATAAAGACAGGGCAGGTAGGACAGGGAAAGAACAGTGACAAAGGAATGCAGCTCCTGTCCCTGATGCTGCTGACTTTCATTCATAAGCTTGATGTAGAAGAGACAGCTCTCTATCTGGCCTGAGATGCCGATGCCCCTGCCCCTTAAGAGAGGGGCTTTGAAAATATTGACAGAAAAAGAGGTCTTATGGTTTATTCTCTGGCATGACTTTAAGCTTTTGTGAACTTATAACCAGCTATTTCAATTGACTCGTTTGCCTCAGATTTGGACTTGCATCATAGCAGTATAAATCCTGGGGAAATAGCCTGCTTCTCTCTTTTTTTTTTTTTTTTTTTTTTTTTTTTTGGTACTGATTTTTGTTTTGCTGGGGGTAGGGAATGCTGGGACACAGACCGTTAGTATTTTCACTAAAATTTTAGTCTGTCTTTTCTTGGTAGCAAACACCCTTCACCTTACCTTGTTTGCACTGCAGATGTGCTAATGTGCTAACATGGTGGCAAGCTTCTTCCTCTGCACCCTTTGTAAATGCAGTTTAACAGAACAATGAACTGTATGACAAGAGCTTGCATTATCTGAGAAAAAGAATGCCTAGACAGACAATAGGGATAATTTGGCAGAGCTATGTGGATACCTCAGTGAATTCCTGAACTTTGCTCTGTTAAACACAAGGGCAACACTGGAGTGTTCTGTTGGGTTTTGTCACTTTTCTTTCTCTGTAAGAAGAGATTCTGCTAAGGCACCATGATCTAATCCTTTCTGACTTTCTGCTCTGTCTCCTGTGCTTGCATCTGTCCCACCATTTTAATCATTTTGCCAGTTCACAGAGTGGCATAACCCAAATGATTATATAGCAGAGTTTAATGGGGAAATGAAACTTCTCGTCAAGTTTTTTTCTTGTATGCAAAATGCCGTCTTGGCGTCAAATTCAGCCAGGCATTTGGGTTCAATGGTAAGCTGCTGAGGAATTTTGAAGATAAAATAGTTTGAACATGAGACTAATTTGATAGAAGTCAACCTGTTTTCTGCATTCATTAGATTCACATTTGCTTTAATAATGCAATTTCCATCTTCAAAGAGTTAGAAACCCAAGAATTCATTTTGTTTATGGTATTCTTATGGATTAGATGCATCCACTTAATTATCTTTGTAGTTCTCAGTTTCATTACAATGAATTTTATCTGCAACTATTGAGAAATGACAAATCAGAAGTGACAAGTATTGATCAAATATTTTCAGCAATCCCATTCTTTCAAGCAAAACTGAGATGTGAAACCTGAAGTGTTTCCCTGGATTGTATCTCTTTTCAATAACTTTTTCTATGGAGAAAATTCTAAAGATTTTGTTTGGTCTCTTTTTACTATGATTAATTTCTTTTTGACTTTTTTTGTAAGGTGGAATCAATACAAATATCTTACAAATCTTTATAATATCATTGACTGTGCCACATCTAAACTGAATTATACACAATGTAGACCAGTAAAATCAAACCCAAACAAATAACTGCAAAGCAACCACTTGGTAGAAATCTCACAAACCCCCATGTTTCATTGACAAAGCAATATATTTGGTAGACAAAATAATATGTAACTCTAATGAGGTGTTTAAATTTCAGTCTGTGTTTCACCTTGTAATATTTCTATTTTATGAATGAACAGAACCATTAAATTAAAAATGAAATGAGGTGGTAAATCATTGATTTGGTTGTATGTGAAATTGTCGTATGCCTCTGGATTTTTCTGAAAGGGGGTAAAAAAGAACACATTTGCAAAGCTGCTCTGTAAGTGTTGCCTTTGCCCTGGCTATTTTCACAGAATCACAGAATGTTAGGGGTAGGAAGGGTCTTCCAGGAATCATGGAGTTGATCCCCCCCAGCCAAAGCAGGATCACCTAGGGCAGGCTGCACAGGAACACATCCAGGCAGGTCTCCTTCCAGAGAAGGAGACTCCACAACCTCTCTGGGCAGCCTGTTCCAGTGCTCCATCACCCTCACCATAAAGATGTGTCTCCTTGTGTTAAGGCAGAGCCTCCTGCGCACTAGCTTGTGCCTGTTATTCATTGCCTTCTCACGGGACTCCACCAAAAATAGACCATCACCTTCATCTTGAGGCTCATCCCTCAGATATTTATAGATGGTGATGAGAACCCCTCTCAGCCTTCTCTTCTCCAGATTAAATAGCCCCAGGTTTCTCCATCTGTCTTCATGGCAGGGATATTCAAGTCCTGCAATCATCCTTGTAGCTCGGTGTTGGACTCCTTTCAGTAACTGCCTGTCTCTTGTGAACTGGGGAGCCCAGAACTGGACACAGTACTCCAGGTGTAATCTCACCGTGGCAGACTCTAGGGGAAGGATAACCTCCACACACCTGCTGGATTTTCCTTCTTTATGTTCTGGTCTTTTGGAAACTACCAACAAATAATCAGGCACAAGTTTAATGATCAGGTAGCTCTCTGACCACTGGAGTGGCAGTTACCTCGTTACTCTAAGGAGTGGCCCTTGTCAGTATTCCAGAAATTTCTCATGTTTCACCATAAAAGAGTTCCAACTTTTCCAAGGCTTCTTTTGGAACAACCAGAATTTGAACCTTGCAATATTAGGCAGATCTTTACGTGCAATTAGACAATTAATGTGTTGCTGCTCTTGCAGAAATCCTGGTTGAAGCTGGTAGTTTCACTTGTGCAGCTCTGTTAGTTTAGCCTCTGATTTCAGGAGTGCAGTGGTTGATTAGCTTCCTGCCAGGGCTTGTTCTCCTGCTGTCCCTTTAGAACAGCTCCTTCTTAGGGTGTCCCTGGAGACTCATCTTTGTGATATTGAATTCTTCATGGTTTTAAGGCCATTGTGACCTTGTTAATGTTGTGACTACTCACAGAGAACACTGAAATGGAAACTACACAAATCTGATCATAGTCAACATACTGAAACCTTTAGACTGCAAAACGTTCCAAATTTCTGGTTAGGCATACCATGGTAGCAAAAGTCTGAAGGCCTAGGACCTGTAACTGACTATCTATCAATTTCTTCAAACACCTGCTATTATGCCAATATTTCAGTGTCAGCACTTGAAAGATAACGTACCAGATCAGTGTCAATCTGATAGAAAAACCAGCATGCCCTTTCTTTGGACAAGTAAGTTACTGTAACTCCCCTGCAACCTTCAAATCTGTGTGTCTTGCTGCAAGCTGTCTTCAAAACATCTCTTAAGTCAAACATCCTGTCAAAAGACCAAGAAGTTAAACCAAGAAACGACTTCTTCATCTTGAGAGTGGCCCTAGGTGAAAATCTTTGGAAGAATCTTGAGAGTCCTAACTAGGCTGTTGTGGCAATTGATTTAAGTCTCCTAGTTTAGCTCAGAGCTGCTCAGTGGCCTCCAACAGATTACAACAAATCGTTCAATTCAGGTAATTGCTCTTTTTCTGCTGTTAGAATGAAGGCACAACAGTTCTCTACAGTTCCAACCTCCATGTCCTATGTGATCATGCTTTGGCAGAGAGGTTGGACTTTTCTCTGGAAGTCCCTTCCAACCCCTAACATTCTGTGGTTCTGTGTGACACTGTAAAACTTCTCCATGGTCAGCAGCCATAGAAGTGTGAGTATTCACATGAACGTGGGTGTCCCCAAATCTGCAACTGTCACCTTTAAGCAAAACAGAAACAGATGCAACTGTCTGTCTTTGGAAAGTTTTTGATGGACATAAGATATAAACTCCAAGATCTCTTTCAGCCTTCACACCTCAGCTGTACTGGCCTCTCCGCACAACTTCCAGTATGGTAGTTGGGTTAGTATGATACTGCAGCCTATACAATGGTGTTTACATTTGAAATAGCAGCTACTGGATAAACTTCAAACTTCATGCAGAGACTCTGAACTTCCAGGGTTTTATTCTTTTTCCATTAAATCAAGTAGATTAATAGAAAATATTACCTCTTCTTAGGCCCTTGAACACTAAGGATTATTCTGTCACTAATACATGTAGCTATTGTGAATAGGCTGATTAAATACAGAAGGGTTTTCACAAGTGAATTTCAGCATATGAGGGTATGGACTTGCATTTCAGCTTTCCGAAGTTCAAGGTGTCTTTGTGCTCACTTTCTCTGAGGAGCAAGGCCTGAGTTTCCTTATTCAGCATTCTAGATTCGATGTCCCAGTTGTCAGGTCCGAAGTTGTGGGAAGGAACTGATTTTGCTCTGAAAATCAAGCTCTCTTATGTGCCTAAGCCTATAAGCAGTCACTGTGGGAAAGTTAAGCCTGAAACAATAAATCTTTACTGATACTGAATGACCTGCAAGTAAGTTAGTGTTGTGTACTCGGTCGTAAAACGTATGTCGGGTATATAATCTGTGACGTTTTTTCTTCTTTCTTTTGCATGATCTATGTACTTTGCTGTCACACACAGAACTTCAAATATGCACATGCTAAATGATACATTCTATTCAAATAAATTGTAGAGAGGACTGTGTAATTTACTTGTACTTTGTAACCGAGCAGTCTATGGAGAGAGAATAATTTACTGAAAGAAAGATCAGGTTGTTTTGAGGGACAAAGACAGGAAAAGGTTTTTTTGCAAGACTGTTCATGAACAGAAAATGACAGCATCTGTTGCAAATCTTCTTTGCTTTTCTTTAACACCAAAAAGTGTTGATTATTCTGTGTTGGTATACTTACCAAACTGATTTCTGACACCTATGTACCGCTGGCATGTTCCTCAAAGGCTTAAAAGTCTGGTAACCTCCTCATCAGGAACTGTAAAAGATAGAGACAATCAGTTTCAAAATTTAGACTGGCTTCTTAATTTTTAACATTTATTAGCTTCCTAGGAACTTGCTGAAAATATAACAGGCTGTGAGATACACGGAACGAGTCTTAAGCTTTGTAGCAGCCCAGCACAGAAATGACCTGTGGTTCTGTTGTGGAAGTAGTGTGCTCATCTCCTGTACCACTAAGCCTTGTCATGGGGGGGGGTTATGTGGCCTGGATTTTCCAGAAGGGGCTCCTGAGTTACCATTTCTTGGTCATTTTTCCATCACAGCCCTTTTGCCCCCCACTGTTAGAAAAATTCTTTGTGAGTCTGTAAATGAATAACAATGAGGTCAAAAGAAATAAAATGAGCTTGTTACCGTGATGGCTGTTGAAATTTGTGAGACCTGCTTTGTGCCAGCAAAACAAACTCAGCTGCCTTCTGCCTATCGAAAAGAAAAAATGCCCTTTATAAAAAAAAAAAAAAAACCAAAAACAAACCCACACCCTTCCCCCCCAAAAAAACCCAAACAGAACCACAAGAAATCTTACATTGTAAAGGTGTGAGAACTTCTCATCTGGAGCAGCTGTTAGATTCTTCATGCTTCAGTCTTTCATTTTTCTCAGACAGCATTGAAGAGCTCTTACTGATTTGGGCTGTCTTTTTAAAGAAGCCCGTTCAAAAATCAGGCAGAATCTGCTTACTTGTTTGGAGAGAACACCACTAGGAGAGCCGCATAGACTCTTACTAGCAGAGTCCTTGTCCTGAAGGCAAAATGGACACTGAATGGAAAGAAAAGAGTGATTACAGAGGGAAGTGTGCAAGCAAGTCGTAGCAGGACCTTCAGAGCTGGGAGCCATGGATTGTCTGAACCCTAGTCAACGTCTTTGTTATCAAATTAGTCTCCTAAAGATGTATTTTTTTTTTTCTAGTGAAAATTATTTTTCATCTCTCAATGTTTACTCAATTTCATTAATATCTGCAACATCAAATCATTTTAAAACTTTATCATTTTAATTCAGCAGAATGGTTGCTTACCACACTATCCAAGGCTCAAAATATCATGAGAATATTTTTGTCTTGTTTTTCTCTGAAAAGTTCCTTAAGGTTAGAGCTGAGGCACAGCGGTGAAAGTAAGGAAACCCAGCTCTACCATTGCTTGTGCCACACCTATCTTGCACATAGAGTGATATATCCACAACTTTCTTCCTCAGATTTCAGATGAAATCTGAAGAATAGTAACATGCTAGTCTGGAATATTTGCTTGCTTCAGAGATCAACCAATAAAAATACATTGGGGTAGTCTGTAGCCACTAAGGAAGATTGTTGTATTGACTCTCATTTTTCCATACACTGGTGACACAGTGATCAGTGGTGCTGCACCTCATGTATGGACAAGAAGTTGGCAGGGGATTGCAACTAAGACAGCCGACATGAACTTACCAAAGTGATATTCTATACCATTTAACACCATGCTCAGCAGCAGAACTGGAGAAAAGGGCTGTAAGCTTAGACCAGCACCTTACGGCACCATCTTCAACTTGCCTGGTTCATTGGTTTGTGTGATATGAACACTCTTGGTCACAAATGTAAGATGCAGCACTACAAAGAAAGTTAACTCCATGCCAAACAGTCCCAATGCAGTTTGTGATAGTTGCCAAATGCCAAATTCTGGGGCAATTCCCCCAGCTCATGTGAACAAAGAAATGTATAGCAGTTGGAAGTGCAGAGCCAAGCAACTTTGCACAGTCTTTTAGACAAAGTGCACTAAAACTAGCTTTGTGAGGCATGTGAGGCTTTCTTGGTAGATTACTGCTGTTCTATTTCATAGCCTAAAACCACTCATTTGTTTTCTGAGCCTACTTGCAGAAATGAGGAGAAAGAGTGGAAGAGAATGGGGAATTTAGACTGCACGCAAACTGGGGCTTTTTGTTTGTTTCGTATTTTTCGTTCTATTCCACTCATAATGTGATGAAATTTCTGTCTCTCCAGCTGATAAATCCAGTTTCGTTAGAAACTCAGATTTCTGAAACTGATGTCCCTTCCTCCTCACCTTCAAAGCTTCCTCTTAATGTAATTCATTTACAGGTTTGACTGTTTATTTCCTTCATTGTCCTTTTTTATCTGTCTGCATTTTGTTTTCTTGCTGAGTCCTAACAGGACCCATTTTTCCCCACAAGGTCTATATCAACAGAGTGCCACTGGTGCAAGACATTCCAGTGATGTATTGCACCTATACATCATCAAAGCAACAGGGTTTTGATAAACAGCTTTCTAATACATCATTAGATCATCACTGATGGCACTTTGATGATGTATTATATTAGTACATCATCAGAGCACTGTCATTCTAGTGATGTATTTATAAACAGATGGTGCTGTCATGCAAGAAAGAAGGGAAGGCAGAAGAGAACATTTCACTCTGTTACAGTACAAAATGTGTCCCCACTATTCATTCCATGAGATTAAAGACAAAGACCCTGTGAAGGCATAATTGTCTCATTAGGTGTGTTGGCTCTGAATCCGCTGACTTCTGTGTCTGGCTCCTAGTAAGCAGGTAGCTAATCCTTTTTGGCCAGTGGTACACAGAGTTCTTTGAAACACAATTTCCTATTCATTTTCTCTGTCATAAAGTTAGGGTTATATAGATTTTTTCATAGCTGCATGTTTGCGTGCATAATTAAAATGGATTCTGTGTGATATAGACATACTAAAACTGTATTCTAGCATAGGGAGTTGTGTTGAAACAATTGAGTTAGGAGACTCAGCAGATGCACTTGGCACACCACTGGACATGCATTTCATTCTGAAACTCACTAGAATGTTTTCCCCTAATTCCATGGGATTTTCTCCCCTCATAGCCATCAGTTTGAATGAGTCTGAATCTGTAAGACAATATATTGATGAATCTTTCATGCTCCTAAAAATAATTTTCTTGTAAAATATTTATACTTAAGTGAGCTTCCTCTGTAGTAGAGGCAAAAAACTTTAGGTACCCCCCAAAAAAGCAAGTTATGCTTTGCATTTTGAGAGATACAGACTTTGATATTTGTAGTATCATAGCTGCTAAGATAATGATTGAACTTACAGTCAATATCAACCAGTTTGAAACCTAGGTGTGTAGATTTCTAGATAAACCCCTTCTGTTATTATTTCCTTAAAGGAATAAAATCATTAATATGTCTATATGCCTAAATGTTGTGAAGCTTTCTTCTCTAGAGGTGCTGTTCAGTGTTGTTTGGAGATTCAACCAATGTGGTGTGACAAAGGGAAAACTGCTCCAGCTGGGGTCAGCAGAGGTAGTGGATCATATACTGTGAAGATTAGCTAGCCAAATGGAAAACATGAAACTGTGGGAATATGCTAGTCTCGTGAAATTGTCTGAAGCCTGGTATTCAGAGCAGGATAATTTTGTTTATTTGGGATAATGAAAAATATTGCTTGGTAATCGCTGTATATCAGTGTTTTGTGCTCAGAGAAGGAACCAAACTGGTAGCCAGGCTATTCATATCAGATTTCTGGTGTCATTAGAATTGAAAGCAGTGGGGTACTTTGTACTTACTGTAGTTTCTAATGCGGAGGCACAAACGACTTTTAACGCTGGTGAGAATTTTCCACTTGAAAGGTCTCTTAGGTTGAACTCTAGTGTATAAGCTTCTACATGACTATTCAAAGAGTGCAGCAGAGTCTGCATTTTTCTCAGCTCTGTCTGTGTAGCATGCTACAGTAGCCACGACATTTCCAAGAGGAGCAGTCAGGGTCATCTAAGTCATGGCAGCAACCTGATGTGAGAGCCCAATGATTCTGGTGTCTCAAAACAACGCGTGGCATACCTGGTCTGAGTAGATAGTGTGATGGCTTTGATAGCCATTAATAGCTCTCGAGGAGAGCTTCTGGCCTGGTTTAACAACAAACAGATAATTTCTGCAGAGGCTGGAATACCTTCTTTCCTTATTTTAAAACCACTGCAACAGCACCATGGAAAGGCCAATGGCAGGCATTGCACTGAAGTGCTCGCTCCTCTGCACACCCCCACTCTGCACACCTCCCTTTGTGATTTGAAAAGACTGTGCCCCCCACACACCCCCTTCCTGCCAAAAGGGTATAAAAGGAACACAACTTCCAGGGTCTGTGGGCTGCATCTACCACAGAAGGCCCTGCTGGAGCATGCACTTGTCACTAAGAAGTTGGATTATGCCTACGAGACTTCATGGTAACCAAGAGTGGTGATATCTTCTTAACTCTCCTTTTCTTCTGCTCTGGTCTGTTACTGAGAGTTTTCACTGACTCTAACAAACCCATAGACACCCTTTGGTGTCTGTTTGCTGCAATTTATTCCAAGGGAATTTTTGAATCTTAGCGACCTCCCCTACTGCCCAGGGCCAGCTCAGGATACTGGGTCATGACATTGGATTAGGTGGGTTTAATCACACAAGCTCAGCTTTTAGCTCAGTAAGGAACAGGGGATGGTTGTCTGTACATCTTCCAAAAGTCCATTTTAGAAGAACATTTTGACAGTTATTGCAACAAGGAGGAATAATATGATACAGTAGAAACAGATTCCTCTCAGGAGGATGCATTCTTAATGCTCGATCTTAACAGAAGGATCTCATAGGTCATTCAAGCTTCTCCCCCTCTCCCCCAGTTACAGACAATGTGGTTATCTGGTTTAAGATATATTCACAGATGAAAACAAAATTTGAATATCTGATTACAGATCATTGATTACCTCATTCTTTAGATTCCAGACTTACATTGAAAGACAAACACATAATTAACTGGAAAAAAAATAGCTTCAAGGAGTTGATGAGTATAGGGACAGAAAGTAGTGCTAGCACCAGCAATGCAGGCAGGCTCATCCCAGCCTGAGATTTTATTTATTTATTTATGTACAAGAATCAAAGCATATCTAAAGAAAGAATGAGATTGTCTAATTATTACTATTTTTTCCCCTTTGATGAATTTAGGAGAGAAGAGGAAACAGTATAGAGCTACTTGAAATACAGATTATTCTGAAATAAAAACAGACTTTAGAACAATATAAGGATTTCTGCTGAGGGAAAACAGAAAGTGTTCTCTGGTAGATAGAAGCAGACTAGATCATGTAGATAGAATGAGAGAGACCATGGGAGGTACAAACATTTCCTTTTACTTGGCACTTTTATACTCAGATCTCTGCTACTGTGTTTAGCTTTGGATGCCCAGTACAAGATGCTGATTAAGGTAATCAAGCCCAGAGATGGGCCCCAGGACAGTCAGGGGACTGGAAGGGCGAGCAGCCAAGGGAAAGAGGCTCCACTGAGAAAAGTTGAAGGTGGCTTTACTTTCAACTTTTGAAGTTGTAGCCTTTCTCTGGAGTATTCCTGTTGGATTGACCAGTCATAGTTCACTTTAAAGAATATTCTTTCTCAATGTTACATTGACGTGAAGTTTTCTAGCCATTCAACATGTGAAACTTTCCAAGTTCAAACAGTGAGGTTTAAGCAGGAAAGACCAACATTTCTGGGCACCTAGGCAATAGGAAAATAGGTGTCTGAGGTAATATATGAAAGGATATTTTCATTTTAGTATGCAGAATTGAAATCTGAGATATCTGGAATCCGGGTAGGATTTGTCAGCTGCAAGAGGCAAGTATTAGTTAATACCAGTTGTGAGTAAAATGAAATAATTTGTTACCCTCAACTTATCTCACTTGGTTTTATATCCAACACAAGAAAATTCTACAAGCTTTCTGCAATTATTTTCTATATTGATCCAGGTTAAGGAAATAAACTCCTTTCTGGTGTTTTGCTTTAAGAGTAAAATGAAAGTATTGTAGGCGTTAAGTACTTTTTCAGACGTGAGAGAACATTTATATCAATGTAAGAATAAAGGAATAGGTCTGAAATGTTGGTCAGCCAACTGTGTGTGGTGAAATTATTAGTGAAAATGGCAATCATGTAGTTTGTTACTGGAAATGGGACAGACAAAGGGAAACCATGCTTTCTGTCAGAAATGTGGAATGAGATTGATACTGGGTAGTATTCCATTATTTCAAGATGCCAACCGTTTTGACATTCCAATTGCAATTATCGGAGATAGTGGCTCAGCAAATTGAGACAGAAATTAGATTTGATTGCATGAGAGTGAGCAACCCATAAAGAGCCTTCCCTCCCCCTTTTTAAAGATATGCACATTCGCCAGTAAGATTTTTCCTTAAAAAAGGTGAACAGGGAGATGAATAAATAAATAAATAAAACCTAAATCAAAGGCATCTCAGACTCTATGGAAATTCAGTCAAGGTCTTCACATCCCCACAGATAATGTTGATAAACACTCATTCTGTGTCATATCTGATTTCATCTAGGGCCAGGTTCAAGTCTGTTTTGCCAACATAGTTGTGATGATTTGAAACCATCTTTTTGATTTTTTACCTTGCAAAGTTCAGAGCAGAGAAAGTGAAAGAGTGTAAATAAGTCACTATTGGGTGTAAGAAAGCAAAATACTGATTGTTCTAAACACTTCCATTGGATAGATAGAAATGTTTAAGAACTATTACCCAAAACAAAGTAGGCACTCTGCACATTCTGTGTTCGGCAGTGGGGGCAGTTGCTGGGCTGTCTGGCTGCTGTTTCTTCTTCTCTTCTGGCTGAAGATAACACACTGACCTTAGCAGCTAAGTTAACAACTTTCTGCTTAACTAACTCTGCTTTCTGTCCAAGGGGGCTCTGGGGGAGAAGCTCCTGGAGAGGGAGGCCCCTTTGGGAAGGGTCCCCTTTTGGGGGAAGCAAAGGGAGATTGGTTGTGCTTTTCTGTTGATTGTATATATTTGTAAATGTTGTGAATTTTGTATATTTGTACATATTCATTGCATTTCATCATAGATTGTAGATTCTGCTTTGTAAATACAGCTTTCATTTGCTTCCAGTCTGAGCTAGCCTGGTTATTGTCGGGGGGGTGGGAATTTCAGCTCACACTGACACAATAGTCAACCCAAACAACAACACAGAATCTTTTCTTATACTTTAGAAACCATTTCCTTGATGAACTGCCTTTCCTTATTGTCACACAGAAGTTTCATAGAATTCCTATAGAGATCTTTACAGTTACATGAAACTTCTTTTTCAGAAATTTCTTAAGGGGGGAGATGGGAGGTTTATTTGATGGTTGAATCAAGAACAAATAGAGATGACACATATGGCAAAATATATTAGGCAGTTTTAAGTATTTAGGAATACTAGTAGTTTGCACTGGGTCTGCAGAACTCACCTGTGATATCTTAAAAGTGCATTTAATTGGCTTGATGCTGCATTGGTAAAAATGAAATGTAAAGGTAGAATGCAATGTTTGACATGAAGAGAAGGAGAAAGCCTGCAAGCCAAAAATTGAAACTGAAGCAGATGCCATCCTTTCCAGGCCAGCTGAATTTAACGCTCATTGCTATGTATTTAGGGAGGTTATTTTGTTAAAGACTCACAGAAGTCTGCTATACTGCTAAGCAAAATAATAACCATTCAGTTGTCCAGAAAGATAAAAATACAGTATTAGAGGCATAAAAGCATGTTGTTGCATAGTTGTATCTCAACTGCTGCTGTTGTGACTCTATACAAACACATTTTTGCATGGCATTTTAAAGTCTGAATGTAATGTCATCTTTTGAACGTAAGCACTGATGATCAACATCTAATGTGTCTATGTGCTTAGATGTATGTGGTTACCAACCAATTTAATGATTGGTTATTTCAAGCCAGTATTTATTTGTGGGGCTTGATTTCTTTTCATAAGTGAGCAGGGAATCTAAACCATGTAGAAGCATGCAAATTGCCCTGCCTCAGATCACTACCCAATGTAGTTCCCAAAAGGTCTTGGGAATGTGATGAAACTCCCTTGAGAGTCAGTTTTATAATGACCAAATTTCATCTCATTTTGCTTTTGTTATGCACTATTAATTATGGCTTTACAAATACAGACTTTCCTTGATGTGATTCAGCATTCTAAAAGCTTATGCAATTAAATAGGCATAAAACAATCAGCAGATACTATGGTTTAGAAGAATAGTATCTATTAACTTGTAAAAATGACAGCAATATCAATCCAAGTAAATGTTGCAGACAATATGGAAATCTCTGTCTCTACCTCAGCCTCAGTGTTGAGGAGCTCCTGTGTCCCTGCTCTCAAAGAACTGGACCTCCCTACCTTAGAGCAAAAAGAAATCAAACGCAGCATGTGACAGCACTGAACATAGGACAGTTTGTTTTTTAACATCCTGCCTATTGTTGGAAACGTGGACCTCTGATCGCCTCCCAGTACTACAGCAATAACTGTCTAATGAAAGAAGTGGGCTTTAAATGTCATTAGGCATAACAGAAAGGTCATAGCTGCTACAGAACACTCTGTGGTCATGCAAGACATCAAAATTTGAGGTGGTTTTTGCTGTAGCATTTATGTAGCCTCCAGGGACCATTATTCTTTAGGAGTATTCTAATTCATTACACTCTTAGCATCAGCTAAATCCCTCTGACACCTTGGTGGTGGCAGTACCATACTTTGCAGGTAGTTATCCTGAAGACTGAGAAGTGTATGTCATTTATGTATGAGAGGTTGAGGGGTGACTCTGCAGCCGGTGCCCTCCTTTGTTCTTCTGACAGCATACTTTTCTTTGTAAGGAGCTAAACTTTGATTTCTGAGGCAGCAGGATACTGTGGTGTAAGGTGAAAGAGAAATTTCACCTTCACCAGCAGTGAAAGCAGGAAGTGCATTTCACTGAACAGAAGCAGCA
Organism: Indicator indicator; assembly: GCF_027791375.1. Taxonomy (NCBI): domain Eukaryota; kingdom Metazoa; phylum Chordata; class Aves; order Piciformes; family Indicatoridae; genus Indicator; species Indicator indicator. Next base: position 2,465,479 of record NC_072031.1, read on the forward strand.
ATAGTAGGTTTTTGTCACACCAAGGTTGTGAGAGGGCTTCATTTTTCTTGAGAAGGAATTACGTTCTGAACAGTGGTTGTGTGCTGTACTCTGCTGCCTTCAGATGCCCTGTGGCTGTAGAAGGGGACAACTGCAGGGAGTATTGATAAAAATGGGTGTAGTTTTGTTCCTTGGAATTAAGTTAACTCTTTCTAAATACCAAAAAGAATAACAAGAAGAATTAGTTCTGAAACACATGTTAGGTACTGTTAAAGCTATAATCAAATAAGTATCCAGGAAGGACATTAATTCCATTCCCTCAGGTACTCCATTCACTTACAAGATGATTTAACCTGCCTTTCCAGGATACCACTTTCTGCTATGTAGTTGTTAAAGTATCAATCAAAAAGTTGATGTCATTTGTACTTCCAGCACAATCTAAAAATTACAGGAATTGATCTGTTACATGTATGTATAAACACACACAGCTTTTGTGACTGTGTCAGGCTAACTGCTGCTTGCTGACCTTTATTGCCCTTTCTGTGTCAGGGAGTTCCCTTTATAACCTTTTTCCATTTATCTGCCTGCCCACCACTATGCTTTTCTGAAGGACTGAGGGAGTCTTTCCTTAAATGCCTTTCAAAAGCCATGGCTAAACAGAGCAGAGGTGGACCTGTAGATAAAAGAGGTGAGACTTGCAAGTGCATATTTTGGGGTTTTTAATTTGTTAAAACAGGGTCTAGTCTGTTAAAAAAAAATATGAGAACCTTACTAGTTAAAATGTATACATCATGTCAGTGGGAGGCTTGATTTAGAGACCTCAGAAGGTCCTTTTTGAAGTGTTTCTGTGGTATCTGACAATCTGCTCTAAAAACAACCAAATTATGGTCTTTACTATCAAAAGAGTACACTTGTAGCTTTCTACAGTATGCTGAAAGACTAGTTTTAGACTAGGACCATATTTCTGGTTTAAAATGAGAATAGCACTTGTAGATAGATATTGTATGCTAAATCCCTCAATACAACCCTTTTATCTTTAATTTATTTCCAGATTATTAAAATCTACAGTCTGGTTTTCTCAGGTGGCCTTTTGTTTGTGTGGGGAGAGATTGCATGACCATGCTCAAAGCAGCAAGGCCGTGAGAAGAAATATGTATTGATTTATTCTGAAATTAAATGAAGTACATTATACAGATGATAGAGAGGGACAAGAAGCCTTTGATTCCTTAGCATTCTGATTGGCTACTGATGATGTAAAGGTGGATTACTATGTGATAATGGTTTTATTATGCTATTTACAATGAAACAAATGGTTTGCACATGGAGACCACAAAATAAGTTGCTTATTGATCCACAAATTGTGTCAAAGTTTGGTGCTTAGAAGAGAAAACAGTGTACTCCAGGATGTATTCATAAGGATAATAATTTTGAAAGCATGGAGTTTGAATTTACATTTTAAATTGGCTCAACTCTCAAATATGCTTTGCTCTTTAAAGTATTGAATTGAAAGATATGTACAAGCCATGGAAAGCAATTCATAGTATACCTTCCTCTGCCGTTGACTCATCAGCCCTCAGGTTGTGGGGGTTCAGTAAACACTCATTTCCTTAAGCTGTCAGAGCAAACTGTCATTATTTTTATGATATGCTAAAAATGCTTTGCTAAAAAGAGCTGCCTTGCTGGAGGCTACACACCTTTAAAAGTTGGCAAAATCAGTTTAGTAGAGGGGCACAGTTCTCTTTCAAGTGGTGAAATATGAAAGAGCATAAAATTGTTGTCATAGATAAACACAAAGTGCTAGATCAGCCCTTTGGTCTCATGCACACCACTTCCACTAATTTTGAGAGTTTGGCACTGGAATATTCTATCACTGGGCTTCTGATTTGGCACATCAGTGTCTTTAGGAATTCATATCCACAGACAAGTCACTGAAGCTTAATCAATCACTATCCATCTGCTGAACAGACAAAACCCCATTTACAAGGTACTGCAATTTAGCTTATATGTTGGAAACCCTTAGAAAAAAGCTTCAGCAATGTCAGTTTAACTTGCAACAGAGATTAAAATAGGCAACACAGAAATAGGTATTGAGCTTAAGCAGAGTAGCAGTGAATCACCTTACCTCAGCAAAATGTTAGAGCCTTCATGGTTTAATAGCAGACAAAAAAAAAAATCCCAAATCCCTCTTCTGTCCAAAGTCATATTCTATTCTACATTGAAAAGAAAGTTTGTGTGAAACTAAGCCACCTGAAAGAGGAAAAGAATTGAATGATGTTTTGTACCTGGGCACTTCTGGTAGAATAGAAGGACTGGCATTCAAGGCTAAGGAGTAGTTGTGTTCCTTTGATGCCTGTGGGTTTTCTTTCATAAGAATCGCTCACACATTTGAGGGCTTTCACAAACTGATGCTTGCTTGTGTTCAACAGCTGCTCTTTTGCATGCTTTGTGTAGGCACTGTTAAAAACCTGAGGATCTACTGAAATACCTTTTCCTGTTTTCTTTAGAGGTGTTTTTAATCCAAGCACATTTTCAAGGAATGCATTAGCAGATGAGAGTTCTTAAGTAGCGGTTAAGAAAAAAAAATTGAATCTTTCAGCTACTAAATGATAAATATCTTGGGTTTTACATAAATACAAGGTGGTGCTTTAAAAGGTGAAGATAATCTCACAAATGTGTAATGTATTCTGTACCCAAAACAGGCAGCATTTGAATAGCATGATCAGGTACTGATCATCAGCTCCTGCAAACTCCTCATTGCAATCAGCAGGAATTTTAGGAAGCTTAAATAGACAATATAAGACTGCAAATTTCAATTTCAGATAAGCTGGTTTGTTGTTGTTGTTTTTGTTTTTTTTTTCTGTTGCATCCAGACACTTGCACTTGAAGTCCAAAGCATGAATAATTTTACTCTAGGGTTTTTCAATTATTTGTGTGCACAGGCATTTTCAGGATTGAACCTTGCTTTCATTTTTATAGTGGTGTTTGTTTTTTACATGTCACATCAAGCCTAGTAGAATAATTCCAACTTTTTGCTTCCCAGTGAAAAAGTCAATGTTAAGTGTTACTTTATTTCATTTTCCTTCAGTATTTTCTTTATTTTTGTTTTATTTAAAGCTGTACAAGCAATGCTACAAGAATACTAAGGACTCTTTGGTGTGTTTAGACCAATTTGCAGAAAAAATAACCCAATTAGGGAAACTTTTCTAACAGGCTAAAAATTGTAAATTTTAACTCATAAATACAGCCTTCCACTACCTAGTCTTAGGAAAATTACTGTTCTCACAGAGCAGAGGGAGTAAAAGCACACTGCATTGGGTAAAGAGGTGTAGGATTAAAAAAAATAATTATTGAAATGTTGTTAAGGGAAGGAAGGGAAGAAGAATCTCTAATGCTACATCCTTTGCATGAGTAGTCACTGTCTGGTCTGTTCTACAGCTACTTCAGATCTAATACTCCTTCCATTATACATCACACAGTCATTCTGCCTCTTCCACTTCCCCTTTGAATTGCACAAATGTTGGAAGTCTTGACCTTCTTTGCTAGTAGAACAACTTCTTATCACCACTGGTGTGTTTTTATCTCCACTTACAATGCTGATTTAGAATGACAGAATCCTTAAGGCTGGAAAATACTTCTAAGATCATCAAGTCTGACTATCAACCCAATGCCACCATGGTCTTTAAACCATCTCCCAAAGTTCTATGTCCATATTTTATGAATGCTTCCAGGCAGGGTGACTCCACTACCTCCCTGGGAAGCCTGTTCCAATGACTGACCAATCTGTCTGGAAAGAAATTTTTCCTAATATCCAATTTAGAGCCTCTTTCTGAGAAGACAATTAGTAATATCTTATAGAAGGCCTTAGCATTCACCTAAACACCGACTTGTTGACTGATCTTGACATATTCTTTTATTTTTTTTTTCCTAAATCAAAACTTAAGTTTTTCCAGTCTTAAGTCAGCTCTAGCAGAGACTTCCCTTGAATCTTTATATTAATGGAATTTTCTTAACATCACTGTTTGTGAAAGTCCCTAATTTAGCTGTTCTGTGACCAAAGGAGACTGAATTCTTCTCCAGAACAGCATCCATAGTACTCTTTTGTGGAAACTCTTCCTCACTGAAATCTGATTCATCTCTTAACAAACCATGCATTGTAACCAGGTCACTGTGGTATCCTGGCTCAAAGTTCCCCCTTGCCCACTGTTCTACACATCCTGTGGCAAACAGCTGTCACAGCTGTGTTTGTCATCTTCACCTTCTACAACAAGGATCATAGATGTAGCTCTTTTAAATTATGTTGGCAGAGAGGAAGGTCCGTTTTGATATTCATGTACTGAAAGCTGACAGTCACTTGCTGAGGAAGAATGTGTGACAGCATATGTTTGTACAGGTTGTCTATAATCCTAGGTAAATCTTAGATTTGCAGTTAAAGGCACTGGATCAGGATGAGTCACAAGGTGTCAGTGTCTTTATAGAATCACAAAATAACAGAAGGATTGAGATCAGTAGGCATACCTGCAGAGCATCTACTCCAATCTTTCTACTCAAAGCAGACTCAAATAGGACAGGTTGTTTATGGCAACATCCAAATGGGTGTTGAATATGTCTGAGAATGGAAAATTCACAGCTTGTCTAGGCAACAGGTTCCAGTGTTCAACCATATCCAAAGCAGGGGGGAAAAAACAAAACCAAAACAAAAAAACACCAAACAAAATCCCCCACCTTTTTCTGATGTATAAATAGGACATCTTGTAGTTTGGTTTTGCCATTTTGAGAGACACCCCTGCCTATGGCAAGGAGGATGGAGTAAATTATCTCTGTCTCTTGCAACCTAAGCCATCCTATGATTCTATAATCTCCTGCTCTTTCACTGGATACCATTGAGCTCCATCTACTTTTAGTCTTCATTGTTTCTGAATAAGAAAATAATGGCAGGACTAAAAAAGGACTATTGATAATACATTATTAAGGTCAGCAAAAGGGCATTTTTTCAAGCTGATGAATAGGCAGCAGGCAACTACAGCAATGAGAAACAGACACTGAGATGAATGGTACAGGGCTTTCTGGCACTCTGCACGAAATCTGTAGCAAGTATAATTACATTAAGCATAGCAATCATTGGTTTTTTTTTTCCACTCAGAAATCCAAGCACCTCTGGTATAGTGACCTCCAAAAAAATGGAAATTTGAGATGTGAAGTTCTTGAGAACACAGAAGAATAACATAGAATACTGTCTCAGTCTCTTGGACCAGACTGCTTCCTCTATTTCCCTTCACATTACTGTAGGAGTACAAGTATTTTCTGGGTCAATTTTTGAATAAACAGTATAACAATAATAATAATTTAAAAGTTGCATATGCTCTGTAAGTGAAAGCAGGAGTATCTGGAGTGACTGTATATGGACTAGGAAGTGGACAAAGAGAGAAAACCCTTTATCTCTGTATTACTGTACCTGCATCTGTATATATGCATGCATGCATTTTTCCCTCCCAGCAGGTACATTTAAATTAGGTTCCCATGAAGGTTTCTGTAACATACTCCTTTTTCATTTCCAGGCTTGCCTCTCTCTCCTGTATGTTTAGCAAGCTGTGAGCTGCATTGATTGCAGCAGGCTCTTTCCCAGAGAACTGCACTGAGTTTCAGCAGCAGCAGCAGAACACTCAATATTTTAGTACCATGCCCTGTGACTGAGAAGGAGAGGGAGGGAGAAGCCATGGCTGAAATGGATTTGCAAGGGCTCTTTTATCACCTCTGTGGGACAAATGTCAGTTCAAACCATTTTTTACCACCTGGAAATCTGGCTTCTGATTATGCTGCTTGCCCAAATGTTTTTTTTGGAAAATGGGTAATGTTTCTGTTTTTTTTCTGATTTAAATTAAAATTTCCTTTCCCTGCAGTTTTTATTGTAAGCAGAATGCAGGCTATGGTGTACTTGCAACAGTACTATACAGAGGAGACCCCAAGCATGAATGTTTTATGTATGCTGATGCCTTCCTTGCACAAGGCAGAAACAAGAAACCTAAACAATACAATAAATTTTACTGAGACATAGATACAGGTCTTTTCTGGCTTGTCTATAAAGTGAAAAATATAGAATGATTTGCTTCCCCTTTAAGGAGGTTATTAGCTTGCTTGTATCTACCAGAGGAATAGAGGTGCACACAGTCGCCCATTATTCACCGGGTTTTTAATCTTGATCCCTGGCTTCTGTGATAAGTTATTGCTGGGGACTGGAATTGCTTGGGGAGTGATGCAGGTGCCTGAGGGCCGGCAAGTGGCTCTGTTATGAGAACTGGCTCTAACGATTAATGGTAGGATGCAGTGCACTACTGCTGACTTCACTGGGAAATACAACATTGTTAATTTTATCATTATAAACTCCCAGCACTGCAAGGGAATGTGTCTGCCTCCAGGATGGTGAATTTGATAAGAAGGCTTTTCTGATAAGATATCTTGTACTCCCAGGGAAAAGCATTCATGTTTAATCAGAGAGTATTTAACTTGCAATCCAAATGTTACCAAGTAATATGTACAGGTCATTTTGAATTTGTGCTCTGCAGTTCAGGTCATAACATTATAAATGAGTTTGTATACACACTGAAGAAAGAATCAATATAACACTGCTCTTTACAAAGACTGTCATAAGCCAGAGAAACTAAATGAATTTTCACTTGCAAGGAGGACAGACTTTTTAATGAATAGTAATACTGCAGACAGATAAATGCACACACAGAGCCAGGGAACTGTTCTGGAAAGTACTCAACAACTTCTGCTCTTGCTGATGTCAGTGTCTGTGATTTCAAAGCAAACCTCTGAAGACGAGGGATTGCAGCCTTCCCTTGTGGAATACATCAAACAGGCCATAGAATTGTATGTAGCATTGGGGTAAGGAAAGGCTGCAGCAGTCCTTAGCGTGCCAAATATTTGCTGAGGAGTTTGTGGAGTCAACATGTACACTGTTGTGTTGCCAAGGCGTTTGTACAGGTTTGGTTGGGTAGGCTTAATTTTCTTCGCAATAGCTTAGATGCTGCTGTTGTTTGGATTCAGTTTAGTTATCGTTGAACAATAGGCCCTCTGGTCAAGGCCTTTTCTGTTTCTCGTGGTGGCCCTCCAGGGAACACAGCTGAGACAGATTGCCCCAACCGACCAAAGGGATCTACGATATCATGTTTGGCTTTAAAAGCTGCAGATGAAGGAGGAAGGGTTACATTACTCCAAGATCAAATTCCTCCTACATCTCAGTAAATATCTAATTTATATCAAGAATTTTCTGCAGTTTTGGCTTCCTACATCATCACTGCTTTCTTCAGTATCTTCATTCCAATTTAGACGTGTACCTTTTCTTCCATGCCCTCGTCTCTCATGCCTTCCTCCCCTAGTACCTCATACAATCTGATCTACTGTGTTGTTTCCAAAAGCTGTTGAATGATCCGTATTTTGTTCATTCTGATTGTGTTGTATGCCTTTCTCCTATGTATGGCATGGAATTTTTTCCTTCTTGCATTTAAAATTCTTCAGGTTATGATCTTCCTCATTTTTAAACAGTCCCTGGAACAGTTTGGCTGTCATTTAGTCACCCCTTTGGCCCTGTGAATACATATGATGAAGACTATCAAATTTGTCGAACTTTCCATGAAGCTAATATGAACAGAAAATTCTGAAATAGTGAATAACTTTGTCTTTTCATGAAAGATATCCATTCTAGGAGCTATGATATAAGGCAGAAAATGGCATTGAAGGGTAATAAGGTGATTTTTATGGAAAAACTGATGGGGTAGTGTCACTGAGTCATTTTAAAACGAGGCTTACTGTTCTTGAAAGTAGAGTAACTTTATAAAACTGAATGCAGAGTGTCTTGTACCATGACTCAAGTTCTTTAACTCTGTGTACTGCCTTAATCATCTGCACTGGATGGCTCTAAGGAAATATTTTTTTTAAATAATGTTGATATTGTACTTGCCTTTTGTTTAAATGCAAGCCTTTTCTGCTGCGATTCATTTTGTAACCTTGTCATCGTGTAGGTAATGTATTTGTTATATGGATGGAGAAAGTTGTGGAAACTGAGAGTCCAAGTGTGCAGCAAATCAGCTGAACAGAATACTAGAGTGAGAACATGTCTGGTTCTCCCATTCTGATTTAGATCCACTCCAAGTGTTTCTTTCATGAGGGAACATTTTGACATATCAGTACTGCAACAAGTAATGTTTACGTACTGGTAACCAGGAAATCAAAATAATAGCTAACCAATTTCAAAGCTTAAGTTTTGTCATTTCAGGTTGTTTTATAAGCTCTAAGCTAAATGCTGAAACATTTCCTGACTTTACATCCTCTAGAAGAGGGAGGAATGGCAGGTTGATGTCTATCAACTCCAGTATTCATAACACAGAAGTAATGGCAGCTGGTAGTATCAGCTTAAGTAAAGTAGATGATATAGTAAAAGCATGTAGCTAAGTGGATAATGGGAATGCCATCCTGAATCTCCTGAGAGATGGTAATCCATAGCAATCGAGATGACTCAGAGGCACAGAAGCAGTGCTTAGATGACTTGGATGTTAATGTGCGCAGACAGAAACTGCTGTGCGCTTTTCCTGATAGCCCTGAAACTGTTGTATTATCTGTTGTATATGCATCTGTTTGTCAGTCTTGGAGTATTCTTTGGCACACTGTTGGAAACGCAATTTGTGCATTTGCACAAAAGAACTTCATGGTTTAGTAAATGAGTAGCAGAGAGAGACAGATGACTGCTTCAGAGGCACATCTCAAAAAGCTGAAGCTTTACAAGTCATCACAGAAAAGAATTGAATCAGGACTGAAAATGGAATGGGCTGAACTTGACCAGATTTTGAATTGCCTAAGATCTTGTGCAAAAACAAACACTAGTGCCCTGTGACTGTGAGCAGTTGTATCTGATCAAAATAGCAGGAACGTTGTTAGCTCATTTTTCACTGCTATAATAATATACAATAAATAGAGCCATTGAAACTCAGGCTGAGATTCTGCACTCAGTTACTTGTACCTTAGATCTCCTACAGGCATTAGAAGGATTTTTCTTCCCTGGAGCATGTACTTGGCTGTATCCTGTTTGTTTTTCTGCCTTCCTCTGAAGCAACAAAAATCAGACATGGCTGGGAGTAGAGCACCAGATAGGACTGGAAAGCACTTTGAAGCAACACAGAGAATCTTGTGTCCTCGATGCCTGAGGTCAAGAGTAAAGGCTTGTTTGGTATTCGGGAGGTGTTTGGTTTCTCCTCCTCTTGCCCTCCTCTCCGGACCCAATCCCCAACAACAGTCATATTGTGAGAGCCCTTTGAAGGAGATTTATTTTTGTGGAAGATGGAGAGTAGTTTAGGTGCTGACTTCACTTAGATCTATATCTCTCCCTCAAAGTGTCTAGAGCCTTTAAGATGACAGTGCTAAAGTGATGTTTACCTCTGACAGCTTTATTAAGAGACCAAACATTATTTTTTATGTGATTCTTATGAAACTGATGAGCTAGGGAGCAACTAGTCCTTCAAAAAGGTTGTTCCCTGTCTTGGTTAGGGCTGCACTGTTCGTACAGCTCTCAAGGCAGATCTGTGCTGCATGAAGGCCCTCCAAAAGCCTTGGCATCATAAATACAGTGAAAGGCTATTGTGCTGAAATAATAAAGGGTTGGACGTAGTAAAGAAAGACGGCTGACTCTGACCCATGTTGATGTTGTTCATTTCTCTGCTAAAAAGTTTGTCTCTTTTAGTTTTGACTTGAAGCTTAACAAATCAGAACCTGAGCAGGACACATTGTTTAATATTAAAGCTCTGTCTTAAGTGAGCTACGATCCTGTGTTGGGAACTAAGGCAGGATGCAATCACCACCTCACCTCAGCCAGGAAAGAAGAATCTGTCTTTATCACTTGCCTACTCACTATGTGCTCAGACACCCAAATCCTTGTTGATTATTTCACAGAACCTGAGCTGAGGTACTTTTCCTGTTTCACAAATATAAGAACAACTCATGTTTGAATCATTTATTTAGGTTAATGCATGTAGAGCTAGGAGTATGAAAACAACACAATTTAAGCAGTAAATTTTAACTAAATAATATGTCCTAATCCTTTTGTCTTTTTGCTTGTGTTGTGCTACTTAGTCTTCTGAGGTGTATTTTTTTGGGAATACAGACATCTGGATGAAGTGTGACAGATTATTGGAGTGAATGGCTAACTTTCCATTCTCTAAACCAAAGCTTTCTAAGAATTGACATCGCTGCATGTTACGTAACCTCATACAAGTGCCACTATCCTTGCAGTGCCATGTGTACAAACGTTATTCTTCTGACACATGGTAGATGGGTCTAAGAGAAACAAAGGTCTTATATTAGCACAACAATCTGCTTGAGTCCCAGTGTCTAATGGCAACATTTTGTCTTGAAGGTAAACAGAGTACAGCGTTCCTTCTTCAAACAAAAACACCAGTCCTCCTGCACCTTGCTTTTCCTATATCAACTAGGAAAACATATACCTGACAAAAACACTACTAGTGTATGTAACACTTTCCAAAAGATAGAAAACTTCACCAAAGTGGTAGTGATCCTCCACCACCATCACCTCAAAACTGTGGACTATGAGTTTTTGAGTGAGGGAAGAGCAGAGCATTTTGAGGATTTCACAGGCAGCATCTGAATTAATCCTGGATATAATATTCCACTGTGGTTCTGGGACCTGCTGTGCTATTAGAAATACCATTCTTCCCCTTATTTTCTTATTTAACTGATAAGATCGAACAGCAACGCTTTTACCTACTCAGGAATGCTCTTGATGGTATAAAACATGGCTCTGAATTTTTTCCTTAGCAGACTTTATTGAATAGTCTGTTCAGGTGTCAGAGTAGTTAGGAAGTAATGCACTTTTCAGTGGAAACAAATTTGATCCAATTTAAAGAGACAGTATATATTGAAATACAATTTCAAAACTTCCTTGGATCTTGAAGGCTGCCTTCTTTGCCAGCTCAGGTATTCATGTACAGCTATACAGCTGAGAAGCTGGCATTGCCATTAACACACCTAGGAACCACTGCACAAAGGGCAGAGCAGTGGAGATTCAGACTGTGAATTTCTGCTAAAAAGGAGAAACCATATTTTTGTGAAACATTTTTAGATTTGATTTGAATGCTGAGAAATAAAAGCATGCATCTACCTCGAAGCAGTCACAGATCCTATTCTTAGCAGTCAGGCTTTGTGATCTGTAAGAGCAGTTTTCTCATCCTCTTTTACACATGGGTAGTTACTGTAGCTATGCATGAACAGGAGTGTAAAAAAGGAGCGAGACACGGAATGGAGTTTGTTCCCTTTTTCTCTCACAGATAACAATGTGAAGTCAGGAGACCGTTCTCTACCCTGTGACAGGTGTGTTCTGGACTGATGTGTTTGTATGTCACAAAGAAGCTGCAGAATGACAAATTCAGCTAACATTAGTATTTTGCTGTTCCAGACATTGTGGCATATGGAAAATAGTCTTTAGTTATTGACACAAGCATGCTTGACACTGAGTTTCCATTTTCCACTTCATTGTTTGAAAAGCCCTTACATCTCTCAAGGCATCTTCTCATCTGCAGTTCTTCATGGAAGATGGAGAAAAAACATTGCTTCTAGGCTGTGATTCCTCTGACCTGTTGTAGATAACCCTCTTTGGACAAGATGATCCACGCACCAGTGTCAGCAGCCTTCCACTGGTTCTACAAGGATAAGTAACCAAAATGTCAAAATCTACTTTGTGAGCACCTAAGATTAGACCAGATGATTCTCTTTGTGACAGAGTAATATGCTGCGACTCAACACAGCACTGCTTCTAGCAGAGGGAGAAACACAAGTGTTAGGCTTTTCATGTGCTAGTTAACTCTGTATATCAGTGTGTCCCTAGAGGCATTTGTTGTCTCTTCTCATTACATATTTTGGATAGTTGCCAAGAGTTGCACTTTGTTTTTCTACTCCCATGGTCAGAGTAGCTATATAGTGCTGCGTCTAGCCTAGAGTCTTGTTTGTAAAGGCTTGTGCCTGAACTCAGGACAAAACTTACTTGCCCTGTCAGCATCCTCTGTGCTGCTGAGTGTTTAGAAGCAAATGTGATAAAGAAAGTAGAAATGCAATTAACAAAGACCAATAGATACAAAAGCCCAGAGCCAGTTTTAGTTACTATTTGTCGATCCAGGCTGCCATCCTACCAATGCTGAGACATGGAGTTATTGCAAAGTCAATAGTAGTGGCATGGCTTTCAGTAATGATTTCAAGTCAGTCATGATATGCTGCAGAAAGTACTGCAGTCAGCTTCTAGTGTTCATCCTTGCTGTAACAAGTTTTCAAGCAGAGCCTTTTCTCCTTGTTTCAGTTACATGTGCTGCCTGAAAGCTTTGTTATCTGTTGGGGTATGGCACAGAGTTCTTTATCTCCAGAGGAGAATTGTGAAAACACACAACCAAGCAACCAAACAAACCCCACAAAACAACCAAAAAACCCAACAAAACCCACCAACACCATCAATAAAACCAAGAAAACCCCCCAGGTCTTGAGCACAACATGTGTGCCTCTCTGGATAGAGCTTAGCAGTTGACTTTCACCAGTAACCATAGCCTAAGGTCTACCCCTGGCCTGATGAAAATTGCTGCTCTTTAGGGAAACATTGTATTTTCCTACAGTGTTCTGAAGACTTTTAGAAAGAAGGTTTCCACTTTCTATTTCATGCACTGAAATTCCAGGGCGATCCTTGTCATAAAGTGTGACTACAATATGAAATTAGGCTTTAAACAAAGATTGGAGAACATCTGCATGTGCATTAATGCTCTCCAGTTGAGCTGAAGCTCTCTAAACAGTAACAAAGTTAGGAAGCGTCTATAAGGAGCACCAGGGGCCCTGTGGCCTGAAGGCTTAAAGTTTACTCTTTGTGTATCCCAAACACCATTTAGTGTTTTATAATATTTACAGTGCTTCTGGTGTGAAGGAGATAGTCAGCCTCCTAAGACTCTGTTCAGTATGCTTTAAAAATGTCTGGAGAACCGTGATCATCTACTTATCAGGGGTTTGTAAATGATATCCCTGTTGTTAAGTTGATGAAATACTTTTTGAAAAGTCCAGCCCTGTGACAGAAGAGAACTGTGGGCAGGTCTTCAGTAACAATTAAACAAAGGCACATAGAGGAAAGAGAATGTTGTAGGTGTCTGTGATTCTTCTTTCAGTGTTTTGTTGCTCCATAAAAATACAAAGGGCTGTGGTAATCCTTGATATGAAAAATATAAAAGCTGAGAGAAGAAAAGCTGCATAAAGAAAGCATTTTCTGATACAGAAAATTCAGTGTAGTATTAGTGCTAGTGGTGTGATTTATACTTTACTACGGAGTCACCAGAAATCTTTTAATACTGCAGTACACTTTCCACAAAGGCAGAAGGAGCTCTCATGGTAGAGGTTGGGTCAAGGTTATATATTTAAGGATGCCTATTTGCACTGAAGATGGAGACCCAGTTGGACACCAAGGGTTTCCTTTAAGCTAAGATTTGTACTGGGCTTTTTCATCATCTCACTCATTATGATTTATGGAACTAAAGTTTTAGCATGTTTGCAGTCATAAGAGAGAGGCATGTAAATCAGGATCTGCCTTGGGGATCTGACTGGAAAATTTCAAAAATAAATTGTGGGGAATCTCCTTTCTTCAAGTCAGCTCTTTTGGAGATGGGTGTGCTTGCCAGCTAGCCCCACATATGAATGCCTTGCAGCAGTCAAAGAAGTGCAGTTCTTCTATACCTCACTAACTTCACTGAAGCAGTTTCACTGAAGGGTTATCAGTAAATCCAGTTCTGTTTACAGCATTCTCATTTCCAATCCCCTAAAATTTGATTGGATTGCATTTTTAAGAAGAGGAAAACTCAGTGTTAGAAATTTTTGCTATTAAAACAAAGCCCCACAGCTCTATACTTGGCTATACTAAACATAAGATAAAGATGGTGTCCTGTAATTCCAAAATGTAAAAAATAAGAGAGTAAGCTATACCTAATATATTCCCTTTCCTGATCCACCATGAAATCCACATATTGTGGCTAGTTTATAGTAGGAAAATATCAGTGAAGAAGGTACAATTACCTGCATTAAAGACAAAGTGAATGTAATTCCTACAAGTCTGGTCTATACAAGATGGTAAGTTTCTGTTAGGTAGAATTGGGCACACCAGGAAAAAATGCCAAGAGCCCTGCCTCCAGACTACAGCTTTTAGATTTTCAACTGCAGGTTTTAAAACTAGTTTTGGTAGGAAATCCTCAGCAGAGATGAGTGAGTTTGATCAGCATCAAAAAAAAAAAAAAAAAAAGTTCAGCCTTTTTTTTTTTCTTTTTTTTAAGAAGATGAGTTGACTCATGACCAAAACTGTAACTTTGATTTCTTAGTGTTTTGTGGTTAATTCTTGTCATATACCAAGACGTTTTTTTAAGGAAGTGTCTAATCTAGTCTTGACTTTTATCTATTATAAGATCCATTCCAAGTACATCAAACTAATTCAGCCAACTGATGGAGAATTAATAGTTTAAACATATTCAGCTCTTGAAAATAGCAGCTCGAATTAAGAATTAGTTCCCTTTCTCCTTCCCTTTGCTGTGGCAAGATTTCCATCAAAGCTTCAGAGGTTATGCTATTAAATTTCAATAAAATCTCATCACAAAATAGAAATCTATAGGAAATTAGCTTTATTAACTCTCCTGTGCAGTCAATTGCTTCCTTTAAAGAGTGACAAAGGCAGGCTCTAAATAGACCTTGAAACACTAGAGGTAACTCACCCCCACTGTAGCTAGAATCCCCAAAAAGTAACAGTCTTAGTTTCACCTAATCCATTTTCTGACTTCTGAGGTCAAGTGTGCAAGAGAAGTTGCCAAAGCAAAATTCTCAAGCTGAACATTTTTTTTTTTTTTTTTTTTTGTAACCCTCCTTTGCTACCATGTATAATGACTCCTCTTCCAGGCTGTGAAAGCCAAATGCTTCTCCCTGTCATTGGCCCAGAATTTAGCATCTGTCTTTCCTTGGGGAACCTTTTTCCCCTTTCCTGAATTTGAAGACAGCATAACTTAATGTCTTTTAAATCAATGTGAAGTGCAAGTGAGAACACAGGTGTGAGTGGAGCTCTGGCTTAAAATAGCAAACAGTAGTAAAAGTAGCTGTTGTTCATTTGGGAGAAGATAACAAATGAGACCTCCCAGGAGTCAGCAGTATGACTTCACACTGTTTCTCATCTATTTAAACGATCTAAATAGAGATAGCAATGGTAAACAAGCAAATTCTACTGATAGCAAAAGTATCAGGGAGTAATAAGCCCAGAGCAAACACCAGAGTGTTCAGGGGATTTTGATCTACTACATCAGCAAATGCATAATTGTCAGGCTTCTCAGCAAAAGTAATAGCAGAAGATAATAAGCACAAATAAATGTGACTGAGCAGCAGAATGTGTAGAGACATTTTAGCCAAGACCTTGAAATTAACACTCCAGAACCTTGATCTGAACTTTAAAATGCAGTGGCAGTGCTAACAACAAGGCAGGATAGCACAGCAGATTGCTCTAAAACACCCTGTTGTTTTACAAACAGAGCTGCTGTTTGTAAAGTTGCACCATTCTGAATATGAGCAGCTTTGTGATTTAAACACCCTGTCAGAAAGTTTCCTTTCCTTAAGTTTGTTGGGTTTTTTGAGTGTGATTTAATTTATTTAAATTACTTTGAAACATCAGAACCAATTTAGACAAGTGTGAACAAAAGATTGTTGACTAAGTATCAACATTTTGCTCCTGTGGTTAATCTCTTTTATAATGCTGTAAGATAAATGGCTATAGTCTGACCTTCCTAACGCTACTCCTTGTTGTAAATATCTTTGTAAGCTTTGTCTCATGAGCAAACTTTTTCCTGAGTTTCTTTAAATCTTCCTTTCAGTCTGCTGACCTTCCTGTATTCCTGTTTTGTGGGTTTGTTTTTTGTTTGGTTTTTTTTTTGTTGTTGTTGTTTTTTTGTTTTGTGAAGGGCAAGCGGAATGATAGAGGTCGAAAGAAACCTCTGAGGATTATCTAGTCCAATCCTTCTGCTAAAGCAGGTTCACTCAGAGCAGGTTGCCTAGGCTTGCATCCAGGTGGATCTTGGCTCTTTCCAGTGATCTTCAGATGAAACTCTCGCTAAGGCATCCAAGAATACTGTAGGTAGAACTTTTGCATGGCACCAAGTCATATGAAGCTATATTTCACAATCTCAATAAATGCTGTCTGTATCATGGAGTATGTGAGCAGATGGACAAAATAACAGATCTCCATGGGTATTTTTGTGAGGGATAAATATAAGGTATTTATTTCAGGAGCACAAGGGATCCCAAGCTCCTGAGCTCCTGCTGAGCTATGTTTCTTCAGTATATGGGTTTTATCCTCACTCTTCCTTGACTGAATGCTAGTTGGTTGAGTTGGCATGGTTCCAGGCAGCTCTGGAAAGCCCTTTGCTGGGCAGTAGGTTTGGTGCAGATGCTCACAGTGCTAGGGAGCAAAACGTGATACAAAGGAGGTTTTGTAATTTTGTTTGTTTGGGTGGGGTTTTGTTTGTTGTTTGGGGTGGATGTTGTTGGTTTCTTGTGGTTAGTTGGTTGTTTTTTTTCCCCAGTTACCTTACTCTTGACAGCCTTCTCTCTTTTGGCATTATAACACAACTTATTTTAAGCAACTTCTCTGTTTATCTTCCTTTGTTTGCAGTTCTTTAACTGGCATTTGGTACTTTTTATGTGTTTCAGACTGTAGATCACCTTTGTATTATTCTACATTCCCTTTTACCTTTCCATCTCTGATCTGTTCTCAAGAATTCTGCTTAATTTGATAAGCTCAGAGAGCCTATCTAGCACCCTCACTTTGGGTGTTGCCATGGAAATGTATAGCATAATGTAAATAACTAATAATGATATGGTACTATGGAAATGGAACTAATACAGGTTTAATGAAAGCCATACTGATAATGACAGTCACCAAAAAATGACCTTGTCAGAGCCATTTAGGTGTTGCAGTGTACATTAGAAGCAGGTTCTTCAGTTTGCTTGCATGTAATCAACCAGCAAGAGTTGACTCTCATCTGTGACACCAGTGTTTTTGCTGGCCTTGGTACCTCCCTTTGTATAGAAACTATGAAATGCTAACAACTACCTTGGCACTAAGTAACTGTTAGCCAAGACAGACCTGAGGATTGAGAAACCAGCCAGTTGTCAGGGGACAAGGAAGAAAATATTTTAAAGAGAATGTATGTTTAAAACTTTAAAAATAATGTTATTTGGGGACCTTTCAGGCTATTCCTTGAACAGAATGTATTCTTAAACATTTCTTATTTCTCTGTATTGCAGTTGTGTTACCATCATGGGCCAATGCCCTCTTGTGCTAGGAACTCCAGAAACATCAAATAGAAATATAAAATCGAACAGATAAGTAGAAAGAAGCTCCAAGGCAGTCTTGGTTTGTCTTATCTTGCCATTGTCAAGATTCTGTAGGCAATGTAAGACATGACCCAAAAAGAGACAGTTTTTCACCCTTTTCACTGATATAGCACCTCATTAGAGTATAATGGAAGGGATAGGTAGGATATATGCTTACACAAATTTCTATAGAGGTACTGACCTAAAATATTGCATGAGCATGGTCCATCCTTCATTTTTCTTTAATTAAAACAAATGTATGTAGTACAAAGTGGTATAATTCATCACTGGATTAATGGGAAGGAAAAAAACTTCAGTCTTAAATTCCATCTAAGTACACTAATTTTCCATTTTATCACCTTCTGATTTTCACCTAATTGTTTTGTGGAGATGTGTTTTCTTTTCTGCTGCTATGCTGATGTGTTATAGAAGGCACCCAAATTGAGCTCCTTGGCCTGATTCCAGCATGTCCTCTGCTCTGTTGTTATGGTAATTCAACTAGCACAGGAACAGAATTCATCAGATGAGCAGGTGTGGACTTCTATCTGACAAAACTTGCTGAGAAACAAAAGTTCTGAAAGACACCTGAAGTCTGATGAAACAAATCTGAAGGAGAGAGGGGAGCCAGCACCCTTTGACTCCTTGCTGGGTATATACCTCATATAGCTCAGTGAAATGCATTTTTTTCCTTTTCATACCACCAAACCAATCCATCCAGATGTCTTTTTTTTTTTTTTTTTTTTTTTTTTGTAAATTATAGAGGACTGTAGATTCAGATTCTGCTCTCTTTACCTCTGATGTAGCTTACTAGAAGTATCAAGAGAGAAATTACTTCATTATTCTAATTTCTGAAATCTCTTTTACTTAACTCGTTAAAAGAGGTGATGTTTGCTCTGAAGAGCAAAAGGAAAGGCCACTGTTACTGTGCAACCTGACTGGCTCTTATAACTGACCTGGTGTAATACAGGACTGTATCCTGCCAATGCTTGGTACCTCCATGCAACAGAAAACTTCTCAGTAAATTGCAGCATTTCTGGGAAGGTTTCACTTCTAAGTTCTAATGACGTTTTTCTCTTGGCTGAGGAGAAAGAGCTGTAGCAAACTGTAAAATTACACTCAATAAATTTTCTCTTTCTAAGTTTGTTATTTATAAAAATAATTTTTAGAGACTTTTCATTGTCAATTTCTATACATCCCAGTGCTTAACTAGAGCAAGAATAGCATGATATATAGCACAATTAATTAGTGACTGTGAGATAAAAATGTAGATTTGCATTGTATATTTGCATCACACAAGGTTAGCCCTTGCAAATTAGATGAAACACTGCTAATAATCAAACAAATG
This sequence comes from Indicator indicator, assembly GCF_027791375.1. NCBI lineage: Eukaryota > Metazoa > Chordata > Aves > Piciformes > Indicatoridae > Indicator > Indicator indicator. Next base: position 2,484,227 of record NC_072031.1, read on the forward strand.
AGGTCATATCCATTGAGCTTTTGTCTGCACTTTTGTTATGATAATTTTACATTTCTTGTGCTCTACAATTGAAAAATTATTAGTTTCCTAAATGCTACACCCCTGCAGAATCAAAATAAGTAATTTCTATTCAGCAGAAATTATTTTCATTTTAACCTGCATGGGATATTATACAATCCAGTTATCACAATATGCAGGCATGTATAATAAATGAGATATAGGAGATCTAATTCACTGTAATGCTATGTCAACTATGTTTTGCCACAGAAATGTGTAGTTGTCCTATCTGCACGCAGTGCAGAGTAGTCAGGCATTGGAACAGGATGCTCAGAGAGGTGGTGGAGTCACCATCCATGGAGATATTCAAAAAACCTGTGAACATGCACTTTGGGACATGGTTTAGTGGCTATGGTAGTATTAGGTTGATGTTTGGACTGGATCTCAGAGGTCTTTTCCAATGGAAACAATTCCACTGTTCTATGTTTCCTGAGCAGGAAAGGCACAATCTAATAATGTCAATAACATGTAGTTGTTTTCATTTGTGAATCTGTGCATGGAAGTGGGAGGAGGTATTGCTTAAACAACCCAAGCTTACACCAGGGCTGAGGAAGGACTGAAGTTCTAGAAGAGCAACACAATTAGTAATGGAAAATGCTGTCTCCTTTGACCAGTTCTGTTGTGCACAAGGAGGCATGGGTTGCCTGGCAAACGTGAGAGAGCACAGCTGATAAAGCTGCTTGGAGTTTAAATAAAATGAGCAGGCAAAATGCTAAATGTAAATTGGGAAGGACGGTGCAATATTTGAGAAGACCTTAAGTCTTCCAATTCCTACAAATACTTAGGTCTAACAAGATGTGTGCATCTAACTAGATGGGTGTCTGTGAGGGCCTTAGGAAGAAGAGCTGAGGGATTGCCTCCCAGTTCCATCTGCCCCTGGGCAGGGCACAGCCCAGCCCCTCAGCCAGACTGCTGGCACCTCAGGGACAATGTGTCTGAGAAAGGGCAAATCCTGCCCAGGCCATGAGGAGTAAGGAGAAAAGAGTTAGAGCCAGCCCTGCAGTAGTGGGGAGAGCAAGAAGGGCAGAGATTCCCTACAGCCCCTGGGCAGCCCATGGTGGAGCAGAGGAAGAGTGTGAGTAGGAAGGAGTGGCAGAGAGGAGTTGCTCTGGGCTGCCCACAGCAATCACTGCCCCATCCCTCTGTGCCACTCAGGGAAAAGGTAGAGGATTCAGGAAGGAAGGAGTGAAGTTGTGCCTGGAAGAAAGGCATGGTGGAGGACAGGTGAGTGAGGTTTGTTTTTTTTTAACTTTGTTTCTCACTATCTAAAGCCATTTTAATTGGCAGTAAACAGCATTAATTTTCCCCCAGATGAGTCTGTTTTTTGTCCATAATGGTCTTTTGTAAGCAATCTCCCTGTTACTATTTCTACCCATAAGCTTTTTCCATCCCATTTTCTCCCCTTACCCTGTTGAATAGAGGGGTGAGAGAGCAGCTGGGTGCATGTCTGGCAGCCAGCCCAGGTCACCCACCACACGAGACACTGTGAAAATTTTAATTGGAAAAATTCCTAGGAAACTAGTTCATTGCATCATGCACTGTAATGTAAAGAACAGTTCTAACCAAGCCTGGGCTGTAGTTTATGTGAGCAGGATCTCTTGTGTGTTCAGCTGAAGTTGTATCAGATTGCACTTTTGGAAAACTGAAATTAGAACTTCTGTATAAAACTAATGTGTTAGATTCTGTTATTGCTTGTGATGGTTGATTTCATTTGTATGATGGTTTTTGCAAAGTCAGTTGCAAACAAGATCATGTCACATTCTGCTTTTTCTAAAGTATAAGACATCTGGGCTGTGCAGAACTTCTATGAAACTACTTATTCAGCCTTTTCTACCATGGAGACCCAATTCTGAAGTCTGTGGCACCTTATTTACAACCAGTGGCAGAAGAAAGGAGTTATTTCCTTTTGTGCATGGGTATATAATTTTGTCCTCATAAATCAGACACATATTAGGAAGATATAGATTTGTTATCCATGCCTTTCTAATTAAGCCTAGCTCATGTTCACCTTCATCTTCCAGTCCTGTTCATTACTATTTTATTTTCTGGCTCTATAACACTCTAGCAGTCCTTCCTCCCTTTCTGGCTAATTATATTTGCTCCACGTTTCCACTTTTGCCAGTTCAGCACCTCTGGGAGCAAAATCAGCTGTTGAACACTTGAGACTCTTCTTTGAAGTATTTTGTTTAACGTAGTTGGACAGCCAGAGGACAACAGGAGAGTCAGGATGAAACAAGAAAGAATTTAATGGCCTAACATTTTTAGGCTAACTGTTCTACTTTTATTGCACATGACATAAAACAGTACTAAAATTAATCTGCTTTCCTTCCTCTTTTGCCTAAACCCTTGTTGTTATTCTCCAATTATCTTTTTCTCTCTTAAGAATACTTTTAGAGGAAATTTTACAGCAATCCTATTTTGTTTTATACTTGTTCTCAAATCACTCAAATCTCAAGTCTTAGCAGTAATTATTGATATTTCTTAACGTTTTCACTGCATGTTCAAAACAAGAAAAGTAAATTATCCAAGGGACTGAATTATAAAACAGTGACATGACACAGTATTAACAAGATATTTAAAACTACCTTGATTAAAGATAGAAGTTTTTTTTAAAGGGACTTAAGGGACTTTGAATGCTTCAGAGCTACAAAGAAAGGCAAAAAAAAAAATTACATTTTAATCTGGTGGGTTTTTCTGCTGATAAAGCTTTTTGTTGCTTAGGACTTTGAAAGTCCTAGAAAAGTGTATTTGCAGTGACTCTTAAAGGGAAATAGATTTAGGAAGGAATGAATTTTAGTGAGTTTCAGCAGAAGGTTTTTTGGGATGCTGCAATTAGGCTTGAGATGAAAAGCACTGCCAGGATGTAATTTACCTTTGTTATGGATGTGTTGTCTGCATTATTGAGTAGTTTCTCACTTCAGTCTATAAAAAGTTAGCATTCCAGAGAGAAAGGAATCTCGTTTTCACATACGTTAATTCTCAGAGCTCCCAGATACCTTGAACAAAATGTGACCCTCACCACTAAGAAGAGTGATAAAGTTTTGCTATATTTCATTTTAATTTTTTAATTTTGGGTTTTCATATGTCAATAGCAACAATTGACTGATGAAAATTTATCTTTCTTTTTAGAGTAATAAACTTTGCCAAATATCAATTCATCAATAAAAAGCAGCACAACTAAAAGCGACTGGAATTCGGAGGTACTTATTTTAGTCCTCTACTAATTGTAGGTGGGTTATATACCTAGCATAGTGAGTGTATGTAGATATCACCAGGCAGTCAAAACACTATTATACTTTATCAGTTTGGGGGGGGGTTATAATATAAAGCAAATTTATCTTCTATTAAAGCCTTTCTTAATTTATACATTTTATGATTGACAATACTATTAATAGAATGTGAGCTCCAGTGGATCATTCAATTCTGATCTTCTACTGAGTGACTTTTGCACTGCAGATTCTTTGTGTATATCCACAGAACCTCTATCCACAGAACACAGGAAAATAATTCTCCTTGCAGTTTGTCTTGGTTGAAATTGGCCAGTAGGGTCCAAAATTGCAAGGTTAGGCATATTCTCCTGCAAATGCAGCATGAATGTGTACCCTTTGCTTCAACATGACTTATTTCTGTAGGAAAGCAGGCTAGAAACGGGTTTTACAATGTGCTAGAGACCTTGCTAGCCAAGTGAAGTCCATAGAAACCTTTACACATCTGAGTTACAAGCCCTCATAGACTGATCTTTATATTGAAAGTGCTGAGACAACCTTAACATATAAACATATAAACCTGAGCAGGGACATTCAAATCAGAGTTTACCTTGTTTTATCAGAAGTCAAATGCTGAGTACTTTGTATAAAGAGGAATGAAGGATTAAATACTCATGTCACAGCTTAGGATCCCTTCAGAGGATTTTTGACTTTTGTAAGTTCATATACTATGGACTTTCAGAGGATTGAGAATCCTTAATGACAGCAATGGTTGCAAATGATTACCATATGGAACAGCTGTCCCTACTAAGAGGCATTCCAAGAGATATAAGGTTGATTTTGTCAGACACTTTTCTACAGGACAATTTTATCCATGCTGAACATGGTGACAAAATGACACAAGGGACAGGATGAGGAAATAGGAAAGGAGCAATAAGGAGAGACCACTCCAATATTACAATAATTAATATAGTTAGAGATTACATTATGTGTGACACTAACAGAAGAACTGTCATGAATAATAATAAGACTCAGTGATCAGCTGAAACTTAGTATTTCTTTCAGTATATCTCCCTGAGAAATACTGTCTTTCCAATTAGAGATGCAAACATTTAAGAGAAGTTAAGTGGCCTTAAGTAGATCATGCAGTAGATAGCAAATATTAAATGCTTTGAGGCTGACTGTCCTCTTTCACATGACACTCCTACCTTAATTAAGCATTTTTTCTTGATTGTAAGGAAGCAGACTTTTTATGTAACAATGTAATTTTAGAAGTCACGGTCCTGGTTTTCTTTTAGTGCCCAGGATTCACTTGGATTGAAGTACAAATCAGACCCATGGTTTCAGATAATTTTTAACTTCAACTATTCTCTTCTTGTTATAAACTTTTACAAACAAATATAAAACAAAATGTATTTAAGCACTGACTGTGCTATACACAATAAATGGAAGGAATTACTGTTACCCATAGAGTAGCTGTGGTTTCCATAAGTAGGTGAAAAAGCAGCCTTGGAGACTGTACGGTCCGTTTTTCAAAAGGGTAGCATTCAACTCAGCTGTGAGTTACGCTGCAGGTTTTTATGTTCTAATGCTCTTAACACGTCTTTCTCCCTCTAGTTTAATTTTATCCTCATAATCTGGCTGATTCCTGGATAATTTACTCAGCAGAAATAGGATCAGCTTTGAAAAAATGATCAAGGTTAGGAAAACTTGCATAGGGAGTTGTGTGTTCTAAATCGTATTAAAATATGGGATTTTATCCTTAAACTCAGTATAATCCTACTTCACAAAGAACTCTAGGGGTTTACTCTTTAGCAGTAAGCCAAACTTTACATTTCCTTTTCTTTCAAAATGTGCCATACAATAGTTCCCAAATAAAGGATGCCTAAGCCTGTTTGACAAATGTTTCCTTTTACTTGTAGTAGCTCATTGTGTCCATACAAGACTTCCAAGTACCTTCATAATTGTATCTTTTGAGGCATACCTGAAAGTGCTTTACAACTGACTTTCTCAATCTGTATGCAGATTTATACCAAGCCAGTAAATAACTTGTAACAATTCCTATGGTTTGTACTCTTTGCAGTCCAATTCTGTTCATTTGTAAACTTCTATTCTTATGCACCTCAACAGTAATAAGATTGCTAATAAAAAGCAGTTAATATAATATATAATGGGAATACCAAGTGTAACTTAGAGGGATGGTTTTCCACACAAGAACTTTTTCAAGCTCTGGGCAAAAATAGATTAATACAATTCTATTTGTTCTTTTGTCTTGCTTTTGCACTCTAAATACATCCTTGTGGCAAACCTTCTGTTTCTAATCCTATTTCCATTTCTCTCATGTACATTATAACCCTCTTGTTAATTTCAATATTTCTGTGCTTTGACAGTGTCTTGAGGTCAGATGCCAAAATGAGTCAATTGTACATTTCTGATAATGTTTGCATGTTGCTTTTGGTTAGCTGCTTTGTTCCAGAGAAGCAGCTATTAAAAATGGGCCTCCTCTATGCTGTTAGCTCAGTATAAACAAAACTTATATATAGAAAAGATATTTACAGAGACTTCCTTGCTAAGAGCAAGGCTTTGTCAAGGGTGATACTGGAAGGGCACATAACTTTTTCTGTTTCTCCTTGCATAAGGAGATACCTTTGATGAAATACAGCCTAATGATTTTGGTTGTTGGTTTCCATTGCATTTGATGCAATACCTTTCACAACTGGTGCCACTTATTTAGCCCTCATCCTGTGATGACATCTGTGTGCTTACATTTGAAGCTTTGTACAGGAACTTCAGGACTTTAAGAGGAACCCACTTTCACCAAGATAATTATAGGTGTGGGCTTCAGAACATATTTTTGTTCACTAGCAAGATACCAAGAAACGCCTACAGTCACTTCTTCTATTGCTGGATCTGTGGTTTAATATTTTCATAGAAGAGGGAATGATTGAGAGTGGGAATTGCATATCAGAGGCGAGGTAGGGAAATGTCATTTGTGTTGCATAATTTGTACTATCACTTGTCAACAGTGATCCCCTTAATGCCATCCCTTTGACAGATGAGCAAAGCAAGCTTTTAGAATTCTAAAGAGTAAAAGCTGGGATAAAAAGACAACCATGTTTGATTCCTTTCTGCAATTCAAAGGATTTGAAAGTCATGACACTGGTTATTACTGTGGTCTATGGAGAGATGCACAGAACCTTAGTCTAGTTAATTGAATTGACCCAAAAGATAAGCCCAATCAAAACTTTTACCTACATAACTTCTACTATGCTTCTTTAAAAAAAAAAAAAATATATATATATATTGTTATCTAAGGGGACTAATATATTGAGGATATTATTAATGTTAATTAATGGCTTTGCTGCTACTAAATGCATTAGGGACATTCACCTGGTATCGCCAGCGTATGCTTCTGAGGACCTCAGTGGTGCCATGAGCAGATTTTAAGTGAATCAAAAGATGTCACCCTGAAATTCCTGTAGGAATCTTTGCTTATATAGAGTTGGATAAAAAGCGTTGGTTCATAACATCACTTATACTTGGGAACCTGGCAAAGAAAATATACAGTATGAAATCTTTATTCAAGATTAAAGATGTCCCTGCTCACTGCAGGAAGGGTGGACTAGATGATCTTTAAAGGTCCCTTCCAATCTGAAGTACTGCCAACATATCCCTCCTGTCTACTCAGCACCAATGAAGCCTCAACTGGAGTATTTGTTCCAGTTCTGGTTTCCCTGGTACAAGAGAAATGTTGAGCTACTGCAGAGTGTCCAGCAAAGAGGCATTAAGATAATTAAAGCGTCTGTCCTGTAAGAAAAGGCTGAGTGAGATGAGAGTGTTGACCCTAGAGAAGAGAAGGCTCAGAGGGGGGTTTCTCGATGCACGTAAATATCTTCTGGAAGAGTGCCACAAAGATGTAGCCAGGCTCTTTTCTGCAGTGTCCAGTGACAGGACAGGAGGCAGTCGGCACAAACTGACATACAGAAGGTTGTGTCTAAACATCAGGAAACACTTTTTTACTTGTTGCTCAGTGTGACTGAGCAATGGAGCAGGCTAACCAGAATAGTTGTGGAGTCTCCAGGCTTTGAGACTTTTGCAAGTTATCTGGATGTGGTTCTGGGTAGCTTCCTCTACCTGACCCTACTTGATTAGAGGTTTCGAACATATGACATCCAGAGGTCCCTTTGCACCTCAAACTTTCTGTGGTTCTGTGAGTTTTGGAAGCACTGTTTAATATTCTAATTACTAACCATCAAGTGAAAACTAAGCAGGTGTATGCTTCTGGAATTTGAGGGTGACATAGTCACTAGGTAGTGCCATGACAAAGGATGCTAAAGAATGCCTTTAAGGCCTAGAGGATGACCAGAGGGATGGCAAGGCTCTTTTAGGTCATGAGACGTAGTTAAGTGTGAACATGATTGTTCTTTTATGAGCATGACAAGCATCAATGTTAGTACCAAGTTGGGATGAGAATCTTCAAGTTGGGATGAGAATCTTCTAAATTAACTGGCAATGAGATCAAGATATGGTAGACAATTATATTTAAAATGACCAAGGTTTCTAATGTTCACACAAATGAAGCTCTAGAATGGCTGGAACACAAAATGATGTAGAAAAAGAGCCTAAATCTTTTTTTCCTGAGCCTTATTTAATTAAGACAACATAAAATGGACTGCCACTTGTTTCTAATGTACTTGCACTGCTATTAATCCAGATGACAGAGTTATTGCCAGTCACCCTTAAAGGCTGAAAATGTCCTTTGTCTTTGGCTTATTAAAGCTGGAGTGGGAGTAATCTTTGGAGCATCAGAAATTGTCTGCTGTTAGTGTCAGTGAACTTTTATGGAACATTGAGAAGGCTGAGTTACATGCTTACTGTTTCCTCCTTATGCTGTAGAGTTAACCCAGTTACCACATTCAGTGGAGGAAAGGATTGTAACTCCAGTCTACTTTGTTCGGGCTACTGATGGTGGTTTGCCACCGTGTGGCAAATCATTGATTACATCCTCAGGCTTCTTTACATGCATAGAACTTCTTAGGTGATAGATGCCCAAAGTCATGATTTTCTCTTTGCTTTCTAACACTGTAGTTCTGAAACTCTTGACTGTTTGCAATATAGATCTTATGTTTATTGCAGTGTTGAAGGGTTTTTTACGTCTACTATCACATAAAAGAATTGAAGTAGAAGTCTTGTGGATCCTGGAATTAATGTCTGAAACTTAGTCACTTGTCCATTACATGAGTCTGCCTTCCCAGTCCTGGGGCTGTAGAGAATAACCACCATTTCTCACAAGTGCATAGAGTACCAGTTACAGAAATTGACTTTTTTGTATCTTCTTCAACCTCAGAGAAGTGCAAAAGTGTTAGTCTGTTAACTACTGCCAGAACCCATGTCTTTGTTCAAGAGATATCAGTGTTTTATATCACATCCTGGCCACAGTTTAGAAGACCTGGGTTTCAACCCCTTGAGCTTTTGTGTTTGTGAGCAAAGCCAGAACACTTAGATTTCAGGAAAGCAGTTAGCGAAGTAGTTGCTCTTTTCTACATGCTTAAAATCATTTTAAGTTACTATTTCATGAGATGATTCTAAATTTGAACTATCATGTGCTGTGTAATAAGTCAGACAGCTATGAGAGAAGTTTGTGCAGCTCAAATGGCAGCTCAGTTGTTTACTTGTCTTGTAAGACTGAGTAAATAAATGTGGCTAGAATTTTGCTCACTTTATTTCTCCTGTCTTTTTTTATTTGATTCTTTCATCAAATAATAAATCTCTCTCGTAAGTTGTAACATAATACAGAAAATTACAGCTATACTTCCTTCTAAGAACAAACTTATCTGGCACTAGACATGCCCAAAATGTTCCTTGGTTTTAGCCATTACATAAGAACTGTGGACTGCTTCATGCGTTCAATTATCTCATATTTACTAAATGGACAGTAATATGTTAATGACTACTTGAAATTTTGGGGTATTCAAAGGGCTTGGGTGTTTCGAGTTCTTAGTATTTAGTTTAGGCAGGTTTTGAGAATGAGGTTGAAGTGCTGAATAATTTGGGGAGTGGAATGATAAATACTGCAAAAGGATTCAAAAGAATTTCTAATTTATAACATTTTTGATTGGTAGTCATGAGGGATATTGTCAAAGGTCAATAGAGAGGTGGAATGCATAATTAAATACAGATTATTCAGAGGAAGATTGGAGGTTGAAATATGAGCAGGTTAAATTTGTATCAATAAATACTAAACATAGGATGACATTATTTAATTTCAGTTCCGATTATATATCACTCCTCAACAAATGGAAATGATGTATAACTGCAGTTTCAGAACTGAATATTAAATATAGGAGAAGGAGCGAAAATTTGATGCATGTGATTTAGAATACAGAAAGACAACTAAGTTGAGTATGAAGAGGACCTGCACAGTTTGTATATGATTTACTCCAAATAGTTATACCTATGTGCTAAATAACTGGAATTTATGGAAGATGCAGGAGCAGGGCAAGACAATATATATCCCATATTGTGTATCTCCACTATATATCGACTACTGAGCAGCAATAATAACAAAAAAATGATTTAATTCTGCTCTCTATAAATACCTGCTTAGTTTGAAGATGTTGCACCATTAATTATGTGAGAACAGAATCACGCCTCTAGCGTGCCACAAGTTTTGGGCATCAAAGCATGTTTCCAATGAATATGCATCCTTTGGTGATACAGTAAGAGAGGCCTTGAAGAACATATAAGAACTGAATCCATTTCAAATGTGTTACATTGTTTAATGATTAAGTCATTTTGTTGGTAAGGTTCTTATCTGATTCATCCAAGCCACAGTGCTCTTTTATGTGTGACAGTATTGCTCTTGTAAACATAGGGGTCTTAGAATACAGGCGAGATGGAGTTTGTGTGGAGAGGCAGTATCTTTTATTGGATTAACTGATGTGACTTGCCTGTGCACCTGACAGCTTGTCTGTTCTCTCCTCGCTGTTTCAGTTGATCTAATAAGCAATATTACCTACAAACCTTACCTTGTTTTTTATCCATATCCAGAGGTGGAGAAGTTTCCATTCTGCAAAATGAAAAAAAAAAAAAAAAAAAAAAAAGGCAGCTAATAAAATCAAAATTCATAGATTCATAGAATGGTTTGGGTTGGAAAGGACCTAAAGGATCATCTATTTCCTACCCCCCTGCCATGGGCAGGGACACGTTCCACTAGACCCGATTGCTCAAGGCTTCCTCAGGCCGAGTCTTGAACACCTCTGGGGAGGAGGCATTTATGACCTCCCTGGGCAACCTGTTTCAGTGTCTCACCACCCTCCCTGTAAAGAATTTCTTCCTAATCTCCAGTCCAAATTTCCCCTCCTCAAGCTTCAGTCCATTCCTTGTCACCCTATCACATCAAGGCCTTGTAAAAAGTCCTAGGCTTGCTTAAGAGACACTATTTCTTGGTATGCTTCTGATGGGAATGGCACCTTAGGTTTTGTTTAAAAATATGTTTGAGATATCTACTGCAGTTAAATTTAGTCTAACATACATCTGCTTTCTGAAATGAATGTAGGTCTTTCATATCCTTTTGTTCATTCCCCTCACACTATTCAGGCAGTTTGTCTAACAGTTTTTCCTGTGCTCTTTTCCATGTCCTACATGATTTATAGAAAATTATGCAAGTAATTTGCAGCTTTTTAATAAGAGTTTCTATATGACTAAGAATGTCTTAATCCAATAATATAGAACTTAATTTTGTGCTTCCTTCTCAGAGATTTTGTCCTTAAAAATAGCATCAGACCAATTATGTAAATGTCATAAACCAGAAGGAGGTTAGCTAGAGGAAGAGCTGCAAATATTTTTAAAAACAATAATGTTACCAATCAAAACACTTGGCAAAAAGTGAGAAGGGAAAAGCAGCACAGTCAAGGTAAAGCCTCGTTCTGAGGGCGCTGTTCACCAGTGCTGGGTGTCACTTCCCAGCGGGTCTCTGTCAGGAGCGGGCACAGCTGCCCTGTGCTGGGCGCAGCTGGCTCCAGTTACCCCAGCGCAGGGCACAGCCCAGCCCCTCTGCCAGGATGCTGAAGCTGAGCCTCAGAAAAAGGTCAGAATGGGGGATGAGGGAAGGGGGTTTGTCCTTTTTTCTCACTGTTCAATGCTATTTTAATTGGCAGTAAGTTAATTTGCCACACGAGTTGTCTGTTTTGCCCAGGCTAGTACACGGCAGCCAGTCTGCCCCTCCTGATCTCAACCCACAACCTTCTTCGCCCTCTTTTGTACCTTGGTACTGTTGAGCAGGGGAATGTGAGAGCAGCTGGGTGGGCATCTGGTGGTCAGCCCCCCACCTCCAAACATGATTACAGAATGGTAGGGGTTGGAAGGGACCTTGGGACTTCATTGAATCCATCACCCCTGCCAAAGCAGGATCACCTAGGGCAGACAACACAGGAATGCATCCAGGTGGGTTTTGAAAGTCTCCAGAGAAGGAGACTCCAAAATCTCTCTGGGAAGCCTTTTCCAATGGTCTATCACCCTCACAGTAAAGACATTTTCCCTCATGTTGAGGTGGAACTTCCTGCGTTCCAGTTGGTATCCATTGCCCCTTGTCCTATCACATATTATGTCAATCTGTTGTTGCCACAGATTCTTCAAGTCATCTGACTTTTGAGACTTTTTGTGTCCTAATGTAGCATTCCGATCCAAAAGCCATCCTTCTTTCTTTAGATACCAACCTCTACTATTGGCTGTTACAGTAACATAAAACACATGCCATTACTTTTTCATTTTGGTCTTCTCTCTATTAAAGATGAGGTCAGAGTGAAGTCACAAATTGATGGACTGTACTAAACAAGTTTTATTCTTGTGTTGTTCTTTTCTCTTGCTTCTGCATTGATCACTGAAAGCTTTGTAATGTCTATTACACACACTGTCATTACTTATCAAGTCTTTTACTAGTGACTCATAACACAGGTTTCCAGTTGGGAAGGGAAGGAAACAGGGGCTGGCTTGATAATTCCTATTAAATACAAGATTAGGCATGAGGAAATCAACCATCAATTGCATATTCCACAAATTGTCTAACTGTACATTACATTTTTCATCAATTACCTAGGCAGTTAAATGTGCCTAGGAGTTACTTGTGTCCAGGAGGCAAAATCAATTAGTGTTTTTCCCTAGTTAATAAGTGTTAATAAATTTATTAGGTGGAACAAAATAGTTTAATGACATACTTCACTGACCATAGAATAAGTTATGAAATTAGAAACGTTCCCAATTGTGTGTGTGTGGATATATATCTATAGTTTCTTCTTTTCTGTATTTGTATTTTAATATTGAAACATAAATAGCATGAGACATGCAAGGACCCTGAATTGCTTCACCAGATCCATCCTTTGTGTGGCTGAAATTCGTCCCTGAAATAATACCAGTACCATTCAAGTTAGTGGAGAAAATAATGATAATAAGTGATTTACTTAGCCAGTCACAGTAGAGGAAATTTGATAATGCTGAATAGTGAGAGTTTGGAAATGATCCCTCTCAAACTCTGCAAGGCTGGGGCCATACTTTTCTTGCAGACTTTCAGTGATTTATAAAATCACTCCCTGCTTTGCATTAGGAGTTACAACAGGAAAAAAGCTTTCCCTGTAAGGAATGTTGTAAATAGGAAAACACGTATGTGAATATTCACGTATCGTGAATATTCAGCCTGTATACTAGTGGCTTGCTTAATATCTTTCTTTTATTTAATATATTTGAGCTGTTTTGTCACCTTATCCTAAATTTATCCCACATCAACCTCCTGATCTTTTATTCTTGAATATCTGATTACGTTTTCGCCCTTAGTCTCATTATGTTATATTCCCATACACTGCATAAGTCAGTTATTAGCCCATAAATCTAATTCATCCAAATAATTTGCAATTAATTTGCAGCATTCTTCTTTATTTTCATCATGTGACTGTATTTGTGCTGTTCAAAGCAAAATTGCAAAACTGGGTAACTTGTATTCTCCCTCTGCTATGCCTTACAATCCCTTGAAGATCATTCTGCATTAGAACATTGGTACTCAGATGTAAGCTTGTACAGGAATTGAACATAGCTCCTTGGGTAAGGTGCTACAGCAGCCAGCACAAACTCAGCTGCTTTTATTATGTTTGAATTGAAAATAAAGGGATCGCCTGAAGTACAATTCTCTTTTTACACCATCTAAGGGTCTAATGCACGATTCTTAAAATACAGTTTAAAAGGGCTAGAGAAGAGCAACAACTCATCTCTAGATTGATGTTTCTAAAACATTTGATACTTGCTATTGTTTTGCACCGTTCATATAGTTTTGTGAACAATTTGAGGAAAAAAACCCAAATGAAGAAAGAAATCAAAACTAAAAACAATGAAAGGCCATAAAGCATGATGTTAAAACCCTGTTACTATCATAAATCAAAGAATCCCTTAAACTGTTCTTTGTTCTATACTGGGTTTGTGTGTTCCCATGCTGCTTTCTGTCAATTTCTAATGAAAGCTCAGTGGCTGAAGAGTGCTGAAATTTCATGAGCTTCTGCTATGCATGTAGTTTTTAAGAAAATCATGCACCTGCAAGCTATTCCAAGAGTTTGCAAAACACAGAGTATGTAAGACTGTCATCAAAAAGAATTCCTACAATGCTGTTTTTGGCAGTTGTAAGAATACCCTGGAAAATGAGGCGGTGTGAGACATGCAGTCATTTCCTTCTGTACCTGTGCTGGTGTGTTGGTTCCCATGTAGTTTTGGGAAGCCAGTGTGGCAAAGCACAGCTTGCTTCTGTAACCTGATCCAGTGGCTGGTGAGACAGATGCTCTCTAGAAAGGATGAAGTTCACACAAGGTCAAAATCAAAGTGTAGAGTGCTCCCAGCCACACTTGTGTAGGGCTTGCTTGGTGGTGTCTGACAGACACTATGCAACACCAGATTGTGTGTTGAAATAATATGAAAGATCTCTTAATATTGCAGTATCTCAGTACTTGTAAATTGTTGGGACTAAATGTTTTGCCCCGACATCCCCCATCCTCTTTGCTGCCAGAACAATTTTTGGAACATTTGGTCAGTTGCAGCAGTACTTTTTGTTCTGCACTAAAGGATTAGTTGTAGCAGGTGTAGGCTGCTGATACCCCACTGGAGTCAGTGTTTCAGAAGCGTGCTGTTTAAACCAGAGGAAAAGCTGGATGTAGACTTGTTTTTAGTGGTGTTATTGCAGCTTGTTTAAGTTTTGTTGTGAAAAAGATGCTTTCCAGAAACATCCAAAGACATGGTCTTTTGGAGTTATTTAGGAGTCTGGCTCTTACGGGAGTCAGTGGAGTTTGATATCTAAATTGTACTAAAGTCCCTAACTACTTTTGACAGTCTCGTTTTAAGATACTTTTCATGCTGAAGTCTCCGAACACCCTCTTCTTTTTACTGCTTCTGAACTGGTATTACAGAATATTATATCATATTTCTATCAAAAGATGAAGACAGTCTGCTTGGAAGTTCAGGGTGGGTTGGCTGGTTTTTCTTTTTGTTCTTGCAGTCGAATTATATTCTTTCTGACTTTATGAACAGAGAAAAGTTTTCATTGGGTAATATGTTTTGGGGAAGAGGGGCAATTTTGAGAAGCATGTTCTGGAACTTTGGAAGTTTTGTGGAGGCGGAGAGCAGAGTTAGCAAATTCCTTCAGGCAATTTTGTATCTATGAGTCAGGAGGTGGTTCATCAGCTGGGGGGGTGGGCAGGGAAGAGAAAGCTACTGGAAGTAATTCTCTTACAACTGTATTTGTAGTTTGATTTCCTGTTAGTAAAATACTTTCTGGATGTTTCTTTCATAATGAATAAATATGCTTACTGCTACCACTGTTCTCTTCCTCTCCCTCAGTTTTACCTGTGTGCATAAAGATCCCTCATACACTTACAGGGATGAGGCCAACCTCATGCAAGCCCTGCCCAAAAGGCACAAAGCCAGCCCTGGCCCAGGCACTGGCTGTCTCTGCTTTGCCTGGCATTCCTTGCCATCAGATTATTCTCATAACGTAGAATTATCTTATTTTGCTAGGAGTACCACAGTGCATCTCACCATTAGCCACTGGAAGAAAGCCAGCCAAAGCTGCACAGTGTGCCATGCTTAGTTTGCCTTTTTCTGTGATATATCTGGAGCTTTTTAAAGCAGCTCCCACCAGAGAGTTTAGCTGCGGAGGTCTTCCTGAAGCCTGTATTTCACTGGGGAAGAAGAACTCTTGTGCTGTGGTGGTGGATGGCCGTTTGTCAAAGGAAATATATGCAGAAAGTGGTGCCAAAGATCTACCTTGTTGTTGGGGTGGGAAAGCAAAACCAACGTAAGAAAAATCTGTCAGGATGTTACTGTTATTAGACAGGCGGACAAATGAGAGGACAGTGCCTGCTTGTTTTCTTTCCCCCCAAAAATAAACTAGTTCTCATCAGTGTTATCAGCTTAGCCTCAAAATGACTTTCCTCCCCATTATTGCTTATAAACAAACCTTTATCACAGATAGCTAGGGCGCTGAATTAAGACGCTGTATTAAACAGTATATTGCTTCTGTCAGGGCCGATCGGCTGTTTGTGCAGATAATAATGCCAACTGCAACAACAACAATCAGCTAGTGTAAATTAACTTAACTGTGTGAAATAATGCCTCCTCTATCAGATTAGCTTGCTGAATGACTTTATCCTTAAATTAAAGCTTGCTGGGGCGTAATAGTAAATCATTTAAATGGTGCTGGGCTTTTCAGGTAATGTCTTCATATATTACTGTAATTTCAATTCGCCAAGGCATGCAGATGGCTGCAGTCTCTAGTTCCTTGTCTCCAAAGCCTCTCCCGTGCTGCCATTTTGTAATTACAGAGCAGGCATGCTGCCTGCTGCTGTTAGATTTCCCATGGTGCACCAGCAGCCAAGGCAATGTATTTTAAAATTATTATTCTTGTGTGGCCCTCATAACATAAATGTAAATCTTTTATGCTAACGCTGTCAGGGGTTTAGCACTAGGGCTCCAAGGTGCTCTGATGTAGAAATCACCAGCAATCCATCAACCAAATATCATTTGGGATCCGGCAAATGACTTGCATTTTGGGAGGACTGTAAGCAGAGCATTATTGTAAGGTTAGAGAGTGATTTTGTTACTAGGTGCTTGGAGGCCTTGAAGGTGTTCTTTATTTATTCATTCTGCCATTGTACATGGGTGTTTCAAGTAAGAAATTCTGCCCTGGCTCAAATGCCCAGTGTATGACTTGGTGAAAGCTTACTGTACTTAATATGCTGAAGATAACATCTGAGCAAATAACAGCCTCCAAATTAAAAGCCTTAAAATGTATCAACAAGACCAGACTAAGATAGATAGCTGTTATAAAAGCAATACAGAGAAAGGAATTCTCCTGGGTCTATGCTGTGAGAAAGAATGGGATTATTTAGTCCTTCATACTCACATGCAAAGGTTCAGTGATTGCTCGGTATTAAAAATTCAGGTTTTATTGCCTACTGTTTCATAATTTTTTTTAATTTGCATTTTATAAAAGGGCAACAAAATCAAATGGTTTGAGAAAGCCCTGTGATAGCTGTTAACTCTACGTGCCGGATTACCCTTGCCACTGACTGCTGTGTGTCAGAGCTCTTCCTCAGCAGAAGGTGGCATCGCCAAGTGCCGCTTCCCGACGGAGTGGTGCCAGAGCACCGGAATGGGACAAAAGGCAATGAAGGTGCACCTGTATATTTATGAACTTGAGGGTAGAATGAAATTAATGTAAGGTGACTTTGAAGGTAAATAGCTGGGAAAGAGCATTGTGTCTGTGCAGCTACAGGACTGGTTATGCTGAGTGAGTGTTAACCCAGGTGAACATTGCACTGCTTTGCACTTTTTATTTTTACTGACGCCTTGAGGCGTCGGTGTGTCCACTGCTGGCTGTCATATCCCACCCAAATTTCTGTTTTTACAGCAGAGGGTTTGGGCATCTCTGTTTTCCATGTCCATTTGTGGTAGGACTCAAGAAAAGAGCCTGCTTATAGATAACTTTCAGGCCTTCAGGTATCACACAATCAAAGTCACTTTTGGAAACAGGGGCCAGACTGCCTAGCTCTGAGGTTTTTGTACAGCATTGTGCATAAATCAGTCCAAGATTTTTCTGGTACTGTTAGCCTTGGTTGGGTCTGTGTACAAGTAAAGATTTAAGAGCATCACTTCTCTTGCAGGGAACAATAAAATTCAGCTGTTTCCATTTCTCCCACCTGAGCACTTCTGAACCTATGCACTATGTTTTGCTTCTCCCATGGTAGTTGTAACCCCCTTGCAAATTGCAGGTCAAAGCACATTAGTCTTTTTACACAATGCACAGGTAGAGAAAACAATCCTAACATTTGTAAGCAATTGTGGCATGTTGTAGCTCTGCAATTCCCAGGAAAGAACAGAAAAGTGCTAGGTCAATTGCCTCTTGTCTTCTGGCTTCTCTCCAAAATTTGTGCCTCTTGTCTTTTGGCAACTATCCAAATCTGCTTGGACAACACAGAACGAATATTTGAAGACTGGGCACACACATTGCCACAAAGTGGCATTCCTCCAGTTTTATGTGATGCTGTATCTGCAGTCTGATCCTCATAGCCAGATCATTCCTCTCCCAGATGGACTGTTTAGAAGGTGCTCCTGAGCTCAGACTATTTCTCTCCTGGTATCAGTACATATTACAATTGCTGCTAGATAAAACATTGGGCTGAGCGAACTAGCTGATTTATTTAAAAACAGAGAGGTGAACAATCAAATCTTCTCAGTATGTATCACTATCAAAAATGAGAGGTGCAGACTACAAGTAGTAGCAGAATTCTCTTGCAGATGAGACTTCTCCTGATTTGGTGTTCTGAAGCTGTGAAAATCTAAGTGCTTACTATAACCATGTAGACCTACTAAAATATTTTAAAACTGAAGAGCAAAGGAATGGCACAAAGGCAAAATACCAGAAGTCTCATCACTGTTGCTATGTTCATCTTTCATATTATGATAACCATTACTGGTTTTCATTCTGCTTCTTCCCTGTCCACTAGTGGCTTCACATCAATAATTGTTTAAAGTGAATACTGCCTTTTGTCCTCTGCATGTCTCACCAACTCTGCCTTCTCTTAAGACTGGCACAATAACCATATCATGCTATTCTGGTTCTGCATCTTGGGATTGTTGCTAAAAGTGTGCATACTGAAACTGATAAATACCAAGGTATTATCAAGGCATTTATGATATTGACATGTGGTCCGACTCTGTTTCTGTACCCCAGACATGGACTGATGCTTTTCACACAGCATCACAGCTCCTGTAATAGGAAAGGTAAAGCCTGAAGTGAGCTGAGCTATCCCCTTCAACTCAGGCTGATGCCACTTCTATCTGACAGAGGAGAGCTGCTTCTGCACTTGAGGTCTCTGGTTTGTGGGGTACACGGTTCTGTACTGGAAAGCTTTTTTCACCTGAGTCCTGCAGTGGAGCTGGCTGGAAGTGGCTGTATCCTGCCCAGGCAGCCCCAGCCATTCTCTCAGAGACCCCTGCAGCCTCCACTGCCAACTCTTGGACAGGGACACCCCATACACCAGACTTCCACAACAGAATTATGCTGTTCATGCTTAAATGAGTACTACTTCTCCAGATGAAAGAGTCAAAAATATGGTTTTAGGAAGCAATAGCCTGCATTGAATTAAAATGGCAATATTGAACTGACCAGTTGCTCTGTCATGAGCAAGCTAGAAGCAAAGTCTAAAAAACTTGGCTTGAAATGCTGCATGTGGCACACCAGAAGTGACATGTCAGTGTTCCATGTGCCAGGAAGTGATGAGAGAAGTTTGCGTGATGATTCTTGCAACGCTATTAGCCAGGATGAGCATCAGGCAATGCCAAGCTGTGTTCTTGAAGACCTTGTTCCCATATACCACCGACTGCTGAGTGATGGCCAGAAGCAAATCTTCCCTGCTCACCTTTCTGCAAGAAACACTGCAAGGTTCATATAGGCACCTTTCAGTAGACTTTGACCAAGAACATGCTTAACCTTCCTGATTATCTTGAAAAGAGAAAACTTGTGTGTTTTGAGTGAGAATTGAGCAAAAGAACAATACAGCTTCTGTTGTATTAACAGTGTCAGGTGGAAATACATCCACAACAGCTCTAAAGATTATAAAAACATTACATCAGCGTGTGTGATGTGCTGCCCAGTCGTGTAGCTGTTTTCTTCTCATTTCAATGATTCTGTTGTTTTTAATTGGGGAATGAAGGCAACATTCTTCCTGGAGAAGACGATGGAAGATTGAGGGTTGCTGCCTCAAGAAAAAAGTATTCTGAGCTCAGGAGGGATCACTGAATATTAAGGTCTGCTTTTCTTCTTTCATCAGCACAAGCTGAGTACTCTATATGTTCACTGTAATTTAACCATAGCTAATTAGTGCTGGGAAAATGGGAGTTTTGTCATTGTTTTCAGTGGAGCCAGGATTTCTCCCAACTTGTTTTTTTTCAGAGAGCTGATACTCCCTCAGTGGGCTTAAGATTTTGATAATGATAATGACATAGCTGTATTGTATCTCTGGGGGTGGAAGACTGCTAATTCTCAGCCACGACAAAAGTGTGATTACTCTTTAATTGTGTTCTTATAAAAAGGCATTATATGTATTTCCTGTTAACTGCCTAAGCTCAAAAACTTTGCTCTGAAGTATTTAAGTTTCTTGTGCTGGAAGGATATAATAAAGCAATTAATTTGGGAACAAGATTTTGTCATAGCACAAAAAAGCACCTAAGGCTCAATCTGAACAAGGGTTGTAGACATCATTTTGGTAAAAGTAGTGCCAGTGCATACTGGCCAGAACCAGGTGGGACCACAGATGCTTTTCAGACCTTGATCATTTCATAATGTTGATGTTATAACAGTTTCTGTCTTGTACTGTGAGCTTCCCTCTTGACTGAGAGGGATCTATATTGGCTATAGGATTTCACCCTGACAGTATTTCTTAATATTATCAAAAGTCACTGAAACGTTTCACTGTCACTCGGGAGATAGAAGTAGGTTCAGCTTTAGGTCTTTCTCAAATTGCTTTTCAGAGAGTACCTATGTAATAAAAATGCTACATTTGTATGCTTATCTCATGCAACTAGGTTTTTGGATAAAATGCTACATTTTACACCTCTCTTCCTCCATCAACATCTGTTGTTAGAGTCCATGGCACTTCATTCTGGGCCATGTCTTGCCATTCCAAGCCTTGCTGTTATTTGAGCTCAGGTATTTCATTCTTCAGCAGTCATTATTTTCTCTAGGACATCTAAAGGCACACTGAAACACCCCTGCAAAATACCTAGCTCTCCCAATTCAAATTTAGATTGCTGCAAACTGCACTAAACTCACATGACAGGAGTTGTAATGTATCTTCTTTTGTGTGTGTCTTTCCTTTTCAAATCTAAGTGCAGGAACATTTTAACATCTTGATAGTCTTTATCTACTGTGTATGTAAGGGAAAACTCTTCTCCATTCTGTGGCTTTTTAAAAAAATTATTAAACATAAAAATATCAACATATTAAGCAAAACCTCCTTACTTTCAGCTACTTAAGATGGCAGGACATGATACATCTGTGATAATATTAGATAACATAATCTGTAAGAAAAGTAAGAGTCCTTGAAGAATAATGCAAGGCTTAAAAAAAAGGAATTTCTTCAAAAGTTGTGTTAAATGGAACTTAAGATAAAGGGAAAGTTGCAGTGATGAAAATTAGCCTTCTCTCCTTGATTTTCCAGGGACATGGACAAAGGAAATGCTAATAGTAATCTGGAATCAACTATTATGGTAAGCTTTGTTTTATACCCAAAAGATTATTTGGTTTGAATTTAAGTGGGATGCATTGAAGAACTTCCCCTGCTGACTTTTCAGTGTGGGCTGACTGATCTTGCCTCTCTTCCTGTTAATCAATATTGTGCTGTCCTGATGCGAGTGAAGGTAATCCGGGATCTCGGTGGGGTAAAGCAAAGAAGAATCTCATCTACCACATTCATGTGTAGTTTACTTAATACTTTCTCATAAATTTAAAATATTCTTTTCTGCTAGGTTTGTGTGAATGTATTTTCGTCTTCTGATGATGATCCTTTGCCATTTTCCTTACTGTTCTAACCCGAACAAAACTGGGAAAAAAATCAAGGGTGAGGAGAATCCTATTGAAGTGTGTGTGTGATTTATTTACACCACTGATTGCTGGGGAGCACTAGAACAAGCAGCCCAGGGTGGGTTGTGGAGTCTCCCTCTCTGGAGAGAGATATTCAGCACCCACCTGCAGGTGTTCCTGTGTGATCTGGTATAGGTGATCCTGCTCTGGCAGGATCTTTCGAGGTCCTTTCCAACCCCTAACATTCTGTGAAATAGATAGAGCAGTTAATGGAAGAGCACCTGCTATTGGGTATTCAGATGTCCTTAGTAAGCCTTCAGAATCCTAAAAAGATTTTATTATCATTAGCTAATTGAAACTGAGTTCAAAATAAGAAATAATGGCTATCATTTTTCCTAGCACTGAAGCTTGGATTCCCTTCCCAGTCATTGTTTCTAATTGTAGCTTCATCTCCTGATTACATTTTCCTTCTTTTTCACAGGATCTGCTGGAAACACTTTAGTGTGTAGTGATAATAGAGAGTAGATCAATTGCAGGTCACTGCAAGCTGATTTTCCATAATCACAGAGATCATATCAGCTCCTTTTATTTATTTCAAATGAGATTAATTATGGCCATTTAACACACACACACGCAGAGAAACACACTCTCTCCCACTTGTTAAGTAGTGTTTTGTACAGTTATGGGTCTGTAGAAGTTGATAGAATTTCTCCGTTTAATTCAACGGGACAATACTTTACAGAGATTTGCAAAATGTAATAAAGGAGCAGTGCTTTTCTGTCTTTTGTGATTGGGAACATCTGCTTGTGAATGCTCCAGCTGCATACCTGACTTCCTACTAAACTAGGTAGAGATCTTTGTGGATGGCAGGAGTCACTGCTGTTAATGACCGCTTTTGGGCATCCATCAAAAGTCTGGCTTTTTGTGAGGTTGATGTGCAGCCCTTTTTCTTAGCCTCCAACACCATCTTTCTTCCTGAGACTTGGTGATATTTTATGAAATCTATCATATAACCTCAGCCGCTCTGGACATTTTCTTCTCAGTCTGGAATGCACGAGTCAGCAGCACACTACTATCAATTGTGCTAAAAGATACTGACAAGTCGTGTATTACGAGATTTGACCTCTAGCAGTGGTATAAGAAGCCTGTGCAACGCGCCTTGAATTTCTGACCCTGAAAAACAAATAAAGAACAGAGAAAGTGTTTCTTCAGCTTCACTTCTTATAGCAATGAGCAGGGAATAAGTGCCTTCTGGTTTATTGTGGGCACTGATGGAACTTTCTTCTCCTCTGAAGTCTAAAAAAGTATGTGCCCAGACTGTGAAGAAGCAGAGAAGACTGCATAGTAGAACATGAAAAACCTGAGGAATCTCTACTATTCATCTCTAAATCTAGATGCATATTTGAAGAATTCCAAGACAAAATGAAGTAGTTCTTGCTTCAATTTAAGGCTAATTTCCTTATTGACAGTGTGCTATAAAAATGGTGTAGTGACTAATATTAAGATGAAAAAAAGTAATCCTTTATATGGAGTTGACTCTCACAGGCAGTATATGCTGAGAAAGCCTGTTGCTGTGGTCTGTTTTGAATATTGGATCTTAAACCCTCCCAAACCAGCACAGACTATAACTGGAGAAAATCAAAGGTGTGACTGTTGCTGTGTAGAATGGATTATCTCATGTGAGAGATGGTTTGGATAATGATTTTTTGATCAATGAATCTATGATGTCTAGGACACCTCTATCAGGCCATGTGATTTCCTTCAGTAAGAGAATGAGAGGACACTTGGTACAGATTCTCACCTGAATTCAATGGTAGAAAGTTTGGGTCCAGGAGACCTGGTGACCTTGCAAACTGCTTTTTAAAATTCCACTGCAAGGAGAGATTGCTGAGGTTTTCCTCTGTGCTTTGGCTTTCTTGGCTGGCAGGAAGATAGCATGGCAAAAGTGCAAACCATGCAAATGAAGTCTTGGAGCCAGTTTTGGGTACAGTCCTGTAGGTTATGTAAAAGGAAATGGAAAGTATTTTGGCTGTCATTTAACGTTACTGTATGGTGGAAATGGAAACCTTTATTAAGCAACTATTACAAGCACATGTGAATTTTATACAACTCAGGGCCTGAGAACAGAGTTATGGTACTCCAAAACCTTTAATAGGTCTTCATGAAGACTGTGACAGACTCTGTGTAGGGAGGGAAATGGCCTCAGGATTAGGTTGGTGTGGCTCATGGGGTCTGTATTCAATAACTTGCACTTGATTGTGCAAAAGAGTTGCTGGTCTCCCTTTCCATCTCTTCCAGAGTGTGTTCTGTACTAAACTAGAAAGAGGGAATCCTGCTTCTGCAGTATGCTGCTGCCATTAGTTCAGGCTCTTGTTGGAGCATGGTGCTTATTTTCTCAGAGGTAATCAGAAAGTACCAGCAAAGGAGACAGTGAAGGTTTTAGGTCTTGTGTGTTCCATGGGAACATGGTTTCAAAATGATTGTCATGGGGAAGTATAGTGCTCCCTTTACAATCGCTTCTTGGTTTTTGTTGTTGTTGAGATTTCCCAATATGATCATCTGAAACTAAGTTAAGTTACTGTGATACATTAAACTGAAGTGACAGAGCAGACTTAGCTGTGGAAAGTACTGTACTCCTTACAGGGGGTTCATAATCTCTTTATATAAATCCTCACTGTAAGATACGGCTTCTTAGTGTAGTTGGTAAACAGCCTGCCTCTTAGTCAAGCACATCTTTAAAAATATGATGCATCACCTTACAAAAAGAGTTGAAGATTTTCCCCCCAAAATCCATATCTTGTCCCATAAATAAGAATGTTAAATGATGAGCGCTTCCTACATTATACACATCCCTGGATGTAATGTCCTTCTTGGTGAATTTTTGTTAAGAAACAAGATACCATTTTTATTGAGATCAATAAAAGATTAAGGTGACAAAGTGATTTATTGGCTGTACTGGATGCTCATTTTTCCCCCAACAACAACACAGCTAACCAAGAAAAAAAAGAGAATGCCATGAAGTGTTTTGTATTTAGCTTTGTTTTTACCGTGGGTCCTTGGAAAACTGGGAAAACAAAGCTAAGTCATCCATCAAATCTTAAAACAGTGCTTAAAAATGAGTAGCTGCTGCTCTGGCCCTCAGACTACAACATCTGGAGGAACTTATTATATGACCCACTACACACCAAAGTCCGTGGAAGTACTCCCATTAACTTCAATGAACACAGCTGCACTACTGCATAATGAGAGCAGGAGAGAAACCAATTTATCATTGTATGAAAGATGGTGCTCACCATCAAGTCTTTCTTTCGATTATTACAAGGCTGAACAACCAGTTTACCTTCTTGATGTATGATTTGATATGCCTCTGAAGAAAACTTCATTTAAAAACTCTCAAAGAGGGGTGGATTAAATGTCCCTGGAAAAAGATCCCCTGAATGTACTTTTCTCCCTTAGGATTGGTGTCTCATATTGGTTTCCCCTTGTGTGGATTTCAGTAGGATCTGTAAGGAAGCAGTATTAAAGTCCTTGTTTCTCTCTCCTGCAGCTCCTCCCCAGTGCTGGCAGAACTGCTTTCAGTGACAGATCCCATGTGAATCAGGGTGTAACAAATGAAACTGTTTTGCTGCTTTCTTGCTGAGCTATCACCATTGGTGCTCTGAGATGGCCAGAGCACTGCAGGGGAAGCTACAGAGGCACTTGAAATTGGTGCAACCTGACTCTCACTGCAGAAAATTTTTGCACCATCTATTGATTAAATGGCAAATATCTAAATCTGCTTCTGTCTAGTCCAGGAAGGAAAATATTAGAGAAATTGGTATGCAAAGTTGTTGACACCTCACCTCTGGCCACTGCTTTACAGCCTGACTCTCAAACACCTAACTTTGGACACCAGGGTGGGGTACTAGCTGTCTTGTCCTTCTGCAAACTGCCATCCACTTGGAAATAGATATTTTGCATATATGCCAACAGAGGGACCTCAGTGTGGCTTTTAAGTGCATGAAGTGAAATGCAAATCTGAATTATTTACACTGGAGATGTTTGCTTGGAGAGGATTGTGTAAGGTGACATTGTACCAGCAGCGTCTGAATATAGACCTAGTCCAGTACCCATTGTGTCAGCTCTGAAGTGTAAAGTGTATTTTCCATAACATAAAAAGCAGTAGTAACATGCAGCTGAAATCCTGAAAATGGGATGCTAACTCCAAATACAAGTAAAGTTTACCACTTTCATAAAAGCAATGAATAACACCTCACGAACACAGGTTCAATCACAGATATAGCAGAAAAGCTAACCCTTTGTGATTGTAGTCATTAGTGTGCTCTGCAATATATTCTTCATCAATTTCTTAGAGCATCATTGCAACATTTTATATTTAAAGTTAACTGTAATTTTGTCTTAATTTTTAATACCAGATCCTTTCCGTTAGATGGCATTTTATGCATATTTGTTTCAAATATTGTCGCACTGACAATTGTTGAAACCATTGATTAGTAAGGAAAACACAGCATCTCAGAACATTTTGGGAAGGTATGTTGTAAGTGAGAAAGCTCAGTCCCATTTTTATTGTTGTGGTATGCATGAGTGTTTCAGAAGTGTTTCTGCTTAAACCCTTACATCATTTTGCAGTAAGGTTCCCAGCCTTGTGAACCTATGCCTCTTGGTTGTAGCATTCATCAGCTATTCTTGTCCTTTCATGAGCTTGGCTTGGTTTCTTTTCTTTTTTTGCTGGTTACAGCCAGATGTAAAATATATGGCAGGAGAGAAGACCTGTGTCATGTAAGTATGGCTGGGTTCTGCCTGAGCTGTTCCTTAGTTTCCAAGGCCTATCAACCTCTGCAACTCCATCTCAACACAGCAGAATTCAATGAACTTTAAAACCACTGGTACCCCAGATTTTACCTGATGGTTGTTTGGTTCACCTTTGGTCCCGCTGAACAGAAAAACTTTTGTTCATTATCCATACTAAGCATTAAAATTGGGGATTTAGAGTTTAAGCACTGATTAGGCTTACTCTCTAAAGAAGGTATGGAGTTGGAGATAGTCCCTAATGTATGCAAAGTGTGGCCAACTATAAATACCAGGTTGAAATGCCTGGAGAAAGGACATGAGTGCAACACACAGGTGGTCCACTGCTAGAAGCAAAATAGTGTGGTGGCATCAGATTTTCTTAATATGTAGTAAAAAAATTACTGTGCACAGAAAGTACTTGTTATATGCTTCTGGAATACGCAGAGGCTGGGCTTTTGTCAAGCTTGGCAATTCCTGAGACTTCAGAGCTAAAGAAGTCATCTGTAGATTACTTTAAAACAAGAACTGACTTTCCAGCATTTATGTTTATCCTACACTGTCAGAGAGAAACAATATATGAAATGTGTAGTATGCCTTTGAACTAGAGAAAATCTCAGCTGGCAAAATAATCTGTTGGGATGGTATTGCTCTGGAACATTCTGCATATTTAGAATGACCTGGTTTGTGTGCACTCATATGTATGTGCAGTAGAAAAGCCTGGCATCAACCTTCCTGATATTCAACAGTCCCTGAGTTCATTTACCATAGATAATATGGTGTGCAGCTTCAGTGGAAAGCTCTTAGGAGCCTTCTTGCAATAGAGCACAAAGTGGGGTAGAGTAGGACAGTAAAGTCCAGTTAATAAGTTTGATGTTCTGGGACCAGTTTCTGCATTTAGTCTTCCTGATTAAGTGATCAGCTTGACTGTTGATCAGGTCATTTACATCCCCGGACCTCTGTTTCTCCCATGTTAAAAGAGCTAGTAGCATTGTTTTACCTCACAGGTGCAGAGTTTGAAGGTAAATAAGGCTTAAAATTAAATTTTTAAAATTTTATTTTAATCTATCTGACTGGAACAAGGATGAAATAAGGCCAGGGTTATTGTACTCATTGAATAATTTATACCTTTCCCCTGAAATAACTGTATTAATTTGACTTATCTGTGTATGCAAACTTGTGGGACTGCAAGCCTGAGCCAATGCACATCTCTCCTTAGCTTGGCGTACTCGCCTGGACACGAAACCCTGTAAGGCATCTTTGTAGAATACATTTTCACATCTTAAGGCCATCTTGAAGCACAAGCATGTAAATAATATTGTCTTCTTCCAAAAGATTATGTAGGTCTTTAGCACAGATTCGTGATATGCGATATGCTTCCCCTGTGCTGTCCTTCGTGGGGTCTTCACCTTTCAGTTTGGTCGAAGTAGTAGCTTCCAGTCTGAATGTGTTGAGGGTTTTTGTTGGATTTTTTTGTTTGTTTGTTTTTCAAATCCATCCACACATCTTCCTGCTGAGATAAACACTTCCCCCCCCTCCATCTTCTCTTTCTTACTGCAGAGAAAATTGCATGTTAGCATCATTTTCTCTTTATGCATCCTATACATGTAAATGAACATGTGTTCTATATTTCTTTTTGTTCATTTTGTGATACTTAGCAGTGGGTTATCAATCAAAACTATGTGGAACAAAATGTTACTGGCAACATGTGTATGGAAGTCTTTGCTCATAGATAGGCAAATGATGTTGTGCATCATTTTGGAAAGAGCAAGAGTATCTCCAGTGTTTTGAGGAGCTACTCTGATTTGCACAGAAGTACTCATACCAAAATATGTGCAGATGTGGAGCTCTTATCTGTAGATATCTTAAAATCGGTTGCTTTTTAATTTTTTGAAATGACATTCTTCTTAAAATAGGATTCAAGGAAAGTCATACTGGTAATAAGTGTATATTGTTGGATGAGATTAATAGATTTCTGTTTAAGGTGGATGAGACATCTAAAACAGCTCTACTGTTAATAAATAAAAGTTAAACCAAACGTATGACCAGGCTGCCAGGACTGCAGAAAACAACAAATCGTGGATTTATTATTTTAACTGATATGATACATTCATCAGGCAACTCTTATTTAACAAGAGAGCTGGTTTGTGTCTGCTCAGGTGTTTAAAGCCAAATTCAGGATGCTTGTATTAATGCAGCTCATGGAATGAGTCTAGTGCATAGAAATTAGAGGGCAGAGAGGGAGCAATATGAGGGGTTTGGTGGGATTTTGTAGAAACAGGATAGTCCTGCTTTTCATATATTATTTGTCTCAGTTAAAGAGCACTAGTGGAGGACAAAGGATAAATAGAAGTCATTCTCCTAACAGAGATGGGGTTTGCATTAATGCTGGGCAAGGCTCATTGTGCTGTTGGGAGGTATTTTGAAACAGGAGAGTACCTAAATGTCCTTCACACATGTGTCATTGCAGAAGAATACATCTATTATGTGCACTTCGTATAGCTGCCTGAGAAGGAGAGACTTGCAACAGGACTGTTCAACTGTTTAGGATGGGCAGTGAAATTACAGGTGTTCGTGGCCTCAATATTTATGTATTAATTACTCAGATTTGCATAAAAGTAAAGCGAGGTAACTCATGTAAAGAAAAAAAAAAAACTTAAATGGTTAAAGCCAAAATGGTCTCTCTCTGCTCCTTTCTTCCCATATAAAATTCCACCCTGTCCTCCTTGGGGAGGGGAGCTGCCATGGTAAAAAAATTCAGATAAAGAGAGGAGAATAATAATGGCAGCATTAGCAAGCTCTGCATAATACCACAGCTTCTGCCACAGTACCTCTGTCCTCCCTAGCAGGTTCCCTGAAGCAAGATGCAATATATCTCTTAGTTTGAATATTTCATTTCCAGGGGTACATTTGCTCTTCTTTCATGTTATATTCAGCGTTACCTATTTATAACACGTTTTAAAACCGATTTTCCAGCTTCTTGGTATGGTACAAGAGAAAACAGAAACTATGTATCAGTGCAATGATAAAAGGCGTGAGGAAAGGGGGGAACTAATAATTGGTTACAAATCAAGTTATGAACCTCAAGCAAAAATGAAAATGGAAGAAAGAGGGAAGTGAGTTTTATAAGCACAGTAAACAGCAGTAATAACAATGTGCTGTGTTCATTTGGTTTGTACTTTTATACTGAGTTAGTGGATAAGGATATTTATCTGATGGTGTTTGTTGTACACATAAACTCCTCTGATTTAAATGATAGATAGAAACCATTTATACAGATAAACACAGCAGGGGTCTAAACACGGATCTCCGTGGAACACCAGATGTGAGTAAATGAACATTTGATTTTCCTCTTGTCTGCTCCTGACAACCTGATGGATAAGAAACCATCTTCTGAATTCCCTTAAAACCTGATAGCACTAATGCAGATAATAACATAGAGTGAGATATGGTATTTATTAAATCTGCTCTCTAAATATTAATACGACAGCAGCTGTGATCTTTCTACTCTTTAACTGTACTCTTTAAGCACTGTGTCACTTGCTAACAAAGATAAATGCACAGGACTGGTGTAGAGGGTTTAGGACCACAGGGGTATTAGAATACTTAAGATTCATGCAATTTAGAAATTAATATTCTACATCACAATTGATTAAATAAAAAGAGTGTGAGAAATTTACAGAATTGCTTTAAAAATGGAAACAGATTGTGTGAACGGAATAAAAAGCAGCTATCTTAATTCTTTTTTTGTCCATTGTCCCAGGTGGATCTCATGCTAACCACTGAAGAGTGTATTAGCGGAAAGCAGCTTTAGTACTTCATAAGTTAGAAATATCATCTCTGAAGTGTCAGCAGTTTTATATCCATTTTTCTCTCCCTCTCCATTTCCTCCATATCTCTGAGACGAAATTCTTACCGAGGAAGAGGCCACCAGGGGCCATGTATTGTCCAGGTGCTTTTATTCACTATATCATGTCTTTTCCAGAATTAACTGTCAAATGTGCTTGTAGTTCAAGCATTCTGGGGTGGTGGGGGGTGACATCCAGTGCTATAGCTTCTTACCTGAAGCTAGACTCATCGACTCCCTATTGCCAGAAAGGCCCATAAGCCCAGCACCTCTCCCAGGTGACTTCTTTTTCAGTAGCCCAGCTTGATTACCATTGTCTGAACAGGGCTTCCCATGTATCGCTAAAAGCATAGTGAGGATCACCGCTAACTTTAGCACAGCTGATAATTCTGCCTTCTTTTCTGTAATCCAAGTGAACAGGGGAAACTGCAATCAGGATCACTGGGGCTCCTATGAAAGCCTGTGAACTGTCGCCTTAAGTAGCTGTGTTTTTTGTATCTCTGGGAGAGAGTTATAATGTCCAAACCCAGCCTGTGGAGCTGTGTCCACATTTGTGTTGAGTTTGAAGAGCTGGCCATGTACCGCTTGCATTGACTGCAGGCAGAGCATGAGGTGATATTTAGATCATCATTCAGGACAACTTTTGAAGTCTCACATTAGGTGCTTTCATTTAGTGTGTTCTTTGTGTTCAGTCATGTACATGTGTTGAAAAGGAGGCTCTATTTGTTTCATATCAACTTCTCTGGAAAGAAACAGTTCACAGAGAAGAGTTTCACTTGTTCACACTGAGATGACAGGTCTAAGAGGAAGAGACTTCTTGGAGACTTTCTTGATAGGTTCATTAAGGACCCTTTCGGTTCAGCTTTGCCCAGTTAACTGTCCTGATTTAAGCTGTTAACAGTACCTGCTGTTTCTGATGCTGCAGTGCTTGTGGTAGCTCCCTGCTTCATGGCAGCAGAGGCATGCTCTTGATGAGATACTGCAGCTTTATAGGCTTTTCCTCGTCAAGTCTATTAGCCCCAGCTTGAATCTGTTGATTAGTGATTTCATACTGGATTCAATAAACACAATAGCGAGTACTGAGAATAATTCTACTGTTAGGAATGAAAAACTAATTGGCTTTGAAGGAAATAGCCCACTCACAATTTGTACCACTCCAATGATCAGAAACTGGACCACAGATAATTGAGAGGGTCTGAAACACCTACTGCCTCATGCTTGCAATTTTTGGATCCATTAATTCTTTCAGTGTTTTGTGCCTACCTACAGGAGAATGTTACAACAGCTTAGTTCATTATAAACAATTCTGCCCCATTTACTTAAGAATTTTGTGGTTGTTAATCCATATATGTGTGGAATGTAAATTTGCAAAGGAGGTAGTGATTCTTTTCTGCAGTACAGTCTTTCAATATAGTGTTAAAATCAACCTTTACAAAATGGAACATTATCTTTTTGTGTAGGTGCCAGTATGGTTATACTTAAGACTAAATATGAAGAAGGTTTTGGATTATAGATGGTTTAGAGGGCTGTTTAGGGTTTTTTGGTTTGTATTACTTAAGTGTGTTTTTTGGTTTTTTGAGGACTTTAATCACAAAAATTGGGTGCTCAACTCCAAAATGAAATAGAGGTTTGATGTGGATTGTGGGAGCACAGAGTTTGTGGCCAGTATAATTACATTTTATTCTATACAAATAAAATTTTAATTAATTCTATTTTACACAATAAAAATGTTACTCAACGTTGTTATTGCTGCTCCTGTCCTGCTTTTTAGAAAGTGGCAGGAAGGAGTTTCGTGGTGCTTAGAACAGAAAGATCTAAACTGACAACGAGCGTTTTTATTTTCGATACGATTGTAATGTGAAACGAGACACAAACTTTTCCAGATTTAGGATTTTGTCGTAATCCAAATTATACTTCTTGAAAATGTTTTTCTTCTCACAGCTTTTGTTAGATGTATATGTTGAAGTCTTTCCACAGCATTCTCAGGGTGCTAACTGATAGTCCAGATGCTTTTCTCTCAGAAGACAGAAAACTCTATCTCATTGTTGAGTAGCCAGCAGATTTAATAGAGTATTTTGTATGTGGTATTTTCCTAGGTCAGAGTTTGACAAGCATTTTTGATATATGCTTTATAAAAACTTTGTAACTTGAACATCCTAATTCCTGTAAGGAGAATTAAGTCTACTGATAGTAGACCTGAGTTCCTTGGTTTCCTTTTATGGATCACTTACAAATAATCCTCAGATGCCTAGGAGTAAACCACTTGAAAACCACTGTTGTGTCTTAAAATAGTGTCAACAGATAAAAATATCTTGTTTAAAAAAGGAAATGTGTTTTATCAGTTCTGGTATATTTCTACTAACCTCAGTTTTACAGCGGAAGTAGCAACAGGGTGATTGCTAGGAAGTGAAATAATTAGGGTTCTGATGGTAAAATTAAAAAAGGAAATCTTCATGGAATAATCAAGTCTTATTTTCACTTGGCATTTAATTTTATTCCACTTTTTTCAGTAGCACAAGTCTAGATAGGAAATTACTCATTGGAAATGGTATCCTAAGTGAATAACAATTCGTGTGAATGAAATGGAGCCACCATGGTTTTTTGACTGGATCTCCAGGAAGCTGATCCAGTCTAATGGGTAGAGAGAGCAGCAGCATACTTCATAGCAATATGTAAGTACCCTCTTGGGCTCACCATACATTTTACCTTTCATTATCAAATTGACACTCCTGCATGGGTAGATTCATTTTCTAGCAGGGAATACCACAGGCTGTATTTCTGTACTTTTTCTCCCTCTATCCAGGCGTTCTCTCAGTGCCTTGGTAAATCATTATTTAATCATTAATGGTGAAGAAAGGCATGCTACATAAGCAATTATATTCTGATTAATGTCTAAGTTAAATCCCTCTCTTTAAAGATATTGCTGACCTGCTGAGTATCTCCATCATATTCATTTTCTTTGTTCTTTAGTAGAAGCTGATGGCTTAGCAGTCCAAGCACAACGGCAGGAGTGGTCTGAGGTTCAAACTCTCATACACAGCAGTGAACATGAACAGCTGACATTCTCTTTCCAAATAAACAGGGTGGGACATAAGGACTGAAAACCTTCTGTCACACATTACCTAGCTGGTAAAAATCTTTGCATGGCCTCAAAACTCTCATCCTTGTTAACATCATGGCAGTTCCAGTGGTACTAGCAGTGACAGGAGCTCTCACTGAGATGGGTCATTAGTGCTAGCAGTACAGCATCAATCCAGCCTGCTGTAAGTGCAGATGACACAGTGCTTAAAATGTGGGCAACAGTGAGTGCTTTTTTCCAGTGGAGATCCCAGTGTTACTACTAACACAAGAACCATCATGAGGGAATGGTTTGAATCACTTCATTATCCAGGTGCTATTATCCAGGAGCCTGTACAATGCAGGCAGGGAAACAATGGAATAGAATCCTGACTGGTGAGGCAGACTGGGATGCAGGGCAAAGTGATTGTATTTTAGTGTTTTCCTAGTGATAAAAAAATAACATATAAAATACAGAACCCCATGGAATTCCTGGAGACATCCATGATCGTCAGGTTGTATAAATACAATTGGCAGCATTTATAAATTTTTTTTTTTAACAGGTGAAAATCATTCTGAAATGGTACCAGGTTTATCATTAAGAAATTTGCTGAGGACACCCTTGATTAGATACCCACTAAAGTGATGCACCTCCTTGGCAGCATTGCACTAACAGTTTAAATACCATGATTTCTCCTTTGTCATGTTTGTAAGAGGTTAAACATATACATCCAAAAGTGTGCTAACCACGGTGATGTTATGCCACAGAAATGTAAGTCTGTGCTATTAGCTCTGTAGGGATAAGTGGTCCTTCCTTTTTGTGCTGAGAGGCAAATTACTGGCAAATAACATTCATGTATTTAGTAGATAAAAAGGAATGCCAATATCTGCTGTGCCTGATGTGTCTTTGTGTTGGGATTGTGTGCCCTGTACTAGATGAAAGCCTGGATAAGAAGGCTGCACTGTAGTCAAGACCTAAAAGGCAAGAGTATTTTCTGTAACATCAAACCCCACTTTGCCTCTGTTCATGAGAGAATGGCAACATGAGAAGGATGGGTTTGCAAATTCTTCTTATTTCAGGCTTAACCTTTGCACCAAGGTTAGGCTGTGGCCCGTGTTGAGGTCCATCTGATTGTTGTAGGGAGTAGGAGAGGAAGTTTACTATTAGCACTTCCCTTAGTGCAGGCACACCTGCGAGCCAGAGAAAAGCATTAGACTTATGGATGAGCTCAATTAAAGTCAACACAGAATAGAAGAGCAAGCACCACAAGTACCCCAGTAGTTTGGGACTCTTGGGTCTGGGATAAATGAAAGAATGAAATACTCAGTTTCTGCAGTAAGACTTTCTGTGACTAACGCTTTATTGCACACAGTTTCTTCCTTATGCATTCACTTTCTCTATCATCTTTGTTTATTTTCATCTGAAGCTTTAGGGTGAAATGGTCCATTAAAATTATGGAGTTTAGTGCTTGAACATATTTCATCCCTTCTTTCTTTCTTTTTTCCCTCTATTTCATACATACACAATTAAAAGATTGGACCAAAAGCACAAAACAAGATCACTCACCAGATGAGGGCTCCTGAGAATGCCAGAATTTGAATTACTGTCTGGGTAGAGTTTAATGCTCTTGGTGATTTTCAGAGAAAACTTTCTGACTCACAAGAAAACTAGTAAGTCCTTCCAGGCTTGCAATGAAAGTTGAAGATACAGGGAAGTATCAATAAACAAGTAAGATTTTAAGATTTCCCAGTATTCTTGAGGAAAAAAATGTGTAAAGGGAATAGAGGAAGCAAGAAAAGGCAGCTCTACATCAAAGGAAAAGCAACCAGGCTATAATCAGTCCAGATGAGACATTAAATTAATAGCAATTTGAGGCAAAATATTCTCTCCTAAGTGATGTTTGGAGAATATTATGCCAATAAATTCAATGCCTTTTTAAAAGTCAATTAATTTCCTCAACTTCCTGTATAATTTGTGAAACAACATGAACTCATAGATAGTGGCAGAGCTCAGGACCCTGTGATGTCTCAGTTATTTCAGCCAATTGCACCCCAGTTTTCTTTCCCTCTCACCTTTAGTTTACTATCTCTTTTCACCTGTAACTTGTGCACCATCTGAGAGACAGCAATATATGTGCAGTATACCTGCTATACAGGGCTTGAGTTCAGCTGGTGCTTCAAAATGTGGTTGTAATGTATATTAAAAAAAAAAAAAAAAGTCAGATTTGCTCATATTTGTATTAGGACAAATAAGTGAACTTCTAAATTTTATTTCAGTGATGTTCTCCGTTTTGGTCAAACTTACAAATTAGGCAGTTGTCCTCCTCCTTAATAAACCGTTAATATTAAAAGGGAAGTAATCACTTGTATTATATTAAATCTGCTCCTGGAGTAGAATTTGTGTTAGTAAATTCTGAGAGAACTGGGTCTTAGGGGAATGAAAGCTTGTTGGGTTTGTCAGAAGGGAGAAAAGCATGACTGTAGGTTGTTTCACAAACCACCATAGAGGAGTGTGGTTTAAACTGCCCGTAATCATGCATTAACCTTTCTGATAGTGCTGGAAGTGTTGTAGTCTCTCTCAAGATTTCTTGCTACCATGGATGGATAGCCTTTACAGGCATCTATATATTCCCTGCTAAATCAAAACCCCAAATATCTTCTGGGCTGAGATGCAATATATTTTCCCAAAACTACAGGACCAACTAATCTAGAGCAAAAGGAACAGAACTCAGTTTTTATTTAGAGATGCTGTGTAGAGTGAAAACAAAACTTAGGTTATTAATTGATAACGGGCACTGAAGCTAATCCTGTACAGCTAGAATCATAACGTTGTGTCAAAAGGATAGGAAGAAAATGCAAAGATGTGTTACTTGGTCAGAAAGTAAGCAATTATAAACCTTAAAACTCAATACATGAAACAAAATGACTGTGATGCAGCAGAAAGGCTTGTGCAATACCATTAGTTTATCTCAGAGTCTTGAAAATGTAGTTTTGCTGTTTTATTACTTGTGCCCAATAATGTTTTTGATAGGCAGAATGTTTCCCAGATCTCCAAGGAGTGGTCCAGATTTCACAGTTTAAAATAGAAGGGGAAAATATTCAGGAAACAATAACTTCAAGTGGGACTTTCTGCTCTGATTGACAGAATTCATTACAGAAGGTCTGTTAGAGTTTTCCTGCTCTTGTAACTGCTCAGCTGGACTTTAAGCCTCACTTCTCCAAGCGTGGTCAAGCTCAGATCCTGTTCCACTCTCTATCAATAATCTTTTCTCCCAGCCTTTGTTCTTCTGTCCTGCTACATAAGTTTGGTTAGTTTCTTGAACACTGCCTTACTATTTACAAATCCTCTGTTAAATTCTATTCAAAACATAACTTGATCTGAGAAAGT
Source organism: Indicator indicator (assembly GCF_027791375.1). Taxonomy (NCBI): domain Eukaryota; kingdom Metazoa; phylum Chordata; class Aves; order Piciformes; family Indicatoridae; genus Indicator; species Indicator indicator. Next base: position 2,520,682 of record NC_072031.1, read on the forward strand.
CTTTTATTTCATCTGCTCTCTCTCTGCTTTTGCCTACTGAGGTTGGAAGCTCCCCAGAGCCTAGTGGAGTCCTTCATTGCTCACTGTCCTTTCTTGCAGATGTAAACACCACAGGAAATTTAGTCATATCTGCTTACAAATCACCAGGATTTTTTACATGCCGAGGAGACACTCAAAAGCATGATGAAATCAGTCACTAGAGAAAGCAACTCTCTTAGCACTGGCAAAGTGTGTGCTGGAAGATGCAGCATTTGGGCAGGTCTCCCAAGAAAAGAATCTGCCTACTTAGTAGATAAGGCACATCCTACAGTTTTCCTGGGGGGATGGTTAGGAATCATATTCTTTATTTAAAGGCTTTATTTTAAAAGAGAAGCAAAAAGAAACCTCCAAAGGCATTTCCTCATGCAAAGATTCCTAAAGTTTGGAAGTATTTCAGAGATGTTTGAAGCTGATAAATCTTAAATGCTTGTGACCCACTTACAGGCCAGTCCTTCCTGAATGGAAGGTGTATTATCAAGTATTCAGGCATCATCTGCTCATACCAGAGTGCTCTAAAGTGATGCTTAGAAAGGAAAGCCTATACAAGCTAATGCTAATTTGGAGTCAGCCTAGAAGTTGTAAAGGTCCTTCTTGGCCTTAAAAAAATCAATCAATAGCAAGTGCTGGCAAAAGGTCACTGGTCACAGGCTATCAGACCATCTAACAGAGCTACTAACAGTTTTCTATTATAAGGAGGTTAAAATAAATCTATGTTTGATTGTACGGTACTGTTCAGTCACTTTTCTTTCCCTTAAACAGTTTCATGCAGATGTTTTCTGCGTATAGGCTGCTCCTGAAAAATTGTGAGCCTCTCCAGAACACCATATAGAGCTTCCTGTGAACCCATCCCAGATATTTCCCAAAGTATTGTGTGGCAAGCAGTAGAGCAGCTCACCAGTTTGAGTGCCTTATGATTTATGAAAAACTTTGGTTGCCATTAAGCTGCAGAAAGGGGATAGTCTGTTTCACCCTGTGCTGAGAACCCCATTTGTTTCCGTTCCTGTCAGCAGTTTGCATAAGTGAATGATTTTATTTCATGTGAGAGAGAAGGCAAACACACAAGTTATCCTAGCAGTGGAAGATTTGTCAAACAAAGCTTTTAATAATGGTGTTATTTGACAGTTTTATAGTGCTTCAACTTTCGAGCAGTTTGAAGGTGGTAGGTTTTCAATAAAAATTAAGTCCTTATCTAGAAGAAACTCGGTCCCTGTTGTTTTAAAAGTAGTAGTCTTGGCTGTATTGGACCACCTTAATCTACTACTGAAAGTAAATCTCAATCCTTTTCTGTATTAATATATCCTGCAATCCATCATCAGTAGGTGTTCTGTGTATTTTTTTTTTTTGCCTTAGTATATCAAGGTGGCCTGATAAACCACCTTCCTAACCAAACTTGTTGGGTGATCATTATGTTTCCCACAAGAATAAATTATCCAGTGCAGCTCTCTGCAGCTTACTTAAATAGTCTGGCAGTGTTTCCAGTCACTCTTACTTATTTTTTTAATTTGTTTAAGGGGTCCAGTAAGCTATTCAGGTGAGGAGAAAAGGAACAGAGAAGTTGTTGGGTTTCACAAGGTCAGAGTTAATCCTATCTGTGTTCATAAATCATGGTACATCATAGGATAACCATATAGTGACTGAGAACATGTTAAAAGAAAACCAGCTCTGCACTGAAAGTTGCCTTGCTTAAAGGAGGGATTTTCAAAAGAATCAAAATGTACCTGAAACTCCCTGCCAGTTAAATAAACAGATGTGAAAAGGGTTATATTGTTTACAGATCAGCTATTCTTGTTGCAACAGCTGGTTAAACTTCACCATCCTGTGGACAAGTTAGATTTCAGTACAAGCCTTTTGCCAAAATAATTTCTGAAAGAGAGAGAGAGAGCTCTATAACCTTGATGAGCGCTTGATTCAAGCAACTGTAAGAAACATTGGTATGAGTAGAAGTGAAATGTCTTAGATTTAAATTATCTGATTTAAATTATTTACACAGAGATGTTGTTAAGATTTGATGCAAAGAGATCCTGCTTTCAAATTATCCTGCAAGCTAGTCCTACACTAGTTGTATAGACACAAACTAGCTGCATTAAGCACAGAGTCCTTTAGGAATCTAATTTATGTATTGCTATAACACCTGATACTAACAGGAAGGGTGCTCAGTTGGTACATACCTGGGAAAAGCCATTCTCATCCTTTGTCTGCCTATTAGAGAGAACATCCTGTGTCCCCACAATTTCAGCTAGGTTTCAGGAATCATTAGGATGAAGCCTTTCTTCTCAATATTCTCATTAACAGCGTCACTAAAACCAAATATGTGTATTGGATATTTTCAAATGCAGTGCCACAGGTTTTGTCTCAGGGTAAACAAAATGAGGAGGAGACTGGAGCTGGAGGAAGGCAAGACAAAAAAAAGCAGCAAGATTCTTGTGTTGAAGATCTTTTTACAAGCTGCTGTTTCCCCTAAGAGGGCTTAGGGGATTTTTTTCTTTTCTTCTTTTTAGTAGAACTTGATGAAAAGCTCTTGAAAAAGATTATTCTGTTTGAAGACCTTGAAACCTTACAGCCTGCTCTAGAAAGAGTTATCGAGTAGGTCTGCTGAGTCCTATCATGCTGCCTCCCTTTCCACCACTCAGTTGGGGTGTGCCAGCGTGGCATGGGGAGCACCCATGTGGTTAAAAGCAACCTCTGTTTAGTTTCAGGGGAAATCCTCTCACTGTTATCTGCTGACTTTGATTAGTAAGGATCAGACTGAGTCATTCTGTGTTCAACAGCTTCTTCCTATTATCAAGTTGGGAGAAGAGAGGAATAGAGACTGGTTTTTTATTTACTGGCTGCTTGAGGTAATGCCACCAGAGAAATTAGAGGAGTCTTTGCGTTGACTTTGTGAAAGCTGGATAGCATCTTGGATTTGTGCTGTATGTATTGGGTTGTTTCATTTTATATATAGTATCTCAGGCTCCTGCATACCTCTTTCTCCCACAGTGCTCAACTCCTCCCTCTCATCACAGAAAAGTCTTGACAGGAAGTTTCCTCTCCTCTCTCTCTTTTTCTCTGTGCTCTCCTCCCCCTCCTCATTCTTTACCTCCCTCTGTCTCTCTCATTCTCTCCCCTGCTGCTCTCAGATGGCTGGCTTTGCTCAAGGTCTGCAGGCTGGCATAGAGCATGCCTGGAACAATATGTTCCTATTAAATTTACCCCCTCTCATTGCTTCCTAAAATTAAATTGAATTTTACTTCCAAGTTTGTTTGTTGAAATAGCATAATAAAGGCATCCCTGGATGCTGTAGCATTTAATCAGAAAGCTTTCCAGCATTGAGAATAATAAAACACTATTTTAAAAATAGCCTTTTCTAGCATTTTACAGAAAAGAATAAGCATGATTCTAAGTTAGGGCTGGGTAATCGGTTGGACTGGATGATCTTGGAGGTCTCTTGCAACCTGGTTTATTTTACGATTCCATGATTCTAAAATGCACAACTGAAGTAAATATCTAAAAACCCCCCCAAAGTTTCCTCCATGGCTTTGACACCACTTTTGCAGCACCAAGATCACCAAGACAGACACAAACAAATCTCAGGTATTTTGAGTCGTAATCCTGAGCTTCATTTTGTAACTGTTTAAAATTCAGACATATCAACATATCTATGTTCTGCTTTTATGCAAATGTCTGCATTATACTTATTGTGAGACTGTGAGGTTTGGAGCTGAAGACATCCCAAAGAGCACAGTAATGGTGGTCAGAGTTGGACCTTTACATTGGATAAATACAGATCATTTATTTAAGGGTGCCAAGCCACTATAGTGTGTCAGTAGCAGTGAAGTATTTTCAGCCCTTCTGAAGTGCTAAAAGTTCGTACGCTTCAGGATCCAATTTTGGCAGATGGACAGGAAGGTTCTCAAGGTTTTGAGAGATGAGTATACAAAATAGCACTGCATTGCACAGCTTTAAATTGCTGTGGAATATTTTATTGTTTCAGAAACATTCTTCGATTTGATTACAATTTGAAACAAAACCATAGCAGTATCACCATAGTAATATGTAATAAGATGTATTTCAAAGAGGAAAATAAGACCTGTAAAATTTGCAGGTTGATCACCCTGGAAGGTCCAGCAGATTGGAGCCATTCGTTGGCAATTGCAACACCTCAAAAAAGTAGAACACTGCTGCAAGAATATGCAAAACTCCAGAGCCATGCTGTGCCTCTCTCTCATGTACCCTGCACTTGTTTTATATTCCGAAGACATCTTGACATCAATGGGGTATTTTCAGAGCAGAATACGTTTGAAGTTTGTAATAGAAATCCATTGTAGAGAGAAGAAGATGTGAATGTTGGCAACAGTTTGACAGATCTTTTTCCAGCGGTGCTTTGGAAGATCCAGTGCTTTTTTTATTATTATTACAAATGGCAGGGTTCATCAAAGCAGGCTAATGAGTCTCTGGCCTGTTATGATTTTTCAGTAGTTGGCTTGGAACTTCTATTTTTTTTCTCTTATGAAACACATTGTGCACTGCAACACAAGTGTCTTGCACCAGGGATGCAGGTTGTTTTAGAGGCATACACGCATAAAAAACCAGACAGATCTGTCCTGGCAAGCTTACAATGTAAAAACCATAGCAGACAAAGGGTTAAGGATGAGAATGTACCAGGTGATCCTGAATGTATTGGCACAGCTTTGTTAGTTACACACAGGGTACTTTATTTGCAAGTAGTCAAGAAGCAGAAGGGGAAATGAGCCTGGCTGCTATTCACAGGCTACCTTGTTAAGCTGACAGAGCAACTCTAGTGAGTCACCCTGACAAAGGTGCGTAAAGGATCTGAAGAAGTATGAAGCTATAGCAGCTGTTGATGTTTTGTCTAAGAAGCAAAATGAGAGATCATGGAGGAGCTGAGAGATGAAACAGAGCAGAGAAAGCAGGAAGTAGCAGTAGAGAGAAGGAAAGCATCAACATCTAGAAACATGCAGCAAGTACTTACCACCTATTCCCACTGCCAACTGTTCCTGATTAAATGGCAGCAAGTGGTTACTGCTCCAGAAATATCTGAATAGCTTCATTTCTCAGCTACTAGAACAAATTTCCTTAGTAAAAAGTCCCAAAAAAGTAACTCTCTGTGCCTAGGCAGCTGGCTTCCGTTTGAGAGTTTTTTAGTTTGTCCCTGTTTGAAGGGGAGATGGAAGTGAACCTAGGGAGCTAACCTGCTGTTATCTGCTTGCAAAAAGCTCAGATATAAATAGGAACGAAGGCAGCAGTGTAGGCTGTAGTTTGAGAATAAGCTGAACAAAGCTTTGCTTGGTGAAATCAAAGGATATAATCATAAGCTTCTGTTGCAGGGGACAATCTAATGATGTGCCAGTTACTTTTATTGCCTTGGGTTATAAGACCTTGAGGGACCTTATGGTCCTCTCATGGACCTGAAGTATTTCCACAGTTCAGTGCTACACAGTAGATATAGAATGGCAAAAGATTACTTCTCCATCACCTTATAACGATAAATCTCTGAGACCTTGGAAACCTTTGGGAGAAAATATAATTGTCTTCCTAATTAATATTGATTTTTATTTTTTTTCAGTGAACGTGCCCTTCTATTGCTATCCCAGCCGTAGAACTGACTGTATTTCCCTTATTACAACAGATATTTATGGTCTCCAGTTGACAGCATACTTAGCACAGCACGCAGTGTGTATGATACCAGCTTTGGCAACAGATCACAGACCAGCTAATACCTTTGGAATATACATTTTCCCCTGACTAATGCTAGGGATGGTTGAGTAATGTGGTTTTCCTTGTTTACAGGGCTGCACCTGTAGGTGTTTCAGGGGACATGTCAAGTAAAACTATCGACCGACGGACTCGGTTCCTCGATCCTATTGTCAAAAGGAATTAGGTACCTCCCTCCTTCAAACGTCTTTGAAAATCCTGGGATTAGGAGTTTGAGTATGAATACTGGTCTTGAAATTAAATGTTTCCAGAACTATGATGTTAGTATTCGTCACGTTTTTCCTTGTTTTATTAGCTCTCTTAGGATATAACTTTGTTTTCACATCAGTCTGCCTATGATAATGCTTCTGAAGAGGGTTGTAGAGGTGCAGGTGATGTGGTTTGGCCTTCAGGAGGTTCTGTACTGTAGTAGAGCTAATGGATGTATCTGTGTGGTACATCTTACTGTACTTCAAAGGATACTAAGAGAAGCTCTCATGTATGTTTTAGGGCTGGACTGTTTTAGGAGGAAACCGGGAAAATAATCAAGGGAAATGTTTCTATCTGTGAACTGAAGTCCTTTGGATACACTGAATTGTAATAAACATGACAGTTCAAAAGAGATGTCACAATGATGGCTCAAAATACACTGCAAGTGTAAAGGTAATGGAAAAAAAAAAAAAAAAGGCCAGAGAAAATGTTTGCACAAGTTTCATTGAGTAGAACTAAAAAAGTTGAGCCAACTAAAGAGGAGTTTTGCTCTCACTGGACTTTTTTCCCTACTCTTCATGTGTGGCACGTTGTCTGGCAGGTAGCAAATGTAACAACCTCCAGCCATGAGTCATCACAAGGATGGACCCTCTGATCCTCAACACTAAAAATTAAGATCTCACTCACTGAGCCTGAGGAGCAATTCTCTGTCTAGTAAGTTGGTATCAGCCAGCAGAGCAGTACAGAGGGAACACGCTGAACCACTGATTTATTCAACCTGGAGGCCTTGAACTTGACATGACTAACCTGAGTGCAGTGAATGGGTTCAAATAAATGCTGGCATTACAGAAGGCACTTTGCTTTATGACAGAAGGGATATGGGTCCAGGGACTCTGGGGGCTGCTACCTTGGGCTACTGGTCCTGAAAATGAAGAGCTCCATCAGCAGCATTCATGTTGTTGAAAACTGAGCACAAGAGGGATTGCGACGGATTGCATGTTAGAAAGAGACACTATTTTTTTCCTTATCCTTGATTGTGTGAATGTTTCTTTTTTTTTTTTTTTTTTTTTTTCAGCGTGGCAGTAATTATTTAACTACCCTTCCAGGAAGTAGATTTGAAATCTTCTTTTCAGCTTGTGGTGAAAGCTATATCAATACTTTCAGATTTAGGGCAGTGGAGGTGAGGGAGAAATAACTCAGTAGCTTGGCTTAAACCTAACTGAACATATTAGTAATGAAATATTTAAACCATCAATATCACACATTGATGTGCAAAATGTTTAATTATTTATCATTTCAGTTATTATTCATGTTAGATCTTAGACCTTAAGATGTACATACATTTAAAAAATAGCTCAGGAGATGTATCAGGAGTGTAGAGCAGCATGAAAATTCTGAAGGCTGGCTGTACATTTTCGTCTTGAAAGCATGTGGCAGAATTCCTTTTTTTTTTTTTTTTTTTTGTGGTGGTGGTGCTTGGTCAGTTGGTTGTTGGGTTTGGGGTATTTTTTCTAAATTACCAAATTTTTTTCTAGGGCTCAGTGCAAACACTACTTCTGCCTTTAGTATACATCTCTGGTAAAACAAGGCCATTTCAAAGGGAAAACTTTGAAGTTTTAAGCTTAATGCCTCTCCTGTTCTATTTAGGTCTACATGCTGTCTCCGTCACTGTATCTTAAGTGTGTGTAACTAAGTGTCTCTCAGTATTGCATTAAGCTGCACGACTACCATCTGTCACAAATGGTTTGTTCTCTCTTCCCAACAGCAAAATTGCACGTACAGTGTCATGCTTCACACGCACGTATCTGCTAAGCATTTGCTGGAGAAGGCAGAAGTGGTGTGGATTCTTGTACTAGAAAATGGCTGTGTTTAGTGGCCCTCTGCCCACTACTTTCACATAAGGCAGTGCTTTCCAAAGGCACCTAATCACATCCACAGTGCTGACTTCTGGGGACATTGCCTTGCTGTCTGTAGGACTGCTCATGTGAATAATAATCGTAATGAGGGAACAGGCTATTTGGGTTCTGGGCCTGAAGTCTGATGTTGCTATATTTTTATCGCAATAATTTCAGAAACGCTGCTGTGAAAAGCACTCTACCTGTTTGTTTCTGTAGCTACCTGTGGTGCAATTGCATGCCACTAAAAATGTGCATTGCCAAACCTTATGCTGACAGTTCATGAGCCAAATGAAGGGGACAGATGAACAGCAGTGGTGAGGAGAGCAGTTTGGAAATTTTTCTGCAGTAGTTTTTACAATACTTGAATGCAAAATATGTCAGACATGATTACTTTTTATCACCTGTTCAGTAATAAATAGTGAAAGGTATAAAATAGCCAACTTCCAGACTGCTGGGCTTGAGGTTATAATTTGTTTACAGGGGCAGAATCTAGTCTTGCTCTATTAGCAGCTTTGTTCAGTCATTCACATGCAACAGTAGCGTCACACAGTGACTACTGAAACGAGCACTAATGAAGGTATCTTTTGTTTTCATAGCAATTAACACATTACTTTCTTCTCATCATTAGAAGACATTCAGAAAGACTGGATTGCTGATGCCTATATCCAGCTGCATCTTTCAGTTAGCGACTTGCTTTTTCTTGCAGTCCAAGTGCTAGTGGAATTAACCTAAGCTAATTATCACTGATGGAGTGATCTTTCTGCAAAGCCTAAAAAATCTGAAATTTGCATACACATTTGTTTTGTGGTTGGATTGTTCAGTTTTGGAAGTCTGTTTTAAGGCTTAAACAGGCTCAACTTCTCAGAAGTTTCATAAGTTTCAGCTGCAGCAACAACATCTGTATAAAATAATCTTTAAGGGTATTTAGTTGGAGGCCTAAACAATGAGATACAGATACTTGTTGGCCATGATTTGAAACTCTGAGTCTGGATTGATGATTATTAGTCTGATATTGCTATGTGTTCTTTAAAATGTCTGTCACTATCCAGTGCAATCACTGCTAGTACAGGTTGTATACACTGAGCAGTGCCACAAAGCACAGCACCTGTGTGTCTCTCTTGCTCCCTGTGTAGGTGCATTATCTGCCCTAGGAGTAAATCTGGGTTATTAGGGACTGTTTGTGTCACAGCACTGTCCCTGCTCCTCCTAGCTCTGCACTATCTGTAGAGCTGTCTCCAGAATCCCGTCAGCTTCTGCCAAGACTTCAGGTGAAAATACAGGCTATTAGTGTGACCAATTAGCCTAACTTCATTGTCTTTTCTTGAGATCGTTGTGAGATCTCCTTGCTCTGTACATCACTGGAGCCAAGTAAATCCTCCTTGCTGGTACAGTGTCTAGCTAACATGTGAAGTGAAACAAGCTGTGTAAATGGTGACCACTGGCTGCCTGCAATGCACTTCTGCAAAATAGTATTTGAAAGCTGTAAGTGCAATCTTTGCTCCCTTGCACGGAAGGTCTTACTTGCACACACCACCACATTGAAATACTTGATAGATTTAACCACATTGAAAGGTAGTGTTTTAGGGAAATGTTCATCTTCCCTCTATAATTTATGCTGTTTCGCACTAAAATGATGCTTTCTTTTCTGCCCAGGCAAGACCTGCAGATTCTAAAATCTATTCAGAATGGCTCCACTGCATACCAGTTGCCAGCTTGTAAAGCTTTTCTGAACACTGTTGTGGCTCCAAAGGATTATTTATTGAACAGTTGAGCTTGTGAAACCTTCCCACAAGCTGCAATGCAAAGCTGTCACAAGCACTATTCTATTGAAAATTCTTTACAGAAACACAGTCCTCCAGGAACAAACGGGGCATTCAGGTTCCACCAGCCTTGTAAGAGTACTTTCCTTCCCCAGGAGTAATGACTAACAGAAACATTCTATGCAGGGGCAATGTGATTTTTCTCTGCCTTACCAAAAGTTTTTTAATCCTCTGTAGTGAAATGCAAGTATAAAACGTTCTTTTGAAGGAGGGGTTATGTCTATTTGTGCTCTGACTGCTCGAAGGTATGTGATGCACCATCGAGAAGGCACTGGGAAAAATGGCTTAAGAGCCTGCCTTGCAAATTTGTGTCCATGGTACGTGATAGAAATCCTCAACAAGCAACAAAAGCAGCACATGTTGATAATAGCTATAAAGGTGTTTTACCAGTTTTCTGTTTGATTTCAGATGTGTTAGTGACAGCTGGAGATTCCTTATTCTCAAATGTTAGCAGGTTAGCTCTTCTCCTTCTTTTAAGGAAACACTGTAGTAGATAACACAGGTTATGTTAAACTCAAGTCATTTGTGTACTTCATTTTGTCCTTTTTTTGCCTTGGCAGTGGTGTTTTAAGAAGAAGAAATATTCCATCCCAAAGAGAAATGAAATAACACTGTTCTAGTCATGGGGTCCACAAATGTTTGTTAACTCTTCTGGTTTACTGTATTTGGATCAATTTTTCACCTAGTAAAAGAGGTTGGACGTTATCTGGGCAATCGTAGGCTTTGACTAATTCCAAGATCAGATTAGTTTATAACTCTGGTTGGAATTCAGAGGGCAGAAAGTATTACCTTATAAACGGTGTCACCCAGGAACATTTAGTGCATCTTGTTTGCTTTTGTGTGTCAACAAATGGTGTCTTAGAGATAGTGTCAAGAAATGGTGCAAGGCGCTGATGTACGGAACAGAACACACAAAGTGGAGCATAGCAGGTGACTGCCTGTTGCAATTTTTACACAGGAAGGAGCAGTATAGACACAACTGGGGGTCTGTCAGCTGTATGCCACTGTAAAATCCCAATGTACACAGACCTCTAAAGCTCTGTGTAGTAAATTGTTCTGTTGGTGACAACTTAGTTGCATGCCCAGCTCAGCGGTGCTAATTGTAACAGGAACAGTAGTAAGTCTCTGCAGCAGCACCCCACAGTCAGTCAGACTGGAGCAGGAGATGTCCCTAGGTCTGTCAGCTTGGTGATCGATGTAGGGAAGATTCTACCCATAGGGAGGATGGAGGGGAAGGGAAAGGAAAACTAACAATATTTTTAAGCTTACTAGGCTAACAAAAATATGTTCTTGAGCCAAATCTTCCTCTTGTAATTGTAAAGCCTGTTCCTTTATCAGGAAGAGTCTAGAACTTATTATGCAGTTCTTAAGGGAGAAAGAAAAGAAGTAAGAACATTTATTCCCAGCATCCTGCAACAATCAAAGTGACTTCTGTACCTATGCATGCATTTTAAGTGGGCAGTTTCAGTGCTAATATGGTGCACAAAATTCAGCTGAGATGCAGCAGACCATCTGCCAGAAGGAAAGCTGGGGAGTGAGAGGCAAAAAGCCTCTAAGCTCGTGGGAGGGGTGGGAGTGTTGCTGGTTTGCTGGAGTTCAGAGCTCTGGCAAACAGCATACGCTGTGATAGCTCTTGCCAAAGGGAGGAAAGGAGGCACAGAAGGGCAGTGAGCTGGATGGCTTGGAGAGTGACATTCTTTTGTGTCAGAAGTGGTCAGTATTTTACCAGCTGAGTTCCATAAATTGGCCTTGGGCTGTCAATGCTAGTGCCAGCTGTTAACTTTGTAGCAGCCATAATCTCAGCAGGGACAAATAGGGAAAGATGTATTGACAAATGGCACTGAGCATAATAAACTGCTCATCTTTATGAATGCTGGGATCCAAATGATCAAAACAGATGTACAGTTTCCAGATCTTAGCTGCACTGTCAGAATATTCCTGGTTTCCTATTGCCTAGTCATCCATAATGAAAAGAAAACAAGCAGATTTTCCTTTCTCTTGGGTCTTTCTTTATTGCTCACTCAACATTAATTACAGAATATTGTTGGAATAGCAGACTGGCAGGAACCAGCACCCTGAACAGAGGATGTCGCTTACTCCTGCCACTTCACTGTGCATGTAGGATATAGCTAAAATTACCCCCAGTGTAAGTGTAACATCGACATGGTCCTGTGGGAAAGCATCATTTTTGTCTACCCCTCTGTAAATGTAAGTTATCCCACAAAAACATGGCATGTTGTAAGTCATGGGAAAGGAAAATGAGTGAAGGCTGCCATTTTCCCATTGAAACCGTAAAAAAAAGTAGGGAACCAAAATGAAAAAAAAATGTTTAATTCGGATCAGTTAACACAATGATTTCTCACTTTTTTTTTTTTTTATGTCAAGGGAATTGTAGGGGATGAAGAAGAAGGCACGATGGAAATACATGCCTTTAAAAATATTTGGACACAAAATTTTTCTCCTGATTTATATGTGATTTGCAGGCTCATCAAAATGACTTTTATACTTAGTGTTGCCTGAAGTGTTGGGGGTCATTAGGGACTTTTCAGCTTATCAGATAAATCCTATGTATCCTGCCTTGCTGTTTGACTATAGCATTTTTTAAAAGACTTGTCAAGTCAATGGGTTACCACATCCCTAAGGCAGTGCATTTAATAGTTATAAAGTGCTGTCCCTTGCTAAGTGAAATACCAAGCGCTGAGAAGAGTATACAATTCCTAAGCCATAAGCAAAAAAGACAAGTTCTAATATATTTCCCATGTACAATAGATATAAGAAATTCAGAATAGTACCCATTTTCACTCTCCCCAGAATGATAAGCATATTGCTTATTAAATATTAATAATATCAAGCTGATGCATTAAATTACAAGCAGAAGTGACTCAAAAATCAGAATATCTTGACTCTTAGACTCCCCAGTTAATTGAAACCTACCCTCACACAAATGGTATGACTACCACAATTTACTGGTGGGTTTCAAGTCATGTTCTGAGGGAATTCAGCCCCTCTGGCTCTAGGCTCCCCAAAAAGCCTCAGATTATTGACAAGGATTTAAGTGTATGCTGTGCTGCCTAGGGCCACCCTGAGCAAGCCACGCAACCGGCTGCCATGGAACTAGGCAGTTCTTAAAGCCTTAATACCCTTGGACAGGAACTTGCACAATCCTTACCAACATTCCTTCTGCCAGCCATTGGATATGAGGGATGAATCTGAACATCTCCCAGTTCTCTCATCTTTGGATGACTAATATATAGTAACTGGCCTCAGTGACGCTGACAACGGCTGTGCAGCTCTGAGAAAGGAGATCTGCGACAGCAATCTGGCAGGTAAATGGCAAGGTGTTGGCAGGCACCTTACAAGTCAGAATCTCCAGTGTGAGATGAACTGTTTGCATGGAATTGAAATCCTCTAATTTTCAAGGGGCTTCTGTTGGCTTTTTATCATAAATCCATGAAATACTTTGAGTTGCGGAACTATTTCCTTTGCTCCACTTTGTTTTGCTTTCTATGTGAAAGCCTGAAACACTAGGAAAATTATTCTAAAGCACTCTTACCCCCTCCAGTATCCCAGAACCAGCAACAAAGTAGCAGAGAATCAGGATTCATGTTCACAAAGGGGAATCTTGGTTTTCAGCCTTCCTGTGCTTTGTATACTCTAGTTGGCAACATGAAAGACACTTTAACACTTGAAATAATTTAACACCTGTTGAATTAGAAATAGCAATATACTGATATTTTCTGGGTATCTGCTGGCTCAATCTAAGAAGTAAAATTATTAAAACTCTCTCCTGCAGCCTGTCGACAGAAATAATACTTCGTAGGTGTTGAATTTCTCATGATTCAGCTCAGTATTGAAAATCAGCAAACCTTTTGTGCTCAGTGAGATTTAAAATCTTCTTTCAATACCTCATTCTTCAGACCTGACTTTTAATGGAGTTCTGAAACAAAGCAAATGCTGACCTCCTCAAGTAGGGGTCTGGTGTCCTTCTTAATGTAGACAAAGTCTCAGACAGAACCGCTGCCTTACTGGGCTCAGCTGAGCAGTCCAGAACCAAAATATGGCATTACAGAAGAGTAGCTTAACTACCATATTGTTGAGTCAAGTGTGCATGAAGTTACATGGAATTGCCATCAGAGTTTAATGCATTCTCTTAGTAGCTATCTGAGTAAGATAAAGTTTAACCATAACATGGATTATGTTAAGGCAGTGCACAGAATGAATATCACTTGTATTTTTGATATCCTGCCAAGTCAGGATATCTTGCTGTGAGGTGCAGTGAGGTTTTGGCCATTTTTCTCTGCTTTCCTTTACACTTATATTAAAGGTAAATTTCAGACCTACGACTTCTGCTGTAGCATTATACTCAGACTTAACATTTCACTTTTTGCCCCTCTGGCATTACTCTCTGGCATCAACACAACAGCAGCACCTGTTGAGTGTACATTCAGACTTCGGTTATTGTCTTCTTGGTTTTTGCTTTCAGACACGATAAACTCTCCTTTAACCTCCTACTGCTGTTATTTTTTACCCAAATCAAAGTCATTGGGCTGTCAATAAATGTTAACTTCTATAGAAAGAAAAATGGAGGCAGAAAAGATTTGAAGATGTTTTGGAAAGGTTATTAGAATTGACAGTGTTATAACTGAGTTTGTGAAAATTGTTCTAAATTTTTAATGCTACTTGGTCCTCTCCAGAGGTTATAAACAGCACATGGGATCCTGTACAGATGATAAACCTGGCACATCTAGATTTTACTCAAGACCAAAGGTAGAAATGACTTATCTCCTAGATAAAGCTGTTATCAGAAGGTGTCCAACATAATTTTAGAAACCTAAGAAATTCAGTTTAGTACAGTTTCACTTTTAAAATGCATCTTTAACTTGAAACATTTAAAGGGTATTTATTCTAACGGTACAATCTTTATCTACTTCACTCCACCATCAAAAAGAAACAAGTCTTATCTTGGAAGTTTACAGCCTAAATAGACAAGAGAAGCAGAAAACATGAGAATACCAACTTTATTATCCCTGTCTTGCAGGTAGGGATGTAACAGACAGCTTTCTCTGCTGAAGGACTTAAGAACCCTTATTTTTTAAGATCAAGTCAACTGTCTTGATAACAAACATATTTTGTTTTGTTTACACTGCCATCAAAGTTCTCAGTATTTTTCTAGAATGAATGATGATAGAGAAGCATTTTTATTCAGCCATTTATTCAGTGATATTTTTAATCAGCCAAGTAATAAGCCACATACAAAGAAACTCAGAAATAAGCAGGATTAATCCCAGTCTGTTTTCATTGACTGTAATGAGTGTCCACTATTGATTTTACAGAAGCAGAGCTTGTTCAATAAATGATCTCTGCAAGTTACCACTCCTAAAATCCAGTAAACTAATTCATGGACAAATTTACTCATGAGTTCATTAGGATTTTTAGATCTGGCTTTCTCCTTATATTTCATTTTTGTGTAACGAAACATGTTCACAGGTGTTCACTATTCACTTGACTATTTCAGGATTGTACTTGCCTGAATTTAATATCTGAAATTACACAGGAATGTGAATCATTATAGAGTTATTGCAGGTGCTTTCTGCATGTATGCAGCAACCTTCATCTCCTTTGGTGTTTTGTTTAGCCTTCTTGAGATGCCTGCATTTCCTCAGCGTATGTTCTATATAATTATAAAGCTTCTGCTGCTGTTGAGCTATGAGTTATTAAGGGAATATTGTCGCTGCTGGAAAAGTGGAAAAATATAAGGGAGAGAAGAGCCCAAGATTAAATCAGGGGTACTATTTTCTTTTTTTTTCAAGATGGCATACAATCATTGCATACAATGAAAAATTACACTGGTCAAATTCAAATTGATTGGATTTGAATTTCCATCCTTTTGGATCCTATGGATCTATCCTTTCTTCTAAATCAGTTAGTCTAGGAAATTCAGAGGTCAGACTTGAGCTTTAGGGGTCACTTTTTTTTCCAGTGGTTCACAACCTCTAGCAGCACTGTGCACTGAAACCTGTTTCCTATGGAATTCTGCTCTGGGACTGAGTTGTAGTTTGGGGCGAGATCTGTCTGAAGCTGCATGCACAGGTTTTTCTGGACTCTAGTGAAGTATGGACATACCCTGCAGCTCTTCTCCCTCCTGGGCCTCCAGTCTCTACTCAGATTTCTGAGGTTCATGAAACATTAAGATCTCTATCACATGTGGTTGAAATCTGGTAGCGTGTCCAAAATTCTTCAAGACAGAGGCATAAAGACTCCATATCGGTGTCTGTGTCTCTCCTTTGGGAAACAAAGCAATAACATCCTTTGACATGTCAGGTAGTGAGAAGCTGAGCCTATGTTGCTGGGTTGATAAAAACTCCATAGTCAATGCTCACAGTTGCTTCTGGAACGAACTGTATAAAACAGATTAAATCCTTACCTCTTCAGCTCCTTTAATTCAAGAGCTGATCATATCCTGGGAGCCCTCTCCCCTCATCCGTGGCACTGGGAATTGAGCATGCAAAATTGCAACCATGTACTCCTTACATCCCAGTGTTCCTTCTGACTTTTTTAATCTTCCTAGTGATCAGCTCTATTATTACTGCTCATCAATTTCAGCTGTTTCATATTTTGTAGGCTTTTTTTAAAGTGACAGTTTAATATACAGCAACTTAAAACTAATCCTAAAATCTAGCAGAGCATCCAGGAGTGGGGATTTGCCTGAAGAAACGTATTCAGAACAGAAATCACATTTTGGGTATGAGAATGACACACCTTTATCCCGTCCTTGTGTGCTGCCACAGTAATAAGAAGCTACCCTGGGAGAAGGGCCAGAAAATACAGGCTTTGGGGGAGAATCTAAACATGTGAAAGAGGAGGAGGCGAAGCTGCACACTAAGCAAGCACAGATGGCACGGCACGGTGGGACAGCAGGGCTTGTTGGAGGCAGTGTTAAGTAGACAGTTTGGGAACTGGCTGTGAGTTTTAGCAGCTGATCCAATCAAACCACCTGCGCATAGCCTGGTTCCACCTTAATTTGCCTTCTGCAAAGTGAGTAGATCCGTGCATAGCTACTAATACTACATATGTGCTTGTTACAAGCATTTATGCATCTATACATGTATGTAAAATATATGATTAAGGATATGTTTTTGCAACATAGCTAAGGAATTAAATTTGTTGTATTTTTTCACTCCACCTTCTGATCCAGTCCCAAGGATTCTTTTTTAATACAGCAATGTAAAAGTGCTCAAGACAAAGAGATTAACGTTTTGATTATTAATATGCTGATTTAGTTTGGAATACTAATTAGAGACTAGTAATCTAGGTTTGTGAGCGCCGTGATCATAAAACTGTAAAATGTCTTAGAAAGGATCAGAGCTTTTTGTTCCCTCTGAAGGCATTGTTCAGTTTCAGAAGCAAGGAGAGAAAAAAATGGTCTGTATAAACTGAGCTCTTCCTAGTAATTTGGATAAAAATGTGGCTTCTTCTCTTTTTGTAAACTCCCAGTTGAATTTTCTTTCTTATAAAGGGGTGTTGAGGATTAAAGGTTTAAGAAGCCACAATTGGGTTTTGGGGGTACTTTGTATGCTCTAGAGGCATTAATATCTAAACCAGTCAGGGATAATTGCATAGGTTGTCTTTTCTCCCAACTTAAATTATTTGAGTACATTAACAGTCAATTTTGTGTTGACAGAGCATGAATTTCTACTGATGGGAATAGAAAGCCTTGTATTATCTGAAGCAAAACATTGGTCTACACTTTCAATTCTAAAAGTATATCGTTGGATCAGGGGCTTTGTAGATGATCTATTCCAAATGGGAGAGAGAGGTGTCATTTTAGCAGTAATGGGAAGCAGTGGATTTAGTAACACGATAAACTATGTTCCTAGCTGGAAGTGTTGCTTTTAACCCAATAAAGGTTCAGATCACAAGCCACTCCTTCAAATTAGATTGTTAATTTTTAATGCATGTAGCAATTACTGATGTGACAGATAGGCAGACTTGATCTTGCTCCCATCGAACTCTGTGGGAGTTCAGGCATTGATATCACATGGGCAGACAGCAGGTACAAATGGAATGAAGAAGGCATGATGTATGTCAACTCCATATTTCAGCTATATATGTGAGTGTAATATGTAACTTGTGGGTTTTGACATTACATTTGAGCTGTTCTAAAGAAAATTTTAAGATTGGGTGAAAACAACATTAAAATGCCTTGTTTCTGATCTAGCTGTACATGAAGATGTTGGTAAATTCCCTTTTTTGTTGAATGCAAGCAGCAGGCAGAGAACAGCCCAGCTTAGAAGTGGATTGCAGTTTCATGATAACTACATCCTAGATCAGTTCTGTCTTTCAATTTTCCATCTCTAACAAGATTATTTCTCCTTCCTAGGATAATGTTCTAGCATTCTTTCACAGTTTCCCCTTCTCACTACCTTCCTTTAGCTGCATCTTCAGATGTCAGTGGCAGCTCTCTACCTTATAATGTACTTCCACTTCTTTAGAATGTAGACAGTGCCTCCTTTCTTTTTTTTTTGCTACAAGCAGTTACTCCTAATGATCATCACTTTCCTTCCCTGATGTCCCAAAGACCATCCCTTTCCTGACCTTGCAAGTTCTTCACCCAAAGATGTCATTCAAATAATGCAATTTACCTGCCCTGAGAACTGTTTATTACACAGGGCAACTGGTTCCCAAATCTGAAAGCAATAAAAATGTATGAGCAGCCTGTAAGCTTTGCTCTTCTCCCTCCTCACACTTCAAAAACAGAAATGGAGAAAATAATGTGGCATTAACTTTATTTCTGTTTTGTCAAACCAAAGGGAAAAAAAGAAAGACCAGTCAGAAACCAAACCTGAACCTCAAACCAGAATTCAATATAGAAAGGTTATATACTCAGTGTTCCTGTAACTCTGAGGAGACATTGACTGCTCTGAGCCTCTTCAGACTGTTTAAATTCATCTAGTGCTTACCTGGTATTTAAATACTACTGCATGTAAAATAAAAGCCAAAATAGTTTCCCTTTCATTAAAGGGTATTTGCTAATATAAGATGAGAGTCAAAAATTAGGCACAGCAGCCCTTGACATTCTATCTCTCAAGCAAAAATTTTGCTCAATAAGAATGAAAAATAATTGTACAATTAGAAGCATATCTTCTTGCAATGGGAAACAGAATCAGTGTTGTATATAATTTGGCAAACTCCTGTTTGGAAGCATTAAGGGTGATTGATCCCCAGCTGAGCTAATTGCTTGTACTCCCTCCAAAGCTAACGAAGAAAAGACACTGCCACCTCCATCCTGTTCTAAAAGACTGTTCAAAAGCACAGAGAGTTTGCAAGGCTGGTAGGATGGCCAGTTCCCAAGTCCTGAATATTTATTGCACTGCAAAATTCTGCCACGAATCTTGGTGGATGTGATTAACAAATTGTGAAAAAGCCTGCTCTCTTCATAGCTTTAATATTTTTATAACCCAGGATGATACTGTTTGCAGCATCTGAGACTGGATGGGTGCTATCAGGGGAGTTTAATTATGACTGCTCAGTTTTTAGTTCAATATGGATATAACTAGAAGCTCACTGATGAGCAACAGATTGTCAGCTTCTGCTTTTCCATAGGGGAGTAATATAACATTTCACACTAAAGTATGATTTGTCATCCAAGATCCTAGAGAGACTGACATTGTTTCATATTGTGAACTTTTCTAAGTGAGCTTCTGAGGACTGCTAGGGAAACTGTTGCTCCACCGTATGTACAAATTCTGCACGTGTGGATATATGACTGAGTGTAACATATTGGTTCTGAATAGTTTGAGAAGAAAGAAGCTGTTAGAAATCCTAGATCTTAATTTAGATATGGATGGGAATGTCTGACGAGTATCTAGACTCGAGATTTTGTTGTGGGCCTCCTCCTACGCTTGTAAATGAATGATAGAAATTAGAGAAGTGTTCCTCTTTAAGGACCAGATCCAAAACCCTGGGTATATGGTTTTATAATGAGAGGTAGGGCCATGATGTGGCAGCTCTTTTTAGGCATTAGTCACCATTGAATTCACTGTGAAATTCTGCATAAAACATGATAGCATGCTGTGGCATACAGCAATTGCTGTGATGGGATAGAAGAGTATGGAGAAAACATATTAGAAATGCAGTGGGTAAATGAAGTTGACATGCCACATGGGATATTTTGAACTACATTTCACATTTCAGAGTAGAAAAATAAATGTAAAGGGAAGAGAACTTTTACAAAATGAGTATCAGGGGCTGATCACTCTTGGAACTTCTTTTTGGTCTCTGTTATCTAACTCCAGCATATAGTGAGGGATGCTTTTTCTGTCTGTAATATATTCTGCTGCTTTCTTTACAGTGAAAGAACAGCTGTTGAGCAAAAATTCTGCCTTTGGCAATCTCTGCTAATTGATGTGTTCCCTCAGAAAATACCAACCCACAACAAAATGGAGGGGGGGGGGGGGAGAGAAGAGGGAAGAAAAGTACTGCAAGGTGTTTAATTTCTAAATATACTCAGTGACATGAAACTGTTGAAGTACTTAAAGTAATATTATTGCCATTGTTTGTCAGGGGCACAATCCAGTTTGTCTGAACTTCATAAGTGGAAGTGAATGGGTCATAGCAGCCACTACAGATTCTGCTGGTTTAAAAAGGGGGTTTCAGTGGCAGCAGCCTGCTCCTTGGGAGAGCTGCACTCCTTCAGCCTCTTCCTCTCTTGGAGAAAACTGTGCCAGCTGGCAGCACCTGTGGATAGATGGAGATGCTTTTGGTGGGAAGAGCCACAGCAAAGGAAAACTGTGCTAACTGGATATCTGATTTTTCAGCTGTTCCCTGAAAAACAGTAAAAGCTGTTTATTGTGCAGAGGAATTCAACATGCTGGAAATGGATGCTTGCATCAGGTCATCTCATTTGCCCTCCAGCCAGTTCAAAATTGTCCTCTATATTCTGTTACCCAGTGATTTGCTTAGTCCAATTTCAACTGACCCAAATAACCAGGCTTGCATTTTCTTCTATTTTTCAGTTCAGTTGTGCTAAATCTTAGCAGCTGTTTCCTGTCTCTAATCCGAATTTGCCTTTTCTTAATTTTGTGGTATAGATGGAAAAGGACGAGAGAAGAGGGGAGAGAGAAAATCTCTTTTTGACTTTTGCCTAGAAATTAAAAATAGCTTTCTTTATTGTCATCTTGTCACAGTGCTAATTTGGCAGCTCCTAAGACACTTGGGAAACAGATGTAATAATCTAGTTTGGTTCACATCCTGTCTGGAGCAAGACAGCAGATGAGTTCTTGCAGTACCCAATCACAAAGAGGAAGCAAAAAAAAACTGTTTTTGTGAAATTCCCATCACAATTTTGCTGATAAAAGTTGTTCAGATAAGCTCCAGATAACCATCCAAGCTTCTAAGTGCTCATCTGCACCATCTCCAGGTGGTTTTGAGGTTCAGTCCTCACTAAGAGAAGATGTGATTGAAAGGAAAGGAAGATATGAGATGCCTTCTCCTCTAAACCAGCAGCTATCACTCACTGTAACAAAACATTGCAGATAACACTGCTGGCCACTTTTCTCTGTCCTTTGCTTCAGTACCAGGAATACAGATCTGAGCTATCTCACTGATTCTGCTGTTGAAAATGGAAGTAAGTAATTTTTATCATTACTTGCCAATAATTATTCATTTAAGTCTTGGCAAAGGAGGATCACAAAATTCCAAGCTGATGGAAAAAGTTCAAAGTTTTACATTGTGCCATGAAATCTCATGCAAAAATTATGTCCTTGTGAAATGTTTGGCCATGTAAAGTTCAAGTCACCCATCTGTAATTCTAGCCTTGGTTTCTGAGAGGTTTATAATTCAGCAGCAGAGAGAATGCCAGCATGAAGAAAGCATGCTGCACTGGGCATAATAAAAACTCAGTATTTTTCTTTCAGATTTGTTGCTAAGGATGTTTGGGAGCTTTTTTGTTTGCTTGGATTTTTTTTTTTTTTTAACGAGAGCTACTTTCCCTGAAGAAAATGTAGGCATTGAAATCTGATTAGTATTATGTGTCCAGGAGATACATCAAAAATGTAGTGTCTTGAAGTCACCTTTGTACCTTCAGGTATCCAAGATTTGAACCTGTAGATCTTAAAGCAGACTTTTGGCTTTTTCCTTAAAAAAACCCAACTCATACTCTGCCTGTGGGTTGTGCAGCAGCCAGAGTTGACAGTAGTGCCATGCCTTACAGACCACTGTAATGCTTTCCCTGGGTTACTGGGACACTGCAATTTGCTGTACCAATGCGATCTGACAGGTCACAGAACCACAGAATCAACAAGGTTGGAAAAGACCTGAGAGATCATCAAGTCCAACCCATTGCCTAATACCTAACACCTCCTGACAACTAAACCATGGCTCCAAGGGACACATCCAATCTTTTTTTGAACACCTCCAGGGACAGTGACTCTACCACCTCCCTGGGCAGCCAATTCCACTGGCCAATTACTCTTTCTATGAAGAACTTTCTCCTTACCTCCAGCCTAAACTTCCCCTGGCACAGCTTGAGACTGTGTCCTCTTGTTCTGGTGCTAGTTGCCTGGGAGAAGAGACCACCCCCCACCTGTCTACAACCTCCTTTCAGGTAGTTGTGGAGAGCAATGAGGTCTTCCCTGAGCCTCCTCCAGGCTAAACATCCCCAGCTCCCTCAGCCTCTCCTCATAGGGATTGTGTTCCAGACCTCTCACCAGCCTCATTGTCCTTCTCTGGACACATTCAAGTATCTCAATGTCCTTCTTAAACTGAGGAGCCCAGAACTGCACACAGTACTCAAGGTGTGGTCTAACCAGTGTTGAGTATAGGGGAAGAATGACTTTCCTGCTCCTGCTGGCCACACTATTCCTGATCCAGGCCAGGATGCCATTGGCCTTCTTGGCCACCTGGGCACACTGCTGGCTCATGTTCAGCCGTGCCCTTTCTACAGGAAGAAGAATATCCTGCTGCACCTGGCTGCAATCTTTAGCCATGAAGGGACTGCAGAGAGCAACTTAGGCATTTTGAAGTGCTGCTGTTGGAGTGGGATGTTATAACCTTTGGGGCTGCTTTATTGAAGGAAGAGCTGTGACCTTTCTCCTTTTACTGTGCATGCTGTAGAACCTGCACCCCTTGCTTGCCCTCTTCTTTGAGTCCTACAGAGCAGAGGTTAGTTCCCTATTAAACCTTGTTAAGGGTGGATTCCTTCAGCTGTAGCTCAGGAGGCCACTTTTATGAACACGTTAAATAACAAATAACTCATGATTAATCCTTAATTGGATTTCCTTCTTCTTGCTGAGATTTTGTGCCAACGTATTTATTATATGATGCTGCTTTTTGCAGCTTGGGAACAAAGAATTCCCTTCTCACATTCCTCTGTGAGTTCCTTTTAGCATCAATGAAGTGAAACAAAATTGGGTTCCAGTTTTCTAAGCATCTATAGCTAAAGAAAAATATTTCTTTACTTTGGCCCATCTATACTGATCATGTCACTTACCACCCTTCCTCCTCCTGATTTTTTTCTAATGAGGAGGAACTGATAGTTGTTCCTGGTGAGATTCTTTTACTACAGTGACACTTCTCAATCTCTTCCCAGAGCAGGATCATATTTTCAAAGGATGTCTATTTTCAGTTTTCCATCTGAAATATTTCAATGGCTATACACACTGGGGATTTAGAAAAATGTCTCTCAAAGTCTGTAAGGCCAGGTGAGAGAAGAATTATCATTTTCATACCTTTGTGGCATTTAACTACAGTGGTAACAACTACTGGAAAATATGTGCTCCCTTCTAGCATGGTTGGGAAGCAGGAGAAACACAACCCCTCTGTAGTACCTCTCCTCCAGAGCTCTGGGCATTGAGAAACAGCAGTGGAAAGGATTAGTCTCGAAAGCTTCTCTGAGTAAAACACTATGGAGGGGTGCAGGTGAATTCTCTAATGGCTCTTGATTAATACTTATCTTGTTAATTATGTAGTGTAAGTGACAATTGTGACTAAAAATCTGTTCTTTCTTTTGGTTTGGCTTAGGGAGTTTTGTGGGATTTTGGTCCAGATCTCAAATTCTTACATTCTGACAGAGATGCTGTATGGGGGCGTAAAGGTTTTATATGGCCCTTTGTCTTCCCTGCTCCAACTTGTAACAGTTCTCACTTCAATATGAGGTTTGGGGATATTCCCAGTACTGTTTGGATTCACTGGATTCTTAGATATTGCTTTGAGAGAAAAGAAAAGGCAGATTGCAGCAGATCTGTAAGGGGACCAGGTACATAGGCAGCAACTTCCTGGGCTACTGGATTTCATAGTTCCTCCAAGCTCGTGAAAATACTCTGGGAAAAAATAATCTCTCCAGTTATGTTTTTCCTTAGGCTTCAAGTACTGCTACCAGCATTCAGCAACTGAAATCTCTATTATTGTTTGTTGGGGTTTTGTTAAAGCATGCCTGTAGACTTTTTCGATTATCATAACTTTCTAGAACAAGTCAAGGCTGCAGAACTTAGGAATGATTCCAAATACCACATCAATTAGCGAATAGCATAAATATTTAGAGGTCTGCCCACCCAAACATAAAAGCAAAAGCAAATTCTAGACAGGCATTTTTAGGTATATTCTAACCTCCAGTCCTCAGATTCAGGAAAGCGATGTTTCAGGAAGAATTTGCTGATCGGTTAATGCAGAGAGACATACATTAGATTAATGTCACAGCTTGTGCTCAGAAATACACATCACAAAAAATAGCAGTACAAGTGTTTCTTCAGACTCTGTATTTTTGTGCCCAAAAGAGAAGATTTAAATGGAGCTGGATCAGGGCAAGAAACAATATCTGATCCCTTGAAAATTGTCATGATTTACAAATGTTCCCACTCTGGTTTAGTATAAAACCTTGAACGTTGGTTTCCTGTGTCTCTAAAGAGAACCCAAGTGGCCAGATATTACCTCTTCTTGAGATACTGGATATCTAAGAGACAAGCCCATCTCGACAGAAAATTCTAGGTTGTGTTTATAACCTGGTGATTTTGAAAGCAACACAAAATGAAAATCTATATTCACGCACATGCTGGTTTCTCCATGGAAAAAAGGAACAATAAAGCTTTGTAGACTTTGTTATGTTGTGTAATTATGTTTTTTTTAACTTTATGAGAAGATTTTTTAATTTCTGTAAAATTTATTTATGTCAAATCTTAGCCCATTGGCATACAGTTGAAACAGCTAAAAGCTCTTATTTTTCAACTGGAAAGTAGCATCAGCAATACTACACAGTGAGTATATGCAGACAGTGCCACCAGCATGCTTTGTTAAGAGGGGAATAGAAGAGATGGAAAGGTTCAGATGCCCCTGAGTGTTCCCCTATCTCTTGAGTCTGTGCAGTGATAAAGGGTCAAAAATGAACCTGGACTTTTTGAAGTCTAGTGATAAAAACTGCTGACCAGGAGGAGAATCCCAGCATGGAACAAGATTGAAACAGAGGTGAGAGCCCTGGATGCATCAGGCTGTACACCTGGGGCATGGGGTTAGCATCAGTGCCCAAGATACTAGTTGCCCTTTCTGCAGAAGTGCTCCCTGTGACTCTGGTCATCTGTGCTCTCAAATAAAGGGAAGGAAGGCAGGAGGCACGCAGTGCTGCTGCAACAAAGAGAATGAATCACTCCTCTTTACAAGGGAGACTAGAAAAACCCGTGTGATGTGTAGTAAGGAAAATGAGGGAAATAATAGGACTACAACACAGTTCGGAGACTATTCCAGGCAAGAAGAATCTGTACTAAATAATGGTGGTACAAGAACAAATAAATCTGAACTGGACAACAGCCATTTCATACTGGAGATGAATAGAGGGTTCCTAATCACAAGGATAGTTTTGGAAGAGCTTTCAGTCAGGGATCATGACAGTGGGGCAAGACCCTTGTTTTGGCAGTAGAGCAGTTATAAAAAGCAAAACTTTATTTCAGCTGTGTGCAGTTGCACTTCTTATTCAAGTGAAGATTTGTTCTTCTTGCTCTGAAGAATCAACAAAAGTGTTAACGCTTAGTGAATAGCTTTAAAAATCAGACTTTTATATACTGTTAAAATGAGACTTACTTCACTGACTTACAGCTATTATAACTTAGGTGAAGTGCTAGCAATATTGTAGATAATACCCTTTCTAAAAGAGATGAATGTGGCTTTAATTACAAGAATGCATACCTAAAAATGCTTGCTGAATTTTATTTAAGTTCTGTTGCTCTGTGTTCATTATCACTGACCAAGAGGTACCCATTGAATACAAAATGTCATTAAGCAGCATAAAGACAAATTGAAGACCTTCTTGCACTATATTATTATCATAAATTAAAAGTAAGATTGCGAGTAAAATAGACCCTACTGAAAACCTCATTAGTACTTCAGTTTACCTGGGAAATAAATTATCTGATTTAACATGTACAGTAAAAATTGATCTGGAAACACCCCAAATAATTTTCAAGAATATTTGCTAAAACCATCTAGTGTGTTTTACCTAAAATTTCACCTAGGATTTTCAGTGGTGGAGCAGAGCTGAATATGCTTCTATAACATATTGATTTAAAATCTTGCACTTTCAAGAATAAAGACAACAGTTCTATCTTTACTCAAGGAGATGTGCAAGAGGATACCCATAGCTTTTCATGACAGTTAGCCCAGTCTTGAGCACTGGTCCAGTACCCAATATGTGTTAGATCCATCCTAATATACGTCATCACCTAATTTCTCCAGAGCTCTTCCAGCAACTGAAAGTCTATTGAGCACCAGAACACATTTTCCTCTTTTCCACAGTACTGCAGTGTACCCTTTCTAGGCTGGAGAAGCTGTTGCAGTTGCAGAGGACTTTTTCCCACCATAAGGTTCAAAAGACAGGAACTGCTTGTCAGAAAGTTTAGTTGCACTGGCAAGTCTCTCTAACTTAGGATACCTGCACACATACACATGAGTGAGCTGACCTAGTGCCAGTTCATTGTGCACTGAGACAGCAGCTCTGCAAAATAAAAATTGAAAGTCATCCTCCAGTAGTTGCTACCTTGTAGATGAAGTGTAAGAAGAGACCGCTAAATCCTCAAGTGTTTCTATGGCAAACACTGAAAAAAAACTTCCTGTTTTAATGGTCATGCCATCCATTCAAAACAAATGTCACACCCTTCTGCATTGTGAGGAGCATTACTTTGCCCCTCAGTTCAGTTCCTTTACAGGAATGAGCACAGCCTAAAGGGCCTAAGGTACACCCTCGGTGATAAAACCTGCATGGTTAAGAGAGAAATGTAATGCCAAAGTAGCTAGATTTTTTTCTGGATAGTGGTTGTCTCTGTAGGAAGCTCCCTGGCATGCACTGGTGATTATAATTCATGAGAGCCAGAATCAGGTTTTGAGAACTCTGTGGTCAGCCAGAAGTTAACGCTAGCACCAGGAAGTCAACATCCCCTTCCAGCCATTGGTGTCTTTTGGGGAGACCATCACAAGAAGTCAGATAAAGATAGGAAAGTTGTGCCTCAAGTTTTTAGATGCAGCTAATCTTCCACAATGACAAATTCAAGGTTATCCTATAAAATCCAGCCTTACTCTTCTCTAAAACACAAATCTAGATAATTATTTCATCCAGAGCCCTTTTAGCTAAAGGTCAATGGTACATTTTGCATATTCCTTAGTTTGTCAGAGTACATTGCCTTTTATTTTTTTTCCCCTCCCCTCAATTTTACCAACTATTCGAGCTCAGTTCTTTCTCATATTAAGAGAAGAAAGAGGTGACTGACTTGACTCCATTTGACAATATTAATGTTTGTCCCATGGGATAGCTTTTATTTTATAAAGTGGATCTTGACTCTCGTGGAGGTGAATATTAAGGTTTATCAACCCTAGAGGTATGTATTGACCAAGACAAACTAGAGGTCACTGCAACATCAAGAGTAAATAAATCTTAATGCTCCCAAAACAGGAAATCAATATGCATATTTTCACACTTATTTTGAATGTCATTGAACTATCTGGAAATATCTTGACTGTGTGCTTGTGTACCAAGATAGTCTATTTTTTTTATTACTGTGAATAACCCTTTAAGGGCAAGTCAGAGGTTGGGTGAAAAATATTAGCTACTGTTGTCCTTTTCCAAATAAGAAAGGGAACAGGTTCTGTTTCTTTCAAAACAGTATTTTTTTTTTTTATTTGACCTACGTTGAAGGGAAGTACTCATCTGGAGTGATTTTCAAGCCAGGAATAAAATCTTTCCTCAAGTAATTTCTCTGATAGTCAAATTGTCGGAAATCTGGTTCCCAGCATAACCTGCAGTGATAAAAAGCTACTTTGTGCTTTTGCACTAGCCTGACTCTTCAAATGAATGAAGTCTGAAGTATGCTGCAGAGATGTTGCTACAATTTTTGAGTCCTAAATAGCATTATATTATTGTAGGCACTGACTTTCCTACAAATAGGTTTTGTATTGAAGAACTTAGAGGAAATATAAGGTCCTCTGTAATTTTGTGTGTGTATGTATGTGCCTTGAAACAGTCTAAAAACCACGGACAACGTTTCTTCAGAATCCTGTGCAAAAGTTTGGTCCAGCTCTTGCTAAGAATCCAGGTACCAAGATGTAAATTAGAATCCAAAGTCAACCTGCAATACAGTTGGAGAAATACACAAACACAGAAAGACAATGGTTTACCTTCAATAACAAAACATTTACTGTTAAAGACATCTAAGTCCAACAGGGTAAGCCAAATAAATATATTTAAAGTGCTTTAAGGCTCATCTGCAAGTAGCTGGGTAGAGGATAAAAAGGGATAAGGGAAGGGGAAGCAGAGGAAAGATGACCCTGACTAAAATATGGGCTTTGATAGTTTAAAAGGTCAGCTAGGAAAAAAAAGCAGCTGCTTCAGGTAACGGTGTGTAAGTTCATGATTGAGGATTTCAGACTTGTGGTAAACCATACTGACAGAAATTGAAGGTTAGCAGCACAAGACTCACTGGGGATTTTGGCTTGGCCCAGGATTAAAAGAAAATGGGAGGTTGGGAAGAAAGTTGAGAAAGATTATTTGTTCAGTTATTTTGAATGAAAACACAGAGCCAAGCTCATAAAACCAACTGGCATTATTCCATAGCACAACTCCTAATAATAAGGGGTTTGTTTTCATCTGGTTTTGCTTTCAAGTGTCTACAGTTATTTTGCTGAAATTTGCCTCGTAGTATGTCAAGGTCACAAGACTGAAAGGCTTTGCCCATGCTTTTTTCCAACACTCATGCACATGCTTCAGTTTCAGGCTGCAGATTGTGCCAAGCAGGACTCTTCATCCTTATTTCAATCTTGCTGACCTTGTTCCAAGAGAGGTTGGTGCTTAAGAGAAGGAGCTGCTAAAGATTAGTCTGTTTACTTGGAATCAGGTGTGTTTGTTGTTTGGTATCTAAGGCAAAAAGTCCATTGAAAATAAAAAATGAGCAAATCTGACCTTAATTTAGAGCCCAGTGAATCAAAGAGCAGTCTTCAATTAGGCCCTTGGCTCTGAAGGACTCTTTACACCTCTGCGGTCAGAGCTATGGGACTGCTCCTGCAAACAGGGCATGGTTGTCATTATAGTTTCTCTGCTCCTGCTGCTTCCTTGGTGACAGCCCTGTTGCTTGTCTGACCTTTCAATAAACTAGCCAAACAGACATCAGAATAAACCTGTGAGAAGTAGGGAATAGGTTTCTGCCAGCAGCATCCAGTCCTCATCCTGGAAGGAAGGGGAGGAAGAAGGAAAAGCAGGACCAAGAGAGGCCTTGGAGGTTGCAAACACCCTCCTTTCAGTAGCAGCCTGCTGCAAGATCATCTTGGTTGTAGTGTGAAGTGTGCCCAGAGGCACAGTTAGAGCCACATTAATTTGGCATGAGCCTGTGCTGCTGCTTTCAAAGGTTGGTTTCATCATATTGTCATGTTTTATCCTTCTTGCCATCACTAGCATTCACTCGGCAGCAACCTGAAGGATAAGGGAGCTCAGCCTGCTCCCCATCTGCTGGCAGTAAAGAAAGGGTGGGAGCAAGCAGAGGACAGGGAGAGAATAGTGTCATTGTTTTTGTCAAGAGAGTGTCACAGGGTGACCCCACTTGCTCAAACTTGACAGACTGATGGTGCAGTAAGGAACACAGAGATGTGGAGGGAATCCCCTCCAGTCCCATGCCTATCTCATACTGATCTCTAATTCCTTCTAGATACTTTCAGCTGAGAACCATGTATCTAGTTGTTTGCACAGTTTAAACACAAACCAAGACTGCTTTTCCCTCTCTGTCTGCTTTTTCCAGCTACAGCCTTCTGCTACAAAGAACAAACGCTGTCTTCATGGGATTGAGAAGAATATTTTGAATTGGGAGAACTTATTCTTAAAGCCAAGTAATAAGTTTGTCAATCACTTCTTTATTATCAGTCACTCTCTGATGAACAACATTCAGACTTTAATATCAGCAAAGAGACATTCTGAGGAATGAACACTGAAGTAATAACATGTAGGAGTTTTTTTACGGCCTGACTCTCTTTCTGAAGTGTATACACAATAGCCTAATTCAGCATCAGTGAATGTAACAAATTCCCTGTGGCAAATGCAGCATATGGGAATTACTTTTTATGATTTTCTTGAAGTGCACAAAACTCCCGTTAGCATCACACGTTGCATATGGGGTGGGGAGGAGTAGTGTGGAGGGAGATGCCCCTTAATTTTTGTTAGGGTTTTTTTTTTTTTTTTTTTAGAGCAGTCCTACATGCTTCTAGATTGATTCATGTGCATGACTATATTGAAAGGAGTCTCATGACTTCAAAAACTATTGTTAGAGGAAAACAGTCCTAAAACTTACACTTAGTCATTTTAACAGTTCCAGCTCTTGGCTACTTTTTTTCCAGCAGCTGATTATTAGAATATTTTTTTGCATTAGTACCTCCTTTCTGGGTTTAAAATAGAGATCTGTCCATGGCAGCCGAGCTGTGCAGTGCAAGTACAGAGCTAATCATGGAGCCTGAAATATCTGCATAATTAAACTGGACCTCCAGACAGCCTTGGAGGTGTCCTGGCTTTGTTTTGTTGATCTAGATACAAGGCAGAGCTCTTCCTGCCAAGTTCGCTAGTTGGTCTGATAAATATAGGAAAGAAATTCCTTGCTTGTACTGAATCTCACTGGAACTTTCAATAAATCCTATTTTCATTAGGGTGGTGGTGGTGGTGGTGTTTTTAAATCTGAAGATCTGGCAAGTGAATGAGGAGCATCATCATGGCTCAGTACTCTTTGTGCTTTGGGGTTCTTTAAAGTATTATCTATCTACTGGGACTGGGAGCATATTTATGAGCATATCTGAAGAAATCAAGTAGCTATTTTTTATAATTTACCTTTTCTTATGACTAGGATAACATATAGCTTAAAGTGCGTTTTCCTGGATTTCTTTGAGCCACATCACATAGATGCAGGAAAGCATTTCCAGTGCCTTTTCTCTTGTCACCTGAAATGAGTTTGACCCAGGTAGATGCAATTGCTCTCTGATATAAATACCTCCATGCCATACATCGTGTTTAAATTTTGCCTATTCTTGCTCACTTAAGAGAGTATGGAAAATTAATTAATAACTCACCTGTAACTATCTGGAAATGGGCAAAATAATTGCGTAAAGAGGATATTGTGTTGGCCGTAGTCTGATGACACTGAGTTCTTACATGGTACCTTTAGCATCTGGTCTTTTTTCATGCCTGGTAAAGCTAGTTTCAAAGCTGTAATGAAAATGTGTATGGAGAGTAGCATGACATTTCTTCTTAAAAATGAGGACTCGGACATAGAAATTGCAACTTCAGGGAAGGTTTAGTGAAAGAAACCTCAGAGATTTGAGGACCGAGTCCAGGAGCATCACAAATTTGAATTGTGAAAAGCATCTATCTTCACTGTTATGGGTCTTTCACAGGAATCATTAAAAAATGAGATTCTGTTCATGGGAATTAAAGATCCATAGAGATTTTCTTAGGGCTGGGAGCTTAGCATCACGTTCTCTGGCCAGGTTTTTCTCTTCATTAACTGCTTGGCAGCGTGCTAAACATCCAGAGGTCGTATTCAGCCTTCCAGAATCTGTGCAGTTGATATTGTCTGTTTAACTGTAACACAATTTGAAGCTCACAAAAGCCTTGTGGGTTTCTTTCTCCTTATTTCCTTTGATGATGCATTCAAATTAGAAAGCAATTGTTTTCCTTTAAACTGTGTACCATTTAACGTTGGGGGTGTGGATTGACCTCTTGTCCAAAGAGAGCAATTGTCTTCACATGCAATCAAATTCTGAATATGCAGAATAAGGGCTGCTGCAGTACTTAACATAATTCTGGCTTTATGGACAATTTTGTAAGGCTTTTCCAGACTCTCTCTGTATTTTTAATGTGCCTTTAGCAATGCAAGTCTGATCAAAGGGAATAATTTGTGCCTGTATCTAAATGGCTGGCAAGAATTTTAACAGATATTTTGAGTAATAATTAATTAGGGATATGGTATGATAATTACTACAGAAACACAGGTCTTTTATTTAAATAGGATAATAATCATTGCTACAGTGAAAGAGTTGTTTGGATTATTCAGAGAATCTCATTTCTCAAATAGAAATTTGTTTTATGGAATTAAAAAGAAAAGTAACAAAGGATTTTGAAACCTTCCATTGTCAGAGCAACATTTTATTTTAGTGCCCATTTTGGTAATCATCTCTTTTAATATGTGACTTTGTCTCATTTGTTTTCCATGCCCCCATGGGGAATTAGTACCTAGCATTCTACTTTTTGCTATTGCAGCACTCCAGTGCAGATTTGGTGTTATTTCAGTAACTGTGTTCAGATTCTGAGGTAAAATCAGACTCATGAGGAAGATTCTTGTCTTTTTCCAAGAACAGATCATGTCACAGAAGTTTTCTGTGGTTTTGTTTTCTAAGTTCTGCCTCAAGTCTAGTTGTTATTCTACACTAGTCAAAAGATTTTTAGTGAGATATATTTGTATATTATGTGCATTTTCCTACTTGCTGTTCTATATAAGGCAAACTATTTCAGCCTCATTATATATTTATTGTAAGGCACTTAAACTGCCAGCTAAGACCAAAGTGTAGAAACTTTGGTAGGGCCATTTTCTGCTGGAGTTTGCCTTTCTATCAGAACTAAAATGGTAGTTAAGTTATCAATTGTGCTGAAATTCTGCATCTGCAAAAAAAAAAAAAAACTAGGACAAGGGAAATGCTGACAGCGTTAAACCATCCTGTTTGACAGTATATAATACTTGGACCTGAATTTTGAGGTTGTAGTCTCTTTACAGCTGTGGTCTGCTTTGGAAGAAGTGGGAAAAGGGAAGAAGAAACCACAGAAGTCAAATGTTCCTCTGAGCCACAGTTGTACCTTCTTGCTCTATAGCTCATTCTGGTTCTGTAACTGACATGTTAAATATTGAGTTTCTTCATCAGACTGCGTACCTAAATCCCTGGGCTGATTGGGTGTCCACCTGTAGTGTACTAAAGTTTTGCCCATAGACAGTACAGCATAATGACAGTTACATAACTTTGCCACTTGCATTGTAACTAGACAATGTGGGACATCTTAAATTGGATGCATTTGACAGTTTTGGAAAAAAAATAACTCCCCAGACTCTTGCAGCCAAAGATCCTTTTAAGCCTCTAGTTCTGAAGGTTAAAGAAGTTTGGGGGTGTTGGTTGTTTTTTGTTGTTGTTTGTTTGGGGGTTTTGTTTGTTTTTGATTTGTGTCTTTTTCTTATTTTTGGTTAAATATCCTACTAAAGGCAAATGATGTAATCTCAGAATCACTTTACTTTAGCATATGCTCACTGTATTGAGCCATGCTCCTCGTAGTTAGAAGGAGAACTACCTGCTCAGAGATCAGAGGAACATACAGGAGGAAAAATCTGTGTTATGCCGTTCAGGAACAATAACTACATTGTCTTCTGCCTAGAATGAGCCTGCTGCCTATTTTCTAACCATTAAACTGGCATCTTGCAGCCTTTGTATACTGTATTATGAGCCCTAATTTCCATCTCTCTTCCAAAAATTCCTCTATGACTTGGTGCTCTGCCATTTTCTTCTGCTTTTTTGAGCAATAACAAAAAATGCCATTGCTTGCAATTTTGATAGGAAGTGAAAGGAAACCAAGTAGCATTGTTTTGTGGGGGCTACCTTCATGACTTCTAGCTGAGGGCCAGAAGGGAGAAACATGTTATGGTCAGAAGACCAGAATCTCTCCTAAGAACCATGTGAAGCATTTCATTTCTACCTAAATTTAGACCTTTTGACATGTCTCCTAGGCTACGTAGAGTCAAGGTCTCTTCAAACCCTCTTCTGAACTGTTTTAAGATCTCTTCTAGCTGTGACTTAGTGTGAAGGAATTGAAAACCTGCATTTTCTGCTGGCTCACTCCTGCAGAGAAGGAGCATAGGGGGCCTTCTCTTTGCTGGGTCACAACAAGTGCAAGCTCTCACTTGTGAGGGGCTGAGCAGATGAGAAGAACCTTTCTGCCTCCAAATGTAGGCTACTTTATTTTTCTGCAGTCTGAAGAGACATTTTTCATTTTTTTGCATGAGCCAGTAAACTGAGGAGCGATGAGTTTTCTTTTAGTTTGTCATAAAATTTCTCCACCACAATGCAAGAGCTGGGGGGGGGGGGAGGCGGGAGTGGGAGGAGGGAAAAAAAGAAGAAAAAGGGCAAGTTTGAGCTGAGAATAGTTTGGGTAATGCTAGTTTAAGGTGGCTGCTTGTGGGAATGTCCTGTTCATTCAGAGCCCCGTTCTGAAATCGTGCAGGTTTTCAGAGAGACAGCAGCTTGTGCGTATGTGTGTAGAGGAGATTCCCAGCTCTCAAAGCCTGTTATTACGAGGCCAGACTTTCTTTGAATGCTGCCTGATGCCAGTGCAGATGAAATCAGCAGATTGTGGTGTAATATG
Organism: Indicator indicator; assembly: GCF_027791375.1. NCBI lineage: Eukaryota > Metazoa > Chordata > Aves > Piciformes > Indicatoridae > Indicator > Indicator indicator. Next base: position 2,555,244 of record NC_072031.1, read on the forward strand.
GTAACTGCTTACAGAAACTGGTGCGAGCAGGGAGGCGGCAGCTAATCGGATTAAGGAAAAGTCTATCACAGCCACAGCTGTCAGTGGATTTTAGCAGAATTTTTCATCTAGCAGATTTTTTTTATATGTGTGTGTGGGAAAACACATGATAGAAGGAATTTAATGAAGGAGATTGAACTAATAAACAGAAGTGCTTTTTTGATCTGATAGTTGCTTTTCTGAGTAAAGTACTCTGGAGAGGTTCAGGGAAAATTTTGATGTAACTCTTAAGTAGAAGAAATAACCTGGAGACATTTTAGGAAGAGGAAGGCGAAGTAATTGAAATGTTCCCTTCGCCTCTCAGAAAGAAAGTTTAAAAAGGTGTTGTGGGTTTTTTGGTAGTGTTTTTGGGGTTTTTTGGTTTGTTGTTTTTTTTTTTTTTTAAATCTAAAAGCTCTGCTTTGGAATCTTAAGAGAAACCAAAGCCTTAGGAACCCAGCAGATGCATTGTTACTGCCCCTTCTGCCCCACAGGCACATGCTCTTGCACTTCTCTACAAGAAAAGCAAAGGTCATAACTGAGAAAGAAAACGTGTTCTGAGATATATGGTTAGGTTCCAGCACACTGCAGATGGGGCAGAGATGACCATCACAGTCTTAAAAATTTTCTTCATCTCACATGGATGTCCCCAGCATTTACTGAGTCCACAGCCGAGATGGGGCTTGGATAGAAGATGAGGCAAATTATCAACCATTACTTTTAGCGTCATGTTTAAAAGAGGCTGACTACAGTGGGTGGCATGGGTATGATGCACAGAGGGCAAGGTACTTTGAACTCAGACCAAAGCTGGGCTAACAATCAACTTTTTGTTCCCAGTTGGAGATCTTCAGGGCCTGATTTTTCAGGGAGTATGCTGCATTGTGCATATTGTCTTTGAAGTAGAGCCCCCAGTGCCTTCAGTTCCTCAAAAAAAGCAACAAATTATTGGTGACTGCCCATAAAAGTTGATTTCAGAACTTCCTTTTCCACCTTGCATGAGCTCTATGACAAGGAGTAAAAGCATTATGGAATTACAAGTGAGAGCTGTGTTTTCATGGACACCAACCCTTGGGCATTTGTCTTGCCCCGCAGGACTATATAGCTCAGACGCAGCTCTATAGAAAATAGAGGGGATCATGGAAAACTGGGAAATACAGCATATTTTCCACTTTTTGGAGTACTGTTTTGAGGACCTTAGTATGACTTTTAACACTGCAGTATAATAAAAGTCAGTGCTTTGCTGCAATTTTGTCACAGGAAAGTAACCAGCACATCTTACAAACAAACCATGCCATGATTCAGAAAAGTATAGGATGTCCTTCAAGTCCTCATTTAAAACAATTGGTGCTAGCACTGGCATGATTCAATGTAACTAAGGCAGGAATCAGGGCCCGTGTTTTGATAAGATAATGTCAGAAAAAGATCAAAATAGCATTAACAACTTTGTTGGTTTAAGTTGCAACTTCCATAGTGAAGTAGATTTTTACTTCATTCATCTTTGCGGCTGTGAGCAGGTTGTGGGGAACATATTTTAACCTTCCAGTTCCTCTTTTCATCATATATTTGTATCAGAATCGAGCAGTAGCTAACTGAGGTTAGTTGAGGCAGAAAAGTACTTTGGATTTACTGGGTACTTACTGTGAATGAGGCTTCTGGTAGACATGGCAGAATCCTCTAATCCAACTTCTTCTTGTTGTTATATTTTTTTTAATGCATGCAAAACAAACTGCTGAATCAGTATGTTCAGTCCTGGAACTAATTGAAGGCAAGAGATTTATTCTGAGCTGCTAGTAAGTTACAGGAGAAGAGTGGGGTTTTGTTTGTTTGTTTTAAAGAATATGTAAGGCCAAAATGGAAGAAATTTGTTTTTCTAAAAGCTGTTAAATGCCACCATTGGTTTTCCTGGATGTTTTTTTATAATTCTAGTTACAGAAAATAATTCTAAAAATATCCTGGTAAATATTAATCATTTTACTGGCACTGCAGGCTCTCCTTTTGTCTCTTTCATGTTCTTTGTCTGTTGTTTTGTGGAGCCCATCTACAGCACACAGTCTCTTAGGAGTTAATGAGAGTACTTTGATGTGCTATACTGTTGAAAGTCCAGAATCCTCTGTTGGCAGGGCATTGTAGCCTCTAGTCTCTTTGGAAAGAAAAGGCTAGAGCTGCAGCAAGAGAGAGGCTGGAATGGAGATGGCCTTTCTCTACACCCTGGATATCACACCAAGTTTCTGAGCTATACTGCAGTGCTCATGCCAAAGAGCAACCAATGGCAAATCAAAATGTCCTGTGATTTGACCCTGAGCATGGAAAAAGCACACAGGCTTTTCCTTCTACTTCCATATCTCAGTGCTTGTCATGTAGGTTTGCCTCTTCACTGTAATGTCACAACCAAGGTAAGAAGAAAAGCTGTAGTTTGGTACATTCAGATCTCATTTTAACCCAGATCCTGTACAGACTGCAAAGCTGGAAGAGATTTTCAGACACTGTTACATCAATTACTAGCACCCTTTTTGTAGGATTTTTTCTCAGGAGTCCAGTTCTTTGTGTTGAGAACCCTTTATGCTGACAAAGTGGCATAAAAACATCTTGGTGTAAGGCCTGATTTCAAAGATAATATCTCTTTGCTCAGTGGAAGAGTCCTTTGGCCTTGAGGGATCTTTCTGCCTTTCTGCTCTCTTTTTCCCTTGCATGCACACTCATCCTTTCAGATCTTTTCTTCTGTCCCACTGTTCAAAACAAGAAAATTGCATATATGTCATGTTAAAAATGTATGAGCATAAACAACAATTCACAGCTTTCAGTGTCTTTTAGATATTAAAATAACTAGAAATGCATATCTGAAATAACTTTCCACATCTTTGGTTGGAGGAAGCAATGAAGAAGAGCAAAGCAGCCAGCCCAGGGAACATCATCTTTTCATCTCAAACACTTCAGTGTGCAGCTTCATTGCACTTTTGTCCCAGCCTCACAATCACTGTGCAAGCTTTGGCAGGTACCTTGCAAGACTTTGGTTTCTATGTGCTTCTGCATGTTTTCCTTCCAAAACACAGAATTCTGCTTTGCAAATGTTCATTTCATTGCAGTAGTCATGTATGTGGAGGAGAGGAGATTCACTTAGATAAGAGCAGAGTTGAAGCACTGCATTCATTGCAGGAATGTTGCTATTATGCCCAGTAATTGGCTTCTCTTGAGTAAATTGATCCCACTAATGTTGAACGATCCAAGAGTAATTTTTTTTTTAACCTTGGAAAAGAATTTGTACAGCCAGATAGGCATTCACGAGATGCTGGTAGCAAAGTATTTTCAGTCATCCTGTAATTCCAACTACTAGAAGAGGCAGTGGTTGGTGGCTTCAGCTGGAACCCAGCAATTATGTCCCATGTCTTAGGACATTCAATTCATCCCCAAGTATAAGCATTTTGAACTGGGCATTAATGTGTCATAAAAATACCATTTTGATAAATCTCTGCCCTTCTTAGAGAATGAGGTCTCAGGTTCCTGTGCTGTTCTATTCTACAGCATCACCTAGAAAGCCCAAGAAACTTATTTCTTAAGTAAATAACCTGGAAGACTAGAAATCCTGAGTAGTACTAGCCTTCAGATCTTTAAAACATTGCTTTGTTTAGGTTTGAGGGCTCTAAGATGCCCTTTATATTGCTTGGCTAACTGATTGACTGTTGCATCCACCGTATCTCCAAGATAGCTAACTTCAAGCACCTGGCTCTCTGGAAATAAAAAAAATTAACTCCTGGGAGCCCAAAGGGTGCCCAGTTCCAATTTGTTCTTCAGAGCAGATGTTTTTCTTAATGCTCCAAATTGCTCCTGGCAAACCTCCCTATTATCTTTTTCTTCATTATGCTGAACTTTGCATCCTGTGCTTCCCAGACATGCTGGGAGGTGCCTGGTGCTGTACCTGCTCTGTGCAGCTGAACCACATCAGAACACCAGTTACGCATGGTTAGGTGCTGCTCCTGCACCAGCACGGTGCAATGGGACTCCATGGCATGTGCTGGGTGCAGGGAAGGGAGTCAGCTCTCTGGTGTGGTCATGGGTGCCTGCAGAAGCTGGGTGAGAACCACTACAATAGGGCAATGTGTGCATCTCACCCTAGTGCCAGGCCAGGGGCCAGCCATGTTCACCTTCAGCAGTCTGAGCCTTTGCTGTTTCCTGAGACCAGAAAAAAACACCTTCTACTGTTGTCCAAGGATCCTTCTCTCACAACTGCATTCTAAGCTAACAGTGCATATATTTCAGCCTGCTGTGAAAACACATGAAGACTGTGTGTATGCTCCAGTGGATGTAAGCAATCTTATGCAAGATTTCAGAAAAACCACTGACTTCCTTGACCTTGTGAAAAGAACATTTCATCTTCCACGTTTTTGTGGAAGAACAACCCAAATAGCCCAGCATCACTCAAACAGGCTGAATAAAGCATGAAATATCAACCCCAAAAGTCATAGTTCACATAAAGCAAAAATGTAGGATCAATTTTTCAACCTCATAATATCACATGAAAGTACTATCCCTCAGTTTGGGAACAGATGCATTTGTTTAAGATGTTTCAACCTCCTGCTGTTTGCTACAATCCCTATTAGCTATGCCACCATAACAGATTGTCAGACTGGATTAGGTTGAGTCACTTAAGGAAGAAGTTTAAAACAAGATGCCTGACTTTACCCTGAACACTGGAATTGTTCATGCAGGCAGTTGGCAACAGGTTTAGAAATGCCAGGGCTGCACAAATATGTCTGTCTTTGCTTCTTGTGACATAGATATTTTAGCCTTATTCTCCAAAGTGTTTCAAGGGTTTCCAAGCCTAAGTCTCATTTTCTCCTATGGATCCAAACTGCTTTTGCCATCCCTCTCTCTAAATAAATAAATGATCAGCTCTGACTACCCATACCAGAACAGATATCTGCACTCTACATGCATTCCTTACTAAATATTTCAGGAGATACCCTAGAAGCTCTTTGTTATTAAGCAGTTTTGTCATTCTGTGAACCATCAGTTACCAAACAGTAGCTTAAAATAAACAATACCTCTCTTATAGTTAAAAATGTAGCTGCTGTTTTCACTCACAGCTGCATTGCCACATCATCTTTCCGGAGACTTCACTGTTTAGCCAGTTCTGCTTAACTCTGCCAGTGAAAGGAAATTACTCTCCTTTCCAGAGAACATTTGCATCCTTAAGTGTTGAAAAAAGCCAACTTGAAGTATATCAAATTGAATAATATACCAGCCTGTCCAACTGCTTTACTTCTTTCCTTAGCTAGTCTGGTCCAGACTCAAGAGTTTTTATCTCCTTTCTCCATTGGACCCATAAGAGGGCTCACCTCTCCCCTCTCTCCATAACTCTGTCCCCACCCTCAGCCTGCATCAGCTGGTCGACAATGAAAAGCCATTCAGCACTGTGCAATCCTTCAGAGCACAACTCATTCAATCAGGATGGGACAGATTTATGGCTTGTACACTTGGGTCCCAATTTCCTACACTGACATCCTGATTTGTTTCTGTGACATTAGGAGTTTGCCAGGAACGGTGTTTGCTCACTCTCAAGGTACATGAAGGAGGTTGTTATGCTGAGAGCCTGGGACTGTCCTGCAAAGGAGTGGGAAAAGACCTTGCCAAAAAGGGACCTGTTTGAGTTTGGCACTTACCTGGGTTTTAAACACGTTTTGTTAATCTGTTTTTCCAGTTTCCAACACAGCACCAGTATTACAATACCAGTAAAGTGATTTTGTGAGGAGGCAGCATGAAACTTAACAGTAGCAAAAAAATTCTTACTTGCTTTCCAGTATCCATCATGCTTGTCAGATGTGTGTAAAGTATATGCCATCTTGTGTTGACAAGCCCGAAAAGCAGCTGTGATTTTGAAAACTGAAATTACATCTACTGTTTGCTGCTTGGAAGGCAGGCAATACAAAAGACCCCAGAAAGGTTGGATACTGCCCAAGTTTCAACAAGTAGCTTCCCAACAGAAACAATGGATATAAACATGTAAAACATTTGAATAACACTTCTGCTCTCCAGGACTGTCCAGATAGGAAAAGAATGGAACCAAGGTTTCCCAAGAAACTTGGGAGTTACACAGGAACAATTGTGAGAAATCTTTCAAAAGTACAGTTAGGAAGAGCTTGAAATGACCTGAGCATGAAATGACATCTCACTGGCTTCCACAGAAGTGCTCATTTGGGAAGTCTATCAAGACTCCCTGCAAGTCTATCAGACCTGAGAAAGCCTGAACAATTTTGGTGCAGGTATTATCATCTAGATAAACAAATGCTGAGTAAGAAACATAATCTCAATGTTATCATGTGTACTGTACCTCTGAATTACAGGTCCTGCCATTATCTTGATATGAAGCTGGGCTGTGCCTACCCTAGTTTTGTTAATCGTGGTGGTAGAAGATAAGCACATAGTTCATTTGTTATTTGCTCTCAAGGGTTTGTAAACCCCGCCTTGGGTTTCATAAAAAGTTCTAAGCTTAGAAAGGACTGTCATAGTGATAATCACCAACCAAATCAACAAAACCAAGCCAGAATTTACTCAAGGCAGTTCTCCCATTTCCCAAAACAGCAATGATCCTTGAAACGTTTGGGGGGTTTCTGCAACTCTCCATCAGATGTAGTCATGTCCAACATCCCCACATTGATTCCAGGTTCAAAAGGAAAGTGCTGTGAAGGAGTTCAGGAAAGAGGATACTGTTAGATCCTGTAGTTGTGAATTAGGCTTCACTTCTTTTATAGTCTTTTTGTTTGCTTGTTCAACAGTTTTGTTTTAAGTGTGGAGAGTCATGCAGCTCACATATTGTCAAATGCTTCTGAAAACAGGGAGTGCAGGTAATAACTGCAGCTGCAGTCCTGGTTTTTGTTAGCAGAAGAGGAGTAAGAGGAAGCACCAGTGGTGTTTCCCGTGCAAACAATAGCTGAACTTACTGTTGGCTTTGTACAAGGCTGGTTTTGCCTTCTGTGTTGATGTACTGTCTTGGTAGAGTTGCTGCAGTCAGAACTGGTCTTGTGGGTGATAGCCCACATCTTAGTAACTCTCCACAGCAGGAAGCATTTCTGTGGGTATTAATTTGGGGTAGAAGAACAGAAAATATGTCTCTCAACTAGGTAAATTAAGGAATCTTGATTTTTTTTTGAGAGAGTTCCTTTGTCTGGGTAATTTCCTGTGACGTGCAGGACAACTTAGGTATGATTTTTAAGGGAGGGTAGCTGTGATGAGAGCACTGGGCAGCAGCAGGGATTTATGCTGGATTGCAATAACAATGAGTGGAGGTTTTGTTCCGTGCTACTGGCAGGTTTCCTGCTCCTCACTCAGTCTTTACTACTGCTCTGGCTATGCTGTTTTCTGGTCTTTTACTAGCTACTTACCAAACACCGTTTAATCATTCTAAGTGTTCACAAGGGGAGCAGTCTCACCCTTCCTTCCAGGATAGGCATCAACACCACACCTGTCAGCAAAAGTGTATTTCTCAGTCCCCAGCTATGCCTTCTTCACTCCATTTACAGTTTAAAACATTACATCCACACCAAGAATGTGCTCAACAGGATGCCTGATTCTAGTGAGAAAGGTGAAGAGAGAGAAACAATTGGGTTTGGAGGAAAATGGCCAGAGTGATAGGGTGAAACAGGGGCTCAAAATGTTCCTGCTATAGAGGTGGAGGCAGAAGTTTATGGGAGGTTGAGGCTAGGCTGTAAAGACAAGAGGGATAGATGAAAAAGCTGTACTTTCAGAAGCAGGTTGCTATTCCCTACCCTGGAAATTTCCTGCAATTCTTGGAATGGACTTCCCCACTCTGCCTGCGCCTGACTCTGTTGTGGGTATGCTTCCCAACCTCACCTGTGAACAGTTAGGGTCAGGCTTCCAATGCACTCAAGGCATTCAGGTTGGTTGTGAGGGCTAAGAGTGAGTGAGATCAGAGGATGAAGTCTTCTTTTTACCAGGTTTTTATCCTCCCATGTCTATCCAAGGTGTATAGGTTAACCCTGCATGGGAAAATTCTGCTGGGAAAGAGAACACTGCAGCCTTAGTCACTTCCTTAAAGCAACACTGCACAGCTTAATTATAATTTAAAACCAAAGTCTGATATCTGTTACAACAGAAGTTTCTTTTTGAGTTAAACAATGATGAAGTGATTAATGGAGCTCTGTAGGAAGGTGATTTTTGATGGAGATGAAATACTGTCTGTGCAATTTCAGATGATTGATTTTTGTTGATTAGGTACCCATCAAAGTGTAGTCAGCAACACAGGGATATGATCATAATACACTGAAGAAAGGGACACCTCATTAAATGAAGAAAATCAGCCTGCCATCCTATCACACCCCACCCCCCATATTCTCTCTTACTGCTTAAGGAATTCAGGCCTCACATGCCTTCTGTGCTGGAAAAGGCTATGGTATATATATACAACTGCAATAAGAGAGTCCTTGGTATGCAAAATGAGGCATACAATGATTTCTCTTCATTTATTTATTTTTAAAAGTTTAGAACAAGCATAAATTATCCTGTGAATATTCCCTACTTTGAGTAGAAGCAGTTCAGTATAATCACAAGAGCAGCCTTCAATTTGGCTATTCCCAGAGCAGGAATATGCTGCTAAATCATCTCTGTTATCAGTGGAGCTCTAAAAACAAGGCTATTGACCATGAGATGAATTTTGTCACAAGCTTGATGTAGGAGTCAGTTTTGACATTGCTCTAAATGTTCTCTTCTCCAAGAAAAGCTCTATTGAGAGCAGATGTATAAAAGTTAAGCAGGAGATTTTATATTGCATAAATGAGAATGAGACATCTGATTTACCCAGGCTTCCACTGAGAGTTGAGTCTCTCACTGTCCTTTGTGCCTTTGAAAAATCCTCTCTTTAGCCACCATTTTACAAAATGTGGTAGGAAAGATGTAAGAGGAAAAGTCAGATTATATCTGTACAGGTTTCTTGATTTTGATACTGCAGTGCATGTTCCAAATGTTCCTCTTCCAAAGCACTCAAATGTTTTCATGTCATTTACCCCATACTATGCAAACCCTTTCTTTTGCCTGTCCCATGAGATGAATGTATTTTATTTCAGTTCAGAATGTTTTGGTGATCTTAGAGAAATTTGTTGGAAGAAATCTTAGCACATCCTTTTATGCTGTTAGAAAATTCTGTCATTCATAGCAGTGAGGCCGTTATGCACTGATGTTACCTCAAACCACTGGGATCTACCTTTGTGCAAGCTATGAATTTGGTTTTCCCAACTTCATTTTGGATTCACATTTCGGAAGCGTAACTCATAAGCAAAGTGAAAGCTTATGTCAACTCAGCACTGCTGCTGTGTATTGGGGGATTTGAGAATTTATTACATAAATGATTTTGTGTGAATATTTATGCTTCATTAGTTACTCACTGGTGTGGAACATACTATGGGAACTTTGTACTTAGTGATTTTCTCAAGTTAAACTGCCAAACTGTTTGTGACTGATACTCCCATATTAAGTGTGTGCAGCTTTGAACACTTGACTTAACAAGTACCTTTAATTTCACTGAACATAGGTTATTGATCATGGTGCTTGTTGCCTGGAAGCTCCATTCCTGATTGTTAATTGAGCCATTGATTTTTTTTTTAACGTTATCATTAAGAAAAGAGTGAATGCTGTATTGTAAAGCAGTCTGCTTAGAGCGGGGAGGGGAGCAGTGTAGCTACCAAAGCAATTTTTTTTTTAAACCTATCACAACTGAAATCGGTTCAAAACCTGACTCCCATTGGCTTGAATGAAGAGAGGATTTGACTCAATATGTACTTGATTTGGCAAAAGTAAAGCTAATAGGAAAGCTCTGTAGATTTGAGGGATGCCAGATCAGAGCAGATGTTTGGTACAAGTTCTCTGTGTTAGCATGTTTAGCACGACACTAAATCTAACCAATAGGCCTTGCTGAGGAAAAGCTCATCTGGATCAGCTCAGGCTTGGCACCACGTTCAGAGGGCCAAACAACTCCCTCTTTAGGGCTGGCTTAGGGCCAGCCCACTTGCAGAGCAAGCACAAGGAGCTCTCCTCTGTCAGCAAAAGACCATTTGGACTGTGCCAGGGTTAGTGGAGTCGCATTGATCTACACCAGCTGAACCAGGCCATTGCTCTGGTTTATACTTTGGTTTATATTCACTGTTGCCACGTTAACCATAAGGTGCACACGTAGCAAATGAACACCCAACAGCAATACCACATCTGACTGTGACATGGAAAGCTGTATCCTTGTGGTAGAAATACAAGCTCTGGACATGAAAACTTAGTGATAGAGAAGATAAGCTCAGGATTTAAAGTGAATAATGATGCCACTGGAGAAATGGGGAAGACAGTGATACATGCACACGTCATGTATATGTCTGTGTCTGACATGGATATGACTTGGAACTGAGCTTTGTAGTTTCTGGTGTACAGTGGTATGCAGTTTGCAAGTATCTGTTAATTACAATTGCCTCGTTATCTTGGAACTATTATTATTGTCCGTGAGGTCGTCTCAAATGCCTTCAGGCTTGGGAGGAAGTACTACAGTTCACAAAAAGCCCTTTGCTTGTATTCTGTCATGCACAACTGCTACCATTTCTAAAATAGACCAGAAACAATGTTTCTGTCTCCAAGGCGTCTGATGGAATTAATTTTCCTCTTCTCCTACAGACATTGGTTTTAAGAGTGTATATCACAGCACTCAGAAAGCAAACTGTTTCTTCTGAGCTTTCTTGCAGACTTACTTGGTGATTTTTAATTGGCATGACTAGTAAGTGGACTCTATCTAGTTTGAAAGGATTCATTATTGCTTTCCTTGTAGAATCATACCTCAAAAATAAATATACCTAGTAGAGGCTACTGCAGAGGTGCTCATATTCATGAGCCCCCTGCAAAACACTTTTGCAGTCTGACAACTGTGGTAAGAAGGTATTCATGAGTTTATGATTTTGAAGAGTCTGAGTTCTTTGTAGTTCTCCAAACAGTTCCCAGAAACTATTTTATGACAGTTTTAAAAGGCTTCAAAGACTTTTACTCTTGGGTATATCAGCTTTCTCTGGAAGACAGGAGTGTGGTGAGAGGTCTAAGCAGAGGTAGTAATGATTCAGGTGACATGAGCTCTCCTCATTTCCTGACCTTGTGTGCCTGACAGTTTTAGTGAGGGTGGAAACAATGCTGATTTCTGAAGACTGTCAAGTGCGAGCAGTTTTCTGCTGAGTTGTAGGAGGCTGGAGATCTATAAACCTTTTTAAGTGCTAGGAGGAACGAGAGGGCATTGTTTTCATTGCAGCTGGTCTTTGAGTCAGAAAGAGAATAGTAACTATTGAGGGATGAACCTCTGGAACAAGGCTAAGCTTTATTTATCAACTAGTAAAATTTCTTAAAAGGAGAGTGAGCAAGCAAAAATTTCATAGTTCTGCTGCTGTAAATAAATAAAGTAAGTAGCTATTATTATAATGATGTAGTATTTATACTGCTAAAGCAACACAGTTTCTTTCATTTCAAAAGCTCCGTATAAACGTGAATTGCATTTCAAGATTATCCAGGTACTTGTTATGGGAAATAGACACCCCAAAATTTTTTGGGGAAAGCAGCATACCAATGATTATTGGCTGCAGTTTTTCAAACTGCACTGACTGTGCAACTGTCTGACTTTGGCTAAGTTTCTGTATGAAGTACTTGGTTCTATTCCCAGCCCAACTGGACAGATTTTTTTAAAAGGAATTTAAGATGTATTTCTTGAACTAAAAAGTCAAAGATGAAATTGGTGGTGTAGCCAGCAGGCCCTGGATGGTCTGCAATGTCACTCTGGGAGTTCAAATATCTTCAGCTCATTTGTTGCCAGTGTTTCAGGATAGTCTGCCAAACTAAATATACTGAGCTCTGGCTGAAGATCTCATTACTTCCTTTATGCCTGAAAGGAAAATGAGGGTGTGAAATTACTCCTGAACATTTTGTGGTTTTCCTCCATGCAGGACTCAGCTGTTGACTTTTAGCTACCTTTACAACTGAGAGAAAGCTGTACAGTGCACTTCCATGGTGTTCCAATCTAAATACTTTCTGAGATGCCATTTCACTACTCGCTTCCATAAAAAAACTTATTGTTTGTCTGTCTGGGGGTTTCCTTTGCAGTTGAGCAAAGATGCACAAAGGAGAATTTTTAGGGTAGCACATTACGAAACAACAGATTTTGTTTCCAAAATGCTCTTCACTTCTGGGAGGGCTGTGTCCCATTTTCTGAATACTTTCAATCTACAATCAGACCTGATAAAGGAAATAGTCATAATGAATCCTTGCCTTCTGCATGAAGAGAACATGAAAATGTGTAGAACCAGATGGAGGAAAGATTTTGGTATCAGCTGTGTGATAATGATACAGCCAAATCTCTCCCTTTTTGAAACAAAGGAGGAGAATAAAGCCTCTGGCTTTGGGCTGGTTATAATCTCTCCCTGCTGCTGGTATAGACAGTATTAGGACTGTACCTCCTATGCTTAGAGAGCAGGAGGAGAAGTCCTTTTTGGGTGTAATTTGCAGCTTGATGACAATGTTGCAAGCTATCATTTCTCGGCTAAGAGAAATGCCACTCTGTGCACATAACCCAGTAATGTACATCAGCCCTTTCAGGAAACAAGTCCTGCGTGAATCTACAACATAAGCTTAATTTATAGCAATTCCATGGGACATATCTTTGACTTTATCTCATACAGTATCTTCCCAGAAATCCAAATCCCAGGTCCCTTCTCAATTGCTAGTGTCTCCCCAAAGACTTGAGAGGATTAGGTGGGGAGAACTCTTTTAATGCTGTGTTGGGTTTTTCCCCTGTGTTTTTCCTCCACTGAACATGTGTATGCTTTCAGATCCTGGCTGGACAAATCTTCCAGTCTATGACATTCACAACCACTTATTTTCTCCATCCTGTTGTATTAAAAGTGATTAAAAAACAATAATCCCCAAACCCAATAATTTCTCAATCAGATTGATTTCTGCCCATCTAACATTATTAATTGGACCTGATGTCCGGTTTCGAGCTACCCAGTGAAAGATGTTGGCACTTCAATTCTCACATTTGACCTGTCCAGCTGGAGAAATAAGTCCCAAATACAGCCGGTGAAGTTAATATGAACAGCATGAAGAATACTCTCCACCAAAGAGATTTGTTTTTAAGCTTCTCTGAACTCCAGTATCCAGATGAAAGCTCTGGTGTTGAGAATTATGATGTCTTGGGTTAGCTGACACAGCTTGCAGCACTCTAGGTGCTGTGGTTTGATGACTGTCACTGTTGGTTGGGTCAAGAATAGCCGCCACAGACATAATCAGTGCCTTTCCTCATTTTATCAGACTGGTGCAAGAGGTAGTCATTTCTTCCAGGGGACAGAATTAATGGGTGAATGTGCTGTGGGGCTGGCACACGCTGCTTCCAGTTTAATAGCTGAATTAGAATCTTTTTAAACCCTTGGCACCAAGAAATGTGATTTCCTGATGCTTAAGGCTAATGCTGTGGTAAGTCCTGAGAAATCTTGACCGATAGCGCTAAGAGTTAACAGAGACAAAAAAATAAAGCACAATAAGTCTTACCTGAAGTGTCTGGCTATGTACAAATCACATATGTGCATATATGTATTGGTCTGAAAGGTATGAGTGCATGCAGAGAGATTAATTACAGTTTAACCTGTGCTTAAAAGGATCATCAAACCTAATATTTTTTCATTCAATATTTCAGCATTGCTTCTGGTGACCAAGCTTGGGGGGGAAAAAGATTTATAGCCACTATGTGAGAAACTGTATCAAATAAATAATGAGGTTAAATTAAACACATTGATTAACTATCATTCACTATCCTGTAATCTCTTAATGACCAAACTCTAATTTAAGGTAGACTAGAATCAGGATTAAATTCTGAAGTGCTATTATTATTACAAGTATTCATTAGGTTCTGGAGGAATTCAGGAGAGATTAAAAAGGCACCTGTGAATTAAGACCAGCTATTAATGGGAAAAGTTGAAGGACTAATCCATATTAATGACATTTTTCTTATTCGGATAGCCTAACAAACGGAAGCATTAAACTTTACAGATTGTTTGTGTATTCATGGTTTTCATCAGTCTAGTTTATTGTCAGAAAATCTGTAGAGCAACTGGAAATATAATAATGGCCTCTGTGTTGCGTTTACTAATTGGAGCAGCAGAAAGCTATTTAGAGAACTTTCCAGGGCAGTTGAAAGGGATGAGCTTCAGTCAACTCTGCAGCCAGTCCAAGGAAATTAAATGGAGAGAGAATAGGAGGGGAGAAAAACAGTTTAATTGACCCACACATGAAACTATTTATATTTAACACTGCAAGTTTCAGATTGACCGAGATGTGCCAAACTCAGGCAAGTTACTAACCCATACAGTCTTAAGGAACCCCATCAGAGAGGTGAAGAGAGAGTCTTTGTTAGCTTACTGTCATGCATTTGGGTCAGAACAGATGTAGACACCACCACAATCTTACTGTTTAATTGCAGTTTCTGGTATTGTTCTATCAGTGACATACATGTAACTCTGACAGCTGCATTAGAAGGCTACATTGTCCAGCTCCAGCCACATGGTTGGCTCCAAGACACCTCAACCCAACCATTTGGCAGCCTGGATAGTTCAAACTGTAAAACAGCAGTAGTATGTTCTAGGAAAAGCTTCAGTTTGTGTGGTGGTGTCATTGATAGGGCTTCTCACTGCCAGTTGCTATGAACTTGGTGGGTGTCATCCCTGCAGCTGGAAGAATGTTTTACAACCTCAGTTCAACAAGTGGTAGCTCAAGTCCACGCCATGCTCAAGAAATCAATTCAGTACCTGTACAATTTGCTCTGGCCTCCAGAATGCCTGGAATTACGTTCTTAACCTTATCTCTTTTGTGTTCTGGAGTAGCAATGAAACAAAAACACCAGATATTTTTCTGATATGAAGAACTTTAAGAGTTGACTTTTAAGATCTTGTATGTCCATCTCTTGCTTGATAATCTCTTCTTACATTTTATTTTCCAAGATATCTGATGCTTTCTGCCTCTATGAACATGTTCTACCTTTAAAACACAGGTAGCTTTGCAAAAGTGAATACAAAAGGCTGCCCTCTCAAATAGGGAATTCCATACTTGTTAATAAAGCACTTGCTATCTTCAGTCCCTCCTCTTCTGCCACTTTTAGAAGAGTTTTCTGATATTATTCTTTCAGTGGAGAGGCCATTATTCCTGCAATCTATCATTATAAGGAGTGCTGCCTACTTCAGAGAACCTCTTGCAGCCTAACTGGAATCACTCGATGATTTGGATCATTAATATATGGCAAAATGACAATAAGATCTGAAGTGAGGAGGCAGGCAGACACAAAGTGCTGATGAAGATATATCTGCTCTGCCATCAAAATTCCACTTACAAATATAGGAGCCACCATTGGATTTCTTTTAGCTAGAAGGTGAAGCTTTAACACGCCTAAACAGTATTGATTGTTAACCCTGTAGGTTTCAGCGTAGGAGCAGCCACAAAACTCTTAAGTCTTCTGATTTCCCTCTAGGTTTTTTTGCTTCTGGATCTTAGTGCCAGATCTTTTAAATAATTTGGCTGCTTTGACATTTTCATTTCTTAAAGCTTTGTTTATTGAGGTGATGACATTGAAGAGGACTTTTTCTATGTTTTCTCTTTTGGTGCACCATTCTCTGAGTTCTACTTTTTCTTCTAAACAAAAGAAAACAAAAAGAAAAAAGAAAACAACTCACTTTTAATTAGATTTCATAATATCTATGATTTTTTTGTTTGGTTGGGGTTTTTTGTTGTTGTTGGGTTTGGGGTTTGGTTTTTTTTTTTTTGGTTGGTTGGTTTAGTTTGGGAGTTGTTGGTTGTTTTTAAAGAAAACAAGGTTGCAAGCCTAGGAACAGCAGTAGTTCATCTCTTCTGCAGCAGCAGCAGCACTAATCTTTTACACATTGGCATGCACAGAGGGCAATAAAAAGTGACATGATGTAACATTTCAGTGAAGAATTGTAGGCACTGGAGCCAAATCCTGTCATTTAAGACTTTCTGTGAGGAATGATTTATTCTCAATTTGCCAGTGTGGGCTTTTCTGAGAGAGAGAGGGAGATATTGTGTGAGTGTTGGGAATTATGCCTACATTTTTTAAACATTACTAGTGACTTTAGGGATCTTTGCCTTCAGGTACCCAACTTGACATTCCAGAGAGGCTTGATTCTTGGCACAAGGATATTCAGCTTGTTTAGAAAAACTCTGCCTCAAGCAGAACACCCCAAACCATCGATTACCTTCTCTTCTGAAGATGCCAAAGATGAGGGCTGCAAGATACAATGTTTCAGATATCATGCTCTGATCTGGAAAAAGAACTTCCAAAAGTGAACCTTTTCTCTATCTGTACTGATTTTTAATAGGCAGAAATCTTCTTTTGGTCCTACAATAGGAGCTAGGACAGACGCTCATGGGACAAATCGCTTAACTTTTCACATTATTAGTCTTCTGAAGGCATATATCTGTTGCCCAGAGCTCGCTCTTCCTTTTTAGAGGCAAATATATAATCTTATTAATGATAATGTTTTTTTTTTTTTTTTTGCCAACAGCAGGATATTCTGTATTGTTCAGTTTAATAATCAGCATGAAACCTATTAACTGCATGAGATACGGTGTTGGAAATCTGGGGTAAAATCTTTGGCACTTGGAAATATTAACTAACTTGTTTGCAGTACCGCAATCTCCTACAGTTAACGTTCTGGCAATTACAAAGACACAAGCTCTTAAAGATAAGGTTTCTGTTTGGTCTGTGCCTGTGCTTTACCCTCTGGTCAAAATCCAAACTAAGCTTCTTCAGAAACTGTGAAAGCTTGGAAGAGTATAATTTAATGTCTTGTGATTGTGAACACTTGGATACCTCCTGGTTCTGATTGAGCCTAGTAATGACTAAATTAACAGAACATCTCAAGCAGTCTTGGTTTTGGGGGAAGTAAATCAATTACCCAGCCAAGGATTTCACTTCAATTGTGTTTTGATGCTTTTATGTTATAGTTTGTGTTCTTCCTTTGCCGTTTCACTTTTGGCCAGCAAGAATGTGGACTTAAGCTGCTTTTACCTGAATCTGCTTAGATTCAGTTTTCCTTTCCTTGCATGTGTCTGTCTCAGTTGCTCAATTTTGCTGATGAAAGTTTGAAACTTCCCCCTCACAAGAAGCCAGTGACGCTTCAATTTGTCAGTCCAAGACATCAATTCCTATAGCAAATCTCTCATTAAATTTTCCTTGTGCATATCAGAGGTCAAGGTCGTATGGCCCCAGGTTGTCTTGTCCCTGAGGGGAAAGCTGGTGTTGGAGTACTTGGTTGCTCCACCACAGCTGTGAATTTGAAGAAGTCAGTCTTTTCTGGTTTGCACTCCCTCTAGGGCGCATTCCCTTCTCTACACAATTTAAAAGTGATTGGCTGCTTTAATAGCTTTTGAATAAATTTGTTCTTAAAAGTGTTTCCCCCATTTCTCCTCTGCACACAGTATGGAGTTCGCACTCTGAATAACTTACTGGTTTGCCTTGATGCTTTCCATGCCCTCTGCTCCCTCTAATAATCTTTTTAAGTATAGTGATAAGTAATTACACAATGTCATTTACACTTTCCACTTCTGGTGCCATGAAAAGAATTGATGCTTATCATGGTGCCTAGAAGTCCCTTCATGACTTTCCTGTTAAAACTGTTCTGCTATCTGCCAAGACCTGAATCTCTCTGTAATTACTTTCCCAACATTGTTCTGGTAAGAAGACTATCTGTAATCACTCTGTGGCAAGTTTCCTTCTCATCCTTCCTATAGACTTCCTCTTGTTGGAGCCTCTGGCTTTAGCTTACTTCAGTTTTCAGAAACTAGGCAGGGAAGATGAAGACTTTCTAAATTCCTTCGGCCATTATTGGTCTTCTATGTAAAATTCAGCATCTTTCAATGGAAGGCTATGTCTAGCATGAATTTTCAGGTACCTTTGATTTGGCTGAAGTAGATGAGATTTTATCATCTTTCTGTTGCACAGCATTTGAATTCGCTTTTCTTCTCAAAGAAACATGAACTTAGTGTTTAATAGAATGCACATCTCTGAACTAGATTTCCTAGATACTTCCACAAACAGCAGTATATTCTCAAAATATTAAGTCATAATACTTTATATCTGTCTTAATAGAGGATAACAAATACAGTTCTGTCTTGTATGGCAATACTGTGCTTATGTTCTTTTGTAGGTTGGCATTGCTCAGAGCCCCCATGCCCATGCTGGCAGGGAGTGGATACAGCACTGAGACTTTTACACTGACAGTGCAGTGGAATTTGCAGTCAGAGACACTTCCATCCCCTGGGGAAGAGCAGGCTGTAGTGAAGGAGAATAGGATTACGGCTCAGCTACAAGTCACTCCTGCAAATCCACAAAGAAACTGGGGCTTCTAACTCACATTGCTTAACATGGGATTTGGACACTTAAATCCTTCTAAGAGGGTAAGTAGGAGGGGAGTTGTTACAAAATAATTAGCAAATACTTTGGTCTGAAGGAAAGCAGGAACTTGTCCTGGTTTTCCTGTGTTTTCCAGTATACCCTGACTTGCAGCAACTTCCATCCCTTTAAGAACAAAGCTAATGTTACAGGTTAGTGGTTCTTATTAATCAACCTAATGTAGTTTGTTGCCTTTGTAAAATGCATCCTGCAGCTTCTTGTATGTGGTCTCTATGTGCTTCCCTGCACATGCTCTTAATGTAAGCAGTGCCCTAGAAACGTAGCTAACAGTGCAAGACAGCTAAGAGAAGGAAATTTTTGGGGGGTGGGGGAGTTAGAGAGACAGGCCTCAAGGGAGAGCAGCAGTATGGTTTTTTTTGCTTGGGGTGTTGAGCTCTAAGGACACAAAGAATGGGTGCCAAAGCCCCTGTGGCCAGAAAAGCAGACCAGAGTGCCAGGAAAGAGAGGCACTACACTACTGATTCTGGAGAGAGAAAATTCAGATTGACAAACAGGCGTTTTGGTGAGAGTGCAGTGACTGGTGAAAGTAGGCATCAGATTAAAGGAACAGACACTTCTGTTAGGGAGGTGTGACCCCTCTCACCACCAGCACTGTAGCTTGAAACACAAAGAGGAGGTATGAAAGCCCACAGCTGGAGCTGTTCCCACCTTGCTGTGTTCTGTGTTGTTCTTGCAACAAATATCCAACTGAAATCACCCTTAAGGGTCAGCCAAGACTTTCTTGAGTGGCCGAAGGAAGGTTTTATTGATCATGCTACCCTGATAGATACCAAACATAAGATCCCTCTCAGTGATGATGACCCCTCTAATACTGATTCAAAGGCCTTTTGTGGTCCTTTTGTGGTCTCCACAAAAGGTAGACCTTTTGTGGTCTCAGCTTAAGCCTAAACACTCAAATTTATCTCTTCCATGAAATGCAACTCTACCTCTTCTTCTTCCCTTCCTATCTTCCCAATAGAGTTTGTAGCCATCCATTGTGGTCTTCCAGTCTTGAAAGTTTTCTCACCAAATTTCTGTGATTCCTACGATGATATAACTCAGAGCAGTTCCTTCTCCTTGCACATTGGTATGGACTTACTTAAGGTGGCTGGGCTTAGAGCTCTTGCCTTCAGCAAGAGTACAAAAAATCATGAACAATCAAAGACTTGCTGACCTGCTGAGACACTGGATGCTGATTTTCCTTATCTTTTGTGAGTGCTACATAAAGAATCAATTTCTGTCCACTAACTTTTCATGATCTGGTCACGGTAGAGCACAGGAGAGCCTGTAAGGGTCCTCTGTGCTGTTCCATAGCTGGCCTAAATGCACCTACAAAGATCTATGCCTGCTGGTGTTGGCACCTTTTATAACTGTGTAGGTGCGGTGTCAAAAAGAGGGCAACTATCTTTGGCCTAACAGGCAGGCAGGACTTGAACTAATACCTTCAGTATCCTTTGAAAATCCAGACAGTGCAAGTGCTCCTGTGAAGTGCATTTGACTGAGAAGGTTGCATTCTCTTTCTATTTCATATTAAAAAACAATAATAATTTAATAGCATTCAAAAAAATAAAAAAGGCAAGTAACATAGCATTTGTTGTGAAGCAGTTGTGAGGCAGAGAGGCAAACTATTTGTGTTTCTAATAGGAGCCACTGGGAAAAGAGGGATTTGGGGCAGGGGGCAGAAATCAGCCAGAGGGAATAGGTTGGTAAAAGCTCAAAGTTCTAAGAGGGTTTTATTTCTTTGCTGTAGGTGAGTAAATCTGACAGTTCAAACTACATTTTCCTCAATATCTCAAAATTCATTCAACTTCCCATGTTACTGATTATTTTTTCACCTCAGAATCAGCTATTTTGTTTCAGGCTACAGCAACAAAAAAAAAAGATGCAGCTTTATTACCAGGGCCAAAAAACCCAACCCAGACCCAAAGAGCTCTGCATCCTTGATAGGATGAAGCCTTTCTTAACTAAGAGTAGTAAGAGTATCAGTTCCCCTGGCTTTTAGTGGTTGCTGTAAGCTTGTAGCACCTAAAAGGTGGAGAAGGGAGGTGAATCCTTTTCTTTACCCTCTGGAAAGAGCAAGTTGTATTATTTGAAAACATATTGATTTCTATTGTGCTAAATATACAATAGATTCAGGAGACTTTAATCAGCAGAGAATCAGTAGGCTGGTGTTGAGAATTGTGGAAACCATGAGCATTGATTTAACTTTCTTTTTACAATGCATCATACAGGCATTAATTAAGTCTCTAATTAGGCATCCTGTTACACTTTGCTGTAGAGATATTAAAGGCCAGGCAAGAATACTCTATCAAATCAATAGGAGCCTTTACATTGATTTCCATGGAATTTGGACAAGTCATAAAAGAATCGATTAGGGATTTTGTGAGGGTGACAAAAATTAGATTCCAAATATTTGATCTACTCCAACATTTCCTTTCCCTTTCAGTCTTTGATGGTCAGAGAATGCACTCTAAGGGAAAGAAAGGTTGGAGTAAAAATATGATACCCAGAACAACAGCTTAATGGTTCAGTTGATCTGTGCAAGTTCTGTTGTCATTGAGAAGAAATTTAAATGGATAATGATGAAATGGATACAAACTGAAGTAGCCATTAGAAAATGTTTTGAATTTGTGGTTTAATAGCAAAGGTGAGGGAGTAGAATTGAGGTGGTCTAAGAGTAGGCCTCCCTAAAGATAGAACTAACAAGCAGCTTGCAAATAGTAACTTGAGTAATTATTTCTAGATGTAATTTATAACCAACCTTCAGAAATGCAACCCTGCAATAAAGAAATGGGATTATTCATAGAGCAAAAGTTATACAGTAAAGTCGAAGCTGAAATATGGAAATAATATATTCTGTGGTTTTACAAGGTCTTAGAACACCTTAAAATATAAATTTACACTACCTTTAAACAGCCTTCTGTGGAGCTGCCACTTTTCGTGGCCTTTTTCCAAGAAGATCCCTGTGAAGAAAGGGATGCTGTAAGAGTTAGGCATGGTGGAGTTTAGTATCACTCTTAGGGGTTATGCCTCAGGATTTTCATAGAACCCTAGAAGACAACTACGTTTGTGTAGACTGATACTTGGACTAGTAAGGTTTTCCAAAACCTATGGAAGCTGGGACAGAATTCTGAGGGTTGTTGGGGTATGAGTTGCTTGGTTTGTTTGTATCTCACATTGCTTTTATCAATGAGAAGGCTTGATGGTTAATTTGAGGGAAAGACAATTGTAAATCATGATAAAAATAGTTTTGCCATCTGTACAAGCACACCATTTTTCCCTTTACCTACATTCTCAAAGTAAACTCCTATAATCCCCAAAAGATTCAATCAAACTTCCACTTGATGTACCTTAGTATATAATCTAATGTTCTTCCCTGCTTCATTAGATCAATTAAGCAGTTTTGGAAAATTGTTAACTACACTAAAAAACGTAAATATTTTTTCCTTTGTGCTTTCAGGGGGCAGAATGCCATTGTAAAGCAGTTATGCCAAAGGTCTAACAACTTAGGCCACAGTATGAAGCTTCTGAGATGTGAAATGTGGAGGTGACAGCACAAGATCATCTGTGTCCCATCACTGAACTGATACACCAAGAATCCAGCTGCAAACAAAAGAATCAAGTAAGTCTCATAAAGTGTCCCTGTGTAGGTAACATAATTGATTTATCTAATTATTTTTGTCGTCTGAGAGTAAGAGAAAGTGAAAAATGCAGTCATGTGAGAGTTGGGCAGAGATCAGGTTCAGTCCTTTCATTTGCACATAAAGGTAGGTGGTAGACTTGCTAGTTTGATTATCTGATTGAACTTTTTCTTACTATTTCTTACTACAGTAGAAGATTGTAACGTGTCTTGTCCCTTGTCCACTTGTGTCCTGAATTTCACAACATCACTGTGGCCAGTTAATATCAGGGAATGATCTCTTCACAGATGTTTCTGTGATCAGGCCACACTTCAATACAATTGGCAGTGCTGGTGCTGAGCTGTCCCCTTACCTTCTATCCACATTAGTTGGCTTTGCTAAATGATTCTTTATGATTCCTTGTAGTTAAAAAATAATTAAAAAAAAAAAAAGAAAGTATTCCTCAGTCTCTTTTCAGCAGTGAAAAGCCAAGAAAGAGTGATTTTTGATAAATTTTGATACTCCTTATTAGTTTTGTCTTACTGTTGCTTGAGGGGTAGGCCAAGATACTTGGCATATCCTCAAGAACTTCCTTTGCTCAGATATTTAACAACTTGCTGTAATTAAAAGCTGTTCCTGCTTTTTCAAGCAGCTTAAACTGCATAGATAGAGCAGCCACTGGGAATTTAAATGCCAAAGTGCATTAAAGAGATGGGTGTCTGCAGTTCATTGGATGGGTCTGCAGGGTCTGTGTGCAGACTGTGGCAGGGAAATGACCAGTGTGGTGAAAATAGATCACTTGAACATTTCCAAATCAGGCTTTCTGACATGATTCTGTTGTAATAGACTATTAAGGAAATATCTGCAGAAATAAGATTTTCTCTTCTTTTTCTGTTTCCTGGAGGAAAGTGCAAAGAGCAAAGGGTAATCTAAAGCCAAGTACAGTAACTTTTTTGACTTAATTGAAATTGCTGCCAATATCAGCTGATGGAAGGAAGACTTTTTGTTGGTGGTGGTTTTGGTTTGGGGTTTTTTCAGAATTTAAAAAAGAAACAGCCCTGTAAGTGTTTACACAACAAATTAGATAACCATTGCTCTGGGTTTTCTCAGATATTTGGCCCCTTTAATGAATTTCTCAGACATTTCATTTTCTTTGTAAATGCCAGTTATCAATCTGAGGAAACGCAGAAAGGTTTAACATGAACTGTCAAGGAAGTTTATAAAATTATCCTGTGCTCTTCCCAACGAGTTAGAGAAAGATTACAAGAAAATGATACTGTCATTTAATTAAAGAGTGTTCATGTTAATATTTTGTGATTAGTCATTACTTAATCTTCAGACTGGCAAGTACTAGCTGTCATTTTATGGTGCCATCAGTTTGTTCTTTGAATGGCCTGAATATTTCAGGTAATAAATTGGAGGGGGGCTGTGTATAGCAGAAGTGGTGATACTTCTCATCCTTCTAACGATACCTTAGTGTGGTGCCAACGAAGACTTCAGACACATTTGGCTGTGCATTTGGCTTTTCAAGGGAGAGTCTCAAGTTGCCTGTGCATTCAGGGCTCCCAGTGGTGTGGGGTTCCACATTTAAATTTAGATCTGAGAGCACAAACTTCTGCCACTCAAAACTCTGCTACCTCGATAAACTAGCAGAGGTATCCGAGGTGCCCATGCTCATTTGGATCAAGTGGCAAAAGCACTTGTGCCTTGTGGAAACCCTGTGAGCTTTCCTGGATGCCAAGTGTAGATATAGAAGACCTTGCTGTAGACTAAGGGTGCCAGTAATACTTAACTAACATCCAGCAGGGTGGAGAGGCCAGGTTCTGATTAAGTCTCTGGTGTTAATCCAAATTTCCACTACTACAGAAATCTCTTTTGAACCTAGCTTTATATTCTGGGTGAGAAAAATGAGTGTTTCGTTTCAGTACTGTTGATTGGTTTTTGACAATGCTAATTAATAAGAATTTCATTTTCCCTGTGGTAATAATAGATTTGCCTTAGACTTTTTAGAAACATTTCTGGCCACTCTTGTGGCTACCCCCTATTATTGTCTTTTACTCTGAGATTCATGTCAAAATAAATCCTGATTCCTCCAGAATACTTAAGGGCTGGTTGAAGCGCTGTATGTGGTGGTTCTATTTCCCTTCAGAATCTAACTAAATACAAAAGTGCTGTCCACGATTTTGCTTACATGACTGACTTAAATTTACAGCATAGCAGATTTCTTGTCTGTCAACTTTCAATCACTGCAAAACTTGTTTTGCTGGGTTTTTTTTCCTTGCAATGTGTCTTTCGTTGAGGAGGTAGACATCTCCCTAACTCTTCCCAAGGAATTATAAAACTTGTGCTAAAAACAAGCAGACTGACAAGGCCACAGTGCTGGAGACTAGAAAGCTCTACGACAGTATTTAAAAGCAGACCCTCCTTTAAGAATCTGCAAACTAAATCATAATGCAGAAGCATATACAACCCAAGGAGGATTTGATGTGATTCAGGGTGAACCAGCATGACAAAAGATTGCAAGTGGCTCATGAAAAGGTTGTCAAGCACTGAAACAGGCTGCCCAGGGAAGTAAAAGATGTATAGGTATGGCGTTTGGGGACATGCTTAGCAGTGGACTGGGTTAATAGTTGGATTTGATGATTTCACAGGTCTCTTCTAACCTAAACAGTTCTTTGTTGAACATTTCTTTATTGGAGTCTTGAAAGGATTGAATATTGAACAGAGCTTTGGATCTGGGCAAGATATTTGAGCAGAGAGAGCTGCAAGTACTCTGAGATCTTTCTGAACAGCATCCTTGTTCTTGGGAGATGCAGACTGTTTGAAGAACTTCCCCTCCTTTCTTCAACAAAAAAAAAAGTTTCATTGTGAACTGTAAACGTTTAAAGCCTCAATAAATCAAACCACACACATCTCCTCAAACCTAGAGGGGCAGGCATGTCAGTTCCCATTACTAGAAGGCTGTTTGCATCTTGAAGAATCTGGCCTTCAATTTTTAATTAATTTTGCACTGGAGATTTTTTAACGTTATGCAAGCAAGAGAGAGATCTGTTCCTGCTACATACTTGATGTATCTATCATTACAGGTACCTGGCAAAAATTAGTAGAACTGGTTAGAATCATAGGATAATTGGGGCTGGAAGGTACCACAGGAGCTCATCTAGTTCAACCTCCTGCTTAAGAGCAGGGTCCATTTTGAGATTTACATGCTTCCAAGTTTGGGGTACTTTTATACTTCCCAGCAGATCACAGGTTAATTCCAGTAAAGTGATCACTTCTTCACCAAGTGTCGATCATTTCTTTAGATGTTCAGCTATTATCTCTTTTATATGCTTTTAATTCCTGGGTTAACTATGGGAGCTCAGTAATGCATAGTGACAATTCTGTAGTCCTTTAAAACGTTACACTCGTTATTATACCACCTTCTAACTTTCCTCACAGTTCCAACAAGTGCCAGAAATACAATTGTTATGATAAGTTATGGATCCCCAATGGAGGCATTTAATTTCATGGTATGTTAAAGGCTATAACAGCCTATTAAAACAGGGAGGGGAAATCTTACTTTAAAAAAAAAAAAAAAAAAAGGCAGCAGAATTAAATGCTCAGTGGCATTTCTCCAAGAGAGCCATTTATCAAAACCCAGATCTTAGAGATAAGGGTTTTTTTGAAGTAATACATTCTACAGGGGCTAACAATGACAATGGTGTGGCCAGTTTTTCCTTCTTAGCAAACACTGACTACCATTTCTAATTCAGAGGAGGTATCAGTGGCAGCTGAAGAGAGAATAAGCAAATACTGGAGTGTGTATATGATTTTGCTTTCATTATTCTTATTAAAATAGCCAAGGACTTAGGACAATTAATGATTCTGCTCATGTGTAGGACTCTACTGGTGTACAAGCCTGTGAAGGCTTGCTCAGTGCTTAAATTTGCTCACATAAACAGTCCCTTTGGCTTGAAAAAGTGGATACAGCCCTCGTGTTTGTGCTGGCCTTTTGGAAGCTTTCAGAATACATTTATCCCTGTGTGAACCTTGAGCAGCACTCGTAGGTTTGACTGAGAATCTGAAAATACATCCCCATGCCAATAGAAGTGGCAGAGTACAGCTGCTTGCTTTTCAGCTCTGAAACCTTTGGGTTTTGTTTGCATCTGTCTGTCATAAGTACTTGCTTTGGAGAATGTAAATAACTAAAGATGAAAGGTGATTTTTGTATAAGGGAAAATAAGTAAATAGATGGAACCTTTACTAAACTCACTACTCTGTTTGAGTACCACTTGTAGTCAACAGAAACCTCTCCACTGGCTTTAGCATACACTGTGATGATCCCTGAACTGTAGCTACTAGTGCAAATTCTACAGAATCCTATAGCTGAAGGATTCCAGAATCTGGAGTAGAATTAAGTATTAATTTCTGCCTGGTTGGTATCACCTGAGACTCAGTCACAGAAGACATTAAAAACCAGGTTAGAATAAAAAGGTAAACCCACAGCCTGAAAAACACTGTAGCCCTTTCCTAACCCTTTCCAGGAGTACATTTCTCTTGTCTTTTATTATAAATACATCATAATAGCACCAAATACAGGCTAGGAGCTTCACAGTTTGCAGCAACACACAATCCATGGTTAAAAGATGTCAGATAAATTATAAATGAATAAAACGGGGAGCTGAGAAAAGCAGAGATGAAATTCACAAGTGGAAATCAGATAGTGTTGCCATCTCAATTTTTGACACCTCTGTGATGTCTTGGAGGTGCTACAGTGGGAAACAACAGCTCATAATGGTTTGGCAAGTCAAGGAGTGCTGTAGAGCAGGTCGTTTATCAGTTGCTTGGGAGAAATTGTAAGGGAATTTGAAGGTGGGCAGAAAGTATGTGGCTAAGGTGAAAAGACAGAATTTGGTCACCATCAGTGGACATAAGAGCCTTGAATATGAAGGCAAGCAGCCTCAATTTGGAATAATTCAGAGAACAAATCAAAATTTCAGTAGTTAAGGTGGGAAATAATTTGTGGCTTTATCAGTGAAGAAGCTGTATGTATAGAGGGACTGTGGGGCTGTGAATTGGAGGCAGAATGATTTAGTACAGCAGGATTCTTTTGAGATTATAATGAGCTTCTGCCCCTAAATTAAAACTTTTCTTTAAAGATTTTGAATCCAAAAATAACTATCAGGGGAGTTTCACAGAAGCATTAATTACTTTCATTCCTAAATCTGACAGTGATCCAAATTCATGTTCCAACTACCATCCCTTTTCCCTTATAAATTAAGGTTGCAGAGCTAAATTATTGGCTTCAAGGACCACAAAGGCAATTTTCTACATCATATCTCATTCCCAAGTTGAATGTTATACGTAGATTATGCACAAACAATGCAGAAAACCGTTCTAGCAGTGTCCCCTGAGCCAGTAAACTCTTTGTCTACTAAACAGAATTTCCTAATGACAGAGTGAAAGTGGCTGCCTACAGTGGGATTGTCTCATCTCTAACGCTTCACTGCTCTGTCTTTGGCCCGTATTTGAGACAGCTATTTCTCTCCTTTTTTATAGGCCTACAAATACTATGATTATTATCAGCAGTATTTCCTCATGTGCCTCGTTTATCCTATTTCTTCTGGCTGTGCAAAGTGTTTTTGCTTAATAACATGAAGAGATTTCTACAAGACGTAGATGAGTCCTTGGAATCGTAGAATGGTCCAGGTTGGAAAGGACCTTAGAGATCATCTGCTCAACCTCCCCACCATCAGCAGGGACTCCTCTTCACTAGACTCAGCTGCTCAAGGCCTCATACAACCTGGCATTGAATACTCCCAGGGAGGAGACATCCACAGCCTCCCTGGGTACCCCATTCCAGAGTCTCACCTCCCTTCTTTCTAAGATCCAGTCTAAATGTATCTTCTCCTTCAGTTGTTGCTAACTGGGTTTTTTGTTGAGTTGGGAAAAAAAGTGTTGGCTGCCTGTGTGGAATTTGTTTGACTAACACAAGAAATTGATATAGCTCTAATTAAAGACAGACTCTGCATCTGTGTCATTTCAACATATTCCCTGATTGAAATAGAGTATTTTTTCAGACCAACATTAGTGCTTACACCTAGGGACAGCTGAGGTTGCTCCCTTTTGATGTGAGGTCTAAAATAGCTCAAGCTTGTCTCTGGCATAAGATTTTAATACAGAGGTTTGTCAGGCTTCCAGTTGCTTCTTTGACACACTAAATGCTGCTCGTGGTTCAAGTGTAAGGACAAGGAAGCCCCAAAGAATAACTACTGGATGCTAAGGAAGGGACCCACGAATACATTCTGAATTTTCCTCTGTAGTTGAACAGTGGAGAAACATCTCCCTGCTTTTGTCTGGGATTTCTGCACTGGTGCAACACTTGCAGATCACCTGAGCACCCTGCTAACAACACCTGCACCTCAGCTGTGCATGTGTGTCCTCTGCCAGGGAGTCTGTTTAAGGCAGTGTCTGATTGAAATATGCTACATGGGCAAAAAATTGCCTTTTTTTCCCCTTCTTTTTTTTTCTTTTGTTCAAATGCATCTACTCCATTTCTTTCGTTAGATGTTGCCAATGTGCAAATGTAATTAAAATATCACAGACCTAAAAGGCCTGAGAAAAGGCAGCATCAGCTTCTTGGGACTGCTTAGCTTGGCATGGTGCCGGCTGGGCTGTGTTTGCAGACCTAGGTCTGAGAAATAAATTCTCTTTGTAGAAACCAAAGCCTGGATTTAGCTGAGCTTGAAGTGGGCATAGACATCCAAGTAGACAGTGTTGTTTGCTGCTGTTTATGATGCAGGGCAGGGTTAACACCTTAGTTCATGCCTTGACCTGCTGGTTGCATGTGTGTGTATATAGTCTTGCAGTCACTGTCTTCCTTGGGTTTACCTAGAGGGAGGCTTTTGTTTTTCTGCTTTGATTGTATCAGCACTTGGGAACAGATTCTGGATTTTGACATTTTTCTGGCTGATACTAAAATAAATGTCAAACTTAATAGATTAACTTAATAGATTAATTAGTCCTGTTCTGCGCTCCATGCTTCAAGAAGGACGGGGAACTGCTTGGTAGGGTACAGTCGAGGGCTGTGAACATGATTAGGG
The DNA here is from genome assembly GCF_027791375.1 of Indicator indicator. Taxonomy (NCBI): domain Eukaryota; kingdom Metazoa; phylum Chordata; class Aves; order Piciformes; family Indicatoridae; genus Indicator; species Indicator indicator. Next base: position 2,584,439 of record NC_072031.1, read on the forward strand.
GACTGGAGCATTCTCTCTTATGAAGAAAGGCTGAGGGACTTGGGCCTGGAAAGAGCAGACCAAGCAGGGGACCTTATAAATGTTTATAAATACTTAAAGGGTGGGTGTCATGAGAATGGGGCCAGTCTTTTTTCAGTGGTGCCCAGTGACAGGACAAAAGCTATGAGGCACAAACTTCAACATAGGAAGTTCCATCTAAACTTAAGGAGGAACTTACACTGAGTGTAATAATAATAATTTCCATTGAAGGTAGTGAAGCACTGGGACAGGGTGCCCAGAGAGATGGTGGAGTCTCCATCTCTGGAGTCATTCAAAACCTGCCTGGTCCTGTCCAACCTTCTGTAGGTGTAGATGCTGTTCTTGCAGCAGAGTTGGGCTAGATGATCTTCAGAGGTCCCTTCTAGACCCTATCATTCTGTGATTTGGCCTTCCCCAATTGCTGGTGCCCTCTGAGAGCTCTATCACTGTTTTCCTGCAAATATAATAATACAAAATTTAATATTACTACTGGTGACTTCCTGTCATTTTCTGAGAAAAGTATCCTCTCATTTTACAGCCGGCATGTTTTGAAACTACTGAATTTGAAATCCAGAGGTTTTTAAATCCTGCCTCGGTAGGATTGAAATAATTGGATCCTGGAATACATTGAAAATGTGGGCTGTGTTTTTAAGTAGATATATTTTAGGTAATACAATGAACTTAAGTGTTTAATGGAAAAAAAATATAACTTGTATCTTTCACCTTTTTCTAACTCTTTGGTCTTCTATCCACTTATGAAAATTTTTAATATTGAAGGTTTGAGAAAAATGTACCTATGTTCCTCGTTAGTCTGGCCCACTCTGGAAGACCCCCAGTAAACCCTGAATACTCTAAAAGTTTAGGATAACAAAAGCCAGACATGCACACCAGAGGGACTTGACTTGAGCCTATCAAAATGCACAGAACTAGATGAAGGAAATCTTGCCTGTTTCAATACAAATTTTGTTCTGGTTCAGTGTTCTTAGCAAGGGAAGTTGGTAGCAGCCTGTTGCCCAAATTGTGCATGAGTCCCCAAGTTCCTCCGGCCACTGACTTCCGTTTTTCCTTGTTTTTTACCCAACTTTCCACCCTTGCTAGCATTTGTTCTACTTTGAAACATGCAGATGGAATGGCAGAGCAGTTCACTGCAGCATTCATGTTTGCTATTTGGGAACCAATGGGAAGAAGAAATAGCCTGGGATCTTTTGCAAAGGGAGAGGAAGAGGCTTGTTTACCAGATCTCCCATTCCTGGCCAAACAGCTGGCTCTAGTTTTAATAATGAGCTGCCCATAATTGGAAGGTATTTAATCCAAGTTAACACACACGCACTAAACTTGCTAATTGGGGGTTTCTCTTTATAATAAGCACTTTACTCTTGCTTTTTCAAGTAACGTTACCGTGCTGATACAGCAGAGAGAGTACACCTCGCTACACGAATGCAGCGAGCAGGCCCCAGTGCATGGTAATTTCTGAAGAAAACATATGGTAAGAGTAATGGCTGAAGTCTGTAGACAGCTTGCCTAAATTACAGTGCATCCATTGAAACCAGGACACATGCTAAGCTGCTGAAAGCAAAGAGATGTCATTAAAAAATGATTCATATACCTTTGCCTTAATGAGTGTTCACACGTGAGGATTGCCAGTTGCCTGATCAATAGCTTTGCCACTGCACAAGCTTTGTACAAGTGAAATATTTCCATTACAGAAGTGTGGAACTTCAGCATATACACTTTTGCCTTAAAGGAATTTGAAAATAATATTTTTTTTAATGTTAAAAACCTGTTCATATTTGAATCTAGTAAATAAACAATCATGCACTGCCATATGGAGCAATTTCATAACAGCACATGGTGAGGTTCTAATGAGTTTTACCATACTGTGCCTGACAGGTGAATTTTCAGCTTTGATTACAGGAGGCCAAAAATAATTCATCCAGGCCAATAAAGTTTGATTTAGCTAAAACTCGATTATTTTTGCCATCAGCCATTAAAAACTGCTCTATCCTCATTTTCATTTTCAGGCATATAGTCTGGCAACAAGCAATAATGGGTATTTATTGGGCTATCAAATACACAGGGATTTGTTTATTTATCTGAGTACTGCAATTGTCAATATTCTGTAGTCCACTGACTGCTGTCTTGAGAAGGTGTCATCTTTAGGAACTGTTTTCAAGCTCAACTTTTAAACTTTAAAAAAGTACTTTGAAGTTATTATTAGTAATGCAATACCTAGAGACCCCATTATGCCACTCAGGGTGCAAACAGAGGAAGAGGCAGACCTGACACAGCAAATGTGTGGGCAGTCAGCTGTGCTTATGAATGAGCCCAAACATCCCCAAAGCAGGGGCAGCCAGGCTCAGAGAGCCGTTAATGGCAGCATGATCTCTGCTCACAAGATGTCTTCTGCTTTTGAAGGATTAGAACGTGAATAGGGGTGGCTGTGCTTCTGTCTACTGCAATACCGCATATCTCGGAACTTTCAAAGGTAGGGCTGATAGAGGAAGGTTTAAAAGTTTTGTATTGAACCAGTGGCATAAGCTTCCTGCTACCTAAGATCTCAGCCTCATCTCTTGTAATTGAATAACGACCTTAGGCCTTGAAGGCCAAGTTATAAGACCAAGACAAAGCCACAGACTTCATTTTAGTGAAACAAACAAATCTTGGTTTACTCCATTTCCCCCCACACAATAGCACACTGGTTCAAACAGTCCAGTCTCTCTGGTTTTTCAGCAAACCAGGACACTGGAGGGAATTGCAAAGGGAGGTGTGTGCCAGACCTCCCAAAGCTGCAAGAATAACTGTGCTGTAGCTCCTGCCTTAACGTTTGGAAGACTTTCTTCCTTGGTACTTCCCAAAATAGCTTAGTGTTCCTGGAAAGATGATAGGTCTCAAACTTCTAAGATTCTGCCGTGGTACTAACTATTGGCTTTTAGATTTCTTAGGTGAAAAGACACACTGGATGTACTCTTGAGCTCTCAAAGGCTCTTTATTCCCATTGCTTTAGTCTTCACTATTCTTCTCCTCCTTCCTTTATGTTCAACAGGTGAAAATGAGCATTTATGGCTTTTCACAAAACTGGCAAATAGCTAGGCACGACATTTCTGTACAGAGCGTGGCTTTTTTATGCAAAACTTTATCTCTGACCTTTCTTTTCTCACCCTTGGTTCAATTTCTTTCTGCCCTGGGGTTTGAGACAATGAAAGTTAATTATGACTCCTGTTAGGCCCTTTGGGGGGTTTGACTCTTCATATGCATCTACACAAAGAAGGTGATCTTGAAGAGAAGTCCCCTATCAAACTTCATCTCTTTTTTCTTCTTATTCCTTCATCAGAAATTTTAATTCTCTGTTAAGTGAGGGCCAGGTAAGAATTTAATAGGAATAGAAATATCATCAAATGACATTATATTTATTTATTGTTTTTTAACAAATAATTATCTTGGGATTCCTGCTCAAGGAATTCAGAAACCTTTGCCTAAAACCAGGATTACCTCTGAATCCCAGAGTGGAAGTTTAAGATGCAAATTCATTCCCAGAGATGCTGAGGTTCAGGCAGATGCTTTAATTCCCCCCTCTGTGAATTGAAATAAAAGGGGCTTCCAGTGATTTCCAGAAATCATATGAGATGGCTTGGGTACTCATCTGAAAGTATCACCAGTGGCTTGCAAAAGCTTTTATTTCATTCATGAGCTGTGTTGCAGTTTGGTGTCCTACTTAAGGATTAAAAACTTAAGATAAGCAAGGAGCTATGAAATTAAACCAGCATATAACTGAACCAATCTTAGGTACTGTCTCTGAGGTAATTAAGAAAGGAGCAACACAGTGATCAAATCAAGGTTGCAATTAAAACTGAATCAACAGATCAATGGGTTCAAATGAGCAGATCATCATATTAATATAGCAGGTAATCAAGTAGAATTAAGAGGTTGGCACTGGAGGGAATTTCTGTTGGTCTGAGTCTTAAATTGCAGGGAGAGATGTGGAAGAACCTGTTTTCTCTTAACCTAAGTTTCAATTGCAGTGATCACTGGCCTAGGAAAGAAACACATGTATGATCTCTCTGATTCTAAGTTTACACCTTACTGTTTTCATCCATTATTTGTGGCAGTTTGATTTTGGTTAAGTTTTGTAGGTGCACCTTAGCAAAACTTATTTCTCCTAGCTTGCAGTTTTACAGATTTACTTGTTCTTACAAGTTATTGATCACTAGAACTCTATAGACTCCACTGCTGATTTTAACCATTACCTCTGTGCTTAAATTAGGTACAGTGTCAAAGTTTGGGCTGGCTACTGTTAACTTTGATCACTAACGTAGCTTGAAGTTAATTTCTGAACCAGAACATAATGAATGAGAAAAGAAGAGGCAGTTATTTTTCCAAAGTCTTACAGCTAAAATATAGTGTAATAAGAAGTAATTGGGAAATCTCAGGGAGCAAGGTAACTGTTTGAATCATGAGAATAGAAAGAAGATACTCAAAATCTTTTTGTCCAGAGAAGGGCAATGAGGCTGGTGAGAAGTCTGGAGCACAAACTCTATGAGGAGAGGCTGAGGGACCTGGGGGTGTTTAGCCTGGAGAAGAGGAGGTTCAGGGGTGACCTCATTGCTGTCTACAACTACCTGAGGGGAGGTTGTAGCCAGGAGGGGGTTGGTCTCTTCTCCCAGGCAACCAGCACCAGAACAAGAGGACACAGTCTCAAGCTGCACCAGGGGAAGTTTAGGCTCGAGGTGAAGAGAAAGTTCTTCAGAGAAAGAGTGAACTGCCATTGGAATGGGCTGCCCAGGGAGGTGGTGGAGTCACTGTCCCTGGAGGTGTTCAAAAAAAGGTTGGACGTGGCACTTGAAGCCATGGTTTAGTTAGTCATGAGGTGCTGGGTGATAGGTTGGACTTCATGATCTCTCAGGTGTTTTCCAACCTTGTTGATTCTATGAAAATCATAGGGTGATTTGGGTTGTCAGATCAGACAACCTCCAGTTTTGGAGGTTGGTTCTGTATCAGTCAGTAAGATTCTGTAACAATCGAGCATAATCTGGATGTAAAAATACATCAAGAGCTCTAAATCAAGAACATACACAGGCTTCAAGCCACTAGTAAGGAATATGTGGGATCTGTGTTGTGACACCTGAACTTGATCATCTGGTTAAGAAAATGAGATTAATTAATTTATGTCCATTTTCACGAAAAGCCTCACAAAGTGTAGTTCTGTGATGCTGCTCTTTGTGGCTCCATCAGCATCTGTACTGTGCAGAAGCTCAGAGAGAACTTTTCCCTGCCAAGAGAGCTCTTCTCCCAGGGTCAGTTTAGTCCCTTTTCCAAATCTTTGGGAATGCTCATATGTGAGATCTCCACCATCCTATGAATTTAGCTAAAATAGGTTTTAAGTCTCAAAAAGTTGTTAGAGTGCAATAACATAAGGCTCATCTCCTTAGGCAAGAATAAGATCTTTTTACATATTATTGTAAGAAATTCTCTTCTTGATTGAAGTATGAATCTTCCCAGACCCAAGTGGAACATGGGAATTCTCTATAAATCTTTAAAAATACTTTGCCAAATAGGTTATTTTCAAGACTGTGTCTTTTTTTTTTTTTCTTTTCTTTTTTTTTTTTTTTTTGATTGATATAAAAGAGCTATAAACACAGAGGTAACTCACATGTGCCTGTTTAGTATGATAAACTTGCTTTGCCTTTCCTGTGTTAATGGGGATGGCCTTTTGGAAAGACTATAAAATTACTATGTGAAAAAAGAGATTGTTTAAAATTCAACACAATCTGGGGGGTTGGGCTATGCTTCTCCAGTCAAAATTGATGCCTACAAATCTTGCCATCTTAATTCAGAGACCAGATGCAACACAGGTCAATTTAATTTCATTACTGTCAGAAGGTCTTCTGAAAAGATTATAATATTCACAAGCCACTGCCTGCTGCAAGGTGATGCCACATGAGGAGAGTTCACTGGGGACCACATGCTGGAGTGAAATTAATTAACCCATGTCAGCAATGGAGAGTTTAAAGCAGGACATAACTTCTTCCGTTGCTTGCCAAAGTAATAATCAGGTCAAATTTCTTACAGATAACTGTTAAGAATCAACATGGAAGAAGTTAGATGAGTAGGATGGGTTGTTGGGGGTTTTCTGTTTTGCTTTGTCTTGTTTTTAAATTGGTGGACATTGCAGCAAAAAGGAAATACCAAAAATGTAAGAGCAGGGAATTTTCTTTTTTTTTTTTTTTTTTTTTTTTTTTATGGTAAGTGCTTGCTAAGCATAAGCTAAGAGAAATGCAACTGCAGCACTGGATTGCCCATGATATCTAATTTTCAAACAGACATAAATACTACAGAACAACTTGTCATTTTAAAAGGGTAAACAGAAAAATCATATAAATTAAATGACATTTAAGAAGTTCAGGGTTTATATCACAGCCACCAGGGAAATCAGACCTAAGGAAGAAATGTTTCTTTAGAGCATTGATGTAATCAGGCTTGGGAGAGAGAGTTTTGTTTGGGTTTTTTTCCCCCTAAATGATTGTCCGAGTAATTTAGAAGCATAATTTTGGACTTAGATTGTCACAAAGGATTAACTGTTTCTTTTTAATTATGGTCCCTACATTTGGAATTCATTTTTAAGTTGATTGAAAATTAGTTCACTAAAGCAGTAAAAGGCTAAATGCAATCAAGTGACTGTAAGAAATAAAAAGCTCCACCGAGGCTCTGCGTTTTTGAAAAGAGAAGAAATAATGGAACAGCAGCAAAGATTATTTGGAGGCTTTACCTAAGGGTTCATAAGACCATCAGAGCCCACACTGGTACAGAGGAATACTTCAATCACCTCCTAAGGTCAATCCAGAACATGTTCTATCATGCTAAGTCTGTCAAATGTTAATGTGTATCTTTGCAAAAAAGACTGCTTCACTCTGGAAAAGGACTTGAGGGGATGAGTGTAGCACACAGTGTTGTTTGTGGCTAACTGGAAAATACATTGACAGAAGAATCATGTTTGAACTGTGTAAGGATGGTCCAGGCCAGGCTCTGCTTAGGCTGGATGGGTTGGGAGTGGAAGGGAGAAAGGGACTCTCCTGTTAAAATTCTGAGAGAATGAGTATAGTATGAGCAATGTTCCCCTCAAATTACTTGGGTGTTAATTGCACCCCATGTGGAATGAAGCTTGAGAGGAGTCTGCCTCCTCCACCCTTCTGCAGCAGCTGGGATAACACCCTGTTGTGCAGTCAGGGTTTTGCCCTCCTTGAGACTAGGTTGGGCCTGAAGACCCTTGCTGAAGATGCATACATGTTCTGGGGCATGCTAACAAAAATGGGGTCTTGCTGTAGCTGATCTAAGGCATCCCTTTGGTATGCTAATAAGGACCAGCAAGGCATCCAGGGTGGGTACTTCTTGCACGGCTGGCTCTGAGTGCAGGCTGGAGCAGCTGCTGTTACATGGTATAAATGCTGTTTCCTTTTCAGTCTGCAGTTGGATGCTGCTGTATCAACGAGCAGATGATGAGAAGAGCAAGCGAGGGGAAAGGTCACCTCCCATACTGTCACAGCACATCAAACAGCTAGCTGATATTTCTAACCCACAAGTGCAGGAATTCATTGCACTTATCTCAGAACAGCATTCTGCACACCAGACAGCAGCTAGGGCCTGTCCTCGCTGCTAGCATTTATCGTGTTAGAAGATGACCTTTGAAGGATCAAGTTACCAAACACCCTTCTGGCCACAACTTTTCAGTATGTATAGCCAAGAGCTAGCTGTAATGCAGTGCTGTGCCAGCTTGCTTAGCCCAAACAGGACCAGAGTTTGACCTCAATACAGAACATGAACCAGTCTTTGCTGTATTATCCAATTAGTCAGAGTCATTAATTCGCCTCTTTAAGGTCTTGTTCTAACAGCAGACAGTCTTATTGCCAAGATAATCCCTAACATTTTACAAACATAGCATTATAGACAGTTCTGATGAAAGGCAACCTCAGGGGGGTTGACTAATCCTCCCCCTATCCTAAGGCAGGATCAGCAAGACATTTAAGCTTTTCATGAAAGATATTTATCTAACTCATCTTTAAAGAGAGTCTGTAATTCTGGGGAGAGGGCTGGTTTATAAACCCTGTCCCTTTTTCTGTCTGTCTTTTCAGCTTCTTTTTTTGGTTCTCTTTTGAATCATTCCATCCACCAACTATTTGGTTGCAGATAGTAGAAAGAATACATTTTTACATTGTCCATAAATAAGTTATTCCTATATCTCTTAATAAAAGATTAATGATTTAGAGTCCATCAATTAATAAGCTGGGGCAATCTGTAGTGACTTCCACTGATGCAATAAGAGCTATCTCTATCTGTACCATTATGATGCATCTTACAGATGTACCATCTGATTGTTCACTTAGAAATTGACTCACATCCACATTCAATAGAGTAAGTGCTCAAATAAAAAAATATCTTTAACTTAAAGCCTTTCAAACTTGGTTTTCATGGAATTTTTTATAAAAGCAAAAAATATATCTCTTTTGTAGGCTGCTGTCTGAAGAACAGACTGCACTTCCAGTGTTCTCACAGGCATTTTACAGACAGCTTTTGTGCAGCAGTTGTTCTATGATGTTTAGGAAGTGGACCTGTGATTTTGTTTTCCTGGTCCTTGTTTGCTTTCTCTCAGTGGTGTGTCTGACTTAGATTTGTGATGCTCTCATATACAAATTATTAGTATGTGATCAGAAAAAGTGCAAGCTTTTTCTCTCCTAAAGGGTTTCATAAAATGTTATGCAAGTGTCTGCTGCAGATGGAGTTGGTAACACTGTTTACTCTTACGGTAGTCCAGCAATTGGCATTTTCATTTGCCAGGTTTTAATTATTCAAACTGAAACTTTTTATGCAAATATTTGCTTGAGGCTAAATGTTCTAGAGAACATTCAGGAAAAATAGCTCAGCTACATCCAAGAGTACAGAAATCTGAGGAAAGGAGGAGATTAGCTTTTCCTCATGATAAACAAAATATTTAAATGATTGAATTTGAAAGGCTTGTTTGCTCTTTGCTTAAAAACTGGCAGGGAGATTTGCTCCAACATCAGAGATCTGTCTTCTTCAGCTCTTTGAAAATCTTATATGAGTTTCTGAAATGCTCGACCTGACCATATTCAATGACTGTGCATTGAAAGAGTCACTGAGTTCTCCAGGTACCTTCTTCTATTGGCCTTTGAGGAACTGTGCAAGGTTGTAGCCATCTAACAAACTGTCTCATTTACAAGACCAGCCCATGGAAATCATTAGACTCCACATATGCTTTCTGGTGGTCTAGCAGATATCCAGAGAGCCAGAACTGATCTTTCTTTCTTCTAGCCCACAGATAGCCTGTTGGGAGTGGGCACTGTGGTTCATTCAGCGTTTCTCAGAGGGGTGAGATGTGGTGTTGCCAGGTGGCCCTCAGCTGTGTGTGATCTCTAAGGTTTGGGTTGGGTCTTTGAGAGCCATGACTTATACCTTATTTATCAACAGCTGATAGGTTTATACATGTGAAAGAAAAATTAAAGTTGCTTCAGAGATTTCCACCTGTTTTACATTTGGCTCTTACACCTCCGACCCACCTGATCAACAATCAGCAAGCAGTCAGCAATGGCAGCTTTTGTTGGGATGAAGTCTGTTGGCTCTAACTTGCAGAAGGGTCTGGTGAGGACAAAGCAGGGATATGGGTGAGTACTTGCAGTAGTGTTAAGCCTAACCATGCTCATCTGGTGGTTCTAATGTTTACTTGAAAATAACATAAAAGCTCTCTGGATTCACTCCAGAGATTGTCTGTGTTGAGCATGCTGCATTACCAGACTGTAGGGACTGTGCAGGACTTACCCTGGCAGCTGGAAGAAGCAAATGCAGAGACAATTACAGAGTTAAGCACTGAACCAGAGGACAGGGAGACAGTGAAACCCTCCCCGCTTCAAGCGCTTGATCCCTTGTGATGATAACAGTCTGCTTATTGTTGCCAGACATCTCATCACAGCCAGTGGCAGAAGTCTGTGCTATGTACCCAGGTCTCTAACACTCCAGCTTGAGGAGCCTTTCTCATGAAATTTGGGACTATCTTCTCATTATGGATATAAGCACAGGCAGCCTCATTGAGTTTTGAAAAGCTACCTGGTGTCTTCAAACTTTTTCGTGCTGGACTGTACACCCTTAATAACCTTCTGAATTATTTATTTTTCAGAATCTCATGTAGTTCTCAGCATCGATATCAAATTGGAACTGTAGGGGAAACTTGGGCAGTAGGACACAGCAACAATTATCCTCAGCATTGCTCAACTACCTGATAGCTCAGCTATCAGTTTTTGCCCTCCTAGAGACTGTACTGACCAAGTGTTGTTCCAGAAGCTTGTTTTTCCAATCTTTGGTTGCACTGATATGCAAAAATGCTGCCTCCAAATCAAACTGCTGGTTGCTGACACACAGTGAACTCCTGCCTCATTTGTAGTTCCCTATCATTGAACTGCATGGCTGCAGGCATCTGAGTCCAGTTGAGACATTCATTGCTTGGGTCCAGATTTATTGTCATTAGAGAAAAGGCTGTTAATTAGCAGTAATTCTGACAGAAGAGCAATGTATAAGTTTTTCTGTTTAGTGAGACGGCAATGCACTTGGAGTACAACACACTATATACATTTTCTTCTTAAACTTGAAAATCATGGAATGCACTGGCTTGGAAGGGACCTTTAGAGGTTATCTAGTCCAACCTCTGCAGTACACTGGGACATCCCCAACTAGGTCAGGTCACTCAGAGCCCCATCAAGCCTGACTTTCAGTGTGTCCAGGGATGGGGCCTCTACCACCTCTCTGGGCAGCCTGTTCCAGTGTTCCCCTGCCCTCATAGTAAAATCAAAAGCAATTATTTTGTAAATCACTGTGCATCACTGTACAAATCCTTTTTCACAAGTAAATCATGATGAGAAGAATGCTGTTTAAAAGGTGAGCAGGCTTATGATACTGGCTTTACTTGCAGGAATTTGAGACTCTCTGGGAGTCTGATACCTAGAGCTACAGCATCCATCTGTATAGCTAAAGGATGCTGCTCTTCAGATGTTTAATGCTGCTGGTAGTTAGAAATACCTGAAACAAGCAAATTTTTTTTGGCTCTTCTATTGGACACAAAGTGGCTCTGTTTAAAGTCAAGGTGGGAGATGTTTTCGGAATGAGGAGCTTATGCAGAGGGCTTTTCTAGAACTGAGTTCTGAATCAAAGACTGTGGCATTTGGGTAAACAATTCCAGGGTGTGCTTTTTGTCTTTTAAAAGGAGGTCTGTCTTGTTAACCAAAAAGTACTTTTCCTACTGAAGAAGCATCTTTCTAGAATGTGGGACAGGCTCTGTAAATGCACCAGGTGATAAAGCAAGGAGTTTTATTTCAATGTATCTGTCTCCACAGTGCAATGTACGTTAGTATGTGTAATGACTGCAGGGACTGGTTAGATGTGTGATAGAACACACAATACTGTGCTGTTATCTTGTTTTAATTACATGCAACATTTTTCTTCAAAATGAAGAAAACAATAGAGACAATAATCCGTGAGCAAGCAGATATGTGGATGCAAAAGAGATGCCTATGGTATTCCTCTGTTGGTAGTACCAAGAAGAAAGGTCATGAAAAGCCCCATAAATAGCCTCTATTACCCAGAAAGAATGCTTCAGTAAGTGTCTGACAGAGATCCCCAGCTCCCAGCAGCCATTAAAGCAGACTTTCACTTTCAGACATTAGAACATAAAGCTCCTTAATGAAGGGAAGATGTTTTTAGTCAAATTGTTTTCCTTTAATATTTGTTTTCTCCACTTGAACAAAACGTATATGACAAATAACTGACTAAGCTTACAAGAAAGATCAGTGTCAAAATGGAGAGTTTGAATGAAAATTTGTTTTAAAATTCCCATTATGCTATTTAAATGGAAACAATCCAGACATCATTAAAATAAAGCAGGATTCCTTCAGGGAGAAATTATTTCTGGTTTGATTTCTGTCAAAATGACTTTGACTTTCAGAATACTTTTACAAAATGTTTTCCTGAGGCTTTGCCTTTGTGAAGGGTTTTTAAACAAAGGAACTATTTGCCACTAAACAGAAGTAATCTGATAAAAGAATGAATTCAAATTAAGTATGCTGCTTTTTTAATGGAAGAGATTCTTTATTATTTTATTTTGTTTTAAGACATGTCACCTAATCAGCACATAAATCTTCATAGAATTCATCTGACAACCTCATTAATTTCCCGTGAATATTGCAGTGTGAAGAAAAGACCATAATTTCATGAAGGTAATTTATTCTAAAATCAGGTGCCTCATATTTTTAGTTTCATGAGTTTGTGTTTTAATGAAGCCAGCCTCAGTCATAAATATATCCTTGTGGACACAACATGGTTATGCACTGACTCTGGAGAAGGCCTGACCCTGTGACTGTAAATCAGGAATAACTCCAGTGATGCCATGTGAGGGTATGAACAAATGTAACCCAGATGAAACAACCCTCAGGGAGCTCTAAGAGCTTCTTTTATGTCACATTGTGGCAAAAGTGGTGTAAAGGGCTTTAATTTTAAATGCGAAACAACTTTGGCAGCATTATGGTCTTCTAGCAGTAAAAACCTGAACTGGTGCAACCCTGAGTCAGGTCATCTGTGGATACCAAAGCTCTCTCTTTCCCCAGCCTTTCCCTCTTCAAGTTCATTCTTTAAAAGTTTATCCAGTATCTCCAAAAGATGAACTTTCTGCTGAAAGGCACATCACCTAGGGCACGACCGTCGGTTCCTTTGTTCCTCAGTCCCTTATATTTGTGCAAATGGATCTGAGTTTTTCCAGTGGTATGAATAGAAGACTTTTCCTATTTACATTCTTTATGTTGTGCTTTCCTGTTTTGGTGCCTTGATGTAAACATAGCAATAAAGAGCAGCTGTTTCTGTTGCCTTCCCAGCTTTTGTGGGAGTGAACCTGAGAGGGGAGGTGCTGAAGGAGGTGATCCTATTGCCACCATGAGTCGAGGGTTACACCAGAGCTGCTCTGAGCCTGGAGATAGTTGTAACACTTCCTGGTCTATTCTTTTACGCCCTGCAGTGGAAGTGATCACATCATGAGCTGTAACTCCTTAGAATTTAGGCAAATCATCTCTTTAATGTCAGCATTCTTGAAAAGGTTTGATGATGAAGCTGCTTATATAATATATATAACATTGTTGTCACAGGTAGACGATAGGCTATTCATAAAGCACGGAAACTTTGTTATAAATTGCTATGCGTTGCTAAGCCCTGGCTAGGGAAACATCCCAGATTGTTACTGATGGGGAGCAAAGATTTCAATGAGGCATGGTTCATGCCATATTTCTATAGTTTCTGTGTCTTCTTCAAACTTCTACTCACTTTTCAGTGTTGTCATTCTCTTAGTGCTGTTAAAAAGCTAGGTGGTCACAAACCCTTGCAACCATTATAAAGAGTGAGCCATAATTTCAGGTGGGGGAAAAAGAAAAGGAGGACCAATTTGTGTGGAAATGTCTTGAGCTCTTTTCATTGTCAGAAAAGTTGCAGAAATTTCACATGCAGAGTATATAGAAGGCATCTTTCAGACATGATTTTGAAAATTGCTAATATTTGAAAGCAGCCGATGTAACAAGGTTACTGAGGTGAGGAGAGAACTGCTGCCTGGAGGACATGTATTAGAGAGATCAGAAGATGTTGCAGGCAAGTTTCAATATCAGTAGCTATTTTTTACAGTAATTTCATTGCAACATTGACCACTGAGAACAACCACCCGTCATTTAACCAGTTCTGCAACTTCTTTTCCCCCCACTTTTAATCTTCTAGTGGAGGCAGCTGAATAATACCTTTTTCAAGGTAAGTGTCTGATGTGTTACATCAATCACTAGAATTTCTTCTAAGATCCACATTATACTTTAAACCTTGACCTTAACAGCCATATCAGCATAATAATTTTTAGGTATCTGAGGGATTTAACACTTGATCATGAGAGAAGTTGCTAGGGGCTCCTTTTATGACCTACAGCAGGTAGCAATAGGATTCTTTTGCTCCCCCTTGCATTATTCTCCACCATCAGGCTTTTAAAAGCAAATAGCTGTGCTGCATGGGTGCAATCTTATCTGTATGGTAATGCTTTATTAAGAAATAATAAACAGTTTAGATGAAGAGCAGCTAAGCTATTTTGGAGAAAGCTGTTTGGCTTCCAGGCCAAGTACAGCATGGAGAGCAGCAATAAAAATTTCATCTCCTTGCTCTCAGTCAGAGTGCTCTCTTAGCAAGTTACAGTATTCCAGGCTTGAAAGATGTTGGATGTTTTTTTGAGACTCTGAAATAAAAGTGGAACAGTGATGATTTTTTAAATAGTGGTTTCTGTAATGCGAACAAATAAAGTAAATGATGAGCAGCTCACTGCATGGAGACTACAGAACACCTTTCAGATCTTAGTGAGTTCTGGTCCTAGAGGTTTCTTATACCAAATCCATTGACCAGCTACTCCTGTGAAGATGTCTGATGATTTTGCAGCCTTTTTTGAATGCACAGAGTCAATCAATTCACATGTAAGGTTGGTTGGTAATGAGACGTTACTGCTGCTGTCATAAGGGATGATCAAAATTCTTTCAGTGTCTGTCAGGTTTTTATGATTTTGTTTTGGAGATTGGGGAGGGTCTCCAAAAAGTATATTTAACCACAGCATTTTAAAAATAAAAGAATACTTTTGACGAACTGGGCAATTGTCATTTTTACTGTCTCCATCACAGGAGAAGAAGAAGTTTTTAAATGCCTAAGACATGCAGAGAGTAGCTACAGTAAACAAGGTTCTGTAACAGGGGCTGTCAGTTTGGCCTCAGTCATTCGAAATGAAGATTCTCTGGTTTCAAGCTGGCCCTACCTAAATGAAGCAGTCTCTTGTTTGGTCAAATTGCAAAATGGGGGTCAAGGCTTGCTTGTGAATTCAGTGGACATCTTTCATAGAATCATAGACTCAGAGAATTGTTAGGGACCTCAAGGGTCATCTAGTTCCAACCCCCCTGCCATGGGCAGGGACACCTCACACTAGATCAGGTTGCTCAGAGCCACATCCAGCCTGTCCTTAAAAACCTCCAGGGATGAGGCTTCTACCAGCTCCCTGGGTAACCTTGTTCCAGTGTCTCACCACCCTCACGGTGTAAAACTTCTTCCTAACATCCAATCTGAATCTACCCACTTCTACTTTTGCTCCATTCCCCCTAGTCCCATTGCTACTTGACACCCTAAAAAGTCCCTCCCCAGCTTTCTTGTAGCCCCCTTCAGATACTGGAAGGCCACAATAAGGTCTCCTCAGAGCCTTCTCTTCTCCAGACTGAATAGCCCCAACTCTTTCGGTCTGTCCTCATAGGAGAGGTGCTCCAGCCCTCTGATCATCCTGGTGGCCCTTCTCTTTCTGTTGAGATGTTGGCTAGGGTTTGATGTCATAATCATATTCTTGTCATTGTGATAAATTAACTTCTTTGCAGTGTTTATACTGTTATGTGAGGGCCAGCAAACTTTCAATGAAAATATTCCTATTTGGGTGCAGGTTAAAATTAGTATGTAATAGGCTGTTAATTCCTTCTGGAATTGGGGGTTACTGGTTCAGAAGTTAATTCTAAAAAGTGCTCAGCTTGACACAGAATCAGGCTACATTTCTTTCTGCGAAAGGGCTCTGAGGTTAGCCTACAATATTACTGTAGTGTTAAAAATGGATGTTTGAGTAGAGATTTCCATAGCAGAAAATTATTCTTTCAAAGCATGTATGGATGTGCACTGCATGCACTTTATAAAGGAAGCACTTTTCTGTTGTTACAATCCCCTCTGCTATTTCTAGCAAATATTTATTTGACTTGTAGGCTGATCCATTTCCATAAAGCTCCTCTGTCCTTAACAATCACATCATGCAATTGTCAGAATCCCCAGTTTGTGATGAGGCATGGTTTTCCTGGGCTTTATCTTGTCACAACCCTGCTAAGGCATCAGACATGCAGAAGTAGATGAAAAGCAGAAAACATTTGGTGCAGCTTTCCATTTTTAGATTTTTGTGATTATGAAAGTTATAAAGTACATTTGTAATGGCATCTTTCTGCACTTGTTAAATGCTTTTTTGTGTTCTAGGACCTGTTTTGTTTTCTTTTTTTCCGGCAAAATAAATACTTCAGCAAAGGTAGTTTTGAGGCAGGGAATGATTTGGTCTTATATTACATTTTATAATCAAGTTGAATCATAATTATTCTTTCTGTTGCTTGCTGCATAGAAGTCTTGAGTTGTATGTAGTACAACACACTTAGTTCATGAGACTTCTGTAAGATCATTTGTACAAAGTCATTTTCTTTGTGGCCAGGCTGAGAGCTGTGAGACGTGGGGTATGAGCTTTATCTCAGCACGCTTACAGCCTGTGTTGGAAACCACAGGATTCCTCAATGCCTTTAATAAATAACTCATGTCATCCATCTATCAGCTGAATTATAGTGCACTGCAAAAGCTGAAGCAGTCAGCTGACCTGTTTATCTTCACCCCCCACACACACCCACCAGCTCTATTCAGTGTGAGCAGAGTTATAGAAGTTTAAAAAAAAAAAAAAAAGCCATTAATAGAAGAGAGGCAGAAGATGATGAATTAAGGGAGCCTCCATTAATTTTTCATTCTGACAGATTATCGTCTGTCAAAAGGCAGAGGAGATGTTTCTCGTACACAGAGCCAGGGAGCTCGCTCTTTGTAACACAGACTTATGTTTTTCGCATGAATTAGGTAGTGGGCACCAAAAGGATGAAAAATTCATGACAATCTATAATTTACATGCTAGAAGATAAATAATGAACTAAATCCTGTCATTAAATTGGTCTTTCGTTCTTTCTTAATCCCTAGGGTGATGAATCTGATTCTGCAACAACATTTAGTATAAATTGATTTTTTTAATTTTTTTTGGGGGGGTGGGGGGCAAAGCTGGTTAAAATACTTTTTGTTATAAATAGCTTGAGCAGCACAGTGCATTGCCTTAGGCTGAATGATATGCCAGCCTATTAATGTAATAGTACATTAAGATTGACGTTAATTAATGTCAATATTAACATCACCTTTTCTAAACCACATTTGAGCTACCAAAAAAAAAAAAAACCATAAATATTGTAGAGTCTGGTTTAATTAACTTTGAGGTTTGTTCAAAAAAAAGAGAAAAATCTGATATATTGTGAAACTTCCTTTCTTCAAATGGTATTAACATGGATAAATAGGTATTAGAATAAATGGGGGTTCTTCATGTCACTTAATGTGTGTCAAGGGACATGGCCTCATTTCAAACAAGGGTAGTTTTCTTGCAGGTAAAATATTAGGGTAAGTGAAGTTTCACTGTGTAGAATAAATAATAACAACAGAAGCCTTAAAAGAAAATCCTAACGGTTGTAGTTGCGTTGTAGCCTGGTTACCTAAGGCTGGTGGAACTTCTTTAGTTGTTCCTTATTGAAGGCAGAGTTAAAAATCACAGCTGCTACTGCATGGATGTTGTAAATTAGTTTCCTCTTAATTTTTTTTCACTCCTCCTCCTTGTTTCCAGAATGTTGTGCCAACACCTGTGTGGGGAAAAAAAATTGTTTATTGTACACACATACGTGCATTATATGTGTAAGACATGAACTTGATCAAGCTCAATTGCTTTCTGTCTGGTTTGATGTTCACCAAACCCTGCAGAGAACTCCATAGAAACTGGAGCATTTCTCTAGAACAGTTTTTCTTACAAATAATAAGGACCTGAATCTTTAGTCCCCAAATGCTCAGGACAGTTTACCAGTACTGCCTAGAGCTCTGTTGAAGTCCATGGGAATTCCAGTATTTGCAGGGGTTTCCTTGGGTGTATGCATCCCTCTGTACAGGATTGGGAAATATTTGCACTCATGTCCCACTGACCTGCATTTTCAGGCAGGGCAGTCTGAGGCAGCTGGGTTATTCAGCCTGGAGAAGAGAAGGCTCCAGGGAGACCTAATAGCAGCCTTCCAGTACCTGAAGGGAGCCTACAAGAAGGCTGCAGAGGGACTGTTTACAAAGGCCTGCAGTGGTAGGATGAGGGGCAGTGATTTGAAATTGGAGAAGAGGAGATTTAGACTGGATGTAAGAACAAGTTCTGCACCATGAGGGTGGTAGAACATTGCACAGGGTGCCCAGGGAGGTAGCTGAGGCCTCACCCCTGGAGATATTCAAGGTCAGGCTTGACAAGGCTCTGAGCAACCTGATCTCATGGAGAATGTCCCTGCTGACTGCAGGGGGGTTGGTCTATAGATGAGCTTTGGAGGACCCTTCCAAACCAAACCATTCTTTGATTCTATGAGTCCCACTTCAGATGGTTTCCTTGGCCCTGTGATTAGTGAGGCACAACTCAGCAAGAGCAGCAAACACAAAGCTATGTTATCCTGTTCAAAGGTACCAGCTGAAGTGATTGAAGTCGAGCATGTGACTTAAGTCCATAGCCATGGCTGTTCCCATTCAGTAGTCCATAGCCATGGCTGTTCCCATTCAGTCACCCTGTGTTCATACCTTGTGACTGGCATGTGCTGTGAGACACTGGCAAGATTTGCAGGGGAGCTAATGTACCATAATGCATTTTAACTTGTGTCTGTAGATGTGCTTTTGGCTTTTAGCTTGCAGGAAGAACGTCCTAATGAGTTGCCATAAAGAAAGCCAAGCTAATGACAGACTGATTTAATGCAAGTTCATACCATTAATTTCTAGGGACTGGTAGATTGAATGAGGTTCCTGAAGAGTATTACAAAAATGTTTCAGTTAATTCTAGCCCTTATCTGGAATAATGAGCAGGACCTGCTGTGCATGGCCTCCTTCACATCATGCAGGGTTTGGGATGCAATACCTGAGGCTAGGAGGCTCTTACATGGAGCACAGCCAGATACCATCATTTAAGACCTGCCCAGTGTCATCAGGGCATATTGTGGAAATTGTCCCACCAGCTGTGTCCTTCCCCACATAGAGCTGGTAGCAGTGGTAGATGTCTCAGGTGTCAAGTAGAGGCTCTGTGGGGAGTGTCTGGCTGCCAGGGAGCTGTGAGCAGCCAAAACAGTTGTGGTCGTTTTCTCCCAAGAGCATTGGAGATAAACTGGTCAAAAGGATCCTATGGACCAGTTTTCACTTCTGGGTGTTCACATAGTCCCAGAACATGAAATTTCTGATTCTCTTGCCTCTTTAGCCTTACAGACATATGGAACAAGAAATGACATTATTAAAAACACCTAATTTTCAAAAGGATCTAAACCTGGCAATGAGTCTTCATCTTCTAAATTATTCTTGTGGCACTGTTCTTAACTGTTTAGAAAGCCACTCAGAACAATAGATTTGGGGCTACTTCATAAGACTTTTCTGTTTTCATTTAATGATTGATCAAGATACCTTGTCTCTCAAACTGATGGTTATCAATCAGATCTGTCTATTTTTTTTCTGGATATATTGAAAGAAAAGTGTTTCTTTTGTATGTTCCCACAGTTATTGAACAGACTTGGAATTAAACATTGCATCCTCCCCTTCTTGCAGCTCCAAACCTTTTTCCAAGCACCACATTGCTCCCAAAATATTTATGCTTTTGGGAGCCCATCGTGGTCTGCCTTCTCCTGCTGTTTGCTGCTGCCAGCTGCTCTTGTAGCCAAAATCCCACATGGCTGCCAGACAGCACCCAGCCTTGCTCTCCAGAAGGGGCTCCTTCTGCCCCAGCTGAGCTGCCCACAGCCATTTCCTGGGTTTTTGACAGAAATCACATTGTCTGCATTGTTTTACTGCAAAACACAGCTTGAATGAATCCATCTAGAATGGGGGACCATTAACTGCCCACCAGGTTCTGGAAGGTTTCTTTTGGCTGATGGAGCAATACCTTTTGGATGGAAACCAACCACATTTTTGCTTGTTGAGCCCATCTCAACACCATGTCTTACCACGCTCCAATGTCCCCTGGACAGTTGAGCCAGAGGGAACATTGCTGTAGATTACACCAGCTAAGGATCTGACCCAGTTCTGGATGTACAGCAGTATGTTTATTGCTCTGATTAGCAATGCCAGGCATGGCATCATGATAAAACAAGACTAGGTAGGCAAATGGGGTCTAAATTTCATCCTGAGTAAGTTAGTAGGAGTTTTTGTGCCATTGACAACCTCCTGGCCAGCAGCAGGCCATGCAATATATTTTTAACACATCCGGGCTTTATCGCTTATTTCCTGTAACAAATGTGTGGGAAGTATTGGTGGGCTTTTGGTGCAGATTATGCTTTTGTAGCCATCCAGATTATCTTGGCCTATTTAAACACATTTAATGCTATTTTAGGCTAGTTGGTATTCACATTGCTCACTGCTTTAAATGTAGCCTCGGGGGCCCTGCAGGCTGGAGCTAGAAATGAGGTTCTCCCCATGGAAGCCCTGTGGAGTCATATGGTAGATAATGGGATTGATCCAATTTCCATTGAAGTCTATGGTGGCGGGACGGAGTCCAGTGTGTTGATTAAAATTTTGTGCTTGCTCATGAGACTAGGTATGCAATCAATAAATAGAATGACATGAAATATCAGAGGAAAATTTATGCAACACTTTCTCTGCTAAAAATGTATCCATTGTTTCAGGACTGCCACACTGTCCTGCATACACTCATTGCTTTGGAACCTAGGCACCGCATTTAAAACCTAATGACTGATGAATATTTTCTCCTGATTCTCTTAGGGTCAATTCTGTTTGTCATGTAGATCTGTATTTCGACTCTGCAGGGTAGTGGGTAGTTGACATAGGAGGGAAAGTCTAGATACGTTGCCTTAAATCCAAAAGCCAGGTTACAGTTCAGCCCTTTAAAGCCTTGAAGATGTGTCAGATTGTAAGATCTCCTCTTCTTTGGTCTCTCTTGTGGCCTGTGCTTCTCCCTGTGTTGAACATAGCTAGTCTGAGATATCATTCAACCGCAAATGTACTTTTGAGGTTGTTTATCTTCTTTTCTACAAGTACACACTGAATATTAATGTCTGTGGAAATTGATATTTTTTTGCATCTGATCTTCCTTTTACTGCATTGACTTTAATAATTTTATTAAGGTCCTTGAAAAATCAAGTACTTTAGATATTGACTTTTTAGATACTTAGTACTTTTTAAAATCCCAAGTAGGAGAACTTTATGATAGTAGCAAAAGATTTCTTATTAAATTATTCAGTGTTTTGGTAATCTTTGTTGCTTTTCAAGATTAGTGAAAGACAGCTTGTATAAGGCAACACTACCTCTAACCATTTCTTGGCTAGCTATGAAGAAAAAAGAACTTGTGACAATGCTCACTGAACTTGACATAGTTGAGGCAAATGTCAAGTACCTGAGAAGGTTTATAGACTTCCTAAGAAAACTTCATGGATTGCTTGAAAAGTTTTTCCTGATTCCAGGCAGATATGTCAATTTCATTATTTTCTTTTTCTTTTTTTTTATTTTATTTTTTAAATTTTTGTCAATTTACTCCAGTGGATGAGGCTCCTTTCACAGAGGGCACTAAGAAAGTTTTCATTTTAGGTTTCCTAATGGCAAATTTCCATAGGTACATGAGGCAAAATCAGAACACTGCAATAGAGAAGAGCACTGCCCCTCTGAGCACTCTTCACTGTGCTATGGAAGACTGAGTAGCACTGGGAGCTGATACAGAGAGTCAGTGCAAGGCTAAAAATCAGTGATAGAGTATCTTACTGAAATCAAACATACAGAATTGGATTATAAGTGGGGTTTTTTTAGACAGCACACTGTTTAACATCCCAGAATTAAACAAAAGAACTAGCAAGGCATCCAATATCTTTTCTAAATGATAGTACAAGACCAGATGCACTGCCTAGTGTTTTGGTATATATTTTGGTGTAGTTCTGGATGGCATAGAGTTTCCCTTGAATTTTTCCTTAAATTAAGCCCTGTAACATTATATTATATGCAAAAAAACTGTAAGATTTAGTAAGAACAAAATAGCTGGGCATCCATTTCTGCAGTTTTAATCAGTGAACTGAGAGACCTGGCTACAACAGACAGGATTAAGTAATATAGTAGTAAAGTTGTGGTGATTTTCTTCCATGCAACATGGATAGATCATCATATTCTCATCCTGAGAAGAATTAAATTGGGATCATTTTGAGTATTGGGGAAATTCACTCCTCTACCCCTTCAGTGAATAATGTTATCAGCAGTTAATTCCAGACTTTCATCTGACAGAACCGTTGTTGAATTTGATGGGGATGGTTGATGGGAATGCTGTTAAGCCAAATTGATTGCTTCTGAAAATTCCACACTTGTAAAGTCTTAGAAAATATTTAATTCAAACACTGTGCCTCTTAAAAATGAAACCACTATGTACAGGGAATGGATTTCAGGCTGTCCATACAGTTATTGTCATTGTTTGTCTGCAATGTGATAGTATCTTGGAGCCAAGCCATAGAGCAGTTTTCCACTGTGCTACTGCAGTGCAAACACAGAAAAAAGGGGAAAAAAAAAACCTACAGAGAGTGGCTGCTGTTTGTGACAAGACTTGATAATAAGGAAAACAATGCATATAAAAAATTTCAAGACAAAACCAAGATTTGATGTTAATTAAGTGAGTGACAACAAAGATAAGTCAGCCTTACTGACAGGACAGAGATCCTGCACTGCAGAAGCAGTAAGAAGAGGGAATATTGAGTGCAGTGGAGAGATGCACATCCAAGCTGACTCTCACAAAAAGAACAAAGTTGGCAAAGATCAAACCGATCATGTTTCCAGTCTAATGTTCTAATAACTGTCAGTGTCAGTCAGAAAGGACTGCTGCTTCAAAGATAGCAAGCTTTCCTATGAGCAGCAAGATGAATATTCATATTGCTTGGCACTGAAGAGAAAAATAATGATTGAAGAACTTTGGAAAGACAATGTGAAGTTAATGAAAAATGCACCTGCAATCAGTTCAAGTTTCAGAACCGTAAAGCAGAATGGTGTGAGGCAAGGGAGTTGTTTATCATGTTGGAAGTAAAACTACACAAAAACCTTTGGGGTTTACTTGATGGATACTCTACCGGACACTTGGAGGCTTTTGGGACACTCCATTAACTTTGCATCCTAAAACTTCCTTGGGAACATATTTTCTCCTGATCACAAACTAATTTTTATCTAGTGAAGGACAACAAATGTGACCAGCATGGCCATTTAGGGAAAAAAAAAATCATGGAAAAACACAAAAATGAAAAGTGGTCATGACAGATGAGTAAGCATTTCACTTGCTGAAAACCAGAAAAACTTCTGCTCCTGCAAAACACAATGAAATTTCATTCTCACAGCAAGTGAGAACTTTATGAAGCTTAATGGGAATGGATCTTCTTTCTCTGATTTTGTTGGAATGTGGTGAAGATTGCTTGAGATTCTCTAAGGTCTACATAGTGTGTACCTATTAGTGATGAAATCTGATCCCGATTAAAGCAACCATGTAATGGTCAGGCTCAGTACCACTGTCAACAAAGGGCGTTGGACTAGAAGAGGAGGTCAGGTTTATTTTTTGTTTTCTTTTATTCTTTTACAAAATATAAATCCTCATGACCTCATATGTTGTGATCATAATACTGTAGTGACAAAAGTTTGGGGTAACAAAGTATTTCTTAGCTTAGCTGCCTATGTTGCTTTTAAAATTTTCTTCCTTGATCTAAATAGATAAGCTGAGGTCCTAGTCCTGCACCCATGCCATAAGCCTCTGCATTCTTCAAGCTCTGACTATGACAAAAATGTGTCAACAAGGTCTGCTTTCTGTTACTTATAAAAATCTCTTAGTCTTGGGGCTCACCTTTGCTTAACAGATCCTCTTGTGTCTGTTGGGACATCTACAGTTTTCTCCACCAAATGCTTGTGACTTCCATAGGTTTACTTTTAGTGTACAGACTGGAAACTGCAATGAAATGTTTTTTAAAAGAACCAACTGTTGCTGAGTTGATTTGCTCTTTGAGGATTCCCTTCAGCTAGGGAAACCCAGCTGTAAGGTGCTTCATGCTGCTTAGCATGATTTTTAAGGAGTATATTTGGTTTATAAAAGACCAGAAAAACACTAAATGACAAAATCTTGCCCCATAGAAGTTTACTGAATCTGGAATTGTATTTCTGGGGGGATAGAAGGTGTTAAATTATGTTTATCTTATGATAAAACCCACACATCCTTATCCATGCAAGAGCTGTCAAAATATGCTCTTCTAAAAGACAGTTGTGAGGGTGGCTAGGAATTGGCCATGAAAGTCTGTTTAAAAATATTTTTAAACACACTGAAATAATTATCTTGCAGAGGAGAAAGAGTCTCAGAATTATTCTACAATTAGCATATTCAGCCTTGCATACAAATGATTTACTTAAGTGTCAACCTGCAGACTAATATAGATATATTTCAGTCAAGAAGAAGGGCAAGGACTCTTTATCACAGTGCTATGAATCTGGACCCTAAAAGAGTTTGGAAAAACAGAGAGCAATTAATTTTGGCCTTCAAGGATTATCAGAAGGCTTCACATAAATTAAGAAGAATGCTGTGGAAGTTAAGAAGGTAGGCAACTGTGCAATGCTGGAATACCAATGACTGTCCTTATTTATTACAAAAGAGAAGGCTCAGTTGTAAGAGGAGAACAATGAATTTCTATAAACATACAAAGCTAAGCATTTGCCATTACTCTTAATTTGTTCATAATGGAAGCAGACAAGATATTCCTTTGTCTTTTGAAAAGAAATACTTTAATAGGGAGAATAACTTGTTTGTTGGTCAATAGCAAAAATGCAGTGCTCTGATAGCAAAAACCGCTAGCACAGCACTGAATTTCCAGGCATCTGATAATTCCAGAGGGAAAAAAATGAAGACATATACAGCTTTAAAACTAACAGCAACTCCATGTTTTTTAAGTTATATTTTTAAAAAAATGCCACTGAAATATTTTTCATTGCAGTTGAACAGAGAGATCCAGACCTGAGCATACACACAACTGGCATTGATTCTGTTAGTTTCCATGCCTTCATCCAAGAGAAACCTAACTCTGAGGTGAATCTTAGGATAATCCTGGTGCTATTACTTGTCCAATTAATGTATTGGGAAATATATGGCTAGAAATCACAGCTGAGACAAGTATGAATCTGATCTTCTAGACTCTATTCCTATTTTGTCTTGATCAGACTTCCTTCAAACAGTGGAGGGGGGGGGAAAGGCATCACTGCATGGAAAGAGAAATGAAAGAACTGGGTAAAGACCAGGCAAATACCCTCTGGATGTCAGTTATCTGGTGTTATGGGATCCCTGAAGAGACACTGAATTATCATCCAGGTTTTGTCTTAAAATTAGTATTAACAATATCATCTTTGCATTGTGGAGCTGAGCTATCGGTCTAAAGAATTTTGGTTTGGATTATTTATTTTAGTCTGAAGCTTATATTCTCACAGCAATACATTCCCCTTGGGGTATTGTTATTTTTGCTAAATGAAGAAGAAACAACATTTCCAATAAGAACATTTCATGACAATGAAGTTCTTTCTTTATGGTGAATTAAACTGCTAAGTGTTCATTTTATGTTCTGATCTCCACGTTACAGAGCAGCACAATTCCAAAAGTTAAGGAGCCAAGCTCTGTAGATTTTGTGCATCACACTGCTCCTAAAACTGATAAATTATCTAGATCATTTTTCACTGGAGCAATGACCACCCAGTTCAGCCTCCTACTACAAACAGAGCCCTCCTCATTGCAGTAGTGTAGGTGAGGAGAGAACTTGAGGCTTCGTTCCAACTCTGAATGCTACAACCAGCACACTGAACAGATAGAGGTACAGGGGTAAGGATAAAGCAGGAGTCAGATCTTGCTGTCATCACTCTTGGAAGTCAGAGACCTTTCTGCTACAATTGAAAATTGTAGAAAACTTCAGAAAACTTCATATTCTTCTCTAGTGTATAAGTTTCTCAGTAAAACTTGTTCTACTGCTTATACCACTGAAGCCTTCTAGAACTGGACTCGACTTTCAAGTCAAGCAGCTTGTAGAAACCAAAGCTCAGTCCCAGAGGAAGAGTCAGAAATAAGGCAAACTCAGTGTTCTCCCAGTTAACATCTGGCTCAATGTTTTCCTTTGTTGTGACTTTTTCCTCCACAAATTTCTCTAGCTGATTTTTGACCTTATGCAAAGAATCACCCTCCCAGAGTATTTACATTATATGGAAAAGAACCTCCTTTTGCTTCTCCTAAACTTGCCTTATCTTTTGGTTATTGTTGCCTCTTCCCTTTTGGAGTGAAACAGAGACAGAGCAGCTGTTAGCTTTCTTCAGTAGTACTTTCTTTGTGCAAGTTATGATTTTATAGACTTCTGTCATATCCCTCATTATCTGAGTCTTTGTGTAACAGTTCTTTGCATGGAAGCTGCACTTTTGAAAACATTTGGCACATTCTCTGTTAATTTTTTGGTTTTCCTAAGTCCTTTTGGGGTGCAACTGAGAACCAAGCTGACACTTTCATAAAACCAGTTTCTTACCACTCAGAGGTCTCTTTCTCAGTGATAAGCAGTTCAGAACCTATTTCTGTATATGTAAAACTTGGCAGTTTTTCCTAGATGTATTGCTTCATATTTACCAGTATTGAATTTCATTTGCCTTTCAATATCACAAATACCTCCTGCATCTCTTCACAGCTGGCTTTCAACTTTAGTGGGGGGGAAAAAAAATAATGAAAGTTTTACCTTGAAAAACTTGGTATCCTGAGAAAACTCTGTCAGCTCACTGTTCATGCCCTTTGCTAGATCAGTTTTGCACATGCTTAGTTTGGCTGCCTGAGGGAATCCCCCAGTGACATCCTGCTGCTGTGAAAAGTGCCCCACTTTATCCCCTATCTTTCAACCACCTCTTTATCTGTGAGAGAACATTCCCTTGCGTCCCATGACAGCACAGTTTCTTAAATGTCTTTGATGAAGGACCTTGTCAGATATCTTTTGGAAGTACAGACAGACTCTATCAGCTCAAACTCCCTTACCCTCATGCTTGTTGTTTTCTTCAAAGAACTCTTAGCAAGGAGCTTTGAGTAGCAGTAGCTTTGAGAGCTGTGTTGACTTTTCCTCAAAATATCATATTCATTCATATATCCAGTAATTCTATTCCTGATAGTAATTTATGCCCATTTGTCCAAGAAGATGTTATCTTTTTAATTTTATTGGTTTTGTACTTTAATTTTACTTAGTGATTTTGGCATCTGCTTTAGATTAACATGGGTAACTTGAAAATGAAATGGTGCAGGCAGTGAAAATAAATCCTTGGTAATGTGCACTGAATTAGAGAGACAAAAAGGAGTCATAGCTGGAGAGATGCAGAGGTGTATGTGCAAAGATATCTTTGTAGAAAATATAACATATTTCTGTCTTCATAGAAGACAGTTTTAAAAGTAATTTAATATGTCCATTTAAAGTTTAGATGTGGAAATGAGCTTATCAGCATTTAAAAAGTAGAGAGAACTACATAAGGAGGTGACGCAGTCTGTCCCTGACACTGTCTTACCTGTCTCTTAAACCACTGAAATAATGAAATTACACTTGAAACTTGTGTTTGAAACTTCTTATTATAGTGATCAATATGTACCACCTGAATGCACACCTCCAGTGGCAGCTCTCTGCTCCCCACTGAAGTCTCCACTCCCATTCCACCACCCTGCTGGGAGGCTTGGTCTTTCATGTCAGCTTCAGCTGATTTAGCTACTCCAAATGCAAGGTTTGTTTCCCTAAATTCACTTCATCCTTCCAAGCTTCCCAAAGTGCATTTCTGCAAGTGCTTCTCTAGACACTTCAATCCAACCTGCTGCAGTCCTAGAGTGGCCATTTGGCAGAGAGCAGATTTACCTCCCCTTTTGTGTTTTCCATCTAAGAAATACCTTTTCATTTTTTTTGAGATAGCAAATCCTCTTGTGCTGCATAAATATCAGAGAGAAAAACTTACCTTTTTTCTTCTACAAACACGAAGTACATTGATGAATTCCATGTTTAAAATGAAATCCAACTGTTTGCATCACAGCTCCAACTCGTGTGAGCAAGCATGTTGCTGGTTTTTCCTATAGTCTTTGATAAGCTTGCAGGGGTTAGTTAGTTTTCTATTAAGCCTTAAAAGTCTATTTCCTGGCCAGAGATATAACTTGAATTGGTACTATGTCTTTCTCCTGTGCCTTTTGTGAGTGTGAGTTTTGGATCAATATGTTTGTAAGCTCACACTTAAATTCTTGGTCCAACTCAGAAAGAAACAGAACTCCTCCACTCACATCACAGCCAAGTGACTATAAATCAGTACAGAGGTGCCTGGCAGCAACCATAAGTGCTACATGCTAGAATGAGAAGGTAGTTCATCTTGACTACTAATGCATCAAGTTCTATCTGTGTGATACGTGCATCAGCCAAATCCATCTGAATCTGCTGTTTGCGTCCTGATGACAAGGCAGAGTGGTTCCCAAAGTCCATCCAGAGCATTCAAACTTTCCTAGAGCAGAAGGACAATGCATGCAGGTGCTAAAGCCTGCATTTGCAATACAGTGAAGCTACCATTTGTGAGAAGTCTTGCATCCCTGGATGCAAGGTTTGCCAGTAGGACATTGAAAATGCATGACGATCACTAGGTAACAGCTCTGCTATTTCTCTGACCTTAGGATAATTTTAAAGCAGATATATTTTTAACACATAACCTAGAGGGTTATCTGGCTGTTACCTGATTATAGCAAGCTGGATTTATTTCTTGTATACTCTGAAGTAAGGTGGGATATCAGAGATGAGTAGCATCCACTAGGTCTGATGTGGGAGGGGACTGTGGTCTCCAGGGAGTATATCAGCATATGCTTCTGCTTAAACACTTCAGCAAATCTACTGAGCCCTCCACATTTAAGCATTACCTCTGACTCCAGGCAGTGGAGCTTACTGTATAGGGATCCCAGCAGGCATGAGTAAACTGGGATTAGTTACGCATGTAAGTGGTGTGCTGAAGCAGGACCTACAGAACCATGAGTGCCTTGAAGTCCATGGAATTGCCCTGGTATTAAAATGGAGTAAATAAGAGACCATCATCTTTGGACACCTCCAGGTGTGCTTTCCACATCTCTAATCCAGAGTTTGTAATTAACTTTTTGTTGAGGTTCTGCAAAGGGTGGAATAGAGCACTCAATCTGAGCACATTTAGAAATCCAGAAGGAGCTTTCAGTCTTCTGCTCTCTTCCTTTCGTTACACTTCTATAAAGCCTTATAGTTATTTTTATACAATGTTCCGAATTTTGAAGTCCTTGGTGAGCTTTAATAAACTTAGCTGTGTGACCCCTTCAAGAGACAAGCAAATATAATGCAATTTGTCCTTTTCACATAGACTGGAAGTTAGGTATGGAAAGGTGTAAGGAGTGTGGATACCACTGCCTTCCAGGATGTGGTGTTGCGAGTCTCAGTTTTGCTGCTATCCCCTCACCCTACTTTGGGAGTGGGTCTGCAGCAGATCTCTGCTGAAAGCCTTATACCACAGACTCAGGAGCTGGGATATCATCTTAATGCTAGTCACCTTTGCATGTTTACTTCTCTGGTTTCATTTAACATCACCCACATCATTAGTCTGACCAGACTGGATTTAAGTTTGGTTTGTTTTCCTTTTCCTTTCCATTAATTTTTATGACAGTAGCACTCATGCATTCTTCCTCGAGGGAAAAAAGGAAAATAAAAATTTGATGGAACTAAGGAGAGTCAATGTGTGCTTTAAACAACAACAGCAAAAAAGACTATGCTTATATCTCAGAAAAAAATACTTTCAGTAGAAAGAATATCCATTGCCTAAGAGTAATTAACTTGGGTTTCTGTTCTAAGATCCCTGTGTACATAACAGCAGTATGTGTGTGTTTTTATATGGACATAAACAAGACATTTTCAAAACAAGGATGGTGAAACACTAACAGAGGCTGCCCAGGGAGTTGGTAGAAGCCCCATCGCTGGAAACATTGAAGGTCAGGTTGGATGGTGTTCTGAGCAACCTGTTCTAGTTAAAGATATCCCTGCTCACTGCAGGAGGGTTGGACTAGATGACCTCTAAAGGTCCATTCCAACCCAAACCATTCTGTGATTCTATGACATGCAGATTGTCTCTATATAAAAATCAGGAAGCCAAACTCTAGTATCTGTGCATCTATTGCATGTTTTTATGCATAGCATAGATAATATAAAGCATTTATTTACACATAGCTACACAGAGATTTGGGCTGTAATCCTTCTTTTCTACCACAAAGATAAATTACCAGATTTCTAAAATAAAATAGAGTGAGATTGAATTTACAGGAAATTCCTGCTGGCATGAGTGAGAAGCCCAACCCTGGAACACAGCAGCTCACATTGACTTTGCTGTGGCAGAACTACCATGCTAAGCAGCTAATTTAAACACAGTCACAAGAAGGGTGCTGTCATCTGTTGCACTTATTTTTTGCACTAGTTGAACATCTTTGCACTACAAATTGGGCTGTATGATAGAGGTACACTTGTGTGATGAGCTGAAGTCTGATGAAGCTGAAATGGTCCTCTGCACAAGCAGGGAAAACTGAATGAGCTTCTCAGCTTTCTGAGTTATATTTGGCTCTTTCTAATGAAAACTAAAGTTAGATGCTTGCTCCTGAAGTTAACATTTCTATCTCTGCTTAATATGCTCTCTCATCTTCCCTTCCTTAACATGATTGATTGCTGTGTTCTGAAAACAGCAACAGAGCTCTTTGGCAGCTTGAGATCTTGAATTGTGCTGTAGTGGCAGGAACAGTTGGCAAGGGTTTCTGAAAGGTTAATCCACTGAGGATTTATGGTTTTGTGTTAGAGAGAGAGCAAACATTATTTGTGTTGTCATGCTATAAAACTATAATCTGACATTGATGGTTATTTTGATGTTGCTTATATTTCAATGAATGGGAATTACATAATGGTAACTTTCCTATGCAGATCTTAAAGCAGCTTAGAAGATACAGTGAAACCCTTTCTGCCAGGGGTAAGGAGAGAGGGACAGTCAAGGACAAACAGCAATCAAAGGATATTGGGATCCCTTGTGCTGCTCTCTGATGTGCTCTTCTAGCTCTCTCTGTCCCTTCTTCTAAGCCATTAAATGTTATTTCACCTGGCCAGAACCAGAGAACCTATTTCAAATATGTTTTCTTTCTTTGATCTCTGTGTGTTTATCACTGTGGCTTCAGACAGCTCTCTCATTCTTAAAAGGCCTGGCGTGTTTTGCAGGGTGCATATTAGCTCCTTTATTTAAATTCCACATCTTCTGTAGCACACTTCAGGCTTCAGGAAGATAGAGTCAAAGTCAGGAGGAGTTTTTAGCAGGTGATGCAATACTAAAAACCAAACAAGCAAGCACTTTAATACAAGGGAATTATTTCCCATGTTATTAACACTTAAAGGAATACTTTGAATAGGGGATCACCAGTGCCAGGAGAAGGAGACAGTACAGAATTGGGCATTTAGATAAATATCAAGAGTGTATTTAGTAAACATATCTTCAAAGAAAAGTAAATGTCCAGCATGCTGTTGGCAATGACTGCTAACCAGTGACCCAGGAAGCCTCTAACCATATTTCACAATTATTCCATTTTGAACACATTACTGAACAAAGTAGATGAGCATTCTGTTGACAGTGTGTCAGACAAAAAAAAATAGGTTAAAAAAAAAAAGTAAGCGAGGAGTCAGAGATGTCAAACAAAATAAGAAAAAATAGAGAAAAAGTGAGAGGTTGGACAGAAATTAATTTTCTTTGATAATAAAGCAGTTCCCTTCAACCTTTGCTCTGAAGACTCAGCTGGTTCTTATTTAGTCTGAACAAGTTTGCTTTTTTCTAATTAAGGACATTCTTGGCTGTAAAGCCAGTGGGGATGGTTTTGCAATCTATGCTTGAAATTTAAGTTGAACAGCTTACCTCTGGGAAGGAGGGCAAACACAAAATTCAGTGAACTTAATGTGACAGACAATAAAGGCAACATGCAAGATAACAGTATTAAAATTTGATAGCTTAATATAAGTAAGAGGGTTCTGGTCATTTTGTAGGAAAGCAACAGTTACAATTTCAGCTTCTGATCTTAGTTCCCAAGCTCTGCCTGTGAGGGGCGAGTTCACATCTGTGCAGCAAAATGGTGAGGACCTTATCAGAGGACTCATTCAGATTTCAGTGCCCACCTCTTGGAAAGGGAATATCTGTGGATGTACACATACCTCTGAGAGACTGGCTTCCTTCAGTTTTCCGTGCACAGCCACAAGACAATATTTCATTCAACAGCATATTTTTATTGCTGGCCACAGTTCTTTCTAATTCAAACTCTCAGGACAGTGATCTTCAAATTAGCTCTATGTTAAAGCTTAATATATGTGATATTAAAGCTTAATATGTATGTTAAAGCTTAATATATGTGCTCTGGAGCTATGAATTGGATAGATATTCCAGACTTTCAACTCTACAGGGCTAAATACTATAATCTTCTACATTCAGCTGGGAATTATTGGGCACTTGCTTACTTTGGATAAAATGCACTATCTTTCATGGCAAAGCAAGATTCTAGGTCTCATCTCCTTGTTCCTGTCAATATCAGGCAGAGTATATGTTGATTTCTTCA
Organism: Indicator indicator; assembly: GCF_027791375.1. NCBI lineage: Eukaryota > Metazoa > Chordata > Aves > Piciformes > Indicatoridae > Indicator > Indicator indicator. The sequence goes on from NC_072031.1 coordinate 2,617,038, forward strand.
CCCATACTTCAGAAACCACATGGGTTTTATCTTCTGCCAGGAGGGGTTTGGTCTCTTCTCCCAGGCAACCAGCACCAGAACAAGAGGGGACAGTCTCAAGCTGTGCCAGGGGAGGTTTAGGCTGGAGGTGAGGAGAAAGTTCTTCACAGAGAGAGTGGTTGGCCATTGGAATGTGCTGCCCAGGGGGGTGGTGGAGTCACCATCCCTGGAGGTGTTCAAGAGGGGATTGGACGTGGCACTTGGTGCCATGGTTTAGATAGTCATGAGGTTTAGGGTGACAGGTTGGACTCGATGATCTTTGAGGTCTCTTCCAACCGTCTTGATTCTATGATTCTCAAAAGTGAACATGGAAAGGAACTGCTATAATGATGAAAGATGGTGAGAATTCTTGTGTAATTGACCTGGATTAGGGGGGGGAAAAAAACGTATGGGAATTTTACTGAAAAGCAATAGGGGGCTGAGGAGGAGCTGGGCAAGAAGTCCATTTCCTTCTTGGCTCTGAGAAAAGAGTTCAAACAACAATATTTGGAAAGCAGTCGCTATTAGCATTTGGATATTTGACGGTTACCACAGAAATGCCATATTCTAAGCATATGGAACAATTGCAGCCTACTGGGTTGATATGTTGGCAAACATTGACTTCTTAATGGCAACTGCTGTGCAAGTGACAAAAATGCTTCTGTGCCTTCTGGTGTGAGGAAACTGTTTAAGCAACAGATTCTTGGCATGGTTCAGTGTGTCTGTAGGAGCCAGTCCTGCACTCGGCAGCAATGGATGTGGCTGGGGAATGAAAAACACCTTCCACTTGGGAGTGAAACACATGGGTTCCTCAGCAGGAAACAACATGACCTGAGCCTGTTGCAGAGGTGTGGACTTGGAGTCCATTGCTCAGACTGCAATCCATAGAAAACATCACAGTAAGTGTAAGACCACACCTGACTGTTTCACTCTGCTGTGTGGTATCTAGTGTGCAATTATTTGCAAGTGCCAAAATGGTGGCAGTTAGCATTCCAGTGTTGAAGCCACCAACCACTACTTTATTCCTGAGATGTATCTGTTCTTCAAGCTCTTTTGAGCTTCTTCTTATCTTTCTGCCCAAGCTGTTTGTCTCAAGAACTTTAGATTTCAAAGGACTTCTAACAACACAGTGTTTTGCATCATTTCTCTAGGTTTATCTTCAGCCTAAGGGAGAGAAATGAGAATTTATGTTCTTACTTTTCAAATGGAGAACAGAAGCACCAAAAGACCCAATAGTCTTGTCAGAGCTCAAGGAGGAAAAATGTAGCAAAGTAGCTCCAGTTTTCAGAGGCTTCCAGCTATTGCAGGTACCTAGTTGCCCTTCAGTGTTTGTCAGAAGTGCTTCCTTTCTCCTTCAGCTCCTCCTCACTTTCTTTGCATGCAGTTGATGCTCTGGATGATATTTGCTATCCAGGTTTCCTTTTTCCAGCTAACCTTGGAAAACTGTCCTGGAACCTAGACATGGCTTTAAATTTTTCATACTTGAAAATCACATGACCTGCAAAACTCTGTCAAATAAGAAAGCTGCTTGTGCTCCTGATCCTTAATTTATTTGTATAAATGAATTGAAAGAATCTGAATGTGCAAAAGGAGAAGATGGATATCTTTTGTAAAGTGATGGTACTCTTAGGTTGAGATAATTAGCCCCAGAGGAGTCATTTCCCATCTGTAAACAGAAAGGGCCATACTAGTTGTCTTAAAATAGCTTTGAATGTTCATAAAGAGCAGCTTGAACTTTCTGGTTTGGTTATAAGATACACAATGCCCTCTAGTTCTTATTCATGGTAGTATCATCATTTTATAAGTGAAATTCTGACAAGTACAGCTACAGTAAAATCTGTAGAGTCCAATAATATTATTGGATAGTAGTTATTTAGAGATCATTTAATTTGATTTAGTTGAAATGATTTTGAGAGGCTGGATGTATCAATTAAAATGTGGAAGCTACAGTAATCTTTCTCTAGATTTAAAACTCAGGTACACTGAACTCTTGACCTCATTGTTTCCTGCCTCCATACAACTCAGAGATGCTTGCAGCTTAAATTGAAATTGCCCTTCTACGTAATTAACTTCTGCCTGCAAAAATTTTGTCCCTTTGTAGGGAAGTTCAGTAGCAGAGCTTTAATGTCATGTTGTGGTTTAATCTCAGAGAAGCAATTACTGTTGCTTGGTTACTGGTGCCATCCGTAGCTCATTTTCAAACCAAAACCCAAGCTAGAAGCACATAGTTTTAGGTTTAAGTCTTAACAGAAAGTGCAAGTGAGGGTTAAGTCTGATTTGTTCGTGTGAACTTTTTTGTCTGAGTCTTGGTGGGCTTATGTTTCTGTACAGATACAGGAAATATTTTGCTGCAGTGGGCTGCAGTTTGGTATTTTTTCCTGATATGTTCTTGTAAAATCCAGGGGATGTTTGTCAATAAGATGAATTGCTGATAACTACAAGGGTTCCAGAGCTGACCAGAAGCCTGAGAGCTTTGAGTTCAAACAAAAACTAAACTTCATTAGGAAAGCATATGAAACAAAGTTCATGGCAAAGACAGCTGATAAGTTTGTGAGCAGCAACTGATGGCTTCAGCTCCCTGTCCTGCCAGTGGTAACAAGAGTTCAAAGTACTTGTGGTGTGAATTTCAGCAACAGGGACAGAGGATCTGCTGGTCTTGAACTGGAACAAAGGAAACATCCAACTGACATCATTGGAAATGTTGACTAAGGATTATATGCCAAATATTGAAATCCTTAGTCATAGTGAAGATAACGGTAATTTCCTGCTTGAAGGCCCACCTTAAAAACTCCAGATTTGTTCTTTCATTAATTAGAAGGACATTGAGATTGCCATTGTGTATTTGATTCAAATGTTGGTTTGTGCAGACACCTCTCCTTTCAAATAGAAGCATTCAGTAGCTCAAATCTTGAACTGGAACTCGATCAGCAAATAGAAGGCATAGTGGGAAACTTACACTGCTGCTTTTGAGTGGAGCATGAAAATGAGGTAGACAACCACAGTTATTCTATGCCACTCTCATTAATTCATCTTCAACACATATTTCATGTGCAGTAGTGCTCTCCCTGTTGTATACTTGTCAGTCTTCCCTTGTGTAAGTGAATAGGTTAACCGGGCTTTCGCTGTTTTGCTGGTTGTAAGTCTCCCTGTCTTTAGATAGAAAACTCATGAATGCTGCAGATTTATAACCAAAGTGATTCCTGTATTCTGAAACTGTAAATTATGCCTCACTTCACAACCTCTCTCCTTTCACAGAAGACAATTTTAATACTAGGGGAATAAAGTGTTTCCCTCATGAATAAGGATATAATAAGACCATCAGTAAACTATGGAAAAACACAAGCTCTGAGCATCGTGCATATGATGAACAAGGCTTGAAAACAGAGCAAATTGAGGCTTATTGCTGAAACTGAAGATGAATTGCATCCTTTCAACTGCCATTGTAGAATGAAGTTCAAACTTCTCTCAAAGCTGAAATATTAAACATGATATTTTTCTTTTTGCTACAGATTTTCTTTTTCTTTTTTCCAGCTGCATTTGTCACGATATTTAAACTCATGCATGGATTTGCAGATCCTTGTAAACAGAAAGTACTGTGCACTTTCATTTTGTTTACTGTTTTAAGGTTCTGGATTTTCTTTGTTTTCTGGTTCTTATAAGGGCTTGATTTGAGAGTCTAAAACTGAGAACCTAGTATTGTACCAGAGTATACAAGTGCTGCTGAAATCCATGTGTTGATGAGAAGCTTCCTGCATACAGTATTACATTTATCCAAGTGCTGAAAATATCTATAGTGAATGAAAAACATGGGATTGTAAGACCAGTTCACAAAAAGCTTCTTTGTGGAAAATTTATACACACACTTGACTGTCTTAATTGTCCAGATATATGCTGTCCTTTAAAAAGCACTGCACTGAAAATACACCCAAACCAAAAACAGTTTGGAAAATGGGAGGACAGAGGGTTGAGTAACTGGCCTGGAGCTCTCTTTTAGGAGGCACACCCATCTCAGGATATGGTTTTGAATTTGTCTGCAGCAGTGACCAGTTTCGTTGGTGTTTTCCTGTTATCAGTCCAGAGGAGCTTTAGCTCAGGTCTGTGTAATTAAAACAGAGACCTGATGTCATGCTGGGGAAACGCTCAAGAGTTATAGCTTAAAAATGAAACTTAGATCTGCCAAAAGCAGCTGGAGAGCCTTTTAGAGCAAATTAACTGCAAAGGTGCAACTCTGGCCCCATCCCATCACCGTTGAGCAGCCACTGGAAGCAGAGATCCAGCATCAGGCAGCTGCAGCGCGGGGCTGGTACCGCAGCTGCCCACCCGGCCCGGCACGGGCGATGTAACATTTACTCCAGGTTTGCCCCCTGCCCCCCGACCAGCTGACTGATGAGTTAAAGTTGGCATGTGAAGCACCCAGATGTCCAGCTCCAGGAGGAGTCTCTTCAGTAGAATCATCTCCTTGACAACTCATTTTTCTTTGTCTGTTTCTTGGCTTTGTAGCAGGGACCTGCCTATGTGTCTGGTGCAGGCTTTGACTGCTGCAACTCTGCTTGATCCTCCTTGATGTATTTTATTTTCCCTTAAGCTTATTAGGGGTGCTGTTGCCTACCATATAGGTCTTGGGAGGAAGGAGTGGGTTATGAATGATGTACCTGAAGTGAGGAGAAAGATGTTGTCCTTTTCAGGATGAATTTCTGTGATTTTTTTTTATGTGAGTATCTATAGAAACACCTCTATTGCCATGTGTGGAGGAAGTGAAACGTGGAAAAGTAACCTTGTTATCCCTGTGTACATAAAACACAGGAGTTTTATTACACTGCAACACCAGGTAGCTGACAGCAACAGATTCATCCAGGTGAGCAGAGTCCTGCACTGGAGGGACCCCAAGGAAGTGATTAGAGAGTCAGGCAAGTCAAAGCGGAAGCACCTCCAGAGAGTTTTATCCTCTAAGATGAGTGCTGGGTACTTTCCAAAGCAATAGAGTGGTTGCATTTTGTCTCAAACTGTTCGCCTGAAGCTACTAATTGCATTTAGAAATAGTCATCCCGTGTGGCGTTGTGTACCGATAGTTGACAGAGTACCTCTCTCTCTCTGAAATAATAGCAGTTCTTGCACTTTCCTCTGTCAGTAACCGAGCTTTTACTCTTCATACCTATTGCCATGGCCAGAACATGATCTGCACATTTCTCTCTCCTGTGTATACAACTTTGTGTGACAGTCCTACCTTACTCTATCTCCTGGTGAAAGCACTTCGAGTCCAAAGGCATTGATGGGATATTGCATTAATTTCTGTGTTGTAGTGATAATTTGTATATTGATGTTAATTGGAGTTTATCTAGGTGTGTTTAAAATTGGAGATTCCAATGACAGAGGCAGTTTTTTTAATGATAGAAAATCTTTTTCTTCACAAACACAATGTATTTAGGAAAATAGAACGATACACTGAAAGCCTGAATTCTGTCTGCAGTTTAACCCTTTTATCTGTACCCAAGAAAGACAGTTCTTTTGGGTGAGAAGGTCAGACTGCCCTTCAGGTCATGGCATGCCTCTGCCTTACTGACTTGTTTGATCTCATCTTCCTCTGATGTTCCTTAGGCATCTGCTAAAGATCCACTTGGTACACTTAAGTGTCAGAATGGTCTGTTTAGACAGAAGGTAACCTAACAAGGGAGCATTCTCATATATTATTCTTTGTCAACACAGACACTGAGAAAAAGCTTATTTACAAATTTGTGGTGTACAATTATGATACATCCAACCTGTGAATGATGGTGCCAGTCAGACTAGTATGCTGTGTCCTTGAGACTGAGCCATCTCCTTGCCTCGCTAATCATTTTGACTGCTTGTCTCTAAGCTGAACTGATTCGAATCCAGGGTTTTTTTTAAATAGACAGTTAAATCCCCAGAAGCAGTGGAGAGCATAAAAGTCTTTCTAATAGTCCTTTAATATCAAAGCCATGTAGGTTCTGTGCTTCTCAGCTGCATTGCAAACATGTCCCACTGGTAAAACTGCACACTAGCTCTTCTCTCTAGGCAGTCTTTCAAGCCTTCACCTTCTCTCCTTGCACTAAATGTCTCACCCTTTCAGTACGACTTCAGGATTACTTGCAGTGCTCTTGCCTTGCCTACTCACTACTGCTCGTTGCTGTGCCAGAGTGTGCAATTGTGTAAATGAGTTGGTAAACCATGACACACTCCTGAAGGCTCTCCTGTGCCTCCTCAGGAAGGGGCCCAGACTGAAGCAGACAACACATGGGCACATTGCATGTTTTCTGCTGTGCCTTGTGCACAGCTATGGGAGGCACAAGGCGACTCTTCTTTGGGAAGTGCAGTTCTGCTGCGGCCTGAGGAAATACACAGTCCTGCAGAAACAAACATATTTCTCCTGGCACCAACAGAAAGCAGATGTTAACCTGATCAATTATCGATGAGGCAGAAGGACAATATGCAAATTGTAAAAGACTACAAGCAGCATCTTGTATGTGGTGAAAAATAGAAAAGGAGAAGGAGGTTTGGTATATGAAACAGAAATGAAAAAGTGTACAGGCATATGAGGCTCTCTGTGTTTCAGGATATATTTCTGCAAAACAGCAAATGAGCCACAATTCTCTATTAAAACTGAAATGTATTTTGCTGGCTTTACTCAGCCCACTAATTGCCCATGAAAATTCAGGTCTGGTATTTGACACATTAATTACTCAAAAAACATTTACACTAGGGTTTGCAGAAAGGAACAAAGAGAAAATGTAACTGAGAGAATAAAAAGCTGGAAAGTGAGGGGAGGAGGGTTTTAAGACAAATCTTTTGATGCATTAATCACACAATATTCTCTGGGGCCAAACGCTGACCACTGTAATGCGTTGTGGAAGTGAGCAAATGCCTGTTAGCTAGACCAAAACAGCATGAGGAACAGGAGCTACCCAGCAGGCATGGGCACTGGTTACACCCACCCCACACCCCCACCCACCCCACACCTGCTCAAGCAGTGCTGAAAACATTCAGGAGCAGGGTGAGAGGAAGATCTTCATGAAGTTTCCACTCAGCCATCGCACTTCTCTAGGGATGCAAGGAGTAGCCAATGCTGTGGCATGTTCCCACCTCTGCATGAGCATTTGGTGTCCCTGGCTGTCCTCTGCAGAATTGTGTCTTGGCAATATTGACTTTTTTAATGTGATCGCTGGTATCAAAGCGTCGCTTGCAACGTCACATGCAGCTCTTCTGAGATCACATACAGTGGTGGAGGAACTAGAAGAGAGTGGGTGGTTGATCTAGAAGAAAGAGAACATGAATGATGTGCTGGTGATTACACCTCATTACAGATTGCAGAACAAATGCCATTTACATAGGAGTAAATAAGAGCTTTGAGGAAATTTGGTCTTTCTGAAGCCTCTGAGGAACAAAAGTGAATTTATTTATTTATTTTCTCCCAGGTTCCATTGATTATGGTGTGTAGACTATTTATACTGTATGCCAGAAGGGAGGGAGGAAGCTTGTTTGCTGTGAGGAGAATTAAGGCATGAGTTACTATTGAAATTAGTGCTCTTTATCGACTCCATCCAGCCATCTCCAGTCATTACAGTTTTACAGAAATGTTAAACTATTTTAAAACTTACATTTCCCCTTTAAAACTAGATTACTTTTGTGCTTTCTCTAGCAGTAGTGCCACCCTAAGGCAAGCAAGTTACAGTAGAGCAAATACATAAACAACAATCAAGGCATAATGACTAGATGGGAATAACACTTTCTAATGCTGCTTCTCCCAACCCAGCTCTGTGTGTACTGTAATGGAAACTCTCTCCTGCTATTTGCAATCGACTTCTTCAAGCAGATGTCAGATATGCTTGAGCAGTTGGGATTGTCTGGTTCACTGCTCATGCAGTTCAATCCAAAGCTCTTTTATTCTTTTTTCTTAAATTAAGAAAAATCATTTTAAGGGATAGATAGGAAACTCTGAATGAAATAAAACATATGAATATATTCCTCCTGTTATCTGTAGCTTTTACTGAAACTTGAAATCTCATTTTGGATTCCAAGATTCACTTCCCTCATTTTCCTGTTACTACCTAATGTTTCTGTCTCAGCCATGAACATTAATTTAAATTATTATGTGTTTTCCATGGAATGACACAACCAAATTTATCCTGGGCAAGAAAGACTGTTGTCCCCTGAACTCCACCTTACAAAACATGTATTTTGCTTTGCTTTCAGACAGCTTTTCCAAATTGGGGATGCATAGCCCGTTGGAGAGTAGGTTCTGAGATTTTTCAGATTTATTCATCACAAATCACCCTGTTCCTGTTCATCTTTTGATATTTTTCATTAGAAAGAATTCACACTGTGCAAGTTCAAAAAAAAAAAAAAAAAAAAGGCAGAAATTACCATAAAGGGTTTCAAATAATGTGAGCTTTCAGATACCTCTAGATACCATCAGCTCAAGAGGTGCTCTCAGACATGTAGACAGTTAAATTTTTATTGCAAAATTCAAAAACTATCATTACTGTAAAATATTGGAGTGTGTACTTTTAGTCCCATTTATTTCTATTGTTCTAGTAGCTTAAAGCCCTAATCAAACACCAGCACACCACTTGGCAAGACATTGTACAATAGCAAGGGAAAAAAATTTTTCCTGTTCTCAAAGAACGTCAAATCTGCATCTTAAGGGAGAAATAGAGGAAAGCAAGAAAAAAAAATCTAAATATTAAGAGCCATGCAGTGGTATCAGGGCACCAACAAACTACAGTGGGATTCGGTTTGTTTGTGTGCTTGTTTTTGATTCTAAGGGATATTTAGAAATGTTTTCAAGAGCTAACTTTGTGAATGTTTGGAAGGCAACAGAACTGATGATAAGCTTTCTTGGATAGAAGTAACAGATTAGATATTGGAGACATCTGCTAGCATCACCAATGACACCTTTCCAGACTTTATTAGACAGAGGTGACCTAGTTTGGCCAGATTTCCAAGACTGGTACTCAGTAGTAGAGGATTACATGGCTTAATTACAAGTTAGTTTTCAGAGACTGAGTTTCCTAAGCCTACCTAAGCAGTATGCAGGACTGGGTCTTGGTTTATGTGTTACCAGGAACAGACTGAGGATGGAGCCTGGATGGAGAGTGGTGCTTACTGCAGAATAAGAAAGTCAGGGTCAGTCTGCTCTGCTTCAAGTCCGTGGTCCTAATCCTGTCCCACCATGTACCATATGCTGGATCTCTCTGCATGGGGCTCAGACCTTCCAGTGCTCTTACCTAGGTAGAATAAACAAATTAACCATGCCTGGTTTTCTACCTTATCATTCTTGTGCCCTCCAGAACTGCTTGCTCTACCTGCAACAAGCACCGACCTGCCAGATGGAAGTTCCCCTTGGTGAGGGGTCACAGTGCAGGCCTGGCATCTTTCATGCCTGTGTGGCATGAGCTTGGTGGGTGGAGGAAAACACTGGGAAAACCAGTCAATTATTGACTGTCTTTCCAGAGAGGTCAAATTCTTTGTTGTTCACAGCTGCCATTGCCTATTATTCTGGATGTGGTATGCAGATGTGGGACTGGGGAAGGGACCCATTGCTTTCCTGATCTATATTTTTCAGTGGGTGAAAAAACTTTAGTTTCCTGGGATATCAGTCACAGACTAACAATCACTTCAAAAAAATCAGCTAAACATTGTGATCAGTCTAGCCCAGAGTTTTCAGATGATGGGTTTTCACCTCATAAAGGCACATGAAAGAAGCTCAATCTCTTGGTTCTTCATTTTGCTCTTAAATTTCCATCCCCAGCACAGTCAGATATAATCGCAATGCCAATACTGGTAATTTATCATTAAAGTTACAAACATCCCTTTGACATTGATAGAGAAAAAGAGTGTCAGAGCCTATCAGTGTGCTGAGCAAGAGTCCTTACAGAGAGAGCCAGTGCAGAGGCTTTCCTCCATTAGGCATTGCAGTGCAGTAACTCGGACTTGACTTTCTTGCACTTCTAGTCAGAAGCACTTTCTGTGAGTGAGAGTGGAAGTGTTCACCTGGTGTGTGTTGTATCTGTGACAGGAATGCTCCAAGCAGTAAGCCAAACAATTCCAAAATAAATTGTCACTCACAGAAACTGAGAACTGCAGAAGGGCATCAAATCTTCCCAGAAATGTGAAGATGTGCTCTGTTCAGAGACTACCTCCCACCTTCTGTTTGTCCTCTGTAGCAAGTTGTTTAAAAGACCTAACAAGACCTTTGGATATACTTGGGCATAACCCGTGACAAAATAATTTTCTCTCTTTTTTTCACTTTTTCAGTTTCCAGAAAATATTCTTGTTAAAAATGAGCTTTATTTCACTGCTGGGAGTGCAATGGTTGCTTCATAAACCCTTATCTAACAGTATTTTATATAACAAATGAAACCAAGGCATGTTCAAAGGCAGTAGAGGAACCCAAGAAAATGTGCAGCTGGACCTAGTGAGATGTAGAGGGAGACTGCCTATAATTTATTTTGCAGTGTAATTGCTGTCTGATAGTCTCCAAGGATCTATGTGTACTTTGATCTCTACAGAGTTATTTGAGAGCCAAACCTAATGCTGCACATATATATGCAAATAGATATAAACTTTAATGTTCAGGGGCATTGTGTCATTCACAAAATATAATGAGCCAAATTATCCTTTTCTTACATTGTGAGGCCAAAATTCAGCAAAGCATAGCAGCACTCACTTAACTTTCATTCTGAAGGCAATGACACTTAGATGCATGCTTAAAAGCTTTGCTGAATCAGACTGAACTTAAGCATTTGCTTACACTGAGGTGTGCACTGAAGAGAGGGCTTTATTTGGAACTTAAAATAATGTTCTGCTCAGACTAATGGAAACCACAGTATTTCTTTCTGTCTGAAAAAGAACTGTTGGGAAGGGGAGGAAATCTAGTTTGCTCCTCAGACAAGCCCATTTTACAAAACATCAAAATGGACCTTACAACTCTATAAAGTGTGTGCCACTCTTTGAGGGCCCTGGGGCACAGTGAGCCAGGCTTGCGTGTAGGGAGCAGTGAGGCAGTTGTTTGGGCTGGAATGATCATGAACTTGCTTTCCTTTTTGACAACAGCAGTTCTTTTTAATTAAGCTACAATATTGTCAAAGGACTTAAGGGACAAGCAGGACACATGGCAGCAGTATGCTCTTGCAGCAGAGAAGGCCAGCAACATCCTGGGCTGAATTAGCAGGAGTGGAGCCAGCAGGTCAAGGGAAGTGATCCTTACCCTTTGTTTGGCATTGGTGAGAGTACATCTGGAGCCATGTGTGCTGTTGTGGGTACAAAAAAGACATTGACAAAATGGAACAAGCCCAGTGGAGGGTTACTGAGGTGGGCAGGGGTTGCTGCACATGAGGTGCAAGGACAGGCTGAGAGAGACATTTGCTGAGCCCAGAGAAGAGGTCAGTTAGTGTTTTACTGTGATCTATAGTTGTCTAATGGGAGGATAAGGAGAAGACGAGACCAGGATCCTCTCAGGTGCAGTGGAAGGTCAAGAGGCATTAAGGAGGACATAGGAAATGTTTTCCAGATATACCCTGTGTAAGTGATCAGTGAGGGCTTCAGGCAGGCCATGGGCTCTCCATCCTTGGTGATATCCCGAACTGAACCTAGCACAGGCCTGAGAAATCTGCTCTACTTACACTTGCTTTGAGCAAGGAGTTGAACTGGAGACCAATCCCTTCTGATCAATGTTTTTCTGTGGAGAAACATTTGTTTGTTTGTTTGTTTTTTCTGAAAAGCACCCTTGCAGCCTCCCTTTTCTTTTATCTTCTTTAGCAGTGTTAAATCTGCTTGAGTTGCACACATTAACCACAAGTCAGCATTTTCATCACTCTCTTTCTCTTTAAATGAAGTCTTCCAACCTGGAGCCATTTGGTGAGAGAGGAAAAGTAATTATGCACCAAGCTCTTGTCGACTGCAGATTTCCCGCTCATTTTTATGTACCTAGTCATAATCTAACTCTCATAAAATTTAAGCACTGCTGCATTGCAAGCATTTCCATTTTGCTTGGTGATTTTTTTCTTTTTTTTTTTTTTCCTTTAATACCATGGTACCAATTTACTTGGAGGAAAAAAAAAAAGCCAGATCTCTTTTTATGGACAGCATGTCTAATTCTCACTATTTTTATTTTTTTTATGATAACATGTCTAAATTCTGTCTTGATACTCTCGGAAATAGTAAATTGGGTGGAAAAAGTCACTGGGTTTTCTTTTATTATCAGTTAGATTATTATTCATCTGCTGACTTAAAAGTTAATGTCACCCCCTGAAACTCCTTGTTCAGGCAAACTGAATTATTTCTGACAAGGATTCATTTGTGCTAGTCCTGTGCATTGAGCAGTCATTGAAAGAATATGTAGATTTAGCTACTTCTTTTAACATAGGTGGGGTGATGAAAGCCCCTCTTACTTGTGCACCTCAGAAATCCAGAAGTAATTAGGGTACCTAGCCTTGATTTGAGTTTGGAAAAGCTGAGTGCTTGTGTGTGCTACTCAGAGAAATGATCTGTAAACGAATGAACACAGCTCCATTGGTATTCAGCATTACTGCTGCCATGGAGCGGAGCAAAGGAGAAAACAAAAATATGGAAATGAGAAGGGGAGGTAATGTGAGAGACGTGAGAAGGACAAAATCCTTCTGAGCAGCAAAGAGCAAGGACATTTTCTTTCCATTGCTTTCTTCCCTCTGCAGTAGAACAGTCACTATGCTTTGTTGAGCTATACTCATTAAAACAACCTCAGTGAAGACCAATTCACTTTTTAATTAAAACTCATGTATGTCCTGAAATGTAGACATTTTATCAAACTCTAGATGGAAGGCTTACTTTCAGGAGAGTTCCAAATCCAATCTGTAAGCTAAAGAAATGGGGCTGATTATACAAAGTTGTCCCCCCACTTTGAACCCAGACTCATCCTTCTTCTCTTCTAATACAAGACTGAGGCATGCTTAACAATAAACTCTCCCTCTGGATCAGGTTGCCACTTCATTAACTCAGCTTGAGACTGAATCTTTATGTGTTTGTGCAACACTTTGCCACATTTAAGTATCCTTAGAAAGAAATTTCTAGTCAAGGTATAAGCAATTTCTTTTAGTGCTCCAATGAAAGTTCTAAATACACTGCCTGGCAGAAGAGGTCAGGATTATAACTGCTGGTTCACAAAGCAAAAGAGGAAACTAAAACAGAGAAACGACTGGGCTGTCACCAGACAAGTCAGGGAGAAAACCTAAGGCTGCACCTATGCAGGCACATCCAAGATTTTTGAAGTTCACTTTTAATTTTACCCACATTTGTGCCTATCTAATTTGCTGAGCTGCATGCCTGTCTGCTGACTTACAGCTTTTTACTGCTACCATCAACTTTGTGAATACACCCACTGCTAAACTCAGTCCAGCTCGTGACTAATGAGGTAATAAAGAAGCCTCCACCACTTTTAGACCCTGCATTCCTCGACAGTTAAAGCAAGTAGCCTAGAGGACTTCATAACTAAGTTCATCTAAGACACTTAGCTTCCTCCTATTTCTATACTGTTGTATACATTATTTTTATGTTGCATCCTCAGAAATCACTGGTGCTCACCAGCACTCTCCTGTACCTCTGAGAGCAGCAAAGCTGGGGACTCTGCAGTCCCTCAGCAGCTGTAGCTGTGCCAGGGTTGTAGTTAATGAGCTGCATTTGTCCACCCCAACACTGAGGGCAGCCATAAGTTAAGGTCCTGAAAACCCAGTAACTTCTAGATTTTGTTTAGATGAATGAGAAAAAAGTGGTGCTTGTAAAGATAAAGAGGGGAGCAGCAGGAAGAATCTGCAGGGTTTAGGAAAATCTCTGGAAGCTGAGTTGGAGAATCAAATTAATTGAAAGAGGATCCACTGATGTGATTTTTAACATCACACTTCTGTGTCATGAGAGAAGAAGTGGGCATCTGAATGATCTGCTCAGGGCATGTTCTACATGTTGTAAAAATGGAAAACCTCAGGATCTGGTCTTTTTTACTGGCATGCTATTTTGAGATTTTTAGGCAGACCAGTTAGGTGATGGGTATGACAAGTCAGTGCTGATAGCCTCAGGTTTGATCGCAAAGTGTCCCTGACAAACTTCTGCCCTCCCATGTGCATTCCAAATTTTTCTTTCAAAGCTATTAGCTCCAAAAACAGTCAAGGGACAGAAAATTTATGTGCCATTTTCTTAAAAGTTAAGTAAAAATATCTCACTAAGGGCATAGAAAATCTATGTATTTGCCATCCTTTTAGTCCTTCTGGAGCAGTTTCAAATTACCCCTTTGGGACACAATTTAATAACCTAAAAGTCTGGGTAAAAATTTCACCTATTCCTCCAGGACAGCCAGTAACTTTTGGTGTCCTTTTCATTACATTATTTAAGGTGCCTGACGTACAATTATTTTCCACATGCCAAATGTTTACCACAGGTCAAATATTATTTGGGCATTTAAAAATCCCTCTCCCTTGCCTTCACACAGGAGGAAGCTGCAGCTGCCTCTGCAGAAGTAAGCTGCTGTGTAGCCAAACTGTGCCAAAGCATATCTAAAATAATCACCACCATGGCACACAATGATAAACTCTTTCCTTCATGCAAAATGAGCAGGCTGCTATTTGGCAATTTCAAGCAATGTGACCCCCTCCTATAGATATCTTAGCTTGTTCTTTTCAGTTTTTACTTATTAATACAGACATTTTAGTTATCAAAGATTTGACAAGAATGAAGGATTGACCTCCTGTGATTGAAGATGCAGACAATCTCAGCTTGTTAAAATAATAAATGGGTATCTGTCAAAGAGACACTCAGAGCAAATGTGGCCCCTGTAGATATCTCTATTGTAGATTTTTAAAAACTCCTTCTGCTTCCTTGTATGGATATTAATTAATAATAATATTTTCTTTCATTGAGATAGATGGAACTGCTAATTACTCTTTCTCCATGAATCCCTCACTAGTACCATTTATCCTGTAATAATTAAACATCTGAAGGCAAAAAATGGTTGGTTAGAAGTAGTTAGTAGTGATTTAAGTGCTGGTGAAGAACTGGCACATGAATTACCACAAAGAAGGATGTGGTTGTTTGCAAGATCCATCTCTAAAGCAATTAGAAATAACAATGTGAGACCAGGATTTTTGTGGGGTACCACTCTTCAATTCTTTGTTCTGAACAGAGAAAAAAAACTGCCTGATGCTGGAAACACAGCACCCTATAGACCCCCAAAGCTGTGTAAGCCCTTCTGACACCAGTGCTGCAGCCTCAGGAGGCAGGAGCCGGTCTCATGGGTGCAGCAAGGCTCCTTGACATAACCATCTCACAACTAGCTCTGTACCAGTGTCTGGGCAGACCTGAGCTTAATAACCACAGTGCAGGGCCTGAGAAAATGCAGAAGACCCCAGTGGGTCTTCAGTGATGTATGATGCCTTATCCCCAGAGCCACATGAAACAGCAAGGCAAGCTTCCAGCATGCTTTGCTTTTCTAGACTAATTCTCATTAAACTCCATCATCCTGAAATGTCTGCTGCTGATCACTGCATCTATTGCCTCAGTGACAGCACCAAAGCAGGGGCAGCTTTTGGTACAAAGACCAGCTAAGGCTGATTTGGAACTTACCACCACGAGCAATGTCTTACCCCACCAGTTTTTGTGACTGTCAGTGTAACAATGCTCAGGATGCCTGTACTTCAGCTAGGTTGTTCTAGTTTCAGTGTGATGCAAGATCAGTAACAAATCTTTCTGAAGTGAGGCAGGTTTTCCACCCTCAAGTGTACACAAACTACTGGAATATAAGACTGCTTACAAAGGTAAAAATAAGTCTGTGATTCCTTAGTCTGTGGGTGGGCAGAGATATTTTCATTGAAAAGCCTTTCTGGTGACTACCTTGCTGTATTACAAAGATCCAAAGACTGTATATAAAAGAGAGACAATAAATTGTTTTTCAAGGAAATGGTTCCCAAACTAAGGAAATCTGGACTTCTCTACCAAAACTGATTGAATATATGGATCTGTCCTTCCATAATAAATTGTTAAAGAACATTAGTTTTGGGCATTGGAAGCATGCTGAGTTGGTGTGGAGAGAGATAATGAAATGAGCAGGTATTAAGAAATGGCCATCAGAATCACCACTGGAAGCAAATCTAACATTTCCAGGAAATTTTAGGGTAATTATTTTAAGCCATAGGTAAAAGTGGTATTCATTACACTGTGTCTGCGTGGAGGGAAGAATACTTTCATTTGTTTAATTTTCTTTTTAATTAAACACAAACAAAAACAGAGGGTCCAGGTGATGATTTGAATTTTCTTCATACTTCTCTTTCCCAGTGCAAGAAATTGAGTACTGTCATCTTCCAAAAGTAGACAAAAAAGGAGGAAAAGCTAGGTCCTTAGGCTGATTTTTCTTGAGTATGTATTTAGGGTTGATCTTTTTATATATATAAACATCTTGTGTTTGGCTGGCTTCATATGAGGATTATTAATTATCACCATTATGTGTGTGGACACCATCATAAGACATTGTTTATAATCTCTCCTCTATACAAGTCTCTTAAAATTATATGAAACAGCCTCAAATCAGAACATGTGAGCCTTTTAAAACCTCACATCTCAGATTTAAAAATCTAAAACTGCTGCTTGTAAACTGTTTACAATCCCACATAATAATGGTTCTGAAAAAATATTTCCTAAATAATGAAAATCACAGAAACTAGTTTGGGAAATCTGTTGGTAAACTAATTGCCACATACTAGTTCCTGGAAGAAGCGAAGAGATCTTTTTTTTCTCTACATTACATTCTTTGGCTACTACCTTCGTTATTTCAGGGTTAGGGTTAGAGTTGGGTTTAGGAGTTAGGGTAGGGGTTAGGGTTAACTTTAGGGGTAGAGTTGGGTTTAGGATTAGCATTAGGGTTACAGTTAAGGTTAGAGGTTTTGGTTAGGGTTAGAGGTTAGCGTGTGGGTTAGTATTTAGGGTTGGTGTTTGCTTTAGGGTTAGCATTAAGGTTTAGGGGTCAGGTTTAGGGTTTGAGCTCAGTGACTAATGATGTACCCACACTTGCTTCTCTAATATAAAATAGGTTCGTGCAGGTCACCTTCAATGGCTGTGTTGTGTTTAAAGACGCTGAGATTAAAATTTTTCCCCTCTTCAATGTTACTGTTTCTTGTAAGTAGTAGCCCTCTCTCTGTTCCAGAAAACACGGTACCAAACCAGGGAAATGATCCATACTCAGCTTTAGCAAAACCATGCTGAACAGTGCTGCAATAATGAAACTTTAGCAACGTATTAATTTGTGTTCTATGTAGGGCAATACCTAATAAGAAGGAATAATAAAGAAAACATTAATGGAATTATCTCAGGAATCGATGTGGTGGCAGGAATCAGACCATTAGCTTTGGCATACTGAGAGTGGGTCATGAATAACTTTTGTAACCAACTGAGGACAAAGGAACTGACTCCAGTGTTCATTAGTCTGGCCAATAAAACAGTATCACTGATATCTAAGTCTTACTAAGATTGATGCAGATTGAGGCGCAAATTTGATTTTTTGTCTATGGCTAATAAAAAATAATTTACCACTTTCCAGCCACTGCAATATCTTTGGATCTAAAACTAGTCTTGGGACTCTCATTAAGTGTATCATGTTCTTCAAGAAACAGCTAAAGTTCTTCATTTATCAAAGTATTTCTAGAAGTTGCCAGGTTAGAAAGGTTTAAGACTGCCTTGCAAGCATCACGTGTGTCTTGGAGAAAGAAAGAAGCAGAGTTCTAGTATTCTTAATATGTCATTTTAGACTTGGTTTTCTGTACTGAGATCTGTACAGGCAGAATTTGCACTAATTAACATGCTTTAGGAGCTTTCCAAAGATGAGTGATTTACCCTGGCTTCAAAGCAGGCTCATAGAAGCCCTGACAGTTTTGTTCAGGAGCATGGTCTTGCATGTTGTGCTGTGGGGATGCACGGCTAGCTGGTAGCAACGAGACACTCACTGCTCAACAAAAGGATGCAGTTTGCTTTCCAACAGAGCTGCAAGGAGAACACCTTGCAGGTTGAGTGCAGCCACATCTTTTACTTCTTACTGCTTTAGGTTATTATTTTCATGGACCTTGACTCTGTTCTGAAAGCTAAACCAATGAAAATAAATATATATGCAGCAGCTGTATGTTTCCTGTTTCATCTTCAGAGAATGGATATTGTCACAGATAAGGAGGAGAATATAAATCATAAAATCATTCAAGTGTGGTACCTTACCAGTACCATCTCTTTGCTACTTCAGTGTCTTCCATGACACTGATTCCCTTGTTCTAGAGGAAAGCTGCAATTTCTGCTTCTCACTTCATCAGCTGTCTAACCAGGCAAGCTTTTAAACCCCAAAACACTGTACTTGAAATTGTAGATCTGCTGCACACAATGCAGAATGGCCGTGGCCTTTCCTGGATGCAAATTTTCATGTTTTGAAGCATACATCTAGAGCTTTTGAACTGGTTGTTTTTTATCATAACAGCTCTAAAAAGAATTCCACAATTACAGTGATCTACTAATCTTCTTGCTCTGTGATTCAGAGAAGTCAGAGATGGTTCCTAAACTAGGACTCGGCACCCAAGAAATTCCCCCATATGTTAAAAGTGCTGCTTGAAGTCTCAAACAGCAGTATTACGATATCTGAGTATCTTTTCCTTTCTTCTGTAGCAAATACTAATGACCCAAGCCTTTTCTTTGTCACTAGACCAGTTAGAGTTGCTCTGTTCTTGCCTTGTCTGGTTAGCCAGAATCCAGCAAGATTCATCTAAAATGCTGAGAAAACAATCAAAATCTCCAAGGTCTATCCAGTTCTTGGTTTTTCTTGCAAGCTGGAGCTGCTGATGCCTTTTTGCTCTGGGGTCAGAAGCTAGAACTTAGGTCACCAAACTTTTTTTCAGAAGTGCCACACCAAAATCAAGCAAACAAACAAGAAAACCAAAACCCAAGCCATAGCAAAGCAACTCACTTATCTGATGATCCCATAAATGGAGCAATTTCATGCTATTCTGTAGGCTAAAATATCCAGGCTGCTGTTTCACTACTAGTCACATTTGGATGGTGAGCAGTTAGTGAAAGGCAGGGCACATATGCATTCACCTAGTTTTATGGGTGGAAACCTTGCAGTGAGCTATGGAGGGTTCTGATCACTTTCATCTTTATGTGGCTTGTTCTAAGGGCAGAGGTTGCATATCCTTACTTTTTGCATTGATGAAAAGAACTGACTAAAAACCAGTTGTTCTGGAGCATTTTTAAGTGTCACCCATTTTTCATTCCTCCTCCTTTTACTGTAGGAATCCTGAAATCTATTCAGATGGCACAAAGTACAAACAAAGAGGAGCCAAGTGTTTTAGTGCAGTGACCAGCATGCCTTGCAGATGGGTTATAATAAGACGACAGCTATCTTTGTCAGAACTGAATCCATACTTTTCATGTACAACCTTTACAAATTGTGCCCATGTGGCAGAGTTTGAATTACTTTTTTTACAGCTTTGGAAAACAAATGCAAAAATCTTTC
Organism: Indicator indicator; assembly: GCF_027791375.1. NCBI lineage: Eukaryota > Metazoa > Chordata > Aves > Piciformes > Indicatoridae > Indicator > Indicator indicator. The sequence goes on from NC_072031.1 coordinate 2,636,575, forward strand.
AAGTGCATTCAAAGTCATTACAGTACTTTGCTGAACTGAATCAATTGTCGTAACCTCTGTGGGTGTGTAAAGTATGAAATTACTATCACTCTCGTAGTCTTTCTGAGTTGGTAAATTAGAAGGAATTGATTATAGGTGCTTTTGGAAAGGACTCTGGTGTATTAAAAGTGTCTTGATGACAAACAACAATATATTATATGTAAGATCTTGCTTGATGAAACTGTCTTGTCCATTAATGGCTGTTTGTCTTTGTTATTGTTCTGACTTGCCTTCGAACAAATTGATGTGTGGGCTGAGATTTATCATGTGATGACTTGAGAAAACAAGAGACTTTACCTGTTCAAGTGACTTTAATAGTTGTTTTGGTTGATAATTTAGAATATTTTAAAGTTAATGTCAATATTTTTCAGCTTAATCACTCTTTCCCCAAAAGCCAATTTTTATAAATAGTTGCTGTGAATTATTTTAAAATTAAGAAAATCGCCTGGTTTTGCAACTACCTATTTCACTATTCCCATATTTTATTCACTTCAGAGGTTCTGTAATTTATGTTGTGTATTAGAATTATTTCATAGCTTGCTATTCACAGAATCACAGAATTACTGAGGTTGGAATGGACTTCTGAGATCATCAAGTCCAGCCTATGACCTAACACTGCCACACTGACTAGACCACGTCACCATCTTTCCTTAAACACCTCCAGGGATGGTGACTCCACCACCTCCCTGGAAGGTCCACTCCAGTATTTTCTTACCTCTTTTTGGTTCTTGTTTTCAAAATTTCAGTTAATAGAAAAATGTGAACCTCAAAACATTTAGAGATTCATCTTTACTCAGATTAGTAACCAAATTTACTGACAAATCTGTGACAGTTTAATTACTGGTATCAAAATAGCCTCTTCCAAAGTATTTGTCTCTGGTTTCAGAAAACAATAAAGCAAAGGAATATAAAAATATGACATATTTTGAAAAATCTTAATGAACAGATATATTCAGATTGGATGTTAGGAAGAAGTTCTTCACTATGAGTGTGGTGAGGCACTGGAAGAGGTTGTCCAGGGAGGTGGTGGAAGCCCCATCCCTGGAGGTTTTTAAGGCCAGGCTGGATGTGGCTCTGAGCAAACTGATCTAGTGTGAGGTGTCCCTGCCCATGGCAGGATTCTACAAGAAAGCTGGGGAGGGACTTTTTAGGATATCAGGTAGTGATAGGACTAGGGGGAATGGAACAAAGCTGGAAGAGGGAAGATTCAGGCTGGACGTAAGGAAGTTCTTCACCATGAGAGTGGTGAGACTCTGGAATGGGTTGTCCAGGGAGGTGGTTGAGGCTCCATCCCTGGAGGTGTTTAAGGCCAGGCTGGATGAGGCTCTGGCCAGCCTGATGTAATGTGAGGTGTCCCTGCCTGTGGCAGGGGGGTTGGAACTAGACAATCCTTATGGTCCCTTCCAACCCTGACTGATTCTATGATTCTAATATATATAGCTGAAAGTTGTTCTTCAATTTCTGCTTAGTAATGTTTTAATTTTTCATCTTCTTTTTAAGCAGAACCTGTTCTGCTTGATTTTATTAGAACTGAGACGCTGTTTATTCATTTTCCAGTGCAGAAATGGCAACTCGTGTTTTCATTTAGGCATGATATATAAGAAAAGAGGAAGATTATACCTGAGAGAGTTGAAATAATACACATTGACATAATGTAGAGGTTGTTATGATTTGGTTTAAAGGCTGGGTTGGTTTGGATTTTGAATAGTTTTGGATACTGTTAACAGCTCTCTGTGGTGAGAGAGGGAACACACCCAGGTGAAGACCTGCTTTTCTGTCTTTCTCTGAATACACTCTGCAGGCCACCAACAAAGGCACATCAGCTTTGACAGACTAACCCATTATGGCAACTCTTTATGGACAGTTACCCCAAATAATTGCAAAGAAATTCCCTAGGCCACAGATACACTAATACAACAGAAACATATTTTTTTAAATAATAAGTTAAAAATATTTTTTCATGTTCTTTATTATGATGCAGTAGGACCTTATACATAGTTGTGGGATTATAATTTACATCATGTAAAAGAATGTCTTAGAAACTTTAGAGATACAAATTACATTCCTGTAGTTTAATATGTCCTGCAAATCACCACAGCAGAAGATCCAAAACTATCATCAGGGAGATGTTAGGTTGGATTTTTCAGGGTTAGAAACAAATTTAATGCATCACATTGCTGAGAATCAGTCCTGTTGAAAATTCCCAGTAGTGACCCCAGTGGGTTATGACGTGAAAGGCTGAACACCAATTACTTGGAAGGAACAAAGAGAAGTCTGCTCTGTAGCATATGGGAAGTTTAAGATGTGTCAGGTTGTTAAAGATGATATTCCCATGTTTTTCATTGAAGCTTTTAGAGGTACATGTGATGCAAACAGGTGAACAGAGAGGTATATTGTTCATCAGGCAGGTTTTCTCTGTGTTGCATCGATTATGTCTGTGTATCAACTGACTGCTTATGTGTCATAGGAAAAAAGTCACCTGCTATGGTGCTACTCAATGCTCATCACATTTATTTTTTTCACAGACTGGAAAATAGTAGTTACAAACTGAAATGAGGGATTAAAGAAGACAGGAATATCTCAGTCTTAAAGACTACAGTGTATGCTTGAATTTGACAGGGAAGGGCTTAAAGACACAACAGCAACAGAGACAGGAGCTCTTCAGAGACCTTTAATGCTTCCTTAACGTTGTAAGCTGACTAGGCAGTGAAAATGGTAACAGGTGGGGCTTTTACAGCTCTGCTAGTATTTGTGCCAAAATTCAGACAAGCTCTAGTTCAAATGGCAGCTTACATCCTCAGATGACAAATTATACCTGGTCAGCACAAGAATGGAAAAAAAAACAAGACACCATTTTTTTTCTAGCTCTGGGTTCTTTATGAAATGAAAATACTGCTTTCCTCGAGCTTGCTAGGAAAAAAAAACAACCAGCCTGCAGCAGTGATAAATGTCCAGGCCACTAAGTCCAACTGACCAGTTTAGAGAGGTCATCCAGGTGTTCTTGTCAAGGAACAAATAGATGGTGCCTCTCTACATGATCCTTAGTTACTCCACGCAGTGCCTCACTGTAACATTTCAGCATGTAATAGCTGTCACTCCTTTCAAAACCGTAAGCCTGTGATGTCTTTATATAGCTTCAGAAGGAGTACAGCAGTTCACTGTGGCAAGCTTTATGGTTTTGACAATATATGCCTTTGCTCTTCTTTAAAACAAAACGGGTATTGTTGAAATCCCTGTGGCTTTATTACATACAAGTGGCAAGCTCTTTACTTTTTCAGTAATCCACATCTGTCAGCCACTGCTTACGAGATAGCCACGGGGTTATCTGCCCTCTGTTAGTGCTTTGATTTCTTTCATTTGTTTGCTTGCCCAATTTAATAACAAGGAGAGATCCAGCTTCTTGATGATTTTGTTGGCATAACACCAAGCTCATCGGCACTTAACTCTAAGGCAGTGCTGTGGTTGCAGCTCTACATGTTGGAAGCTGCTGTATTGGGTCAGCATCTTTGCATAAGCATCTTGCTGTTTGGTTTATTCTTTGTTCTTCCTCTGTTGCTCAGTAGTTGTTGTGCAGCAGCCATGTGGGGTTATTTTATCATCTCAGAGAAATGTTTTGTAAAGCAACAAAATTTCCTTTGAGTGTAATGAACCATTCCATTATTGGAATTTTGGGGGTTTGTCTGTCTAAATGTTTTAAATATGAGGGGATACCACTGCTGTAGTTCCTTGTTGTCTACCAGCATGCAGAAAAGCTGTGATACATAAATAACAGATGCAGAAGAGAACAGAGCAGAAAATTACCAATTAAAGAACATTGTCTAACAACTTCTCCATCTGGGTCACCAGCAGGGTTTGAACCCAGAACATCCAGTGCTACAAGCACCAGGAGGCTGTTAGCCCTTTCTGCAAAAGCCTTGGGAGGAAGATGCACAATAAACCCATTCTCACTTGTGCTGCCTTCCTACTGGTGATGAGGAAGGGGGAGTTTCTCACTCCAGAAGCATCATGCAGTAAAAATTTGGCCAGTACGCTTTCTAGTGCAGTCAAAGCAAAAGATTTCTCCAGACAATCAGTTCTTGCAATTTAGCAGGGATTTTTTTTCCCTTCCACAGGTGCAACCATATAACTACTTTGGGTTTTTTAATTGTTGATGTATACAGAGTTGATGATGTGTGAATGTTTCCCAACCTCCATCCAGGTGCTGTTTCCCACCTTCATGGATATTTTCTTTGCTGATGCATTCCTCCTCCCTTCTTGCTGCACTGTTGAATAGCCATCACAGGGCTGCCTAATAGCAAGCAGTTGCTTCCCTGCCAGTGTGGAGGAAGGAGTATGAAAAACATTTTCCTTCCTCCCACATGGTACAGTCCTGTCTGTAGTACTTTACAGAGATTGTCATCTTACAGATGGAAATTTTATCTACTCATTGGTTCTGGGGGTTTCTCTGATTCCACACAAAAATAGTTATCTGGACACTGCTGTAACTTCAGGTCATGTTTACAGCCAAAAACTAATTCACCCATGAGTTTCTTTCCAAGAGAAACAGTCATGGGTGCTGCAAAACAAACACATTTCAGAGTGCCCCTATCTTGTATGAGGGAGCTGCCAGGAAGTTGCTCCTGAGCTTTGCTTCCCATGCTTCCCACAGCCCTGTTTCATAGGCAGGTGCATTCTATCAGATAACCCTCAAATCATCTCCTGATGACAGAATTGCCCTTGAGGCTGGAGCAGCTCTCAGTGTGTGGGATGGCTTGGCACACTCAGTGTGGAGGCGATGCCTTCATCAGGTAAAGGAGAGGTTCTCTGACACATCAGTGGGGAACAGTTCCCACAAATCCCGGTGTCAGGTTGAATACAAGGATAACTTGGCACTTGTACGCCAGCAGAGGTGTTCACCTTCATTGTCAGCTTTCAGAGTGATTTACAAAATAATTTTAAAAATTCATGAACCTTCTTCTTTATAAAGCATTGTTGTGGAGTTGAATATTTTATGACACAAGGCAGCCATCATTCACTTCTAGGAAAGTGTGTGTGACTGTGGTTTTGAAAGGCCAGGATGCTGGGGTGGTTGGGTTTGGAGGGAAGGAGTTCTTCTACTGCATTTAGTGACTAATCTCTTAAGCAACACTTTCATAGAGGGGCCTTCCATGAAAGGACTACTGCTCTTGCTCTGACTTTGCTGATTTCGTTTCTCTATGCACACCATGGCTGTGATTTTTTTTTTTTTTCAATGATTTGACATTCATTCTCATGAATTAAGAGCTGATCTAGCTGGCCACAGAAGTTTTCTAGGTAACATGTTTCAGGGTCAGGCACAAGTTTTCTGCATGGTCCATTGTTACCAGAGCTGCCCACCCAGGGCAGAGCAGGACGACATGGATCCTACCAAGCTTTGCAATTGAGTTCTTCCCAGTCAACAGTAAGTAAATGCAGCAGAGCAAAAAAAACAATTAGTTCCTTATTTGTAGCAGAGTTTGCAAGGCCTCAGGATGGAGGCATGTCAGGGCTGCCTTGTCTGAACTCTTCTCTACCTGCCTGTGCTTTACTTGGTTGAGCTGTGCTGGCAGTTCCTCAGGTGTCCACCTCTGGTCTGCTTGTGTTTGTCTCCAATGGAAATCCACATTTTCATATTGACAGCAGTAGCACACAGGTGTTCTAGGTAGGATGGGGTATTTATGACTCCAGCACAGTGACACAGTGGAGAGAAAAACAGGCTCAGTATGACACCAGGGACACTGAGAAGAAGGTGCAAGGTGCAGCAGGGAGGAGCACAGATACATGAGGATAAGAGATAGGGGACAGGCTTGACACTGGAGACACAACAACTGTAAACAATTCCATGGTGGTCAGCTAAAATTAATGCAAAAAGGCATGATTCCTCTTTGCAACAAGGATTTGACTCTAACATACTCAGTGTTACTCTGTGGAATTGCAATAAGATATAAAATACTTGCATGCCATGTCAAGAGGTGAGTGGCACGGTATGCAAACACGGTCCTGAAACTAAAATCCAAAGCATCAAGGATAATTTTCAAATGACTGCCACATCTCCAAGAGTCGTGGAAATCCACACAACTGCACTGGTGTGGTGTGTGTTTGTGTGCAGGGGAAGGGATTGGTTTATGAGCTTTGGTTAACTACTTCAAAAGAGGCTTTAGGTGGTGGCACAGTAAGATTTGACAATTATTAGAGTCTTCAGTCTCGATTTTTTGGTACTTCAAAACTACTAAATGTCCCTTCTAAGTTTTTTTTTTTTTTTTAGTGATTTCTAGCCTTTGCAATACCTGAGCTTCAGCACCTGACCAAAAGAGGAGAGTTGCATCTCCCATGGCACGAGCAGTCTGACAGCACTTTGAGGTACTAACTATTAACGTTTCATACTTAAGAGACTCTGGTCTCCTTGGTCCCTTGCTTCCTTCCCTGAAGGAAGGATCTGATCTGTATTAGCATCTAATATTGTGGTGAGCAGCAAAATCAAGTCCTTGATGTGCTCTGGTACTAGCATTGGTCATGGCAGTTGACAGCTGCTGACAGGCACGCTGCCTTTTGTAATACTGAATGGCATTGTGTCATTATGGTTAGGTGACAGAGAGCAGTCACAGATCAGCATTCCTGGGTCTTAACATGTTTTATATCCCACTGACTTCAGCTGATGATAACAGGAAGCCCAGTAAAACATGAGGGGTGAAGGATACCTTTTTAAGTTTTGCTTTAAAAGGGACCTGGACCACACACAGTTACTATATTGTAAGTGTGGAGAGAAGGAGGTTAGCCATGAGCTGTGACTACTCCCCAAACAGCAAAGGTCTCATCAAATGGGTAAAAAAAAAACATAGAAAAGCATCATGGTTTTAGCAGTAATGACACATTCATTAGAAAGGACCACAAAATAGTTTCATTGAACATGAAAGGGTGCAGCCAAAGCTACAGGACAAAGGCCTGTTGCACATATAAAGTATAAGCAGATTAAGCAAGATATTATTAATTTGGACATAAGCATGCTAAAATAGCCTATCTAGAACAGTGCATAAGTATGCCCAGATGCTGCAACACCACTAACAGGGTAAGCAGCGAACACACAAATCAAAGCAGGAATATAGAAATCATGTGTAACAGAAAAGCAGTCAACAGGGAATTATGTACTTGCAGAAATGGGTGTAGAGGAGAACTTGTACATAGTAAAATCTTCAAGAGAAAAGTATAGGGCAGACAAGAAAAATGTATGGTGAAACAACAGAAAAGCAGCATGTATGCATCTTATACATTTTTATGTGTCTGTGTGTGTATACAGCACACAGAACAAGCCAGCAAGATGTCTGGTGAAATCAGAAAAAAAATAAATCATCAGAAGCAGATGGGAGCTCCTTTAGGAGAGGTGGTATATGAGCAGAACAGGAATGCTAAGCAAGAGAGAGAGAAGAGCTGCGCCACCTTGAATCAGTGCTCACTACCTCCACCAACCTCATGCTTGTACACTCACAACTAATTTAGAATAATATTCTTAAGGGCTAAATGATTTGTGTATATAATGCTAATTATTCATGAAGACTAATAATTAACCATTGGCAGTCTATGCAAATGTCAATCTAGTTTTGTTCTGAAATGTGCAGCTGGTCTGATTTATCAGTCTTTCAAACACTCCCATTACCCTGATCTCTTAATTGCCTGGGAAGCACACGCAAACACATCACATGCATCTCTGTATTCAGCTGCAAGAAGGGAAAGAGAAAAAAATGCAGGACATGAGTTGCTCTAGCCCTGAAAGCCAGGTCAGAGGCTCTGGGATATGGCCCATGGCAAGTTCTGCTTCACAGCTAAGGTAGGCAGACAGAAAAGATGCACTGCCTTGAGTGCGAACCACAGCCAGCAGCAGGGGCAGCTAAAAAACCTTGTAGTTTCTAAATCTGAATCAAAGGTTCCTTTCCATTCCTCTATTTTGCCACCAGCTGCTCAGCCCCTATCCATTTTTGCTACCAGCACTGTGATGAATGCTGCTTTATTGTAAGAAGTGCACATCCCCTACTGAGGTCCATGGAATTGATAGCTTCTGCCTCATTAGAGACCATAGCAAAGGTCAACTTCTATAATGGAATAAGCTTCAGCCTTCATGCCACTGATTTGTAAGTGGAGAAAGAGAGGATCATTGATGCCACAGGCACAAATTAAGCAGAACTGTATTTTCAAATTGGCAGTGCCCTTGCCTTCATGAAGTTTCACACACCACAGTATAATATATAATACATATATACTATTTTAGGAGTGTACATTATATATCAAAAGCTTTTAACATACCTCTTCAATCCATTCCTCTGTCTCCTCTCGTTTCTGAGGAGTTTCTTTACTCTAGCACAGATTCTGAAACCCTGAGCCACTGCAGAGATCTTATAGATAGCAGCAATATTCAACCTGCCATAGGAATATCCTTACCTTTAGCATTTTCTCTCCAGAACTGCCCTCATACTGGACAAGTATAAATTTTTATATCCATAACAGCTCTGCATTTTTGTTACTTTTGGAAGTACCAGCTTGGGGACAGAAGTGTGCTGGTGTTTGAGCTGGGAATTGCCCACCATTTCTCCCTGCAGTGTCAGCACCCTTTTATGTTTGGGACATCTTTCAATTACCTTCTGCTGCCTAAGCCCATGCAGGGTAACCTACCTCCGTGTGCTTGCTCCACAGAAATTTTGTTTTCAATGTGTGTCTTTATTTTGTACGTATTTGTTCCAAAAGGTGCAATGTTCATCTCAGCATGGGTTGATATGATTTTGGAGTTGTCTTTTTAAGTCCCAAGAGATTACACTTGCAGCAAAAGGCACAACTATTGCTGGCACACTGAGGCAGTAGTACTTGTGTATATGCACACAGACCCATGAGCTGGGAGAGCATGGCTGGAGAGCACTGGGCTTGTTTCATGTGTACAGATGCCCTGCCTGTTGCCCCACTGTTGTGACTGGATGGGCCACAGAAACATTGCATTCCAGGCACTACACTTAGGAATATACACAGGACCCTTCCACTGTGTAGCCATGCATCACCAGAGGTGTGAACGAGTCCCTTGTGTGACATCCCTCTGCACTTACCTTCACAAATTCCTGGCAAACTCTTTTGCAAGTGTAGAGAGGAATGCTGGTCTTTATTCAGTCACTTATTACATGAGGCTGTGGTACTGTTTGAATCACAAATTGCATGCTAATGGCCTAATTCATAAACCATTGACATTTTTTATGAGTCCTTAACATTCAAAAATGAAGAATTTGTGCTCAAAAAATAATTTGCATTGCAAAATTCAATAATTTAGTTTCTCATATTCATTAATGCCTAAGCCCACACCACATAACTTATACCACTCTAACTACACTTCCGAGCACAATGATAAAAACAGGATCCACAGTAGTTCACATAAAGTGCTTCTATTTGCAACTAACTCTTTACCTGCACTGATTGATTATATTTGTAGAGAGGAAAAATCCAGCTATGAGGCGAGTGTGATGAATGCACTAAGCAATGGCTGCTTTGAAGCTGCTTTCTGCTCTAATCATGTTTTCCTCCAATGGCATTAACTACCATAAAATACGAGATCATAAAGGGTAACGATATCAGACAACAAAATCATCCTCCAGACTGTTCAGTCCCACTGTATTAGGGAAGGATTCATGTTTCATTAATGAAAACTTTCTTTGCTTTTGACCTATAACTGATTGTCAAAACTAGATGAGAAGACTAATAATAATGCATAGCTCTTAAATCATCCACAAATTCCAAGTGTCTTATATCACCCCCTTTTACAGAGAAGGGAACTTAGGCATATGCAAAGGAAGTAGCCCCATAATTCTTTTAGGGTCAGCTAGATCTCCCTGAATGTCCAGCTGCTGTTGGATGTGTCCATGTAGGTTGTTATGAGGTAATGAATTCTATCTAAACAAGTTTTGTAAGCAATATTTTGGGTACTAAAATCAGAATAGCTGTGGCACCCTAGGCCTCTGTTCTTCCAGGTGGTACATGAGCACATCTGGAAGGGTTTTCCATCTGCAGTTGGATGGTATTGCACATGCACTCCTAGACAGTGTTTGTTAAAAGCTAAGTAACTTGCATAAGGTAATGCTCTGAGGAATCCAGTCTCACAAATAGGATAGTTGGTTGCTGCCTGGATGGAGATGGGAGTCTGTATTGGAAGTGTCCTTGCAGAATTGTTTTCAGCTGGCTTAGGTGAGACTCTCCAAACTACTGTGCTTCTAAATTGTCATAATTCAGCTGGCCCACGATCCTAAGGAACTGTTCCAGTACATGTTTAATTCATGGCTGTCAGTATATCTTGACTAGAGTCAAAACATGTCTTAAATACCTTGACTACATACAAATGGCTTCCCACATGCTATTTCTGCAGCAGCAGCTTCTATCAACTCTTTACAAATGTCCTGGTGCTGCACACTTTGATCCTTTCTGCAGCAGAAATCACCAAGGGGATTCTCTGGAAGGCAGGGCCAGATTCTCCACCCAGGATGTTAACTAACACTGTTAGGCATTCAGACTGGGCTAAACACAGCAGGAGCTGCCTGGGGCAACTTCTGCAACTGTCCAAAATTCCATTCCAGAGAGCTCCTAGAACAGTCATTCAAAATTGTAATTGTGATGGTTCAGTCAATCACCTCCTTTCCAGCTGGCCTGCTCTCTCAAGCCAGCCCCTTATTCCATCTGTGCAGAGACTGGCTGGGCTTTCCTGGGACACCCTGGGTGTGCACACAGGCACAGCCCTGAAACACAGCTACAACTGGAACTAAAGCTATTTCTGCTTACAACTTGTGCCTCCTAGCTCTTGCTGCAATTATTTTCCATAACATATTCAAAGCTGACTGCAACTATCCTGACAGAGCACTACAACACAAATTGTGTGTACAGCTGCAAACCCAGTTGTACTTAGATTAAGAATCACTTTCTCTTTACCATGACATTTCAAATAATAAACTTCAAACACATCTTGAGGGGTTTTCTCTTACATTTTTGTTCAGTTCTAGTGAAGAGAAAATGAGATTGCCTTGTAGTACACAGAAGACTTAATCCTGCATCACCCACCAGGTGCACTCAGGTCCCTGGGCAAAAGCAGTCCCATGGATGGGTTTGTCTACCCCACACAACAGGATAACTCACCAGCTTCTATTCCATCACACCACAGGGTCTTATCTTGCTTGTTTTAAAGCCTTCTTCATAACATAGTAGAGAAAGGGACCCTTATTCTAGACCAGTGAATGCTTTCCAGTGTCATTAACTTGTAGAAAGTGAAGTTTCTGCAGTTCCTTTGTTGGGGTGGCTCTAAAAATTTAGCCACAACATGGGAATTGCAAGATCAGGTATCATATAGACATAGTCTTGTTGAATAGCCTGCAGTGTCCTGGCCTTTTACTGTACCACTTCTTTCTCATTTTCAGTCAGCTCTTAATGTATCTTTGGAGTATTGGTGGCTTTCGAACTCCAGCAGCTGAAGTTGCTGACAGTTAATAAAGAAGCAGCTACAATATATTTGCAGAACTTCCTGCCTGAGGTTGGATGCTAAACAGATTTGAAGTGCAGTTCCATAATTACATGATGGCAAAGGCTTTGGGAGCTGCTGAACCATGGATACTTCAGATTTAAAGGTCAGATGACATGCTGATTTACTATAAAACAAATCAATACTGGAGAAAAAAAAAAGAGGAGGAAAAAAGGTTCAAAAATTTGAACAAAACCTGGTGGATTTGAGACTGGCAGGTAATATGTGTGTACAGTAAGTGGGTATCACTTGTTCCTTTCTCTGACAAAACTAGAGCTCCACACCTAAAGGACACTGCTTCCCACGCAGCACTCAACGTTTGCAGGGAGGCCCGAGGTCAAAGGGACAAGGAAAAAGCTGCTTTTGCAGTTCTTTGTCTGAGGCATATCCCAGTGTCCCAGGTTTAGGCTTTTTCAAATCTCCAGCAAAAATCTTTCATTTGTTGCTTTTCTGCCCTCTGAGAAAGATGCTAATGACACAGGTACAGATCTTTCAGTGATGCCTAGCTGAGTTTCCAAATCCTTTGTATTTTATGGACATGTTTGATTTTAGATATCCTGGCAAACTAGAGAATGCAGCCTGGAGTGCTGGCAGTCCAGGCCTTGGTGAGGTTTGATCATCTCATGGCATTGCTTGCATTAGATGTTACACCAGATGCAGTGGGCTGGGTTTCTCCTGCGCTGGAAGAGACAGACAGACAGAGGCAGCCAGCAATCTTCCTCTGTCATACCCTCTGAGCTCCTGCTCAGCACTGCCATTTTCCCCATCCCTGAACATTGCTTGGAGGGGGAATTTGGAGTCTATTTTGCATTGTTATTAAATCTCAGATTCTGTAATGTGTCTCGTGGAGCTAAAGATAACTTTTAGACCTCAGCTGTGCAATTTTATGGACAGGCTCTTGTAATTTCCTCATCTTACAAGAGAAGTTGTCAGTGTACAAAAAGAAGGTGAAATCTCCATAAGATCCTACTGTAGTCGGGTCCACCTGGGATGCTGTGAGCTTCAGCACCTAGATATGGTGTAATTGCAAAGCTGGGCCTCTAGGTCCACACCCAGCTAACCTCGTGTGTTGTGATTGCCTGCAAGAGTCTAGAGCAAAACCCTGTCTGCTGTCAAACCTCTCCTCTTGCTGTACTCTTGTTGCTATCTTTGATGCTGCAATATACAGCTATGCCCATCTCAAGTTTCAGAATTATTAAGGGATGCATTTGAGTCTGGCCCTGGTGAAATCCAAAAGACTGTAATTATTTTAATTCCATCATTCTGGCAGCAGTAAGGTAGGGATGGGTGCTGCTTGACGGCTTTTGAGCCATTTGAGTGGTCTTGGGCCAGTCATATTTTCTTGCCTTTCTAACTATAGTAAGCTCTTGAAAAAAAAATCACTGAGACATAAGAGTTGATTTCTGTGTGTTCATACAATGCACTATTTAAGACAGTTTGTTTATTTATTTATCATTGTAGCTTTTTAAAAAAAAAATGAGCAAATTAATAAACCTGGTTTGGTTCCAAAAAGTAAGATTTTCAGAAGTACAACTGGCTAGATCTCAGCTGCCACTGGTTTCATGGTATATTCCTAAAAGGTGATCATTCAGATTTTGAGCTTTCCAGTTCCTCTTTAAGGGCCAAAAAACTGGATGACATAAATGAACATACCTCAGTGGTGTCTTTCTTACCAAGAGATGAACTTTAATTTTTCATAGGCACATTCTAACATCCCTCCTCCAAGTTACAACTGTAATTATGAGCCTGCCTTTTACAAGGCTATGTTGCCCTTAAAAATGAATAAGTCCTCCTATTATTGCAGATGGAGCAGATGGAGCAGCAGAACAGAGCTGCCTTGTGGATTGTTAAACCACACTGTTGCTAAGAAGAAAACACTGCTCAAGACTAAGATCAGCAATCCTTTCAGAGAAAGAAAAAAAAAAAAAAAAAAAAAACAGGTTCCTGAGCCCCTCCAACATATTTATATTACCTTCCAAGCAAAGCCTGACAAACGTATGTATTCATATGAAATGCTCAAGCAGTGTGAGCTTAATGTTACAGCTGCTTCTAAGTCAAGATTGCATTTGTAATTTAAAGTTGTCTCAAAGTAGTGAAGGGAACAAGGGAGTTGTTTGGGGCAATAGAATGTAGAATACCATTACAAGCACATGCAGATCATATTTTGCTTGAACTAATTCCTCCTGCTATTTTAATATCAAACATAACCCATGCCAGTTTTACATCTCAAATGTATTTGGTATTTCAAAAAATAATTAATAGTGTCAGTTTTATTAATGTGTTAAAATATGAATTAAAAACATGACAAATCAACGGGAAACAGCAGTCTGTTTTAATGAATATTTCATACTGTACATCAATACCCCATAGATCAAAGGGAATGAAGCACATTCTGCAATATTTCTTTTCTGTCAACGTGGGGTTACTAAAACTTTTACAAGTTGTTTTGGCACTTACTTAGTTGCACATTTGAATTAACATTTTAAGAAGGAAATAAAAATAGTTATGGTTTCGAATCCCAGAAGAGTCTCTTGTGCGAAACAGATTGTCCTGGCTTCTCTCTTTATCATTTCATTGCTTTAAAACTCTGTGCCTGACCATACAACTGCAGGTCTGCGTTGTGCATGCAGGTAGTTTGCTGGTTTGTCCTCCCAAACCAGGCTATTCCCAAGCTTCTCAAATGGGCACTAACCAAGGCTAACAGTTCCTCTCAGCAAAGCATCCTGACCTTGTATCCAGCTTTATGACTGATTGGCTGCATTTGACTTTGAATGAGTTGTGCATATCTCTTTCTGATGTCTCAGAAAACAGGAAGTTTTACCTTCTTTTTTACAGCTGCAGCAAGAATCAGAACTGTATAGAAAGTGCAAGATTCAGATACTACCTCCTAAGCTTTCAGCTCAGTTATTGATTAGGGCTAGGGACAGTTACCTGTGGATGGGGACAGCTTTTCTGGAGGAAGCTTCTCGTTCTCAGTCTCAGGTTTCTCGAAGCATGTAGTTAAACTTTATCTTTTATGCTGCAGAAATGACCTTCAAACAGGAACTGAACTGATATCTGCAGCAACATGTTCCTGAGTTTGTGTAAACAGTGACTGCAGTGGACAAATTTGCCTTGTTCATCCTTCAAGACCTTAAGCTTGATCCAGCCCTGGAAATATCAGTGCAGTTGTCAGACTCAATTGTCTATATTTTAAGCAAGAAATTCCTGACTTGCTAAAGATCTCATTAGGGAATTAGAAACAGCATCTAAACTTTCCTGAGTGGACAAATTCAGTTCATGAATCATACTGAAGTCTATGCTTCTGTTTTAACTGGTTATCCCCTTCAACAAACTTTGGATTGACTCCACCTGAGGACTTGGTCAGTCTCTGATCCTCTCTGATCCTCTAAATAGTTTTAGATCCTCAGGATAATTTATTATCAGAAACATATCATGGGTGACAGTTCACAATCAAGACGTATGAAATGCAATGTAAAAGGGGAGGTGGATAAGGGAAAGCAGTAGGTTAAGGATGAGGGTTTTTTACAGATGTGTTTGTGCTTCCCTATCTAGAAGCTTTGTATCAATTGGCCAGCAGCACAGGAAATTTTCACCAGCAGTTGCTTACTGTCAACAAGCTTGTCTGTATGATCCTGTCTAGACAGGAGGATGGATATACAACCAGCCTTGGATACGAAATCTGTGAGTGCCAGTAAATTGGAAACAAGTTGCCATTTAAACTAAAAATAATGGGGGGGAAGACTGCTAAAAAGTAGGGCTCTGACCAAATGTTACTTGTGGCACTGAAGAGTGAAGCTCCTGATACCCCTTGTTCTGCAAGTACCCACCTGCAGAGTCTTGATGCTATGCCTACAATTACCCTGGTTAAGAATTCTTCCAAGGTGACTTCTGGAAAAGGATTCTTTTTTCACAAAGTTTTGTTTAATTCTCCTCTCTAGGAAGTTGAGGTCATTGTGCTGTTGTGGGCCAAGGTATTTAGTTGTTTAGTTGTTAGGTAGTGCCTTCATTTTCAAGCGCATATTTATTTGTAACTCCCCCGTCTTTCTAAGTGGCACTGGACAATCCATCAAATCCCCTACATAGCAACAAATGTTAGACCCCATCCCACCAACAGAAAGATTCCCTGGTGCCTGTAGGATTTGGTTCAGGCTCAGACTAGTTGGGAATTAGCTCACAGTCAGAGCTGAGTGAAATACTCACAGCAAATAACGCTTTTTCTGTTTAACAATCTCTTGGTTTCCTGTGTTGACTGTGAGCAGGCCACGAGTTCCACCTATGGAATGTAGCTTTCAGACACAGAGAAAATATGATTTAGCTGTAGCAGATGTGAATCTTTCCAGGAAAGGGACAGAGGTACAGACAAACAGGCCTATGGCAGTGTCCCCATTTATCTTTCTGCAGAAAGGTGTTGGTTGCTTATGCACAGGTATACAAGAGCTCTTGCCTTGACATTTTATCTAGAACTTGGGATGCTGTTCATCTGTACTGCTTTGCTTAGCATGAAGCAGTCAGTAAACAGGATTAAGGCCTCCAAATTTATGAGATCGTTAAAGTTTTGTTTTTCTCACACAAATGTTCAGGATTCAGTTTTGTATCTTTTTCTGCAATGCCGAGAGCTAGAAATCTATGGGTTCTGTCTCTTTTATTTTCATGTAAACTGTCCTTCTCACAAAAGTAACTTAATCCAGTACTGAGACTTAACTGTGACACACAAGATCAGGCTAGTAAGCTCACCGTTTTCTCATATAGAGTCAAATATTAGAAGATAACTTCATTCTTGTTCATAGATTCAGTGATAAAATTATATATAAACATGGTCTGGTTTGAAAGACCCAGGGGTAGAGTTTGTTTCTTTGATCTGCTGTAGCTCTCAATTAAAAGAAATGAGTGATCTTTCTACAGAAGCCAGCTAGCTGCCTTCTCTCAGCTTCTCCATTTTTCATTTTCTTTTTTCTGCAATAAGCAAATATGATGTTTGCATAGTGTTGAGTACAGGCTGAAGTTGCCAGTTCCACTGCAGTTGGTGGTAACTGATCTTGCTCCATTTCACTGATCTAAGTAACAAAAACCTGATTTAACTCAGAGTGGCTCAGAGACTTGGTGCTATACACACACAAAATCCCAAACTGAGAATCACACGTAATTCCAGTCAGACTCCTTTATCAAGATCATATTTCTGGAGCAAGAACAAATGTATTTTTCTACAATGAATTGTTTAAATCCATGACAAAAATGGAATTTCCTAGAGGATCTGACACAGGAAAATCGTGTCCAGATTTGATGCAGCCTTTTGTTCTCATAGCAATATTGATGCAAATCCACAAATACGTTGGAAATAATCTTTGCAATAAGGTAAAGTGTAGGAATTCTGATAAATGACAAGTAGACCTGTGAGCAGAGGAATTTTGTAAGGAGTAGCAGAGGCTGAAGCCATGAGGTTTCACCTGGGAACCTCTGATGTCAGCTTCCTCTGAACAGTGATATTCCCCAAACAGTCTTCGTAGCTAGGGGAGCAGCTGCAGAGTGGGAAGCAATAAGGTGCAAGAAAGCTTTAAGCAGAGAAAAAAGATAGATTGTGTTAGGTGTACATCATGCAAAGTTTATGACTGTCCAGAGAAATCTAAGCTGATTAGAGTAAATGACAGAAGCATCTCCACTTCTAATGATGGCATCTCCTTGTCAGTGGTTCATCAGGTACAGAACCACAGCAGCATCCTTCTGTGGCTGCTTGTGGTCTTGGAGGGTGAAGCTTGGCTCAGTGGGTCCAGACCACTTCTGGTTGAGTATCTTAGTGCTCTGCATTACAGATGGAGGTGAAAGAATAGGAAAACAGAGAGGATTACACACATTCATTTAAAGATGCAAGGCTACTTACAGTAATTAGCTACCTAATTAAGTAGTGAGTTTGGGGATAGGAAAAGAGACAGAAGCCATTCAGTGTATAACTGCTGAGTGATGTGATTTTGCTGTACTCCACTGATGTTTCACAAGAATGATAAATCCCCAGATCTCTGCAGTGGGGAAAGGAGTTTAAGTCTAAAAATTATTATAATAATGCCAGAAAAGGCTACAGGAGGGTTGCTGAGGGTGCAGGTAATGGGGTCTGACCACAGACCAGGTCACAGTACTGTGTTCTGTCCCACTGATTCCTCTGGGAGAACCTCAGCTGTGTTGTAACCCTGAGTCCTCCTCTAATCCCAGCTAGCAAGACAAAAAAAAAAGCCCAACCAGACAGCAAAAAAAAAAAAATCTATTGACCAGCAACACAGCAAAAGCAGCTTTGGTCTCTGAAGGCAGAACTGGAGTGCCAGAATGTGCAGAGATTAATCTGAAACTAATACCAATTGCACCCCATCGTGTTCAGTATTTTTGGCATAATTACCTTAAGAACAGTCTAAAAGTGTTTTATTGTTAAAGCTGCCAGATGGAAGACATGCTCTGCTGATAGCAAGCACATCAGACAATGATATTGAAGAGACTTCTGAAAAGTTTTAATTAATCTTTCTCTCTTTTTTGCATAATTGACATTACTTTGGGCTCATTTGTTCTGTGGAACCCAAGCCCTTTGCTCCTGGTTGCAGGACTTTAATGGATAAAGGTTTCCCTCAAGAGAAACAATACAAGAGGAGGCTCTTAGCTCATAGTAAAGCTACTGCAGGATTACCTTAAAGAAAAGATGGTTCCCTCCACTGTGTGAAGCAAAGCTTCATACATCAGTGTTGACATAAGATGGTGTTAAATGGGTAACTTCCTTTCAAGCATTTATCTTCTCTGGCTGAGACCCATTATTTTATTGCACCAGTTGGAAACCACCACACTGTGTGACACAGCCATGGTTTTAATTAGTCTGAAAAGTTTTAACTGGCGAAACAAAGGGAGATATCTTATAGATTATTATTGCAACCTTTAATTGCCTGACTCCAAAGACCATTAATTATCTTGATGGGGAGGTGACAGACCTTTCTGAACTAAGACACTCATATTTACAGCACCTTTTCCAGAGTACAGTACCTGTTGACTTTTGTCCGGCCTTTCATTAAGGAACTGCTGTGATAGGAATTAACTACAGTAATTCCATTACAAAACCTGCTGTCCAGTGGAATTTTTCTGGAAGATTAGATTTCTGAAAGGGAAAAAGGCCATTTAAGCTAAGCGTTTCCTCAAGGCCCAAAGTAAATAACCAATGAAGAAGGTCAGAATGAATTTAGAACTCTTAAAGGTCTGCTGTACACTTGCATGCAGTGTACAAAAAATAAACAGTGCATCTTTCCAGTACAGTGATTTTTATTGTTTTAAATGTTTCACATTTCAGTTTAGGGAGAGATGAGAAATGCAGAGGACAGAATCTGATCAAAATGATTTTACTTGGAGGAAGAGCAGCATTTTAAACAGACATTTCAAGGTTGAAGTGATACTGGTAGCAGTTGCTTGGGATTAAAACCAGGAGAAAAACACTTGTTAAAGCCATTGAGGCAGAAAGGCAGAGAGAAATCCAATGACCTACAGTTCAGATCATGCCACATTGCATTCACCATGCATAGGGGAGATATTGAGCACAGGGTCTGGGTATATATTATGTCTATTTATTCTTAACTTAGTAGTTTACTGGTACCCAGCATCTGCCTGCAGTGGGTGGCTTTCATTGCCTGCTTTCATCTGTGGTTTGCAGCTGAGATGCTTTCAGGATTTGGTCATTTTTAGTAAGTCTATAATTGAGTCTGTATTGAGTAAACTTATTGGGAAACTTTTAACCTTACTTTATATTACTGGAAATTCAGAAGATTACTTTAGAACTGTGTTAATACAGTTGCTATTGTGTCTTTTTTTCCTGGAGGTCAGCAGTACTTACTCTGTTCCTGTAAAAGGAAATTAAAATATTCCCTGGGCTACCGCAGGCGAAGTAGATACTCAGGAGATTTTTTAAGTACAGCCAAGTGACCTCTTTCTTTGACTAGGAGCAGGTGGACAAGCAGTGGCTAGAGCTTTGATCCCATACAAACCTGCTTTCCTGCCAAGCTTCAGCTAATACAGCTCAGTGGGAGACAGTATTATACTCCTGCTACTGGGGCTGGAGTGATGAGGAGGAAAGGGTTATGTCTGAGTCATGGTACCTCACAGGTGGTTCACAGGGAGTTACCCAGAGGTGAGGCTAACAACACAATTTGTTGTTTCTTTCCTACACACAAGAGAGGTAAAGCTAATTCAAGCAAGATGAACATGTGCTGTATCCCAACCAAGGCTGTACATGTACAAAAAATCACAGGAATGGATCCCCCTTTGCGTGCACTTCATCTCACCAAACAGCGAGCAGGGAAACAAAGTTTTATCACACACTTTAGTTTGGGGAAATCTTTCCACAACTCCAGAAGTCATTGCACTGCCTCTGCAGTAGCTACAGTCATTGGAAGCAAAGTGGCTATCAGCGATGCTGGAATGTCGTCTAGAGCAGAGCTTTTGCAAATTAAGAGTCTGATGCTGCATACTGATTGAATGCTGCAAACTACTTCCCCCTTCACTGTCCTTTATTTCTTCTTCTCTCAAGTTGCTGTCAGTAGTAATCCCTCCTCTAATATAGTGAGATGGGGAAAATCTCTCTTCAGGGTTTTTCTCGTTGTTTGTTTGCTTTTCAATTAATCTCAGCTGGAGCTGTGTTCTGGTGATGACATTGGTTTTCTATTCACATGTGCAGAATTGCAGACCTTGACTTGCGCTATGTGCAAAATGTGCTGAGGATAAGATGCAGACCAAAGGAAAAAATTTCTAAAGTAGTGGCCATTTGGACTTGACATCAGCTCCAAAAGGTATACACAGCTATGTTTTTGGATACTAATTTTAAAAGGTTGTTCATCTGATGGCAAAAAAAAATACTGTTCTCTGCACAACTTTAGCAGCTTAGCAAAGTAATTGCTAGCTGGCTCTACTCAGGGACCCACAACACCAAATGAACAGAATGCTTCTTAGTGCACTGAGATGTACAGGGCTGCACACATACTATTTGTGAGGAAGAATTAGTGCATGAATTTAACTTAATAAGCTGGGTATGCAGCATAAATGTAGGGGGGGCGGTTGTTCTGATCTGTTCAGATGCCTGGTTTCCCACCTGGGAGAGGAGCTGCATGAGCAAAGCCAGTCTGAATGCCTTAAACTTCTGGGAAATGTTCTCTCTCTGAAAATAGTGGCAGCTTCACATCTTTGTGTCATTGAAAATGTGACCATGAAGGTGCCAGTTTAATTTGTTGTACTGGAAATGCAGCTATTGTTTCAGGATTTAGCTAAATGCTGGAGTCCTGTAAAAGATTCTTTGGAACTGAAAACAAATGGAAGAAAATGTAACTTGGTTTGGGATAATCCTAATGCTAAATTTTAATATATACTTCAGAAATTCTATTCAATTTGTCTCATCTGACTGTTAGTTTTATTAACTGCCTGTTAAATGTTTAATTTGTGGGGTGCAAGTAAGAAGAGAGCATGCAATGAAGACATCAGCATGAATGGATGCAGATCGTGTACGTGTGACAGTGCTGTAGGAAGAGAAGTCCAGCATGCTGGACTGCAGTGACACTCTGTAATTCCTTATTAAACTACTCAATTTAGTTGCATGCTGAACCACTTTCAATGTTAACAAGCATTAACCTTGTGAACTGATGCAAACTCGGCTCCAAAGTTTGATGTCTCCAAGATGGTAGGAAAAAAAAGTATGAAAAGATGTAGGTATCTGTCACTGAGTTTCAGCTGACAAACCAGACTGTCTTCTGCTTCTCTGGCCCACAGTCACTGATGCTGTAGAACTCAGCCTAGATCTCTTGTTCTGGGCAAAGAGGAAGCCATAATCACGCAGACTTCTTGGACAATGGGCATTGTGACCTCTGAGCATTCTGGGGTTTGTGCCCTCTTTCTTAGCTTCGTTGTGGTTGTTTAAGACCTCTTGCATAAATGGAGATTTTCTTTGTACTTTAGTACATCAGGAGTTGAAGATATCAGCTAAAACTCTTCACAGTGTGTGAGGTTTTTTCCCTTTATAAGCAATTTCAGTTGTTGCTACAGATACATTACAGAAATAGATATTCCCATTTTTAATCACTGATGAGAAAGAGGAACAATGATGAAGCAGACTCACACTTGGCTGTAGTAGGATGTAGTTTAGGGTTAGAGCCACACTGTTTATACATTTCCTCACATCTCATTCCCAATTGCACTTAGCAGTAGTTGGTTCTCCTCTAAAGACCAATGAAGTCAATGGAAATATCTTCTCAGTGGTATTTGGCCTCAGATAAATTTGTGGATTTGGACTTGCAGGGTACCAAAACTAGATGAGGGTGAATTAGCTAGCGGTGATTTTTTTTCAGGCTTCAGAAGTCTTTCTTGAAGCGTTTGGAGGTGGGAAGGCACACGAGCAACTCTCCTCAAAGGCCGTGAGGATTCCGCTGTCTTTAACAGTGTTCTTTGCTCACCCAAAACTAAGAGCTTTACTAGGCCCAGGAAAAATGTGAATGGCTTGGAAGAACTGCTCTGAGAAGGCTATAGGCTCATGGCTGGACAAAGCCTCAAAGCAAAATCACTGTTTTACCTAGGAGGATGGTGCCTACAGTCATGGCAACTGAAAGAGAAAACAGTCTGTCTTTCTGTCCCTTGCCTCTCTCTCTCCTGTCCTTCACACCTTCCACCCCCTTCATTGTTTACTTTAGCACTGGTTACTGATTATTTGATTACCCTCTGTGAGTTTTTCAGAAGGACAAAAGTTACCAACAGGAATTTGAAGCCTCCTGAGACTAAAGTTCTGAAGAAAACATTGAATTCAGTAGGACTGAATTATATGTAGGATGTTCTTAGGCACTGAATCTTATGAAGTTTATGAAGTTACTGTGCAGAGCTTCATAAAGAATTGTGAAAGGTGAAAAAAGACCTGTAAGGAACAGCCAAAAATAGTTCAGTATAAAATGAAGCCTTCACCATTTGAACTACTTAATTCCTAGCTATGATACACCAGCACTGCTATCTCCTCATGGCTGAAAGTGTACTCCAGGTTCCAGCATCTTTACCACAAAGAGGGACTCATGGTCCTAAGCCAGCCAGAATGAAGGGGTTGATTATGTTTTTACCTCAACTAGATTTAAAACTAAGTGAGTATTCTTGAAGGAAAATCTCTAACAACAGGCAGATTGAAGGGAAACAGTCTATGTTTTTATGTCTATTTTTAATTAATAAAAGAAAGCCCAAAGGCAAGGTGAAATGATCTGGGACACTCAGCCAGCTTGATGTGTTCTATTAAATGTCTATGCATCTATTCATAGAATGAAATCATTTTGCTGAGATTAATAAGTTGACT
This sequence comes from Indicator indicator, assembly GCF_027791375.1. Classification (NCBI taxonomy): domain Eukaryota; kingdom Metazoa; phylum Chordata; class Aves; order Piciformes; family Indicatoridae; genus Indicator; species Indicator indicator. The sequence goes on from NC_072031.1 coordinate 2,659,467, forward strand.
ACTTTGTACTCTGAGTGGTGGTGAACCTCACTTGTTTCCCGAGTCAGCACTGGAATATGCATGCCTCAGTTGGGTTTGCCACTAGCTGTTTTTCTCACTCCAAAAAGATGGGTAATGCTGTTATCCTGACGCATTGGGATACTGACAAGTGATGTCAAACCTCATGATAGCATATAACGACTCTGGTTTTCAAACAAGAAGGAGAAATGGTGGTTATTGCAAAAATGTTGATAGATTTTTGTATTAAATCTTGCATAGTAACAGTATAATTATAACATGTCGTCTCTGGCTCGGCAATTTGACAATTCGTTTCTTTTTTAGGGGGGCAGATGGCCTATAACATACCATATTTTTATAATTAGTTTATTCTCTGCAGACTCAGTATGTAATTACTCCCTCATTCATTACTAGTTTCTTTTAAATCTTCCTTTTCAACAACTAATAAATCCTCCAACACAAGTGAAATTTAAAATCTCTCTTTGTACTGTTCTCTCTCCTCTCTAAGAAACTTGCATTTGTAATATTAACCCTACTGGTTATTTCACACTCCAGATAATTTTCAAGACATTTTCAGCATCACCCTCTTGGCCACCTTTCTTTTTCATCCTTCACAGGACCATGGGATGTTAGGAGTTGGAAGGGACCTCTGGAGATCATTGAGTCCCATCCCCCTGACAGAGCAGGACCATAGAATCTAGTGCAGGTCACAGAGGTATGCATCCAGACAGGTCTTGAAAGTCTCCAGAGAAGATTCCACAACCTCTCTCAGGAGCTTGTTCCAGTGCTCTGCGAGCCTTACAGTAAAGAAGTTCTTCCTCATGTGGAATTCCTCGTTCCACCTCTCCACAGGTGGAACTTCCTGTGCTGTGGTTTACATCCATTGCCCCTTGTCCTTGTGAGAAGAGGCTGTCCCTTCCTTCTTGATGCCCAACCCTCAGATATTTATAAACATTTATTAAATCCTCTCAGTCTTCTCTTCTCCAGACTAAAAAGCCCCAGGTCTCTCTGCCTTGCCTCATAAGGCAGTACTTAACCATCCTTGTAGCCCTCCATTGGACTCTCTCGAGTAGATCCCTGTCCCTCTTGAACTGGGGAGCCCAAAACTGTAGGCAATACTCCAGGTGAGGTCTCACTAGGGCAGAGTAGAGGGGGAAGAGAACCTCCCAGGATCAGCATGCTGGACACACGCTTCTTAATGCATCCCAGGGTACCACTGGCCTTCTTTCATTTAGAGAATAAGGAACCTATTCCTACCCAACAAACATGCAATTTTAAGATGAGGTTTTGTTGCCAAGATGGTTTGGTGCATAATAAGCGGAGTCTAATATGCAAGGAGCTATAGGTCAGTGTTTCTGTGTATGTACTGCATTTCAGTTTGTGATGTGCTTTACCTCACCGTGCCAGTACACCAGACATCTATCTAAATTAAGAAAAGTAAATCAAAATAAACCCAACCCTTCTGAGTTTTTTTGTTTGCATTTGAATCTCTGCTGCAATGCAGTAATTAGTTTAGTTTAATTTGTCTTAGGTAGTGACTTAATGTTCTAGTGATAAAGTTTCTTTCCAAATCCAGAGTCTCCTATGTAGTTGCAGGTGCTTCAAACTATCTCAAGCGTTCATTTGAGCCCAGCTTAAAACTGCTATGAGCTTTGCTCCCAAAGAACAGCCCCTTTGTTGTGGTGCTTATCTGGGTACTGCCTGTGGCTTGATGCTGCTATTCTAAAGTGGTTCCCATACTGTGAAATCTCTGGCTCAGGTTTTCAGTTTGCCCTCTGGATAAATTGACTCTTAAAGGGAAAAAAAGGCACAAACAAACTAACTACTAGGGAATTCTGGCCTTTTCTCCTCCTCTTTCTTTTGGGTGAGGTTGTGTTCTGTCTATTTTCAGAATAACACTGTTATCTCAGATGTAAACCACATCATGGAGGCTGAGATTTTCAAAGCAGCTTAAAGGATTTAGAGACATTTTCCATTCAAATTAAGGATCTTTCTTTCAAAATCCTTTTAGGCAGTATGTCTCAGTGCTGTTTTTTTATAGTTGTTCTTTAACCAGTGCTTCACTTCAGTTGCTTAGAAATTGCTTGTGCTGCCACTTAATGTTTCCCAAAAGGGGAAAGAGGAAAAGGAGTGGGAGAAAGGGAATGCTGTGCTTTGCATTTGCTGTTTGTAACACCTCACCGGCTGAGCAGTGCCGCTCAAAAGTGCTTTAAAATCCTCCCTACCCCATGTGAAGCTGACTTCAGGTGCTTTCCTGCATCTAAGCATGTGGGAGAGTGAAAAAAATTCCCAAGATTTAGGGTGGCATCTTCATTTCCTGCTGACTAATTTAGTTACTGTCGTTATCAGCTGTTCTGCCTCTTTCTTTAATTCCTCTCCTGCTTGAAATAGGATACTAATTCATGCCACACTGTGCTGCACAGGGCTCCTTGCTGCATTGCACCTGTTGATGTTTATGTGCCAAAGCACATTATGCCAACAGCAATGGCAAGGAAAGCAGGACTGCAACCAAGCCTACAAACAGGACAGGTTCATCTCGGATCCCCCAAGAAGCTGCAGTCAGGGCTCACTGCCTTGCTTGGTATCAAAGAGCAGTGCTCATGGACTCTGGGACAGGAACCTACTTGAACAAGCTGCAGCCATGGTGGGGGTGTGTAGGAGTCATTTGGAGCCAAAGGCATATCTCTCCCCTTGACCATTTTAAAACAATGTGATTTCTACCCTCTCGTAGTTCAAGGCAAGAACGAGGCATTACTTTCCCACATGAGCCTTGCCTTCTACTCTACCTGTACTATACAAGCTTCAGAAAACAGCTATGTTCTGGAGAAGTGTTCTTGCACACAACTGATGGCATGTTGCAAATGCTTGATTTGGAAGAGATGACTGATGGAGAGCTGCACGCCTTCAGAAATTTAGGGGCTTAGGTCAGAATAGCCTTGTTATATTCCACCAGTGACCTGCTTGGTTTATAAATTATGTCCACGACCCTGACCCGTACTAACAGTTGAAAAAGACTACAGAAACTCTTTTGGAAAAACCTACACACAAATTAAACCATTTTACAGTTGCTAGAAATTGTTTGTACTATAGAGCTTGAGGCCTGAAGCATCCTAAATTAGCTGAGATTTTTTTTCTTTTTCTTTTTCCTGCTTTTGGCTCTTAGTGTGTAAGCATTAACATTCAAATTCTCTCTATCTTTTAATGGTAATTATATATGAGTCTAACCTTTTTTAAGATGGATAGTATATATGAAGAGTGATTGCTTTTAATATTAATGAATGCTGCTGCAGTGGCTATCTGGGACTAGCTGAAAACTTTGTCTGAGTGATTTTTGTCCTCGAGGTTCTGGGTATTTCCACAAGGCACGTACCACACACCCACCGATGATATTCTGTTGGCACAGCTCAGCCTTGGCAAATGGACAGGAACACACCACTGTGAAAATAACAACATGAGTGTAATTGGTGTGTGTGTGGATCCAGTACACAAATGCACAAGCCAGCTGGAAGGAGTCTGTCAAAACTGTTTGTGATAAATGCAGCAACAGCCATCAGCCACATTAAACAGCTACCAGGGAATTATAAACTTTAAAAAGAAAGGGGGAAAAAAGATTTAGTGATGGGCTACATAGCTCAGTCAGCAGGACTGAGTGCCTCTTCCAGGGCACCATCACTCACAAACCTCCACCTTCACTTTTTGATGTCTAAAGAGGCCCCACTGCAGCCTGTGATCTGGTGGTTTGTCTGGGCAGGCAGTATTCTGCAGAACTGGCAGTGTAAGCTTCTTATAGAGACAACCTTTTAGATCCTGTTGAGTAACAAAAAACCTCTTCAGAAGCTACTTTCTTACTCACTGCTTCTTGTAAAGCAGATAGGAAAGGCACACAATGAAATGATCAAGCAGCATATCTGAGACAAGCAAACCTGTTTTAAATTCAGCTAAATAAGATAAAAACCTTGATAATGAAGTTATTCCCACTTGTGTTTGGATGGACTTTGGGTCTCCCGCCTCAACACGAGCTCAGCCCTGGCTGTAACATCCCAGACACTGGTCTTTGCTTTCCTGAAGCATCAGTGCCACACCTTCACTGACAGCCAGGCAGTCCCTCCAGACAGGAGTGCTTCCTGGTAATCTTGGCTGCCCCTGCTGCAGTTTGCAGCCATGTACCCTTCTGCTGGGTTGCTTTGTGTGTCCTCATGAGTGCACTAAATGCATGATAGCTGTAATTGTATCCAAAACCTTTAAGAAGCTGTATTTTTATTATGAGCCCATTATAAACCCTGCATTAAAGCATCATTTTTTTTGCTTTGACATTTTAGTTTCAGACCATTTCCTCCCAAATTGTAAACATGCAGCTCCATGAGCAGTGCAACTAATGAAGCCTGCTTTTCGAGGGATTTGTATCTCATTGGGTGGATTCCCTGGTGCCCAGGATGATGTAAGCTCCCTCTCAAGTTTTTATTGCACAGAGGGTTGGCCTCTCCCCTCTCTGCCCACTTTCTATGCCTCCCTTTTTTGTGTGAACTCCTTATGTCTAGTAAATGGTGTGCCATGCTGTAGTTTTCCCCTCAGCAAAATCTCTTTCCTCCATGAGGTTTTCTGTACTTGCAGATGGAGTCAACTTGATTAGGTAGCTGTGCTCCTCTTGAATATGGATCAGAGCAGTCAATAGCTACAGAAGGTACTAGGAATAGATGAACACACACAGTACAACTAAAAGCAGCCAGAATAAAAATAACTCTCCCTTCCTTCCTTTATTTTTGTTTCATACCCCCAATCTCTGCCTCCCCAATCAAGGTTTGGTGATACAGTAGTAGTTAAAGTGCAGAGAACAAGGTACCATTGCAATTGTAGAAGGAAATGTACCAGCCTTGGCCCTTCTAGAAAACTGAATTCAATTATTTATTGATAAAATCCCCTTGACAGTTAATTTGCTTCAGTATTCAGCTTCTTCAGTGCAGTGTAGTGTCGGATATCGGAAGGAGAAAGAGATACTTTGGCAAATACTTTCTTTCTCTTGCTAAACCGCACATGTCAAGAGGGTTCTTTAATTTTTTTCCCCTTTCACTATGTTGAAGCTTTCTAAAAACTGTCAAGTTCATTGTCAGTATCTCTTTTAAAAACCTTATGAAACACAGACAAGTCCTTAAGTTCCTTTCAAATTAATTGTATCGTTGGAAAGTTATCTTTTCAAATCTTTCCTGGTATTTTCAGGAAGGAAAAGGTGAAAATCAAACAGCAATTTGTGTGGTCGGTTGTTCTCTGTTTTTTTAACAGTTACTACCAACTGATCAGCAGTGAGACAGTCAATTCAGTGAAATTTATTTCAGCAAATATCTTACAAAATACCATGTATTATCAGTTGGAATTTGTTTCTCTTCAAAGTTCAGCAAATCAAGACGTGTAGCAACCTCTATCATCAGGAAATTAGGGATAAGCTATCTATAAAGAAAGCTTTATTTTAATTGCTATCCATTAGCACCTGGTCCAAAGCTTCCAGAAGTCAGTAGAAAGTCTTGCATTAATTTATATGGGCTTTGTGTCCACAGTCCATTCATATGCTTTTCTTAATAGTCTTATTTATTATTGTAGATGTTCAGCTCCACAGAAATGTTCAATCCTTTTCTGAAACCTGCTATGCTAAATTGTACCTATGTGCTCTTACTCCTTACACAGTGCTTAAAAACCAGAGTTGCAGAATGTTTCTGTGTTGTCTTTGATCTCTAAAACTGAACTGACAGGCTCTCAGCAATAATCACACTCATGAGATTTCTGATACTCCTAGCCTTTTACCTGGATGGGATCAAATGGCAGTTTGCTTTCTTGTCCATCTCTGTGAGGATTTAGCTGTATAACTTTTCAACCAAATGTTGGAGAAAATTCTGTTGGAATTTAGCATAGTTGTGTGAAAGGGGTTTTAACTTGTCTGTGTCAGTTTGTTCTGCTCATTCAGACATCCCTAACTGTAATAAAATAAATATTGCTTTGTGATTTTCTCAATAAACCTTGACATCACGTTTAGCTCTTGTAGATGATGAGATAAGCCAAAACATGAGGGAGTTGGTTTATACTAAGATGCTGCACAATTTGCCCTCTTTGCTGAGCAAAATATCCATATACATATAAGCTTTACCAAGGTGTCTTAGTATCATTAGTGAGACCACACCAAAGGGAAGGTCTGCTATCACCTCTGATTCCTGTAAAGTGGATAATCTTTATAGCATCATTTACTCCAGCCATATCAATTAGCAAATTCTCTAAGAAAAAGAATAATATTCTGACAGTAACAGCACAGTGACAAAGAACTGGACTTTTGGGATTCCTTGCAGCACATAACCTGAAATCCATGAGCAGACATTATATCCAAAGATGGTCTTTACTGCCTTTCCTGGAGTAAGGAATAGCATAATGTAGAGTATTGTAACCCAGAGAAGTTTTACTGCTATTCCTTTGTCAACAGATTATTGCACTGGCTTATAGGACATGGAAATTGGTCCAATGTCTTGTGCTAGTAAGGCAGGGGATAAAAGTGTGGCTAATCCTTTTATAAAGAAATATGGGTGAGAGGATAGTGTATGTTGCAAGAATCCCTGATGTGAGTAAACCAGAAAGTTTTCCAAGACTGTATTCCTTAAAATATATTTTGGGAGAGGAACCTGAGTAGCATGCTCTATAAAAAAGGACAGATAACAAACTGTCAGATGGGGGCATATAAGTGACTACCCTAAGGAGCCATGGATGTGGGACCACTGTTTTTGTTAACCTTCTTCTAAGTTTAAAAAAGGGAGGGAATCTTCTGTAGCACCTGCCTGCCTCTCTGCATTGCTCACCATGTGCCAAGGCAAGAAGTCCTGTCACCTCCATTGCTAACTTTCTTGATATGGCCCTTTCTGTCTTTCCTCAAGTTTAGGGTGCTGCTTGTTCCCCTGGCCCCACAGCAGCACTGGCTTCCTCACAGCCAGAGCCAGGCAAAAGCTGCTGCAGAGCAGAGCAGACAGCACACTGAGCAACAGAGCTGCTTGATTCTGAAGAGCTGGACCTCATCCATAATTCATAGCTGCCTTTTCCTCCATGCCTTCCTCTGCCAGTCCGAACAAGAAAGCACAACTACTCTGCATCTCCAGTAGCGAACAGCGGTTGGTGACATTGGGCAATTATTTGCACTGCCCCAAAGGAAACTGGGAAAATCATCTTTGGAAGCATACAGATTTTGCTTCCTGTCACCAGAAAGGTTACTTTCTTTAGTCTCTGAAGGGTCTGGTGGATCAATTCTTCTGCATGGGAAAATAGATTAGAAACATGCCGTCAGGTACAGTGTGCACAAGATAGACAGATGGAGACAGTGGTATCTATCTGCTACGGGGAATTGTCACGGAGGCACAACTCATCACACTGGTTCTTAGAGGGCTTAATTTGCTGCTGGTAAATAATCTATTTTTTATTACCTCACATCCCCAGATTGTCAACGTTTTCAGCTTTTTGCCACAGCTAATTAGACAGGCAAAAGCCTTATAGCCTAAAGAACAAGTGAGCTAAGCACCTGCCAAAATATCTGACTTTTTTTAAGAACTGGAATGTCAAAGAGTGAAGGAGCTGCAGATCACATTTAAACGCTTTGAGCGTCAATAAGATGATTAGACCCATGAGGCAAACGTTCAGAATTTCTCTTAGACTCACCACTGAGAGAAGGCAAGATAAAGCTCTGATAGATAAAAACTACTGTGCAATGGTACCAAAGCTAATTATTCTGCTGAACTCTTGGAGAAATCTTGCAGGGATGTGTTGACATCATGCTCCGTGTGGCCACTTCTGTTCAGGAAAGCAATATTTAATTGCATCTTTGAATGAAGTCTCTTTGTGTAAAGTATAGCTCTCAGAAGAAAATTTGTCTGAACCAAAACAAGGAATGACCTTGCTGTTAGCCAGGCATGGCAGATTTGGCAGGGAGCAGAGGATTTTTATTGAGGTTTTTTATGGTGCTTTTTGTGTGATTTTTGCCATCCATTATTTAAAAATCTTGTTCTCACACAGTAAATGCAGGAGTTTTTCCAAAGAGCTCTGCAGCAAGGACAAAAGGCACTGACTGATGCCCCTGTATCAGGCTTTCATGATGGAACTGTGCATGTGAATAGCAGCAGAGGTATCCTTGAAGTCTCTGTGTCTCCTCAAGAGACAGTGTTAACAACTCTGTCTCCATGTCCCACTTTCTCGCTGTTCCTGCATGAAGCTGGCTTTCACAGCATAGTGACTGCAGCCCACACTGCCTGCAGCACCTTGTGGTTCCCCCCCGAAGGAATTCACCTGTTCTTCAAGACCATAAGAAGCTATAGTGTATTTATCATGAAACAGATGAGTTATACAGTATGCATATATGTAGAGATGATGCTGGAGGTACTGGAAAGAGAACATGGCTGTCAGCTTCTCCAGACCCAAATGGTAATTCAGCTTAGTGGGACTGTCTCTGTTTGCATAGAGTGGTGCAATCAGGCTATTGACTACTTTGGACTTTCCATGGTTATGAGACCTGCCACCTATTTGTGCTTTTGGAATTCATCCCAGAATTTGCTGCTTTTTCCTTCTGTTAACGCAATAACTTTTGGAACTTTCATGTTTCTGATACTGCAGAGGTGGAGATGGAAGGGAGTTCAAGCAGGAAAAGTGAAGATATATCATCTGCCTACACTGAAGTATAAGTGTTCACTAGCTAATGCTATATATTGTTCAGTGACGTTGATGTCGCTGGAAAAAACCTCTAAGACTGAAAATAGTAAGGATAACAAATTGGCAGACTGTGTGGTTTCTTTTCTTGATTGAATACAAGGTGATAAATTTCTTTTGGGTCCATTTATAGGCACAGTCTGGGTTTGTATTGATTTACAGTTCTTTGAAAAAAAATTCCAAATAATTCAGGGATACAAGAGAACCCACTCTTGTCACTCCACTCTGTCAATGACTTCCCAAGTAACAAAATTTAAGGTAGCTCTTCCTTATCATTCCCAACACTGAAGATGTTTTCTCTGCTACGTAACTTCAGTAGTTTCTATCTACGAAGATTTGATTTATTTTGAGACCAGCAACACCTTGAGAGATGGATTAGGCCTTCTCTCTTGCATGAAATAACCCTGCTTTAAGCTCAGCCTGCAAGGCAAGACCACCTTATTGTTCACAGAGGAATCACTTATGCAGAGCTTAGGTTTCATTCACCCAGACTATGAATAAGGAAGGATTTTTTACCAGATGATTTTTATGGTAACCCTCTTCTTCTGCCACTGCATGAGTCTTTCACACAGCATATAATCTGGATACTACTAGGCTTTACAGGCTGTCTGGGCAGTTTGGTCCATAGAGGGACTACAAAGTTTCCTGTTGAGAAGGGGAAGTAGGAGAGCAGCTAGGTGGATGTCTGGCAACTGGCCGAGATCAACCCAGCACAGTAACTCTGTTTGCATGGTTATGATTTAGAAGAAAAGCCATAATCCTGAATTTTCTTTTTCTTTCATTTTCCTAAGTGTAAGGTAAAATCATATTTAGGGCATCTATTTATTATTGTTTACTTGAATTTTCAAAATTCAAATTAGAATTTCAAAATTACCCTCCTTTCCGTTACAAAGAAATGAGTGGATTCTTGTCATTATTCCTTTCTATTTGAGGTATTTTGTAGTATTTCATCTCCTAGGCAGAAATGTCACCAAGAAAGTCTCAGAGCTCTGTGGTGATGGCCTGGTCTTGCCTTTTGAGGTTTATAGTTCTGCTGAGAAAGACATGAAGTTTCTCAAAGGAATGATGAAAAATAGAAGGTGACCAGTGGACAAACAACTAAAACTGAACCTTGTGTTGTATACCCACAGCAGAAAAAGGAAGTTAAAATTACAAAAACTAAAAGACATTGTGGCCTCTCTCAGCTTGCATTTTTCTGATCTCTAGCTATTTTTTTTTTTTTTTTTTTTTTTTTTTTTTTTTGCTCAAGACGAGATCTGTTTCAGGTTAGGACAATACTGAGTGAGGCATAAAGTGTTATGCACAAGTGTCAGCCTTTCCTTTCAGAAGTACATCATCCATGTGGACAGTTCCAGGAAAGGTGGGAAAGGAATTAATAGAAACTGAGGCGAAGAGCTGGAGAGGTCTTGCTTTCTCTCTCTTTCACACGTGCACACAAACACTCCCCATGTATAAGGATGCTTTTTTGATCCTTCCTGGTGTCTTTCCCACAGACTGCTCTGTCAGCTTTGTTTTTTAAATTAATTAAACATTTCACATACCCAGTGAGAGTTTCTGAGGCTGACCATGGCTTGTTGTGCATTTGACTCTGCTGCACGGCTTCCCCACAGGGGCTGATGTTTCAGCAGAGCTGTTGCAGTGCTGTGGGGTGCTTGGATAAAGAGCTCAGCTGTGGGGCTGTGTTCAGATTGCACACAGGGAGCCAAAGCAAAAATTTGTACAATAGTGTCTGGTGCACTTCCACCTTTCCTGGCAGCCAGGTTAAGCCATCTCAGAAATCCCAGCCTTGGCAGGGAAATCATTCATTTTTCTGGTTCCCCTAGCTGGAAATGCATTCCCTCTCTGCCAAGACTTGAGAGAAATGCATCCATAATCCACTGCTCCTGTTTATAGGAACAAAGCTTGCTGTACTTTGCTTGAATTTAAATAGAGATATCTGCACATCCCCGATGAGGTTTTTTTTCCACCTGTATTTTTTATCCATAATAGACTGTCTCTGCAGTGACTGATCAATTGTTTAGGGGTTGTTTGTGTTCAAGGCAAGATGTGGGCAATTCTCAATTCTTTGCTGTGGCACAGCATGCTGTTATCAATATGTTACTTTCTTTTCCCTGGGAACACAGATTTCAGAAGGCATGTAAAATAAATGGGGTCTCTTTTAATTCAAGGGACAGTTCAGGAACGTGTCTAGTAAACCAACTTCCAAAGCCTCTTCCCCTTTGGAATCGGCCAGTGCAAGACCTGCACTTGCAAGGTCTGAGTTTGTTTATCTCTTCCTAATTAACAGGACTTAGTCTTTCAAAGTATCTGCAGTGAGTGCAAGCCAAGAGACTGGAATGAGTGCTCTCTGTGGTCTCAAAAGAAGTGCATTTGCTTTTCAAGGGGGATAGTAAGATTAGAAAGAGGCTTGACTTGGGCTGTCAGGTCTCCACAGCAAAATGCATGCTGCAGTATTCATAGAAACGTGTGAGAACAGAGTGTTTCCTCTCCGTTCAGTTTAGCAGATGCAGTGCTGGTGAGAGGTACCTGAACAGAGCAGAGAGAGGCAGGGGCTCAGCCCAACAGCATTGTTACCATTAGGGTGCTTGTATCACCCCAGAGCAGCAGTGAGGACACATGAAGAGCTAGAAAGGAAGTTCAGACTCCATCATCCCTTAGTCCTGGGCAGAGTGTATCAAAAAGTTGTATCCTGCTGTGGACCAGAGATGTGACTTCTGGCCATGCTCTCTGTATCTCCTTTTCCACCTTCACATTTAGTTTATTTGCATTATCTAGCAATAAAGACAAAGACTAGCCCTCACTCTGTACCTTTCCTATTGCAGAGGGGTTTCTGTCTCATTTAGTGACTTTAGGCAGTGCTGATGTTCAATGAGGAGGAGCAGGGACTCGGCTGGAAATGCCAGCGTGCCTGCCAAACTGTCACCCGAGGTGCTTTCAGATGAGGATGTCTGCAGAAATTACACTGAGGCTTGGCATCACCAGGAAAAGCTACTCTCTTACATCTATTGCTAACTAATACAGACAGCATAGTCTGTTGCCCTATTAAGAAGCAGCAGCTGTACTTAAAAAAAAAAAGTGGAATTCTTTAAATTCTTTAGGAGCAACTTCTGTTACCAGAAAACAAACAAACAAGCACACATCTCTCACAGAGTCAGTCCAGTGCTAAAAATGTAATGACTTCTGCTTGGTTTTCCCTATCCATTTCACTCTGAAATTCTCCTGCCAGCAGGTGTTGGTGGCACGGGCTGGTGCCATGACCACAGAGGGACCTGCCCTGTTCTGTAGGTGAGCATCCCAGTACAGCCCCTCCAGTGGCTGTGTCACTGGTGCCAGCTTGGGTGCCATAAACGTGGGAGAGCTGGTGTGCAGGCACCCAATCCTGTCTGCTTCTGCTCCTCTGCATATGGAAGAACCTCTCCACACACCAAACAGCAGTGGCAGGTGGGACCAGGTGCTCTCCAAGTCCACCAGGCCAAGTCTGGAGGCTGATCACTCTGTGCAAGTAGCTGAAGTTATTCATGAGCAGACCTCAGGCTGTGGTTGGGCTGCTGAAATTCTGTTCACCTTGGAAAGAGGAGTTTGAATAAATGCCATTGTTCGCCTCTGGGTTTAATGTCTTTGCAGAAGTTTTTAGTGGGCAGGTTTTGGCTGTTCTGTGTAGAAGGAGAGGAGGTTCCCCATGCCCATCCATAAGCTCAGCTTGGGATTTCAGTGTCAAGCTGTGCTCTTTCTAGCTTACACTTCATTACCTATAATTAGAGTTTTCTGAACAAGAGAACTCTTGAAGCTTTAGCATTTTACCATGCAAATGTAAGGATCATCATCTCAGTTGTTCTTGCAGACTTAAATCATCCTTGCCTATGTGGTAGCCCACCTCAGTGGCACTAACAGCTGAGAAAAAAAACAAGCAAAAGGCTTTCCTCTATCTCTGTCTCATCCGGTTCCAGCTTTATGTATCTCTAACAGTGAGATTTTTCACACCAAAAATTACCTCTACACAGGTCATTGTACAGAATTCTAGCAAGTTTTTCCTGGTAGTCAATCTGTGTCTTCCTCTTATGTTTTGTGGGTTTTTTTCCTTCTACTTTATCCTTTTGTTCTGAGATTCTGGACTCTTAGATTTTCTCTGAAGAACCATCTGGGGCAAAAGTACATCTGTTGTCCCTCTGAGATCTTAGAGCTGAGAAACTTTCTAGATACAGAATTGCTGTGTTTCTGCTCCAGAGGTTTTGGAGGACTGCTGCAGGACTGGTTGCTTCCATTTGCTGAGGCTACAGCAGGAAATTTCTGGTCCTCTATCTACTCTCCCTTGTTAGACACAGCTGCTGAAGCTGGTTTTCTTAACAGAAAGCAGGGAAAGGTTGCTGGTTTGGATGGCAGGGAGTGTTGCTGGCTTGTTTCTTTGGGGGAAGTTTGAAGTTTGTTTGAACACAGTGATCGGTAAGAGCAAGATTACTGCAAATAAAATAAAACCTTGAAGGGTTTGAAGATTTGTTTGTTTGTTTTTTTATTATTCTTAATAACATATTGGCCTTCAGTTCACAAATAAGTCACAAATTCTGTAAAATCTGAATCTCTTACATGAGCCTCTAACAGGATATAAATAAATGTATACTCAGTTGCAGTATGTTTGGGGACCTAGAGAGATGTTTTCATTTTGCTAACCCTGATGTCTATGTTTGATTCTGTATTTACCTTAGCAGAACCTGAAGTGTGTGTCAGTATTTTGGAGAATGTCAGTGCTTTTGAAAAATTAAATGTCTCCCTCGTATCACCTGTTTTAATTTCAGTAATACTCCACCCAAGGGATGCTAAACTATGTTATGGCTTTGAGCCCAGGAACAGCATTTCAACTATTTGCTTGCTGAAAGGCAGTACAGGAGATTTCTTGCAATATCTGACTGGCTTGCAGAGTTCAGAACAGGATAAAGGTATCCCCCTCTACTAATGCAGATATTTGTTATTTAGACCTGAGCTTACTCAGGCTTGCTCTGCTTGTGCATTGCCATCTGCACTGCTGGCATCTGACAAATGCTGGAATGTTATGGTCTGGTTTTGTGTAGAGATACTTGCTTCTTCATTTCTACAGATGACTTTGTGTGTGTGCTTCTCTTCCACTAGAAACTTCTCAGCTTATTGACAGACTTCAACTCAGACTCTCATAGGTTAGAAGTCCTAAAAGAAAAGGATAAATCAATTCTTGCATGTTTTCATGAAGGTAGAGACAAGAGACTAGCATTTGATCATTCCCAACAATAGTCCTAATAACTTCTGTACTCTGACATGGACTTCATGATCTCCTCATATCTTCATCAGCCTACTAAATTTTATGGCAGCTAAAAACCTAACTATAATTTAGTTGTGCTCTTTGATTGAGGGTTTTTTTAGGTAGCTCAAGAGATGTAAAAAAACCCAGCAACTAGGACTTCTCCACTTCTTTTTCTAATCAAACAGATCATCTTTCTTTTGGATCCACACTGAGCTGCTGAAAAGCACAGCTCTTTGGCACAGTTCTTATATGTTCATCATACTCTTTCAAACAGACCTCTGATTCCACCTCTTAAATCACTTTGGTGAAATTTGTCTTTCATAATTAATTTTAAACCCAAATAGTAATTTTTTTTTTCTAGTTGCTGAAATAATTTATCAGGTTCTTTTCTTAAAAAGAGAGAAATGTTTAAATAAGTCAAAGATAACATTTTTGAACTAAACTATTCCCAGCATTTAAAAAGAGCAAATAACTTATTTATAAATAAATATATAACATGTGTTAGTAAAAGCAAACCATGCTTACAGGGTTGTGGCTTTAAACTCTACATTACTCGTGGCTTTTTGTTTTTACCTTTAAATCCTCAGCAATAATGCTTGTGGCACTTGAGATAGCCCTGGAAAAACAGGAGCTGGAAGAGCCTTCGTTGTCATTGCAGGCACTCAGTTTGTAGGTGGTAAGTCAGTAAATGTGAACCCCAGCCAAAACTGGGTGACACTCATAGCCTTCACTGCACGTGTAGTGGCTTTTCTGCAGGCAGGTGAGGGGATCTGTACAACAGTTATCACTGTTAAGATAAAAATACCTTCATCTTTAAGCCAGGGTTTTTTTTAGCCAAAGTTGCCTGTAATCAAACCTCACAGAGAATGTCTGGATTTGTCTTGGCTTTGTCACTCCTAACGAGTCTTTCTGTACCATCTCTCTTTTTTTTTTTTTAACTGCTTAAAATCAACTATTGTCTTCATATATTCTGAGGCTCTTGACTTAAAGCATATGAAGAAAATTCTCCAAATCTTGAAACTTAAATCATTCTTAGCATGAATGTTATTTGCCACCCAACTAGCAAAGCTGGGAAACACTTGCTCTGCTGCCCAGCCTGAGTGAAACTCTAACAGCCACCAGACACCGGCTGTGCTGAGAAAGAAATTAGATTCTTTAGGATTCAGACTGGAAATCATCTGAGGACAAGAACGTGTGAATTTGCCTCACTTTATGCATGTTACCTGCAGTCAGCCAGTCTCTGAGGAGCTATAACTCATAGCTAAGTGTTTGCAATATTGTAATACAAATATCAGGAGCAGCTGTGCCAGCGCAATGGCCTTTCCTGCACAGCATGGCCTGCTGCAGCAGGGCAGATGGGGATGCTGTGCTGTTTGGCACGGAGCTGATGCAGCAGTGATCACACTTAGCTGAGGCTGCCCAGCAAGGCCCCACACCACAGTCCCAAGCAAAGCAAGGAGCATCCCCACAAGACAGGGAGCCCAGCAGTCTAAACATCCCGTGAAGAGCTGGCTGTAAGAAGATGCAGATGGGGAGGGACCAGTCTGCCTTATTTCCTTTGCCATGCACAACTGTTTTGAGGTTCAGCTGTTGCCACTTTTACTTAATGGATTGTTATCAGTTACTTTTGGCCGAGTTTCTGGTTGAAAGCTTGAGATGTTTGACCTTCAGCGGATTTAGTGGTTTCTCAGTCCTTCCAAACACTTTTTTTCCTATGAACAAGACCCAGAAGTGACACTTCTGTAGGCTAGCAAAGGGCAAATGTGAAAGCTGCTAGGTAAATCCTCCCTACCAAAAACAAGCCTCATCAAGTCTGAGTTTGGGGTGTTTCATCAATTTTTATATTGGTTGATTTGGGTTGAGGTTTGGGTTTTTTTTAACTTGCAAGGCACAATCTAGACAGTGTGAGGATTTCTCCCAAATCTGAAATCAATTTTCCATGTCTCTGCTTTTCAGCCTTTTTTTTTTTTTTTCTAACATCTTGTGGGCATCTCTAGAAGGACAATGAACATAGAGAGTTGGATGGAATAGGTAATTTGTTATAGGTAACTGAAATATGTGAGGAACATTAGATGTACTTAGTAGACAAAGGTCAGAATTAACATTTAGGTATCTGAACACATACGTTTAGAGGAAATGGTGTGTTAAACCTGAACCTCTATTAGCAATGATCACAAAATGCAAATAAAACCATTCTGTATTAGGAAACAGGATTTTCTCACCAATTTGTTGCATGCTGGCAGTTCTGGGATCCTCATCTGTTTGAGATAATCTTCAGAGAGAACCCTATTTCTGAAAGTGCCAGTCCTAGATAAGCATCTGAACTCAAGTGCTTTACTGAGATGATTTTCAGACACTAGGTATGAAGCTTTTTATTTTTGCTCTATGTGCAGACCCTGAATTCTTGAGACATTTGTGATTCACATACAGTTAATTAATCTTATCTCCCTCCACACTGTTATTTTCTCAATAGCTTTATTTCCTTTCTTCTTCCTCCCAGAATGAACCTAAACTGTACTCTATAAAAGGTAATCACTCTGGCTGGCACAAAACGCTCAGGGATTCATTTTGGTGTGAGGCTATCACTGACCAGGGCAGCCTCTCAGTGTGCTGACCCTAATCCCACAATCACCTCAAAAATACATCCAAACCTGCCTGTCTGATTTCCATCAAAGATTGAGATTCTCAGGTCTGGTTTCCTGGGTTTATTTATTTTGTTCCAGTTCAGCTTTTCAGCACATCACAAATAGATTTACAAATACCTTGAATTATGCATTTCCCATGGGGTGAGGAATCTTTTAGTCTAAACCCTTTGTATTTTCTTATATCTTATTCTGGTACTGTTTCTCCCCAAATGGAAGGTAGCTGTAAAAGCTAATTTAACACAGCACCATGATACAGTCAATGGTTTTTCAGGAAAAGAAGGCAGGGGTAGCAGTGCTGGGGGGTTTGGTGGCCGAGGGGTTGCAATACAATGAGACTTCTATTTTCTTCTGCAATAAACCATAAAGCCCACAATGTATAACCCGCCAGGAATGAATTCCCTCTGAATGATGTGGCAGGGATCTGTGATTTGTAGGCGCCACCAGCTGGGCACAGAGTCTGTGTGCAGCTGGAATACAGGGAATCACCCAGATTGGAAACTTTTCCAAGCCCTTCCAAACCTGAAAATTGTTCCTACTAATAAAATGGCACTTTTCTTTAAATAAATAGATGTGAGTGTACTCCCCAACACACACACTCAGTCTATGAGTGTTTAGAGATGGCAAATCATTTTTAAAAGATTTAATTATGTCTCAAACTGTTGGGACAGTATCACCTAAATCAAACTGAAATTTCTAATCTGTCAGCATGTCTATTCCAAGCAGGCAGGTGTGCACCGCAGCCAGATAATCAGTGAGCTGCAACTCCCTGGCCCCAGGCAGTGTGGAAGCAAATGCCCATGCATGGCCATGAGATTTTCCTAGCCTGTCGATTCATCTTCTAGCCTTTGAGGTGTTGTGCTCACTGTTTTGTCAATTTTCACCAGTATCTGTTGGAGAATGAAAAGGTGTTAAGTGGAAACAGATCACCATTGTGTGCTCAGGAGTTTCAATCTCCTGACTGATGATGAGGGGGGAAAAAGAACCATATTTTTGTTGTCAAAAAGTGACTCTTTGCATACCTAGTGGGGGAAAAACAAACAAAAAAACAAACAATCTATGCTCCCAGTGCCACTGCTTCTTCTCGGGGCAGGAGCAGAGGCTGAAAGTGTGTGACTTCAGACACAGCAGCCAGGCCATTTTTCAGCAATTCCCTTCCCAGATAAAATCCTTCTGAGATAAAAGCCAGTTCCGTGATGAACTGAAAAGACTGGACTTGGTATGCCTTTCTCTTTTAAAAACTTTTTAAAAACTGCTTTTGTGGGGATTCCCTCTATCAGGAGAGCTTCAGGGTGCTGGTGTTTCACAGTGCTTTCCATGGCTGTGCTAAGAACAAGACAATGGACGGTTTGAACCCAAGGAGAAAATTCCAAGCAATTTTGAAGTCAATAGGGCCTCCTAATGCCTCTGCTCTAGATACACTGCCCCTGCAGAGTAATCCAGATGAATAAAATATCTAATGAAATACAAGAAAAACACTGGATTTTCAAATGAGAATCTCTCTGAAAACAGCAGAATTGGTATGCTGGGACAAAGCAGATCATATGCACATGTTGTTGCTGTTCCTTCCCTCCTGCTTTCTTTTCTAAAATTCCTATTGGTCCCATGAGGAGCAGGAGAATAAACCTGTTGTCAGTTTTATTGCAGAGCTGGCTGCCTAAACTGATGTCTCACTGCAACATGGTTATAAAAAGGAAAAGGAAAAAAAAAAAACCTGCCAAAAAGCCTTGTTGATGTAAATGATATTCCTGTTGGAAGACTCTCCAGGAAAGGGCCTTTAAAACAGGAGAAGCCTAATGCATACAGCAGTATTTTCAAAACACCAACTTAAAAATTTAAAGCCTTCTGGTTTGGGTTCTTTTTTTTCCATTGCTGTAAGCTGTAAGGAGAGCTGCCAGGGCTCCACTCTGCAAAAGATGGAGACAACAGACCAGTATAAACCATAACAGAGTGGTCTGCTGGTGATATGAATTTAAAGTCAACCCACAAGACAAATAATTTTCTGTAGTTTGGAATACAGCCTGACCTAAAACTATCACTTTTATGTTCACTATAGCCTAAGGAATTTACCACCACCATTGCCCCTGGTTTTTGGCATTCGGAGTATGATGCTTTTACTTTTCTTCTTTCACTAACAGAGGCATTTGGCTTATCCAATTCCTCGTGTCCTTTTGATGAGGCAGGTTGTTGATACAAGATGTCCCAAGGTCTGGCATGATTGCTGAGTTGTAGGCTATGTGTGCTGTCTTCTCAGTGAGCACTGCACTCCTTCCCAAAGTCAGGCTTGTCATGTTGTATTTGAAAATGTCAATACACCTGGAAATTTCATTAAAAGCTTAACGTTGTCTTGGGTTTGCATAATTAGCATGGAAACCTCTGGAGAATATTTTTCCCTGTGTCACTGCTTATATTTCTTACTTATAACCAGGCAGAGAGCAATACCAATACAAAGCTCAGTGAAGCCATGTACATTAAAATGAAAAATAGCCAGACAAAGGTACTGATTTCTAGATTTCCAATTTGGTTTATTTGGAGAGTGACATACCAAGCTGTTCATTCGTTATGTTCATTCCAACTGGCCTTTCACTGATGAGACACCAGGCTTCCCAGGAGACAGTTCAAGGAGTAAGTGATGCTCTCTCATAGCCCTTAATGCCACCTGTGAGCCAGAACTTCTGTGAGCCAATACCATCTCTTGCCTATCCTTCATTGCCAGTGATTCTTTCAAAGGGATTTAATTACTGGCTTTCATTGGTCTCTGCTTGAAATTTTAGGGGAAAAAGTGCATAAGGATCCATTTGACCTCTCTTCTGAAATGTAGAGGTGGGAAATGGATATTTGTTGTGTTGTTGATTTGTGCTTGTTCTTAAATACACTGCAGCCTTAATAAGTGCCTTTGGTCCATCCCTCAGGTGGTGCAAATTACCATGGCTCAGTGAAGCTGAGCAGATTTACATCATCCGAAGGCACAGCCCTTGGTGCATTGTAGCAGCCTGCTTTCTAAGAATGTGGTGGTTAGTGTGGCCTTTGTAGTGTTCTCAGCACATCTTGCACTACACAGCCAGACTGTTCTGATCACCAGGTGATTCTTTTTGGTTTCTGCCCTAGTTTTTTGTATTGCTCAGCTGTGACAAAGCAGAGCAAGGGTGAATTTCAGGGACCCTGCACGACAGCCATCACATCACTGGTCAGGAAGACTGACTGTGCTGCCCTTGTGCCTGCTGCTTCTCTCCCATGGGCCAGCCTTATTTCCAACGTTATTCAGTGTGCAAGTGCTGTCACTTTTATAGGCATTTTATGACTCTTATGTTTAGAACATAGAATTTTCACGGGTAGAAACCAAATCAACTCTACACCCCACCTGACTAGCACTTCTTGTGAATGCTGGAAATTCTGCGTGCTGCATTCCTGTCTCTCTAACCTCTTAGCCTCCAATACTTGCTACATGTGATGGGAGTCCAGAAATTAGTGCCATGTATCCCTGCTTTGCTATAATGTGCTACTTCACAACACTCTTGGCTTCTAAGTGAGGAACTTCACTATAAAACTGCAATAGTCTCCCCACAACACCAGCACACAGGCACACTGATGGACCAAGAACTTATCTCCATTTGCAAGCTACTAATTGTGATATCTTGCAATGTAACAGGGATTGTGCTGGCTTATTATAGAGATTCGAATGAGTGACAAATGCAGACAGGCTTTCAATTTTAAGAAATATTTACCCAGTATTTGGATGTACCCCTCTGTCATTTGATATAGTCAAAGAGAGTTGTGAATAATTGATTCAATAGAAACCTCATCCTTCAGACACCTGCCCTAATTCCTGCATGTCTGATCTCTTCTTCCAGTCCTACTGAATAACTTTACATTGCATGTACTCCTGGATATGCTTTTACCTCTTCTCAAAGTTTTCTGTTAACTAGTTGGAACACAAGCAGTAAGATGTGTTTAAATGTTATATTGATTTGCTCATGAGGTACTGCATTTGTGAGAAGTATAGGTTGGTAAACACCATTTGGCATCTCGTAAGTGAAAAATAGATTGAGATGAGAAAAGACCTAAAAGCATGTTGAAGACTGTTCCTGTATCTGTTGGGAAGGCTTGCACTGCACAGCTATTGCAATGAACAGATGTGTGGGAGAGGAGAGGGGCTCATGCTTCACGCCTTCAAATAACACAGTTTGGGGTTTTTTTTGCCACCATGTTATGTACCTCTCTGTAGCTTTTCCTCTCAGGTAGCTTTTCTTTCCTACCTGTGTTTGAATATTCCCTGTTTCTTTTTCAGGTGTGTTAATTTTACCCAGAATTCATTTTGGTTATAAGCCAAAACCAGCACATTCTGTAGGTGCTCAGGGCTTGTGCTTTCCTAATGCAAACAGCATGGCACTGCCAACTGGCTCTTTTTTAGGTGTTTCTTGCTATACAGGTGTGAACTCAGGTGAAATGCACCCCTGCTTGTAACCAAGGACAGCATTTGGTGAGATGAAAGCACAAGACATATCCCAGTCAAAGGATTTGCAGGGGAATGACAAGGTGCTGGTTTACTTTCAGTATTGGTGGCCATTTCCAGGTTTAGTGTTGTTTGGTTTTTAAATCAAGTTTAATTTTTTTTTTTTTCACAGACACCTTTGCCCTCCCCTGAGCAAGCAGGCAGTAACATTCCAATTCTGCTTTTTGATTCAATTAAATGAGCTGAGCCAAGCACTCAGACCTTGGTGCAAATGTATCCCATTGAGTCAGACAGCTGTAAAGCCAAGTCTGGGTTTTAAGGTCTTCCCAGGACTGAGGACTCCTTGTAGCTAATCCTTCATTCCTTGTCCCCTCTTTACCCTTCTTAGGAGCATTTCTCACTTGAAAGTTTCAGTCCCTTTCACATAAATCAAGCTTTGGGTGTCCAGTGTTGCATACAAATAGCTCCCAGGGAACTGGGTAATCCCCACTGGCATGGTAGGGAACACTTACAAGAGCAGTGTTTAGGGGGGGATTAAATGCTTGATCTGGAAATCACACAGAGAGAATAAAAGTGGAATTTCATGGCATTGTTTTACAGAATTGCTGGTTTTGCCAACACTGTGCTTTAGTTAGCACAGATAGGAATAGATGCTGACACTGCAGAGCCAAAGTTTGAATCTTTTCCAAACTTTTTTTACTACCAGGTAACCTTAAAGGGTTTTGAGAACTACAAAGGAAAATCTAGGTAACAGAATTAATTGAACAGAAATCTGCTGGGGTCTCTCCCAATCTACCTGCACCCTTCTAGGTTTCCTGTTATAGATTATTAGAGAGGGGGTTTTGGCTTTCATCTCATCTGATGCTGTCAGATCTTCCAGCACAGAGAATCTCTTTCCATCTCATTCGTTGTGCTTGCTGTAGGTATTTTTCTGTGCACTTCCATCATTCACAGGTTACCATTCTAACTGTATTGGAGTGCAAGACTCTGCAGTGTCTTATACCCAAAATGCTCTTTTATGTTACATGCCTCTGGCTCAGGTCCTAGTCCCATAGAGAGTCACCCTAGCTAATCTATTCTATTATGCAGCAACAGGAACCACTGCAACTTCTCATGTCTAAACTTGCATCTGGAGAGTGTTATCCTTTCCAGTTTTCAATATGTACTCTGCCAGCTGTTTATTAGAAAAAACTTCCCATGTTTTTTCTGGAAAAAGGATCCCCTTCCATGGTTCACATTAGGCCTTCTCTGACTCCTCTCCTGCCAGCTTAGGACAGGAAGGCATTGTACTGCTGCAGCTGAGCTTCCCCTAGAGCTGCAGGAATATGAGCAGTCCATGCAGATAGACAGAACTCAAGTCCTTGCAGTCTTGGCACATTGCTCTGCTGGGCCTGCAGTGGAAACTTCTGCAAGGTTGTGAGCAGAGAGTTTAACACCAGCATCATCACATAGTGCTGCCCCTGACAGCTTTGATTGAAATTCATCTCCAATCACTGTGAACAATCTACAAGACTCTCCCAGAGCATCACCTGTTGTGGTGGGAGCAGCAGCTTCAAATAGCAGCAGGATGGTTTGCCTGGGACTCAAATACACCTAGAACTGATGAAGATCGTGTTAGAGGGAAACCTGAATTTTCTGCTTCTGCTCTTAAACTGTTCTGTAGTGTTTGGGCTGTGTGTGTATTCAAGACACCTATGTGTGTGTGTGTGTTAGTGTCCTACTAGAGTGAAGCTAATGTGTTACTGGGTGTATGGACTAAATAGAGCTTACCTCCTCACCTCTTAGAGTGAGTTAGTTACTGATTTATTTCACAGGGAAGGAGGAAAGCAAGACCACCACCTAAAAAAAAAAAAATAGAGCAGGAGATATATGTAAGTGACTAGGTCAAAATATGAAGCTTGTAAAGACTTTTTTTGATTTTTTCATAAAACTGAAATTAGCTGAAAGCATTTCAAGGTAATACATAAACCAAGATGGCACACCTATCAAGAGCAAATTCTTAGTTGATTTACAGGATTACGCTTCATAGTTACGGGAATGATCTTAGGGAGGGATCTGGGAAGCATGAAGAGGGGAGCCTTCACCATTTCTCTGCAGCATGTCTTTCCCACGTGGTTTCTTGCTGAAAGCCTGCAGCGTGAGCTGTATTTATCTGAAAGACTGGTGAGCTGCTACCTCCACTGGAGCATTTTGCAAATTAAACATCAGGGCTATGACAAATTCAAGCACAAACGGAAATGGTAAAGGACACATCTTTGGCTACCTGAAGGGTGTGAAAAATAGAGATGCTGAGAGATGCCTGCCATTAGTTTAGCCAATCGAATCTACTGATGAGTACTCAATACCACGTTTATGTCATGCCTAAGCAGAAAAAAATAAAATATGCTAAAATACATTTAGTATGGGTACAGCATGGGGAAAAGGCAATGAAGATCTACTTTGTACCAGAGACACTATGATCCGTTGGCACATTTCCTGCACTTTGTGTCTGATGTTCTCGATTAGGTTAAGATTTCATCTAGTAGACTAAAGAAGGAATGCATGCTGCTTGGTGCTCCTTGAACAGGTATCTGGAAAGAATGAGGATAAAACCTAATCAAGCCAGGCTGCATGTTCAGTTTCCAAAGTTTGGAGCAGAGTGTGGGTCCGGGAGGGGAGGGTGTTCTTGGGAAAAAGCTTTCCACTGGAGAGAAAAATATTGAACTTTATGATGAGGGACAAGAGTTGCTGTTCAGTGATGTAGCTGCTGCCTGTGTATTCATATTCTGAACCTTTCCTCAGTGCACACAGCATAAGGCACCTCTTAGGCATGAGTATGCTGACTCCTTGTTGACCCTGCTTTGAGTGGAAGGTTGGATTAGATGACCTCTTGTGGTCCCTTCCAACCTGAATTATTCTATGACTCTAGCTATCTACTTTTTTTTTCCCAAAGCTTGCAGTGGCTGTCAGCATTCCTGACAAATCATGCCAGTGTAATAAAATCTGGAAATTTTCAAGGGTGGTTTATTGAATGCCCAGGAAAGCACAGTGAAAAAAAAAAAGAAAAAGCTGGACATAAAAGCATGCTAGCTAGGAGGAAATGTGAAAGCAGAAATAGATTAAAGAAAAATGAAAAAAAAAAGGAAGAAATAAAAAAAAACCAAAAACAACACAACAAAAATGCATTATATAGAGAGAATGACAGTGAAAAGGAAGTAACAATCTGGTGACCACAAAGATCAGACAAAGAGGCTGTGTCTGGATATTCACCTTACAGTTAGTGAATAATGTTTGATGGCACTTAAAAGAGGAAGGGGTTTGAAATGGGTCTGAGGAACTCCCAAAGCCTTTTGAAGCCAGAGGCAGAGATAATGAGTCTCTGCATGTGTTCACTGTTAAGCTGATTTAGTTGCAAGATAAATCAAATTTAGGGGGGGGGGGGGGAAACCTCTTTAAGCTCCTGGAGTTAATGTTGCAGCTGAAATAATTTCACCATTCATTCAGATATAGGGTGCCCACTCAATCTTTGAGGTGTTATCTTGGAAGACAAGACTAAAAAGGTAGCAGAGGACATCAGTCAGGATATTTGTATTGCTGTGTGGTAATTGACAAAGCTAATCTTAAACAATGCAAAGTTTGGGGGGGGGTTAGGGGGTTTTCAACAGTGCCTTGTAGGAATCAAGAGACTGCCTGCAGGATCATTCTCTTCCAGTGCAGTCTGCTGCTCTTTTCAGAAATCCCTGGAGTATTTCTGATGGCTTTCCTCTGGATCCTGAAACAGGAGGTTTATCAGAGGTTTTCACATCCTCACTCACTGGACTGCCAAAGGGGTTAGATCTCAGCTGATGGCATTGGGATGGGACAATGTCTGAGGAGCTTTTTCCTCATACAACTGACCCTTCTCTCTGCCTGTTCAATTAATCAGACAGCAACACCATGCTACTTGGTGGTTCCTTCCTCCATGGCAAGGGACAGTCCATCTGCCTGCAGTATAACATCATTGTGCAAGGAGCAGGAAGCATCTGCTATGACTGCACAAGCTTCTAGTTTGTGCATGGGGTTGAGGGGCTGCTTTTTTGCAGTTTTTTGGACAGTCTGCATCCAGTTTGTCAGCTGGTTGAGTATATGACTCCTTCCTCAGCAGCTCCACAAGCCCATCTCATTAGCTATCTAGTCCTTAAAGCTGAAAGGGATCCATGTTCTGGAACCAAGCAGCAAGCTGCAAGGCATAAGTCTATATAGGAAGGTGCCTGAGGAGGCCCAGCACCATGAGGGCAGTGAGCAACCCTTTGTGCTGCACTGGACATGGGTTTGGAAGGACCAGTCTGTGTTGCAGCTGACTCAGTCTCCATCCTGGGACAGGGAACTCTTTGCATGTGTACTAATGGTAGAAGGAGAAAATTTCTGTTCATC
The DNA here is from genome assembly GCF_027791375.1 of Indicator indicator. NCBI lineage: Eukaryota > Metazoa > Chordata > Aves > Piciformes > Indicatoridae > Indicator > Indicator indicator. The sequence goes on from NC_072031.1 coordinate 2,684,938, forward strand.
TACAAATCCAAATTTCTCATTAAAACTGGTCATTAGTGAAATTAGTGAAAGTATCTATTAATATATGCATTATCATTTGCAAATCTGCTGCAGGCTTACCAGCTGCAGAATTAATTTAGATGGCCATTTCTATGGTGTAGGCTGTGTAATGCACATGGCTGAGTTAATTCACATTAAGCATTAAGCCCCTTCCAGTTTTTGCTCTTCTTAACAAGTGTTAGCAATGCATAGAAGACTTTTTTATTATTTGAAGTTTATGGGCTAATTTTGGCATATTCCAATTTTATATTTAAAACAATTTTCTTCTTTAACATGTTTTCAAGGATAATCTATTACTGAGAACTCTAATGACCTTGGATATTAAGTTCTCACTTTCATTTCCCTGCAGCTGCTTGCTGCAGCAAAATGGAGCAGTACAGGGCAACGATGGCAGCTCTTAGACCTTTTTCCTTCGAATGGAGTGATACCTACATGCATTTTCCTTTAGATTGCTTTGTTTTCAGTAGTGTTCTTCTGAAAATTGCATTCCTGTCTCATCACATGAATCATAAACTATGTCTTCTGTACGGGTTTCAGTATTTGTTTCCATTTCTTGAGACTCCAACATATAAGTTGATTTTGATGCATATTGTGCTGATATTATGATTGCTGCTGGCTCTGCCATCTATGTATCAGGTAACCTTATTGATCTTTACTTCACCTCAACTAGCAGCAGTTTCTCTCTGCCTGACCTAATTTCAACCACTGAAGATGTTCTAAAATATTTATATGAGCACAGAGGTTATTTTTCTTTAACCATGGCAATAAAAATAAGTCTAGCATTACCCTAGGAAGATCCAGATTTGGAGAGTTTCATGTAACCATCTGAGCAGTAGACAGAAACCGAGAGATTATATTCACTTCAGTTGGAGGTTCCTGGTCTTGAGGGACCCAATATTTCCAGAGGAGAGAATGAGTCCTTTATGAATGAATAAACACACATACATGCATGTGCATGCACACACACGTGCCTTGAGGACAAGCCCAAACAGAGGCAGACAAATACAGATTCCTGCAGGCCAGGAAACCATTTGATTTAAATAACAAGTTGTTCCAAAATATATTAGATATATAAATGAAGGTGCAGAAGCTTGGTAATGAAGTAAAACTCTCTTCAGCAGCACCTGCAACTACTTTTTAAAATGCCAAAAGGTTCACAGGCCTTTAGTTAAAGCCTATTTTTCTTTTTAAAAAAATTACCTCCTTCCCCCTCCAATGACTGCATTTGTTGGCTGTGAGCAGTGCCTGAACTGTGAGGGCTGTATATTGATCACACCAGCCTCTGTTTGCATTATTTAGCTCTTGAAGAGCATCTGCTGAGCATTGATCAGTATGGGGTGTGTGCCACCACCATATGGACTGCCAACTGCTGGCAGAGCCAGGGAGGTGCTGTTATGCTCCCATATATCCCCATACAGCAACACCATCAACATCTGGTGTGCCATGGCACATGCTTGCTCTTGTGGCACCGTAACAGCAAATTATTCATTCCTAACTACGATGAAGATCTGTAGTGGGAAGGACTGTACTGACTCAAAATGAAGTTAGGGGAACAGTGGAATAACAGTGGCACGTAAAGATCACATACTGGAACTGTATTTCTCCTCTGAGTGCAAAAGCAGTCCTTTGGATTATTTGAATGGTCCTTTGGGTAACAACAACCCCATAGTAAATTACAGACTTGGGGATGTGTGGTTGGAAAGCTGCAGAGGGACCTGGGAATATTGGTTGATATTTGACTGAACATGAGTCAGCAGTGTGCCCAGGTGGCCAAGAAAGCCAATGGCATCCTGGCTAGGAATAGAAACACAGTGGCCAGCCCAAACAGGGACCTGATCATCCCCCTGTGCTCAGCACTGGTGAAGCCACACCTCAAGTACTGTGTTCAGGTCTGGGGCCCTCACTGTGGGAAGGACATTGAGGGGCTGGAGCATGTCCAGAGAAGGGCAATGAGACTGGTGAAGGGCCTGGAGCATATGACCTATAAGGAGCATCTGAGGGAGCTGGGGCTGTTCAGTCTGGAGAAGAGGTGGCTGAGGGGAGACCTCATCACTCTACAACTACCTGAAGGGAGGCTGGAGCAAGGAGGGGGCAGCTTCTTCTTGATGACAAGCAACAGGACCAGAGGAAATGGTTGCAAGCTGCACCAGGGGAGGTTCAGGCAGGATGTTAGGAATTATTTCTTCACTGAAAGGGTTCTCAAACATTGGAATGGTCTGCCCAGGGCAGTGGTGGAGTCACCACCCCTGGGGGTATTCAAGTGGCATGTGGACCTGGCACTATGGGGCATGGTTTAGTGTTGACCCTTCAGTACTGGGTTGAAGGTTGGACTGGATGACCTTTGAGGTCTGTTCCAACCAGATATATTCTGTCATTCTGTGAATACTGCCTTCTGCCTCTGGCAAAGACACAGGAAGGCAGCAACTGCAGGAAAGGTTTTCTCACAGTCACAGGAAGGTAGGATTATTCTCACAACAGCTTGAGTCCTGCCCTAGGTGATCCTGCTTTGGCAGGAGGTAGAACTTGATGATCTCTGGAGGTCCAATCCCAACCCTTAACAATCTGTGAGTCTTCAAGGCATGCTGGTCTTTAGCCCACTGATGTAACTGCAAATACAAGGCCCACAAGAAAAAGAGAAAAAGGCAATTTTCTTCAAAGTTCAGTAAAATTTTGACTTGTATAATCTTTTACTGCTAAAACACTCAAGGGTCTAATTAGGTGTTGAGTGACCACATGTCTGCTAGTAGCTGTTAGAAATGTTTTGCTTTCTGTTTGATGACAATAATTCCTGCTCTCCAGCTATGAACAGAAAGCAGAAAGGATCGTGTGGGTTCCTTCCTTTATGCTATCTGCCCCTTTCCACAGCCCTGAAGTGTCTGTGTGCTTTCAGTCCATGTTCACTCATACCTGTTTTCCTAGATTTGAGCTTAAATTTGAATCCTTCACATGCTGGCAGGATAAGGTTACAGAAATGTTTCAGATGTTCTTGGAATGTATTTCTGGCTTGTGGAAATTTGCTGACAATTTTTCTTTCCCTGTCCCCAGGTAGCTTCACAGTGATCAGAGGATGAGTTGTCCTGCTGAAGTTCCTGAGAGCCCTTAGTATGAACTTACCTTTTATTCTTTAGCACTAGGTAGCTGCCAAGCCAAGTGAAGTAGCTCTCTTGGACATAGATTTGGCAAGGAATCTCATGGTAACATACCAAATATTCAGTTCTTTACACTCTGTAGTGTATGATTTATGGAGGGGCCTATGCCAAAACAATGCACCACTGCAGACTGTCAGGAAATGCTGTTCAGACGTGACAAAGTGTTTTCTCCTGGGACACAGTCATGCAGTTCACATAAGTAACTTCATTCCTTTCCCTAAAAGAATTCCATTTTAACTAACGTTTGTTGTGTGAACTTAGTTAGCAGAAAAAATTATGGCTTGTTTCATATACACTACCAAATGGATGTCAAGAGGGGAAAACCGGCTTTGAAAGTGTTTGTCACATGTAGCACCCATTGGGGTGTTAAAAAAAAAATGGATGGATATTCAAACTAGCCTAGTTCCCAGAAAGAGTGACCCAGTTTTTCAAGATCTGGCTGCTTTTGCAGGCAGCTCCATAAAACTTCAGACCCAGCTTTTAAAATGTACCTGGAGCCAGGCTCCTTTTAATGTCAGCAGGATCCAGATGCTAAAATGCCTGCAGAGAAGCTGGGTATCAGCTCTTCTGAAAGTCTGTTCTCAGCTGCAGTACTGAGCATTTCTGACGCAGGGTTGCACAGGTCAGCTTGTAGCCAACCATCATATAGTCAGACTTCAGTGCAGGCCAATTTGGGATTGATTTTGTAAGGAAGGGAAAAGAAACTATGGTGCAGGAAACTCTGCCTTCTTTACTTTAAGACAGGCAGATTAAGAGAAATGCAGCAAGAAAAAAAAATATTCATTCCTGCATGGGTCCTTGCACACTGAACCATAAGTACAAACACCAGTAGTGGAATATTTAACCACCAGAGCTTGATTGCACCCCAAGGGGTTGTCCATAGTAAGCAGAGCACTCTCCTTGTCTAGTATGAGTGAAATGTAAGCAGAAGGATGATTCCCAGCTACAGCAGGGAGAAGGCATTCAAATTTGACAGATCTTGGTATTGTTCCATTGTTCTGAGGGTAATTTTCTGCCAAAGACACATTTAAATACCCTAAAGTTCACTAGCTCCTACTCTTGACATGGGTCAGTTCAGAGTGGAAGACTTAGAATAACCAAGAGATGTGCAAATCTGAATTTAATTCTTGGCATAAATGTTAGGGTTATTATAGCTTATTTCTTTATAGATACTTATATTTTGTGTTTGCAGAAAAGTATCTCCTACCAGCTGCTTTAGATGTGGAGACATGGATATACTCATCCATTTGCTTTGTCTTGTGTGAGCTTAAAGTGAGTCAGGGAGAGGAGAGGCAGAGGAGATGCAGAGCAAACAGTCTGGTTCCCCTCTGTAGCTGTGAATTGCTGTTGAAATAAAAAGCCAGTGCAGGAACCCCATGTCCTCTACTTCTGTAACCCCATAACTGTACTCCATGATAAAGATGATTTGTGTGCTGTTGTTGACTCATATTGCTGATTAGGTTGGTGGAGACAGCATGCAGGTTGAATTTTGTTTTAAGTCATTCCTGTGAAAGACAAACCTTGACGGCTAAACCTTCTCACTCAAAGACTGGAGGTTGCTCATCCATCCTGAATAAATTAGAATTTTAAAAACCCCTAGTGAGGTTTTACCCAACTTAAAGAGAGACATTGCTCTGGTGTCTGGAGGGCAGCAGCCCCATCCCTTTAAATGGCAGCTACAAACGGGAGATACCAAAGGCAGCAAGTGTAGAGCTCTTTGATGTATTCTAACCTTCCAATAGGTTAATTTTTAAAAGTTGTTGGCAAACTTGCATCACAGAAAGAAGGAAATGATTTACATGCATTTTGTCACAGGCAAGCCATGTTTCAGAAGAGGTCTTTCTGACAGACCTCTTTTTCTCTGGCTGCCCCAGGTGTGGGACACCTTTCTGATGATAGCACTGCTTTCATCTCATCTGAATGTACTGCTGGCATCCACACCCCCTCCAGCCTGGCCCAGGGACTCCCGCTGAATTACTTATCAGCTGGCATTTCAACCAGGAAGTTTGCCTTTCCTCCTGAGCCTCCAATTCCTGCAGTCGTTGCCAAAATCCTGTCAGAGATTCTGGACAAGGTCATGACTGCAATTCCTCTGTGGCTGGCGAAACCGCGCTTCTCGGCTCATTGGTAGACTCCTTAGTTGTCTTTAGGAAGGTTATCATCTCAGGGAATCGCTGCTATCAAAAAGATTATTCTTAAAAGCTGTGGAGTTACTTATTCAGTCTGTCAGGCTTCGTTACATTAGAAGACTCCATGACAGAATATCTAAGAAATTTATCTTTTTGTTCATGGAAGGAAATGATGGTCCCACTAAGGAAAGTGCAAATTTAATTATACAGTAGATTTCCTCACAGACACAATTTCCAAGGACCTCCGTGTGTCAGCACTTGCTTTCAAATCTTAATTCTCAGCACTGACTTTGGTTTTCACTTGCTAAAACACTTCAAGTGACACTGTTCATCCAAAGCAGTTCTCTAGGTCCCAGGCCTGTACCCCTAGCTCACTCTGAGCTGTATTTACTTCCCAAGGAGACTAGGAGCTCCCTCATTTAATATGAAGTTGGTAGAAGTGTGCCCTTAATTGCTGCTTTAAATTGTTTATTAAGCATTATCTGTTCCCGTTGAGCCAAGAGACCCCTGTGCTATTTCTGACTCACTGTGTGCCTGCAGATAAGTTGCTCAGCTGCTCAGTGCCTCACCTCCCTCCTCCCAAAATAGTGACACTTTCCCTTGGCAAGCACTTTTCATCTGTGGCGTGTGCTGGAGTCAAGGGAAAGACTTCACAAGGTCGCTGCCGTTGCTCCTCTTTTGCAGTGGAGAAACTGAGGCAGGCAAGGATGTAGACTTGCCCCAGCACTGACAATTCAGCTCCATTCTCACCATCCCACACCACTTCACCACTCGCTGGGCTAGCTGCCTCCCTGAGTTACTCCTTATATGCTAATCACTGGACTCAGATTAGAACTCACTGCTAAGCTTCATGGCTTCTTCCCGGTGTCCTTTTTTTGTGCACAACTGTGCCTTCTGCAATACAGACAGGTTTTGAATAGCTGAATTGTTAGAAAGAAATTCCTGACAGATTTGAAAAAGAGCCCCTTTGGACAGCAATTGCAAAGCTTAAGCTAATGACCTCCTGGTTGTATTTGCCTGCCCCTTTGTCTCTGAAGAGGTCTGGATTTTTCTCTTGACTCACCATAATTATTAACAGATCTTTTTCAATTTAGCCGAGAAAGATTTGGTCTCTGTATTTGTAATTCTGGCCTTTCAGAGAAAGCCAGTATAAACAGCACTGTGTCCTGGCCCAAATCCATTCTGCATTATTAGGGTGGCATTGATCTGAGATCTCACTCCATTAAAATTTGAAGTCTAAAGCAGTTCCTGCTACAAATGGGGTCTCTCAAGGTTTGTACATTAGTTTAGCCCTCAACATTGCCAGATGGTCAAAAACTAGAATGTGTCACAAATGTTACTGGTGCCCTTCACAAAATGACACTTTCAAATTAGTCTCTATTTCCATCCAGTTACTGTAAGATGCTACTTCCCATATGTAAATAAGTGGTGATTCATTATTCCACTGATAGAGGAAAACAAATGTTGTTGAAATATATGAATAGGTTGCTCAGGTTTTCTTTTCTAGGCAAATGAACTAACATTTTTCCTGTATGCTTGTTGGGTTCTTTTCAAGTTACTTGCATGCTCATTATCCTGTCCCTTCCCAGCCTGTCAGAAGAGAGAGTAGATAGGAAATCCCAGCTCTCCTTCCTCGATGAGGTACAGAGGCAGCTGGCCTCCATGCGGGAGCTGCCTGTCCCCTCCTCCACCCCAGCTCCCTTGAGATCTGGGTCTCCTGGAGGCTCATTGCTGCTGAATAAGCATATGAGTAGAGCTCATTTACTTATTTCACTATGAAGTTCAAGTTTGAAATCAAGCTCTAAGATTATTTGGAGCTGAGTAGACTTAGCTCTACTTCACAGTTTATCATAAAACCTTTTTTTTTTTTTTTCTCTTCTTTTCACTTGTGCTCCCAGTAGCATCATTGCTACCACAATACTTACCAGGACCCTTCTTCAGGACAAGTGGGTCCTCTCTATTGACCAAAGCAGTCTTAATGCTGGTCCTGCATCTTAATGCTTGTTCCTGACAGTTTCCTTCTTTTCCAGTCATGCCACAGACCCTAATGTTGAGGAAAGCTGTAAGATTAGGGGTATGATTGCTACCTCTTCCCAACATGTAACTCCTAACTAGTAAAGTCTGCGTTGATGAGATCTGGCGTTAATGCAGGCAGGCATGTTGTCAAGTTCCCCAAAATATCAGGCCTCCAAGATGTAGAGAAGCTGTAATTCTGGGCAGGTTTGTGTGTACATGTGTTGTTTTCTTTCTTTTAAAACACCGTTATATGCTATATGGTACGTGATGAAGCAAGAAATTCCTGAGCTTTCACTGTGTCTAGCTCATTGATTTTTAAGAGTCTGGGAGTTTGGAGCCTCTGGAAGCAGCTTGACACGTAATGTGAAACCTGCAAATCCTGCCAATTGCCATGGAAAGGTGAGAGAGGTGAAAAAAATCATTTTACACTGTAGACTTTGGCTCATTTTTTGACACTGAGAAAACAACTTTTGCCAGCAAAAGCAAAACCTGCAGAGCATGAGGTGGAGAACAGAAAGCCAAGCAGATAGAGTTGCACTAGCTGCAGTCCCAGGACCGGTCATGTGTGCCCTGCGTACCCTGACCACGGTAGTGAGGGCAGCCAAATGTTCTCATGCATACCCTAATTGCATCTCAAAACTCAGCAAGATTTTATTTGCAGAAGAAGTCTTTAATGCAAGAAGGTGATGAGGGCTGTGAAAGCCTGACACACTGCAAGGACAAGTGTGCCACATTTCAGTGGCTGTAGCTTGGTATGGTTTCATTGAATTCCATGTTAACCTAATATTTTCTTTAACAGCTATGTGATGGTCTTCTTCCCTTTCCAAAATTTCTCAAGCAAGATGCAGTTGTGATTCTATAATCCTCCTGCTGACAATGACTAGATTATTCTTTAACCCCTACTTTCAGCATTATCTCAGTGTCAGCATTTGATTCCTACTCAAACTGGTATCTTGCTGCAGCTTCAATAATCTTGAGGACATAGGTAGGACAGGTTTGTGAGTAATGATGATATCTTTCATTTGACCAACTGGTATAGAGGAAAACAATTAGACAAGCTTTTTGATGCACTGATAAATGAATATGTTGTGGTAATAAACCTGTCCCTTCTAAAGGAGCTCAAAGCTCTCTACAGATGAGTGAAGCAACTCAGCCATTTCTATGTGATTAGCTCACCCAATCAAATGCATGGAAACATTTGTCTCTTACTTCACCAGGATCGAATTTCAGCTGCTGTGTAGTAAACTGCAGCTATATTTCCTACCCCTCTGCAATGCCAGGGAGAAAGGATCAAGACAGTATCTCTTACTTGCAGGGTGAGTCCTCTGAAGAGGTGAAAGGAACACCAGTTCTAAGGGAGTTTATCTTATTGCACCTAAGAAGAAAAATGGAAGACAGGAAGGGGGAAAAGAACTAAAAATCAAGAACCAAACCAGAAAATCTGAGAGCTAAATACACTTTTTTTCTGTGCATACCAGGATGTTCTTAAGTCTATATATTGACATTCCTTTTGAAGAGTAGCTAGCCATTAGGAAAAGGGTTCCTGTGTCTGTACAGCGGTGTTATTCAAGTGCCCTGAATTCTTCTACCAGTCTCTGTCCCCCACCTTATTTGCCATATTCTTCCATGTATCTGCTTTTTAACAGCTTTGGGGCAGAGCATTCGATGGCTCACACTGATACTTTCAGTATGCATCTTACTCTGTCAGAGGTCCCATTGAAACCAGCTAGGCTAATGCTACTCAAGTGAACATATCATCACAACTCAAAGCCAAATGACTGTGGAGCATTTAAACACCACCAAAGAATAAACAGTTGTAAGCAATAACATTATTTCTAAGAGCAGACTAATGCAGAGCATCCTTTAATGCTGCCGTGCTCAGCTAGGACTCCTGGATCTGTGTCTGCCGTGTAAGCTAAAACATTCTTGTTCAAGAGCTTTGAGAAAATCCCACTAGAAAATACTGTAGTTGTCCATATGGCAAACCTAACCATTCATACCCTAGCTCAAAATCCACTGAATAGATTATCTTGAGACATCTTTTGTTTTTCCTTGCTCAATAAGGGCAATAAATCATGCTAAGTTAAAAATTTTATAGCTACAGCTGGTTTTGACTTATGCAAATGCAACATTTCAATCACAACATATGGGGAAAGCATATTTTTGCCCTTCCCTCATATAACTCAAAACCCACTATCCTGACTTTTCTGAAGCTCTTCAGAAATTATTATCTTTGGGTGGAAGATACAGAGAGGAAATACAACCCAGTAGGGAATTGTTCAATTGGAAGAATGCTGAGCAAATGAAGAAGATGGGATTGGAGATGTTAACTACTATTTGTTTCCTAGCAAGATCTGTAACTGGTAAATTTTTATAAGATACTTCAATTTCAAAATTATGATAATTTATTATCTGACCTTCTCACTCAAAGAGCATGCCTGGGAAAGTGGCAGTAGGTCAGCTAGAGTTTCATTACTTTTCCACCTCTTCTGTTGCACATTGTGCTTAAAGCTTTGTGATCTGATTTCTTTGTTGCAGACACAATTCAAAACCACATGAACTGAATTGCTTCCTGATGGAAGTGAGTTGTCATTATCCCATCTTTTGCTTTTGAAGCATCAGTACATGAGAGTGACTGGGAACCCCAGTCGCAATGAGGATTTAAAGTGTCCTCACCTGCCTGCTGCCACAGGCTAGGCAGCTGCTGAACTGGATTATGAAGGATTGGGGCTGCAAAAAAAGCATAGGAGTACCACACATCCAAAGCTCTCTTAACTCTACAGCTTTTTTGTCTCCTGTCTCTTATTATTTAATTACTTTGGGGTTATTCTGGAGGAACAAACCCTGCAGTACCGAAATGCAGTCGATTCAGGTCAATTGATCCTGAATGAACACATGCTAAAACCTCACTTCTAAGAACCTCCTCTACAAATGAAGTACTGCATGCAGCATAGGTGCTCCCCACATGCAGAGGAGAACAAGAGGACAGCAGCAGCTCCCTGGGAGGGACAGAACAGTGTGGGCACCCATGGAGCTGGGCACATCAAAAGGCTAAGCTTCGCCTTCTGCCACCTCACTGCAGAGCAATACAACTGATGATGGAGGAGCTCCTGCTGTACAGTCCTCACAAGAGCACTGCTCCCTTGGCAGCCTGCTTTGGGAAGGGATACTCTACAGGATAAGCCTGTTGCTGTAATTATAATGGCATGCTTTAGCATTCCTTTGCAATCCAACTTAAATCCTTGGTGTGCTGTGCCAGAGAAAGTAGGCTCTCTGTGAAAGCCTCCCGGCGGCAGTGGAAGGGCTGCTGTTGACGCCGGGAGCAGCAGAAGGCAGCTTGTGGGGGAGTGCAGTAAGAGAAGGGCAGGAGGTCACTAAAGCATCAGACATGTTAAAAGAGTGAGCAGATTAAGCACGACGCAGGGAAGCCAGTGCCCACTCTGCTTCTTCAACTGCTTGTTCCAGGAGGAAGGCAAATCGCCTGGGTTTCACCAACATACATCTTCTAGGAAGTTAAGGATCTCCAACCACATCACAGGGACATGAGGGAATGCCTTGGTTTTCTCTCACACAGAATCACAGAATCAACCAGGTTGGAAGAGACCTCCAAGACCATCAAATCCAACCAATCACCCAACCCTAACTAAACAACTAGACAAAGACAGAGAGGCTTAGTCTACAGATAGAAATTAAACACTGGTATATGGGAGCACAGATGATCCTGGCTTGGGAAGCCACTGTGTATCCTGCACCCTGCAACATCCAGGCACAGGGTGTCTGTGCCATGGGTTCAGATGGAATCTAAACACATGCCTAAAGGATACAGATGTTATTATAGCATAGTAGCTATAGTGGGCTGAAGGTAATTGCTGGCTCGGCAACTGTTGAACTTCTGGGAGGTGGAAGTTAAGAATAATGTCTAGAAGGGGGATAGCACATGAGGGAGACTGCTCAGGACCTGCCTGCCCTTGCAGCCTGCCTTCAGCATTGCTTGTTGGCCAGTGCTAGTGGCAGGCTGCTGAGCTAGACAGACCTTTGATCCTGGCATTTTATAGCTGATCTTGCAGTCTGGTATTGAACAGGAAGGTTTTCTACAGTTTTATTGTATATCCTTCCACTTGAATCAACAGGGCTCAGTCCCTCTGAGATGAATTTTAGGAGTCTTTTACTTCTCACCCTTAATAACAAGAGTCCTACTTGGGACCTGGAATTGTAGAGTAATATCTTCAGGAAAAAAAAAGCAGGATTTCTTTCTCGTTGTCCAATCTACAAAGCATATAAAATGAGGCATATATTGATCTCTTTCTCCTTGCTGGCTTTCATAAGTCAAGGACTCACACAGACCTACCTATTTGTGTCTGCATTAATGACACACATGAGACTTTGCGGAGTCATGCAGAAAGGTGTGTGCCAGCTCCCACTGGCTCCCCATCAGCTACCATCGTGTGCCTGCCTGTGATGCCACAGCTCTATGTCTGTAGACAGCTGCATGGCTGTGTTTGAAAATGCTGCTGCCAAGGCAGTGCCTGTTGCTACTCCCCATGCCAACTCCAGAGTAGGTTTCCGTGTTGCTGTCATCAAAACCCGTGGCTGTCGGCTGATTGCCAGCTCCAGGACCTGAGTATTAGTTCCCTTCCTCTCTTTTCTTCTCAGCTGTGGAAATGATGATGTTTGGGATCAAGTAGTTGTGTCTTCCTGGCTACTGTCTGACTGTTGTTTAACTAAACCAGGGTTAAATTGTCCTTTTCTCCCCACACACATTTTCTTTCTATTAGGGGTCCCATGAATGCATACATATGACTCTCATATTGCACCTGGTTTGCCACACGACCTGAGGAATTGGCAGCTTGTAAAGAGCTGATCAGAAAGACCTGCTGATGCTCAGGTGGAGCAAACAGAGCATGTTTTCAGGCAGGTGGCAGCTTGCACATCACCCTCCCCCACCATACACCCTGCTGATGTTGGACTACTGCTGCCAGAGTCCATCTCCAGCCAGTGTATATCAGGTTGCAGTTTGCTGCTGCAGGGTGTAAGAAAAGCCTCCCCACTTTTCTGCCTTGCTGTTTTCATCATCTTCTTTGCTCCCTTTTAAGAGAGAGCAGAATTTTCACCGCAATAATAATATCTAGCTCCTCATATAAGAGAAGAGGTGTATTTACTTGACTTACAAGTATCTTTACTGACAGATTTATCCTTTGCATCATAAAATACCTATTTGGGCTTTAAAAAGTGCACTGGCTGCCTCTTTGAAGCTTGCAGCAATAGGCCGTTCTCATTCGAAAGATATATTATTACCCCAAAACTAAACATGTTATTTTACAGATCCCAGCTACCCTGATTCTTTGTGCCTAAGGGCCTCTGAGCAAAAAAAGTGTCATTTGGAGCACACAGCTGAGAAAACTCAGTTATGTAGATATTACATTTTCTGCTCCTTCTGTTGCTGCTGAAGAGCTGTGTTCGCATCTCTCACCAGAGAGCTGCTGGGTTGTTCCTATCTGATGGGTACGTTGTATCTGTGTGTCTGGTATTGTTATTTTTGGCAGGCACATACTTCACGTTCTTAGCAGGAAGAAACAAGAGCTGGCAGCCAGTGGCATTAACTAGCCCCTTGTGGTTTGGCTTTTGCCACCAGGCAAGGCCTCGGGGAAAGTGTGTTTAGGGTGATGCACTGCGGGGCTGCAGGGACAGCAACGCCAGGCAGCCCTGAGCAGAGAGGGACGCAGGGAGAGAAGGGCAGGGATGGACAGAGCTGGGCAGGGATGGACAGAGCTGGGCAGGCATGGGCAGCGGCAAGATTGGCTAAAGCAGTAAGCTGCCTGATGGCTGAATGCTTGCCCACAGTGCTGGGGTCAGTCCTGTACTTTAATATCACATTCTGCTGCTGCCAGAGTGACAGCATGTGGGCAGCCCTGCCAGGAAAGCCTGCAGTCCCAGCATGGGGGACACCACACAGACACCCCCAGAAGCCACCACATTTGCAGCAGAAGTGATCCACAGACCATGGATCCCTACAGCCAGAGAAGGGAGGGAGCGGGCTCCAGCACCCTTCAGCTCCAGGCCAGAGTTAGAGGAGAGATCTTGCCGGTGAACTGCTTCTGCCTAATGAACTGCTCCTTTTCTCTGCAGCAGCAGATAAGAGCAATTAAACACTAGATAGCAGATTAATGATTACTGCGCAATCATGCTAGCTCATGGTGACAAATCTGTATAAATATTCACCAGGGTGGTAGGCGAGGTGTTCAGGCAGTGATGTACCCTCTGTGTGGCAAATCATTCAAAGACAATGCAAAGAGGCAGCGGCTGCTGCTTGTCACATTCATTAATTATCCAACTGCAGATGAAACTGGAAGGAAGACCAGCTTACCTACATTACCTTGTATTTGCCAAAGGTTATTTTGGGCCCAGCTGCCACACAGAAAACAAGGCAGGCTCTGGATGTGGAATTTCCACCTTGGGAGGATGCTGGCTTTGAAGGTTTGCAGCTATGGAATTGCAGCTTGGCTTAGAGCTGGCTTCAGTCTTTGTCTTTTTACTGGAAATTATGAGAAGAGTTAAGTGATGACACTTTTTACCCATGACCTCTGGCTCTTACTTTCTCTTCTGTTCACCCCTTGCTTGCTATCCTGGGAGACAGCAATCTGGACTGATTGGATCTGGGGTGTGATCCCATCTAAGAATGCCCATTAATTATGAATTAAATGAAAGAGACTAACTTTGTCACTTATATTGAAGTGCTGGCTAAGTTATCTTGCTGTCTTTTGGAATGCTCTGCTATGCAGCCCTAGCAGTATTTGAAACACCCAGAGTCTGAGACCTGCCCCATGGTGTGATTTGTAGAAACAGGCTTGATCATGCCATTGCAGTACTGCATACAAAATGCTTGCAGACTACTGGAAAGGCAGAGAAAGGAAGGTGATAACTGGATGGGACTGAAAAAGATTTGGATTTCTACTCTGAAATCTCCAACTGATCAATAGTTTTTACGGAGCAGCTGTATTCTGAGGATTCTGGAGGATTTGCCTTCATGAGTGTTTTACTGATGTCTACGAGTACCTCATGTGAAGCATGGGCAAAAAATTTATGAGATTGACCTAATATTGTTAACATCTTTGAAAGTAATTCAAGGATTTTAGTCACGTTAATATCTGAAAAGTCACTAACAAGTATAAAAACATCCTAGTGCACAAGAGATGGGTGGTCTGCACACTCCACCACACCTGCTGTGTGAGTGTGAGGTGAGAACACCTCTCAGAGTGGACAGGGTTGCAGAAATCATGAGTTGTTCTTTGGAAATGTTGCTTTATTTTAAGCAGAAATTTAACCAATAGCTCATCAACAGTCACAGAAGACAGCTGGCTTTGAACCAGTATCACATCCACCTTCCAGAGCATTTCATATACCTGTATTCATGTAGACATACCCATAGAACAAGGAGTTTAATTAGATTTATTTCTTAACAAGTCGGCTATGTCCCACATCAAAAGCATTTAAGTCTTTGCAATATCCTCAGTAGTTTTTTTTTTTTTTTATCTGACCTCTGGTGAGTACAACCCTGAAAACAGACAGTCATTGAATAGGAGCTGGTAATAAGTATTTGAAAAGGTGATTGTGCCTCAGAATGAATCATTAAATTCTATAAAATGCATCTGTCACTGTAGTGTTTAAACTCTGCTTTCCCCCCTCCCTCTGCCCACCCTCTCATTTGCACTAATTAGTGAGGGATGAGCTGCTGCCTAAAAATTAGGAATTCTAGAGTATTTAACTGAATTTAGTTCCTGCAAATACCATGCCTGAGGAGTCAGTAATAGAGACCCATACCAGCGGGGCTTTTACAGGCACTGCATTTATAGGGCCTCCCAAGTTAGGGAGGCCAGAGGTGGGGTGGCAGCTGTGCCAGGGCTTGGACATCAGTTGACTGACTCAGTCCAGCCCCTTCTCTCTTTCCTCCTGCTCCCCGACCTGCTTCAGCACTCACCCTCCTCGCACAGCAGGTGAGTGTTTGGACAACCGTATCTCACCCAAAGTCACCCAAGGGATGAGTTAGCTGAGCAGTAACGGTCTCCTGGATATATGAGGTGTTTCAGTGCATGGTAGCTTTTCAAACCCTGCTCTTTAGGATGCAGAAGTTGCCAAGGATTATGAAGTTTTACTCTTAAAAGTGACATAAAGTGGAATCATGCCTATTGCACCCCAGTGGCTCTCTCCTAAATGTGCTCAGCCGGTACATAAAGATGTGAGCTCTTTTTCACTCATGAGCTCCAAAAATTTACCTTGGATTCCTGCTTTGTCACTTGTAATCTGTTTTAAAGGCTCCACTGGGCAAGCGGTTACCAGGAGCCTTCTCCAGGAGTGCAGTGCACATAAAGCACCGCAGCCCTCGAGGGCTGCTCAGCACTCCCCTCCCAGCAGCTGCACAGGCTGTTTGCACCTACCTCTATGACAGTAAAAGTCCCCAAATGCCTGATGTTTTCCTGCTGTTCATGCCTCAGTGCTACTGCATCTGTCACACCCTAGTGCTTATTTGGGATCTGTAATAATTATCTGTAATTAGGGACCTCTTTCCCAGCTCTGTGCCATGTGAGCAGGGCAGCCCCAGCTTGGAGGTACTGAGCATACCAGTGGCTGAGCGTGGGACAGGTGAATACCCCACATAGTGCCTGAACACTATTTGTTCCTCATTTCTAGCAGAGTAAATGGACTCCAAACCCCTGTTGTTGGTAGAATGACAGGCAGAGGTAAGGACAAACGCATTTTGGAAGTCACTCCACTGTGTGGAGAGCTGAGGACTCTGCAGCTTTTCGGGGAGCTGAGAGCAGGAGCATTCAGAGCAATGCCACGTGAATTGGGCTTGTTCTTGTATTTGTTATGGCTTCTGGTTCAAGCTCTCTGCAGACCTAACCCCAACAAAACCAGTGGAGCAGAGGATTTGGCTAGTTTAGTTCATTTAAATTCTCGTCATGCTTTTTTCTTGCCTCCTTGACTTCGCCTCTCCCTTTGCTGGGACAGCTGCTTAGCTGGGCTGACAGGACGCAGTGCTAAGGGGGCAGCCCCAGTTAACGGCGCTGTGATCAGTTCTTCTGCCTTAAAATCCCACACGCTTCCAAATTAATTTAGAATAGATTCAATCATAGCCATTTACAAGGTCTGCTGCTGGGCACTGCAAGGAGCAATTTGCTGGTGGGATTACCATTCTTTGCAATGCAGGCTGTGTAAAGTCACCATACCACATTCCACAGGAATAAAAATGTGGAATGTAGCCCTGGTGTGGTTAAATGCTAAATACGTGTAACCAT
Source organism: Indicator indicator (assembly GCF_027791375.1). Taxonomy (NCBI): domain Eukaryota; kingdom Metazoa; phylum Chordata; class Aves; order Piciformes; family Indicatoridae; genus Indicator; species Indicator indicator. The sequence goes on from NC_072031.1 coordinate 2,701,564, forward strand.
GTACAGTGAAGTGTTCCTCAGGGAACCCTGGTGAAGTCAGGAGGCTAATGCCAGACAAGGTCGTGGAAGAACTGCTTCGTTTTCATTTCTCTACAGCTAGGGAGTAGCAGGCATATTCAGAGGAATACGTCTTATAGGACAGCAGCCTTCCCAGAAATCCTCAATTTCCCCAAACTGAGGCTGTCCACAAAGCAAAGCCATCCACAGCTGAGGGCATCCTCTCTCCTTTTTCTTGTTACATATCTGTCTTCTGTAAAGCTAAGACCGAATGCCCACTTGGGTGCTCTGATTGCCTTGTGCTTTGCCTTATGAACAAAAAGTTCCTTCCTCAGACTAATCTTTAAGAAGCCATACTTTCTTCTTGAAGAAGTCATACTTTCTTCTTCATGTCCTGCTCTAAGTATCACTTCTGCTCTTCCATGTCCAACAAAGTTGACCAGTTTGGACCTCTCCTGTGATGTGGAACAATTCCTAAATGGAAACATTTACCTTGTGAAATTGTATAATCTCCTTGCCATAACCCTTATTGTTCAGTTCCCTTCCTGCCTTTTGTTCCTTCAGGGTCTTTCAGCACATGATTTCAAGAGTAACCAATCTCTATTTCTGTTTTGGCTTTATGCCTAATCGATGCCAAAACTATAATTCATTATATAGAATTTCTCTGGACATAAACAGCAAGAAACAAACACATTGGAATTGCCCTTTCATTTGGTAATTACAATGTCATTTCTATTTTTTTCTTCTGCCATGTGGCTACTGAAGTAAGGAAAAACTGTTCACCTCTTCTAAAGCAGGAAGATTGATAAGCAGTCTTTGATACAGTATAGCAACACCACAAGGGTGTATTTCTTTCCTCCAGAGCCTGACTCCTGAGCACCTGATGGGCTCCAGTCAGAAGGCTTCTGTGGTGGTGCACAGCAATGCTGCAGGCTCTCTCTGGCAGCTGGTGCACACAGAGTCATCATTGCCTCAGGTATATGGCCATTGAAACCAGGCTCAGCTTTAGGGCTTCTCACTTACAAGCTCTAATGACTTCAAAGAATTTGCATTCACTTGGCTAAAAAAATGGCTAAGGGTGACTGAATGAATGTAAATGAGGCAACTCCTCATCCTGTGTTTCTTTATCTGACGAACAGTTTATAAATTCAAGGTAAGTATATCTTTCCACCAGCTTTGCACAGTTCTACTCTCCCAGGGTGAATAAATTTTTTTGATGGGTAAGTTAAAACATCATTATTTTTTTCATTATCATTGTCATCAGTATAAATGGCAGAGGTGTAGGGTTTTTGCCCAAGCTTTTAAATTTTCATGACAATTTTACTAAGCTATTTTATACGTTATTAAGCACACTTGTGATTTGTTTCAACCTATACCTTCATGTGATGTTTTAAGTGAGTGTTCCCAGAAGTGGGCAATGGGAGCCTGTGTGTAGCAGACCTAGCTGTGGTTTTGGGCTTCTCTGATGCTGGGTTCCCATGTTGGGGCCCACAGATGTGGATGGCCAAGGTGCCTGAGAGTGCATTTTTCTTTCACTGAGATTTTATTATGAGAGTCTTTTGAAAATCCCAGCCTAAGGGATTAATGGTGTTGATCGTTCTTGAGCATCAGGACACCTGTCTTGCTAAGACTCAGAAGTAAGGGTTTTGTGAAAACAGGATCTGTGCTGGTTTCTGCTGGGGAAAAACATAAAAGGCTGGAGACTGAAGCCCTTGTTTACTCAAACACGGGAATGATTCCTCTTGTAGCCATTTCTAGAAACTGAGGTCAATGCTGGTACTTATTTTTTTAAGAGACTTTTTCAATGGTGTTTTACAGACAGCTGCTTTTTGTAAACCAGTGAAAGAGGGCAAGGGCTCCAGGATTTCAGCACAGCTCACATGCTAACATCTGACTGTGGGAGGAGATGAATAGGGCCTTTACCCCTGAGTGAAAGTCTATTTTCGTGGTGTTACACTGTTCCCAGTAGTGTAGTGGCCATATTTCTTTGTAAAATACTGGTTTCTGTAATATGTAATGAAATGTGCCTGACCAAATTCTGAACTGGACCACTGTCTGTTGTCAGTTTACTGACCACACAACCACACTCCCAAACGCTGTGTTAGTGCCAAGTCTGCAACTAATGGACATGGGATTTTGCAGATAGATAATTTTTGCTTCTTAAAAAAGGAAACTCTCTAACAACAAATTCACAAATCTGTCTCCCAGAATAAACTAAACTTTTCTTTTTAACTATTGTCATGTAAAATAATGTCATTGTGCATGTGCAAATTACTGCTCCCTTCTCCTCAGCTCTCAGATATTACCTATAGGACCAAATACTGGGCATTTTTCTCAGCTCTGGCTGAACTTAATGGGAGGTTTTCCTGCCCAAAACAAAACAAAACCACAACTTGCTGAAATGTTCAGAGACTTGAAGATTAGATTTGAGTAGCCTGCTGTGTGCAGGAGAATGCATCATGCTAGAGGCAGATGCTGGCTCCCTAGTCTAAACTGATGTGCTTCCCATAGAAGCTTCCCTTTCCTCACCCCAGGGACTGTTTAATTTCCACCACATTTCCCATCCCCTTGTGGTTTTGTCCTAGGCTCTCTACACATCTCACAGTTTCTTTACAAACGTGACAGTTGTCTTGCAGGCTGTTCCCCTCCCCATCACCTCAATAATTTCTTGTTTTTCTGATAAGAGATTTAAGGCAGAAAGGTTTTTTCCTCTTCTTTTATGCTGTATGCTATAGTGTGTCCGCCAGGCCCTTCAGATCTAAACCACACCATTAGAAAAACCTAACACTCCATATCCCAAATGGGTCACTTCCCAAGTCTAGTGCTGAAATCCTTTTAGCTAATACTGTTCAGGTGACTTAGTACTAAATTATATTTTAGAAAGATATGGTCTGCCCTCTACTTTTTCATGGGGCTACCATTCAGTCAATTTTAGAGCTGTAATTCTTTTTCAGGGTTGCCATGGAAACAAGTTAGTGTTCCAGTGCTGCCTTGTGAAAAGGAGAAGAGTGCTCATACATCATTTTCCTGCTCCTGGGTCGTTACGCAGTGTTGCCGTTCTGGGCTTCTCTCCTCCTACGCAGGCGTTACCAGGGGCAGAGCCTCCTGCTGCTTTAGCTCTTCTGGCACCATCAGGCAATTAGTTCAACTGAAGGCATATTTAAAGTGGGAGTGCTCCATGCAGGCCTCTCACATGGTGCTGGTAAGACCACTCTTAATACACGCTCCAGTTAGGGGGTTCTTGGCCTTTGAAGAAGAGCTTTGCTGAGCCCTTTCTAGCCTGTAGCGAGAGGACCATACTTCATATCCAGGTTACATCTGCACGTGTGATGTCAGGGTTACTACCTGAGACCTGGAAGGTGTAGAAGGCATGCTCAGTATGAACAACATGCCTTACAGCTAGGTACAAGCCCATCAGCAGAAGATAGGCTACAAGCCATGGTGGTAAATAGCCTGTTGGCCTCATTAGCCATCGTAACAGCAGTTCAGAGAAGGACCAAAATGAGTAGACTGTCCTTGACCTTTCAAACTTGCTCTGGCTATGCTTTGAGTGAAAAGCTTTACCAAACCCAAAACATAGTGAAGGAAACCCCTCAGGTGTCTCCTCTGACTGTCTTTGTGTGCACTAGACAAATTTGTAAACTGAGTATACATTTCATAAAGATAAATAGATACGTATATAATGTTGAATACATCATTCTGATATTCCATTTACATCCTTATACCCTGCCTAATACCACAACATTTAAATACTGTAAGTGGTATGTTTGATACCCATCACATCATCTGGGGTTTAAGTTTTTCTCAGAAAAAAAAAAAAAAAAGGTACAGGGGAATATTTTGGAATCTGGTTTTCTTTTTTTAATCTACTGATGCACATTTTTGTTGGTGAAGGCAGGATCAAGGAAACAATGGTGATCAAGGAAACAACGGTTCATGCCACAGATCTGAGATTTCCTGAAGATGGCTCTTTTCTCAGAAAGCGTCCAGGAAAGTGTCAGATTAAAATCTTTTCTATATGTTGTTGAAACTCTGTTACAGTTTAAGATCACTAAAATTATTTGGGTGCAGGTGTGATGTTACTCTTTTACTAGCCTTGGTCAGGACTGTAATCACAGTAAGCTCAGGGGTCATTTTTAGGGACAGGTGCCACATTTAAAGACCAGACTTCAAAGCATTGTTGAACATGCACAACAGACACAACCAAAAAAAGGCTCTCTCCTGTGCAAAGCGCTACCAATGAGACACATTAAGATTTTATTCCATCATTTTATCATTAGGTTGATGGCTTTCACTTCACTGATTAAAGTTGCTGAGATGTGAGGCACCTCTTGTAAACACTGCTTTAGCAGAAGTGATCTCACTGCTCTTGCAAAAAGTACTTAAGGAATGACAGGCATGGTGTGGAGGCATGACACATATGTGCTACAGCACAACAGCAAAGCTCTACCAAGCAAGTACATGGCTCAAAATGAGGACAGTGCTCCTTGTTCTTTTCTGTTTAATTTCATATGTCCCTTTGATCTATATCTTGCTTCTTGTAACACACAGAGAATTGGGGTCAAGGAAATTTTTCTCCTGGAAAACATTTTTTTCAATTTCAGCTGTTTCCTCCATTCCTAAAATCTATTAGGACTTTTTCAGCAGTAGATGTGCACTCAGATGTGCCTGAGCAACCTACCTACCCTCCTGCCATCGAGGATGTATTCAGGCAAACAGCCATGTTTTGGCAGGCTGTGGAAGCTGTACCCTTCTATTAGCCAGATGAGGAGCAGTTTCACTCCTTTAGGTACGGTCACCAACACCACACCACTGTTCTCTTGCCAACAGCCAGATGAAAGGAAGCCCAGTGGCAGTGTGAGCACAGCAGCATGTGCTGCCTTTTGTGCAGAACACAGCTGCTGGTTACTCCACCTGCAATCTGGGTCATGAGCTCTAGAAAAGGAATGACAGTCTCAAGCTAAGAAGTGGGCCTGGATGTCATCATTATTTCTTTTTCTTTTCTGAACACCTTCCTACAGATTTTGTGACTTTGATCACCACGATTCCTCAGAGTACCAATGGCCCTATCACCAGCTGACAGACATTGGCAGACAGGAGTAAAGCACAGGGCCAGGTGCATCCTTGAAACACATTGTCTGTTTCTTTATCTGTCCAGTGATATCCAGCAAGATGCTGTGAAGGTTAAGGCTGCTTGGAAGGCATATTGACTTCACCACACACAAGACACTACCCACTAGACAATTGCTGCTCCACAGTATTGTCAAGTGCTAAGTATACTCCAAACACTTCTCATTCACAGCAATGTGCAATGCTCATGACCTCTCAACACTCTTCAGATACCAAGGGCTCTTTGCTTAGTAAATTATGCTGGAGTTTGTGTAAGGCAAACAGGATGATGGATGTGTCACACAGCTTCTGTAGTTCTAGATTTTGCTGAATGTTTTTGTGTTGTGCCAGTGAGTCTTGGACCCAAGAAGGTAGAGCAAGGCTGTACATAAAACAGCCAGGTGGCAAAGAAGCTTGGAATAGGGAGCTGCCAACCCATCCCAGCAGTGAAATTTGTCTGCTTCTAGGAGTAAACTTGACCCTCATAGAAAATGACTACCTTCATTTCATGATTGTAATGTACTAATAGCAACTCTTGGTATAACCTGCAGGGCTGGAAATAATGAAGAAACTGAATACAATACTCCCAGGGCATGGGCTTAAAGTGATAACTATCCAAGCGTAGCTTTTACTAATGCAGTTGCTCTTGCACATCAAATAATGTCAAAAATGCCACACTTCATAAGAAAGGGCTATAAAACTTCATTGTGATCCTTCAGCCCAGAAATCCATGCTCAAAGGACTAAAAAGTGTTTAAATCTGCTATATTACATGTGGGAAAATGGACACAGGAAGGAAAGCTATTCCAGGTCACCTGCATTACATTTATAGGGTGTTCTCCCTGGTCAGTGGTTTTACAATACCAGATCCACACACATTGCTTTTTTTTGTCTCTACCATTTTGTTCCTGCAATATTCTATTAGCTAGAGAAGGCTACTGGAGAGCAGCCAATAGAGTGATACCTGGAAAACAGCATGGGTGCCTCTTAAAGCATTCTGAATCTTTTGCTCCAAGCAAGCCATTTTGCAGCAGTGAGCCTGATCCATCATGGCTTTGGCTGTGTTGGCAGCCAGGGTAACAACAGATGAAGAAAATGCAAACACAAGCATTTTCTGCCCAGCAAAGGAATATGACATCAGCATGAGTCCTCAGCGCTGACTCTTGTGAGGGAAAAAAACTGCTTTAGTTGTGCTTTCTGGGACAATTCCCATGATAATGAAGGTGTAACAGAAATAGCCACTCAGAGGAGGAAAAAATCCATCTCAAGCGTGGGCACAGGTACCATGTATGTTTGCCTGGTGTTGGAGCATCCAGCACCAAGGCCCAGCTGTTATTTGCCATAGACATACGGAACCTAAAGCAGCTGCTAAAGGCTGGCTGGTTGAGACAGGAGCTTTGAAGGGCACGCTGGCTGCTCAGTGAGTTTAACAAGACATTACAGCCTCTGTTCCAGGTGAAGGGTATTGAATCCACACAGACTGCAGGACAAATGGGGTTTATCTTTTATAAAATGTTATTCTGGTCTCTTTTATTTTTTTTTCCCATAGCTACTAGTTGGTACTATTAACCATTTATCACTGAGTGTTCAGGTAAATGAATCTTCATGTTTACCAAAACTCAAAGGTGCCTACCAGTCTAAAATAAAAAGAGTCTTATTTTCATGAATTTCAGGCAAGCTGGTGTTAGCAGGTTGGTTGCTACAGCAAAAGCAGCACTTCCCTAAAAGATGGTAGAGCACCTTTAGTGTTAATCTGGCAGGCAGGCACCTTGCTTGCTTTAGCCTTCAGTCCTTGCTCTGTACAAAGCAAATCTCCTGTGTCCACGCAGTATGAGGCTAATGGAACCTTGGCCTAGGTGAACTCTGCTGTAACAAGTAAAAATCCTTCCTTGAGACTATATCCACTTTCTTTCATGGTTTTTCAGAACTACAACAGCAGATTCTAAAATGTCACAATTTGCCAGCAGTTGCATTGCATCTTCAATATATCCAGTTTCTTCTACAGGTGAAACGGGCAAGTTCTTATTCTACCTTAACATGTGACTTTTGCTGACTTGTTAGTGCCTTTTGTCCTGTTCATGCAATGCATCCAATTCAGCAGCACCCAAAGTACCGAAGTCCAAAATGTTATTTATTTACAGTGATGCTCCAAAGGTGTTTGGCAGCAACTTAAAAAAAAAAACAGCAACAAACAAACCTGTTTGCTCCTCTTTGCAAGTTGCTGTCTAGTGCAAACAATCCTTTAACCTTTTTTTCTCCCTCAAGCAGATAACCACACTTTACTGCAGTTCTGGCTTTCTAAATCACTGCTGCTGAAAGGCGTTTCTCAGACTTGTTCATGCTCCATAGGATGCAGGCAGAAGGTTCCCCTCTTGTCTGAGAGGAGTTTTCTGCTGCCTCTTTAGTAGTCTGCTGCCGTGATGAGATGTGGAAGCCATGACAGCTGTGTCTCACCTATCCCTTACCTGATCCAGTGGAGAGGGGGATTCTTGCTGCCGGAATGTCACCAGCGCTCTCAGACCTCCCACCCCCCTCTCCTCTGCATCCCACTCTGGGTGTGAAATTTAAGCAAATACTACACAGGATTTTGTGAGACATTCTCACTTTGGTTGTCCTCTAACAACATAACAGTTTCTTCTGCTTTCTCCATAGGTGCCCACCCAACCCCAGGAGGCAGCAAGGCTCTGCCTGGGACATCAGGGCCGGATCAAGGAACTGCCCTCCAGTACCTGTGGGGATCCAATGGATGTAACAGGTTTGTTAGAGTCCACGTCTTGTTTTCACCTTTCATTTGCCTGGGTTTTTTTCCTGGACAATATTCAATACTCAGGCAATCATTTGCTCTCATATTTATTACCCTTGGCTCTTCTGTTATATAAACCATCTAATTTTCAAAGTCATCTTCTGACATATATGGAGATAGATACAAGCTGGGCACAAAAATGTTCTGGGCAACGTTTCAAAGCAGTGGCAAGGCTTCTCAATGGCAGCACAGTAAGGGCAGCCTCTCTCATTTTTCCATTTTGCAATACACATTGTTTTGGTTTGCTGTGTAATACGGAGGAAAATTTATTTCCACATTAATGCTTCCTCTCAGTAGTGAATGAAGCGAAAAAACAACAGCGGCATCTTTCCAGGGCTCTTCTCTGAATCCTGAATATGGGTAGTACAGTGACTCAAGCTTCCCCAACACTGGCTGCAGTCTTCCCTAGACTACTGGTGTAGAAAGAGGGCTCTGCCTACAGCATCAGATGGTACAGATACACAGTAGTTATATGGAGATGAACTCTGTGAAGTTTTCTGAGTGACATATAACCAAATACTCCATAAGAGCCAAAAGCAGAAATCTCCTTTCAAATGTTCTTAAGGTTAAACACCTCTAGATGGCCATATCCTCTGTATTGAAAGATGTTTTCACTTGAGTTGCTAAGCTACAAATAAGAGTCTAACACTTTTGAAACATCTACTTTTCAACCACTGTTATTTTTATTATTAATTATTTCTTTCGTTATTGTTGTTGTTTTGGCATGTGTAAGGTATCTTCACAGAGCAGGGTGCCACTGGGGACAGTTGCTTTGCAAGCACAGACAGTGCTATAACCAGTGTGACTCAGGTGTTGCATTTCCAAGCTGGCATAAAACTGCCACCATGAATGTTGAGTCAGTATGGTGGAGGGAAGAGAATGAAAGTGAAAAGTAAGCCTTTAATCTCAAAGGACCATGCTATGCAATATTAACTCTTAAAAACTCCATGAGGGAAAAACTATTAGGAACGTGATTGACTAGAAGGCTGTAGCTAGAGAAGCTTTCAAAGCATTCAACCTGGTCCAGTGACTGGCAAAATACTGTCTGTATACCCTCTGAAAACAGAAGCTATGCAGTATTTGCCACATCTCTATTTGCCACTTGCTTTTTTTATATAGCAGCCTATATGTATGGTTTTGTAAAAAATGAGTGTGTCTCTGCAGACATTTACATTACAATATCTCATTTTAAGAAAAAAAATCATCCCAGACTGTTACTGGCCTGAGTGTAGTCATTAAGCATTATACACTGATAGCTTATTGTTCACTTATGTGATCATTTTACTTCCAATTATATCTGGGTAATGAATAAAGACAGTTAAGACTATAACCTATTTTCAAACACCAGAGTTCTATCAACATGCAGTTATTTATGCTAATGAAAATAATGATCTTTTTATAGTGCTTGTCACTGAAATGGAATGATGTCCTGCCAACAGTGCATGTTTGCCAGTGGCTACAAATTAATCAGCTAAACTGGAGTGGTAATTGGAGTAAAGACAAGTCAGGGGGCAGCAAGGCCAGGTCTGGCAGAAAAGCTTTTGAAGATGAATACCCTGCTCAGTGCACAAAGCAAAAGAACTTGCTTATATAATGTTGTTGTTTAATTAAATCTAAGCAGCTGTTTCATCAAGAGGTCTCTGAAGATAAATGTGGAAGGTGATGGGCAGGGGAATCAAAATGTGATGATGATTGTGTTATACTGGATTACTCTGTAACACACCTGCCTAATGACACCGTTTCCTAGAGCTCCTGATTGTAAAGTGCAGACAGACATCTGAGCGTAACCCCTGGCTCTGAATGCACCCCAGGATCACCTTTGGAAGTGTTGGCTTCAGAGTTCAGTGTTTAACTGAGCACATACAAAGCTCTACTTTGGGGGCCCACATGTGCCTGCCCATAACAGATGTCCCTGTGTACAGCCACTGAGCAGACAGGTGACATCCTCAGTAATCCTCCCTTGGTTTGTTTCGGCTCCCTGTTGTAAACGGCAGAGGTGAAAGACAGGAGGTGCTTGTGCCTTGCGTTGCTCAGCCTGGTTTTGCTTTGGGTTTTTTTTCACCTCCCTTTTATTCACCTTCTTATCTTCTTGCCACTTTCACTTTATTTTACTTTGTAGGCACAATTAGTAATTGCTTTGAGCAAGACATGTAACCAAGCAGAGGTCTGTGCTGGACACTTCTTTCCACTTCTTTCTCATCTGGGGTAGATTCCTCCTGACAGCTGCAGCATTATGGCTAAGGAGGAGCTTGCAGTGACTTGTGATGGTCCCATAACATGCTTCAGAGGAGGGATGGGTGAAATTCCCTAAACTGCATCCTCCAAGGGCTGAAAATCTTTCTGTTGTGTTTGATGTTGATCCATTCTGAGTAGTTCCTGTGTCCTGCCTCTCATGCCACCCTGTTCTTTTGCAAAGAGCTATCATATGGGGGTTGTTCCTTATCCGAGGGTTCAGAAGCTGTATAGGAATGAGTAGCCATGGACAGGAGCCTGAAAATGCTTTAGGAATAGTAGGAAATTGATAATTATTCATGCATATGACAATTTAAAACACAGTTTTAACCTCCACATTTGCAAAGGAAAGTTGGAAAACATGACACTAGTCTACTGCAAGGACACAGACACCATAAGACAGAGGAAAACGTGCCAGATTTTCATCTTCTTTAAGTGTCCCATGATTTTCTGCATTAATTTTGTGTCAACACAAAATTCAGAATTTTGCTGACAAAGGAGTTTGGGATCTGGATGCTGAAGGCTTCCCTTGTGTTTTGGTCCTGTCTGCTGGAGCATGAATCTCCTTGGTGGCTGCATACTGCCTGCCTTGAGAGACATGCCTAGCAAGGAGCTTCACTGACACATTGCTCCTTGTGAGGTCTGGTACATATGGCTGGCACACATTTAATTAACATTGCAAAAGGAGTTTTCTTAGGCTGATTAGTGCAAAAGACAAGCTTTGTTGAAGGCTCTGTGTTTGAAAGGATGAGATCCTTAAATGTTTTTTTCAATATAGATAAGAATAAGTGAAAACTGTCACCAGTTAAAAAGGTTTCATAAGGGTTTTTCATTTCATCCAGAAAATGATATTTCATAGCATTCAAATACACTAGGAGAGTATTTCATTTGGATTTTCTTCTTTTCTTTTGCTCAGGCTCAAAGCCTATATTTCCTCAATGAGAGACTTTTTGCTTAATGATGGAAAATAAAAATCCAAATTTTCATTTTCCAACTAAATGTATTACAAGCAATTCACCTACTGCCAGTCCTGTAGCCATTTTGCTCTGACAAAGACAAAATGCTCACTTACCCTGTTGCAGACTCAACAGGATCTTTCTCATTCGTTTCTCTCTCAGAACTTTCCACAGCCCTCACACGAGCTGCCATGTGTTGTTAAAGGCAGAGACCACACTGCCTCCCAGAAGACACTGAAGGCATTCCCTTGTGAATATCTTCCTTTCTTCAGTAGGTTAACAATTCTGATCTGTGCTGGATGGGAACAAAACAGGGAAAAGAGCTTACTAGAGCTATTTAAAGAACTTTTAACATGGTATTGACACGTCATCTCTCATCAGAGCTCATCAGGTGTCTTTGTAATGTTAGAACCCAAGTCCTATTTCTCTTGCCATACAACACCACTTCCAGTATGAGAGAGCATTTTGTGATACTTAAATTCAATTGCCTTTCCTCAGTGTCTTGGGATGGAGAGCAGCAGGCATCCTGCAGCTTGTGCTCAGCTGCCACAGGTGTGATTCTGCTGTCCTTTGTAGCAGTGGAGGTGACCTTCTGTAGGATCAGGCCTTATTTGGGTAAAGCAGTGTACCGTGTCATATTAAATTGGCACCCCTGACTGCTTCTGTGAGCTTGGCCCTGTGGAGTTTTCAATAAAATGTGAGTAATTATTTTATAAGGTGTATAAAGAGCTTATTCAAGGCACATGCTCATTAAGCTCTTTCAGTCGTTATTAACATCAACCCCTAAAGGACAACAATGGTAATAATAATGTGATGTGGGGCTGAAAACTGCAGCATTTAATCAGAGAGCACAGCAGAGAGATTTAAAAGCACTAAGCTTCTCTCACAGCCTTCTGCCAGGCAGGGCCAGGAGAACCTGAATGCTTGGAATTACTTAATGATTCTTACATTACACTTGGACTAATCTGGAAGCTTGGAATGAATCTAGCATTCCAGATTGATTTTATGGTGCCACACAAGAATGAGTAGTCATTCCAGACTACAATTAAGAGGCAAGGTGAAAGACAGTCCCTGTTTGAATAAGCCATCATCATGCAAGGGGCCTCTCGTGGCCCTTCAGCTGCAGAGAGGCTGAGGAGTAGCTCTGCATGTGCAGGCATATGGGAAGGCTGAACTCTGTGGATGCTTCAGAGGAAGGAGCTGGAAGGGTGACCGCACAGGGAGGACTGAAGTGCTCCCCTTTGTTCTTCACCAGAGTAGAAAAACAGGTCAGATTTAACAGACTCTTCTACATTTCACTGCAGTAACTGGGACCAGATTCAGCCATTTAAGGCTCCTGCATTAATGGCTTAGTGGGATCACAGCTGTCCCCCATGAGTTCTCAGAGACCAGTATGAGGTCCTGAACCTTTTTCTTCTTCCAGTTTGGAATTTCCATCTCCCAGCTTGATCTCCTCTGTCTTTCCCACAAAGCATCAGGGCTGTAATATTCTCTAGAGCAACCTCTTCTTCACCCATGATCCACTGCATTCAGTAAAACAGAGTAATTCTTCCCTGACCCAGAATCTGTGAACAGTAATGTTCTGTGAAGGCTTACCAATGAACCAGGTACTTCAGAGGAAAAGCAAAACACTTGAACACTTCCTTCCCTTGCAGTCCTGCAACCAGAGCCCCACAGCCCTTCACCTCTGCTCTCCCCCTGCCTGAGCAGCTGCAGCAGGCACAGCCAGCTGCCTCTTCCCTCAGGGTGGACAGGAAAGGCACTTTGATTTCTGTATTCACAACCTGGGCTTCCTCATTTGCCAAATATGCCTGACAGACCCACCAGGCATCCAAGCCCCCACCTCACCCAGCTGTTCAAAGGACAGTCCCTATGTTAGCAGGTTCAGTTAGTTCATGAAGATCTACAGACAGCTGTGCCCCTGCAGAGGAGAAATGCTCTGTGTAAGGACTGATCTCCAGGCCCACTGTGCAATGAGAGCTAACTGCCCATCATCCACATCTGCACCACAGGTTTGGCCATCACATGAAAAGAAAGGGTCAAGGGGCAGAGCTCACTGTGCAGGGGCAGCTCTCCAGATACTGCAAGTTTAACAAAACTTTAACAAACATTTTTAATAGAAATATGAGGGAGAAATGGGAGAGACAGAGGAAGGACAATAGAAGTGGTTGATAGGTGAGAAGATGAACCAGAGGGGAATACATAAATCATGATATCAAGCCCCACTCAGGTGCTCCTCCTGTGGTGCTGCCCTCTCTGCCTGGCACTACCAGCACTACCCATGGGACTTGCAAACCCCATCACCTGCAGTCACTGGAGCAGTAGCTTGGCAGCTCAGCACTCAGGTGTCCTCACTCTGCCCCTTCCCTGCTGCCACCTGCTCTCCCATCAGCACCAGCAGCAAAGCTCCTCCTGGGCTTTACAGAGAGGTGGCTGGTAATGAGCATGCAGCCCTGAAGTAAGGGGGTGGACTAGTAACAAAGGTGGGAAGAAACATATGCTCTCCTCAGCTCTAGCAGTGCTGAGAAATCTTTCTCCCATGATTGATAGCTTTCATCCACACGGGCCTGCTGGAGCCCAGATGGAAAAGCAGTGCTGTTTCCCCAGCTGCCTCATCTCACTCCCCAACCACAGCTCCCTGCCCAGTAGAGCCTGTGCGCAAAAGCCACTAATCAAGTTAAAAAGCCAGCTTGCTGTGCCAGAGGAGGGGCTGGCAGGAATCAGGTAAAGAAGATTAAATTCAGCAAGGGGAAGAAACAAGTAATGAGGGCTAGACATTGAACCGATGGGGCTCTACCCGTTTGGCTGTTCCAAGGCTAGCTTCTCTTTTTTGGTTTTTTTTTTGGTTTTTTTTTTTTTGTGTTTCCTCCGATGTATTTTTAATATCCTCCTTCCTCTTCGATACAAATCATTGATTCCTGCCTGAGTACTCCACTCCTGCAAGATTTTGGAGCAGAGCTGAAGGCTACAAGGTTACCAAACAAGCAGAACCTGCTTTATTGCCAAGCATTTAATATCCTGTTTCCAGCAGTAGAGGCTTGGAGAAGTATGGCATGAACCTTCTCCAGCTCTGCCTCTAGCTTGAGGAAGTTGAGGAGAGGGGGTATGTTCAGAGCCATCAAATAAGAAGACAACCTTCTCGTATTAGTTCCTTTTGCAAATAGATGTGCCCCCAAAAGACAGTTGAACAAGGCCAGAATGGTTTTCACAGTGATGTCTATTGCTCCCAGCCATGCCACTTGTTCTTTTCTTGCATATTTTCAGTGCAGTGGGACAGAGGACTAGGATTAGATTTGTCCACACAGTGCCTAAACATTTGGAGCACTATAAAAGGAAAGTATTTATAAATATATTGTAGGAAAGAAAAGTTTTTCCTTGTTCTGTTTTTAAACAACTGGTGCTGGTTTTCTACCTTTTGCCTGTATTAAGCTCTTTGCTCAAAGATGGGAATTTTTCTTTCAGAAATTGCTCCTTGATCATATGGAAAACACTCTCTCTCTAGCTTTCAGGAAGGTCTTTTTGTTGTGACTTTCATGGCAGAGGTCATGATGACCAAAAATGTTCCTTTCAGGATACAAGCCGGCCTGTAACATGAAAACCTGTGTATATTGCATATTCACCACGGCTCACCAGTAGCTTTACACTGCTTACCATCATTTCTACAAAATCAGTTGTGATCAGAGTGGTTTAGGACAGGGGTTTGTAAGGGTCTGAGTGAAAAGCTGCCTTTGCTAGAGAGTGTGTAGCTGGAGTCATTTAAAGATGACTGTGGAGCAGGTTTTGCCATGCGGCGATTTGCAGCAGCTCATGGTCCCCACAGCTCATTTCATGGTGTGATGCCTCTCAGGATGCTCCTGCTCTGCTGCTTGCTGGTGCCAAAGCAACACAGATGGACTTTCTGCCCTTTACATGCTGAAGTTCCCTGGGGGGCTTTGCTCCCTGTGCCCGGCTGCATTCCCCCAGCCCCAGCCATGGGCTCCCTGCCCCACAGCAGCCATGTGTCCAGGCTGGCACTGCCCATCACTGCTTGCACATGGCCCTAGGACACCTCACTTCTCAGAAGTCCACAGCCTTGTGCTTGTTATAGTCATGCCCCAAGATATTTCCCCAGACCCATTGGGTATGGCTCTGGTTCAACAAGGTATTTAACCATCTGGAGAACTAATCAGCTCCTTCAGCTGGAATCTGCAGACTGTGATGCAGTCTGAGCACTCATTGCACCTCACAACTAACATCAAGTTCCCAAGCAGAGAACTTGCCAACTTCAAAATAAATTTTGTGTCAGCTCCAGGGTGGCTGCCTGGTCAGCAGAGATGTCCCATGTAGTACAGCTCTTTGCAGTACTGCCACCTCCTTGACTGAACCTGCAGATTGTCCTTTTAGCTCTGGAAAGCTGCAGTCCATAGTTTCAGCTAAGATGATTGTCACTGCACTTGAATCACAACCCAGGGTTTCACTGCTTCTCTGCAGACTCCTCTACAGCCAGCTTCTGCTCAGGTGGGATTTTTTTCCTACAGCTGAAAAAAAGGCTTAATTTGAATAGCATTTCAACTGATATTCAAAACAAGGATTCACATGTAGTTTGTTGCAGATAGAAGCTAAAGATTGTTATCATTAAAGATATTTCCAACTTGTCATTTTCCATTCTCAAGGTGTTCATCTCTGCACAGGCTATGTCCTATGTTTAGCAGTAAAAGGGAATTTGAAAAAAAAATTACATTTTAAAGTAAAATGTGGTAACATTATTTACCTGGAGAAACATTTGTGTAAATATAGATCAACAGGCACAGGGGATCCTAACATTTCAAGGTGCACGTGAGTGTGAGAAAAGACATGAGTGAGTTAAAGCAGACAGCGCTGAATAACATAAATATATGTATACATAGAAAGCCAAGGAGCAGAGCTATTCAGGCTGAAACCAATCCATATATTTTTGCTTCTATTTACGTTGTATTTGGAAAAGATCATTTAAAGAAAGAAAAGACAACTGGAGAGGCAGAGGTGCATGTCCATCTGCATGCCTGCACGCAGGACTGATGGCAACCTCCCACACTGAATTTGCCACTAGAGAAAAATCCTCACATATGTAGTGCTGAGGGCTTTTAATTTCCTTTTGTTGAAGGAATGCTTTTCTGGTCACAAAATTACTTTAGCCATCTCCATCATTGACAAATATACTGACTTAACACTGAAACCTATACAGGCACCTGCCTCTGAGAGCTGTTCTGTAAGAGCTGCATTCAGGCATTAGATATTTTCTTAGTTCCTAAGCTTCTCTGAAATCCGATCACACTGGATATCTGAACATTAGGACTCAGCTAGACCCTAAGACTGAATGTACCCATGAAAGAACTGGAGACAAGTGTTACAGATGCTCTGGTGAACAAATTACCAATCTGTGCCCTGAACAAGCAGCCTTGATTCATCACAGCCTGACACAGGGGAGCAGCAGTTAAAACAGCAGCAGTACTTTATGGGTTAAAGTGACAAGTCTTGAAGACTGCATCATGCAAACAGTGATGTATCTGAATGGCTGCAGTGAACTGAGTTCAACTATTGGCACCTGTGGTTGCAAGAAAAAGGTTTGTGGTTAATGCCTAGGAAACAGCAAGAAAACTTGGTAAGACCTGCCTGTAGCTCCCTGATAATAACCACTGGGCTTGTATTTCAGATAGGAGCAGCAGCCTTTAAAGTCTTACATAACTCTGCAAACAAAATCAGCTGCTTTCCAAGTTTTCCACAGTCTACAAGGAAATTCCACTGGCAGGGATAGGACATTTGTGCTCACCTCAGCACAGCAGGGCTCAGAGAGGGCAGCAGATCAGGCAAGCTGTGTGTTCCAGCGATCCTCACTGTGACACAGGCATGGCCCCAGGCTTGGCACTGCAACCTCAGAGCTTTCATCAGCTGACTGCCACTGCTTTTCAGGCCCACCTTTAAAGAAAGCAGATTCTTCAGAGAATTAGCAATTAGCTTGTCAGTGAATAAATAAATAATGCTTTCTAAATTGCTGCTGATTTCCCACCAAAGTGCCATATTTCTGAGGACATATGTCCTTGGAGCTATCCTTGCTGTTTCCCCAGCAAGTGACCAACACTGCACTCCAAAGTGAACCACACTGCCTTCAGCTTGTGTAAAGTGAGCTGAGTTCTGGGCATGCTGGTGACTTCCTGAGAGTGCCACACATTTGATGCTTGTAGGTCCTCCTCCTCACTTGTGAGACTCCCTAAACATAATGAGCACTGGCAGGACATGGAATGCCTGTCTCAGACCTTCTTTTTGTTATACAGGAAAAAAAAAAATCACCTTGTTTAGTCTATTTTGACAAAGTCAACTAATACAACAAACAAACAAAAGAATTTCCTTTGGATGCTAAATATTCCTGAGTAAAGAGCACAAGGAACTCCAAGCCAAGCATGAAGTCCCAATAAATTGTTAAATTATGGATAATAAACAATAGCATCAAATGGTAAATAAAAACCTATAAACCCACACTGACTGCAGAAATATTCATAGAGAACCATACTTAAATTGAGCTTAATCCAACTTGCCATGGCAGATGAATAATCCTTAGGCAGCCTTGGGGACTGTTGGGGACTAGAAGGTCAGGTTTCTTTTAGATCTGGACATCCTAATTTAATTCCAGCTAATGCCTGATGTATAAATAATTCATTAGTATTTCTCAGTTTGGAACTAAACTTCCTAGAGAATTTAGTAAGTGTGAATGTTGTTGCAGTAAACATATGCCCCCTTTTTTTTTTTTTTTTAGAAGCTAGAAAATGAGGTTACTCCCAAAAAATGTGGGTAAAATAATTAAAATGTAAATTGAAATAAATTATTCACAGTACTAAATTTAAATAAATGACTCGAACACCTAAACTCAATTAAGGCAGGTTGGTAGTTAGAATACTCAGTATTGTATAGCAGATGTACAAAGCCAAGAACTGGCACCAAAAAAAAAGAAAAAAAGTGTTCAGTGTGCATGAATGTTTTATAGGTAACAGAGTGTATACCCCAAGGGCCCTGAATATTACATTAAATTATACATTTCTAATAAAGAAAATATAAATGAATATGGAACGAATGCTGACTTTCAGCTTAAACCACCAAATAGTTCTTTGAAGAGTGAGCTTTGCCATTGCATAACAGTTGCAACATTATCTTGTTTAATGGCTTAAACACTGTTGTCAGCTAAATAGCTGCGTCTGTATGTACGAGAAGGCATAAGTGCCATTGGCAACTGTTGTGTAGTGTTATGGAAACCATTCTAAAATAAGACCACAGCTACTGTCACTTCAAACTCTGTTAAAACTTTAATAGAAATAACATATTCAGCAGAGGAGACATTAATTTGCTGTGACTCTTTTTTTTTTTTTCTTTTTTTTTTCCCCATCACGAAAGCAAAACCTACTGTCAAAACCTAGATATGGGGAAGGAATGTTCCTAGCTTTACAATAGGTGCCCAATGTCAGGAGCAGGACTGAGGGGGAGGCATCTGGCAAGCACTCAATGTATTTTCTTTGCCATGGTTTTATAAAATAGGATATTGCATGTGGAAAGTTCATGTATATATAGTACTTAAGCCTACAGCCTAAGCTCTAAAATAGAAATAACTCTTTGTGTCTTTTTTTGGATGAAGAGGGGGAAGAGCAGTCATACAGAAGCTTTGCTAATGTATTTGACACACCATGCTATCAGTCAGATTTGGATGCAGAGCATGACTGCAGCCGTTAGGTGGGATGGGAAGTTTCAGCTGTGGAAGCAAGCAGGCAGATCCCCACTGTGGGTATCCACTGCAGCTCCAGCACCAGGCACTTACACACAGCTGGGTGGTCACCTTGTGACCCTAGGGCAGCTTTATAGACAATGCTGTAGTCATGGTACTGACAGGAAGGGTGTGCTTGTTCAACCCAGCCTGGGCTGGAAGGGACTAGTGATGCACCCATAGAAGTGACTTGGACAGCCTGCAGTGGAGCTATCAAGCTTGCAAGAGCACTCTGCCTTTGCTGCCCGTGCTGCTTGCTTACATTGCTGGTCAGCTGCTGAAGACCCACACATAAATCCAAGTACTTTCAGAGAGAGAGGAGATACACTGGGAAAAAACCGCTGAAAGGTTTTTCTCTCTAATCAGGTTTGAAGTTAAGATGTAAGCCAGTTTGGGTCCTCTACAAAGCAACATAACAGCTATTGAACTCAGCCCTAATTGGATCTCTTAAGCACGTAGTGAAGCCATTGCCCATTAACCATTTTCAATTACAGGGCTATGAGTAAAGATCCAAACACAAGTGCAAGTGAGAAAAGCAGTGTGCAGACATTTTAGTCTGGGGAAAGAAAAGAAACTTGCAAAAAACAGCTGATTAAGGAGCCATGCTCAGATCCTTTACCTCCACCATTAGCACAGGCTTGAAGCCAGCCCAGCATAGAATTGACAAAGGAGAGATTCCCCTTGATGCCAGGCAACTTTGGGGCAGAGCCCATGGAGTCTATACGATTTCATCATAAGTCCTATCGCCCCCATCCAAGGCTTGATAAAAATAGGGTTAGAATCATAAAACCATAGAATTGTTGCAGTTGGAAAAGACCCCTAAGAGCATCAAGTCCAGTCATCAACCTAACACCACCATGGCCATTAAACCATGTTCTGAAGTGCTACTTCTACACAGGGGTTAATGCTCTTCATCTTGGCAGAGAACATCTCACAGCTGCCTGTCCTCATTTCAGGGATTGCCAGGGAACCCTGCCATGGGGGAAGGAGGAGGGAGGGGGAATTTGTGTCTAGGCCTAGCTGGAGTGAATTGCTGTATCCCACAGGGAGCTGTAAAACTCTTCTGGTGAGGCTAGCATTCCTCCTGGTTTAACTCAGCAGCTAGGTCTGCCCTGTAGGAAAGATGAAGAACCTTTACCAGAAAAGAGGACTTCATTGTCAGGAGTGAATGAATCAGTTTTATGTGTGATTTTCCCTTATCTCTCCTAAGGAAAATACCTACACCAAGGACCAACCTTGTCTTCATAATTGACACACAGCTGGTAATAACTAATGCTGCTATATGCAAGCAAAACGAAGTTTGAACCAGTACAGTATACAGCAGTGCCTGAAGAAATCTGGCTTTTTAAAGCAAAAAACATTATGAGCAAAATCAGCTAGAAGAGAGAAATAAGGCAGAAAATATGGGAGCTTTGTAAGAACTACTTAAGAATACCTTATTTTACCAGGAAAAAAAGAAGGTTGTATCTCTGTAAAAGCAGAACAGAATAAGCTCAGCATAATAAATCAGAAACCTCTGCAGCAGGAAGGAGGTGACTGCAACCATAAAAGTCTTATTGATAAAGAGGAAATAGACAAATTTAATAGTAAAGAAGGATAGATAATTGCCCCCCCCATCCCCCCCAGAAAAAGTGTAATGAGAACAGTATTATGGGAATGGTTTTAGCAAACCACTGCTGGAGTGGAGAAAAACCTCAACCTTGAAACAGCCCTATTGGGTCTGTTCCCAAACAGAAACAATAGATACTTCTATTTTATTTAGTTACAAAGTAAGAGAATTTAATAAAGATGTCTGTGGTGTACTGGGGAGAAAGAATGATGTATTTCTTATGGGATGATGGTAATATACTTTCTATTCCTACTGTAACTAAAGAGGACATTAATCAACAGCTACTGTAGTTAGACACACTTAAATCAGAAGTTCTGGGTAATTTGCATTGAGGAATTTTAAAGCAGCCGGTTGAGGAGTTTTTTTGGCAGCTAATGTTGATTTTTCAGTAATCTCTGGACAGGAGAGTATTCCAGAACAGTTAAAGAATGGTAGTTCCTTCTAAGTTCAGGAGAAACCGTGGGCTGGTGTCAGGCTGACATCAGCATGGGAAAATAAAGGAGAAGCTCATATTTAATTCAGTTAGCAGAAGCTGAAAACTGCATATTGCTGTTAACATTGATCAACAAAGTATGGAAAATACATCTTCTCAAAGTAATTTTAATCTTCTTAGATTATTAAACTGGTTGCTACAGGAAGAGCATTTAATAAATATACTCAGGCTTCAGCAAAACTTTGCTATACAGCTGACAAAATAAAACCATGAACTCAGAAAGTTTAAAAGAAAATAAATCAATAGGTGTACTAAAAGGTCAAACAGAATAGAAAGAGACAAAATAACTTGGCTGTAGAGTAAGTAACTGGAAAGGTAAAAGCCACCAGAAAGCAGAGGCTCTGCTGAGCAAGGAAATCTAGAGTAGAACCCAAATTGCTTCAGCTTCACACAACCCAAACTATGTACATTCCAGACATCTATTTCAAGTGCTAACAGTGAAGATTCCTAAGCAGAGCAACAATTTAATGAAGGTTGTGATAGTTTTCATCACTAGGAATCTTTATATTAGAGATGGATATATATTCCATCTGAGGCTACAGTTCCACTATCACTACTGGAAGTTAATAAAGCAGACAAAATGTTTCGAGCCCAGCAGGAAACGCACTTTGCCCCTGTGGCTCTGGATGCTCTGTGGGGTACAGCATGTATATTACACTTGGAGATCCTCACCTCTCCTAGCTTTCTTTACTTCTAATTGCTTTTTTTTTTCCAGCATGTGGCACTGACTTTTGCAATAGTATCCTAAAAAGTTTATTTATAATGTAGTAAAAGGTGCAATCTTTGTAGCTGAAACAAATTTACAGTAGCAGCACTTTGGGTGATGAAACTGCAGGGCTCCAAGCTTTGTGAGTAATGCTTTATCTGTCTTGGGGTATTTTTATTTGAACTTAAATACAACTATCTTACTTGTTTTACATCAAAGACCAGAGGAAGCAGAAGTGACTAATGTCATTGCTCAAGCAAAAGCTACTCACACCAGCTCCAAGAAATTAATATTCTTCAATGTTAGGAGATACACATTTCAGCCAGCCACACAAAATCAAACCTCTTTCCCAGGTGAATTTCACTGTCTCAGTCTGTGACTCTTAAGTAGTAAACAGATGGGGAGCTTATGAGCTTTAGGGACAAATCAGCTGACCTTTAATGATTCTCTAAAGTCCTTCCCTCATTTTCCATCAATAGCATATTTATTGATCACAGAGCTGGCTGGTACTGAATTCCTCTGGAGAAATTCAGTATCAGAAAGGCTAAGAAAAATCTTTAAAGTGCATAACTTAATTCTCTGGTCTGTTGTCATCAAAATTGAACCTCTGAAACTGCACTTTACAAAGTGAAAAGAAGTCTCTTCCCTTGACTCTAATGTCTTGGTATTGCCACTTTGGCTGCCAAAATAAAATCCTCCCTTCTTTTCAAATCTGCTCACAGGCAGGTGACTCAGTGTGACTCCGCAAACTCACATCACTGCTTAGGAGCTAGGATGCCTCAGTTCTTCAGAAAATTTCACTGGAGATTAATCTATGAATTATGTCATCTGAGAAGTCTTTAGTGAGAATGTCACTGCTGTGATGCCTTACAACAGTATAAGCATCCAATGAAGACAGCTGCCAAATGAAAGACATGAGAAGCAAGAATCAGGAAAGAGAAATATCTTCCATTTTCCTCTCCAATTACATGGTCCATCTGCATGCATATCAGATGTAATATTGCACCATGATTGCAGAAGAGGTGGTTGCTACTCACCCAAGAGCTTGAGAGCCCTCCGGCAGTAGTCACTGTCTTAGAAACAAGCTGAGAAGCAGCTGCAAATTAAATGGAAAGCCTGCTGACCCTGCCCTGCCATGCCAAGGCTCTACACATTACTGTGGTGTAGCAATGCTATGAGAGGCAAACACCCAACACATCACAATGCAGGGTGGTGATATCCAGAAGGCTGATCCCCAAGCAGCTCCATCATAAGACAGTCTTAGGGGTCCTTCCCAACATAAATGATTCTACACTTCTGTTCTATGACTGTTTGAATGCTCACATTCCCTGTAGATACTTAGTATCCAAATGAGTAAGAAAAGCCCCTCTATGCAGTAGACATTTCCTGAGCAGTTATTGCTGAAGACACCACACATTATGCCATACACCATGTTCAGTAGATGTATATGGAAGTTTGCCTCTTCTGCTAATGCTTAAACTCCATTGCCTGATGATGTATTGCAATAGTACATCACTGGAGTGATGAGGATCTGGTGCTATATTACCATCATTTATTACTGGAATATCATCACTGGCATATTATTGCAATGTATCACCACAGCAGCAGCCAGCAGGAACAGAACTGCAAGAGAGTCATGTTATATGTTTTATTAATTCCTAAGTGATAGTTGTGGAATTAGTATGACATGGAATCAGCATATACCCTGCTCTCCTCTCACTCACATGCAACACACACTGGCATATTTTGGTTTCAGCATAGCTTGTTGTTTTCCAGGTGTGAATCATTTCCTTGCTGAAATAATTGGGACCCTCCATTTGAAAGTTCTGTTAGCAATTATGAAATAACAAGAACCACAAGAAAATGGAAATCTGACCTTGACTCTCATGCTTTATCACCATCCCTCGTGTATATTTTAGGATGTTTTTTGTAGGAAATTGTTTCATATTGCCCTAGGAGTTATACAAAGACTTATAAAATGGGCAGGCCATTAAGACATGATACCCTTTTAAAATGATGAATTATTACTTTTTTACATCTGCACATGCATTTTAAAATTCATCATTTCAGCTGCTGTCAAAAATATAGTGTAAACCCCACTGTATTCTTGCCACTCAACCACTCAAATTGGCAAAACAATAACAGATATTTAACTAGTTTCATGAAAACTGAGCGTGCTTTCTGCCATCAACATTAATTCTGCCTATCTCACTCTGCTGTGCCCAAAGCAAAAGTGTTCTTATGGTACAGACTCCCTTGCACAGTCATTGCCTGAAGGAATTCTGAATGCTCTGCTGCAAACGTCCCCTGGATTTATTTCATTGTACCACCAGAAAATGATGTGCTGCAAGGTTTATATAGAGCAACTTCTGCAAAGTGATCTCAGTATCAGCCTGCCTGATTCAGGCAGGAGGACTCTGGTCTAGTTAGTGATAAGGCTCCTATCTGCATCCTGCTAGTATCAGATGGTGATGTTGGATAACTACAGTTCGTTCTAGATACCCACTGGAGGGTTGCATTAATCACATCTCTTCTACTTCTGGCCATTATCTACCACTACATAAATATCTTCATCTTTTTTAATATCATGTATTTTTAGGTTAAAAAAGTCTCCCCGATAAATCTCTTCAAATTTTCATTCATCCCTGATATATTGTAGTAGAGCTACTGGGAATAAAATGCTGAGTGCTGTATCTTTTCTTCAGATACTGAGCTGAAGTTGCTGCAGTAGCTGAGGCAGGCAACTTGCTTGACTGTGGGTGTTCAAGGCACAGACAGGCAGAACAGGCAGCCTTGGGATGGGCTGCTGATATGGTTGATAAGATGTAACACCAACCTAGAGGGAAACCATAATGGGCACAGCACCTTCTCTGGAATTAATTTTTGGCTAACCTTAGCACCGTGATAACTGTAATAAACCCCACACAGGGGACGACTCTGAATAGTAGAGCAAAGTGTGAGAGAGGAGGTGGGGAGTAGCTGATGAGAAACAGGAGGGATACAGAGTCTCTGGAGAGATGCTGAGAAGCACTTTGGGAGGAAGTGGTCCTTTAAGTGGCACATTTGGTGTGACCAGCTCCTTCAGAGGACCGATCGAGAGAGGCCAGCGTCAGTGAAAGCCAGGACATGCTAGGGCTAAAAGTGAAATGTCACAGGTTATACCAACCTGTCTGAGAACCATCCCTCATTGCTGGAGAAAGACTAACAACATTTGGTTAAAATTTTCCCTTCCTCCCTCCCAAGAAATGGTTAATGCTCATGTAGCAACATGTGGATCAGGGGGTTAACCCTAGCCTGTGCAGTGTATTAAGTAGGACAAAAGTGTATGAAACAGCGACATCTGTTTCAAATGACTGTTTCTTGTTTACCTGCACATCCACTGTTGACAAATATGGTTTATACTCAGCAACAACCCTACCCTAGATCAGCAGTTTGGAAGCCCAAGTCCTCTTACCTATTGCCAACTGGATTGTCTCTTGCTGAATACAGTGACTTTCCCAGGACCAAACATTCATTTAATCATGATGCCAGATACATGGTAGACAGTTCAGTAAAAACTGGTGGAAGCAGCTTTCACTCCTTCATAAGGAGCTAAAATCTCTTTCTCTGTTGGAGAAAGAGAGCTTCTTCCTGCTCCTTCCAGAGCAGGAAGGAACATGTCACCTGCACTCCATCTTCAGCTCTTCTTTAGTGGGGGGTTTTCTCAATTCAGCTTCTGAACCTCTGTAGCCATGACCCCAGAAACCAAGAGGACGTCCTCGTGTCTCACCTGGAGCTCTTTGCCATAAGCACCAGGTTGGACCATTGTCACTGGTGGCTGTGTACAGAATGTTCTTAATGTCTGGACCAGTTCAGACAGGTCCCAGACCCATAACAGAACTAATGGAGATTTCATGGTTTGTTTTTTTTTTCTTTTTGCATACATTGGCTGGATGAAAGTGTTTAGGATCAGCCTTGATGTCATTCTCTGACCCACAGTAGCTGTAGTCTTCCAGCACAATCTGGCTTGTGCCATTACAGGAAAGCATCTGGAGAATGGCACAGATTCTGGCATCTCTTCAGAAGGATGTTTAAAACCTTTTGTCTTCTTTCCCCTGAAGACCCCAGTACAAGACTCAGAAAGGATGGGTTGGGAAATGAAGGAAGAGTCTGAATGTGAGTCTGATTAGAATTTTAAAAGAACCCCAAATACATAGAACAGAATTTGTGCACTGCTACCATCTAGTGAATTAAAAGAAAACAAAACCTTCCTCTGAAGCAAGATGAACCATATCTAAGGGTGCAAATCTTCATCGCTGAAGGCACAGGGACTTTTGCCACTGACTTGACTTGGAGCGATCCTTAATGGAATAGGCCACGTTAAACATCAGGCATTTGAACTTCCAGCACAATTACAGAAAGTATCAAAGACTGTTACATACATTTGTGACCTAGAAAATTGCCATCATTTGTCCAGAATAACACTGAACTAAAAGAATCATTAGCAGTTACTGTTTGCAGCCAGTGCAAATAGGTTCAAGTGGATGAAAAGGCACATTTTAAGGGAAGCTTTTTCATGGGTAGTGCATTTTCTGTTTTAAATTAACTTAACCTTAGGAAAGAGGCTTACACAGCAGCTTTGGGAGCCTCAGTTCTGTGTTTATGCAGAGAATTTCTCCACAGAGTTTGGCCACCTTGCCTTCTTGCTCTTTGGTCCTTCCCCAGAGCAGGAAGGAACATGTCACCTGCACTCCATCTTCAGCTCTTCTTTAGTGGGGGGGGTTTCTCAGTTCAGCTGGCACGTGCTAATTCATCTGAGGAGTCTGTCACACTGAATGTCACTGCTAACATCCACTGCTATTAAAATCCTGGGTTTGACACTTCCTTTTGCTGGGTCAGCATTTTATTTACCCCAAGGCACAGTTTGACTTGCAATGTGAATCAAGATACGAAGTGTCAGGATTAGATGATTTGTACCATATTTGTAGCATTGGATCCTGTCTTCCCTACTCTATGCCAGGAAAAAATCCCTTCCAAAATGATCTGCAGGCTAGTTATGAAACCAGATGAGTTATGCCACTCCTCAGCTGCCCTGTGACCTTAAGCAAGATATCTGGAGACACTAACTATAATCATGACACACAGAAAAAAAAGTGGTAGAAGAGGGGTTTTCAACACTTCTGAAAATGGAGGTATTCGTTTCACTGCGATTCCTCTTACCTATCTGTAAGCATAGCTAGGAAGACCTCAATTACCTAATATTGCATTTCTGTGCAATCAGGCTTTAATCATTTTCACAATATTTATCATTATTAGTCTCATATCATAGTTCAACAAAGACCCTAAGTGTATTCATAACCCAAAGCACCACTATTTCACCCGTTACTTCTCAGCCTTATAATTAGGGATATCATTTGAGGCTGAGCCGAGAATCTAATCTCACAAGATCCCTACATTTTCCTACTCCTCCTCTCTTTCTCTGGAGCTCAGTTATGTTCAGAAGAGGATCTACCTACCTATCAATGAAGAACATCTGATTAGTTTCCTCTGTCTTTTTTTGTTAAAGCACAGTGCAAATCAGCTCTGCACAACCTTCTGCAAAGTGGTTTTCTGTCACAAAAAAGTATTCTTTTAGTAATTAAGTCTTCCATAGGTTTGATATTTTAGAAAGACTGCAGTTTGTGTATCATAAACCCCCATGCTTTAGAGGAAGAAAAGAGCTTTAGCATTTTATCAATGTTACTTTCAGTTTGAAAATAGGCTCTTAAATAGTCTAAATTAGAGAACATAATGTTACAAGAAAAATCAAACCTTTGATATTTTTTTCCCTGAATTTTCTGTATTGTAGGCTTTCATAATATAGGAAGTCTCTTCGAAAATCTAGGTTTGATATCTTAAAATCTTCAGTGAAATCACACATGTACAGTCCTCCCAGCTTCCTAAAAATACCTTCTGTTTTAAGGCTCTGGTTTAGAGCTGTTAAATACAGCCTCACAATGGCTGATGTGGCATTTCACAGCAGTGCTGGGCTGCTGGCTGGTTCCTCCCCAAGCCTCCTGTTAGTGGCTCACCCATCTTCATTTTAACTTGCACTTCATGTTGCTACATAAAGCATTATTTTTTTTTTCCTTTCTTCAGGGCAAATGGATGGGATCTGTAAAGCAAGTGATTTTGAAATGCATCTTAACTTCCAGATCAGCCTTTGAGAAATTAATTTCCACTTAGTTTTTGGAGTCATTCCAACTCATCCTCATGAGTGAAATATGGGTATCAGAAGGTGGAACAGAAAATACAAAGCTAATGATCTGGTTCATGTTAGTTAGTTCTCTCTTAATCCTTTGAAAGATTGCATTTCCTGGCTCTGGAATTTCCTCTCACTGATGGTTTTTAAAAGAAACAAGACAATATTTGCCATGCATTATATATCAAGATTAACTCAAGAAGCAAAGATGATCTATTCACCATCCCTATAAGCCTCTCATAATTAGGTCTACCAGCTTTCAAGGACAGGACTCTCTTAGCTTTAAGAATAAGAATTCCCACTGAAATTTAAACTGTTTCCCAGAGCAAAGTTAGAAAGGACAAAGGGACCTAATCTTCACCCCTTATCCACCTGTCACTTTTTACTGGCCTCAGAGTCATGAGTACACAAGAACTGCAGACCTGCAGCCTCATTACTCCTGAAAAATGGACACTGCTCCTTCCCAGCCACCCTTGCACCACACTTTCTTAGTCCTGATCTCCCCTACAGCAGTGGCCACATTTAAATTTCTGCACACTTCAAGCTTCTTAAGTGTTGTAGGCTTTTCATTCTGCTTTCTTTGCAAACGTGTTGCATTCAGCTGAGCCAGCTGTAATATTTTGGCTAGAAGATCCCTCGGGAGGGGGATTAAGCACAGGAGGTGCAGTGTGGTGTGGCTGCAGCCAGTATTTCCTCACAGAAGATGGGAACCCACTCAGAGGAGCTTATCCTGACACATGCTGTTGCCACAACACAGGCAGGGCATAGCAGTTGCCTTTGGAAGAGCTGAGGGAGAAGTTGGACCTTTTGAATGTGTCAAGTCCCTCCATACTTGTTGCTCTGCTTTCATCCTCCCACTTGCTCTCCCCATCCTCATGTCAGGCCAAGCACAAGACAGCAGCCATTCGATTCCCTGTCCCTCTCCAGAAGCTGCTTTGCTCCCTAGGGGCACCACACAAGTCCTCAGCACTGCTGCTCCCCAGGGAACATTGCCTGTAGCTCAGGACGAACCCCAGGCATGATTGCTGGGGCTAGGAAGTCTGAAGCACCCCTGCAGGCTGGCTGGAATTGGTTTTGATGGATATCCTAGAAAGATATTCAGAAGTGCAGCTGAACAAGAAATGTGAATGAAAATAGTACCAGGTTTTTCTCCTTCTGCTCCCAAGTTTCCTCTGCTGTCCAGCCAGTTCTATCAACAGAGATACAGCAATAAGGTAGGAATGGAAGTTAACAGCAGCATTACTGATAAGCAAAGATAACAAACAGTATTTGTTTGATGTTGTAAAATGAGCAGGAGATTTACAAAGCTAGCAAGATTTCCTGTTTGCTTTACAACTGTGTAGAAGGGGATGGGCATTTGCATGGGACTTTCCCAGACATATTTTTTTTCCTCTCATAGTTACAGTTCTTGAGAACGTTTTCAGAGATCCATCCTCTTAAGGAAATAGCATCCTATCACACTCAGATAAAGGAGGGTAAATTTGAAGAGACAGTCTATTCAATTTTGTTCCAATAGAGTTGCAAGCACTTTACTTTTTTCCTGCTATTATTTCAAATGTCAGGCTGCAAAATTCAGTCTAGCTTCCAGTTCTGGTACTCAGAAGCTGAAAAGAAGATGTATTTGTTCACTTCCAAAGAGTAGGGATGACTTGAGTTTCTAAGTGAATAAAAGTTTCTTGGAAACAGCTAATTTCAGTCTTCATTACTGGAGACCAAGCACTAAGATGGAGAGGCATTTCTCTCATAAAAGGTAGCTTGTGTTCAGATTTTCAGAATTTCTCAGCTTTCTCCTCCCCTCCTCTCACCCCCACTCCCCCCATTACATTATACATCTGACGGGGCTCTCAGACTATAAAATAAGACATTAAGTCAGAAAGCCTGTGTTTGTCCTACTTTCCTCACTTTTCTACATTCAATTCCACACTTAATAGCAGAGAAGACAAAAGAAGGAGACGTTTTCAATACTCAGACCCTAATAATATCCTTCTGGGATTACTTGCAGCTCAATACATCATTCAAAAGCAAAGATTAAAAGTAATAGTCACATTAATATTATTTCACAATCCACAAACATAAATCCTCATTTGTTATTCATGAGCTTATCACACACGCCTCTTAAGGAGCAAAATATTGCAGCATGCACACAAAATGGTGACACAAAGTAAACAGTGAAGGAGAGGCAGACACCTTTATAGCTCATTTAAGGTAAAGCTATTGCAGGTATGTTTGCTAACAGAGTAGAAGTGTTCCTGCTCTGGCTTTGACAACACACCATACAGCAGTATTTATTGTCTCCCTAGTCATTACATTACCAGAGCCCAGTCCTTAAGTGCCCATATCCTAAGTGTGTTGCTTTTTTTTTTTTTTTTTTTTTTTTTTTTTTTTTTTTTTTTTTTTGTGATGGCTACTCATGGAAATTACTTTTCTTAAGGGATCTGAGGTGGTAAAGGGCATCAGTGCTTCACAATTCCCACCTCATGTAGAGTGTCAGACCCAAGTCTTATACATGTAAATAATGAAATGGACCTTCTGTTTTAAGGAAATTCAGAGCTAAACCCAACCCTTTTCCCCACCACCTATCAGGGTATTTCTGCTTTCTACACAGACACGAGCTGCTGACCTTCAGCACTGGGAGTTTCCTGGGCTTGGAACCATCTGCCCTATGCACACAAAGCTATTAACAGAAAGCTTGGAAACAGAAAAGACTGCAAGAAGTACTTGCAGGCAGGCCTGGGTGGGCCCCTATCCGAACACCCCATCACTATCCAGAGACAGATGATTTTCATTCCACAAGCCCTCTCCTTCAGGTGCTAACTCATCACTTTAATGCCAGTCTGACCACTCTGCGCTTTGAAAAGTTGGAGGCAAAGCAAGTGGTGCCCTGTATGTGCCATGCAAGCCTGCTTTTGCTCTGTAGCCATGGAGTCTGGCATGAACCCTAGCTAGAGTAAACATGTGCACAGTCCTCCTGATGGTGGTTACTGTAGAAACAGAAAGCAAACTTTCACCAATATTTCTCTCTTGTTTCCCAATAAATAGCAGCGTCTCCCCTAGAAACTATATCGATCTCTACTTGTTCAAATAACTACTATTATAGAAGTAGATGAACTCTTCCCTGATAGACCTGTCAGACACCCTGATGATGAGGAGGCTTCCCTGCAATCCGTATCCACAATTGCTTTGGAAGCAGGCAACTGACATTTCCTCCCTTATCCCCCTCCAGCTATATCCCTGTAGCTTTTTTCAGTTTCATCTGACAATGCTTTTTTAAGCTGATACTTGTTTTGAGAAACTGCTCAAGTAGTGACAGAAACTTCTGAGCTATCCCAGTAATTGGCCTTCCAATGAGGAAGGGAGAGATTGAGAACAGCAAAGGAAGAGACCCTTGAAAATAGGTCTTTGGAAGCTCCTCTCATAAATAGAGTCGTGTTGTATGAACTTGCCATGCATGTGCAGTGCTCTGCACAAGGAGTATTTTCCTCTCAACTCAATGTTGTCTGATTTTGGATATTAATCCCATTATGATGGTCTTTTGTGTTTCTGTAACTATTGCAAACCGTTTTCTGCAGCTCAGAGGAAAAAGCATTGAACACACAACTCATTTAATCAGAGCTGCTGAGAGTTTGCTGATGAAGACTCAAGCACTGAAGAGTTAACCTAAGCAATCAGAAACTCATTATTACCTGGAACTACTGAGAAAGCTAACATTCATCATGTGCTAAAACATTTTATTGTACAAGGTTTAAGCAAAAATTAGCATAGGCCATATCCTCAACTGTTACAAGCCAACGAAGCTGCAGTAATTTCTCTGGACCACCCATTGCTTTATGGAGCACAGGCTGTGGCCTGCAGCAGAGCTGTCCTAAGCAAAGACAATTTGCAGTCTTCCTAAAAAGAATTAGTTGAAAGCTGTTTGGTAACTTTCTTGACAGATGGGTAGCATAGTCCACTGCCTGATTTTGTAATGCTCATGGATTGACCTGACTGAGCCAGCAAAGTTCTTAACACTTCACCACCTTGGCACCCAGGGAAAGATTCAGGCATCTAGCTTTTAAATAGCTTTGTTTTCTTGACTGTTTAGTGAAAGACAGAACAGTACCTCTTATGCCCCTCTTTTCTTGTGGCAAAAGGGATGAAGGAACACCTTCCTGAGCAAGCTTAATGGCACACAGCCTGAACGTGGCAGAACTAGAGCTGTCAGCTCTCCCAAGCTCTTGTTCAGTCCTCCCACATCTGACCTGGCGCTGCACAGGAGGACAAGGCAACCTGCTAGACAGCACCACCCCCAGCTTCCCAGCAGCTCTCACCACGCTGAGCAGTCACCATCCTGATCGCCATCACCTTCCTACAGGAAGAGCTAGAAGTGGGGTAACCAGGAAAATGAGTGTATTCATCTGTCACCTACACTGCTGGTAGGCAAAACCATGGAGACTGACCTTGATGGTGTTGCTTCTGTAGCTGTACTTCAATGGTGTTGACAATGGAGAGATAATTGGAAATCTATTAGATTGCAAAGGAGCTGGATACACTGATTATACCATTTTGCATTTATTGCATAGATTTGGGCCAGGGGGAGGATACAATCATACTATGACTACAAAGCTTTAAAATTCTTCAGGTGTTAGCTACCTGCTGACAAGCTCCCTACTTAAACTGTCATGTAGCAATGTTTTTGGCATTGGTGTTTTCCTAAGTGTATTTCCCTATTTGTCTTCCAGATAATTTCATTATCTGCCTGAGTGGGGCTCAAAGAAAGACTAATGTAAAAGTTTCTCCTATCTAGACACATTGCAGTTGGAAGCTGACTATTCCAGCCCCTTCCAGGATTAGACCGAAGTACTCACTTCCAACCTTTGCTTCCCCTTTAATATAGCAGACCTCCTTTTTCCACTCTTAAGTTTTTAAATGTAAAAAATATTGCTGTTAGGCTGTCATTGGAGCCTGTCCTTCTCTTACCTTAAGAATGAGCAATTTTAGTGTAGGAATTAATGCTTTCAGGCACCAGTAAAAATCAGCAGATATGCCTCCAAGTTTTTTTTGTTTTGTTTAAAGTGACATCTTCTAGAAAAGTCTCGGGTACTGGAAAGTTACAGTAGGTCTCCTGGGAATGAATTAATAGGCATAGACTCGTGAGGCAAAGCTATATACTAAATAGAGTACCTCACCTAGCACTGCAGTTCGTCATGTGGGTTCCCACATTTGCAATAAACCTCTCCCGTCTGTGCCTGCCAACACAGCTTTCAGCCTTCTCCAAGGAGGGAACTCCAGTCACAATAAGGCTGATGCTGGCACAAATGCTTTGATATTATAAATTGTTCAATCCAGTTAGCAGGAAAATTGCTGACTCTGTCTGTCAAAAGTAGAATGAGCAGGCAAATATTCATTTTTTTACTAACTAAATACTTCAAAAAGTAAGACCTCCAAAGCCTGTGGGTGGTAATTCACACCAGATTTCCTAAAAGGATTGCCTAGGCTCTAATCTGAAAAATCCTGTCTCAGTATTTGGTACTTGGTTACTGTTAGGGGAAGACTGGAGATCTTCTTTCCAAGATACAGTGTGGTCTCCATGCGTTTATCCTGGTTGTGTTGAAGGATGGGAAGTACAGGTTCTGCAGGAGCTTCACGAGTAGTGAGACACAAAGATGAAAGGGCCCAGGAGCTTCCACACTGAAAACAGAGATCAGGAACAATGGGAGAATCAAATGAATGGAGGTGAGGGACAATCAAGAAGAGTTGTTGGGGAATAGGAGAGAAACTGTCCCTACAGAGACACCTAAATTAATTTAATTAGGCCAGAGTTGCAGGAAAGATGAACTCTTTTTCCTTCTGCACAAACAAGGACAATTAAAATTATTGCCCAATTGAAAGAGGCTTCATTCTATGGTGACCACAACAGAGTAGCTTGGCAACCCCGTGCAATTCTAATTTCAGATGGCTTGTAATACTGTGCTATCCCTTTGCTGATGCCAAAGCTATGGCTGGGCTGCTTGGATTGGCAATTCAGAAAACTGCAGACTGACATCAGTGTAGTTTCCTCCACAGAAAGCACAAGGCAGCTGAGCTTAGACTACTTCATTCACTCCAAGCCCACAAGAACATGGAAGGTATTTTTCGTGAAGGATGCATCCATCCCCAGATCAATAAAATTCTCACCTACTGTCTTAACATTAGCCCCAGTGAGCCTATTCAAATCCTGAAACCTAAAGTCTGTGTATAAGTACTTTCCTAGACTGAGTACTGGAGTGTACATCCCATGTCAAATCAAATCTTTACTACATGATTTGCTGCTCCATTTTGTGCATACTAAAAAAAAAAAAATCTTCAACTCTCATGTCTTTTTATGTTTCTATATATCTATCTTATAGGATTCTTTGAGATCCCCATATAAAACCGTTCACATGAGTGAGATTTCATCCTGACAGGCAAATTTCTTACTGAGTCCTCGTCTGAATCTGCCTTAGAAGCCAGCCACTGTCATGCTCTTCTGTTGGGTACCTCTAGAGAGCAATGCCACACAGACAAGACTGTATGGCATCTGCCCATGTGGGAGGAGCTACCAGCTGACGCTGTCTTGAAGGGGAAATTATTAATTACCCTTACAACAATAATAAACGATATGGCAAACGGGTATTGATAAAAATATTAGTAACCCTTTATTAATGAAAATTGCCAAACTTATTAAATAGGATCGTTGTATGGTTGGAATATATATTTACAATGGGAATATGCAGTCTTAGGGCAAAATACAAACAAGTTTATGCAAACTAGAAGGCAATAACTTGGAAAGTCCCTGACAGCAGATAGTGCTTGATTACAGTGGGGGGAGGCTCGATAAACACCTTTGAACCCAAAGGGCAGTGAATTAATTGCTCACAGCTTGGTTTACCCACACGGGGGATGCTGCTGCTGCTGTTGTGTTAACTTTGGGGCTCTCTCATACAAATTGCCAGCAAGGATTTACTGTGTGGTCCCAGCCTGATCTGGCTTCAGCAGACAGTGGGCAGTTAACGATGCTCTTCGCGACAGGCATTTGTTTGGTTTCTGGGTAAACTGAGGCACGGCACAATTCTAGTGGCAAGGGGAAGCAGGCTAGGCAGATCTGGCTTCTAGGCTTGTGGCTTCTGCGGCTTGCTGTGTGTGGGCTTGTGGCTTTATCCCAGGCTCTGGACCAGGCACTCAAGGCAGGGCAGGGCAACTCGAGGTAGCTTCATACAAGACGAGTCCAAGTAGGCTTAAAAGCAAGGCTTAAAGCAAGGCAAAGCAAGGTTTGAAGCAAGGCTTCTTCCACAAAGTTGTTTTTCCTGGTTGCCATTTTGATTCAACATTTGAAGGACTATTTTTTGAACTTGAGACTCCTTTAATAATCTTGCGAACTGCTCTGGCATTCCCAAGGCAATGAATTGCTGGTACCAGTCCACCAGTGAGGGACCACAGCTTTCAGGGTGGCTCTGTGAATTTGTTTCCCTTCGGCTACTGGAACGGCTGGAGTAACTCGGGTGCTGACTGCGGATCCTTTCTGCGCAGCATCGGTTCCTCCCCAGGTCAGGGCACAGTACTGTGGCCGGAGAGATTTGAGTGCGAAGCACTTCCTGTGCCTCACCACGCGGTGCCGTCCTTTGGTGGCTGGTGTGCGCCTCAAAATGGTGTCTCTCGCTGGGACTGTGTTTCGTGGACACATGTTCAAACTTACAGTTCGCAGCCTTTTCCCGGGAGTTCGTTCTCGGGCGGCAGACGCGCTTACAATTCTTTCCTGGCTCCTCTGCGCTGTGGCAGGGTGTAGCCTCTTTTCTCGCTGCCGGCTCGGCTTTTTCGCGGCTTATGGGGGACGAGCTCTGGGATCGGCTCGCAGCTTGGATCGGCGTCGGATTTCAGGAGCGCTTCTCTTTTAAGATCGCAGCGATTTCGCAGACCAAATTCACGTGGTGCCGGGCTGGATTCATACGCTGAATCAGAGGAGTCGTAATTCTGGATCGGCTTATTCCTCGGTTTGCGGCGGTTTCTCAGCTCTGCGTGGGCAGCATGCACGCTTTCCCCGTTTGAAACACGCGGCGTGGAGAATTCCGCGGCTGTTGCAGGAGGACGTCTTTGCATTCGCCAATCAGCAGCGGGCGAGTCGATTTGCTTTCGCATGCCGGGTAGGTCGATTTGCTTTCCCGTGCCGGGTAAGACTGCATTTCGCGGTTTATTCCCTGCGGTGCCGTGCATGGGCGAGTTTAGTGCGTTGTTGACAGAGTCACTTTTATGCGGCTGGTCGATGGGAGCGAGCGGCGACAGGGGAGCAGCTTCCCTCGGCGCCGCTTCTGTGCCGCTTTTGCTTTCAGTTTTAGGCAGCGCGGTCTGAGGCGAAAGCGGTTTGAAATCTTTTTCTCGTGGCTGCTCTGCTGTGGTAGGGACAAAATCTCTTTCTGCCTCTGTTCATCCTCTTAATGAGGCATTCGCCTTAATTTGCAGCTCTAATAATTTGAAAAGCTTTTAGTTCTGAGTCTCCATAATTTCTCATTCGCTTTTCAGATGAAAAATCTTTTCATCATAATTTTTTAATTCCTCTATCATCTTTACCGGGCATGTGCCTATTATTATAGCATGTACCCTGCTAGATTCGCTCGCATTCTCAGACAGTTTCTGTGAGATGTGTTCTGGATTTTTACGATTTTTCTTTGCCCAAGACTGTTGGTGCACATATCCCAATTTCTGTAAAATATGTCTCATTGTACAATCCTTCCGACTATGCCAAATGTCTCAAAGGAGAAATTATTAATTACGCTTACAACAATAATAAACGATGTAGCAAACGGGTATTAATAAAAATATTAGTAATCCTTTATTAATGAAAATTGCCAAACTCGTTAAATAGGATCGTTGTACGGTTGGAATACAACGGCTGGGAGAAGTTACCAAGGAGCTCCCTGCCCACTAATGCTCTGGGAGTTGGTGTGTGGGCAGGATTCCACAGGGCTGTACCAGTGAAGCCAACCTACTCTTCCAGTTTTCATAGACAATAATTACAAGTTGGTATCTAGGATTGTGTTTCCCTGATGCCTATTAGTTCACAGAAGGGTTTCAACTTCAACAAACAGCAGCAATACATCAAAATTTAATTCCATTCACAATTAATACTCTGAGCTTCAAACTTGTTGCATGAAACCCTGAATAACAGCTGAACTGGCTGTCTCAGACAAAGTCTAGCATCAGGGACCAGCAAGAGCAGTGCTGCTCCACGACGGAAGGAGAACCAGGAGGCAAGACAGCGCAGCCAGTCTCTACCTGCATCAACAGGCACAGTGCCTGTGCACTGCTGTGCAGTGCTGAGGCAGAGATGAGGGCAGATAACAGTTCCAGACCGGGGGAGGGAATCATAGAATGGCTTGAGTTAGAAAGGACCTTAAAGATCATCCAGTTCCACCCTGCCCCTGTCTCGGGCAGGGACACCTCCTGCTAGACTATTGTCCAGAGTCTCATCCAGCCTGGTCTTAAACACTTCTAAGGATGAGGCGTCCGCAGCTTCTCTGGGCAACCCATTCCAGTGTTTCACCACCCTCATAGTAAAGAATTTCTTCCTAATATCTAATCTAAATTTATCCTGCTCTACTTTAAACCTGTTGCCCCTTGTGCTGTCCCCAGAGGCCTTATCACGCACAGGATGAGCCATGAGCAGAAGGGGAGACTAGAGATCACAGACTAGGGTGCTCAGGGCCATTAAGGATGATTAATGCCCCCAGGGCCCAGACTTCTGTGTGGCTGAGGAGCCACAGATGGTGAAAATAAGGTCTCCAGGTTCATACTTACCATGCAAGTTGCCATGAAACAAAGCTGCTGAGGTGTCAGGAATCAAAGCAGACTCTGTAACTCTGGCCTTTATTTTAGAAAATCAGATTATTTCCATGCACTGCTTAAATGTAATTGAATTCATTAATGGCTACCAAAAAAAAAAAAATCCTTCTTCCACCTCTTTTTCTATTACACCAGCTAGCTTTATCTGTAGTCCAAGGGTGGGGAGTGTTAAGATAATTAATATTTATTCTCATCAGTTCCCTTTTTGCAGACAGAAACTGAACAAGGAGTAGAACCCAGGGTGCTTGCATCTCCCCAGCCACATCACTCAGTCAATACCTGTGCCCATGTTTCTATAAAGGAAAGAATCCTGTAACATTATATTCCAAGCATGACTGGTCTATTGTTGATAGCCTAGTGAAATGATTTCTCGGATAGAGTTAGCCTTGGATCTTGTGAAAATGTCTCTATCTTCCTGAACTGAGCTTCTGCTGGCTTGGCTTCAGATTTCAGACTGCTTTATGGTGGGACTGAATGCTGCCTCAAGATCTTCAGAACAGTAATTTTGGTGAAGCAGCCATAGGCTGGAGAGAGAAAGAAAAAGCTTCTGATTTATTTTCTTTGTTTGGGGATTTTTTGGGTTCCCTTTTTGTTGTTGTTGTTTTGGTTGGTTGGTTGGGTTTTGGTTTGTTTTACAAACGTTCTTAGTGATGGTTGTTTGAAGTAGATGAAAAAAATTACTGGTGTGAGAAACATCAAACAAATAAGGCATGGGTAGAGAAAGGGATTTTTAGTAAATGCAGTTTGGAAGCCAGCTCTGTAATTTATTTGAAGATGGCCATCACATATGTTATGCATAACTAAGTGCACTTGTGTGTGCATGTGTATATAGCACATAACTTTTTAGTTTGATGATACTGATTGAAACCCTTTCAGTTTGATGAATGAGTGCATTATGCAGTGAACAGTAAAACTAGGCTTGATGAGTCATTGGCAGGATTTCCAAACTTTTTGAAGGCGTCCTCTCCCATGGGCTAGAAGTCAGAAGTGTCCTCCCAGCATGTTTGCTCAAGCTCAGTTTTTGACTGTGACAAGACAAGCCCAGGTATTACTTCAAGCCTGTCAGTTCCTCCCACCTCTTCAAATCCCTCTACACAAACCTAATATACACATGGAGGATCAAGGGATGGAAAGTCTCTCAGGGTTCATTTGGACTTGCAATGCAGCTCTTTCATGTTAATTTTCCTCTTCCTTTTTCTTCACCTCAATTCACTCTGACGTCTCACCACAATGTTGTCAGTCTCAGAGAAAACAACAAGCCAAAGCAGATGTGCTGAACACATGGTCACCAACAGGAGCAGTTCCCAAGCAAAGTTAGCATGTGAAATCATTCCAAAAGAGGGATGTCTTATCCAAAAAATAATCTACATCTGCTCCTGTTGTTTGGTGGATTGAAAACAGAAAAACACTTCCATGTCTAAGTTTACAGGTTGATCTTACCCGATTCTCTAGAGTTAGAAGGGTCATGATCTTAGGCATGCCCTCTGATAGCATTACAGGGAGTTGTTCTTTTGCTGAATAACAAATACAACTTTTCTAGTGTTTCTTTATGAACGGTATAATGTGCAAAGGCCCTTTATGTTCTGATGTCATGGGCGTTACGACAGAGAGCTCCACCTTCCAGCAGGTACTCTGAGAACACGAAATTGGATCAAAGTTACCGTTCTTTGCCATAAAAGACATGGTTTTCCAACAAAAGCAAGGGAGGCCACATGCCTTAGAACGTTTCTATGTTCGTTTTCTTTCTCCTGTAGGACTTAGGTGACTGCTCTCACATTGTGGTGTGATCTCATCCAAAGGCAATGTATAGAACAGCAATTATCTATCTGACTGCTATTTCTGTTCCCTCTGAGATCTCTAGTCACTGAAAATGGGAGAATACAAAGCAAACCCCCTGAAGAGCAAGATACATCTGGCAAGCTCTAAAGATAGGCTCAGCCTGCCAAGGAGAGAGCACAGAGTGCTGAAGTCTGGCTTGGGTCTGAAAAAAGATGAGGAGGCAACTTTCCAGCTGAATCCTGACTTTTTCGCTGGAGTTTTGTACTGGATAAGCCCATTCGCTCATGTCCCTGGTAGAAACTGTCACTGCCATGCAATACAAATAAAATAGGTTCAGAAAAGCAAACCATAGCAGTTAAAGTAATATGACAGGAAAATCCAGGCCCATGTTTGGGAGAAGGAGGGACCAGGAAGCTCACAGTCAAAATATGCAGCCTCTGAGTTTATGAGGACTTGTCCAAATTCAACACAGCACCCTGAGAGACTTGCCTATTGCTATGCTTTGATTACCCATACATTCAGATTGAGTGTGCACCACCTGTTAACATACAGAACAAAACACTTCCACCAAGACCATTTGGTAAATAAATGACTTGGAAAATACTGTTAAGCTCAAACCCAACATTTTAGTATGTTTGATTTGCCACCAGATGCTGCGGGATCTGAAGATACAGGGGCGGGGGAAAAAAGTTAAACTGTGGCAATGAGAGACTAAAATACAAGGCAAAGGCAAGTTCTTTGCAAAGGTATGGTGAGAAAGGAAAACAAGGCGCTTGTTCTACTCTGGACTATGTCATGTACAATAAACCCAGCCTGTTCATGGAGAGTAAGCACCCCTGACAGTCTTTTCCACCTCCCTTATGAAGGCTGTTGTGTCTCATCCAAACAGTAAATGCCATATTACATGGCACTATTTGTTAGGTTGCATTGCCCTACATGCTGGGACAGATCGATGTACACATTAGTGGCAAGAAGGCAGCCTCTCCTGTTGAAGAGAGCTAAGAAGCCTTCAAAGAGTGTTTCTTGCTGGGAAGATGGACACCAGTAAGAGCAGTTGGTAATGATGCCAGTTAAACTCTCATCTTCTTGCCCCTTTCCTCTTCTCAAGTTGAGGAGGGACTGTTGGTATAAGGAAGCAATAACACTCCTCTTAAGTACTGTGAGTTTAACAAAAGTGTGCAGCACTTCCAGTCCTCAGGGCTCCTTCCCTTAACTGACAAACATTTGCAGGTTGCCTTTGAGAATGACAAGTGCATGTGATTCTTGGAAAATTCAGTTAGGGACGTTAGTAACATGCCAAAGACCGTGGTTAGAAATAATCAATGGCTGTTGAAAAGAGACAGTAAAAGCTATGTGAGCCTTCCCAAATCACTCTTGGCACCTTTTCACCTAAACTGAATTCACAATGGGGCAAACAACCACATTACAATACAGACAAGACCCTAGGGAGGGTCACTGTGCAAGGTCCGACTCTCCTGGTATGGTTTGGAAAGGGAGACAGCATTCTCTAATGTTTCCAGCACCAAGACACTGCCTTTTCCAGAATGGAAGTGATAGTATTGGACAACTCAGCCTTAATACTGCTGAATCCTTTCAGTGTTCTTAATCTAGATCCAGGTCCCAGACATCTACTGTAGACTGAACTAAATCCAGTAAATGCCTTCAGACTGAAATATGTACAAACATGTTACTTTTTCTCCTACTACTCTCCACAGTGCTCCTACATGGCCACACCACAGAACACCGAAGAAGGCTGCCCTGGGGCATGGGCTTCACAGTCAGCTCAGCTGGTTGCTGAGCCCAGCAGTAGCTACTGTGCCACCTTATTCTCTTCTGATATTTTTTCCCCTTTTAATTATATTCGAGCCAAACTTTACTCCAAATCAAACTGACTCCAACACTGACAGGGAGATAAACCCTTCTGCAAATACACAATCACGAAGTGGATGTGTGCTAAATAAGCCTATGTTACACTGAAACCAAGACCCTCACTGGAGTCCTGTTGTTTTCCAAGTAATAGGATGCTACATTTGGCATTTTGGTCCCCAAGGGAGATGGCACAAAGAATGGTTATTTTT
This sequence comes from Indicator indicator, assembly GCF_027791375.1. Taxonomy (NCBI): domain Eukaryota; kingdom Metazoa; phylum Chordata; class Aves; order Piciformes; family Indicatoridae; genus Indicator; species Indicator indicator. Next base: position 2,743,141 of record NC_072031.1, read on the forward strand.
TCAAGCACCCAAGTTTTAAAGTCATCTAGTGACTTGGGAAGGAGAAATTTTCTTTTGAGTTTTTTTTCTCTTTTGCTTCAAAGTGAGTTCAGGATGAGGTTGTATGACTAGTTGGAATCAATGCAAGTTCTTAATGATGCATGAAATGAAATATTGCTGTCCAGTGCACAGTGAATATTCAGTGTTCTGCTATATGATAGATACATCCTAGCTGATCTGACAAGGGATGAATGCCCCACACAGCAGCTGCAAACTCTGCCCTGCACCCCAGCCCTTACCTTGGGTCAGATCTTCTATCTGCTCTTCTTTAGGCTAATACATCTGGCAGCCATTTATGTTCCTTTAGCTAAAAGGCAAATAGAAAGCATTTTCTGTGTCATGGTTCCTGGAAAACTAAAAAGGAAAAGAAAAAATATGGACCTTATGGAAATTCAGAATAACTACATAGCTCTATCTGGGACCTCTCCAGTCCAGGACTGGATTTTTTTTTTTTACATGGTATTGAAGCTTTTTGACCTTTTAGTGCCTGTGGCAACTTTGCCAGCTGAAGCTGGACCTAGGTGAATTAAAGTACTGCTCAGTCAGGGCAAGTGCATCTGTAGCTCAAATGTGAGTTTCTGAAAGGTTTCCTATATCAGAACGAAGAAACGACGTGGAAAGGATTGAGTTACCTCTTATAGAAGATGGGAGGACCATAAGTATCAGCAAGAGGCATCCTGGAGCAAGAGCAGGGAGACAGCTTGTGAGCAGTTTCTGTCTCCAGTTTAATTTCTTCCTTCTCCTTAAAGAGTAGACACAAGGGACCAGGGTGCAGATAAGCCTTTAAAGACCTATTACCAAAACCAACCCTCTGACTGATGCATGTGGTTGCAATATTTCAGATGTGTAACCTAAGCACAGCCAGATGGCTCTGGAAACACTGCAGGCAAATACAAAAATGAAGGCAGAGAGTTCAGAAGGAATCTGCATAACCTTAGAAGTTATTGCCCTGTTGACTGTGGCATAATGAGGCAACTGCAGCAGAGATCTCTGGCTGCCAAAGGGCTCATCTTTGCACTGATCTCAGGGGCATAAGGTGGTTCACAGTTGAGGCCAGGCAGGATTGTGTCAGATCTGGGAAGAGCATGAATGGGACAAGCAGTGGCACTGGGCACTGGCATCTGCTGCCTTCTACTGTCTGCCCCAGCAGGACTGCTTCATCTGATAAACCCTTTGAACAGTCAGTGGTACAGCATCCTTTGCAACAGGAGAACCTAGTCCTGGTGCCTTTTGTATCTGATGGTACATACAGATTTCCATACTCCTCCTATTTCTGTTGATAAATAACCTGGATGCTCCTTCTCATTGCTCTTAGCCAGGTACAAAGGACAGTGCAAGCTACATGCTGTGCCTCATCTTTTCTCCTGATTGGCTCTATTCAGAATGAAATTCCAGCCAGAGAAAGGACACCAAGGGCTCCTTGTTCAATATTCCCTCTGTGGTTAGATGATTACACCAGGGAAGAGAAAAAGAGGGACAGCAAAACCAAATAGTAGGAATCCAAGGCACAATAGTAGTAGAGAATAAATCCTTTTACCCCATTACTAGTGCAGAAGAGAAGCTGTTACTGAATTGCAATTTGTTCTTTCCTGCCCCCTGTCCAGGGAAGACTGTAGTAGCTTCATTACCTTAATCTCCAGCGTTTCAGCTAGTCTATGCTAATTCTCCATGTGTTCCTGCCCACCCCCATCAGCTCCTGCTCCTACACTTCCTACTTCAGCTTTATCTTCATCTTTTACAGCAGCTTGAATCTGCATTTCAGACTCTCCAGATTTACGGTTAAAATTAAAGTTTTGGCAAGCCTCTGTCACTATGTTGCCCATGACTGTGGCACAATATAATGTAATTAATGTTTTTATGTTTAAGGAAGAGGAGGCACATATGTTCCTCAGCTGCTGATGAACAGATTTATAGGTAACACATCTGAGTCAGTGCCCATGTTTAGACGTTAGCCTGACAGATCACTAATCATTTTCTAAAAGCTGTGCACCACTGCCCTGCTTCCCTAGATTTGCAAGCAGGACTGTGCTGGGATACCATGGTGAGATGATAGATTTCAGGTGACACAAGGGGAGGAAGCAAAACATCAGTAAGTGTTTCAGCATATCTATCTCTTCATAAGCAGCTGTTCTTGCTTAACACGTACCATTAAGCCAGAGTACACCATGTGCTTTCCTAAAGAGAAGCCCAAGCCTGCTCAGGGTAAACAGTTTGCAGAGGCATCCAAGCCAGCCTGTGAACCCTCCTCACACTTTTTGCTTGCTCCCCCAGGGTCTCTTCAAGGGTTGCAAATGACCCTGCTGCTGCAGTACCTCCCAGTGCTACCCCCACTGCCCAGTCAGCCTTTTACCGTTTATTAAATCTCTTTTCCCACAGGTGTCATTAGGCAAATGGATAATTTGCCTAATTATGCACAAGTGCAGCCCTAGCCTCTCCTCACAGAAGGCCCTGCAGCCCTGCTGCTAGCTCCTGGGCATGGGTTCCCTGTACAGTGTTGCATGTCCAGTGTGGAATTACCTGGAACTACATCCACCTCAATAGTTGCAGCAACAGAAGTGCAGTGGTGAGAGTCCGATCTAGAGCCTGCCAAAGCATACAGCTCTGCTGCCCCTTCTGCTGCTTGTACCAATTTGCACCCAGTGAAGAACTTGTTAGAAATACACTGATGGCCTTCTCTGGCCAGTGAACTAAAAGTGTTTATGATAAATATATGTGATAAATTCAGAGACTTAAGTAAGAGAAACAAATGTCTTGCAGAGGAAAAATCTGAAGCTTCTGTCTTCTTCACAGCAGTCAAGTTTTTTCTTTGTTTTTCTGCCTTTTTTTTTTTTTTTGTGGGTAACTTGGGCACTTACTCTCCTTTTCAGCTCTGCCCTTAGGAGAGAGCATCCTGGTCAGAGGGGCAAATTCAAGGCCTCAGCCCACTGTCCTTCATAGCAGTGAAGGGAATTCCTCTCCTTTTGAAAAGTGCAACACTAAGCTCTTGTCAGAGGGATTTAATTAGTCTAAAAAATGTGAGCTTTCTGCTATACTTATAGCTGGGGGCTGCTTATGCCTGTTGTTGAGTCATCCTCTATTTGCAAGCACAGGCTCTCCTTCAGAGCCCATTGTATTCAATCTACCAACTACTGACTTAATGGCATTAAGAAAAAAATAACCCAGTTTAAGAAAATCTTTGCACAGAGCAGATTTGTTAACCTATACTAAAGCCCATTCTGGGCAGTCTCATTCAGAATTAAAGTGGCTTTAATTCAAGTTAGTGTTTGAGTTAAATCTAAATTAAATTTGAATTTAAATCATTAAATCTGCACAGGGATTTAGTGCAGTTTACATAATCAATTTTAAGTTCATAGCCTTCATTAATTTGGATGACTATCATCCAGTCTTTGCTTACTTAAAAATAGTTCTAATGCATTTATTAATACTATAATACTCAAACTGGGTTATTCATGAAGAAACAGAGTTTGAGCTTTCTTTGAAGTTTCACAAAAGGAGAGTATCTTGCTGAAGAAACATTTTGTTCTCACACATATTAAGGGCAAGAAGGGCTTTTAATTCCCCTTAAAGAGCCATTAAAGCAGGCGCAAGGAGCATGGCTCCTTCCTCGTTAACACCAACAAGGGAGCCTCGGTTTAGTGTGGCACTCACACTGCCACACAGCTTCCCTTCCCAAACAAGGGCACTGCTCCACTCCAGCCTTAGGTCCTGCCTGTGCCCTCCTCGCTCTTTCTAGTCCTGGAAGTGTCTCCAAGCTGGTGCAGTGCTGTGGAGGCCACGACGAGTAGCTGGTGGCAGGTCTGCAAAATGAGCCTCACCAAACCTGCTCCCACAGCTTTGCACACACAGACAGTGCACACCTCCAGCCCAGCCCCTGTGCTAACCCTGCCTCCACATTATCCCCTTCTGGAGGCAAGGACCAAATGTATACCAGGATAGAGAGGGAAACACAACTCCCACCTCCTGCAGCAAACTGCTAGACTAGGATAAGGAGTTCATGTGGGCACTGCAGATCCATCTCTGCCATAGAGACTGAAGTGCCTTTGAAAAATGCAGCCTTCCATGCAGAGTCCCTGCTTTTTCCCCTGCTCCATGAAATGCCAGCCATTTTTTATTAAAATTCCGCCTGTCACCAGATTTCAGGGGAATGCAGAGTGGATTCATTTTACAGTATCAGAACCAGCTTCTCACAAAAATAGCTTTCACTCTCTGCAGGTCTACTAATCATTTCAGGAGACAAGTATAGAGGAGGATATCGCAGCTGACACCGGAGAGCACAAATGTTGACACAAATATGAATCTGAATTTTCTGACAGTAGCTGATCGTGTTGCTTTAGAAGGTTTAACAGACATGCCACTCAGCCGACAAGACCCTGTTTAATGCTTCACTTTAAGCATTTGTATGATCTTTGGGGCTGTCAGTTCTGGGAATTGCAATTCTTTGCAAGCAGTTTTGGCAATCTCCCTGCACGTTACACCTGTAAAAGTACAATGCCTGACTCTTTTCAGGCTGGCCTGCTGATAATCTGGAATCACATGTCATCCACTTGCAAGAGGGGCTGCTAAATCTTTTTCATGCTTTCCCTGCTTTATAGCAGCTTGTTTTCATTGGTGCCAAGTGCTCCTGATGCCAACCAAGTGCTGCAAAAACAGTCCTTGTGTTCATGAGGATGTATCCTGTGCACGCTGTCTGGAGCTTCACCTCATGCTGCTCATGCTTCAGAGTCTCAGACTAGAAATCTCATATTAACCTAGTATATGTTTCTTCTAATTTCAGTTGATCAGGGAAGTGTCATTTCGACCAGCTCAAACCACACTGGAAGGTTTCAGTATTTTCTTTTGTTCTACCAAAGTGGTCCTAGGTCTCATCAAATTACAGTTTGGGGCAACCAGGATATTCAGATAAAACCTAGCCTGTTTCTAGCAAAAGTAAAATACTGTATTATACTTGTAAGGATCCATTTATATATTGCTTGCTTTTGGGGATCTCAAATTCCCTGGGAATGCACTCAAAATGATTAAAAATTAAATTTTGTATCACTTTATAAACATATGTTCAGCATTAATGCTGTCTTTCATTGTTTTCTAATAGTGATAATTAGGTGTTGCATTACTCTTGGGTATGCCTGGTAGCACCTCTGGGAGGGCTTTTTTGCACAAGATAAATATTCTTGTACACATAAAACTAAATTTTGTTGAGATAAAGCCTCTGTAGGTTTCGTTTTCATAAAATTCACTTTCTTCCTCCAGACCCATGAGATTATTTCACAATTTCCCTTTATCAGCATTTTTTATTCCTTCTACATCTGAGTTGCTGTTTATCTCAGACCTTTCATTCTGCACCAGTGTCATCTTCACTACATGGGTGGACTTAACCAAGCAGTTAATGCTATTGCAGTTTTAGATCCTCCTGTACTGTGCTAGTGCACACCAGCAGCAGCACATATGGGAGCCCAACAAGCACATGGGAACTGCCCTGAAGGGAAGACCTATGTCTGTTGGTCTGTAACAAATATGTTCCCAGTGTCCTGCTGGAACAAACCACTGAGGCAAACTATTCCTCACATTGAGTACATCAGCAGACATTTCAAAGGTCTAACAGCAAGAGCCATGAAAGCTGCACTCAGCCTGACTCAGGGACAGGCTGGGTCATCTCTGTATTGATTAGCAGCTGCTTCTACAAGTAATCATAGAATTGTTAGGGTTGGAAAGGACCTCAAGGATCATCTAGTTCCAACCCCTCTGCCATGGTCAGGCACGCTTCACAATAGATCAGGTTGCTCAGAGCCACATCCAGCCTGGCCTTAAAAATCCTTGTGATCACAAGTGCTCTTTAGTGAGGACAAGGAGATAGAATCATAGAATGGCTTAGGTTGGAGGGCACCTTAGAGATCATCTACTCCAACCTCCCTGCCATGAGCAGGGATGCCTTTCAACTACACTCAGGTGCTCAAGGTCTCATTCAGTCTGACCTTGAACACCCCCAGGGGGGAGGTAGTAATAATAACAACAAAGATGATGATGATGATGGTATAAGAAGAAGATGGGTCAACAATGATGGATTGTCTGCAAGTTCTCAGCTTCTGGACACCCAGAGATTTTCTTAGCCTAACTTTTGGTTTCCGGTTTAAAATTCCTGGCTGCTACATGATAATCTGAATGCTTCACACGTATCTGCACAGACACAGTGTCATAAAATGCTCCAGAGTGAATGACTATTCAGTTCTTCCCCCTGCCCAGAGAGATGGACAAAGGGAAAGCTAACTAGATCAGTTAATGTTTAGTGAAAGCTAGGAGAAATGCAGTAAGAACACTGCTGGCATTCAGGTCTCTCTTAGAAATTGTTAGATGTGTTTCCTAGACGTTTTAATGTGGGTTATGTGTTCCTACTTTTAGGGTTTGCAAGTCTAAAAAAATTCACTCTAGACAAAACTTGGTGCATCAGTTATGTACAATGAAAAGGCACCCTGGAGCTCCAGGAAAGTATCTCTGTGATCTGAAGGTCTTGACTGCAGGGATACAGGGATACTTGTCCTAACTTTCAACAATAGGATAATGGAGAAAGTGATGACAAAAATAAAGCTGCAGTTAATAATTGTCTGAGCATGACTTGTAAAAGTGGATCTTGAGTATTCAAACTCCCCAGGAAAAAAATGCAGAGAGATTGCTGGATGTAATTTATTTAGCATTATTACTGCAGCTGTTATTCTAACAATCGGCATGGAAGTCTGGAGCTGCGTGACCGCCTGCTGCTTGTGTTGACGCTCAATTTGCAAACAGTCAAGTACCATTTGGGCTGTGCCAGCTTGCTGCATTACTTCAGCCATAAAAGAGATTGTGTAACCTAACGGCAGCTTTTTAACTAAAAATAGGTGTTCTGCTCACAACCAGTAGAAAACTGGTATTTAATGATCACAATACAATGTACTCTGATTCCTTCAGCTGCTTCAAGCTGAAAAAACAGGGGGTTTTGAGCTGCAACAAATGGGGCACAGCTCCTTAGCGGAAAATTTAGTAACACCAGAAAACTCAGGAGACAAGACAATTGGGCAAATTTACTGCTGCCATAGCACTGCCTGTATCACCCAGGGCAAGCCTTCAGATGTGGTTTTAGAAAGGTTAAGCATTGAAAAGTCCTCCTGAAGTTACTAGCAGGCTCAGGGTCTAAGCACCTATGAAAATCAGACCCTTTAATCTTCTCCATTTGTCATTCCAATGCCACATAAGGGTAAAAGGGATCTTTTGTACTGACCTCAGAGAGTCAGATCAGACCCTTACTTAGAGGGTCAGATCAGACCTTTACTTAGAGGGTCCAGTCTGAATTCAAGGGGTTTTATTTTTCCTATAATGACAGATCACCTGTCCAGAAAGAGGTCAGTTAGTGCACTCACCTGAGAAAGGAAGTGTGAGCTTGTGTTTACAGGCAGAAACTGAGAGTCAGAGCTCTTGGGAGCTACTATTATATTACATTGTGGATTTGGGCAAGAGGTTTCACCTCTGTCTTTCAGTTAACCTGCATGGAACACTTACCTCACCTGAGCATGGTAATGCTTAATTGTTGTTTATAACGTGCTTGGGGATCACTGAAGATATAATCATCAAAAAATTAAAACCACAGACAGCAGCAGCAAAGGTGTAGAAGAGGGAATCTGTGTCTGAGCAGACAGAAGAGCTATTCAGATCCCTGTTGCTGCTGCTTGGGCACAGAATGTGTTCAAGTGCAGCATGCAGAGACGTTTCTTATTCATTAACAGCCTTATTGTGTGATGAAAGGAAAGGCAAACTCTGCGACCATTCTGCTGATGTTAAAGATTTCATACACACAATAAATTGTATGTGAATGTTGCTGCCATGCATCCATCCCAGAGCTCAGCCCCTCAGGGACTCAATCATGCTGTTCTCCTGCAGCTGGGAATATCAATGCGCTGAAACAATGAACTAAATCTACGTGAATCTCATCAGTGGATGTTATGAAGATAGCATAAAAGGGGAGTGAAGGAATGCGGACCTCGCTCCCTACCTGATCGGGGGAGAAGGTTACTGACCTCATCATCTAATGTAATAAACACCATCCAGGTAGGGAGCTATCAGAGAGCCCTGAGCAATATGAAGCCCCGTGGAAGGAGATACAGCACAGTACATGCAACTTTCATAAAGGTTTCCGTGTGGGCAGTTTTTGTTTTTGATAAGAAGAAAGAAGGAGGCTGTGTGCCCGGTGGTGAAATATGGGCCAGCAGCACCAAGCCTTTTCTCACAGCACCCTCGTGTGCTCTCAGCAGAAAGTGCTCTTTGTCACAGGGGGAATGCTGCATCTTTCAACAACGCTGTAACTTGCTGAAAGAACTAATTTAAATTAAATAGGACAGACAGTACATATTAATTAAGTATCAATTGATTCTTAAAAGAGTTCTTATTGAGGGTTCTCAAGTTGGGAAGGGATAAATCTGACTGTCATGTAATTAATTCAGAATGACACAAGCAACAAATGCATATTACGTATTTTTCCTCTGAATATTAACTTGTAAAGAATGTTTACATATCCAATTAGCATTTAACAAGATAACCTTATACTACGTTAATTAGCTATCTGCTAATTAAAAGTGTACCAAAATTAATATAGACATTAGGCAAGTCAACTGTGTAACTGCTTATGCATAAGGGGAAATCAACATTAAATATTTGCAAAAGCCTTTTGAGGCAAAATATAGGAGGATCTAGACCTATTCTATCCCTGCCACTGCCTCTGGAATCTGGCATTTGGACAAAGAAAACAAGGAGTGGTGGGGTTTACTTTTCCTTATGTACATGACTAATGACCTCCTTTCTGGCCACATCTCATCCCACTGTTGTTGATCTCCATATTTTGGAAGCCTTATGAAACTACATTGGATGTTTCCATTTGGTTTTGATCTTAAAACATGGTGGATCAGGGGGGAAAAAAAGAGCATTTTGAGAGCTTTGTGAAAGACAGATAAATAAGAATGTGTAAGAAACTTCACTGTTATTAAACACTTTGCTTGACCTCTTAAATACATCATCACTGCAAACATCTGATCAGCCACTGTGCACCAAGTAACATATCCTCCCTGCAGACTATAATAAACCAACTGCTCAGTGAACAATGAAAGGAAAATGAGTGGTTGGGCCTGTGTTTTAAAGGACAGCAACAGTTCCTGCCTGTTAAAATAAGACATTAAACAATACTTGTGCTTGTGTCCATTTCACTGATGTTAGCATTTGAGCACTTGTTTTGGCACCTGATCTTTAAACAGAGGAGTTGTATGGCAAATTGCTTTAGTCAATGCTGCAGCTTGAAAAGAGAATAATCATAGCAAAAGATTCAGAGGTACATTGTATGTTTATATGTGCACTAAGAAACAAAACACAGGCATTAGACAGAGTCAGCTGTGCAACTGATGAGCGCAAGACTCTCTCCCAAATTCTTCCAGTGCATTGAAGTACTTACCAGCAATTGCAGCTAATTCAAAAATCAAGCCTGTTTCAATTCTAAAATGGGCTGTGATCTTCTGAAATGTTGCAAATAGGCCCATTTTTAAAAGAAGTAACTAAAAGCAAAGCATTACTTGAAAAAAAAATCACCAAGACTTTGTGTCCTGCATTGCACATAACAAACCTCTTGCTTACAAACAAGTGTGTCTACATAGTAGAAGTGAGGGCTCCAGCCAGCACACAGATGTGAAGAGTAGTCTGTGTGGATATTTCAATGCACTTTGCAAGCTGCAGCACTGACTAAAGCAATTTGCCATACAACTGATCTCTTTAATACCATTTTCAAGCCATTTACATTCAAACCTTACACTATTGAGTTCTCATCTGAGTTTAATCATAATATGAAGATCATTTAATCCCTTCTGTAAGATTTTTAAGACTATGTAGTTCAAAACCTGATGAGTTATAATAGAAGCGATGAAGAGCAAATGCAAAAAATAGAATTAAAATTCTATAGGAAAAAAATAAGAACAATTCTATAAACACTGAGATCAAACAGCGCAAGGCAGTAGAGGAAGATGCCACAGATTGTGTGAAGGAAAGCAACTGGGATGTGAAGAGGACAGGAGGTGGAAGGTATGTGCAAAAATAATGGAAAAAGCTGAAAATAGAAAGTGATTCTGCAGAGCTGAAGAGTGATCAGCAGAAAGACAAGGAGCACATGGGAGGGAAAGACAGATGTCATGTTCCTGTAATGGAACTGACTATGCTAATACCCCTGCAAAGCCTCTCAGCACGCCCCTTGTAAATGAGATGTTTTCAGAAGCCCGATAAGAATCAGACAGAGTTGACAGCCTGTGCAGTCAGATAAAGGATCTCTGGGTGTAGTCTGTGGCCCCTCTCTGCCTTCTGCAGCTCCCTGAATCTTACAAGGAAGCACAACCCTCCTCAAAAGCCTCTTCTGTGGACCTGTGAAGAAATGTGAAGATTTTCAGCATACATAACAAGGAAAGAAGGCTGTCAATCATTGCACTGTCATACTTTCAGCTGTTTTAATAAGACAATGATCAGTTCAGCTACAGCTCAACAAAATCCAAGCAGCAGAGGTAAACAGCAGTGCTGAGCTGGCAAAATGTAACCAGGTATTGGAAAGGTGCTGAGCTCAGGGGTTAAAGGCAAGCTACCAGTCAGTAGCTGTGAAAAGGAAGAGCCATTATTGTTGGCACTTCAAAGTACTTGACTAACGTAAGTGTGATTCTCCACTGGAAAGCACGGACAGGTAAGACTGGCTGATGCTAGCACAGCTCCATTTCTTCAGGATAAAGGAGAAAGTCAAGGTGAACATTAAGCATCATATAGATGGTTTCTAATGGCAGAGCAAGATTTCTTAGAGGAATATGAAGAGATAATGGACAAGCTGAAATTAGAAACAAACTCCACATGAAACCATGAGAACTCAGGAAGACATTCTCAGGTTAGGGACAGCTGAGTCTGCAGGGAAGAGGCAATGAAGCAGCTTACTGCTGGCTAAGTGCAGAGCAGTTAGAGGTGCAGAGAGATATAGTGAAAGGAAGACTGGGAGTCACAATGGTGCATTGGTTCCAAATGCCTTGACAAATACAGAAAGAGGGCAGATAGCGGAGTTCGTGGCAGCACTCTGGAATGGAACGACTCTGTGACTGGCTTTTGGCACAAAGTGGACTTGCTGGCTGATCACAAGCTGTTAGAAGATATGATGAAGAAACAAATGCTTAGTGCTTCCATACAACTACAGATAAAAGCACTTTTGTAAAAGGCAAAGGCCTGAGGAAACCCAGTCCTGGGAGCAGTTAGTGGAAATTTAAGGCTAGATGAAAACGAAGAAGTTAGGGGTTGTGTGGCTGCCTGAGATGTACGTTGATGGTGGACACAACAGACTGCTAGTCAGAAGTAAACGATCTTTCACTTCTCTTAGAAAAGGAAAGTATACTGGGAAGGCCTATCCTGGAAGAGGCATTAATGAACCAGCCAAACCTGTTTGGCCACTGCCCTTTCATCTCCCTTCGCATTGCAGAGTCCAGGTGTGAGGTCGAGGAGCCAATAGGCAGTTGCCGTGGAGGCTGCCTGGGGGGCGTGGAAGCCTGACCCCGTGCCTCACGCTTCACTTCGACAACTGCAGGTGTCAGAGGCTAGTCGAGAAGGCGTGTGCGGTTTGCCCGCCATACAGCACTTTGAACTGATTGGCTACATTTGAAAAGGTGATCTGCCATTGGGCCCTTCAGTTTTCAGAAGGGGAATTTACAGGGGATGATTTGAGAGCTCACACCCTCTTCGTTAGCGGGATTCAAGGCAGCGGCAAGCACTCACTTTGTGCCTGTCTTCAGGGCGATTACCTGCTATTGTCCTGGTAGCGTCGTGTTGAGTCCCGGGCCACACCGCAGCAGCGTGCTCTCTTTCTCTCCCTCACTTCTTCCAATTTGGGGATTCGTCTTTGGATTACAAATTGCAGCTCCGTGTATCTCTTCCTTTGGCAAAGTTTTGGGGACTAGAAGCTCAGCGGTTCGTGAGTAACTAAAGCTCATTTAGTTGGTTATTTCTAAAAGTTCACAGACTGTTTCTCTGTGGCTTAACTGTTCCACAGCGGGGCCGGGGGGCCCGAGGTGGCGTAGCTGTTTGTTTTCGCGTTATAAGAGTTTCCAGTCTGTTCCTCTGTATTCCAAGTTTCTGATTTTCTAGACTGCTGTTCCATTGTTCATTAGCGTCCTATCGTGTGTAATCAACCTATCATCCCACCGGGCAAACGAACCTGGATCAAATTAGCTCGGAAAAATAATTTTTGATATTTAATAGATCGTATTCGTATTTGATCAGAATTCCGGTTTATAAATTGGATCGTAAACTATATCAAGGCCTTGACCTTTCTATTGATGAGCTGCTAAATGCTGATTAGGTTTGTAAATGTTGCATGTATTCCACTGAGGAGGTGCACAGCAGTCTAGGTCCTGCTCCCCACAGTTTGTGACCTACCTGGGACCGATACCCAGATGTGATTCTAGAGGTCAAGGCTGAGTGTTTTTGAGAAGAAACATGCAGATAATTAGCTTAATTTGAGGTTCTCTTCAGGTCTTAGAAGGTTTTAACAGCTTCTGGGAAGACTAGCTATGTCCACCAAACTCACTGAAAAATCCAGCTTTTATGAGTGTGAAAGGTTTCTCACGGACCTTTCATAGCTCAGTGATCAGTAACAGATTCCTTACTAGGAATTGTTTTGCCTTTCTAAAAGACTGAAAATCAGTATGATCCCATTCAAATTCTAAATCATTATAACCTTTTGAGGGTTGAAGCACCTATATGGAAAACAGCAAGCAGGTAGCAGGTATCTGCCTTGCTAAATCCTGTTGCCAGATTAGGAGAGAAACATTGATTTACAAGTGAAAGGAACTGCTAAATAACTGGGGGTGGGTACTGCAGTAGAGAAGAATGTCAGCTTTTGGAGTGTTTCTAAATGTTTCATTATGGCTGAGCCTGATCTGAGGTTTGTGACCAGCTCAGAAAACCTTAGGGTTGTTTACAGCCTCTGTATCTTTCTTTGAGGTGTTCTGGTATTTTGGGGTGAAATTCATTCCTGGAGTTCTTGGGGTGTTGGTATTCTAATAATTTCAGGCTATGAACTGGCTAACAGTAGCATCTACTAGTCTGTCTGTTTGTTTTGGTCACTGCCAATCTTTTTAACTTATCTGAGTTTCTTGGTTTCTCAGGATGCTATTTTCCCCATTTGAACAAGAGAAATAATGATAGCTACCTTACAGATGAGTCACAAAGTAGAGTTATGCTTATGCTTGTAAAATGCACTGAGTGTCTTGGCTGGGCTTATAAAACCCTTTGCTATTGTTAGATGTTCTGTTACCCTCTTTTCCAGAAATATACATGAACGTTTTGAAACAAAGAGGGTGAGCTGCTACTCGCTTTTAGGAGATTATGTATGTACATAATCTGCTGGGTTCCTCTCTTGACAGCTGATCCATCTACTTTTCTACACTCCTACCAACCACAAAAATTGTATCACAGAATGGCTCAGGTTGGAAGGAACCTCAGAGATCATCTACTCTAACTTACCTACCATGGGTAGGGAAGTGTCTCAACTAGAGTCAGCTGCTCAAGGCCTCATCCAACCTCTACTTGAATGCTCCCCAGAGCAAAGGCATCCACAGCCTCCCTGGGCAACCTATTCCAGACTCTCACCACCCTTGTATTGAAGAACTTCTTACTAAGATCCAGTCTAAACCTATGCTCGCTCAGCTTCAAACCATTTCCCCTGGTCCTATTGCTAAACACCCTTAGGAAAAGCCTTCTGGTAGAATCTCTTCAGGTACTGGAAGGCAGCTATAATGTCCCCTTGGAGTCTTCCCCAGTTCCCTCTGCCTATCCTCATAGCAAAGCATCTTTACTTTTCAATATATTTATTTTTCAATTGTATCTTTACTCGTGGAGGAAATGTTAAATAAGAATATGCATGGAAGCAAGGGGGCAGGAAGTGGAACGGAAAGAGAAAAATAATATTTTTTCCCAGTACTAACACACAAACACTTCTTACCTGTCAGGTGTTTTTACACCTGGAATTGGGTGGAGGGGGCTGCTTGGGATTTTTCAAGTGTTATTATTGCTTTTACGCAAAACTGTGTAAACAGAAGCAATCTAAGATTTCAGGTTAAATTATGTGTGTTTCATTGGGTTTTCCCCACAACTCACAGTAAATGTATGGTTGCCTACACCTCAACAGAGAGCAGGATGACTCCTCTTTGGAAGCATGATAGCTGTAGTCCCAGAGGAGACAATAGTTATTTGCTATTTATTGTTACAGATGGTTGCATTACCAGAGGGACTTAAGGACATTTAGCACAACACATGCACTCTATAACTGAGTGAACATGCCCTTTTGCAAACACATCTTCCCCTCTCAGTGCTGCCTGGAGCACTGAAACTTTCAGGCATTGCCTTATCTGCAATTGCTGACACCTGTTCTATGGGTACAGATAATTCTGGAGGCCTGTCATTTTCTTCTCCAGCTGCCATCTCACCTTCCAGTCTCCTAAGGGCCCTGTCACCCTTAATCACAGTTTTCTCTGTGATGGAAACCACAGGTGAAGAACCAGACAGGTTCCAGACTTGCCCACAGCAGAATTGCTTTCACTTTATTCCCTGGGAAAAGAAGGGGGAAAAGTGGGCAGACAAGGGTGAAAATGCAGATGTACGACAGTAGACAGCTACACCAAAAGCAAATGAGCATGAATAACTCTCCTGTTGGATTTTCTTCCTCATTAATTCCTTTCTCCATGTGCACTTCAGGTATAGTAGTACTCCAGGCAAGGAATGTGGTGTCATAAGGTTTGAGCTGAATGAAGTGCTTGTCTTCATGAGGCTGAGAAATGGATTTTCATTCAAATCTCTCCAAACCTACATATGCCACTTCCACTTAGGTCAACAACAGCAGAACTTTCATTTGCCTTTGTGAAGCTTGAATTCCAATTTATTCTTCACAACTTTTTCAGCCAGATTTTAAGGTGCTCACATACATAAAACCTTTGCTTCTGTTTAGGTAACTACATGAAAACAAAAATAAAAAAAATAGAAGCCAGTATCTGGGCAGTGCTGGCCAGACTTTCATATACATCCAACACAGTAAATCCTTGGAAAACAGGGCTGTGGTGATGACATTAAGCCTTTTGTGAAATCTAGCCCTCAATAATAATTCATTGCTTCTACATTAGGACTTAGTCTAATGTACAGGTATTGGGATGGTTACATGCCTCTCAGAATCATAGAACGGTAGGGGTTGGAATGGACATCTGGAGATTGAGTCCAAGCCCCCTGCCAAAGCAAGGTAAGATGTAATGAGATTTTGTAGAGAGTAGGGACAATGTGATAAAGAACTCCTTTGAGTTGCACAGAGTGGGGGCTGAACTGGGTAGAAGTTATGTTAACCATTTTTCAGGTTCACTGTTTTGGCATCATAGCTCAAATCTTTACTCTGATCAGATCCAGCATCCAATGAAGGAAGGACTCTACAGGAACAGTAAACTTTACTCCACTGCTATTGAAAATAATGCTCAGGCCAGGTCTGCTCAGGATTCAGGCCTCAGCCACCACGTCCCACACTGTGATTTGTGGTGGGAATTGAATTCTGTTTTCACTGCCTAACTTTACAGCACAAAAAGCTGTACAGCTAAAGCAAAGAGATACTTTTCTTTGAATGTCACTCTATGGCATTTTTCTCTGCTGTCACATTAAAAAAAAAAAAAAAGAAAGGTATGTTCTGGAGGATAGTATGCCTAATTTAACAAAAACTGTAAGGAAATGTACTGTGCTCCTGCTGCAAGATTGTGTGCATTTGCTGAAACTACACTGTGCTTGTTAACGACTTGGTAAAGGCTCCTATTACTTTCAGTGGTCTCTGGATCTGCCACTAAGTGAGGCAGCATAAATAGATCAGGATTTGGTGGAAGGTTTAACTGTGCACCATCAATTTTATAGCACCTTTAAACCAATATTTACAATAGCTAGCATCAAGTGAGTCACTATTTAAAATGCTCCCAAACATGCTATTGACAAACCCACAATTTGCCTTCCATCTCCAAACTCTGGAAGGGTACTTTTGGCCCTATCTTTTTTTTTTTTTTTTAATGTATTGACACTTAACTTTTCTGGCACAGAATATATATTGACGGAGCCATCAAGAGAGCAAACACATTAAAACTAAAACAACAGCCAAAAGCTCTAAATAATACAAAGCTGGGCCTACAAGCATGTATGCTGAAAAGCTTTAGATAGCAGGGTCTGCAAACAGATCCTCAAGCTTCCATTTAGGCTCATGCAGCAAACAAAATGAAAGCAAATCTGGCAATTAGACAGACAATAACAATTTATGGTGTCAGGTCAGAGCCAGACTTGGCTTGTGTGGCTCTAACCATTCAGCAGCATGTTAGCCACGCAGAAAAACTGAAATTCTTCAGAGCTACCTTGCTAAAAGATGCACCAGCGAAGTCTGCTAACATTTTTGTCCAGTAAAAATAAAACAGATATTACTGGTTTAAACAATAATTCTCAGCTCAGCAATGGACAAGGCAAAGTACAGCTCTTTTTTTAGCCCTGCCTGGGGAATGAACCTGCATACAATTAGGCTCAAGAGCCATTGGGCAGCAGGACACAGTTACACAGCAGCTGTGCCTCCCTAAGGCCCCACTTTCTTTGCCAGGGCTCCTGCTTGCTAGGAGAATCTGGCCCATCATCTCTGTCAGATTTCTTTCATCTGTTATTTGTAGGAGAGAAAATAGCTGCAGGTAAAGTGTACTTAGGGCAGTACAGCAGCAGGGATCATCTTGACCAGCGCATGCTACCATGAGGTAGAGACCAAGACATCTGAAATTACACATCCCTTAGCAGCACAGGAGTAGCACACAAAACGGAGAACAGAAGCTGCAGGCACAGGCAATGCCATTTCCCTACAAAGTCTGAGGAAGGGTGGACATCTTCAGTCCTCAGCCTTCAATTCTAGTCTTTGATTCACTTCTGTGTCCTTTCACTTCTTCACTCGGCTCAGCAATCTTCAGGCACCTGTTTTGATTGCCAAGCCACGTAATGTTTTCTCTTTTATAAATCATCCCTGTCTCAGCAGGATGAAGTGTTACACCCCAGTCATTTGCTTCAGGAAAGGGTTTCCTTCCCTCTGGCAGTATGATCTCTTCTCTCATGTTTGTGGATCTGGGCTTATGAAATAAACATTGGACTCATAACCTCAGAAACAGAACTCTTTGTTCTTGTGCTGCCTGAAGAATTCTGGCCTGATTTTTAGGGCTCTCAGATGGATTAAGATCATGGCTGGAGGTTGCAGGATAACTTCTTTTTGGAATTTTCTTCTTTCTGTTGATGCAGGATCTACAGCAGCGCTCAGGTTGAGCAGGCTTAGCTTCTTCGTACAGCCAGAGATGCAGCTTTCTGCATCTGTGCAAGTGTTCCCAGGGTTGGAAATGCCAGGGCTCAGCCTTACAAAGCTGGCATCTGATTCCTCTTACTTTTTGTGGGAAGAAAGGAAGAATGCCCAGATTCTCTCTCTTCTGTCAGGAGCATAGCTCCATACTGATATTTGTCCCTCAGCTTTGTTGCAGAAATGGGAGCTCAATAAGTAAACCTGTCTTGAGTACTGCTGCATGGCACCCCAGTGTCCTTTCAGTGTCCTCTTTATAATCCCAGATCCATGGATTGCCAGCCATGTGGTCAATTAATATGCCAGTCTCACTTGAGTTGAGCTGCAACAGTAGCATCTGGTAACTATGGCTGTTACTGCTGTCTTCCAAGCAAGCACAGAATGAAAGCCCAAGGATGGGAAACTGTAGCTTTTAGTGCTACAAAAGATCTCACAGGGTCCTCACTTGCTAAATCATTTTCTGTTAAGTTTATATATCTCTTCTATTGCCTGCTCCCTTCAAAAACATTTTTTACTTCATCTTTCAGCCTCTTCCTTCCTACGACTGGTATTGTCTTTACTGGCAGCTTCATTCTACTTGAATTGTTTTGCAGGAAACTTCATTGAAGAAGGAATTAAGCTTCCCCATTGCACTCAGATGATGTGGTCATTGCTGAAAACTCTGGAGGGGTGGGGAAAGTAATGTGAAGAACTGGGAATATGTCTCTATTTTTAGTGAGAAGTATTGGAAGGAGGAGCTTAGTGCTAGGCAGCTTATGTGAGTTGTTGACAAAGCTTTCTTAGGAGTGTCATGCTTCTAGAAAAACTGGTTGTAGCTGTCTTTTAGGATTAAAAGTCTTGCTAAATTCTTAAGCTCTTTATTTCTAATTTCACAACTTAATGTTTAAAAAAAGCTTGCAAGAAAGAAGTGCTTGAAAGAAAGGAATGGTCCACATCTAAGGAGGCATACACCATGCTGCTCTTACTGTTGTACCTGAGCACCCTGTAGCTTTAGTTTCAGTCCTTACAGCAATGCTGTGAGGCAGTGTTGGTGTGATTGCTGCAGAACTTGAGCATCAAGAGGTCACAGTTCACAGAGGGCCTCTGAAGAGCAGGAAATTCCCTCAGGAACTTTGTCTGTTCCTGACTAATGGCCATTCTCTTTTCACACCTTTAAAGAGAAAAGATGGGTGAAGCCGTTCTGCGCAGGCAAATGAAAAGGCTGAAGAGTAACAAGTATGACCTCCCCTCATCCCCAGGGAAAAAATCCCCCTTGGCTTCAGTAAGCTCCATCACTCTGTTTGCAGCACAATTCTCTCCCTTGACTGCAAAAGCAAAGAGGCTCCCAAGTCCTGCTCCCTGCTCACATAAATGAGTCTCTTTTGACTCTTCTGTGTGGAACAACAGTGACGTGCAGTGGCTGCTTAAGCACAGCACAGCAGTACAGAATTGGGAATGCTGCTCTTGCAGGGATTGCTTCTGTGCAGTGGAATTACATTGTACAAACACCTACCAGTTAGCTGGGTGTCCAGGGTGTCCATGTCAAATTAACAATTTATAAATGAGTTGGGTGAAATGATTATGTATATTGCAAAACCTGTTTCAAGTACCAATTTATAACATATCCTTATTTCTCACATAAGAGTGCTATTTAGAGAGGGCAATAACATTTTAACCAAATTAGTAGAAAATATTTGTATTGACTGGACAGCCTGATCTAGCTGAAGATGTCCCTGCTCACTGCAGGGAAGTTGGACAAGATGATCTTTGAAGGTCTCTTGCAATCAGTGAATCTGTGAGTTGCAGCCCTTCATGGGTTGCAACTGACAGTGCAAGATGAAATCTCTGGTTATAATGAAAGAAAATCTGACAAAAATGATTCAATCCCTAAATGAGCTATTGGGAAGGTTTGGTGAAGTCATTTATTCAACTTGAGACAATTGAGTAGCATCACTGCCATTAAGGATGGTGAAGTACAGAAAGGGTATCAGTTGAGCCAACATCAAAAAAGCAGCTAAGTAAAATTGTCTGCTCCTGTCATCTTGGAGGGACAAACTGCTTTCTAAGAGCCTTTAGTATTTTAATGCTTGTCATCTTGTCCAAGTCCCAGAGGAATTAGGAGTTACAAGGGGATTTCTCTGTGAGTGGTTTGCTCTCTGTGAGATTCTTTTCCCAGCTTCTTGGGACAAGCGTTCATACAGGCACACCCACCCAAGACACTGGGGTTGGTCATTGGGTTAGCTGGACTTTGAAAAGACTAAGGCTTACCTGTATCAGATTCAATCCTCTTCCCAAATGGGTGAGTATAAGCTTGACCAGGCTTTTGGAAATAAAATGGTAGAGAAGCAGCTTTAGAAAGAGTGGGTGTGTGAGTTACTACTCCAGTGAGAATGCAGAATTGCTCAGGTAAGGATTGATGAGCTCTAGATGGTGTGTAGGAAGAGGCCCTTCAAGTTAGAGGGTAGTTTGAATTATAAGACAGATGTTCCAGTTGTTATGGTGACAGAGGGTCCTGATGCACTGCTATTACTGCCAAGGAGGTGTAAAAAGTCTTTCTGGTGAACAGGAGAGCAGGAAAATACGCCCAGGACTAACTCTGAAGGGCAGGTGTGTGCCCAGGAGGGGCTTAGGAACAGGAGTGTGGGTATCTTCTGTTGGGTATCTGTATGGGAAGTGTCATTTTTTTGTCATTTGCATTGCTGATATGATGACTTCCTGGCCACCCGCTAGTGAGCCAGAGGCTTCCAGGTGGGAATAACAATTCTTCCTTTCAAGAGGAAGCCAACCCAGCAGTGCTCCCTGCATAGAGTTAGTCATGTGTCTCTGCATGCTAGTGTGACAAGCAAGCGAGGAAGGGAAAAAAAAGACACTGTACAATGCCCTTTTGTTAATCAGCCCATTCAGCAAAGATTTCCCTATTAAGCTGGATGATTAAAAGCAACTTCTGCTTCTAGGTTCATCTGTGGCCAGCCACAAAAGTCAGGCAGTACAATTCTCTTTAAGGACATGGACACTGCTGATGTTTCCTCTGCTTGTTTGCATTTCAGTGCAGGACAGCAAGATGCAGCTGGTTCAAACCCTCCTTGCTGCTGTGTGCCAAGTACATCAAGATGACATCAGCGTCTTGTTGATGCATGTTATTGGGAGACTGACTGACACAAGAGTAGGGGGAGTTTAATTGTCACCTGTTCAGCAAAATGTGGCTCACAGTAGTAAGTCACTTCGGTGTTTGCACAAATTATAGTAGCAGCTTAAATAGTGACTGAAGTCATCCAGTAGGTCTGAATCTAAAAGGTAGGCTGGTGAATGTCTTGATTTCTGTTGGTTGAGAAAGTACCCTGTAGTTATTTCTTTCTTCTTTTTCATAAAATCCTCTATTATTCCTGAGTTTTGAGAAAGAAATATGTACATTCTTATGCTGCTCACTGTAGTAAACAGGACTCTGTCTCTTCACTGCATCCCAGTCTTAAGTTACTTATGCAGAACTTTTCCATTTTATCAGAAGAGCCCTGGACTAAACCAAGGTGCTATTGTATGTGGAGTTTGCCACAGAAAGGAAGGAGGTACAGGTTCCAGGTCTGCTGGTGACAGCTGTTGCCATGCCTCTAATGTTCTATTTATAAACAGAAAAGCAGACAACTCAAAAGACTTGTAATAATAAGTCCCACAAAGTTTGTTCCTTCTATGGATTTTGCCTGACAGAATTTTAATTTTTTTTGCATAATTAAATGCTTCACTGTACAATACTAATCAAGTGGGAGCTGTGGCAATAAGAGGTTTATGATGCTAAAGGGCTTTCACAGTGCTGATGCAGCCAGATCCAAAAGGCTGCGGAAATAGAGGCTCCTTCACAGTGCAATGCAGCTCAGCCTCTCTGTATGCTGCAGGCATTGCATCCATTAGCCTATAAATATTTGAGAAGGCCAGGTTGGATGGAGAAATATGTTAGCTCCTCCAGCAGCCAGATGTGTTGTCCAGAAGCATAAGCCATTAGCAAAGGCTGTTCAGCTATTGGCAGGCAAATTCTTTTCAACACCCAGGGAGCATTACACTGAGAGAATCCCAGCCTTCCATGACAAGTGTTTGCCTTGTCCTTGGCAAAAATGGAAATGGTAAAATAATGAGCCAAAAGCTCTTCAGATAACTGCTTGCATCCAATGCCAGCCAAGGGGTCTTTCAGCTAGCTTTGAAATGAGTGGTGTAAGCAGACTATCACAAGGACTAAGATGCTACTTTTTAATACTTCGCTTGTCAGCTCTAGTCTGCTCCAAATAAAATAGTAAACCAAATAGCTTAAACCATCATGTGGATGAGACAGGCTGTAGAGGTGGTATTCTTAAATAAATGCTTTTTAATTCTCAAGAGTGGTGAGTGATGACCTGATGGTATAAATACACTCAGCTGTGACAGCTCAGCTGGGAAGCAGTAACCCATTAACTGATGATAACTTTCCTACTTGCAGTCCCACAGCCCTTCCTTTCTGACAGTTTTGCAAGTATAACTTTAGTGCATTCTCCTCAATGGTGATGGAACCTGAAAGGTTCCTGTGTGATCACAAAGATGGAGTTTCTTAGATAACAGACTGAGAAACTAGGTCACATGTAACGAGATTTCACTCTATCAGTGTCACCTTAGTTACAGTGGGGTATGACACTGCATCCCTCTTCCTTTCCCTCTAATACCTGTCTCTACATACCTGCAGAGTGTTAGCCAGCTGCTGTTCATCTGTTCAGGGACTAAGGAACTACCCACAAATAGTGTTCATCCAACATGTAAGTCTAGTAACTTGATCCAGCACCACAGCTAAGAATGTTTTTTTTACAGAAGATGCTCTACCCTAGCAGTTTGGCTGGGAAGAATTACAGATGTATCTGAGTAGTTTATGCAGGGGTATGTTGGTAGATGTGGAGTGGACAAGAAGACTGAATCTAACAAACGTGAGAGGTTAAAGCTGGTCTCTGCTACTTCGACAGCTGTTGCACAGTTTCAAAATTCAGCAATGTCTTGGTGAATTTCACTGTAATTCCTCAGCTCCTACTGAGAGACCTTCCTGACTTTGTTAGAAAAAAATATTTTTATTGATAAAAGGTAAAGACATTAAGAGCCACAGGAAAAATGTGGCCTGCTGTTTCCTGCAGAACCCCTCTTACAGTTTCTGGATGGATCCTAATGTCTGTCCCATTCTGTTATTCAGTTCTTGGTTCAAGTCTGTCATATTCTGGAAATAAGCCTTTGTATAAAGGTATTTTTTTTATTATTATTTGCAACATCAGATGTTCAATTGCATTAGTTTTAGCTTAATGGTTTTGACATTTATGCTGCAAACATAAACAGAAAACAGTACTGGTTGATCTAATCAAAAGTTAGCCATCAAGGGATGATAGCAGCCATCTCCTAAGAACAGAAGCAGTAAAAACCTTTAAGAATGTTTTGTGATTTATGTTTTGTTTAATTTAAAAAAGAAGGTATTCAGTACATTCTCATCATCTGACATTTTAACTTAAGATGGCCAGTGGCTGAGAGAAGTTACTGGCTAGGATTCAGCAGCTCCTAGATGAGATTCTCTGGGCTATAAAATACAGGAGCTTGAGCATAGTGAACTTGCCAAGTCTTCTCTGCTCTTCAAACCATACCAAAAATAGCATGTATGGAAACCATAGAATGGCTCAGGTTAGAAGGGACATTAGAGATCATCTACTCCAACCTTTCCACTATGGGCAGGGACACCTCTCAACTAGACTTGGCTGTTCAAGGCCTCATCCAATCTGGCCTTGAACAGCCCTAGGGAGGAGGTATCTACAACCTCCCCAGGCAGCCTATTCCAGTCTCCCCACCCTTGTACTGAAGAATAGGTTTAGGCTGGATCTTTGGAAAGCCTATCTCCCTCAGCTTCAAACCATTCTCCCTTGTCCTACTGCTAGACACCCTTGTGGAAAGTCCCTCTGCAGCCTTCCTGTAGCATCCCTTCAGGTATTAGAAGGCAGCTATAAGGTCCCCCTGGAGTTTTCTCTAGGCTGAACAATCCCAGCTCCCTCAGTCTCTCCTCACAGCAGAGTTGCTTTCGTTCCAAATGCAGGCAAGTGCTTCGTGTAGCCATGAGATGTCAGCAGAGACCGCTGCTTCTGTGCAGACCAGTCCACAAAGCAAAAGATCTCTCAGTTTGAGAATTCAAACTACCATTACTAGTTATATGAACACTGAAGTGGGATGTGACCTTGCAGTATGTACTGCCACTGCTAGTGTGCATCCAAAGATTGTGACAGTGACAGGGCTGACAAAAAGCAAGAGAGAAGTCTGAGGGCCTTGAGGAAGCCTTTGAATTAGTGATTAGAACTGGCAGGTAGCTCTGTGCACTCTGACCACTTAAACACACTGGCCCTGCTCAATACATCTATTTTTCTTCACTTTAAATGCACCTAGGAGTTTGCTACTCACCAGAAAGCAATGGGAACAGGCAGAGTCCTCATCTCAGCAATACATTTTGGGGAATGTAAGAACCAAAGAACTGTAAATAAGCAGTTTCAGTACAAGGAAGAAGCTGATAATGCCACTTGTGTCAAATTACAAAGTTCCTTCCAGGAAGTTTTCTCTTTCTAGCATAACTATCCAAAATACTCAAAGCTTATTTGACTATTCCGAACTATCTTTTCTGTATTCGGAAGGAATTCCAGATAAATTCAGGGGTTCTACAAATATTCATGAGAAGATACTCTTTATTACCATTATGCCAGATATTGCAAGAAGGCAGAATGAGAAATTTCGGAAAACCATGGAAATGAGAATTGCTCTTATTCAGTAACAGATTCACTGGCTTTCTGGTTAGATTTGGTCATCTGAGTGTTTCATATTGTATCTGTACAAGGACCTTATAAATACCTACCACTTGTGACACAGGCATTTCAAAAGCATCATATAAACTGTAGAACAGATCTGCAGGAAAAATGAAAGAAAAACAGATATCTGACATCTTAGTTCTTCCATGTTTTGGTAAATAATTCCCAGCTCTGAGATGTCATTTAATTGAATTTTACAACGTCCAAAAACTACTGTAAAATAACACCTGTAATAAATATTCAAAAAATAACTCAGATTATATTTTACTGTTACAGCTTACAGCAATGTCTGAGTAATGTCATACAAAAACTGTATTATAAATAGCTTCACCAGAACCAAAACACAGAAATCTTACATTTGACATCATTCACAAAAGCATGTGGGATTTTGGCTACGAAGGATTTTTGACTCACTCTTCTTACAGAGCTGGTTTGGTATGCTTTAACTTGTAAAATGACTCAGTTACACAGTCTCAGCACAAGGCAACATGGAAAATACGTGAAAAATTATGTGGGAGCAAGTAAGAACTACGAAGTTGTCCTGGCTATTCACAGAATTTCTACTGCTCAGTCTATTCAGGATTTCTACCCTCCTTTCATTCTGATAACAAGCAAGGTCTGCCAACTAAGGTCTTAGACTGGGATTCAGAAACTCTGGGTTTATGTGACCTTGGGCAGTTTTTCTGCTTCAGTCCTCCATTCACAGCAAGGTAGTAATAAGGTTTCCTTCTATCTCCACAGACTGCAAACTCTCAGAAGCTCCCTGTCACTATTTCTTGTAAAGTAATTGGTACTGTGAGACCAAAATTAGAGCTGAGCTCAGTAAGAGTAAATGCGCCATCTGTAACACAAGACACAATGACAAAATTGTTCTGGTATTGAACAGAGGTAGGTAAATGATGCCCTTTGCACTCCTGGAGAAAGTACAAGGGACTTGCCCAATGGCACAGTGTGCCTTGCTGACACTGCCCCTGAGTCAGTCTTGAACTGCAGTATGCTGAAGTCCTCCAGAACCACGCCATCTAACAGAAATGTAGTGGAGCTGTTAAAGCATGGAACTCTTTATTCAAAGCCACAGCAGTCAGGACAAAATTTCTTCATTAACTTCAGTGGCCACCAAAGTAAACTTTCTCTTCAATGTTATCAACCAGAGGAAAAGCTAAGAAACAAAAACAACTAGACTGCTTGGCACCTAAGATGAAATTCAGGAATCCTGTGTTTTCTGTTTTACTCAGCAATTTTCAGCACAAGTTAAATGTATTCAAACACAAACCATGTGCACAAATTTCAGGTGAAGGAAGTATCATCAAAACTGCTAAGCAAAAACTGGGAAATGTATCAGATAAATCTTCTGCATTACAGAACTTAAAATTCCAGCTACTAAGAAGCTGAAAGAGGTAAACATATAGCTTGAGTGCCTGATAGGCTGGCTACAGTAGCTAGTGAAAACATCTTTCTGGAAAAGCTGCTGTATCTTCTGCAGTACACTCACCACTGCACTTCAGAACTTCACCATCACAGTCACTACCATCTGCTAGATGACTAATACCAAATCATTCACAGTATCTAGGCCTTACAGCCTTCCATTTTACCACAGCATAAAAGCTTGTTTTTAGAAATAAAGTAATTTCATTGTTTCTACCCTAGAAGTAATGATTTGGGGAAAGACAACATGATGCTGTGTCTCTTTTTAGACAATACATGCACCAGACATGAATTAGGCTTCTGGGGTTTTCTGGTTCCTAAAATCACTCTATTTTTGTGTGTTCTGACAAATTGTGTGATTGTGGTATAGGAGAGAGGACTGCCTTTCTGGGGAGACGAGGGAAAAGAAAGCTCCTACAAATATGGATGTTGTACACCAGAGTAAAGACGAATATTCACCTCACAAGATGTCCTAGTCATGCCCTAGTGCTGGGAGTTATCATCAGGGTTCCGAGGTTCTTACTAATCTGGAACAATTTTAGTTTGTGCAACAAACCCACATTAAGTGTGCAACATTTAACTGAGCAGTGAACACCTCATTCTCTCTCCTTGGGCTCAGGTGTACAGACACCATATGTCTCCATGGTCCTCTAAAGGCAGCAAGAAGATCATCCTACCTTCCACAAAGGAGCCATCTCAGAGCAGCTCTACTGGAATCCTAGGCATACTTCTTAGGAGTCTCAGAGGAGAAACCAAAAGCTAAATGGGCCATGTATAGCAGCCTGCTAGGTACTCTGTGGCATTCTGCTGGGACAGCAGAAAGGAGAAAAGAAAGCAAGAAATTTGCCTTGTTGTAAGCAATGAACGGAGATGCCTTTTAAGGTGCCAGCTGAAATGATTTCCAAAACACTAACACTACAATGCACTTTCTTCTAAAATCACAAAGGTTTTCTTATTGACAACACTTGAAATGTTTCACTGATTTATCAGCATCTTTGTGTTTTACAGCCAGCTGCCAGGAAAAGGGTTTAGGGCAGCTGACAAGACGGTCAGTCATGGCCTTGCCACTTCTGTTAGCCATGGTGACCAGATGGACCAAGCCTGCCCAGGCTCTGCAGGGCTCTGGTGTAGCAGTGATACCTGCTGCTCATAACGCCTGCTCGTGCTGACGCTTCACACCCACAGTCCTGGCTGCCAGCAGAAACGCAGCCCCGGTGAGCACCTCTGCCACAAAGGAGATCCAGACCAGTGCCAGCGACCAGCCGAACCTGATGTCGATTTCCACCAGCAGATCCTTACTCCTCAGGAGGCAGACAGCTTCTTCAAAGGCAGCAGCTGAGTATGCAATATAGACACTGATCCCAGCAAGTGTTACAAGAGCTGAGAAAGAGAAACGTATTCAGCTAGTTGCAATCCACTGCAGAAACGAAAAATAATGAACTGGATATCAATTAGGGCTTCTTTGCCACTCCTTCCCACCTTCATACCCAGGCCAAGTTACCAGCTAGCCTCTGTTTATCTTTGACATCTAGGTGAGGCTGTTTTTGGAGGGGAAGGGTGAGAGGGAAGTAAAGGTTAGGTTATTTCTGTCCAGGGAGTTTAATGTGTTCTCGCTGTTAAATACTGGATCAAAATGTACAAAAGCAAGCTTCCCATTATAAAAATCTAGTCCTATCTATCTTTTACAGGTATCTAGTGCATGCACAGCTCTGTTTTCAGTGGTGATTTTTCAGTGCTATGCAACACACACAATTTTCTACCTCTATGCAAGAAAGCCCACTGAGACAGAGATTCTTGCATGTCAGGTCAGTGATCTGAATTTAGCCTGTTCTCTAATTTTTACTATTGTTACTAAATGTGCTGGTCTTACTGTTACCTCCCACCAAGTGTTGTGGTGTCATGACTATTCATCACTTCCAAATAATTGAGCCAAAGACATCCTTAAAAATGAAGTACCCGATCAAGAAGCCAAATGTTTTCGGAATGAAAGGATTACACAGAAGCTAGCAAACATCCTGGGTCTGGCATCTGTGTCACTTCAAAGGACACCTACTAACTAAAGTCGTAACTTCACTGGATCAGTGGCAGGAAAGATGTGATAAAAAGGCCCTGGATTAAAGGATTGGAGTCCAGGGAAAGTAGATACTGGAACATTTGTAGGGCAAGGTAGCATCTTATCCAATTCTGAGGGAGAAAATCTTTGGTCTGGCTTCTGTTAAAAAAGATAATTCCAGACAAGTCTGCATTTTTGCCAGAGACGAGTTTGAGTAGAAGCAAACCAAGACAGATGAGTATTGGTTATCCAACAGCCAAAACTCATACTCCTGTTCCTGATTTCATCCATGCTATGATGCTTGTACCTTACTCTAGTCCTCTGAAAGGGAGAAAAAAAACCCAAACGTTTTATAGCTTTTGTCACCAGAAATGGCAATGACTGTTTTGCTGGCATTTTCAACAAGGTATGCTGAGTTCTGGGATCCTCTTTAAATGTGGCCATATTTCAAACAAATGGGGAAGCATATAGGATGCCCTGGGACATGGAACAGATCAATTCTGTTAGTTTTCCAAAAACCTCAGTTTTCTGCTGAGACAGAACTATCTAGTCAGTACTGAACTTTGTGAACTGGACTAGCCTGTAAGACTCTGCATGCCCTTTACCCACATCAAGCCTCAGGTGAAACAACTGAACAGTTCCACCTGTGAGGGAGGAGGGCCTGGTCCCACACCGAAGGCCGCCCTGCAGTCTCTTCATGCTGTCCTGGGAAACAGCACTAGTTGCATCTTCAGAACATATTTTTAAGCACCCCTCTTCTAATGGTGTCTTTGTGTCTCCTTTCACTCTTTGCAACTCCAAGTGTCTTAGAAAGGCACAGTACTCCAGTCCTTAGCAAGATAATCATGCTTTGCACTTCACAGCTTTTCATCTTTTACTTACTATATGGAGTAGTTTTCAAATTGCTTAAGCCTTTTTAGTGAATACGGCTTTCTGATGTTCTAAGGAAACAGAACTTCTCTTTTGCAGAAGCATAATGGGGGTGGTTGGTCTTTGTAAGAGCACTTCAGACTAAAAAAGGTCAGTCAAGACTTAGAGAGCAGCATTTTTCTTCCATCAGTCTCTTAACATTCTCTTAGAAACAGGACTGCGCAATCAGCTGATGAGGATCAATACTGAGGATCCCCTTCTCTGTTGGAGAAAATTTCTATTTCAAGTTACGTTTTGAGATAGTGATGAAAATCTGTTTGGAGAAGGATTTAATGGAGATGGACTTAAACCCAGTTTTCTTACTTTGACAGAATGTTTTCGTTTTAATTCGTAAGTGATTTTCTTAAACACATTTGCTTCCAACTGAAACATTGCACTCCAACTAAAATAACTCTTTGGGGTTTCCTTTTGTGACCCAAAGTTTGGAGACCACATTGTAGTTCAAAAGTAGCAATGAAGCTCACCTAGAACGCTTAGTAAGACCCTTTCCAGGATCCCATTGCAAAGCCTTTGACAGAATGCCAGTTGTCTTAATAGTTGTAAGGTCTGTGCAAGGCTACCAAACCCTCTGCATTACTAATTCCAAAGTCACTTCTCCATTACTCCATTGCCCTGTCTGTAAAGACCATGGGCACTGTGCTGAGAAGGTATTAAATCTCTTGTGTTAATGGGCACAGCAAACACATTGTGCTCAGTGTGACTCACTCCACAAGGATGTATGGTTGTCTGTGATTATTTGCCTTTCCTGGCTCTAAGTGGCAGCTTTCTCTTCCAGAATCCTGTCAGGAGCTGAGCAGACAGCAAGTGAATGAGCACCAGCATTATTCTGAAACCAAACTTTTGTTTAGTTTTTTCTCCCCTGGAAGACAAAGTGATGCTTCCCAGGTACAATCTCCTATTATTTAAAAAGGTTAAGCTAGGTGTCTGGTATAATACCTCCAAAAAGAAAAAGCAGTCCTGTCATTAGAAGCAGTAGGTAGGCTCTGGCAAGTATACTGATGAATCCAGTCATTCCTCCAAAAATCATCAGTATCAGGCTGAGAGGCATCAGGATGACAAATGTTCCATGCATGTCTGAAGAAAAACAAAGAATGTTAATATTCTCATATTTGTTATGGTGCCATGTACTAATAATTATTGAGTGCAGAGCTCCTGGTGGGGATCAAAGCTTTCTTTTGTGTTTCACAAACAAGGAGTTGGACAATCTCTTGGGTTTTCATTTGAAGTTGGCAGGACAGATATATGGTATGGAGAAAAAGGTTACATCCAGAGTAAGCCCTGCAGAGGATTACAGCCTGTGTTTCAAAGACCACAGATATAAAGGATATGTCTACAAGGATACACTTAAGCATTAAACAGTTCCCAGATATTAAGCCTAGCTGGGTAACAGCTGATGCACTGCATATCAGACAGTCACTGGCAATCTTAATAAAAAGCAGCCCTGGTTATCTGAATCATACAGATCACAGTGAGTGGCATTTTTCTGTTTGGGTGATGAGATCCAGCAGATGCTTTGGTTAAATACTTTCTTTTCTGTCACATGTCCTCTGCTGAACTGATCTAGCAAATTGTTGACCTTTTTCTCTGTTGCAGCTGACCATCAGTTGGAGGTAGATTTTCCCATCCAGCTCTGATTCTGTGCCTGTCATTGTTTTTTACAGCAGCTTTGCTAAGTACATTAACCTATCCTGCTTGTTTCCTCCCATGCTTAAACGTTTTACATTAGCCTTTCTTGATCCCTGTAACGTTTTAATAGCTGTGTAAACAGAGGGTTGCTATGTATTTTTTATATCACACTGTTTTTTCCATCATAAACCATCTTTGTGTCATTGCTTCCTCTCATGCAATCTATCCACAACATTGAATCCAACCTTTTCTAGAATAATAACAAAAAAAAAAAATTACAGCTTCCAGTATCAATTTATTTCATAACAGAGTGAAATGCTGAGTTACTGAGAAAGAAAAACTTTAGGAAATGGATTTAGAGGCCCCTAGGCTTCAGTGTCTCATTTAATTTCACAGAGGAACAGTAATACGTTATCAGCTGGTTACCAAGGGAAGGGAGATCACAGTGTGTGATCAGCTGATCCATTTTTTTAAGGCACTGTAACTGCTTACTGAGTTGGAGGTTGCTCCCCATGCCACTGGCGAAGGATCCAGTTTATCCTCCTCATATCATTACAAACATAAGACCCAACAGTATAAGTATCTCTCTCTCTTCAGTTATAGAAGCTTGGATGGTTTGGAAAGGCCTGCATGGGATTCTGATACCCTGAAAAGGCCTTGGGGTGATAAAATCTGGCCTAATTAACGTTTTAAAAGTATGAATGCAAGAGTAGTGTAACTCTGTCCTCAGACCTGGCTCTGCAGGGAGGGAAGAAACACAAACTAGCTCCTCGCTGGGGCTGCTGTGTGATTCTCCAGGTGTTCCTCACTAGTCAAAGTGCTGCTAACAAACTATACCTCAAGACAGTGGCACTAGCAATTCCTATTTCTTTGACTTCCCATTCATGGTGTGATTTCCTACTGCAACTAGGACTGTAACCTTAGCCAGGAGAAGAGCAGATGAAAATGAGGCTCTGAATGCAACCTTTTGAAGCACAAGGAAAACTAAGCCACAGTGGAGCATTCTCCTGGGGAGTGTCACAGATTAATGATCTGTGACAGTTGCATGCAGCATCTGAATAACTCTCATCTTTATGCCCTCTTCAGTGAAAATAGAGGTCTGAGGGATATCCCAGCTGAAACCCACAAATCCCACTGTGACAGAGCCTTACTTTTTCCTACACACCACTGGGATCACATTTCTCATGAATCACCTGCAGCTTTTTTGAAATCCAATATTTGATGGATTGTATTTGATTAAACAGGACTTTTATCACCTCTAGTGCTCTAGTTCAATACCTAATACCCATTTGTCCTTCTTCTGTCAAACCTGTAACTGCCTAGGAAACTTATTCTAAAGTGCTGCCATGGCAACCACTCAGGAATCTGAATTCATGCTGTCTGGCATATGATATTATACCATTATATTCCTTGATTAGAGGGACAGAATTGGTTTACAGAAGGACATGACTTGAAATATCTTTACTATGTTTCTGTCTTCAATCATCATCTGTGAAAGAAGTTAAATCATTGATTTTGCAGTCATTTTAGTGGGTTTAAAGTTGTGTTGAAATACATATTTATGGATTATCTATTATACATAGAACTGTCTTTATTTTTATGAAATTTATTGAAATATTAAAAAAAAACAACCCACCCCTAAGCATTTGGCACAAGAAGAGGTCCATGCACTTTCCTGTAAAACAGAACTCTGTTTCCCACATCTACTTCTCAATGCCTGTCAGTCCAGCAGGAGAGATCCACTAGTTTAATCTTGAAAATACCAAAACAAACTGATGGACATTTAAAAAATATTTCCCTTTTTTTAAAGCAAAACAATACTTCAGTTGCTGTTTCAGAGCTGTTTCACTAAAGGTCTGACCACCTGTCTGTAAGAATGACACCTGCAGTGCGTGTCCAGATCTGTGAATTTGACAGACATCTCTAAATTACCAACCAACACAGTTGTTGATGAGTTGCTTGTAACAGGAATCTGTGGAATGAACGAGAAAAACTGAATAGCATCAAAAGTAACCAACTGCAGTCTATCAGTTTTGTTAATCATCTCTTGTTAACATGGTGGAACTTAACTATTTCAAACTAACTTTGGATTAGTTTGCACAGCTTATAATAGCAAATGTCTCTAGAAATCTGTAATAGTCACCTCATCAGAAATACTGCAAATGGAGGCAGCTTTATTATAAGGACTTTTTATCTTCCCCAGCAGTAACTAACCAGCCAATTAGAAAGAAAAATCCTCCAGCTGAAACAGAATGCTGGCAGTAGCTAAAACAAGTGGAGCTACTCTTACTGGCTTGGCAAAGCCAAGAAGTCATTCACTGAGAAAGCCTGACCTGCTTGCAAGGAAGGGAAGAAACAACTTAATGAGCAATAGAAAAGAACCTCTGCCTGTGTCTGTAAGGCTTCTGTGCTTGCACCCCAGGAATACAAAGGCCTGGACTCCCTCCCGTTGAGTAGAGAAAAAATGATGATGGAGGAGAGCTCATTGGCTTAGGGTACCCTGGCATAATTAGCTAAGCTCTGGACTTTGTTTAACATGTTTTGGCTTTGTGCTCTTCTCAGACAACTGGAAGACAAAATGCAGATAGCAGAAATAAAATAGTGCTACACTTGGTAGAGGTGGGCACTGACAAATCCCTTCAAAACAAAGAATAGGCAGAATGATAAACACAAGGGATGCACTGTGGTTCACACTCTGTTGCTACAATAGCAGTGTTATCTCACATTTCTGTAGATATTTATTGTTGTACCTATTCTAAGTACTGAGCCAAATGTTCACTGGAACCCCTCTGAAGGACCCCTGCACTGCTGAACAGAAACAAAGCAGACCTGTTTAGGTCTACACCTACCATATTGATTAAGTCAGAATTTCTAGCTCATCATTTGGGTCTCACTTCACTTGGCCTCTGAACTGGCTCTTTGACAGGTATTCCAGCCCTAGCTGATTCATTCTGATAACTTAAAACCAAAAGGAAAAACAGTGAAGAACTGTAAATCCCCTGGGAAAAGTGCAATGGCAATCAAAGAGTAAGGCATTCTGAGAGTCTAACATTAAAAAGATGTTAACTCAGTAAAAATGAAAGCAGGCCCTTCAAGACTGGGGAGAAGTGTGAAAGTACCTGGTTAGTGACTGTCACAGGGGCCACACACTTTAAGGAAATCCAGTCTAGTTCAACTGCTCTATTAAATTGCTTTTGTTGAAGAAGAAAACAATACAGCTGTTACATTACAACAACTGAAGCATCAGCAGCTTGCCCCTACTGCAAAGATTGCTTCCCTACAGGAACCACCAAGTTGCTTGTAGCCTCGTGGTTCCAGCTATATTGATGTCTAAAATAGAAATTAAAAATAAATACCCTGGGGAGAATAATTTAAGCAGCTGCACACTCCAGTCTGGGGTTTATAAGAGGAAAAAACATTTACTTCCAGACATATACAAGTGGAAACCACATCCATTAACCGATCATCTCTGGATGGCTCAAGAATAGAGGAGAGCCCTAGAAAGTGAATTGTAACAGGAAATCAATCACTGGCCACAATGTTCATGCCACTAAGAAAAAGTCAGGATTCTCAGAGGCTTAATCATGCCTTGTAGGTAACCAGTGGAGCTGGTTTGTGTGTCAGAGACAAACCAGGCAGTCATGAAGAAGTAACACTAATTCCTCTCATGTTCCTTTTCATAACGCTATCCCCAGCTCTGCAGTGTAGGTGAGACCCTGGACTAGTTTGGGGTGCAAAGCTAAAATTCAAGAGGAATTACATGGTTTGTAGCTTCACATCTGTTTGCATCTTTGGACCAGGATGGCTTCTTACGTTTTGGCCAAATAACACATTGTAGAAGTTGCTTTGATGTGCCCAAAGCCAAAAAGAAAAATGAAAACAAAAAGCTTTGTAGGAATTTAGTGTTAAATTACAAGAGGACACACAAAAATAATCTCAGCATTTTAAGAAATTTCACCATGTTTTGAAAAATCCCTTAGGCACTGTTTTCTAAGATCAGCAAATCGTAAGGCATTTAGCTCAGAAGAATGCAGATGGAAGCAATTGTTGTGTTATGAAGCAGAGGTCACTATCCAGCCATAACTGAGACACACACAAACAGGTTACTTGAATTCCTAAAACGTCAAGCACATAGCAAAGTTCTTACATTAGCACCCAACAAAGACATTACTTTCTTCTTTTGACAGCTCCTCTGTCCTGCAAGAAGCACTCGAACCAAGTCCAGAGTCCAAACTGATTTTGATTAGAAATCATTGCAAATGTGTTCATTTTGCAGGGATTATTACACTGGTGCTGTCTTTACCTAAATCTATACTGGTATTTATGGATCATTATATAACTGGGGTAAATGAAAAGTATTTATATTACCAAAAGAGCCAATAGTAACCTTACCCTAATGTAACTTGGGTTTTGGTTGGTTTGGGGTTTTTTGAAAGGTTTTATTTTACAAAGCTGCAATTCTTGGGGAAAATATTTTGGTAAACTTATTGCCATTGCTTCTGTGAACCAGCTTCTCTCTGTATGTGATCCTCAACGTTTGGTTGTGATTCTGACTGTTATGTTTCTTCTACTGGAAAACGCCAAAGCTGCTCAGAACTCTTGATGCAGTCTCCTGCCATTTGGGAGAGATGGTTTCAGCTCTTCCTGCTTGTCTCCCATAGCTGGCATGGCAAGACACATTATCTAGGATGTATTTGCTGACAGATTTCAGTTTTAAAGGTGCCTTTTAGGGGACTATCTTTAATCCTTTAGGTCTAAGAGGCCCTAACAACTGTCTAAACTGCAAAAAGTGACACTTTCAGTTTAATCCTATATGGAACAGAGGAAAATGTACATCTCCAGTATCAGGAAAGCTAGTGGCAGGTAGTCTAGTGGTATATTTCTTTAGACAGTGACTGGTGTTTTAAAAAAATAAAACAACCATGCCATAAGGTAATGTGTGGCAGGCAAATATTTTATATATTGTTGGTTTGAAGGGAGAGTGGGTACACACCATACATTCAGCTGGATGGAGTGGTAATAAAATGGAAAGCTTGTGTCTAATCCATTAGAGAAATTGCTCAAGTACTCTTGTGATGTGAAAATACATCATACTCTCAGGCTAAACAAGGCCTAGGTTGATTTGCTAAGTAATATTGATGGCAGCACAGAACTTTAACTTGTATTCCAGTTTTAATTTGCCAGGAGCTCAGCGGGAAGTATGCTATAAACCTAAAAACAATCTGCTGGGGATGAACAGGAGAGAGACTGGAAATGTGGAGGGAGGGAATGTAAAGGCTCTAATGAAGCGTTTGTCTTCTGGTAGTGACCAGCACTCCTGTTTGCACTGAGAGCCAGCTCTCTGCAATCAGGTATAGATTTTCTCACATCTTCTCTGCACTTGGGTCTAGTGAAGAAGACATGCTAGGAAAAGTATGAGAACTGAAGAATGGGGGATGGGATTTCTCATGTATTACCTAAGTGCCTGCATTAGGAGGCAGCCCTTCTAAATCTTTTCAGAAGTAACTGGGATCGAGTAACTGAAGTTGATGTTGCCAGAGCTCCTGAAATTCCATTTGCCAATTGAACAGAGAGAAATATGGGTCTACAGCTAGACAGACTGAGATTAATTCCATGGGAATGTGCCTCATAGACACCTCCTGCACAGGCACACACTGAGAAAAAAGATTACTTTTTTTTTTACATAATTGATTAGAGCTGTGCAAATAGCCTGCTGTTAGCCCCATGTAGCAACCCATGAAGTAAATACTGGAACTACACTGGAATCCATGATGCCAGAAATGTCCTCTAGAATTCTAGTTAAAATGTGCTGTAAATGAAGATTTGCCCTTATCTGTGTGAATATGATTCAGTGACCAAAATCAGAAAATACTTAAGAAAGAAGTGTAAGGCTGAAGTAGAAGATAGTATCTCAGTATTTATCAAACCTAGATGTCCCTTAGAGATATCTGTAATTCCTAGAAGTAAGAAGTACTGACACGGCTCTTCCTATGTTCAGCTGCTATTGTTGTGGGTCTGTAGCCTCACCACACTGCAACTGCATCGAAGCTGAAGAGATAAAATATGAAAAAGTTCACACTGTAGGGCATTCTAATCAAACCTACTAGGTTCTTTCAGTGATAGTATCTTTTTTTAGGCTGCCTATGCCTACTTATAATAAATCCTGCAAGTGTCTTTGTAGACCTGAATTCTTTGTCCAGGAAACTAAAAATAGGACTGATATGAGAGTGAGGGATAAAAAAATTCTCTGAGGCTCTGAAGAGCCTGTAAACAGATCTATGAATCTAATTTTCACTCAT
Organism: Indicator indicator; assembly: GCF_027791375.1. Taxonomy (NCBI): domain Eukaryota; kingdom Metazoa; phylum Chordata; class Aves; order Piciformes; family Indicatoridae; genus Indicator; species Indicator indicator. The sequence continues at coordinate 2,779,732 of NC_072031.1, forward strand.
ATTCACTATTTTCTTATACTTCAGGACTACCAAAGAGCTGTCCTTTGTTCCCAAGCCAACATCAGTTTTATAACCAAAAGAGATCTCTATAGTCTTGGCCTTTATTTTTGCAGAATTCAGCTTTACGTTGAAGATCTGTAGTCTAAAATCTCCTTGTCTGCAAAAAACTACAGCTTCTGAAAACAGAAACTCAACTTTTGAAATGCTAGCCATTAGATCCTGAAATTTTAGACTCCCCAAACATAACAGCTGAGGTGCCTACAGTCAGGTAAGGTTTGTTCTGGTAAGGTTCAGTTAACTTTGAACCCTGTAAAAGGCTTAAGTGATCCAGTAGAAAATTGTTTTGCACAGTTTTCACCAATATTAGGCAGCTAAGGCCCTCTCTCTTAAGTAAGGAAGATTAAAGAAATGGCACCTTTCAATATGAAAACCCAGAGAGACAATGTGCTGCTTAGTCTTGAACCTGTCAATATGTTTGCAGAGCTGTTGCATTAGCCCACTAGGATCTCACTACAACTTCAGCTTTCCAGGTACTGTTGCAAGACAGCTACATTAGCATCAGTACCTCATAGGCTTGCTCTGCCATGTTTCCTGCACTTTCAGCTCTATCATGAGATGCTGCACCAAGAGATTAAAAACACTCTAAGCCTCTCTGGAGGATTGCTCAGGGAAATGGATGGTTTTGAGGAAAAGAGTACCATTTTAAGACACACGACAGATGCATATATTCTGCTTGCAATGGGAGAACAGCCAGAGTCAGAGAGGAGAAGTGAGTAAGTAAAAACCAACCAAACAAGCAAGCCCACAAACAAGCATGTATGAGCAAAGGACTGTGCAGAATATGATGCGAAGAAGATAAATCATATGTTAGAAGAAGCCTAAAAAGTATTCGAAAACGTTTAGTTTGGACTTCCTGAAAACATTCTCACCAATGCAGTTAGAAACTTAATCTTTTTGAACACAGTGTTCTTCAAAGACTGCTTTTACTCATTGGTTTATTTTCTTAAATTCCCACATCTGAAAGGGTAGACAATAACTTGTCTCAAAGACTAGTTTAAATGTGTGCTTAAACATTTTCAGTGATGAGGATGAGGGGATTTTGAGTATGTTTGCCTTTCATTTTTAATAATTGTGTACCTACCTGAGTCATTTCAGGCAGAAACATCTTGTTCCTGTAAATGAGCTGGACTTGACATCAAATAGATGGCTATTTCAACAGTAATCCCACTAAAGAACACATCCAGTGACAGATATTCTACAGAAGCAGAGTTAAAACAATCTCAGAGGTCCCCCCCTGAATCAGAAACAGGGCATTGCTAGCGGCCAGGGAGGGAGGAAAAGGTGGATGGAAGGATAGAAATAATACGAAAGTTACTCACACAAAAGTTGTCTGTGTGATTCAGTGATGTTTGCATTCTCATGCCAGAAGGGGTTTATCAAAGGGTAGCATTCACTCCTCTCTAACAGAGAAGAGAAAAAAACAATAAGCAAAATCCACACTGTAATACTGTATCACGATATAGCCTCTTCTATTGTGTGCACTTACAATTCATATAGTATTATCTGCTTCAAAACCAGTCATTCCTAGGTAGGGAATTAAAGGAGGGTATTTCACTACGTAGCATCAGCCAACTTCTGCTCCCATGAGGCCTGACCACTGAAGTCAAGAGGGAAGCATCTGCTCATTTCAGTGGGGCTCAGGGTACAGCAAAGAGAGAATTCACTCAACCTGCTCCTTCTTCCCTGCTCCACTGGATGTAACATCCTTTCTTACCTATGATAGGCATGACTTCTTGCTTTTAATAGTGACACCAAAACCAAAAGCAAGGGGCCTGGCATACAAATTAAAGTAAATGGGGAAAATCCTGTAATAGCCATGTGAGACTTCATTAAAACCCTGAACTGTCAAACACCAAGCACAGTGTAATTACTGGGTTTTCAGTCACTTACCTTTAGTTTGCATGAGATCCAGTTAATCATAGATACACATTTCAAAGTAACAACATTTATATGATTTATAGAAATATTATCTCTTTAGGTATAAAAAAGTATATATTCATTAATGTTATTGACATTTATATTCTTTATATTATTATTTATCATTTTAATAGCTTTAACCCAGAACGTTTGCCCCTTAATTCCCCCTGACTCAAATGAAAAGCCATCTTTTTCCTTCTAAATGGTTAACGTTTATTAAATTAGCTTAGATTAAAAGTTAATGTAAAATTAGGTTACAGCAGCAGAAAATTCGCTATCCCCACGTCTCCTTTGGAAAGTAATACAAGAGACATTCGGCAAAAAATTGCCGATGGGAAGGAAAAGGGCATGCAGAGGTAACGAGTTGGTTCCCTGAACAAGTCAAAACGAGAAGCCACGGCAGCTGCCTGCTCCGGTCCCCGGGGATCAGCTACCGCCTCAAGCGGAGCTGCCCCATGTAGCCGGACAAGCCCACAGCCGCCGTGGCGGACACGCGTGGCCCGAGGCCGGCTACCCGTCCATCCCACGCCACTCACCGCGGCAGGTCCGCCACAAACCCGAGTGCGAACTGAGGGCATCCGTGCGGTTGCGGGACGACTCCAGCTTGGACGCATCGATGATGTACCAGAAGTCCGTCGCGATGGCCACCACGAGGAAGACGAAGCTTGATACTCCCACCAAGGCCACGAAGAAGGAGAGGACGCCCAAGTTAAGCTTCATGCTGCCGGCCGCCACTGCCCTGCCTCAGCCAGACCCGACCGTCGTACCTCGCCGGGCCAGCGGGGCCCGCCGCAGGTAGCCCGCCCGGAGCCCCGCCCCGGCCGCGGGCGGGAAGGGCTGCGTCCGTCCGCTCTTCGCCTGCCGCCGGGCGGAGCAGCCAGCCTCGCGTCCCTCTGCTCTTCGCCTGCCGCCGGGCGGAGCAGCCAGCCTCGCGTCCGTCCACTCTTCGCCTGCCGCCGGGCGGAGCGGGCAGCTCCACGTCCCGCCGAAGCACCTCGGCTCCGGCACCGGGGCGCGAGCGGGAGCTGCTTCGGTCCCGAGAGGCCACACTCGTTTCGCTTTCCTGCCCTGCCGTCAGACCCGATCGCTGGCCCTGCTCTCCCCTCGGAGGTCTGTCAATGAGTGTGTGGGGAGGTGGCGCGGTAGGGCAGCCCTTGCCATCCTGTGAAGAGACGTCTGTTAGGAAATGCAGGGAAAGGGTTGCCTGACAGCTGGGGTAGCTTTGAAACTCAGATGGTCTCACCTCAGCAGGACAAAAGCTTTCTCATTCCAAACACCACTGTCCTTGAGGGGAAGAAGCAGAAGCCAAGGTCCAGGGAACAGTGATAGTGCTGGTGTTCTTACAGCCCTTCTGTTACTGTCAGTATTTACAAGAGATTTCCTCTTGCTCTTTGCCTTCCAGATGCTGACCTCAAAAGAATGAATCCTACCTAATTTGAAAAGTGATGTGAGAGAAGGCAGTAGCATGGCAATTGCTGCCTGATGTCTGTACCCTGCTTGGGAACCATCCCTAATGGAGAGAAGGACGCAAGCAGTACATCTCTTGCAAAAAATCGGGAAGGACGGGTAGTTTCCAAGAGTACACATGCTCATGTGTGAGCCCCTAAGCCACACTTCACCTAGCCTCATGCTGACCTTCAGCCCACTGAAATCTGTGGGATAACAAGGTAAATTGCAGTAACACAACTTTGGGTTTAAATCCACAGAGCATTTACTATGGAGTTTTACTGCATCACTTCACTGCCATAAAGATACAGTGCAAGTAGGGTCAATAGGGCATCTTGTTTTCTTGTAATTCACTTGAGGCCTTCCAGGGAATTGCTAAGTAACTCCTAATGGTTAAAAAAAATAAAAACATAAAAATCATTCTTGTTTTGTTTTCTGGCATGGACACGTGCAGAATATGTGACATCATTACCCATCCATGGCAACAAGCTATCATGAACCATTAGGGTTTCAGCAGTAGAACCAGTTAAAAGCAACATACTCCTTGAGAGGGAGTTTATTTAAACACAGTAATCATCAGCACTACAGACCACATTTTGTTCTGTAAAAGCATTGAAAGGTGTGTGCTGCTGGGACTGTAACATTATTCTGAGCTTTTGCCCTTTTTTTCTTACATCTCCAAGTTGCATTTGTAATAGATGAAGTGACTGTGTGGTTCTACAAACTAAGCAGCTGTTACTTTGTTGTAATTGTGATAGTCTGGTGATAGAAACCATATGAGGTTTGTGAAGCAAGGGGAAATGTTTTGTTTGATTCAATAAGAAAAAATGAACAAGATTTGGAAGCGTGAGGCTTAACTAGGACCCCAAGCTTGCCTATTTTTTCCAGCTGTATTTGCAGTTACTTGAAAGTTTTCCTTAGCCCCACAAACACCATGTATTGAGCAGATGTTTTATCAGCTCTCATAACTCTAAACCAGAGCCATTCATACATTTAAACATCACACCACTGTAATGACCAGCCATTGTCCTCTGCCAGTTGAAATCAAGGGAAAGCAAAGGGTGTAAAACTGAAGGAACATTTAACCCAGCTGAGTCCAAGCTGTTAATCAGGTATTGTACAAAACACTTGCACAATATGATCTGTGTCCTGGAGACTTCTTGTCCTAATCCCAGGACCCACAAAGTTCTGGACACATGCTTATTTTCAGAAACAGATAATTTGTTTTAGCCAGTAAGATATGAGGAGGTCCATGTAGAATCTGTCCAGTTTAACTTTACTCTTAACAAAAATTAGTCAACCAAGCCCTGATCCTTCTGTGGCCAGACTGTGATGATAGAAAACTTTATCTCAAGAATAAATAAGCTCTACATGGAGGTTTAATTTCCACATCAGCATAATCTATTCAGGCATTTTTTCTCATGCTGAGGAAAAATTAATTCCTGCAAAGTCAGAAAACTAAAAAAGTAGAGTTCATCAAAACATCAAGTATTCATTAAGAAAGGTTTGCAATGAAAGGAAAAAGCCAGTGGTATAGATTAATTTACAGTTTACTGGGGTCTCTGAAAAGAACACAAGACTCTGAAAGTTAAGGTAGGATTTTCAGCATAAAAGATTCAAAACTTTAATCTAGCCTTAGTGGAGAAGGAGTGATTCCCTTTGCATAGACAGACTAGGTGCTGGTTAGATCTGTTAACATCAGTCTGCTGCTTAGAATATCAGAGGTAACTCAGAAAATGCTCCCAAAGTTGTAGCCAATCATTAGTCCACAGAGTGTGATGCAGCAAAATTAGCAGTCCTCCAGCCTGAGCACAGCAGAGCATGTGTAAGCAACTGCTTCCCTATTCTGCTGAAGGATTCAGAGGGCATTGTGCTCTTGGAAATCACCAGCATCACTTCCTGGGACTCTTTGCAGGTAAAATGCATCATTAGTAGAGTTCCTTCTCAGTTGTTCTGAACTTGTACTGGAGTGGTGCAGTGGAGGTCACAGGCCAGTATGCTTAGTGATCGAGAGCTAAGTCCAGCAAGGTTTCTGTGGAAATACTATGGTAATTGTGTTAATACTGGAAAGGAGCAAGTGGAAGCAAGAGAAAGTGGTTTGGCACTTTGTGGTCAGTCATTCGAAATGGTTTACTGAACATCAGCACTCAGAGTAGGAAACAGCATGTCATTAATCCTATTACAAACACGCCTGCTATCAGCAAAACATGTACCTTCTCTCTGGCCTTTGTTTCTGTTTGGATGTGAAAGCCCTGTTCTTCTCATAGGTCCAGTGCTTTTCTCTTCAAAGTAGGTATTTTAGACTCTAACTTCAGTAAGCATGTATACTTTTTAAGATGTTCTTTAAAACCTTTCTTTTTTTTTTAAGAGTCTTCTTACAAAATTAATTCACGAATTTCCCCCAATGTTTATTTTATTTCATTTCCCCTGCTCTGTTTGTATTTGTGAAGGAGATGATTGAGTTACTAAAAGTAAATTACAAGTAAACCGAGGAAGGAAGGGACTCCCACAGTTTACCCATATGACTGCAGGGAAATAAAAGTCAGCCAGCATAAGTGTGCACCAATGACTGTAATTAATTGCTGCCACAGAACAAGTACTGTCAACACACCTGATGTCATACACAATCTTTCCCCAGGAAATATCACTTTTTTTTTTTTTTTTTATTGACTGAAGGAATAAAAAGAAAACCAATTTACTGTTTATCATTCCAGTAAAGCTAATTGGATTCTGAAATTTATTGTTCTTTTGAACTGTTAAAAAGATTAACACAGTTACTTCCCCTGTGGCTCAAAAGAGACAAGCTGAAAGGGACTGTACAATATTACAGTGCTCAAGTTTGCTGCTCAGGTTTTGGCTGATTGGTCTGAAGTTTGACCATTGCTTCTCAGATTTAATCATGTAGTTGTACACATCCATTTTTTGAACAGCCACAGCCTCTAGTGAATTAAAAAAAAGGACTTACCAGACACAATTTATCTGTGAGGAGAGAATACAGGGCATGTATCACAACATCCCAGCTCTTAGTATTACCTGATCTGCCAAAGAAACCCATGGAATGTACACATGGCACAAAGGGGGAATTACAGGAGAAGCATACTTGAAGTACCCAGTACAGGTTATCACAGCCAACTTTGGGTTTTATTTCCAGTCTTCTTGTAATTTCTTTTGATGGGGAAATAGTTGTTGAGGTTATAGTATAAGTAGTATCTTCTTTTGAGGCAGCTGGCTAGACTATATTTTGTGACCTCACGGTAATAAATTCTAGCAATTTTACTCTAGCAAATTGCAGTAACAAAAAAATTCAGTTACCATTTCACAGGGAAGCATCTTCTGTCTACACATACACAGCACTATTAATTTCTAAATGTATGTAGAATAACAATATCCCTACAGTGATGCTCACACAAACACAAAAGAATCCAAGGTTAGTGTTCATTTTTCCTTTGGATACTTTATAAACTTTTCCACAATGTCAAGTGTTTTAGTCTTAGGTTTTGTTCCACTGTGATACCAGAGCAGCCTTCCTCCAGGGTCACTCAGGAAGTACACTGCCAAGGACACCTAAGAACACTTTTAGGTAAAGATTGATAGAACATGCTGTGGAAAAATGAAGAAATACTAATATCTAGCTTTCTGGTACAGAAAAGGAGATGACTATTTGAGCAGTGTTAAAAGCACTGGCACAAATCCAAGTATGTGCTTTTCTCTACCACATTCAGGTTTAAATGCTTAACTATGTACAAAGGGAAAGTGCTGGGAAGTTAAATGCTTTATGGAGTAGCTGCTTGTCCCATTAGAAAAAAAAAGTAGAAAATATGCCAGTAAGTCCTGTGTGTTTCATACTGGATGAGTTAAGAACATTGCCAACCTACAGTAGTATGCCCCACGGGGTCTCAGGTAGTTGCTTTGAATATGTATACCAAAATTTAGTATTTTGTTGTCTTTAGAAGGTCTAGCTTTCATACAAGCTATAAGCGAAGCATACAAGGAAGGTTCAAAGCATGCTGAAAAAAACCCCTGGCATTCTTCCTTACTGTATTTGTGTGTTTCTGTATTTTGGCACACAATACCTAGGCTTCCTCCTTTGGCCTGGGGTGAACTCGTAAGTCCCAAGTTTTCCTGTTTCCCCTATATCAGAATATAGGCTGTGGGAAAGCTTTGATTATCCATGCTTATGCTTGGTGATACCATGAATAAAATCCATACTGAAGAGGGATCTCAAGAGGCTGGTTTAGATAAGCTTTGTAGTTAAGATTTCCTAAATACTTTCCTGCTTGAAAAGCAGTACAAAGCACTCGATAAAGAGATTAGTCACATATCATCCTTTGGAAAGCTCTCGTCTAGAGTAAAAAAAAAAGAAATATCTGTTTTTTAATCTATCATTCCTTTGGATAGGGAACTAGTAGCTGTAAAGTATGCAAAACAATTAAACCAGTGCTCTGAACATATGAAGTGTTACCTCAGGTATATGAAAGAAAAGCTCCTAGTTTAGGCACTCTACTTCTAATCTTACCTAATGACACTTGGAAATGACCTTGTTGTTGCTGTATTAAATAATAACATTTCATAACATTCTCCTCTGGGCTTGATCTCCATCACTCTAAAACACCCAAAGATCAATGCTGTTCTTATGTGTCACTTTTCACAGCTAGTAATAAGGCCTCAATGACATCCACAAAGCAATGGGATAAAGGCACCATGGGACATCTCTGCTCAAATATTATATTTAAACGTACTCTAAAAGTTGCCTTAGCCTCACATCGCTCAGATACACAAGAAAGATACCAGATGTAAAAAAAAAAAAAAAATTAAAAGTAAAAAGCAACAGCTGGTCTCTTTTCTCCTCTCTGAAAGTTGTGCACTCTGGAAATTGATTTACAGAGCACTGGTTTGAATTCTGACGTGACTACATACATAAAACTGCATAAGGCTCAGAGAAGCATAATTTGATTTACTGGAAATTGCTGTAGGAAACACAAGGTGAAAAAAAAAAAAGATGTTTGTATTACTTAATCTTAGTCAAGCAAGTATTTATATAGCATGCCAAGCACAAGAAGAGGTATAGCTAATAAGAGTGTATTGAGCAGATAGAACAGGTGCTGATAAACAATCAAAGTGACAGGCCTGGTGGGGACACAAGGGAAAAAAGGTCAGCATGAAGGCAGTGCAGTAAAACCAGGGAGGAACCAATCCAACCAGAACAGAAATATTTTTGAGTGCTGAAGATGTATATAAAAAAAAAAAAAAAAAGAACTTGAGAGAAATTCCCCCATAGTGTCTCAGTACCCTGACTTGCAGGATGCATTAACTTTCGTCTCTAAGACCTATTAAGAAAAAAAACCAGCAAAGCAGGTTTTCAAATAAAGAAATCACATTAAAACATGAGGCTTTTATTTTCCATCTTACCCACTGAGACACTTAGAGGATGAGCCTTCTCGTGTTGCTTTGCCATGCAGTCCTGAAGTGCCTTCCTGCATTGTAGTACTTTGCACAGCCTTTTGTAGGTCATGAAGTGTGTTGTCCCTTCAGCTCTAAGGCTCTCCTCTCCATCCATATGCAGGCAGGAAGCTCCCTGCATGTGTCTTTCAGCTGCTGTTTGCCCAGCCTCTGCAATTTCCAGCCGTGCATGGCATTAGGTCTCTGAAAGGCTGCAGTCTCTGTCTTCCACAGAGCTAGTGGTGCATGTGTTGTGGGGAAAAACATACAGACATTCACCAACACTTAAACCTCCCTTCTCTGGTGTTATCCAGACATCAATTATTCAGGCATTTTTAAAAAGTCATAAGGTCCGAAGTATATGAATGAGAATTCTAGGAGTCTTCAAGAATAGTCTGATCTGAATCCCCAAACAGTGAACAAAGGTTGTATTAACAGCCTGCCTCTAAAACAGATCAGGGAAGAATAAAGTAGATGTGATAAAAAAACCCTTTCCATAGTATCAAGGTCAGTGGTGATGCTAAAGTGCTTAGTTTAATAAAAGTGTCTCATTTCCATTGCACAGTTATGATTTGTTACAGGGTAAGTGACATACTGTCCACTTGAAGTAGATGATAAAGGTGACCTCATCTGTATGACTTTGCTTCAAGGGCACTCTTACAGTCTCAATCCTCGTAGACAGGATGGTGGGTTGCATTAAGCAACAGGAACAGTAGTTTTTCTTGGCTAGCCCAGCTAGCTCAAAAGAGGACACTTACCATAGTATGTGCAAGCAAGTAGAGTGGGAGGTGAGAAATACAGGATGGCAGAGAGGAGCAGGTCTAATGAGAATCTAAACTGAGATTAAATGACCCCAATGATGATGTGAACAGCCTGTATTAAACTTCTATATTATTTACCTACTACTCTGTTTGGAATAGGTCCAAGTCTAGTATAGACTTCTTGGGACTCAGTCAGTGGATGAAACTGGCGCTGTTTTTCATTTAAAACAAGTGGTTAAACCTCTGCAAAGTTGACTGGTAGGAGAGGTAGATTAAAGTCTTCACCTCTTGCTCTTCATACACTACAGGTCTCAAGCTGAGAAATGCCTGAGGCTGATTCACTGCCTTGTTAGGCTGACATGGTTGAAAAAGTAAGGAAAAGTAGTGCTGAGCAGAATAGATGGATAGAACTTTTTCATTCTTTCTGGAGCACTGATTGATGTTAAAGTCTTTGCTAAAATTTTAAGAGAGCATTTGGTACAGGCCATGTAAATATAAAGTACTTTTCTGCAGTTCTTCACTGTAATCTAGGGGAGAGATACCAAGTTAAAAAACAATTGATCCCTGATTGTTGCTGAAAAATCAGAGTGGCTTTTGTATTTTTTGGGTTTGGTGTGCTTGGAAGTGATGGGAGGGCTTCTCATTTTCCTTAATTTTGGTCCCTTTCCCCTGACTAAAGATAAATATTTTTGGTATTTGCAATCATAGTCAGCGACTTGACAATGTTCTAAGCATCACCTCACACATTACAGACATGCCCCTCTTTAAAAAATGTCTGTGCGAATCAGGTTGTGTTGGATGTGAGAAATTCTGATGGGGTGATGTCAAAGGCATGCAAATCATTGTACTGAATAAATCCGTGGAGAAAAATGCTGTAGTCAGAGAGTGTGAATGCATCTGATAAACAAAATAGTTAATGAAAAAGAAGTCACTGTGGGTTTTAGTTCTGTGCTGCTAATGTTGGTGCTTTCTAATCCAGTTTTCTTGCTGGTGAGGCAGTATAATTCTTAGCTTCCCTTGGGAAGGAGAAATAGATATTCAGGAAATGTGGAGACACACAAGCTGACAGCTGCAGTTGTGCTTTTTAATTATTTTTCAATTATTCTTCTCATGCACTTTTCAGCTTCAAGCAATTACTCAGGAATTTTCAACCTGGCAACTAGCACCAAGGTGCCACATATGGAGAGCAGAGCAAAAATCTTCACTGGTTTATCATCTAGATCAACAGTCCTTTTATTTGCTGTGCTGCCTGACATTTCCTTGAGCTTCTGCTTGCCTTAAGAACTTTGCCTACCAGTATACCAGTGAACAAGATGGAGTGAAAACTAGTTCAGCATTGCTCCTTTCTGCAGCCCCAGCACATGAAAATTATGTGAGAGGATATATTTTTTCTTCCTGACTGCCTTCAGTTTGGGGTTTTTTGTTTCAGTTTTTGTTTTTAGTGACCTACTGAAAGCGCAGAATGAGTTTCTGTCTGATAGACACATAATGAAAGAAAGAAGACAAGCAAAGAGACAGTACAGTACATACTGGAAAGACATCATGAGCAATCAGGGATATACTACTGCACAGTACAAGATTAAATATACGTATTAATTTATCTGGTTATTCCCTCTGCTTAGAATCAGCTCTGTTCTCTTATCTGTTCCTAACAAACTAGATTTTTCCCTGTGCTACATATTTTCCAGGACTGTCTGTACATTATTTCTTCTTTTCTGAGCCTCTTGCATTTCAGAAAGCACTCGGTAAGGAACCATCCTGGCAATGTCCTTCAGGCTATGAAAGGACTGGGTAAAAATCTCATGGGAAGTAGCAATTTCTTTTAGGTCCCCTAATTCCTGGTATGATGTGATACTCTTGGATTGCCTTCTTTAAGCAAATTCCTAGCTCAGACAGCTGTAAGAATGGAAATGTAACTGAAGTGCATTCTGAATCTTTTAAAACAGAGGTGGAACTCAGGGATTTGCTGCTGAAGCCCTCTTGTGTGTAGCACAGAAACTCCATCTCTAGAGCTGGATTGCCCCTAAGCGACTATCGTTGGATTATCACCCGCATTAGAATGTCTGCAGCCAGACTGGCTACTTTAAGACCTTCTGCAGCCACAGGATTTTCCTGCCTTGCCTAACAATCATATATAGGTGAAACAATTAGCTTCATTTTTGTCAGAAAAGAAAGGGTAGCAGCTCCATTTCTCAGTAAAGTGCCTTTGTGTTTAAAAGATCCTGTTCAATTTGGTAAAACATCTAGCTAGCACTACTTAGTCTACATACCAGTGTCTCTTGTTGCAAACTGGTTAAGAGTTCATGACAAGTATCATCTGCTTTGTCTGCTTATTGTTAGCATTTTAGAGCTGTGGGGAACATGCCAGAAGAGAGAGACTGCAGTAATAATTTATGTGTATCACCATGGGAAGTGAAATAATACTCTGCTCTTTCACAGAAGCCAGATAAAAGAAAAACAAATCTCCAAAGTATTTTTGTCAGATGTTCATCCAACAGAATTCCCCACAGAAACTCCAATGAGAGATCTGAATGGCTTGCTTGTTTTGCATTTCATTACCACGCAACACTTTAAAAATAGGGAAAGATTATTTAATTCTCTTAATAATTCTTGGCCTTTATAGAAGGACACACATGATGAAATAAGTACAAAATATACATTACATTATAAGGGTTTTCCCAGCATTTCTTCTTTAATTCTTCCTTCCCCTCCTTGATTTTCCACTCAAGAAAAACACAAGGATCATCTGTAGCAATTGACATCAGTATCATGTAACAAGTAATTAATTTGTAAGTGCCCACTTTTGAAAGGATCCTTCTGCTGAAACTTAACGAACAACTTCAATGACCCTTGCAGAGGAACTAGGATACAGATGGGAGTTTGGAGCACATCTATGTGCATGGTTTAGCATCGAGGCAGGTTGCCAAGCTCTGGTCAGCCGCAGCAGTATGTCCAGCTGCTTGGTGCACTGTGCCACATGCCACCCACAGCCTCCAGACAGCACGTCTGAGTGCCACAGCCCCGTGCTCGGTGCCAGGTCGGCAGCCAGCTCTTGGCTGTGGCTGGGTTCAACTCTGCAATGACTACCTAGGGCACTGACATCCAAAATGTAGATACTAAATCCTGCCAGGCATCTGTTGCCTAACTCTGCAAGTTAGATACATTTCATAAAATCATAGAATGGTCCAGGCCAGAAGGGACCTCCAAAGGTCATCCAGTCTGACCTCCCTGCAGTCAGCAGGGACATCCCCAACTAGATCAGGCTGCCCAGGGCCTCCTTGAGCCTCACCTTGAATATCTCCAGGGAAGGAGCCTCAACCACCGCACTGGGCAACCTGTTTCAGTGTTCCACCACTTTCACAGTGTAGAACTTCTTCCTGATATCCAATCTAAATCCGCCCTTCTGTAGTTTGAAGCCATTGCCCCTTGTCCTGTCACCGCAGGCCCTTGTAAACAGTCTCTCCCCATTCTTCCTATAGCCCCTTCAGGTACTGGAAGGCTGCTATCAGGTCTCCCTGGAGCCTCATCTTCTCCAGGCTGGACAACCCCAGCTCCCTCAGCCTGTCCTCATAGCAGAGTTATTCAAGTGTCCCAGAGCACTCTGGTGTGGTTCTCCTGCTCAGCAACTGACTCATTTTTCCATTTATTTTACCTGGTTACAAACTGCATAATTAAGCAGATAAACCCCTTCTTTCCTGAACATGTGAGCAGATACTGCTATTGCTTCATCTCATCTTAAGGTGGTAGTAGAGTTCTGTCTTTATTTGTGCCAAGAACTCCCTTGTCTCCACACGGGTCTTTCCAATTTTTGTTTTCAAGCCATTTGGAGGTTTTGCATGGAATTACAAATGGCCTGAGCCAGGGTAAGTAAAGAAACGTGGGTTCAGAATCTGGGCTACTGCTGTGGATGCTTTAATGACAAGACTAAGCTGCTGGTGTTTCCTTTTCTGACTCCCCCGACAGATTTTCACCTAGAATCTAGCGCTCGGTGAGTCTTGGATAAAGAAGCCGCCCATGGGCACCATGAGCAGTGTTAAGGGGACGCCTGTAATTCACGCCCAGCCCCGGAAAACGAGGGGGCAGCGGCTCACAGCCGGCAGCAGGCAAGGATCAAGCGCAAGCGTCCATAGGCCGGGCCTTGCGGCAGCTTCGACAACCGAAAACTCCCCAGCCCGGCGGCCTGCACCGGCTGCCAAGGCGAGCAACGCGATCCCCCACAACAGAGCCTACCGCCCCGCTGCTCTCCCGTAGCCCTCATCCCGGCGCCGGGCACCGCGGGGGCTGCCGGGCGCGGCGTCAGCTGTGCGCCGGAAGGAGCTGTCGCCTGTGAAATGGCGGCGGGAGGCACCTGAGGGTGGCAGGTGCGGCTGTGAGAGCGGCGGGGTGCGCCACCGGGGGAAGCTCTTGTCCTGGAGCCTGTGTGCTCCCCTGCTCCCCGCAGCCAGCCCTCCGCTACCTCCCGCCCCGCGGCACAGCCTGGGGGGCTGCCGAGCTGCGGCTGGCCGCGGGCAGGAGGAGGAGGCGGCGGCGGCGGTGGGCGGCTTCGTTTGGAAGCTAGCCGGTGTTGTCCCGGCGGTCTGTCTGCGGTCTCCCCTGCGGGCTGGGGGCCGTGGGTCCTCGGGGAGAGGCGCTGGAACTGCGGGCAGGCTGACGCTTGAGGCCGCGGGCTCTGCCCTGGCCGCGGAACGGCGCTCAGCGTTTGCCTCCGGCTGTGGTGGACAAACAGCGCTCTGGGGCTTTTGCGTCGGTTTGTCTGCAGCTTGTGCTTGGGTTTCTGCTGGCAAAGGGCAGGTTTGGCGGCTGGATGGGGTTTTGGAAAGCTTACACAACTTCATATGAGGGCTGCCTGTATAAATAGAAACATTTTAAGCATGTATGTTTACGATCCTGTTCAAGCACAAGTAGACAATCGAAAATTCAACTCAGTATTCCAAAATGACAACACAGGACATGGCATTAAGAGTTTTTACTTAAGGAGTAGTAGTGGTGCTCAGAGTTGGTGAGACCTGGGTGCATGTTAACTAAATCACTCGCACGGTGGTTAAGGATTTGTGTCTCTATGAGATCTAAGCTTGTCTTGTGGGATTTTAAAGACAAATTTGTTTTCAGATGTGTGGTTCACCAGCATTTCACATACCCTTCACAAAACATCAATTTTTTTTAGACCACAGGGAAATAAATCTCCTATTTGTTTTTCTGTTCATAAAAGGTAATTCATTTGTGCCCTAGGACAGAGAGAGAACTTGGCCTTGGATGTTAGGTAATAAGGACAATTTCGTGTGTTTATTTTCTGGGGAAGAATAAGTAGTGCCAAAGATAGGAGGGGTTTAAGTGCCTAATTGGTGGAGGCACACAAAAGGAGCTGAATTTTCTTCAGGAAAAGCAGATACTCCTTTTACAAGCCTGGAGGGCTAACCCATGACAGTAGATTAGGTAATGGTGTCCATTTCTGCGGAAATTCAGAGATTTGTATGAAGAACATCCCTTAAAATGGTGAAGGCCTTCTGTTCCTTGGAAGACCTTTTGCTTAGCATTGTAAGTCTGTGCATTCATGGTGAAATCTGTTGTTGTTTTTTGGTTTGGTTTTTTTCTTCCCAGAGTGAGTTGTTTTTAACACAAACAAATTAGTAGTTCTTCCCACAATAGGCAGTGTCTGCCAGTGAGCTGCTAGCAGTTACGTATTTGGTGATTTCTTTTTTTGAGCTCTGTAAAAGCACTGCACTGGGAGCACTGCAACTTTACTGGACACCGTCATCTGATTTTTATCTTCTAAAATATTGGCTGGAGTGATGTTCCAACAGTGTCGGGATGTCACTAAAAGCTTTCTGTATTTGATTGTAGGTTGAATACCTTGATGTGCAACTTCCCATCTTATTGGAGCATGGTGGAGCTTGCATGATCACACTTCTTGCCTGAGGTCTTCTGGTTATCTTGCTGAGCAAAACTTACTGGATGCCTGTCAACAGAAGAGTGTCAAATCATAGCACTTCATAAGGGGCCTCTGGGTACTGTAGATGTTCCTGGCATCAACACATCATGGTAGATATAACAGAGAAGGAGATGGATAACCCCACGTTTAAAAGTGACACTGTACTTTCTGACGTGCACTTACACTGTCCAAACAAAAGACGTCTCATGGTACGATTAAATGCAGTTGGACAACCAGGTAATGGATGTTTGGACTGATAGAGATGTATTTTAAGTGTATTCATATACTTGTAATGTCTGAATCCTCCTTTAAATGGTTGATATTAATCATGACATATTTTATTCCAGTTAGAAGCAGAAACACTTCCTTCTCAGCCTTTAGGAAGAGGGCTGGCTTGATTTTTCCTGATGAAATTAATTTCAGAAATTAAAGCTGTGTAGAATTTGGAGACATCCTTTCTTAAAAAAAGAAATTTAAAATATCTTTCTGAGAAGAAGCAACCAAATTAACTTGTTTGCAGGTTTAGTTGTTTTTATTTATTTGTTCGTTTAGCTACAATATCAATTGCTTTTGGAGAATGTAAGAAACCATCCCTCCAGCCAACTGTTGAAACAAATGTTACTCAATCAGATGTAAATCTGTATAGATGGTAGATAGTGAAAGTACTTAATTTATTTCTACTGATAAAATGTAATAACAGAAATATTTTGGTAGCAAATGAAACTATATTTCATTTTTTTATCCTCTAGATTTTTGTTATGTGAAATGCATACCAAAACGCATGTGGAAGCTGAACATAGATTCTATTATTACCTGCTGTTTAATTTGCCCTTCCACCTATGTGTCTTACAGTATTTCTGTCATATTTCACACTCCTTTGGAACACAGAAGATTTGGCATCTGAGAAACACAAGAGAGAAGCTACAACAGAAAGAGAATACCAGTACAGAAGTGGAGATGAGCTGTGTGATGAGGACAGAAATAATCTAAAAGAAAGAGAATTAAATAGTGAAGTAGAAGCTCTGCTAGATGATGATGGAGACTTGGAAGTGGTCAGAAGACCTCGAAGTGCCTCTGATTTAGAAGCAGAAGATCTTTTGAGGGATAGAGTGTGTCCTGTAATTCTAATGAAAGGGGAAGAAGATGCTTTTGAAGACAAACAAAAATGCACTTGCAGTGATGCTGTTAAAATAGGTAAATAGTAGCCTTACAGTCAAGAGGAAATGGAGTAAGTGTGTTCATGTCAAACAAAAGAAAAAAAAAGGTTTTCTTCAGAAATGGAATAGCAGTTTTTAAGTGAAAGGACATAATAAGGTTAAGAGTGTGATCAATATTTTCTTAATGTCCCTTTTTTCTCCAAAGTGATTCAGATAGTAGTATACCCTGGGGAACTCAGTGCTCCTTGGTTAGAGTGGGGTTCGCACGTTGAGTTCTGTATTTGAAATGGAAACATGATTTGATTTTCAAATTTGCCCATAGGGAACTTGAACAACATTTTGAGGTAATTCTTTCTGCTTTACTTTCATTTTCACAGAACATACTATGGCAACACCCTTAGAAGATGTTGGTAAACAAGTATGTATTCTGCCTTGTGTTAATGAATTGTGCTTCAACATTTCCTCAATTTTAACTGCTGCTCCGCTCCACAGGTCTGGCGTGCAGCCTTTCTTCTTGCTGATTACATTGTGTTTAAACGAGATGCATTCAGGTGTTGCTCAGTGCTAGAGCTTGGAGGTGGCACTGGAATCACAAGCATTATCATGGGAACAGTTGCCAAAAGAGTTTATTGCACAGGTGAGGCAGTTATTCCAGTTAAATATTTTCATAAAACTTTGTGAAAAGATCCATTGATGTGAACTCAAGATAGTGTACCTAGATTAACATAGGTAGTATAGAGATCTGATTTCTTTCTTCAGGGGTGGCTCAGAACTTAGTATTGAAAGACAAAAGCAAGAAGGATACTAGGGAAGCAATCATAAGTGGATAGACCTGCTCTGAATCTCCCTTAGTCTCATCAGCCTGTAGAAACTTTTAGAGTATTTTACTCTGAGAGGTCAGAGGCATGCATGACCCATGCAAATTATTCTTCTTTTGAATATCATTGTTACTTGTTTCCAGATGTTGGTGAAGATCTTCTGGCCATGTGTGAGCAAAACGTTGCATTGAACAAACACCTGATGGAGCTGGGAAGTAAGTTCATTGCAGTCAGTGTTTGTGCAATCACCTATATGTGAACTTTGGGATTAGACAGCAGAGTCATTGACTATCTAGCGTATTCACAAGTAAATTTTTGCCTTGGTTAAAAATGACTCATTTAAAAAGAAAGATGCAAGATACCTATATGTGGTCCATACTGGACCAACTTCCTTTTGAGAAGAGCAAAATATTTACTATTTTTCTGCCTATCGCTTAAGACCAGCTGTAGTTCCTATACAGCCAATCTGTGAGTTTTACTGATGTACTTGGGAGGATCACAAATAACCAGATGTCACATAAACAAATATCCAGAGTCACACAAACAGTGTAAATTACAGAGGTATAACTGGAAAGGAGAAGTATTTTGCAGGTGGGACGTGTAAAAGAGAATGTACGTTCTATTCTGTTCTCATGTGAGTGGGTAACTGGGTTTGTACAGTAAGTACAGTATTTGTCCTCATGATAGACCTTCATCACTTGTGTAAGTGAAGATCTTTGATTCTATTGAAAAGCCATTTATGACTGATGTGATCTTTCTTCACCCATAGGAGGGGAAGTCAAAGTAAAAGAGCTGGACTGGCTGAAAGATGAATTCTGCACTGGTAGGTGATTATAGTGGGTTCTTCCACATAGGGTTAAGTATTTTGGGTTTTTCACCCTTTCAAGCCATCAGGAAATTTCTGATTAATGAAAATACTGGATACTGCCAGTTGAAAAGGCTCTGTATATTTTAGACTTACAGGGGAAGGTTCTATATTTTAACAAAGTCTAAGTTTTTAAAAAACATCATGAAGTAGGAAGCTTAATCAAAATTTACAAGAGGATGCATTTGTTATTTTTATTTAAAGGAGTATATTTATCTTAGTCTAGTTAAATGTGTGATCTCACTATAGGGTAGTAATTGGTTGTAAACTCTGAAGAAAACTTCCTTCTGCCAGTGAGCCTTGGAAGGTCTGGATATAATACATAGAAAGCAAAGGATAGCAGGGAACTTCAGAGAATGGATAGAGGGAGGTTTTGAGTCACCCTCAATGGGATGCTCCATTTATGGAGTGGCAGTTGACCACAGGAGTTGAATTCCTTTTTGCCAGCTGACAATCATTTGACACCATCACATACACCAAAGCCATGCTCTTTATTACAGATCCTGAAGCTCCTTATAACTGGTCTGAAGAAGAGATTGCTGATTTGCATGACCACTGTACTGTGATAATGGCAGCTGATGGTAGGAAAATATAAACACTAAGCTTTTAAATCAAAAACTTGCATTTTGAGTAATAATTTAAATATACCTAGTTTGCTTTTAAAATCTAATGGGTCAGACCCTTGCTTGATTTCTCACAGCTCTGCCTTACAAGTATTTTAATTTTTTTAAACAATTCTCTTTACATCCTGAATTAGCAATAGGAGAACACATGTTGAAAAGTACTAGCTTTTCCTTTCCTTTGGTGTGGTAATTATTTGTAACTAAATAAATTATTCAAAGAAAATAGTCACAATTAGTGAGGAATTTGACTTTCAGAGGAGTTTTGTTGTCCTGCCTTTGTCTTGCCTCAGTTAACCTCTATGCAGATACTGCTAAATGGGTGGTCATATACTATAATGTGAAAAACACAAAGGCACAGAGTCTGTGCCTTTGGATATCTGTCTTATTTTTTTTCCCTGCTTAAGTGAAAGACTGCAAACTGACAGGCTAGCTTATCTCTATTGTTGTTTTGATATATAAATAAAAATAGGATTGATTTAGTTATGATATTGAAAGGTTTTGTAAGACTGCTTTCCAAGGAGCTACAGTTATAGTGACATACTAATTACTGCCTTTTTTGTAAGAGATGAAGCCATATGCATTGTGATATCCTTTTTTAGCTTTGCTGTAAGGTATTTCCAGGCTGAGGGAAAGTTAAAGTTTTCTAAGTTGTCTGACAAAAATGATTCCCATTGACAGGGGAAAAATCATTGACGAAAGCTTGACATAAATAGCTGCAGTGGATACTATTACAGGGTCAGTTGTTGCTATTAAAAATATACACTAGGATTTAGTTAACATAGTGACTTGATGGATTAGCAAAATCAAACTAAGGCCTGTTGTTGTTTCATACCTGAGGCTTGAGTAAATAATACACTTAAAGACACCTCTTCTATGCTTTTGATATTTTTTTCCTAGTGTTCTATGATGATGACCTGACAGATGCCTTGTTCAGAACGCTGTATAGAATCACGCACAACTTGAGAAATTCTTGCACAGTTTACCTAGCATTAGAAAAGAGGTGAGTATTGCCAAGAACTTACAATAAAAAACACTAAAACCTTTACATACTTACTTTATTTGGAAGAAAGATCTGCTTTGATTGAAGGTCAGCTTCCAATTATCTTTGTGTCAGTTGATCTCAGGCTGCAGTAGGTGCTTGGGACAAGCAGTTAGTTTTGTATATGCTTAATTTTCATCCATTCAGAATTTGACTTCCACAGGAGTTCAGCTCTTTTTCTCTTTGACTTTTGTCATGCTTCAGATAACCTCTGTGCAAATCAGGATAAGTAGGTGGCTGGATCGATGTGTTCTGTAATGCCTGACAATATTTGCTATGTGTTTTTGCAGGCATAGAGTAGTGGCAGCCATAGAAGTGGCTTAGAATTAGGGTATGTATTTCCCAGCTTGACTACCTCTGTAATAATTTATCTTGTGTTTTCTTTTAAGGAAGTATTGAGTATTTTGAAGTAGTCATGAGTTGGAGGCCCCATAAACTAATATGTAATAGGCTTTGCTTAAATCTCTGGAGATTCATAAGCAATAGCTCTTCATATGATTTGTTGCAGGTGTTTGTCCAGGGAGTCAAGCCAATAATTCTCTTGCAGCAAAGTGCCTTAAAATCAATGGAAAGATTCATCCAAGAATTACTGTGTATTGACGCTGACATAAGTCTTGTCCACTTTGCAGGAGTAACAGGAGCAGGGGATGTCCTTTTTACAGCTATGAAAGTTAGTTAATGACACTGAGATGTCCCACGTTTTCCATTAGCTGAGGAAAGCTGTTGGAGATGCCAGTATAGGAGACTCATTTTAAATTAAATATTCTCTTGCCAGGCTGAACTTCACTTTAAGACATATGGATGTTACGTGTGAAGCCTACAGTCATTTTAGAAGTGCTCTAAATGATTTGGAGAACCTCCAAGACAGCAAAATTAAATACACTGCAGAGCCCATTAAGGTTGATTTCTGCCAAGCTCTTATTTATGAACGAATTGAGCAGTTGGTAAGTGGGGTTCATTACAGAAAATGTAATGTGTTGGGCTAACCATCTCTGATCAGTTTTCAGCTGTTAGTACAGGGTAAGGAGAATAAGCATTATCTTTTATTTCCATTTAGCTTTTTGCTGTTTTGAAAGGATTCTAGTTTGTGCCTACATAATCTATACTACTAGATGGATGAAGGGACCCTTACCTGTCAGCAGCAGTGCAGTGGCTTAGGTGTGCTCATTTCCTCAAAGATTAAGAAACAATCTCCATTACTTTGTAAACACAATTTTTGCCAGTGACTAGAAAATGGGGCCAGTATCTCTCCTTGTTTATTTGCTTGTAGAAGAGCTTTCATTTCATACTTTCAGTAATGCCTTTCCCAGTTCAGAGTTCAGGAAATAATGTTCTAGTATCTATGATGAAGTCAATTAGCTGTAAACTTCTGTTATCCAGGAACATGTCAGGTTTATTATTTGTAGTTATCTCATTACATCCCATGCACTTACAATTCTCTTTCTCTATTTTAGCTTTTTTACAATTATCTGCTCTTACAAATATCATAGAATCAAAGAATGGCTCAGGTTGGAAGAGACCTTAGAGATTATGTACTCCAACCTCCCCACCATGGGCAGGGACATCTCTCAACTAGACTCAGCTTCTCATGGCCTCGTCCAACCTGGCCTTGAACACCCCCAAGGACAGGGCATCCACAGCCTCCATGAGCAACCTATTCCAGAATTCCACCACCCTCTTACTGAAGAACTTCTTCCTAAGATCCAGTCTAAACTTACTCTTCCTCAGCTTCAAACCATTCTCCCTTGTCCTGTCCCTAGACACCCTTGTGAAAAGTCCCTCTGCAGCTTTCCTGTAGGATCCTGTCAAGTAACGGAAGGCAGCTATAAGGTTCCCCTGGAGTCTTCTTTAGGCTGAACAACCTCACATGTAGGGTAGCTAATAGCTTGCTAGCTTCCAGGACAATACAGTCTAACAGATCCTTTTAGAGAATTCACAAATCTTGTACCGGATTGCAAATCTGCTACCAAGAATTGGATGTTCCTGTAGTCACCATTACTGCTGTGTCTTCTGCAGTATGTATGCATAGCACCCTTACAAGGGCCACAGCTACTTTATGAGATTGATTTGTTTTATTTAGTGCTGATACCTTCAGGCATAAAACATGCAGACCAAACTTTAAAATAAGCTTTACAAGTGCATAAATGTAACCTGGCTTATACATAAATCATAGAATCGTAGAATGATCTGGGTTGGAGGGGACTTCCAAAGGTCATCTAGTCCAACCCCCTCTGCAGTCAGCAGGGGCATCCTCAACTAGATCAGGTTGCCCAGAGCCTTGTCAAGCCTCACGTTGAACATCTCCAGGAATGGGGCCTCAAATACCTCCCTGGGCAACCTGTTCCAGTGTTCCACTACCCTTATAGTAAAGAACTTGTTCATAACATCCAATCTAAATCTGCTCTTCTCTAGTTTAAAGCCATTGGCCCTCGTCTTATCACTGCAGGCCTTTGTAAACAGTCTCTCTCCATCCTTCTTGTAGGCCCTAGCCTTTTTATGGAAGGGAAGGCTACTACTCTTTGAACTATATGCATTTTTTTAAACACCTGAGTTTTTTATTTCTCATGAAGTATATTGCCACAATTCAAGATGTTGTGGTGAAGAGTATGTGATAGTCTTCTTAGTAATATTTTTATATAACATAATAGATAGGCAAGTTTATTCCACATAAAAAGTGGTGTGTTTTTTGTTTTCATTGTCCAGCAAATTGAGAAGAGTGTGTGTGTAAGACATGCATTTGTGAAACCTTGATTCCTCAGTAAATTGTGTTTGCATCTGCATTTTTACTAGCATTAGTGAAAGTATTTGTCAACATAGGCTATGAAAAAGAGCAAGATTATCAGTCAAAATACTGCAGAAGGTTATGCAGACTAATGAAATTAATTTAAAAACAAATTATTTACTTTTTTTAGTATTTTTTACAAAATATTACAGTATTACAAGATAATACAGTATTTAGTAACTTTTACAAAATTATGCCCCAAGAATGAAGAATTAAATCCTATTGCTCTGCCTTAAAGATAATTTGATGATTCTAGATTACACAGATGGATTTAGTATCTGTCCACAGATGGATTCTATCTATAGATGGAGGTTTAGAGGGTATATTAAAGTTCTCTTCAAGTGAGCATATTGAACTTTCTCATAATTGTGACCCACTGATCTCAGAAAACACCTGTATTTACTTTTTCTACTCCTACAGGAATTGTGGAAGATCACTGCTGAACAGCTAACATGACAGGGACATGAGAAAATAGAAGATGTTTGTCTAAGGATAGAGGCTTTTTTGATGGTTTATTAAAAATGATTTTCATCCCCAGAAAAGCATTTTCCTGGTGGAACTGTGTTCTCAGCATTGCTATACAGATTTGTAAGTTTTGTGATTTATGAAACTGTGTTCTGGGCACACAGAATTACAGAATGTTAGGGGTTGGAAGATCATCAAGTCCAACCCACCTGCCAGAGCAGGATCATCACCTAGAGCAAGTCACACTTGGACACATCCAGGTGGGTTTTGAATGTCTCCAGAGATGGAGACTCCACGTCCTCTCTGGGCAGCCTGCTCTGTCACCCTCACAGTGAAAAAGTTCTTCCATATGTTCACATGGAACTTGCTTGCACCCATTGCTCAACCTCTGCTCCAGCTTGCACCCGTTGCCCCTTGTCTTGTCATTGGACATCACTGAGCAGAGCCTGGCTCTGTCCTCCCAACACTGCCCTTCACATCTTTATAAACATGAATGAGGTCACCCCTCAGTCTCCTCCAAGCAAAAGAGCCCCAGCTCCCTCAGCCTTTCCTCATAAGGAAGATGTTCCACACCATTATCCTTGTGGCTCTGCACTGGACTCTTTCACGCACTTCCCTGCAAGACCTGGTTTTTTTTTTGGTGGACTTTTCCTTAAGCAATCTGTTCATAGAACTCAGTCCTTAATTTCAATTTGTCCTTTCTAAATCAATCCAGTTCAAGGCTATTGCCTGAACTGAAAGGATACAAGATGCATTTTAAGCCTCTCTGAGTACTCCGCAGAGGTCTTGGAGCTATGTAGTCCTGCTGGAATTTGAAGCTATTCTGCTCTTGCCAGACTGAGGGTGAGAAGTTACCATGTGAAGTGATATGCTACCGCTCTTTAAATGTTTGAGATTCCACCCTCAGCCCATATAGGTGATTTCGGGCAGAAGGAGGTGACCAAGAATGCCTTGTCCAGTTCTGGCCTTCAGTATTTTAGCTTTTGGATTAAAGTACAACATGGTGATCCAATCTTCTGTGTTAATAATGAAACCAAAATGTGTTTGTACTTCTAATGAATTCTCTGTATACTGCTGTTTCTATCACTTGCCATATGTACACTATCATGGAAATTCTTGTGCCTGCTGCATTCTGTAGCTTTGTGAGAATATCTGTGATGAAGCTGTTCCTGCCTGTGACTCATGGTATTGTCCATTCATGACATGAGAAGCATCTAGTTGACTTCTGGAAAGTCTGGTTTATTTTTGGTTTAGTTCAGTTGGTTTAGGTAAGTTAGAGAAGGTAGGTGCTTAATCTAAAATGTATTCATGTTTCTACTCTGCTGTGGGGCTGAGGTTGGAAATACTGCATTTGGAAAACAGACTTTCTTCTCTGCTAACTGAAGTCATTCAGCATTTGTGACCACTTCTGGATCTGGTTGGCATAGTTCAGTTGGTCAGCCAGAGGGATCTTTTAATAGACAGGAGTGCAGAGGGGGTGGAGGAGATCTTGTGAAAGTCTTGCAGTGCACTTCTGGTAAAGGAGCGTCACAGTTTCTTGGGAAGTGTGGTCATGGATGGACATGTGATCTTCCAGGAGGAATCTTCTTTGAAACAAACAAATTTTTACTTTTGTCACTGGCATATGGTGAAATAGCACATGTCCTTTCTCAGTCCCCACCCTTCAGCTGAAAATGGTAGGCATCTCTGTCCTGCTTTTATCTCCTCTTAAGAGCAACACAGATAACATAATTGTCGGTGGGGACCAAAAGAACTCGAACTTCTATGTGACATGTGAATGAGCATTGCAAGCTGATTACATACATTATGCATATTTATTATCTCTGTGTTCTCATGTGTGGGTGGCTATTCATACACCATACTTGTAGCTCCATCTGCTATACAACACTTTGAGTCAAAACATTTTACAGTTTGTTAAACACCCTGCTCCTTTCTGTTTTAACAATACTGTATTTTGGAGTAACAGTTTAGGCTGACTACGTAGGTATGCATTGCTCACCTAGACTTGCAGATGTGTGTGTTGGAGATGAAGTTACAGTGGAAATAACCTTTAAAAAGTGATGTTTGATTTACCTACTTTTTAACAGTAGCTTTAGAAGGCTGCCTCCAGCAGTTCTGGATTTTCAGGAAACATTCCAAGAAGAAGTGGATGTAAATTAGTGTGTGTGGCAGGGACTTCTTGTTCATTAGGAGATCTGGATCTCAAAGTTTTATAGCAGATAAATCTCATGAGATTGTTCTTTCCCTCCACTGTTCTTGTGAACACCACTAGCTTCCTGACCTTTTTTGTTTTCACCAGAGAATTAAGGGCTTTGTCCCTGACAATTGCATTTCTGGGTTTTGTTTGGTTTGGTTTTTCCTTCTAGCGGACATTTTGTTGAAACTTCTGTGGCTGAGATTTCAACTGTCTTTCATGTCAGGACCAATAAGTCAATGGACTCCTGCTTCTTTCATTAAGCAACCAATGTAGTACTTGCTTCTCTCTAGTGGGGGGTAGCACAATGTCCTTAAAGTCGATTATCAAATTGATTATTCCACAACACTAACAGTGCCCAGAGTCCATTTGTGAAAGACCTAAATGCACTTTACCAGGGGCCTTGCAGTATTACATGATTTTAGGAACGTTTGTTACACTATTTCTGAAGCACAGACCTGTGTCTTGCTAGAAGCTTTAAATAGCATCAGGGGGAAATAGCGAAGAAGATTATTGTCCTTTTCCTGATGCTATACAAGCAGATAATTTTAATTGCAAAGTAGAAAGTGGAGAAATCCTGAATAGAAAGGATTCCCTGAAAATGGCAGCATTGAGGGGAGCAATCCGTAGTGGTCCTAGGAAGCAGCACAAGAAACTCCTGGAAACCCAGAGGGATTTGGAGGAGGAGAGGGATTCCTACAGATCAGGGGGAAATCCTAGACAGTAGTGTTGGAGGTTTTCCTGGGAAGCTGCTTCTGGAGAACTGGAAGGGATTCTAGCAAAAGGAGTAGGCAGCTGCTGTGGAAGCAGTCCTGCTTTCAACCCTCTGTGCTTACTTTGTATTTTTATTTGAAGGAAACTTAATTGCAAATGTGTTTCTCCACTGGATCAATGAGATCTATTCCAAGTGATTTCTGTGGTGGTCCTGTACAAGGCCATCAGCAGAGCTTTGTTGCTGGGGGGTGTAAAGAGAAAGCAGACCAACTATTTCCATGGCAGTGGATACTTGGGTCTACTTTGGGGTTATATGAAACTGTTGGCAGCACATGGAATTTTAGCAAGCTGATTTACCTCAGACATGTCTGAGACCACAATTACCTGTAGTGTGAGTGTAAGAAGTGTTAGGGTAGAACGCTGCTGTTGATTTTAAAGGCAGTTGTTGCAGTGTTAGGTACAGAAAACTTAGAGGCTGTCTCAGAGAAGTGGATGCTGAATTCCTCTGTATCTGCTTGTGAAATGTCAGGGACAGCTGCCTGCCTCAAACTTTCCTGTAGATTAATCCCAAAGGCTAGGACTGAAATTTTTGTTAAGCTCCACGTGACAAGAAATAGAAAATGGGGAAGGAACTGAGTTTAAGTAATAATCCTTATTAGTTCTGGATCCCAGTCTTGAATGAGAACTGCCACAGCTGCTCAGAAGAAGCCGTTTCTCTTCAAACTCTCCTGTGTCTAGTTACAAATCCTGCCCCTTATTCAGTCTCACCCTTTAAAGAGAAGATTTTGCAGCATTTTTCACAGCACAAAGTATAAATTGTTGATTAACGTGCTGGCTGCTACATAGAGAGTTATACCAGACTGGCCAGGTGAGCATGGTGTGCTGTCTGTCGCTAAAAGAAAGCAACAGGGGACAAAAAGTCTTTGGAGGTTCAGGTCAAGTAGTAAGATTTGAAAATGAGCTACTTCTTGCTGCTGGGCGGTCATATACCTTGGCTAAAGGCTTGTGTTTTCTCACAGACTTCATCCTGCTTTTATTTCACCCATCCAGACCCTGACTGCCTGTGTGTCCTATGCATCTGTGCTGAAAGTTGGTGCATTTCCAGGGTAAAGGTTCATCTTGAAAAATACTCTTTATGCTGCCGTCAGAGCGCAGGTGGATGTGTTGGTACAGTGTGTGGCCTCAGAGAAGGTTTCTTCCAGCAGATGGCATACAGAGTTTCTTTGAACAGCAAGACTCAAATGAAGTAACAGTCTACATGTATAAGTGTGTGTGCAAATTGCTTGCCTAAGCCACTTCCAGTGGGGTGGGGAGGAGGAGATGTGAAGGAACATCCTTCACTTCTTCAGCAAGGTGAGTGTGTTCTTTAAGCTCCTGCTTCCTTTGTGTGAGGGATTTGCTTTCGTTATAGGGATAGTGACAGCAAATTACACTTTGTAAAATTTATAGATTTTGTTCTTTTTGGTTTCTTGTAACTGACAATGATTCTGAGAGAATGGAAGTTTTATGTTTATAATCCCCCATGGAACTTGACCTGATCAGGCAATGAAAACAATACACTAGCACCAAACACAAAGTATGTTATTTGGAAAAGGAGAATAAAGTTTATTGTGGGAGTATGTAACCCAAAAATGCCTTTCCAGTCTCTGAGTGCAGTTTGGTGCTGGCACTAGCGTGTACAATATAATCCCTTGGAAATTAGTCAAATGCACCATCTCTTACGCTTTAAGAAATGCTGTTTTTCTCTTTGAGTACTGGGTATATTTGACAGTGGATCAGATAGTGACAAGTAAGGTATTAATTATTAATATTTAAAGAATAACACTAACTCCCCTTCAAAGATGAGGCAAAAACACATAATGAGCTTGGCGAGAACATTAACAATCAGATGGACAGAAGAGTGTGATGGTCCAACTCAGTTCCTGCTCAATGGAATATCAGTAGCAGGTTTATACTGTAGATTGCTCAGAAGGGACACCAAGAAATCATCAGCTCTATTTTCCTCTCAAAGCAGAATCATACTCATCTGAGAATCTTGATGAGTGTTTGACTTTTTTCTTATTTAAAAGCTCTCATGGTAGAGATCCTGTATTTCTCCCAGTAATCTGTTCTAGGGATTCATTATCCTTTCTGATACAAAAGTTTTCTTCATGGCTAAACTGCTGTCTTTCTTGCAATTTTGGACCATTAAATATTTGTTACTGTAATAATCTATGACAGATGTAAGAGTTCTACCCAGGATTAGCAGAAAGGAAGAGGCGTGGATGACCCAGCCTCGAGTGATGTGCAAGACCATCTGTCCCTCAAGTGCAAGGACAGAAAGGTCGTCTAATACCATCTGTAAATTGGTGGTGGTTGCAAGTGAAAAGAGCAACTTCAGCTGCTCAGATCCTGCAAGGTTCCTGCCTTGCTTGTGACCTGTGTAGCTCTCCTGTCTAGTGGTGTCCAACTGCTCTGCCATGATGGCTGTCCCAGGATACTCCTTGGAATCTTCAGTGGAGGCTCTTGAGCAGTGAGCAGGGTGTGACAGCTCCTCTCTATTGTGACTGTATGTACAGCTATTAGGAATCCCAGGGCACGAGTTCTATGAAGTAACCTGAAAGGGGAGAGGATGTTTGGTGTGGGCCATAGAAAAGAGGAGGAAGGTGAGTGTTTCACAAGCTTCTGTTGGGCCTTTTGCCAGCCAGGTTCTAGATTTCAAAGAAAAGCAAGACCTCATCTGTGAGATGAGTCAAGGTAGGATTTGACATGCTTGCGATACTTTCTGTTGTGAAGGAGATACTTAGAAATATTTCTTGCTGGGTGGGGGTTTCAAGGGTAGTTTTGAATCTGCAAGTATCACACTGCTGTAGATGAACTGAGCAGTAACAGGTGCCATTATTACTTCTAGAGAAACTGTTGTGAAAGCTTAATATTGGTGAGCAGTCCCACTGCCACATTACAGAGTTGATTGCTGATGTCTTCAGAGAGGATTGAATCCCTGCTGTAAACTTGAATTTATAATCAGAGTTAAAAGACCAAATGACTTTCCTTCTTGTTGTTGTGTTTGCTATGCTAAGTACGTCCCCAAGGGCTGCAGGTAAATACTAGGAACTGATGAAAGGAGAGGTAGTCTTGGTGCAGCCGTCGAAGCAGAAGCCCAGGCTCCCACCATGGCCAGCAGCCAGCTCCCTCCCCTTCTCAGGTGTATCCTGGCCTGCAGTCAGTCCAGGAGAAGGGCTGGCAGGTCGTTTTCAAGAGAAACTAGTAACCAAAGCCAGCAGCAGGATTTTGTTTTCCATGTTTTCCCTGCCAGACGTCACAGGCACCCGGTGTGGGCGCTCTCGGCTCTACTGCGGTGCGAGTGACAGCGGTTACCGTCCGGGTGCGCCTGTATCGCTGTGCGCAGTCCATCAGCAGGGTTTCACTGGCAAGCCCTCCTGGGGAGCGAACAGCCTCTGCCAGCCCCGCTGCATTTCTCCAACCCCCTCCGGCTGCCCCCGTGGGGCTGGCCCCGGGGTCGCTCCGCCGCAGCCTCTCGGCACCGACAAGCCCCGCCCTGCGCCCCGCGGGCGAGTCCGAGGCACGCACCCTCATTGGCTGCGCTGGGCGCGGGGCTGCGGGCGGCGGCGCCGATTGGCTGCGGCGCGCGGGGCAGGGCGCAGAGCGGCGGCGGGGCCGCGCAGGCAGCGGGTAGTGAGTGCGGGGCCTGCGGAGGCGTCTGGCCAACCCGGCTAAATCCACCCGGCGCCACGGAGCGCGGCGGCCGGAGGAGACGCAGCCCCGCACCTCCCGGTGAGCGGCGGAACCGCGCGGGGCCGGTGGCCGGGGTGCTGGTCGCTCGGGGCGCGGGGCTTGCTCCTTGCGTATGCCCCCTGACGCTCCCCTCGCGGGGAGCCGCTCTTGCCCGACGAGCCGGGATCTCCATGGGCCTCGCCGGGCTAGGAGCCTGCAGGCTGCTGGCCGTCCCTGTCCGTCTGGCCGGGACAGCCCACCTATCGCTACCGCTCGGCAAGGCAGCAGTAGAGGCTGCCTTCGCCAGCCCGCTCTCCGATGCCCTTCCTGCGGTGTGAGGCTACCAGCGGCCTTCTGTCGCTGTCCTCACCGCCGAGGGTACCCCTGCAGTCGGTGGGGTGACGCTTCCTGCAGGAGCCGGCTCCCCTCAGTTCGCCCGGGTGTACGTGTGTGCTGAGCGGCGGCGGAATGCCGCAGGGGCTGCTCCTGTTCGCTCGGCTCTCCGGTGCTGGCACTTTAGGGGAGTCCTTTTGTCAGATCCGAGCATGGTTCTGGGCCCGTAAGTGGCAGGCAGGGCGCAGCTGGCGGTTGTGCCCCATGGATTTGGGGGAACAGCCTGAGCAGGAGGATTTGTTGTTGTTCCCAGTTCGCTGCACAAGGCGTGAGCCCCTTGGCTGCTCTGGTTCTGTGGGGCTCATGTCTTGCAGCGGATGAACCTGGCACAGGTCTACAGAAAGGAGAGAGAAGGGGAACACGGAACACAAAACCCATGAGAAAATACATGTGTACCGTGGGGAAAACACCTCTGGCTTCGCATGTTGCTCTCCCCTTCTTAATATGCAGTAGTCAGTTGGGTGGAATTCTCTATAATGGTGTAACGGAGGCCTGCTGCTGCACTTCCAGCTGAGATTCACCAGCTTTTTACAGTTTCCTTCTAATGCTTGTGATGCAAAACACAAGTCACTACCTTAGGCTTTGCTGTGACACCTGCCTGGCCTCACTTCTCTTACCTTCATTTGTATTTTAAAGTAGCATGTGACTCTGCGGCCAGAGTTTTGCCTGGCTTGGCTTTTGCCTCCGTGATTCTCCTCTGTTTATAAAATAGAGTGAAGGGAAAGGTATGCAAAGAAACTGAACTCATGTGGGAGATGTCTACGTAATTTTGTAATCAGTAATGAATGTTCAGGATTTCAAAAATTGGATTTTGCCCTACAGTTCAAAAGCATGGCTCTCCTTTAAAAGAGTCTTTGCTCCTATAATTTGAGGCAAGGAATTCAGTAAATGCTGAAAGCCAGCTGGTATGAAAGGAGGGTACTACTAGGGTTAGCTTCTGGAAGCTCTACAGTAAGGGAATTACCTGTTGAATCCTCTTGTAGTCTGATTATTGAGTTACAAATGGAATTGAGGACAGTTTTTGCAGCTCTTGTTGGACTGGTTGGTTGGTTTTTTTACTAAAATCGGTCTTTCTGTGTACTTGAGCAGTTGAGTGTTGAGCAAATTGTGTCTTGGGTCAGTTTGTCTCATTTGACTGGAGTTACATGTGCAGATTTAGAGGTCGGTGATTCACATGCTCATAACTCAGTACTAAAGCACAGCATGTGCAACACTAGACAATATCTGGATGTCATAGTATTTCTCATCTTTAGTGTTTAAAGTACTTCACAAATGAGATAAGCATCAATGGACTGACTGTACAGATAGGGAAACTGAGATAGATACAGGGAAAGAATGTTGTTGCTGCAGGTAACTTGCTGGGTACTCTTTTGGACTCCATATTGGTGTTCAGGTCTTCTATGTCTGCAGTCAGCCCGTGCTTTGCCATTGCACTGTGTTGTACCTCTTGGACTATTTGTAGTTCAGAAGACTGTGAAGCAGACATCCTCAGATAAAGGAGACCTGAGTCTGTAAGTGTATGGTGTTACTAGACAAGCTGACCACTTGTAAAATGCAAGGAGAAAAGAAAAATGCAATAGAACTGCTTTCTCCAAAGCCCAGCCCTTTTGTGTTCTGAGGAGCAACAGACATACTGTACAGCGAAGTGTCTTGTGCATTAAGATAAAAATAAACCAAAATAAGTGGATAAAATTGGGTATTTATGCCCAGGAGGCAGTAAGTGAGCATGGCATGCAAATAAACACCAAGCACATCAGTAGGTGGCAACTGTGCTGTCACTGGAAAAGGAAAATGTCCTGACTGGGTTTTTTCAGAAGCAGAGAGGAATTAAGATGCTTACAGTCCGTGTGTGTATACGTTCAAACCAGCTCCTGCTGCAACTGCCAGCACCTTAGAGGTCTTCAGGTGGTGGTTCCCTTGCCCTGTCTGGTTTGTATGGTGCTCAGCAGTGAAGCTTCAGAAGGGTCTGCCCTACAGCTGTATCCTTCAGCAGGTTAGCAATAGCTGCCTGTGTGCTCAGCCACAGCTGCTCGTAGCACAGCCCAGCCAGGTGTGCTGGCAGGTAAAACTCTTGCTCTTAGAGGTATAACTCCCACTGCAGTGTTCCTCCTGACTTGTGCTCTCATCACTGGGCCTGAATTAAAGCAGCTTAAGTTACCTCATGACATATATCTTTATTGCTGCCTAACTTCTTATTTGCAGTGATTTTAACATGAGGGATCACAGAATTGGAAGGAAAAATATGACCTGATTCCTGGCTTCCTAGCTCTGTTTTATGACTTCTAGGACTGAGAGTCCATTCCAGAAACACTAATTGTTTCAAATCTGAGTTAAGATTCTCTTTCTTTCTTATCCAAATGGAAACAGCTTATGGAAATGTCTGAGGGAGATGGGGGAAAGCCTGTTAGGAAGCAGTCAGTGTGTGTACTGTATGAATAGTATAGCATTCATTGTTGTATGCCTCTTGTGTCTTAAAAATCTTACTATTGACTGTATACCAGAAGTTTTTAATCAGAGTGTCTCTTTGAACCTGGATGAATCTTCTTTGCTATTGGCTTTGCCTCTGCAGGAGGGATCAGGAAGGAGAAAGGAGTACTTCGTGTGGAAGTGATAGTTCTCAAATCTCTTGAAAGACATTTCTCCTCTGTATTTTTTTCAAAGATCACTTGATTCCTACTTGTGTGTTGTAAATTGTCAATCTGTGTGTACAATTTATGTTCAGGCATGCTTTTCCAGTAGTGCCTGCTCTTATTGTACAGTTCTTTATAAGCTCTTACGAGTTTTTCAGGCAAAAATACTGAGGTATCTTAGCCTATTTAAGAGAGTAACTAATAGAAAAGAGATGGATGCACAGTCCTGTTTACTGAATTGACAGCTGTGAGCCAGGAAGATAGAGAAAGTGATATTTTCATAGCCATATGGTGTTTGTGCAAAAATAACAGTATTCGGGGGGGGGGGGGGGGTTCACAGCATGCCAAGTGTATAAAATGGAAAGTGTTGTCCTAAACTGTTTTTGTGGCTTTCAGTCTTTTCTGATCCGTGGGAGTAGGGTTCTGTACTGTCTCCTTGTATTAGATTCTTGGCATTCTCTTTTGTAAAATATTTCCTGTTCATTTCCCATCTCTCGGCTGGCCAGATACTAGGAATTCAGCAGAAGAATCAGGTAGTAACCTTGGTTATGTGTTGCAGTTCTTGGTTATGTGCAAGAAGGTGGCTCTTGCCGTCCAGTGGAGACAGGCTGTTTGCAGCAGTGAGAACAGTGTGGTTTTCTTTTCAAAAAGGAATCCCCCATTTTGCTGCATAAGGTTTATGTTCTTCTGTCCTAGATTGTTGATTTGGAGTAGTTTAGTGTTTGGTGTGTGACAACTTCTACAGCTGTAAATTCTGTTGAGGAAATGAATACAGGTTCTAGCTGGGGCTGGAGAGTCATGTAATTACTGCACCAGCAAGCAGCTGATCTCTCCAGCTGCCTTTGTGAAGGTATATCGCAGTCACTTCTGAAGCTGTACTTCTGAAAGCTTGACATCTGCAGTGTCAAGGACACAGGTCTGACCTAGTGGTGAACTTCATTATCAAAAAATGTTTAAGCTGCACTGTGCTAGTTGATGTGAGAAAGCACTAAACCCACTCCTCTAAAAGTACTGCCTTTAGTAAAGTGAATGCTACCAGCTTGAAGATAAAGGGTCAGGAAGGTGAACTTAGTTGTTCAAGCTTAAAAGTGATTCCCCTTTGTATTGTCTGCTGTTACAGTTTTAATGCAGGACAAAGCATCATAAATGCTTGTATTGTACTGTGTCAAACTTTTATTTTAGCCTCTGGCTGAAAGGCAGTCTTCTATCTAACTCTTTCTGTGACAATGTATAAGGCACTTGGAAGGTAAAAAAGCTTCAGACTTGGTGAGCTTCCCATTGAAATTTTTATGATTTCATTGAAAC
Organism: Indicator indicator; assembly: GCF_027791375.1. Taxonomy (NCBI): domain Eukaryota; kingdom Metazoa; phylum Chordata; class Aves; order Piciformes; family Indicatoridae; genus Indicator; species Indicator indicator. The sequence continues at coordinate 2,813,983 of NC_072031.1, forward strand.
ACAACTTGGCACTGGCAAATTACATGTAAACAGTCAGTATGTCAAGTAAACTCCAGGTGACAGGACTAAGTGCCAGACTACTATCTTAGCTGTATATCTCTAATTCTGAGAGGAAAACAACTTTTTTAGCCATGTCCTCAAAATACCTGGAGTCTGAAACCTGGCATACTTCGAGTACTATTTTATTTTATTTTATTTTATTTTGGAATACATTCCTAGCCAGATCTGGGTCAGAAAATTGGCTGGGTATCAGCAAAGAGACCACGTAATCACTCTTTGAGCAATTTTTACCTGGCACTTGCTAAAGTACACTAGTAAAATCCACTTTAGCCTTAGCCTGTTGGGGATACATCAGCGTGCCCTTCCCCAGCCCAGCTTGGCAGGTGTGGGTGACTGCTGGGAGCCTCTGCACAAGGATGAGGGTACTGGGGTGCATCACTGAGATGTTGTCTTCCTGAGCAGAAAGCTGTTCCTCAGCTACAGGAGCAGAGTGCTGTGTGGAAGAAAGCTGCACGTGCTTCCTTTGGTTTATAGTCCATGAGTATTTTGTGCTGACTCTCCTGTGATACTTTCTGCTGAGTCAGCTGAGTGCTTTGGATTAAGGTTCCTGTGCCAAAGTCTGCTCTCCATTCCCCTCACAGTGCCACTTCCACAGTTGTCAGCCATGTTTCTGAGCATGGATCCTGGCATCAGGATCAGTGTTTCTTTCTCACGTTTCCTTTCATCCCTTCTGCCATCTGCATGTCACGAGCACCAGATTTTCTTTCCTGAAGCCTTTTAGCCTGCCTGGGCTATCAGCATGACACACTGTATTTCTGCTGGTCTTCCCACAGATCTTGTGTTTACTGCGTCTCAGATCTGTTTTAAGAACTCTTAGTCCTACCTGCCAGCTCTAAAACCAAATGCTTTTGACTAGAAGACCATTAGAGCTCCGTGGGAGGTATAGCAGAGCATACACTAGCCTGTCGGATAACAGACCAGCTCCTGGGGAAAGGGAGGCTGGAAGGGCAGACAAGGTGAACAGAAAGAAAAGGCAAGGAGAGGTGCTGTCCTGTCATCCTGGAGCATACAGCTGTGTGGGGGTCAGTTGGATGGCTGGAAACTGCTGTGATGTGTTTGTGGAGGTGAAAGAGTGTGGATTTCCTGCACAAGGTTTTCTTTCTGGATGGTTGTTGGGGGTTTTGTTGTTGGTTTGTTTTTTTTCAAGGTGTGTTTTTTTTCCTCCTCTTGTAACCTTGGTTTCATCAGTGGTTTCTCACAGAACAAAACAGTGGGTGTTGGGAGAAGACACAAATTGGTGATGATGTTTTCACGATGTCCTATTTTTAATGTTTGGCTCAATTTTAAAGTATCCATCTTCTATCTGCAAGCCTCATACCTGGCAAAGCACAAGGCAGGAAGCTCTTCAGGGAAATCTGTACCCTAGTGTTGAATGATCTCATGCTAACTTTCTTGTCTGTAATCTTGATATTAAATCACCCCTTCCTCTTCCTCCTTCCTACTCAGCAGATGAACAACCCTACAGATTTACTCACAAGAGATGCCACCTTTTGCCTTTCCAGCACTTTTCCTTTCTGAAGTAATGCAAGAATACAGTTTGTAGAAGCCATTGAGGAAAACTGGGAGAAAATGAGTTTGCAGGGGGAGGAAAGGATAATACCCTTCATTTGTATTTGTCTAGCATCAGGCTCAATCTTGATTGAAGATGTGAACATCACAAGAGTGTGCCACTTTTGCCTTCCTCTTACAGTGAAGGGTATGTAGTGTGCGAAAGTTCTTGGCAGCATCCCTGACAGTAAACACAACTGAAATTGGCTCATGGTTTAAATTGGTCTGGCAATAATACAAAAATATGAATAAATAACGTAAATCACATAAAAATTAAGTATCTGAATAAGCTTGGTGTAACTTATTAGCAGTCCTGTTTTTTCTCTGTATTATGTTTCCTCCACAACTCTCTGTCAGGCTTTCTTCATGTTAGCTACCAAATGATGGGAACCACCCATCTTGTTCTTCTCTGGCACCTCTCTTTCCACATCTGGCATCAATGACGCATTTTTTGCCGTGTGCTTGCTTGATACTAATGTTGTGATGTACCCCCAAAACAGTAGGATGCTGGGAGTAGAAAGTGGGGAGTAAATTTGTATTGAAGCATTTTAGCAGCCCACTGTATAAATCTGATGATATAAATGACTGCCTTAGTGGGAATTAGAGAATACAGCAGGTTAAAAACCTGGTTAGAAACCAAACAAATTGCTCTGGCATGACAGGACAGATTTCAGGCATAAGATGCTCCCTGGCAACAGGCCAGGGCATAATCCTACCACAGAGTGCTGCAGACAGGCCAGAGGCCACAACTTCTGGATCTGCACTGATTCCATCATTGCAGACGAAGCACACTCCTGAGCTTGCTGACAGCCAGGGTCCCCTGACAGCAGGCATGAGGGATGAGCTTTACCTCTACAGACCATGCTGCCATTCACCTCCGTGTTGTCTCATCCTGGCTCCATCAGAACACAAAGCGTGTTTTCTGTTCCACAGCTACTGCTGCAATGCAGCTTCCTGGAGAGGGAAATAGGATTACACAATCAAAAGCTCCTGGTGGAGGTAGGAAAGCAGAGGATGAGTTTGACTCAGAGGAACTCCACACTCCTTGTTTGCAGTGCAGTTTTCCCAGGTAATGGTAAACTCATAGAGGTGAAAATCTTCAGTTTATTCCATGCTTTGGGCAGTGAGTATTGTAAGGGACTGTTGTAACTGCTGTAACATAATGCTTTCCCTCAGATGTGCAAAAAGCAGCTGAAGATGAACATAGAAAATGCTAGCTTGTGTGTTAAGAGAGAGAGGAGGCAAATAGAGCCCATGACAAACAGTGCTAGGGGTTGGATTCACAATGCTGTGGGGCTTTTGGGAAGGAATTTGTGATCCCAGCAACATCTGTAACTATAGCTAATGAATCTTCATGTGCTTTTTGTCTTCCAATTACAAAATCCAAAATACTATTTCTTTTAGAAGTGCCTTTTAGCAGTAGCAGGAGAGCAGTGACAACTTGCTTAAATTCTCATCAGCAATTTGTATTTTTACCTTGGTCAAAAAGGCAATTGAAAAATACGTATTATGATGCAACCAGTAAGATTGCTGGTGTTAAACTATCTGTAAAAAATGGACCTATGATTGTGAATGAGTTTAAAGTTTGTTTCTTTGCTCTTTCTTGGTGTAGTGGGACTTTGCTTGGTCAAAAGGGTGAGGCTGATGATGAACATGAGTTCATGGGTAGATAATGTTTCAACAGTGAGTCAAGTGTGGTGTCCACTCTAGTTGGACCTCTTGTTCCTTTCTTCAGTTGTTTCCTTTTGCTGCTGTACCTTGTTTTCTCTGAACTGAAGTTGTGACCACACTGGATGCTGTGAAAGGTTTGGTGATTTTGCCAAACTGGGAATCTCTGGTATGATTGGGAGACTGAGCCATGCAGGTGACAGGAGAGCTAAATGAAAGTGGTGTTCTTCAGCAAAGAGAAGGGAGATGACTCCCCTTGCAAGCCCAGGATTTGTTGTATGACACCATACATCATTTCTGAATGCATCACTTGCGAAAAGAGTTGGGTTTTTTGTGGTTTTTTTTTTCTAAATATTATTTTTTTGTATTCTCTTGGCTCCAGAGTGATCTGATACATGGCAGGAAGTAGGTCATAGGTCTGGTTTTCTTGTTCTGAATGGAAAAGGGAGGAGAAAGAGACTTTCTGTTACATCTGGTCAAAATCCATATGCAACCTTGCATAACTGATTCTCTGCTCTGGCTGGTAAACAAGCTCCACAGGCTTGCAGCCACATTCTTCTTATCTGTTGCAAAACTTCAGCCTTTGATTCTGTCTTTCAGCTACTGTCAGTAGTTAACGGCAAAAAGGGAAAAGGGCCATCTTGAGCTAATATTGACACAGTGCTCCTAAAGGCTGACAAGGCAGTGTGGTACAGGAACTTCTGTGAAGAATTACCCTGTTAATGAGAAATCCTGCAACTGCATCCATTTGCTGAAACCCTGATTTTAGAAAGGAGAAGAAAAATTTGCTTGCCTTTTTCTATTCTTTTGTTCCTGAGCTGCTATGAAGTGCTCTCTTGGGACCTCTTGAGAAGGAGAGGTTAAGTCCTGCTGAAGGAAGATGGAGGACAGTGCTCTGAGGGGAAGTGCTCTGCTGTCCCATTGTGCTACTGCTGCTTCCTTTCATGAGCTATCCTTAGAAAGATAAATATTTCTCTTAACAGATCTTTGTTTAATAAAAATCTATTACAGTCTAATCTACAAAAATAAATAGCTGTTTAACCTAACTACTAGCTCTTTATTCCATACTGGCTCTATTCATCCTGGAGTAACTTGGAGGAGCTGTTTAAAATGACACCAACAAGAGATTTACCTTGATCTCCTTTTGAAAGGGCAGACATTCCTAGTGATTATTAGTGTCCTTCTGGCAATAGTGTAGCTACAGAGGCAGGTTGTCTGTCTGCCCCATGCCACTTGGCAGCTTATATTAAAGTACCTTTATTTTCCCTTATTACAGCATTTTTTTAGCACTTGACATAAGTGCAGTCTCCTGCCTGCCCTGCCACGCTGAGAGTAATGGTATTGCCAGCTGATTTCTTAATATTCATTGTTATAGCCTGTATTTGCAAAATACTTCTGTATAGCACCCACGGATGGGCCTTGTGGGATGTTTTCGGAGCTGCAGGACATGCAGTGGCTCACTTGGTGGTTGGAAATGATTAGAGCCAGCACAGAGCTGCTCTGAAACTGTTGGTGTGGGAGGTAAGGTATGCAACACTGACACTGGTTGGTGGTGGCATGGACACTGGCTTTGGGTACTTCTCACAAGGTTTCAAAGTATGCCTGAGATGTGGGTGCAAATAAGTATTTCAGAAAAGGTTATCTCCCAAGACCTTAAAAATTGGTCAGTTTCCATTCCTGCTCTTAGCTTGTCTGTAATTTTGGTCCAGTGGGTCTTCTGCTTTTCAAAATGGGAATAGAGGCTACCTTCTGTAATTCCAGGAGCAGCTGACCATACCCTAGGTTTGTGTCCCCACTTGGAATTGGTTCAGCATCCCTGAGCATCACAGTTGCATTAGTATTCCTTCAACAGGTCCTTGATTCCAGGTCCCTCTTCTCTGACCCTAGCAACTAATCTGGACTTGCCCAACTTGTACTAGAAACTTTCATAAAGGTTTGCTTGGTACCAGCAGCCTTCCCAAGACTCTCCCAACACTTCTTAACTACCTAAATATGATGCATATTCATGCAATGAATAGCTTGTGTGTACCAGACTGAAAAACCATCGCTTAGCCTCTCAGGTGGGTGTCAGTGTGAGAGTTGAGGGTGCAGTATAGATGTACATGGATGAGACTTGCCCAGTGAGTGGAGCCATTAGCACACTTGGAGAGATCTAAGTCACCTCCTCAAACTTGTGTCAAGGTATTTAGTACTTGGGTTAAATGTTCTAATGCAACAGCTTATAAGTATTTTTGTCACATAAGCAGTATATAAGATAAATCACCACAGCTTATGCAGTGGGGTTTTTTTCCCTAGTTGGTAATTTTCAGGGATTCTTCCCATTACCAGTTTTAATACCTTGCTTTTAATTCAGCAGAGTCCTTTAGCTCTGAATGAGCCAGAGTTTTGTGAATGGGCCCACACGAGAAATACTTATCTCACTGAATCAGATTGGCACTGGTTTCTTTGTCCATCTGGAGCCCAAAAATAATTTTCAAAACATACGAGGGAATGTAGCTACGGAGGCTATTGATTACCACTGTGTACGTATCTATGCTCTCTCAGGAGCTGTAATCCTGATTATTCACTAAGTATAGTAATAAATTGCTTATACAAAGCCCTGCCTTTCAGTCCAGTGGTTTGTATCTGGTGAGTGTAAATACCTGCAAGTTTTCTAAGTTTTTCCCCCTCTACCTTGTGGTGTGTCCCTGTGCTCTAACTGTCTTCCTGATTAGGATTATTGTACTTTCTGGGGTAGATTAGCTAGTTAGCAAGTTCAGTTTAGAGTCAGTTTGGTTTATTGTCTCACAACTAGTACAGGTCAGTTTAGATATGCAATTTACAATCCATGTACATAATTAATAACAGATTGTAAATAATAAAAAAGTGAGAGATCAGCTTCTGTCTTTAATTTGGATCAAGTCAGCAGTTCCTAATTTAGGAGTAGAATGTATCGTGTCTTATAAACCACTGCAGTCTGGACTTCTCTCTTGACAGCTGCTAGTACTCGCATGGGACCCCAGGCCACATTTTATGGCAACAGAGAAAAAAAATCAAACCAGGTTTAGCCAGGATTTGCTTCCCTGCTGGTGTTGGCAGGATTTTCCTTAGTACTTGCTCTGGCTGGTGATTAATTGTCCAGTCCACTTCATGTAAGAGAGCTCTGGAGAACAACGTGGTGACTTTAAACCGTGCACTCCTACAATGGCCATAAATCAGTTCTGTGGATGCTGGCATCACATCTCTTAGTGTCAGGATAATGTTAGAGTGGAGAGACACTGCAGAATGTTTGTTCTACCTGGATGACTTTCTGTCCCTCATCGTTCCTGTATTATCACAGTCATAACCACAACATTCCCACCTGAATCAATACTGCTGCTGTTACTGCACTGGGAGAAGGTGGAAGGAGGGAGTGTGCTGCTGCAATGGCAGGAGGAGCTGGAGTGGCTGAATTGCCAGCGACGTATAAGCACTGCGTCTTCCATCTTTGTCGCTTGCTTCTGATGTTGCCCTTCCTCTGTGCTTCTCAGACCCTTCCTTATCCACACTGTGCTTGTGCTGAACCAAGGCAGCACAAGTCTGGGGCTCACTCTGGTTGCCTGAGGACCAGGCTGCTTCCTTGTCTCCCTCCTTCAGCACATGGGAGCAGACGCTTGGGTCGCAGCCCCTCAGGCAGGCTTCAAACCCTGTGCATGGGAAGGATCCTGCCAGAACAGCACATCCCTGCTGCTGCCAATGGGAGACAGAGCCTGAAGCAGGTCCCACAGCCAGGATCTGCCCCCTGGCTCCCTGCTGCAGTGCAGCCCTGCCTGTTGTGGGGAGCAGAGCACCCTTTCTTCTGCTTGAGTCCTTTTAATGCCCTGATCACTGAAGTGGGTAAATCACCATCTCGCCTGTGATAATTACAGATTTCCTCTGTGATTTTTCACTCCTCTGTTGCCACAGCAACCGCACAGTGGCTCGGGCCAAAACGCTGTCACAAGCCTTTAAATCTGAAGAGGCTCAGCCTTTTCCTGCGCTCTGGCACATCTTCCTTTTTGCCCCCTGACACCATGGCAACCTGGCTGGGACACCTCTGTCTTGGTGATGGCACCCTGTGCTGGCTTGTCTTCAGCCTGAGGGGCTGTGGTCTCTGTGCGTCCCCACCTCTGTCCCACCCCCATCGCAGCAGTGCGCAGCAGGAGGTGGCACTGGGGCATGTGCTGCCTGTGCTGCCTATGCCTGGGCACCACCTGAAGGAACTGAACCCAACCAAGGTTATTTAATGATAGTTTGTGCCTGGGTGTCACCTCGGGGTATTTGCACACCAGAGTGAAATGCAGGGATTTAAGGACAAAAACTGTTTTTCAGCTTCCACAATTCATGAAAACTAGGAGGCCATTTCAGACATGAAGGCAGCCTGGCTCTTGCAGCTCAGGAACCAAGGAGGTGTTCAGGTGAGCTCTGGACTGAGGGGTTACACCCACATGCCAGAGGTACTGGAGTATCAACAGGCAGAGACAAATGATCTGTTTGAGGAGAGTTGGATATTGCTCTCCACTGGGTTTGGCTGAGCACAGCGTATAGCTTGCAGGAGCTGCTTTCATTAACCTTCATTAATTGGGGCATTCCCACCAGCTAAGCTGCAGGGTCGCAGCTCAGGGTTTCCTCTGGGTGATGCCTGTCCTCGCTGCCGGCAGTCGTGAGTGGCGGCTGCAGGGAGCCGACAGCAGTGGCATTTCTCCTCGCGAATGCAGCCAGCAGCAGCCGACTGTGAAGTGAAGGAGGGAGCAGTGATTGCAAGCAGCAAGCTGGCTGCCAGCAGTTGTCTTCCAGGTCCTGTAAGTGCCTCTGCCTTGTGCCTGCGTGCGGTAGGGGTTAGCTGTGCTTTCTGTTGGAGAGGAGAGTGTCTGTGTGTGTGTGCAGGTGTGTGATATGTTAAATTGTGCCTCTCGTGGATACATGTGGTTAGCTCTTCCCCGGTTTGTTTGCTGGACCCCTTGTAAAAGAAATCTCCTGTATGCATCTGCTTGTCTGTGTCCCCCTCTGAAATGGGGGTCACCTTGAGCAACCAGAACACTCACTCCCATTTAAGACATTCCCCTTGCTTTGGTGCAGGCTGCCTCCAAGTGAGCTATTTTATGACTTCAGGAGGCAGAAGAATAAATTATGCTTTTACACTGCATTTAATTTGTTGCTGTTTATCTATTTTCATGACCTCTGAGGAGGCAGTGGTAGGATGCTGAGGAATAAAATCTTACATGGAATATAACTGAATTTCCTAGGACAATGCTCCACTTTGAGTGTATTTTCCAATAGTTCAATATTTTTTCCAAAAATACAGAATGCTTGTGGGGCAACTAATCTGAAAAGCAATGCTGTGTCACAAGCTAAGCTATTTAACCCCTTGACTGCTGGACTGTTTTGGTGTAGGAAATATGTGGCATAGGAAACAGTCATGGTTTGTATGTGTTGCTGCATTTAAAATAATGGATTCAGAACATGTAGGCTTGAAGAGACGTTCTTATTCATACTTCTACTGGAAAAGTTCACTGAAATATCAAAGTGCAATCTTTTTTTCAGTGGGAATAATATTTTTTTTTTAATAGTTTAGCTGTGTTTGATTTTTACCTTTTTTTTTTTTTTTTGCCATCTATGTAGGTAATTTTAGCCATGGATCTGGAACGTGCCCAGCTTCTAACAGATGCTTTTTCAACCTCATATTTTTCTTTTCCTGAGACAACATATTTCCTTCAGTGGAAAAAGTGTTCACAGATCTTATCCCCCAGCTTAACTATTCCAGTAGTTCCTGAATCAAAAATGAGGTGCTCAAAAGTTTAGTGGGTCACCTGAATCCTAGTGTGCCATGATCACAACATTCCTACCTGTTCTTATTCATTGGATTATGGACCAGGAGTATTTTCTTGGAGAGAGGGAAAGCAGAGGCCAAGGCAGAAAGATTTCAAAGAGATGTATTCCTATCCAAACACCAAACCCTACTTAGAGGATGTCTGAGAAGGAAGGCCTGGACATCTGAGTATAATGACTCTTTTGACTGTAGGTGTGTTTTAGAACTTGATGGAAGAACTGAAGGTTTTCTCTTCTAGCTTTGCTGCTGTTTCAGCTCTGACCTGATTGTGGATCTCCTTAGGCAGGTAGGTGTTGCCATCTCCTGATGGATACCATACAGTACTTCCAACCTATAGACATGAGGTCTTTGTCTTGTGCTGCAGTTTTCAGGACGCACTGATTGAATGCCAGCTGAATGTGGAGTGAGATAAGGTAGCTGTACAAAAAGCCAGTTTATTAGAGAAGACCTACGCTGTCATGTGCACTGACAAGACTTGAAGGACAAAACCAGTCTTCCTGTTTCTGTACTTCTGAACAGTAGTGGGAGTGTCTGATCCTCTTGGTGTCAATAAATAAATAAGCAACCACAAATAACAGACACTTGAGCTTTACTTGTAACTATGACAACTGTGTCCTTGACAACTTAAGTACAACCACGGAGTTTCCAATTACATCCTGTTCTGCACTAAGCTGTTAGGGTTATTAGAGGTATCAACAGCAAAAGCAACTGTCAGCTTGTGAAGTGTGTTCTAGCAAAATCCGTTTTGGTGGTGGATAGACATTTCCATTTGCAGTTGGCTGTCACTTCTGTTGTCAGCATTGCTTGGTGGGGAATGCCTTTGTGAGCTGTGCTTTCCAAGGACAAACTCCCCATTCTTTGGCAGGAGCAACCTTTTGCATGGACTTTTTCAGCTGGTGCCTGTGAAAATACCACCAGAGAAGTGTTGAGATTCAGAGTGCCCAGAGCTCTCTTTCTGATCTGTGTGTTGTCCTGCAGACCTCCTCCACAGTCTCATCACTGTAGTGATCCTGCTATGTGGCCCTGATCTTGTGGGGTGTTTATAGCCACCTTTGCTTCTGAAGTACAAGGCTGTGGCCTTCGGTTGACCAAGCCAGGTGAGGAGCAGCTTTACAGTTTCTCTTTACTGTGCTGTCTCATGAAGATGGTGCTAGATGTTATTCTTGAAGCTGAGGGTTTCAGCTCTGTTTTGTACTGGGTTTCTACAGATGCTGGATGAAAAAAATCTAATGCCAGCCTTCTGTGAACACTAGAAACAAATTTTCTTGCAACTGCCTTGGAAGAGGATTTTCCTCTTCCCATGACAATTTGAGATAGCCTTAGTCTAGCTGTCACTAAAATTCTTAGTGTTACTCTTAACAGACATTTCTTGCAAATACTGTTACAAGCTAATTCAAAAATTTTTCAGAAGTCTACCTTTGAAAAAAAAAAACAACCTGTTGAAGTAAAAGTACTGATTGTACTTCATTGTGTGCACTCAGACTTTCATAGCTGCATGGTCTGTATTGAACTCTTAACTCTGCTTCTGGGACCCAATGAACTGCAGTTAAATACATCTGCATGCTGGCAGGATCCTTTATTTGTTGTTTACTACATTTAAGTGGTTAAAGCAGTAAGTCAGGATTTCTAATGTCACCCAGTGCTCCAACAACAGCACCTGGCTAAGTCATTCAGTGGTTTCCTGCTGTGATCTGTTGGATGTGGACATTCCCCATGCCCCAGAGTTGGGGGGGGTGTCTTAATGATTGTGGTGCATTTTCTGACAGTGAATGCTGTATTCCTTGAATCCTTTTATGTAGATACCATGATAACATTGGGTCTTCATCTTACCCATATGTAACATTTTGTTGTGAAGTTGTGAGGTTACTGCAGACTCTGGGATCTCCCTGAGCTGTTTTTAGCAGTAAAATACTTGAGCTGCATCACCTAAATCATGAAAAATGCTCGCTCGTGGACCACTGCAAACCAGGAGACTTCCCCCCACCCCTTAACAAATGGTCCTTGATTTTTTTATTTTTTTTTAAGATGAGGCCCTTCAATTCTGTTTTGTGGACCCCAGACACAGAACATTATCTGTCAGAAGTTGATGAAAATAATACAAAATTAACAACAAGGGATTTTCAGGAGTTTATAGGGTGCAGAATGTAGGACTGGTTAAGATTTCTCCTCCCTTCTCCCTTGTCATGCTGTTGCAGAGTGAGAGATGATAAGGCTTGTGCAGTGTGAGTGAGGCTGGAAAGCTTGTTCCTGCTGAGTTCAGGAGCTGCTGTCCCATCCAGGTCTGGTTTTAGCAGCCTTTTTATCTTTCCTCTCTTTCAGAACTGTTCATCTCATCTCTTACCTACCATATGGCAGTCACTGCTTATGTGGTGGGGTCTGTGACCCCCACTTCTTAGTGTTCATGTCCTGGCCCTGCTATCCAGGCACTTTACAACTTGCCTCTGCTTTATTCCAGCCTGACTCTCTTCCATAAAAGTTGTTTGAAGAGCTCTGATGTGCAGGTATGGGAACATTGCGGAGGTTAGAAAGGAGAAACAAACACTCGTGGGAGATAACACAAAAAAATGAACAACTAAAGCTTTATCATGTTGTGGGTATTTGTCACAGGAGCTGGAACTCACTGTCCTCTGAAGCCAAGGGAATTTACTTCTAATTCCAAAAGTAATTCAGCTTTGCACTGTTTTACCACTTCCAGCATGGCTACCTGAGTGCTGCTGGGCTTTCCGATGTTGTCCTTTTGTTGTAGTCCCAGGAACCATAGCTGACTTGAGCGTTCTATTTGCAGTTTCTTACACTGTTAAAAAACAGAAAATGCAGTGTCAAAACATGCTAAGCTGAGAGCTGAAGAGCGTTCTGACCTCTCTGAGAAATAATCACCTTCCAAACTCTCCATACCTGCCCAACTCCAGGATGCCAGGGCAGGCTGGAGGGTGAAGTGTGGCTTTGCTTTTGGGTGTGTTCTGGTGCTGCTGGTGGGTTCCCGATGGAGAGGGGAATTGACCACCCCATCTGTGGGATGCCTGAGCTTCAGTACCTTGGACTGCTGCCCCTGTGCCCACTGCAAACCTTGCACAGCTCACAAAGCAAATGGGCCTGGCACAGTTTTCCCATGTAGATGAATCCAAGCAAACAGGACTAAAAGATAGTTTGAAATGTGCTAAATTTCACAACAATTAAGATGTTGCGCAACAATGCCCTTGCTGCTGTGCATCGTGGAAAAGTCAAGTGAAGGAAAAGAGCAAAAAAAGAATGTTTTTCGTTTTAGCTTCCTGCTCTCCAAATACAATCTGTGAAGACTTATGGGGCAATTGCCCTGCAGCTTGTGCTGCTGTTTATAAACCACCTAATTGTTCCTGGCTAAATGGGTTTGAAGCAGCTGAGGGACACATGAATGTGCCCCCATGAATTTTAAATAGGCTTCTGTGTCTTTGGCAGGAGTTTGTGAGGAAGAGATGCAATTCTGCAGTGCTGAATTCTAGTGGTCTTGCAGTGTCTGTTTCACCTCTTACCTTTGCATCTATCCCCAGGATGTTTTCAGAGGCAGGCTTTTGCAGGCTGCAGTCTGAAGCAGGGACGTCAAGCTGCATTAGCTTCTCTGCTAGCAAGCCAGAACATTATATGAACTCCTAGTTTGTGTATTGCTGCTCTTGTATCTGGATCAAGGGTCCCTGAATGTTGGGGTAGCTCTAATTGTTGTATTTTATTTATTTTTCCAGGGTTTCCCCCTAAGAAACACGGTGTTGTTAGCTCACAGAAACAATGGGTCTTTATCTGTTCTCAGTAGGCTGCTGAGTGACTGTTGTCGTTGCTAGTAAGTAATTTTGCCTGTCAGAAATAATCACTCAGTACAGAATTTGAAGAGCTGCTATTAAAAAAAAAAAAAGGCACCCAATTTCACAATGTGCATTTAAAGAAATTCACATATTCTTCTGGTTTTTGTGCTCAATAAGCTGTACTGAGCTTCCTCTTCGAAAAGGATTTCTTACTCAAAGAATGTGACAGACTTAAACTGTGTTTGCCAGCACATATGTTTATGTAAAGCAAAACTACATACAGAAATACAAGCAAATATATTTGCAACTCTGCAAAATTCATGTCTTGAACATTCACTTCAGCATAGCTGGTTTTTGGACAGTCCTCTGTAAAGATGGCCCTCGGCTCAGAGTTACCATTAGAGGAAAAACATTGAGAGAAGGCTTTTATGAGTCTCTTTTTTTTCTGGAAAAGTCTCGTTTTGAGGTCTAAGGTAGCTAGCATTTAGTCACAAATCTAATCCACACATTGTCCTTCATATCCCCTTTGCAATCTGGTACCTGAAATTGGTGGATGTGTTTTGCCTAGTTGTAAAGAACTTGAAATCTTAGGCAGTTGCTGTGAAGCAGCAGAGGTGATGGAGCGTGGCTTTGCTGCGGTTTTGACGTGTGCCTGAGAGGTAATTTCTGCTGGAGTGCAAACTGTGCTGCTGCTTGCAGTGCTAGAACGAGCTAGGTCTGTGGGAATTGATCAAGAGGATTGTGGAGGCAAAATTCAGTTGGTTATGATGATAGCCAAATATCATGTTCTTAGGCAAATATACTAATCACATCAGCTGATCTGTTGTGAGAATGTGTGCATAATGGAGATGGAAGAGAAGTTGCTTTTAATTATATTCACATGTGCTATTACATGATTTATTCTGACTCTGGACTAGAAAATCCTAAAACATTTTATATAACAACTGTCAAGGAAAATTAGGGCTAAGCTACCTTATTTTTTAAACCTATTACAACTGGGTTTTTTCTACAAGTATTTCAGCAAGGCAATACCCTTTCCAAATATATATTCAAGCCTTTTACAAGAGGCTTTTGCTGGATCTTAACCATTGAAGGCTTCAGATAAACAATAAATAAGGGAAAGATAAAATAACATTCTGGGAGCAAAGACATAGGAGTGGTTTACCCAGAAAAGGAACAGTAGGTACTGCTGAAGGGAAACTGGACACTGGCAGGTGCAACAATGTAGTGTGAGTGGAAGGTATGGTTGACTTGTATGTGAACAGACATCTCATCCTTGTGGGGAAGGTAGGTGAGTCAGTAGAAGGCAACTGCAGGAGATGCCTGAAGGGGATTAGAAGGACCAAGTGAACCTGGGTGCGTTGTGATAGCCTTCTGTTATAGGTACATCTGCACAGCTCCACTTCTTACTCCATGCAAAGCTTTTAACTGAGTCCTGGAGACTTTTATTAAGTAATTCTTTGCAGAGCAAACTTCAGAAGGGAATTGTAGACTGCAGAAGTACAGACCAGATAAATAGCTCTAAGCAGAGGACATCAGTCAAGGTGGTTAATCATTGTGGGAGATGCAGGGCTGATTCACCCTTTAACAGCTGTTTTTTTTTTTTTTTTACCTCAGTGATAGTCTCACTCACTTATGCTCACATTTGGGGTTTTTGCTATAGTCAGGAGATTAAAGAACTTTGGTGCTGGGATATTTCTTTATGCATTGATTATGCAGAAATTAACACAACTAAAGAAAGAATCTGAGAAAGCAAAAGTGATGGATGGATTTAATTAACCTCATCTTAAAGATACTCTGTTCTGAAGAAAAAATGAACTAGTTCCCTCTACAGTTCTGACCCAAAACCTTAGGAAGCTAGTCTGTCTTTTTCTGGTATGCACACGAATGTTGTGCAGGTGTTTGCTCACCTTGGCAGATTTAAAAATCCCTTGGATTTTAAATTCAACTCAGAGCAAACTAAGTGAAACCAAGTATTATGTCCATTGTCTGGGAAGGCAGAGGGAGTTCTCTTTGTACCTCAGTATTAACAGGGCCATGAATTAACAGATCTCCCCAGGCAAGGAGTTCTGTGTTTTCTTTTGTTAATTTTGAAGAAGGTCAAGCGTGAAGGCAAGCAAAATGGTTATCTTGGCTAAAGAGCATACAAACGTGAGATTCCTGATTCCTATCGACTGTTTCCCTGCATCTAGTCCTCAGCATCTGTTCACATGTTTTATGGATAGCACAGAAGTGATGTAAGCAATAAGCTGTGATGTCTTTCTGCTGGAAGATCAGCTCCATTCTCAGAACGTATTTGTTAAATAGAACCTTTCCAGCACGGCTTTCATTTGGACTTCAAGCAAATAGTCCATTCCTATTGGATGATCTACACCCACTGAGAGGGGAGAGACATCCAGTGAGGGGGGAAAAAAGTCAGCTTAGTCATTGTACAGGCAGAGGAGGTCTCTACTGTCCTGTATAGCTCACAGGGTACCACTCTTCTGAGGTAAAGTTTGAATTTAACCTGTATGCTGGATAATAATTCAATGACCTGTTTTATCTAGTTATGACTTCCAACCAGGCTTCCTGCACAGGTGATCCAGAGCGAAAAATGAGTCATATTAGCATTCATGCTCCTTGACTTTACAAGGTCATTTATATTTAACTAGCTGAGACATTACAGAACAGCTAAGGTTGAAAGGAACCTCTAGAGGTCATCTGGTCTTGCCCTCTGCTCAAGGAGTGTCACCTAAAGCAGGCTTCTCAGGACAATGTCCAGTTGAGCTTTGAATATCTCCAAGCATGGTGACTACACACCCCCTCTGGGCAGCCTGACCTGGGTTTTACTGTGTTTAGGTGGAGCTTACTGTATTTGAGTTCCTGCCTAATGCTTCTTACCCAGTCACTTGACACCACTGAGAGGACCCTGGCTTGCTATTTACTCCTTGTAGTCAGGTATTAATACATGTTGATGGGATGCAACCTGAGCCTTCTTCAGGTTGAACAATCCCAGAAACTTTCGCAGTTTCTCTTGTTTAATTGGTAAAACCTGTTTTTTTGTTGTTTTTTTTTTGTTTTTTTTTTTTTTTTTTTTTTTTTTTTTTTTTTGTTTTGTTTTTTTTTTTTTTGTCCAGGGGATTGATTTTCTTTTATTTCCTAGTGCTTGTCCTGTTGTCTTTATATTAGATGAGGTTGGGTTTTTTTCTCATAAACCTGAGCCAAATTGAAGTAACAGCTTGGCTTGAGAGACTGGCTGGAAACAATTTGTAAAACTTCAATGTACTTCATGTAGATAAAGAAAGCAGAGAAGATGAGCAAGGGAAAATACATAAAATTATCTTTACCCCCTGGTCCTGCTTTGGCTGAGAGATCTGGGAGACACAGATTTAGCCTAGAAGTCATTTGCCTCAGCGAGGCCTAGCACCAGCCTTGTGTCTCAGTCCTGAGACTGCCCTGGATGTCAGCATCCAGAGAATCATAGAATGCCTTAGGTTGGAAGGGACCTCAGAAATCAGTTACTCCAACCTCCCTGCCATGGGCAGGGATGCCTCTCAACTAGCCTCAGCTGCTCAAGGCCTCATACAGCCTGGCCTTGAACACTGCCAGGGAGGAGGCATCCACAACCTCCCTAAGCAGCCTATTTCAGAGTCTTACCATCCTTGTACTGAAGAACTGTTTCCTAAGATTCAGTCTAAACCTACACTCCCTCAGCTTCAAACCATTCCCCTTTGTCCTATTGCTGGACACCCTTATGAAAAGTCCCTCTGCAGCCTTCCTGTAGGATCCCTTCCGGTAGTGGAAGGCAGCTCTAAGGTCCTGCCAGAATCTTACCTTCTCTAGGCTGAACACCCCCAGCTCCCTCAGCCTATCTTCATAGCAGAGGTGCTCCAGCCCTTGGATCATCTTTGTGGCTCTCCTCTGGACTCATTCCAGCAGCTCTGTATCCTTTTTGTGCTGGGGACAGCAGAACTGGATGCAGTATTTTAAGTGTGGTCTCACCAGAGCAGCGTAAGGGGGGCAGAATCACCTTACTTGCACTGCTGGTCACACTCCTCTTGATGCAGCCTAGGATACCATTTGCCTTCTAGGGTGTGTGAGGCAAATCACCGCAATCCATCAGGACTTGCTTTCAGCATCCTTGGATTGAAATTAGTGAAAGGTGAAATTGAAAGGAATGGCACAGTAATAGTGGCTGCAGCCATAGAGACATGAATAAGCGTTTGCTTTGCTTTTTTTTTTTTATTTTTCAGAACATCATCCAGAAAGAAATCTCTCAAGATTGAATCTTTTTGAGTAAAGAAAAGATAAAATGGCCTCAATGTTGCTTAGTCGACAGCTGACGTGTTGCCTGCAGCAGAACTCCAGACTACCTATCTTTGGTAAGTGGGTTTTTGTATATCCTTGTATTTGGTAAGCATTCACTTTATGCTAGTTTATCCAGAGTTGTTGAATGATGTTCTGCATCTGGGATACTGATAGTCCAGAAGTGGCCCTCAAAGGTGCTGTGCTTTTTGGGGTTTCATTCTGCAAACAAGAACTTGTTGAGTTAATAATTCGAACTGTAAACATGCTAACCAAAAGAAAGCCTTTGGAACTCTGCTCTTAATTTGTGCAGAGATGAAACAGTCATCCATCAGAATCAGCCTGCTACATGGTGTGACCCTGCCCATCTTCTCTTGTGAAGAGGTTTTGTGTGACTGCCGTGAAGAGGTGTCCCTCACTGGATGTGTGTTTCTGCCTGGAGATAACTCTAGTGCAAAAGAAAATCCTACCACACACCATTAAACTACCTTCTCCTAAGTGAAGGCAAGTTCTTGCTGGGCCCAACTTGTAGCACATGTATGTGCATATTAAACCTGAAGACTCTGTGAAATAGATATAAAAAGCCAATTTCTGTTGTTTTTTTGACAAAGCAGTGTAGAATCTAAGCTCTGGCATCCCTTTTGTGTGCTATTCTACTGATACAGTACAACTGAATGTTTTTTTCTGTGCCCACATAAATACCAATTTTTCCTCTCCAGCCCTTCTTCTGCAGTGCTACTGTGCTCCTGCCACTGGCAGGCAAACACAAAACCCTTCCATTTGCTCAGAAACTCAAATGTGATTGATTTCCTTTTGAATTACACACTTCGGGGAGCAGCTAACTGCATAAGGAACACAAAATCTGGTCTTGTAACTAGTGTTTCAGTGCAGGATGGCTTCTGTTTATGGGAGTGTCACACTTCTTGTCTGCTCTATGCAGGAGCAGTGATTGTTTGGTCAGCAGTGGACAATGGAAAGTGCTTGCACAGCCAGGCTTTTGGAGGCTCCTTTGAGCAAATCTCGTCTCAGCATCACTGAGTGCTCCCTGTCCCTCCCTCTGTGCTGCTTCCCAGTTGCAGAGGCAAATATTGTTGGGCAAAATGCTTGAGGTCAGTGGAGGGCAGATGCAGTCACTCTTCCTTTCTCACCATTGCAGTGAGGGGTTGTAGATCATCAATAAGAACGAACTCTGGGCTCTATTAAACCATCCTTGTGCTCAGGAAATGCGTAAGTGGGAAAGCCTGCAGAAATATTGAAGCAAAGATTAGAGGGCCTTGGCTGCAGGTTGGGTGATGACAGGTCTGTGGCCTTTGGGCAGAGTGTGGCTTTTTGGGACTGAATACTTTGTGTGTCCAGACATTAGAAAAAATGGAAGAAGAGGACCTCTCACCAGAAGGAACTATCCTGGCAGGTTTGTAACCTCCAACATTCATTCCTGGCTGACAGAATAAGTAGGAGGCTGTGATACCTGGAGCAAAAATCAGAGCTTCAGACCAATTTTTGTTTTGTGAGCCCCAGCTAAGGTTGCAGTGCTTTTAGTCTTCTGATGCTTTTAAGGAAGTGCCAAGGACAATGTCCAGGAGCTCTCAGCTCCAGAGTGCTCTCCTCCAAGGTATTTTTGTGCACTCAAGTTCAGAGCTTTACGGACTGAAAAAAGAGCCTTGTACTTTACTCCCACAAAAATCCTGTGGTGCCATTGGGTCTGCTGATTTTCTTTTTTTTTTTCTGTGGGTACTGAAATGACAGGGTTTGCCAAGGGGAGATGGAGGTGGAGAGGAGGAGAGAGTAGATTGCCTCTTGGTAGAAATCTGTGTGTCTGTGGGCTGTCACGTTTCAGTTGTGTTTGTGCATTAAGTGCAACAATCCTGTTCAGCTCCAATCTATGACAAATTTATTTACAGAAAGAGAGTTGGGGTTTTTATTCATCCTTGTTTATTTCTGATTTTTTTAAAGCAAGTGTGGGAGTTAGCATTGTGCTGGCCCTGAGCATGAAGTAAACTGGTTACTGACAAAAAAGGGGCATATGGAAGGGAAGTCTGCAAGTTTGCAATTGTAGCAAAGGATTACATTCACTGCCACTGTTGTAAAACACACAGGAACAAGAATAACTAAGCTTTATATTAATCAAAATACTTCTAGGAATGTTTTCTGTAGCTGTATGTGTGGGGCAGTTTTTCATTCTAATTAAGATGATTTCAAGCCCTCAGTCTTTTAAGGAACATGGGACAGGAGATAAGCATCTGGTTGGAGAATCGTTTTTCAGTTGACCATTGCTTGTAGTGTTCTCATTACTAGCACAGTGCTAGCCCATGGCAAGGTAAATAGAAAAGGAAAATGAAATTTATTGAAGTTGATCAAAATGCAAATGCTACATAAAATATGGGAAAGTAATATGCAACTTAAACCTTCCCCTAAATTGTGAAGCCTGCAAGCCTTAATCAGCTGTGGATCTACTTCCCTTTTGTACTTAATCTGCTTAATAGTTTGGCCTTGAATATAAAGTTCACAGAATATATCTGGTTGGAAGAGACCTCCAAGATCAGTCCAGCCTTCGACCCAGCACTGAATGGTCAACACTAAACCATGTCCCTAAGCATCAGGTCCACATACCAGTTGAACAGCCCCAGGGATGGTCATTCCACCACTGCCCTGGGCAGACCATTCCAATGTTTGATAACCCTTTCAGTGAAGAATTATTTCCTAGTGTCTACAGAATGTGAAGGGTGGCAGAAGGATAGCAGACTGAGCTGCTAGCTTAAGATCATCTTGAATCATCTTTGAATCTTGAACTGAACAGCATGCCCAGAGATCAGTCTTGTGCATTAAGATAGCACCAGTTAGTGTTAGTACATGCCCATGCCCTTCTTGGATGCTGACCTGTTCACAAAAGCCCTCAGCAGTGCAGCTTCTGCAGCCTCCCCAGTCTGCTGTATTGCTGAACTGACCTTACCTCTAAAGCTTTTTCTAGTATTTAACCTAAGTTGCAAAATAGGGAAAAAATATCCTTACTATTTGGCCTGCCCTCAAAGGACCTGGAAGCTGGAATGTTTTTTATTTTTCTTTATGGAAGCCTTTTATGCATTTGAAACCTATTACCTCCTTCTAGACCTCAGTTTCTTCTCAACAGATCTAAATACTGTTTCAGTCTCTCCTCACAGGTCTAGTTCTTCTCTTCCAGTGTCCCTGCACTTTTGTTGCAATTCCCTAAATGGTCTAACTCTGCTTCAGGCTGTACCTCGTCAGTCTCAGCTTGTTGCCTACCTCTCTGCATGGGTGTGCTGCAATAAAGCCTGAGAGATACTTCTAGTATCCCCATCACAGTTACCAGAAAGAGGTTGGAAAGCCATGAGAAAAATTTTACTTTCACTCCTATTTTTGTTTCCAGTATTA
This sequence comes from Indicator indicator, assembly GCF_027791375.1. Lineage (NCBI taxonomy): Eukaryota > Metazoa > Chordata > Aves > Piciformes > Indicatoridae > Indicator > Indicator indicator. Next base: position 2,834,533 of record NC_072031.1, read on the forward strand.
ACCCTTTCTAAGACTTTTTTTTTTTTTTTTAATCTGTTTGTACATTAGGAGCTTCCCTAGGAAGTCAAAGAAAACAATGTGGATATGGGTAAGGGATGTGTGGGAGAAGTAAGGATGAGTTTCCTTCTCTGGATTGAGGAGAACATGGACTTGAGATCAGCTTCAATGATGCCCTGGGAACTGATCATTGAGTTTGGAGTGCAGCCTCTCCCACTTTACTGTTCTGTCTGATCAAATGTTCCCACAAAAAAGCTGAGTATATAAAAATGTTCATATAAAATCCTGTTGTCAGGAGAAGGCTCTGCTATAAGGCTAAGTTAGGACTTCAGTTCTCAGTTTCTTGAGTGAATGTAAGGCCTTTGATGTTCCTATCTAGTTTTCTTGTTCTTTCTGTGCCACAAAAGGTGGCTGTGGCAATGCTGGCTGTTTTCACACCTGGGCATTCCTTGTGACTGTTCATCTCCAGAGCTGTCCTGATGATGTCTCTTAGTTTTTACTCTTGTCTGAAATGAAGAAGGATATCATGACTGATTCAGGTCAGAGGACTTACAAGAAAACCAGAAGCTGGATGTTCCATGGCTCTGCCCACGCTGTGCTGGAGAGGGGAAAGTGTTCATGTTCTTTCTTATAGGAGCTTCCTCTTCTGTATAGCTTGTTTGGTATTGTTTTCTTTGTCTTTTGGAGAATCCTCTTCCAATAAAATCTCCAGTGTGTATGTGGGAGTACTGAAACAATCTCATGTGGAAGAGCTTTCTGATCTTGCAGCATAAGCAGTCTGTAAATAGCACTCTCATTTTTCACAATATTATGCAAGAGTGATGTTCATTTTCCAAATATCTCTAGCTAGCCTGGCCTTTTGCCATTCCATTTCAAGATCTGTTAGTAACAGATTCTACTTGCAACACCTAAAAGCGGACTTGGGGGAAATCACAGTCCTCCTACTTTTGGCTGTCAGGGCCTCCACACTCTAAAAATTCTGTCTGGAAGGTGGTTTGATAGACACCATGGAGCAGGAGTTAAAGGCATTCAAGGGAAATTGCCTTTCTGGTGCTGTGGCAGGTGTGAAACGACTCCCTGGGGACTGGAGGGCTTTCACTTTACGCCCTTGCACAGCAAAACTCTTATGTTTCAGAGACCTACTATGCCAGCATTTATTTTCACTTACCTTCTTTTTCTTTTTTCTTGGGGAGTGGCTTCTCTTGATGGCCCTGATGTAATTTTAGTGCCTCCACTGGCATTTCTCCCAGGTAACAACCAGTTCTCATGCACTCAGGAACTGTGTTCATATGAGTGTTACTTGTGGTCAGGCATCTCAGAGGCTTAAGCACGTTCTTTCTAGCCCTGTCTTGGACCTGGGTCTTGTTAGCAGAGGTCACTACACAGCACAGAGGCCTGGTAACAGTAGCACTCAGTGTCTACCACCACTACAAAACATTAGAAGGGTAGACTTACATGGATTGTGTTGCTGTAGCAATGTGGGACTTTGTTCAGAACTGCTGAGGGAAACACTGGTGAGTGATGAGGGCAGCATGAAGAAGAGAGGTTGGAAAATGAGCTTTTCTGTGTGCTCACAAATTCTGACATCCTGCTGGCTGAAGAGGAAAGATTTGATCATTTGCTGATGTTGCTCATTTAGAATGATAGGTGTTGCATGGAGCTTTGAGAAGCCCACAAGAAAAGCAGAATTTAACTCATCATACCCACCCTCTTTAAACGGGATGGGTAGAAAACTCTCTACAAATTATTCAGCTGATGTGCTCTCTGATAATTAAGTTCATTAATATGTTTGGTTTTTCACTTTGCCCTGATATGAAGAGACAGCTCTGTTTATCAGGGAGAAGAGGCTCCTGTTCTTGGTCATATTAGCTAAATGTAATTTTGGAGCTTTCTTAATGCTGCTTCAGAGATGGACACTCTGCTGTAGCCCATTAGTTCAGCACACTTTGAAGATGAGTTGAGGTCATGTTATTTGGTCCTGTTCTAAAGACAATACAACACAAGAAACCCTTTTTTCTATTGCAGTTTGGTCACAGACCTCAACAGAAAGTCAGTGGATTGATTTGGTTCGTGGCCCAAGAGCATGACTCTAAACATCTAGGTACTGATTTACACGCAAGTTAGAGTGCAATATGAATTGAAGAATATTAACAGACATTTTTTATTTATTATAAGAAACAACCAACCAACAACCACCCAAGCCCAAGGATTTGTTGGAGAGTTTCATTGGGTCTCAGTTGACCTCTGTGGCATTTTCTGTGTTCTAGACCTTTTATTCCATAGGAATAAAATAGGAAATGCACTATTAGGGTTTTTTTGTTACATAGGGAATGCTGTTAGTTCACTGAAGAACCTGCCACTAGGGATTCCTAATTCTTGAAAATACCTTGCTTGGATATAGTAAGAATCTCAGTTTTTATCTGTCCCATCTCTGCTGTCTTTTGGAGAGGCACAGTGCAGTTTTCAGAACCGAGACCTGACATGCAAATGTCTAAACTCCTAAGCACCAAATTGATGTAGCCTGAGTTATGGGGTGACTTCAGGGTATCTTTTGCACGGTAAGTTGATATTAAAGAAGTCAAATTGGAATAATTTGGGTGAGGTTGTAAAGTACATTGAGTACCTTTAGGATGGAAATGCCATCTGAGCAGAGCACACTGCACTTTACTGGGGGATGAAACACTGCAGGGACTGATCTGATTTACTTGCATCATTAGGAGAATGCCACACTGATACCTGGGGTAGGGGGAAGCAAGAGAGACACAGCATGACCTCTGGGCTGAAATCCTCCTCAAGGCAAAACAAAGCAGGTATTGATGTGGCCAAACACCATGGGGTGTCCAAGTGCTTGGAAAAGCCTTTGCAGGAGAGTGAGCGGCCTCCGGAACTGTGCTCTGTGTGCAGGGCCTTGGGCGCCTGGAAGCAAGAAGTAGCACTCATGTCCTGGGGTTATTTGGGGTCCAGAGGACAAAGTGTTGCAGAGTATGCAGAGTGAGGGGTGCCAAAAAGCTGGTAAGTCTTCATGCAGGGGGTGGCCGGACCAACTTTCACCATGGGAGAGCAGCTGAGGCTGTGCAGCCAGGGCAGTCTGTGAGCCTGGAATGGAATGGGCTGTCTGAATGGCAGCAGTGCTGTGGTACTGCCTCTCTGTTCCTCCAGCCTGGCACTATTAATCTGAACAGGAGTGCTCAGCTAGTGAAAACTGCTGGGCTTCCTTTCGGCTCCTCTTCACGAGCACTCAGACAGGTCCCTGAGCACCGAGGTAGCATTAGGCTGCAAAAGGCTTCATCCAGTTTGTTTTCTTGCTGTTAAGATACTCCTAGAGGAGGAGAGCTCACTGTATGTGAGTGCCAGTGACTTGCACAACCTGTGTGTGCACAGACTGAGCTCTTTGCAGGAACTGGCCGTTTAGCCTGTCATTAACATTGCTGATAAGAGCCCAAATTTCCTTGAAAAGTAGAGGCAGAATTCAAAGGAGGGAAGCAGGGGAGCCGTGTTTTTGTATTCTTAAAATTTAGGTGGTTTCATTTACTGTTAACCAACCCTGTGAACAAGTATGCATACCTGATGAGTAGTCAAGTGGGCTATTTGGAATAAAGCTGTTGACCTTGCTAGCAATTGTGTGAGTTCGTGTCAATCATGGGATTCATCCTAGGGTGCTTGAAAGAGCTGGCAGATGAGCTGGCCAAGCCTCTCTCCATCATTTTCCACCAGTCCTGGCTCACTGGAGAGGTCCCAGAAGACTGGAAACTGGCCAATGTGACGCCCATCCACAAGAAGGGACGAACAGAAGAACCTGGGAACTACAGCCCTGTCAGCCTGACCTCAGTGCCAGGGAAAATCATGGAGCAGATTGTCTTGGGGGCAATCACTGCGCACCTGAAGGATAGCCAAGGAATCAGGCCCAGCCAACATGGATTTAGGAAGGGCAGGTCCTGCCTCACCAACCTGATCTCCTTCTATGATCAGGTGACCAGCCTGGTGGACATAGGAAAGGCTGTGGATGTAGTCTACCTGGACTTCAGCAAGGCCTTTGACACCGTGCCCCACAGCAAACTCTTGGCCAAACTGGCAGCCTGTGGCTTGGACAGCAGCACTCTGTGCTGGGTTAGGAACTGGCTGGAGGGCAGAGCCCAGAGTGTGGTGGTGAATGGTGCCACATCCAGCTGGCAGCCTGTCACTAGTGGTGTCCCCCAGGGATCAGTGCTGGGCCCCATCCTGTTCAATATCTTTATTGATGATCTGGATGAGGGGATTGAGTCCATCATCAGTAAATTTGCAGATGACACCAAGCTGGGAGCAGATGTTGATCTGTTAGAAGGTAGAAGGGCTCTGCAGAGGGACCTTGACAGGCTGGACAGATGGGCAGAGTCCAACATGATGGCATTCAACAAATCCAAGTGCCGGGTGCTCCACTTTGGCCACAACAACCCCATGCAGAGCTACAGGCTGGGGTCAGAGTGGCTGGAGAGCAGCCAGGTGGAAAGGGACCTGGGGGTACTGGTTGACAGGCACCTGAACATGAGCCAGCAGTGTGCCCAGGAGGCCAAGAGAGCCAATGGCATCCTGGCCTGCATCAGGAATAGTGTGGCCAGCAGGAGCAGGGAGGTCATTGTACCCCTGTACACAGCACTGGCTAGGCCACACCTTGAGTACTGTGTCCAGTTCTGGGCCCCTCAGTTTAGGAAAGATGTTGAATTGCTGGAGCATGTCCAGAGAAGGGCAATGAGGCTGGGGAGAGGCCTTGAGCACAAGCCCTATGAGGAGAGGCTGAGGGAGCTGGGACTGTTGAGCCTGGAGAAGAGGAGGCTCAGGGGAGACCTCATTGCTGTCTACAACTACCTGAAGGGAGGTTGTAGCCAGGAGGGGGTTGGTCTCTTCTCCCAGGCAACCAGCAGCAGAACAAGAGGACACAGTCTCAAGCTGTGCCAGGGGAGGTTTAGGCTGGAGGTGAGGAGAAAGTTCTTCACAGAGAGAGTGGTTGGCCATTGGAATGTGCTGCCCAGGGGGGTGGTGGAGTCACCATCCCTGGAGGTGTTCAAGAGGGGAATGGACGTGGCACTTGGTGCCATGGTTTAGATAGTCATGAGGTTTAGGGTGACAGGTTGGACTCGATGATCTTTGAGGTCTCTTCCAGCCTTCTTGATTCTATGATTCTATGATTCTATGATTTGTGTTATAGTCTCAAAGGGAGAAGAGCTTCATACAAGAAATTTGAGGCTTAAGTCCACTTTGGTTTTTGCTTTTGCCATCAAAGTCTTTGTTAGGATGTGGTGATTTGGGGGTTTGAGAGGTTTATGCTAGCCTATATTCTTCATCCTTAAGGGAAAGAAAGACACCCTACTTTTCAAAATCCTTTAATCTGGTCACACAGGGCATTTTCATTTTATTTATGGCAGACAGTTCCTTCAGATTCAAACCATAGGTTTTGCCTGAGCTAGGAGGTGGAACAACTCTTTGACAAGTGTAAGGATGGATAAATCACAGCAGCCATTGTACTGGTGTTAATGAAATGAGAGAGACAACTCTGGGCTCCTCCAAAAAAGTATATAAAAATTAAATTTGTGTTGGTGAATCAGCCTGGAAATCACTTGCCTGTAGAGGCTGATGACATGTAGCATGAGTTTACAAAGCAGGGGTTTTGGTCTTTGCTTGTTACACAGCCTGGCTGATGGAAGCAACCTCTTCTTGAACTGTGGTGTTAAACAAGATAGGACAACAGTAAAACATTCCCCCAATGAATTCCCAGTTGCACAGCTCTGTAAATGTGTGTGTTTTCTTTGGGGAGACTGTGCCCTTGGCAATATCCACTACAGAACTTCTTGAGAGAAATAATTAAATTCATGTTTAATTTAGAATCCTTGTCTGTTTAAAATATTTCATAGATTGTCCCTTAGGGCAGTGGAAAACTTCACCCACACCTCTTAGGCAATAACTGGGAAATCTTTGACCACTGGACTCAGTTTTATAGGCTGGCAATTGGGCATCTCACATGTTTGCAAGGGTGGCTTAGTTGCTGACAGCAGAGGGAATCTTTAATCACTGTCCACACGAATGTATTGTAATGGGAAATGTGTTAGACTGAGGCAGGCAGAGTGCCTGCAGCTGCTGCTCTGGGTGGGAGCACCTGAGAGAGGAATGGAGGGGACAGGGTCTCTGGCAGCAGAGCACCAGGCAGGACTGAGGAGGAAGAGGGTGAGGAGGACCTTGTGTGGGGGTTATAGTTCACCCACACTTGATTCACAGCCATGTCAAATGATTCCAAGTATGCTGCTGGGCTTCCATTTTGTTCCCTTTACTGCTGCCTACCAAAATGCCCTGGATATTCTCTATGTCTCTTGGTACTTTGCCCTTTATCATACCAAGAAGCACTAGAGCCAGGGCTGGGCAGATGACAGGGGAAAGGAAATGTTTGCTGCTGGTTTGCTGTGATCTCCACCAAGCAAAGTGAGGATCCACAGAAGCGCTAGTTTGGGCTCTTGCCTCCTTTTAAAACTTCCTAGTGTGCCTACTAAATCTGCAGCTTTATTGGCTATGAGTTGTGTAGCTTTTGATCTTTCATGTGCAGTGGCTTTTTTTCCCAGCAGAGCAGTTGTCATGCAGTCTCCAATTTACATGAACACCAAACAGAATGACACAAAACCGAAGTGGCGTTGCTCTAACAAAAGCTATTAATAGCTTTGCAGAGAGGCAGTGACGCATCTCAGATGAAGGGACTTGGAATTAAAGCTGAGGAAAATAATCATCTTTGCAGACTAAGTGTTCCCAAAATGAACAGTGAATTGAAGTGCTCAGAGATGCTTTCAGTGGGCTGTGATTTTTCAGATAAAGTTTCTTAAAATCAGGCTTGCTCGGGACATCTCAACTTGGGCTGACACAGGCTGAAGCAAATGTTGGAAATTAGTCACTGTTGGAAATTTTGGCCAAATGACTGTGTTCAGAACATTGCTGAGCAGTGTCAGAGCACACCTTCTGTCTGCCTTCATTTGCTTTAGTTGACAGCTTCTTTAGGGTGTTTCTGAAACAAAGCTCTGGCAGTGGGAGATGGTCATGGATGAAGCACAGGGGGGGCTGCTGCTGCCTGGGGATCCCAGCAGCACTCTGAGCTGAGTTTGGCTTTCGCTGGCAAGGAGGAGTGCAAAGAATCTTCATTTGGGGCTATCCAAATTGCACCAACTTTAAAGTGCCTAGGACAGACTAAATAAGTTATGCTCTCATGTTTTGGATGTTGATCTGGTCAAAGCAGAACGTGTCAAAGTTAAGCATATTGTGTCCAGTTCTGATGGCCCCTTCATAAGGCCACAGAGCTGCTGGATTGAGTCCAGTGGAGGCTCACAAAGATGATCCAAGGGCTGAAGCACCTCTGCTCTGAGGATAGGCTGAGGGAGTTGGGGTTGTTCAGCCTAGAGAAGACTCCAGGGGGACCTTGCAGCTGCCTTCCAATACCTGAAGGGATCCTACAGGAGGGCTGCAGAGGAACTTTTTGTAAGGGTGTCTAGCAACTGGACAAGGAGGAATAGTCTGAAGCTGAGGGAAAGTAGGGTTAAACTGGATCTTAGGAAGAAGTTCTTCAGTATGAGAGTGGTGGGACTCTGGAATAGGCAGCCCAGGGAGGCTGTGGGTGCCCCCTCCCTGTGGGTGTTCGAGGCCAGGTTGGATGAGGCCCTGAGCAGCCCAGTCTAGTTGAGAGGTGTCCCTGCCCATAACAGGGAGGTTGGAGTAGATGATTTCTAAGATCCCTTCCAACTTAGGCCATTCTATGATATTCTACAGGGTGGAAACTTGGCAGGTGCTCCATGACAAAATGTAATTGCTAAGAACTTTAGTTTAGTTCAACACTAACCAGTGTACAGAGCAAGCTCATAGTCTCCTTGGTAGAGCTCTTGAGTCTGTACTTCCTTTGCTGCAAACGTGCAATTGCCATATTATCCTGGAATCCCCTTCATGACCTATGCATGCTTGGAGTATGGACTTAACCAAAACTGCCTCTGCCCTATGATCTATGCCTGTCTTTTGAAACAGTTACTTCAGAAAGGGAAGCAGACCCTGTGATTGATGAAGCACAAGAAGAATTTGTCCCTTGGTTTCATTAAGATGTCAAATTCATTATGATCCCCCAGTTACACACACGGATAAAGAACAGCAAAGCAGGATCAGAGGGAAAATTGTCACTACTTTAGACTTGGATTTCTGAGCTGCACTGCAAGGTGCTGGATAATTTAAAGACAGCCACTTACCTTTCTGAGACAGTTCTTTCCCAAGCAGTGTTCTTTGAGCTACTGCAGAACATAACAGTGTTTTTTACCTGTGAACTCCATCAGGCTTTTCAGTTGTTACTGGTAGCCAACAAAACCATTTCTCTGTAGGAGAGGGGAATTTACAGCAGACAATGCTAAAGGCATAATGGAGAGACCCAGAAACAGAGATGGGAACAGATGTGCTCTTAGTCCTCCTGTCCTTTACAGCAGGATTTGCCTCTGTTTCTCTAGGGCTGTCATTTCACTTGATGTTCATTTTTCAAAAGCCACTTCATTGGTATTGGTTTTATTTTAACACTTGTCAAAGGTGAGATATTTAGCTTACTTCAGAGAGTACAATGTGATTGGTGTCATCTGCCAGGTGTTGTCAGGTAAGGTGTGGATATTGTTCTTAGAGGAGAGCACAGAAAATACAGTGTATACTCAGATTTTCACTGTTTCTTACAGGATGCAGGTATATCAGTCAAGCTGCAGCTAAAATTGATGTGGATTTTGATTATGATGGACCTCTAATGAAGACAGAAGTTCCTGGACCACGATCTAGAGTAAGTTCCCAAAGGCTAGTAACTTATATTCTATTTTTGTTTAGCTATGTTTAACATGCTAGAAAACAGATTGCATTCCAATCTTACATTTATATAAATAAACATCACACTATCATTTCACAAGAGTCTGTGCCCACTTTTACCAAGACTCTGAGAATGAAAAGCTCAGGAATGACATGCCCCTCTCAGAGAGAGAGCTGAATCTCAGCTGCCAATTTCTCCTATGAAATAATTGAAAGCAAAAGAGCATCAGTTTGATGAAACATCCCATCAAGGCTTGGTTGCTTGCGCTCCTGCTGAAACAGAACCTCACTTGGCTTTTCGTGATGTGAAATAATGTTTTGGTGTTTTCCTCTGGCAGAGTCAGCATTGCTGGGTGTATCGAGTTCTGTTTTGTTTTTAAAGGAGCTGTCTTGCTAGGAGCACCATGCCAAAGTCCCTTCTGGCTGTCTCTGGCTTTGCTCTTGTTTTCTCAGTTCAGTTGATCAATACAGAAGAGGCAGCTTTCTCTTTTTGGAGCTATACAACAAAATTGTGTTTGCAGCCCACGTAGCTCTGCATGCCACAGTTACTAGTTGTGACTACAGTATTTGCAAGATGCACTATGAAAGTTGATGTGGCAAGCAGAGTGGCCTGGTGAGCACACAGGACTGCAAGTTTTGCATGTGATTTCTCTGTTCATACAAAAGAAACATGCGTTCTTCAGCTTCTGGTAATCACATACCTGAGACTCTTTGGTGTTTGCTTTTCTACAGGAATTAATGAAGCAGCTGAATGGCATGCAGGTAATTTGTCAACTTTTCTGAGTTTGGGGGGTGTTAGCATTGAGATTGCAGAACTTGTGTTCAGATCCCATTTTGTATGCTTAATTCCATATTAAAAAAGAAATGACTCTGGGTTTCCATGCTGAGCATATTGTGTACACTTCATCTGTGCATTTCAATCAAATCTTCTATAGCATATTTTGCATACTGCAGAATTATTTTGCTAGGATCAGTGATTTCTCTTTTGGGTTTTGATGAAATGGCCATTGAACACACAGGTATATTTGAGCTATGTCAACCTCAGTGCATGTTGCCTTCCCAAGATGAGCAATTCCTCAAAGTCTGTGCTTCATCCCTGTAGAAAAAAAGTGCATCCTATCCCTTTTAACACTCCCTCTACAGCTAATTCCCTTGCAATGACTATAATGTGTCTTTGTATCCTGTCATTAGTTACTTTGGTCAGGTTAGTGGCACCTTCTCTCCATGCTGCTCCTTCGCAAAGCATTGATTGTTTGTTTTTTCCTTTCAAGAACGCAGAGGCTGTGCACTTCTTTTGCAACTACGAAGAGAGCCGAGGGAACTACCTGGTAGATGTCGATGGCAATCGCATGCTGGATCTCTACTCTCAGATTTCATCCGTCCCAATAGGTAGGAGACAGCTGTACCAAAACTTTACACTTTGTCCTCCAGCTGTTTTCTTATCTTAGTCACTACAAGAGAAGTTGGTTGATTAACTAAAAAAGCCAGAGCTGACATAATGTGTGCCTTGTTGTGATCAGGGTGCACTTCCTACTGGTGGTTTTGACTGGCTGAAGAAACTACAACTTCAGTAGGTACAGCTGACTTGAGTACATAGTGGTTCCTGGAAGGAGCTCTGGGATTAATCTTAATTTGAATATGCAAGTTCTGCAGTTGAGGTTGTCTTTGTTTGCTTGGATTTGTGTACTTTGTGATTCTGTAACAGTGTTACAGGTTTAAACATTAACAAACCTAACTTAAACATTTTAACATTAAATGATGTGCTTTAGTTAACATTTCAACCTCTAAAAAACTGAAAAAGGGAGTTGGCCATTTGGATGAATCAAGACCAAACAAGAGCTGTGGTGCTGTGTGAAACCAAAGGTGGCAGGTCAGTTGGGCTGAGTGACCAAGCAATGTGCTTTTCAAGGGCTTGGGAAAGTCAGCTGGTTTTTTTGTTTGTTTGTTCTTTTTTTTTCAATAGGTGATCAGTTTGTTTGTTCCTCTAAGTTGCTTAAAAATACCTTTCTGCAGAAGCCTAAAGTGCTGGGGTGATTTCAAAGGTAGATGTTGTGCTATGTATAGAAACAGTGATAGCTCAAAATCACCCCTGCAGGCCTCCTTTATTGGGAAACAATTTAGTGAGGTTCAGCTTGCTATTAAATTTTTTGTCATCCAAGACCTTGTGACTGCAGTGGGGTTTCAGTTATCCCAGTCTTCTTTGCAGGCAGTTAATGTTTGTGCTCTCATGCAGAACCTCAGTAAATGTGTAATCATTCCAGATGTCTTCATTGTTTGTAGCTTGTAGAATCATAGAATTGCTAGGGTTGGAAGAGACCTCAAGCATCATCTAGTTCCAACTCCCCTGCCATGGGCAGGGACACCTCACACTAGACCAGGTTGCTTAGAGCCACAGAGCTTATTTTCATCAACACAATTTCTGGATGTTCTTTTATCTTTGAGAGGCTGCACTGCTGATGTGGAGACAGGGGCATGATGCTTGGGTGCCAGTGTGGAGACAGGGGCATGATGCTTGTGTGCCAGTGTGAAGACAGGGGCATGATGCTTGGGTGCCAGTGTGGGGATAGGGGCATGATGCTTGTGTGCCAGTGTGAAGACAGGGGCATGATGCTTGGGTGCCAGTGTGGGGATAGGGGCATGATGCTTGTGTGCCAGTGTGGAGACAGGGGCATGATGCTTGTGTGCCAGTGTGAAGACAGGGGCATGATGCTTGGGTGCCAGTGGGGAGATAGGGGCATGATGCTTGTATGCCAGTGTGGAGACAGGGGCATGATGCTTGTGTGCCAGTGTGAAGACAGGGGCATGATGCTTGGGTGCCAGTGTGGGGATAGGGGCATGATGCTTGGGTGCCAGTGTGGAGACAGGGGCATGATGCTTGGGTGCCAGTGTGGGGATAGGGGCATGATGCTTGTGTGCCAGTGTGAAGACAGGGGCATGATGCTTGGGTGCCAGTGTGGGGATAGGGGCATGATGCTTGTGTGCCAGTGTGGAGACAGGGGCATGATGCTTGTGTGCCAGTGTGAAGACAGGGGCATGATGCTTGTGTGCCAGTGTGGGGATAGGGGCATGATGCTTGTGTGCCAGTGTGGAGACAGGGGCATGATGCTTGTGTGCCAGTGTGAAGACAGGGGCATGATGCTTGGGTGCCAGTGTGGGGATAGGGGCATGATGCTTGTGTGCCAGTGTGAAGACAAGGGCATGATGCTTGGGTGCCAGTGTGAAGACAGGGGCATGATGCTTGTGTGCCAGTGTGGGGATAGGGGCATGATGCTTGTGTGCCAGTGTGGAGACAGGGGCATGATGCTTGGGTGCCAGTGTGGGGATAGGGGCATGATGCTTGTGTGCCAGTGTGAAGACAGGGGCATGATGCTTGGGTGCCAGTGTGGGGATAGGGGCATGATGCTTGTGTGCCAGTGTGAAGACAGGGGCATGATGCTTGGGTGCCAGTGTGGAGACAGGGGCATGATGCTTGGGTGCCAGTGTGAAGACAGGGGCATGATGCTTGTGTGCCAGTGTGAAGACAGGGGCGTGATGCTTGTGTGCCAGTGTGGAGACAGGGGCATGATGCTTGGGTGCCAGTGTGAAGACAGGGGCATGATGCTTGTGTGCCAGTGTGAAGACAGGGGCGTGATGCTTGTGTGCCAGTGTGGGGATAGGGGCGTGATGCTTGTGTGCCAGTGTGAAGACAGGGGCATGATGCTTGTGTGCCAGTGTGGAGACAGGGGCATGATGCTTGGGTGCCAGTGTGAAGACAGGGGCATGATGCTTGTGTGCCAGTGTGAAGACAGGGGCGTGATGCTTGTGTGCCAGTGTGGAGACAGGGGCATGATGCTTGGGTGCCAGTGTGAAGACAGGGGCATGATGCTTGTGTGCCAGTGTGGAGACAGGGGCATGATGCTTGGGTGCCAGTGTGAAGACAGGGGCATGATGCTTGGGTGCCAGTGTGGGGATAGGGGCATGATGCCTGTGTGCCAGTGTGGAGACAGGAGCATGATGCTTGTATGCTAACATGGAGCTAACTTGGACAGGACTGGATTTCAGGTTTCTAGGAAAGGAACTGCATTTAGTGTTACAGACTCCCCACCCCTCGCACAAGAAATGGTGATTTGGAGGAACTAGTGTATGGTGATGTAGCTCAAGGAAAGTCAGTGCATACTCCAAAAGAATGAAATGAAGGTTGTAAAGATTGCGCTGAGGCTTTCTGACCTTCTAGTGCTTGGTGGTGTGGACATACTTATTTTACTATAGTTTTTGTATATAGAATTTAAGTATCAGGAAAATATTTTCTAAATGTGGAAGGGCTTCTCTTGTTTACTTTCTCTGGTTGATTGAAACTGATGACACAGAAATGAAAGTCTAGTGTCTGTAACTAGTTCCTCCTTCCTGTATGGCAGTGCCTTCCTGGGGATAAGCTGAGTTGTTTGTCCTAGAGGCCATATTCCTCAGTCATGAAGGAACTATAGTGCAGTGTTTCATGCAACTTCTCAGATAATGGCTCCGTGATGTTTGGCAACAAGAAGTAAATGAAAATTTAATACCTAAGAGGCTGACCTCAATCTAAGTGAACACACAGCATTGACTAACAGAATGAAAAGAGTTATAATCTGAAGCTGCAGAGGTTGCTAATAATGTCCCTCTTGATGACAGTTAGGTTCTAGACTGAGACACCAAAACAAGATCACAAGGTGTTTGCTAGTCCTCTGTGCTTATCTTTCTGCAAGTAAATCCAATAAAGCCTGTTATGAGCCTGTCAGGACTCCCCAAGATTTAATAATGATCTGCAGCACTAGAACATATTTATCTTCAAAGGTTGAGAGGTAATAAGTGCCTGTGCAGAGAGATAAGAATTAAAGTATAAAAAACCTCTAGGCAAAGATGTTCTGGGCTGTTTCTTGCTGAAAAACAAAAATCAAAACAGTTTTTTACCACAGAGTATTTGGGGAAGGTATAGCACAACATACTCCTGTAATACTGTATCTAATCCACCTGAGAGTTAGAAACCCCACGGAGCCAAATGCAAGATGGGATTCCATCACCATGTTTATTAGCAAACATCCTGGATAGCAAATGAAACAATCTGGTCTTGTTTGGGGAGATGCAGAGAGATGTAGTTGGATGTTACTGACAGCAGCCTGCTGCTCACTTCAGATCGATCCTTTGGGCTTTCTCCAACTCGTTTTTTAGCAGCCTCTAGTTTTTTCCCTCTTGCAGACAGGCACAGTAGTCCTGAGCCTGGAGGACATGTACTCTCCTGTCACATTGATCTAGGAACACAGCAAGAGTGATGAAACAGGTGCCTGTGTATTAAGAGCCAGCTCTGTCACTTCCTATAGGGATGTGTTTGAGAGTGGATTTGTGAAGCTACAAACCTTTGCCTTGGTCGTGGCAATGAAATAAGTTCCCATCTGCTGCCTCAGCCTAGAGCTTTTTGACTTTGTCTGCCAGAGTTACATAATAGTTATTTAATCATTTAGTTCTTCCTGGCCTTGGTTTTGTGTCTGTGAACCCACCTCCCAGTTCAGCATTTTTCTACTCTTTCAGAAAGGGTCAGGCTTTAAGAATCCTCTCTGCTTTTACTGGGGTGTGTTTGAGACTGAATAGGAAGTGTTAGGAGGAAGAAGGCTGGGCCACTCAGCCTGAAGCATAGAGAATGGGAGAGACATCTTGTGAGTGTGGGAAAGGGTAAATTATGGGTAATAGGAGCCTTCAATTTGTGTTATATAAGAAAAGAGGCAGAAATCTCTGCAGTCTTCATGCATCTTATCACCAGCAGCAGAATAATGTTTTTGCAAGCCAGAGTTAATGGTTAAGCTCCCTAAGCAATGGCAGTTATTTATGACAACCTTCTGTAAGATTTACTTTGGAGATTTCTAAAACACTAGGTGTGCTCTCAAAGGTGCTTTCAGCAATAGCTACAGCTCACAGTGACAGCTTTCAACTGTGTCATTCCCTCTAGCCTAATAATTCTTCCCATGACAGCAGATGCAATGCAGATTTAGTTGTGTCCCCAAATAACCACTTGTACCATCTCTGTAATGATTTTAGCAGCTCCTTTGCAGCATAACATGCAGTTAAAACAATCTGGATATTTCCTTGTTTTGAACTAAAATACTCAAAACAGAATTTCTAATCGATTTGGTAACAGAGTAGCCTAATGCTCCATTGCTCAGACAGGCTAATCAGGGCTATTGTCATTCAAGCAGAATGAGGAGTTCAGAGGCGTGATGAGCTTTTGAAATAAAATTAGAGTGGTCTGATTTCTTGAGCAGTAGGGAGGATGAGGTTTCCAACTGTTTCTACAAGGGAATATAAAAGATGATGTTAATCTCTGGCTTTGGCATTTCATACGATAGAAATCAGGATTAAAATGAAATTTTCTGGGCTGCTTTGGAGAAGATTTTTATTTACTTTTTTAACCTCAGATACATTGCCATACTTGCAAGCAGGCAAGTTAGCCCATAGAGCATCAATGGCTATAGATTAAGCACCTTTGTTGTGTTAAACCCAAAGCATTCTTCATATCTTGGATGTTTCTGGGTAAAAATGACAAATTGTTGCATTATTTTCCAAATGAAAGTTTATCAAAGTAATGAAAACAAGAAGAAGAAGAAAAAGAAAAGCTGGTCAGAGAAGTACAGAATCTCTTTCAATATCAGACAGCAATTTATCAAACAGGTTTTTTTGATTGTGCTGCACAGCTGAGGTACATAAATCTATGACTGAGAAGGAAAGCTTTCCAAACAAGTGTTTTGGAATAACTGATGGCTTGTGGTGGGTTAAAGATTTGGATACTTAATAGTGCCTGAGTTTTAGTGTCTGTATAGACAGCCTCTTCCTCCTGGTAGGATGAACATCTGCAGTGTGCAGGGGTGGATATGGATCTTCATGAGTGCAAACAGATGAGTATATATACATGAAAACCTAGAATGGTTTGAAGCTGAGGGAGAATAGGTTTAGACTGGATCTTAGGAAGAAGTTCTTCAGTATGAGGATAGTGAGACTCTGGAATAGGCTGCCCAGGGACCTTGTGGATGCCTCTTACCTGGGGGTGTTCAAGGCCAGGTTGGATGAGGCCCTAGAAGGTGTAGCAGCAGCTACTGTAAGTGCACAGAGCTGCATGGGGAGCTTCCCTGTGAGGTCCATGTGTTGGAAGCTGTTCAGTGCTCAGAAGGCCATGCAGGTGGAACAGGTCAGGGTTATGGTGAGTGAGAACAGTGAACAACCTGCTTCAGGCAGTAGAAGCTGGAGATGACTCTATCCCACAGCTAGGTGGTGAGTAATAGAAACAATGGCTTGTGGGCTGCATTGCCACAAAGTGATTTCTGCTCTTAATTGAGGAAGAGGAGAGGCTCACATATTTTGCTGCAGAGAAACCAAATACATGTGGGAAACCTGGGAAGGAGAGTGAGCAAGCATTTAGTAGTGTTGGTCCCACAGTAGTTGCTAGAAACCGATGCTTCTATCAGGCAAAAGATCCAAGTCATGTTCATTTAATTCTGTGCTCCATTTTTAGCTTTCAGTACTGAAATATGTTTTGCAGTTGCCTGACACGAAATCTGTACCAAAGTTCCAGCTAATACATGCTGTAAAAGAAGAGAAGTTTGTCCTGCTTTGAAGTTCTATTATTAGTAGTTAAAACTTACACAAGTTACCCAGAAACAGCTGAGATTAAGTTAAGGCTATTTTCCAGGTTGTGCTTCACATTAGTTTATTGTAACCAGACAGAAATAACAATTTTCTGTCTTGATTCTTTTTAATTAGGTTACAGCCATCCCTCTCTGATAAAGCTTCTACAGCAGCCACAGAACTTGGTAAGTGAATTAAAACATAAAGTACAAGGAGTTCTCTCCCTCCTTGTGGCAGTCTGTGTTATTATTTTCTTCAGCTGATAATGATTATGATCTGCTTGCTTTATTTTTCACTAGATGAAAAGAGCTTGGTAACGTTTAAAGACAACACCAAAACCTCTGTGAAGCTTTACAAGAAGCAAACATTTGGGTGATACAAGCACTTGATATGTTTGCAGCCAGTTTTAAATCATAGTTCAAGCATAGTGCTTCCAGTTTACCATTTTAGCAGTGTTCTTAAGTGAAGGTTTTTGACCTTTCAAGCAAGCACCAGTCCTTGAGAAGAGAGTGTAGCACTTTGAATGTGAAAACGGTGTCCTAAATCTGGAATGCAGGGGATGGTTCTGGGTTGGGTGGCTTTGAGAGGTGAGGTGGAGGGTAATGCCTGGTGCCCATCCCCAAAGTACAAAGTACAAACCACTGACATGTCCTTATAAAAATCAAATCATTAGGCTAGAGCAACAGGATTATTTCAAATTAGCTTCTTAAATAAAGTCTTTTCCTGTTTCTTCTGACATTGTACTGGAAGTAACCTGGAGTGAGTTATGGAAATTGGTGAAATGAAGCTGCATTCTATTTTGGGCTTCATTTTACTACGGCATGGACAGAAGCTTTGGATTCCGTAATGATTTTGTGCGCTTTAACAGTCACTTTTTTGGCATAATAGCTTATACATGTAGTATGTGGATAAACTGAGCTCACTGGCTTTTGAGTGCCCATCAGTAGATCCCTCTTGGTTTTGCTGTCTTCAGTGACTTGAAACAGTGCTCCTACAACCCAATAATGGGGTGTCTATGCTGCCTGCAAGGCTCAGTGTGAGCCAGTGCTCTCTCATGCCTGCATTTCCCTTCCAAAAAAGCCTGCTGGCTTGCCCCCAGCAGAGTGTAAATCTTGAGCCAGTGTCAAATAAGTGTAGATATTTGAGTTCCCTGAGCTGATTTGCTTCATGGAGTTCTCATTTCTTCAGGATGAGATATTCTGCCTTCCCTAGAACTGAAACCCTTCCAGTTCTTTTGAAAAACCACCAGGGTTAGAAAAGCTGGAGTTAGCCAGACTCAATCTGGATATTACAGCAGCACTAATATTTCTAAATACTTATGTTAACTCATCAAAATTATTTCTGAGGAGTTAACAATACCTTCATTATAGTGCAGCAGGCAAAGTAAAACTGTAGAAAAAAACAAATAAACAAAACCCACCAAAAAAAAACCCAAACAGCAAACAAACAAAAAGAAATCCCAAGCCCAAAGCCAACAAACCAACAAAACTGAGAAACAACTACTGCCAGGTGGCAGTGGCTAATTTGTGCACTGGGAAAGGGGAAATTGCAGTAAAAGGCAGTGCCTCCAAAGGCCAGAATGAATGGTTCATCCAGAACCCCTCCCATATTTGAGCACCCAAGATGTCAGTAGTGCCCTGTTCTGATGTCTGAACCCAGCTCTGGCTCAGTGGGGAGGGTGGCACCAAACCAACTCCTCGGTGCCCAGGTGTGCACTCAGGATTTCTCGCAGGCTTTAGCCTGGGCACAGTGCAGGCAGGATGGCAGTTTGCAGTGAAGTTCTGCAGTGCCAAGGCCAGAGAGCTGTGAAGAGCCAGAACTGTGCAAAGCTTGCTGCAGACAGGAGCTGGTGTCTGCCAGCAGGTGAAGCACTGACTTTATTGTGAAAGGACTCTGCTCGAGCAATGCCCACTGAGCTGGGGCCCTCCTCTCATGGTAACAATGGGATCAGGGGTTTGCTGCAGGGTTTTTTTGGTTGGTTGGTTTGTAATGCTCCACATATCCTCTTTATAGGCAGCCATAAAGAACAGAAAATGCATCTGTTCATTTGAGACCATAGCAGCTTGATGTCGATGCTCTGTTTTTCCTCAGTACTGAATATCTCATTAACAACAAAAGAAAAATACACTTCTCTGCTTAATGGCAAACATTGCCAACAGACTGTGACAGCCCATAATCAAATTCACACAAATTTATGATCTCCTATCTCTAACTTTCTATGAAAATTTACTTCTAAACTGAGATTAAAAAGTCAAGTGAGATTTCTCATGCATACTAAAAAACTGTGTTTATCTGTCAGCAACAGCCTGCCTTAGTTGTGTTTTTTAAGCTTGAGTCTGTCAAAACAAACACTGTTTGGCAGTAACAGACTTCTACAAGTTAGGAAGTCCTAGCTCATGCTCTGGGATACCTTCTGTGACACTTGGGTTTCTTTAGGAATGCTGGTGGCACATCCTTACAGGTACAGTGTGACCACTCACAGCTCTTGTGGTGGTCCACACGTCTGAATAAATGAGTCCTTGTTTTGAGGAAAAAGACTGAAAGATGCTGATAAATGTGCAAGCTTGAGTTGCACTGAAAATATGAATGTTGGGGGGGAGGCAGTCTGTCCCCTCTGGAGATCCATAAAGATTTAAGCCATTGAAGCTCAGCCTTTAATTTCAGCAATGACTTGGTACAACAGCAGGAAAAACAAGCAGCAAAAAAAGGGCAAATAATGCTGCTTTGCAGTTGGCAGATTTATTGAGCTTGTCCTTTTCTCAGCAAATTTAATTTAAAATAAAAAGTAGCACGTTGTGAATCAAATAAAATTACCTACAGAGACTAAGAGCAATGGTGAATCAGTTGTAATCCCTGACACTTAATTTACATTAATTGCACAAACATGACAAATTCATCTCCATTACTAGACTGGAGAGGCAGAGGGAAAGTTTCCAGAGCTGCCTGTGTGAGCAGTGGGCTCAGCATACCCACCAGCTGCTGTTCATTGGCACCAAAATGAGCTTTCCCAAAGCTGTGAATCCTGATGTGGCCAGTTCATGGGACCAATGGGACAACTAATGTTGGAAGAGATCTCAGGAGGTCTCTTTCCCAACCTCCTGCTCAAAGAGGATTGGCTGTGAGATCAGACCTGGTTTCTCAGGGCTCGATCTGCAGTCTTGTAAACTTCCAGGGAGGGAGACTGCACCACCTCTTTGGGCAACCTGTTCTACTGCCTTGCTGTTCTCTTGGTGAAAAAGCTTTTCCTTACACCCAAGTCACTACCTCTTGTGTTTTGATTTCTGCCCACTGCTTCTCACCTTCACATTGAAGAGCCTGGAGCCTGCCTCCATCTTCTCAGTAATCTCCACTTAGGTATGGGAAGGCTGTGTTCCTGTAGCCACTTAGCAAGGCTCTTGAATCAACATAGATTCAGTTCTGCTGATGTCAGGGAAAGGGGCTAGATGGAGAAAAGAATTCTGGTTTTAAAACTCCTTTTGCCATGACTGCACATTTCTGTCTGGTATGTGTGATTAGAATAAAATGTAACTGCCTTGACATCAACATGAGATTTTTCATGTGATAGTAAAACCTAATCTGTCTTCCTTTGCCATTGTAGAGCACTTTTATCAACAGACCTGCCCTTGGGATTTTACCTCCAGAGAACTTTGCAGAGAAACTGAAGGAATCTCTTTTATCAGTAAGTTTGAGATAGCAGTGACAAGTTACCCTGTTCTGTGTTCAGGTATAGCCAGGGACACTAGGGATCTTCATGGGGACCATTACAGATGAGCTGTTGGCTGTTTGCCTTCCCACTGCAAGTAAGATGATCAAACCTTTTTCCCTGATCTGACAGCTGAATGTGAGAGGGTGAATGCCTGCTCTGCACAGATACTGCCTCTTTCATTCTAGATTCAAGAACTGAGGAGAAAACACACTTCCACTAACCTCTGTTCACTGTGCTTTCACAAGAGATAGTGGGGGAAGTGTTTGTCTTGACTTAAATTTGAAGATACTTGGGACTGAAACTGAGTCAAGCCCTGTCAGCTGCAGTTGAAATTGGCTTTCTTCATCCAAGGCACAGCTGTCCTCCATTACACTGAAGCTCATGATCAGTGTTACCTTCACTTTGCACTACACTTGTGCAATTACTTGGGAGTAATTTTCTGTCTTCTTCGACAGGTGGCTCCTAAGGGCCTGTCACAGGTGATCACCATGGCCTGTGGATCGTGCTCTAATGAAAATGCCTTTAAAGCAATATTTATGTGGTACAGAGTGAGTAAAATACTAAGTCTTTGGGGGTTTTTGGTAGGTTTGGATATAGAAATGAGTATTTATTCCTTGTTAGACCTGTTACTGTTAAACAAAGTAGCACCTGCAGTTTGCCTTGTTCATGCAGTTATTTATATTCAATCTAGTATAAAATCTTTATTAAAAAGTTGTCTTCTAAGCTTTTGCTTCATATTGACACAAGCTTAGAAGTCATAAGGAAAAGGAAATTAAGAAAACACTGATTGCATCAGTCTGTAAAAGCCACAACCGGTGTCTTCAATTTGGAATGCAGCATTGCTAATTTGTGATTCAGCCTAAAATGCATTGGTTGGGGCTGCAGGAAAGGTAGCTGTGGGATTGTTTGGTTTCTTTTACAGAACAAGGAGAGAGGCCATAATAATGTCACAAAAGAGGAACTGGAATCTTGCATGATTAACCAGGTAATATTTGTTCTTTACTACACCTGCAGTAGCCTTTACAGGGAAGACTGGGAGGAAAAATTTGCTTTCCTGTCTCACAAGTGGAATCTTAATTTGTATTTGGTGCAGTACAATCTGCTCCAAATAAATACCAAGACTTGCTGCTTGTATTCTCTTGCATCCTTCCCAGTTGTGAATCTTGGGAAGATCTCCCTTTTTTCACAACATGCCATTTGCTAGAAAAGGGCCCACATGATGGATGGGTACCTGGAGAATATTAATATGTGGAAAAGTTTACAAATAACAACAACAAACCTTCTCATTGTCTTTTTTTCCAAAGTTGTGATTTTATAGCTCAAAACTGATAAAGGGCTTGGTTAAAATTTGACTGACTAAATATTAACAACAGGCAGGATAAGGAAATGGAGCTGCAGCTGATAAACCTCTGAAGTACTATTTACATTCAACTGGGGTGGTCTTGGCTTTTGCCAGTCACAAATCTTATTAGGCAACAGTAGCAGAACACAGAGTATTTAATCTCTTCTTTGAGACAAACACATTAGAAGGTAATAACCTGCTGATCCCAGCCTGATCTTTGGCACTTCTTTAGTGGTGAGCATTCAGTTCATTCACATGGGAATAATAAACTCATTTGGCTTTAAAATTGGGAGGGTTCTTACAGGAGGCTTTGTTTCGGTTTAGTTCTGTTTTGGTTTGGTTTGTTCTGCCTTCAGAATTATTTTTTAAGTTCTGTGATGTTCCTTACAGCATGGCCAGGCTGCTGGCTGTGCCAGTACAAATAAGAGGGTGGCACGTTGTGACCTGAAGGTGCAGGGATTTTATAAGATGACCAAAGACTTGTAAAGCTAATGATCACTTTTCATCCAGGTGTAGCTAGCTAAACATTAGGATTCCTCTTTAAGCTAGCTTAAAAGGGGACAGATTTGAAAGTGCACCTCCATCCCCCTTTTGGAGGGGGGGATCTTGCAGAATCCAGTCACAAATATTGGAGCTTTGACTCTATAGCTGAATGTGGGCTACAAGGCTAAAGAGGTAAACAGAATGTTGGAAGTGGTTACAATCCTCTCTCTTGAAGGGTAAGAGACAGGCATAAAGAGAATTGTACTTTTAGGGAGCATGGAGGGTTAGCCCAAGTATATCCTTTTATAAAATTCCAGGTAGGATACAGCTGCATGCCTTTTGTCATGGCTCCTTCTCATTGTTGATACAGAGAGTCATTGGGAATGCACAGGGCATGGGGAGCCCTGATGCCACACCTGGGCACGGCCACCCTGTACCCTTGTGCTTGGGGCTGTTGTGCTGAATGTTCAGCCTTGGGGGGAGTTCAGAGTGAAGTGAGGCTGTGAGACAGGAAATGGCCAAGTCCTCGTTACTATTGATGCTGTCCTTGAGGCAGCTTTGGGGGGCACCAGTGTCTGTGTTTCAGAGGGTAACTGTAAGGATCTGTGGTGCCTGAGGGCTGAGGAGCCAAGGATCAGCATGCCTGGAGAGGCGGCAGCTTGGCTGCAGTCCCCCTGCTGTGATCTGGCTGCGGGTTGGTGTCTGGGCTGAGGGCTGGCAGTGCCACCTGCCCATGGCACCACATGCTGAGTGTCCCCTCTGCTCTGCTCTGCTTGCAGCCCCCTGGCTGCCCTGACTACGCCATGCTCTCCTTCATGGGCAGCTTCCACGGAAGGACCCTGGGTAAGAAAATCAGTGCCAGCAGCATCTCCCTTCCCTTTCCCTCCTCAGCCACTGCTGTCACCTCGCTGTCATTTCTGAAGCCTGCTCCTTTCCTTAGGCAAACAGTACCAGTGGTTCACTGCAGCTTTGCCTTGGAAGCCCCAGCAGTACTGAAACAGAATAGTTGAGTGACAGTGGGAATTAATTTCATCTGCTTTGAAAATTAATTTTCAGAAGGTCTCTATTTTCTTTCTGAATGCAGGGGTTTCTGTCTATACTAGTAAAAATTTATCTCCTGCAGTAGAACTACCATAATACACAAACAAGATGTCACTCACTTTTACTATTTTGTATCAATCCAGTCCCTCTTCTAAACAAGTTACTGCTGCAATTCTGAGCAGTTGTCTTTGGAAAGGTGAAACCCATCTTGTCTGAGCAGCCTGTTCAGACTGACAGAGGATTTCCTGTTCTGGAACAGTGCATGTGGAAATTGATGCTGAAAAGCTAGAGCTTGACTAAATCCCATTGCCCAGTGTTTGAGAAAATGTAGTAAAAACATAGAGTAGTGAAGAGAATTCTGCAGTCAGGCAGGTGTCAGGCAATTTGTCACCTCTTGGTAGCTTTTTTCCTGTATTGTTCCTAGACAGATATTATTTTAATGTTTGCTTTTTTGGGTTTAGGTTGCTTAGCTACAACTCACTCTAAAGCGATTCACAAACTGGACATTCCATCACTGGACTGGCCTATTGCTCCATTTCCAAGGCTAAAGTATCCTCTGGAAGACTTTGTGAAAGAGAATCAACAGGAAGAAGCCCGTTGTTTAGAGGAGGTAAAAAATCCCCTGGCAGCTTTCTGTTGTTTCTGTTCTGAAATAATGAATAGTGTTGGTGGGATTAGCTGCTTTTCACTAGCAGAGTGTTTTCAGGGATTGGAACAGCATGTGCTTGAAGCAGCATTCACTGGTGTTGAGAGTCAGAAGTTTGTCCCTGCCTCTCAGAACAGCCAACTTGCTGTGAATTAGAAGTCTACATCAATTGTACCAAAGTGACACTGCACATGCAGCAGTTCATTCTGTCACCTTGCAAAGGGACATGGGCTGAGAGAGCACAGTGTGTGTAGCCCTTTGAAGGAGAACCTGCAGCTCTGTTTCAGTTTTTTTCAGCTTTTCTGTGGTAGCCTTCTGGCACCAGCTACCTGTGGCTGCAGGGAGTTGAGTGGGCAGGGACTCTGCTCTGTGCCTTCCGGAGCCCATGAGAAAGGAATAGAGCATAAGAGAGGAAACCCATTGCCAGGTACCAGGACCACTGGATTCCCTTTTGGGCTGACAGGGATCTGGGATCTGTCACTTGCAAGAAGGACTCACTCTTGAGAGACAGCAGTGGGGAGCAAGGCCCAGTCTGCCCTGTGGCTGGAGCTGAAATAGTGCAGGATCTGGAGCATCATTAATGACTAGAGAGGAGAGGGCTGTGGTGTGCTGAATGCACTCAGGATGGCTCTGCAGAGTGAGATCAAAAAGATGTCTTACTCAAACCTGCATAACTGAAGAGAAAACAGAAAGCATAGCAGATTCCCTGGTGTTTGCTCCACCATAGCTTGGGGTGGGGAAATTCTGGTGCATAAAATCAAACCACAGACTTCAAGCCATTGTTTAGGAAAAAAAAAAAGGCACAGTGCTTTCTGTGAAAGTCTGTGGACTGGCTTACTGGCAGCTTTTGGAAACCAGTGCTACACACAGCGTGCACCAGTTCTGGGCCCTGAAAGCTCTGAGGGGCATTTCCAGTACAAGTGCCACCACTGATTCACAGCAACTGGTGCTACAAGGTCATTTCTCTGTAAGCCTCTTATCAGCAACAGGATTACTGCACTATATGATCTGATTAATTTTAAACTGTCTGAAGCAGGTGACTAGAACAGGCAAATTTACCAAATTACCACCTTTAACACATTAGCTGAGTTTTGTTTCCTGATACAGAAAATGTTTTTCTTCTGTGTAGCTTAGGTGTGGACTAAGGGCATAGCAAGCTACAGTGGTTGCCACAATACTCTCAGCTGAAATTCGCTAGAGCTTTCACACCATTGTAGATAAATTTGTGACTAGTTGCAGTGGGTTAGGATAGGATTTAAACTTAGGCAATATTCAGGAACATGAGGGCAGTGTTAAATGCTTTAGGAATGATTGGATAATTCCTTGCACTTTCTGACACCTTTCTAGCCAGGAATGTCTATGGAAAGTTGAAGTTCTGTTGCTAAGATTTAATCTTTCTGGAGGAAACGTGTGAATGTCCTGCTGGGTTTAC
Organism: Indicator indicator; assembly: GCF_027791375.1. NCBI lineage: Eukaryota > Metazoa > Chordata > Aves > Piciformes > Indicatoridae > Indicator > Indicator indicator. The sequence goes on from NC_072031.1 coordinate 2,859,632, forward strand.
AGGTGGAAGACCTGATTGTAAAGTACAGGAAAAAGAAGAAGATTGTGGCTGGAATCATTGTAGAACCAATCCAGTCAGAGGGTGGGGACAACCATGCTTCAGATGACTTCTTCAGAAAGCTACGAGATATTGCCAGAAAGGTAATGCAGCATTTCGCTGTTCACTCAGTGGCAGCCGAATACCTCTTCTTGTTTCCAGAGGCCTTCCCCCTGCCCCAGGCACTCCAAGAGCTTCACAGGACTCATTTGTGGCAGCTGGGGTCATTAAGACATTAGTAGACATTCTTCTTCCCTCAGGGGCTTTCAAAATGCCACCCAGAGTCCTCCCAGATGTTCAGGTGTCCTCTAGAAATGTTCATGTACAGTGGTGAATCTGGGCAACAGCTGAATGTGTCATTGGGAAATCTCACGTGCAGCAAACAGCACTGGGGGCAGTGAAGGGAGGGAGGAGGGATGTTGCATGCCCTTGGCTTGGATCTGTCTGCTCTCTAGGGGAGGTATTTTTGTTTTGGAAATGTTCCCTGATCCTTACATCTGTCTTTGCAGCATGGCTGTGGCTTCTTGGTGGATGAGGTGCAGACAGGAGGTGGCTGCACAGGGAAGTTCTGGGCGCACGAACACTGGGGCCTGGATGACCCAGCTGATGTGGTAACATTCAGCAAGAAGATGATGACAGGAGGATTTTTCCACAAGGAGGAGTTCAGGCCAAATGCTGTAAGATATAGAATGAAACTTTGTGCTAATTGGTGACCCAGTCTTGAGGAACTGCCATGTCCACAGAAGAGGCAAGCTGCCCTTCAGTAGTGCAGGGTCAGCTAGATGGAGCTGCTACTTCACAGATACTTGCTTTGTACTTACCCAAAAGTTGTTGTCACTTGTTCACTTCTATTCCAGTTGCTGCCAGTCACAAAGGTCTTAAAGCTGGTGGGAGGAAGTGAAGAACTGGGTTTAGCCCAATGAACTAAGCTTCAGCACAAAGTCCTACCACAAACTGACAACTTTTTCCGTAGGGCAACTTGGTATCTTCAGAGCTTGTATGTCAGCATTACAGATTCTGTCAGCAAGAGTTCTTCTTCACATTAATGACATTTTAAATGTAATAAAGAAAAAAAAAAAGACAGCATTAAGCTTGCATGTAAAACTCAGATGATGCTGATCTCCATGTCATCTATAGCCATGTTTGAGAGGTATCAGAGTCCCAAGACAGACTGCACCCTATCTTCAGCATAAATTTAGCAGATGTCCTTTTTTTGCTCAGCGGAGCAGCTCTATTTTGCTGCTCCAACAAAAGGGGGAGTTGGTGAGATTAGTGCATGCTTTTTCATACCCCAGGTGTTTGTGTTACTAGTTTGATGACCTCCTTTATTAGAATGATTTGCCTGCTGACACGTTCCACAACTCTCCTTTCACCCTAGCCTTACCGGATTTTTAATACCTGGCTTGGAGACCCATCCAAGAACCTTATGCTTGCTGAAGTCATTAAGGTTATTAAAACAGAGGACCTTCTAAACAATGCAACCCATGCTGGGAAAGCACTGCTGACTGGGCTGCTGGATTTACAGGTAAACCTAGGCAAGGATTACAGGTGAAATGTGCTCTGCAGGTAGGACCTGACATCCCATTTAAACTCTTGGACTGAAGAACTCCATACTTTGGAGGGCCAGAAAAGAACAACTACTATCCCAAAAAAAGGCTGCTTTGATAAAGATGAGGATTTTGTCTGACAATAAGTGAAGCAGATAATCCTAGGAAGTGCCTTAGTGCAGTGTAAGAATGAGCTGGTTTCTAGCCCCATCCCAGACTATTTATGCTCAGGTTTTCCTGGAGTGCATTTAAGATGCAAGGTGCTTTATGCTTACTTCAGGAGGTTCCAAGATTTTATTTGGTCCAACTCGGGGCTGCAAATTCACTTTCACTTCCTGCTCAGAGGTTTATCTGCTTTGTGAAGAAGGAACATGCCTCCTGTTGGGCTCTGTTCAGACCTTTGTCAGAAGGGGTGACCAGGACAAGGTTCTGTGGGAAATCCAGCCTGTGCAGTGGCTCCACTCCACCAGATCGGAGGCGGCAGCAGGATTTCCATGTGGCAGAAGGCCTGGCAGAGCAGAGCTTGCCACCAGGTGCCCTCTGTTGCAGCATCTGCCATGAGCTTCCTCACCTTTCTTTACAGGCTCGTTACCCCCATCTTATCAGCAGAGTGAGAGGAAGAGGAACATTCTGTTCGTTTGACACTCCCAATGATGCTACTAGAAACAAGTTAATTACAATAGCCAGAAACAAAGGTAAGACAGTCTGTGTGTGTGGCTTAGCTTCACATGACAAACAGTGCCATTTGCAATGCTTTTCATTTTTCCTTTTTCATATGGCTTGTGTACTACTATCAGATGACAGAAGTGAAATCCTGAACAAAGCTGTGTTTAGACTGCTCTGGAAATACTTGTCAGACAGCAAACCATTACAGCTCTGTAGGTTGTGGCATCACTTCCTGTTCCTTTGTGGTGACCTCAGGTGCACCTAGGCATGGCTTGCTTCTAGAAACAGGTCAGGAGAATTGGAAGTTAATAAAACTGTCACTCAGGAAAAGACAGGAATAAAAACTATGCATTTTATGGAATGAGTTACCTAAAATGGGCACAGTTCTACAGCTGCATCCCCCTTTGACAAGACAAGTTTTGCCCAGCTGTAGGCAAGTGCAGGTATCAGGAGGGACCTGAAGCCTAACATTCTCCTTGAATTTAACTGTGTGTGACCCCCAGGTTTGCTACTCTCAGGTTTTGCTGTTAAGTCAGCTTTTGATGCAGCTAAAATGTTGTGAAGCCAACACGTTAGAGTGTAAAAGACTTGATAATTTTTGTTCTTGGAAACTAAGCCAGCAGGGAGGGGTTTGTTGTGTGGTAATTTTTGTTCTTGGAAACTAAGCCAGCAGGGAGGGGTTTGTTGCGTGGTAAAACCAAAGCTATGCTTGGAGGCACAGTAAGCTCAGCTCAGCAGTATGGATTTTTGTTGCCTACAAACATTTGAAAGGATTCATTTGAGGGGGTAAAAAAAAAAAAAGAAGTACTGCAGGAGGAAGTTTGCCAGCACTGAGATTTTAACTTTTCATAACTAAAAAGGAAGTAATTTAAAAATCAAAATTGCAATGAAACCTTCTGCGTCTTGTTCTGGCTTTGAGTTACTTAACCAGTAGAGCATTGGAGCTCTCAAGTCTCAGAGCACTGGATGGTTTCCACTGATGCTAGGATTATTCCCAACATTCCAGGTGTTTTACAGAACACCTACAGGCCTGCAGAAGATACCTGCAGTGTCTTCTGAGTTGATGCCTGAAGCCCCTTTGCTCCACTGATTGTGTGGTATCAGTCAGCAGTGACTTGGGGAGCTGCTGTTGGTCATCAAATGAGATGAACCTCATTCAGAGACCTGCATTTCCTGGCTGTGTGGCAGATGGACACAGGAACCTGTTCTATTCTTGTTGTAGGTGTTGTGCTGGGAGGCTGTGGTGACAGATCCATTCGCTTCCGTCCAACACTGATCTTCAAGGACCACCATGCACACCTCTTTCTGAACATTTTCAGTGACATCCTAGCAAACTTCAAGTAAAAAAGCAGTTCTCTTGCACTGAACAGCTGATTATGAATTTAGTTTGCATTAATTCATGTCTTCTCTACTTACAAGATAAGTGTAAAGTCATAAACTGGAGTTTGTGTTCAGTCTGTAATCCTGCCCAACCAAGGCAAGCTGCTCCATGCAAACTCGACCCAGGCAGAGCATTGGTACTGGTCACCAGCAGGTACATGCAGCTGTCCCACACTGTGCGTTTCTAGAAGCTGTGGCCCTCCACCTTCTGGCTTGGGCCACATTAACTGCAGAGTCCTCTCAATGTTCCTGGCCCTGGTATGGTCTGTTTTCACAGGTAATCCCAGTAGGTTTGTGTCCAGAAGCAGTCACCAGTAGGGCGTAGCCTTTAAAGCCACATGCCTGCCATATAGTGCCATTCTCTAATGGTAGCTGGAATAAAATCAGTGTTTCAAGGAAAGCTCTTGCTTTCCACCACTGCCAAGTACAGCACCTCACAGAGTGAGTTCCAGCTTTCTTCCCTTGAACATAGACATCTGCCACAGCAGCTGGCTCAGGATGCCATCAGCTGCTCTGTGCCCAGGCTACACATAGTGCCCTCAGCCACTGGCCAGTGCTCCGAGGGGAATTCAAGTACTTGTAATTCCTTCCTCATCTTGGATTTAGAAACTCTGACTTCTCTTACAAGGAGACATACAGAGAAAACTATACCCTGAGGTATGTAATTTGGCAAAGCTTGGAGCATCATGTGAAGCACATTACTCCCACCTCTGCCAGCAGTCTAGAATGAATTGAGCTCTTTCCCCAGCTGCCCAGGACACAAGCTAGCCATTCATCTCTCTTACCAGCTCCATATCAATACTTGGGGTATTTTGTAAAACTGCAGTAGAACTGCTTGATCTTGGCCATCACCTGACATCAGTGCACAGTCATGGTGCAAACTAGTTCTATTTTTCTTCTCAAAGTTTATTCTAAGTCACTGACTCTTCAGAGATCCCCTGAAAAGCCACAGGATCAAGAAGTGTCTACAGTCCATTGATTATTTTTTTTTTCTCCAGAGCACTGTTCTGGCTGGCTCGCTACTGCATACTCTGCTGTTTGCTTTAGGCTGACTTGAACTATGTCTGGTGCCTTTTATTTTTCCTTTTATTCTTGGCTAGCTAGCATCTGTATTTTTTTCTTTCCAAGTTTAACTTCATGTTGTGTACCAAAAAATCAGGGGACCACTGTGGACTTCAGAGCTGCTCTACTAGACCTGACCACAATTTAAGTACATAGTAAAAGAGGAGTTAAAGATTTACATTTCAATACAGCTGCCAAAACATGAAAGGTTTCTTACCTGCTTTGTGAGGTGTTAATCATGGGTCTCCCATTTTCTTTTTTTGGGTGCTGGTACTGGGAAGCTCAAGTACTCACTTCTAGCTTAAAAATAACAGGATTTCTGTAAACCTCTCTGCAGAAACCACAATTCTGGTACCAGCTGGTCAGAACCTGAGCAAGTTTTTGAACAGAGGTTGTAGAAATCAGGGGGGGAGGCCCAGTAAGCTGGTGTGCAACACAACCTCCTTGTCATCACTGTCCTCCTAAGTGTACTATCAGCAAGAAGAACATTCAACTGAGAACTGTATTTGACAGCAATTTGGGAATTAGTTTGTTCAACATATCAGTGCAGTAGTTTTAGTAAGTGTCTCTAGTAAGTCTTGTACTTTTACAGGAGAAAGGGTCCAGTAATTTGAAGTCTTACCACATCTTCACTTTTATTATGAATACTCTAGGTGTTTTTATAATTTTTACTGACACTCAGTAACTGTATAATTGTGTACAACATGTTGATGAAATCATGTTAGAGAATACTTACAAAGCACTGCAGCTAAAGCATACAAAGTTCATATTGTTTACAGCATACTGTGGACAGTGCCAAATAAATGTTTAAACAAATACTTAACTACACTTGATGGTGTAAGTAGTAACTGTACACAGACCATAACAAATGACATCTCATGTGTAATCAATATTCTTAAATAAAATATTTATAATTGAACTTCTCCAGGGTTTTTTTATTTTACACTTAGTACACACCTAAACTGAATCATCAGTGCATACTGAGTATGTTCTTGTGAAGGTAAGACTCCAAAAGGAAGCAGCCCTGTGGAAAAGGTCTTGGGGGTGCTGATGGATGAGAAGCTGAACACGAGCAGGCACTGCACTTGCAGCCCAGAAGGCAAATCACCTCCTGGGCTGCATCAAAAGATGTGCTGCCAGCAGATCCAGAGAGGTGATTCTGCCACTTTGCTCTGGTGAGACCTCACCTGGAGTACTGCATCCAGGTCTGGAGCCCTTAATACAGGAAGGACACGGAGCTAATAGAACAGGTCCAGAGGAGGGCCACGAAAATGCTCCTCTGCTATGAGGACAGGCTGAGGGAGCTGGGGTTGTTCAGCTTGGAGAAGAGAAGGCTCTGGGGGGACCTAATAGCAGCCTTCCTTCCAGTACCTGAAAGGGTCCTACAAAAAGGATGGAGACTGTTTACAAAGGCCTACAGTGACAGGACAAGGGGCAATGGTTTCAAACTAAAGGAGATTTAGACTGGACGTTAGGAACAGGTTCTTTACTGAGGGTGGTGGAACACTGGAACTGGTTGCCCGGGGAGGTGGTTGGGGCCCCATCCCTAGAGATATTCATGGTGAGGCTCGACAGGGCTCCTGGCAACCTGATCCAGTTGAGGATGCCCCTGCTGAGTGCAGAGGGGGTTGGACTAGATGACCTTCAGAGCTCCCTTCCAACCCAGACCATTCTGTGATTCTATAAAACCCACAGGGTCTGCATACAGCCCCACTCTGTGTTGCTGCCATGGTGTTTAAGCCAAGGGCCACTTCTCTTTTCCTTCTGACATTGCTGTACCACACAGTATCAGCCAAAATGTAAAATAACTGAGCCCCCATGAGGCAAAGTTTAACAGACAGTAAATCAGGGTTAGGCAGGCACTTCAGTGGCCATTGTACTTACCTGCATCTGCTGATCCAGTGACACAGGAGGTTCAGTATGTGTGACTGAGAAACAGGGCAAAGACCACTCCCCACAGTTCTCTATTGGTGACAGTCAGTTTATTGGCCAGTTTCAAATGAAGTAACAGCTGGAAAAGCAGCTGAAGGAGTTAACTTGGCTCCCAGGCTATAAAGTAACCTTCACAGAAGACTGCTTAATTCACACAGGATAAGATAATTTCTGTAAGGTCTCCTGAAAGTTTTGCAGCTCAGGTATTACAGCACTGGCTAGGGGTGATTAATGCAAAGGAAACAAACACAGACATGAAGGATGAGTGGTTCCACGTTTTCAGGTCATCATCAGGACCCAAACTGAATAGGATGTCACAGACTGTCCCTGTAACTCACAGCGTAATAGCTTAGGTGTGTTGTTCCTTGATTCCTATGAGAGGCTCCTTAAATGCTGCCCAAGTCTTTAACTTACCCTTGTCACTGAGCTGCCCCTATGTTTTGTGACATTCACCCTTGTTTTGCCCAATTTTATTACCCCATCCTGAAAGACCTTGCCAAGAGACTGCAGACACCTCATGTAGTATTGTGCCTTGTTCTTTCCAGCTACCTGAGTTTCATTCACTCCTGCACCAGCCTGTATCTGGCATCCAGCACATACATACACAGATCATGTGTATGTAGGAAAAGTTTTAACTCCAAGAGCCTTCCCAGGCAACCTAAAGCTCACTAAAAGAAACAATGGCTGTAAAGTGAGGATGCTCTGGTAGTTACTGCCTTTCACTTCAAGAGTTTTCCTGTTTCAAAAGCACCCAAGAGGCTAGTTGAAACAGTCATGGTCAGCATCACTACTTCAGCCTCCTGCAGGTTCCCAGGAGGACAGTTTGGGCTTAGAACCACTGGTGACAGAGCACCACACACATCCCTGTATCCCACATGGAAGATGCTGCTCACACCTTGAACGAGCTGCCAAGACACTGAATGCAGTGGATTGTTCTTTACTTCCTGCACAGTGCCCTTACCAGCAGGCTATGCACAGGAAAATGACACAAGAACATCAGTCAGGCCAACCAGTTAAACTTCACAGAAGAGTACGCACAATGAACACACAGCAAGAAAAGCTACTGGAAATTAGCTGCTGTATCGCTCAAGTTCTCCAAATATTTGAGTAAACTTTTGTCTGTCTACAATTTGTCCATACTTAATGGTGAAATACAAAATATCTCTGCTATTATACCGTTTGAACTGCAGCAGCAGCTCCCCCTTGCTGTCTCCAACTTCATCCAAAGGCACCACTGTCTCTTTGGGGCAGTAAACGTCATTCCGCCTTCCCCAGAAGGTCAGGTGAGCCACTCTGACAGTCTGGCCACTTTCATTTAAGTAGATGAATCCAATGATTCGTCTCAAAAAGTAGCTCATAGTGTACAGCATGGCACCAGCAAAGAGTGCAATTCCACTTGTGTACAAGAGGACGCTCTGAGAAACCTGGTCCTGCAAATAGAGGTAGGTGATGGGTGGCAGCATGACCATGGTGGTGGCAGTCTGCAACAGCTTCAATCTGGACAGCACCCTGCAGTATTTAATCCCTGGAAACCTGTATACCAGCTTGAACTCTTCTGTCTTCTGCTCCACAGCAGTCTGTTGGACCACAGCAGCAGGGGCTGAATGGCACAGACACACAGCTGGCTCTTGCTGTCTCCCATGATAACTACTGGCACCTTTAACTCGCTGCTTTAGTGACTGTAAACACTCCCTTGGACCCAAAAACCAGGGTGGGTGAGCATCTTCCTTCTTCCATGACCTTGTCCAGAGCTCATTTTGCAGACATCTCCCAAAAGATGGTGCCATGCAGACTTTAGTCCTAATCCGGCAGAGCCTAGCCTATAAGGAAACATTCCCACAGGTCATCATTTGATTACCTCAGACTGTTCCTTGGCTACCTAAAGACAGAAAGCATAAGCTCCAGCTCACCATAACCTTACATTTAAAACTGGTTCTGGTATTCACATTCACCTCCCTCCTTGCAGGTGAAGAGGGAAAATACTTCTGATGCCAGCATTAGTTTACGGGACAGATCGTTATAGCCCCCATCCTATTGCCTCCCACTTTGAGCAGAGTCCAAGGGAGAGCACCAGCACTACAGGCTGCTGCTAAGCAAAGAGGGTGAGAGCACCTGGGGCTGCCAGCCGGTGAAACCATTTACGTGTTAAATAACCGCGCAAAGAGCACTTCCTGGGAAACAGGAGAAGTGGACAGAGCATGATGAAGGGGAGAGCAACACGGAAAGAGGAGTTAGCCATGAGGAAGGTGCAGAACAGGGGAAGAAAAAAGGCAGGAAGGGACCTCCTGTGCTGCTCTCACGCCGTCACCGGCATTCGGGCGGCTTCAGTACAGCCACGGCCACCGCCTCGGGCCGAGGGACGCCATCACTCGGACACCGCCTCCGGGGGCGGCCAACGGCGGACTCGCGGACAGATTAACGTGGAGCGTAAAGACGCCGCTTCCCCCGGCGCCCTCCCCGCTGCTCCGTGCCCGGCTCTCCGCCAGTACGGCCCTCCCGCCTCGGGCCGTTAGGCACCTGGGTGACCCTTCCTGGGCCGTTAATCCCCGCGGTACCCTTCCGGGGTAATCACGATGGTGACCCTTCCCGGGGCCGTTAGTCGGCCAGTAGACGCCGCGCAGGGGCCCCCCTCGCTCCCGGCGGCCGCAAGCCGCTCGCGGCTCAACCGTGCTGCCGGTGCCTCACGGGCAGTACCGCTCACCCCGCTCCCGGCCCAGAGGACGGAACGGGAAGGGAAGGAAGGAGGTAGAGCACCCTAACCGCTCCGGCACGACTCACCACCGCCATGACTCCCCCGAGCGCCGCGCGGCAGGAAGGGCGGTGCCTGTCCCGCTTCCCGTCGTGCCGCGCTGGCCGGCGGCAACATGGCCGCGGCGGAGCCTGTCGCGCTCTGCCTCTTCGACGTGGACGGAACCCTCACGGCCCCGCGCCAGGCGAGTCCCGCGGCGCCGGGGGCGAGGACGGCCCGGGGTGCGCCCTGCCCTGCCCTAGCCGGGTGCCGTGCCTTGGCGTAGGGCTGAGATGGGAGGGCTGAGATGGGGCTGTCAGCGCGTTCGGTTAAGGGCTGCTAGCCTTTAGGGAGCTGGACGTGTAAGCACTGCGGGTTCTGCGCCCCTTCTCGCGGTGTGCAAACTCGCTTTGCCCTTTTAAGGAGAAAAGAAAAGTCCTCCCTTCTTAAAGATGTGCGGTGCGCTGCCGGGCTCTAACGGGTACTGCGAGACGGGGATGCTGGTCTTGTGACAAGGATGCTGACAGATGTGGTTGTTTTGCTTTGGAACCTAGAAAATCACAGCCGAGATGGCCGCCTTTCTGCAGAGGCTGCGTCAGAAGGTGAAAGTTGGAGTCGTGGGTGGCTCAGATTTTGACAAGATCAAGGAGCAGCTTGGCGATGACGGTAAGGACAGTGGCTGATGCAATCCCTTCCACTCGCTGCTTAGGAGGAAGCTGTGAAGGTTAAATGTAGGTGAAACCCTGTGCCTGCTCCTCCTTCCAACCTTTCTCCTGGTTTTCTTGTATTGCTCAGTCAATGAGGAGCTGCTTACAGGCATTTAGAAACTGCAACCTGTGTTGTGTTTACAGATAACTGGGTGTGTTACTAAGGAGTTGTCACTACTACTACATCGGGTTGTTACCTGATGTCACATCAGTACCTTAGGAGGTTGTTTTGTTGTCTTTTGTAAATGGATTTATTACATAACAGCAGGCTGCTCAGTTATGGAGTACATCCCTGAAGGATCTGATTTTATTAACTGGAATCATGATGCAGAGATGGACTCTTGCTTTAGTTCTTTTCAGAGCCATTTCTTTCTGTATAAAAGGCTCTCTTTAATGGTCTTTCTGTAATCGATGCCACTGATAGCCTTCTGTAATGCCCAAATCACTCAGAAATCATTTGGCTTACCAGTGGTCTCCAGTAAGCCACATCATATTGCATTGCAGTAAGTTGTAACAGCTCTCAGACATCTACTGTAGATTAGTAACTTGAAAAGAAACCTAAAATGGTAGTATTGATTTGCCTTTAGCCAGGCTGGGTGCCAGGCTTTTCTAATAACTGAGGTGTTCAGTCTCTTCCTTACATTGACTGCAACGAGATTCCTTACATTGACTGCAAAGAGATGTATTTCTGCTAGGAAATACTTCTTCCCAGAGGGGGTTATCAAACATTGGAATTGTCTGCCCAGGGCAGCGGTGGAGTCACTGCCCCTGCAAGTGTTTAAGCAGCATGTGGACCCGGTGCTTAGGGACATGGTTTAGTGTTGAACCTTCAGTGGTGGGTCAAAAGTTGGACTGGATGATCTTGGAGGTTTCTTCCAACTGTATGTTTTCTGTGATTCTGTATTTGCAGGAGAGGGAGAGCCTTGAAGCAAAAATAGAGGTAACTCACTGAAAGTCATCATTGGTTTGAGGTGTGTGTCAGTCTTGGAGGGACATGAGAGTGGCTTTGGTCTTGTGCTCCATGTTTCTGCTTCAGGATCTGATGTTTGCTGTATTATAAACAGTTCAGTGTGTGCTCCAAGACAGAGGGGGAATTACAATTACTGTCTTTTTGTTTGGTTGTAGTGGTTGAAAAGTTTGACTACGTTTTTCCAGAAAATGGCCTTGTAGCATACAAAGATGGGAAATTCTTGTGCAAGCAGGTAAGGGGCACATTCCCAGTAAGGTGGAAGAGACATTTCTAAACTCTCTTGCTCCAGCACAGGCCTCTACAATCACCCTTCTAACTGAGGCCAAAATTGCTGCTGTCTTCACGTTGCTTCTGTAAGAGATCATTCATTTGCTGCTCTGGTTCATGTAATGACAATCTGTACCTTAAGCTTTATTCTTTGGGGTATTTTCCAACCCAAAAGCTATTGGACTCTTCTGTGTCTGATCAAGTAAGAACTGTAAGTCCCTCAGCTTATCCATAGGAAATGTGCCCTCTGCTCCTGGAGGTCATGTGGAATATGACATTTCCTAGCTGATCTGGTATAGGTGATCCTGCTCTGGCCAGGTGGGTTGGACTAGATGATCTCTCGAGGTCCCTTCCAGTCCCTAACATTCTCTGATTCTGTGATATCTGTTGGGCCTTGGGGTTCAGAAAGTTTCTTTTAAATAATCTTCTACCTGCTTTTTAGTACTAATTCAGAGTGAATGTTCTGATATGTTGCATAAGCCAGTAGGTAAATACTCTAAATTAATATAAATAGACATCAGATTCTAGATACCCTAATCACCTTCATTGGCTCAACATAACTACTGGAGATAAAAGATGCAGAAATGCTCCTGGCTGAAATTGTGGCACTGGTTTCCAATGTACTGCAGTAACAATCTCTATTTCTTCACACTTGGCTACAGTAGATGTTAAGTGCAGCTTTTTGCTGAGGTCTGCTGGTTTGGTCAGAGAGTTTGGTCTTACGGTTTAAAAAACCCACAGAGAACAAAAAGAAAGAAGAGAGCCTTTAGGCAATACTGTGTGTGCATCCCTGAGGGCTTGTTCCTTTGTGCACTCATACATGCCTGGGTGTCCAGTGTCTGTGCTTTGCCAGCCATCTAACTTGTGTTTAGAATCTCAGCTTCTCAACCCTTGGTTGATTGGTGTTTGTTTTGTTAGAACATTCAGGGCCACTTGGGTGAGGATGTGCTTCAGGACCTAATCAACTACTGCCTGAGCTACATTGCAAAGATTAAACTGCCAAAGAAAAGGTATGTGCTTGCATACATCTGCTCTTGTGAGACCTCACCCCAATACTGCATCCAGTTCTGGTGTCCCCAGCATAAGAAGGGCACAGAACTGTTGGAGTGAGTGCAGAGCAGGCCACAAAGATGATCCTAGGGCTGGAACACCTCTGCTATGAGGATAGGCTGAGGGAGCTGGGGGTGTTCAGCCTGGAGAAGACTCTGGGGGGACCTTGCAGCTGCCTTCTAATACCTGAAGAGATCCTCCAGGAAGGTTGTAGAGGGACTTTTCATAAGGGTCTCTAGCAATAGGACAAGGGGGAATGGTTTGAAGCTGAGGGAGAGTAGGGTTAGACTGGATCTTCTTCTGTACAAGGGTGGCGAGACTCCGGAACAGGATGCCCAGGGAGGTTGTGGATGCTTCCTCCCTGGGGGTGTTCAAGGCCAGGTTGGATGAGGCCTTGACCAGCTGAGTCTAGTTGAGAGGTGTCCCTGCCCATGATGAGGAGGTTGGATAGATGATCTCTAAGGTCCCTTCCAACCTGTGGCTCAGGTTGGAAGGGACCTTAGAGATCCATCTATCCAACCTCCTCATCATGGACAGGGACACCATCACACTAAGCCATTCTATGATCTTAGTGTTGCCATAGTCTCCATGTTAGTGTTCAGTATCAACGTGTAAAGCAAACCTCTCAGCACAAAAGCAGTAATTTGTGCTTTAGGAATACTGTAGATGTGAAACAGGGCTTAGTCCCTGCACATAGAGACAAGCTCCCTGCTGGAGCACAGGATCTGAAATACTGCTTCAGCATTTTTATTAAGAGGGAAGAAAGTTCAGCTTTTGACATCTTTGGAATTGAGCAGCATAATGTCTTCCAGAGATTAGAAGCATAGAATAAGGTCAGCTGTATGTGACAGCTCCATGAGGGTGCAGCTGCTCAAGGCACTAATAGGTACCATATGTAAGGCAAGCTAGAAACACTGCCTAGATTGCTCTAAATATTGCTGCTTCACCCCAAAGCTGAGAGACTGGCCTGTCAGGGTCTGAGATTTGGGTTGACAGGATGCTCCAGTTATCCTTTTAGAAGTCAGTAAGGATGATGTTGAAGTTTCCAGATTTGAATCGAAGTCCAAAAGACCTTCATGGCAAAGGTCCTGGTTCCTACATGTTTGGTTTTTTATGAATACAATGAGAGGCTGAAGGAGATATCTGATTCCCATTGTGTCTACAGAGTGAAATAAAAATGAATTGTGATATTGATTGTATTTTGAGCAACTTTTCATCTGTTTTCTTCCCAGGGGCACCTTCATTGAGTTCCGAAATGGGATGATAAACGTCTCCCCCATTGGAAGGAGCTGCAGCCAGGAGGAACGACTTGAGTTCTATGAACTTGATAAAGTGAGTTACAAGGCTTGAAAAATACCCAACTCTGCTGGAAGAGGCAGTCATGGCCAGGTCATGATTTCTAAAAAGCTTTTATACTTTTTGCAGTTATTTTTTGCATTTTAATCTGTTCCATGTGTTTAATTAACTTTTTTGATCAGATGTCAGGAAATGTACAATAGGTTTTCTGTTGCACACTGATTACTTGCAGAAGGGGTGGGTTTGGCTTATATTTTTTAACCCTATATTAAGAGTGCTGAACATCCTCCCTCTACACACAGGGTTCCTCAAAAACCCTGCCATAGATAAAACCAACCTGAAGTGCTCTCTAGTACAACCAGGTTCTATCCACCCAAATCAATAACACTGCTTCTTCTCAACTCTTTAAAGCCTTGTGAAACAGAATTTAAGAGCTGAAGTGGTCACTGTTTGTTTTCATTTGCACACAGCTAAATGTGCATGGCTGAAAAGAATCTTGAGTCATGGTATCAGGGCTCTGTTCTCTGCAACACCATGAAAACTGTTTCTGATCTGATATAAAAGCCTGAAATCTAATTCCTCTAAAGCAGTCTTTGCCTGTGACTCAGTTAATGGGTGCTGGAAGACAGCTAAACCCAAGGCATTCTGAAAATACCTTTTTTGGTGTATATGACATCAGAGTTTGAGACTCTTTCTATGCCTCTGTTTCCCTACATGTCAAACTGAGCTTTAGCAGGAGCTGAAGCATCTAGTTTTAGTATTCCAAGATTGTCAGATAAAGAAGAAAGTATCCCAGCACATAGGTGAAGTTATGCTGTTGTTTTTCACAAGCTGGTAATAAAGTGGAAATGTTCTCAGGATGCTTTCAGTAATAATAAAATGTAGCTGTGTCACACTGGTCCTGGTACTCAGACCTTTGGGTATTTTGGGGGGTAGGTTTTTGAGTTATCTTTTTATTGATGAATTGACACAGCATGTAACTGATGTTTTGTTCTGTTTTGGTTTTTAACAGAGGGAACATATAAGAGAGAAATTTGTAGCTGATTTACGAAGAGAATTTGCAGGAAAAGGCCTCACATTTTCCATAGGTATCACATTCAAATATTTCAATTTCACTTCAGTCATCTCCCCTTATACCTGTGACAGACCCTATCTCACTTGTGTGACAGCTCCCTCTCTGGGGGTGGTTGTAGGCATTGCATGCAAGACTAAGCCTCTTATTCCTCTTAGGCTTTCATTTGGTGCATTTTAATTGAGATCCATCAACAGAGAGAACTTCATTGCTTGTCTTGTTCATTGTCTTTTAATGGCAGTTGTGTGACTGATTCTGCTCATTTTGAAACATATCACACGCTGATGATTAGTCAGAGTTCTTTCTGTGAAGCAGTTTTGATCAGAAATACTACATCAGTACTGTGCCAGCAGCCCTTGGTTCTTCAGCTCTGTAACTGCAGCATATGGAAGGAGGGAAAGAAATCCAAGTGTAAGCTTAACATGAAAAGTGATGATGAGGAACTAATTTTACATGCATTTTTTTTCCTCTCTTCCCCAATCTATTGCCACAGTCTTGATTATTTTTCAGAATTACAAAAAGCAGAGTTTGCCTTAGTACTGTGGCATTGAAACACTAGGGCAGAAATGAGCTGCAGGATAGCTCTCCTAGAGCATGTGGAAGATACTTTTTTGGACACCAGCCTCAGCTGGGAATCACTTCAATGTATTGGTAAAGTCCAAGGATTTGGAAATGGAGGAGTTGTCCTGTCAGGGTATGTTGCAAAGGCTGATTTCCTCCTTTTTCTATGCTTTAGAAAGTCTTCTGCATAAGACTCTGTGGCTGTACATACACCACTGGCTGCATTCATTCATGCAGTTTCTTTCTAAAAGCAAAAAGATTACCTGTAATTTTTTCCTATAAAGGTTTAGTGTCCGTATTTTTTTAAGGGGTAAATAATAAATCACAAGTTTAATAACTGATACCCTCCTTAACTCCAGGGTCTTGTAACATTTCTGACTTCTGCAAAGCTCCCTCTACCAAAAAAATCTTACCCAGCTTAGTTTTTCTCACTTACCCTTCCTTCAGAAATGTGTTCTTGTAATAAAACAAAGTTTGCTTGGTTGATGTCTGTCCTAGGAGGCCAGATAAGCTTCGATGTGTTCCCAGATGGCTGGGATAAGAGGTACTGCTTGGGAATCATTGCCAACGATGGATACAAGACTATTTATTTCTTTGGGGATAAGACTATGCCAGTGAGTAGATTGTTTTGTGTATCCATTTCACAGCTTCTGTTTTAAATCACAAGCACTGTAGGCTCCAACTAATTACCTTATGCCTGACAAGAACTGAAATGAGAATACAAATGATACCCACAGCATGGCTGTGCAGTGCTGCTCAGCATAAACCTGGGAGGCAGCTGTGAGTGCAGATTTATCTTCTGTTTCCTGAACACAGTGTTCTTGACAGACTTAATAGATTATGTTTTTCAAGTGAACTTGTGTAATTACATTAAAATCCTAGGTGACATGGCTACATAACAGGGATTATCCTGTTTGGTTAGGGTGGATTGATGCTTCTTGTTGGCTGGTGTTTATTAACCATATTTGTTTTCCATTGCATTTAATGCTGTTCCTCTGCTAACCACTCTGTCTCCACATAGAGGAACTGAGATTATACATAATTGCTGGCCCTAGTCATAGGGCAGAGCTAAACAACTCCACAGAGTTGTTTACACAACTCCACAGAGGCTTTTGGAGATACTGAGCAGAGACTGGACTAGAGCAAGCCTGGATGACATTAAAGCTGTTTGAATGTGGCCAAGGGACTGTGTCAGGCTAAGTTTTATAAGAACATTTTATAACTTACTAAGAACATTACAGCTTTATAAATTTTAAAAGGCCAAGTTTTATGAGAAAAAGACAAGCTTTGAACTAAAGGGTTTTCACTCTCTTGCCACCAGCTGCACCTTCTCCCTCTGGCATAGAGTTTATGGATAGTTGATCTTGGACCCTGTAAGTGACAGTGCAGCATTTTCAGTGATTTGTGGCAGATTTGCTGGGAAGCAGTGTGGCAAACAAGCTACAAAAGCTAGGTAACTACTTCCTCCAGTGCTCAAAGCTGCAGCTTTTGGGATCTCTGCTTATGCAGGGGCAGCACCTTTGTTCCCTAAGCCAGATGTAAAAGGAGCTTTCATTGCTCTCCTGTGATTAGAGACCAGTTACAAATGTCACATCACACCACAAGGAACAAGGCCAAAACTCTGCTGTAGTAGTTGAAGGATCGCTGCTCTTAATGAGCTCACTAAAACAAGCTGGAGGGAAGAGGTTAATGCAAGTAAATCACAAGTGCCACGAGCTGGCAGAACGTCCTGTAACAAGCTTCATACCTGAGTATTAACAAGTAAACTCAGTCATGCTGGGTTGCCACACAAAACTAAAAACATGGCTAAACTTACACTGAGAGTTCTACTATTACCAATGCCAGCATGCAGGTCAGAAAGTTCCCATGCAGGTGTTTGTGGAGTTCAGCAGAAGTGTCAGCACA
The DNA here is from genome assembly GCF_027791375.1 of Indicator indicator. Classification (NCBI taxonomy): domain Eukaryota; kingdom Metazoa; phylum Chordata; class Aves; order Piciformes; family Indicatoridae; genus Indicator; species Indicator indicator. The sequence goes on from NC_072031.1 coordinate 2,876,811, forward strand.
GCTCTGCTATGAACACAGCTTTCTGGAAGACACCTCAGATGTGACTATGTTATCTTAGAATAGAAGGGACCTTCAAGATTATTTGGTTCCAAACCTTCCACTAGGCCACATTGCTTGAAGTCCCATCCAACCTGGTCTTGAATGCTTCCAGGGATGAGGAATCCAGACCTTCTCAGGGCAGCCTGTTTTAGCGCCTCGTCACCCTCACAGTGAAGATTTTCTTCCTAGTATCTTATCTAAGTCTGCCCTCTTTCAGTTTGAAACCATTACCCCTTGTCCTAGCCCTACATACCCATACATAAAGAGTCCCTTCTCTTCATAATCCTAGAATGGCTTGGGCTAGAAGGGACCTCAGGGATCATCTGCTTCAGCCTCCCTGCCATGGCCAGGGATGCCTCTCAGCTAGACTCAGCTACTCAAGGCCTCAGCCAGCTGGGCATCCACAACCTCCCTGGGCAGCCTATTCCAGTGTCTCATCACCCTCATGCTGAAGAACTTCCCAAGATCCAGTCTAAACTATTCTCCCTCAGTTTGAAACCATTCCCCCTTGTCCTGTTGCTAGACAGCCTTATGAAAAGTCCCTCTGCAGCCTTCCTGTAGGATCCTTTCAGGTTTTGAAAGGCAGCTCTGAGGTCCCCCTGGAGTCTTCTCCAGGCTGAACAACCCAGCTCCCTCAGCCTATCCCCATTGCAGAGATGCTCCAGCCTTTGGATCATCTTTGTGGCCCTCCTCTGAATGTGCTCCACCAATTTCCTTTATGTGTGCCTTCTCCACCCTAAGACTGTGACTACACATTAAGTTAAATAAAATTAATTCCTCTTCTCTTTTTTCTCTCATTTTCAGGGAGGGAACGACTATGAAATTTTCACAGACTCTAGGACAGAAGGCCACAGTGTCACCTCCCCACAGGACACCAGAAGAATCTGTGAAGAGCTATTTTTTAAATGAAAGACTGAGAATTCACAGTGGCCAAACGGTTAGGATGGCTTAGTAATCCCCAACAGCTTCTGTCCTGGTTTTTCTACCTGAGCACAAACAGCAAGAGCCTTGTGGGCCTCTCATTGACCAGTAGGACACAGCAGAGCTCAATCAGCACCATCCTTCCCCTGTTGTCATATGACAAATATTCCATGTTCTTTTTGGTTGGTTGTGGGGTTGGATTTGTTTGTTTGTTTGCTTGTTTTGTTAATTAATTGCATTTCAGGACAGAAGGGGTGGGGATAATCTGCCTATAGTTGATTTGTGATCTCAGAATTGGCCTGCAAGTTTCTATGCCCTGAGTTTTAATTTCAAAACTCCTATTTAAAAGATGACTGTTTCAGAGTTGGGGTTTTATTAAAATACTACCTTGTGCTGCAAAGACAAAAATTCTAAGACACTTGGGATTTCCATGTTTAAAACTGGAAGATGAGTGAAAGAGGTTTTCTTTCTTTCTGGTGGTGGGAAGGTAGAACTGAGCCAGAAGTCCCTGACCTCACCCATGTTCCACTGCCTGGTCAGAAGGTCCACCAGCACAAGGAATGCTGGACTAACTGGTGCTGAAATTACCTACATACTGCAGTTCATGGTACCTACACTTCTTGCAGATTGTTTTTTAAATCTAAATAATAATTATTATTTTTAAAAGATTAAAAATAATTAAAAGAACTTAAGCATGGCAGCAAAAATATTTGTCACTAATTACATTTTTCTGGTAAGATATTAAAGGATAGGTGAAATTTTAGTACTAAGAAAAATGACCTGTTTGTATTGAAATTCAAGCTGGCACATGACAGTGTAACTGTTAATGTTACTGTTCTTGTCTGGCATTAGGGAAGTAATCATCTCCATGAACGGTTTAATTTAGTGGAGGAGAATAAAAGTCTTATTTAATCATGAAAAATTGCTTTCTATCTGTCATTTGGGCAAGTAAAATACCTGTTGTACGCTTCCTCTGTGTGTATGAAGAAATGATTGACTTGAATCTTTGCCATTTCCAAGTTTATGCAATACTTGCACAAAGCAAAAGGGGAGAACACAATCCTTGTGTGCACCCCAAAATCCCCAAAGGGGCTTACAAAAAAGGAGTGAGTTGTGATGCCCTCATGCATCAGAACTGTCTCATCTCATACCCTTCTCTGCTTACTTCCAGAGGGTAACTCTGCCTCAACCAGTGGGGTCAGACTTTACACCAGAACCACCTGCAGTGCAGGAGGGCCCTTTAAAGATGGCCAGATTTTAACAGCTACTGCACATGTGATGCATCTGAATATTTGGTTACTTAACTGCATGGCTGGTTATGGTATTTGCAGTTACCTCTGCAAAACATCCTGTGCAGGACCAAGCCCAGATTTGTTCTCACCTGTGTGCACATACCTGCACATGTTCAAGCCTTAAAAGCCTGCCAGTCAGCCTTGTGCATCTACTGCCAGCAGCTGTTTGTCTTCTGCCTCCCCTGCCAGCAGATGAGAAGCAAAGTCTGTGGGGAGAAAAAAAAAAGAAAAAAAAAAAACCACAAAGCAAAGCATCCCACAATGCCCAGTCCCTTGCCTCATCTTCCTTTCTCCAGTGTGAGTTTAAGCTAGCAGGGCAGGCACAGCCACCATTCCAACTGCAGCAAGCCCTGCTTGGCTCCCATCCCCTGAAGCCTGCCCAGAGCTTTGCTGCAACATTTTGCAATGGTAGCTGCTCTGTCTCAGGAGCCCCTTCTGAAATGCTCTGGGGCATTCCTTCCCCAGGTGCCAGCTGAAATAACCAGGCTATGCTATACCCCTGCTCCTACAGTATATTACTAACAGTTATTATTAGCTATTATATAATGAAAATAAATGTATGTAACAGAAGTAGCAGCATCTATTATGCACTCACCTCTGAAACAGCTAGAAAAGTTGCTCAATTACTCCCTAGGTCTTCTGGCAACACTTCTTCCAAAGCTTCTAAATACCATCCCAGAGTTGTGCCTATATATCTCCTCTGTCTTGAATGCTAATCACCTTCAATGGAGATTGAAGGCAGCACCTGTTGTTAGAGTGGCAAATGGGCAACTGAAGTGAACCTGTTTCACACAGCTACCAGAAAGTATCATGCCAGCTTTTTTTGTTTCTTTTATTTGCAAAGTCAATAAAAATCCACCATTAGGAACTAAGAGAGAAAAATGCTTCATTTGAAAAACAGACAGACATGGAAGGCAAATAGGAACAGAAGTAACTCAGTTGCACTACAACTACATAAAATCTTGCAGGCAGAGAAGAGTCAGAGGAAGGGTGACCATATCACATCCTACCAAGCAAGTTGTCCAGGGAAACAGCTGCAGAAGCTGAGTCTGTTAAGTAACTCACACAGTATTTTACACAGTCATTGAGCAGCAGGGAACTCACTTTGCAGAGGCACAGCTGTTCTGCCTGCCCTGTGGCACACCACAGCAGAGATTCAGCTGCAGGCAATCTGTAGCTTTGTCTAAACTCAGACACAAAGACTATGAAATATCCACTATACAGCTTTCTACCACCTACCTTGAAGCTTTTTTTTTTTTGACCCCCCCCCCCCCTTTTTTTTTTTTTTTTTTTTACATTTTGGGTTGGATTCTGGGCAGGAGGTTGTTGGTTTGGTTTTGTTTTTAATACTGGCCTACAAAATCTGTTGCTAATCAACCATCAAGGCACTGAAGTAAATTCACAAACAACCCAGGCTTTGAAACCTCAATATTCCACACATATGCCATGTGCAAATGCTGCACCTGAAAGGCAACCAGCCATGGCCATCGGAGCAGAGCCACCAAGTAAGAGCTTTTCCACCCTGCAACAGCTGCTCTGTTTGTGAACTTCCTTCCATGAGGAAAAGAAACAGCAGCAGTGAACACCTCCCTCTCTCTCATCCAGGCGTTCAGGCACTGTTAGCAGCAGAAAGCCTGCTCCGGCCCTTACAGAAGGGCAGCTCCAGGGAACAGGGTGCTCACACACCTCCAGGGCCTTGCAGCCCTGCCTCTGCTATGCCTGTCTGGGCTAGTAGAGCTCTCCTTCAAACCTCTCCCTGACTGCCCTGGGCATTTCTTGGAATCAGGTCACAAGATAAAAGAAAAACCAAACTTCCCCTCCTCCACCAAGCACACAAACTAGGTCTCTTCAAAACACATGTTTGGTAAACACCTTATGCTAGATTTTTTCTCATTAGCATTTGAATTGCCTTTTGTTGTCGTTGGCTTTGTTTGGGTCTTAGGCCAGCTGTAAAAAAGGTAAATGTGGCCAGTTTCTGCTATTATTGACAATGCAGTATTTCCTCCCCCACGATAGACAGAATATTCTCAGGACAGGTCCCCTGCAGCCAGTGGTTGAGCAGTGACGGTGCAGGCAGCAGCCGCGCTCCCTCCGGGACCCCTCAGGAGCTGACGACGTGCCCTGACCAGGTCTCATGCTTGGTTCCAGGAGCTAGATGAGTGATCACCACCTCCACTGCCTGCAGCTTCTCATTCTTGGGAGGGATGGTGCACATCTTGTAGGTGACCTCGTCGCCTGCCACAGGAACGTACTCGCCCTCGATGCTGTGAAGGGAAAGCTCCTGTTAATCAGCAATCACACCAGCACTCAAATTCTTCTGCAGCTCAGTTACATAATGATTCTCTCTGGGGCCTGAAATTCCAACCCCCAACATTAGCTTTACCAGATGTGGCAGTTCAGGCTGGGTGCCTCCTGTCACTGCCACATAAGCTACACCTCCAGTCCCCAGTGTCCAACCCAATCAGGTGGACACAGGAAACAGCCTATTTCCACCCATAAATCCTGCCCCCTATCAATCCATCTGCAAAGGTGTTCTCTGCCTCTTTCTTCCCTCTCTGCTCCCTATCAGGTAACAGTGGGGGAGTATCTCAAGGCCTCTTAGGCCTGTCTAGGCCTAATGCCAGGAGGAGAAGGGGGGGTGCAGTCTCAGACCTGGCCAGCCTGAGACTTGCCTAGCAGTGGGGGGGAAAGAAAGAGCCCTGAGGGTTTTGGGTATACTCTCAGGTGGGGAGAAAGGAAGAGTTGGGAGGTCTTTGGGTGTTATGTAAGGGACTCTGTAGGCTTTGGGATATCTTTGCCACTATGCTTGCAGTTTTACAGTTTCACCAATTGCCTTTCCATTTAAACTTTCCATCACTCTCCAATCTGTTTGCGTGAGTGTCATTCTTTTGTCCCTCTTGGGGCAAGAGTGGATCTGTCTGGTCCCAAACCAGCACACCAGACTAGCTCAAGAAAGAGAGAGAAAGAAGCAGAGATACATTAATACCAGACAAACAACGCAGTCAAGGTCAGCAAAAACGTGTTAGAAATCCTCCCAGTGAAAAAGCAAGAATAGAGCAGAATACACTGCTAGAGATTGTCTTGAGAACCAAATCTTATGGGAGCTATCCCTCCATGGAATTGTTTAGAATAATCATTATTTTCCTTTTTACACCTAATAGTGATTTGTTCACATTTTTACTACTTTCTGCTTGAAATCTGTGGAAAAAAAAAATCTTAAAGGCAGAGCCTAAAACTACCACATTCTCTTAAGTGCTCCAGGATTTTTTAAGAGCCCATCATCAATCAAAGCCTAAGGCTGACTCTGGTTGTCTTGCAGCAAAATCCTAGAAAAACACTATAACCAATACCACACACACACACTAAAACAACACAAAACTAGACACAAAAAAACCCAAAACACTCTAAAATGCCTTAAAAACCAACTCGGTGAGCCCGGCCTCGGGCAGCACTTCTGTGGACCACACAACCACCTCTTCCTCGCTGGCAGCACTAGAGGGCAGGGCTGACACTTCCTTCAGAGTTTTGTTGGTTTTTAAACTATAGGAAACTGATGGTTTTTCTCCTCGTACTTAAGCTTCTGAAGTTGGGGATTTTTTCCTCTCTTTTTCTTTTTTTCAAAGAAGGATTGCACTGTGCCAGTTGTTGATTCTACTGTTAGGTTACTTCACCAGTACGTAGTTTGTCCATGGTGTTAAAAAAATAACAAAAGAGCCAAAGAAAGGGAAGAGAACAGAGTGTCACACAAAATGTTAGGGGTTGGAAGGGATCTCAAAAGATCAGAGGCTAGAGTAGGGCAGGTCACACAGGAACACAGACAGGTTTTGAAAGTCTCCAGAGAAGGAGACTCCACAACTTCTCTGGGCAGCCAGCTCCAGGGCTCTGTCACCCTCACAGTGAAAAAGTTTACGTTCATGTGGAACCTCCTCTGCTCCAGCTTGCATCTGCTGCCCCTTGTCCTATCATTGGATACCACTGAGCAGATCCTGGCTCCATCCTCCCAACATTCACCCTTCACATCTTTAGAAACATGAATGAGGTTACCCCTCAGGCTCCTCCTCTTGAAGCTAGAGAGCCCCAGCTCCCTCAGCCTTCCCACAGCAGGGAGATATTCCACTGCCATCAGCATCTTTGTGGCTCTGCACCGGACTCTTCCAAGCAGTTCCCTGAGGCCCTTCTTGAACTGAGGGGCCCAGAACTGGACACAATATTCCACATGCAGCCTCACCAGGGCAGAGTAGAGGGGAAGAACCTTCCTTGACACACCCCAGGATATTCCAAATATGTCAAAATAAGTTGTGGCAAAAAAAGGAGAGTTCTGTGACCCTGACATGTTACAACACTAACTCTCCTCCAGCATCCAGCACTTAGGAATTCCTGATTTCCAAGAGCTGCTCACTTCTGTGTAGCCTCTAGCAGGCATGGATGCTGGAGGACTCACACCATGGATTTGCTACTGCACACAAGTCCTTACCTGGGAACAGTGGGAGATGGCAGAAGGGCTGTTCCCTTCTGTTCAGAACAATGTACTGGTGAAAGAGAACTGCAAAGCCTTCCTCACCTCTACCACTGTGAGCAAGATCAAAGCTTTTTAATAAAAATGCCAGCATGTGCCAAAGCAGACAAGCAGAGCTGCCTTCCAACCAGCACTACCATGATGCTCTGACAGCAGAAAGGATGCCACTTCCCCTGTCTGTAAGCATGCCTACATGATCCCATGCTCAGGTTCCCATTCCCTGACAACCTAGCCTATAGATTTCTTGTTGTTTGAGGCTTTTTCCCCAGTGTTTCTCAGCAGCATTTGTATTTGTGAGCAGCTAAACACTCGTTACCAGTAAGGCTGGATGCCTTACTGGCATGACTTGCTTGGGTACTCATGTTACACTGCAGGGAAGATTTGGGTTCAGGAGTAAGAAGACTAAGATTTTTCTGTGTCAAATTTGGCATAGACTGTGGGGCTTATTTGCCTTCACTGAACACACTGGGAGCACACTCACACCACCCAGGAAATTTTACCCCACAAATGTTTGTTAATTGCAGGGATCCAAGATTTTAGCAGTGCCCTTCATATAAACTCTCATCTTGTGAACCATTACTGTTGCAGCTTTTGTATTGCAGGAAAGACTGGCAGGACTGATAGGAGAGAAATATTCTGGCCCTTACTGCCAGTTGTAAGCTCACATCAGATTTTGCTTCTCCTGCAGTTCTGCAGAACTTAGTCAGCTTTATCTCCTGCACTGTCTCTCTCCCACCTTTCTCCCTTTAAGTGCTGCCTCAGCTTCTGCTCCCCTCTGACTTGTGCACTACCACTGCTGCTCAGGGAGCTGGTGCATTGATTGGGCTGGGGCTGAGCAGCAGCAGCCTGTGCTTAGGGATGAGACAGGGTAAGCAGGAATGTACAAAACTGACCCATAATGTAGAACTTCTCCCGTGGGAAATCCAAAAGAAAAGTCATTGTTTGCTCACTAATTGTATCAGCACGATCTTGAAAACGCTCCTGTATCTAAATATGGATCTAAAACCTGCTAGGAGGAGTTAAAGGCATTCCCAAGGCCTGTGGTTTGAAACACAAGTCCTTCAGACTCGATTTCTCTTACTCCAGAGCTGCCTGTGACTGCAGGAATCAGATCCCAAGAGGGCATGTCCTAAGCTGAACTCTTCAGAGCAGGGCCTGGGAAAACAGCAGTAAATTGAAGACAAAAAAAGCATTTAGAGAAAAGTCAAGGTAAAGCCTTCTTCATCAGACCTGACAGCCCTTTTCACCACATGCAGGCTGATCCCACTGACCTTTACTTACTTGAAAGCCTCCAGGCCAACTGTCAGCCCAACCCTGTATCACACTGGACAGACTGTGTTCAAGCTCCCACGTCCAGACTCTTGCTGTGGCTGTCCTCCTCAGTTATTGCCTTCACTTATACCTCACTTCCCCCCTCTCTAGAAAGTTTAAGATTCCTTCAGGTATGATGGGGCTATACACCAAACACTTACTGTCCTTCCAGGAGCAGAGATTAGTTCACCTTTTTTACTGCCAAATTAATTTTCCAACAAATTCTCTGCAGTTTACCCTGAGACTTTGAAAAAGAAGATTTTAAGTAAGGATGAGAAGATGCTACTTGCACTGTGTCAGAGCCTGACAAAGTGGACATGAAGCCTCAGGAAGAGATGCAGGAGAGGGTCGAACCAGGAGTGAAAAAAGGAATGCCAAAAACCAAAAAGACATATTTCTCACTTGAATCTCTTGAATGATCCCTTGTTGCCACAAAAATTGCTGCTATTGAGCTAAAACCATATTGCTATGAGGAGTAACTCTCAACACAACCCATGCAAGATGTCAGTCCCACCTGAGCAAGCCAGCATCTTTCAGTGGAAGGCAATGCAGCACAGACATTTTATCTGCACAGAGGAACATGAGACTAGCAAAACATTCTGAGCAGAAACATTTCCCAGCTCAGATGGAATGAACATAGACAATAGGTGCTGAAGTGGAAAGTCTACAGTGACTCAAAGCACAGCTGAGCCCCTGGCACAAGTTGCAATGAAACATGCTTCTTCATGTGGCCTCGAGCACCAGGACCAGCTGTGGACAGTGTCTCAAGGAGCACATAGCAGTTACAGTGGGGCTGGAACTAAAGCAGCATCTCCTCCTGACATTACAGCCACTCACTCCCCGGCCCCAGGTACTGCCTTTGACTCCTGCACAGAGGATGAACACACAGCAAGCTCAGAGCCATCACTTAGCAAACATCAAATGAACGGATGCCCTGCCCAGGAAGGGATCTCATGTTGGGCTGAAAGGCTTCTTTAATTAACAGGAACCTCATCTGTGCTTTAAAAGCTCCTGTAAAACAGGATGAGATGCAGTTAGTGAAATAAACACTTGAAATCTGCCAAAGAGATCAGTAGGTATGGTTAATGTAGAAGGAAAGTGGATTCACACTGTTTCCTGAAGCACCAGAGACATGCCAGTACACAAAAGTAGGGTTTACAGCTCCTGAACAACAGAGATAAATTAGAAAGATTCAAGTGATACAAGTGAGGAAGAGAGCTTCAGTAATACAAAAATTAAAAAAAAAATAAAATAAAAAGGATGTTTTGTTGGGGTGAGTTTGGTTTAAAAGTGAAATATGAGTATATGCCAGGATGTGTTCTGGTAAGAATCATAGAACTGTTCAGGTTGGAAGGGACCTCAAGGATCATCTAGTTCCATCCTCCCTGCCATCCATGGCAGGGAGGATGGAACTAGATGATCCTTGAGGTCCCTTCATATGGCAGGGAAGATGGAACTAGATGATCCTTGAGGTCCCTTCATATGGCAGGGAGGATGGAACTAGATGATCCTTGAGGTCCCTTCCCACGAGATCAGGTTGCTCAGAGCCACATCCAGCCTGGCCTTAAAAATCTCCAAGAATGGGGTTGTAGGTGTACTGGTAACCACAGTGCTCCTGTTTGTCTGAGAAATTAAGAACAAGTGAATCAATACACATAGGAACAGTGCACCTAATGTCTGACAGCTGCTGCCAGCAAGAGGAGAAGCAAAGGAACCAACCCCAACGGGCAGGGACACTCCCAGCCATCACTGAGATTGCCTCTGCATTCCTCAGCACTTGTTAGGTAACTTGTTAGGTACTGTCTACAGCCCTTGGTCTGCACAGGAAAAAAAAAAAATTAAAAATTTGTTAACATTTTTAAAAATTTAAAAAAACAAAACAAAAAGACAAAAAAAAATACTAAACCAACCAAACATTTGTTGCTCCAAATTTCTTACACTTGAATCATGAGGTTAATTGCTCCTGTTCCTTCTACTAAACAGATCATGTTATAGTCTCCAAATCTGGATGGAAAGGTAGACTTCTCTCTACTGAAATGCACTGCTCACGGGGCTGAGTGTTAGACTGACAGCATCAGATCCTTTCTTGGTTTCTTTCCTTATCTAAGCTGATGATACAAGAGGTAGAGGCAGGTGATAAAACTCCATTCAACTCCAAAATGGCTTCTTCTCATCCCTTAGTTTCTTTCCCTCCAAGCTTGCTAAAGTGATCTTACCTCACCAAGACCAGGCCTGTCCTTTGCACAGCTGTGTAAAAAGGCTGCAGCCACAAAACCAGCTCCAATTTCATTTTCTGTTTTTGCCCTTTAAACTTTTCTCCCCCAGATCAGATACTCTCTTTCTTCCTGCAGCTTTCTAACTGCCAGCTATTCTTGGTGCCCACCAAATACAAGATTATTAACTCACTGCCCCTAGTGCACATGGAAAGCAAGAGGGTACAGGTCTTAGTTTGCTCCTTGTGAACAGTATTCCCAGCACAGCATTTACCCATGAAATGCTGCTTCTGGGATAGCTGCAGACTTACTCCAGCACTATGTGATGCTTAGAAGCAGAACCAAACAACACCCAGACTGTGCAGTACTTCTGGTGGTGTCAAGAAAGAATACAACAGCACCTGAAATGTGCCATACAAGGAGGTAGTACGGCACTGGAGGCAGAACCCCACACAAAGCTGTGGGAAGATCCTCCATCAGGAAGGAATTGCCTTAAGCACTGGGCAGGAAATGAACTGGGGAAGATCCAAGAAAATAAATAGGATCTTGGATAAATTCAGCCTATAACAGCCACTCTCTATAGAGGTTACCTTGTACAGAAAAGTTAAACAGGGCTCTCCTGATGTTATATATGTTATATATGGATTAAATACATTTATATTTGTGATTTTTCCTTTTACCATTACTCCATATTCAATGTTGAATTGAGGAAGGTGGAGATTTTCACTGCTATTTAAGAGATTAGTATGCAAATTCTACCAAAATAATGGATATCTAGGTATCCAGGAATTTTAGGACACTTCAATAAAATTAAGCTTAAAATAGGAAATGCTTTACTGATGCTAGTGTTGGAATGAGACACAATAGAGGGAGTTTCAGATTACCCAGCAACTCCCATTTCCCAGCTCAGTGCCAGGCTGGTTTGGTGGAGCATTTTATCCTGCACTATTTTTAGGGAACTGGGAGGTTATTAGGAAATTACCTAAATAAGGAATGTTCTAGTTCTTCCTTCTCACAGCTGCTATTCATATTCCAGGGCTCTAGTTAAACCTCCTGGGACAAAGACTAAGTCACATGGAAACATTTTTGAAGAAGAGTTTTTGGAGAATTCAGAGCCTTGCTGGTCAAGTCTGCCATGGATCACACCACACAGCTGCCTTCCATGCATCAGGAGACTGTATCACCTTGTGGGCTTCTTAAAGCTCATTTAACACCTCAACACAGCCCCCAGTATTTTTATGAAACAGCAGGACATGGTAGAGGAATGAACCATTATGAGTTACTAATCCTGAATGGCCTCCTGAGCAGTCCTGGGGTAAGCTGACGGCTCCAGCGCTCATCAGCAAAGCCAGCCATGACCTTACCAAGTCAGCTGGCAGGCAAAGCAGAAGCAGGGCTGCCTCCCACCCACCAATCACACTTGCAACTGAGACAGACAAGTGTGAAAGAGATACAGACACTGAAAAAATCCCAGCTGTTGACATCCAAGGTCTCTGCTATGGATTTGCCCTGATCTCTGTCACTGCTAAGCAACCTTCCCAGGACCTGCCTTGTGTCAGACAGTAGCTGCACATCCCTCCCAGTGCAGTGGAGTCATCATCCTCTTGCCTAGTTCTCTGTTGAGATCTCTAGTCATGGGTTTTTAATCTGCATTCAGGGATAGTTATGGCTCTGCACCTACCTTCAGCAGCTGGTTCAACACCAGGCAGCACACCACACACCATGGTGATCATGACAGGCAAATCACCCTGTACCTACCGCTCAGACTTGGTTCCCAGCAGCCACAGAGCATTTGGCTGCAGCCAGCAGAAACTGGTTTGCTGCTAGTTCACAGAAAAGGCACCTGAGATTCAGCTCTCAGACTAACTGATAATTACAAGCAATTTCCAACCTGTATAGTTACACTCCACCAAAAGAACAGAATCACAGATGTGTCAGTGTGAGCTGAAATTCCCCCCCACACCCCGACAATAACCAGGCTAGCTCAGTCTGGAAGCGAATGGAAGCTGTATTTACAAGCAGATCTACAATCTATGATGAAATGCAATGAATATGTGCAAATATACAAAATTCACAACATTTACAAATATATACAATCCACAGAAAAAGCACAACGCTCCCTTTGCTTCCCCCCAAAGGGGATCTTTCCCAAGGGGCCTCTCTCCCAGGGGCCTCCCCCCCAGACCCCCTGGCAGAAAGCAGAGTTAGCTAAAGCAGAAAAGTTGTTAACTTAGCTGCCAAGGTCAGTGTGTTATCTTCAGCCAGAAGAGAAGAAGAAACAGCAGCAAGACAGCCCAGCAAGTTGCCCTGACTGCAGACTGCAGACTTTGTTTGGAGTAGTAGTTCTTAAACATTTCTATCTATCCAATGGAAGTGTTTAGAACAATCAGTATTTTGCTTTCTTACACCCAATAGTGACTTATTTACACTCTTCCACTTTCTCTGACTGAACTTTGCAAAGAAAAATTAAAGAGACAGTTTCAAACCATCACAACAGAGGAGATGTGGCATTAATGCTTTGTGTTAAAACAGTGATCCGGCAGAGGAAGGGAAGGAGCATGAAAAGACAATCTCTCAATGGACATAAAAAGCTTGAAGTCAGCTCCTCAATGCAGCAGGACAGCAGCAGAGGTGCAGCTGGGTTCTAAGCTGCAGGAAGATGTGGCTAATAATACATCTCCATCGTAGCCAGAAACTGAGATCCAACAGAAGAATAGGACCATACCTCCACCTGGAAACCCACCAAGAGACCAATTCTCTCCTGTTCAGTATTGTTGAGTTGCAGGCACCACAATCACAGTTTCCACAGATCACAACACAACACATAGGCAAAACACTGCAAACTCCAGGGATCCAAGGGTGCTGGGTGTCAACATCCCAGGGGAAGTACAGTCAAATCTCCAGAGCCATAATTCAGCATGGAGTCAGGAATCCAAGCCTGAAGGACAGCCTGAAGACCTCTCTGCAATGCAGCATTTTGCCCTTCAAAGCCAAGTACTAGCAAACTGCAGAAAACCCACAAGCACTGCACAGCTTTTTTTTCTGTTCCATTAAGTCAGCTGTTTTTGCAAAAAAAAAAAAAAAACAAAAAAACAAAAAAACAGTCTTTAAAACCCCAGGAGTGTGGTCACTCATTCATCACTGCTCTCTGGTGAGCTACCTCCTTGCCTTGCCCTTGCAGCTACGCGGGCTTCAGGCCAAATCCCCATCAAAACCAAAAGCCCAGAGAGTAAGGAGTACCCATCGTGTGCCCACTCCCAAATGCCCTGGGAAAGCAAAAGAGTGGCATTCTCAGGCAGTGCTCCAAAGCACATCACTTGATCTGCCACTACAGGCACCCACACCCCACCTGCCCCTATCTCCCTTGGTCTGTGTCCTCAGGACCCCCTCTGGAAGACAAGCTGATGTGAACCTGCCTGTACAGGCAGCACAAGGTGGGGGGCCTCAGCAGCCAGCACTGCCAGGATTCCCTGCCTGCTCTCCAAACATGCCACGCATGCAGGAAGAGCAGCAAGAGAGTGAAACTGAAGGCACAAGAACCATTACACTTCTGGAATAGCCAACCTGGCTGGGGTTTGAGAGAGAGCTATGAAACAACAGTGGAGGAGGCAGGGTAAGGAGTGGGATACTCAGTTCTCAGTACTGGTGTTGCAGCAGCACCATCAGTTTGGTGACAGTGGATCACGGTGGTGGCTGCTGGAAGAGAAGGCACTAACAGTGCATGTCACTATTAAAAATGTCACGAAGGGCTTTTGAAAAACTTCAGGTAAATGAATTTGCCTTTGTTTCCAGCTTTCCAGAGATATTATCAAGACTTCCCATTCCAGCAATTCCCCCATCCCCACACTTGACAGCTAGGATTTTACACTCACAAGCAGATTTTTGTCTTCTCCCTGAAGAAGACCAAGGAAAATTTAGAACTTCTCACCACAGTCAGCAAGCCCCAACATCTTCCTGTACACTTGGGTACACCAACTTGAGAAGTGTTTCCCATGAACACAAGGAAGCAATGAAGAAAGGGGCAGTGAGCCTGTGGTGGGCACCTTGGGCTGGGTGGCAGGAGTGTGACAGCCTCCTCGCTGTGCCATGCCATGCTCCTGCTGGCAGAATGGCTGCTCAGGTTGGTGTGCATAAGCTGGCTGTAACCTGTCCATCTCGAGCACCAATGGTGCTGCAGTTGGGGCATAGGCTTTCAGCCGGAGATGCTTTACCCACAGACCAACTCAGGAAAGTGCTATGAGTGCTGCCAGGAAGCTGCCACCACCTGCATTGAGTATCACCAGAGCTGCCACCATGGCTCGCTCTATCTGCCTCCTGAGGACAGCTCAGAAGAAACTCTACCACCTGGCAGTGCCAGCACTTCCAGACAACTCCAAGCTGCCATGGTTAATTTGTCAGTTTTGTACATTTTTGCCTAATCAGTTAAAAAGCAGAACTGGCTCCACACAAGCGTTACCAAAGACAAACCCCATCTTTAAAACCTGCCTCTCAAACTGCCATTTCTTATGCTGTGTATCTACTCACAACTGAACTCCAGCTTCACAGCTTTGCTGCAAGTGCCACTCAAGTATTTCCACATGCCCACATTCACCTTAAACTCTCACACAGGTATCAAAATTCAAAATTTTGCAGATGCCAAGTGAAGAAGCTTTTGAATGCCACATATATTTGACCTTATTTTTAGGCTAATGCTCATTTAGCATGACATTTCTATTTCCATAAGTGTTATTACCTAACAAAAATAAATGGAAAGCAGACATCCCATTTTGCAGACGATATTTTCACTCAGATGTAACTTTACAAGCTCCCCAAAGCTTAAGGAAAGGGGAAAAAAAAATCTTCAAATTAAATTTTTATGCTTACAATTGCATTAATCTGCAAGATAGGCAGCTGGTCTCAATGCTCAAAACCTTCACTAATCATCACAGCTTAGTGATGGAGTCAGAGGAACAGTCTATCTAGCTGAATCCAAACTGGCATTCCATTTTATCCCCATCCCTGAAATCCTAGCGTTCAGGGAGAACTGATTCAGAAGAAACAATCCTCTTTTCACAAGTAGATGCCTATGCCACACTGAGACAGTGAACAGATTGATGGCTCTCTCACATTCAAGTTTAACTGAGTAAAACAGGTAGAAAAGAACTGTGTGATATAGACCAGCAGTATCTCAAAACTCACACTATGCAAACCAGAATCATTAGAGTCCCCTGAGCCACAGTGATGGTTACAGAATGCTGCTGCAAGCAGCAATTGCCCGTCAATAAAGAGCAGTGTTTCTAGTTCACTGTGAAATGAACTGAAATGAAAGGCATTATTAATTTATCTTTCCATTGCTGCCTTGCATCAGAATTGAGACAGTGATACCATCACCCTCTAGCACTAGAAGTTGTTTCCAACAATTCAAATACACTCAGGGTAATTAAAGAACACAATGTGCTGAAACCTCCAGCACTCCCATAATAGCTCTTTTTACTAACAGGTTGAGGCAGAAACATCAGCTATTTCTGAATTTAATTTCCAAGGCAGTACCTACATAAAACCACATTTAAAACAGTGGCTCAGTCCTGGCTCAATAGAAAAAAATCCTGTTGCTTTCAAAGGAGCAGAATTGAGCCTATTAAAAGTTATATAAAACACATCCTTCAGACTTACAAAATTCACACAAATTAACCTTGCTAAAACATTTCTAAAAGAGCAAGGAAAATGGTCTTTGAACACATAGGCTTAAAGAGGAGAGGCATCACTTCTCTGCTGTAGAGATGGAAGGAAGAGTGAAGGGCCATACTGAATGTAAGGGAGATGCCAGATTAAATCTCAGAAACAAGTAAGAGCCATGTCTGTTAACTACAGCAAGAGCTTGCCCAGGGAGGCAGTGGATCCCCAGCACTGGAACTGTTAAGGGTACAAAGTGTAAAGCATCTGTCAGAAAGGCACAGGAGCCTTGCAGCAGCAGATGGAGTAGAGGAGGTCCCCTCTCATCTTCTCATCTATAGTAAACTTAAGACAGATGTCATGCTGGAGAAAGACTGCAGCATGCCACAGTATGGCATGCAGAGACAGCTCCCCACCCTAAAAAGTCTCTGCTCCCCACCCTAAAAACTAAGAGAAGCAGCCTGCTCCAGCAGGCAGGGCACTGAGCTGAGACATGGGGAGCCAGGGCTCAGTTTGAAGGTTGCACCAGAGCACATCAACCACAGCCTACACAGTGGCTCTCCCCTTCTCATCCTTTACCTGCTCCTGCTTTCCAGTGCAGGGTTGGCCTGAGGGCATGGCTGGGTGAGAGTGAGAGCAGAAAACTGGACACACATCAGCAAAAATACAGATGCTGAAGATACACCAAGAAGGGTAATTGCCCAGGAACTTCTACAACCTTGGTGACTCGTTCAGCAGGTTTTTTAGAACAGGTGGAGTGCATGGAAGAAAGGGGAGGGTGGCACACCATGTTCAGGCTACAATCACCCAAATATAGCTATTGATGGCTCAGAGGAAAGCATACAGGATTGATACAGCACCTAGCACAGCCCACAACAGGGGGGCCTCTCACATAGACCACCATAACCACAGCAGAGAAAAAAACTGTCATAACCATGTCATAAAGAATTTTAGTACAGGAGAAGGATGGCAGCTTTAAGTAGCCAAACAGAAAAGCTTCACTGGAGTTTCTAAGAATTACAGCTGATAGGAGGGGATTGAGGGTAGGAGGAGTTAGTGCTCCCAGAATCAAGTACTGGGTTTGGGTCCAGAGACAAAGATGGATTGGGTCACAGTACAGGAACTGGGGAACAGCTGAAAGCTTAGGTGACATTTTGTACATACAAACAAAGGGCAGCCCCAATCAAAAGTTCTCTAGAGTTGTAAAAGGGTTAATTTCATGTAATGGAAGAGCATTTCACTGAATTAATTGGCAAAGAAAATGAAGAGGAAAAAAAAACCCAGCTCTCAAAATAGACAGTTCTTTAAAAAGAATTCATTAGAGGACTGAGAATTCATGTTTCTGTCAGAGGGCTGTTCTGACTAAAGCCTTGTTGATCAGTAGCTGCATAGGTCAGACTAGCTGTTCATAGTAACATCTTTAAATTGTGATAGAAGAAATGTTTCCTGAAGCACTTAAACCCAAGAAGAAGAAATTCTACATTTGTATTAGACAAAAGAAAAAAAGATGGTAAGTAACATTTCCTTGGGTTGAACATGTAAGTCAGATCACTCAGCCCTCTTGCACCTGTGAGTCCTAAAAAGTTTCGGCTTGCCAACGCCCAGCAACATTTCAGAGAACTGGAAGAAGCCCAGTGTGCTCCTTCTCCAAGGACACGTGCTACACACACAAGCAGGAAAAACAGATGGGGCAATGTGAATAACTTGGGTAAGGCTGTTGTGGATAACCACTCCAAACACCAAACAGGGATTATACAGCTTCCACACCTGGACTAAACACTGGTGATAGTTCTGAAAGGTTACTGGAGAACAAACATTGAGCAATCTTTAATACACATCCTCAGAGGCCAGTTGGAGCCCCAGTGCTGGTCAACACCTCAACCTAGAAACAAAACCAACTGTCTATTGAACCCTGCAGACTAGCCAAGCAGTGACAGTGCAGTCCCAGAGTATGACGTGCATCCCCTGGCAGGCAGGGACCATCCACCTCAGATGTGCTGCAGTACAACCTAATATGAAGTCATACATCTAGGAACAAGGAATGCAGACACTGCTGCTGGAGATGCCAGACTGCACTGGAACTGCATCCAATATGAAGTCATACATCTAAGGAATGCAGACACTGCTGCTGGAGATGCCAGAATGCACTGGAATTGAACCAAACTCTGATGCGCAAAGGAGGCTGAGGTCAGAGCAGATAAGCAACTCAGCAAAAAACTAGAGACAAGAGGGCTAACATGATTATAGGATGTAAAGAAACAAGGTAGTGGTCTAGAGAAGATTTTATCTCCATATACTGAAAGTATGTGTACACTGTACTGGTTTTAAATTATATTTAGATTCTACAGTACACTTAGAAAAGAGACTGGAAAGACAGACCAGACAAAAAACTCTCATTGAGAGGCTTGAAAGACTTCATCTGTTTAGTTTATCAAAAAGGTAGCTTCAGAGATGGTGGTTCACAGTGTGTTCAAGGCAGGTACTGATGAACTCTTAGCAGAGAAAGTTTTAGCTATAAATGGCTCAAAATTGAAACTACAAAAGTTCAAGGAAGTAATAAAGGCATGACTTTCCTTAACAGTAAAAGGTAATTAACCTTTAGCTTAATGATGCTACAAGCACTGTCAAGTAAAAGCAGTGAATTTTCAGTGTTATAAATCTTTAAATTAAAACTGAATACTGCATGGATTATTTGCTTCAGGTAAATGCAAGTTTCTGGGTCTGGGTGAAACTGTATGGCTTATTCTACGAGATCTGACAGGATCATCTTCTAGTTTTTAACTCAACAGATTTACAGTAAGACAGGAAAAGAAGAGCATAAGCTGTTGCTGACAGTTACATCTCTGTAACTCCTCTTTGCTGGGGTAAGGGTGACAGATTATAAACCATTCTTGTAACTGAATCAAAATCATTCACTAATTAAGGCAAACCAAAGCTGCCTCCAGCCTCCCTCAGCCCGCCAGGTGACTTACTCAGAGATATGTACAAAGATGTCAGGCCCTCCATCTGCAGGGGTAATGAAGCCATGGCCTTTGGAGCGACAGAAGCATTTACAGACACCTTTGTAGATGGGCCCCTCCGATGCTCTCACAGTTCTGCAAAAGAAAGCACAAAAGGGGCAGCTTCATTGCTGAGCAGGGATGTGACAGCATCCAGCTATGTCAGCCAGAGCACACTGAGCAAATGGCATAAATGGTCCCAATACTCACTCCCAGTGAGGACACTCCTGTGCAGCAACTGCTGAACACCCATTTCATACACTGCGTATGTTTTGCCTGCAACCTTTTTATGGGAGATAAAATGATGATATTTGCTTCATTACAATCCATCAGCTGCCACCCTGAATCCATCTGCTGTTATCATCCTGCCAAACCTTCTTTTAGATTCTGTACTAAATGTGAGCATCTTCTACCTTTCATGAGTTCAGGAGTGCCAGCGTGCCCCCAGGTTCTGAATCTGCTTTCCCAAGTGTACACAGCACTGGTTAGGCCACACCTTGAGTACTGTGTCCAGTTCTGGGCCCCTCAGTTTAGGAAAGATGTTGAATTGCTGGAGCATGTCCAGAGAAGGGCAACGAGGCTGGGGAGAGGCCTTGAGCACAAGCCCTATGAGGAGAGGCTGAGGGAGCTGGGGGTGTTGAGCTTGGAGAAGAGGAGGCTCAGGGAGACCTCATTGCTGTCTACAACTACCTGAAGGGAGGTTGTAGCCAGGAGGGGTTTGGTCTCTTCTCCCAGGCAGCCAGCACCAGAACAAGAGGACACAGTCTCAAGCTGTGCCAGGGGAGGTTTAGGCTGGAGGTGAGGAGAAAGTTCTTCACAGAGAGAGTGGTTGGCCATTGGAATGTGCTCCCCAGGGAGGTGGTGGAGTCACCATCCCTGGAGGTGTTCAAGAGGGGATTGGACGTGGCACTTGGTGCCATGGTTTAGATAGTCATGAGGTTTAGGGTGACAGGTTGGACTCGATGATCTTTGAGGTCTCTTCCAGCCTTCTTGATTCTATGCACATTTTTTTATAGGCCAGAAACAGCCCCAGGCATAGCTTCTGGGATGGACATGAACTGAAATAAAATACTTAAAGTCACAACTTCACAGAAGGGTCATGGAAAACAAGTTAGTGGCTGCTCAAGTACTGAAAGATGAGAAATCTGAATGAAATACACCAAAAAACCCAAAACAAACAAACAAAATTTAAATAGAGTGCAGCTAAGAGGAAGAGGTATGTTGTTCAGAGTCTGTGTTTGTGGCGTTTGAGCTGAGCTTTGAGTGGTTGCACACTATACCAGGCACAGATATTCTAAGTGTAACAGCAAGCGTGTGCATGTGGGATGGCGAGGCTGCCATGCATGAGGCTGTGTCACTCTGCACATGTGTATATACACACACACTGCTCTTCTGCATGCATGTCTATCACTATCCTGCCAGACCAGGGCCCAATGAAGTCAGTATTTCACCTCCACTGACTCCAGCATGCTATGAAGCATAACTGGTATGTGTAACACCAAGACTCAAGATTGATCTCCTCCACTGTTATGGGACCTGTACTTTAAAACAAGACAGATTTTCATAGATTCATAGAATGGTTTTGGTTGGAAGGGACCTTAAAGGTCATCTAGTTATAACCTGCACCTTACCATGGGCAGGGACACCTTCCACTAGACCAGAATGCTCAAGGCCTAGTCCAACTTGGCCTTGAACATCTCCAGGGAGGGGGTATCCGCAACCTCTCTGGGCAACCCATTCCAGTGTCTTACCACCCTCACCGTAAAGAATTTCTTCCTTATCTCCAGTCTCAATCTGCCCTCCTCAAGCTCCAATCCATTCCCTCTCATCCTATCACTACAAGCCCTTCCCAGCTTTCTTGTAGGCCCCTTTCAGGTACTGGAAGGCTACTATTTGAAGACAAACCTTTAGGATGACTTGCAGCTGTCAAGAAAAAAAAGCATACACAAACCCGTGGAAACTGGCCCATCCTAAAAGCTGTGTGATTAAATCCCACCAGATATGCTGAGTTGAATTTCCAGGGATCCAAACTCACTCAAATACTTTCACTAATTAAGCCAACTGCTTTAGGTGTCTTACAGGGTTGACATAAAGGACGCAATAGGTCAGGATCTTCTCATGCCATGACTATCCAGGAGGTCGCTTCCATGTTAGAAAAGGATTTTGGTGCTACTCTTCAAACTCAATAGATGATTCTATTGCCATTTGGTTACATGCTTCATGGAAGTTTTGACATTGATTTTCCAAATGTTCAAAGCTCACAGAACTCTAAACAAAATAATTTTAAAATGTGGTAACAGCTCTGTTCCTTAAGTCAAATTGACACTAAAGAAATACAGTTGAAAGTGTTAAAGAACTCTCCATTAAATCACTTCATTTCCAGCTCTGTAAAGCTGTTGATGCACCTGACCCCACACATGCTGGTTACACAGAGGAGCACTCACTGCCCTAAATTCAGTTCAGTTGCATCTTTCAAGGAGATAAAACACTGGGGGGGATAATGCCCCACGCTTGCAATAAACCAAAATTAAATAATGTCACTGAATAGAAACCTACTGCCTGTCACATTCATCTTTTTCCATACACCTGTGGAGCCACAGCTCACCTATAGCTCCTCTTTTTAAAAAAGACACTTAAAAAAATAAATGAAGATTTAGAGCTATTTTCATTTCAAGGCAAGCAAGGTTCCTACACTAATTAATGAATAAAGAACTGGAAGCCAAATAACAAATTCTTTAGTTTTGTAAGAACCAGACTAAAATGAACAGCTGAGAAAGATTACAAAGAGTTCATTATTAACACAGCACCAAGGCAAGCTAGCCTGGAATTGATTTTCAAGGGCAATCCCAATTATCACAACAATTATCTTCCTTTGTGCAATCTCCTTCCATTACAAAGTTCAAGGCATATGAAGGCTTTCCGGAACTGACAACATTTAAATTTTTCTTCCTCTGCCTCTCTTCTTTTTCACCTCATTTTAAACACAGAAGTAATAATACAAAGCAGCATTGGGATTGATGCTATTTAAATCCACATGGATAACTCTTGAAGAGAAGAGCTGGGTAACACTGCAAGAAGCAAAAAGGAAAAACCATGCCAGCTAGATTAAGCAGCACAAAATAAGCTAGCTGTGGGTTTGAGATCTTCTACAGTGTTTCACAGAGCTCTACCAGGCCTCCTTTACACAGAAACAATTGTAAAACAGTGTACTGGATTGACCACAGCCTCACATTACACCCTCAGATCCCAATTCCAAGGCCACCGAGATTAACACAGAAGCCCACAGTGCCTTCTACAGATCAGCACTTTCCTGGGAGACCCATCTAAGGTACTACGAATTTTTTGCCACATCTTACAACAATCATCTTTTCCTGCACTATGGATGAGTCTCCTTTGGGAGGGAAGCTCTCAGGAGCCTGCATGCCACCATGGGGCAATAGGAAAGCTTGGGGAAAGTCAAGATCAATACCTCAAATAACTACAAATAGCAACAAAGCTCATCTCGTTTTATGGAAAACCTCATAGAATCTTAGAGGATCATAGAGATCAGGATTCATACCTTGAAAACCAACACATTCTTTTACAGGTCTATTTGACCAATCTTAAGGTTGAGATAAGAAAGATGAAAAGGAAACAAGCACTGTGAAAAGTGACAGGGTCATGGACCATCCCTAAAAGGTAACATGGCTGATGGTAGCACAGGTCTCAGCAGTGAAAGAATTAGAACCTTCAGTGAGGTCTGGTCCACTGCTTCAGGGTTGGTAAGAAGAGAAGTCATGCCAGAAGAAGAGGTGGAGCTAACAAAGAAACACCAACAGGAACTGGTCCTGAGAGCCACAGTGTCCAAAGCTTCAGAGAAGAAACTGTGCTTTGAAAAATCTCAGTGTATTTTCCCCTGGAAAACTCTAGTCTAAAAGACTGGAAAAGGTTTAGACCATCCTTTACACAAACAGAGCACTGAAAAACTACAGGTGATGTGGACTAGAAGTCTAGTGGCATCAGAATGTATTGGAGAAGAGATAACAGTAAAATACCAAAGCACTTGGATACAAACAACCTCTCTGCTACAAAACCCTTCACCCGGGCAGGAGTCAATCTTTCTGCCCGAGACAACTGTGTGGTACATCCCTGACAGGCAGGTTTCTCAGTACTCACGCTGAAAAGGTCCTGGTGCGGCGGGTGGGCAGCGGGCTGGGGATGAGGTACCCCCGCATGGGCGACGGCGAGCGGTCTCTTGGCCTGCGGCTCTCGGGCAGGTGGAGAGAACTGGGTGAGGGTGGAGAGGTGGGAGGCTGCTGCGAGGCAGAGGAAGTGGGCTCAGAAGACATTCCTGATGCCTGGGAAAAGCCTAGAGAGAGGAAGAGATCTGACTTAGCCCAAAACAAAATGTGAATTGTCATAAAAGTCATGAATTCTTCAGCTGATGATTTCAGGAGAGTACGACTCACTTCCTGAGGACGCACACGCAGACACAGCTGCACCAAAGGCTCATGCTCTGTGTCACTGAGTTCATTTTTTAATGTTTGTCTATTTTTATATCTCATAGCTTTTGTAAGCTGTACCAGGAAGCTCCACTGAAAACAGATTACCCCACAGCTAACACGCATTTGCGTGCTCCTGCCTCACTGATAGACAATGGCTCCTGAAGCAGAGCTCAGCCCCAACACTAGGTATAGGTGTGCCTCACACAGCTGGCAGACAGATGGGATTTGACCACTGACAGCACAGAGGAGCCTCCTGTATCTGCATACAAAGGAATTACAAGACAGAAACACCAGAAGAAATGCTGTGCCTCTGCTGTACCTGTGCTGCTGGCAGTCAGTTTTGCTTTGCAATCACCAATTCTAACTTCCTTGCTGCTGCACAGCTATTAGCACAGCTCTGTCAGAGCTTGTAACACCTTCAGCTTGACTGCAAGAAGAAAACTAAACAAATGCTCCTTAATTCACTTCAGAGTCAGACAGTTAATTTACTCTGCCAAGGACAGGAGCTTGCACAAAGCTGGAACACAGTGGCTGACTGCAAGGAAGTGGCTCCTTCAGCCTGTAGAGATCTGGCAGACCCAGCACCCCCGCTTTTGGAAGGTCTGAGCGTGCTACAACCTTCTAGGAACCAGGAAGCCAATAATCCACATTTGCATTCAGATCCCCAGCAGCCCAAGCCAGACTCGCTCTTATTCACATTCCACAGAATGGGCAGGAGAAGGTCCCTTTCTCAGCACGCCAACAGCAACACACATCTCATCACACAACAAGCAAAACTCACAGAATCCATGGGAAGGATTGATAAGGTGAGAACCAGCAGCACTTCCACACACAGGAATGCATGGCTTACAGGTAGAACCATGACATAGAGAAATCAATCAGCACAGCGCTGGTATTACTGTGCAAGTCCCCATCTGCATTGGAAAGGGAATAAGCTGTACAAAAATAACCAATAGCTCACTACATTTATTTCAGGAAATCTAAAAATATCTGGGTATCTGGATGAGTCAGCAAAAAGTGTGGTGATCTGGGTCAAGAAAGTATCAAGAAGGCAAGAAATGCTGCTTTTAAGACCAATAGTTCCATTGAGCTGAAATCTCTCCTATCCATTACACACTCCTGACACCCACACTCCCAGCCCATGAATTATGGAGTGGATCCTTCACATGGCATTTGAGATGCAGCCTTCTTGTCAATGACAAATCCCATTATTTCTTCCTGAAACTAAGGACTAAAATTAAAAAAAAGCCTCTTAAGAATGAAGTCACCAGGGAACAAAGGCTTTTGTGTTTAATTGTTCAGGGTGCTGCTGAGAAGGTAGAAGTAGCTAATCATGTTCCCTCATATACCAGCTTGTGCTTTCCACATTGTTCAAGACCAACAACTCAGCTGAAGACAAACCCACAGCTTTACAGGTGGCATTTCAAATATGGATGGCATTTACTGCCCATAAGCCAATGCCCTGCCTAATGTCATGGCCCAGTGCTCAGCTGAGACTGAGACAATACTACTAAAGGGGTGGGATTTTCCAAACTTCCTCTTCCTCCAGAGACTTGCTGTGCTGGCTGATAATAAGTCTCAGATTTCAAAAGACCTCTCCTTCGGGTGCCTTGCTTTCAAGGAATGCATGTTTGACATAGCAGGACTCTAAGAAGTCACAGGAAAAATAAGAGCAAACAATGAAAACCTCATTCAGGTAAGTCAGCACACATGGCCTGGCCTTTGCACAAGTGAAAAGGCAGCTTTCAGAATCACACCCTCTCTACCCTCATCTGAATCTACAGTAGCCCATGAGGTGACAAGCAAACTACAGAGCTCTTCACCCATTCACAGCATAACAGCAGAGCCAGCCACAAAGTACTGCCCATCTCCTTCCTCAAACAAGGGCAGAGAGACAGGAGAATTTTCCCTTCAGAATTCATCCTCCAGATGAACCACAAAAACATCTGCAAATAAAGAAGGCTTAGTGGCATTAGGAGTGTGCTAAGATACTTTATTGTTTCCATTTATGTTATTCTTGTGCCTGCTTCTCTGCAACATAAAATAAAACACTGATATAGAACATTCAGTGCCATTTCACTTCAGTGCCACTTCAATACCCTTTTTGTTCTCTGCCCATGGCCAAAGTAGATGAATGGCCTGGACTCTCATAATTTCTATTACACAAGTCCTAAGTCGTGATCAGAGCTCGGTGAGAGCAGATACACAAATGCACACAGCTGGAGGCGGCCAGGAGCAGCCACGCTCGGCTTCACACCCACTGCAGCAAGCGAGCACAGCTCAGAAGAGGAGGGATGCACAGGAGCAGGAACAGGAAGCCTGTGGCTACACTGTAGCTCAGCAGTAGTCTGTAGTAGCAGGTGTGCTGTATCACTGCATGTGCAGGGCACTGGCACATCCATTTGCCTCTTGGGCTTCTTGCAACAACTGTAAAAATCAGATGCAATGAGAAGGATTCCACACCGAATCACCAAGTTTTACCCTGTGCACTGCATGCAGTGGGACAACAGCAGCTCCTGCCTCCTCTGAACCTCTGCTCAATGCAGAAGACCACTTTCACCTGAACCTCTTCCAAGACAATGGTGGAGTTTAGCTATTTCAGTTTGTTCTGGTGTTCATTTTTCATTGGCAGCACTCTTGAAGAACCAGAAACACTATTCTCCTTGTAAGCACAGCTGGAGGCACTCTGAGGCTGGGCACCGTTTATACAGGAAGCCTACAGCAAACGCTCAAACCCAAACCCCATAACCCCAGCCCTCTCAGCCTTCCTCTTTGCATAAGTTTTGCCTTCTAAACACAGTTACTGGCAGTCTTCGAAGCTGCTCTTCAGACATTATCATCCTGGGTTCTGAACTGATCCTCTGCAAATCAGGAATCACTCTTGGGATTCAGACAGCTGCCTACCAGCCCACCCTCAGCAACCAGAACCTTCCTCACTGTGACTAGCCTAATAAAACCACTTCATTACACCTCTCATGAACCCACCACCCACCACCCTCTTTCTATTTGTTTTCCCCTCTCCCTCCAGTCCAGCTATGACTCTCCACTTCCCCACTGCAAGAAAGGGATCTGCTGCACCCCTGTCAGTGCTAGCAGGGCACTGCACCACCCAAGAGCATTCTGCTTGGCCGTACTTCATAGCAGCAAATCATAGGTACCAAGAGTCCAGCAGCATGAGATTCCAGCCTCAAAAATGAGGGATAATACAGAGAGCATCTCTCTTCTGCTGAAGCCAGCAAAATACTTGCCTTGGGGGATTCACAGAATGAATGTAAACAGGGCACAAGGCAGTGATGTTTTCAGGCTCTTCAGGAAACTCCAACCACGAACCACATTACCCTTAAATCTGCCCATATTTCAACATACATCACTTACCTTTCACCAATGTGATTTTTCATACTTGTTTTTTTTTTAAGACTATAGGTATGCACCAAACTAAAATGACATAAATCACAGAAGCAGCATGGAAATAGACTAACAACATTTCAAAGCAGAAATACAATTTCTAATGTAATCTTTTCAGTATAATTGGCCAACACATACACAGAGACTCCAGAACATCATCTGTTACAAACAACCTACAAAGCACACAATGCAATACAAGAAAGAGAAACCTCTGAAATTATCCATAAAATACTACTCAAAAAAAGCTATTGAAATAATGAAGGCTTGGGGTGCCACCAATTTTTCTCTACATCGTCACCCATTCTCCTTCTGTTCTTCTGTAAGTCTACCCCAGAGCTCTAAAACTAACAGTTTGGGGGAAGTTAGCCATTCTGACCAGCAGAACACTACCACAGAAATCCAATCTCACTTTTAATTAAACAAAATGCCTGGAAAAAAGTCAAAACGGATAGGGCTGGGTGACAGCCTGCAGGAAATCTCACCGTCTATGAACGTTTTCTTTTTCACACAGCAGACATTGCAGCACCTCCAGCGGGCACAGAGCTCATCCCCAGGAAACGCTGCTCTGCACGCTTCAGTGCTCCAGCACAGAGAAAAAGCTCTTTCTAGCCTCCTTAGCCTGGAAATGACACTGTCTGGGGGGAGCTGCTTTCAAAAGGTATCAACAGCACTGGCCACACATGCCTGGAAAACCAGACCTTTCCTCAAAGAGAGAGCAAGGTTTCTGTACCCTGAAACCAGCAGCTTCCAGCAGGGTTTTGCTGGAAGGTAGCTCTTTCATTTCAGCCTCCTAGAGGAATGTGGATATCTGAAATTTTCTTTTCTGGGCTTTCCTTGGATTTTGAAACAACATGAAGAACTCTTTAAGTGACTCACTTTTAAATGTCCTCATTTCCAAATTCATTTTACACAGCTGTATTTCTTTCCTTCCCTCAGGAAATCCCTGGTCTTCTGCTGACAGCTACAAGCTTCTCTCAGCAAAAGGAAAAACTGGGCTCAATGGCACATGGTGACAACAGACTGATTCTGCCCTTTCCTAACCATATGTTCCTTGTTCTCATCTACTGAAAGAATAAAGGTCCCAGAACCCTCTGCTCCCCACATTACCTTGCTCTGATGCAGGAGAGGAACTATAGGTGCCTGGCTGTCAAGAGTGCCCTCAGTTCTTCTAAAGCAGCTCCCTGACACCTCTCCAAGACACCTGAGCTCACCCTCACCCTGAGCACCCAGCCAAAGTACTGCTCCTACATGCAGTTTCTTTCCAAAGCACTTTCTGGTGCTGGGACCCAAGTACACAAAGATCCCAGCAGCACAGAGCATCACAACACTCCTGTGTCACAGAGTTAAGCGCTTGCAAAACACACACAATTATGAAACAGCTGCTTCAAAAAACTTCCCCTTCCAGCTTAGTTTGCATGACTAAGTTTCCACAATTAACCCTGGTATTTCAATTAATGCTGAAATTCAGAGCTGCAACATGCATGTGGCACGTCAAGGCAAAGGATTACAGTATAAACATTACGCTCATAGGGATTGCAGAGAAGTGCCCACACACTGTAGTGATTTGGCAGCTAATGGAGACCAGGACATTGCCCAACCATCCCTTTGTCCAGTAAAAGCCTGATTATAAGGTAAGCAAACTGAAACAAGGAAAATTCCTATTGCTTTTCTATGCATACAAATTAGTTTAAAAAGCAACAGCTATTTCCAAGCAGCCTCAGAAGTGAAGACCTTGTCTCCAACAACTATGGTTGCCCTTCTGCTCCTCTAGTGAACAGTTCAGGGGTCTGAAAACCCACAGAAGGCAGCGAGAAGGGAACCAAGTCAGCAGCAGTCTATATAGCATACTAATAACAACAAGGACTTCTTACAGTCCTCTGTTTTCCACTGTTTGTGTAAGCTGCAGATGCACTGAAAGTGAAACAGAGTGGGGAGACAGAGTGGGTATGTTTCAACTTGTTTATGATTATACTGAAGGACATGCAGTGATACTCTGAGGGTCATTCTATCAAAAATACTGTGAAATCAACATCCTCTCTCCCTAACTGATACTGATAAACTTCTTGTTCCCTGACAGTTAGCCAGGGTCCTTCACTTGTAAGCCAACACAAAAGGCCATAAGCAGGTGTAGTGTGTGGGCTGACACAGGTGACAGCAGGAAGAGGGGGAGTTTCCCAGTGCACTCGCCATGCCCAAGCTATCAGAACTGCAGACACAAGGCCATAAGGGCATGGCAACAGCATGGGAAAAGCTCTGTCACAGCAGCTCTGGGACATTCTGCCTTATCTGCCCACAGTGCTGTGAAGAGTGGGCCCACAGCCCAGCCAAGGCTAAAGGCTGGGACGGACTGAGCTGTGCCCTGCACAGGAGCTGCCAGCTGCCTAGCAGTGGCCTATCCTGTGCACTGAAACCCAGGCCCATGGGGTGAGCATGGGCTCCATCACCAAAGTGTGCTGTGCAGCAGAGATGTGACCTTACCTGAAATGTAAGCCCAAGATAAGTCTAAAGATTATGCCTACAGCTTCATGTCCTCCTTCATGCAAATCTGCAGGTTACAGAGCACCTTGATTGAAGTATGTTTGGGAGACAGACCTGCACATCAGCCCCTACAATGACGGTCTGCACCTGGACAGGACACAGCAGCCTCTCATCAACCAAACGTGGTGGGACCAGGTGGGAACCATCACAGTGGGGACAAGCTGTTACACCCATTCTTGTGCTGCTGGGGCAGCTAACAATCCAGAACTGAGCCAGACCAAGGCGTAACAGATCATGAATCATCACTCCTGGGCTAGCAAGGTCAGATACAGAGCCAGAGCAAGCCGGGGAGGTGATGTCTGGTGTCTTGCCTTGCTTTCAGTTTGCCAACTGATTTCTGCATGAACTGTAAGTCTACAAACCCAGTTGTCTCTGTAGCAGAACAGTGATACTGTGTCAAAGCAGCGTGCAGCTGCTTGCAGAATCCCTGCCAGCAACACCCTCACTGCCAGAACCGGGAGCAGAAGCACATACGCCAACTCCCACAGCCCTGCTCCAAGCACTCTTGCCTGGAGCCAAGCACGCAACACCTCCAGTTTTGGTTAGAAGTGAATCTTCATATGTCCCAGATGGGATGTAATAAAGAGACTGGGAAATGTGAAGAGAGACCACATCAGGACCTTTGTGGTGAAATGGATGAACATCAGGATGACTTTACTCAGTCTGATGCTGGCAGCCAGGTCTGGCTGCCTAGGTCAGAGTTAAGGACAAGGTAAGCACACAGTGGTGCTTACCCTCAATATCTTTCCAGCATCTTGGATGTACGGTTTAAATAAATGCCAAATTAAAGGTTGCAATAACCTTCTATGAGTTCTTTCAGACCCTTCCTGAGTTTGTATAATCTTTTAGCACCCACAGTATTCTGTGTCAGAGTCCCACAATTTGTCACGTGAAAAAAAAAAAAACAAAACAAAATATTTCTTTTGTGAACGTTGAGGAGTGGCTCTTCTTACAGAGACATTAAAAAAGGGTTAAAGGCCAGTGAGATTAAAAGATGGAGCATGGCAAATAAGGCAGGAAAAGGAAAGAAAAAGGCATAAATGCAGGGGACCAAACAGGAAAAAAAATTCTCTTAGAGGAGCACACAGGGAAGGGTGCACACTTACTTGTAAGCCAAACTTTACATTTTCCACCAGAAGTGACATAAATGGGATAGAGAGCAAGAGGAGCTACAAGCTTTTTTGTGGGTGTTCCCCTTCTCCCTTTAAATTTCTAAGTACAAAAGAAAATCCTTATGCCTTTTTAAAACACATCTTAGTTTTTTCTAACTCATTCTCTTCATTTATCACTTGAATGGCTGCCATTACTCTCTTAGACAATAAACCCTACTAGTATCAAATATTTCTAAAGAGTTAGCTGGTTTTGGCCAGAAACCAGATATAATCTTTCCAATGTTTTATGCTCCCCAGCACAGAACCATTGTACTAATCACTCTGGGCTCCCGTTCCCTTCATCATGCCTCCATTAGCCAAGGCTGGGAACTCTGTTCTTGGACAGCAGAGGCAACATTTAATATATCTCATCCTATTCTTGCTAAACACAATCGCAGTAAGCTCACATCTTTCCCAGATGAAGCACAGTATATGGCTGCACAGGGAACAAGCTGTCCCTTCCAGCACTTGCTCTCCAGCTCAGCAACTCAGCTCTTCCACCAGTGCTTTTACAAGTCTGAAGCTCTGCCTCTGCAATCACTTCCATGCTGGCACATCCCATGGGAATTTATTCCAGGATTTATTTCATTTTGGCAGAAAATATTTATACCAAAACATGAGAAATATCGAATGTGTCTCCTGTCTAAGCATCTTAGGGCTCATTTACATGGCAAATGGGCTTAGAGAGTGTCATACCATTACAAAGCCTACCTATACATATGTAAATCCCTAGGCACTTCTCACAAGTTCTCCCTTTTTCGGCTGCCTCTCACATCACAAAACTTCATGCTCGATTTGGGTAAGTTTGTTCATGTGCAACTTTGAGCCTTTTAAGGCCACTGAAATCCCCTGAAATATTTATGTGGCTCGAGTGTTGCTCAGAACAATTAGTTCACTGTTTCCTCCCTAATCAACATTTTCAATAGGGAAAAAACAGTTCACATTACAGAGGTCCATAACCATGGAAATTTATGAGGCATACAAGTATTGGCAAAGGAAAAGATACTCCTCTGAGGATATTTCATCTGCCAGCGCTACAGCAAGATGCAGATGGCAGGGTGCAGAGACAAAAACCACTCACAAATAACTTGATGCTCACGCCAGTACTGAGGCACCCAGAGACCCCAGACTCCTTTTGCTGGGCCCGACTTCATTTTCTGGCTATCCCAATGCAAAGGCCATCTCCCAGTCTCACTGCCTGGCACTTCTTGTGCACGTTTTTAAGCAGTGTAGTCTAACAGCCTAAGTACACTTCAATTAAATCCCTCAGAAATCAATTAAGCAAAGAGTTTGTGACTGAGATATCATTAGGAACCTGCACCAATATCAACTAATGACCATCAGACACACAAGTTACCAACATACTTCAGGGAACAGAAGATCCTCTGTATCTGACAAAAGAGAAGAAAATCCTCACATGCTGTTGAGCAACACAGAAATACTCTTGATTTCAATTAAACCCTCGTCCTGTCCTGTCCCACTTTTGTACCTGCATCCCACTTTCCAGCCTTCAGTAGCACAACGGCTCCCTACAAGCATCTGTAGGTTCTTCTACCACAGCAGGGTTTTAAAACCACGTTTTACCTGCAGGAAAAGCGAGCAACTGGCTTCACCACTCCAACAAAGGCAGTCTGATGAAAACCTATGTTCAGCCTGTGCTAACTGACAGAGCAATTAAAGGTGCAGAAAATCCACTAAAATCAAAAGGTAACATTTTTACACCCACCCCCACCCCACCCCCCCCCCCGAAAAAAAGGTGGGATGACAGCTTAAATTTTAAAGCAGAAGTTTCATATTTTATATATATATGCTTGTAGATCACTGGCCCATTTAACACCTACATTTTGTTTTCCTTCTTCCCTCCATAACATTTCTCAAATCAATTTACATTATACCTCACCATGCTGTGTACAAGGCTATGCTTGTGTCCCTGAGACCATCTTCAGCGCCCTTCTTCACCTCTAAAGCAAAAATTATAACCTACTTTGTAGCAGCATAGTGAGGACCAGCCAAGAGAGAACTTTTGGTACAAAACCCTGACTGAACTTCTAGAGTTCACTGCTGCAAATCCAGAGTCAATCTCACTCCAGTCTGGAGAGGAACAAGACCTGAAAACAGACTTCTTGCAAACCAGTTTAACAGAGGGAGGTGATGCTCCCTAGCTTTCCTATGCCAGCAGGCAAATATGCTGTACCTCCTCTGCCTGTGTTTGGATCTTGGAAAGGCTTCCTTACTGCTCAGCTCATCCCAGCACTCACCCCTCCAGAGGCTGCCACAGCAGCAACTGGCATGCAGCACATCCACTACCACTGTCCCAATACCAAGAAAACGCCCTGTGAGAAGTCCCATTCTGCTTTTGGTGAAAAGGGGACCAAGATCTTCAAGCTCCACATTCATGAACACCACTCATGAACAAAAGTCACTTGTACTCCATCAGGAGACAAGAGCTTCATCAACACTACAAAATTAATGGTCAGTTCTTGTCTCTGAGCCTGAAATTAACTTCACTGAAGGCTATAGGACAAGTACCGTGTAAATAAAAACATTGCACCAATCTGGCTTTTCTTACATAACCAAACTACTTGTAAAGCAGAACACACACAACCAAACTCCCTGCAAAACAGAACACAGTGCCCTTTTACCTTATGTCTTGTTAGACCTCTCCTCAGCTCTGTCTTGGCAGCACAACTATCCCCACCACAAGCTGCTGCTGTAGATAGATGTGTGGTCTAGTGCACTGACAAACAGGTAGTCCCTACATGGTGTAATCAAATCTCTGATTGCATGACTAGTGATAGAGCCAGAGCACACACCCACAGCTCAGCCTCCAGAACTGCTGCAGGGACAGCAGCCACTCAAACACCCTGAACCCTTTGCAGACTACACCTTATACAAATGCTCCATCATGCTGTCCTGGAAGACAGTTTGGAAAACATCACTGATAATTCAGTTTTAGGCTTCTAGAAGAAAAAAAAAAAACAAAAAAAAAAAAAAAAACAAAAACCAAACTTTTTAATCTCAAAAAATGGCTTACAATACCCAGAGTCCAGCAAGCCTATTGGAGTCAATGCATTATTCTTACCTGGCTACAGAGAAAATAGACCCACAGGGAGTCTGATTGCTTTCCCCAATTACCATGAGTGCACAAACCAGTCTTTCCTGCTCAGCACATCCACTCTCTGTGTCCAGAGCCAGTTAAATGGCAAAAGGAGCCGTGCTGAGCTTTACTGCCCGCAGAACCGCCGCGCCAGCACAGGCACGTGTGCGAGGCTGGAGTCCGTGCCCACTTACACATCAACAAAACTATTTACCACGCTGTGATTTCGAGAGCCACAGCTCCAGTGACGTGCTGGAAGTGCACAGAACAGGACAGAGCTGTCCAGAATCACAGATGCTGCTGCTGTTATTTGTGTCTACTGTGTTAATGTTCAAAAGCCAACACAGACTACAGCAAGGGAACAGACAAAACAAGCTTTTCAGGGAAGGTAATAATCCACTGTTAGGGTTGAAAAGAAAAAAAAGGCAGATGAATCCTGAGACATGCACATTCTTCAGGTATGAAACTAAAAGTCAATATGGAAGCACATGTTTGAGGGAAAGTTGCACTAAGATTTGTATTCCAGCAGTCACTACCTCAGACAATCGTATCTTCAGCTGCAAACGTAAGAGGGAATAGGACACACGAGCAAAGACTGCACAGCAGTGGTGGTGAGTGCCTTTACAAAAGATTATTTTGATTCAATTTTCTTGTTTGGCCATGTATTAATGACATTAAGAAGTCAACATTTTCCAGATAACTCACTGGGAGCTAATAGCAGCCTCTCACATGCACCTAGCCACACACCAGCAGCACAATGGGGTGACCAGACCTATTAGCTAGCACCAGGGCACCTGTGCCAAGCCCGGTGGAAACAGCCAAGAAAACAGCCAAACCTAGCAAATCATGTCCTGAGGGCTGGGTACCTCAGCAGCTGGCAAGTCTTTGCAGCGACAGATGAAAAGCCAGCTTCTGCCTGCCACACACACCCAGAATACAGGTCCAGCAGCCCAGCTGGGAACAAGCCACACACACCCCCGCCACAGGACACGCCAAGGACAGAGATGGATCTTCATGCACCACCTCACACAGGACTCTCTGGGAAAGCAGCTTCATCTATTCAAGATTTGCAGCCCAATGCTCTACCCTGCAAGCTGGGCCCCACAGCCTCTCCTGCCAAAAGCAGGCAGGAATCACACTTGCAGCCAGCAGGAAAGGACTAGAATAATGTTTTGCATGAAACCTGACGTTAAACATCCAAAACCATAGGTAAGCTAGCACATCTGCCTGCCCCAGGAGCAAGCTGTAAGTCCAGAATAAGACATGTCATGGCTCTGGGAAACCAGGTGCATACACATCTGGTGGATGCACCCTGGTCTCGATGGCCAGGAGATCCCAGACCACACAGCTCCACACCAAATAGAGTTCATCCTCAGGATCTGTGCCAGGCAAAAGACAAGACTGCGTGCAGCTCAGTCAGACTAAAACATTTAAGGACAAATTTGATTAGGATCCCAGCCCACAATGACACCAGTTTGCTGCATGTCCAGCAAAAAAGCTTTTCACAGGGCTGCAACAGAAGCCAAGACAATTCTGCACTACTTTTGTTTCTTAATTTAGTCCTCTGGGAGGATTCTCAGGAGAGGTGTGTCTACATAAAAAGCCTGAGGGATGTAAGGGTGAAAAAGGTCAGCATATGAGTATTTGAAAGTGCAGGCAGCTGTATGATGACACTGTGACCCTAGGATGTTGCTAGCAATGCCTGTGCAGCAGCTCACTCCAACCTGGTTCATGATGTTCTAAACATGATCGAGAACAATTTTCAGGAAGCTGCCAGAGTTCCTGGGATAGGGAAAAGCAGTCTTTCTGCATGGAAACAAAGCACATGTTTATTCATAAGCTGAGACTTGTATAAGATCACTTTTCAGACACTTTCCACAACACCATAAAGCAGCAAGTGAATACAGATATTCACTATTTACCCTCTTCCCTACCAGTAAAAGCAAAACCCACCATGTGTGAAATACTTTAAGAACTCTTAGCAGTCTCTATGAAAAGGCTATCATCACATTTCACAATCCTCATTGCTAGATTTTTTCCAAACATTGGAGGAAACAGAGCCACAATCTACACAGTTGAGTAAATTCTGCCTTTCCTGGCAGCTGTCAGCAGAGCTCCTGGTCTGGACATGCCACTGCACAGACAGGCACTGCCTTGCTGAGCTGGGTGAAAAAATCCAAATAATTTATTTAAATCTCAGTAACAGGTGTAAATTTAATAAACAGGAAATTTTTTTACCTTGCTTGTTGGGAGTTTCATTTACCCTTTCAAGTAATCATCAAGAATTTGCAGTCATGACTGCAGTCTACTTTAACCAAGTAACTGACATAACTGAAAACAAGCAGAAGCCTTGGACTAGCCTCCTGAAATTGTAGCAGTAAAAAAATAAATTAAAAAAAACCAACAACAAAAAAAAAAAACACCTGCCAGAAAACAATAACCACTGAGAAGGGAGAAGCTCATAAAGCTATATGGTCCATATAACTAGAGTGTCTCAGTCAACCTGACTGGCTGTGCAATGTAAAAAACCCAAACATTCAACAAATACTAACCAAAATTCCTCCCCAACTGGACAGACAGGATGAAATGTTTCTTTCCTGGACAGACTACTCTTCATCGAGACAGTCTCTTAAATAGCAAGTGGCAAAGAATTTGAAATCTTGGGCAAAGCAGGACTCCTGCAAAAGTTTTGAGATGCAGAGCTGTGCCTGAAGCAAAGCAGCAGCTCCCCTTAGCAGAGCTGCCACAACATCCCTCCCACCCTATCCAAAACCAGCACTGCGATGCCAACAGGAACATCAGATGCTGGGCTGGCTACAAACCTCCTTCCTTCCTATCCCAAACAGCCCTTTGGAAGCAGAGGTTCACACTCACATTCTTAGAAATATTTTTCTGTACTATTAGTCATCAAAAAGCTGCAGTTGCAGCAGGCAGCTGTGGCTCTGCACCAGCAGATAGTCTGTCCTCCACCACAGGACAAATACACCACTACTGATGTAACATGCAGCATACTATACACGGCTGAGCAAGAGAAGACCATTGCTACAGGCTCCTACAGCACAGTGTGGGAGCACCCATCAGACTTGGCCACACTCCACGGGTGTCTCATGGCTGCAGCACCATCAACACTCAGTCCACCTTGGCTTCCCCACCCTAGGGTCACAGCAGTCACCAAGACATTAGCTCACAAGCTCCCACTCAAAGTAGCACCAACATGTACTTTGCTTTCCTTCCTGGGATCAGCCTTAGCTCTTAACGCTCTGCCAAAGTCATATGCTGCTCATGAGGCATGGCAAAGGAGCAGTGCGGTTTAATATTCTAGAGGAACTATCAGGTCAAGGTTCTCTGCTTTCCTTCGTCCCACACAAAGCGATCTGTGATCAGATCAGGCACGGAGCCATGGGGGTAAGGAGCATGGCCCATGCGACACAGCCTGCACAGCCTTCACTTGCTTTTTCCAGCCCTTCCCTGCAGCCCTGTTCCCAGTGGAGAGCCACCTGAGGATTTAACCGCAGGTTATTTTCTTTTCTCTGTGCCTTCATCCCTCCACTATCTGATCACTTTTCAAACCCAAGTTTACCTTCCCAGAGCTTGTTGCTAGGTGACATGTGTGATCACAGGGCAACCAAACGCAATTACTGCCCTAAGAGCCCGGCAAGAATCAAAAGGACAAATTCACATTTGCTGTCCTTGAAACACCCTACTATTCAAACATCTGTCAAGACCTTTGCCCTACCTCCAGCCCCTCTCAGGAGAAATGCAGAATTCGAGGCAAGTACTACATCAGCCTGCAGAGCCTAACACTCACACCATGAAAAAAGGGTCAAACATTTAATGTTTGTTTCCTTTAGACAGTTATTCAGTTTCTATATTGCATTAATAATGCAAGAACCTCTTAATGTGAGTGTCATGACCCCCAAGACACTCGAATGTTATTTTAAAATGATTTTTTAGGTTACTTCATTATTTATCTATATTTTAAATCGACCCAATGAAAAAAAGCAGCTGTGCAGCAGCCTCAAATCCAGGGCAAATAAAGAACCAGCAAACCTGTGAAATCAGTAAGATGTCGTGCCAGAGGAACCACAGAAAGGAAACCTGATTTAACTGAAGCAGGAAGGGGTTTTCCAGACTGTTGAAGCCCTGTCCATTAGCAGGAAGTCAGGCTCACAGACCAGAACCCATGCCCCATTACCAGCAAGCCCCACGGCCAAGCCTGAGAAGATGCAACTTGACTCCATGGTATTTTACAGATTCCCTGAGGGACAGCAAACAACAGAAGCACCACTTTAATGTACTCCACATGCCCCAAAATGACAGAAAAGAAAGTGTCTTCCTACACCACACAGAGACAAAGAAAGCATCAGTTCGGTTCTTCTCCCAGATGCATTTCACAGCTGCCACCAAGGCAGGGATGGTGCACTGAGGTGACACCTCACATCACTGCTTCCCATCTCTGCATCTTCCTTATGTCTTTTTTTTTCTTAGTAACTAGCTGAGGGGGGAAAAGCCAAGTCTTCCCCCAAAGGGATCTCCTACACACCTGTTCACAAAACCTAAGAGGCAGGAGTTGATTCCCAGGAAGGGGAGACTGGAAGAAGCAGTGCTGCAACAGAGAAGAATTCACTACCATGTGGGCAGCACTCTGTTAGCTGCAGGCACCAGTCGCTGCCTCATTTGCTGCTCCTCCTGATAACACTGGTTACATCATACCAGCTATATCCACATGTGTGGCATGAGAAAAACAGAACAGGCACAAAGAAAAATCCTGAAACTGCTGCCTAGTTGGAGGAGATCAGCTCACAGGAAGAGAATTACAGAACTGAAAGAGTAGAGAGCAGCACAAGGCTACTGCTGCTGCACCTAGGCTGAGTTACCCCCTGCAGCCCCTAGAGACCACCCGGACAGGCATCAATGAAGGGAAATGAGCAGAGATCAGTGTGGGAGGCAGAGCAAATGCAGATTGCTGCTCTGTTCACGGGGCTCGCTCCCTCGGACATGAGGAAAAGACAATATTTAGACTGAGATAGAAGGAAGCAAAACAACTGTCTCTGCCCTGCCCCAAGATGAAAGAGAAAGCAGTTAGATGAATGCTTTCTATTTTTCATTTTATCTGAACTGCGCTGAGGAGTGACACATCATGCAAACCCAAATCACCACTCGTTTCTCTGCAGTGTTTCAGCTTTTTCTCTTTGTCTGGTCCTCCATATCAGCCTGTTGCAAAACACAGAATTTGATTTTTTTTTTTCAAAACTGTTGTGCAGAGAAAGAGGAAAAAAAAACCAACAAAAAAACAACAAAACCTAAACATGCTATTTCTTTTTTTTTCCTCCTCAAAGACTGCCCCTCTTCTGCTGTGCACAGTGCAGCTCCTAGCCCCAAGGAAGAGTTGTGATCTCCCTTGACTGGGTGCACTCCCCTCCCTGGCTCCAAGGCAGAAGTTGATCGGTCTTGAACTTGCAAAACTCGATTCCTCTCCTTAGTCTCTGACAGAAACCCTCCAGATGAGGAACAGGATAACCATCAACTCTTGCTACCAACATTCAGAATATTTACCAACACAGAACAGTTACAAACACATTAAATTTTGTCCCAGAGCTGTCTCCCAAGTTTCAAGCAGTTACTATCAGTCCCATGGGCAGCAATCAAAAAATAACTCTTGATAGAAACGTAAAGGCGAAAGCAGAAACACCTTTCACTCCAAAGCCACAACCAGCAGGCCCTAGCTGCTTCTGTACCTCACAGCCCACTGGCAGTGAAATGGAAGCAGGGGAAGGATATCTTTACATCTGCCAGGCTCAGCACCAAGAACAACCTTGGCCGTTGCCTGTTGGTCCTGTTACCTAGAAATAACCCCGTACACCACATTGCATCCAAAGAATCCCATCATGTAGCATAATACCAGCACAGTCTGGCTGTTTGCTCTAAGGGAACTTCGCTGGCCATGGATACATTCTCATTCATGGCACATTTAATTCTTCAGACTAGAATTCACCAAAGACTAGACTCACCAAAAGTACAGCACTAACCACAATGCAACAGCCATAAAAGAAGAACAGAAGCCTGCATTACCCGGCAACTTTTCATATCCATGGTACATTTAATTCTTCAAATGTATACAAAGACTAGACTCACCAAAAGTACAGCACTAACCACAATGCAACAGCCATAGACTCACCAAAAGTACAGCACTAACCACAATGCAACAGCCATAAAAGAAGAACAGAAGCCTGCATTACCCGGCAACTTTTCATATCCATGGTACATTTAATTCTTCAAATGTATACAAAGACTAGACTCACCAAAAGTACAGCACTAACCACAATGCAACAGCCATAAAAGAAGCCTGCATTACCTGGCAACTTTCAAATTACTCATATGCAAATATTTCTGTGCTTCCATACACACAAGTAAAAAAAGGGAAGATGCTGATCACAGCGCGTACAACCATGGGCCAACTACAGTGACTGAAGGTCAGGGCAGCGGACAAGGTAGGTGTAGCCAGAAGCAGGTGGACAGGACATGGGAGAGGCCGCCTAACCACACAGTCGGTCACGCCACATGTGGGTGTCACCATGTCAGCGCTATGGGCTGAGCTCTAGCCTCAGCCCTGCCCCTGCAAAGGGCCTCTCGCAATAAACGTGCTTTCTCTTCTTTTACACCCCCACGTAGCCTGGGAAAACATACCCACCGCCAGAGAACAGTCACATCTTTCCCACACTTTCTTTGGCACACACAATTTATTTTTTTCAGTAAACACACTAGTATTCATATATACATGCTTTAAAAAAAAACGTAAGTCCTCACTACATGTTAGTGAAGCCTCTTTAGATTTACAGAGGTACTAAGCTGTATTGTGAAAGTGCAAAAGCCCTCTGCAGCTCTGCTCACGGGACTTGCTATTGTCCGTTATTAATAATCAACAGAAGGAAACAAAATAAGTTTGCCAAGCATAACAATCAGAGGATGAAGGTTAAGAACAGCAGTCCAAAAACCCTTCTCAGCCTCACAATAAATAACGATGTGGAGAATCACATCAAAGCAGCCTTAAAATTTTCTCAGACGTATTTTCTCCAAGAAGTCAAATCTGGCACCACAAAAGGTTTTGCAAACATTTCACAGAAGCAGCTCTGTAGTTTCAGCAAAAAGTGTCAGAAAAGAACTTCAGATCCTCTCCTTTAAAGCCAAATTCAGAAGCACAGATCCTGAATTTAAATTCAGAAGCTACCTACAAGGGAAGCTGCACACATACATCGACATGCAAAGAGTACACAAAGTAAAGGTTGTTTTCCCACTTTTAATCAACTGAGGTGCTGACTGTAAGCGTGAACCTTTCATCCCACAACAACACTTTCTAGCAAGACTCCGTAGGAAGTTTTAAGTATCCCTGTAAGCAATGAGGGCTCTTAGACCTTCTTCCTATTGGGAGACAGCTTTTATTTAGCATGCTTTGTCTTTCTCGTGATTTATAAAATTAAAATAAGCAATTCTGAGTTTAGCAATGAGACATCCCCAGCTGCCAAGCGGGGATCAGAAATCACAAATAAATGGTAAAAAACAAAACAAAACCAACCGAAAAACCAACAAGCCAACAACAAAGAAAGAAACAGAAGGGAAAAAGCAATCAATCAATCAATCAATCAATCTAGCCTAATATTTGAAGTGAAAGGAATCCACTGACTCAGCCGGCGACGGCGAGAGCAGCGCACGATGCCTGTCCGGCAGCACCCCCGGCCCGGCTGCCCTCTGGCGTGCTGAAGCCCCAGAAGCGCTGCCGGCAGCAATCAAACCACCTTCCCCACCTCCCCACGCTTCCGCGCTCAACTCAAGAAAAACTTCAACCAGCAGCAAAAGCGGCACCCCTAACCCGGCTCACCTCGGACAGGATACCGGACAGGACACCGGGCAGCGGCCGCAGCGGGCCGGGCTGTCGGGCGGCGCTGCTGCTACCGCCGCGAACCCCCCGTTATAACTTGGGGGGGGGGCCAGACCCGCAGCCCCTACCGCCCCGCTCCGCCCCGGCAGCCTCGGCACCGCCCTCCCGCACCGCCCCGGAAGCTACCGTACCGCCTTCCACGGCTGCCGCGGGGACACCTGGCTCGGGACGCAAAGGAGCAGGTTGGCCTATTCAGATACGTTCAGAAGCTTCGCTTTCTTAATACAATTAATTTCCCTATGCCATGCCCACGGTGGAGGGCACACGCAGTGCACCCCACCACACGTGGGCTTTTCTCCTGGTGACAGCCATGAAGCCCACCACGCTCAGCCCCAAGCCCATTTGTCAGAAAGTAAAACGACAATAGTAGTGTGAAAAGGATGTTAAAGAAGGGATGATCTAGCCAGAGAGCTTCGTAAACCCACTTGAAGTTACAGAGTAATAATCCTGGTAAGTTTTCCCAAATTGTGCAATGAGGAAGGATGAGAAACTAAGCCCACACAGGTGCTCCATAGTAGCATCATCTCTATGTGTTTGGCATCTCCTGCGCAAACAGTGCCTGAAGTGGAACCTACAGTAGGACAACTGATGAGACAGGACAGTGACAAGGACAAACTCCCAGTTAATTGTCACAGTCTTTACTAGGAACATGAGAATCACTGAAAGATGTCACATTGCAGGTATGATCATGATGCCTGCTGGCCTGCCTCTCAGTCCAGGACACTTACTCGGACTATTGGGCAAAGTTAATATTTGCCTCTTTTGAATGTCCCTATAAGGGGTGTCAAAATTGCAGTTAATCAAGGAAAGGTCTTTGTTCAGGCACCCTGGCCCTCAAAATCTGTTTTGAAGTTATTCTAGCCTTGCTTAATCAGTTTTAGCTAAATCAGGGCTGTCTTTTCTTCATAAGTCTCCCTCCTTTGACTGTTTGGCAGGCCAGCTTTGTGGATCTTGTGTTTTTCATAAGAGAACACAAAGAGGCAGCCTGTAACACAGTGTTTGATCTGAGACAAAGGATCTAGAAAAGTTTGGTGGCACAGTGTGAACTAACCAGCTTCCTTTGTGAACCACAGTATCTTACCTCTTTATCCACTTCTGTTTCACACATCTTACTTCTTTGCAAGATACATGGTAATGGGCCTGGTGACTTCTCTTCCTGAAAACATTACTTTTATTTATGGAAATCTTTTCTCTTTTGCTTTGTGTGGCAAAACTGGCTGATTTTTTTTGAGATGGAAGAGGACGAAGGGGAAGAACTAGGTATGTAAACACCACTCTGAGCGGTCTTCCCAGTCACAGGGTCTGGGATTACAGCTGTGCTTTCCTCCGCAGTTCAGCAGCCGTGACTCACCCTTCTTCCTCTCCCCTCCCTTCCTCCTCTTCCCAAGCATAAATGTGCAGCCAGTGCATGTGTGTGGCCACAGCACTCACAGTTAGGAAATGTGATACTGCCTGCTGCTTTTTTCACCAGCTGCTGGAGGCAAGATCAGTCTTAGCTTCCTCTTAAACTCCAAGATGTCCCTCCTCTTCTTTCCCTCGATACAATTACTAAGCTTACTGTCTTCAGCACACGTACTTACCTTGCTCTCTCTGTCCCTGGTGTTGGCTCCTTCCCAGGACACAGGCAGGGCTGGGAGCTCTTCTCAAGGCTGGGTCCCTGGACTGGGCCAGCAAGGGACACTTCACAGTTAGGAGGAGGGCAGAAGGTGGTCCAGTGCTTTGGGGCTAGCCCACCTGTTGCCTTTCCTGATGGCTGGTCACTTGCTTACTCAGACACAGCTCTGGGCTGCTGCAGAGATGCAGCCCTCCCCTCAGCAATCCTGACAGGCTTTTTTGATAGCGTATCATCACCACTTTTCATTCATTTAAAGTATTCAAAGTACAATTACCTACACAATTTGAGTCAAGGAAACGAGTGTGTAGGGGGAAATGTATCAGCTATTGTGATTCATTAGCAAAGGTGGGTGATGTATGTCCCTGTGCAGCAGTAAGGATGAGGTGGCTTGAACAGCCACAGAACAGTAGATGGGTGCTGGTACTCAACATAAGGTGGATACTGTCCACCTCTGCTGGAAGGGCATGAACTATTCTAGGACAGTTCCACACAGCAAAAACGCAATCCTGATTTCCAGTTCTGGCTTCTGGACTGTTTTTTGGAACTATCTAATCTAAAATATATAGATGGCACAAGCACAAAGAAAGGCTGGACATGAATGAACCAAGTGCTTGGAAATAAGAAGCAAGTTCTTAATGATTAGAGCAGTCAGACTGCAGCAGAGAATAACAGGATGAAAAATACTCTTATCTTCTTGAATATGTGGCATGTTAAGTATGCTGCAGCCCAGAGTGCTCCATTGCACTTTTTGTTCTCATGTCCAGCCACAATGCTGACTAGAAATCTAGCAATGCAATACCAATGTACCAAACCAAAAG
This sequence comes from Indicator indicator, assembly GCF_027791375.1. Classification (NCBI taxonomy): domain Eukaryota; kingdom Metazoa; phylum Chordata; class Aves; order Piciformes; family Indicatoridae; genus Indicator; species Indicator indicator. The sequence continues at coordinate 2,920,798 of NC_072031.1, forward strand.
CATGTTGTCTGCCTTTCACTTAAAGCTCTTTACTACACATCAGAATACAGTCGTTCTATTTCATAAGCTCCATTTTTCATAGCAGGTATCTGACAAGTTGTGTGTTCTCACTGTCTTAATCATCAGTAATTTTGAATCATGCTTCAGTTGACTTCAGTTTGCAAAGCATAGGAACTGAGGACATCTTTGCTGTTCTCAGATAAATCACAGCAGGAAGACCAGGGGAAAAAATATGGTCATAAAGAAACAACTCTCCCTCCATGGTCAGTTAATGCTAATTACAGCTACAAATAACCTTGCAAATACTTTGCAGAGATCTGAAATAATTAAAACAAAATCCCAAATCACCAAATAGTCAGCAATAACAGAGTGTAGTAAACGTAGCACTAACTCAACCTTCTCAACAAGAACTGAGTCAAACCTTTCCCTCAGGAGGAGGTTTTAGCCCCCAAGCTCAGTTATGAAATCCAGAGGATTCTTAATAGCAGGGTGAGAAAGGAGTTCCAGAGCCTTACAGCCAAACTTGGGGCATTATGTCATGGACAAAGAATAAATCAGCTCCAGGTTGTGATCACCTCCCATTTTGTACTCCTGAGTGTGTTCCAAAACTACCACACAGGTGTTGCTTAGCTCTTGATTTGGCCAGTTGGCTACTTCACTTGCCTAACGAAATGGTGAGAGCTAGCATGAGCTAGCCTTTAGCAGGCTTACCTTAAGTTCATTCTTCCTTTACTTGTACAAAACCAACTCCGGGTTCTTCCTCCCATGATTTGCATGCACATGAATTTTAGCTGTCAGAAAAAGGGACTTCACACCAGTGCACACATCACCAGTGAGCAGCTTGGCTCACAGCTACACCAAGTATATTAGAGTCAGTCATATTGTCTGTCTGTTGGTCCTGAGGCAGTCACCTAATATTCAGCTCAAACCTGTTATTTCAAATCTCTTGTCTTCACAGTCAAAAGCATGGAGTTTTTTTACTTCAGGAAAAATGATGTGTATGGATTGTGCTGCAGCAGAAACACAGAAAAGCTGAGCTTTTCAGCCAGGTATGCTCCAGGGAATCGTGCTGGTTTAAGACCAATATGTCTTGTCTTTGTGTTTTCACTTCCTATGCAATAGGCATCCATAAAAGAACCCAAAGCCCTTTCCAGTAGGAAATCAAGGCCTTAAAGAAGAAATATTTATTCTGCCATTTGCTTTTGATTTTGTAAATACTGACTACCTGTCAGAAATAAAATATTCTTCCCTTCTACCTCTTCAGTTAGAATCTTCTATCACTTACTCCTGTTTGTATTTACTTTCAATCATTACCACAGGTTGCCTTACTGGAGACTCATATCCTCAAGCCATGCTAGCCTCTGCCCTCCCCAGAAGCTTCCCCTGTATTTTCAGCTGGTGCCCTAGCAGACTCAGTACTGCATTTATGGGCAGGGCTGTTTGCTGCAGTCTTGCCCTATGAAGTCAAGAAGCCAGCTTGATTTCCCTTCTTTACAGGGATCCACACAGGAAGTTGTGCCAATGTTTGCATTATGCATGCTGGGGGTCAGGCCAGGAACTGATAGGCAAAGGCCATTAACATTTGAAGACAAGACACAGCATCCCAGCTGAAGTTTCCTTTCTAAGGTACAGTGTGTTAAGGAGAAGTTAACCTGCAAGAGCAATGCAGGGCACACAAAGCAATCCTTAGCACTGAGCAGTGGTTATCCTGCTTAGAGATACTAACATACTGCACCTCACTAATTGGGAAACTGCTTTTTTGGAACACAAAATATAAAAGCTGCTCAACAAATGTATTACTATGGCCTTTATACAGATTTCTGCTCTTAAACTGGAACAGAGCTCAAATGACTTGTGCTTTACTACTTCTGACAGATGTCATGACCAAAAGGTGGCTGCTAGTTAACCAGTCAAACTACTAAGCCAGTCTTTGACAAATGTAGCATATGCATCATGTTGTGTTACCTACAGTCATTTAAATACATTTGTTTTACCACACTCTGGTTGATAATATTCGTAAATCACAATGATGAATAATGACCATAAAATTCATAATGATGAGATGCTGACAGGTAATTATAGCCAGAAAGAAGCAAAATGACAATTATGCTCTGTCCAGATGAACACATAGCAAAATCTTTATCCTGTAAAAGAGCCTACAAACAATCCTATCACACAAATGTTGTTTTTCTGACCTACCTTGATAGATGGCAACTACCTGGAGGAAAACCACAAACACTGAGTGTGCAGAGAGCAGCAGCATGTTAGGAGCTGAAATACAAAGGCTGACCATTTTCATGGACAGCTTATGGTAAGATGTTTCTTATTCTCTCATTATCTGTCTTTCCAGAATGGAGGCCATTCTCTTCCCAATTCATCTGTTCTGTTTAGATCCCAAACTGCACACAGAGGTCATGTCTGTGCTTCAGCTTTACATCCTGCAAAGAGCTCTGTTCATTATCTGTTGATTCTTCATGATAGCTGTGATTAAACTGGTATAAATATATTTACATCCCTGGGGCTGAGATTACTATCTCTCTTGGAAAAAGACTGGCTCTCACTAGCAACACAGATTGTCTGGACAGATAGGTTCTTCCAAAATGCTTGTAAATGCAACATCCTACACAGCAAGAAAAAACTGTCAACAACTGCAATTTTTTTTCCTTGAAAAAAAGGATTAGATAAAAAATTCCATAGTGCTAGGACTATTCAGTGAGAGAAAACAGAGAAGGAAAAAACTAGGATAGAAAGATATAAATGCAAGACTCCAACATCCTAGCACCTTGAGGATTCTCTGGACTACTATATCCAGAGTTTTGTAGCATAAATGCATTCACAGTCCATGCGATGAGATGCAGTCTCCTGTGTTTGTGATCAGTGTGATATATGGGTTAGAATATTTGTGTTTGTTTCATTTTGGGCATTTATCCCATTTACTCCCACACCAGGCAGAAAAAAAAACAGGGAAAAACAAACAAACAAACAAAAAAAAGCAGAGCATTCTCCCAGCTACATTTCTTAATGTTTAATTGCTTGTTCCAATCTACAAGACATAATTCAAAGGTACCTCCTTGTCTTAATTTTGGTCCTCATTTTCTCTTGTAAACTATTGGATATAAAATCTCATCTACATATTAGCTCAAGTCTTCTCAAGCTAACATTGGCAAGTGAGATCTGGCAAAACAAGGGTGTTTTCACAGGCTAGCAAGCCTGCCACTCTTGAAAGCCTCCCAGGTTTAAATATTTAATGGTCAGACATGGCATTCATTCTCCTAATCAATTCTTTTTTTAGATACAAGCCTAAAGAGTCTTAGAAAGTGCAATCAGGCAGTGCTGTAGACCTGCAGAGGCTTCTTGCACCAAACAGTAAATAGCTACACTCCCTAGGAAATTAATACAGAAGACAGAATTTTCTGCCCTGTTCCATTAGAGGCACATTGAAGCCATAAAAAGGGTAGATTGCCTTGAAACAAATCAGCTTTTATAAAGCCTCTTCTTTGCATACTTCATGTTGGTGGCCTTTTTTTTTTTTTTTTTTTTTTTAGAATTGAACAAAATGGAAACTTATATGAAGTTGAAACAGGCAAAACTCTTTCTTGGAAGGCAGTGGACAGGTATAAACTCCACACGTGCGGAAGAACATCTAAGAAATGTCTGCTCACAGACTTGGGAGGCGTGAATCATGCAGTGGGCGCTCATAAAAGTAGGCATGGGTTTGGGGTTTGGCCAGGCAGTAGGTTACACCATTTGTTTGAGAACCATGAGGAGTATGTGTGGCCTGATGTCATATAAGAAATAGAAGTGACAGAAAGTCAAGGCAAAGTGTGTCTGAAGGCACCTTGTGAAAAGAACTTAGGTACTTTCAGCCAAATATTCTTCCTTCTCTGATTGGGATTTTTAACTCTCCCTCCCTTCAGAAGTCCTTTCTGCAAAACAATAGCCAGAGCAGGCTGGGTGCTTTTCCCCTTATTTAGAGGCTGAAGGGACAAGACACTCAAGCTGAACATGGTAATTTCCAACTAAGGCAATTTCCAGGAGATACAAGGCTGTTCTCCAGTCTCTCTCTCAACTGGTCTATGTTGTCCCAAATAGACTGTACAAGTCAGCTGAAGAGGGTCTTGAGTACTAGACTCTCCTCATCCAGAAGATCCCCTCATCAATGGACAATGTTATAATTCTTTCACAAGGGGATTAATAAAAATTGGGTTATTCTTAGCAAGAGGAACTGCATCAACAAAGAGCTCCAAGACTGAAGACCAAGAAGATCCACAAAAGATATACATGCCAAATGCAAGCTCAAATCAATTCAAACAGAAGAATGGACTAAACCCCACATCTCCTGCACATTTGGTGAAGTGCTGAGTTTTATGACATCTTTTATTGCAGTGAATATTTCCTAGGAAATTATTTTGCTCTGACTGAAACCAATAATAAAATTTCTGTTATCTCCCAATGAGATCCAAGCAAGACTCAGAATGCATTTAGCAGCTAGAGAAAAAAGATCTGTGAGGATGGCAATGTTAACAGACAATTGTGTTCTGTGCCCTTGCATTTCTCTTATGGGCCCCATGGATATGAGTTTAACTGTGCTAGTTCATTAGCACAGCTTTCCTTTGGGCCCAGGCTTTTATACTCTGCATTTGACACTTAAATCATGATGCAAATACTCATGTCTAAACAATAGAAGGGATTTATTCTGAGATGACTCAAATTGGTTTGAGATTCAGCAAGAGTTCTGGTTTGCAGGAGGAGGGGAATGATGTATGCAAGGATAAAAACTCTCCTTACAGAGCAGCAGGGATAATCTGACATTTTATACCCACCCAATAAACAGTGTTGCTGCTGGGTTTTTAACTACAGTTTGTCCTTATAAAAGAAGCTTGTTTATGCTTTCCACAACATTCACAGGTTCTTTTTTATGGCACTTCATATTTCTCTACTGCACAACAGAATGGAGATAAGGAAAAAAATGTAGCTGTGCTGTGTTTCAAAGTGCTGGACCATAAAGACTATAACACAGTCCTTTGGATTAAGTCTAGCATAGGGACAACTGATATCATCTTGCAAGGAGATGAATAGGATGTGCAGATAAGGTGAAGATGCTTAAATATGATTGTACAGTTCTCTGAGAGTGCTTTTATAGGTCAGATGCCTGTTAAGAAAGTAAATACTAGGTTATTGGGATGAAAAATGCATGGGGACATGAGCAGTCATGTTCTTGTATAACTGCATACTTCTCCATTTAAACTGCTGCTGTATTCACCTGAGAGGAAGTTCATAGAAGAGACCCCAATACAACAAACCAGTTCAGTTCCTAAGTCAACATTCAGCTGAATGCACAGGACTACTGCACTGCATAGGTACTGCACCCAGTGGGTACAGTTGTGCTCATCTTCTGTACTGAAATCAGCAAAAACATTCACATACAGGAAAACATCAACAATCCTTGGTGCAAATCATTAATTGTATCTTCTGCAAGCCTGTGTACAAGGGAAGACCAAATGCTGACAAAGAACTTGACTAATGGAATAAAAAGCATTTCTCTGATTTTGAATCTTCACCAGGAGATCAAACATTGGGAAAACTACTCAAAAATGTTGGGGGACAAAGGGTCAGGGATAAGTCAAAATGTTCAGTACAAATTTGAAGGAGAAAGGGAATAAATGTTACATTCAGTAAACAAACAGGATGTCAAATTTTCAGGCAGTGGCATCTCCATTAGAGGAATATTGTGTTGAGACTGTCCCATAGACATTACTGGGAGAAGGATTTAGAACAACTTTGAGGTTGCTATAGCTTGTCCTGGAAACTAATCAGTTACTTGATCTGGTGCCTGCTAAGGTCAGTACTTACCAAATTCAACTGTGTTAGTGTGACCTTGTTTCTGCAGAAGCTATTACAGCACCAATGAGCTACTAGAATGTTTTGTAGCAGAGTGGGCTGGTTACAGTTATTCTCAGCTCTGATTAGTCAAATGACCCTTGTGATGATGTCAAACACACCACATTTCCCAACAACGATCCAGATCTCAAGAGGAAATACTTTCCAACCCTTTTGTTTTGGACAGATAAAGCAAACAGGAAATACTCAGCTACCTTGCCCCCAGCCTTTGGCAGTCCATTTCACCATTTCCTGCCTGTGTCTATTTTGGGAGAGAAGTGTAAGAAAATTGCTTCTTCAAAAGTTCAGGTTTCACTTAGGCAGGCAGCTTGAGCCTTCAGTATCTCACTGACTTCTCCTTCCTCCACCCTCATGGTGGGGGAAAGGGCAGGAGCAAAAGGAGGGTTAAAACAGGTGTGTTCACAACATCTACTTCTTTTAGCTATCACCTTTCCTTCCTTTTGTCTAAGGGCTGTTTTTCATCGCACAGAGAGGTGGTTCAGGAATATTCTCTGTGTATTGACAGTCTGGGATCCTTTGACAGTGGGAGCTGGACATGCAGGAACAGTCATCACAGTGGTTTTGTTGTTTTTTTTTTTTCACTCTTTAAACTGACAATTCCAGGTGTCTGACTCTATTAATTGTTTGAGGAGAGCTAACCCCTGGCTCTGTATTTTTGGAAAAAAAACCAACAAACACAAAAAACCCCACAAAAACAACAACAACAACAAAACACACAAGAAAAACAAACAACAAAAAAACCCAAACTGCATACAGTCCAACAATTTCCTGTTGTTTTCAGAAAATTTGGAAGTATTAATGCAACATTAAAAATAATAATTAAAAATATCTATTAATTCCTTCTATCCTTGCATTTATCATGCAAAGGAATTATCATTTGTATGCTAGATGTGAGGATAGAAGGATTTTGTGTTTGATTCACACTAGTGTGCGAAACAGGAAAAAGAGAAGACTGGGAACATAAGTAAGATCTTTGCACAGAGATGGCAGCCTAAAAATGGTTGTGTTTTCTGCCTAGGATGAATTTCAGGGAGCTGGAAACTGGTGCAGAAATGGTACATCTTTGTTATTAGGGAATATTGCCCTTATTTTTTTAATGCCAAGAACCTGGCAGCTGGGAAGAAAAAGGCCAGGATAAGGGTGCTCTAATCAGGGTATTTTCTGTGTTTTCTATACTTGCTCTCCTTCTACCAGTCATATTTCCTCAGGGAGGGGAAAAAAAAAAAGCCCTAGATAAACAGTGGGAAAGTGTAAGAAATTCCCAGATTCATTGATTGAATTACATTATATTTTTAAAAGGAAATCAACTGAACACTTCCTACTAGTTCATCAGGTCAGTTTCCACCTCATCCATCTCTTTCATTTTACTGTCAGGTAGTTTAATTTCTTTCTATTAACCTCTGGAAAAGATTTCACAGTATATCTACAGATAGCCACTCCTGTATGATACTGATTAAGAAAAATAACTGCCTAGGCACATATACTCAGTTTTATATGTATAATGATGAGGACAGCTTTGAGAGGTGGTTTACATCTTTAAGTCTCTTGCAAACAGAGAAAATACACATAAAGTATAAACACTTACCAGCTCTGTTTTTTTCAGAATGACACTGTATGCAGTTCCATTACAGATTAAGATGATCCTAGGACTTACTCCAGTTTCAGCTGAAGTAAATAAGAGTGTTCTCACTAGGAGGATCAATATCACACTTAATAAGCACCAAAGAAAGAGGGCTCCTGTTTGTCTCTAGGATTTCTCTATGTATCAGAGTCATATCCAGGTGACAAAAGCAAAGCAATTCTCCTCTCTGTCTCTTCTTATTTTTTTTCCTCTTCAGGACACTTGTGTTTTTCCATTCATCCTCCACCTGCAGTCTCTGTTTCCAGACTGACAGACTAGAACTTGCTGTATGAGGAAAGCTTTTATTAATCATATAAATCTTTGTATGTGGTGCAACACTTAGCCCAGACACATAAATGTTTCAGTGGGCAACAGAGAAATCAAATCTCGAGGCTGAGGCAGAACAAAGTGCACTGAAGTCATTACAGTGAGCAATGAGGTGATTCCCCACTCCGATGTGAAATCTGCTACAGTTCCACCAATGCAATCATTCAACAGCCCCTGGTAATACCACCTTAGTAATAGCTTCAGATAGTTTAGCTTAATTATCATTATTAGTTTGTGAATGTCTTAAATTCTGCATCACGACAAAGATGGTTTGTGCCAAATACAGTGTTCCATTTGGTGCAATCTATATTTTTCAATTCAGCTCATGTTTTGTTTGATCTGATTCAAAGTGAAATTGTTTTCTATTTTTCACATTGGTCATGCAATTGAAGAATCAGCCCTTCAGCCTTACCACTCCGTTGCCAGGTACCAAATTGTTCTGTGATGACTTACAGACTCAGTTATTCTTTGGAAGAAATTGGCTACTCTCAGTTCTCACTTTTGTTTGGAGTTTTTCCCAATCTGTTTATGTCAAAAACAAAACAAACAAAAATCAAACAAATAAGAAAACCCAAACCAAAACAACCAGATATTAATTACACTTTAAAATCCACAATTATTTACTCAGGTGCTTTTGTAACAAAGGAAAATGTACTGACAAAACTGACTTGCAAAGAAACACATTTAAATGTGACAGCATTTAGATACCCTAGCAAAAACTGTTCTTCAAAAATAGGAATCAACAGAAACAATTGCATGGTTGTGGGCTGCAGCATTTACTCTCCTGTTTTTTCTTAATTTGGTAAAGATATTCAGCCTGTATCCCAGCTTTTCAGATTGTCATGTGGGAGAACTCAGAAAGAAGATCTTTCATCTTAAATAGCAGAGGGGTTTGAATCAGCCAGCTCACAGCTCATTACCTGAGGAACAGCAGTGCTGAACATACAGAACACTCTCTCCTCACATCCCAGGCCACAGACTGATGCAGTTTTTCCACTTTCTCAAACTGCTCTTGTGTTGTGCTGTCTTTCAAGCAGAAGATCTGGGGCAGACAGTTGTTTGGCACAAGGAGTAAAAGAATCGAGGTGTTTTCTGTGGAACAAAAGGAGAGAGTGAGCAAGCACAGCAGTAATGTCCCTTTGACAAGGCAGCTTTTCACAGCTTTGATGTTTCCTCTCCATCCTATTCTCTTTTTGATTAACTACCTGGCTACTCTTCCCACACAGCCTGAAAAACACCCTTGAGCAACATCGATATTATGTTGGGTCTTCTCACGGTGCTATGTAAGCCCAGTCTGTTCCAGCGTTCTGCAGTCCATGATCTGCAGAGATACTGTGGGCTATTTCTTAACTAGAATATTGGAATAAAGTAACACAGAAAAGTAAGATATTGTCAGCTAGTGCAAATTCACTGTCCCAGGGCCAGCAGCTCAGTGATCTCCCAGTCACAAGTACTGGGAAGCTGCCAGGATGCCTCCTTTTCTGCTGATGCTGAGGGCTATTGTCAGGCCTTTTGTAGTCAGCATCACCATAACAGGTAAATATTTACTCTGCAATTACCACAAACCATGTTCCCACCTTCCAAGAGATTTAAACCCTCGCTAACAGATGGAGAATTTTGTTTAAACAACACACTCATCTTGTGTCTCCATTCTTGATTGAGAAACTGCTTATATTGGTTTTCCCTCAAGGGCTTGAGTTACAGTAAACACAATTAAGGCTAAACACATTATCTGCTGTACATCATCATTAGAAATTGCCTTTTGCTTTTAGCTGTGTCTTTGCATGGACTCTGTTCTAGACACAAATCATTCCTCAGCAATTAGGATGCTGCAGCACTACAGCTTAAAACCTGTTTTAAGTAGTGGACAAGATTAGATGCTGCAGACTCTAAATCACAGTACAATGACATTACTCCCAAAAAAAAAAAAATCAGAAGATTTAAAATCCTGTCCAAAGTTAAGCCAGAAAGACTGTACTGCTACTAGCTGGCAAACCAAGCTGGCTCAGAAGGGGAACAGGATGGTGGCACAGGGGTCTGGATCACCTCCCCTTTGGGAACGGGCTGATCAGCATGGAGAAGAGAAGGCTCTGGGGAGAGCTTAGAGCAGCCTTCTGGTACTGGAAGGGAGCCTACAAGAAAGGTGGGAAGGGACTTTTTACAATGCCTTTGCCCTAGTTTTGAGCCATGAGCTGCCCAGGGCAAAAGGACAGAAAAGATATTTTACCCCTTCCCAAGGAGTGAAATAAAAATGCTCCACACTGGAAGTTTCACTGGGAATTCTATTGATAAACAAAAGGTATTCGGGTAAAAGGAATACATTCACAAAGTAGGCTCAGTCCTTTACCTGGGCCTACCAGGCCAAAACCTTCCAGAGCCTTCCAAAAACCTCCACCTCACTCAGCCTCAGCAGCCCCAAGAGCAGCCAAACTGCCCCCGCTAAACTCAGGCCTACCGCAGGCTCCGGCAGGCACAGGGGCACAGCTGGAAACTCACTGCCAGCCAAGGCCAGGAGAAAGCCTCTCCCCCACAAACCATAAAAACAACAGCACATGGCACCTCCCGAGACACAGACAAGAGGGAGAGAGCTGGCTGTACGCTCCCTTGAACAGAGAAATACAGGAAAACAGAATAGGATGGCAGAGTGCAGTACCCTGGGACAAGCTGCCTGTGCCCCTGGGACTCTCTAACCTCTGGAGGACTTTTCTTTATGGTTACACCAATTAGCTCATAATTTCCCTTAACCTGCAACAGCCTTGTGGCAATAGGACGAGGGGGGGATGGATTGAAGCTGAAAGAGGGCTAGGTATTAGACAGAAATTCTTTACAGTAAGGGTGGTGAGACACTGGAACAGGTTGCCCAGGGAGGCTGTGGATGCCTCCTCCCTGGAGGTGTTCAAGGCCAGTCTGGAGGAGGCCTTGAGCATTCTGGTCTAGTGGAAGGTGTTTGCTGCCCATGGAAGGGAGGTTGCAACTAAATGGTCTTTAAGGTCACTTCCACCCCAAATCAATCTATGAATCTGTAAACCTTTACATTTTCCTTCTGCACCAGCCTTGTTTCAATGCTCATGGTGACTTTTGTCAGGAGGACGTGTAATATGACTAAATCACTATTTCCTAGCTTTGTCCTGAAAGTAACTTTTGCTTTCAGAGGATGCCTGCACACGTGGAACAAACACATCTCCTTCCAGCAGAGCTTGTTACAGTTTCTCCACATCAGAGAATGAGAGGGAGGAGCCAAATCTGAACTCTCCAACTCTAGTTTGTTTATCTCCTCCTTCACAGAACTATTGAAATACCCAGATGTACCTTCCTAAACAAAAGCCAAACAAAAAGCCCCAAACAAACAAATAAACAAAAAGTAGAACTAACAGTAGGTTGTTTGGATCCATAGAGCTGCTGTACATTTTTTCAGTCCCTTTTTCTCTCTTCCTGCCCTCCACACTCTGCTGTACCCTACAAAGCCTCATGCTATGCCCAATGCAAAACCACTTGTTTAAGAGCACATCAGTGAGCTGATGAGATCAGGCAGAATGTGGCTGAGCAGCCCCTGCAAAAGCATTGATGAAGTAACATCTGGGTCTTTCTCTGCTGTCAGTCATCTAATTTGGGTTTTGCTGATTAATGCTGGTACAACAGTCCAGAGACAGGTTGCAAGGACAGATGGGAAAGGGTCAAAGCTGACAGATGATTAAAAAAAAAGAAAAACAAAGAAAAAGTAGTTTTTTCTGAGCTCCTTAACACACTGGCCTGGCTGAATGCTACAGGAAACTATTAGCCACTTTATATGAGCCATGGAGAGCAGCACTCAAACAACAGCAGAGCAAGAGAAATACTTTTATGTGCTCTGCATAAAAACCTCTGTATTTCACAATGATGTCACTGGCTGATACATTAATCATAAATTTGATGTTTTCCTGAGAAATAAAATTAATTGGATGTCACGGACAAATGGGTCAGGGAAAAAGACTGGGTTCAGTAATGAAAGGTTTTTGTTATCTTAATTTCTTGCATACTGTCTTTGTTATATTCCTAACTGGCAGAGGCACCAGAAAGGAGATATGTTATAATATATTGCTCTGATCAATATTTTTGCAAGAGTTAATGAGAGACATAACAGTGCAAAGCTTTTCCAGTGGTAGGTGAGCTAATTTAGTCTTGTTTAATCTTGTTGGGGTTTTTTGAGAAGAAACACTCCCCATCCAAGCAGGGCTGCTTGAGAGAAGCCTGCTGTGTTCAAATTAACCTGCTCTCTGATCTGTCACTTCCATGAATTCCTTATGCTCCAAAAGTGAAACCATTTGTTTAGGAGCTCCAGTGTCTTTTGATCCTTCAGTACATAATCACTGGGCATCTTGTTGGTCAGAAATACCCGAGAAGCAAGTAGCCCACCTCAGTACAGCGTGAAATTCTCCTAAAGAAAGTGCCTAAGAAAAGACAGGAAATATCTGGGGATGAATGAGGCTGACTGTGCTCTGGTAATAATGATGGGCTTGCTGCCACAGTGTCACAGGAACAGCACTGCCACTGAGTGCTTGTGATTTCAGTCCTTGAAGGAAGGACTGCTCATGTCAGCAGCGTGTTGTCTGTGATTAAAGACAAATTACAAACTTCTTTTATCTGGGACAGACTTTGCCACTTCTCTCTACTCACACTCATTTGCTCACAGATATACGACAGGCAGCAGAGACACTCCTGATTAATTTTCAACACAGAAAATCTTTAAGTAAAATATATATTGAAATGATGATTTAGTACCTGCTTCCCAGTTAAAGTAGGAGGCAGGTGTGTGTGTACTGGAACCATCACATAAGCATTTCCTTTTTGCTTGAAGAGGGCTCAGTAGAGGACTGAAGACAGGTGTTGAGAGTGGGCTTCTCAGTGGTGACTCAGAGCCAAGGAGCTCATCTCAGGACTCTGCTTCAACTCACATCACTCCTGAGTAACAGCTTCAACCTCCATCATAGCACAACTTGCTGCAGCTGACTCATATCAGTGTTTCATGCTGAAGCAGTTCTCTGTATCTCCTTTTTTTCCAGCCTAACACAAATTGGAGACACTTAGAAAAAATGGTGTTACAGAGCTTCAGAGACTTCAAAACTACGCTAAAGAGCATAACTGGAATGCTCAGCTTGCATTTGAGATAATCTATGCTGGCATAAAGATACCTTCACCTCTTTGATAGTGCCTCCCAGTAATGCTCATGCAAACCAACTAGTTTTGGTGGTGTTGTGATGGCATTACTATAAAATCACAGAATGTTAGGGGTTGGAAGGGACCACTAGAGATCATCGAGTGCAACCCCCCTGCCAAAGCAGGATCACCTACGGCAGGCTGCGCAGCAACATTTGAAGGACCTTCCAGGAAAACAAGGAGTTTAGGGCACAGTGACTCTTTCAGTGGCTCCCTCAGTAAGCCAGAACTGTCCAAGAGAATGCCATGGTAGCACTGCCAGCTGGGTACCAATGATACACTGTGCACAGGCAGAACACTTGTCACTTCAGGCCAAAAAAATTGGATCAGTGTGGTTTTCACTTGACCATAGTGATCACAAATAACAACCCCTCCATGGTGTGCAGCTGCTTCTTCATGTCACAGTGCCTGTAGATTAAGGACTGAAAAGGGTAGAATTTTAGCAGCTAAATAGGACTGAAACCTGAAATAGCAGAAAATTGCTTTAAACTACTCCACTGAGTACAAATGACTTGTAAATTCAGAAGGGGCATATACCAATGTAAGGAGATGTTGTCACAGCCTGACAGAAGAACATTAAGCAAATTCTATAGTACAATAAGTGCCTTAACAACCATCCTACCTATAGCTGATTTCAGGCTAATTTTCTCCCCTGTACTACTTTTGAACACCTTTAACTCTCTGTAAGTCCCTGTCAGCATAATTCCAGATACAGACTGATAAACATTTGAACATTGATGGAAAACAGCTCCAGGGAATTCTTTCAAGCAGAGGAACTCTAGCTTCCTCTAGGGTGACCTAGCCTGCCTTTTGTTTCCATCAAGAAAAGCACTGCATATAAAGTAGATGGGATAATTTGAATTAGGAAGGACTTGATATCTCAGCCACTGCTTAAAGCTCAACAATAGGGTCATTCACATGTGAAAGGGCTCCGAGAGCAAGCCCAAAAATAACTTTCAAGGTACCTAAATTATAAGGAACATGTCCATGGAGGTCTGTAGGTTCTGGCCCCAACTTCAGCTACAGAAAAACCCTTCATGTGCCCCAGCTCTTTGAATGGCCTGTTTTGAACTCAGGGATGGAAAGGATTCATAGCTTCTAAATGGAGGTCTTCATGTAATACACAGACAAGATACTGGATTAAAGGCTATTTGTGAGTGACCATGCATGGCAACACTGTTTCTTCTATATGTTCAATGGAACAGGTAAGTAAAAGATCTCAGGATATGGCTCTGGGGTTTTGGAGTTTTGTTTTTTTGGGTTTGCAGTTCTGTAGTTCTGTTAATTATTCTGTGAAATCACTTAGAAGCAGATAGTTCAGGACAGAAAATACGAATACATTTCAGCCTGAGGCTTTTCTAAGTGAGAAAGAAGCCTGAGAGATGAGTATTTGTTTTGTCAGTGCATGAGTCAGAGCAGTCTGGACCAACGCGGGCTGCAGGTGGCAGCATCCAGTCACCCATCTGTGTGAGGAGCTGAACCCAGCCGAGTCGAGGTGGGGCTTGTTGGGTTTGAACCCATATCCTGTACTACCAGTGCTTTGGTATCTGTACAATTCCACTCGAAGTTTTCCGTGTTAATACAATATCGATTCTACTAATTAGAGTATCCTTAATTTGTATTTTAGCTTTTTATCTTTATGACTTTGCTTTCTACATACTACTGTCACATTCCCATATGACTGTCATTGCACCTTTCTCAGGTAACTTGCATAATTTGCTCTTTGACCAATGCCATCTTCAGCTGCACACCAGCCATGCAGAAAAGTTGTTTTGTCCTTCCTGCCAAGTACAGGTAGGTACAGAGGTACAGGGAATATTGTTCCTCCTAAGTGGAACCTTTATTTCTAGCAGATTTTTTTAAGTGCTCTGGAAGCTCAGTCAAGGGCTAAAAAAAGATGTGATCAGCTACTGTATAAAGGGAATATCTCTTCTCTTACACAATGTCATCCTCTACACACTGAGCAGTTGAAGTAATCTTCCAAGAAAATCTCAACGTAGGAATTTTATCAATACTTTGCTTTTCCAGGAGTTGACTAATTGGGATTTTTATCTCTGGTTTTGTTAACAGTCCAGTCACAAACCAACCACAACTAATAGCAGCTATGCTGAGCTCTGTCCATCTCTCTCTTTTGGATAGGATTATTTCCAGTGAAGAAATTGAAGGAAGGTTCAGAAGTTCAATGTTTAAAATCGTATTCTTCTCTTGGAAAGAGAAAAACAAACAAGTGATCAGTTTCAAATAATTTTGTTTGCCTCCAGAAGCTGAAAACATTAGTATCATAGAATGATAGGATACCTCAAGTTGGAAGGGACACCTATTGACTCCAACTCCCTGCTCCTCACACACCAAAGTTATGAAACCCTGATCTAATGAACCAAACCAACCCAAACCAAAGCCCCACACTTGTACATAATGCTCATAAACCACATAGGCTCAAAATGAATGAGAGGGTGCCTTTGTCAGTGCAGTGCCCCACACTGGGACTAAGTTAATTAGGAGATTACAGAGCCTCTGGGTGACTCCCCTAGGCAAGACACTGGACCCTTGAGCACCTTCCTTACCCTCAGATTTCTCCTGGGTACAGTGACCTGAAGTCCCTCTTCAAGAGAGGCAGCAGGCAATGGGATTGTGCCTTTCATGTTTTTTTCCCTGGAGATACCAGCTAGGTCTGCACTGATGGTTTTGCGTGCTGCCCGGCCCCCTGGGGGGAAGCAGCCTCTAGAATATTTTGATTGCACTCACGACTAATCTGCAGAGCCTGTGCAAAGTCATCCCAGTCTTTGCAGTGGAATGTGTATTTTGGACCTATTTAAACTACAGAATCAGAAAATCCTGTAAGTTGGAAAAGTCTTTTAGAGATCGTTGAGTCCAACAATTAACATGTTCAATCTCCTTTCCATATCGTCCATTTTTATAATTAGAGTTCTAAGGGCAACTGAAATACTGAGGTACTTACTCTTCTGACCACAGTAAAGTTTGCAATCAGACAATAATTCATTTATCTGACCATATACCCTTGCTTACGTCAGACACATCTCTGGTTTGCAAGCCAGCTCTAGCAATCAGCTCTTTCCACCATCTCAGCCCTTATCATTGAAGTTAATTACTTGGCTGTGGGTAACCCTCCAAAATGGCCCTGTGGGCTAATGGTCCAGTCCTCTTCCTTCTGAGATTGCCATGATGACCCTTAGGGTGATTTTGTCACATGCATCACCTAGATGGAAATCCTGTTGATTGCCATTGTCTAGAAAAGTCAGAATCCCATTAACTCAAGGAGAAAATATTACAACTTTTGGCCATGCCAAACACAGCCCAACTGTATAATCACTGCTGTCAGCACCACAGTCATGCCAGCAGAATGGACCTTGTCCTCTCTGCATGAAATTTCTCAGTTCTGTGTTTTTCCAAGTCTGTGAGCCTACTCCCTCATGGTTCTGGCTCTAGCAGTTGTTAAGGTGTGATGCTAAGCAGTAGATGCAATTTCATTCTCAGAGCAGGGTTTCTCTGCTGTAGCATCCCATGCTGTGGTACATCACTGCAAGGCATGAAGAGTTCAGCAGTAATCTCACAGCTCCCAGCTGACATCCTGGAGCCTTGCCTGCCTTGTCCAAGCCAAACTGTATGGTGCTAGCTTGGAAGCTCAAATATTACTGCTGGTAGTAGGGATGTATTAGCATGCAAGTAGAATTAGTTGTGAATGTGAGGACTTGACTTCTCAGCTAACAAGACAGTTTTTCCTTGAAAACCATTAGCAGCCAAGCTGGGCAAAAAGAGCAAAAATTAACAACATACTTCAGATAACTTCACCACTTTTTAAATGTTCTCATTGACTTCCTTTCCATGTAGTGCCTGAAAAATATGATTGAATTTCAAATACCAAAATTAGGATTGTGGATATTTATCAACATGTAGAATTTAAAAAAAAAAAAAAAAAAAGAACATAAAAGAAAACAACATTTTTCAAATGTCCACTATTTTTCCTTTTATTCAATTAACTTTGAATGAAACTGTTAAGCTTTTTCTGCCTCATATTGACAATGAGTAAGACTATGTGACTGGTACAACTGTCTTTCTGACACCAGGAAGGAAAAAAAAAAGAGAGAAAGAAGGAGGGGAAGGAGGGGAAGGAGGGGAAGGAGGGGAAGGAGGGGAAGGAGGGGAAGGAGGGGAAGGAGGGGAAGGAGGGGAAGGAGGGGAAGGAGGGGAAGGAGGGGAAGGAGGGGAAGGAGGGGAAGGAGGGGAAGGAGGGGAAGGAAAAGAAGATCACGATTTTTGTGCTACTAACAAAATTAAGCCACGATCCCCACCGTGGCTTCACACACAGTCCAGCTACAGCAGGCTGGGTTTTTGGATCAGATTAGTTGCAGAGCATACAGGGATTTTTCAGATTGCTTCATGGCATGTGGCTGGGTCTCTTTTCTACATCTTATTTCAACAAGCAAATGAAAAGAAAAGAAAATAAAGCCTATGTATAATTTTTTGATGTTGGAGATAATTTTTAATTTGGAAACCATTGCACATAAGTGGTTTCTGCACTTTCTGCTAAGTGCCACGTGCCACTCAAATATTGACTTTGCATATTAAAGCAACTCAGCTGTAGATCTTATCTGAAAAGAATAATGTTTCATATTTGAGTCACTTTTATCCTTCTTGTGTAAGCAGTGTTCTAAGAAATGTTTGCATTCAGATAGCAAACAGGACAGGCAAGTTCCCTGTCAGTAGGATCTAATCTCAGCTACACTAAGCTGGCATTTTAATTAGGAGAGGATGTTTTTCTTCCTGTACTAGATTTGTGGTAGACAATAGCAGGAATATTCACAGACAGTGAGACTTCTTGAATTACAAAGATATCACAGACTGCAAATACCTCCTGCTGTAACAGGGAGCTGCTTGAAAGAGTCCAGCACAGAGCCACAAAGATGCTGAAGATGCTCATAAGGGACATCTCCCTTATGAGGAAAGGCTGAGGGAGCTGGGGCTCCTTAGCTTGGAGAAGGAGACTGAGGGGTGAACTCATTCATATTTATCAATATGTGGAGAGCAAATATCAGGAGGATGGAGCCAGGCTCTGCTCAGGGATGTCCAATGACAGGACAAGGGGCAGTGGGTACAAGCTGGAGTAGAGGAAGTTCCACATGAACATAAGGAAATATTTTTTCAGTGTGAGGGTGACAGAGCCCTGGAGCATTCTGCCCAGAGAGGATGTGGAGTCTCCTTCTTTAGACAGTTTCAAAACCCACCTGTGTTCCTGTGTGACCTGCCCCAGGTGATCCTGCGCTGGCAGGGGGGTTGGACTGGATGATCGTTCAAGGTCCCTTCCAGCCCCTAACATTCTGTGATTCTGTGACAAAACGGGAGGGAAATTGTGTGCACAAGGTCTCTGCTTTTTATAACTAGAAAGATGATGCAGATTTTTCTCCAAGGAAAGGACCTTTATTCATTGTTAGTTTTCCAGTAGCAGAGAAGCTTTATCAAAATATAGGTTACCTACAATAAGATCTTAAGTCAACTTTATTTTTGTCATGCTTTACCAAAGGTTTCAGTCGACTGGGACAGACCCTGGGCACAAAGCAGCAAGAAAGAGTTGATGCAAACTATTTAAAAGGGAGCAAAGGGAGAAACACATCTCACAGTTCCATGCACCTACAAGTTAGGAGCACAGTGTGAGCCAGTTGGCTGAGGCTTCCCTAAAGTGAGATGGATGAGATACAGATAAGGGACAGATAAAGAAAACTCCAGTGTGCTCCATTCCACCCTCATCCATGGCATGAGCAAGACCTGGCCAAGCAGGAGAGCTGCCCTGCCCTAGCTCATGCTGCTGTGTGCTCTGTCGTGTCTGCCTCCTCAGGATGCCCTCAGTGCTCCTGCCTGGGCCAGGCTCCACACCTCCCAGAGCTTTCACTGGGGGTACTGCCTTACATATGGGCCTGTGTAGGGCTCAATAACCAGAAGTGCTCTGACTCCACCAGCAGCTATGCAGGAATCCCTAGGTGATGTTTTCCAGCCTTTATCATTCACAACAATCCTTCTGAACTTAACTCCATCTTTACAACATCCACAGCCAGAACTGGGACTACCAACCACACACAGAGAAAACAAAAACAGTCTTAAACCCAGTCTTAAACCCATCATATGAGAGACTGTAAGCAAAAATAGGAGAGAGGCTCACATGTAGTTGTCAAGGTAGCTTCTACATGTAACAAGAGGCTATCTTTTGTGACTGCAGGAAAAGCAATCAGCTCTTGATTGACTAATTTATAGTGATTATTACACCCTTGTTTGTCTCTGATAGCATACATGATATCCAGGGGACTGACATCATGATGCAAGGGGTCTGATATAATCTTTCTCTTTGCTAAGCATCACACTGCGCCTCTTTGGGCAAACAGTGCAATTAAGATTGCAAAAGCAAAGCCAGTGATCTGTGGGTAAATAGAAGTTGAAAATCACTCTCTTCTCTCATGGGCTGAAGGATCACAGTGAGGTTGGTGGGTGAGCACAGCAAGGAGAAAAGCATGTATGGCAGGAGACAAGAGGATCTTTGTGTCCTCTCATCTCACATAGTAAAGGTCAAAGATGTCAGAACAGGTGCATGCCCAGTGTCCCTTGGAACAAGTATTGTCAAAAGAATATAGCTCCCCAAAGCATTTCAGCTTCAGTAAAGCAGCATTTTAACATCTCTGTTAAAATTGATTCTGCCACTCAGCTGTGGTGAGAACTTACCTGGAGTACTGTGTCCAGCTCTGGGGCTCTCAACAAAAAAGAGACATGGAGCTGCTGGAGCAGGTCCAGAGGAGAACCACAAAGATGATCAGAGGGCTGGAGCACCTCCTCTATGAAGACAGACTGAAAGAGTTGAGGCTGTTCAGCCTGGAGAAGAGAAGGCTCTGGGGAGGCCTTAGAGCTACATTTCAACATCTGAAAGGGAACTACAGGAAGGCTGGGGAGGGACTGTTTAGAAAGGCTTGTAGTGACAGGACAAGGGACAATGGTTTGAAACTGGAGCAGGGTAGATTTAGGTTGGACATAAGGAAGAAGGCATTTACAATAAGTGTGGTACAGTACTGGAACAGCTTGCCCAGGGATGTGGTTGAGGCCCTAGAGACATTCAAAGTCAGACTGGATGTGGCCCTGGATAGCCTGGTCTAGTTGAAGGTGTCCCTGCTGACTGCAGAGGGGTTGGACAAGATGACCTTGGAGGGTCCCTTCCAACCCAATGCAATCTGTGATCTCTGTAATAGTATTTTGATCCGTCTATTATTCCCTTTATATAAAGAGAACACAGAGTGACTAACTTGCCCAATATCACACAGGAAACCTGTGGAAGGACAAAGATTTGAAATGCAACAGCAGGATCAGCCACGGTTACTAGCAGTCATCCTCTCACATTTTTTGTTCACCATGGAGATGTGATTCTTGTCAGGGGGCTCTGCAACTACTTCAGTGATGGTGGAAGGTAAAACATAACAGGTGTGGTGACCAGGTGCTGAGTCTGCACTCCTGCTGCTGAGGACAAGCTGAGCAAGTGCTCTGCACCTGCTCCGTGGAGTCCAGATGAGAGGCAGGTGATGTGCTTTCCCCATGAACACCAAACCACCCATTAACAACACAAACAGCTGTTTCAAACAGTTTCCAAGTTATGACGACAAAAGGGGCTGAAAACTCAACTGCTCTCTCCTTCCTTTCCCCATTGGCAGTTTCTCTGGCACACCTTACTATTTTGCTAATTGTGGTGCAATCCTGACCTCTCAAGGTCAGGGGCTTCCTTCACAGCTGCAGTGCTTTCTTAAGACTTTGTTTGCTCAGGAACTGAATGAACAGCATGTTTTTGAACTGGTGATGTGAGTCCCCCAGGCAGGCCTAATGCATCATGCTCTCTCCTTGTTGGGAGCATTGTGGATGGGTTCCTGTTGCAGAGAGCAGTCTTTGCATGGCACAGGTCCACAGTGAGTTTGGATGAAGCGAGACCAGTCCTTACTAAAAAATACATGTGGACACTGTTATACTTGGAGATGCTAAATCTGTGGCATCTAGAGGAGATGTTTTAGTTTTAGTCTTTGTTTCCCACCATCCAAATATATATTCTAATTGACAACAAATTCATTTCCCCAGGTCAAGTCTGGTTTGCCTGTGATGGTAGCTGAAGAAGTGATCTCCCTGACTATCGTAACAAAAAACTCCCTACCATCTTATTTTCATTCCCTGTGCTGTTGAAGGGGACTGTGAGAGCGTCTGGCAGCTGGCCAAGGTCAACCCACCTCAGAGACAAAACATCTGTTTAACAAAAAGTCCAGTTCAGCCACAAACCTAGTTACCAAGGATATCCTAGCTAGCATGTCAAGGGTTACCAGCCCACACAGATATCTTTGCTGATCTAAGCAAGGTCATTGACTTTGATAACAAATTATCAAATCCCCACATACAATACAACTGTACCCATGGCTTTTCATCCCTCTCTGTGATGGTTTCTGCAGAAGCACAAGGGGGTAGGATATGCACTTTTCTCTCCGTTGTCCTCGTGTTATTCCTGTGCTTCTTCCAGCTGCCTTCATCTAGCTTTCAAGTTAGCTCAGAGTGAAATTTCTGGGATATTAGAAAACTATCCGTGAAAAAGTTCTGTTGCAAGCCTGTCACACAACATTCCTCTTGCTGCACAGCAGGTAGGAGCAGTAGGCTGGGAGTGCAGGTGAACTGGGCTAATTACACACTGCCTACCAACCTGACGCACTCGCAGCTTCCACTGGGCACGCCACTGAGGCATGACAGCAGGGCATGTCACTGGTCTGGTGTGCTGCTTGCTCTGCTAGACACACTCACACTGCAAAGACATGGATGAAGTGATGGACTTCTGAAGTGGTTCCACTCCCCAGATCTGCCAGAGATACCTAAAGGTAAGAGCTTTCAGATTACTTGGGATCAGTTCTCCATTTACTCCTTAGGACATCAGGAATGGGAGGTGGCATGGACTAAAACAGTGAGCTCAAGGAGTATGACTGCTGTGGCTTTCAGCTATTAATCTTACCTCTTTCAATTGTCAGGCTTTCAACATCTGCAGGCTCTTGTATTCCTCAAATCTGGAGGCAAAGATTTTTCTCAGGATATTTTAACTTTCTCCTAGAACAGTTTAGAGATGGAAAATGATCTTTCTGATAAGGTGATGATGAGAACAGAAATAAGAATGGGAAGTCAGACTAATGCTCCACAGGAAAGGATTTAGTTCATGCATAAAAACAGGGCACACACCTGCTTTCTTCAAGAGAATGCTTACTCCTTACAACTTTTATAGAGTTGCTAAACCAGGTCCACATGCTACATGACACCTTACTTGAGCTCTTCTCTCAGTTTTCAGCAGTTATGGCCATTGTTTTTTACATAGGCATGAATTAAATGCTGCCTGCCTGTGATTCAATGCTATCAGTAAGGGAATGTTAATGCATAAAAGAGTGAAATGAAGACAGCAAACACCAAATGTTAAGGTAATGCTGAAGTGCTGGAAGCAATTGTGTAAGGCTGCCCTCAATTCCAACAGCTGAAGGAAACAAGAAAGACAAAATTGTGTCAACAGAGGACAAAGGCTAAATCTAAGCTTGGCAGTTCCTCTCTTCTGGTGTTTGCTCGAGTTTTAAGACAAGGCATAACCAGAAGCGGGCCATGTCACTGCAGAATGGTCACACTGTCTCCCTGATACACTGCTTCCATATACAAGAGCTGAGCAAAACCAAGACCAATTAACTTGCTCATCATGACTGTTGCAGAACCGGAACCAAGCCCATCTTCCCCCTCCAAGGCCAGGTTAACACACAAACCAGGGGACAATACTTCCTTTTAGTGGTTAGCACTCTAATTTTGGAACGGTAATTAGGGAGAGACAAGTTCTTGTGCAACCCCATGGCCCATTTGTACTTATCCTTCAGAATAAGGGCTCTTCAAATGTGGTTAAAGTTGGTCATCTGAAGGAAGCAAGGGATTATACCCCAAAGAGTAAATTAAGGAACAAGATTTAAGAGCTGTATCTGCTGTCCATCAACAGTTAATGCAGAAATCAGTGACAAAGTTTACTCAGAATTTTAATTAATAACCTTAACAGAAATACAAGAGTGGCTAATAAAAGGTACGAATGAAGGAAAAAAATGTAGAAAGAGAATATCTATTCCACAGAATAAAAAACCTAGAGAACTACTGTGGCAGCTTTCCTAAGCAGTATAATGCTACAAAGCAGTGCATTTAGGAAATTACATCAGGAATTTCAGCTACAAGCTGGAAATTCATTAGTACAAAATGACACGGGAGGAGAAAGACCTACTGCTGGTTAATGACAGTTTAAATACCAGCACAGCTGATGGAAAAGGAAAATGTGCTACTGGATGATTCCAAAGACAGCATTTCCATGAAACATGAGGTGACGTTCATACCTTTATATGGGCTGAGGACAGAGCTCTTTGGTCCCTCATGGCCAAGAGGGATGAATTCAATGTACAGAAATAAGGACTCAACAAACTTGCTTAGTCCTATGAAGCAAAGGTTGCAAGGATACAGGAATGTTCTCTGGGCTGTCTCCAGAGGAGAAGGTTTTTCTATCAAGCATAGCACAGTAACAACCAGGAATAAACAAGCAGGAATAATTTTAAGCTAGCAAGTTTGTGAAAGTTCACAGTGTTTTGAACTGCTATAGAAGTGAGAGCAACAGGAGCAGTAAATGGACTAAATTATAGACCAGAGCTCCCTTCATGAAGGAATAACCCAACATTAAATCTGACCTGGGACAGGACTGGAAAATCCAGGGAGTCCCTGCCTACCCAGCATCCTTCTGAGTCCAGGTAGGCAGGGCCAGGCTGCTGATCTGCATGCAGAAGAGCTGCAGCTGCCTGCACAAGCCCAGTAACCAGGCAAGCAGCGCTCCAGGCGCACGTCGCAGCAAAACAGCACTGGGCTGCACTTTTTAAACAACAAAACAAAAGCAAACTCCCAAACCTCTCAAATTGGTTTGTGCCTGCGTCACCATTACAAGGCAGAAAGCAGAGAGTTTTCTCAGCAGAGCTCAGTTCACCAACATTTCATCCTTCAGCACCTGCTGATTTTGTGGGCAACGGTTGTGCACATTTTATTCTGAACTTTGACGTAAGCCATGGGGATTTGGATTGCACACAAGGAGGAGGAGAAGCAGTATGTGACCTCCTGGGTTCTGCCCAGCTCCCTGGCTCAATGCTAACAACATCCTGATGACTGTAACAAATGAACAACCAACTTCTTCCACTGACTTCTTCAAGCATTGACCTTACACATTGTCAACAGACAAGCCGAGGGACCGAGGTGAAGAGTTTGCACCAAGAAACATGGTTCATATTCAGTTGAAAGTTGAATCACTCATACCTATGTTTGAGAAATGAGGCTGGTAGCCTGACAGAGGCTGAAAAGCCATAATGACTAAATTATTAAAAATTAAATTTGGGAGTAAAGAATGGGGAATTGGCAGAGCATCCTTCATCCCACTGAAAAGTTTGTGTCCTTAAGACATCCTCAATACTTTTTAATGTCCAGCTTTTAATTTGCCACCAGCAGCCATCTTCTGTTTTAAGATTAAGAACAAATACCTGAATGCTGCTCCCCAACTCTTTGCTTATCTGTATTAGAGCTGGAACTATTCCTTCCTGAACATCTAAAAAGCCTCAGCACATTGTGAATGTTACCATTAGCTCTGGGCTAAAGAGAAAAGATCTCTCCACTGAGAAATTCAGGGTTTCAGTGCTAGCCAAAACCTGGAATTAACTTCAATAAAATACAGCAGAGACACTCAATATTGTTCAAGCCACAGATGCAACTGCATGCCAGCAATGGCATTTTATGGCCATGCTTTAAAACAGCAGAAATTGTCTCCAAAATGCAGTCTGGGAGGGCTAAGAAAACATTAAACTAGTGATGACAGGAGAACAAGCAAGCTGAAAGCCTTTGGACTAGAATCCTAGACACCAGCAGATCACTGGGGAAAACTGCCATACCTCCACCTGTCCACGAAATCTGAAGATCACTTTACTACAATGATTAAATATTCATCTTCCAAGTGTCAAAGTTATGAATGTATTACCTGAAATACCTGAATCACTTCATATTTCCTCCCAAGTTCCATGTTGTCTTTTCCATCTCTGACCCAGCTTACTGAAGTCAACGGTCAATCCCATGCTGACATCAGTTGGAGCTGGAATGGAGATTAAACAATTTTCTTGTAAAGCTTCACGTCCTGCTTAAGATTCTGGATGTCATTCTGGTACATGATGAGACAGCCAGATATGACAACCAGATGGCATGATGCTAATCACTTGTCCTTCCAAGTTGTCTCCTCCACTCCCAGAAGTGCTAGGTAATTTTGTGCTGTTACATCCGTGTCTGGGTCCTGGGAGCAGCTCCACTTCTTCAGCTGGAATAGAGATAGACCAGTGGCAAGCACTTCTGAAAACTTTTTAGAAGCTTCATGTAGAGTCTGCAGTATGAGACCAACAACTGACCTGCTTGCTAAAACAAACAAATAATTCTTTAAAAATAGTAAATCTTGATGAGCTTTCACAGAAATTCTACATCCTTTTTCAGCTAGGTCAGGCTCCTTCTGAGGAAGGACTGCAAGAGAACAGAATACCAAGGGAAATAAGGCAAATGTTACCTGGACAGGCACTTGCCCAATCCCATCTGCCTCCTCTCCTTTTCAGACTGTAGTTTCTGAGTCTGAATGAAGAAGAATTAGTGAACTTCAATTTTCAAGTGAAATTGTAAATACTTCATTGGCACAGGCTCATAAGACTAAACCAAAGCTACATCAGGACTCAAGTAATGAGATTTCTGAAATTACTGTTGAGTAGCTCCCAGTTTGTTTTCTGCTGAGCTTTCCTAGGTCAAAAAGGACATGAATCCCACAGGACTCTCCATGGATGCTTCCGTTTCAAATGCCACAGAAGTGTTTGTGGCAAAATCATATTTCCAATGAACTTGAAATCAAACTGTTTCAGAAAGCTGAAAAATTATTTGTGTGGCTGGGACTGTGTCTCTGCTTACCACTGCAAACATGCAGCACCCAGAAAAGCTTTCTGAGAAACACCACAAGGAGGGGAGGCAAAGTCATCTTTCTCTTTGCAACTATTTGAACCAAATGCAGGAGGCCAGAGGACAGCTCCGCCAGGTCTCCTGAAAACACTGTGCTCCCTGTGTCTGAGTTTCCCCTTTACAAAGCACAAATGCCAGGCACAGGCACCTGCTGAACTGCCCTGGTCTGTGGGGTTATTTGGCTGTCAGGGATGTTGGGGAGGGAAGGTGCAGAGGTGTGGGTGAGAGCTGGAGAGCAGGGCTCTGCTGTGGAATGTTGCAGTTTGGCAGCTTTGCTTGGCTGCACACCGACTCCTCTCACACCAGAGCACAAGTGCCTGGAGCAAATCCAGAGGAAGATGATGGAAACTGCTACTGCCCATTCCCCCTAGGATATGTCCTTCCTGGAACAAAAAAGCTTTGTCATTTCCACCTTCCTTTCCCTGAACTGGCTCTTTGTGTAGATGCCTCAGGGTGTGGTTTGCTGTTTTGTTTGTTGTTTTGGTTTGGTTTTTTAATACTAATTTCCACAGGACTTAAAGTGAGCTTATTTCTCATCCATAGAAGATACATCAGAGCCACAGACTTATATCAATGTCCCTGGGACTACACATTTCTGCCTGCACATCAAGCAGGTTGCAGTTCCTTAAGTCAATCTTGGGTGCTTCAGATAAACCAAGCCTCCACTGCAGGACTTGCACAAGGGTCTGCTCTGTCCTTGCAGAGAGCTCCATTTGCTCAGTGCAAGGAAGACAACTTACATGACCTCCCTAGCCATTAAGCATGGGCCTCTTGGGTGTTTCTGCAGGGGAGTTTACAGGACATTTTCCTGCTCTTCAGTAACTGCTGCCTGATATTTCTCCTTAGTTTTTGCCACAGGGCTAGCAACTGTTCTCTCTTATACCTTACTCTGCAGCAGATGATCATGTCTGAGAGAGCAAAGGAAAGTCACTAGCTCTAATCTATGGTGATAAGACAGGTTTGGGGGTCACAGCTCTCAGGCATCACATGCATGGTTGCAACCAAGAACTGAGAGTAATCACTTACATGCCAAATGAAAGGGTGTACTGAGCTGCATAAAACACCCTAGAGAACGCCTTTCCTGGACCTCTGGACTTGCAGCATGCAGGCCCAGAAGGTATCTAACCCCCTGGTCCTTTCTCCCAGGTAGACTGAAGAACCTCCTACAGAAGCTGAGGCTCAGATGTCCATATAGTTCTCCCAGAGCATCTGCTCTGGGATAGGTCCTCCACCATGACATAGAGAGCTACTGCACATTCAGTGCACCAACTTCATCAACAGTCTATGGCCCCCAGTTTCTGTGTTCAATGGCTCTAGTAGATCAAACACAGACTTGACATCCAGTGGGACTCCCACACTATTCCTGGCTCTGCTGATGATTCACTTCTGCATCTCTTGTCCTATACACTTAAGTGTGATATTATACTAATGGCTGGCTGGGTGGAGCAAGGATTAGTTGGTGTTTGCTTGCATTCAGTTGTTAACTTGCAACGCTCTCACTATGTCAGCCATTATTATTCCCTCCTACTCTGTGCCTCATGACAGGCCTTTTGCCTGAGCCTCCAGTCACTGGATGAAATTCAAAAGCCCTTTCCTCATTTTCCTGTTTCACAGCAAGTGAGATAAATTCAGCAGAAATGTCACCTGAGCTGACACCACCCAGTATTTAGGGTATGGTGTTTAACTACCAAGATAACAATAAGCCCCAAACCTGAAGAGACTCTGTAATTTTGCCCACTTGATCCCTGTCCCAAAGACCCAGCCCTTGGTCAGCACTGGCTATTGCCATGTGGCCTGTCAGCCCACTCCTGAGCCCACAGTCACTACTGACACACTGTCTTCCTTCCCTGTCCCCATTCCTTCTAGATGGGGAGACTCTCCCTTGTCTCTCATAGCTTCACCTTACCCAAGTTCTCTTCATTCTCAGCTTTTCTTTTTCTTCTCAGTGAGATCCTCATGAAGCTTCAAAGACAGCCAATTAATTCCTCTGATTTCCCAATCACCTCTTTTAGCTTCTTTATAACAAGTATAGCAAGATGTACCTTTCCACACCCCTCCTCTCCAATCCATATATTAGCCATTTTCTCCAGCATCTTTGGCCTTACCATGGCCAGTATTGTTCTCCTGGTTTGTTGGTTTTTTTTTTTTTTTAATCCACATCATCCTACCTATTCCCTTTATTATTCATTCTGCTACCACTGTCCATACTGCTTCCCATTCAGACAGATTTGTGAAAGTTACCTCACTTCTTTCCTAGTGGTGTTTTCAAGCTCCTCCTTAAAAGGACTGCTGTTGTCTCAGCACTACCAATATCTTCCCTCTTTTGGCCTCCCCCATGCAAATTCCCTCCAACACACCTTGAAAATAAGACCTCTTGCAACCATCTTGCCTCATTCAGCAATTTCTATCCTACTCCAGTTTGATCTCAGATAATCAGGCAGCTTGAGCTGACTTGCCAGATGGCACATTTCTGTCTCTATTTGCCTGTCTAAGTGTCTCTTCACCATGTAACCCTCACTTCTGTGTCACTGGTGAGTAGGTGAGACAGGCACAGCCCTAGGGAAGGTGTCTGCACAGCGACTCTGGACGTTTAGCTGGAGCTATGTGGAGTTACCCAAGCAGGTAGTAAACACACATCAGACTCAGGTAGCAGTTCCTCACAGCAAATGTCTTTGCTCCTTTTTGCCCCCAAATGGCCCTTCCTTGCAGATCTGAAAGGCTACGACTTTCTTCTGCAAAGGACTCCTAGACTTGGTGGGAAACCAATCAGTTAATACTGGTTCAAGGGACAGCTAGGAATAATTACCACCATTCCATTGACAGTAATATAAACACCCATCTCCAGCAGTGTCCTCTTCCTCCCACTCTCTTTATTGTGAGGAACAGTTCCTGGTAACACCTTCAAAATGCATATTTTGTGGCCTGATCTTGTTCAGAGCCTCGGGCAGTGCAGTCATTTCTAATCAAGCTCTTGCCCAACAAAGCCCTGTCACACTGGTGATGAGACAACAGTTTCACAGTACAAGGCTGGTCACAGTAATGATGGTGAGAAGGTTGCACAGATGACCCAACCAAAGACAGGTCTGAATTGCCACAGGTTGCACTGTTGCAGGCTGTGACTTACCCACACGTGAAGGTTTTTCACAGGTACTCCAAAGTCTGCTCTTCCCCTCCTTGGTCATTTTGACAAACCACAGGGAAACAAACAAACAAAAACAAACAGGAGGCTAACTTTTCTGCAAAGGTAACACTTCCATGAACATACACACTTTGGATAGTTTCTTTTCTGGGGGAACATTTTTAGCTTTCCAGACAAAAGGAACATGTAAGGATGGTATTTTCTGCTCTGCTTCCCATCTTCCTCAACACAAAGTGTAACAGGAACTGACTGCACTTCAGTCTCTAAAACCAGCAGAACATGAGAACTGCTAATTTCCCTCTGAGCAAAATCTGTGAGAACTAGGAATTACAGCAGCAGGCACTGACAAGTGGCTCACAGTAGTTTTTATTTTGCACTGCCTTTGGCAGGTGAAGCGTGGAGATGGCCAGTGAGAAGGGATGTGTGGAAATCCCCATGGTTATGTATGAACCACACCATGAAGCCTACAGGCAAGAGCCCTCTGCACCGGAGTACTGTGGCCAAGACGGTAAGCGGGCTTCACTGGAGGCTCCTGGGGACAGCACCCTCTTGGGGGTTGTGTGGCAAGTACAGAGTTGGTTTCCAGAGTGTAACTGAGCCAGCTCATGAGGGGACCAGCTTTACCAGGGCATAATGGATCTAGAAAGAATGTAACCCCCAGAGCTGGGGTAGGCAAGCTGGTAGGGTCTCTGCAGGGAAGCATCACTGAACAGGTTGGCAGTTTAGTTAATAATATTTCACCCAACACATTTTATTGGGAAAGGAACTGCAGCTGTCTCTCTGCAATGACTTCATATTCCTAATGAGAAAATGTTCAGCCAGCAAGCTTTGGACATGGGTGGCCTATGTCTTGCTTAAGCTGATATCTAGTTTTCCAGATGATTTGGCCTTATCCCAAAAGCTCCTGCTGCCCAGAGCTCACCTCCCTAGATGAGTCAGTTCTGTAGTCAGGGTCTGTAAGGACAAACAACCTCTCCCCATTGCTGTCTCATGAAGAAACATCATGACTGAAGTGCTGACAATTCCACTCAACAGCTGCAAGTGGGCACCAGCAGGTGCTGCTCTGCTGAGCTGGCCTCTTAAACTAGGCATTGCTCTGACACCTACACAAGTATCTCACAACACTCCTTTGTCTTCTGCCTGTTCAAGCCCACACTCGTTGAAAGACACACTCAGATATCAGTGATTTTACCTTTGTCACCTTCCTGCTGTTGAGGAAATTTCCGTTCACCAGATAGAACCAGAGCAAAAAACCAGAATGGGAGTCAGAAGCTGACTAATAAGGCTAGATGGGTCAGTCCTGGGCCTCTCAACTTGATCATCTCTCTCGGTGTTTTTGTCTTCAAAGACCTCTCCAGTCTCTTTCTCAACTCAGAAGAGCTTGTAAGAGGTTGGGGAGAAAAAGTCTCACTGGTGAGCTCCTCACCCAAGTGAGAGGCACTCAGCACATGTAAGGTTGGGCTGCAGTGCCTTGTGCTCACACAGGAAGCAGGCCTGCCCTCCACCAAAAGTCATCAATGATAACTCACTTGTACTAAGAACGTCCCTCTGCTAGCAGGGAAGGAACTTCTGCACTTTTAAATCTTTTACAAAATTGCTTTCCCACAAGTAATTCTCCCTCTACAACAAAACCAGCCCCCAAAACAAACACACCACCACCAAACCCACACCTCATTGCCCACCTCTACCACCTCTGTGAACATTGCCAACGTTGTTTCAATTTTGCCGTTGTATTTTGTCTCCCTTTGGGAAATTCCAGTTTTGTACCCCATATGGTATCTCTGTGACCTTATTCCCCTGTT
Organism: Indicator indicator; assembly: GCF_027791375.1. Lineage (NCBI taxonomy): Eukaryota > Metazoa > Chordata > Aves > Piciformes > Indicatoridae > Indicator > Indicator indicator. The sequence continues at coordinate 2,951,873 of NC_072031.1, forward strand.
TCCTGACTCACATTGTTTCTGAAAGGCATAACAGCACAGGTTGGACTCCCACAACAGGGCTGCTCTGCCTGGGGGTGAGGACTTCTCTCACCCTGTGCTGTCTTGACCAAACAACACTCCTCTGATAAGAGGCTGTCCTGTTGCAGACCAGTCTGGTGGTTTGATAGCACACCCATGCTAGCTGGCTGCAAAAGTTTATTCAGGAACTTATTTTGAATGCATTCATGAATGTGTTTTTTTTATACATTCATCTGCTTCACACTCAGGTAGGTTGATTGCACTCTCAATTTATGAGATTAATAGTAGAACTAAAAAAGGATGAGGTCTCTTAGTCACCACTTGCCCTTCTCTTTCTGTTTTTTCTAGAACAAAGGGTATGATGAAATTACTTGGCCAGAAGCTGAGGGAAGATAAAATTCAAACTGGAATTAAAAAATGTCTCTAAATATTAATAGTAAAGGTAGCAATCTGAAACTAGTTAGAGATATTGGGACTCCTTCATCAATAGAGTTCTTACATGAAGACCAAGTATCATTGCAATATTATGCCAGAATACTGCAGTTACTGCCTTTGTGTTGGAAAAAATGATTTGGTTTCTTGGCTTACATGTGAGATTTATGTTAGAAAGTGAGACTAGATAGTCACTGTGGGATCTTTTGGCTTAAAAAAAAAAAAATCTATTAATCAGCTCAGCATTTTTCTTTGTCCTATATTTTACAGAGCCGTATTAGGGCTTCCCTGTGAAGCACCTCCCCCTGCCTATCAGACTCCAAACAGGGCTTTCAGGAGCAATAAGCTGTATGTATTTTTACTTTTTGCTCTGTTTCTCTTTGCATAGGGGGTTATGAGTATCCTTCTCCTCCACCTTACTCCTATCGAGAAACCACCACCATCGAGCAACCAGGTAAGTGCCAGGGGACTGTGCTTGTGACAATGTTTGTTGTTCTACATTATAACAAAACTAAATATTTTTAGTTTTAAATTCAGCAAAGAATATAGCATTTGCTGACCCTATCACAGTCTAAGAGGCTGGAAATTTTCCCTAGAAATGCTGGGAGATGAGAGACTCAGACTCATTCGTTCCAGCATTAGCCAATCTGCACAAGCAATCGCTTTTTAAAGTGCTTTCAGAACAAATCATTCTAAGTCCAGTGTATTTCACTGTTCCTGCAATAAGGGCAAGGAGAAGGGCCCTCCAAGCCAGCAATTAAAACACATGTACACAGCCAAGAACAAAACAACCCAAAACTTAATTGCTGAACAAATGACAAAGTGAAAGAATTATCACATCGAACAAATGATAAAGTTGTGTTTTCACAAGGAAGAACACAGTCTTGGCTGGCAGAGGTTGTTCTTCTTGTCCTGTAAGGAGAAGAACAAAAACTCAGCCCCTTGTCAGAGCAGAGTTAAAATGAGAGGACAATTCAATGAGTATAGATTCTGCATTCCTTGTCATGGGCATCAGTGGCTGCCCAGGCACACGTACTCAGACAGTTTGGAGTTTTCAGTGAGTCTTTGAAAAATGAACCCACTGCCCACCCCCAGGCTCACTTAGTGGGGATGTGGCTTATGCTAATTTATCCCCAGTGTGAGGAGATGGTAGCAGCGATTTTCTGTTCCCCAAATCCTTACGTGGTCCCTTTCACATCTTCATTAACAACTCCCAATTAGGAACAGAAAGGCCACCCATCAACTCTTTGGGTATCCTCTTACCGATGTCCTTTCTCCAGAGCTGACACCCGCGTCCTGAGAACTTTTCATGGGGGTTGGTAACCCTCCCTCCCAATTCTGCTATAACTGCAGACTGACATTTGAAGTTTCCCACCAAGATCCTCGCACAGCTACAGCCGATTAACTCTTGGGCAGCCCCCACCCCGTCGAGAGGAATCCGGCCCCAGAGGTGCTGCAGAGAAACCTCCCTCCCTCCGTCCCTGGAGGCGAAGGCTTCTCTCAGGCTCCGTGCCGCTGCTGAGGGTGCGGCCCGCAGGCGGTGCTCGCTTTGCAGGGTACACGATTGCAGAGTCAGAGAGGCCTCTCAGCGCTTTGGGGAGGGCTGCTGTGGAATCAGCACCAGCTGAAGGCAAGCTGCCCTCTTGCCGGCCAATTGGTCTGAACCCCAAGTGGGAATGGCCATCGGCCCCCTTCTTTCCAAGGGGTCCAGCCCTCCAGCCTAAGTCAGAGACCAGGCTGCACTCCCATCCTCCACAGTTTCCTACTACCAAGACCCCAATACCCCTGAGCCTGACCACATGCAAGCTTCACCCTGTCTGCCCTGGTGAGAGGGAACCCCCACACACTCAGTCTCAGCCTCCCAAGGGAGCTGCTGTATTTCTCTTGTAATTTTGCCAATTTCACTACAGGGCATCCCTGTAGCCACGACCTCCATCACGTCCTCATTATTCCCATCACACTGGAACTCAGTTTTAATAAGTGGAGTTATCTCCCTGCTCAGGTTTTCCTTCTTCCATTCCAGCCCAGGGATAATGACCAGCCACTTCCCAAACAGCGAAGCCATGCTCTTTAGCCATAACATTCAGTCCACAATCACCTTCAAGGTCCCTCTGCCACAGCTCAGCCAGTTCTAGCTGCAGCTCTCATTCCCCAACCAAAGCACCTCTCAGCTGGCTCTGCAGGCCATCTGCAACCATCTCGACTAGCAGCTGCTCTATACACTCAGTTTCAAGCTTTGCCTGCAAGTCCTCAATCAGTTCCTGTAACACCCTCTTCTTCTTTCACTCTGCTTGATCTACAACACATTCTAGCTGCCCTCAGCACTGCCCCTAAAACAGATCACTGTCATCACCATTTCTAACAGGAGGGAGCAGTTAAAATCTAACTGAACCTGGGCAATCATGATCAACTGTCAGGGAACTCATGCTCAGATGATTAAAGTCCCTCCCTTTCTCTAGCCCCCAGGGCAGAGCTGAAAACTGCTGATCCCCACTCTGTGGGGTCACAAAAGAAAGTTGCTGATCCCCAGTTTGTGGGATTGCAAACCAAAGCTGCTGAACCCCCTCTGTGGAGGCTGCAAGCCAAAACTGCTGAACCCCAGTCAGTGGGGTCACAAACAAGACAAAAAGGTGCAGGGGACTCTTTCCCTTCTCCTCCAGTATAATTCTTCCCTGAAAAAAAACCTCAGAGGCCTAGTCTCAACAGCCACTTTACTCGAGTGAGGGAATCATGACAATTATCCTGAGCCAGCCCTGGGCAATGGGAGGTTGTGCTAAAATTCAAAAATTCCCTTGGAGTAAATTAAAGAAAACAGACACCAAAGGGATGATGACTTGGGTTTATTAGAGCCAGTAAAACCTCTCAATAATGGACCAGAGCAGTGGCAAAATGGAAAGAAAAGGAGAGGATAAGAGAAAGAGAGAGAAAAAGAGAAGGGTTAAGATGTCCGAGAAAAAGAAAGATTTCACCACTCCTTGGATCTAGTGATGCTTTCACAGGCAGAGGCCAAGTCTTTCAGTGGCAGGTGTACATCCCAGCAGGGTCTTCTGTGGCAGATGCAACACCTGAACCCCAGAAGCTGTGGTCCCTTTTCCAGAGGTTGTGTATACCCTTTTGCTTGGTGTGAGGCTCGGTCTCTCCAGCTCACAAAGGGAGGTGTGTGCTCGAGTGAGGTGTGCACTCCACTGCGACGTCTCCATTTCAGTGGCTCTGTTGCAGTGGTTTTAAAGAGGGAAATTCCTCCTGAGCAGGAATTCTCTCTTCATTGTTAAGCCAGCTCTCAAGGCCATCACCCTGTCTAGTCAGGACAAAGTATGTCACACCTAGTTTGAGACAATAGAGTCATTAGAGGCTATCAGCCCTGCCCTGCCACACATATTGTTTTGAGACAATAGAGGATTGGGCTATCACACCTTTGTATGTTGCAATAACTGCTTTGATTAATTTCTTCTAAATAGGGAAAAATTGATCCAAGTCTATCCTTCAAATCTCTTCTTTAGGGATGACTTGCCTTTTCATGTTAAAAAAGTATCAGAAGATAGAATTCTCAGTGACTGAGTACTGCTGTCAGTAGGTGGTAGAGACTGACTGTGGGGATCATCCCATGGGCAATTAATTCCCCGTGTATGTCCTTATCCACATAAATACTGGCTGCTGGTAGAAGCAACCTGTTGGGATACACAGAACAAGCAGCACAGAGGTTCTTCTGGATATACTTGAAATCAATAATAGCAACATAGAAGCCTCCTGATCAGCCATGTTAAGAACCTACATTCACCAATTAAGACTTTATAACTCGTGAAAGATTTGCTGTGCTTCTAATTTTGCTGCTTCTCATTTCCTCTTGAAATCAGTTTATTTGGTGTCTCAGCCTCCAATCATCGTAGCAGGAATCTTCTCAAGCAAACCAACATCCACAATATGCCCTTCCTGCCGCCAGCACATCACCACAAAGGTCATCTACAGACTGGGCAAACTCTCCTACCTTCTGTGCACTAGCTTGTGTATGGTTGGGTAAGCTTTTATGTACATGCTGAAGATTCTTCCTAGCAGAAGGTTAAAAAAGAGGAATTAAAAACTAGGAGTTCTAGCTAGTGCTTATATAGACAGTTTGCCCTTCTCCACTTAATAAGAAGTCATTCTGCCCATTCTAGATTGTCATCATAGGGACTTTTCACAAGGGCTTATAGCGACGACATGCAGTGGCTTGAAGCTTGAGGGGGGAGATTTAGACTGGAGATTAGGAAGAAATTCTTTCCAGTGAGAGTGTTGAGACACTGGAACAGGTTCCCCAAGGAGGTTGTGAATGCCCCCTTCCTGGAGGTGTTCAAGGCCAGACTGGATGAGGCCTTGAGCATTCTGATCTAGTGGAAGGTGTCCCTGCCCATGGTGGTGGAACTAAGTGATCTTTAAAGTCCCTTCCAACCCAAACCATTCTATCAATCATGGCTACAGAGATCACAGTCTTGCTAAATTTAATCAAGTATGCTACAACTTTTTTTTTAAGACAAGCAAAAATTAGTTCAACATTGTCTACCTCCCTACTCTAATTTGGAATCAGCTGTAGAATCAGAGTAATGCATAAGATTTTACAAGTGATAGTGATTCCTTTTTTGGAAATATACTTTAAATGTTGAGTTGGGAAAGATGTGCATTCATGCAGTGAAAAGGCAGAGAAAAAGCACAGATGTAGTCAGCAGAAACAAAAGTCAGTACCTCATTCCACACACGTCCTTCTCCTCTTTGGCTGTAGGTGCTGTTTTGGATGCTGCTTCGTACCTTTGTTCCTAAGGATCTTCAAGGATGCAGACCACTACTGCCCATACTGTCAATTTCATATTTACAGATACAAAAGACTATAGACAAAGTTTATGCAAGCAGATGATGCCCAGTGTCAGTTTTCTAATGGCATAAGATTCTACACATAAAACCACTGCTAGAAACACATAGGAGTAGGCTTAGGTTCTGCAGCTCCCTTGATGGTGAGTCCATCTGGGGTTTACCATCATGTGGTTGGACTGACTTTAAAAGAAAAAGCCTTGCAGGCTAATTTGCAGTGTCACCTGGATTTATGCTGGTTTTGAATCGCTATCCTGAGCTATGAAGTGACCAGCTAATGAGTATTTCAGCACTACTACTATTCCTCTCAAATCTCCAACCCAGCTGGGACACAGACTCTTCTGGACTTTGCAACTCACCAGTAACCAAGAGGTTTGGACATGCACATGTTAGAGAAGCACTCACCTTCTATGCACTGCAACTGACTGGTCGGGATTTCATTTCTCTCTGCTCTTCTTCACATGGGACCTACCCCTGCAGGGCTGTGGGTGGTGCAGCTCATTATTTATTAATGAAACATTAAGTTATGAGATTGTCTTTACTGAGATAAGAAAATAAACCTGTTATTGTTAACAATACTGGCAGAACACATCCTGTCTACATTGCTTCCATGACCCTTTGCAGCCAGAGGGAAGATGCAGGTCAGACTGGGGCACACCCTTTAATTTAACAAACCAAGTAGAAGGTAGGCATACAAAAATCAGCATGGGCAGCTTGAAAAGTCGCTGAAACCAGAGTGCCCTCATTTTACCTCTGTGCATTCCCACTGCTGTGCATCATCTCCTAAACAAGGACTTACAGGACTTTACAGAGAACTTTCACAGCTCTCACCCAAAGTCACTTCTCTTCTAAAATCAAATCTCTGTAACCACTTGCACAGAGGGTGCCCAGACCTTGCTCGGCGCTGGCAGCAGCTGCAGCTGTTTATCGCTGGCTGGAAAAACAAACAGGAGAAGAAACTTCTGCATTTCAGTGTTTTCACATCCTAAGTATTTTCACGTTAGCACCTGCCCTGTGGGCCTCTGGCACACAGCACTTGGGCTGTGCCCCTGCCAGCACATTTGAGTGCGACTGAGGCAGCTGCTCCTGCTCTGAAGGATCTGTAGATACTGCGTGGCTAAAAGAAGTTGAACATGGACCATTTGACCTCACACTAAGTTTGATCAAACTCAGTGTCAGCTATGTGCTGACAGTGATTCCAGAACGCTGCGTGTGCTCTTGAGACCAGGTTTGCTGGTTCCGTGAATCACGCATCTGCTGCCGCAGGTACACACGAGGTCCTTCCTCACCCACCAGAGACCCGGACAAGCTCCATCGGAGGCCGATGCCGGCGGAGGGCTGCACTGGGCACGGACCCGGGGAGACGCCGTCCAGCTGTGGCCGGCTCCCAGCCCTGACTCGGGCCGAGCACTCCGACGCCTCCGGCTCCTGAGGGGGCGAGGCCGGCGGAGCGCGCCCCCTGGCGGACATCACGTGCGCTCCCTGTCCGTCCGCCCAGCCGCCAAGGGCCCCGCCGCTCTGCGGGGGGCGAGGAACGGCTATGGAAGGCTGTGGGGTTTCAAACGCGGAGCTCCAGGAGGGGCATTCCCCGCTATCAGGTCAGTTTCAATGACTTGGCGCTGGTCTGCTGAGCTAGGAGCACATTTTCCAGTAGCCTGGCTGAACTAGGCCAGAGGTGTGAACAGGCTTCCAGCTTGGTAGACACCGTGATCTGAACAAAACATCCTGCCCTGCCGAGGAACAGCAAAGCCATGAGATAACTGGTGAAGAAAGCTGTTTGCAGAGCAAGCACAGTGTGATTCACCATTTCATCCATCTTCAGCTAGAAACCCCAAACTGATGCTGACCAGCATCCCTTAGCCTGAAATGGGACTAGGTACCAAAACCTCAAGGCCTGAGCATGGCAGGTGGCCAAAGCAAGGACACTTGGAAACAAACTATCCATTAACTGTATTTAAATTACTTTTTTTTTTTTTTCCATACACTTAAAACCTTACAGCCTCCAAAAGGAGGTATTTTTATGATGAAGCTTTTATGATGATACTCCACAGCACTACATGAAGCCCAGAGCCCACATGTCCGAATCTTCTCAACTGCAGGGCGCAACAAAAGCAGTTTTGAGAGCAAGCTGCCTTGGCTTTCACTCAGCACCAAGAGCAGTCACTATCCTCTGGTGACCTAACCTACTCTGACCTAGTGGGAAATACCATCACAAGGATCAAATCCAGAAGCAGCAGACATCAACCCACCAAGTTCTGCACACTTTCACGTTTTAAAAAACGTTCAAGTTTTTTCTCCATTTAAAATCTGGTTGTGGAGCTGCCAGCTCTGCTGCTGAGGAGGAGAACGAGGACAACACCAGCAAGGCTGCAGACAGCACTAAATTGAGTGGCACTGAAGGTAGGAAGGCACTGCAGAAAGACCTGGACAAGTCAAATCAGCAGGCTGAAATCAACAGAATGAGGCTTAAAAAGACCAAGTGTTGGGTCCTGCATGTTGGTCACAACCCCCACAACCAATGCTACAAGCTTGGGGCAGAGTGGCTGGAAAGCAGCCTGGTGGAAAAGAGTTTGTCGGTGCTAGTGGACAGCCAGCTGAACATGAGCCAGCAGCGTGCCCAGGGGGCCATGGCCTGGTTTTGTGCATCCAGCAGGAGTAGTGAAGTGACTCAGCCCCGGTGAGGCCACAGCTTGAGCACTGGGTTCAATTCTGGGAGCCACAGGATAGGAAAGACATTGAGATCACAGAGCATGTCCAGAGAAGAGGAACAATGCTGGTGAGGGTTTGGAGGGTGTCCTATGAGGAGCAGCTGAGGGAGCTGGGGTGGTTTAGTTTGGAGAAGGCAAATGGGAGATCTCTGTGCTCTCTACAACTACCTGAAAGGAGGTTGGAGTGAGGCTGGTGTTGGTCTCCTCTCCCAAGTAACCAGTGATAGGATGAGAGGAACTGGGTTTAAGTTGTGCTAGGAGAGGTTTAGATTGGACATTAAGAAAAACTTCTCCAGTGAGAGTGGTGAGGCATTGGAACAGGCTGCCCAGGGAGTCACCATCGCTGGAGGTGTTCAAGAAGCTGTAGATGTGGTGCTTCAGGACATGGTTTAGTGGTCATGGTAGTTGGGTTATGGGTGGACTTGATGATCTTCAAAGTCTTTTCCAGCTTTAATGGCTCTGATTCAATGAAATAACAGCCATCCAGTCACATTTATGAGGAAAATGCACACACAGAGAACAAAGAAATCATGTATCTGATTCAGATGTGCAAGAAGCATTTAACAGAAATAGAACAGTTTTTACACAGGTATTTAATAAAACAATAAAGGCTCCCAGCTACAGCCTAGTACTTAGCAAATTTAATTTCCTGCCATGCTTCCTCAGCTAACTTCAACATCACCTGGGACAGAAGGAAGTTGAGCACAGATTGGAAGCTAGATTCAGGCACATCACATGAACATTTCCCCCTTTTTCTGACACTAAAGACCAGGCTGGTTTAAAAGCCAACAACCCATGGCACAGCACACTGCTCTCACCCCACACCAACACTTTCCACCTCAACATCCAAATACTCGTTTAGCTCCCCTGAGGAAAAAAAGTAAGAGTTCTAAACCCGGGAACTTGCAGAGAAGTCAGTATCTACCTTCTGGCCAGGTCTCCCTGCACACAAATGTCATTCCTGACACACAATTTGCCTGAATTTGCAGCGTTTCTGTCTTTGATCACAGCAAAACGAGCCTGACTTGAGCCACCCCTCACCTCGGCTTTGGCTCCCACTGTTCTCCAAATGAAGGGACAAGAGGCAGCTGCAGGGTTTCTGCTGTCTATTTTATTTACAAAATGTACAGTTCCTACAGAAAACGATTTCTCACAACGGGTATTTATTAAATGGCAAACCCACGGCATAGCTGAGACCTGGGCACTGACACCTGCAGCCAGCAGAGCCCGCAGGACAGGCTGGTCCAAGCTGCAGTGGGAAGCTGGGGGCCAGCTCCGGAGGGGCAGCAGCTGAGGTAGATCCAGTGGCGGGAGGCACCGCACGCTCTGCCTGTCCTGCAGCATCGGCCCGAGCCCCCCGACGCGGTGTGGCTTCGTCCTGGCGCTGCTCAGCAAGCACAGGGAGGGCTGGGAGGCTGTCACTCTATGTCACTGGTGTGATCTGCCTAGCTTTCACAGAATGCTTTGGACTCCTTTTAGGATAAAAGGCACTAAGTACATCTACAGGAACCATGCTTGGTGTTTCGGTAGGGAGAGCTCAGATGGGCCATTAACACCATGTTGCTCCGATGCTCTGTACCATGAAATTACATCCTTATTGCTTAACACTTTGATTCTCATTAACCTAATTTGATGTGGTCACTCTCTGTTATCCAGATCATTCAAAATCTGAGTAAGGAATGGAAACTGAAGTAATTCTGAAGACTGCATTCTTCTATCTTTTTTTAAATGAACTAGACCAATGCTGCACCTGATAAAACCTTCTGTCTTCCTCTTCTCTTCACAGGTCTGTCTTTCCACATTTGAGTAACAAGTTACTTGCGCTTAAAAAAAAAAATCCTAACAACCCTAAGTTCCTAAAAGCTGCATTCGGAATGCCTTAATGCATCCTCTCTTCAAAACTAGTGTGGGGACAGCACAAATAGTGAAGCACAAGAAAACAAGTCATCTAAAAATCACAAGGCACCCAACATTTCCTTTGTTCTTGGATCTTTTCTCCTGAAGCAGGAAGTATTGTGATTTCTTAAGAAGTTCCCTAAAGGCTGCCAACATCCCATAAATTCATGTGAAAACTTGGTGACATTCAGGTAACAAGCTTAGTTTGATATCACTCTACCATAACATTAAATTCACAAAATAGAATTAGAATAGAATGCTACTGCTAGCCAGAGACTCTTGATTTTACAGAAACGTTTTGACTACAAATCCTGACACTTACTGAAAGCCTGTAGAGACAATCCAAGTACCAGTAAAAACACCACTTCCATGGTGCTGGAATTCTCACCAGTTCAATGCAAATACAAATCAAAGGAAAACTTGATCCACTTAAGGCATTGCCATTTAACCACTTCCTTCTACCTGTAACCTACACACTCAGGTGCCCAAAAAAAGAAATTGAAGGAGTAGCTTCCCTTGACTGGAAATAAAAGACAGTTAAAAGCACTCTACAAGATACAAATTAAAAAGAAATCCAAACATAGCTAACACTTGAGTGATTAATTGATTTTAAAGCTAAAAGAATGGGGACTAGATCTCAACATTTAATTTAAAAATATTTGCAGGAGTTTTCAGGAATCACCAGAATCCATCTCAGGAGAAGGCATAAAGGTCACCACATGTACACAACCCCTACTAAAAGTTTATTGTTAGGTCTGAGAAAGGGAAGCTTCTAAGCACTTTCTGGTTTGGTTATGAACACAGAGAACACAGGACAGTGGGCATCTATTACTCTAGTAGGAGAGCTTACCTTCAGAGACTCCAGATTTCATTTTACACCATTTATAATATTAAACTTGAGAATCTGGACCACAAAATTTCGTACAGGCAGGTAGAGTCAACTCTACCACAAAGAGTCTACTACAAGCTTTACAAACAAACTAGTAAAATAACTTTTTTTTTTTTGCTTTCATCTTATTTGTACATGGCTCCTTCCTGGAAACCCTTTTACTTGTTAAGCTCAAATGTGACTAGTTAGGAGGTAAAAAGGAAAGGAAGGGAAAAAAAAAAAAAGAATCCAAAGCAATAACAAAAAGGAAAACAATCAAAGAAAAAACCAAAACCAACCAAAAAAAAAAAAAAAACAAACAAAAAACAACAAACAACCAAAAACCACCAAACCGAAACAACAAAAAACCCAAACCAAAGAAAAACCTTCAAACTCCCAAACAATTAAATAGAAAGCCTCACAATTTTTCCCCCAAACAACCAAAGTTATACAATTGTCAACACTTAAAGAAAAAAAAACACCACAACTTCAGCAAAACCTCATGACTGAATACATTTCCCCAAGCTCTGTTTCCGAGGAGAGGAGAAAAATCTTCTTCCATTCCATCAACTCACCGAAAAAAAAAAAATTTTATAGAAAATTTTATTCAACATACAACATTTTCCAGCAAAAAAAGGCAATATACAGGAAGAGTTGTTGTACACTGCGGCTACAGAAACAAAATAAAATACTGGAAAAGAATGTCAAATTAAAGTGTGAATTGCTGATTCTATCTTTACTGCACTCAAAACTAGACACGCGGCTGGCATTAGCTCCGAAAGGAAGAAGGAAGCCGTCTGGGGACTGAAATAAAAACTACACACAATGAATATCAACATCAGTGAAATTCACTTGCAGACTCACCCAACAAAATTAACCTCCAAGTGTTAAATTGTACATGTTCAGTCATTAAATATACAATTGGTTTTCTTATTTTTTTTTTTCTTTTTTCTTTTTCCCCTCCTTTTTTTTTTTTTTTTTTATACAAAGTCAACAGCTTACTAAACGCTAGTGAGCATGCCCTCTGTGCTAAAAGGCCTAGTTCTTCTGTTTTCCCCATCTCTTCCCATGGGAACTAATGAGATTGATCAGCTTTTTCGCTTGCTTTTTGCCAACTTTTGAGTGTCGTGCCATTTGCAGGAAGATGGCATTAAGAAATCACAAAGGTGGTTGAGAATTCATTAAAAAGACCCAAATCTCTCTCTTTTTTTTTTTTTTTTTTTTAGGACTCGGGGCATCCACTTGGCAAAACAGGATGCAAAGTAGTGACTAAATTAAAAGGCAAACTAGATTATCAAAAAAAGAGATTCTATGCAGCTGGAGGAGACAAAAATCCCGAATAAGTGCCAACAATGTACACAATGAAGTAGAGATTGCTATTTATTGATGATGTGAGTTTTCTTTTTTCTTTTTTTTTTTTTTTTGCATTTACAAATGCACAAAAATGTCATTTTAAAGTATAACTGAAGGAAATAAATCTGATGTGAGTCTAAACATAAGACTTACTAGCTGCAGTGATGGTGAACACCACACTGGGAAGGGCAGCCAGCCAGCTTATGCCATCTATAAACGTACTACAGACAAATATTCTGCCAATGTCAACTGTTCTACGAAACTCTTCCCTCATTATGCTGACAATTGCCTTGCATTACGTTTACCATAAAATAACTCTCATTGGCATCCAAGCTTTATAAAAACACCTTCATTTTGCTCAAAAAGGGCAGTCAATAGATACAGAGAAGCCAAACTGAACAGCCTCAACAAAATAAAATTAACATCAGCAGCAAATCCTCTTGCTGAAGACTTCAGATATAGTGCACGTGTACCAAAGTTCTACAGTTGTTAAAAAGGTGCACACACACACTGCTTTTGTCCCTTGCCTTGACACTCTGGTTAAGTAAGTCAGTTATGGATTTTAATAGCTTTTTCAAGGTAAGTGTAGCGACTTCTCTTTGGGGCTTTATTGAAATGGTCAAGCCCTAGCCATGGCCTTGGATGAGACATATTGCCTGGAAAAGAAAAAGAGAAAAAACAAGAATCAAGTTTTGAGACTAAATTGGGAAGTTTCCTTTACACAAACTACTCCTCTGTGCCCTGTTCACAGTCTGCTACTGACCACGGGGTATGGAAGAGGACTGCAGAGCAGTTCCACAGTCCACAGGGCAGCTTTCCTGACTGCTGCTTTCCTTCCACTAACACATTTCACAGCTGTTTCTGGATCAGGTAGCTGGGTTTTTCTCCACTTCATTCACTTACAGGAGTTTACAGCAGTGCAGTTGGACTAGATGACCTTTGGAGGTCCCTTCCAACCCAGACCATTCTATGATTCTATGAAAAGCAGCACTGTTGTACTTTATGGCCACAGGCAGGCAGAAGGACCAGCTCTCACCAAAGTACTGAGCCTGTTTGAAACAGAAAGGCATCCATCGTCTAACTATGACAACCTGGAGCATTTGTCATGTTAGAAGTGTTCTCTGCTGTATTGTCACCTGGTTTAAGTGAGAATATTTGTTAGATTATCAGCAAATACAAATAATCAGTTGGTTAAGAAATATGTAACTGACCTCCTTCTGATTTTCTGAGAAAAAAAAAATTAGTCACATATAGATTGTAAAGAAAACACAGGGATTTTTTTTTTTTTTTTTTACTTATTCAACCCAATGTGGTTTTATCAAAACCACTGTCCACATACTACTTGTAGATGGGAGAAATTCTCTTTTAAGATGTCCTCAATGCAAAGCATCAAATGTTCTTTGAAGTGGTAAAAGCAGAAACTAAACAGCCCCTCAGCAAGAGAAGCACACTGCTGCATTCAAAGCCATCAACTGCAACCATTAAAGCTTAAAACACTTGACCTTTTCAGTTGCCTGCATCTGCATTTTTGGAAATAAATTCTTCAGTCAAAATTATTTGTCTTTTTGTTTGACATCATGGTCACTGCCAAACATCAGAAAGAACTGCCAGTCTTGCTGAGATCACTTCAAAGAAAGAGATGAAGTCCTACACCATTAGGGCCAGCACAAGATCTTTGTCAAAGCAGAGTGACACTGCTGACAGCTCTGTCAATCAAATTAGACAACACCAAAGCTTTGGGTCAATCAGTCCAGCAGGTGCTAAAATGGCTGTCTGTAGAAATGTGAGAGCTCCACACCTTGAAATACTACTTAGATAAGAAGGCTTTAGAGCCTTTTCTAGAGCCCATAGGAGAATTCTGCAGGGGAAAGAAGGACAACTTCCCATGAACTTTGAAATGAAAACTCCCTAATCTCACACTCCCTACAACTCCTACAAACAGTTCAAGTTCTCCCTTTTCCAGTTTCTGCCATGTTCTGGACTTCTGAGTGTTTCTCCTTACCTTCCTGCATTGTTTTTCTCTGCTTAGCTCAGAAAGTCCAACTCTGAGGAGTCCAGCCCTCTCCTGCTGTCCAAAACCTCTGGAAACTTCTGTTTACAACTGGACTTTAGTTCCAAACATTCCCTTTCAGACTATTACTTTCCCCCTCCCACCCTGAGAAAGGTGACTTCAGAATAAAATCAGGACTCTGCCTGCTCTGAGTACACAAGAGAGGTTTTTGTCCATGTTCAAGTTCATCATCCAGTGACCCCTCAGGACTAGTGCAGGAAAGAGGTCTCTTGAGCGTCACACACCTTGGCTCATGGATGCCTTGTGCATGCAGATGCAGGCATTCAAAGTTTTGGCAAGTCCCCTCACATTCCCAGCCATGAGCCTGTGGCTGTGCACCACATCTCAACGAGGAGGAGTTTTTGCTAGCTTCCTGCAAAGTACTCAACAGTATAGGTCTAACTCATTGTGGGTTTCCAAACAAATGGACAGTTACAAGATTTCTGTACAACTGTTGCATAAACCCAGAACACAGCCTGAAAATAGAAAAAAATAACAGAGAAAAGTTTGGCCCTAGCACAACCTGCCAACAAAAAAAAAAAAAAAAAAAAAAAAAAAAAAAAAAAAAAAAAAAAAAAAAAATCAGGCTCATAACTGTCAGAAAAACACAACTGCAGAGAGCAAGTTGTCCTTAATCTCATTTCTACCAGACAGAGCAGACCAAAAAAGGAACACTCAGAAAAGCTATGGGAAAGTGCCCCTGATGAATTCAAGGCTTTCAACAGGGTCCTTACTGAAGATTCAAAGGTACCATTCCTAACTGGAGCTCTCAAAAGATGACTGTGGTGGGACTCCTGAAGGATTAACCTGGTTTCTCCTATGTGTAAATTCTTCAGAGAAGAGTACTTTAAATACCAGCCAAGCAAACAAGATGGTATATCATCCACAGACAAATTCAGAGCAGAGCTGCATTTGTAGCTTGGCGAATCACCTCTTAAGAAAAAACCAGAACAAAACTAAGTAGGATCCTATTCACAAATGCAATGCTGCTGTTAGATTCTTCAGCTTCATTGAAGATATCAGGAATGCACAAGGAGTATCTTCAGTGAATATGAAAATGCAAGTACCTCTCTGCAGCACACTTCAGAATCTAAGGAGAATACATCTTAGTATTTTTTATTTTTTTTTTTTTTTTTAGGAATAACACCAGCACATACTGCAACAGCAATGTGAAAAATCTACACAGGAGCAGATGGACAATACCAGACAAGGTGCAACTGATGTGACGCTCATGAAGTGGCTTCTACTGATACCTGACCCATTTTGTCATTCAAATGCAAAATTAACTCACAAGGAAAGGAATTGTTTAATATTTGCATGCCTTTAAAATACATATTCCCAAACTAACACAGCCACTTAACACTGGTAAGTGTGCACACAAGTGGATACAACTACTTGCTTGGTTACTACGTAGAATGCATTTCATGGCCAAACAAAGCCTGCATTTTGAATTGAGGATAATCACATTAAAACAACTGGCAGAGCAACTTCAGCAGATCAAAAGAACAGTCACGTTGTCTAACAACTCACCAGGTTGGGGCTCAAAATCTTTCAAGTTCACTTCATACTCATCTTCATTGAGATACTGGTGTCGGCCCATCATTACAATCGCAAATTTAAACTAAGAAAGAAAGGAAGAAAAACCCCACAACTGATAAGGAACCTCATTCAGATTGAGCCTTCAGGTCTAACTTCATCATCTAATTGGTATCCTTCAGGGGCTAATTAAGGCCAATCCCATGTAAAATCTTCAACAACTTGGACAATGGAATAAAATGACCGTTCAGGAAATTATGGAGTGCTGCGTTCAGGTTCAAGCCCTCCAAGGAAAGGGAACTGGAACAAACTGCAGAATTCCAGCACCAGTCCAGTGAGACAGGATGCTGGAGCCCAGGGCATACAGAAGCTAAGGGAAATGGCTTTGCTTAGGCCAGAGAAAAGGCTAACAGGGGCACCCAGTCTTGCACCCACTGAGGGTGTTAGACAGAAGCAGACTCTTCTCCAAGAGCTGTGTAGCAAAAGGACAAGTGGCAACCATCACAAACTGCAAAATGAAAAATTCTGATTACAGATGAGTGAAAAAAAAAAACAAACAAACAAAAAAGCCTTCACAGTGATACTGGTACTGCTCTAAAATACAGTGTCGAGAAGGAGGGAGAATTCCTACCTTTGGGAATTTTTAAATTGCAATTAGGTAAAATCCTGAGCAACCTTACAGCTTTAAGCCAGTTCTGCCCTAAGCAGGAACCTGAAGTGGGTGGCCTCTAGAAGTCCTGCAGCACCTAAACTTTCCTAGGTTAATGTTTTGCTGAGTATCTCTTGTAATGCAAGACAGAAATATTACTCCTACACATCCCACCCCTACACATCCCACCTAATTATTCTCAAAAAAAAAAGCATTCAAACAACTGTTCTCTTGATCAAAATCTACACTTCACCCAAATCTGCAGTGTTGTAACTTCTTCAAATAAACTCATTTAGAGTCTATAATCGGCAATCAAAACTCTCTCAACTTGCCATTACCTTTTCAAATTCTTTTTCTTGTATGTCCAGCATTGTCTGAATCCGCTTCATAACCTCTCTGAAGTGTTCACCCTAATAATTACAACAAGATTTTTGATGTTAAACAAATCTAGGAGAAAAAGAGGTGCTGTTAATATTTCCTGCTTGAAGCTTCATTGAAATACATTGCCTTAATCTCTCAGCTATTACAAAACTAGACAAGTGTCAACATCATCTGCTTCAATACAGAACATCATCACACAACTTCCTAGAAATTTAGCTACTTCGAGTCTTAATGATTCATCATTATGCAAGCTATCCCCTAAATCAACCAAGCACTACTACTGATATGTGCAGGTCAGGGTAAAGTTAGAAAACTAGCAGAAAAATAGGAATTTGGAACTATTGTACATATCCTTTTTAAGCACAGGACTGTTTAAAGCCTCTGCACCTCACTTAGTAACTTTTTGCATGCTGTGCATGTAAACTGACACAAAATAAACTGACACAAATTAAGCTTTCAAACTCAGCTTTCACTCTTGTATTAACTTCCAGCCATGGAAGAGAAAGCAGATCAAAGTACAGATGTTATGGAATGCAAAGTCATCTTACAAATGTTGAAGTAAGCAAACTGTTTTTTCACAAGTTTGCATCTCTGTAAGAAGCCAAACAACCAGGGCCCAGCTGCTTTTGCCAGTGAGCTGGCATCACAATTCCTGGAGCAGTACTGGAAAGAGGACTCTAGATTTGCTGGGGGAAGGTTCTGCAGAGGGTTGGGGAGGGTGTAGTGCTGCTTTGATAGCATTTCAAGCCCTTGCCTGATGCTGTCTGTCAGCTTTCTAGATACTGCTCAGGGTCACTGAAACACTACCCAAGCAGTGTGTGCAGGAAGAGACAACTGAGATGGGAAATGACTTAACTATAAAAAGGCATAAGGAGGGTAGAATCTTTTAGACAATTTGTGTAAACTAACCAATTTCTTTGAAAGTGCCTTAAGACAACATAATCAATATAATCCCATGGGGAGAAAGAAAGAGGCATACTGTACCTGGTGTATCCTCAGCAAGAATGGAATTCCAAATGTCCCAAAAACCTCTTTGTGGAAATGTGCCACTGTGATTAGCATCTCATTTTCTTTATCTATATCTACCTGGTCCAGAGGAATTTCCTAGATCCAGACAAAATTATGACTGCAATCAGATAAAACTTCTCCAAAACCTCACATGTTAAGTAACTAAAAGCGTAACTGATGTACTGGTACTGATGTGAACCAAGTCTGTTTAAAAACAACTAGAAGAACCACACTGTTTGATGGAGTCTTTTCACAAGAGTCATTCGTCTCTGCCACAAGAGCATTTTAGCTTTCCCTACCTAGTAAATACTCTCCTAGCTTCCCTGAATGGCGTTTTTGACCTGAAAACTTCTATCATCTGTAATAGTAGTCAACAGCAACACCACAGATCTTGTCATTTCCTCATTAGGGTTTAAATTAGAATCTTTCTTTTTTTATATTTCTGATCTTTGAGACAAGATAACATCATTTGAATGATGAAACGTGTAGAAAAATCACATTATTTTCAAAATTTGTCTCAAGAAGCTCAAACTTAACAGAAAAGGAAACACAACCTTCTAGAATTACTTACATATGAAAGCGAGTTCTAAGAATAAACATTGTATGATGAGTCCTCAAAACAACCCTGGAAGTCCTCAAAACAACCCTGGAAGTACTGCTAAAGAGCAAATGCCCTACGGACAAACTCTTGCCAGGTCTTCAGAGATTGTTATGATGAAGATACATAAAAAATTAAAAACTGAAGGCATTAGAGCGAAGCAGACAGAAAGGAAAAAATGTTAGAAGGATTATCTTTAAAAACACCTACAAATCATCACCTAATCCAGCTTGCTGCAGGTACCAGGGAATTTGAAAATCAGAGTCCAGAAAAAGGCAATCACCACCTGAGAGTTCCTTCTCTCAAAGCCAAGGGTTGAAGTTTAAGGAAGTGGTTACTTACCTCTATTCGAAACGTTCGACTTGTTGCAGGTGACAAACACTCTAACAGCTCATCTTCCTGATGGACACCAATTATTTTGTAACTTACAATTTCTAGCAGCCTAAAAAAGAAACAAACAGGAAAAGCATTAATAAAATTAAATACTACTAAAAAAAAAAATAAATTGATGTTTTTTCAAGCCTTGGAAGCATTAATCAGGATGTAAAGAGATGCTACTAGTGTAGTTTGACTGGAGCTCAGGAGGAAGTCCTTCAGTACAAGGGTGGTGGGACTTTGGAAGAGGCTGGCCAGGAAGGTTGTGGGTGTCTCCTCCCTGGGGGTGTTCAAGGCCAGGTTGGATGAGGCCTCGAGAAGCTGAGTCTAGTTGAGAGGCATCCCTGGCCATGGCAGGGAGGTTGGAGTAGATGATCTCTGAGGCCCCTTCCAACCTGAGCCATTCTAGAATTCTATGATTCATAAAACTTTAAATTCAGTTTTTAGTAAAAATTAAGCTGCAAAGTTCCAGAACTTAACCTACTTCTGGCTCATAGCCACAAAAAAAAAAAAAAGGACAGTTTATGCCATTATAAGACAATAGCTTTGAATTTATTTTATTTTTTTTAAACTCTCTTTAAATGACCTCACTTTAAACTCCTGAGAAGTGAACAGCATGGAACACTTGAATTGGAAACAGTTATTAAATTGTAAGTTAGTAAATGCAACTCCAAATGCATCTCAGGGAGATAACTTTATGAAATACAAGTAATAGTTATTTTTTTCCACAACGGTTTAAGTTTTACAGATACTTTTCTGCCTAAAATCCACATGATCATGTAAAAGTCATGAAAAATCTCCCAGCCTTACCTTAATTTCCCTGAACCTTTTTCAGAGAGTTCTACAACTTTTTTACATTCTTCTAACAGGTCCCGCACACACCCATGCTTATCTGGATATACTGTTATTTCCTGGGGGATTTGAAACAGAACAATAATTAGAAAAGCTGAAACTGCAATGATATGAAAGCAGAGAGCACACACTGCATTCTTCAACTCATTAAAAATTCACCTTTAAAAGATAACTATTGCTAAAGTGAATAGCCAGTTTATAGCCAAAACTTTAAAGAACTGATGTATAATTATTTTAAAATTTACTTTTAATGGTTTGGGAGGAATGTTGGGGTGGGGTTTTTTGTTGTTGTTTGCTTGGGTTATTTTACATAAGGTACAACTTTGGTCTAGTTTTGTGTTATTTGGAGCTAACACTGTGTGAGAAGCATCAAACCAGCTACAGCAGCTTTGACAGAGAAATGAGAGCAAGTGTGTAAGAGCCAGCCTCACTCACCTCTTCCCTAAACTGGCTATTTAGCCATATGCATTTAAAACTTCTTCTGTTTTCAAAATCAGTTATTTTCATTTTGAGCTTAAGGAAGAAAAGAAAAAACGCTTTAGGCACGCTTTGTATAAGGCAGATTTATTTTTTTTTAATTCACACAAATGAAACCGAAAGAGTCTTACCTGTTGATAGTAAAGTTTTTTAGGTTGCCTAGGTTTGAAGAACTGCAGAAGATCTCTTAAAGTACCTTCATAATTATGTCTAAGAGGGTTACCAGGGCCATCCCTATAACTACAGAAGAAAAAAGAAAAACACAAATATATCTTTCAAATCTATCACTGCTCAGTAAATCAAAGTACTGGGTACATTTTCATTCTTGGCTTTCAGTTTGCTAGCACAGCCTCATGTATTGATTAAGAGCACATAGGAACAGACATACCAAGCACATGGGAACAGAAATACCATTCACTGTGTCTGTAACTCTCTTGGATGTTTCTGTGCTCACCTTGAATGCTGCAGCATGGCAGACCTACATTCCTCTGAAACTACCAGTACAGAAACACATGCTTCAGACTGTGAAAGGTTAATTTGTGGATCCATGACACAGCAAATTCCAGCCCTATAAACTGTAAAGAGCTACTCAAATTACAAGTTTCACTGCTGCTGAAGGGAGATACCTATGGGTACAGCAAGCTGTATTTACATGAATAGAAAAAGATGCTGGAGTTTGTGTGCTTTATTCCTACAGCACATACACCAATATCAATATGGTACTTTCTGCTCCAGTTTCATAGAGATTCAAATCCAATTTTACACAACTGTGCCCAAGAATACCACTTTAGCCAGAAACATCCCTTTTAGTAGTTCTGAACTTGTTAGGCCATTGTCATCTTCATACACACTATTTTGCAGACTTTTAGGGGAGGAAAGGGGAAAAATAAACAAACGAAAAACCTCCCCAAACAAAAAAAAAAACCCACAAACAAAAAACCCCCAACAAACCAAAACCTAACCAACAGTAAAGTAACTCCTGCATTTAAACCTGTAAAATCAGAATAAATTCTGCTTTTAAGTTCACTTGTTTCTGCTCTCCTCCATTCTGGAAATCTGCATTCACTGAAACAGCACTTGCACAAGCTTAAAAATTTGTTCCATACAGTAAGGCTTTGAACTAATTAATGACTTTAGAAATTTAAACAATGATCCTTTACAAATACATATTTTTTTTTCAATGACAATTACTAAAACTCTTCTAAAATGTGTGAATCTTTGAGGCTCTGGAGCCTGCCACAGTAATACTTAAAACTGTCTAGGCAACTTGCTGTGCATGCCAGAAGGCTGACATCTTACTGGTAAAGAACTAGTGAACAACCTGGGAAAAGCTACAAAGTAACTGCTACCCTATCTACATTTGGGCTAAACAGTTTAAAGAATAGTTCTGACAACACACTAAGGAAATTCATCTTACCCTTGAGACTTGAAAAACTGTAATAGCATCGGATCCGTGTTAAGCCTTTGTGCAACTGTCTTTGCAACCTGCAAAGAAATGGTTTGTAAGTTCTGGATGATGTTTGAGTTACATTAGAGTGGTGCAGTCACTCATCACACATCTAGAACATCATGCCACTGAAATTTTGAAAGGCCCACTGTGTCTACTTCCCCAAGGCAAAAGAAACTCCTATCTTTAGTATCTAAACAGCTGATAGAGAATAAGATATACTAAGAAAAAATAAAACCACGAGTGAGGAAGCTGTTTTATTAACAAATCACTGTCACCAAAAGGCCACAAAATCCACAACGAAAGCTCAATTCTTCTTTTGGGCTGCATTGTCAGCAAGTTTGCTGATGACAAAACTGGGAAGAGTGGCTGACACACCTGAATGCTGTGCTGCCATTCAGCAGGACCTAGACAGGCTGGTGAGTTGGGCAGGAAGAAACTGAATGAAATACAAGGACAAGTGTAGAGCCTTACATCTGGGAAAGAACAACCCCGTGGACCAGTATAGGCTGGGGGCTGACCTGCTGGAGAGCAGCTCTGGGGAAAAGGATTTGGGAGTCCTGGTGGACAAAAGGATGACCATGAGCCAGCAATGTGCCCTTGTGACCAAGAAGGCCAATGGCATCCTGGGATGTATTAGAAGGGCTGTGGTTAGTGGGTTGAGATAGGTTCTCCTTCCCCTCTCCTCTGCCCTGGTAAGGCAGATTCTAGAATATTCTGTGCAGTAACTGAGGCACCCAGAAGAGAAGGGCCTCAAAGAGTCCAGTGCAGAGCCACAAAGATGCTGATGGCAGTGGAACATCTTCCTTCCGAGGAAAGGCTGAGGGAGTTGGGGTTTTTTATCTTGGAGAAGAGGAGATTGATGGATGACCTCATTCATGTTTATAAAGATTTAAAGGGTGAGCGTTGGGAGGACAGAGGCAGGCTCTGCTCAGTGATATCCAGCGATAAGACAAGGGGCAGTGGGTGCAAGCTGAAGCAAAGGAGGTTCCACATAAACATGAGGAAAATCTTTTTCACTGTGAGGGTGACAGAACCCTGGAGCAGGCTGCCCAGAGAGATTGTGGAGTGTTCTCTGGAGACAATCCAAACATGCACAGACACGTTCCTGTGTGACCTACTCTAGGTGATCCTGCTCTGGCAGAGGGGTTGGACTGGATGATCTTTCTAAGTCCCTTCCAGCCCCTAACATTCTGTGATTTCATTGACATGATATGGCATATCAAGAATGAATCCTATTGTTAAATAATTCATTATTAATAAAACTAGGAAGTTTCAGAGTATTTTCTTTTCACAAGCATTAGTTACTTCCTTACATTTTTCATTACCACAGTGCTAAAAGCCCACAAGAACAAAATATACTCTTTTCTAGAAGTGTGTATAACACACTTGTGAACTTGTGCAAAAGTTACTTTCAGAATAAAGAAACAAAAGCAAAGAAAAAGTTGGACACGTGCCTGAAAGTAATTCATCCTATTGGATAAAGTAACAACAAAGCCTGGGTCATTTGGGATGGTTTTATCACAGAAAATGACATCCACACGATGATAGAGGTCTCGGAAGTATTCTTTAGCTGTTGGTAGCTCAGTGTTGTCATTTTCTGGGTCATCCCTACAAGAGCAAACAAATGATAACACCATTACATATCACACTGTTACACAGACAAGCAGTTGGGGCTTTTAAGTACATGGTCTACAGTAAGTCACAACAGTGGAGAGATCAAGAAATCAGGTCTAGAAGCCTTTTTAAAGAGCCACCACTTGTAGGCAGTAGAACTCAACAGTCAGGGGTGACCCACACCCCTGTGTAGTGCAAGGGCCACGGCAGCCCCTGGCTGTGCTCCCTCACTTGACAACCTGGCAATGCGGAGCCCTGTCGCTCCACAGCAGCATTCTGGCAGGAGCCTTCCCTCCCTCCCACCCTGGCATGTTGCTGTGTGTCTGTACCAACGCTGCCACAGCTTTCCATGTACTCCTGTACGAATTGTTCTGCACACAGGCCAGATGTACAACAGCACTCCTTGAACCACAGAAACAAATCAGTGGGCACAGGTGGCGGTTTGCATCACTACTGACTGGTACCCCTAACTTCTCAGTGGAGAAACAGCACCAGGGTACAAGCTGTGCACTTACCCAGGAGTCAGCAGCCAGCCAAAGGTGCATAACACCAACTGGGTCAACAGGGAATGCGAGTTCCAAGGCATGACATGAGAAATACATTCATCTCACATAATCTGGGGTAAGAGTGCTGAAGATAGACTAGCTGGCTTCCACCCACTGTCAGCCCATGGAGAGAAACAGAGCAACACAGTTGGGTGTGACTATCAGGAGTGAGAGCATAGAAATGCTGATTCATAGCCCTGGCAAGCTTATGAAAGATCCCTTTAACGGATACAAGATGCAGGAGTTCTCCTTTTGTCTTGGAGAAAACTCCAGTTGAAGCACCAGTACACCTGAGTCACATATGCTCATGCAAATTGGAAGCAGCTCATCATCACCTAAGACCAGTAAAGAACTTACTGTGAGCATGAGTAAAAGGAGAAAAAGGGAAAGCAGCTTACTTTAGTTGTAGGCTGAAAGGATCTCCAAGCCAAGAGCCCTGTACAGTGGTAATGGTATTGAGCCTGAGATCTGCAGTGCTGGTAGGCTCTTCAGTGTCTAAGTTACAGCAGCTTGGAAGAAAGCTGCAGAACTCAGATGCATTGCTGAGCTATGTCCTTTGGCAATATTAAGATCTGGTTTAGGTTGGTTCTGTAAACTAAGATGAAGTCTTCTTTTCCTTCCATAATGTGGATGTGATAACTAAAATACTAACAATATTTTTAATTTGCCCTTCAGATAAACAAACAAAAACTTCCAAGTGCATGTCTAGTGTTGGAAAAATCATACTTTGCTCTTGTTAAAAATGCTAAAATAAAACGGAAGTGAACCAGGTCATTGAGTTGCATTAAGCTGACCCTTTAAGATACATACTTCTGAAACACAATGATGTCGCCATCCATGAGTTCGTCAAGAGCTTTATCAAGAGATACATCATAGTCTTGAATCCTTTCTGTTAAATTGGGTTTAACTTCCTGCAATAAAGAACAACAATTGTTAATCACAGGATAAACAAAAGGCAAAAATTCAGATCACAATAATGAAGAAATCATCAGTTAACTGAAACAAATGGGCAGACCTACACAAGCATATTAGGTGTAACCTCAGCTAGGGTCCAGATATACCTAACTGCTATTGATAAAGCTGGCTGCTCATTTTTACCTTTGGACTCTCATTCAAGTTATTTTAATTTTCAGAAGTATTTTCTCATTCAGCATTGTCTTGTTAAAACTGAAAACTTCCAAAATTCAGGGATTCTTTCAGAGATTGTGGGAAGCTTGGTGCACACCGACTGTGCTCACTTATTTTAATAGTGCAGAACTTTTGTGCAACAATTCACTTCTTTTAGGAGTGCCTGACTGCCATGGAACAACCAGAGAGATCAGCATGACTGCTAACAAAGATTGCAATGAAAACCCCAATTCCTTGTTCCTACTATAGCAAGAACTTTGTCTTGGCAGAATCTGCATCTTCAGCGCTCAATAAATACAGCAGTTATAAAGATGTACTATTTCTGTATCTGGGCAGAAACATTTTAGCAGAGCAAGGATTTTGTTTGCTGACTTCTCATGTAGGAAAGGAAGAAGATGCAACATTTTCTCAACTCTGCTAAGCTGGGCACTAAAAACAACAGCCAGTAACAGCAGCATTAGCTCCTCTAACACAGCAAGTCAGAGGACATGCACAGATTTAGCACAGCAAAGCTTCTCATGCAGGACTTCACAGAGATCTGGTTGTTAACAAGCCTCGAGCTTCAAGTTGTTGAACTTCAAAACAGTTTTAAAATTAACTACCTGCTGTGATTCTATTCTCTTGCTGCACTGTAGACTTCAAAGCTACAGGTTACAGAGAGCTTAGAATTTATAAATTACCATTATAAGGAGCAACCTTTTTCTGTGGCAAATAAAGCTTCTTTTTCTCTAGTTATAGCATGTAAAAGACAAAAAAGTGTATCAGTCCAAACCTCATAGAGGATAAGGTTAGTTTCTCGTGGAAATCCTGCTCTGTCACACATAACTGGAAGCAAGTCACCTATTAGAGAAGAAAAGGAATGTGAAATGGCACTTCAACAGTTAGTGAGATCTCCTGCAACAAGAAGAGAACCTGCTTTTCTACCCTGGATAATTGTTTGAAAATGCCTAAGAAAGAGAGTCTTCCAGGTTAGAGCTTCCCTTACTGACACGTTCAACCCAGAGACAGACTTTATGGTTGCCTTCTACTTCATCTCAACAAGAGTAAAATGTGCAAGGTCACTGAAGATCAGAGATGAAATAACATTGCTCTTTCCTGAGAAAAAAAATTAGCCAGTTGAAAAAAACCCAAACACACACAAACATAATAAACCCCAAGAAAGACAGCTAAAATACAAAATTAGATTGCATGTAGAAGTCAACAAAATGAGACATTCAAGATAACAGTCAAACTATTTTTACTCAGTGGACAGTTGCTGAATTCTTCAAATGGACCCCCACAAAAAACAACGCTCACACCCAGTTCCATCTAAGCAGCTGCTCTCAGGCTACCAGAGTGAAAAGTTGTAGAAGAGAACTTGAAATCCAAGGATAAAGCCAATCTGGAGAGCCTTACAGAAAGTCCAAAACAGTTGTTTACATTCAGGAACACCTGGGGAATGCAGCAAACCTGTAACAAAAATTTAACTGGCAGCCAATGGTGTAATTAAAGGCAAGTTCCTCAGCCTCACAGAAAGTTTTTTTCTCTGTATTGTGCCAGTAAAACCGTCAGGGGTTGGGAGAAATCAGAACTTCTTTCTGTGGCCTACCTTTGCTTTCAGTGCTAAAACTAATTTTAAAAGTAAAAACAGTAAGGCAATGCCATCTGTCGTCTTCATAATAATGTAAAGGAATGCTAAACTCACGTATTTTACAGGATATAGGTGTGTAGATATGTCCACAATAATTCAAACTCCGACTCTTCGGGTCATACATCTTCAGAAACAACATCACATCATCTACAAATCAAGAAACCAGAGTTAATTTCAGAAAGTTGCTTGGGCTATGTTGAGAGATACTGCCCACTAACAAAGATATGTGTCTTTGATTTATTAATGTGATAAATGCCCTTAGAATATTCTTAAATGGTGAATGGTAAGTCAGCTTTACGTAAAAATTTATTTATTTAGTGATTCTAACAACATGTGAAACATCTTCCACTTGAAGAGAGAATGATGAAAGGAGGGAAAAACTGCACGAGAAAAAAATAATGTCAGCAGTGGTACAATGTCAGCATTGACAATGTTTGCTGAGACACATCCTAAAAACAAGCATTTTTTAATAATTTAGGATATAAGCTTACGATCTTTATCAAACTTGGGTAATGTTGCTCCAGTAGCAGCCATCTCTGGATCTACTGTTTCCAAAAATATTGTCCATGGATTTTCATTGTCACTGAGCTCAATCATCTATGTAAAAAAACACATAAGGAAAAAAAAAGTCTCTGGAGAAAGTAATACAAGCTGATATCTGCATTTTCATCAGATACAGGACCTTTATGACATTCTATTACTGGGAGAGTTTTTTAAGTTGTGTTAATGGCAGGAAGTTGATGTTTATTAAGAAAAACTACAACAGGTCTTAACACCAACACAGTATTTTAATGTGCCCAGTTCTGGTGGACATAAGGAGGACAGAGAGATGTTGGAGTCCAAAGGAGAGCCATAAAGATGATCCAAGGGCTGGAACACCTCTGCTATGAAAATAGGCTGAGGAAGCTGGAGTTGTTCAGCCAGGAGAAGACAAGACTCAGGACAGGGACCTTAGAGCTGCCTTCCAGTAACCTGAAGGGATCCTACAGGAAGGCTGGAGGACTTTTCATACGGGTGCCTAGCAATAAGACAAGAGGGAATGGTTTGAAGCTGAGGAATAATAAGCTTCAGTCCAAACCTAGGAAGAATTCTTCAGTATGAGGATGGTGAGAGTCTGGAATAGTTTGCCCAGGGAGGCTGTGAATGCCTCCTCCCTGTTGGTATTCAAGGCCAGGCTGACAGGCATCCCTTCCCATGGCAGGGAAGTTGAAGTAGATGACCTCTGAGGTCCCTTCCAACCTAAGCCATTCTTTGATTCTAGATTTTATTTTAAATGGACTTGTTTCCTTTTTACTTAGAAACTATCTCTACAGTACCTACAAGCAAGAAAATTACTTCACTTGAGAAGCAGCAAGACAATATAACCAATCAGTGTTTTCTGTGATATATAGATGCAATGTTTTACATTTTAAGCAACAGGTTTCATTAAATACAGGGTTTGCTCAAAAAAGGAGGATGCACACAGACATAGCTTTTGGTTGTGGAGTTCCCTTCTCTGGAGACTTCCAAAACCCATCTGGATGCATTCCTGTGCAGACTACCCTAGGTGATCATGCTTTGGCAGGGGGATTGGAGCTGATGATCTCCTTGAGGTCCCTTCCAGCCTCTGATATACTGTGATACTGTGAAATCTAACATAAAACTCCTGATGATGCTTTTTTCCATGGAAGGTAAATCATGCATCAAACTCCTCCTTCCTCTTCAAATCAGTCCACTAAATCTGAGGTCTTCTCAGTAAGACACTTTACCAGATTTAGGTTAAATTAAAATCCTGATAAATCTGATGTCCCAAACTTTCAGATTTGCCAAGAAAAGTACAAATCATGGGTGATGTACAGAAATAATGTCCCCTGGCAGTGAGTATTTACCGTTTTATTGCCATCTGCTTCATTATCTAGCATTGCAGGTCTTTTTGTTCCATTACTTCTAGCTTGCATTGGCCATAATCTGATTTGATCCTGGGGAAATCCCTAAAACAAATACAAATTGTGTCAGGAGACAACAAAACAAAAGGCTAAGATACTTTTATTAAACTCAAACAGATCTTCGCTTTTCCAAGGTCTAAATTACAGCTGCTGACAATACCTGGAGAAGATAAAGAACAAAAAGTAGCTATAATATAGTAAAATAAATGCACCCAGCTCCCCAGCTCCAGAACACTTACCATGGTTTGAGAGAGATTTTGAACAAATTCCGTAAGTGTGGAGTTTTTTAATACTTTGAAAATGGTGTATTTCACTTTTTCTTCGTCATACATGTCATTGCCTTGGTGACCACAGAACTGATCCTCTGCTACTATCTGAAAAAACACATTTAAAGATTACTCATATATTAGGATCATGTTAACTCAGCTGCACAATGCTGCTTTGCTATGCAACATCACTGCCTGCCTGAATAGTGGCACACTAACACCATTGGTGTTCTCATGAAGAAAATTTGCAAGTACACAGATTATAATGGAATGTTGAAATTGTGATTGATAGTCAAATCAGTGCAATTAAAATACACTAATACTTACAAATCCTGAACCATTAAAGACCAGTCACACTTAGATCTCAATCTTGGAAACATGTTCTAGGCAATCTTGGCACTTCAATAAAGGCTACATAATTATTTTACTGGTATGATGCAAGGAGGTTGGCCTAAAATGTTTCATGTATCTCCCACAGCGCTCATCCTCTCTTTGGTAATGAAGACAAATGGTGCAACTCTGCCAGCCTCTCCACTGAAAGCAGCTCTAGTGTAAATGCAGTATAGAACAAACTAAAGTTCACTGCTATCTCTACTTGGGAACACCAGAAAGGAAATGCAAGGAAACTCAGAGGCAAATGGGTTCTATTTTCTTGTGCCAGATGGGCTCTGGAAGAAGCCATAAACAGGGTTCCTTAAGGCGATTCATAACAATCTAGTCCATCTGGCTTTTCCAAAAAGATAATTGCAAATATAAGCACTCTCTCCTTCTGCTTCCACTTGATGAGCTCAGCTTGGCAGTAGTCCAGGCTTGCAGCCTATGGCTAGATACATTCTAATTTTAGAAAATAATTCCTGAAGGAGATAAAAGTACAGTGGCATGGCAGCCATTTGAAATAACTTGGTCCCCTTCCTTTCACCTGAACTCACCAATTTTACTTACAAGCACAGAACTCTACAGTAAACAGAAGTCCCCATAACATAGAGTACTGTTTGTTTCATTAGGGTTTACTACATATGTAAATATACTTACAAGCACTAAAACCCATAATTTCACTTCAAACACTACTTCCAAACACAAATTTAAAAGACATTAAAATCAAGGTTTGTCTTGGGTGGCTTAACGTTCTGAGTTTTAATGACACGGTTGTTCCAACTTTATCCATTTCAAAAGCTGACCTGCACTTGCATATAGAGGTGAGCTTCTTGCCTCTCCTTCCTCTTCTGGGCTTCTATCCTCTTCTCTTCTTGTAGCCTTTCTACAAGTTGCTGAGGAATATCATGGTCTGTGACAGGCTGCAAAACTTCACCTACAAAGCAGATTTTGTGATGTCATTCCAAGATTTACATCAAACAGGGTTTTCTTCATATGCAGTTGAATTTTCTCTGATTTGAAGTCAAAACTAGGCTTTTTCATGTCTTAATTAGAAACATGGTTTGATATCATCATGTTTTGGCAAAAGAAGCATTTTCTATCCTGAGCCAAAATGTACTGCTTCCATGAAATATGTATCAGCCTTCTGAATTAAATATTCATTCCAGGATTAAAAAAATATTTACCACCACTCAACAGAGCTACATAGAATCACAGAATGTTAGGGGTTGGAAGGGACATCAAAGGATCATCTAGTCCAACCCCACTGCCAAAGCAGGAACACCTAGGAGAGGCTGCACAGGAACACATCCAGGCAGATTTTGAAAGTCTCCAGAGAAGGAGACTCTATCATCTCTTTGGGCAGCCTGTTCCAGGGCTCTATCACCCTCACTATGAAGAAACATCTCCTCATGCTGAGGTGGATCTTCCTGCATTCTAGCTCTTATCTGTTGTTCCTTATCCTATCCCTGGGCACCACTGAAGAGCCTGGCACCTTCATCCAGACACCCCCCATCAGGTATTTCTAGACATTAATAACCTCCCCCACTCAGCCTTCTCAAGACTAAACACGTAGAGCTACATATTTATAATCAATTGCATTCAGTTTCCTTCACTGTAGTTCACTGATTTCTCCATCCCATAAAGCACTTTGCAGACACACAGTCCTGCCTCACTGTGCTAAGGCACACCACCACGAGGTTAAGCACATACCTGAAGAGTGAAAGGCTGGCTGATCCCATGGAACCTATAATCAATTCTAACTATAACTAAGGAAGCCTCTTTGTGTAGGAAGACTGTCAACAATTCAGAAGTAAAACACAGCCCTCAAGCCCTGTAATTCTATCTAACTTGGAACACAGGCAGAGCATACATACTCAGTTTTGACTCCCTGATGTAAACCAACATGTAGGCATTCGTACAGTGCCGTACAGATAAGTCATCGTCGTGACCTCCGTAGTTGTGTTCAATCGCTTCCTCCTTCGTGCATCTCGATACAACATCGTCATCAAACTTACACCACTGGAGGGAAAACGTTACAGCATTTTACACACAAAAACATGGTCTTGAATGATAAATTAAGCCTATTTCTGGCATGCCTTTCAGCTCTTTGAAGTAACTAAAATCGCTCTTCAAGCAGCATGCATCTAAAAAAAGCCCTAGTTCAGAATGATTTGTGCTACCTGCTACTTATGATCAGCATAAGGAAAGCCATAAATACCAAACCTTTACTGAAATAGTTGACTATTTTACACTGAATACCAAATCCCCATAATTATTCAAAGACCTTTTTCTTAAAACCATTATTCAAGTATCTAATATTCCTATATATATTGGACAATTGACCTTATTTATTGCAAACTAAAATAAAAAGCAGGGATGCATATCTGGTAATTGTACATTTCATTTACAGCAACTTGTAAATAGAAACAATAAAGCAAATTAAGAATGATAGACAAATTCCAATACAAATCTGACTTCTTACTCCTGTACACACAAAACCAGTCAACTCAAGGGAAGAGACACCTGACCTACAAATGTCCAATCCAATTAAGTCACCTAAACCTGTCACAGTGGGACATGCAAAGATGCCTCAGTGACTCAGAAGTTCAGTATTTGCCCATATTTTCTTCAGCATGAAGTCAGCCTACAGAAAACACTGGATAAGATCTCAACACATACAACATGGCACAACTGAAAGGATTCCCTCAGTTAGATGCCTTTTGCCAAAAGCCAACAGCAAAGATGAAGCTGCTCTTAAGACAAGGGATTCTTTAATGCCTCTAAGCACAAGCTCCTCCCAAGGAGCAAATGCTAGACGTGAGGGCTGTTGAGTTTTCTTTTTGTAAATACAAAGTAAGTTTCCCAAATGTGTCAGAATAGGCACCAAATGAAAGAGTATCAAGCCAAGAACTACATGGAAAAGTCAAATCCCTGTGTGATGAAGTGAGTGTGCCAGTACGCTCTTCTGCGAGGGAACAAACATTCCCAAGATTTGCCCATGATGAACACTGTGTATAGATAGTGCAAACCACAAATATGTTAAGGTGCTTTTCAATACTCACTTTGCCATCTCCCTTTGGATTCAAGTAAACAACGTAATGACCCCCATGGTTATCTCCACTGTGGACTAGAACTGCATGAAGAATGTAATTCGCAGGATCTTTAGGATCTGTTTTTTGCAAAAATTCATCTAGTGGCAACTGTTCAGGAAACTCAAACCTAGTTTTGAAAAGAATGAAGACAGCTGTAGTATTTGTAGCTAAGAAGCAGCATGCTATTATGCAGGGCATCTCTACTCATTCCTAAAGAAAGTTATAAATGAGATAGTTGTCACAACGCCATTTCTATCCAGGACATACTGCAGACAATGGTTAAGATTTTACAGTGTTTGAATACAGAGCAAGACTAATCTTCATAAGCACCTTTGAAAAAATATGGCCTCAGTAACAAGGGTAAGAGTACTTTAACTATTGAAATAGTGCTGGTTTGGATTCACTGTGGCAAGGGAACAGTTCAAAACCTGCTGTTTTCTAGTACCCAAATACAGCTTTTTCTAGCACTGGACTGAAATGTCTTCAAGCACTGCAGTCTCACCTTGGCAAGACTGAAATCACTGAGATACAGATTTAGGTTACAACCAACAACTTAACTCCTTGAGAAAATATCAGCCTTTACTTGAAATGAGTGGGCAATTGATGAAGAGAAAGCAGAGGACTACTTATTTGTCCTACTTACTCTCATGGTAGCCTGTGGGTATGTACCAACATTCACACATAATGTTCCATAAAGCATTAAAAGATGCTTTCGCTTGTTTCACATTAAAAAAATAAGTAAAAATCTATGAATACCTATTTGAGTACTCAATTTGTCATTCAGAAACTTAACATTCAGTTGGAGCACGTTTGAGGACCTCCACCATAAGTGACTGTACACAGCCTCCTCTTGGAGTTGAAGCAAAAATGGGATTCTGGCAAATTATTTAGGTAAAATATATTAATGGGTCCAAATTGTACAATGACTAAAAGAACCCCAAACAACTTACCTATCATTTATCTTGATGTTTTGGTCAGTCTGAGGATCATACATAAATCTCATGAGCTGTAAGTGTAATACTGGTGGCAATGTCAAGAACTTCACACCCTTCTCTGCCTCCTGGTCAGTTTGAAGGAAATAGAAGGTTTAAATTGCAGGAGTTGTAGCAATTCAAAATACTTATTTGCTGCAGAGACGTTTCCTATGGACTTTTGTTTTATAGGTTTGACAACACAAGGTGCACAAAGAATGATTTGAAACGTGGGTGGAACTTAACTATCTTAGGGCTGCACCAACCTTCCCATGAGCTGCTCCAGTAACATGTTCAAGAACTCAGTTCATTTAAATTTAGGTCGTTCATACAAAGACGTGTGAATGCCTCACTGCACTAAGAGCAAGTTACCTGTATAAATAAAATTGAAAGGGAATATGGAGGCAAACTACTGGTTTTTGATCAATTAAGAAATTGGTGGTCATCATATCCTGCCAGCAAGTTTTTGGCTGCCATGCTGTACCTTCTTAAGAGCAACTAAAGAACATGTGGAACACTGCTGACAAAACCTGATATATAGACACTGCAAAAGTAAGCTTCACAGAATCCTAGAATGGCTTAGGTTGGAAGAGACATTAGACATGGTCTACTCCAACCTCCCTGCCATGGGCAGGGAGGCCTCTTAATTAGACTCAACTGCTCAAGGCCGACCAGGTTCTTACACAGTGGGTGCAACAAAAAGTGCAGCTGAATAGCTCACAAATGTGCACTCAAATGTTTAAAATTCCAAAGGTTCATTTGGCATTCTTGTTTATGATACAGAAATGCTCTCTCTAAAGTTACTTTTAGAGCTATGCCACTTTTTTGTGAGACACATAGGAGAGCAGACCATCTTAAGAAGGACACACAGCTGTTGGAGTGAGTCCACAGGAAGCACACAAAGATGATCCAAGGGCTGAAGCACCTCTGCTATGAGGATAGGCTGAGGGAGTTGGGGTGGTTCAGCCTACAGAAGACCATCGGGGGACCTTAGAGCTGCCTTCCACTATCTGAAGGGATCCTACAGGAAGGCTGGAGGGGGACTTTTCATAAGGGTATCCAGCAATAAGAGAAGGGGGAATGGTTTCAAGATGAGGGAGCATAGACTGGAGCTTCAGAAGAAGATCCTCAGTACAAGGGTGGTAAGGGTCCAGAAGGCTGCTCAAGGAGGTTGTGGATGCCTCCTCCCTGGGAGTGTTCTAGGCCAGATTAGATGAGGCCTTGAGCAGCCAAGCCTAATTGAGACGTGTCCCTGCCCATGGTAGGGAGGTTGGAACACATGATCTCTGAAGTCCCTTCCAACCTAAGCCATTCTATGGTTCTTAGGCCTGAGATCAGTAGAGATGTTAACTACTCGAGTCCCTAAAACACTTACTGGTATAAAACTCACTGCTCCTTAGATTGCTTTAAAATCCAACCTCCATTTTAAGAAACCTAACAGCAATTAAGAGGAGCTTAATTGCTTGCCTAAGGGGGAAAAAAAAAAATCACTACATTCCATTGATACAACCTAGAATGGGGTTTGTATCACTTTTTGACTACCAAAACTTTGTAAAGTCATTTTATGAGGGATACAGAAATGAAATCAAATAAAAATACCTGCAAACCATGTTCTCCTGCATCATATTTGTTATCACCATCCAACTGTTCCACTGCAACGTAGTCAATGAAGGACTCAAAAACTAAATGAAAAGAAGGTTTGTGAATTGTAGAGAAGGTTCACTCTAGCCTGGTTGCTTAACAATGTATTAATCAAATAAATTAGCAAGACATGAGACTATGTTTGAATACTTCTGTCTTCACTCTAAAAAGCCTCTCTATTGTTTAGGAATGTCAAGAAAAGCATCAGATCATAAGGGCATACATAACAACAGCAATAGATTTTAAAACCACACAGGTTCAACTGTCTGCCAAATCTCCTGGTCTCACTTTGCATCTGTTAAGTATCAAGCTAAATGACTTTGCCTGCTGGACTCTTACGTGTCCTTTTTAGAGTGTCATATGCCAAGCACTTGGTAAAGTGATAAAAGACCACTCTGATTAGTTCTTAATGCTATTTGCTTATTACTAAGGTCAGGTCTGAACGAGAATCTATTTCCTCCAAGTTCACCCTCATACGTAAATTATAACCTACTGTTACTACCATGGCATGCTATGCACTTTTATGACACCTGAAAAACTCCTAACATTATGTCATAAGAGTCTTATGAAAAGAGATCAGTGAGAATTAAACAGGAAGGAGCAGGGAAGGAAAATGAGAGGAAAAAAAGTAACATAAGCAAAACCATTTTCTACAGAAGATGTTTTTGAAGGGGTGTCTTACAGCAGGGACACTGCAAAGTGCTGAGCACCAACAAACCCACTTGAAATCAACAGGCCAGCATGCTGAACTGCTTGATTGGTGCATCATAATGTATCACTTACTATTTTTCTTTCCCTTTATACTTAGCTGGATGTCATAATAATCTTCTATTCGTTCAGATCGATAGTCTACATGTTTGCATTGGATATAAGACTGTAAAGGAAAAAAAAAAAAAACAAACCCACAGAATTTCAATGTGTTCAAGAAACAGAGTTAATTTTTTTTTTAAAGTCTATTAAATACATACCACCATCTTCCCTCTGAACAATTTAGGAATAGTGCCTTCTACACATGTGCCTTTCATTTTATTTTCCACGTTATCAAGCAGCTGAAAGAGAAACAAGCTTTTACATTGGCCAAACTTGCAGGGTTGGAATTTATTCATCACACAGATAACTACTTCACTGATTAAACTCCTAAGTCACTTGCATTAAAGTGAAATGTTAGCTTATTCATACTGGCATTTTACTAGTCCTTTAAATATTCCTCTTCCTCCTGAAAACTGCACTGAGGACTACTCCAGCTTCCATTTGAGTCCCAAAAGAACCTGACAAATGTAACAATCTATTTGCATCTTCAAACCTGCATTTCTCCCCATGGATATACAAGGGCCACTAGCATACAGAATGTTAGGAGTTGGAAGTGCCAAAGCAAGATCACCTAGAGCAGGCCTCACAGGAACACATCCAGGAGGGTTTTGAAAGTCTCCAGAGAAGGAGACTCCCACAACCTCTCTGGGCAGCCTGCTCCACTGCTTCATCACCCTCACTGTAACAAAGTGTCCCCTCGTGTTGAGGTGGAACCTCCTGTGCTCCAGCTGGTACACATTGTTCCTTGTCCTATCACTGGGCACCACCAAAACAAGACATGCTGCCGCTCACCCCTCTGATATTTATAGACATTAAGCAGATCCCTTTCCAGCCTTCTCTTCTCAAGACGAAACAGCCCCGGGTCTTTCAGTCTCCGTTCACAGGAGAGATGTTTCAGTCCCTTCATCATTCTCATAGCTCTCCACTGGACTTTCTCCAGCAGATCCCAGTCTCTCTTGAGCTGGGGAGCCCAAAACCGCACGTAGTACTCTAGGTGTGGTCTCACCAGGGCAGAATAGAGGAGAACCCCCCCCCCGCCCCTCCTCCCCAGACCTACTGGACACACTTTTCTTGATGCACCCCAGGATACCATTGGCCCTCTTGGCCACAAGGGCACATTGCTGGCCCATGGATAGCTTGCTGTCTGCTAGGACTCCAAGGTCCTTCTCCATGGAGCTGCTTTCCAGCAGGACAACATTTAGTCTGTACTGGTACCTGGTGTTACTCCTCCCCATTTATTTTCAGCACCTTCCCTATGCTTGACAGATTCTTCACCCACAAAAGATCACAATCAATCCCATTCTTAAAATAAAGATAAATAAACCAAGGTAAAAACTCTGTCTTACAGAGCTAATTTAAACTAATCAGTTCCAGTATCACCGGACTGTTAGTAAATTACATTATATAGACACAGTAACAAGAGACAACACTAAGCATCAGAGCTCAGTAAGAAAAAGCAAAAACATACCACTCGACACAGCTCCTGGACATCATGTTGCATGAAGCTGTCTAAAGTCTCCCACCTTGGTAAGGCAAATGAATACAAAAATTAATGTATTAAGAAGACAACTTCCACCTCAAAACACATTTTTGTGGTTTCTTTGCAGGTCAAGAAGTTAATACATAGCAAGATGTAACAACTCTGAGATTTAGTACTGGGCGATGCACAGGGAGATTTCATTCTGTAGCCTTTACTTGGCAGGAAGAAGGGAAGGTGAACTTGGGGCACATTTTGGCAGCTGTTCAGTGCCCGCCTGCCTTCTTCCTCTCTAAATCTGGAGAGAGGGACCAGGAAGGCAGCTGTAGCCAGCCAAAGAGGCAATGGCCAGAGTGTTGCTAGCAGAAAAATTATTCCAGCCTACAGCCTAGTCTCAGTTAAAAAAAAATTACAAGAAAAGGGCTGGTATGCAATTCAGTGTTGTCAGAATTGTTTCTGCAACATGCTTCTAACAGTCTCTCTTCTGAGGGCCCTTCAGGTGGAGTCAAGTAGCGTTCAGGGATTATTTCATCACATGAAAGGAAGTAAATGGCTTTACAGGGAATATTGGCTCCTTTGTGCTCATCTAAACAGTGAATCCTATTCTCACAGTAACTCCAAGGACGAAAGGCATCAAGCCTCCTGAACTGTCCATGTGCAAACCCACTCATGTGAATGGAGGGCTGAGAGAGCAAGTCTCTAAATGTCTCGCAGCCAGTGTGGCACACTGCCACAAGGGTAGGCAGCACTACTGCATAAAACCTGGTTTAGTTTCAGCATGAAATATTTTCTTCTGTGCACTCTTTAACTTAAACTCAAGAATGCTTTTTAAGTCTATGACAACTCTTATTGCAACAGTCATCTCTGCTAACCATACAAAATAAGCCATGGTTGTTGTAGGCCCTGGCATCAGGTTCAAGCCTGGCCCTTGATGCCACAAGCCTGGAGGTAATCATGTACCAGTGACCAATACCAGCTGTAACTTCCACTCCCACTGTCTTCTCTGACTCACCACCACTGGCACACAGCAGCATTCTGCTCCCCAAAGTGTGCCAAAACTGGTGTGTGGGGGTGCACATTTAAATGAGCCAAATGACTTGCTGGATAATCAAGAATTGGAAACAACCTTCTGAGTCCTCAGGCTATACACACTAGTCAGCTTAAGGGACAAAAATCAAGAAAAATGTTCCATGCTAGTATTAGGTCCTTAAGGGTCCTTAAGACAATGGCATCACTTTCTACTCGAAGCCACTCTCAAACTCACAACACCCAGTAAAAAGTTCTGCTCTACACAACCTAGAGGCAGGTCTCACAAGGTTAGAAATATCTCTGATTTAATGTGGGAAGGAGTCAGGGGAAGACCAAATCTTCAAACAGTCAAAAATTCCTTCCCAAGAATGAAGACAGGCATGAACATGTTTTTAAATCTTGCTCTCAGGTACAAAAAAATCAAACATGTGCAACACCCTCAGGAAAGGTCTCTTCATGCTGTTGAAGATGACACAGTTGGGATCGAAGGTGAAGATGAAGTATTTATGATATCAACATGCCTTGCCAGTGTAACAGGACAGCAGGAGTGCTGATAAACTAAATATATAGTGTGCTAAGAGGAAAAGGGTATAACCAGGTAAAGACACAACACTGAGGACACCCATTTCAACTTAAGCTTCCCTCAAAGGTTGAGAAGGAAAGGTTACAAAGTCTTATGAGAATAGAACGCTACTATAGGCCTTTGCAGATAATGTGGTCTGGACACTAAGGAAGATGAAAAAGATGATACAAACTTTTTCACCTGTTTTTCAATAAAAATATCCTTGTCAATATTACTACAAAAGACCAGTCTACAAATATCGTAACACAAAGCAATGGAAAATACAACCAAATAGAACAGTTGTTGGTAAAATTCTACTCCATGTTTATCCAACAAGCAAAGAGAAAGCTTGTGAAAGTTACACTAATCTTAATCTTCTGTCCTAATCTGTGTATCAAACTAGGAAAAAAAAAAAAAAGAAAAAAGAAAACAAACACCAAACCCAAATCGTCCCTCTCAACACAACTATATTGTACAGTTCGAAGTCTGGGTGCTCTAGATTCTAAATTACACTCTGTAATATCATCTCACAGCAAGTATCACCAGACTGGAAAACATAGCTGGCATTGAACTGAACACTGAGCATAACTGAAAAGAGAAAGCCAGGCTTTCTGTAGAGAAAAAGAGTATGCTAGAATGAGGAAAATGCAAAGAATTATTTTGTATGTGTGCTCTGACACCTTCCTTCAACAAATTCTCCTTCTAAGCTTTAAATCACAAAACAGAATGGAGCCTTAAACATTTCTAAATTGTCCACAGGCAAAAATGTGTGCACCTTTGGGCCATGTTACAACAGCCAGCAGTGCAGACCTGACAATATGGAAATGCAGATCACTGCTATTTCTCTACACTTAACACAGACTTACATTTTAAGAAGAAAGAGCCATTAACAATACATGAACTACAACATCTCAACAATATACATAGTCCTAAATTTTACAGTCAAAAACATCACACAATTTTCAGGTAACAGGTAATTAAACCCCTGCTATTAACAGCCATACTTGACTGGGTACTGCTCCCTTCCCCCAAAAAAACCTGACTTTTGGATCAGCTGTCTTTAGTATTGACTACAAATAAAAACCTATCCAAGTAAACTAGGAAAAGTTAGCAATTAACGTAATGCTATGTTAACACTTTTCTGCACCTCTCTAAAAATAGCCTAATTTCAATAAAACCTTTTCAAATAAAAGCTTTATGAAGCCTGTAATTCCCCAAGAAATATCCCAATAAATATTTCTGAAACTTACCCAAAAGATTTCGTTAACTTTTTAGTTCCAACTGGTTTGTCACTATGTTGCAGCTCATAAAACACTCTTTGCAAGGCTAAAGGAACACTTTTGGATGAATCATCTCCTTCTGTGGGCATCATGTACACAGCCTGAAAAAGCATTTAGTTCAATTAGTATCTAAGGCAAATTTTATTGCTCATATTGTTTAATACATTCTTTCCTCTTCAGTGACTTCCTTCATAACACTCCATTTAATCATCATTGCAAAAGAGGCTGAAAAAATAAGCTCATCATGTAGTGTAAAAACAGTAATTGTCTGGAATGCCTCTTCTTAGAGCACAGTGGTTAGAAAGATGTGAACAACAGATTCCATCCATGCCTCTTTCATCTAAACAGTTCCCTTATTCCATCCTAGCAAAGTAAATGCACTAAAGTATTGAACACCTTCAAACAACTCATTACATCTGGTATGTCTACACAATCATCACAGCAGGACCAGGCTTTTCAAAATAACCTCACTTGTGTGCTGCAGCTTGGCCCTCCGCGAATATTGTCACCTACAGGGAAGAAAAAACCCAAACCACATGAAACTGCAAATGGCAACAAGTGAAGGAAACCAGAAATGGTCCACATGGAGAGAAGCCAGTTAGAGGAAGCTCCAAGATTGCTCAATAGATTCATTCCTACTTAACGTCACCGCCATCCAGCAAATAAAGAGCTTAACAATTCAATTCGCTGACTACACTGATCTGGGAGGGATTGAGAACAAAGAAATTACACAAATAGACCAAACAGGAATTAGGAGAATTCAACAGGCACTGAATGAGATTCACTTGTTTTAAAACTGTACACCAATATATCTAGAGAAAAATCACTGCAAAAAAAAAAAAAAAAGGATTTATGAGGAGATGCTCATTTAGAAAACAAACAGAAAAAGAAAACCCAGACAGGTCTGGAAGGAGATTAGGTAACAAGGCATGAAAAAAAGAAAAATTTCATTTCCCTATATGCAGATCAAAAGTAGAATTTCCAGTACATAGCTCAATTGTTGGGGAAACATTCATTGTTACATGAAAGCTCAGTACAGAGGTGATGGGAACCAGATGAGACAGACATTGGAAGAAAACAAAGCTGATACAAAAAGACCACAAATGAATGACACAATAAAAAGAAAGGAAGGAAGAATGAAAAAGGCAACAAAAGTTGTTAAGAATTCTGGCAGGCTAGTTTCCCACTCCATTTCAGTACAGCAACATGAATACTTAGAAGAATAACATTAATAAGAAACTATCATCAGAATAGCTACAGTATAATGATGAAGTAAAAGAAACTATTTTACTGAAATATTGAACAGTTTGATAAAGAAAGCAAACCCCTTATAGACAAGATAGAAAAACACCTTAGTCACTAATCAAATCAGATCCTTTGCACTTCATTTCTATTTGCTTTCCTCACATAATATCTGGACAATTAATTCCTTTCCTCCTATCTCTGAAGTCGTGACTGTTTATTTACAAATTACTACATGCCAGCTGCCACTGAACAAACCCAACAGTTTTAATTCTGAAATTCTACATGTGTTACTACAAACTAAACAGTCAACACATGGCCTTTCTTTGGTTCTTCATTCTGTGTAGCTAAGTAGTGTCTTCTCAAAGCTTGAGTGTTTCTCCAAGCTAAAACAAATGACTTTTCAAAAAGCATCCTTTACAGACCTTTATTTTTACACTTTACCCTCCAAAACTCTGAAAGCTTCATCTCAAGACCAAGGAATGGGGCGTTTTGATCCTTTGGAAGAAACCAGGATCTCTAATTTAACCCCTGAGAAATTCCCTCAGGAAATGAGCACAAAAGAGTGACAGGGACATGTATAGGCAATGACTTTAAGCAACAGACAGAGATATCAAGAATAGTTTAGATATTTACATGGTAAAAGATTGCTACAGATGACTTCAAGTAATGTGTTCAAGATTAAGACAATTACTTGAAGAAGGGAAGGTAATACTATGTATGAAATTCCAAAGCAAGGTAACATATTGGATAGCTTGAGGAGAGCCAGGGGAGGAAGAACTGTCCTGGGCCAGTATTTATGACTTTGGTAGAGCTATCTAAACATTCTGCAATGTTCTCATGACTTGCTGAGAATTTTTCAAAGAAACGAGCAAAGTGTTTTCAAATGGACTGGCTGGTGGCACAAACATCAGACATAGGAAGACTCCTGGAATATTGTCCAAGATCAAACCTGGCCCCATTTAGGAAGTTTCCTCTACCTCTTGCCTAGGTGGACTATATTTAAGTCACAAAGACACACTCTGAAGAGAAAGTTCCTTGGTTTTACCAGCTACCACTGCAGCCATCTGGTTGCTAATAAAGGGAGGTGTCATTTCAGGTAGCCAAGAACCTCCCATCTGTTGGCTGGAAACAGGGCAAAGAAGAAAGGACCTCTCCATTAGTCCCTGCCCATGCTTCACCAAAGTCTTACACTCCATAGGTATGTGCTTGGCTTTGCTTTATTGCTTTACCAGCTTCTCTGTTAACCAGTCTCTCAGTAACAGCAATAGAAATCATTACCTCTTCAAAGTCAGGAGGATTAAGAGCAACATGGAACTGGTGATAAGCAAACTGTGGACACTACACATTTTATTTTATTTGGCTTTAAGAGGAACAAGTTTTCACAAACTGAACACTGAAATGTCTTTTTCAGACAAGACAACTGCTGATTCTTCCTTATCTCTAATAATGACAAATGGGTATTAAAACTGTCTACAACTACCACTGGAGTCTGTTCTGACTCTAGGAGCTCTGAAAACCTCAAGAATGAGAAAAGAATTGGGCATTCCAGCTGATGTGCAGTAACATTTCCATACAGGAAGCTGTAGTTACCAGATAGTAAATCAAGCCTTCTCATATGGTCACCATGTAGATATTTACACTCCTTAAAAGCTGACATTTATTTGTGGGCTGAGGGAGAAGTGCAGGGGAATGCCTGAAAAGATTAGTTCACTTGAAACAAATCTGTATCACAAAAAGAATTTCTTCTTCACGGAACAAGATTACTTCATGGTACATATTGATTCAGTGACTACAAGACAGTCTTGAAAGGAACTACTCAATTGGATTAGATGTAGCTATTATAAAACCACATTTTTCTCTCAAGAGCAAAGTGAAGTTGTCCAAAAATCACAAAATGCACAAACATTATGAGTGCTGAGCAAAAAGAATAGACATTATAATGAATGATAAAATCATGCCTCTTGCAAAAAAAGGAACAGGTACATCATGTAAAACAAGTCAAGTATTCATTTCTTTTACATGGCATTGGTAAGATCTCAGTTACAGTCTACTGCAATTTGATGTGCTATTTTTTCCAGTGCTTCAGAGTAAGCAACACAGCGCAAAAGAGAAAAAAGAAATCCCAACTGGGACACTTGTAGGCAAGACTGATGTAAATAATGATAAGATGGTGGAAAAAAAATCAAGACAGTGGAAGGTAGGTACATTAAAAAGAGAAATTCTGAAGAAAAAGCTTAATGTAAACGTAACAACTGGTTCGGACAAGGGAAAGCTTAAGTCAGACAGTTCATTTTCATTAATAGAGACACAATAAGCACAGGAATGCACAGAAGGATCAATTAGGATCAGTGGGATGCTCAAAAAAACTGAATGGTGCCAAGTCACGTTTTT
Organism: Indicator indicator; assembly: GCF_027791375.1. Classification (NCBI taxonomy): domain Eukaryota; kingdom Metazoa; phylum Chordata; class Aves; order Piciformes; family Indicatoridae; genus Indicator; species Indicator indicator. Next base: position 2,995,344 of record NC_072031.1, read on the forward strand.
TCCTAAGGATATCCCCTTTTCCACATAGCCACCTTCAATGCCAAGTCATCATTTATGTTTTTATCCCATTAAGGCTACTGCACTGTTTTAAACTGATACATTATCTGGTGTATTTACCCATGGCTTTGGACAAGATACTTATTAAACTGGTATTAAAGTAGCTCTTCCTTCCAGCAAAGAAATAACATCTAGAGTAAATAAAAAACCCCACATAGATGAGGCAAACATGAAATGAAGTTGTTTGAACTACTGAAATTAGAATGCTTTCCACCACTACAAGAACATTAACCATAATAACAGAACCTTCAACTGCATAATAGAAATTAGCAGACTGAACAAATTAACTACAGAGGTCATACATGTTTGTCTTCTTACATTGTTTATGGGCTAAGAAGTCACAATTGATTTCTCAGTTTTGAGTGTTTCAAGAGAAGGAAATTACTTCTGTGTCTCATCTGCAAAAGGCAGAGTCAACCTTTCGCCCCCCACAATTTATAGCAATGGTAACTCATAACATAGTCCGAGAAATACCCCTCAAGCTCAGGTCTTCCCTGGGCACTCTGACTGCCTTCAATAAAAACAAAGGCTTATGCTCAAACTCTAAAAAGAAGCTTCCTGTGCTAAGCAATGAATAAGATGTGCATCAACATCTAAGTCACAACTTCTCTAAAAGTATGAAGGAGGCAAAAACAACATAGAGCTCTAATTTGAATAAATTTATACACATAACATATTGGATATTTCAATTAGCAATCACATTTTCTTTCACATACTAATTACCTTTCGTAGCTGATTTGTGAAAAATAAAGTCTGTAACAAACTGTTCATGTAACAAGTTGCTCCCTGGTTCTTCAAGCCAACGTATCCTGTGTGCTTCTTTGAATCCCACCTAGAAACAGTTAGTGGTTAAAACCAAAATGGTTCTGTATTCAATAAAAAGTATCCGCCCTACAGTAGTGCTGCTAGTAGGTATGAACTACTCTTCATGTCACTTAAAGTTCATGTAAACTACACTTCACTACTGCTTGCCAGTAACAACAGCCTCTGCAATTAATTGCTTTGTGATTTTGTTAAGCTTTCTTTTTCAAGATGTTCTATATGGCAGGGGAAAAAAATATATTATGGAACCCAGACATGTCCTGCTAAGGGCAAATCTGTATTTCAGTACAATCACTTTGTTTAGAAGTGACAAAGTACAAGAAAACCTCAGATGAGGCAGTTTTAAATAAACTGTAAACTAAGAGAAGTTAATTAGCAAAGCCAGCTGTAGGACGAGAAATGTGGAGGCTAGATTTGCACAGATGTTATATCACAAAACTGTACAAGTTCCACAACGTTATGCTGGCTAATGTGAATGGCAATTTAACCTAGAAACAAATCTATGTGACTAATGAAAAATATTGCCATCTGAGAATTCATCAGTCAAAGGTGACAGAGACAATGTCTCATGAGAGCTACAAATGTTAGTAACAGAAAATCCTTGAATAACCTCAAGCAACATTAAAGTATGAGAATTTCATCTTAAACCAATGATACTTACGCCACTCCGTGTGGAGCATCTGCTTGAACATAGACTTCAAAAGTAACTTTGTCCTCTTCTATAAAGCCTTTTTCAGGATCAGTAACTTCCTGTAAAACAGGAATGACAAACAAACATGAAAACTGGAGCTTGCAACGTGACTGTAGTGAAGCATCCAGTTAGATATCCCTTTTTAATTTACAAACTGAAGAAGAAAAATTGAAGGACATCAAGAAAGCTGTTTCTCAGCTTAATACAGTTCAATTCTTTTTTTCATATCTCAATCCAGGAAACTTGTTCCTGGCTTTTAAGATTTTGCAATACTATTTCAATTCCCTGTGGATAAAGAGAGCTGGTAATCAAAGACTCTGCTTCTTCTGGACAGTATTCCAGATAAAAAAATAAGGGCTCAACCTTTGAAACCTGTCTCAGTTCAAGATAAGCCTTAGTACTATTATTAGAGCATTCAATATCTGCACATGTACACAAAGAACACATGGAAATGCAAGAAAATCTATACTGCTTCAGAATGACACTGTCACACAGTGAAAGCAAAGAGCAAGCATTCAGATATGCAGCAAATAATAAGGGAATATTTAAATCACAATATAAATAAAAGCAATCTACAATAATTAAGTACAGAAATTTATAAGAAATTGAAAGAAAAAAAATCTACAGCAGTGACAGAAGAAAGTGACAGCTCAGGAAAAGCACTTTTCTATAGGTATCTCAGTATTCAGGAGTGCAAGCTCAAAAGTGCTCCCCTCTAGTAAGAGATTAATACACGTGCAGTAACTTACACTCCAGGCCATGAAGTTGGAGAAGCCCCAGTCATTTTCCTTATGAAAGAACAAGTGACTAATACGACGACTGAATGATTTTTCATCATCCTTGTAGTTTATTATCTTGAGAACTGCTTGTGCATGACAAGACCATGACCTATAAATACAGAAGAAATACTTGAAATTCAAAGCCAAGCTTTTTACAGTTGTTAATATATTTTTTTTTTGTTAAGAGATTTTTGGTACATTACTTTCATATGTAGGATTACTATTCATATAGGATTATTAATTTTTTTCTCCTTATTAGATATTAAGATTTGGTTAATTGTTATTGAGGTCATAAATACCCAGGGCTTTCTGAAGCCAAACTATGAATGTGAAGCTGGAATGAACACTTTATTAGGGAAATGGTGTTAAAATACTATCAAGCTATTGCAGGTAGCAATGGTTTAAGAAGCTAACTGCTCTCTGAAGCGAGCTATTTCTAATCTAATCCAGACGGATAGGCCAACTCAAACTAGTCTTGGTGTCTACACTGTGATAACTCAGGCTTTGGCTAAGGGAAAGAGGTTGGAGTTCTACTCTCCCTCCCTCAAGATAAACTCCCCAACATTCATTTTCTCAGCATCACTTCTTGATGATTGTTTATGTCTCACTTGAGTGATGAACTTGACTTAGGGTGAAGACTACCTCATACACTGCTCTGCCTCAGCTGCTAGCAGCTACCTGCTCACATGCTTTAAAGGACAGGACTTAATAGTCCAGCAGGGATACTGAAGCTCCAGGACCACTTCCATTTAAAATAAACCTAGAACTTTTCTCATGCCAAGACAACAGCCAAAGACTTCCCCTGAGCAATCAAACAGAAATACATCTAAACTCCACCACAAACTTGTAGCTACACAAGCTACATTTAGCTCCTCCCACAGAAAGGATGCTTTGGGATTTACAAAGGTAGGAGAAAAATGGGGACTCGAACCCTTGCAAGAATTCTTTTCTTTTGCAGGAAGCTTTTTTTTGTAGATGTCTGTATTTCTTGCAATAGAGATGAACTAGTATCAAATGAGGACTTGTACAATAATTTAAAGGGTCTTACGTGGAATCAGATTCAGCATTGCACTGCAGGAAGAAGCCTACACTTTTTTGGTGCGGTCTGTCTGGGTAGAGTCGTGGCATAACCATGATCTTCCATGGCAAATTCCGTACGAAGCAGGGAGGGCTGAGAACTGACTCGCTCAACCTGTTGAAGCGTTCGACTGTAAACTGAAATGTTGCTTCTGATCGCCAACTTGTATCTGTAACACACAAAATCAGCTGAAAATCCTGATGTGCTCTTCACTTCAAAATGCCATTTTCAAAAATCATGCAACTGGAGTTGTTCTTTATGCAGAAGCAACCACAAAAAAAACAACCCCAAAACTTGAGAGGCACTGAACTGCTAGGCAACTGAAGCATCAATTTTTTTCGTTGCACTGTAACACCATTCAGAAGAACCAAGCACTGAAACACATTCCTTTTGGATACTATTTTCTTAAATGATATCTTAGAACTAGAATTTGTTATCGCTGAAGTTCCTTCTAACACAGGAGGTACAGCAAGACAGAGACATCCAACACTTTACAACATAAATCACAGCCCACTAACTCTCCTTGTGTAGTGTCTTCACAGCCCAGTTTAAGTCAGCCCCTCGTGTGTATCAAGATGGGCAAAGGATTTTCACAATCTGTTCAACTGCCCTGTGGATACCAAGTCACTGTTCAGATGTTTTCTGCTTGCAACAGATGAACCTCACTGGCTGATTGTTGGGGTTTTATTTTAAAATCTCACACCAGTTTACTGAAGAATAGCTCAAGAGCAGGGAGGGTCCTTCACTCTTTGTGGTATGTAAAAATCAAAGAATTTTAGTGCTCCAAAACAAAGTTAAACAAGACTTTTTTTTTTTTAATAGCTTATTCTGACACACACAATTAAACTAATTTTGCCTTCTTCCCACATCCCCACTTCCTCATATACCACAATCTGTTCTGCTTCTGTTGTACACAGCTATAACAAGGTGCTGGAGACTGCAACAGCTTCAGGAAGGCACACGGCTGGGTTCTCTTTATTGTGACATGCCTCACGTTGCATATGCTGAGGAAAAACCTACAGCTTATCCCAACAATTTTACAGGGCAGGCATGAAGTACAGAGTACACATAAGACATTCCCCTCCTTTTCCATGGTTCCAGCTTAACACCTGTGTAACATGCATAGCACCAGGGACTATGTTGAACCAATTTTTTAAAAACCAGGTTCACATTAAAAAGTGAAACTCCTTTGATAAGAGTGTGCAATGGTATGAAGATTACACATTGCAATACAAAAAATAAGCAAAATTTTGACCCCAACTGCCAGGGAGGTTTGACAGATTTCATTCTCCTCCTTTCTAAGACAGTTTTCTTTCCAAGTAGTTGTTCTGCCGATCCTGATCTTGGTAGCACAGCTGATCTTATTTGTGTATGGACTGACAGCCCTAAGAACTCCCCATTATCTCTTACAAGTAATAGCACTACAGTAGAAACCAGCTTTTCTCTCTCCTCTACAACTGCAGTGACCTTTGTGCTACCCAGTGCTGTTAGAATCCTCACTAACAGAAGTTCACAGAGTTATTTTCTCCTCTTTTTTCCCCTCCTACATGTAAGTGTAGCTAACCAGTAGTCTACCACCTGCCTACAAACTGTTCCCTACCTGTTTTACCTACTCACTTGTCTGTTGACAGAGAGCTGGTCTCCTTTTACCAAGAGCCAGACAAAGCTGCAGCCAGAGCAGCTCTACTCTCTCCAACTTCATTTGGAGGCAGAATCAATAAACTGGTAACTGCATTATGATTTAAAACTCAGCCTTGCACCACACCTAGCTCAAACCAGCTCCAGAACACCTCCCTGTTCACCATCAAAATCAGTACTTCTGGCCTCAGTCTAAGCTTCCAAAGAATGTGCCAACCAAGTTTGCTTTCTGCCTCCTTTGAAGCAGCAGCTTTCAGAGCATTTCAGTACAAGAATGCAGCAGCGCTGCTACGGTGTCAGCTAAATGCACAGCCCACGCAGCATCTGCAGAGGCTTCACAGAAAGTTTGCCTGGATTTCTGATTTCTTTTCAGGAAAGCTGGTGCATGAGAGCTCACCAGAGAAAGATACTCCTCAGTAAGATATTTGAGCAGTCACTAGTAACTACTCCACATAAATGCAGTCTCATAACATAGACCACCCCTAAAATAAAAGTTTCTTTAAAAATACAGAAGACAGCCCCTCAAAATGGCAACCTTCTTTTCCTTCCAGAAAACCTGTATTTTTAGCAAGTGTAATCAATTAAAATGTGAATTATACTTACAAAATGAAGCTTAAATAGCAAGTGTGATGAGTATCCTGAACATAAAACAAAATAAAAGCTTTTTTCCACCATCACAGACATATCCACCAGTTTCCAATAGAGGACTGCAGCTGGCAGCAGCACAAATTCAGCAGTGACTGGCAAGTAAGGCTCCTATAAGTCTCTTAACTACAACCCATCATGCATGATCCTGAGCCCAAAGTAAAATGAATAGACCCAGCTGACAATGCTTGCTGAGGTTTTTCTCACTGATGAGACGAATGTCACATTTAGCACCTTGATATGACAAAGATCCTTCAAACCAGAGATCTGAAAGCAGAATGTGATCCATTTTAAAACTGAAATACGTATTTAAGCTTTTATACCTTTGAGAAAAGCAGATTCCTTTACTCTTAGTAAATGTTGCTACCTTTAAAGTATACTAAGGTTATTAAAATATTCTGAACCTGAATTATTAATGGAGAAATTGGCTGAATATTCTATGAATATTTTAATAATGATCCAAATACGGCATGCAGGACTAGCATATGGCTAAGACTGATGCTTCCAAAAGCCTCCTAGCTGCTGCAATTCTTCACAGAAATAAGACTTTATTAGATAATTGCAAAGCTGTGAGTTTGTTTAGCTAGAGACCTTCTGTCTGAACTTGAACTTCTGAGAGAATTAATTCTGTGCGCTGTTGCAAATACTGATGCACTTGCCACCAAAATCTGATCAGAACCTTGATTTTATTATTTTTCACTTTATTTGCAGAAGCTGCTATTCAGCTCACAAAGCATGGTTCACAAAGTCATTTTCTGTACAAAGCATAGCACATTCCTTCAGCTGGTTCTTTTTAATTGCTAAGACATCATACATAGCAACAACAGCTTTTAGTCACACCAGCAGGGAGAACACAGCCTTATCTGAAAGTCCTGCTGGTGGTCTGCTGCTGTCCCTATTACTTCTTCACAATGCCTGTGGTTAGTTGCCTCGCAAAGGGGACAAGAGCTGCATTTTTTTCTAGTCTCAGTCACTGCTTTTTGTGCTAAGCAGGAAGAACAAAATCACCTCATAAGTTTCTTGAACTTAGACACTCAGCAGAAAGCTGGTTTCTGTGCAGCATCAAACTCTGATCCTACTCCTCACCTTTCACAGGAACCATTAAACTCACAGACTTTCACTGAGGAGGAATCTAAATTCTCTTCATGCACTCTATCAGCTCAGATTGATGCCTCTTGCTACAAACAGCAGCCAATGGAAAATGAAGCATGCTTATCCAAGAGGCCACTGTCTTCCTTCATTTTTCCCCTCTCTTGTCAGTGTCCAAGCGGTCCATTATATATGTACTCTGTGCTGCACACCAGGCTAGCAAGAGAGCAATTGCACTGATGTGTAAATAATGCAACTGCAAGCAGCTAATCTGATTTACAAGACTTGGAAAAGAGGCATCATTCACTTATGTGATGCAAGGCTTCAGGAATGTTTCTGCAATTACAACATTTTGCAATAACACTATTTTTCTGTGTCAATGCAGAGCAGCAAGATGCAGCCAGACACTCCTTATTCAAATATGATAATGAGAAACTATTAGAGTATTGCTTAAGTCACATTTTAACCCTAAAAGATGACCCAAGACAGAGTGGGCTAAAGTTCCTAACCACACTGGAAGTCCACAAAGAAGCTTTGATGAACCACTGACTGACCATACAAAGACTGACAAGAGAGCAGGACATAAGGAATTGCATAACTGACAAAAACACTGTTCAGCAAAGAAACAGCTGCAGTAGGTTTAAAGGGAAGTATCACAAAACATAACAATGGACAGTATCACTTTCAGCAGTTTTTAAATGAGTACCTAGAAAGTAAGTGAAGAAAATCACAAGCCCTCAAATGCCTAATCCTATTGTACAGCTATGGTAAAAGGAAGCCTATACAGAAACTCAGCAGTCATAACCACAGAGGGTTTTGGGTTTTAATGAGATGAAGTTCAGAGGGCACAGAGAAAACAAGGACCATTTTGTCCTCAAACAGCAGAACAATAAGAAAGCCAAACCCCCACTTTTTAAATAAAATATTTACTTACCATCTTCCATGTCTTCTTCAGTGTTGTTATGTCCATCAGCCATTGCTACGTTCCCATTAATGACAGGATTTTGAGTAATTCTTGGAGGATCATCTGTATCTCCAGCTAACACAGAAGGAGAGAGGTAAAAATTAATCCACTATATTAATATTCCTGTCTCAGGTAATGCTTATGAGACACACAAAGGGCATACTTGTGCAAAACGGCATCTACTTAAAATCAGGGTATGATAGTACTGCAAAAATCTCTCAAACAGATGAAAACTTACAAAGCAAAAAGTCTGTATTAATGCAGACTAGAAACACAGATTACTTAGTCATTCTTACAGTTTCCAAATGGCCTTACAGTCACCATCTTATAATCAAGTCTCATTAAATAAAGACAAACTGGTATTAAGTTTTGCTACAGTAATTGTTTAAGAAGTACATAAATACCACCAAAAGAAGAGACACGAAACACCTCCATGAACTAAAACACCAATATTTTAAAGCTTCATTGATTTGACTGAACTAGCTTTTCCCAAGTTATCCAACAACTGAATGCCTCCCTCCATTGCTTGCACATCAAAAGCTGACGGATCATTTCAGCATGATTACAGGGAAGCAAATACATTCTTAAAATAAACTTTTTTTTTTTTTTTTAATAATCAAACTGCAAAAACTATAACCTCTTGCAACCACCCTAAAGATAAGCACATTCTACAACACCACAACTCCCCCAGGGTCATTGATTTCTGGAAACAACACCACTTTCTCACCACAAAACTTCACACAGGTTACTGACTGTGTGGGCAGCCCGGGATGCGGCGACTCTCCTCGGGCAGGGTTCCCGTGGGAACACCCCTGGACCGCTCCCCGCGGCGCCGAGCGGCCCGGCTCGTCAGGACCCTGGACAGAGCCGGCCGCGCGGCATGCCGGGCCACACAGGGCCTCCACCCGCAGCGAAGAGAGCGCGGAACCGAGCGGCCCGGTGTCTGCGGGACACCCAGCGCGGGAGAGAGCGCGGAACCGAGCGGCCCGGTGTCTGCGGGACACCCAGCGCAGGAGAGAGCGCGGAACCGAGCGGCCCGGTGTCTGCGGGACACCCAGCGCGGGAGAGAGCGCGGAACCGAGCGGCCCGGTGTCTGCGGGACACCCAGCGCAGGAGAGAGCGCGGAACCGAGCGGCCCGGTGTCTGCGGGACACCCAGCGCAGGAGAGAGCGCGGAACCGAGCGGCCCGGTGTCTGCGGGACACCCAGCGCAGGAGAGAGCGCGGAACCGAGCGGCCCGGTGTCTGCGGGACACCCAGCGCGGGAGAGAGCGCGGAACCGAGCGGCCCGGTGTCTGCGGGACACCCAGCGCGGGAGAGAGCGCGGAACCGAGCGGCCCGGTGTCTGCGGGACACCCAGGGGAGGAAAGAGCACAGAACCGACCGGCCTGGCTGCTCCGGTCCCGTCTGAAGGCAGCTGCATCTCCCCTGTACAAAAAGGAAAAGCACGGACAAGGTGTAGAGCTGTGCGGGTGGTGGCTGAAGTCTTTTGAAAAGCCTTCTGATCTAAGGCCGGAGCTCCGGCAATGCCGCGCCAATGTGAAGCTGGACAAGCCACCAACCGCGACAGAGTCCTCCCTCTCCTCACAGACCTGCGGTGGTAGGTGCGTGCAACATGCCTCTGCAGCCTCAGTCCGTTACAGCACACACAATCGGGATTCCCATTCCAATGATGTATTCTTTTCAGTAAAGCCACGCAACTAGTAACCTCTGCCCTAAGCATGAAAAGAAACAGAGCAGGCTAGAGACTCGCTTCTGGATTAGAGCTGCTAAAGATCATAAACTTAATGCTCTAGCACAGCTTTCATAAACTTCTCAGGATGCAGCAAACCTCAGAGCGAAATGTACATACTGAGACATACTGTATGCAGCACTTCCATTAAGGCACACACTCATTTCTCATTATTAGTACAAAAGCAAACCCAATATGTTTTCAAATTTGGATTTCATTAGAAAAATGCTGGCAGAAGTCTGGCTCCTGAGCAATACAGCTGCAGAAGCCCCACCAGCAGTCCGCTGCACTGGCAATGTGGGACAACAGCAAGTGGAAATAAACAGAAATTACAACAGAATTAAGGGGAGGACAGGCTTAAACTGCTGCAACTCAAGAATAGGGAAAGGGACAAAAAGAAAAGAAGGAAAGATCTCACTGAGCTGATTTCCAGCAGCATGGTGAGAGTCTAACAAGGAAGCTGTCCTCTGGCTCACTTGTGTCTGGAAGCACACTATGCCTATAGCAATCCAACAATTATATACATTACTTTTATATTAGGATTTTTTCAGGTTTTGTCAAGTTATCATCAAGGCAACTTTGCATCTAGAAAAAAACATAAGCAAACACCCGAGGAATAATCAGTTCTTCGCTAAAATATTTTGGATGAGCTTTTAACAGACGATTTCTGTCTGGGTATTTTATGGGAAAAGGCCTTTCCTTGACTAAGAAAAAGAGCTCTGCATCCCTCAAAACTATGAACAGTTAGAGAAGAGGAAGAAAACACACAAGAGATCACAGCAAAAGCAGTCAATGTAAGACAAATAGAGGCAGCTTCTGAGAGATACTATTTAGTGATAAGAAAAACTGAATCACGATGTGTGCCACCGCTGCCTTTTCTGACATACGTTGACACGCGTTTTGTAACACAGCTGGTAGATATGGAACCCAGATAACACAGCGAATGTTTTTGGCTTCTGTGAATAAAGGAAATTAGAAACTTTTGACAAAACCCAACTACTGCAGCAGACGTTTTGCACAAACAAAACACAGTCCTTGTTCAACATTCACCAGCATATAGTATGAGAACACCTATTTCCAACAACAGCGTTGAAAAACCAGTAATTTACATTTCCCTTTGTTCTCTTTAAGAGCTCATAGGAAAGAATTGTCAAATCATACTAGGATTTAATTAAGAAACATGTTTTCCTTTGCCTCAAGCAGAAGGATGCCAAAGACTTATTCAATTATACAATACAGGATTAAGAAACAGAAAGAAATACCTGTCCACACTGGCCAGGAAAACCTTCCTACCAAACATACTACAACTTAAGCCACAATGTGTCAAAAACCACAATCTGTTCATCAACCAAAAGTTAACATAAGTTACACAAATTAAGAAAGTGTAACAACAAAGCATGGAGTGACCTTATGAATGAGGAATGTTATTAACTCTGGGAATACAGTGTTGCAAAGTATTTTTAAAATGCAGCTTTTGGTACCATAATTTTAGACACAGTTGGACTATTTGATGAAGAGCATCTGGAGATGCTTTCTGCCTCCCTACAATGCAACACACAAAACTTCATAGCTATTATTTCATTACAAAAAGGAATACAAGGAAGAGGTAGTGATGACCATTTCTTCTGAAACATTGATGGTTACATACAAATACAGCTTTCTATCTACCCATACCACAGCACTACAAACAATACATCTAAAAGTGTTAGAGATTAAGATAGTCTCCCAAGAAAAGGCATTTCACATATTAAATATTTTGAACAACCCAAGAGCTTTCATTTATTCACTGAAAAATCATGAATGCCAAAATGAAATTGAGTCAAAAAACGGAGGCATGCAACTGGAAAGAAACTGTCACATGACAATATAGTTTAGAAATTTAGAAAAAAGTGTCAGTCACCCTAGACAAATTATATATATATATATATTATATATGAATGACTGTGCAGATGCACATTTCTCATCGCTCATTAACTGAGTCTGCCACTGAAATGCTGAGATGAAAGTCTGAAAGTAAAATGGTTATAACAATTGATGCTAAGGGTGAAAAAAAGAACAAACAAAAACCCATCTGAAACTAGTTTTGCTATGGGATGCCAGCCTGTACAGGAAGTATCAAACAAACAAACAAAAATTCTTCATTATGGACTATGACTTCAACATTCCCATGCTCAAATACTCACACTGTTAAGTAATCAGAACAAAAATAGCACCAATGATTAAAAAGGACTGTTGCTTCAGATGGATTCAGATGGTTTAATAAGATGAACTCAATGTCACTGAAATAGATATTGCTCTACCATTCTACTGGCACCAGTAATTCAAATTGACAGGGAAGAAATATCAAAGTCTGCTAACTTTTTTTTCCTATTAATGAGGAAGCAGAAAAGATTTTGCGAGGGTTGTGTGACTTTTGGCACAACATAAGTCTTGTTAGAAAGGAGTACTGCAGAATTTCTTCTCTCTCCAGGACGTAGGATACACTGTTCAGCAATAAACATGTGCTTGCAGTCACATGCAGATAGAAGCTATAGACTGACTCCACTACTGCAGCAATTAAGTTACAGAGGAAAACTGCTTCTGCTTTAACAATGACAGTGAGCTACTAATTTCATAGAATCAAGAAGGCTGGAAGAGACTTCAAAGATCATCGAGTCCAACCTGTCACCCTAAACCTCATCACTATCTAAACCATGGCACCAAGTGCCACGTCCAATCCCCTCTTGAACACCTCCAGGGATGGTGACTCCACCACCTCCCTGGGCAGCACATTCCAATGGCCAACCACTCTCTCTGTGAAGAACTTTCTCCTCACCTCCAGCCTAAACCTCCCCTGGCACAGCTTGAGACTGTGTCCTCTTGTTCTGCTGCTGGTTGCCTGGGAGAAGAGACCAACCCCCTCCTGGCTACAACCTCCCTTCAGGTAGTTGTAGACAGCAATGAGGTCTCCCCTGAGCCTCCTCTTCTCCAGGCTCAACACCCCCAGCTCCCTCAGCCTCTCCTCATAGGGCTTGCGCTCAAGGCCTCTCCCCAGCCTCGTTGCCCTTCTCTGGACATGCTCCAGCAATTCAACATCTTTCCTAAACTGAGGGGCCCAGAACTGGACACAGTACTCAAGGTGTGGCCTAACCAGTGCTGTGTACAGGGGTACAATGACCTCCCTGCTCCTGCTGGCCACACTATGCCTGATGCAGGCCAGGATGCCATTGGCTCTCTTGGCCACCTGGGCACACTGCTGGCTCATGTTCAGGTGCCTGTCAACCAGTACCCCCAGGTCCCTTTCCACCTGGCTGCTCTCCAGCCACTCTGACCCCAGCCTGTAGCTCTGCATGGGGTTGTTGTGGCCAAAGTGGAGCACCCGGCACTTGGACTTGTTGAATGCCATCCTGTTGGACTCTGCCCATCTGTCCAGCCTGTCAAGGTCCCTCTGCAGAGCCCTTCTACCTTCTAACAGATCAACATCTGCTCCCAGCTTGGTGTCATCTGCAAATTTACTGATGATGGACTCAATCCCCTCATCCAGATCATCAATAAAGATATTGAACAGGATGGGGCCCAGCACTGATCCCAGGGGGACACCACTAGTGACAGGCTGCCAGCTGGATGTGGCACCATTCACCACCACTCTCTGGGCTCTGCCCTCCAGCCAGTTCCTAACCCAGCACACAGTGCTGCTGTCCAAGCAGCTTGGCAGCTTGGCCAGGAGTTTGCTGTGGGGGACAGTGTCAAAGGCCTTGCTGAAGTCCAGGTAGACTACATCCACAGCCTTTCCTATGTCCACCAGGCTGGTCACCTGATCATAGAAGGAGATCAGGTTGGTGAGGCAGGACCTGCCCTTCCTAAATCCATGTTGGCTGGGCCTGATTCCTTGTCCATCCTTCAGGTGTGCAGTGATTGCCCCCAAGACAATCTGCTCCATGATTTTCCCTGGCACTGAGGTCAGGCTGACAGGCCTGGAGTTCCCAGGTTCTTCTGTCCGTCCCTTCTTGTGGATGGGTGTCACATTGGCCAGTTTCCAGTCTTCAGGGGGCCTCTCCAGTGAGCCAGGACTGGTGGAAAATGATGGACAGAGGCTTGGCCAACTCATCTGCCAGCTCTTTCAGCACCCTAGGATGAATCCCATCAGGTCCCATGGACTTGTGAATATCCAAGTGACTCAACAAGTCTCGAACTAATTCCACATGGATTTCAGGAGTACAACACTGCTCCTTGACCCCATCAACCAGTTCAGGAGGCCAGTTATCCTGAAGTCCTCCTGCCTTACTGTTGAAAATGGAGGCAAAGAAGGTATTTAGAATCTCAGCCTTCTCCTCATCCTTAGTTACAATGTTACCCTCTACATCCAATAAAGAGTGGAGGCTCCTCTTGCCCCTCTTTTTAGCATTAATATATTTATAAAAATGCTTTTTGTTGTCCTTCACGGAAGCGGCCAGTTTAATTTCTAACTGTGCTTTTGCCTCTCTAATTTTTCTTCTACATGATCTAGCAACATCCTTAAACATATCACTAGTTGCCTCCCCCCCTTTCATAGATTTCAGTCATGACTCATTGTGCACCATATATTCAAAACTTGAAAGATTATAGATAAAGTTTGTCACTAGCTTTTGGATCTGGCAACCGCAGAGGAGAAACTGAGGCAGCCTCCCTAGCAGGTTATGAAACACTTCTACTTCCTTTGGAAGTGAAGGAGATCACAATGAAGGAGCAATAGCAATACCAAAACCTTGCTTACAACTGATTGTGCACAACTGCCTCATGATGGAAGTCACTAGTACCAAGGACTTTCACATGTCACAACAGGTAGTTTGCATAGCCCTCACTGCAGAATTCCCATGGCTATCCCAGAAATGACAAGGGAGTTGCACTACCAGTAGGGTAAGCAGGACAAGAACTCAGACAATCAATCATCCATGGCTCTCAGCAGCTTGAAGACTTTGATGATCCAAACTTCATAACCAGGGTTTTGCCTTTAGAGGTGAATGGAAGCTGAAAATACAAGACTTGCTCCTGCAGCTGGGCTAAATTGACACTCTAGAATCCAAGCCTTCACAATTTTTTTAAAAGTCTTAATACTATTTTTGGTGTGGGTTTGTTTGGTTTGCTTGGTTGTTTTTGTTTCTATTGCTTGTTGGTGGGGTTTTGGTTGGCTGGGGTTTTTTTTGTTTGTTTAGTTGGTTGGTTTTTGTGTTTGCTTTTTTTTAATATATAAATAGAACCATATGTACGTACACAAGAAATTGGGGGGTGTGAATTCCACTGAATGAATGAAGCTGCAGTAAACACTGAGAAAAAGGACCTACTGAGCAAAAAACATGGTAGTAAGAGATAAGAAGTCAGGCTATGTAAATCCCAATGAAAAATGAGCCAAGTCAGTCTTGTTGCAGTCAAATTCCATCAACATCAAAGGATATCAGTTGCATGTTGAACATGCAGTCTGTGTCAAAAGTCACTGCACTGCTCAAAAGCAGTGAAACCTGTAATGACCTGAGCTATCTCCTCAGTGTTCACTGCTTAAAACCTCTGCAACTGTAGAACATACTACAATCTCTTTTTAAAAGGTTTTAAACCCAAGTGTTGTTCAATGCATCAGTATTTTAAATACCTCAAACATCTAAAAGTTTACCTCTTTGGTGCATAATTCATTATGCCAGTATCACATGGATAATGCCACATGGCTGGGGCAGGGAAGAGAATTTAGTAAGAATTCCCATTGCTGGAAGTTATAATGAAGAAACATTCCATGATTTCAAGTACTACATTAAGTATCGCCTTTTTTACAATCAAACTGGCCTTTGCTATTGTTGGGCAGCATATCAGGATACAGAAATTGAAAAATTCCTGAAGCCAGCAGTAAACACAGAGCCTTTGGAACTATTTGAAGCAGTTAGCCAACTGTGGTGGTGCAGAGATCACTGATGAGACTCAATTGGAAAACTTAAGGCAAGAATACTACCTCTTGTAAGCAAACAGGAAACTCAGAAAAATGTGAAGAAGAAAAATAAATAGCTGCTTTTAAATGGAAAACACAACATCAGCAAGTAAGTTCACAAGTTTCTGTAGCGAAGACCCTGCCGACCATGCCTACAAGCAGCCTGCAGGTACTGAACCAGTGGGACTGTGTTGCATGTCTCAAGAATAACAGCTCACAAGAAAACCTGTGGGCTCCAGCAGCTTTTTCTCCAAAAGTCTGGAAACAATTTCTTTGAAAGCCAGCCTAACTAGACATTATTCTCAGAAGGCAGGGTTTAAAAAGAAACAAAACCAAAGACCACCACAACAAATCAAACAGACCAAACAAAACAAACAAACCAATCCCAGCCACACACCCCCAAATTAGCCAAACAAACTTCCAGCTCTATGATCTCCATGAAATTAACTTACAATACTCCATCTAAACTAGAAGTGTTCAAAGCAAAATTTTTCCCCTCATTTGCTTTGGAAGAACTCAGCCTTTCAAAAGCAAGAGAAATTATTTGGCCTCTAATCCCTACCTGCATGTAGAATACAAATACCATTCAATGCACAGAGGGACTCAGGAGAAAAGGGACAAAATGAAAAGCATCCTACACAGTTTTATTCTTTCAAGACAGTCCTAAATTGCTATAATGAAAATCTGAAGAGGTATCAACCAATTTCTGCAGCGTGGCTGCCTTTCCAAAGGCATCAAAACATAAAGCAACTCACCTAAAGCACTTCAAAAAGGATAAAAGAGTAGCAGATCTGGAGATTCACTTAGCGAATAGAATGGGAAGAAAGAACAGGGGAATATATAAATCCCAAAGATCCTACAGACTGATGTCAAGGTGTAGATAACTACTGCCATAGATGTTTCCCTAACTTGTAAATATCCTGGAATTTGCCTGTCCAGCCAGAAGTTAATTCTCACATTAGTAAGTGATGGGCAATTTGCTTTTGTTTAATTTATTATTTTTCTTCTTTCATGGTTTATTATTTTTTCATTACTTGTTCTGGCGTCCAAAGGACTATCCAATGATGCAAACCTCTAAACAAGAACACTATGAAGGATAACAACTAAGTCTCGAGGGGAAATGTTTTCTAGAGACCAAACAGAAGATGAGAGACAAGCTTATAGTTTAAGGGAAAAAGGTATTACAAGCAGAGGGAGTAATACGACTTACAACTACGGAGACAAAGTTTAAAAGTCTTCAATGCTTTCAAACTTTGCCTTTGCAAATTTACTAAGAAAGAAAGGAAGTGGAAAGGACGTTTATTTACTATAAAGCAAGTAGCCAGCATTTGATCTTAAAAAAAAATAATTAGAAACAGTATTATATGGAATTTCCTTGCCTCTAATTGTCATATGAAACAAATAACTATTACATTATTGACTGAGAACTGCAAATCCCCTGTAGAAGGAGATGATGCTATGCAAGACAGTAAATGAAGAAGAAAACATTACTGGGATGGGACAACTTCCTGAAAGCAGACTCATCTCTGCCATGCCTACAAAATGTTTAGCAATGACTAGACAGACAGTAGCACTGCAGCCACCACTTATTACACTGATCAATCATTAGATTGCTGTTGCCCTGTATTCCTGTCATTATGTTTGCCTGTCCAAAGAGAACATTTTGACAAAACACAGGATGGCAAGACTGATTTTAAATTGTACCAACGTACCTAATGAATCAAAAGGATCATTTTCTTGGGTTGACTACTCTATTCTTAAATAAAACAAAGTTATTACTTAAATAAAACAAAGTTATTACTCTCAGAAGTTCCTGAAACTAAAACAGCACTCATGAAAGATACCAGTCTGTAAAGTAAATAGTATTTGAAACTTCATCCTACTGAGACAGCCATCTTTATGTGGAAAAAAAAGAGGTACAAGGTAACTGTGGAGAGTGAAACAGCTGAGAAAAAAATAGCGCACACAGAACCTGCTCTATAAACTAGGCAATTTTCTGCAGCAACTCATTTATCTGCTTATCTTCCAAGAGATCAGCAGCCTGATGAGACTTTACAAAACAGAATGTGATGTCTTAAAAAGTGAACAACTTCTTGTATACATGCATCAAGCTTTTGGGGTATTACCAATGCAATTACTCAGTGGACCAAAAGCTGCCGTTTAAGAAGTAACCCAAAAAGCTTTACTAAAACAAAGAGTGACTAAATGACTGCCTGCTTTTAGCAGTTATACTCATTGCTTTATGAATAATTCAGTGTTAAATGAAAGACTGCACAAACTAGAGTTCAGTTTGGACACCAACAACACACCTATAATTATCCAACATATTTACAACTTCCTGCTCTTGCTGAAGGAGTTTGCACAGCCTTCTCATTTTAAGAATATTTTTCATACACTTTTGAAGCCCCAAGTGTTTTACGAACTTGGGGTAGACAGCAGCACCAGCATAAGTTTAACCTCAGTACACTGATGCATTATCAGAAAGATGCCAACCTGTCTCACTAAGTTGACTTTACCCATTCCACACTGCCACAACCTCTTGGCAGTCATCAGGGTAAGAGAAGGCCTGCTGAAAAATCATTCATACTTCCTTTTCTTAGTCTGATGAGGTTTCTTAGTTTATATTACACTTCTAGAAAACTATCAGATCCAGAAGAAAGGAAGGAAAACTGCTTCTGGCTCTCCTGTAATACTCAAACCCCAGTAACTAGAACAGTTGACAAGACAAATTATTTTCTCCTGCGATAAGGAAAGGCTGAAACATCAGAAGTGTCATGACCTATTATGGCAACAACTCACTAGGCTTGCACTACCTTCTCTTTACTGTATCCAGAGCAGTGAACCTACAGAAGCAACTACCCAAACTTGTCACGTCTTGCCTCTGCATTCCAGAGATGGTAGCATGATTAAATCTTTGCTCAAGAGAAGCACTCAATCCCAACCTACTGAACACACCCTAAACAATTTTTCCAGTATCACACCCCTCTTTATGGTTTATTGCTTTACTGAGTAAGGGACTTATCTCTTGCAACAACAAATGCTAAGCTCTTCGGCAATCATCACTAGAAAGGCTGAAAAACTACTTAAAAGAACAATGAACTTCTGGCATGGGGAAGAAAAGGACATACTGTCTAGCTGGAGTCAGGGCAGTCCAAGCAGCACAGAGCATCTGTGTGCATACACTACACTACATTCAGCATACTATAGCACTGTGATGATATTCTTGGTGTTTTTAAAAAGACAATTAAATAGCAATTAAAACAAGTTTGTTTGGATAATAACGAGCACCCCATGGGACTGCCGTTTATGCTCCCACTTAGCACCTCCCTCTTTTCTTGTGAAAGCCTCAAAAGCACACACATTCACCACCTAAACCAGCTCAGTCTTAAACAGACAGCTACAAACGTTTCCAGAACTTCTCCAGCATTTTGGACAAGTACAGCCCACAGCTTCAGAAAGTGTTGGGGTATATCTAGTCAAGTAAATACTACGACTGAATGCTTGCTATATCCTTCAGCAGCAAAAAGGTTTTGCATGTTTAACAGCAATATAAAATATTGCCTTACAGGGGTTAGTATAATCACATACAGCACTTGCCCAAACTAGCTCTGAAAGGAGGATGATTCCATGAGGTTACTTTGTAAGAGTCAAAACATTACTCCCCATTATTTCAGATGCAGAAATTCTGTCTGAGAATGGATTTATGCTTACAGCAAATGCTAGTTTTACTGCTCTCTCCTGTCTTGACATACATGCTGAACTTCACACAAGTAGAAGCATAGAAAGGTAGCATGAATTTTAAACTGTTGAACCCTTGTTGATTTGTGTTAGAGATCAAATGTCAACATTTCCTAGCAAAGAACAAGACTGGATAGTAATATGAATTTTGCACTGCAATTAATTTTACCAACACTAGGAGGGGAAAAAAAAAACCCTAACTTTTAACCTCATATATTAATTTACCTTTAAACAGGGCAGATTGCTCCAAGCGAGAGGAACTGTGGAATGAACACATCAGAGACTCATACTTAGGATCTAACATCTTAAGCATTGCTTCCTGTTATTTTCAGTCATGCGTTCAAAAGTCTCCCTTTAGCAAATCTCCAGTGCTAATGCTAGTTTTGTTTTACCTCTTTTTTCTTCATTTGATGCTGTAAAGAGAAATGGATAGATATGTAAAATAGATTCACAGGAATCTGACTCAAGTGATTACTGGTAGCTAGTAGTCTGGAGACTAGGCTTTTGTGAGAAGAAGGAAAAGCAAACAAATCTGTAAAACCTGGTACACAATTGTGAGAAAGCAAGCAGAGTTAATGGTATTTCCTTCTCATTTGACAAAAACAGGCTTAAATCCATTTGTTGAATAGTAAAGTAGTCTAAATCAAATATGCTCATGAGAAATCACACCTTTTAGGTTAACTATGCAACTACTGAAATTGTTTTAAAGGTACCTGTTATAGCAAAGCAGCATTGAATCACAAACCAAATCACCTACAAACGTGAGCTGGTAGTCCTCTGGCCAATTTGAAAAAAAAAAAAAAAAGAAAGTAAAAAAAGAAAAAAAAAGAGCAATCTTGTCCTTGGGTAAACAGACAGTGGTGATCTATGCTGTGACACACACTGTGTGCCCTGCTCAGTAAGGATGCACAACTGGAAGACCTTGGAATTTCCTAAGCACAGTACTTGATTATTCTGTATTTGAAGCAGTGCTTCTATAAAGAATTGCTATGGGCTCCACTTAGCCCAGAGCACTGAATACTATAACAATCTGCATTATAATGTGGAAGCAGAAAGGATACTGTTTATAAGGGAGAACTGTAAATAAAGCCTACTCTTCATGCTGGTTTGACTTCTTCCTGGAACAAACTACTCAAAGATAAGGACAGAGAAAACAGGCTGGAAATATACACTTCAGAAAAAAAAGGTGACTAAAGGGAAGAAAACAAGATATGCCAAACAAACATTCTGAATAGCATGGAAGGGAAAAAAAACAAGCCCATCAGAGAACAATTATTTTCTACTACTTAATGTAAAGCTCCTTGTATTGTAAATCACCAGAATGTCAGTTTAAAGGAAACAAATACAATCTTTTATCATGCTGCATGTGAAACTTCTGAAAACTATGAAACAGGCCAGGACACCTTCTCAGCTCTCTCTGGCTCAAAGGCAGCTGCACCAGTGCAAAACAGGAGGTCCACAGAGCAGAGTACACAGGTTTGACGCCAGCCAAAGGAAAGCACAGCAGGCTGAAGAGAACATGACTAGGGAAGGACACTGCTGTAGGGCACCCTCCTAGGCCTCTATCTCATGGATCTGAGATTTCCTGATCCGTGGACAGTGTCCCTGCATTTCAAAACGCCCTATGAGCATGCGCCCCTACTTTTCAAACCAGCAGACATGGGTAGTATTTACAACATTCCAGCAAGAAGTGCCACAATTTAACTATCTTATACAAAATAACTCTTCTTGTTTTCAACCTGACCTCAGTTGTTACATTCCACATTCTCTGGGTCTAACATTACTTGTTGCACCTACCCCTGCCACTTGGGCTTTTCAGGCAGAATTCTAGCACATCTTTCCTCCTGTTACCCACAGTAGATCAGTCAGAAACTTCCTAGTCTATTTAGCCATTACTGCTACAAGGGCCATTTCACACCTTTATGATCTTTATTTTCCTCCTTGCAACCTCTTTATTTCTCCGCCACCTTTTTAAGATGGAAGAAGAAAGCAAGGCTGGTAACCAGGCTGCACTCAGTGTTCAAGATGCAGAAGCAGAGTGAATTTATACAAAGCATGTATTATTCCCCATTCACTTCTGAAGGCAAAGCAATGAATGGAATAAGATTCCATCAGGAGTGGTGAAAAAACAGGGAGGCAGCCTCCAGAGGCTCAGACACCCTCAGGCTGAGCACAGCAGGGAAGGGAACTTGCCCTGCCTCCCGTGCCCCAACGTTTAACATAAGCATCTGCTACTGACAGACCTCAAGACACAAGACACCAGGTTAAACAATTTTTGCTCAATCAAGGGTGGTTAATCTTATGCAAATAATGCAACTTTTCCATAAGAAGCTTTTGAACATTCATACTGAAAAACCTGTTGCCAGCCTCATTTTTTTTTTTAATTAAAAAAAATAAATTCAAGACTCACAACACATATTTGCACTCTATAAACTTGGGTAGAGAAACAAACACGAACAAAGCCCACATGCCTATCATGAAGGTGTTTAGTACTTTGTGTTCAAAGTCATGCAACCAAGTCATGCTTCTCTTCCACTTCAAAAAAGTAATCCCAGCTGCCAAGAAGCATCCAGACAGTGTGGGACAGGGAGCAGGATGAGCCCTGGACTCCACACCCAGTCCTACACCCACAGGTGATGGCTTCACCTCCCAGCCCATCTGAGCCACCGCAGCCCTGCATGGCAGATTAGCAGCGGCCGCAGCCGGAACGTGCAGGGCTGAACCAATTAGTGCAGGTCTGCCCGGTGCTGATAAATCCTAACCCCATGTCAGGGTCACTTTTACAAGTCTAGATTAACCGTGGGGAAAACGACAACAACAATTTAAACCATTCAAGGTTTGGAGTTTTTGTTAAGTGCTTTCTGTGAACTGACACACACGCACACGTGCACGTCCTGTACAGAGCAACATTTACTGCTTCCTCCGGGCAACAGAAGGACCACTGCTGGCAACATCATCTATTGAAATTCAATTTTCATTATGTTTATTCATGTACATTTCAAGTATGATGGTAAACTACTATTTTAAGAGATTCCTACTACCCAAAAAAATCTACACTTCGGGTTTATTTTACCATTTGTTTTCACTGCAATTAACAAGTAATTATGCTCTTATCTAAAATTATCAACTGCAGAATTAACAAAATATTTTTCCCCCAATAAGCTGGACAAGAAGGTGCGTTTTTGTTTTCCAAGACACAGATCTCAGAGCTTTCTATTCAATTTTCCAACCTCATCTCTTAGCACTGTTACATGTTCTACGAAAGCTGCACTGAGCCAAAGAAGACAAGCAAAGAATGACTGTACATGGGAAAAGTGCCTAACTGGGAAACAGTGGACTTGGTGAAGTCCCAGCTTTGAACAGACAGGTAAAAGGCTCAGGCCTGGTGGCCCAGGGACCAGAGTGATTTAATTTACTCCATCCTACTCCCATTTGACATGGAAATCCCCTCTCCTATACCAGAAGTGTCCCCATTTTGACCAGAGCCCCCATGAATATTCTGGGTCTGGACACTCCCAACAAATCCCAGCCACTGTACTTCTGGCCAGCCTTAACTTACTGAATCACCTGTCAGGTGGCTACACTGCCTCCTTTTACTTGCTGGCACAAACACCAGCCATCATAAATAACTTTAAAAGCCTTACCAGAGGACTGAACAAAAAAAAAATCTTACTCAGTCTTTACCACACAACCATTAGGTCCCAAACCAGTTTATGCTTTCTTTAGGCATTCACTTTTAAATAGAGTTTAGGCTTTATTTCCCCTTTCTATTCTGACAACAACCCTTCTATGGGAAAATAATTATTTAAGCTCTGAGAAAGAGCTGCTTATTATTCTAAAATATTCTGAAGATCAGCTTCTCTTTACTGCTTTGAAGATGTAAATTATTGTACTAAAAACATCAAAATGTTAGCAGACACCAAAATTAGCACTAAACTGTGTTATTTATTTAATACCATCTACGTGAAGAACAACATTCTTCAAACAAATAACAGATGAAAAACTGCTTTATATAGAAAACATACAGAATCTTGGGTGTTAGCTTCCATTATTTACGAAGGAATTCTTAAAAGAATGCAGATGGGAATTTTATAATCCTCAGTTAAATACTCCACTGACAAGTTCATCACTCTTTTTTTTGTCAGCAATTTCAAGTCAGGTTTTGGTTTTGGGTTTTTTTTTTGGGGGGGGGGGTTAAATGAAAACAAAAGAAAATGTTAAGAACTGACAAAAAAGCTTTTCCTGTTTAACTATTCAGTGTTAAATAGCTAACCAGTTGTTCTGGTGCCAAAAAGGCTGCCACCGACCACGCAGCCTAAGTCTACATCTTAGTTAAAGCAAAAAGTTTTACTTTGTATTCTAGAGAAAACAGTATACATTAAAAAAGCTACAACCACACACACATTTTGAGGCTAGCTTGCTTTTTCAACTCCTAACACAAATGCAAGAAAGTACAATTTCTTGCACCCCGTATTAGGTGAGAACAGCTAAAATCACATCTCAAAAATCAAACTAATGGGGATACTTTTTTTTTTTAATTATTGTTTTTTTAATTATTGGAGCACCTGTAAAGCAGTACTCATTTTGAAAACTATTCTTCATCACACAGAGCTTTTTGCATCATGCACATCATACAGGAGTATTTGCAGCTGCAAACTTCCAAACTACCTGGTTTATGCAAAGCATGCAAACAACTATTTTAGAAACAGAAATTTGAGAGGCACATTCAAGAAATGAGATTTTGCACCTACACAATTTAGATTTCATCTCACAGCATAATCAAGTGGATGAAGGGTGGAGGGATGATGCTTCAGACAGTTTATTTCATCTGCTGGGTTTCACAGAATGGCTTAGGTTGGAAGGAACCTCAGAGATATCTACCTCAACCCTCCCACCACAGGCAGGGACACCTCTCAACCAGACTCAGCTGCTCAAGGCATCCAACCTTGAACTTCCCCAGGCAGGGGGTATCCACAACCTCCCCGGGCAGCCTATTCCAGACTCTCACCACCCTTGTACTGAGGAACTCCTTTCTAAGATCCAGTCTAAATCTATTCTCCCTCAGCTTAAAACCATTCCCCCTTGTCCTGTTCCTCAATACCCTTAGGAAAAGTCCCTCTCCAGCCTTCAGGTAGCAGAAGGCAGCTCCCAGAGTCTTCTCTTTGCTAGGCTCCTGTATTTGGGTTCTCATTAATGCCCTGACTTGCCACCACCCCAAATAACCACCCAAATTAGATTTTTCCTGGAGAGAGAGACAAAAGTTCAAAATTCTTCTGCTTTTTCCTCTGGAAAGCCAGTCAGCTCACATGTGGCAGCAGTTATAACTAGCACATTTTGGAGCAAAAACACATTCTGCACAGGAAGTTATACTTCACTGCTCAGGTTTGCAGTGTATTTACTTTCTTATTTATTACATGTTACCTTTTTTTTTTTGTTTCATGAGCCAATTCTTCAGACACTATTTCGCTAGCTTTCTGGTCAGCTTCTCTTAGTGCATCAAGGCAACAAAACAGACTTGAAATTTTGTTTTAAAACAGCTGACTACTGCACGTCGCCCAGTGAATTACAGCTTTCTTATATCCTCTGCAAAACACCCTAATTCCACAAGTACACTCCCAATCTCAATACTCTATTCTTTCTGGCAGATCTTCCCAACTGCTTCTATTTTTGCTCCCTTGCTAGCACCACTCATCTGAAGCAAATTTTGAGGACTTCCAAAATTAATTACTGCCTTCCTGCTTTGCCTCTGGCTAGAAGCTGGTATAAACATCACCACTGAATTAAGCTGCATCTCAAATTCCTTATTCTGTTGATGATGAATGATTCTTCCTTTGTTTCAGGAAAACCATAAGTCCCTTAAGTTTTCTCTCCACCCTTATTTTTCTCACTAATAATGTAGCACTTGTGGCCTGTGTCATCATCAGCCACTCCAAACTCACACACAGCTGGGACAGAAACCCTTACTATTCACACTTTCTTTGCTCTAGCTAGTCCATTTACATTTCCTGCTCTAACTTTTATCCTACAAATCCTCTCAGTGTTTTGAATATACCCCTGGAGAATGCAAAAGCAGATTTTTTTTTTTTTGGTCAGTCCTCCCCACTACTGGATCCTCATCTCATTTCCTCTTCCTTGACTACTTTTCCATGATTTTAAAGCTGCTAACAATTCTCCTTGGAGGAAACAAGTACAGGACAGTGCATGGCAGTGGATCACAGGGGAGGAGAGAAATAAATCCAAATGTAGAAGTACACCACAAGCTTTGTACTACGCAATTCCTGGCAATCCCTCAGCTCCAGTTCACTTTAAGAACAAAAAAAGAGGAGAGAGAATCAGTTAAGAAACCATCCCTCCCAGAAGCAGGGAGGACACAATTTAAGAGATATTGCTCAAGAAATACAAGTACACAAAAAAAGTATCTGCAACACGTGTGCATTATTTGAAGGTTTCCAATCTAAAAGCTTCTCTTTTTTTTTTTTTTTTTCTGATACCTCAAACTGACAGAACTGAAGCAGAGAGCTTCAATTTAAATGTCATTACAGTCAGGTCTGACCCAAACTTGAAACGAGCTCCAGATGTTACCAGCCAGAGTCAGAATACGGCTACGATTTAAGAATCACTACAGAGATGGTAATCATTTAACTCCAACTGTTATCCATGCAGAAATACTGTTCCCTTTCTGAAAGGGGAAACTTTCTTTCAGAAACACAGGAGGAGACACGTGATGCCCTTACAATGAAGAAAGAACAAGAAGAAATAAAAAGGACAACAAAACCAAAGACAACATAGACTGGGCCTAAAAAAAAAAAAAAAAAATGTTATTTTTCTGCAGATTATCAGGAATGAGAAGCTGCACTCTGGGACACAGCACTCAGACCAGCAAAAGAACCAAACCAGCCTTCTGATACTTGTAGACATCTGTGAAATAACAGAATATTATAAGTGGTGATGTGCTCTGTTTATCAGGGTGGTAACACAACCCTGGCATACTTTTAACAGCTAAGCACCACAAAAGGAAATTTATCTGTGCAGATGTAACAGGAGAGACTTTACCTGTTTAAGCTTGTTCACAGACTCATCAGACACAATACATTGTGTGATTTTTACCTAGCAGATATTTACTCCCCCCATTAGAGCCTTTGACTATAAACGTGTTAAAATTAAGAAATAAACATAGATGTTTTTATTTGCTGTAATTCATATGACCAAATTCAGATATTTTCATGTCTCTGTGGATGTTTTACTATTGATGCCTCTTCAGCACGCTTCTTAAGATTAAAGCAACCCCACAAGACCAAAGAAGTACGAGACAGACAAGGGATAGGTTGAGTAGATGTCTGTCTCACTTAGGCTTGGACAGTTTGGGCAAACAAGAGACATCACTAAACATCCAGACGATTATCTGTGGGATGCTAGAGATGTCTGGAATTTTAATAGAGAATTTCTCTCAAGCTGTAGGATCTCCCCTTCAAGGCAAAGGTCTAGGACTTAACCCATGCACAACCATACAGCAGGAGAGTGGTAGTCCTTTGCTGGGACCAGACTGCATGCTCAGGAGAAATACCACATGCATCACTGTAGGGTGCACAATCCAAGACAAAAAGTGTTCCTCACTGCACAAACCACTGCAAAATGCCACTCTCTTCTTTGAGAAGTAAAAGATTTGCTTCAAACTATTGACACAGAATAAATGACTCCAGAATAAAGAGAAACACCTTTCAGTGTATCTTACAGGCATCTGCTTGTGGCTTTTATATCACTCCTGCCACCATACCCCCCTAACAGATGCAGCCAAATTTGGTTTTAAAGTTTTTTTGAGGGAGAAGTATTTTCATTATTTTCTGCAAATGTTCTTTATTAGCAACCAACTGCACAAATTTCATAAGCAAACAGAAAGGCTATAAACTTAAGAACTTCAATACCAACACTTCTTATTCTCCACCACTTAATACAATCCAGCATTCTTGCAGTCCGAGCACACTTCAAACCTCTGCAACCTTCTATCTGAGGCACAGTGACTTCGAACTCACTGTGAGGAGCTGTACAGCGAACATAAATTTGAACTTTGTGCTCCAAATCCATACACCTCCCATCCGTTTGCACACACAAACTGGAACTCAAGACACTGCCCAAAGCACTCTGGCAAAATTATGGCATCCCTCTGCAGCTGAGGTTAAGAACCTGCATTAAATGACAAACTCCTGTTACGTGACAGCACTGTCTGTGCTGCATTAACTGCACATTACAACCTCATGGCTGTCTACGACTACCTGAAGGGAGGTTGTAGCCAGGAGGGGTTTGGTCTCTTCTCCCAGGCAGCCAGCACCAGAACAAGAGGACACAGTCTCAAGCTGTGCCAGGGGAGGTTTAGGCTGGAGGTGAGGAGAAAGTTCTTCCCAGAGAGAGTGGTTGGCCATTGGAATGTGCTCCCCAGGGAGGTGGTGGTGTCACCATCCCTGGAGGTGTTCAAGAGGGGATTGGACGTGGCACTTGGTGCCATGGTTTAGATAGTCATGAGGTTTAGGGTGACAGGTTGGACTTTGATGATCCTTGGAGTCTTTTCCAACCTTATTGATTCTGTGAGAGTTTTCCCGTTTAGTTTTGTAATGTACAAAAAAAAAATTTTTTTTTGAGAGGAATACTTGACTCTAACCCTTATATTTGATTATGATTGCTTGAAAAACACATCTGAAAGAACTGTTAGAGCTTTGTGGAAAGGAGAAGCTATTTCTTACCACTACCAATGGACTAGCTACAGCAATTTGTACTTTCTCCTAAACCTTACAAGGCAAGTGGTTAAAAAATCTGGGTATCTGGGTAGGCCATAAACCAAATTATACAGGTGTCATCTTAAAATAGCTTTTGCTGCTGATAAATATCACAGGGACAGTCCAAATTTCTCTGCAGATCCAGGAGGTAACTGCATACATTCAACCACAACACGATTTACACTTACTGATCAGAGTGAGTGGATTAACACAAGAGAGAAATATGGTAGGCTGAGGAAAGCTCCCAGAAAAATCACACCCACCTCAATATAATCAAGTACACAGCTATCTTCTGAATGTAAGCTGGACTTCTGCAATGAACATACTACCACTAGAAATTCTGTGCACTCCATGCCTGGCAGGCAGTTAATCATCTTCTCAAAGACATCCAGAAAAAAAGAACAGATACCCCTCCAGCCTCTCTTCTGCTTGGGTCCAAAGAGCATCTAAGAAAAGTCTGCAACCAAGGACAACGCACTCTGTTCTCAGATGCCCACTTCTCCAGGTGCAGTGACCCAGTTTCAAAGATTCTTCTCCTAAGGCACCCCTTCCTCCACTTTGGTGCATGTCACATAGCAAATACAGAGGCATAAAGCAAGTTTCTGCCATCCCCACCACAAATCACCCAAGTGGGAGATTGCTTCCAATAACAGGATGGTGACCTGATTAACTGGCCTGACACACCACGAGGCTATGGGGGTGCATTGCATCCCCACAGGAGAAGCAAGTTACCAAATTAATAATCCCTCTCCAAATTTCTGGGCATGGTATAGAAATTCAAAGAGCAGCACTACCACCAAGAATGGGTTTCCAACACCGAGAGTTTAACTAGCTTTTCACATTATGTAACTGCCCATATTTAAAGTAGAAACGACCCATAAATTACTCCACAATTACACTTACTTAAAAAAGAAAATTATTCTTACTTCAGAAACACAAATGTCTGTTTACAAAGATGTAGGCTGCCAAAATGTCAAATATTTTTACTGTACACCTATCCTTTGATTTCACAAGGCATACATCTGAGGTGGCTATGTGCATTTCAAGGTATATTAAAAATGAGAGCAAAAATTAACATCAGCCCAGTTAACCTCTGCTCCAGCTACACCAACTGGGCTCTGTCTAGCATTAAGCCAGTTTTACATTCTTAAGTCTAACCTGTGACCATGATGCTAACAGTAATAGGTATACTTTAAGTTGGACTTAAAATTACCAAAATTTCACACATCTTCAGTCCTCTAAATTAGGATTCCTAATCCTTCCAGATAGGGAAGCAGGTTAACTCTGAAATTTCTTTTAGCAGACCCACTAAATTCTTGTATGGTTCAACCACATTCCAGAAACCAGCAGCTCCTGTTTAAATTAGGACCATTACACTGGCCAGAGAGCTTGCCTGATAAAACCACTATGGCAAGAACCAACTCCAGGTCTGAATGTGACCAGAAAATTTTTATCAATATACTGAAACTATCAGAAGAAAAGCTAGTTTGGACAGGAGGTTAACCTCACCCCAAATATATTTAGATTATTTCAGGTAACCAAAATTTTAATTGGTACTTAGATCAGAAAATAGTAACCCACTTAGTATAGATAAGAAAGCTGAAGATCCTTCAGGTGCATCTTCAAGCTGGAAAATGCAAGTGAAGACATTCAGAAGCAGACCTCCAATGGGAACAATTTAATCCCAGGTTATCTGCATCCAGTTTTCATAATGACCAAACCATGTGTCTTCACTAAGAGCTTTGTAACTTGGAGCTGATTGATACTCAGCCTTGGAACTTTACTACAGCCCTGTCCCCTAATTCATTTTTTAGGGGAGAAAGGCCCAGGTGTCTAAGGGACTTGGGAAAGTTTAATAAAGTTACAGAAGCTGTTGATGGCATAAGTTTTCCATTCCTTCTGTCTCCTCAGTCAAGCTGACCCACTTGTCTGTGGGGACAAACAGTAAAGCAGATCAGTGAACTGAGATAGGTTAAAAATACACCCAAAATAAGGAAGTTAAGTCAAATTCAGATCTCTTCATTCATCTCATTTGCCATGTGCTCCCACACAGTTTGTCGGTGCAAGCAAGGAGGCAAAACAGAGGTGCAGAGATCAGAAAAAATGCTCTGGAAATCACCTTTCTCTATAGAAGTGTTGGAGTACACTAGAAACAAAGTCTCCTCCTGATTCCCAGCAGCCTGTAAATCATCTGACAGAATGAAGTCTGGTGCCC
Organism: Indicator indicator; assembly: GCF_027791375.1. NCBI lineage: Eukaryota > Metazoa > Chordata > Aves > Piciformes > Indicatoridae > Indicator > Indicator indicator. The sequence goes on from NC_072031.1 coordinate 3,025,487, forward strand.
AGACAAAAATTCAGGAGACTCTCTGCAGCTTGTGCTAAATTTTGGGTTAGACTCCTCTTTCTTGCAGGCACTATTCTCAGCTGGACAACTGCACAGTACAGTCATCTGACACTGTACCAGTTAAGAGATACTCCTAATATGGGAGATGTTTGACAGCTCTGACTGCAGAGAGGTCTAGCACACACACCTGCTAACTGCAAGTGGGCTCCCACTATATCAATTTGAGCAAAAGCTAGATAACAATATAGTATTATGGAAGAAAATGGGCCTTGAGGATGGCTGTATGGAATTCAGTGCTATTAGTATAACTTTACTAGCAAAAGCATGTGTTTACACATTTGGACACACAAAGCATTAGGAAGGCTCCCAGGGCTCACGTTCGTACCTTGACTATGATGTACTGCAAGCAATCAATTTTTTTCTTCTTGGATTTGACTTCAGTTTTGTTTTTCAAAGGTGTTAAGAATCTAAATTTTGATTCATCTTTGTTATTACTTCGCAATATGAACTTGTACAAATGCTTCTGGGACATGCATAACTTGTAAGACAACCAACAGATGAACAACACTGAAGAGAACCACTTGAGACACAGTCTCTAACTGCATTAATGTTAGCGCCTCTCAGTTCATTATATTGAAGGCTGCTGAAAGGTCTTAAAGAATTAGAATGTTTTCTTAATCCAGAAAGAGAGGTCACTGGCCAATAAAGCTGAAGTGTTTTTATCCCAAGTTTAAGAGTCTGAAGACAGATGCTGCAGTTCCACATGAATTTCTTCAGTGTCAATGTCAACCTGCCCAGTCCCCAAGGTTCAATCACACCTCTAACTCCTGCTCTGCTTTAGAGCTAGCTCACTCTTTTTTCAGCTGCAGGGACTGGAGAGCCCACCAAGTTTCACTACATATGTCCAGCAAAGCAGAGGAGACAGAACAAAGTCAAAGCTGAAGCGGGGTGTTTACAAATAGGCAGCTGACACAGGTGAAACAAGATCCACTTCTGTGCAATTTTTTAATTATTTCTCCTCTTAATCTGTGCTGTTATCAAGAGCAGGTTTCCCCAGCAGAGGTCCATTGGTAACCAAAGGATCTGCACACCCTCTGTCCTTTAGAGAGAACCCCCAAAAACCCTTTCCAGTAAGGGTCCTATCCCTCCCACGCCAAACCTCTAACCCTCTCCTACTTTGGAGAACACACTTTAGGGGACAGGTTGAAAGCCAAATCAACAACCAGGCTGAAAAAAAAAAAAAAAAGGACAAATTTCTTAAAATCAACATTGAACTGAAGCAATATATTTGAAGAAACAAAACATTATTATCAAATCCTGTGGTTAAACTTTTAGAATAAAATACTTTAAACAGATTACTAGTAGGCTTCCATTTCTGGCAGACTTTTTGGTTGATTTTAGTACTGCTTATTTTTAGTTTCTCCACTGTAAGGACACTTTGGGGGGGGGGGTGGAGGGACCACAAAACTTCAAAACTTACACTTATGGTTACTACTTTCATGGCATAATGGAAATATTGCAAAGCGTTATGTTAGTTTTTAGGGGAACCTGTTTTTGGCAAGGAGTTGAAGTTCAAGAAGTATCTGAAACAGTAAGACTGGAACAGGAGAGAAAAACCACACAGGAAGAACGAGGAAAGGGAAAAGAAAGCAGAAGAGAATTGTGAAACATCACTACTGTAATTGCTACTAGCAAGGAAGGTTTTGCATGTGGCTTGTGACCCACTGCTTAATTCATATAACACTCATGTTTACCTCTACATTCAAACTTACAATAGTATCAACTCTTCTCCAGAAATTAGGTTCACCCCTAAGTAGTATTAGGCACCTAACATTTAACCAGGTGAAGTCTTCAGAAAAGGTCACTTCCATGATGCTCCCAATGAAGAAGCCTTAGCTCCTAGCTTGATCTAATGAACAATAAGAGGGTTCACGCAGTCTCTGCCTAAGCAGATCCCCTTTTAAAAAACAGTACATCTCACAATGTCATAGGACTTGAAGCCAGAGAACCCATCCAGAGGCATCTCAGTGTTCAGTCAGCTCTACAATCTACAACAGAAGCAAACCAGCCATTTATCTAAATGCAACAGTTAAGGCACACCATGAAGGTAAATTTGTCTAAAAATTGTTACCTAATTGTGGTTACCAGAAACATTCTGGTGACAGGTGACAGAAGTGTTTCACAACTACTGAACAGCAACATCAAAGAATTGGCTGCATCAGGAGAGCTGCCTGGCTTTACCAGCAGGATGGGAGGAATGGAAGTTCTTCCCCCCTCCAAATAAAGTGATCTCACATTCCTGAAGAAGAAAACAAAGATGACTTAGAAACCACACTGCCTCAGTAACAGGGTTACCAACTCCACCCTGACTGTCTAAAACAAAATGCATTTCTAGATGCAGAGGAAGGAAAGCAGAAAACAAAAATAAACTGATCATCCCCCAAACACTTTTTAATCTCTTCATTGTTTTCTGGTAATCAGAGACTACTGTGACCAAAAAATGCAACAGGTTACTGTTCAAAACCTGTGAAGTGATAATTAAGTGCAATTCAGCACACTCCCCTAGTCACAGCAGGGCTGGGCCACCCTAGTAGCACCAGATCAGTGATGGTCCCTGCCAGAGCTGATAGACAGAATGCATTAAAATACAGATCCCAGGCACAGGGCAGCCAACCATTCTCATCTTATGATCTTATGATCGAGACCTGCAAATCAGAATCACAGAATGTCAGGGGTTGGAAAGGACCTCTGGAAATCATCTAATACAACCTTCCTGCCATAGCGGGATCACCTAGGACAGGACTCATAGGAACGCATCCAGGAAGGTTTTGAAAGCCTCCAGGGATGGAGGCTTCACAACCACTCTGGCAACCTATTCCAGGGCTCTGTCACCCTCCCTGTAAAGAAGTGTCTCCTCAGGTTGAGGTAGAACCTGCTGTATTCTAGCTTGTGCCCAGTGTCCCTTGTCCTCTCACTACTAAAAAGAGACTGGCACCTTCATCCTGACACCCACCCCTCGGATATTTATAGACATGGATAAGATCCCCTCTCAACCTTCTCAGGACTAAATAGCCAGAGTTCTCTCAGTCTTTCTTCATAGGAGAGAATGTTCATAGCACAAGCCACAATCCTCCATTGCTGCGACCACAATGTTCAGCACAGTGGGGGGACTCCAGAACACGTGCAAGCTTAAAACGACTACCCAAAAGTTCTCAACCTCTACCAAGAGATAGGGACTAAACTGCACAGTGAGCAGCAAGAGGTGGTGGCACAATCACACTAGTGCCTGTGCAAGGCAGCTTCTTCCTGCTGAGAGCGTCCCCAAGCTGCTGCTGGGTCCTGAGGGACTGTGGGCATGGACACATGGGATGCTAATGAGTGTGGACAAGCCAATGCACAGACTAAACTTGAAATTGTAGTCCACCATTTATCCAGGACTTCATGGCTCAGAAGCAAGTTTTACACCAAAGGTTTCCTATTTGGTCACAGAATAATGTGTTCATCTTATGCTGTGAAGTCTGTATTTTTAAGAAAAAAAGAAACAATTCCCCCTCTCTTCAATAACATCGAGAAACATATCAACTCATTTATTAACTTTTTTACTACAGATGTAAAGCCTGTGCATTTTTAGTTCACAAATTACCCATTTTATGAAACAGATTTACACCATTAATCCCCGATCTATTTAAAAACAATGGATTTGGAATTTAAAACCTCCTCCAAATTTTAAAAGTATGAGGGTAAAAATGCCTGTTATCAAAAGTTCCATCAAAGTTCTGCTGAACACTATCAGTGATGTTAGAAAATGACTCACCAAAACATAGAAGGAAAATATCTGTTGTGGAAACACAGCCATTTTTTTTTTTTTTTTTAAACACAGCTCAACAGAAAGGCATCAGTTGTTATATGAGGAGACCATCACATTTAGAGCCCTAAACCACAATTTTTCTTCAATTTTTACAAGAATTCACATGCACAGCTGGAGATGCTGTATGTTTTAACAACATCCTTCCAGTTGCACCTTGTGAAATCACCAGATGATCAAGCTTAGAGCTATGGTGAATATCCTTAATACTCCTACACATCCTTTCCTATTTACGCTAGGAAAGAGGAAATTATGGAAAATTACCTTAAGAGTTTTCTCAGATTTGTGCATTTCAAGTAAGCTCCACTGGAGTACATTTAATCCTTTATCATATAAACATAAAGCTCCAAGTTCTGTTTTCCAGCCCTTTTATGATGTTTCATGTCAAAGAGGTGTGATTGTATTAAAAACCCTCATCACCTCTCCTAAGCTGAAGAACACTGCAGTACTGCTAAAACAAACAAAAAATCTACTCTGAGCTTTCTTCACACAGGACATTCCAGCTCACTACCAACATCATCTTTCTCTGGCTTGCAATCTGCTTGACTGCAAGTTCAAGAGCTGGTTCAGGATGTCTGAATGACTGCTATCTCCACACAGAGCATGTATGCAAGAACAAGCTGAGGTACTGGTGTCTTCTCTTCCCTGATTTAAATAGGAAGTTCCTGGCACATCATCTGTGAGTGGCATCACTCTGCACCTCACTTTATAGCTGCAGTCAGGGAGAACTCCAGGTTTGCAGATACTGAACGTCCTGTTCTCCCAAGATGTTTGATGCTACAAAGCTTGATGGTTTTGTTTAAATCTTCACTACTAAATGGGTCAGGAATGACTTATTTTGGTAATGCTCAAAACAGCTGCCAAACAGCAATTAGAAACAAACTGAGCTATGCTATACTGATTAGATCATGGAGTTTTAGCTTTATCAAAATTTACCATTTAATTTTAATCTTCGTATTGTTAAGAGATTTAGCTTAACAAATATGCACATGCTGTCACACTGAACAATCCAGCTGTGTTATTCTAGATGCGTATTAAGTCCAATACAAAAGTCTTCTAGTGATTTTTTTTTTTTTAATATTCTGGAAATAATGCCAAATATTCCTGGGCACTATGGTATAAGACCAACACTGTCTTCCCCAAACTGCAAATATTCTGCACAGTCTCAGTAGTTTCAAAATCCATCCACTAATTTACAGAAGCATATTAATTTCTGGCTGACAAAATCTCAGCCTTCTAGGGAAAGTACACGCCAGAATAAAACATTATTTCCAAGCTGACCATTCTTAATTTTGCTGGCAAGTCATTCAAACTCCATCCAGTGTTTCTAAACTTAGAGAGCTTGTTTTAGCACAATCAGTAAGCCAAAATGGAAGGGAAAAAAATTGTTTAGGAGAAATATTAAAATGTGTAAAGTCTAAGCCTGCAACCATACGCACAGATACGTTGTGCAACAGCCACTGATTTGGTGCTGTTTCTCTCTTTTTGCTAGCGTAGCAAAATTAAAACACTAAAACCATGGGAGCAAAATACACATTATCTTAAGTGACCAATAAAAAGAAGGTTCAGAAAACAACACTGCATATTTAATAACATGACAAATATGATAGCCAGTCTCCAGCCCCTGTTCTACTTGCCAAGGCAGTTCATAGTAACTGTTAATCCTCTTGCTGGCAAGGTCAAACCAGCACATAGCAGATTTTATTTATATTAATATACATCTGTATTTGAGGGGGGAAAAGCACATTTGATATGGATTACTAATGCTCTGTATTGCAATTCCCCCAATATTTCGCTCCTTCGCAGTCAACGTTCTACAGCCACATGGTACAAAGTTAAAGCAATGGATCTGAGACACCTCAAAGCACAAACTAAAGCAAACAATGTCCCATTTTAAATGTATTATCATTTAAGCAAAATTGGATGCTTCACGAGCTCTAAACCAGTTCATTTTCACCCTTACCCCAAATATCAAATGATGTCATGCAAGATTTACTGGCTAAACTGGTTTAACAGCTACAGGCTGGATGCAGTTTAGATTTTCTTGTGATAAATTATTCTGCAGCAATGAAACCAATTTGGTAGGTCTCAAACAAGTATCTCTATCTGCTTTTTTAAAATAGGGGCATGTACTACTTTTACACTCACAACTAACCACTTAGTAATAACAGAGAGCTGATTTTATTTCTGAATTGAGTCGATAGAATGGAACAACTGAAGTAAGGAACTCTAATATACCCAGCTTATCCTGAATAGCACGTTATCTACACTTCCCTCTGAATGTCACACGTTTTCCACTATTTCCACTTCTCCTTCACAGAAATTGTACTGTATCAGAGGACCTATTGAACACCCATTGCATCAAGAATGCACAAAGTAACTCTAGACTTAGTTAGCACTCTTCACAAGTCACTGATGCCACTTTCTCAGTTGGCATGAGGAAGCTATCTGAGAACAATGCAAGGCACATCTTTTCCTAAGGCCAAGCATAATGTTCCCAGAGGTACTAAATATCACTACCTGAAATAAGAGGCCATGTCTTCATGTTCTTCACTTTAGGTATAATCTCATAATTAATTTTGTTGTCTGCTCTATCACCGCATTTATCTCCTCTCACTTGAGCATCCTCTATTTCACGGAAAAATGTCAAGGCTGCAGAGGGGAAGGGTCAGAGAGAACATAAAAACAAGCAGAAATCCATAGCTGTACAATGAATTTAGTCCACGTATTCTCCTCTCTAATGGACTCACTTTATCACCACTTGGCTAGAAGCAATAGAGAAGACAATGAAGGAGCTCAGGCAAAGAGAGGATATAGGCCTTCAGGATAAAGACATGGAAGCAGGCAAAAAAAAAAAAAAAGAAACAAACACATGCATGCAAATGATATTAAATTACCAGGAATTGAGAATACTAATGAGTACACAAAATATGAGAGGGAAGTAAGACACACATATATGTATATATGTTTTATATATATAAAAAAAAAGGTTATGTTGTTGAGACCAGTATCACACACACAGTGGTCAGAAATTTAGTAAATTCTGTCAGCAGTGAGGAAAGCAGGAATGAAGAGAGCAGCAAGCAACACAAACTTTCAATTGCATGGAAACTGCAGTTCTGAACTTTTCACATACATACACACAAAGAGATGTCAAAATATTTTTCTTGTTCTTTGTAAGTTAACAACTTGCTTGATTTCATCTGGAAATCAAATATCAACTCTAAACTGTCCTAACTACAGGGGGGAAAAAAAAAAAAAAGACAGCCAGCATTACCTGAGAGGCCGCAGGGGTGACAAGACAAGTGTGCAATCTAAACTGTCAGTCATTGTGTGCTCAGAGACTGTGACACTGTCTTAGTAAGCTTCTGCTGACTACTTTGGAAAACAAACATAATGCGAAACACACCTATGTAACTACAGGAAGAGGCTGAACTTACAAAAAAGCAGATTCAAGCTATAACCAAGGGAAACATACAGTTATTTAGCTGCAAATGGGACTTTCATGAAAGAATTTTATGAAATGTGTAACTGTGGAATTGCACTAAGACAGGTTCTTTGAAGTTCAGACGCAGGAAAAGACCTTGCAGAAGAACATATACACAGTATCGGGGCTGGGATTCAATTACACTTTATAGAGCAACTCACTAGTAACTTAACAGTTGTAATTCTTTGCATGATAAAGCAATTTACTAACAGCACAGAAAAACTATTATGTATTTTTCCACTGTATTTATTTAGCATATGAATAAACTCTTCAGAATTTCTACAGGATAATTTACTCATCAGCACCCTGAACTCTTAATTTGTCTAAAGTTCACAGGCACACTCCCACTCCAATTGTGCCCAAAGGCGGCCAGAATCACATACTTTTATGCAGCACTGCGTGAGAGGTGCACACAAAAATCTACGACTAGAGATAGAATTTGGCCAGATAACTGCCAGCATCCTCTCCACCTCAAGCAACCCTTCTTGTTCCTTCTCACCCTAATGCCATCTTCATACACCACTAAATGGGGCTGCAGAATGAACTGGATAAAAAACCTAAACTACACCTAAAGCCCCACTTTTTGTTTCTAATTTTGATCCCTTCATAGTCACAGGGAGGGGCACTAGCCCAGCCCTGGCTTGGCACACCAACGGAAAATGAGTGGCAGCAGACGTTGTGTTTGTCCAAGCGCACCCTCAGCTAGGGAAGCAGCTGCCTTCAGCCCAGGGGCACAAACTCTTCTGACAGCTCTCACAAATTTAAAGTCTTCCTCTGTCCACATATCACTACTTCCAGCCCTCAGTAAGGATAAAGCTGATGACAAACAACATCCACAGGTTAACAGAAGACCACGCACACAAAGAAGCGATTTGTGACACCACAGCATTCTAGCTAAGCAGGTGAGCCTGCAGCACATCTGGCCCTGCTGAACAGGTACCTGCTCATTATCAAAGCTGGCACTGCCTCTTTCCTTCATGATGCAAAGATTAAGTAATTTTTCTTTCTAAAGGGAATGTCTTCCTCCCTCCATAAGTCTGATAGCCCTGTCTAGTACTACTTTAATTTACACAGTGTCCATAAGGTCATCAAGGAAGAGTAAATTAGTCAGAAGGGAAAGGAAAAGAAGAAAACCAGGGGCATGAGATCAGGCACTCAAAATACTGTGATTTAATCCTGAAGAGTTTAATTCCACACGTTATGATGTCTGAAATGGTTATTTCACTCACCAAAAATTGTTCGTCTAGTATAGCTGTACACATAGCTTCACATAATTCAAAATCAAGATGTGCCATTTTCCACTGTGCATTCTTCACATACCTCCTAAATCTAACATGATCACTCACTGAAGAATGGCATCCGACACTGTTCTCTGCATGTTAAAATTAAGCTAACTACATGTTACCAAGTACTTCCCTCGCTGCTTGAAAGCATGTCTCTCAAGAAAGCACAAACACCTATACATTAAGATGATGAACACTGTTTTACACACTAAATGAACATATACCCATGATGTCAACTTCTATTAAAAGTTAGCAATAACCTGATCTCTGCAATCTTGTAAACTTAAACATATTAAAGAAAAAAAAACTACTACAAGAACATCTACAAAGGCTAAACTTCTGGGTTTGTTTTTTTGTAAATAGACAGTTTTGTAATCTCTGTCAAACTAGCAAGTTGGTAGTATCACCCAGAACCAACTGTGTGTGGCCTAATAGATCTCAGATAGATTTCCAAAACAAAGCTGTACTCCCGGTATTGCTAGGATGATAGATGCAGACTCTTTCCTCACCACTCCAATGGAGGTGGCCACCAGTGTAAGACTTCCACAAGCAAAGTGACTTTTAGAGGTATTTTGAACTCCTGTATCCTCACCGACAGAGGGGATGCAATCCAGACAAGTTCAGGGCACATTTAAAGTGCACAAAAATGTTCAGTGTTTTACAGTATGCCCACCATGGTAGAGCATCAAGCCCATAAAAATCAAAATAAAACAATTAAATACAGTCAATATTCTAATGGATTTGAAAAGGGTATTAAGAAAAAGACTGCTAAAGGCTATCAAACAATCTGCTGGAAAATAAAATCCACACGATGTCAAAATTTATATACATACAACTATGAGGTATATTTTAAACCACCCCCTTTTAGGTATTTCTCACACAGTACAGAAACACCAGTATGGAGATTTTTCTGAAAGAAAAAAAAAAAAAACAACCCACCACAACACCACACAAAAACAAACCCCAAACAGCCCAAACTCATTCGCTCCAATAGTAAACAAATGTTAGCTGTTATTTCATGAAACAGAGACTTCTGTTTAAGAAAGTAAGGCTTTATGTAACGACCCTTCCAATCTTGAAATGTAATTTCACAATCACTGTGACAAACTTCCACTACAAACACCTTTGCTCCTCCCAATTTCAATGGCTATTATTTAGCAGAAAGTTACATTTGCTAAGTCGATTGTGACGTTTCCCAGCAAAATATCTTGTGTTGGTGAATATGCATGTTGATTAAAATGGTCGTAACCAAACCGGCATCTTCACAGCTAAGCATTCTAAACGCTATTTAGGTAGTTGGTGGTTTTGACCTCCAAGTCAAATACCATCGGTACAAGCAGCATACTGTGGCTGCCCTTCCTTAGGGGACAAAATACCGCCGAACATTTGCCCCAAATAATTTTTCATCATTGAATTCTGATGTGAGGTGTTGTTTAAGCGGGGGAGGGTGTGTAAAAATAACAACACTGCGAAAAAAAAAAATAAAGCTAAACGTACCGCTGGAGACCATACCGGACGGGAGCAGAGAGCAAGGCTGAAAATGTAGTGCCTCCTTTATGAAAGCAGCGCAACTGCATGACGGTGCAGGATCCGGGCCGAGGGCTGTGCAGGCGCTACACATGGCCAACGCTGCCCGCCGACCCCGCGCTAGGCCCGGCCGACAGCGGGTTCTGTAAATAACCCTCAGAGGAGGGTTAATTAAAAATGGCGAGCAACGTGGCTGCCTGCATACAATGAGCGGCCGGGTCGAGCCGCCGCGCCGCCCCGCACAGCCACGGGCAGGGCAAGGCTGAAGCCCAGCGCCCACCCCGGCAGTGGGAGTAAGGGACGCTACCGTCAGGTCGGGCCAGGCCCCGCTACCCATCGATGGTTCACCGTCCGGCCGCCCCGGGGACCGGCTAGCTCTGGGGACAGCCGAGTCCCCTTCCCTCACGCAAAGCAACACACCCCCATCCCGAAATCACAACTACTTTCGGATGAACCCACAGCCCCCGCCTCCCGTCCGGACGCCCCGGCTCGGGGCGCGGTTGCGCGCCCCCGGCCATACCCCCAACCAGTTCCTCGCCCGGCGGCAGGCTCCCCGTCCTCGCCAGGCCGAAGGTCCGGGGCTCACGGCCGCACGCCTGGCCCCGGGGGACCGGGTCTCCTTTTGTAGCAGCGCTTTTCCCCGCACCCTCCCCCTCCCGCAATGCAAATTCCTGCAGAGCCCCCCCAGGCCGCCTCCCCCGGCCGCGCACCGTTCCTTACTGCCGCAACTTTCCCCGGCGTTTCCCCGCTCCCACCGAAGCACGGCTAGGCAGAGCTCCCCGCGCCCCGGGAGGGGGGACCTCAGCTGCCAGGACTGGTCGCAGGCGGGCATGGGACGACAAGCTGCGGCCGTCCCTGCTCGCACGGCAGAAGAGGCCCAAGCGCATGTTTACCGAGGAGGAAGAACGGCAGCCCCCCGAGAGGAACGCAGCACCCAGAGAACCGCGGGAACCAGCAGCAAACGCGAAGGGTGAAACTCTCCTCAGAGTTAAGGGCGCGGGGGCCTGCAGAGCCCTGGCCTTACCTTCCATCTCCATGTCCTCGGGCTCGCTCAGCTGCTGTTCCCCGGGCTTCTGGTGTTGCTGCTGCTGATGGTGGTTCATGTCGGGCTGGGGCTGGGGCTCGGGCTCGGAAGCGGCGGCCTGGGCCTTTCCCGCTGGGGGCTGCAGGCCTGTGTCGGGAGGGGAAGGGGCGGAGGATCGGCGGGGCCTTGGCAGCGGCCGGGACTGGGCACCCGCCTCGGGGGGCTGCGGCTGGGCTCCGGCGGGCAGGGAGCGGGCAGCCGGCGGAGGCAGCGAGACGCGCACGTATTTGCTCGCTATTCGCCCAATCTCGGCGGCGGCACCCGGTCGGGGGAAAGGGGTGGGGAGGAGAGACCGGCCGGGGGTGGCGGCTTCCCCGGGGGCCGAAGGGGAGGGGACCGGGAGGAGGGGAAGGGGGGGACGGGAGACCAGGAGTCAGGGCCCGGCGGCGGTGCCCGGCGCTTCCCCCTCCCCCGGCGAGGTGTACCCGGAGCTGCAAAGTCGGGGAGGCGCCGCGGGGCCCCTCCTCTGCCCTCCCGCCCCCCCCAGCGCCCCAGCACAGCCGCTGGCCGACGCCCGGCTCGCTGCTCTCGGTCCGCGGCCGCCCCCGTTGCCTGTGCCCCGGCGCGCTGCTGCCGCTCCGCCGCCGCCAGCGCTCTCTGTCTCAAAATGGCGGCTGCGGTAAACGCCGTGAAATGTCACATCCGCATGAGGGGCAGCCCAGCGAGCCGGGGAGGGGGAGGCAGCGCCGCGGCCGCCCCGGGAACAGCAGCCGCCGCCGCCGCCACAGGAGGCTGGAGGGGCGGGGCCACAGGAGCCGGGCCCGGGCTCCGGCGCCGCCGCGGCCTCCCCGCAGGCCGCCGCCACCTGCGCCTGGCCTGGGCAAGGCGACCGCTGCCGAGGGTCCCGGCGTGGTCGCTGCTGCTCGCTGGCTGAGGCACCGGGTGCTTCCCGACCGTCGCGGCGGCGACCCCTTTCTCCCACCGGCTCGGCGCGGATGCTCCGGCTCCACCTGGCAGAGCCCGGGACCGCGCCCTACGCTCCTCTTGCGTCCCTGGGCCTGCCCGCGCCTCCACAGGGAGCACCACATCTCCCCGCCGCTGCAGCGGGGCCTGCCGAGGGGCTGCGGGTTGATCCCAGACACTTCAGGCCCCATGGAGATTCAGGGAACCCGCTGGGCCCCATCCTGGCCCCGGGGGCTTCCGCAGCCACTACGGGCACGTTCGATTCCCTGCGCTCAGGCCCGCGTGTGTGCGGGGCTCACGCCAGGCGTGGGGCTTGGCAGGCCCTTCGCAGCACTGTGCTACGGCCTTGGAGCAAGGGCACGGACGGGCTGGGGGCACCTCGCTCTGGCAGTGTCAGAGGTGGTCCCTGCTCGGAGTTTGCCCTGTCGCCTCAGGAGATGCAGTTCTGGCCCCTGTTCCGGCCTGCTGCACTTGTAAGGCATAGGCTGGCAGGTGAAGGATGTATATGTATGGGATGTAGAAAGAGGAAGGAGAAATCTGCAAACAAGACTGTTCCCCATCTGGATGCCACAGTTTTTCATGACTCTTGTGTGGAGGACATAGTTCCTCCCAGGGAGGAGACCTATCTGTTTTCCTGTGATAGAAAGAGAAGGCAGGGGTGTGGATGAATGTGTAACACCTGGCTGGTCCAGTCTAGGGATAGAGCATGAAGCAAACAGCTTCACTTAATGATGAAAGAGTAGTTGGAAAGTTGCAGAAAGATTACTGCATTAAACTGTCCAGTGTTCACAGCCCTGGGAATTGGGCAGCAAGATTGTCCCTGAAGGGAAGAGCTCAGGACATGCAAAACTGGGCCTCCTGAAGGGGCTGAAAATGTATCCAAGCAGACAATGTTGGTCTCACGGCAAGTGGATAAGTGAAGTAAAAGTTCATTTATTTTTCTAGTTTATAAAATGAGCAAATCGGAACCAATCTGCGGGACAAGTCCAGTCTATCTGGGCTACAGCTGGCCTGTTGCCAGCAGGACAGGAGTCTGCAGGGGTGGGGAGGAGAGGAAAAAAAATCCAAGTCCAAAGCTCTACCTTCAGTAAAACTCCAGGGTTAGTTAGAGGAAAAATATGGGAAGTAAAGGATCTTAGTGTAAAGATGGGGGGGAGGGTAAAATGGTTCATTTGATGGTTTGCCTTCCAAAAAGTGCATTCTGGTTTTCCCTGTTGTTCCTCAATTTTCAAAAGCTTTTTAGAGAAAAATTATTTATAAACCTGGAAATGGTTTGTTAATACTGACTTAGGCAAAAACACGACAGATCTACTAAACTAAACAGATCTACTAAATACTGACTTAGGCAAAAACATGACAGATCTACTAAACTTGGGTTTACAGTGTCTCAGCTAAAGGGAGGGATGAGGACAGAGGTTGAGACAGAGATTGATGCACATCTTTAGTTTCTTAATGTCCTAAACTTTGAAATCCTCACTGCCAGTCTTTTCCTATAATTACCTCCCAGAGCAATTGCTCTTTCCTAATGACTTCCATTCCATCCTCCTCAATCATACACAGATTTAAATTCATCACTCCATCCTCCCTCCACAAGGGATCCCCAATACAGGATGAACCAGTATGTCATAACAAGAAGGTGGCTACAGGTTATTAGCTGATTCTTCAAGCATGGACACTGGGTTTGTGGGCAAAGAACAACCAAGGAAAACAATTTCATGACTGCAAAGAGTGAGTCCCTAAAGTTAACCCCTAAGATGATGTTGTGATGGGCTTTTAAAACATTCTTTTAGATACAAAAATTTTCTGAGCTTTGGTTTATTTTAATGTAGCTAGTTTTCCAAACTTGTTGCATTCCTCCTGCTGTGTTAGAAGATCAGGAGTTGTATAAAATGCATCTGTACAAATCTTTTGCTGTGGAAAGGGCATGGAAGAAGAAGGCAGGAATTTTCTTGTTGCTAAAAATGCAGGAACTCTATCGTCAGCTTGTGAAGAGAGCCATCAAGCACTGGCTTGGATAGTCCTAATTTAAGTGAACTCTTGTCTTTTCAGAATCCAGCTACAGTATGGACTGAAGTACCTTAAAGAATGTGGAAATGTGTCATTTATTGTGAGAAAATAGCTGTGAGTTAAAATCTTTTGAGGATTGAGATACTTGTATTTAAGAAGGAGTAAATTTTAAGTATGTGTTTATTATAATGCATTTCTGAAATAATGAAATAGTACTGTTTTTACACCACCAGCCAGTGTCTGTAGCACTGTGATTTGTTTCTAGACAGGAAGTGGAAATCTTGTTAATTGCCAAGCCAAAGGTAAAGTCCAGATCTCAATGTATGCCTACAGTTTATCCGAGCTACATGAATAACACTTCGTCTGAATATTTCTGGCCTGTTGCCACTCCCTTCTGAAACTTTCTGCTGTTCACCTTTCTCCAGTACAGGCACAAAAGCTCTGTCCTTAGAAGGAAAGGACAGCCACCTTTAGTATAACCACCTGGCCAAACCACTGCTGCTGGCATTTCACCCAGCCTTACTCCAGCACTGATAACCAATCAGGTATTTATCCAGCTATTCTATAAACGCCTTCTGTTTTCTTAGTAAATCTGTTTCTGCACAACACTCCCCGTCCTCGACAACCACATCCCTCTGCAAGTGATTCCTGTCTCCTGTAGGTCTGACAGCAAATTCCTTGTGCAGCAGAGCTGGGCAAATCCCTAGCAAAGGATGATGAAAGATCACAAGCAGGAACATGATGAATACAGTCTATGTATCCATTCCTATCACTTTTATTCTTAGCCTTCCTTTTCCACTCCTGTCATTCCCTACACCCACTTATTGAATCTTGGCTAACTTTAGGCCTCTACCCTGTCAATGAATCCAGTCCCTCTTGGCCCTTGTGCCCACACAAAGCACTGGGGAATCTGGTGAAACTGAACCTGAGCAAAGGACTTCATACTCCGGGTCAGAGTCATAGATCAGTAGGCAAAGGAGATCCCTTACTGCATGCTCTCAGGGTCACAGGGCCACCAGACTGGCCACAGCCTTCCAGCATTCTCTCCATATTAGTCATTGTAATGAGATGAAGTTAAAGAGGTGCTGTCATCTTTAAAATGCCATTGAAGAAATGGGCTTCGTTTTGTGAGGCTGACCTGTTCCCAAGTCTCCATGAAATGTAAAAATAAATCCAGCTCAGGATGTTTATTTTTAAAACACTGACAAGCCAATGTTTGTCTGCCTGTGTGCCTTTAGGAACCAGACAAGCCCTGTGTCTCCACTCTGCTTCTGCCCTTCAGTGACAGATCCTGGTAGAGCTCAGGAGGTTCACCCTGCCCAGCTGCTGCCCTGCACTGGGATATCCCCCATCTTCAGCAGGGCCTGATGACCACTGTAGGAGGGAACCACAGAAAACTGGACTGAAGGAAAGGAGGAGGGTGTGGAGCCCAAACTCTGCCCTGTGGCAGAATCAGCTGGACCAGGACTGTTTCTGCCACTGCGTATTTCCTCCCTGCTCCTCAGTTGCTTCAGGAAATCACACTTCCCACTTGGCTTCATTTGCTGCCCTGCCTTCAGCCTCAGAGGTGTCCTGTCCTGGCCAGTCTCTACACTTACGGTGCTCCGTGATGCGTGTAGGTAGCTGTGCCTGTAATTAAGCAAATGTATAGCCAGTTAATGACAGAAGGGCAATGACACTGGCACACACCTTTAATAGAGTTGCACTAAACCAGCAGAACTGGGGGTGCTGCCTGTGAAGCTTACTCGACTGTGTTTCTGGATGAATATATACATTAATGTGGACATGCCTCTCTGCCAGCACTCTTCTTACCCAAGATGTCGAGTTTGCACTCGTGGGATCATACCCACAATTGTATCAGGCTGCTGTCCCCACCGTAGTAGCCTCTTCTGGTCACTTACAGTTTTTCTCCTTCATCCCATATCCATGATTGGAGATACTACAGCAATAAAAGCAGCTAAAATATTGTTACCAGAAGCTCCCTGTTCTCCTGTTCATGATCTTTCTGATGCTTTGCCCCACTGCTGGTGCTGCCTGGATTGCATTGCACCTAAAGAATGAACAGTGGATCCCAGAAGACCTTATTTATGGAGCCAAATAATCAAATCCATTGTCCTGGGCACTCTAGATTAATGAAGTCACAAATCAGAGACTTTGCAGTTGAACCAGGTGATCAGTGGCTCTTGTGACCACCTTCAGGCTTGAGCGTGGGGAAGAAAGTAATCGATCTTCATGCAGCTCATAAGACAGGAAAGCAACAGGCAAACCAGAAAATGTTGAAGACACTAAATAGAGGGAAACCCTAGACAATTTGTTTGGCTGCAATGTATATGGTTCAATGATCCCCAGAGGTCCCTTACATCCTCTACCATACTGTGATTCTGTGGTAACAACCTGTTGCACCAGTAGTGAAATGGATGGAATTTCACATCCTGTAAATATATTTTCCCCATTTTCTAACCCTCAGCATCCTGTAATAACCCCAGACTTGGATGGCTTTTCTTTACACAGTGACAAATAGCTCCAAACCCAATCTTTTAGTGAGCAGGGGCTAGACCAAATGGCCTCTGAAAGTCCCTCCCAACTGAAATAATTCTGTAGTTCTTTAATGAGCCAGCAATTTCCATGAAGTTTTCACATATTTATCTGTTCAGTCTTCTACTCATTTACTGTGTTTTTATTGAGAGTGATATCAAGGCAGACAGTGCAATAACCTAAGCTTTGTTTCCTCAGGAAACTAGGGTAAAAGATGTCATTACAAAATTTTGGGGGATGTTTTCCATTCAGAGATCTTTGGTTTGACGATTTCTCTTTAACATTATATTTTAAGGAGATATATAAATAATTTTTCATTAATAAAAAAGTTGGCAAATCCATTACAACTGAATGCATCCCATAGCTCAAAGCTTTACATTATTTAAAGGGTATTTTTGAGCAGTTTTCCAAACCCACATCTTTCACACGACTTTCACAGAGAGTCAAGACATCGAATTTCATAGCTATATATAAAAGAAAAAAAAATAACTTTAATTTTCACAATAAAACCAAGCCTGTTTGCTAAAAAGGTGTATGTTTGTATCTAAAATGCTAGATGGTGGCTTACTCTCCAATTAGCATCTTTGAAAAGCCCCATGGTTCCTTTTTTTTCTCATCAAATTTTGTGGGACACAATAAACTGAAGTCAAGTGTCACAATGATATACATCCAAAGTAAAAAGGGAATGGAAGGTACTTTATTGGTCCATCATTTTCTGTGCAACTGAAATTAATCAGCTAAGAGTAGCTGTAAAAGTGATGTCTCTGTGTAGAAGGCAGAAAGTAAGGCTAAGAAGGATCTATGCAATCAAGTGTACTTGCAACAGCCCCTTTAAAACTCAGTGTATTATTAGTAGAAGATAGGGATTGCTAGCAATAAAAGTGGTGCCTTTGCTAGGGGGGTGATTTCAGATGACTATTTACAAACAGGCAGCAGCAAATGAATCCTAGAATGGCTTAGGTTGGACGAGACCTTAGAGATCATCTACTCCAAGCTCCCTTCCATGGGCAGGGAAGCCTCTCAACTAGACTGAACTGCTCAAGGCCTCATCCAACCTGGCCTTGAACACTCCCAGGGAGGAGGCATCCACAACCTCCCTGGGCAACCTGTTCCAGAGTCTCAGTACCCTCGTACTGAAGAGCTCCTTCCTAAACTCCAGTCTAAACCTACTCTCCCTCAGCTTCAAACCATTCCCCCTTGTCTTATTGCTAGACACCCTTATGAAAAGTCCCTCTCCAGCCTTCCTGAAAGTTCCTTTCAGGTGCTGGAAGGGATGAAGTGAGTTGTGCACCTCAGGTCATACAGCAGCAGTATTACTCACAGTCAGTGCCAGAATGTGAGCTGTGTATGTACTGAAGAAGTGAGGTGTGTGATCTTCTGTAGAAAAAAATGGTTTGTGTGTTCTGGCCATTCCTCTATCACACATCCAAGGAAAGATGGAATGAAAATCAAGTGAATTCTTCAGGCACCTGTAACACTATATTTGGCCATTTGTCTATCCAGCTGTGGAGGATACCGAAGAATTTCTGTGCCTATTGCCCAGAGATTCCTTGAAGACAAGAAGAGCAGTGACTTTCCAGTTAACTCCAGTCCAGCCAGGCTGAGACTGAGGAGGTGGACTTTGTCACAGACCTTCTCTGTGATACCTCCTCAGCAAAGCATCAGATGGCTGATCCAGAATACCACAATACATGTTTAAGTTGGATCTTGCTAACTAGAGGAGTTAGTTGTCTATCCACAAAGGTAGTTTTCTGCTTGACTGATCACAGGAAAGGGTCACAGGCACTGTCTCTTCTAAATAAAACATTTCCTGATGTTGACTAGGTCTGCCAGGACGTAGTGCTTCTAAGAAAACAAACTATTATGTTCAAGGAAAAATAAACATAGAATAAACACAAAAAGTCTGAGTATGTCAAAATTTGAGCCATTTCTGTTCCTTCAGATCACCTCCCTTTTCTTGGCCACACATCAAAACCCCACCTGGATGCCAAGTTTAGCTGGGGAGTACCCATGAAGCTGATGGCAGCTGGGCATCAACCTGAGACTTGCAGTGCCATCTACCCATTGCAATTGCCCTATCTCCTCCCTCTACCTTCCTCCTCAGAAGAAAAACCTGTCTCCACAAATCCTTTCCTTCTTTCAAGAGTCCATACTAATGATTACCTCCTCTCTGCCACTGATTTTCTTCACCCTGGCCTTCACTTTATCCTGGTAGTTTAAGAAACTGTGAAACCAGGACTAGGGCAGCAGCAGTGTAGGTGATGCTGTGGCTGCATCACATCATTATCTATCATATTAGAACACTTCGTTGTATATTAAGGACTAGATTTGATTTCTTTGCAGTGTGTTATTTCCAGTCTGGCAGAGTTCAGTACAAACTGATCCTGCAATTTGATCAGCCCAGGTGAACCCAGGGAAGTCTGCATGGATGGATCAGATTCCAGTATTGGAGATTACTCTTGTAAACTGTTTAACATGCAAACCTCACAAGGCCTGAGGTCACAAAATGACTGGATAAAATGAGGCAACTGAGATCTGCAGTTGGTGTTTTTTACTTCAAATGAAAGTTACAGCACTGGCTGAATTAATCTATTTGGTTGAAGTGGCAGAGGAAAGACCCTAGAGAGGGAATAAATTAAAATAAATGAAACTAGTAACAGTATGAAACTTTAAAAGCTAAAGATAAGCTTGGGAAGATCCACATTTGGCTTTGAAGTGAGTATAACTAGGTCCTAGAATACATGACTCTGTCACTTTCAAATGAGAGCCCTGATCTTGCAGGGAGCTCTGTGCAGGCAGAACCAAGGACCAGTGCAGTGCCCTTCAATGACTTGAGTTTTGATTTCAGGTTAGAAATTTCCAGTAAAATGAACAGGGCTGTTTTGTTTCTTTGTTTGTTTGTTTTCATTGTTGTTGGTTTGGTAGGTTTTTTGTTTGGTTTTCCTTTTTTTTTTTTTTTCTGTGTGAAAGGAGTATCAGAAATATGAAGCTTCATTGTTCCTACAAGAAACTGCTTTTGTGAAAGCCCTTTAGCTTTTAGATAAAGATGTGACTGCTGAGTTTTTCCAGAGTAAGTTGTCTCCTAACTATTATTAGGAATTTCAGTTCAGGAGGAGGAAGAAGTCCTTTGATTAGAAACCTCTGCCCTCTGATTGTTCAGATGTCAACTCTATTGTCATTGTCATCCTCCTGTTTTTCCCATGCTGTCTACCAGCTAGCAGAGCTGGAGAGGTCAAAGTGCAAGCAAGCCAAAAACCCAGGATGGAATAAAAGAGTTATCTGCAGCCCTTTGTGATAAGAGCCATAAGAAACAAATCAGATACTTTGGGGTTTTTTGGTCTGTTTGTTTTGGTTTCCCCACACCCCCACAACCCCCCCCCCCCCCCATTCAAGATACTTTTCAGAGGCATATGTGAACAGAAGAATGATTGTTACAGATATTTGAGCAGAGACTGAGAATTAATTGCTAGAAAATTGTTCCTGTGTCAGGGTCTGAGGAGGAGTTACTCAGCACAGCAATGTCAGAATTATGCAGAATGTTGCAGAGAAGAGGAAGATACCAATTAGAGTAATAGAAAGAGCAGGGCTGGGAGCACAGAGATAAACATCTGGAAGGCTTCCTGGGGCAATCGCATTTGAAGACTTAAAAATAGGAAGCCTGAATTTGACTGGGATCCTGAAATGGGACTGAAATTGGTGGAGTTGTTTGCGGGTGGAATCACATAATTGCACTTCTTCTTCTTATCAGTGGTCGTTTACATTCAGAGGAGTTTAGGAAGCTGGACTTTCAAAGTACGTAGAAGGAGAACTGGCAATAGAGTGTGGGAGGCAAGATGAGAGCATGAATTAACATTTCCAAAGTGGTGAAGTCAAAGCCAAACGTGGGATCTGACTACTTTTATTTGTTCTCAATATTTAGCAATGAATATTAATTATATTTAATAGAATCTATTTTGTTATTTGAATGTTAAACATTCAGTTGGTGCTAACATCACAGCTTAAAGCAGGCTGTCATTATTGCAGTGTGCCTTGCTCTCTAGGAAACCCATCCTATGTGAGAGGCCTTTCACTTGGGATATGTTTTGGCTGAGCTTAGGTTTTAGCAAGAAGTTTTGAGAAAACTGAGGGGAAAGAAGATCTTTTGGGTGGTTTTAGGTGTATTTGAAATACTTCTGAGGCAGGGTGCTGGTGGTAGTAGTAGGGCATGAGGAAGAAAGAGAATAATCAGTTTACTTTTCCAGATCTGCTATGGAGGCAAAACGCTTGAACTAATAATTTTTAAACTTAATTTCATGTGAAAATTCACTTCTTGGGCTGGGATCCTTAGGATATGATAAACTTCAATCAATTTTTGGTTTGATCTTTGATAGCTGCACTTTCTGCATTGAGCAAAAACCCAGGACTCCTATGATCATCATTCACCCTTTCCATCAAGCATATGTATATTTAATATCTCTTCCTGATGGTACCTGGCAAAGGAAGTCCTTGCAGAATCACAGGTGCTTTGCCAATGTTGAAGGCTGTTGCCTGGAGTGATATGATGCATGGAAGAACCTGCTTTGATACTGGATTTCCCTGGCTTCTCTGGAGACTTATTTCTGTGTTTTGGCAGACTGCTGTTGTTGGTACTCGTTATACTTCTTGAGGTGCATTGATGCTTTCAAAAAATATGTCTTTAAAGCTTAACACACAGTATCTTCTACAAAAGCTTTAATTTGGTGCTTAATGGGATGGTTTATTCGTATTTCTGCCCATAGGCCAAGTAAACTACCACCATCAAACTGGAGGATTCTGCTAAGGGTTAGCTCATGGACTCATCTGAACATTTCAGTCACATCAAGGGAGACGGATTCCTTTTTATTAATAGGATTTCAAACTTCTGAGTACTTTCAAGGAAATCAACCCCAGAGGTCCTCCCAAAAACAAGCTGAAGGGGCAAAAGCCGTCTTTCAACACAGACCAAGACCCAAGAGGTTGGAATATTTAAAGGTCTTGTCAGGAGCTTTCTAACGAAGGCAAATCTTTCACCTCTAGCTCAGATCAGAATAAACAGAAGATTTTGAGTGATGTTGAGTAGGGTTGCAAATCTAGGAAGACCTACAGCTGCAAGTGAAGAACTGACACTTTTATTTGATGATTCTTTGGTGATTTAGTCTGTCAGAAGCCAAAGTTAAAGCACTGACCTTCCCCAATACACATGGGGAGCAGAACATCCAAGTAGTTGGGCTCCTTGATGTAAAAGTGCAACAAGTTTTACCTAAACTGAATTACTCCAAGGTGGACTCTTAAGCCTTTGTTACAGGTTGATATGACAATGGGTATTTTTAAACCTCCTACATAAAGCTCTGTTCTAGGATCTTTATGGGGTCTGCCATTGCTGACTTTCCTGGAACCACTCATTGTCTGGTTTCTTAAATATTTTATTGGTGATGACAAGTGAGTTTCATGCATCAGTCATTTATCTTCTCTTACATTTTACATGGGAAAATGCTGCAGAGAACTCATCTGAGAATCACTGCAACAAGCAGACTTCAGCTGCTTTGCCGTTCCCATCCTGCATCTTTTAATGAAGCCCTGTTCTAAATTTTTGATAGAAACAAGTAGGAAAGTGCTGCTTGAGCAAACTAATTCCCATGGAAAGCCTATTTAACTTATTGTCTCCCTCGGTATCAACACAACTGGCGACTCTGTTGTCTCGTGGCTAAACGACTGCAGCACATTTTGGTTTTATGGCCTGAAGTTTTAAATTATGTCATATACTGCATTTGATCTGAACAAAGCAGCCTCCACTCTTTGTCTCAGGGATATTTCCATCAAAGACAATTTCAAGCTAGCTCTGTGAACTTTCTCCAAGCATTTGTAAAACCACCATGGGGTTTAGACCTGGTCTACAGCAAGAAATTCTATTTCGGTCGTCATGTGCTGTGCAAATCACAGAATCACAGAATGTTAGGGGTTGAAAGGGACCTCGAAAGGTCATCTAGTCCAACCCCCCTTGCCAGAGCAGGATCACCATTTTTTTTTTTTCCAATAAAGCTGTTCAGCCCAGATGAGACTTCACCTGTTGCAAGATAACATTATTTAACCCTGAGTTTCTTTTGCTGTAGGCTCGTGTGCATCTTTCAGGGTGATCAATGTCATACTGGAGGTTGCTCTGAGCTGCCTTACTTTTTGTTTTAAATATGACTTAGCTCCTGTATCCATCCCTTTCTGCTACCAATTACATCCTTAAATGGCTTTTCTCATTGTTGTAGCTTCTTTTTTGTCACCTCCTGATACTCCAGGGATAAGAAGTGAGACAGACCTCTGGAGAGGGCCAGCTGCTCAACTAGAACTGACTTCCCTGAAGAGCCTGTTCACCTCTACCCTATTGTTGGAGGGTCTCTGATAAAATATTGATTTTGTAACTTCTTCATTGTTCTGTCAGTTTTCCTTCCAATTCCCATCTCTTTTATTTGTTTCTTTTCCCTTCTTGGCTGGTTTATTTTTCTGGTAAAACATTAACTTCCGCTCCAACTGGGAGCTGATGGAGCAGCTGAGCCAGTTGTGGAGCCCACCAGTTTGTGCTTTGCACTAGTACTCAGTCACCACTGTATAGGCTGAGACCTCCCAGGGTTACAAAGAGGGTTTTAAAGGCTTGCATTTACCTGAGTCTGAGAAGACAAGATGTAGGACTGAGAATCTTCACTGAAGCTCTTCTAACATAAATTATAGGTCAGTAATTCCCTTTTTTTTTTTTCTTTTTAGGCAGCTGATATTTCTCAATCAATACCGTTTGGAGTGTTGCTAGGATAGTATAAGATCTCATTTAATTCACAGCATTAAGACTTAGCCAAAACTAGAGAATGAACAAACAGCGAAGCAAACCCATGCATGTCTTACTGCAGAAATGGATTATTTACACAGGTACCAAGAAGAAAGAGCCATTATTTGTTCTGGGAATTTGATCAAAGGTAAGAGAGAGAAATTTTTCGAAACTTTAGGCTATGTGAAAAATTACTTCAGAGTGCTACTTAGTAAATCCTGGACTTCCCTTCCAAGGAAAACAGTGAAAACAGTGGAAGCCTGTCCCTTTGGGGGTTAAAAACTGTAGGAAGCAATCCTGCATCAGCAGATAGGGTGAACCAAAATACTGGTTACCCAGACAGTTAGAACTTCAGGAAGGCAATTACTACCTTTGCCAGCACAGCTACAGCTGGAGGAGGATGAGTGTGACACACTGGGAGTCACACACACCTTTTCCATGGGGATATTCCTATGCCTAACTTTACATATACACATTTGCAGATCTGTAAATCTAATGCAGTTGATCTCGTCCTCTCTATATCCTATGACTTGAAAGCTGAAAACTATATATAGTAGAAAGAGTGCTGCTTAAACATGAGAGTAACCTGATGTTTAAATACATATATTTTTAAGGATACTTCCAACTTGTTCCTGGTTGTATTTCCATATAATAGCTAGGCACTGGTTTCAAGGAAGTAGGAAACTTTTTCCAGTCCAATGTCCTCATTTCCTATCATGCTGAACAATAGTTTATAGCAGTGTCACACTGTCCCAGAAATACTACTTTGCAAATGTCAGTATGTTTACAGATGTCACCACCCTTAGTCACCTTTCCCATCCTCTTACTGGGTGTCACTGCCCTCAAAAGCGAGGACAGGTTTTTGTGAATCAGCACTGGGACAGCTGTGGTTCTGTATTAAGGCCAACAGAGGCTGGATTTGTTTTCCTTCACTATAATGGGCTGACAGTGGCAATGTAGGACCTGATTCCCCAGAACATCAGATGTCTCTGCCTTGGAGAGGAGTAAGGATGAAGGCAATGTAACCTCAGACTGATGATTTTAATCTGCTGTCCCGAGTGTGCTGCAGGTTGGTTAAGCATCACACAGCGGCAGCAACGGAGAGGTTCTGGGCTAAGTGACAGGTTCTAGAGGCCAGTTAGACCATTGGTCTGATTTTGCTGGCTGTGCAGAGCTTGGCCATACTGATAAGCTATTTTTAAGTCCTACAAGGCAAAAGCTTGAGGACTGGCCATCTAGAAATTCATGGGAAATTCAGTCCTTTCCTGCCCCTGTTAAGGAGATAGAATAGTGAAGTAGGAATACACACAGCAGCAGGACAGCAGAGAGCCATGTGGAGGAGTCATGGCTGAAAGGATCCTAGCTGACTTTTAAAGGGTTTAAAAAATGGTCACTGATTTTGGGAGTTGATAGCTGGGTTAAGGGAGCTACAGATGAGCACAGTGGTACCCACTGCCTGAAAGGGAGGGAATTTCCAAGGGCAGGTGGAAGTCCTGATGGGGAGGGGTGAAACAGCACAGGTGGGGGCTTCTGAGAGCAGGGAAGCCAAGGCAAGCACCCAGCTCCTGTGCCAGGGAGGGTGGGCCTCAGTCAGCTGATGTGTACATCATTTTGCACTACAACAGGCCATATCTGCTCATGGTTTTCTGCCTGATGGTCAGCAGGGAAACTGCTGTCTCTTAGGGAGATGTGCAAACCCATGCTCCCTGTGCAATGCCTACACTCCCATGCTCACCTTCTTTCTCTGTCAATACAACTCAGGTTGTTTACTTCTCCTTCCCCATTATTTTGGGAAAAATAACTGCTTTGAGCAACAAACAAAGAAACAAACAAACCAAAAAGGCCTATTTATAATCATCATAGAGGACTTTTCCAAGCTGAATTCTTCAGAGCACTTTGAAAATTCCCACCAGAAACCATTGTGTGAGGAAACTGGAGAGAGCAAAGGCTGGTTCAGGAGTAATTTCTGGTGATATGAGGCTTTGTGGAAGACAAATAGCAATATCCTGTGTGAAGGAGAACGGCCTATTGGTCCTCATGTTGTTCTTCCTGTTCTTCTGGCTCCATCAGCTCTCTGCCAGCTCCTGCCCAGAGGAGCTTCCTCATTCCTTCTCCATAATTTTTGAATCCACTTCTTTCCATTTCCAAAAGACAGACCAGGAAGCAGATCAATGAATGGAATAAATCTTGTGTTTCCTAATGCCTAGCAAATTCTCCCAGAGCCTGTCTGACAGTCCCCAGGATGGAGGATCACCCTGGGAACACCAGCCTGCACCCGAGTGGAGCAGGAGATGGCCAGCCCCACACGCAGCAAGGCTGGCACAGTACATCCTCTCTTTTCTTGAGACTAAGGGGATGAAGTCTTTCTGCAAATCTTTATGTAGAAAATGTTCTTTTTGTTTGCTTGCTTAGATTGATGGGGTGTGATTCTTCCTGCTGTATTTATGGAGAGATTATTTGGCCACACGATTAACTAGCACAACAACCAATTACACACATATTGTAGTAATTGGGAGTTTGTGTACAGAAAAAAATTACCATCAAAATTACATGAAACAGGCTCAGCTCAGTGAAACAGAGGAAGACAGAGGGAGGCCAGCTATTAGAGCAGGAAGAGTGTAGTCCATGTACTTCCCACAAAGATCTGTCATCTTGCTTTGCATTAGCGAGCACAGAGATTCTTTTTCAAATAACATATTTGGTGCCATTAAAAAAAAAAAAAAAAGGCAGTTTATTAGATGCTCAGATATGGCACTGATTGTATCTAACCATGACACAAATACTCCTTGTGGCCTGTATTTTTTGCTTAATGCTTTTACTATGCAAAAGGCACTCAAATAGGGATGCTACAAACTGAAGGCATTTGTGTGGTGTTTCTCTCTGCTACCTGGGACAGTTTCTTAACCCTTACAGTGAAAAAAAGAAATTGCTGTTGCAGATGTCCTGTAGGAACTGCTCCCAAGATACAAAAAGGCTTCAAATAGCAATGACTTCCCTGTCAGAGAATTTAAGTCTTTCCTTGAAGGGATGGATAGCCTCAATGGTTGAATCCAGGATGCAGAAAAATAGGTTAAGTGAAAGAAGCATAAAAGGATAGAAGTAACCTGTAGGAAATCTCAGTTTGTCCCAGAGGAATTTTGTCACAGAAAGGCAAAATGATTCTGTAGTATATTTTGGATTAAAAATTCACAAATTCAGACTCCCTACTCCCACTCCCAAATAATTTGCTGTAAGGTTTATCACTATTTTAGCACATTGATAATAAGCTGGAAGAAAAGTCAGCTAATTCAAGACCAAAAGAGACTGAGGAGCAAGGTAAGGCAAATGAAGAGTTCTGTGATTTGTACCCCACTGTAACAGAAATCACAATTTTAATTCTTCTTGATGGATTTTAAATCATTCTTGTACACCAACCAGGACAGTACACCTGTGTAGCTACACTATTACCGTCGGCAAGGCTAAGAGAGAGAAGGAAAGGCAGTTGTTGTAGTCACCAAAAGTATAAATACACAGTTAAGGTTAAAAGAAGGTAGCAAAAATGCATAAAGGGAACCCCCAAAATTACTTGAGCATATCCTCTGAATATCCTGGCCTGTCACAGGGGGTGCAGCCCAGAGGTCAGCTCCCCAGAAAGGGACACACATCAGCTCCTTTGCCACCAGCAGCTCATCCTGCAGGGCGAACCCAGGACAGCAGCAGGTGATGGCAGGCAGCTGCAGGATAGTCTGGTAACAAAACAACAAAGCTAGCACAGGTGACACGCTGCAGGCTGTGCAAGCTGAATCCTCAGCTGCTCTAACACTCTGACACAGTGCAGGCAGGTCATGTGTGTCAGCCCAGGCTGCTGGAGGATTCAGGGCAGTTACACCCAGCAGAGTGCATGCCTTGCAAATCTCAGGTGACACCACGTTCTTGGAGAAGCACAATAAAGGGGAAAAGGGCATACCATAAGCCATGGTCATGTCAAGCCACCAGCCTCAAATGACTTTCCACACATGACTTGTGACAGCCACAAGCCAGGCTTGCAGCTCCCACCCATGCTGCACACTCAGAAGAGATCCAGGCACCTGCACTGCAAACCAAGTCCTGGGCACTGGTTTTACACACTCACAAAAGATCTGCCCACTGAGAGCTTTAAAAAGGTGAGTTGTGCCAGGGCTGGTGGAGACCTAGCTGTTGGAAATATTTTGGTGATCTGAGGGCTGCCCATGTGTGCAGTGCTTGAGATGAACCAGGGCTGCCTGCCTTCTCCTGCCAACCATGCATGCTCTGCACGGACGGAGAAGGGCTGTAGGAAGTCCATTAGGAAAAAGATTGCCATTTAGCTTATAAAAGCAACAATGATCCCCAAGTTAGACACGTGGTGTTGCTTGTGATTGCCTGGGACCAAGCCCAGGCATGCCAACTTGCTTTTAATGGTGAGGACATGCCCTCTGTGTTGGTCCCTAGCATGTCTGTGCCCTCAAATTTCATTTTTCACAAAAGCACCAAGTACAGTAGTTCCCAAACAGATAAATCCTGAGTGCTCCACGTGTCACTCTCTTAGTGTGCTGCACAGGGGAGAACCCCACCATGCCTTTCCAAGTACAACAGCTGCAAGAAGAGCACAACCATGGTATCAGACATCAGAGAATCTGTGCAGGGGAATGTGTAGAAACCAAGCCTCATTGTTTCTGCTGTACACAGAGCTCTGTTTATAAGCAACATTTCTTCCTTTTGTAAGGTTCTTAGCCCTAATTGACTGTATTTTAACAAGATTCTTGTCCATCTGCCCTTATTTCTCAATGGGTTGCCAGCTGAGAGAGCAAAGGAAGTGGCTTTCTCCATCCCCTTCCCTCTTTATCCCCTGGGGATCTCTCCCTCCCCAAACTGCAGGCAGATTGAGATGTCTGGCATCCAGAGAAGTGGGAAAACAAACAACTCTCTCACAGTCCCAATTCCACTTTTTGCCTTCTCTTTCAGACCAGCTTGGCTGAGCGTGCTGGCTGCAAGGACACAGGCACTGAGCGGCTGCACTGCTGGGCTCAGATGTGCGAGGCTGTCACTTCAGCCTGCCACACTGAATTTTGTCCCTGTGCTGGTGGGGAGACATCATTTTCTGCTCACTCTGGCCCGTGTGAAGGGAAAACTGTCTGCCTTAACTTTATTGCATTTAACGTCTTTTTTCTTAACCACTCTACAGGCTGCAACATAGTAAATGAACCATCCAGAAACAAAGGCTGCCGACTTTTTTTTTTTACCTTTTTTTTTTTTTTTTCCAGCTTTCAATGGTTCGGCTCAGGCAAGCAATCAAAGGGCAAGGCAGAGGCATGCCTTTTCATTGCCTGCTATAAACAATCAAACTCAGACTTTGCACTATGTAGAAAGTTGCCTTATAAACAAGCAGGGTTGCTATCATATTACCATCCTGAGGCTGCCTTAGACAAACTGCCTTCTGAGCTCTGGTGAGGCTCAAAACCACACGTGCTGTGTAGGCAGAGCAGATTGCTGGAGCAGAATTTCCAATAACATTCAGGTGCCTACCTGTGGGGAATTTCTGGTTCAGGGTAGGTGCATACAGTTTCTTGAGTGTTAAGCAAATGAAGATAGACTGCTTTTTGTCTGTGAAGGGCTTGTATCTCAATTCTGTACGTGATGCATATTCAGGAGCAGTAACTTCGGTTTGGTAAATTGCTGGAAGGACAAAAAAATGCCTTGCAATGTTAAGGTAGCATGCAAGGAGCTTCATCAGAGCTTTTGATTTATTCTCTAGAAAGACTGTGTACAATCAGTGAAATCCAAAGAGTCATCAGGAGTATGTTCAGAGGTCATGATCAGGACTACTTTAAATGAACCTGCCTGGCTCATACTTAACTATAGAAAGACTCTATCAAAGCATATCACAAAAAGAGCAGTATTTCTTCCACTCAGCAATTCAGAAATCATGCAAGCCCTTGACTGTAGACTTCTGTTGTGCTCCCGTGATATAAACCCCTCCTCCTCCCCCTCACCCCACCCGACACAGATTTTTGAGGCAAATACTCACTCCCTATTTATGTGGAGAGCCAGACACACATATGGCTGCAAATACATTAACTCGTGCCTGTTCAAACGGCAGCGCAGTGAGGATGAAGACACAAGAATCCAACATAGCAGGGGAGGTTTACCTGCTTAGGAAAACACTGCAAGCAATTAGGAAACAGCTGCCCCAATGCAAACTCCAGAAGGTGCAGCTGAGTGCCACAGTTCAAGCCCTGCATTACTAGCAAAGTAGTACAAATGTGCTAACCTTGCTCAGTCAGAAGTCCCTGCTGTCCTGGATTCCCGTGCAATTGAAAGCAGAGTCATCTGCAACAATGGGAGCTTTATTTATCCTGCACAATTGCTGCCAAAGCAGTCCTGGGACTTCCATGAGACTGCTATGAATATGTTTGGAGCGGGGTGAATCTGGCAGAGCGCTGGAAACTGCTGCATCACCAGTCTCAGGGCTGCCGGCTGGCTGCACTGACTGGCAAGTTTTGCGCAGGGTTGCTAAGGAAATTGTAAAGCTTTTAGGAGACTGAAATGGCACCGTTCAACCTGCCCACCCTGTTAAAGACTCATGATTGCTCTACCCTCTAGAGGCAGTGGAGAGGATATAATTGCTGCTCTTAGGGCAGCTGATGGAGCTTGAGAGTAGGGACAGCGCTCTGTGCCCAGCCCTGCATCCTGCACACACTCACAGCTCCCGCTCTGAGAGTGGGAATTTCCAGGAGTGATGAATAAAAAGAGGAGTCAAGAGTGAAATGGGAATCACTTTGCATCATATTTCAGATGATTTCCTGGATACTGTTAAGAGATTGTCCATTCTTTTCTTTAATCAAGGTAGAAGTAGGTGTGTACCCAAGGAACAAGAATGTAAGTCTTGCCTGTGCCTGGGACATTCAGCACTTTCAGATGTGCTGGATGGGGCTTGTCAGCTGCAGCAGGGGAGAAATCTGTGGCCTTCTGAGTGTCCTACTGAACTGGTCATAATCCTGTTATCCTCCCTAATACGACCTACTTCCCAGGACCGAGTCATCCTGCTTTCACAGGAGATGATAATGAAACTAAATCTGCTTTCCTGCATGTAGGACTCCTGAAAGAAGAGTCATTGTTGACAAGCCTGGAGTTGATACCAGAGAGTGAGCAGGGCTGGTGAGTTCCCACTGGAGATCAGGCTTGGCAGATTAGAAGACTTTCTACCGGACACTATTACCAAGTTCACAGGCTTTGGGAACACTGAGAACTTGGGGGCATCAGACTGATAAAGTATCTGGAAAGCTCACTGATTGCATCTCAGAAGATGAAGCCATTACAGCAGAAGGACTTAAGCACTCAACATCCTATGAGACCTTACCAAGCATGTGAACATACTTCACTGCCTCACAACCAGGAAAAGCTCTGGCTTGTTCTTGCAGGGAGAATTTTCAAATCTTCACTGAAAATGAAATAACAGTAAGAATTTTAAGGAGAATACAGATTCCTGCTTTGTGAATGTGCCTTTTTCTTTATGCAGTCTCCCTGGCTCCTCGCTACATGGACCCTCCAGACATGAGGGCTGAGTCCAAGTTCAGACTAGATCAGGGTTGCTTTTGGTAAACAGAAAGAACCAGGGGGCAGCAAAACTGTATGAAAGGTATTCTCTGAGGTGATGCTGACCTTATTTCCTAGTGGCCTGAAAACAGACAGACAAGAAGCAACTGTAAGATAAGTGAAAGTGGGAACCTTTTTGATGGCCAACTTCCAGGCATCTGTGGTTCTACGCTTGGGTAAATGTAAATGATGCCATGTGGAAAAGCTAATCAATTGTACAGGATGAATTTGGTTAATTAAAGATTCTGGGGGCATATTTCTTTAACATCTGACCGTTCACCTGAGAGGAATACATTCAGAAACTCTGGTACATCAAAGCAAATATGGATGCTAGGTACATGCCAAACCTGAGAACGAGAGTCTCCAGTGCTTTACCTTGTTCCTTCAGGAAAAGGCTTTTATTCTGCTTCCATCATTAAATTTGTACTCTTTTTTTTTTTTTTTTTAAAGATGCATATCAAAGTGAAGGGATGGTGGTGAGTGCTTCCCAGCAGGAGTCATTCTTAGCTACTATTAAGACTGGCTTGCAAAGGCCAGACAGACCATCCAGGATGAGCATATATTGAGGGTTTCTCATGTCAGATGTTGTAGATTTTAACATGTCTTTGAAGACATAAGCTTGTCTTAATGATTGACTGCAGTAAGTTTCCCTAGATAAGATCTCCCACATGGTCTCCACCATTGAAGGTGAGGCAAACTTTGTGACGTTGTGCTGAGGCAAAAGGAACTTGTCAAAGATGCAGAGTTTGAGCCTGGTGTAAAGCCCAGAGTATCACAGTGGCAAGCCCCTAATGTGCTAAATGTCACAGACTTCTAAGCAATGCACATAGATGTGGCCAAGGTTTCAGTGCAACCTTCAGTTGTTATTTCTGTCTTGAGATACATTGCAGGAAGGACATCATCATAACTTGCAAGACCACCAATGTGAGGTATGCAGTGCATGTGAGACCACATAAAAGATGGATTCTCCCTGGTTATCAGATACCTTAGAGAATCTGTGTCATCTTGATACAAAGAGTGATAAAAGGATGTCAGTGGAAAGCAAAGCAGTGGCTCATAAAATATTTGGCAGTTCCCAAAGTGTTCATTTCCCCCTGTCATTGTCACCTCCAGTTTGCTCAGTGTTGTTGCTTTTCATTTTGGTTTTAAACTGCCATTAACTCTGGTGTATTGTCAAACTGGGAGGCCCTTCAAAACCAACTTGTCTCTGACCTCAACTCCTAAATCTCAAAGCATAAAACATATAGTTGGAGGTGACCCTGCTCACTGCAGGGGTGTTGGACAAGACGACCTTGGAGGGTCCCTTCCAACAATCTGTGAATCTGTCAGGAGGAAGAACAAAATGTACTGCCCTGCTTTGCAATGAAACTGTAAGGATCTGCAGTGCTCTAGTGGAAGAGTAAGAGGCGAAGCTCAGCACTGGAGGAGAGCTGAAGGGCTTGCAGGAGGTCATGGAAAGGTTCTACAGCAAGGAGACCAACTTTCATCTCCTTTCCATTGTTTTAACCACATCAGCCTTTTAAATGTGTGATGCAGCCTCTGTCCTGAGAAGCTTACAGTTTATGTTACAGGCAGCTGCGACAACATTCAGCTGTCAAGGTGGTTGGTTGACAGTGATAACATGGCTCAGTGTTGGAAGGCTCTCGGTGGAGAAATGGATACATGGAGTACAGTGGTAGGAATGATAAAAGATCGTCAATGTTGAAGTACACAAAAAGGTATTAAAAAATCTGTGACTATGAAAATGTGATGAAATAAAGTAATCGTCATCAAGCAAAGTACCAGAAGGACCTATCCGAAACCTCTCTTCAGTTCTCCCAAATTCAGAAGTATTAGATGAGTGATTTTATTTCTCTGTCAGAGCTCATTACATAAGGACATGGCATGCTCTGCATCCTCTCTGACTCTAGGTTGTTCTCTGTGTGAAAGTATCCTCTTCTTTGATTGACATTAGACCTCCCTAAATAAAGTTACAGTCATTTCACTGGATATTATCTCCAGATAAAACAGGATTAGGAACAAAAGATCTGTTGAAGTACTCCAGACAAGAGCAGCGCACAGTTTCAATGCTATATTTCAGCTCCTTCTGCTCTCTGTGGTGACACTGTGGTGATGGAGAGGGTCCAGAGGAGGGCCACGAAAATGATCAGGGGATAGAACACCTCTGCTACAAGGACAGGCTGGGGGAGTTGGGGTTGTTCAGCCTAGAGAAGAGAAGGCTCCAGGGAGACCTGATAGCAGCCTTCCAGTACCTGAAGGGGCTATAGGAAGGATGGGGAGAGACAGTTCACAAGGGCCTGCGGTGACAGGACAAGGGGCAATGGCTCCAAACTACAGAAGGGCAGAATTAGATTGGATATCAGGGAGAAGATTTTATTATGAG
Organism: Indicator indicator; assembly: GCF_027791375.1. Classification (NCBI taxonomy): domain Eukaryota; kingdom Metazoa; phylum Chordata; class Aves; order Piciformes; family Indicatoridae; genus Indicator; species Indicator indicator. The sequence continues at coordinate 3,058,959 of NC_072031.1, forward strand.
GGTGGTGAAACAGGTTGCCCAGGGCGGTGGTTGAGGCTCCTTCCCTGGAGATATTCAAGGTGAGGCTTGAGGAGGCCCTGGGCAGCCTGATCTAGTTGGGGATGTCCCTGCTGACTGTGGGGAGGTCAGACTGGATGACCTTTGGAGGTCCCTTCCAGCCCGGACCATTCTATGATTCTGTGATTGATCTGGTGGAATAACCCAAAGTACAAGATGAAAATAGTCTTTCAAGCACAATTTGCTACCAAGCAGTTTACAAGAAAGCTTGAAAGAAACATTGACGGTGACACGGATCTAAGTTGGAAGGCTGTCATCAAGTTCAAGCTGTTTGGTTTTGCCCAAAGTATTCTTTAAAATAAAAAACTGCACCAGGAATCCCCAGATCATTAACAATGCACCAAAATTTATGAAAGAGTGTAACTGAGGCTCTGCCAGGCAGGGGGGTTTGTGTCAGTGTGCATCGTCTCCACTCAGCAGCCAGACGTGGATCTGATCCTCCAGTGCCAACCCTGGTGCTGACTCTCCCGTCCTACTCTGAGTAACATGGCACTGCACAAAGCCTCAAATGATGCTGCCAGGGAGCCAGTGTGAGATAAGCTTGATGACTCACTCCCTGGGTCTGCTAAACAAGGACATAAATATTATACAGCTTGTCTTGATTCTAAAAGAAAAAAAAAATAAAAGAAGAGTTTTTTGGGTTTCTGAACACAATAGGTGGCAGAGGCACAAGCAAACTGTACTGCATTCCTGTAAACTGGCAGTTTCTCTTTTTTTTTAATAGGAGATACTTTTCATTCCTTTCAGCATGACAGGGGAGAGCCATTTTCCTGTCTGCCTCCCATTCTGTCTCCCACAAAAAAATGTTTCATTGGAGCTTTTCTGATGGTGCCAAACCCTGATATATAGCATTATCAAAACGGGAACTGGCCACAAAGCACCTCACTCCTGGGAGGTGGCACAAGTTAAAATCAGACTGAGGAAATCCCCATGGATTTTCTGGAGAGCCTCAGCCTCCCAACCTCTTTTATGTATAAAACAAAGAACGTTTTTATTTGTGGAACATATCAACTTGCTTAAAACAATACAAGCAAATGGAAACAGAGCCCTGCCTCCTTTTTTTAGTAAGTTTGCAAACCAGCATGGTCTAAGCATTCATCCAAGAAAATTCAGAGGAATCTGACATTCATTCCCTTGGCAGCAGGAGGGAGGACTGAATTATATGGGAAAGCCAGGTTTTGGCAGCAGAGAAGTTCCTTTCCTAGGTGGTATCAGGCATATAGATTCACATTCTCAGCTGTTTAAATAAAGGTTTGTACTACAAAATGAAGCACCTTTCTTTCTCAGGTTGACTCCAATAGGGAAAATGAAAGGAGAAAACATTAAGGAGGAACCAAGATATTAAAAAATATAGGTAATATTTTTATCACTGACCTATGGCTGATTTGGACAAATAAACTCCTGTCATCCAACATCCTGGTATTCTGAAGGTGCCATATGCCAGTAAAGGCCACTGGCATCGGACATTGGAGTTGATTGTAACTGGGAGGCACAGCTTGCCTCTCAAGAAACCCTGAACACCCATAAAGCAGTGCCCTCAGCTGCCCTTGCCTGCCAGGTGAGCACTCTCTGATCAGATGTGTGGCTCTGTTCCTCATTTACATCAAAACCCACTAACTGCATGCAGTCTGTCAGGAAAGGTCCAGGTAGAAGTAGTGGCAATAACAGCTCGGTGAAGTCTCTGCAGCAGCCTGTGGGCAGTAAGAGTAAACCATGGAGCTGGTATGCTGACACCACCACATGGTTAGGGTGAGAATGGCCTGGTGAAGCTGTCTGAACAGCACTGCTGTTAATGGCAGACGCGTATCTAAACTTGTGCAACATCAAAGTCTCACTTGCAGTCTCCTCTCTGAAAGCTCATTGGTGGATGACCCAGTGCGTGGCAATCTTTGGGCCAGGGATCTTCATCCTTATTCAGTCTTACTCAGTGAAAAAAACAGGCTGATTTCCATCTGGTGACTTAAGGAGTAGTTACTGTACTCAGACTGCCTCAGGCAGAGTATTTTATCTATTTATATCCTCATGAAGGAGAAATAAATACAGGTAGATGACATGAGAAAGTGCCCTGAACCAAGCAGGCAGCTTTGGTAATAGCAGTTTTATCACATCTACTCCAGGAGTGGCTTTAATATCGGAGAAAATGCTAGAACCCAAGTGAGAAGAAATGAAAACAATTTGTATCTTTATGGATGAAGTGTAAACCTTGACACCAGGGCAATTCTATCCTGAAAAAAAGGAAACTCATACCCCTAACTGGTTTCTATCACACCCAATAGTTACAAACTGATGGTGAGTAAATTTTACCTCTTGAGAGAATCAAGCATGCCCCAGCTGCACTACATTGCTTATTTTCCTGTCTGTGTGTGTTCTCTGTGTAATGAAGGATAATTATGTCAGTACATAATTAGAGATAAAAAAGTGGGTGAGTGAGATTCAGTGATGAGATCAGTACAGCAATGCCTCCAAAGGGATAGACATCAACTTTCCCCGTGGTTTGAGGCCAGGCCAGGGACTAGGGTCAGGAAACTACCTCTCTAACTAGACTGTTTCAAGAACCTGAGGAGAATATTTAAGCTTTCTTTGTCCCATTTCCCACATGGTACAAATTGAAGATGATCATTCAGATGAATATCACCTCTTTGCAGAGGCCTATGAAAAACTGAGGCAATAGTTGAAGCATTTGAAGGTTTTTGCCAAAATGCACTGTAGCAAAGTTTACAGAGCAGCCCAAAGGCTGGAAGGCTTACAAGAGTGTAAAGTGGTTATTTGTGAACTAGCTTAGCATTACTTAATGGACAGAGGCAGCCAGGAGTCATGTCTACTATCTTTGTATGTTAAAAGTTCACAGAATCATCATGAATAGTAAGTAAAATAATAAAAAGAGAGAAACTATAAAGAAGCCGTACAGGAGCTCCACCAGCCATCCCAGTGCTTGCTGTTTCTCTGTGTCAGCTTCAACAGGACAATTTTGGAGATGCATGTCTCAGAAGCTGGCAATGCCTGCCAAGCTGAAAGCAGTGCAACCTGGAGTCTCAGTAGCTGTAGGAAAGGGAACTCATTTTCCACTTCTCAATCCATCACTCTGAATTCCCTTCTTAGCACATGGTCAGCCATGGATTTATAGTGGCAAGTGTTAGACCAGAAGCCATAGTTAGTAGTCTGATTGAGAACAAGCTGAAAACTTTGAGCTGTATTATTAAAAAAATACCAAACCAACCAACCAAAGAGTTTGCTGCTTGCTGTTTCTGACATTGATTTTATTCTTATTTGAAGAATATTCAAAGAGATAGGACTCAACCGGTCTGCTCAGGGCAGGACTTGGGAGACTTGATACCTGCTCAATAGAGGAGTCTAGCTGAAAATGGCCTCAGCAGCTGCTTCAAGAGCAGGTTTCTGTCAATAAGACAGTCCAGGGCCAACCCATGCAAACTCTGTTCTACTCCCTCCTTGGGTCAGTTGCAGAAGAGATCCTCTTTTCCTGAGATACAGAGCCAAAATCTTTCCCTCTCAGCAGCTGAGAGATGAGGAAGAGGAGGGAATGGGCAATGGTGAAGGCATCAACTATAGTCTTGTAGACAGAGATGCTGGCACAACAACTGGAATGAGTCTTAGCTGTGCTGTAAATTGTAGAGCTGAACCTGAGGTCTTTAGAGTCACAGTGGAAGAAGAGATTAAGGTGGAAAGAGAGATATGTGAAGAAAAGGGGTTTTCAGAAAAGAGTAAGATGGGGGAAAGAGAGAGTGAAGAAGGATAAATGAGCCAGGAAGGGTCAGACAGTGGGATCCGTGTTGGAAGAGGCTGTCCTAGATATCAAGGACAGTGGAAACCTGTTCACACCGAAGAGGTAGCGGGGCCTCAGCAGTGATACCTGAGCATGGCTGGGATGCTCCTTCCATGACTAAAGTGAACATCAAACATCTAATCTGGGCAGCCCCTGCAAAAATGAGTCTATATCTGAACCCCCAGTACTGTTTGGAATGTGTCCCTGAGTACCCTGTGAGGATCATTACTCTTAGAGCCCAGATAAAGGGCCATGTTTAAAGTGAAAGTGGTCTCACGGTTAGTGACATCAAGAGGAGGGAACTGAGGAAGAAGTTTGCCATGCCATGATGTGAGCAGAATTGTTCTGACTTGCAAGGGAGCGTGCAGAGCCACGCAGCCGAACACAGAGCAAAGGGGACATTGTTAAGAACTATCCCTTTGCGAGACATTCCTTTCCGTTTACTTCTCCACAACGCTTTTAACGGCCATTCATATAATGCTGGAGCAAGAATGGGAATTGTCTTGGCCCAGACTTCCTGTTGTCAAAGGGGAAAACGACCGCGACTCCTCCCGCGCGGTGCTGCCGCGGGCCCCGGGAGCCCGGAGCTGCGGAGCGGAGCCCTAGCGCCGCGGCGCTGGCCCGGCCCCACCAGCGGCTCTCCCGCGGCCGCGGGCACCGCGCCCGCTCCTCCGCCTCGGATCGGGTGTTCAGTTCGGCTGCTTGGAGGGATGGAGAGAGGAAGAGGAGGGTGCTGCCCTGGGTGGGAGTCCGAAGAGCATTGTTTTCTTGCTCCGAGCATTGTGTTGCCATCACAGATAATTATGAGCTTACATCTCAATACATCTTTGAAAATCACACAAAAGCGCTGAAGCCAGAGACTCCTTGGTGACAACGCAGGAGATGCCTATTTTTCTTCCTGACTATGTGTTTCATCTTATGGGGATTCTAGGGTATTGCTGTGGAAATGCCAGATATTAAAACCTCATTATACTTCTGTTTGCAAAACAGATCTTAATTGCTCGCCATCCTCAACAATTACCTGGCAGGCAAATTCTGGAGAAATTAACAGCCAAAAAAGATGAAAAATCTTCTCTTTTGCTTTGTTGAAGCAGCAAAATCCGCATGCAAATTCACTGAGTCAGCCAACACACCCTGCTAACACAGCCCTATTCCCAAGGAGGTACTTTTCCAATTTTCTGGTGAAGCTACTTGTGTCTCCTAAACCTTGTTTTAACTATAGTTATAGGATAAAGTTAAGTTTCTTTTTTCTGCAGCCTGTTCCAGGCTATAGAGCTTTGATAGAAGGTGTGGGGATGCACTCATTCCAGTCTTACCTTCAGTCTGCTTTCCTGTGTAAATCCCGTGCAAAGTGAGAGGTGCAAAGTCCTCCTGGTCCTGCGTGGTCAGCACTCAAGACTCAGTGCAAACCCATCTTGACATTAAGGATTTACACGGCAACACTGTCAATTTCTGATATCTTCTCATCCAACGGAGAAAAATAAAATCTCGCATCTCAGTTTCACGGGGATCCTGGTTTTGGCATTTCTGTCCTTGTGTGAGAATTCCTTGGGGTATCTATTATGAGCTGGGGTCTCCATTACATGAAACACAGGTGTCTTAATTGTCAGTCAGGTCTGTGCTTAAAGCAAAGCCCTCTTAGGAGCTTCAGGAAGTGTTGCTTTTATGGCAGTTATTTGACTAAGCAATGAATATTACTGGAACATTTACTCGCCTGGGAGAAGATTAATTTCTTTTGCTGTTTCTGAAGAACTGACTTCTAAAAACCTGGAACTAAATGATCTACATGCTGCTGCTCCCAGCCAGTGCTTGGGCATCAGATAATTCCTGAAATCAACAGGAGAATCTCCCTTCAGGTCACCTCATCCTGCATCTCTGAAAGGGCCATGTGCAAGCTGGTACACAGCCTAAGCACACTTGCTTAAAGATGCTCCGAATGAGCCCCTAGGTGCAGAACTAGCCAGCTGGGTCCGTGTATCTGTCCGCTCACAGCTCACTCCTCCAAAGACTCCCCAGAGGCTGCTGCCTCCCCCAGCAGCATCTCCTTTCTGGAGGGTGCAGCATTGCTCACTGGGGAGCCCCTTCCACTTTCACCAGGCGTTCACAGCAGGGGGCAGTTCTCAGATGGGCTGCTGGCTTCCCCACAGCCACCCAACGGGAGGGGACACTGTGCTCACGTTGCCTTAAGCCCCATCCAGGCAGCAGCCTTCTGCAAGAACTTAAATGCAGAAGTGGAAATACCTGAAAACTCAAAGTACAGACCACCCTGTAGGGCCAGGAGATACAGCAGTGCAAGTGAATTACTTGTGTCTTTTTTTTTTTTTTTGGCATTTGACATTTGTGTCGTATTTTAAAACTAATGAAGGGTGATGTAATGATGGCACAGTGATGTAATGACGGGACAGTGATGTAATTCTGCTATGTAAACTCACTTCTTGCCTTGCCAACAAAACAGCTTGGTATGGCATCGACTTCAGTAAACTAGAAGATTTATAGGAGATCACTGCTCTCCTTCAGCAGATGGAATTTTCTGCAAATGCCACAAAAGAAATGTACATTGTGAATTGCTTAATTCCATGTTTCATTACTTATTGAATGAAAGTTTGGTACCTGAATAGGAAGCTGAGTGAAGGTTTGAGCGTTCCAGCACAGAGTCAACATCTCTGTGATTGTTAAAGCCCCTCAAAAGGAAACCCTGTCAGAGCCCCATCAGGGCCAGGTTAGATGGGGCTCTGGGGCTGGATACAGGTATTGTCTGGGTTATCTGAGGCCCCCAGGCTCTGCTTAAGGTGGGGAATTAATGATAATCTGACCTAATGGCCTCGATTTCTAAAGCATTCAGCCTTATTGTGCATATCTTTTCAGCGTCTTTCTTCCTCCCTTCAATACACATGCTGCCTTTTCCATTTGTTCCCTTGGCTAATCAAACAGTCCCCGGGTGGCCCAGGAATCCAGGTTGCTCTAGGACCACTGGGAGTCCTAGTGGATGGAAGGCTGACCATGAGCCAGCAATGTGCTCTTGTGGCCAATAAGGCCAATGCAAGTCTGGGCTGTATTAGAAGGCTTGTGGTTAGTAGGGCGAGAGAGGTTCTCCTCACCCTCTATTTTGCCCTGGTGAGGCTGCACCTCGAATATTGTGTCCAGTTCTGGGCCCCTCAGTTCAAGGACCTCAGGGAACTGCTTGAAAGAGTCCAGCACAGAGCCACAAAAATGATTAAGGGAGTGGAACATCTTCCTTACGAGGAGAGACTGAGGGAGCTGGGGCTCTTTAGCTTGGAGAAGATGAGACTGAGGTGTGACCTCATTCATGTTTATAAAGGTGTAAAGGGTGAGTGCTAAGAGGATGGAGCCAGGCTCTTCTTGGTGATGCCCAATGACAGGACAAGGGGCAATGGGTGAAAGCTGAGGCATAGGAAGTTCCATGTAAACACGAGGAAATCTTTTTTCACTGTGAGGGCGGCAGAGCACTGGAACAGGCTGCCCAGGGAGGGTGTGGAGTCTCTCTCTCTGGAGCTATTCAAGACACACCTGGATGCATTCCACTGTGATCTGGTACACATGATCCTGCTCTGGCAGGGGAGTTGGACTGATGATCTTTCAAGGGCCCTTCCAGCCCCTAACACTCTGTGATTAAGAAGGAGGCTTGGCTGAGTCACTGTAACGACCAGAAGAGGGGCCTGGCTCAGCCCTGCCACCACATTTCCAGTACAGCTTTCAGTCCGTGAAATAGAACTGACAGCATTTGATCTTACAGGAGTCTGTGAAGCAGCTTTAGCAAGAAAACCTGATGCTGTGTTACCTGAACCAAATAAATGTTTTCAGATGAAATACAAAATCTTAACGTGTGACCAGACTTGTAATTTGTTTGAAGCAAAAGCTGTTGGGAGTCAGTGGGTTTGGTGCAGTTGAAACAGATGTAATTGAAAAAAACTGTTTGTAAGAGAAAGAGTTTACATTCCTTCTAACAGGGAAGTAGAGGGGGAGTTACATGAAAGACCAGCATTAAGGTCTGTGAAAATTATTTATTCCCAGGAATCATAACTCATCCACTGGTTACCCCAGGAACATCTACTCTAGAAACCTTTGCAATGGCATTGGTCATCCAGAATGATAGTTTGGTTCTCTTATTTTGTTAGAAAAATAAAGTTGTAAAGATAGACAATGAAAAAAATAAAATCAAACCTAATTTTAGGATGTAAGGTGCTCCTCTTGGATTTTGAATGTTAGACTCCACAGGGGCCAAGGTTCTGAGCCATGGATTATACAGCACCTAAAAACAAGCACTGGAGAGAAATCTCCCTGGTGAGGAAGTGCCCATTGTTGAGAACTTCCCCACTTCTTCTGGGCTGCTGGGAGGGTGAGGCACTGGTTTTCATCTAAACGTTACAATAAGTCTGGTATCTTTAACCTGCTCTCAATTAATGCTGGGCAGCAGCAGCAGCAGCAGCAGCAGCAGGGTGTGACGATGGATGGTCTCTGCACTCCCCTGCTCTCACAAAGCACCCCGCATGTGGGATATGGCCACCCTGACTCAATTTGGTCCCCCAGGACAGTCTGCTGTTCTCTTATCCTTCACTGGACATGTCTGGCAGAGGATCAGTTCCCTCCAAAGCACTTCAGTGCTAGAGCTGAGCTGCCAAACACCGGATAGAGCCTTTCCCCAGCCCCATGGCTCCCATGGCCATGCTCCCTGGATCCTCCCAGATGAATCCCTGTCCAAAAGGTTTTATCTCTGCTCAAGGCTTTTCCCAAATGAGACCAGTGATGCAGGAAGGGAGACCTCCTCAGAGCTGCTGAATTCATCTTCAATCTGCACAACCTACTTTGATGTTACACAGAGCCAAGCTTTGTAAGGGCCATCTCTGCTCCCACTTCTGCAGAGAGGAAAGTTTTGTTGTTTTGGCCACAGGCGATGGCACCGATACAAACATTTAGTGTGCACAATGACAACTACTCTGTATCTTGGCACATTCGTACTTCAAGAGTCACCAAGAGGGATTTAACACATCTGAGCGCTCAGCGGGAAATGGGAAAGACAGAAGATTATGTTTAAGCCTTTGCAGTCTTGCCTTAACAGGAATTGCAGGCAATTAAGAGAGCCAGCCCGCAAGGAGCCCCGTACCAGGTATTGTATGCAACTCCTCTTTGCTACATAAGGATTCGACCCAAAAATATGTCACTTTCTGTAAAAGGAGCGACTGTTGCCAGTCGGAGCAGAAGGCTGCGGGATGCAGCACACGGACCACAATCTCAGGAACAAAGTAAACCACGGCCCATCTTCGTGGAACCTAAAAATAGTGCATGTTGGGATCCGCAGAGCTAAACCGGTAAACAAAAGGTTGAAGTCCGGAGGGGAGCTCTTGTAAAGAAAAGGTGACTTTTGTGTGCCTGTGATGGGGAAGGCAGCCGGAGGCAGGGCCCCGAGCCGGGATGGGTGGGAGATGTCTGCTAACAGCCTGCATTCCTGGCTTCTGTCAGCTCCTCCTTATCTTTCGATCTTAATGGTAGCAACAACCAACCATTTGTACCTGAAGGAGGCTGGCTGGGTAGAAAAGCCTTCCAGGTGTAGGAGCTCCCGCAGAGCTGCCAATTCTTAATTACTGTCTGAGGCATTTCACACTATTTTATGTGCTTGGGATTTTTTTTCCCCTAAAGCTCCACATGCTGGAATCTCGTCAATATGGGAGAATTTCAGCACATACTTCACACCATTTTTCCGCCCCCCCGCCCCCCAAGCCCACACCTTGCTCTTTCAGGGAGAAGCGCTTTGGGAAAATGCGATTTTAGAGGCAGTAGTACCTGGACAAAAGCACCACTTGTCATGGGCTGAGCTGGGAACTGCTCCCAGGATGAGCAGCACCGAGGAGCCACTTCCTCACAAACACTCCCTGGGCAGCTGAGGAATGCAGTGGATGTACAGACGGCAGCACAATGCTTGGAGAGCAGGAAAGGGACAGGCAGAACCCTCCTGAGAAAAAAAATGTGGCACCCATACGGGTGGCAGTGGGAGGCCTCCTCGTTTCGTTCATGTTTATATTGGGGATGATGGGAAGAGCTGTCATTTTCATTTTCCTTTCAGCAACACGGCAACACCCAGAGAAAGGTATTTGGAAAAACTTCCGTATTTTGGTGCTGTCTCAGAGTAATGACACTGCCAGCACATCTGTCAGTGTAAGGATCCAAAGGAGCCAGAGTGTCCCACGAACACAGTGTTAGGAATGAAGAGAGGAAGCTGCAGTTTGAAACGAGTTGCAGAACAAATGTGGGCCAGAACCTATGCTAGAGATGCGTTCACGACTGCCAGCGCCAGGGAGTGGCTGGACACTGCTCTTCTGCAGTATCTGTGGTGCCACGAAGGAACATTTCTCTTCTCCTGCACAGGACACAAACACTTCTGAGGCTAATCAGGCACTGACAACCCATCCCATTCCCTGTCCTACAAAAAAAGCCCGTGGCCTTTCCTGGGTACCAGCTAAGGAGCAGGGATTGGATGACCCTGCAGGTGACCTGGAGCAACAGGGCAGAAACTGAGCCACAGTCCAGGATTTCTCTCTGTGGTATTTCTTAATTCACTCCTTACATAACTCATGTTATTTTTAACTCCCAAAGGCTTTTATTTCTTGGAAACAAACACTCTTAAACAGATCCCCAACATCAGGGTTATGTTAGCATTTAAAAATCTTTAAGAATAAATCGAGATTTCCCACTTAGAGCAGCAGGGAGAATTTAAATTGATAGTTTCTTCTAGAGGAGAATGTTCCCTACGATATTTTGCCCATGTGTACAGTGTTGCTAGTGCTCAAGTCACATTTATGCTTAATTATTCATTTTCTGACTTTGAACTGCCTGGGGTGATGGTGTAACAACCCACACAGTGCTAGGCAGAGTTTATTTTGGAGGAAAACTTATTTATTGGAATTTCTAAATACATTTGGGGTCCATTTAAAAACACATAAATAATAAAAAACAACCTGAAAGGTCAGCATATGGAAGCCCATAGTGCAGCATGACCACACCTCTGCTTCCCTGGAGGGGTATCAAACTAAAGGACTGACAAAATCTGTTGCAGCCTGAAGGTACAAGAACTCACTTCAACATCCGGAGAGGAACACTTCTCAGATGCAGCGTCTGACTACAGGGGTACGCTCTGCTAATGCTCCTTGTCACCTGGGGGAGTCTGAGATACCCAGGCTGGGCGCCTGGGCTGGACACTGAGCTGGCCGCAGCAGTGGGCAGCAGCGGGCAGCAGTGGGCAGCTCGAGATGACAGCAAGGGACATCAGAAGGCAGCAGGGGACAGGGGAGGGTAGCAGCGGGCAGCAATAAGCAGTAGTAGAGGACAGGAGAGGGCAGCAGTGGGCAGGAGCAAGCAGCAGTATGGGACAGGAGAGGACAGCAGTAGGCAGTAGGGGACACGGGAGGGCAGCAGAGGGCAGCGGGGGACAGCAGCGAGCGGGAGCAGGCAGCAGCGGGAAGCAAAGGACAGGAGCAAGGGACAGAGAAGAGCAGCAGCGGGTAGCAGCAGGCAGCAGGGGACAGCAGAGGACGGAGGAAGGCAGTAGCGGGCAGGAGCAGGCAGCAGGGGACAGCAGGGGACAGCATGTTACAGCCGAAGTCCAGATCTCAGAGGCTTTCCCCGGTACGTCACCCCCTGCCCGCCGCCAACTGGCAGCCCTGGGGCAGCCCCGGGTGGTTTCTCCCGACCGAGCAGTTTTGGAAACTGTTGGAGACCATTTCTGTGACAGCAGAACAGGGGATGTTTTAAAAATCAGCGGCCTGGGGCTGGGTCCGTGGATAACGAGACCGAGGTGTCTTCAGGGATTGCACATCCCTAGGATGGATGTAGCGAATCTCAGAAGGGAATTTCCCAACAAAATTGCAAGTGACATAAACGGAGATGAGTTGAGGAACCAAACTGCCTAAATTCACATTCATTAAATACTCTCTGAACACTCCTGGCTCAGCTGTTACAGGCAGGTGGGGACAGGGGACAGAAGCTGCTGCTGTAAGAGCTGAGGGAATTTACAGTGCATTGTGTGTTCCCAGTTCCCTGCAATTCAGCTTCACAGCACAAACCACAAACCACACACGACCAGCACAACTTTCTTCCCATCGGTTGGAATTTGCATCGTTTCCTTCCTTCAGTTTCCTCTAAGTAGCTCACGTGCTGCAGGCCCAGAGACTGCTCAGCTCTCCCATATTTTTGTCCATCCAGAAAACTGCCTCTGAAGACAGAAATGTGATCAGCAATTTTTAAGCTAGTGGAATAATTCTGTATTGTGTACTCCACCAGTATGCTCAGGAGTGTGGCCTGAGCCAGCAACACATCACAGCTCTCCTGCTGCTAATGGGATCAGGCATGGCCGGGTGGTGCAAATACATAGCACCGTGTAGCCACCTCTCTTCTTGGTAAACATAAGTGAGTGTAACATCAGCAGTTTACATGGGCCTCAGTCTGCCTTGGCTTCACAACAACCACCCTTAGAGCAGAAGGTGTCTGTAGCTTGAGATCTTCGATCAAAGCCAGTGGTACCAGGTGGGCCATAAGACACATCTTCCAGGAGCCTGGCTTCCCACCAGCATCCAAGTGTGCCAGGTGTGCTTCTCAAACATGGACCGCAGGTTTCTGTCTGCACGGGGCTGGCCTGCAGAGAGCTGAGCAGCAGAGTCCTGATCAATACAGGGCTGCAGGTGAACGGCAGCAGAGCGAGCCTCTACCCATCCTCCTGCCCCAGGGCTGTCACCAGAGCACACACTGATTTTTATATAGGTCAGGTAATCTTTGAACATCGTGTCTCACATCAAACCTCTCTGTGCAAGAGATTTTATTTATAGCTCTAGACACAGATACAGATGCAGAGACACAGACCAGTTTTCATGGGGAGTGATTGTTCCTCCTTAGACCCTTGGACCCAATTTCCTCTGGGATGTGTCATCTTAAAGCATTGCCAGACTGTATCAGAAAGAAGGTGACAAGCACTACGTAACTAAATTATAAAATGAATCAAGTCATTTGATATTTGAGAGAAAAAACCCCCCACACTTCTCCCAGAGCTCATCATTTATTAAAACCTGAAATCAAGAGCTGAATATTTATAGTTTACTTTTGTTCCTCTTTCTGGAGCTCTCTAGACAGACATTTTGTTCAGCTGGCCTAAAAAAAATTAGATCTGCATTCAGAAAGAAGAAATCCTAAATGTTTTCCTCAATTTGTTTCCTCTTGGAACATATGAGGAGTTTTGCCTAAGTGCATGATTCTCCCCAGTTATCTGGCTTTCTGGCTTTTAACATATATGCCATGCAACATGGAGTCCATGTGACTGGGGCTGCTCAGTGCATCCCATCCCTGGAGCTGTCACATCTCACTCTGAGGCTTCTTGGTCACAAATGCACATGCACAAACCACACAGGACCTCTTGTCCTGCAGAGCCCACCCACACCTGGAAATGCCTTGTGGCACAGAAAGCAGTTTTCAACTGTGTCACTTCAGGGCACGTGTTTGAACCCAGCACAAGCAGGGAACCACTGCTCTTGCGTCTGGAAAGCCACGGCTTGGGGCAGCCCAAGGCCTTGTGTAGGTGGGAGACTTTTAATGTTTACCAAATTCTCCTCTGGGTCTCAGCTCCATCAGCTGCAAAGCCTGTCAAATCCACCCAAATGTCAGAATGAGTGGTGGGAAGTTTGCCCTTCCTTGGGATCTGTTGCTGAGCCCACTACATGGGTTGCAAACTGCCCCAGGCACACATTTACTCACACAAAAAGTCAAAGACTTTATTTTTGACAAGATGTTGTCTAAAACACTGCTCAAACTGTCATGCTGGAGTCATGGTTGTTTCGAACTGCAGTGGCACAAACAGTAATTATTTTTAGATGATCACCTGAACTGGCATCTGCCTAAGAACCTGGCTTATTTGTTTAAAGATCTCTTTCAGGAGTTTTTTTCCCAAATTAAATAGAATAATTCAACATCCATTACAGAAACAGGTCAGTTGCATTCATAAGCACAGCTGGGCTTGCTATTGAAGGCTGCTTATTCAAATTAAGCTCATGAGCAGGCCCTTGAAGGAAGCAAAGTGAAGTATAGGTAAGCTAGCCAGAGCAACTCAAACTTCTTCTCTTTGTGCTAGTGATCAAAAGAGAGAGCAATCCACTTTGTAGAGCAGATTAACTTGTATAGCCATACAAACTGCAAATCATACTGCAGGGGTTTGAAATGCTTGTCCTCTCCCCACAGCCATTCAGCACACACCCAGAACCCAGAAACACCTTTGCAGGATGCCACCAGCAGGAGCAGCCAGGTCTGTTCTGCAGGGCCTCCAGCTCTGTGCTGTCCTTGTCAGGCTCAGGCCCACCTTCAAGCCTGATGTGGACACAGGTGTGAAATGACCACTGCTGTCATCCAACAGAAACAGACACCACACACCCGGATCCCATGGCCATTTCAAGAGGAAAGCAGCCACATAAAGACATGGAGGACTTCTCAGGGAGTTTTGATAAAACTGGTGTGCTAAAGGGAGGAAAGACTAAATCAGTAAGAATTCATCTCAGCGTGGGCTGGTCCTTGGAGCAGGTCCTGCAGCCTTTCTTTAGTAGTGAATACTTTCGTGTTTGTAGTTCTGATGCACACTGATGCACACAGTAACATTTGATAACAGAAGCACTCTGCTTAAAGGCACCAGAGGAGGAGAAAAACTGGTGGCAAAAGTGATAGCAGAGCATTTCCTCTCTGCATTGCTGCAGAATTCTAGTGAGAAAAAAAAAAAAGTTTTATTTACATAGGCAGAAGAACAAAGCCCTGGTTGGAGCTGTGTCTGGTGTACTTCAGGGGTCAGGAAGACAGAGAAGGTATCAGCCCTGAAGTCAGAGGTGGCAGAAGGAAAGACAAGTGATAGGGGATGCTGCTCTTGAGGGACATCAGTTGACTTTGTCATACACTGTCACTCATGCTAGTTTGGAAGGGCTCAGTACTGCATGACAGAGACATCAGTGGATCTGACCCTCCAGCTGGGCACGTGAGTACAGAGGACCAACAACATACACACAAGGATTACACTCCTCTGGGACAAAGATACCTCAAGGTCTCAATTTTGATGGAAACACACTTGAAGCGTGGTATTTTCTCCCTGCTCCTGAGCTGAAAGTTACTGACTGACAGATTTTTCTCTGCTTAAATAACAATTTCAAGTCAGAAGACCCCGCTCTGAAAATCTGCTTAGCACACCGGAGCTAGCTTCTGCTGCCGAGTTTGACATGAGGAAGCCGAAACTGCCCAGAGACGCAGAGGATCCACACTTACACTGCGGTGTGACAGGATTTTCCTCCCAGCACTAAGAAATGGTTTCCCCATGGGCTATTCATCAGGAGCAAGCAAGTGGCCTGCCACAGGCTTCCTGCAGCACGTGCAATTAGACACCACGGCGGTGCGTGGCCATTACACAGCCTCCTGCCTTCGAGTGCCCCAAGCCATTTTGCAGGCACTCATTAAATCACTTGCACAACATCCTTGCTGATAAAGTACACAATGCTAATCATGTCTCAGCATCACAGGCTGAGGCACAGAAACGTTCAGGGACTCACTCAGGGTCATGCCTTGAAGATCAGTAGGAATCGCTGGCATCTTCTCTCTCACCACCTACTGCCAGTTCCTGTATGGAGCTTCCTCTGGTTGGATTTGAAATACAGATGACTGATGCCATCTTTCTATTCCTGTTGGAAGGGATCCATGTGTCAAATCTGAGTGAGAAAATACCACACTTTGATACAAATGTATGCCATAAAAGGAGACCCTGCTAGTAGAGCTGGCAAATTCATAGCCCTGAAGCATCTTCAAGAGCTCTTCCCTGAGTATTTATATCATTTTCACTTTACCACCTCTCAAGTGGAACATAACATTCCCTTAATAGCACACAGCAATACACACAGCATAGAAAGTGAGGAACCATATCCAAGGACGGAGCTGGGAATGAGAAGGGATTTAAACCCAGAAAGAGGGTAGTGCTTCAACAAAAGGCTTGACCCAAAATTCAAATTAATTTTTCCCTTCTTACCTGAAATACTATTATGAAAATCTGCTCAATTTTCTGCTTATCACAGAACAGAGAATTTCAGCCACAGTTTTATATGGGGGAGCATCAAGTGTTCCAACAGGGAGAGCTCTTGTGCTTACACCTTGCTACAACAGTATCCTCCTGGATCACCCAAGTGTCACTCATTCCTGGGCCAGACAGAAGGATAAAAGGCACTTGCAGTCTAGTTTGCTGAAAACAATCTCATAGTATATAATTTCCCAACATCTTTGGCTTTATTTCTAAAGGGACAGAGCAGCAGTGTTAGCTAGCAGACAGTTATTATTGCTACCTTGGGCTCAAAAAGTCTGTAAGCTACTGCTTTGTGGGTGTGCACCAGGGAAGAACTGGATGGGATGGCTGTCATCTCCTTTGCCCTACTCATTCAGGATTTGTAGTTAGGGAATTCCTATGTCAGAAGCATCCAGAGGACTGTAATGCTGGTAACAGACCCATTTGTTTTGTCAATCCTTTTATTTTGGTTCTCTTGCACTCACACTGAGACTCTTCACTGTTTCCATCTCCTTTAAATGCTCAGATGCACTTTTTCCCACATACAGACATTAATGCCCACACAGCCACAGCAGGCTCCAGCCAGGGGACAGTAGCCCCACAGCAGCATTGCAGGAATGGACCAAGTAGATCACAGGATGCTAGGGGTTGGAAGGGACCTCCGAAGATCATTGAGTCCAACCCCACTGCCAGAGCAGGACCATAGAAGCTGCACAGGTAGCACATGAATGCATCCAGAGAAGGAGACTCCACAACCTCCCTGGGAGTTCCAGTGCTCTGTGACCCTCACAGTGAAGAACTTGCTCCTCACATTGAGGTGGAATCTCCTGTGCTGTAGTTTGCATCCATTTCCCCTTGTCCTATCACAGGGTGCAACTGAGCAGAGCCTGTCCCCTCCCTCCTGACACCCAGGCCTCACATATTTATAAACATTTATCAATATCTTCTCAGTCTTCTCTTCTCCAGACTAAAAAGCCCCAGGTCTCTCAGCCTTCCCCATAAAGCAGTGCTTCAGTCCTTCAGTCATCCTGGTAACCCTCCACTGGACTCTCTTGAGTAGATCTCTGTCCCCCTCGAACTGGGGAGCCCAAAACTGGATGCAACATTCCAGGTGTGGCCTCACCAGTGCAGAACAGAAGGGGAGGAGATGCCTCTGGTCTGCTCCAGCACCAGGTTTAACCTCTGTCCCCTCTGTGGATGCCACAGAGATTCAACACTCTGCCTTTTTACGGTGTATACTGGTAAAGCCTGGATGTGTTCCTGGATGATTTACTCTAGGTGAATCTCCTTTAGCAGAGGGATGATCTTCAGAGGTCCCTTCCAACCACCACCATTCTGTGATTCTGTGATATGAACACTCAGAGGATGGAGGGGACTGGGCAAGGTGAGAGACAACATCTCAGGCTGCCTCAGCATTTTCTGGAGGGAACACCTAAAGTGAGTCAGCTGCTCTTTGTGGCTGTGAGGCTTGCCTCAAAATCTAGTGAAGAAATACATCATGAGGTTAAAGCTGGTTCAAATGCAGTGTAACACAAATCTTCAGTGGCCACACATCAAGGAGTCATATACTGCAAGCCATCTGACTCACCCTGTGTAAAACAAAGACCCTGAGTCTTAAAGAACAAAGGTCATAATGAGGGGCAACCATTGTGATATCTAGACTTGAGCCTTCTGTGCAAGACACTAGAAAGGAAGACTAACTGGCACTCTGTCATCCATTTCCATTTCCTTCTTTCATTTCACTGGGCTTTCTCAGTATTTTTGATATACTATCTTTCTGACTTTTCTGATGAGAAACCTCTTTCACAGAGAAGCTTTAAGGGTGGAGAGGAACCACGTGCAGACAGAGCCCTCTCCCCTTTCACCTGCTACTTGTTACAGCCATGCCTGCCGTCCAAAGGTCTGATGAAGATAACTGCTCACCATGCTTTTGGCTCCAGGAGCACAGCCACAGAAGGAGGCATCACTACTCCAACCTCCCCTCCCACACACATGACTTGTGTAAAGATGGAGTTTCTGTTCTATTTTTCAGTTTGGTGTCCTCCTGTGAATGCCACTGGGGGTAGAAACTCAGGAAAACAAGTTCTAAATGTTTGGATGTTCAGATCCTGCTAACCACAAATGGAGTTTCTTATTGAAGGAAGTTCTGAATAGCACTTTCATTTCATTTTCACTTCTGTGCAGAGAAGAGAACTCCAGGAGTTCAGTGCTAATTCTATTAAGTTATTAATAGAGGGCAACAAAGATGAACCAAAGGCTGGAACACCTCTGCTATGAGGATAGGCTGAGAGAGCTGGGGTTGTCCAGCCAAGAGAAGACAAGACTCATGTAGGACCTTCCAATATCTGAAGGGATCCTACAGGAAGGCTGGAGAGGGACTTTTTGTAAGGATGTCTGGCAAAAGGACAAGGGGGACGGTTTGAAGCTGAGGGAGAGTAGGTATAGACTGAATCTTAGGAAGAAGTTCTTCAGTATGAGGGTGGTGACATTCTGAAGTAGGTTGCCCAAACTGGTTATGGATGTCTCCTCCTTGGGGGTGTTCAAGGCCGGGTTGGATGAGGCCTTCAGCAGCCAAGTCTAGTTGAGAGGCATCCCTGCCCATGGCAGGGAGGTTGGAGTAGATGATCTCTGAGGTTCCTTCCAACCTGAGCCATTCTAGGGTTCTGTGATTCTTGGAAAAAGGAGTACTGATTGACTGGCCTCCTGCAACTTAACTAAACAGACATAATAGAAAGCCAAGGGATACTGAAACTGTCAGGAACTGTGCTGTATGAAGCCTTCAAAATGAAGAGCAGCAGTACCTCTCTTCCCTTCCCAACTCTAACTCAATGTGATGCTTCTAGGCTGTTCACAGAAACATATTGCTATTTAGAACACATTCACTATCTTTCCCCCCCAAGTGTTTCAGTGTCTGTATACTGAAACATATCTTCTCATCCACCATCCTCATTCTCACCATGCCTAGAGGTGCCAGCTGTGGCATATCAGGAGCCAAGACACTAAGCCTGTTCCAGACATGAAAATGCAGACATTTCTTAGCCTCTATATATTTTCACAGGCTTGTACCACTGATTCATAGGTAAGGACCTGGCACACTGGTCTTTAGATGACAGAAATAAATACAAATGCACTTTTTTTTTTCTTTTTTAAGATGATAATCCTCCCCACACTGAAGAAAACATGATGAAGAAATAATGATGTGCATTGTGGACTGGAAGAATTCAATTTGGAAAAAAATTCAGATGACAGCAGCAAAGCCTGACTTTAGAACAAGGAGAGGAAGAACTCATGAGAAGCAGGGAAATGTATCAAACAGCTGATCACATTGCTGCCTCTCTACAGCAGTTACAGGGGTATGGGGTAAAGGAAACCCCCACTTTTAAAAGTAGCTTACAAAATATCTAACAAGACCAAACTGGTGCCCCTGAAAACATGTCACAGGTCCCTCCTGGGGAGGTGTTGCTCATCATAAACACCAAACTACCAAACATGTCCTTCTAGCAGTGATCAAGCACGTTCTCTTCAAACCTCTGATGGAGCTAAGGCAACAATAAAAACCAACCCAATCCTCCAAGCTATGATAAAGCCAGAAATTCCCAGCATAAGCAGCCCCTTCAGTTCTTGTGGGTTCTCAAATGTCCAGCAACTACCCACAGAGCAGCAGCCTTATTTTCTGTTATGCACAAGAGTATTTTAATAAAGATAAGTAACTGCCTGGATGGCAAAGGCAATATTCCACAGGGCTGGCAGAACACATGCTGACACAGCCTACCAAAGCAGTGCACCTAGCAGGGCACAGGGAGTTCAAAACAACATTTGAACTGAGTTTTTAGCATGTCTTACTTGTTTTACAGGCTCTATTGGAATTATCTGTCAAGATATTTTCTCCTTAGGGAAGGCCAATGCCTAAAAATACTTCCTTCCCTTATCTTCTTCCCTCCTGTTTCCTCCCCAAAAGACAATTTAATATGTCACCTACAGAAAAGAAGAATGACTTAACCCACAATATTTAGCTGTTGTTGCTTGATAACTTCATATTGATTCTATTACCAGAATAAGTCTCACCATCTCCACATCACATGAGGCCAATGAGCCAGCTCAGGGAACTGATTTGACTGAAACATAGCATTTTTTCAACACAAAACAAGACAAAACCCAAGTGTTTTCAGTCTGCTCTGCTTTGGTATGTGGTACACAATTGTGAATGCTGACGTGAAAGAAATGGAGGGAAAAATCTGGCTGAGGGGGAACTTTTGGTGAGTACCCATACTTTGCCTAAACATTATTTCAGTTGACACTGCCCTCATCTCCCAGCAAATGAAATGAGGGTGAACTGGAGGGGCAGAATTAGCCAGAGTTGACCCAAAGTGCCTCAGGCTGCAAGGCCATAACCACAACTTCAGATAAAAGGCAAAGAAAATACAGAGGAACAAAAACAAAAGAGTTTTGTAAAGAAGGGAAATGTATCCCATTTCCATGTTTATTGGATTTAAAGGTCTGTTTCTGTTCTGCTCCCAGGAGTAAAATACAGGAAGAGTTGTTGACAACAACTGACTAAAGCAATGGAGGGGAGAAAAATATGCTTTGGAGTAAGTGCTCCATCATCCTCATAAATCTGCACTGGAAGAGACTCTAACCATTGTATTTGTAGGGCTGTTACAACAGAGCACAGCAGGACACACTCTCACCATAGCAACCCTAGAAAACTGCCCCATGTACGTTTCCACTCTCTGCAATGCCAATCTTTCCCCGTCCTTGCTTCTCAAAGGAAATTGATATATTCAGCTCTTGAAGTAGCACTTGAAGCCCAAGTCCCAGCTCCAGTGCCACTTAAAGTCTCCTGTACTCCACTGAACAGCAGCAATGGGAAACATCTCAGTAGCATCTCTCTTACACTGCAGAGAGTTATTGAAAAATGGGGTCAAACGTGGGACAGAGTCTTTCCAATTCCTTCAATACACACCAACCTTCTGGGGCCCAGCACTTGCTCTGTCTGGCACATATTGGAGAGATTTAGTGAGCCAAGATGAAGTTCTGGGTGTGTTCTTCACAACACTACCCTCCTCGACTGAACAACTAGCCCACACCTTGAAGACAGGAGCTCAGTTCACAGCCTGAGCCCTGACAAAGATCATTTTAGACCAAGCCACTGGGCTGCACTGTGGAGATGATGGTGGGGCTCACCACAGCTCTGCTACCCTGCTGCCTTAGCTGTGGCTTCTGGCACATGACAGGCAGCTAGAGGTGATGAAGCACTACTAACCCAGAAGCTGCCTGTTAAACCTCACATTCTTCAGTATTTTCATCATGGGACATTTTAAATATCTTATTAATGCTTCATGACATGCTCTTATGCAATCTTCCTCATGAAAGAAGGTATTTCATTAAGGTCTTATGGAGTCAGTAGGACATCACTCTTACTTTCCTTGAACAAGCCATCCAGGAATTCCAGAAGAGAAGCTGCCTATGTTCTTCACTGAGACCAAATGACTCTGTTACCATCCCCAGTTTGCTACATGCTCAGGACAAATTGTTGAGAAGATTGTAAAGAACTGACACTCTGGGGATCCCTGAAGGGCAGGTATTAATTCCATTCTTCTGGTACAGAAGTGTATTATCTCCTTTGTACAGGTGGAGAAGTAAGCAGAGAAGCCAGAGAACTCATTTTGGGGAGTGCTGTGCATCCTACTCCCACACACACACACTAACTGAAGTCTTCCCTGGCCAGGCTCCCATGAGATTACTGGTATTCAGACAGCTATTGCATCTTCCAATAACTGAGCTACAGAACTGCAAATATATTTAGAACTTGAAATGCTTTAAACTCGAACAGTCAGTCCTTACAACATGGGAGTAGGTGGTTTGGTTTCTTTTCTTTTTCTACTCAACTGATTAGAAGAGCATGGGGAGAGATGTACTTTTGGAAATTAATAATTTAGTCAGGAACTGAAAGGGCATTGGTCCTGAAGCTGGAATCTGAGATCTGATGTCTGTCCTCTGTTCATATTACTGCTTACCTCTAAGCAAAGCTGTGCACAATATGACCACTTGCTCCTTTAAAGAGAAAGTTCAAATTCAGTTGTCCTTGAGCAAGGAAAAGCTTCAGTAGCTTCAGTGGGGGTTCTCCTGAGCCTCAGAGGTTTGATGAGGGAGCTTGCTTTCCATGGCTTATTCAGCCACCTAATCCTACTAAAAATGCTTCCTACAGAGCTCTGTAGGAACAACTGAATCAGGCTCTCCTGCACTCCTGTTCATGTGCATCTAGTCCAGTTGTGAGTACTGTAAGTGAGGCTGAGATAGACTTAGTTGCAGGACTCATGTGCTACTAGATAAAAGAAGGACTTTCATTCTCATTTGCAACAACATCAGGTACAAAAAGATTATGGAGTCTATGCTATTCAAAGCTAACTCCAGCAGAATAAAGTGAGTGTTCTTATAACTGTACCCAGCAAGGCTATGTAGAAAACTGATGCTCTCCGTATGACCCTGTTTCTTGATTTTCAGTTCTGTGACATTATCAGCTGTGTGGAAGTAAGCTGGCAACTCAAAAAGAAGCTATTGGAATAGGACTTTCTGCCCTGGAAACATAGATTCATAGAATCGTTACGGTTGCAGAAGCTCTTTAAGATCATTGAGTCCAACTGTAACCCAACTACCATGACCACTAAACCCTGTCATGAAGCACCACATCCACAGCTTCTTGAATACCTCCAGGGATGGTGACTCCACCACCTCCCTGGGCAGCCTGTTCCAATGCCTCACCATTTTCTCAGTGAAGAAGCTTTTCCTAATGTCCAATCTAAACCTTCCCTGGCACAACTTAAACCTCTCGTCCTGTCACTGGTTACCTGGGAGAGGAGACCAACACCATCCTCACTCCAATCTCCTGTCAGGTAGTTGTAGAGAGCACAAAGACCTCCCCTTTGCCTTCTCTTCTCCAGACTAAACAACCCCAGCTCCCTCAGCTGCTCCTTGTATGCCACGCTCTTCAAACCCCTCATCAGCCTCTTTGCTGTTCTCTGGACACACTCCAGGACCTCAAGGTTGTATTATTAGAAGGAATAGTCATCTGCTCATCCCATTGTATGTCATGAAAAATATGATACACCCTTTTTTCTTCCTTTGTGTTTTAATTGCTAGTCCTTTACAGCAAGCCTCATTTCATTCACTTGTATACAGCCCACAGCAATCAGATTCTGTTCATGAATATTAGTTAATGTAAAAACTCTTTATTTTCTGAGATTTGAATCTGGAGAACAAAAAGAAGAAGGAAAAAAAGCAATCTAGAGAAGTATTATAGAGAAGCAGAGTTCTGCTTTCAGAGGAGTACTTAATGTAGGAAGAAAGATTAGGCTGTTCTGAGGTACTGAGCAGGAGCACAGCTGCATATTCACCATATGATTTATCTTGTTGGGCAAGAAATACCATTGATTTCAGTGGAACCAAACAGACAGTAGAGTACTACCCAGTAAAACTGAAAACTCTGTACTACTCTTTTTGGCAGAATTGGAATTCACATGTAAATTGTCTGTATCTTGGTGTGGTCATGTAGTCCTTCTTGAAAAGGGGGAGTCTTGCTCTATATCTGGATTGTTTAATGATTTTGATATCAGAGTCTTGGCATGAGGTCTTAAGAACCTTATTCCTAGAGTCAGATTTGCCTTTCTTCTTATTATGAGCATGGCTTTTGAGTAAAAAATCTCTGGATCTCTATTTTGGGCAAAAAACCAAATTGACCAAGCTTTAATCATATAGTTTCAAGTTACTTTTATGTGACAGCATTTTGATCATGGTCTTAAAAGTGCAGCTACTAAAGTGCTCCCAGGAAGGATGTAGTGCAGGAAGGATGTAGACACTGTTGCAATATTCATTTTTGTATTTAAGGTTATCAGCTTTTTAAAATTCAAGCCACCAGTCAGCCAGCCTTTTTGCAGTGCTTATCTAGGTTTGGGGTTTGGAACACACCATTACTTAGGAGCACATATTGCAAAAGAAAACCTTTTATCCTATTTCCTTTGTTTTCTGCTTCCAAAGACTGCAATATGAGGCTTTTGCTACCATAACAAACCTTCATACATTGATGCCATTGACGTCTGTCAGTCACTTTCTGTTTCAGACTGTTCAAGGGTTTCCTGGGTGCTCTACCCAGGTTTTTCAGCGGGGAATAGCACTAACAGGCCTACACCTAAAAGCCCAAGGAATTGCATCACTAATATTAAACTGTCTGGATTATGGGATACGCGACAGGCTGCTGTGGTTCTCTCTAAACCAGACTTCTCTTAGACACCTCCTGCTTGCTAGTTCAGCTATGCTACTGCAGACCTACTAGGGATGAAAACTTTTGCCTGAGAAACATTACAATTGCCACCTGAGTAATTTCCTTCACAGAATCACAGAACCTTAGCAGTTGGAAGGGACCCTGAAAGATCATCCAGTCCAACCCCCTGCCAGAGCAGGATCATCTAGAGCAGGTCAAACAGGAATGCATGCAGGCAGGTTTTGAATGTCTTCAGAGAAGCAGACTGCACAATCTCTCCGGGCAGCCTGCTCAAGGGCTCTGTTATCATCACAGTGAAAAAGCTTTCCTTATGTTCATGTGGAACCTCCTCTGCTCCAGCTTGCACCCACCACCCCTTGTTCTATCATTGGACATCACTGAGAAGAGCCTGGCTCCATCCTCCTGACTCTCACCCTTCACATTTCTATAAGCATAAATGAGGTCACCCCTCAGTCTCCTCCAAGCTAAGGAGCCCCAGCTCCCTCAGCCTTTCCTCACAAGGGAGATGTTCCACTCCCTTCAGCATCTTTGTGGCTCTGTACTAGACTTTTTCAAGCAGTTCCCTGTCCTTCTTGAGCTGAGGGGCACTGATGACCATTTTTTTTGGAGGACAGCAACCTACAGTCTGATCCCAAAGGACAAAATGGTGAAGAGAAAAGAAGATACTGTCACTCAGACCTGTTTTTTTCCCCTTGGTGAAATGAATACATGCTCCTTTCAGTTTCTCTGATATCTTAAACTATCTTGAAAGTTCTCTTGTACAAATATCAACCCACTTGGCTGCAGCACTGTAAAAACATTCCCATGTCTATACTCAGCCATCTATACATTCAGCTATTTAATAATATTGGTGTTCACTTTGAGGGTTATCAGTAAACCCTTCTCTTCCCCCAATTTCATATTTTCACATTTAAAAATTGTTTCCCTGTATTTATCATTAAATTCAGCTCTCAGTTAAGAGTTTGCATAAGAGAATAAAACAAATCTTCAGAGCTTTCTCCAATTAGCATACCCTCATCATGCTCTAGTAATTACCTCCCCTGAGTGTTCAGTTGGGATGCCACACTGCTGTCATCACTACAGCATTCCCATGGGGGGAATTAAGAGGCAAAACACCAAGATTACTCAGATGCCACATTCACCATGTGTACACCACTGAGCTCCCAGGCCAACGCATCGCTTGCCACCAACCAAAATCAGCTCAGCTGTGTTTGTTCCAGGCCACTGATGGCAGGTCAACAAGGATTAGCATGAAACTTGTACTTTATTTACAGAGAGGAAAAATTTTTCAGTGAATCAGTACTGCTCAGAAGATACAGGCACTAAGCTTCTTAGGAGGCATCAGGGAGAAGAGTGTTTGGGTGTGTTAAGGGGCTTTTGTGCACGGTGCTTTTGTTCTTCTCTCCTTTGCTGCCTCCCCCGTCATTTAACCAAGAAAAGACAATCAATATTGTCTTGATTATCCATTTATTGCTATTTCCCTACCTGCAGGACTCCTTTAGTACATCACTGTTCTAGTCCCAGAAAATGCTTGGCTCCTTTTCCAGGTTCCTAACACCCTCTTTATTTTCAACTGACATTTTCCAGGTCCCTAACACCCTCTTTATTCTCAACTGGCATAAAGGAGTCTGTAGACCAAATTAAAGTTCTTCAATCCATTCAATCCATGTCAAAAAACGATGCAAGTTTTCTAATTCTAAAATTCAGTATCCCAGTTCTCAACTATGCTAAGCCTCTGCACACTGTTATTCCAGAAATCGCCCATGGCCACTTCAGAAAACTGTACAAACAATTGATACAACTCCAAAGTTACCAACCCCACTTGGAGTAATGGGTGTGGAAAGAAAAAGAGCCCTCTTAAAATCTCAGCAGTTTCTGTCAGCTGTAGGCACTTCTGAGAACTGTGTGCAGCAGGAAATTTGGGTGCTGAGCTTTTACCCAGGATTACCTGGTGATGCATTACAGCTCCCTGCCTCATGGACACAGAATGGGCACCAGTCACTGCCAGATTTCAGGACTGAAGGCTTGATAAATCATGACTAACAAGACATTGTATTGCAGTAACTAGCTGTTTATTTCACAGCTGCCAACATTATGCAACTCTTTAGAAATATTCATAAAAGCAGATGTGTGGCACACAAAATCCAGGATAGCCATGTCCCCTCCTACATCAGGCTCCATGCAGGAACTTCTGAGCTCAGACCTTACTTGAGAGCATCTGCAAAGCCCACTGAAGTTGACAGGAGCATTTCTGCTCACTTTTTGATGATGGAGATGGATTTAAGTGCCCTATGTATTAGAGAAGTACTTGAACACTATCCCATCACATATTCCCATGTACTTGAACACTATCCCGTCACACATTCCCATTTGATGCTTGTCAATATTTAAACAGCTGAAGAGTGTAAGGAACAAACATTTCCACACTGTAGGTAGTTTATAAGAAATCCTGTTCAGTACATAAGTTGCCTCATCTGTCCTTTATTTTCCTTAAAACACAGGCGAAAAGTCAATGTTCCACTACAATATATCCTTACTGCCCTACTGATCAATATATGATTTACAAAACCAATTTTCATTTGTCAACATTTCACATTTTAAAAAAATTTTTTTTTCCTTTCCTTTCTTTGTCTTTTTGTGCATTTGTAAAAGCCCAATAGCTTATGCCTAGGACTATTCCTAAACCTGCTGAAGTTCATAACCATAAACAGGGGTTGGACAGTGCTTT
Organism: Indicator indicator; assembly: GCF_027791375.1. Classification (NCBI taxonomy): domain Eukaryota; kingdom Metazoa; phylum Chordata; class Aves; order Piciformes; family Indicatoridae; genus Indicator; species Indicator indicator. The sequence goes on from NC_072031.1 coordinate 3,085,879, forward strand.
ACTTAGGAAGGGAGTATCCATGCCTCTGTGTATGTGCATTAGTATCATGGCAAAGATCTTAAAAATCCAGCACCACAACTTCAGTTCAAGAACACATGCAAAAGGGTGCAGAAACTTTCATCCTTTCTACTCTCATGGAGTCCCACAGCTTAATCCACAAGCAGGAGGTCCCTAGCAGTTCATCCCAGTGGCCTAGAAAATAGTAGCCTGCAGCTTTAGTTTTCAGCTATCCTTAGAAATAAAACAAACCACCTTGACAATTCTAATTTTCTCCTCGTACTATCCCTTTTCTCATATGATTTAGGCTTGAAATCCTGTATGTTTTAGGAAGCTGTGCGAAGATCCAAGATCAAAATGAGAAGAAGCCTGGAGTGTCAGAGGAGGAAACACTTCAAAGCTTCTGTTTCAAACATCCAGTGAGTTAGAGCGGGATAGGGACACCAGTTAATGTGCAATACCAATTTCATAACATGGAAGAGCTGATCTGAAACCCAGCTGTGCAAATGCAGCAGTGGCATTGCACTCAGGAGAGTGCAAAACCAGCTGCCGGTATGTCCAACCAGTGGACTAGACAGAAAGCAAGAAATGAGTGTTTTATAGAGGATGAAGAGGGAAATTTGAGGTGCTTGCCTGTTACATCAGTATTTATGCAATTCATGGCTTGGCTCACATGCTGGAATTTGCTTTGATTGAAAGAACTTGTGTGGCTGGTGCAGTTTAGAAGATGATTTTCACAGCAGCGTTTTGGAGAGATCATGAGGTAAAGAAGTGCTTTAAGCGAATGCAAAGAGGCTGCACTTTCTTTTGGCTTGTTGGATTTTTGCCTGGGACAGTGCAAACACACAAGAAATGGTAAATAAACAAAGTGTAAAAGCGGTACAAAAAGAATGGCAAGGGTGTGAATACCCAGCGCAAGCGTGCCGGTCGACACCGTGTTCTCCCAGACGCGGAGCCGGGCTTGGCCGTACGATAGGGCTCGGGACCAGCCCGCCGGCCTTGCGCGGCAGCCATTTTCCCCCGAGCCTGGCCCCGGCCTTGGCCGCAGAGACACCTCTTGGGCGAGGATCTGCGCCGCAGGCAAGTAGCGCGGCGGGTGCCTGTCACCTCACCGGCTTTGGCTTCGCCAGCAGCGGCCGGGGGAAGCCCGAGGCGGGGCAACGCCTTATTCTACCTGGGAAAGCCCCAAGATGGCAGAACCGCCCTGCACTGCCCCCGTGGGCACCTCGGCCGCAGCGGGACTTCAACCGCTGGGGCGGCCGCCCACCCACGCCAGCTCCCACCCATGCCCGGCGGGGGACAAGGGGTGGCAGCAGGCGGAACCGCCTCAGGGCCCGGCGCATCACGCCAGGAGGAGGAGCTGGGAAGCCCTGAGAAAGCCACTGCGCCTGCTCCCCGCGGCCGAGACTGTCTGCGCACGGGTGTGTGACAGCATAACCAATCTTGCGACCGGGCCCGCCCCCGTTGCCGTGCCGCTGAGGGGCGTGCGGGCGGACCAGTGAGGGCCCTAGGTGCCGTTCAAACCCGCGGTGCCGGGGCGGTAGCGGCCAGTCGGACGCAGGGGGCGGGTGCTGGGTGGCAGCACGTTCCCAGGCGTCTCCGACGGGCTTTTACTGTGCTCGGGGCGGCGCCGGCGCTCAGTGTGTTTGGAGCCGACGGACGGGCCGGGCCCGGGAGTATGGGGGTGAGGTAGGGCCGGCCCAGCTGCGGAGGGGAGGTGATCGCGGCTGTCCGGCGAGGCCGGGCCTCCGCGGCGGCGGCGAGGAAGGACGCGGAGCCGGCCGGAATGATGGAGGACAAGAAGGAAGAGGGTGAGGCGGAGATCCAGGAGCACGGGCCTGAGCACTGGTTCAGCAAGTGGGAACGGCAGTGCCTAGCTGAGGCCGAGCAGGAGGAGGCGCTGGCCCCGGAGCTGCAGGACGAGGCGGCGGCGCAGCCCGAGCACAAGCAACAGAAGCTCTGGCACCTCTTCCAAAACTCGGCCACCGCTGTGGCGCAGCTCTACAAGGGTGAGCGCCGCAGGAGGGCCGCGGGCGGCGGGGCCTGGGGAGGCGGAGGCTCTTGCTAGGCAGCTGGAGGGAGATGAAGCTTGGTGGGCGGTGGGAGCTTTAGCGCCGTGGGTTTGGGGCTGCAGCAGGGCCGAGAGATCCGGGTGTGGGGTGGAGAGCGGGGCGCGGAGGCATCGGGGTTGGGGTGGGAGTGGGACCGCGGCGTCACAAAGGGGATGTGGCGGCGAGAGCGGCCTGGGCAGGGGGAGGAGCGGGCTTCCGGCCTGGGGGCTCCGCGCCCGTCCATAGAGGCAGACGGGAAAACAAAATGGCGTGAGGGGGAACCGCGGCCGCTGCTCCGATATCACCCTTCGTGGCCTCCAGCGGAGAGGCCTGGGCCAGTTAGGCATCTGGGTTGGCTCTTGTGTCGGCCGGGCCTTGCTGTCCGCCGCCCCAGATGGGCAGCTGGCGGAAGCGTCGGCCCGAGAGAGCGACCGGCCGGGCTTAGCCGCTACCCGGTAGGCAGGGCACTCCTGCCGAGAGCTGCCTCGGCAGGGGATCGCGCTGGTAGGGTGCCGGGCGGCGGGGGCAAGGCCTACGAATGCTCGTGGAGCGGTGGGCTCCGGGGGCGGGGAGGGTGGGGGCAGACCGGGAAGCCCGGCCCTGCCGGCGGCTGCTCTTGACGCCCAGCCCAGGGAAGAAGCTCCGACAAAATGGCGAAGTGAGGGGCCGGCCCCATTGTGCAGCGGGGACTGCGGGCGGGGGCCAGGCCGGGCGCTTCCCTTGCGGGCTTGGGGCGCCGCTGCCGTGCCCGCTGCCCGGGACAGGGCCGTCCCTGGCCGGCCCTGCTCGGCCCTGATCCCGACTTAAGAAGGTGGAACAAAATGGCGAAACCTAACATGGCCGTTCGGAGTTGGTGACTCCAAAATAAACAGCGTGTGTCCTTCCCTCCCTGCAGACCGGGTGTGCCAGCAGCCGGGGCTCTCCCTCTGGGTCCCCTTCCAGAACGCCGCCACTGCGGTCACCAACCTCTACAAAGGTAAGGGGGCTGCCCCTACCCCCTGTTCCCGCTGCCCCGGCAGCCCTCCCTGCCGAGCCGGGCCTCACTCTGCCTCCTTCCCCGGCTTACTCATAAGCAGGGCCTATTAATGTCTCTTATTCACCCTGATAAAATCTAACCCGAGACTGCTTCCTGAATCTTGTGAGTTTTCCCAGGGCCAATTTAGCTGACGATAGCTGAATCTTTTCTGTTGCCTCATGTCAGTGACTTATAACTTAAAAGCTGCTTTACTTTGGGACCCTTGAAAAGAAATGAATTGAAGGGGAGAATGTGATAGTTTACAAAACACTTCTTAGACGTCCTGGGTTTTGTATATTTCATAGTGTTGGGACATCAGTATAACACATGTACAGTGAAACGTAGATTAGGTGTAGTGTTTGTAAAATCCTGCATCGATGTTACGTGACAAAGTTTTATCATCTTCTGACAGTGAGGCTTCTTAAGTAACCCTCCCAGTTTATTTTATGCACTAGAACGTCATTAAACTGTGTCCAGAGTGGTTCTAAGAAAGCAGTGGTAGCAAGAACTTCGGTAAGAGTGCACTTTGCATGTGGCTGTGCCTTTGCTCTGTTCTCCTGTGTCTGTCAGGATTTGTTTCTGAATTCAGCTGTTCCTTTGGTTGCAATAGGAATCCTTGTCTGCAAAGGAGTCATTCAGTGGTTTCTCAGTTGCTGCAAAGGTACTACAAAAACGATGCCTGTGTTGGCACAGTGTGATTCCTATTGTTACTGTCTTCCATTCCAAAGAAGGAAGAAAATTTAAAGTTTCAAATTGTTGTTTTTCTGACTTGTAGTTTTATTTCCCTTCTCTCTACCCAGTTGTGGGGTGTACAGCATTATCTATAGCTATTACCTGCATGTTCTTTCATTTGTTTAGTTTTCCCATTTTGGGTTTGCTTTAAGCAGTTGAACTACTATTAGTAGCATGTTTGTGATGGCTGATCACATTTCTGACATGTGGACAAAGCAAGGAGGAAATGTACATGTGACCCTCACTGCCAGAGACTTCTCTTGGCAGAAAGTGCCTTTGAATGTTTGTGTCATGGCCCATAAAGGGGCAGCACATCACATAACAGGGTAGGTGTTGGCCTGAGGGAATGGGTCACTGGAACGTGGTCTGGGACACTAGTCACTTGAACATGGTGCTAGAGTAACAGCAGGTAATGTTAATAAACTGTCTGGAGTAATTGTAGGCTTTTTATACCTGGTATTGTCTCCTTACAGCAGCTTTATTGCAAAGACTTGGGCTGTTTATTTTCAGTTAAATAATTTGTTTACTTGTGCTGTAGGTGAGATGAGCTCTATTTTTCTGCAATATTGTGATTACAGAAAAATATGTATGTGGTGATCAGGGAAATGAGAGTAGAAGGTCTGCTTAGTCAGATGTGATAGTTCAAAAAGCAGCACCTGAAAAACCTTTCCTTCAAAAACAGATCTTTGCTGCAGTACCTCAGTTATTCAGGACTACCATCTTCGAGTTTTAACTTCCTCTATTGAGAACACAGATAGAAACAGCTAGAGGTTGGAATCTCTTAGTGGAAATTTGCCTTCCCTAGTGACGAACATGGCCTTTTCAAATCCTCCTGTTTCTCGCATGCTCAGTTAGGTTTGTGTTTTGAAGGACTCTGTCAAAATGCGAAGTGCTTGGTAAACTGAACACCACAAACTGTCTGTTGCCATCAGCTCATTTTTGATCTGATAACTGGATTTTTGAAGCATCAAAATCTTCCTTATGCTCTTGTGTTAAAAAGAACAGCATAATGTCTTGAATGTCAGTTTTTTTTTTTTTCTGAAAATAGAAGCTTAATAGCATACTGTGCTGAAGGTCTTGGATCACAGTTTTCTGATTGATGCTGGTGATAGAGGCTGCATTTGAAGACATTTGATCTTATGCATTACATTAAAGAAGTGAAGGGCTGGCTAGTAACGGTATTTAGAACTTAAGGCCACTGTAGAAAGTCTTAGACATATATTAGAATAGGACTTAGGAGCCTACAATGTAGCTTATTTTTATTTGAAAACCTCAATGTTTGCTGATGTTACTTTTGACTTACTAATTGCAGAACATATGCAGCTTGACTACTTATTTTTTGCCAGTGTAACTTTGTAGACAAAGTTAAAGCTTTTTACCACAAAAAATCAAATCTTTTCCAGGGTAGTGATGCTTGACATTTGTCCAGGCTCCATCAATAGTTGGTGTTTGACCTCATTACTAGTTCCTAGTTCTTTGTAAAGCATTCTGATATACAAGGAAAGCAGGATACTGATGATGCTGAGCGCCTCACCTCTCAGGGCTCTCTCATGGTATTTCAAGAAGTAGTTAAAGGGATATTGTTAGTTTTCAAATTGTCTCTAAAGTGTTTGGGTAGCTTTTACTGTGAGTGCATTGGAGTCTAAGCTACTGTGGAGTATGAAATGGCTGGAGGAATAATGTGTCCTGTTGCCATTGCTTCACAGGAATTAGCATTTCAAGTCTTCTGGCCTTTAGATTACAAAGCAGCATAGGAAAACATTTTAAGAGTGCATAAAAGAAAGATGTTAAGTGTGCCTTATGTACACCTGATATTCTGAAAGCTGTAAGATTTAACTGTGGTCAGTTTTTGAGATGTTTTTCTGATAGGTTGGTTGAAGTGCTGCTCTTTGATAGTGCAGATGTTAATACTGTCTTCTGTGGTGCTGCCTTCGAATACAAGGATAACTTTTAATAGTGATTATTTCTGGGATTTTGAGCGTGAGAAAACTAGAATAGATGTGGATGTCCCTATTTACCTTTAAACCATTTTCTTGGACAGCTGTTCTTAAATCTCTTAATACTGTTCTGGGAAAATGGCTCAACTTTGGACTTCATTAGTAAAGCAAGAATCTAGAAAACTGTTTTAATCATCTTTGCCAGAATTAATAAAAATCTGTGGAAATAGAGTAGATGAAATTGATGTATTGTAATGGTGCAAGACCATTGCAGCAGTAATAAAACTGAAATAGCTTTTGGCGAAGCTCTGAAACTATGACAAACAAGCTGAGTGCAATTGTGTAGAGAATAGAATGTAAGCCACCTGTTACTGTTGACTGAAACTTACTCAAACTAGTAGCCAGAAATGTACTTGCCCAAGTTTGAAAGCGCTGTAAAAAGGTATTTGAGAGTATTTCTTAGAGGATGCAGTAATACCTGATGTGCACAGGTGACCAGGTAAATCAGTGGAGAATGCAACTGCATTTTGTAGTAGGGTTAATTACAAATGCTTAAAGCTTTTGTATATCAGATTTGCAATGGGATCATAAATGGGGAAGGAAACTTTCTCAGACTTTGTGTTATATTACCTAGTTGAAAGGCACTGGGGATACTTGTGTTCTGTCTCGTTTCAAAACTAAGACCTTCTGTGAATTGCCTCTGCAACTGAAATTCAGATGAAACTAGAAGGCCTCTAAAGAAATCTGAGTTTTCTGAAAGTTCTTTGCTTAGTAGAATCAAGAGAAGCAGTTACGCTTTTTGGTGGGGTTTCCTGGTTGTGCTGATGCACTTCAACATGATCTCTAAGAGTGCATTGTCTGATTCAGGCACCTTCCTCAGACTGACATGCTTAAAAGTGGGGTTTTTTTCAGTATTAATACATTATTTTTTTAAAACAGTGCTTAGTGCTGACCTGATGGATAGTAACTGCTGTTCAGGTGGTGCTTGAGTTGCTGTTGCCTTTCTGACTTGTAAAAGAGGTAGAACGTTTTAGCTGATACGTATGTTTACTAGGACTCATCTTCAGTGCTAGCTAATTTGTTATGGCCAGCTGTTACAGTAATCTGTAGAAGATGGACTTTCCCATGGTTGACAGAAGTCTTGGTGATGTGCTGTACTATGTGTCGCTGTAACACTAAAAATTCTTTCCTGTCTTCTTGCAGAAAGTGTGGATGCCCATCAGCGAAGCTTTGATGTAGGAATTCAGATTGGCTATCAACGTCGGAATAAGGATGTGTTAGCTTGGGTTAAAAAACGCAGAAGAACTATTCGTAGAGAAGACTTGATCAGCTTCCTATGTGGAAAAGTTCCTCCTCCAAGAAATTCTAGAGCTCCCCCAAGATTGACTGTAGTATCCCCTAACCGAGCTACTTCAACAGAAACTAGCTCGTCTGTAGAGACTGATTTGCAACCCTTCCGTGAAGCCATAGCTCTGCATGGTAACAGTAACTTTTTCAATACTACTTGGTTAAAATTGGGTGGGGGTTCTTAAAGCATGTCTTGCTTTTGGCCATTGTTCATGATTATAATGTTATGTACCTGATATTGCAGATGAAGGTATCACCTTCATTCTCTAAGGGAGTTTTTGCATGCCCAAAGCATGTTAGCTAATAAAGTTGCACAGTCAAATACTTTGAGTTAGGAAAAGGTGTTGTATAAAAGTGAAGTTTGGATCTGTAATATTCTACAGCTGTGAACTCAACTCTTCATAGTGTTTTTAAGTGTGAAGAGACTTGGCATTCATACCAATGCTAAAGCAAACTAAGTTCTTGAGAAATGATAATATGCTAGTGACTAGTTAAACATTAAGATTTGGCTAGTAGCACATTTTTGTTGGATTGGGTAGGTGATTTCCTGTCTGAAGCTTCTGTCTCCTAGGATACTGTAGTACTCCTGTTATGCACTGGATAACGTGGTTTAATGTTCCACCTAAAGTACCCTGGAAGGGTGCTTCACTTGCACATCATTGCAATGATTGAGTCCTCTTCAGAACTGTTTAGTTCATTTCCAAACTTGGCTTCCAGTGCTATACTGAATTTCCTTCCTTGCCAATACCATTAATGGTGGTGGTGTATCTTTTTTCCTTCAGATATGAATATTCAGTAGCTTGTGTTGGACTATTACTTAGTAAGTGATAAAGAAAAACGTGCTTTAAATTGCTCCTGAGATGAAATGAAGCAGTTTACTCGTGGGTTTTGTCTCTTTAAAATTCTAATGGGTAGCAGATCTCTTGAGGTATAAATGGTAGACCATTCTGAAAGCACAGATAAACCTATCTAGATGTGCAATCTGTAAAACGTATTTGTTTTTTTACTGTTTTGGTGTTCTTAGTGAGGGGTGGGAGCGATGAGTGGGTGAATTCCTGAAAATGTAGTCTTTGCTGCTTCTGTGGTGTTTTCAAGATAGGTAAACCAGATGCTGTTACTGTTTAGGTGTCAGCCTAATTCTGGCGTTGTTTGCTGCTCTGTGGCCATTTAAATCAAGCATTCTTCCACCCAGTCATGTAGTTTTGGCAGTTCTTCTCGTACTGGAATCTGGCTAGAGAATTCTGTATATCAGTATTGTATCAAGTAGGTAAAGCTCAATTCATAAGGAGAAACTGCATAAGCAGGCTCTCACCTGATATGGCTGATGAGTCACCCTTCAAAAATATTTTGGTTTCTGAAACTAGTTGCATCTGGTTTGGCTGTTAACTACAAAGGCTTACTTTCAGGTGAGTAAGCTAGGTAGGCTCACTGTAGCACAGCAAACTCAGGCATTTTTGTTGGCAATATGGCTTTTTTTCATATCCTGGTATTGTTTCCTAACATCTACTTTGTATCAGGGTGGTTTATGGTATCACTTCTCCACACCATGGGAGTCTGAACCATGAGTTGCAAAGTTTTCATATTTTATGACCTAATACAGGGTCATGAGAACTGTAGGGAGCTCTCTGCTTTATACGGGCACTGCAGGGACTAGAAATGCACTCTTCCCCTTCATCAGCTGGTTGACAAGATTACATGTCAATCACCTTCTGGATTAGGTTCTCCTCGTTCAGTTTTCAGTCTGGTCTTTGACACAAATGCTTTTGTGCTAATCTTTTAGTGACTGGGCTTGTATTTGGCCTTGTAACTGTTTTTTGGGTTACTATCCACAATGTCTGCATTTCTTTAGTTTCTCCCCCCCTTCCCTAATTATTAAGGAAGTTGTGATTAAATTATCTCCAGACTATTTTCCTACATCAGACCACTTTCAGAATTGTTTTGATTTTGAAACCTGCATACAATCTTCAGGTGTGTGGAAGTTAATGTCCTCTGTAGGACCTTGTTTAGCTTCATTTTTAGCAGGCAGCTTAAAAGTGATTTGTTGCTTCTAGGTGTTGTGAGGAAACATGAGAAACCATGGTGATAATCAGTAGAAGTCTCATCAAGTGCTCAGGATTGAGGCTGTAAGGGAACCTTTTGGGTAGCACGTGAAGGAGTTAGGTGTTGCCTTGTGCTGGTAGGCTTCCTGTGGAGAATGTTTCACTGTGGGTAACATGGGTGAGCTTAATTAGATTTGAGGGATAATGCTAAAACTTTGCTGCTCTGAGCAGTACTGCTTTTAGTGAAGCAGGGATAGGTATGAGTCTGCAATACAAAGCTCTTTGGAAGCAGACTTGATTTATTGACTTCTTGGAAATAGGCAGGTGTTAAGACTGTGGTGCTGGATCTTGCTGATTTTGCTCTGTGATGGAGGAAATACCTGTGTTGATCATATAACTTAAGTCGTTCATAAATGAAGTAGCTCATAAAATGTTTCCTGGAATATCAAACAGGTCTAGATATATGCCGCAGACTAAAACATTAGTGAAGAGTATCTTTGATACCAGTATCATCTTCAGACTCTCTGCTGCATCAGACATTTGTTAAAATTGTGGTTTTAGCTTTCTGTCTCAAACCTTGTTACATCTGGCCTATCTTACAGCACTGGACAGTAGCAGTTTTCCTGACAAAAGCTAGGGATTTTGAACTCTAGATTTAATCTTGTTATATGAGTTATCAATAGCCTTTGTGTTATAAGGAAATTTCTTGTTCTCTGCTGTTCTTTTAAAACTTGTTACAGTAGTTAAAAGCAAAATGATCATGACAAAATTACACTGATGTTTGAGAGATCTCCCTTTTAACTATGGCACTGTGCTGTGCAGCTGTCACTGAAATCGTTATTATAACTTAAGGGTACTTAAGAATGATTTTTTGGATCTAGAAGCCTCTTGAGAGACTGAAGTGACAACTAAAAATCTCTGCCCTTAATATCAGCTTTCCATTATTAGCGTGCTGATGGGTAACCTTTGAAATAAAACATGTCTGGAAACTTGAACTGTGAATACCTGAAATTAAAGCCTTCAAGAAAAGCTGAGTAGTTAGTTCAGGGTAATCTAAGCCTTTTTACTCAAGTGGATATTTATGAAACTTTGCATCCGATGTTTGTTTTAATATATGGTGGCAGAACATAAATACCTTTTATTCAATGTTTCAAATATAGTCAGGTTTCAAACTTCCACCAGTCCCTAAAATGTCACTGCAATGAACTTAGGTATGGATGTTTCTTCTTCTGCTTTTTGGGTGTGTTTCTCTATCCAGTTCTGTAAGAAAAGAGTTTCAAATGACAGAATCACATCAACTGAGCTAATAGTCATAAGGTTCCCAAAAGCTGACATGCCTTCGGTCATTTTCTGACTGGCTGTTTAGCATACTAAACCTTGCACTGCACGTGGCTGTGCATGTCCATGTTTGATATGATGCTTTGGTCTGCTGATGTGGGATGTGCTCCATGCTTTACAAACTTCTCCCAGCATAGTGGGAGGAAATGGTGTGTTTTGAGGAGGAGGAATAAGCAACCCTTTGAAAGCAATGGCTGAAATGCACTGGACTTGAGCATTCTTAAGTAAACATTGTGAATGGGCAACCACACAGTGAGGGAGTGTGCATTCTTTTGCTCCTTGGCTTTAGTGGTGATGTCTATCATTGATGGGATTTGGTCTTTTTTTTTTTTTGAGCAGTTGGGGATAGCCTGCTCTAGCAGTGTGTGGTTTGACCCCTTTAAAGAGCCTCATTTTCCATTAGGCCTGATTATTCTTTTCTCAAAATATTCAATTGGAGTAAAACATTAGCACTTGTTAGAATGGAGAAGCAGTTCATAGAAGAAGGATTGGGAGAGCAGAGATCAGTTAGTTTGGAAGTTTAATTTAAAGGTTGTGTGTATATATAGCTATCAGAGTTGTGTTTTGGTATGTACTGCTAAAACTTGCTCAGAGCAGTACTGTGAAAGGGTGAGCATGACATAGAGGAGTGACAAGGATCAATCTGCATGCCATGTTGTATTTATCTGGGGTTATTAACTAATTCCTGCTTTAGTCACACTTGTCTAAGCATGAATGTTCTTTCTGATACTTCCTGATTTAAAACTTCTGGAAAACAATAGTTTAATAGTATTACTATACTGAACAGTAGTTTTCCAGCATATTATGCTGTGGTAGTGACCTGAATAACTCATTGTGGACATGGTTATAGTGCAGATAAAACAGAATTTACAGTTTGTTAGGCCTGTATTAATAAACTTGCTAGTTTTGAGTTGATAGTTTTAAGTATGTTGTATTCCATAAATGATGCTTGTAGCCAAGCATTCTAATCACTTGATAGTTCTGAAGAGTGCTTAGTTATAAATTAGATAGTATTGGTCACAGTTTTGTCTTCACTGCAGCTTTTTCTCATAGTGCTGTAGTAAATGCTTTGGGATATAACTTCAATAAATTTTTTATTTTATTTTTGGTGAAATACCCTGTTGATGATGACTGAAAGATTCGGCAGGAAAGAGAATGTTAGTAAGTAGTGTGGAGTATTCCAGATAAGCTCTCCACTTCAATCCTTTCAAGCTTAAACAAGGAGAAGGAGACATCATCTGTTCTTCCTTAAAGGCCTCTGTTAAAAAAGATGCCTCCTGTAGTAAGAAGAGGGATACTTCAGAGGTGGTCATGAGATCCCAAATAAAGTACAGACATTGTTTGAATCTCTCCTGTTTGTATAGAAAAAAAACTGATATGCCTGTGAGTAGGTCATGTAAATCACAGTACAGAAATTTGAGGTTGTGAAATGGTGCTGCTAACAGTCATGTCATCTTACTACTTCCTAATATCTACTACTGCTTGCTTTACTGCTTTCAGTGGTTTAATGTTTTGAGAAGACATCTGAGTCCACTGAAAAAGTCAAAATACTTGACAGTAAATGTTTTCTGAGATTTTTCACTTTGCATTGCAACAGCTTTCCAAGGAGAAACGAACTGTGGATCACAGCTCCTAAAACACGTTTTCTGTTGCCAATGGTCTTTTCAATTGCGTTGCTGAAATGGCAACTCGGTATTTCAAGTTTGTCTGGCGTTTTTCTTTGACTCTTATATGTGAGCGTGGCTACCTACTTCTAAACTGAGCTAAGTGTTCTGCTCTCCTGGATGGGTGTGTAGTGCTATGCAACATGGTCAACTGCCAGTAGCTGAGACCAAATTGTCACTCAGTCCATTGGCACATCAGGTAATGACTGTTACCAGTTCAGCATTAAATACATGTATGAGATGCAAGATTAAAATGCAGCTGGAAGTTGTGTTGTGATGTGATGCAATATCCTTGTACTCCTATCTTTGTAGAAATTAATTCAATACTACTCTTCTGCCTTTGAAAACCAGGTGTTTGAAGATTTTTAACTTAATTTTCTCCTAAAGGTTGTTTGTATATTTAAATGTACAGTGATTCAGTATTACCTAAATATTGGTAGGTCAATGTCTGCTTGAGGCATTGCTTGCAAACCTTGGCAGACTGGTTTAGAATATGCTGCAGCATATTACACATGCGTATTTTTAATCTGGCTTTTGTATCTACATGTTTTAAATGTTTCTATTTGAAAGCTCTACTTAAACAGTTTTTGACTGGTGCCGAAAAAGTATTCTGGTATCATGAGTCAGCGTTGGGGTTTTAGAATAATTTTTCTCCTTACTTGGGCACAAGACATAATGAAAAGATGTCATGATGAAATTGACTTAGTATATTGGTCATTTGGTTGTAAAATGTAAGATTTAATGACAAGTGATGTAAATGGTTAACTTAGTGGAAGTAACAACACTGAACTTGGATGTTCAGAGCCATTTTGCTCGGAGTAGTGGTGTGGGGGGAATTTCTGCAGTCAGTTTGGATTTGAAACAATGTCACTTCTTGTGCACTGTCAAATATTTTCCAATTTAAATGTACAGAATTAAGCAATGTTCTTTTACTGTATATCATGCCAGTTGATATTAAACTTGCTCCTGTCTTTAAATTGTGAAGTGATTTGTTACCTGCCCAAATTTTGCGTATTGGTGATTAAACCGAATTATAGTTCCTGAATATTTTTCTTGTACATCTGTCATCAGTTAGCTGCTTTACTTTCTTTGGTAGATGTATAGGAACCCCTTTTCATAATGGTTTTGAATTTAAGCTTGGCTATAATCCTGGGAGTGCAGAAACCTGTTTCTGAATTGCCTTTTAATTAAAACAGCTTCTGCTGTTTACATACTTTCTGCTATTGTATTAAAGTTACCTTTCATTTACAACCTACAGGGTCCCTATCAGACTTCATATCATGCTTCTGAGTCATGTTGGAACACCACTTAAAGCAGTAAGGAAAAGGATCTAAGAAAGCATCTATGGCTAGTGACTCCAATGGCTGTACTTGAGTGCCCAGTCTGTAAGGATATATCCTGGGCTGTTCACAAGATCTAAACTTTACATGTTCATCAGTACAGTAGAGTGGAATTGATTGGCCTGTTCTATCCTGACTTGTGTATCAACCAGCCATTGCTGCAGATTGCTTTAGAATTTGTCTTCTATTTCTGGTTTTTGGCAACTGATCTACTAGTTTTAGCAGGCTTCATGGAGACTCTGAAGTTATTTGGCCTATTTCACTATATATGAAGCAAGATGTATATTAAATGGCTTTTTACACACAAGATACATGGTGGTTGGACAAAGGTATAGAATATTTGAGAGAACCTCTGAAAGCTCAACAACTTGAAGGTCATGAGACAAATGCTCCCGGATAGCATAGTGTTTACTTGTTCTTAATGCTAGAAAAATAGATGGATGTAGGTTTTGTTCTGCTGTTCCTTGTGTTCCTGCATGGATTTTGCTTTGTTTTTTGGGTGCTTTCTACTAACACTGAGATTTGAAGCAGTTAGAAAAGATGTTTGCCTCATCTCTAAGCTGGTGTTTATCTACAAATATAGCTGGACTTCTAAGTGGAGAAGAGTTATTAGGCTTTCATGTACTATCAAATATTAAATTTGTGGAATGTCCTGCTTTTGCAAAGTAGTAACATAACTGAAGACAAAGTTTGAATTGATCTGTAGCTCATTGTGTTCTGTTTTATGGCTTTGCTTCTATAATATTTACTTTAAGTAATCTTCATTAACATGAACACAAACCAAAGCAGTTGCAGGGTATTTTTGATGTTATTTTGGATTGGACCTGTCCCATAATTTTGGAGGTTTGTCCTGTGGTCTTGCTTGGTTTATTTTTAAGTGTTGTTTTGAATTCTGTTAATGTATTGGCTGTTAGCAGCAGCCATGAAATAAAGGTTATGTTTAAAAACTAGCTGTGGTATACAACTGACTGCTGTCTTACCGCAGTTTTCTTCAGAGCTACAATGACTTGAGGGAGTGAAAGGAAGCAGGGTGGTGGTGTTTGAAACAAGACCAAGTCAGGTTAGCCTGGAAAGTCCTTGGTAGAGGATTTTCCTTCTGTGTAACTACTGCTGTAGTGTGAAGCCTAAAGGCTTGAAATAGTCTGCTCTTGAGTATGTACATGCATTTTAAATAGCTTGCCATGCTTATGGAGCTAGCATTCACTGGCTTGTTACAGCCCAGTGTATAGGCTCACTTTTGATGTCACAAAAAGCCAGTTATAGCAATCACTAGATTATGTGGACTAAAAGCTGGGAAGGTATGGTCTGGACTACAAATAAATGTGGTACAAATAACGGCCAAGTGCCTTTAACATTGCTAGAAGCCAGATGTCATCCCTTCTGCCACACGTGGGAAATCACTTTCTTTACTGTTTGACCTAAATACTCTTTCTTTTTTTCCCTAGGTCTTAGTGGTGCAATGGCTAGTATAAGTGTTCGCTCAAGTACCCCAGGCTCGCCCACTCACGTGAGCAGTGGCTCCAATGCTAGTCGAAGGAGAAATGGACTCCATGATGTTGATTTGAACACTTTCATATCAGAAGAAATGGCACTCCACTTGGACAATGGTGGAACTAGAAAGCGTACCTCAGCCCAGTGTGGCGATGTCATTACAGACTCACCAACTCATAAACGCAACAGAATGATCTAAACTGCAAAAATTTCAAACCCACCATGCTGCTTGAAAGCCACTTGATCCTCAGAGTACTATTGAAAAGGAAACATGAGGCCATCTTTACATATTCACTGTTTAAGACAAATGAATTCAATAATTGCCATAAAGGAAATTTTAGATATTACATTAGATGCCTCTTGTAACTGCGGCTTTCTTAAACTATATTCTTAGCAGAGGACATCAGATATTGTGTAGTAGTTAGCAAGATCATCATAGGCAAACATGTATCCGTTCCAAGGCTAAAAGTGACCTTACTTGTATTAAAGGGAAAGGAAATTTCAGATGTTTATTTGGTTATAGAATGCTTTTTTTTTTTTTGTCCTTTATTTCCTGCTGTGTTGAGTATTTGCTTAAACAGTATTGCCAGTTTGACTGAAATTGTCTACAACATGACTTGGCATCTTTGTCAAAACTGCAGGCTTCCATTTTTGCAGCACTGTACCATGCACCTAGTTTCTATATAGTAACAGTGTGCAAGTTATAAATATTGGACTGTACCCTTTTTAGTTTTAAAAGCAGTTGATAATTCTGGTGATTGTGTGATAATGTAAAGAGGTGCTATGATGGTCATGCAATTAATACTTAATATTGACTCAGTACAAGGATCTTTATTGGGTTCACTTTGTGTGTTTTAGTGCTCCGAAGTAGCAATATTAAACTTTTCCCCAATTAACTTCCTAGGCTTTTAAATCAGTTGGAGAAATTATATGTACTTTTTGGTATTATCCTCGTGGTAATCTTATACAGTGCAGACTGCACCAGTGGTGACCTAAATTTAGAGAAAGATGTCCTGTTACTGGGAAATAGGCTTTTCTGTTCAGTATTAGTGAAGGGTAGGTTTTGTGTACACCCATATCCCATTTTACATTTCTTGTGCAGTAATTGCCCATTGCTGGGGAGGGGTGGGAGGAGAGGGAATGAGGGGGAATAGTTGAAGAAGGGGTGTGTTCTAACAAGTAAGACTTCTGGTCACACATGGAAGCTTTGGACAAACTTAAATGAGGTTCTGTGTGATGCCATCTCCTTTGGGAGGGAGTGACATACAGGTTCTGTGAAGTGCTAAGAAAATAATTTAAAACTGGAAGTTGATTCTAAAGCTCTGGATAAACATGCCGTAAGGATGTATTAAATAGGATAAATGGCTTTCTCTTTGTGTTGAGCTTACATTCATGGGACTGAACTCCAGCTGCCATAACTTAAGCATAATTTAAAACTGAACTAGAGATCAAGACTGATCTGCAAATGAGTTTCTGAATGGGGAAGGATATGTGTCAATCTCAGAGTGTCCTAACTACTTTTACATGTAGATGTGGCAAGTCTTTGGTGGAGAGCCCTGGCTATCAGGGCCTCTAAATCTCTGCCTAGGAAAGTGATAATACAGGAGGAATAAGGAAGTGAAGAGCTCCAAACCTACAAACTGGGAAGGGGTATTTAGTAGCGATGGTATGCATGCTTTAACTGGAAGCATAGGCTGATTCTTGAATGAAATGCAGCTATGCTGGATTCACAATACTAAAAATTGTGCTGTTCTAGCTAAGTTAAGGCACTTTGAGCTCTATGTTAATACACAGCTCTTCAAGACTTCTGCTTACATGCTGCTTGTAGAGTTGGGTCTTTTTTTGTATTATCTTCCCTGTTTGAAGCAGACTTCACTGTAGATTTGCTCTTTTACCCTGATGTCCTCTCACTGGTGTTCTGTAGTCAAGGCAAGACAGCAATGATGTCTTAAATTCTCAGAATTCAAGGCTCTTTACTGAGAGCATGATTTTCTTGCTTTGTGGTGCTTCCATCAAATTTCTTTACATTCAAGAGCTCTTGAAGATGTCGACAGTTGCACAATACTGTAGCTAGAGGGTCTGTAGTTTATGGGACAAGTGTAAGAACTGTCCAAAGCAGGATGGTAAGAGCTGTTCAAAGTCCCCACCTTTGTTACATAGCTGAACTTGCACATCACCTCAAGACTCAGCATACATTAATTTCAGTTACTATTAACTACGATTCATGAGACTTATTTTATGTAAAATATTAATACTGCATAAAGCTAGTTTTCATTTGGAGACTGCATTTTCAACAAAGATTTATGAAGATGGTGTCTAAATATCTGTTAGTATTTATTAAGCTGTTGGCAGAGGGATTTTTTTTTTCTGTTCCAAAAGAAAAATCTGGAGTGCTGAACAGGAAGGATGTGTTGAGAACAACCATTCTTCAGCTCTTCTGTTTAACTGGCTTGTACAACTAGGATGCTTATGCCCTGCAACTTCTAACACTTTACTATTACATGTGGTAAAGGTAACAGCATATTGGTATCAGTTCTGCATATATGGGCTGAACTGTAACAGTGCTTCTGGTGTAGCCCAAATATACAGAGCCTGTTGAGATTACTTTTCTTTACAATGAAATAAATCCTCTTTATGCTTTGAAGCATTAATTCAGTCTAGTACCATCTAAAATGAAATTTGTCTGGCTTTTTGATTTGTGCCATTTTTCTTTGAAAGAAAGCAGGCTTAGATATTAAACTGGTTGCTTCAATGTGTTGTGTGGTTTGTTTTTTGTGTTTTTTTTTTTTTTTTTTGCTTATACCTTAAATACTTGGCAAACTTCTGATTGTTTTTCATTTAGCCCCCAACTGTCATTTGCTCTTTGTTAACCTCTGCCAGAATGATCAAAAATGCATGTATTCACCTGGTAAGGAGAACAGGTTGTTTAAAAAAAAAAATAGGAAAAAAAAAAAAGTCTAGTACCTGTTGCTTTGAAGATTATTTCTTGTGCCAGTGTAGAAAATTGACATTTCTGGAAATAGCTGTCAGCTATTATCCAAACTGTAGCTCCTGGAGCCAGAAGCAGGTTGATTTTTTTTTTTTTTTTTTTTTCTGTAAGAAACACTGAATTGAGAAATGTTTAGTTTGGTAAAAATGGTGCTTAATTTTGCTTTCTCTGAATCGTACAGTTGACTGGTCTCTTCTCCATGTACATCAAATCTAACATGAATGTGTGGCAAGTTACATAAAGTACATCCTGCACTGAAGCTACTGAGCTTGGCTTGCTTATTAATGAAGTAAGTTTTAAATGTTAAATTTAAATCTATATTACAATAAAGAAATGCAAAAATGATTTTTTTTTTTGGCTGAAACTGAAGTCCTGCAGTTAAACTTACTTTCAAATGTGGTTTACCCAGCTGGAGTAATAGAAACTCTTAAGTCATAATAAACCTAATAAAAAAAAATGCAATGAATCAGGCTGCTTTGTAGTTCTTTTAAATTCCATACAGTCCATCAGTAAACCCAAATCAGAATAGGGTTAGTGTAAGTTGCCAGGCTTACTTGGTTCTGTGGAGTAGAACTCTTTTTGTAGGAATGCAATCTGATGGTAGCTGTTCAGTCTGGCTGTGCTGAAGAAGCTTTTTCCTTTCCTCCTTGTGGACTAAGGAAGGTACTCGGGGTGTACTGTGGCATTTGTACACAGTGTTCTGCAGAGTTTAACACCAATTGTGCTTGGAAAAAGCATCTTAAGCTATGATTTTTAAAGCCTCTCCAGAAAGTTAAGTGGTATTGACTTGAACAGTGGAGCTTTCCAATCTCTTGCAAAACTCTTTAGACTTCAATGAAATTAGGTGCTTTAGTCAGTAGCTTTTCCTGCTTTTTCTAAGTGTCCCTAAAGCAGCAAAATTCTCTATTTAGTCAAGCAGGTCTTTGAAGTTTGTTGTGAAGGAAAGCTTTATTTCACAAGAGCTTAAGTTAGTGCCTGTTTTTTATTTCAGTTCTTGCAAGGGGAAAGTTCCAGTGGGCATTTGTAAAGTGTTGTTAAATGACTTGAAATAGGTTCTAGGCTAACATCTGAAAGATGGTGCTAGTAGTAGGATGCTGGCAGACTTGAGGAATGCACACTTGAGATGTTCCACTGAGTTCACTCCACTGGGTGGAGCTGAAGTGGTTGGGGCAGCAACAAGGCTCTGTTGCTCCCTCCTGCCAGAGCCTCTGGTCATCTGAGGTAATGAGGAAGGCACAGACACTTGAAACTGCCTGTCCCTACAGCTTTTGTCAGCGTACGTAACTCCTGTGGGTACTGTGAGGCTGGCAAATGCTCCCTGAGAGCTTATGGAATGGCTCTCTAGTCAACACTGCTGCTTTCTGCTGCCATTCTCTCACTGGGCCCATGTCAGACCCTCTCAAAAGGAAAACCGAATGGCTGAAGCTCACAAGGGTAGCAGTGAATAAGCCAAGCAAATACTCTGTGCGTTACAGACACATTACCTAGCTCTGTTGTAAGAGAAACTTGGAAGTGAATGTTTCTCAGTGGGTAATGAGATTCCAGCAAGTTCTGGGACTGACTGGAGTAGTGATGCTCTTCTGAATGGTGCAATTGCAGCTATCTGGGCTTTTTCTGAACACTGGGACTGTGTTTATTGGCGAAGATGGGCTGTGGTGGGTCAGTGCACAAGAATGTAACCTTGTTGGAATCTGTGATGAATATATATGGTTTGTGGAAAATCTTGGGTTTCAATATAAAAAAATACTGCTCAACTTCAGTATCTAAGGTCACTTTTAATTATGCTTTGGGAACATTTCATCATGCCTATACGAACTTTTAAGTGTAAAGGTCAAGTGGGATCTGGATGCCGCGTAACAGAAGAGCAAGCTATGCATGAAAGGAAGTCCTTGGGGTCCTTGATTCTGTTGGAATGGTGTAACACTGTTCTGCATCTTTGTCAGAAACTCATGCTTCTTTAGGTCTGAAATTCTAAGCCAGATTTCTTCTGCTGTTTTGTTCAGCTAATATCCTTTTTAAAAAGCCTTGAAGCAGAGGATACAGAAGTCTTGCATTTGAACTGGATGTACTAAAACCTTGCTTGAAGTTTCTACTGGAATTTTGATAGGGTTGCTTCCAGCTCCTGCCCATGCAGCTGCATGTAGCTCTGCTCACAGATTGTGGTCCATGCTGAGAAGTTGTAAGGTCAGCATTTGCTGCTTTATTAATCCATATTTTTGGTTTTATATTGATAACTGTTTGGACCTAGCTTTTTCATTTTGAAGTGAGTTCTTGGAGTCTTACCTGGAATGCAGTATGCAAGACCAAGATGGGGAGAAAACAGCCAGTTTATTCTGTTTAATTACTTGATTTTGTACAGTTAACTCCAGTTGCATTGCCTCTCTGTAAATCAATGATCTATAGATCACTTTTAAACCACAAAAATATTTGCTTTTTTAATTGTTTTGGGCCAGACTTATAGCTATTTTCTACAAATGCCTACTGTGCTTTAAAA
Organism: Indicator indicator; assembly: GCF_027791375.1. NCBI lineage: Eukaryota > Metazoa > Chordata > Aves > Piciformes > Indicatoridae > Indicator > Indicator indicator. The sequence continues at coordinate 3,106,313 of NC_072031.1, forward strand.
GAAATGTAAATGTAAATATGAAATATTAAAAGTCTGGGGTGAGTGTTTGCCACAAACTGGCGAAAGTGCTGCTGCCTTGTCTCAGCTGAAGGTAACTAAACCTGTTCTCAACAAAAATGTTCTGAAATCTCTTCCCTGTTCTCTCTAAGAGCACCAGTGAAAACGGGTAGTGTGCTTAGAGGCGAGTGGACTTCTCCAGAAGGTGCACTGTCTGCTGAGGATGTACACTGAATATTCTGCCAATAATCCAGCTCTCCATTTTACTGATGGAAGCACAGTTTGTATTTTTTTTTTTTTGGCTCTAAGCTTTTCTGCTGTGAAAGCTCACAGAGTGAAGTCCACTCGTTGATAGCTACATTTAAATGACTTCCTGTGGAAGTCATTTACCATGTGGCTTTTTTTCTTCTCTCCCTGGAAGATACTCTTGTTAACAGGAATCTCTGAAGGGGCATCTCTGTCTGTTAAAACAAGTTTTGGAGTCTTTATGGCTGAAATGATAGAGTAGAAAGCTGCTGAAGATGCTCTGAGCACTGTAGCTGCAGAGGCTCGTTGCTGCCAGATGACAGTGCAGTGCTGCAACTCATTTGGAGTTGCATGAATTTCAAATATTCAAAACTGATTTGTTTGCTTCCGCTTGCTCTGTAGCAGCTTTGGATGTGATCTTGGCAGAATTAAGATTTCTTTAAGCCTAGAAGCATTTCTCAAAATACAGAACATTCATCTTTTCCCATGGAAATGGGTTCAACATATTTAAATCCCAATAACTGGGGGTCTTGAATAATAAGTTTCAATGGCAGAAAGCCCAGGAATTCCTTCAGAGTCAGTTTTCAGATCTCTCCTAAAGTATACCCCACAAGCCGTGTCTGTGTCTGGTTTTATTCCTCCTGTTCGTAGCTGTGACCTATTCTGACCCCTTTCATGCAAGGAGCACCTCCCTGTGCCAGGTGCCACCTGGCTGAACATCAGGGTGTTGCTGGTAAGTGCCTGTACACGGTAGGTGTGGTGCTGCTTTTAAATGAACATCACCTTGGGTTGCCCACAGGTTGTGGGGTCTACGTGCCTGGAGATACTCAGGGCATTGATACAGCCCAGAGCATCCTGGTCTTGGAGCTGCTGTGAACAGGGATTGGAGCAGGTAACCTCCTGGGCTCTTTCCACCAATTAATCTAGGATTCACTACATGGTGTCTTTTTTTATTTTGATGCAGTTTTATGTGTGAGGGTGGTAGAAGACCCTGCTGTCCTTGCTGCTAAGTGGCACCTGCTGCTCAAATAACACACCTCTGATGAAAACTTAGAGATGGTTTTCTGTTCTCTGGAAGCTTGAAGGTTGTTCTGTCAAAATTGTAGCTTTGTAGCCTCTGAAGGATTCCTTGCAAAGCAGAAGCTGGTCCCAAATGTAAGTAGTTTCTCAGCACTGTTGCATGTTTCATGGGCTTTGAAGTACCAAGGGTTTGGGGCTGAACTGTGAAGCTGCTGCTGTGGTGGATGTTTGCACTACGTCTGCTCAGCTGATGGAAACCACCTCCAGTGGATGGGAAAGCATCTGCCAGAGCTTGGCTTTGCAAAGTCCTGAAAATGCCCTTTTTCAAAAGGTGAAATTTCAGTTAGGAGTGGTTAAATGCTTCTGTATCAAGGCCATAGGCCCTCATTAATGTTCTGGCAGCCTGGTAAGTGATATTTCAAACTCTGGAGTGGGACTGCTGCTGGTGGTGTAAGTTTTGATGTGATCTGACGAAGGGGAGAGAGGGTTGAAAGGTGAAATTGTCAACACAGAATAGATGTACAATCAGTTCAAGCTCCAGTTGTCTTTATCTCATTTTCCTCTTAGGAATTACTGGAGACAAATGGTAAAATGATCAGTTAAAAAGGTTTAAAACTTTCCACATACTGGACTCAGCACTGAAGATGCAGAAAAGCTCCACGTGGATGAATGGTGGCATGAAAATGCTTTTCATAGACCTGGGATATTGCCTGAAATGCAGAATATGGGTAAGGGTTGCTCCAGTCCAAGATCTCCAGAAATGCAGGGTTCTCAAGTTATTCCAGTGCCTGAGTTTGCTGTGAACTGGAACTGTATTACTTCAGCTTTTTATTTCCTGTAATAGCCTTTCATGTATTCCACTGAGACTGAAGCAGCAGATCCTGGCTAAGCATTGTCCCTTTCAAGGGTTCCTCAAACTCATGACAAACAGGTGGCAAATGGGAAAAATACAGAATGTGCACTAAATATCCTGGCTTGGCAGGAACCCAGGTGCAGCCTGTTGACCACAGGCTCTTGCAAGTGCATGCTGCAGTGGATTTTTATCTTACTGTGTTTGGACTCGTAGGTTATGATATTATTATGGCAATACTGGAATACTTTTTGAGTTTCCTCCATCTCCAGAAGGTGAGCTGGACAGATCAGAGAGGTATCACTGGAGTGTGCCAAAACCAGGGGCAGACTAGAGAAGGATGGGTGGCTTTGGAACGTGCCAGAGCATCAAAAGCTGATCTGATACTCATGGAGTCAATGGGGATCTGTAGATTTGATCAGAGTCCTACAGTTATATTTCATTAGTGTTAATATTTATACAGAATTGAGGATCTCCTTGCTTACTGGGGGAGGGGGGGGTTGGACTAGATGACTTCTAGATGTCCCTTCCAATCCAGTGCATTCCATGGTTCTGTGAAAAGCTGCAGGAGTTCCTGGTGACCAAGTGGTGCCTGAGGGGCAGGTGAAGTCTGCAGTTGTCTTCTGCAGAGGCTGATACCAGCTAACAAAGTCAGGCTGTGGAGGAAGAGGAGGATATATTTTGTCAGAAACCCCATTTTTTTTATGATAATGTTCTTCATAATTTCTGTTTGTGTGGCTATAGCTGCTTGCTCTCATTAACAGGCTACCAGACCAGAAGTGGAGAGGAGCCTTAGCCAAACCTTTGTGCCGTAATTCCACTCTCTCCAACCTGCTTGGTAAGCACTTGGGTAGGTGTGAACATGGATCTCCTGAAGGAATGCAAAAAGGGCCACCAGGGGCTATCACCTTGAACTTGTCCTTTCAAGTGTTATATATAAATACAGTCCCCCAGAGCAATCCAGCTGGCAACCTCTAGTCAAGCTCATCATGATCTTGGATAAAACTACTGTCAAGCAGAGCCAGATCTTCCGCTGCTTTATGGAGCTGTGCCCATTTCCACTGCTTGGGTGTGTGAATCTGAGGAGCTCCTTCCCATGCTGCAGCCTTGCAGCAGATGAACCTCAGCACTGTATTGTTTACAATGTACAAGTGGAGAAGAGGAGAAAATCTGATCATATGACTAGGAAATGCCATGTGATGGCTCAGCCCCTGATGTTTTTGGGTGTCTCACCCCACTGTACCTGTCTTATGACTACCTAACCATTTTGGAAAATCAGCAGGATCCCCCATGTTAACTGACAGAAAATATGAGGTGATGTGGGCAGCCCAGAGTGTGGGGAAAGAGAGCTGGCTCTCCCAAGGTCTGGAGGAGCTTTGCTGTTTGTGTTAGCCCAGGTTTCTTTTGGGTATGTGGCATCCATCAGGGTGTGCTAATGGCAGAGCTGGGGCTGCATCCAAAGAATGCCTTTGCCTGCTGGTGCAACTGGTGAGGAATCAATGCTTTTCTTTAGCTGATCAATCTTAAGATCATCAGATGAGCAGAACTATGGAACTGAAAATCTCTCTTGACTTTAGTAGCTGTATTTGTGTCCTTAAAAGAGCTCTGTGCTGTCATCTGTCCTTTGTGAAGATGGAAATCTATCTTGGCAGGCTGCTTTCCTCCTTTCTCAGTGGCTGAAGGCAACTTTGCAGGGCCTTTGCTGCTGAAACTGTCACTTTTTGTTAATCCTGTCTTTTCTATGTTTAAACTTTCAACTGTATCAGTAGAGCTGGTGTCATCTCCATAATCAGCAATTCATTATGCAAGAATAACTCTTGCCTAGCTAGCCCAAAGTTACCACTGTAGCCACAAAACAAGTGACAAGATGGCCCTTTCCAGGTGACTCTGGTACAACTTGGGGCACTGCCCACCCCAGCTGGGTGAGGCTGAGGCTCCTGCCTTGTTTGCTGCAGAGGGATGCATGAAGCAGCAGATGAAGCGATGCTGTGTGTTTTCTTGCTGCTGCAACTTGTGTCTCATTCTCAGTTTTACATTGGTAGATGGATTGTTTCCATTATCTGCCAGAGTGACACTTAATCCATGTGGTAAAATCCTGGCTTAGCATTTCACATAATGAAACTGATAATGCATTGCAAGTTAAAGGACAGGATTTGCTTTCTCTTCTGAACTTTGTTTCCATACAGGGTGTGATCAAGAAATGCAAGATGGAAAAAGTCCATGTTAATTGATGGTAAAATATTAATGCTTCATCAAAATGAGGGGTGGAATAGAGTGCTTGCTTATCTGTGTGGCCTAAGGTCTGGGGAAACTGGCTCCCAGGAGTTCACTGCAGCTGTGACTGATCCCTCAGGGTGTGCAGGTGAAGCTGAAGTGTCTGATATGAGTTAGCAGGCATCATCTTGCTCCCTGATAGAGGAAAGAGCTGAGACAAGCAGAGCTTGGAGAAAGGACTAATGTGTTCCAGACTGTGACCTGTCTGGTTTTATGGGATGTCCCTGTTCTGTCTTGAAACAGCCTTCTCATATAGGAAGTGTTGAGGAAATAGCATGGTGGAGTTCCGTTGCTGCATCAGCTTTCATGTGCATGGGGACACTGAGCTGTCCCTGCCAGCCTTATCTCTGCCTGTCTGTCTTCAGGTGGGCAGGGTGTTCAGCCCCATGTTTGCTCTTGAGATCCTCACCTTGCCTACAGCATTTGTGGTGCCACTAGCTGACAGGGATCCCACCTTGGCAGGTAAGTAACATGGAAACCCTTTTTTCATTGTCTCCCCATGCCACACGGGAGTTTACACAGGGCTCTGCTATGTGTTGACTTCCCTGAGCTGTTTGAAACTCCTGACAAACCTCACACAGTGCCAGTGTAATGCCTGATCTGCGTGCCAGCATGGGCATGGCACCTGGCACCTTCTGCCCTGTGGGTCCTGGAAAAACCCTGGCAGCATTTACACTGCTGAGTAGATGTCAGGGGAATGGCTCTGCAGCTTGTGCTGGCCTGCAGTGCCCCCCACAGCCACCTCCCCATGTGCTGGTGTCTGCTCTGCACTCCTGGGCCGTAGCTTCCACTACAGTCAGGGTACCAAGAAAAAACAGGGAAACTGGATGAGAGGTGTGGCAGGACTGGAGCAAGGACAGTCCTTTTAAAAAGACCAGGGCATGGCTTAAGAATGGTTGCACAAGGAAATGGACCAGCACTGCCCCATGGTGAGGTTGTTCTCATTACCCAGTGGCTCAGCCCTCTGGGTTACACAAAGGTAGTAGTACCCTTCCAGCAGGTCCATCACCTTCGTTGTACTGGGGAAGGGAGTTCATAACAGCAGGGGGATGGCTGCTCCTGTGCTCTTTGCAGGCTGCACTTGCACAGCTGGCTCCATACTCACCACACTGGCATGAGGGGAGCAGCATCCCCATGCTGATACAAGGCCACCTCCTTTGGTGCTCACACTGGGCACTGTTTGTTCAGGCTTCCAGCTTTTTTTTAGGATGAAGAACTTCAAATAGGTTTTAGGTGATGGTTAAAAGCCTGTTTCTCTTGACATGCAGTGGGGTCCCAGGGCCATTCTTTGGATGCTGCTGCCATCTAGGGTGTGAGTCTGCAAAGGCTTCGCTGCACGCAGGATCCACGTTCTCAAAATACTTCCACAGTGTTCACTCCGAGGATGTATGGATGGCTGGAGCAGAGCTCCCTGCAGCGGCTGGGCACGGCAGCACGTGGAGAGCAGGCATGGACCCGGGATGTCAACACAGGATCTTATTCCATGTTAAAAGCTGTGTCAAGATTTGCACAAGAGTCTTATGTTGTGGCCTGTGTGTTAGCATGGTCTTGGGGAATCGCATTCTGGTTCTGCTGCGAGCTGTGTTCTGCAGGCAGCACTATCGCCACCTCTGACTGCAGGCATGATGTCCCCACTGAGGTTAGCTCTGGTCTCAGACTGGCATTGTACAAGTGCCTGGGCATGTAGATTTTGTTTGTTCTCAGGTACCTGTGCAGCTTGTCAGGTGGACCCCACACACTGAGGGGTCTCCACAGAGCACCTGCTGAGCAGCTCTGGGGATGGGCTTGAGCAGCTCTGGGAATAGGCTTGTGTACCTGACCATGTTCTTTGCTTTTTGGTGGAACAGTCCTTCTCTGTAGATCCAAGAAGGTTTTGCACACTCTTAGAGAAAAGTGTGAGCCAAAGTCTGGCTGCAGGCCAGTTTCTGCCTGGGCTCTGGGGCACATTAGGGAACAGATGTTCAATTCGGACCAACATCAATCCCCAGCTTGAAACATTCACTAATAGCTTTTATCCCACATCAAGGACTTCAAAGAAATGATAGTTTTTTTGTAGCTCCAGCTCTGGAATAATGGAAATTCCATTTTACAGACTACTTGCTACAGACTTAACCTCATGAAGTTCAATAAAGGCAAGTGTGGAGTCTTGCACCTGGAGAGCAATAACCCCCTACACCAGTACAGATGAGGGGTTGACCTGCTGGAAAACAGCTCTGCAGAGAAGGACCTGGGAGTGCTGGTGGATGTGCTCCTGGTGCTCTTCTTCTCTACCTGATGAGGCCACACCTAGAGTATTGTGTCCAGTTCTGGGCTTCCCAGTCTGAGAGGGACAGGGAACTACTGGCAAGCCCAACAGAGGGCCACAAGGATGATCAGGGCACTGGAGCATCTCTCTTATGAGGAGAAACTGAGACTTGAGGTTCTTTAGCCTAGAGAGGAGAAGACAGAGGGCATCTTAAGAATGCTGATCAATAGCTAAAGGGTCTTGTTCATGAGGTTGGGGCTGGGCTCTTTTCAGCCATGGCCAGTGATAGGGCAAGTGGCAATGGGTACAGACTTGAACACAGGTGCTTACACCTGAACATTTTTTTCCATTTTCTGAAAACTTTCTGGAGCTCTGTGGTGCTGGTAGGCAGATGATTCAGTTCCCAGGAAAATGTTTAGCTGGCACTTAGAAATGTGTGTGGTTTTTAGATTCATCTCAGGTGAGCACATTTAAATGTGCATTGATTTCAGTGTGCTTTGAACTTGACCTTATTTGTTCATGTGGATGTAGCTATCTGAGATAACATTTAAGCTCAAGTGTTACAGATGGACTGAAATCCATCAGGTACTGAAAGTGCAATCAAACACTTCCTGTTTTTAGGTACTTTAGAGAATTTCAGAGACTGCAAGGCTGATAATCCTGTTATGAATGCATTTTAGTTATCACTCTAAGTCTTCTACATTCTGTCTTTGTTTTATATCTCGAAGTGATGCTTTTTGGCTGTAAACAAGTGAAAAAGCAAATGCTGAACTAAGGCTCTATGAATGGGGAACACAAAGGAGTGATGCCATACCACAGCAAGTCCCTGCTGGCATGGATGCCATTTTGCTGGGGTAATTAGTGCCTAAAGTCATCCTGAGCACGTGGACCTCAGCAGTGGCTGGAAACTGTGTTCCTTGCAGGAAGCTGCTGAGTGTCAGCAGTGATTTCATAGACAGAAGCAGCTTGTTTAGGTATAGGCATCAGCTGTAACTAGAAATGTCACAGGAGAACTTTTGTGCCATTAAATGGCTTTCAAGTAATTGATTAAATAATGTTTGTGTCCTGCAGAGAAGGAAACCTTCATCAGCCTCTCTTGGCACCCATGCAGAACTTAAAGGAGGAGACTCATGGGGTAGTTTTGCAGCAGATCCTGGCAGCAGTTCTCTGAATTTGCTTTGCACTGTCTGACATGGACCTACAGCAGAGACCTCAACTGTGGGGGACATGCCAGCCTTCAAAGTCTGTTTTCATGGTCCACATCACCTTCTGGATGAATGGCTCTGTCCTTGCCTTAGCTATACCCTGGCTGGTATCCAGGAGGGGATGCTCACACTCAACAGCACATGAACCAGCTTGAGGAAGCTCTCAGCTCAGCTGCTGTGTTTTCAGGCCAGAAGACCCCAAACTTGGTGGTTTTACAATAAAGTAGTGAATTTATCTGACTGATCTAACACAGGTGCAGTTCAATACAGACAGGCTCCTGGATGTGTGGCTTTCCCTTTCATATTTTATTTTGGGACCGATTTTCTCAGAAATATGGAGCACAATTTCCTGCTTGCACATCTGTCTGGCATCCACAGATGGTGAATATGGAAGACTGTTGATGGTCGTTTCCAGATTTGTTGCTGTAGGGCTGCTGGGCATTTGGAATTAGTCATTGTATGGGACTCTCCTTAGGCAAGAACCAACCCAGCTTAAGGCATAGAAACACCTTTACTATCTTTATTTTGGTGCAACGTCTCCTTTCTTTTCTAAGATCTCCAAAAGTTTTCTTGACTAAAGAGTCCTTATTTCCCAAATGGCTTTTAGTAATTTCCAGATCTGGTCCTAATGAGTGCTAATTAAAAATATATTGTGTGAAGAACTGACACAATTTATCAGAAAATCCCCTAGAATATTGATGGTTTTTACATGAGCATCCAAACTGGGACAAATTAAGTTTGTTTCATTGATTTGAGTTTCAGGGGAAAAAGTCAAAATCCATGTGTGAAAGCTGTGGGTAATTCCTGGGTCTTGCCATGCAAGGCCTTTGCATCCTTGCTCTGTACTGTGAGCTTTGCTCTTTGACTGGATCAGGGCTCCTCAGTGTCACCTTTGTGACCATAGCTCCAGTGTGGCCTCACTTCTGTGCCCTGTAGTACTGTCTCTGCTGTGACCCCTTGTGAACCCCACACCAGGTCTCTGCTTCCTGAAGGAGCTGCCAATAAGTAGCTTTATAGGAAGATAGTGGCAGGAGACTTGGCAGCTGATAATAGAGCAGCTGTGTTTGTTGTTTCTAACTGGCAAAACACAAAGCAGGATTCATGTAAGCTACATACAGGTTACTACAACTTTGAAAGTGAGGGAGACTATATAAATATGCTGCTACCAACATACTAGGTGGCAGTTTTCTTGGAGAACAGCACAGCAAAAACCTAAGGATAACATGCCATGCCAGGGTGCCTATCAGCAAGCACAGAGGCTCTGCACTTGCTGTTGTCTATTGCTGGTGATGGTGAGAATAACAGACTGTGAGATCCTCTTTGCAGGGTGAACCACATCTGCTGGCTCAGCTGATCCCTGGGTTTCAGCTGCTCAAACTGGTACTGCTCCAGTTGGAGCAATTTAGGTGTCAGAAGGTTAAGCATCCCCAGGAGCAGAGCCTGACTTTGCCAGGGGGTACTGTCCACTGTGAGTCCCCTTTTATTGCAGTTGTAATAAGTGCAACTTGCTCGTTATGGTCACATATTGCACACTTTGCTCTGGTGGCTTGTTTTATTGCCTGTGGGTATCAACTCCATGTTAATGTCACATTACATACACATGCAGAGGTGATTTTGGGGTGCAGTATGTACACAAACACAGCTGGATCCCAGATCAGTGACCACAGGCCTGCTAGCAATGAAAGGATGCAGTTCACAGTCACGGCTGGCTAACCTTTGTTTTAAACTGATTGAACACTGATATCCCTTGGCATGCCATTTGCACAGTCCAGTGCCTTCTGCTTGCTGGTGTCCTTTCAGGAGGGTGGTTGTATGTTTTTTTTTTTTTGTTTTTTTTTTTTTTTTCCCCCCACTCTGAGAGGTTTGTGGCTCTGTGTCTGAGTCTCTTTGATGCTAAAGAACATTAGATGGGATGTTAGAAAATACTTTAGCATCACCACTGCTTCTGATACAGTGGTAAAATGAGGCTGAGTCTGTGCTGGCACAATTCAGAGATGATGTGAAACAGTCCAGGTGTAATGGGAGTGACAGCTTCCCTGATGCCAGGCCCACTAATGACTCCCATTTGGCTCCAATTTCCTCCTCTGTGACTTTGTGAATACATTTGGCGGTGGCTGGAGTTCAAGTTACAGCCACAGAGAGTAAAACTGAATGTCATTGAAGAAAGAAGATCTGAGCTTGCTGTACTTAATGGAATTGAGGTAGTCTGAGGATTATTTCTTCCAAAATTGAAGTGATAACTTTTCTGGACTGCAGTATAAAGGATGCCACATCCATGTGAGTTCTGCAGTGCAAAGGATGCCATATCCATGTGAGTTCTGCAGTGTAAAGGGTGCCACATCCATGTGAGTTCTGCAGTGTAAAGGGTGCCACATCCATGTGAGTTCTGCAGTGTAAAGGGTGCCACATCCATGTGAGTTCTGCAGTGTAAAGGATACCATATCCATGTGAGTTCTGCAGTGTAAAGGATACCATATCCATGTGAGTTCTGCAGTGTAAAGGGTGCCACATTCATGTGAGTTTTGCAGTGTAAAGGATACCATATCCATGTGAGTTTTGCAGTGTAAAGGGTGCCACATCCATGTGAGTTTTGCAGTGTAAAGGATGCCATATCCATGTGAGTTCTGCAGTGTAAAGGGTGCCACATCCATGTGAGTTCTGCAGTGCAAAGGATGCCACATCCATGTGAGTTTTGCAGTGTAAAGGATGCCACATCCATGTGAGTTCTGCAGTGTAAAGGGTGCCACATCCATGTGAGTTCTGCAGTGTAAAGGGTGCCACATCCATGTGAGTTCTGCAGTGTAAAGGGTGCCACATCCATGTGAGTTCTGCAGTGTAAAGGGTGCCACATCCATGTGAGTTCTGCAGTGTAAAGGGTGCCACATCCATGTGAGTTCTGCAGTGTAAAGGGTGCCACATCCATGTGAGTTCTGCAGTGTAAAGGGTGCCACATCCATGTGAGTTCTGCAGTGTAAAGGGTGCCACATCCATGTGAGTTCTGCAGTGCAAGGGGTGCCACATCCATGTGAGTTCTGCAGTGTTTTCAGTTCCCTTAACCTTGTGAATGCCTTTTTTTTTTTAATTAGTTGGGGGCAGGATGTCAGGCTGTCTGGTAGTGATTCCTACCAGCCTCTGAAGACCTGTGAAGATGCTGTGGAACAAGCAGGGAAGCTGGTGCACGCTGAACAGGAGAGGGCACTGGCACTCCAGAGCTGTGCAGGGCTGGCTGGGCTGAAGGAGTGACTTACTGCAGCTCTTAACGAGAGACAAGAGCCTCTGAAAGGAGCGAATGGACTGCCTTTATTGTCTGGTCCTCTGGAGAGAGGGAAATCAAGGGGTTGGGGCTAAATTGCTGCGCTCACACTTGCACCAGGTGGGAAGCTGCCTCTTCCAGTTTAACACAGGCAAGTTAAGCTGCTGGTGGCTGGTACAGCTCATGTGCCTTGAAAAAGAAAGACAAACCCCAAACCCCTATTTTAGTGTCCGTTTTTTTTTTTTTTTTTGGGCACATATATTAAGCGTTCGGTAGGGAGGCTAAGGTCAGATTCTTGTTGTCCACGGGAAGCTGAGGTTGTTGCAGCCTCTCCTGCAGTTGTAGCAGTTTGCAGCCCTTCACCCCTTAAGGGAACCAGGGAGTGCTGCCCCTCCTCTAGTTCCATCCCTCAGCCATCAGCAACTATGAAGCGCTCCTGTTTTCCTTCACAGCATTAAGTGTGCTGGAGAGCAATTAGTAAATGACCCCTAAGCAGTCAGTAATGAACACTGGGTTAGGCTCTGTCCCTCCAGCCACCCTCCTTCTCTCTCTGATGGTGATTCTGCTGAAGGGCTCCCTGCCCTGAGTCTAAATGCTGATCACAGACTTCTCTTCTTCTTAATTTCCATCATGTTCTGGCTTTATCTTTTTGCTTTGCACATGTGTAAAGGGTCTGTTTTGTCAGGAAAAAAATCAAGTTCTGTTTGTTTTCATCTGTAATAAGTCTTAATTAGACCTAAAGTAAAGCTCTCCTGAAGCTGTTGGCATAATTACAGGCTAGGAGAGCATCCTTGCTGAATCTAAATCCAGCCCCCAGCTTCCTGGTCCTGTCAGAGCATGGCAGAGGGAAGGGGAGATGAAGCATGGGTGGCAGCAGCCCCTTTGTTTTTTTTTTTTCTCCCAAGTCCTTTTGCAATTTCTCTGCTCCATGTGAAGGTTTATGAAAGGCAAAGCAGAAAGGGCCTGACTGCAAAGGAAAGAAATGCATTTAGAAACATGAAAAACGGGAAGGCAAAACCTTTTATTTGCATTGTTCACCAGGTTCCATTATTTATTACATTGCTGCACTCATGTGTTGTTCTATAACTCTCAAAGATTAACAGTCCTGCTTCTGGAGGGCATCTCTGTGCTCCTGCAACCTGTCTTCTAAATATGGGCTCTGGACACAAGCTGTTGTTTGGCTATTCCATTGCTGCTTAGTTTAAACGCTGAACTTGTCAGGTTGGATATTGATATGGGCCCAGAAGAGAGCTGATGCAGGTCCATGCTGCTTCCTCTCTCCCCAGCTCTGCCTTCAGCTGAATTATGTGGTGAGGAGGAGACTTGGGGTGAGGGGAGCCAACAAGGTGCAGTGGACTGACTTCCACAGTGAATTTTACAAAGGTGACAAGACAGCAGGAGCTTCCTTTCTGACCTGAGCAGGTCAGTGGGGAATTCATCCTCCTTGATGTCCTCTGCAGCATCACCTTGTCCTTAGGTTCATCAAACCAAACTCCTGGGCAGTGAAGGCACATTGTCTTGCACAAGTGTTTAGGGGGTGATGTTATCAGTGTTGTTTGTGAAGGGGTATGGAGCAGCTGATCTTTCTGTGGGGCTCATCAGCATTTTCAGTGGCCTGCCCTCATGCACAACTTGGTGTAAGGGAAATGTAACCACTCAGGAAGGACTTTCTTGTACTTTTCTTTTTACAGAAATGAATGCTATTAGTCTGTAAGTTCCTGGCTGCCTTCTCAGAACAGAGCAGGAGACGGAGATCTCTTGGTCAGTTTCTTACTGCTGCTTGGCAGGTTTGTGAGAGCACCATCTCTTGGAGCAGTCCCCTTTAGCTGCAGCACCTGCTGCACACTGCGTCTCTAGAGATATCTTGTATGATTACTTTTGCCACTCAAGATACAGGTAAGTTTTTCTCAGCCTGCCTTAAACAGCTTGTAGAGCCAATGCCTCCTGATATCTCCTCATAGGCAAGTACTTGCACGTAGGTAAAAAAATCATTCGTTTATATGCAGGACCTCATTCAGATCCACATATATTCTTTAATGAGGATCTGCCTGGAAACAAGCCTCAAAGTTGCCCAGATTCAGTCTATCTGAGCCAGGTGGATCCTTAAAACGCTTGGGGCGGGGGGAAGGGAAGGACCTAAAATATTTTTCTCTGAGAATGCATAAATACTGAAATGCTCAAGTAAAAGGGCTCTCTTCTCATCCCACCAGCCATTCGAGAGCATTGCTCATTCAGCCACAGGAGGATTTTAGTACTTTAATAAAATTGCCACAAAACATCTGCAGTCTGCAAAGAGCTGTTCTGCAAAGCGTCTTGTAGGCATTCTGGGATGCATCCCTGAAGGATTTATTACCTCCAGCTGGCTGATTCACAGCAAATCCTCCTCTCGTCATCTAGATGGCACTCTGCAGTCTGCAAAAGCCTGCTGCAAGCCGACGTGGAGAGCGACCTGTCAGCAATCACAGCCCAGGGCCTCGATCTTGAGTTGTAATTTCGTCAAACACTGGTTACGTGAATGGGCAGGAATGAAAAGGGAGGAGAGAGTGGAAAAATAAATTATACTGATGGAACTTTTCAGGATTTGTGAGCTCTAGCGCTCTTGGAGCAAGTGCCAGTCCCTTAACGTTCATTTGGTAAATTCTGTTTCCTGGCTACATTTCTATAATTCCCTCAAATTCCTCTTTCCACATTCATGTGGAAGAAAGAAGTTCACAGTCTTTTATCAGTACTTCTTTACTCATCCATGCAGGTCTCAAAGGTATGTACCTGTCTTGAGCTTGGAGGAAGCAGAGGATGAGGGGCAATGGATGTAAACTCAATCACAGGAAACTTCATCTCAGCATGAGAAAATCTTGAGTACTGAGTTCAGTTTTGGGCTGCTGAGCTTATGATGGACAGGGACCTGCTGGAGAGGGTCCAGCAGAGGGCTACCAGGATGATGAGGGGACTGGAGCACTACTTTGTGAGGAGAGGCTGAGGGACCTGGGGCCTTTTAGTCTGGAAAAGAGAAGACTTAGAGGGGATTTAATAAATGTTTATAAATCTGAGGAGGGAGGGGACAGGCTCTGCTCACATGTTCCCTGGGATAGGACAAGGAGCAATGGATGTAAACTGCAGCACAGAAGGTTCCACTTCAACACAAAGGGAACTTCTTTACGGTAAGGGTCACAGACCACTGGAACAGGCTCCCCAGAGAGGTTGTGGAGTCTCCTTTTCTGGAGACTTTCAAGGCCTGTCTGGATGTCTCTGTGACCTGAGCTAGATTGTATGGTCCTGCTCTGGCAGAGGGGTTGGACTCGATGATCTCTGGGTCCTTTCCAACCCCTGACATCCTGTGATCCTGTGAGGAAAAAACTACTTTGCTGTGAGGGTGACAACACTGTAACAGGCTGCCCAGAGATGATGTGGAGTCTCCTTCTCTAGAGATCTTCAAAACCCACCTGGACATGTTTCTCTGTGACCTGCCCCAGGTGGTCCTGCTTTGCCTGTGGGTTGGTTGTGGTCTCTGGAGGTCCCTTCCAACCTCTAGCATTCTAAGCATTCTATGATTCTCTGATTCTAAATGCATCCAGTGTGTTTTGGGGAGCTGCAGCACAGGGAGACCTCCTGATTATCTCCTTAGCCAGTTCCACCACTCACCCACAGGATCACAGGATGTCAGGGGTTGGAAGGGACCCAAATAGATCACTGAGTCCAACCTCCCTGCCAGAGCAGGACCATACAGTCTAGCTCAGGTCACCCACCTGTGTCTTTTCCTTGTAGACTGTGCTACTTCTGAGCCTTTCTGGTACTGGATATTTGGCCCACCCAAGCCTGACTGTTCTTTCTGTCCCCCAGGTCTCTAGGTGTTGTACACCCTGGCCTTGAAAGACATGCAAGTAGGCAAAGGTGTTAGAAACATAAGCAAAGATGTTTGTTATTTAGACACTGACATACTGCAGAAGACAGATCTGTTCCAGGGTATTATTTTCTTACTTTAAAGGCAAGTTGGTTGTCTTCTGTATGTTTATTTTTCTGCCCGTTCTTGGGCAGAAAGAGAAATGCCTGGGGTCACCAAATAACCATGATCCTCTACAGGCAGTTTGGGGAGCATGAGGAAGGCATATATGGGGAGCAGTGAGAGGAGATGGAAGTGCAAAGAGTGAGGGAGTAGCTGGTAACAGCAATTTGCATTTTAAAACTCCATTAAAATGCCACTGGTGTCATCTTTCTGATGGTCTGTGTTCATGGGGGGTGGGTGGGGGTGGGGAAATCAAGAATCTACACCTTTGGCCAAGCAGCTGTCCAGAGATGTGGAGGGTGCACATGCCACAGCTGTATGTGATTCCCTGGGTGGCTTTCTGTGGATTGTGGAATTTATTTGCCTCAGTGGGATGAATGATGATGAATATGTCATAACTTCCTAGTGGTCTCCTTTCCTTGGCATGTGTTGAAGGGAGATTTTTGTCTATCCATGTGGCCCTTGCCTGCAAGGGGATCTGTGGCTGAGTATTGAAATCAGCATTTGCTAAATCTGGAGCAACTGCCAGTAGCCTCTGCTTGGAGTGAGACTCTTTAATTGGAGGCACTGGTGCTGGGAGCAGCGTCTGGAGAGCTTTACTGGAGATATTTCTTGGTGTGCCTTGTGAGCTTGCTGTGATTGAGCCCTCTCTGACCGTTGTTAACTCATGTAACTTTCACATAGCTTTTGGAGAGTAGCCTGAGCTGCTGCAGGGACACACTTTTCCCCATGCTGGGGCACTTGGCCATGGCCTTGTGCCAGTACAAATCCCCAGTACACGTTGCTCAGATGTGCTCAGTGAGTATGTCTCTGCTGGGAGGCAGCTGTCAGAGCAGCAGTGGATTGGTCAATCCAATGTCCTTTTTCACCACTTTGTGGTTCTGCCCTAGGTGCCCATGTCTGATGCCCAGGGTGAGCAGGGCCCACCAGCTCCTCCTCCAGCTCCCACTGCTTCCCTTCCTATTGCTCATACTCATCTCTGGTATGATTGCCTGTGTGTCTGGAAGCATATCCTGAAGTTCTCCTTCCCTTTAATTTCTGTGCCTCTAGCAAGAGCAGTGTCATGTGCACAGCTGACTCTTGCTAATTTGCACTGGTTTAGCTTGCAAAGCCTCTGTGCCTTGTTTGATTTTGCGTCCACCCGATGGTGGTTGCCTGTTTGGGGCTAACAAGAGCTCTGGGAAATGTTTTTATAAAGCTTTTGCCCTGTCCTTCAAATCCCTGCCCACAAGGTCTGCTACTGCTAAGACAAGGTAGAAGATGCTGAAGTGTGCAAAGTGGAAAATTTCAGTAACACTACAGAATGGTGTAAAACTCTTCCTACTTCTGGTGTCCATTGACCAAGGATGTGCCTAAAGCAAACCTATCTACCTTCATTCTCTCTCTCTCTCTCTCTTCATCCCTGTCTTCCCATTCCTTGTCCATTGATCCCTTCTATCAAGTGTCTCATTTTGGGAAATGGTTTGACTTGCAGCTCAAACCTTCATCTTCATCACTTGATACTCTTGAAATTAATACATACTGTGAAGAGCACAGCTCATGGTGGGATCAGGTGAACCCACTCTTTTTCAGAGCTGCTTGACCCTTTTTTGGACAGTTTTATAATCTGTTGCCTTTGGCTGCTGCACCCCCTCTCCTCAGACTGCTTGCCTCAGCACAGGGATGAAGGTGGAGGAGTGATGGGTATGGTCCTGGTGGGTTGTCACTAGTCATGCTGGCTGGCAGGTGTGACTGGATGGACCACAGGGCTACTCATACAGGATGTGACTCAGGTGAAGGAGCTGTCCTATTGTGTCCTGACATGGAGCAAACAGGTAGTCATGAGTAAGAGGTGGCCTGAACATCACATGGCAAACCATCAGAAATAGCCTCAGGCTCCACAGAGGAGCTGCTGACGTAGGGAGAAGAGCAAGTTCAGGATTTTGACAGTGAGTAAGGGGGTGGCTGAGCTCCAGATGGGGTTCCCCATGTTATGAGCTGGAGGAGTCTTTGAACCTGTGCTGCCTTTACAGCAGAAATAGGTTTTGAGGTTTGTCTGCTGTGTCCTAGCAACACCCTTGCTGAGCCAAGGGAGCATCTGACTGCAAACTGCCTCACTAAGAACCTGCTGGGGCCCAGCACCAAGAGTAATGCCCATGGGATTTTCCTGGTGAGACATTTGGAGGTATTTACCAGAAGACTTCTGCAGGTAGAAATAAACTATTAAGACACTATTAATCATATTTTTCTTTATCTCCCATGCCCCCACACCTTTTGTTCTGGCAAGCTGACTCTATTTCTAGTAAAATGTTTTTAATTTTTCAAGAATAAGTTTATTCAAGCCTTTTCTACAATTGTGCCATCTTCAGGTAAGAAGGGACCTCAAGAAAATTACAGGCATGTGAGTGAAATTTTGTATTATTGTTGACCTCTTGCATTCTGGGTTTCTTTGGAGTGATGTATTCATGTTTCTTGATCGTGGGAATACTCCCAAAATATTTGGATGGTGTTGTAGTCACCCAAAGATCCTGCCTTAATGTGAGGGGAGCAATGTGGCAGGGTTGTTTTTCAAATGTACTAGGCTCTCCTGAGGTGGTGACATTTGCTGCTGGGGTTCAGGGGTTGACCTGATAGCAAAACTGCATGGGGGTTCCTGTATGGTCTGGCCCCAGAAATAGCATGAGTGAAATACAGTTGGGGTGCCCAGTTTGGAAATGCTTGGATTTTTTTAAAGCAGAAAGCTTAAAAATTAATGAAGACATAGATGCTAGGATAGAAACAGTAAACTACTTTTGATTTGTTTTGGTTCTGGAGACTGTGCACCCTGGGCTGTAGCCGGGGCAAAAAGCACTGCTCTTCTTTCCTGCTGCTTTATTCATTTCCATCTCCACTACCTTTCCTCTCTGCTGTGTCAAGGAAGGCCACGGCTGTGCCTTGTACTACTGCTTGCAAAGCGTTTCTTAATTTATGTGCTAATTAACCTGACAGCGTGACTCGATTGTTAGGCGCTCGGTCTCCCGGCGAGGCTGGCTGTGCAGACAATGCTCCTTCCCTTTCACGGGAACTAGAGCACGGAGCACAAGGCTGGAGCAGGGGAGGCAGCAGCTCCTCGGGGGCTCAGGATGCGACAAGTGTGATCACTGTGGAGGCTGCAGCAGCTCCAGGGAGATCTGCTTTCAGCCTCCCCTTTTAATGCAAGTGTTATTTTAGAAAGTTTTTAGTTAACGTCATTCTGAAGTTTATTTCCATTTAATTTTTTTTTCACTAAAGGTGCTGTAAAGCTCCCGCCTGGGTTTTCTTTTTTTGCTGCCTGGGAGAAGAGAGGTGAATGGCTGCTTGTCTCCCACGGGATGCTCTTGGGGCTGCTCAGCGTGTTCCTGGAGCCTGACCTACCTAAGCTGTGACTCACCCAGGTACCTCCCCCGTGGGGTGCTTTTGGGGATAGAGGCTGCAACCTCCAGAGCTGGGGCTGTACTGTGTGTCACTGCATGTAAAAAATGTCACTTGTGCCAGCCTGTCCTTGGGACACTGGGGTTTCCTTTACTTCCTGCACTGCTGCTGACCCAGCCTGGGCACTGGGGCTTGCCCAAACTGCTCTTAAAGGGAAGATGAACTCACGGGGCCAGGGCTGCTGTGGCAGCTTTGTTTGGTGTGAAGAGGTTTGCCCTGGCCTCTGGTATGGGGATGCAGTAGGGAAGAGTGTGCTGGGGGTCCATGTGCCAGCCCACCCCTTGGTGCCTGTCCTGCTGATTTGCACAGCCAGAGGGGCTGCAGCCTGGCTGCTCTGCAGGCTGAGACCTCATCACCCAGGTTACTGCAAAAAATGAATCTAACCCTGTGCAAACGAGTGGCTAAGCTTTCTATGTTTGTTTCTTGCATGCTTGTACAGCACAAGCTCATTTTAAGTAAATTCATATAAAATTCAAGTCTTGTAGTGAAGCATTTTCTGAAGAAGCCACTTGTGCCCAAGATAGGAGAATAGCAATGGCAGGTTTCTTAGATGGGCTCTGGGCTGCTCAGGGTTAAATCTCTGCACTGCCACAGGTTCCTTTCCTGCCCTCAGGCAAGTCACTGAAATCACTATGGGCTTTTGATGGAAGTTGTGCGATTTGAGTGCCCAAATACCTCAGATAAAGGAATTATCTGTGTTCCCACATTTGCTTCAGTTCTCTCTGTAACATGGGTGCAAGTTCAGCTTCTGACTTAGGGATGTGATGAAGAACAATGACGAAGTGCTGGTGTCTTGTGATAGTTTTTACAGATTCAGAGATTGTATTGGGTTGGAAGGGACCCTCAAAATCCTCTTGTCCAGCCCCACTTCTTGTCCTTTCTCCTTCCTCCTCTCTCCTTCTGGCTGGACCAGTCACCCTCTGGAAAGCTGGCAATGTACAGCCAATGTGTGAGTGCACTTTGTTACTAAGGAGCTTTTCCAGTGATGCCAAGTGTGTGGTGCTAGAGCTGCAGGCAGGGAATGTAACCCTGGCTGGGATGAGAGAGGCCTGGGCTGGGCTGGGCTGGGCTGTGCTCTGCTGCTGAGTATCTGGGAAGTCAAGGTGCATCCATCCCTCCCTTTTGCAACCTGCTTTGCTCCCAGAAGCAGCATCCTTCAGCCTTCCTTCATCAGCGCTATTTGCCATGCTGTGAGCTGATTTAACTTAAAAACATGCAAAAAAGATGATTTCTTAGAGGGCAGTTCAGTTCAGAAGCAGTGTTGAGGGATGAGAACAAAGCTGGAGGGGAAGAGCTGGGTTGTGAAGCCAACTCTGCAAGGCAAAGCAGAGTTTGTGGGGCTGGCAGGTGGGGAGAGGGAGTCTTTTCCCTTACATAAAGCTCCAAAGTGCCAATTCTTTTTTGACTTAAATATCTCCACAGAGGCATATGTCTGATTGCATCAGTCCCCACCACTAAGGATGTGCTGAGGATGCACAGTGCTCCTTGAAATGTGCTGGTTTAGAAGCTTCTTTTCCTCTATGGTAAATTTCTTGTTCTTGTCTCCATTTCATGCATATTTACATATATATATATATGCATGTAATATATGTTTCTTAGTAACTTTGCAAAAGAAAGGCTTACTGGGTAAAACAGGATGCAAGCAGAGAATAAGGCTGGGTCAGTGGCAGTCTCAAAAGTGCAGAAGGAAATCAAAATGACACTGTAGCCTCCTGTCTTTAAAATGGGCCCAGTAGAATTGCTGGTTAATGTGCTCAATCAAGGCAGCAAAAGTCTGTCTCCTGAATTCATTGCTTCCCAGCTGGGAAGATGGCAGAAGTTTGGAGAGGTTGCTTGTAATTCCACAAGCTCCATATGGGTTTGGGTGTTGTGGTTGTTTTGTTTTTTGTTTTTGTTTTTAATGTGGAGAGGGTGGGAAATCTGCCTAGTGTAATGAACCCCCAAGATACAAAACTTTTGCAGGGTATCATGAGCCCAGGGTAAGCCCCAAGTTCTGAGTGTTTGTGGAAAAGGGATGTGGGGTCCCTAGGCTGAGCCCAGCACCAATGTTTGGAATAATCCATCGTGTAGGCTGGAGTCAGGCTTGCTGCTTGCTTTGTTCTTCATTTTCCTCTTCTGGAGTAAGAGAAACATTTAGAGCTTTGAGCATATGGATGCAGCTAACTGAAAATGATAAAGGCTTTCATTTCAGACTGGGCATCCACACAAGAATAACTGCTCCAAAATATCCTGAGACAAACTGTAAAAAAAAAAAAAAAAAAAATCTATTTTAACCAGAAAAATGAAGGAGGTACAGAGCTCTGGGTGACAAGCACAGCTCTTGCAGACACATGAATCACAGATCACAATAGGCTCTGTAAGAACTCTAGAAATGGTAGTGCTGTTTCAGTAATGGCACATCATGATCCCATCCCTACCAGCACAGACTATGTTTATCCTGTTTGCATGTATGGATTCCAATTATATGTACATTAAAAAAAAAAAGAAAAATCGAATTTACTGATGTGGGCTTTAAGCACAACTGTGGTTTGTAATTTTTAGTGGAATAAAATGATAGAAAGGAATGTAATTTATCAAAGAAACACTGCTGAGTATATGACAAGATCAGGGGGATAATGGAATTCCTCAGACTGTGGATGCTCTTCACAGTGATGTGAGAGGGCAGGATATGGGGAAACTTGTCTGAAAATGAGCTTGTGGGTTTTTTTTTTTTTATTTCCTGAGGTTGTTTTAAAACTAATCTATTTACATCTCTTATTTTATGGATGCACACAGAATCTTATATGAAAATTGAATTTCTTAGATCATTTATTGGGACAAGTAGTTTTTGCCTGGGAAGATCTCATGCTGCAAACCTCCGTTACTAATAATTTTCCTCCACAGTGCCAGCCTTTATTTCTTTTCAGTCAAAGCTTTCTATCAAATTCCAAACCTGAATTAAAACCGCTGTTCTGACATGTGAAGCATTGCCTCATCACTCTGGAGGCTTGTAACATTTTTTTTCCACCCCATCCTTTTAATTAGACCATGTGTAGAGTGCCCCCAGCTAATGAGCACACAGGTTTTGATGTGAGTGCTCCTGGTAGTTTGGAAAGTACAACAGACATGTGACTGGAGAGGGGGCTTCACTGATCCATAATTAGGCATAAAAGCTTGATGAGTCCTCTTGTGTTCTGCTCATGTACAATAATCCAACTCCAGTAGACTTGCTAAAGAGCAGAAATGACTTGTTTCCACCTCCAGCCCAGGCCAGAATTAGGAGCTGCCTGTTCTGCAGCTGCACAGTGAGGTGAGAGGGTCCTGGGCTGGCCACCTGGGCAGCAGCAAGGGGGTTTGTCCAGCTCCTTCCTGAAGTGGGTTTGCCAGGGCTCCAGGGAGTTGACTGCTGGGCAGACCATGTGGTCCTGGGGAGAGGTGGTGATGCTGCTGGGTGGCACTGACCACATTGATGAGCAATGCTGAACTCACCTGCATTTGCTAGGAGCCTGATCAGGCTCCTGTGCATGGCTGTGTGATAAATGTCTGGGCTGTTGTTACTGCCAGTGTAGGTGGTGTGAAGTTTGCAGCATGCCAGCCCCCTAAGTGTTCCCTATGCAGGGAGCATGAGCCTTGCCAACCTTGCTCTTACCTTGCAACTTTGGCACTCTCTAAGGCCCCAGCAGTCACCCAGTAGGGTGTCTACAGCTACAGGAGGATTCCACTATGTTTTTGAAAACCCTCTTCTGGTTGCAGATCTCAATCCTTTGCATGATGGTTTGCAGTTGAAGGCAGTGTCCTGTGTGTATGGTCTGTCATTTTGTTAATCCACTGCATCCGGCAACAGCCTGTGGGAAGGTACAGTAACACAGCCCATAAATGTCCTCACTTTATTCTTGTGTCCCCTTGAAGGAATAAACTCCAAAATACGTGTTGTCTTCTGTGTTGCAAATGGCTTCAGTAGGCAGTCTGAGCAGTTGTCTCCCCATCTACTCTCCATGAAGCATCCTTTTCTCTCATGCACTTGGAAGTTTTCTCACTGAACTTCACCCTCACACATGGGTCAGAGATGGGGCAGCCAGGGGACAGTGTTTAAGAATGGTGAGGAGCAGTTTCTAGGCTGTAGGACCCTTGGCACCCCTGTTGCTCAGGTGTCCAGGTCAGAAGGTGCCACTTTGTACATCAAACACCCTCTGCTTTGGGCTCATAGCTTCGGCCTGAGACTTGGCATTTTCTCTCCACATAACCTCAGCTTCTCACTAAGCAGAGTGCATCCACACTCCAGGGCTGTGCTTTCAGTGACTGCTTCCCCTCAGCTTTCAAATATTTACTTCATTTACTTCTTCTGCAATGTATCCATTTCAGCTGGGCTAGGAGCTGCATGCTCTTGGGGCTTTGTCCTCTCAGAGGCGATTGTAGACCTGTGGCTGAATTATCCCTACCACCTCTTGGGAAAACTGCATAGCTTGAGCTACAAAATCCTCTTACTGTTGGGCAACTTCTCCAGGGTCAATAAAATTTCAGAGCCTTGTCGGAATCCTTCATGTATTTTTCAGACTGTCCTTGAAATATGGTCACCAGAGCTCCTTGCAGCATTTAGTGCTGGTATCTTGGATACTGGATGCTGAAATAACACCAGTTCCCTGCACTTGCTTGATAATCTCCTATTTATGTAGCAATGGATTGCTTCTCCCCTCTTAGTAACAGCATCATGTGAGGAGTTCATGTGCAGCTGGTTCTGTACAAACCTTCCCATTTCCTTTTCTTAGTTGCCAAAATCTTGTTGTCCGTGTTATTAGCATTACCTGAGTACTTGCTCCTTATGCAACATGCCAGTTGTAGCTATCCAGGGGACTTTGCTGAAATAAACTGATATTACTCAGCTTTCCAGATCCATTCCTATCATTAGTGCTGGTCCTGGCACCAGATACTGCCGCCCCCAAACAGTACCAGTCGTGGTTTTGTGTTTCCCAGAGAACTGCATCATGTACTGAATAGGGCTGGATCAAGGACAGAAACTCTCTGGCAGCTGGTCTGGTTTTCCTGTTAGTTAACTCTTCGGTAACTAGTTTGCAAATAATTTGGGTACCTTCATTTTGCATAAGGCACTTCTGGACTGAAAATCTGCTGCCTGTCGAAGTCTGCTTCAGGCTTTGGTCTCTGTCAAAGTACAGTTGCAACTGAATTACCTGTTTGATTTGGCATTTTATTTTCCATGGTGATGATGCTATGCAGATTAGCTGATCTTTGGTTGCCTGGTACCCCCTTTAGTTATAAGTATTGTCTTATACTGAGCTTTATCCACAGGTGGATCTTGCTGTATTGTTTTTTAATACGTTAAGAGTTGGCATAAACTGCGCAGGGCCTCTTCTTGAGCAACTTGTCTTCATGTGTTGGCTAAGAAATAATACAAACCTCTTTGTTTAGAGGTTTGGTGAAGAAGAGATGTCCCCATAGGTGAAGGGATTCTTGCCTGAGGTCTGGGTCCCAAGAGTACCATCTGCAAGTTAATAATCTAACAGTCTTGCTGTTGACAACTAGCAGCTTTCACTGGCCCTGACTCTGTGAGTGCTTCTGGATGGGTTTCATTTGGCTGGCTGTGGCTCTGCTGGCTTCTGCCTGCCTCAGCTCAGTCCCTCCCCATCACGTCTAGCTAGGGGGAGAACAGCATGCTGATAAAGTGCTGGCTGACCCTACTGAGCTGCCCTTCCTGGGAAGGGATGCCTCTGCCATGGGCTTGATGGGCTGGGGCCATGTCTGTGACTGCAGGCTCCCAGCTTAATCTCTCCTGGCTCCTCTCACAGAGAATACTTATCTGCTCCTTTGGGTCTGTAAGGAACAGGACTGAGATGCTGACCAAAGATTTTGTTGTGAACCACAAAGCTGATGATTGCCCACAACTGTTCTGAACTGGATCCACATCTGAAATGAGGCTATTTAGGCTATTTTGCACATGGTTTTGTTCTATAGTCACTTAAGTACCTACAGAGCATTATTACCTCTACAAAGAGGAGGGACTGAGGTGACCTGATTTGAGGTTTTTCTGTCAATACTAACCAGCTTCTCTCTGCTGCTCCCTCAGCAAGACCACAAATCATATTGGTGCTTCCTCTCCCCTGGAGTGTGCCTCTCTTGGTTGCAGTGGTGGAGTGAGCCTCTGTGGGAGCTGAGGCAGCAGATCACCAACTCCTGCTGCACTGCACTTGAGCAACCCATGCCTAAAAATAAAGAGCCATCTTGGCTGTAGGTGCAAACCCAGTGTTACCCCCAGCCAAGCCAGTAGCTGTGCCCCTGGGCAGGTCAGCAGTGCCAGCGTGCACAGGCAGCACTGCGGCGTCAGTCCCAGCTGTGCAGTGGCACCGCAGTCACTGTGGTGAAGCACAGGTTGGAACTGCTCACCCCTTGGGCATGCTCCAAACACAGGCAGTATTTGGCTTTCTTTCTGCAGCACGTGCTGCTGCTGCTATTTCAGGAGCTGGTTGCTTAAAAAGAGAGAGCAGAGTGTAGCTGGGGGGGCTCTGCAGAGCAGCGTGCTGGTTTTTCAGGAGGAATTTGGCTCTTCTGCATGAGGATTGTTCAGTATTGCCTTCAAAGGGGGCAGTGCATGCCAGGGCTGTCCTCTGGTATTTCTTACTGTCAAAGTCCCCAGTGGAAGAGGCATGATCACATCAGAATAAAAACAAAACAAAACAAAAAAAAAAGGGAAGAATTAAAGCAAGAAACACAGGGGAGAAAGCAAAGGTGGTTTGTAGAGTCCTGCAGCTGTTGCAGAGCACTCTGCTGACGTGCCAGCCCCCTGAGATGCACAGCCTATGTCGAGGCAGCTCTGTTTAAAGGGATAACAGTAAAGGATCTGAAAGGCTGTCTCCTTCTGTGTTCTTATTTCTTCCCAGCTTATTACAGGATTTCTATCAGGTTTCTTCAGTAGTCTCCTGGGTAACGTTTTATTACAGCAGCTGTGTGGAGTTCTAGTTTGTAATAATGAGATCTATATAAATAATACTGGTTCTGCTGCCTCCTGTAATGCTTCCTGCATGGAAACACTTGAAAGCCTTTGGCAAATGTTAGTTTCCTATTATTTGGGATAGAGAAGAGCCTCAAGGTACCACATAGAGCATTGAAGCAGTGCATGTTGTGTTGGCCAGCTGCCTGCCAAAGCCATACCTTTGAATCATGAGCTTCAAACAGTTGAGGATCTTTCTGCATCCAGAGTGAGTCATTAAAATAGTTGGGTTTTTTTAGTGATTTGGTTTTTCCCTTTGCCATTCTGAGCTTTTATAAATAGATGCCAGATAATATGAGACTAACTTATGAGAGCTGAAGATGCCATTGGGGGAACTTAAGCCTGGGAAAAGAGACAGATGAAGGTTGGGAGAAAAGGGCAGTTGTAGTGTTTTACGGATTATAACTTGGTGTGCAAAGAGGTCAAGGATGCTGTGACCCAGCAGACTGCAGTGCTGTGTTGAGAACAGGCACTTTGGCTCAGAGCAGCACCCTTGGCACCATAATACAGCTTTCCATACCTGACCCTGTGCTGGGTCAATCTATAGTCACATACCCAGGCACAGGGGAAGGCCCCCAGGTATCTAGCCTCAGTTTGGAAATCTGTGCTGTCCTAGGCTATATTTGCTTGGTCAGAAAGAGGAAGATGAGGTGAGTCCCTGGGACTCTATCCTGCTCCTCCCCAGGGAGCTGGGATGTGCTCTTACTGGTGGGAACAGGTGGTGCGGGGCATGCAGTGGAGCCAGGGGCAGAGCCTGAATGGCACACGTGGCACTGTCGAGAGAAAACAGTAATGGTGGTGGAGCAAGTGAAGGTTTAATGGATTTCCTAGAGCTATGGTCTTTAAGGGCCTGGCTGTGTAAGGCTTTGCACTCTGACATGGGTGCTCAAAGAAACGAGGACTCCAGGGTTGTATAGCAGCGGCTGTCGCTTTACTTGGCTGACCTGCTGTGCTCCCTCCTGTCAGGGTAACATTAAAATGAATACTGTGTAGTGGAGAGTGCAGCATAATTGGCTGCAGACATTGTGTGTGCTGTTCTGTGCAGTATTGATTGCTCCTTGTCCAGATCCATGTATCCAACATCACTCCATTAAGCGGCTGGGCGGATGCCATTCTCTTCCTGCTCAGTGGCTTGTGCTTCACCCTGGCTATACTAAGAACCCTATATGGGATCTGCTGGCACACAACAGCTGCTCAGGGAAAGGCAAGAGCTGGGGGCAGTGCCCATCATGGTCCCTCAGCCTTCCTGAGTGAATCTTGCTCTCCTGGAGCTCTCCCTCCTTTTGCTGGTGGTATCAAATGCACAGTGATGTTGTGTGGCGCCAGTGCCAGGTGCTGCATGCTCTTCAAGGCTTGTGTAAGGCTGCAGCTAAATCCCAAGGGAAAACTCCGCTCTTTTTTTAGGCAGATGCATTAAGAGGAAAGCCCTTCCTGGCTTGGCAGACATGCTGATGCAGGGATGAATCCTAGAGGTTGGCAACGTGAGCAGGAGTGAGACAGATGCTGTTGGGGTACGTCTGTGTCACAGCATGCTGCCCAGCCGCTTCAGCTAGTCTCGGATGGTAAAACCAGTTGTGCAGGTGCTGGGCAGGGGAGCTGCAGCTTGGTCATGCTGGAGCTGTCATGTGATGCTGTGCTGGCCTGTGTGCTGTCACCCACCTGCATGCAGCCATGTGCTGGCTGCTCCCCTCCCAGGCTCCCTGCCAAGCCCGTGAGATTAATGGCAGCACAGCCCACACAGCTCACTGGTGGCTGCTGAAGTGCCTTATCCTGGTTTTGTCATTACCTATTACCACTGAAAGGCTCCTAAATCTCTGCATTCAGAGAAGAGTGGTGCTGCTTTTCCAGCAGTACAGAAGGCATGCAAAAGAATGAAGGTTCACACTGCTTTCCCCCCATGCTCCATCTCCAGTCTAACTTAAATCTCTGCTGCTTTCTCAGCAGACTGAAACACATTGCAGCCATCCCCAAGCACAGGTTCTCAGGCTGAACACTCAACACCTCTCCAGCACTGCTGCAGGGCTTTGGGGAGTGCTGCAGGGTTTCCTGCACTGAGTGACACCACATCACACTAAAGCAGAGCCACTCAAGTCCACACGCTGCAGCTATTTGGAACTGAGGTCCGTATGTTTCTATGTTAATGTTTCCACAAAAGCAGCGAGCAGAGAAATCTTCTGACCTATTGATTGGTATGTGATGGTCTCTTAGTAGATAATGAGTTACAAGGGCTGCTGTGTGCTTTGGTACTGCTGTTGCACTGCAGTTACAGGGGGTTGTTTTGGGGTTAGTGTCTTAGCCTGTGCTTTGTATGTAGGGGCAGTATGTAAAGGGATGGGGGAGAAGGACTTCTCTGGAGTTAAAGCTCAAACAGGAAAAATTCTGCTGGTTTCCTTGCCCCACACCA
Organism: Indicator indicator; assembly: GCF_027791375.1. NCBI lineage: Eukaryota > Metazoa > Chordata > Aves > Piciformes > Indicatoridae > Indicator > Indicator indicator. The sequence continues at coordinate 3,134,215 of NC_072031.1, forward strand.
TTTGGTTTAGGTAGAGAAGAGCAATATGCTGTGATGTGACAGACTACTAGAATCAACACCTAGGCTTCTCAATAATATGGAAATGATGAAGAGACTCAGTTGGTGCCTTTGTGCAGTGGTTGGTGGCAATAATGGATGTTGGGACAGGGCTTTGGGCCTATCCCATGTGGGACATTCCATGAGCTGGGACACTGTCCCCCTGAGCTCACTCTGCAGGGCACAGGAAATGAGGTGCACATCTGGGCTGTTATTCAGCCCACCTCAGATGTTCCTCCCTCTGGAGTTTGAGGGATGCTGTGTGTGGGCTGTGGGTATTTAACACTTCAAACTAATGTTTGATGTTTAAGTGGGGTTTAAGTACACTATTGGTTTTCCAGCTCCCTGCCTGTCATCTGCTGACATGAAAAGCTTGGTTACAAACTGGGCTTGTTTTGCATACAAATAATGCTTCGGGGCTACCCATAATTATATTGTATTAATATAATGGTTGGCAATTGCTGAATCTCCTTCAGCCACTTTTTCCCAGGACAGTGTGGGGAAGGAGAAAAAGCAGAAAAGGAAACTGGATAAAATATCCTTGTGGTATTTTTTTTTTCCTCTTAAAATCCTATCACAAGTTGCAGTGCGATGTTAAGACCAAGGGCTGAGCCCTTGATGTTGTCCAAGGGAAAGAGCACAGGAAACTCTCTTAATCCCTCTCTATTGTATTGACCTCTTGTTCACTCCCAGTTTCCCCCCTCATTCCTGTGGTGTGTTGCTGCACGCTGTCATATCAGCCTCTGGGGAAAGGTGGGCAGTGTGAGTCCTGGTTCTTGATTTCAGTTCAGATATTTGAGGTACACAACACATGGAGAGAACCCATCAGGGCAGATGGAAACCTTGTCTCTGTGCTGGGCTCCTTTGGAATACTGGGGTGTTGGCTTTACCCTGGTGTTGGTTTGTTCCTTTGAGGAGCCAGTACACCCTCACCTTCCATCTTCTGACTCCTCAGCCCTCCCTTGCAAGATGCTGTTTTCTGACACTTGATGCTAGCTGCACATCATGGAGTTCAGAGCTGGTGATGGAGGAAGACAAGCAGTTCTTTGGCCTGATTTTTCTCCCCTCCTTTGTTATGGAGCAGGCTTTGGGGAGGGAAGTGATGCCTTTCTGAGCTGCTCACATGCTGGTATCACTGCAGCAGGGAAGTGCTCCTCTTTGGCTCCATGACTGTTTTGGCTGTTGATCTGGAGAGGCTTTCCATGAGGGAGGGTAGGGGTGGCTCATTCATCAGACACATCCCATTCTCAATTCATCCTCTCTGTCCTCCCTTTCCTCGGTGCTGAACCACTACAACTTTCCCCAGCAGGAGGAGGACTGAGACCGACAAATCCTCCAGACTGTGGCTGAGCACAAGGCTTGGCTGGAAAATATGCCTGGAAAGGACTCACCTGAGCTTTGCTACAGAGTATTTTCAGTTTTGGTGGGGGTTAGGATGGCCATCTACTGCCTGGTAACTTCTGAAACCCTCTGCAGCCTGGGGGCTGAGTGCACAGAGCCCACAGCTACCGGGTGGATGGGCAGCTGCAGGATCTGAGGCTGTGTGATATTGTTAGAGGTGGAATATAGGGAATAAAACATTTATTCCCTTTTTTTTTTTTTTTTTTGAACTGGAAAGAACAACTTCTCTCTTTCACATGGTAAGTAATGGATGGAAAAGGTCCTCACAAGGAACAACATTTTGTGTGTTGAAACAGGTTGTAAGAACTGGAAGCTTTTGCAAATTCTGGCCCAGCACAAGGAACAAAACTTGAAAGGAGTCAGGAAAACATGTTGATCCTCAGCATTGTTCAGTCAATGCACCACTGAGAACTAGGCACCATGCTTTGTGCTGTAGGCTGAGCTTCCTAGGAGTAACAGCACCTCAAATTACAGCAGAAGGGAAGGTAAGCTTAGATAACGTTCAATTCTGTGACCAAAAGGAGTCTTGGCTAGGGCTGGTTTTGATTAGGGCCTTTAATTCTCCACATTGCTCTGCAGAAGGGATCTTCATGCACAGGAGCCATTAGTGTAGAAAGAACACCCCTGTTGCCAGCTCTACCCAGTAACTTCCACACCAAAGTTTAGAATGCAGAGAGCATCAAAGAGCAGTTCAAATGAATAAATAAAAGCACTGTTGCCTAATAGGAAACTGCAGGGAATAGAGTTGGGCTCTCTGCAAAGCTGCACAGCAAAGGACAAGGCACCTGAGCAGTTTTCAGCAGGTGAAATTCTGGTTAGATAGGAAAATGTGACACTGCTGCAGGAGCCCAGGGAGGCAGTGCAGTCTCCATCCATGAAGACACCCAAAGCTTAACTGGTTATAGTCCTGAGCAACCTGATCTGTTGTTGAAGCAAAGACCTCCTGCCAACCTTGGCTATTCTCTGCTGTGATTTACAGGAGCAAATTCTTTGCTGCTAAGCCATCATTTGGTGGATCTGGCTTTATCATGAAAATACATTGCTTCATGAGCAGTGGTATCTCTCAGCATTCATTATTCAGAAAAAGTTGTCTTCCAATTACACAGGATGATAAGAAGAAAAGTGAGTGGTTTGTCAGAACTGCAGAGCTAAAATTAAGCGACAGCAAGCACATTTCTTTGGCATGGAGCTGGTGTCTCTAATTAGAAAAGCTCTGGAGAGTTAATCTACTTGGGTAGTGAGACCTATTGCTTCCTCTTGCAGCATGTGAGATGGCTGGAGCTGAGCATCACAGAAAAAGGCCTGGAGGCTGGGCTTCAGATAATGAATGTCTCTTATTTGGCAGCTTTATATACATAGATATGAATTTCCCAAACGTTAGGTTTGGTATGCTCCTGTCAAATGTCTGGACTGCAGCACGGCTGGGAGTTGATTTAGAGATGTAAATTCTTTTAGTGGATTAAAAAAAAAGGGGGCTTGGAAGGTTTAATCTCTGAAAAGCAGTTGCTGCAGAGAGTGAACTAAGTTGCTGTACCAGGTAGCTGGGTGAAAGCAATGTCCTCAACAGGCATGAAGAATAGCAACTGCTCAGAAGTGCCCCCAATTGGACTGCTTTTCCTGCTGAAGTCATGCCTCCTCCCTTACAAATATATCAGTAGTAGGAGGGGGGGGGAAGTTGGTGAGTGTTAGCTGTAGGAAGTCTCTTCTGGGCTGACAACCTCACCCATGCTGCTAAACAGCTTCAATATTTACTGAAATAGCAAGGCTATCTTCTGCTCTCATGCTTAATGCTCTTCAGAGCATGGGGAGCAACTAATCAGAGCAATCAGTCAGGTTTTCCTTGACACATGATGAGTTTAATTATTTTGCAGCTCACCCCACGTTCTTCTTAGCTGCAGTGATGTTTGTTCTGGGAGCCTTTTCTGCCTGAGACAGTTCAAAAGTTTTAATTTGAGAAAGGAGTTTACCAAGCTGGGTGGTTGGCTTGGAGTTCAAATTTAAACAGTTTCTGGGAAGGTTGGCTTTATCAGACTTTATCAGTCTCAGTTTCTCTTGAGACATCTACCACCTATGACAGCCTTGATGTGAGTATTGATGTACTAGAGTTGACTGATGAATGCCATTGGATTAAAATAACTTGCATTTATTAGTGATTTAAACCCAACTGCTTGATTTAAAGCAAAAGCATTATCTGACTTGGCCTTCAGGCTCCAATTTATCTCTTTCCCAGCAAAACTTCTGAAACTGGCTCCAGCTGAGCAGCTCCTGAGCTGTGTGTGACTGCACTGTTAGGACAGATGTCTGGTGAAGAAGGGCTGAGTGCAATCTTGCTGCCATGGCTCTCCTCTGGGTTCTGGGAAAGCTTAGGTCTTGCCATGCCATGTTCAACACCTGCTGATGTACCTTCACTGGTGCATAACTCTGCTGGTCTTTGGGATTCAAAACATCTTCCTGGAGTGATGGGCAGCTCATTTTCAAACACTTAACAACCATTCAACAGATTAGCTTTGTCTTAGACCTCACACTTCCTTAGGAAGGATTTACTGAGTTGTTAGTGAAAAGCTTGGCAGGCCTCTTGCAGGCTCCAGGCAGCTGCAGGTTTACTTTCTAATAGAAACTCTTCTGCCCAGTTGCACCTGGCTGGAGCCAATGTTACAGAATCATAGAAATGTTTTTGTTGGAAAAGACCTTCAAGAATATTGAATCCTACTGTGTTAACATCTCTCATTCTCCATTTGCAATTGCTTACGTACATCATCTTCTTAATAGCAGATTCTGACATCTGGATTGCCAAATTTTTGCACTTTACCCATCTCAAGCTGTGCAAATAATATGAAGAGGGATGCTGCAGGTTTTTGTTTTGTTTCTGCTGTCTACCTATTTCCTTAGAAAGCTACAAAAAATATTTTTATTATTGCAGGCAGTCTCCATGGGAATATGCAATGGATGACTCAAACCTCATGGTGCTGCTGCTGCAGAGATTTGTGAGGCTGTGGGTGACTTTGATTCCCTGATAGCCTGTCTCATGCTTCTGTCCCCTAATGCAGCTGATAGCATTAAGTCATGCAGTTAATCAAGAGAAAGAAATTGCTTCTCTTTATCCAAAGACCTGATGACTTTATCTGACAAGGAGGATCTCTAACAGAATGAGACAAGGAGAAGTAGATGAGATAAGAAACATCCACAAGATTCAAAATGCAGTGGAGTAGGAGTGCTTTTGAAGGCTTCAGATATGGGGTAGAAAAGCATGCTGAACAATCTATTGACAAAAACAGCCTCTAGCTGGCTCTTTATAGCTTTTTTTTTTTATATTGTTATTACTAAGAAGCCACAGATCAAGAATAAATTAAGTCCAGGTAATGATACACAAAATTGTTAATTTAAATGTGGAGTATGAGCTCAGCTCATCAGCAGGCTGTTCAGGTGCTTGAGTGCAGCACAGAGCACAGGAACTCTGTAGAGGATGCAGCAGGCAAGGATGGGTGTTAAATCCCAGATTATCTCTACATGCATGAGTTTCTGCACATTATTTCCATCAGTGATAATGAGGAATTAAAATATAATTCACTAATGGATGAAAAGAAAGGTCTTCACAAAGCTGGGTACACCCAAGTAATGGTTGTCTTGATAAAATTAACTTAATTACAGGAGGCTCAGGAAGGAGCATAATCTCTCCTTTTCTTGCTACCCCATTAGAACAATGATCTGTTGCAAACCAATTCAACTATTACATCATTCATACCTAAAATAAACCAAACCCATTTGCAAGTGTCCTTGGGTGGTTTGCTGCTGGATGCCAGAGTGCTGCATGGCTTCCAGTGCTGCGGAGTTTAGTCTTCACCCTTTTCATTACCTACCAGCCTTGCATTGTGGAGCTGTCCTCTCTGATAGGTGGTATTTCTGCATTGCTAGAGAATGGCAACAGGCAGGATGGAAACATGCTCCATCCAAGGAGGCGATAAGTGTGCTGCTTTCATTCTTAGACTTGAAGAGATGGTCCCTTAAGCCTTACATGGATGGCATGCAAAACTGTGCCATTCAAGACAGGCTCCCATCTGATCTCTGCTGTGAACTCATGAATTTCTAAGAGCTCTGCTGCAGTGAAATTGTTGGTTTTGCTAGTGAGGATGCAATAGAAATCTCTCCCACTGGGAGCAGAAATGCTGCACAGGAGTTTGCCTCCTACACCAGGGCTGTTTGAAGTTGGGCTGCCTCGTAAGGTCTGTTGGTTTTGTTCTCAGAGATACAGGCAAATAAAAAAGGTGAGGAATGAGGTATTATCAACAGATGATGGGGTGCTTTGGAGCAGTAAGTCCCCCAGGGAAGCAGTGAAACAGAAATGGCACTGCTTTTATGCATGCTGCACCACCAAAGGGATAAAAACGTACAAGTGGTTTACACGCCTGAGTTCATCCTTTGCTTTAGAGTTTGGTGATCAATGTTGGTACTAAAAGTTAATGAAGATCGTGTGGAAGAAGGGGCTGCAGGCTAAACAGGGACTAAAATATTGATAAACAAGAGGTTTATGGGAAATTGCACAGCATTCTTTTCTGGCAGATGTTTAGAAATCTCCCTCTGGATTTAAACAAGATCTTATGTACGATCAGTAGCAAAGCTGCTGTACACCAGTCCAGAGTAGCCAGTAGGGCAATTGCAAGAGAGGCCACCATTGAAGGGATAATCTGCAAGTTTTGATTGTATAACTCCCTTGTGTCAAGGAAAGATGAGATTTTGCTTCTGGAAGAGAAGACAAAAGAGTGCAGAAAATGCTCACTTGTTGGTGAGACACTAATGGAATGATGAGAGTTGAATATCTGAAGCCTGGAACTGCAAGTAGTAGAGTCAGCTGCTGAAAAGGCAGAAACTGAAGCCATGAAGGCTTTCAGCAGCTCTGAACGCACTGCTGTGCATTGGGTCTCCAGTTTTTTTGTGTGTGTGCACATCTCTAATAGCAAAGCTGGAAATGATCATGAAATCTATCATGAAATTTAGAGTAAGGAGGGCTCCTCAGCCATGTGCTCACCTTAGTCCTGGCTAGGATCTCAGCAGGTTGCTGTTTGGTTGCCAAATGCTTGTTAAAGCAGGAAAAAAAGGGCTGAATTCATCACAGCATGTGACAGTGACAGCAGTTAAGACTGCTCAGTGCCTGAGGATGCCATGCAGGATGTTTTGCTGGCATCTTGGAATTTACTGCTTGTGTTTTGTCACATGTTAGAAGCCAAGTAAAGATGAGGTGGCACCATGTGAAATGGTGCGTGGGCCAGCTAATCCCTTTAGCATGTATTTAAATTGTTGTGGGATTGACCTGTCTTGATTTGGGCTGGTGACCATACCCTGAGTTTACAGCAGGTCCAGTTAATTTAGTGAGAGACTGGGTGTTTGCATTCTGTGATCTACCATGTCTTCCTAAAAGGATTACCAGAGCCTTCATTTAAGTTACTTGACAACCTTGATTTCACTCTGTAACATTTTTTTTCTGACAAATTTCTTTTGTTTTAAGTTCATGATAAAAAAAAATTGTTTTGGAGCTCCCCATAGCTGAGTGCTCCTTGCATCTGCTGATGTTTCAGGCTTCTCTCTCTTGTTTGCTGTAATCACTACAGAAAGCAGAACGTGGCAGTGATTAACGCCAAACACAAAAGCAGGTTGCAGCAGACCCAGTTAGAAATGTCAGGTCCTTATGTAGGATTTCCCTGTCACTTTGTAAATGCTGATTTGCTTCTTTCTTCTTGCAATTTCTCACTCCATGTTCATGTTGGCTTTCCATCCCCTGATGGTGAGTTATCCACTGTGGTCCCTCTCCAGATTATTCCTTGCAGACAGACTGGGAATCACCTCGATGTTGGGATTGTTGCTGTTCTTCTGATGGTTGGGGCCTTTTGTACCCTTTTGTTGTCAGCTCTGTTCAACTGCTAAAATGGTGATATTTAATCAATTGTGCTATTTGTGCTATTATTTGGTTTTTGACTGCTCTCTTGTTGCTGGGCTGTTCTTTATTTGTTCCCTTGAACTATGCTCAACATTCCAGGTGAGTGCTGTCTTTGCCCTAACTGCAATGGTTGAAGAGATGCTCTGTGGGCTCTACTCATTCCTTCCCTGTTGGACTGATCAATGACTTCTTTCCTGATATGAATCCAATTAACCACAAGTGCTCTGACTGTGGAGAACACAGAAGTGAGTGTAGGAATATCTATCTCCTATGCCGTGACCACATTTCACTTTGTCATTTCAGCCAAAAAGAAAACTGGGACAAGTTTGGTGTTTACAGAAAGCACTCCTCACTGTTCCAGCACATCCTCTGGGTAATGCTGATCAGTATTTCTGCGGTGTTTGCCATAAATGCTGTCACAAGATTGTGTATAAAACATATTTTTGCATATGGGTGGCTGCATTATGTAACTGATATATAAACAAAGTAGGCATTGCCAGCTGCCAGGAAAAAAAAAACAACGTAATTTATTACAGAATCACAGAATCAACCAGGTTGGAAAAGACCTCGGAGATCATCAAGGCCAACCTAATACCTCCTGACAATTAACCATGGCTCCAAGTGCCACATCCAATCTTTTTTTGAACACCTCCAGGGACGGTGACTCCACCACCTCTCTGGGCAGTCAATTCCACTGGCCAATTACTCTCTCTGTGAAGAACTTTCTCCTCACCTCGAGCCTAAACTTCCCCTGGCACAGCTTGAGACTGTGTCCTCTTGTTCTGGCACTGGTTGCCTGGGAGAAGAGACCAACCCCACCTGGCTACCTCCTTTCAGGTAGTTGTAGAGAGCAATAAGGTCTCCCCTGAGCCTTTTCTCCTTTCTTGCTAAAGTGTGGCATCTCATGACTTACTCTGACCAGGACCCAGTTAGTATGATACACTGACTTCCAACGTGGTGCATGTTATTTTTAAGTCATAAGCTATTTTTGGTGAGGAGGGTTTTGCAAACAGAAGGCTATGCTGCACCACCTCCATTCAGTAAATGTTTTGGTAATAACATGACTGAACATACACTGAAATTGACTGACTTCCTTCAGAGAACACAATCTGCTCAGCTGTTTAAGGGCTGTCCCCACAATTTATGGGAATGTAGGGACAAGTGGAGGGTATTTTCAAAGAGGAATTTGTTGGCCTCTAGGTGACTGGATATCAGTAATATTAATCTGATCTACTGAGGAGAAGCAAATCTATTGATAGTAAGTTATCCCATGTAAAATCACAAGTACACCTACTGGCTTTTTGGTGACTAAGTGAGCATTCTGTCCTCTGCCCAGGCAAAGCCCCAGATTATTTACTTCCTGAATCTTCTCTCCACCAATATTTTCTGTCTGTTTTATCTGCTAACCTAACTGAAGTTCAGTCTCAGCTTCTTCAATAGCTGCTCATACTTACAAAGCCTCTACTGATAGCATTGTTGAGTTAGTTGCACTTCCCTTGTATCTCTAAAGATCATCTCACAGAATTTCTTTTATTACACAATGCACTCAAGCTGTATGAGGCAGATATGATTAAGGCTGTGTGCTAGGCAATTTGTCTTCTGGACTGCATCTAGCAGGCATGCACTAAACTCCTAAACTAGAACAAGTCACAAGCAAAATCTAATTCAGAGAAAAAGGGATAAAGGATGAGCATTTGCAGTACAGCTGCAAGCAGAGAGGAGGGGGCCTGGCCAGCCCAGCTTCTGTTCTGTGAGCAAAACAAAGGCTGCACTTGCTGCCAGGCTTTGGGGTTCTCCCTTTAAGGAAGGATGCTTGCCCAAAGTAGCTGACTCCTTTTTTTTCTGCCCATTCCTGTCAAACCACTTCTGCTCTTGGGCTCCTTTCCTAGCTCATTACTGTGCTGCTGCTGGGTGGTGGTGACCCTCCAGGAGTGAGAAGAGTTTTGGATGCAACCTTTGTTTTTTTTGTTTTTTTTTTTTTTTTTTTTTTTTTTTTTTTTTTTTTTTTACATATACAGATGCCAGATACAGAACAGGAAATTTCCAAGGGTTTTAGCCAAAACACCAAGCCTGAGGATTCCCCTCAGCACGAATGAGAGACTCCTGTGTTGAAGCATGGGCTGCTTGAGGATGATTGTGTGGGTGCTGGGGAAGCAAAAATAGCATCAGGCTGAGTGAACAATCAGTAATACATTGTTCCAGGAGAGGTGGAATAAGTGAACCCTGTTGCTTTTGAATTTATTTGTTTATCTTTGCATCCTTTCAGTATTCCTTAAATCAAGTACTGATGTTTCTTTTACTCCTCCACGCAATACCTCTAAGCCTTCTCATGGATCCTTTTATACTTCCCCTCTCTCCCTGTGCCCAGCCATGCAGATTTTTATTTTCACCATCTTTTTGCATAAAATTAGGTGAACAAGGCTCACACTGCATTGCTACTGTTTTCAGGGTTTGAGTCCTACCTGGCCAGAGATTGTTCACAAAATCCATGTGACTAAGGTCTCTGAAAGTATCTTGTCTTTGTTAATTTAAGTTGAAATTGGCCACCAGGCTCAGAAATTATCAGAGTGGACAAACAGGCAGGCAGCCCAAGTACACTGACTTCACTGTCATGGGAAACGAGGCTGAAAATAATAGTATATTTATTTCTGGAAGACTGAAATTGGGTTTGATCTCTTTAGCTACTAAGAGTAATGGAAATGAGATTGCACTGGCTGATTTATTATTCCTGGTGGTTATTAATTATTAGGGTTTTCTTTTTGAGTAATTAAAAAAGAGTTTTTCCTACTTTAAGTGTGTGCATTAGATCTCATTAATCTGAAGTCTAAAGAATATATTCTTAACCTGTAGACCCCAAGAAGATGCTGCTTTGCCTACGAACTGTGCATTTGCAATAGAGGGCTATGAAGCTCATCTCACAAAAAAACTTCTTTGAAGCTTTCCATCTTTCTGTGAGGGTGTAAGTCCTGTTTATGCCTTGGGTATTTATTTGCATTTTGGTTCTGCCTTCATCTGTTTCTCTCTTTTACATGTCTGGACTCTTCAGCTGAATCAGTGAGGACTGATTTTAAGCACACAGGTATGGACTGAAAATCGGATTTATTTATTTATTCATTTATTCTAACCACAAACTTCATTTTCCCTAGGAAAAACCTTAAAAAGAAGGCACAGGTGGTTGTGGTGATTTTAGGTGATTGCCCAACTTCTTGCTCCAAGTGAACATTGTGGAGGCAATTTTCTGCCATGGGAGAGCTAGGTGAGCCAGAAAGCTGCTGTGGGTGGCTGCTGACATAGTGCAGTCTGACAGTAGCAGGATGATGGCTTTTAAAAATAAGATTTCTTGCCATTTTGTGTTCTTGTCACAAATGTCATAAGGTCAGATTTGGTGTTGCTACCCTTTTTCCCACTTCTGGTTGTTGCCTTCATCAAAGGAATAAATTCATTTTGTTGTGTGGGATTTTGTCCTTGCAATGACAGGGAGAGAAGGAAGGAACCCACATGGCTTTGTGGCGGTGGCCACAGCTCCCTTAGGATGGTGGATTTGCATTCCTGCTGCAGTGTTTGCAGGGTGAGTTATGGGGCTGGGCTCTGCAGAGCGTGGTGCTGAGTTTCTAATGCTCCTCTTATGAGGCACTTGACCTTTCCAAGGATAGAAATGTCAGCTGCCCGCAGCACTGCAGGAGTGGGTGCCGGGCTCACGCTCCCCACCCTTCCCCGTACACAGCACAGGCTGCCCAAGTCCCTGTGGCCATCCTGCCCCTGAGTGTTCTTGCCTGTGGGTATCAGCACAGCAGAATGTTCAGCAGCTTGTAAAGATGATTCTGACAAGAAAAAAACCCCAAACCCAAACCAAAACAAACAACCCCCCCCCCCAAACAAATCCTATTCCCATGAAAGTCATCCATGCTGCAAAACCTTCTAAGCAAAAAAACAGGGAGAAAAAGAAGAGCAGAGTTTGGCTTGGTCAAACCACTGGATTGAATTATTCAAGCACCTTGTCAGCCTGCTCAGCTGTCCCCAAACCTGGTTGCTGAAGTCTGTCATACATAGTCTCTGTGGATGTATGTCAGAAGGCTCTGGTGAGCCTCTGGACATGCTGCAATGAAACCAAGCTGACCCTACAAGTTTCAATAAAACCCAAGGCTGTGCTTTGCATTAGGAATGATCCTCAATGCCCATGAGGCTTGTACAGTGAGGAGCTCAGCTCATTTCCAGGTGACAGTGGGCTGTGCCCTCAGCCGACTGCATCCCCTGATGCAGTGGGCAGGGTGGGTGCTGGGGTCACCACCTTCCTGCAGGTCACTGAGAGCAGAGTGGGATCCCCTTTATCTCTTCTCCATGTTAGAGTTTATCCAGCTGCATAATTGCAATAGTAGAAAGCTTGGGTTTTGTCCTACACCACTGAGTCCTTTTATTGCTTGTAGTAAATAATGTGTTCCCAAGGGTCTATAATTAACCTTAACATCAACTTCTTCAGTTGCCTTGCAGAACCTCTATATAATGCTTGCATTCTCTCTTGAATGATCTAACATTTATTATCCTTTAACAAAACCTTCTAGGGCTGGCAGCAGGAGTGTCCAGCTCTCAGGAAGCAGCTGCAGTTACCATTGCCTTGGCAGTTTACCTTTCTATTTAAAGTCTAATTCCTCAAAAAAGGAGGAAGCACCTGCTTAAAAAAATTGGAAGGACAGTTTGGGAATATTCTTTTTTGCTTTATGAAGAGAAAAAATTAAAAAGGCAGGTTTCCAGGAGAGGGGAAAGAAAACAGCTCTTCTGAATTAAACAGCTGGGAAGGAAATATTTTTTTCTTTAAAAGCAATTTAACCCAGTTGGACTCAACACCATCCCTCTGACTGCTGATGCCAGGATGTGGCTGATGCTGATCAGCACTGTTGAAGTATATGATAGAGAGTCCAGGCCATGAAGCAATGTCAGGAATTTGACTTTCCAGCAGAATGTTTTGTGGAAAAACTTACCCTTAGGCATATTTCTGCTTTCCAGCAAAATGCACAACTTAGTGCAAAGGTACTCAAACAGGTCCATAGCAAAGAAGGTCCAATGGGTAATTATTGTACATGCTGTTAGATGTCAAGATCAATAGATTTTCCTAGGGAAAGGGGAGAAATCATTCTACAAGGAGGAGCAGGAGAAGTTTTAACAGAGGAAGCCCAGTGGTTTTCTCAGGCCTCCCTAATTAGAATGTATTTCACAAAGGCTTTGCAGAGCCTTCTCTTCTCCAGGCTGAACAGCCCCAACTCTGTCTGTCTCCACAGGAGAGGTGCTCCAGCCCTCTGATCATCTTTGTGGGCCTCCTCTGGCCCCGTTTTGGCAGCTCCACACCTCTCTTATGCTAGGGGCAGCAGAACTGGATGCATTACTCCAGGTGGGGTCTCAATCCCAGTAACTTTCTAGTGATCCAGGCACAGCCACTGTCAGCTCTTAGTGCCAATATTCCACTGTAGAGTACCTGTAGAGTACAACAGATTTGCTGTTGACATCAAAGCCACATCATTTTCTCAAAACAGCTTAATTATGGATATTCAGCACTTTTAAACTGGGGCCAATAAAACATCCTATGGATTACCCAATCTACTTGGGGAGTGCCAGAAAGCACTGGCATCACTGAAACAGAATTACTGGCTTTTTTACAAAGCACTGAGGTAAGATGTAATCCACAAATTGGGCATTTTGAGTAAGAGTATGGTTAAACTGGAAAAAGAAATGAATGCTCCTAGGAGGATGATGTTGCATAATGTGCCTGAGAGAGAGATTTTACTGTTTTTTCATGTTCTCATAAAATTTTACTGAAATGGGAGACTTTCTTTTCTTCAAAACTCCCTTGTTATGAGCCTGCTTTGCATAGAGAGATAATAGCTACCTTTGCCTAATCCTCATGGTCTGATTTGAATGTAGAGTTGGTATCTCTCTCCAGTTCCTTTTGAACCTGGAGGAAAAATAGCAGTGTTTTATTCCAGAAGAGTTGATGAGTTCTCAGGCTCCAACAGACATCACAGACCTAATAGTTTTAGTCCATGACTGAGTAAGATAATTAAAGATGTGCCTGACTTTCAAGATTTGTTTAATAAGTATCCCTGCAATCAATTGCAGAGTTTATCTATCTGCTTTAAATTTTAAATATCTTCCAGTATCAGGACCTGGAACCTGATTTGCTTTTCAAAGCAATTTGAGTATTTTTTCAAACTCAACTTTTTATTTTTCAAATGCCAAAATATATACATTTTCCTTCACAACTACCTATGAACAAACTTTGTGTGTGAAATGAGTGGGAATTCACTTCATGCTTCTTGTTTTAAGGCAGATTGTTACACCACCACTGTGCCTGGCTTGAGAGCAGCCCTGAAGAAAAGGACTTGGGGGTGCTGGTGGATGAGAAGCTCAACATGAGCCAGCAGTTTGCACTTGCAGCCCAGAAAACAAATCACATCCTGGGCTGCATCAAGAGAAGCATAGCCAGCAGGTTGAGGGAGGTGATTCTTCCCTTCTACTCCACTCTGATGAGACTCCACCTGGAGTACTGTGTCCAGTTCTGGAGCCCCTCTTGCAAGAGAGATCTGGACATGCTGGAACATGTCCAGAGAAGGGCCATGAGGATGACCAGAGGGCTGGAGCAACTGAGAGAGTTGGGGTTGTTCAGTCTGGAAAGAGAAGGCTTCAAGAAGACCTTCTTGTGGCCTTCCAGTATCTGAAAGGGGCTACAAGAAAGCTGGGGAGGGACTTTTTAGGGTGTGAAGTAATGATAGAACTGGGGGGAATGGAGCAAAACTAGAAGTGGATAGATTCAGATTGGATGTTAGGAAGAAGTTCTTCACCACGAGGGTGGTGAGAGCCTGGAACAGGTTGCCCAGGGAGGTGCTGGCAGTCTCATCCCTGGCAGTTAAGGACAGGTTGGATGTGTCTCTGAGCAACATGATCTAGTATAAGGTGTCCCTGCCCATGGCAGGGGCTTGGAACTGGATGATCCTTAAGGTCCCTTCCAACACTGACAATTCTATGATTCTATAACACATTGTCCTGTGACAGGGAACTTCTTGTGTGGAGTTCAGGGAGTTGTATAGCACAGCCAGCTAGTAGTGTAAGAGTGCACTGTGCAGGTTTGTCACGTTAGGGGTGTCAGGCTTTTGGTCCTTACATGGGAAAAAAGAAGTCTGAATCTGAGGAACAAAAATTTCATTTCTTCAGCCAAACTGGTGGTCCTATGGACAGTTCTGCCTTGTGTTCTGCTTCTCTGTGGGAAGGTCACATTCCCAGCCCTTCACTGTGAGTAATGGTAAGCTTTTTCTTTTCTTAACTGCAAGAATTGTCTTAAGAAAATAAAGTTACATCAGAGACTTCTACAGAGCCATCCTTGAACCTGAGGAGTACCTGCAATGAACGATTGATGCAGAGCCCTGTCCTGAAATTTTGAGTCAAAGAAATGAAGCCATTGTAAGAGAGATTGTTAATTATTCCTGTGAGTTACTGCAGGTAATATAAATATTAGTCTCAAGCCTACAGATGTCAGTCACAGAAGGTAACAGCTGTCTTCAGGTTAATGAAGTGACTGATAGAAACAGAACACTGCTGAAGTGATGGTGGCAGGATTGTGCAAAGGCTTGGGCTGGAACTGGGTATGATATATAGAGAATGATCCATACAAACAGACCTGCACAGTGATGGGTTCTGCACATCTTTGCCCATGCTACTGCTTTCCTTAGGCACTCAGTTCCCTGTTCAGATAAAGAAATGTTTAATTTAAATCCAGTCTGATCAGGAAACTAGAAGCATGGCTTTAGCTTTAAGGATATGTTTAAAAAAAATATTCATTTTAATGGCACTGAAATATGTACTTAATTTTAAACACACTTTTAAATACTTCCTGCAGCAGTGAGACCTTACAGTTTTCAAGCTTTCATGTGGGCTTATTGCAGTGCTGCAGAAACAGACACATGAGTGCTCTGAAATGCAGGCTTGCTTTGCTGCCATTGCTGCATGATCCTCAGTTGGAAAGTGTGGTCATGGGTCCTGGGTTGAGCACTTAATTTTAACCTAGACAGAATCTTGTTGATTGCACAGTGACTTGTAATTTATTAATTAAATTTAGGTGGTGAGCTCCCTTGCATGGAATTTAACCCAACAGCTTTCAGAACAAGAACTGAATGTGACCAGAGACATCATTACAATAGCAAATATAATGATCTGTAAGGCTGAGTGCATCCCCTGAAACACTTCTACTTATCAGACAGCTCATCTGCATGAGTAACCATTTGGCAGCTAAATATAAACCACTACAGAAAGCATCCTGTCACTGATTTTTGTGAAATGATCTTAAATCTTCTAGTCATGCATGAGAAGATCCATCAGCTGTCTTTTGGCTTTAACTAGATGGGCTTTCAGCAAGAGAAGATGTGAAGGACAAGAGGCTGTGACCTCCTATAAACCTGTGAACAAACTGACAGACAGTAAAATATAAACCTAGGACTAGAGCCAAGATGCAGTTTGATTATAGGTGCACTGAGTGATTTGGAAAGATAAACTCTGTGTGACCCTGGGAAGAGGAATGTTGCTGAGCACTCAGTATTTCAAGTGGAGCCACTGGAGCATTCAGCATTTCAAACAATGCTGTCTTTAGGGCTGAATGCAAATTTATATCCCTTCTGTCAAGTCTGAAGGTACAGGTGCATTGTCTGCCCTTCTTTTTTGCAGCATCTAGGTATTTGATGAGGTACACTGTGACTGTTGTGCTCTTGCTGATTATGGGGGACTGTTTTTTGGGTACTTTTAAACCCCAGGGGTTTCTCGTGCTGGAATGGTTTGCTGGGCCTGTACTTGACATCAGGTGAGTACCTGGCTAGCTGCTCCAGCAAAATCTATTGCTAGTGTGTCAAACAGGATCACAGGATGTTGAGGGTTGGAAGGGACCTCAGGAGATCATTGAGTCCAACCCCCTGCCAGAGCAAGGTCATAGAATCTATCACAGGTCACATAGGAATGCATCCAGATGGGTCTTGAAAGTCTCCAGAGAGGGATCAGCTGGAGAAAGCTCTGAAGAACAGCAGCAGGGAGACTCATGAACATTGTCCTCTTTTCCTTCTGCATCTTCCAGTCTACTTACACTATGTAAGTGTGACCCTGCTCCATGAGCAGCTGTTGCAATGTTCATAACATGTAAGTCACAGTAAGAAAAGAGTATTATTGTTCATTTGGGAGAGCTGAACACATTTCCAATAGTTTTGCTTGATGACTGTGCCCTTTTCTGATGAACACCCCAGGTTTTAATGAAATAGCTTGGGGTTGCCACAGCCACTTTTCCTAGGCAGTGAACAAGAGCATTGATGGAAGCAGATTACCAAAGCTGACCTTGGAGCAAAGTCTTTGCAAACAGAGGAGGTAGGACATGAGCTCTGCATTGTCAGGTCTGCTGCAGAAAGTAGACATGCAGAAGATGATGTTCTCTTAGAAGATATTCACCACTGGTCAGGCCACACCTTGAGTGCTGTGTCCAATTCTGGGCCCCTCAATTCAAGAGAGATGAACATGTCCATGTCCAGAGAAGGGCGATGAAGCTGGGGAGGGGTCTGGAGCACAGCCCTATGAGGAGAGGCTGAGGGAGCTGGGGGTGTTGAGCCTGGAGAAGAGGAGGCTCAGGGGAGACCTCATTGCTGTCTACGACTACCTGAAGGGAGGTTGTAGGCAGGTGGGGGTTGGTCTCTTCTCCCAGGCAACCAACAGCAGAACAAGAGGACACAGTCTCAAGCTGTGCCAGGGGAGGTATAAACTGGATGTTAGGAGGAAGTTCTTCACAGAGAGAGAGATTGCCCAATGGAATGTGCTGCCCAGGGAGGTGGTGGAGTCACCATCCCTGGAGGTGTTCAAGAGGAGACTGGATGAGGCACTTAGTGCCATGGTCTGGTTGATTGGATAGGGCTGGGTGATAGGTTGGACTGGATGATCTTGGAGGTCTCTTCCAGCCTGGCTGATTCTATGATTCTATGAAAGCAAGAGCCGAAGGATTCAGAGCAATTGTCATAGCTGTATCAGGGCATGCAGCATAGCTGTGAGTCTCAAGAGAGTCCAACCCATCTGCTGTTAATGTGCAGCAGTCAGGAAGATGACAGCTAACATCCAAACCAGACCCTGCAATATGTCCCTGTGGAAGGTAATGACAAATCAATCCAAATCTCTTGAGTTTCAGGGCAGTTTTCTTTTGCCCAATTTCAAGTGAATAAGTTAACTCTCATGCTCGAAGCATATATTATCAAATTTCAGTTGTTAGGTATGTCCTGATAGGAAACAGATGCTTGCATATGTCTGTGTTAATAAGGTGTACTGCCCAGTGAAGTCTGTGATCCTCCACCTTTGGGCAGTTTTATCTCCACACACTGTACAAGACAGATCCACTCACGAAAGCTCTGTCACCTGAAAACCAAAACAGTAGAGCAGAAACAGAAAAAGCAAAATAAAATACCCAAAGTCATGAAGGTCTGCACTAAGGGGCAGGAGTGGAGTTCAGATGTTTGAATCCATGGAACAGCTCCCAACCACAGCATGTACCAACCTCCAGTAGCATTTACAAGTGAGGATCTTTCATTTTCTCAGGTGTACTGGAAACTTTTCTTGTGGCTGGGCTGTAGAAATACCCAGAGCATTGTGTACAGTTGGCAAGAGCAGCTAGAGCATGTACATCCACCCCTCTCATCTGCCTGGGTGAGACCATACCTGGAATATTGCAGCCAGTTTTGAGCTCCTCAGTTCAAGAGAGACAGAGAAAATGTCTGAGAAAATCCAACAGAGAGCCATGAGGATGCTTAGGGGACTTGAGCATCTCCCCTGTGAAGAGAGACTGAGAGCCCTGGGGCTGTTTAGTCTGGAGAAGAGAAGCCTGAGAGGGGATCTGATCAATGTCTATCAATATGTGAGGGGTGGGTGTCAAGTGGAGGGGGCCAGGCTCTTCTGGGTGGTTCACAGTGATAAGACAAGGAACAGTGGGTTCAAACTTGAACAGAGATTTCAACATGAGGAGAAACTTCTATACGGTGAGGATGACAGTGCCCTGGAACAGGCTCCCCAGAGAGGTTGTGGAGTTTCCTTTTCTGGAGACTTTCAGAACCCCCCTGGATGCATTCTTGTGCAGACTACCCTAAGTGATCCTGATTTGGCAGGGGGATTGGACCTGAAGTCTGGAGGTCCTTTCCAACCTCTGATGTACTGTGATAAACTCAGATTCTTGTGGAAGCCAAGATAGAAATGTTTGAAAATATTCCATCCCTACCTCAATTCACAAAGCTTTACATTGGGTTTAGGTAGTGTTTTCAAGGGTTCTATGAAAATTAGATGTTTCAGAGAAGTTGGAGTGCGTGGCTGGCTGTCTGGTCAGTAACTTCATGTAACACACAGATTGTTCAGATCACTTTTGAAATACATTTAAGAGCATCATTTCCCCCCTTTCTCAGGGTAATGATCTTCTGTTGTAATAGCTGTCTGAAAATCACTTTATAGAGGTGCTCTGAAGTAGCACTCCCATGCATACCTGGCCCAGCTGCTACCCAGCACAGTGCAGGAGACTGTAATGGTGTCAGAGTGCAGTGCAGCTGGCAGTGGCACCACAGCCAGGGGTTATGGAAGGAGGCAGCTTTACTCCAAGCCCTTACCAAGAACACTACTGATGGCTCGAGCTCTGCAGCAGATAAAATGTATTGCTCTATGCAAAAATATTCTGCAGCTGGAGATGATGATCTGTTTCATGAATAAAGGGTGTGATGAGGCCATTCCCCGAGAGGGAAAGGCAAACTAACAGAATAAAGCTGATGATTAATTTAGATAGAATTGGGACATAGGTTTGGGGGAATTGTATATTGTTTTCATAAGGCACGAAGCAGCCAAGTCCAGAGAGGGAGTTATAAAGCAAAGTGACAGAGAACCTGAAACAAATGCTAGGGGGCAAGCTGGTGGTGGTTGAATGTGTGAATGAGCTGACCATGCAAGGTGACATCCAGGAAAGCCACCTGGAGGCTTACCCCTTAGAAAGAGGAAATGTACTCAAGGTGATGGAAGGAAATCTCTCTTTGCTGATTCTCCCAGCCAAGTCTGTGCTGTAAATTTGGCAGTGCATCTTTCCTGTGAAAGGAGACACAGAATGGCTTCAGTGTGGAACTGCAGGTGGTGGTTGTGTGATGGTCATGCTGAGAGGTCCTGATTCATACTGACCCTAGAGCTCTGCCAGGCATGGCCATGGAGTGGACTAGGAAGGATTTCACTTAAACATTTAAGCACTTCAGATTCTCTGTGTGCTCAGAGAAAAGCAGCTGCTTGGGGAAGGACAGGAATGGCAATTCTAATGCCTAGTTTGGCTAATTAAGTGCTTGAAGACTTCTGATCCCCCTAAATAACTAATCAAAATAGGAATACAACCAAAGGGCAAGAAAAACATAGACTTGAGAGCTGCCAAAGCAAAGGAAAAGCCAAAGTCTCATGATTTTTGTGGAGTTAATCTCAATCTTGCATTTGTACTCCACCAGCCAGGACCAAGATCAAGGTCTGTCAATTCTGAACTGTAGACTTCTTACTACTGAGCATGACCAGCACTGCAAATCCAGTGGTTGCCTTTGCTTCTGAAGTTTATTTCAAAGCTTGAGACTTGATATTTCTATATAAAAACAGACATTTATCTGAAGTTTAGTATGTCCTGAAACCAAGTTTTGTACAGAATTTTTACTTCCTTGCAGTCTCCAGTCTGGACAGTAAAAGCTACTGTAGAAATCTGATATTTGTCTGCTTTCACAAAAGCCTAAAAACATGATACCTGCTTTGACTTAGTCACCAGTAGCCTAAGCCTTAATGATGCAAAGATTAATGTGTAGCAGAAATAAATTTGGCCCATCATTTTGGGAGTCTCTTCAAACAAGAAGCCTGTAGAAAGTATTGCAAATGAAAAAAATAACAGGAAAAAAACGACCACTTGGAGCTGTATAGTTTTAAATCCTTGACGATCCTTAGATTTCTGAATGAAGATTTGCTTTTGGTAATTCATGTTGCTGAAAAATCCAAATATTTCCAACAGCTTGGGGAAAGATTAAAGAGGTTTCCAGGAGAGAGCAGTGAGATATTGCTCTGGCACACACTGTTCTGGGGAATTTTAAGTTGCCTGACCGTTTGGGAAGTCTCTGCTGAATACTCAAAATGAGAAATGGCAAAGCATTAAACCAAAAGGATTTGTCTGTTCTCTACACTTCCACATCCGTCCAGACACTGTAAAGAACTGCAATGAAACCAGCTCTGGTGAAACTGAGTTCTCATCAAGAATGGTGCTGTGTGTTCCCCATTAGGTGACTCTGAATCCTTCCTTTCAGTTTGTTCAGAGAAGCTACGTTCTGGTTTCAAACAACACAGCTTAATCTGGTTCTTTTAACAGACCTGGCAGAAGATGCTGCAGTGGTCTGTGGAATGGAGGGATGGGATTTTACTGATCCATTCCTGTCATTCTGGTATTCAGCAATTGCTCTGGCACATCTTTGCTTGTGTGCCCTCCCTACCAGAAGGCACAACAACCCTGCTTGTATTTGCTTGTTGGTTGTGGTGGGCAATCTCTCAGCTACTTCTGCACAGGCAGTTTAGGAGAGGCAACAAGCCAGGATGTGAGCCTACTGTGAGACCTTCCCTGCTCAGTGACAGACAAGAAGGAGGTTCTGAGAAGGAGGAGGAAGTAGTAAAATGGTTGATTTGCATTCTGGCTAAACAAGATGGATTATTTTCATTCTAGGGACAAAAATTATACTCACAGCTTGGATTTAGTGCTTGTATTTTGTGTGTGAAGCTAAAAGGAAGCAGTTAATAGCCAGAGGAATGATCCTAGTCTAGTGCTAACATCCATCGGGACTGCATGCTTTATTTACAAATTGTTCAGGTCAAGTGGTGAGGGTGATTGGGAAAAGGCTGGCACCAGCTGTATGATGTTGGAAACAGAGCCACAACACTTTGAAGGGAATAAGGGCTGAAGCTTTAATAAAATGAATTGGCTTTTCCAGTGGTCTGTAGCCATTCTGCAGGGTGATGGCTCTGGTCTAGTTTCTGTTTGTTATATACCTTTGTGTGCATTATTACATAGCTTTGTGTGTTCCAATGAAACCCTGACAGTTGATGTGCTTGGGTTGGAAAGTGAGTCCAGGCTTGAGTATTTATAGCACAGACAAATTACAGCTGAAATGAAGCAACCCCTAAAGAAGTGGAGGGGACATGGAGACCTTCTGGCCTGCATAAGTAATGCTCCAGCACAAACGTGCCTGTCACTGCACATCCATATTTGAAGGGGGAAGGAAATTTGCTTTGACAGCTCAGGCACAGTAACTGGCAGCAAAAGTTGTTGTAGAAACAGGACAGATCTATTCTGTAAACTGATCAGCTTTTTGTACTTCAAAGTAATTATTAGTTATGAAGAAGGGCCACAAATATTCTTAACACAGTCTCACACTGTCACAGTATATCAGAAGTTGGAAGGGACCTCAGGAGATCATCAGGTCCAACCCCCCTGCCAAAGCATCTTGAAGAAGGCATCCCCAGGTCTGTTGTGAAGAACCATGCTGGTGCTTTCTTGGCTGGCAACAAGGTTGGTTAGTGCTTTCCCTTTGTGCTAATTACTGTGCAGGCACCACGGGCAGCACTGGAGAGACAATTTGCTCCATAACTGTGTGAAGCAGTCATGGCTTACACCACAGCTTGGCTGAGGCAAGCACATGAGAGGAGTGAGGCTCTGGGTGACTCCCTGACCTCCACACAGATGACACCATGCCTCAGATCTTTATAGACACTGATAAGATCCCCCCCACTCAGACAGGCAGGGAGGAATGTAAAATATTGTAGAACTGGAATTTGGTGTGTTGTGTTCAGCACAGCACCATATCAGGAGCAGCAATAATTAATAATCCTTCATAATTCAACAGAAAGGGAGAGAGCTGTGAGAACGGAATGCATTCTAGCCCAGTCATCTCCTGCAGCTGATGGGTTTTTGTCAGAGGATGTTCTGAATTTAACTTCTAGGTGACTCTCTTTTCTGTACACAACCAAGTATGTTTTCTTTGTTGACTGCATTCTTCTCCTTTTTACACCTTTACCATGGATTTTAAAGCATTTTGGCCTGATTGATCACTGCTGCTCATCTTCATGTGTTTGGTTCTTCTCAGGTGCCCATACCAAGTCTGAAGAGAAAGGAGGAAAAGCTCTTAAGAGAAATGGTCAGCAAAGCAGCATGCCATGAAAACAAACCTGGTGTGTTTTGAAAAGCAAATGTGTCAAATGAAGACAACAGGGCTGTAACAAGTGGGAACATGGTGGCCTAACATTTGTCTGTGGGTGATGGCATCTGGGGAGGCCAAGGGACAAGGTGTTTCACTTACAGCAAGTGCCTCAGAAAAAGCTCTCTTGATTGGAAAGGAGAACTGGAATCTTTGGAGTCTTTGTGAGCTAGGCTGAAAACCATGGGCTGTAAGGTGCTGGTGGCATGCTTTGCTGTCAGAGGCTCTGCCACAGGACCACTGGTGGTTCCTTCATGTCTCCAATAAGTAGATATGGCTGCAAAATGGATTCACTTAAGCTACAATTTTTTCTTCTGTACAGTAAGGGAAGCACTTTTGAATCAGCGAGGTCTGTCCCTGCTCAGCTGCTAACTGCTGAATGAGAGCAATCAGCCTTTACACCTCTGTGCAGGAAGCCTTGAACGCTAATGAGGACCAGAAGGGTTCTGGTTTGATGGCAGCATGACATGGCCTGGATCCTCTTGGCCTTTCAGCCCCTAGCTTGTTCTGTGCCCATACCAAGGCATAGCAGGTATGTGATCAAAGGATTGCAAAGGTGGATCAAGTGGCAGAGGTTGGTAGTTACAGTTGTCATTGGCTTCTAACTAGAATTGCCTTTCTCTCCTCCCTTTCACATCTCTAAAATGAGCAATCATGGACTTTGAACTTCATTGCTGCTGATACATTTTGTAATAGCTCCTGACACCAGTTTCTCAGCTGATAATTTAGTTCAGCTCTCTGCTGCACATGCTAATGCTTCAGTGTGGAGGCAGTGGAGAATTATTTAATAAAACTTTAATGCAGCTTTCATTTCATGGCTGTTATTATCAAATATTAGTCATTGCTGAGAATCATTCCTTGAACAGTTTGTTCTTATCATCTGTGTGCATTTGGCTATCACCTCTTTGAAATGCAGCAGCATCTTGGGTGGTAAATGTGTATCTTGAAAGCAGGTGTGATCTTAACAAACAGGAGCTCCTGTCAGTTCTGTGCTAGTCCAGCATAAAAGATGAAGTTTCTGTTGAAGCCTCATGGATCAACCTCAGGACTGAAAAGTTTACAAAAACATTACCAGTGAAGCTTGTTTCTCACCAAAACTGGATGTGCTTGATTCAAAGTTAAGAACCTTTTTCCTGCTGTTGGCTCAGAAGTCCTCTCTGTTTTCTAATTTATACCATCCAGGAAGAGCAGACCCAGATCTTGTGGAGCTTTTCTATATGCAGATACTGATTCCAGTTCTTCTGCCTGTTGCTATGAACAAAACTCTATGGACAAACATTTGAAACATCACAGGATGGCAGAATGTTGGGGGTTGGAAGAGACCTCAAAAGATCACCCAGTCCAACCCCTCCTGCCAGAGCAGGATCATCTAGAGCAGGTCACACAGGAAGACATCCAGGTGGGTTTTGAATATCTCCAGAGAATAAAACTCTACAACCTTTCTGGGCAGCCTGTTCAAGGGCTCTGTCACCCTCACAGTGAAAATGTTTTTCCTTATGCTCACACTTCACAGACCTGGAGCTCTTTAGTCTGGAGAAGAGAAGGCTGAGAGGAGATCTAATCCGTGTCTATAAATATCTGAGGGGTGGGTGTCAAGATAAAGGTGCCAGGCTCTTTTCAGTGGTGCCCAGTGATAGGACAAGGAACAGCAGGTACAAGCTGGAACAGCACAGCAGGTACAAGCTAGAGCAGCACAGCAGGTACAAGCTGGAGCAGCACAGCAGGTACAAGCTGGAGCAGCACAGCAGGTACAAGCTGGAGCAGCACAGCAGGTACAAGCTAGAACAGCACAGCAGGTACAAGCTGGAGCAGCACAGCAGGTACAAGCTAGAGCAGCACAGCAGGTACAAGCTAGAGCAGCACAGCAGGTACAAGCTAGAGCAGCACAGCAGGTACAAGCTGGAGCAGCACAGCAGGTACAAGCTGGAGCAGCACAGCAGGTACAAGCTAGAACAGCACAGCAGGTACAAGCTGGAACAGCACAGCAGGTACAAGCTGGAACAGCACAGCAGGTACAAGCTGGAGCAGCACAGCAGGTACAAGCTAGAACAGCACAGCAGGTACAAGCTAGAACAACACAGCAGGTACAAGCCGGAGCAGCACAGCAGGTACAAGCTAGAACAGCACAGCAGGTACAAGCTGGAGCAGCACAGCAGGTACAAGCTAGAACAGCACAGCAGGTACAAGCTGGAGCAGCACAGCAGGTACAAGCTAGAACAGCACAGCAGGTACAAGCTGGAACAGCACAGCAGGTACAAGCTGGAGCAGCACAGCAGGTACAAGCTGGAGCAGCACAGCAGGTACAAGCTGGAGCAGCACAGCAGGTACAAGCTAGAACAGCACAGCAGGTACAAGCTAGAGCAGCACAGCAGGTACAAGCTGGAGCAGCACAGCAGGTACAAGCTAGAGCAGCACAGCAGGTACAAGCTAGAGCAGCACAGCAGGTACAAGCTGGAGCAGCACAGCAGGTACAAGCTGGAGCAGCACAGCAGGTACAAGCTAGAACAGCACAGCAGGTACAAGCTGGAACAGCACAGCAGGTACAAGCTAGAACAGCACAGCAGGTACAAGCTGGAGCAGCACAGCAGGTACAAGCTAGAACAGCACAGCAGGTACAAGCTAGAACAGAACAGCAGGTACAAGCTGGAGCAGCACAGCAGGTACAAGCTGGAACAGCACAGCAGGTACAAGGTGGAGCAGCACAGCAGGTACAAGCTAGAGCAGCACAGCAGGTACAAGCTGGAGCAGCACAGCAGGTACAAGCTGGAACAGCACAGCAGGTACAAGCTGGAACAGCACAGCAGGTACAAGCTGGAGCAGCACAGCAGGTACAAGCTGGAGCAGCACAGCAGGTACAAGCTAGAACAGCACAGCAGGTACAAGCTAGAACAGCACAGCAGGTACAAGCTGGAGCAGCACAGCAGGTACAAGCTGGAGCAGCACAGCAGGTACAAGCTGGAGCAGCACAGCAGGTACAAGCTAGAACAGCACAGCAGGTACAAGCTAGAACAGCACAGCAGGTACAAGCTGGAGCAGCACAGCAGGTACAAGCTGGAGCAGCACAGCAGGTACAAGCTAGAACAGCACAGCAGGTACAAGCTGGAGCAGCACAGCAGGTACAAGCTAGAACAGCACAGCAGGTACAAGCTGGAGCAGCACAGCAGGTACAAGCTGGAGCAGCACAGCAGGTACAAGCTGGAGCAGCAGAGCAGGTACAAGCTGGAACAGCACAGCAGGTACAAGCTGGAACAGCACAGCAGGTACAAGCTAGAACAGCACAGCAGGTACAAGCTGGAACAGCACAGCAGGTACAAGCTGGAACAGCACAGCAGGTACAAGCTGGAGCAGCACAGCAGGTACAAGCTGGAACAGCACAGCAGGTACAAGCTGGAACAGCACAGCAGGTACAAGCTGGAGCAGCACAGCAGGTACAAGCTGGAACAGCACAGCAGGTACAAGCTAGAACAGCACAGCAGGTACAAGCTAGAACAGCACAGCAGGTACAAGCTAGAACAGCACAGCAGGTACAAGCTAGAACAGCACAGCAGGTACAAGCTAGAACAGCACAGCAGGTACAAGCTGGAACAGCACAGCAGGTACAAGCTAGAACAGCACAGCAGGTACAAGCTGGAACAGCACAGCAGGTACAAGCTAGAACAGCACAGCAGGTACAAGCTGGAGCAGCACAGCAGGTACAAGCTGGAGCAGCACAGCAGGTACAAGCTAGAACAGCACAGCAGGTACAAGCTGGAGCAGCACAGCAGGTACAAGCTGGAACAGCACAGCAGGTACAAGCTGGAGCAGCACAGCAGGTACAAGCTGGAACAGCACAGCAGGTACAAGCTGGAGCAGCACAGCAGGTACAAGCTGGAACAGCACAGCAGGTACAAGCTGGAACAGCACAGCAGGTACAAGCTAGAACAGCACAGCAGGTACAAGCTGGAGCAGCACAGCAGGTACAAGCTAGAACAGCACAGCAGGTACAAGCTGGAGCAGCACAGCAGGTACAAGCTAGAACAGCACAGCAGGTACAAGCTAGAACAGCACAGCAGGTACAAGCTGGAGCAGCACAGCAGGTACAAGCTGGAGCAGCACAGCAGGTACAAGCTGGAACAGCACAGCAGGTACAAGCTGGAGCAGCACAGCAGGTACAAGCTGGAACAGCACAGGAGGTACAAGCTGGAGCAGCACAGCAGGTACAAGCTGGAGCAGCACAGCAGGTACAAGCTAGAACAGCACAGCAGGTACAAGCTAGAGCAGCACAGCAGGTACAAGCTGGAGCAGCACAGCAGGTACAAGCTGGAGCAGCACAGCAGGTACAAGCTGGAGCAGCACAGCAGGTACAAGCTGGAGCAGCACAGCAGGTACAAGCTGGAGCAGCACAGCAGGTACAAGCTGGAGCAGCACAGCAGGTACAAGCTGGAACAGCACAGCAGGTACAAGCTGGAGCAGCACAGCAGGTACAAGCTGGAACAGCACAGCAGGTACAAGCTGGAGCAGCACAGCAGGTACAAGCTGGAGCAGCACAGCAGGTACAAGCTAGAACAGCACAGCAGGTACAAGCTGGAGCAGCACAGCAGGTACAAGCTGGAGCAGCACAGCAGGTACAAGCTGGAGCAGCACAGCAGGTACAAGCTGGAGCAGCACAGCAGGTACAAGCTGGAACAGCACAGCAGGTACAAGCTAGAACAGCACAGCAGGTACAAGCTGGAGCAGCACAGCAGGTACAAGCTGGAGCAGCACAGCAGGTACAAGCTGGAGCAGCACAGCAGGTACAAGCTGGAGCAGCACAGCAGGTACAAGCTGGAACAGCACAGCAGGTACAAGCTGGAGCAGCACAGCAGGTACAAGCTGGAGCAGCACAGCAGGTACAAGCTGGAGCAGCACAGCAGGTACAAGCTAGAACAGCACAGCAGGTACAAGCTAGAACAGCACAGCAGGTACAAGCTGGAACAGCACAGCAGGTACAAGCTAGAACAGCACAGCAGGTACAAGCTGGAGCAGCACAGCAGGTACAAGCTGGAGCAGCACAGCAGGTACAAGCTGGAGCAGCACAGCAGGTACAAGCTGGAACAGCACAGCAGGTACAAGCTGGAGCAGCACAGCAGGTACAAGCTGGAGCAGCCCAGCAGGTACAAGCTGGAACAGCACAGCAGGTACAAGCTGGAGCAGCACAGCAGGTACAAGCTAGAACAGCACAGCAGGTACAAGCTGGAGCAGCACAGCAGGTACAAGCTGGAGCAGCACAGCAGGTACAAGCTGGAGCAGCACAGCAGGTACAAGCTAGAACAAGATGTTCTGCCTCAGCACAAGGAGAAACTTCTGTACGGTGAGGGTGCTGGAGTACTGGAATAGGCTGCCCAGAGAGGCTGTGGAGTCTCCTTCTCTGGAGACTTTGAAAACATGCCTGGATGTGTTCCTGTGTGGCCTGCTCTAGGTGATCCTGCTTTGACAGAGGGTTTGGACTCAGTGATCTTTAGGGGTCCCTTCCGACATTGTGATTCCGTGGTTCTATGCTAACAGCATTTCCACTGTGGCTTGAAAAGCCTGAGCCATGTTTATTTTCTCCTTGTATTCATTGGCTAGTGGTGATCCATGCTGCTTAATGTCAGTCTGGTGAAAAACAATGCATTCCTGTTCCTGATGTTCCACGGAAAAGGACATGCCTGTCTTGTATATCCTTGCTGCTCTCAGGGTAGAAACCCACTGTGTTTTGTGTTAGTCCTGAGCTACGAACGTAAAAAAGCCTCAAACAATTTGAACACTAGGGAGATGTTTCATAATATATCCTGCTTGGTCATGCTTTTTAATTGTCTTCCATTCTGAAGGCTACATTTTCCAGTCGGACTAAATGAAATGGCTTGATGTTGAATATATATTCCACCCAAACTCCACCCAGCAGGAAATTGCACCCTACTTATATTATTTCTTTTCCACAGCTTGGCTAACTTCCAAGCTGTTTGAAACCTGCTGTGGCCTGATCTCTGCAATGGTGTTGTCAGCTGCACTTTGCATGGCTTTGACTGGCTGGACCAACACTTGCTCACCAGGAGAGATGAGGAGCTGTAGAACAACAGGAGCTCCAGGAACATCTGGAGCATCAGGAACATGCACATTCAGGTTACATGTGTTGGATGTGGTCATGTGTACAGCCTCATAGCTCAACATGTCAGTCCTGAGGGAGAAAGTGCCATTTATATGGTCTGGCATTTATGTCTTAATGAAGGTTAATGCCATTTGTGCCTTCTTCCAAAGCCCTTGCTGCGTGGGGCTTCCTAGGGCAGTGTTTATTGTACTGGCACTCTGTCACTCCAGCAAGCCAGCTGAGACTGCCTTTGTCATCACTTGTCATTATTGCTTCCCCTCAGATGCTCTACCAATGTAAACATGGAAACCCTTCATTTGCTTTCCAGTGTGTGGGTGTCCTGAGTAAACGCTCACTGTGGGTGACTGAGAAAGATGTTTTCTTCTCCTGCCAGCTCCATTATGCCTCTGCGTGAAGGGGAATATCTTCCCGGGGTAAATGAGGAGCCTCTGGATGTTCAGTGGACTTTGACAACTCAGCCAGAGAAGATCTCTTCTCACTTATTTCTGAGGTCATTCTCACTTAAACTTTATTTAAACGTGAAATATTTCCTGAATGACAAAAGAACTTTCACAGACGTATCACTAACTCCTGAGCCAGTTTTCTCCATCTGGCACAAACTGGTCCTCCTCAAATTTTTTTATCCAAAGTGCATTGTCACTTTGTGAGTCAGGTAGCAAACTTGGTGTTGAAAGAAAACCAAATCTCCTCTCACTCGATTTCAGCTAATTTCTATTTGCAGCAAGATGTGTGGGAAGAGGTAATATCTTTTATTGTTGCATTTAGAAAGAATAGGCAAACTTCTGGGTGTATTGAGTGCTTCTCAGGGGACAATGTAACATGTAGGATGGCTGTGTCGAACTGCCAAGCTGATTTCTCTTTTCCTCTTGCAGCCACTCTGAGATCTCCTTGTGTGGTGAGGATGGCTGAGGGTTTTGAGCATGTTTCCATGAGGGCTGCCCCCAGTGACTCAAGCTTAGCAGCCATGCTGGTGTTCAAAAAACTTGCCTCCTCATTTCCTTCCCTGCTTCCACCTAGGCCAGTGCAGTTGTTTTCCTCTACTGTGTCCAGCTCTGACTTTCATCTCTTTTTATCTTTGTCCTCTTTGTGCTTCACAGTTCAATGGAAGGTACCCAATGAAACCTTGAGAAATCACATTCTGCTCATCAAAGGTTCAGAGACATCTTCTGGGTTATACTGGTTTCCATGCCCACAGTTTTGCTTCTCCTTGGTGCTGTGCAGGGCTTGCAGAGTAGAGACCCTGGCTTCCCAGCAAGCAGCCAGTATGTCCTGTGGTGGTGCTGTGGGGTCCCTTGGGATAAGCAGACATCTGTAAGCGTAAAATATGATTACTACAGTATTAGTTTGAAGGTCAGCTTGCCATATTTGTACAACAGGGTTGAGAGCCAGCCTCAGATTTATGTGGAGCAGGAATGTGTCCAAATATTAATAGGAATGATTAGAAAATGCTGGGGAAAGTATTCTAGCTCTGCAAATATTGAACTTCATATTTATAACCCTATAATAAAAGGGAAAATTAGTATGAAACCCAGGCAGTGTGACAGACTTACAGGAGCTTTTAACAGAGCAAAACCTTGTGGAGTCAGAGACCTGTAGGGGTAAGGCCAGCCTGGCTTTTCTGACCAGTGTAGCCCAAACAGAAATAACCTAAAGATTCAGGCAGCTGAACTGAACCGACAGCAAAACCTTTAGAAGGATTTGGCTTCATCAAATGCTAAAAAACATGCACAGTTGTCTGTTTTGATTTTGGGTTTTCGTTTTGGTGGGGGGGCAGGGGAAAAATGAGGGAGAACCCTCATAAAGGGTTTTAAAAATCAGAGGGTTAAAAAACACCATGTGGTATTTTCAAAGGGGCTGTGGGCACTTATCTGCTTCAGAAATATGCATTCATCAACACTATCAGGGGCAGATGATTTATGCAGACCTGAAATCCCATTAACACAGACATTAGATATTACAAAATTTCCTTTGTAGATAAAGATCAGCAAACTACAAGAACACCAGTAAATAATCAACAGCTTTTAGAAAAAGAGCAAGGATTGAACTCATCCATCACGAGCTAGCACATTTGTAGCAAAACCACAGAAAGGAAAAGGGTGGAAGATGAATGTTTTTATCATCTTGTACTTGTTCCTCATTTATTACTGAGCATGTGAAGGGTGAGTATCAGTATCACAGCCAGAAGTAGAGAGAAATGACAAAACCATGGTCAACTCTTTCCTCTTTTTGAAATGGGTCTGAAGCTTCTCAGGGACCTTAGGATGTGCCCAGTGCTGCAGCCTGCTCTGTGCAGCCCCATGGTGCTCCAGCAGGCAGCTGCTGGGGCAGACTCTACCTGTTGCTGTGCATTCACAAGATCTCTATGCATTTTGAGTCCTGACAGTGTTATGGCAGAGGGTTTTGCCTTCTCTGAATTGTTTTGTACTGTGCACCCTCAGCAGCATCCATCTCACAGAAGCACTGTTAATACCAGCAGCTCTTTATGTTCATCACCCTGCATCCCACACAATAGCATGGGGGCAGAGAGCACAGCAGCTGTAGCACTTCTGAGGGGTGAACTATGACAGAACACCTCATCTGGACCTGGATTCCTCCCAGAGGAAAGCCTAATTCCTGCTCTTGGCTCCATGGATGTGCAGCCATCATCTGAGTTTAATGGTCTTTTTCAGTGCCTGGTGTTATTGATTCTGTGATTGTGTGTGTTACATTTGCTGCTAGACCCCATCTGTCCACATCCATACAGCAAGAGAACAAAGGCTATCAGGACTGGAAGGGAAAAAAGGATGCTAATAGATTGCTGGAGGACAGGAGTGGCTGTAGAGGAAGCCTCTTGCAGATAAATGCTGTGAGGTCTTGAGCCCTGCCTTGTGCCACCTCTGCATGGAGGAGGTGGCTTCCCTCAGCCACCCACTTAGAGCACTGAGTATTTGTGCAGCAGACTCAAATACTATTTCATTAATTTGCCCTCTTATCAAATCCACTGCAGCTCATTTGGCTCTGAGTATTTCTTCATAGGCATGATGTTCATAACTGCAATAATGTTGCCCTTCTTGCTTATGGTGACCTCTCTTTTTATTAGGACTTCATAGTTTCTTTCCTTCACTAAGAATCCCCCATAGGTATGGCAGCATATTGCAAAGTGTTCTTTTAAATAACCAGACCTATAGCCATCCCAAGAAATGAACTAGGACTGCTTTATGGTGCAAATCCTTGCTTTCATTGTGTTTTTCCAATTACTTTGTAATTCACAAGGTTCAGTAGCTCACGATGGGTCTCCCAGCCATTACTGCAAATTTGCACAGTTCTGCTGTAGGTAAAATGACAGGATAGAAAACTCCAGCAAGAGAAGGAGCTACTTCCCTTTCTACCAAGCTTTCCTTTCCCTTGACTTTCACCTGCCTTTCTGAAAGGTCTGTGCTCTTGGCTGTGAAGAATGAATTTTTGTATACTGCTGTTGGATACCTCAGAGAGCTTGATGGAAAATCAAAGTGAGGTGTGACTTGAAACATCTCCTTTCTGTTCACCCTTTTCAGCTATCAGGAGGAACAGCCCTGCAACTTCCTATGGGTTTTCAAGAAACAGCTGCCTTCAGCACTGCTGTGTCCAGTGGGAGAGGAACCTGGCATCCCTGTGTTGGTTACTGTCTGTATTTATGAGAGGGAAGCTGGGATAACATGCTTCCATCCTTTCTGAGAGAAGGAACACCTGAGGAAAACAAGAAGTCTGTTAATCTTTTTTTACTTCTCCTGTTTGTGCTCTCTATTGCCTCCCTCCACCCCCTCCTTCTCTCTTTCCATCTTCCTTCTCTGAGCTGTGTGCTGGGAACACGCTGTCTGAACACCCCTCCTGCTGCTCCTGCTCTGATTGTTACAACAACAAGAAGCAGCCCTGCAGTGAGATGATCAGGAGCCACTTTAGCTGCCTGAGGGAGATTACCATGGTGTAGCAAGGAAGCCAAGTTTATTTGGAGGAGCAAACAGTAAACAACAACTTTTGCAACGCAGCTCAGGCTTGTTGATTCCTAAAGTAAAAAAAAT
Organism: Indicator indicator; assembly: GCF_027791375.1. Lineage (NCBI taxonomy): Eukaryota > Metazoa > Chordata > Aves > Piciformes > Indicatoridae > Indicator > Indicator indicator. Next base: position 3,167,008 of record NC_072031.1, read on the forward strand.
GAACTCCCACAAGACCTCTTTCTGTACCCCAAACAGAGTGGACTGTTGAGTTCAGGTCCAAAGCACAGGCTTGGATTGTCTGTCCATCCCTCCTAAGAGCTTCTGATGCTGTCAGCCCATTTTAACAATATTTGATAGGGGCTCAGAGACACAGTTCCTGTAAGACCCACAGCAGTGGGTGCACAGTGAATTCCCTTCTCCTGCCTGAAGTGAGGAGGAGATAGCACAGAGCTAGGTCTCATTTGATGCTAGAAAACCCAGGTGGGCTTTGTTGGTGCACCAGGCACAGGGATGGTTTCCACTGAGGTTTATACCCCTCTGGACCTCATGGGATTTGATAGAACTTTAGGTTTGGATGAGAGGGCTGCTTCTTGTTTCAGTTGTTATGCAGCTTTCAATCCACTGTGTGGTGTCCACATGAAATCAATGCAACTTGCTGGAAGGCTTTGCTGGTCCCTGCAGATCCATGGAAATAATGGATGGGGAAGGAGGAGGTCAGCTCACCAGCAAGAAGAGAGACTTTTGAATGGGAGTGAGGGCAGTGACAAGGGAAACTCTGGACTACAGAAATGAAACATTGGCAGAAGAGAGCCCATGTGAGTGGGGGCAGAGTGAAAATGGCTGAAAGCGGAGGCCCGAGGTGGAGCAGGGTACCTGTCACTTTACAAACAGATGCTGACAGCATGGCTAAGAAGGAAGTGGGGAAGATTTCTCAGCATCCAGAGGTAATTAGATCCAAGGCAATAGTGTTTTAATCTGAATGAAACACTGTTCCTACCCTGAGCTGGAAGGACCAGGCCCAAAAGTGAAATGCAGCAGAGGATAGCCCCTGCCAAGCCTCCACATGGGCACAGCACATTGGAAGCATCCTCCTGGAAACAACACACTGGAGGCCAAGGAGGAGGTGCCAGAAGAGAATGGGAACATTTTTTCTTTTTCTGTTTTATCACCACATATTTCAGAAAGAGCCAGGGGAAAAGGCAATGCAGAAAATCCTCAGAGGAAGAAAAAAAAAACAACATTTCATGTTTCCAAAACTAAAAAACCCCAATATATATAGGAGATGAGAACTGACCTTTTTCACCTACTTGTATCTTCTCACAGAGTGCACAAAATCTTCTCAGAGGGAGTGATTCTCACTTGATTATTTCTAGTCCTGCTCACTAAAAGGAGCAAACATTTACAGGCTTGCCCTGGAAATGTGACCAGAATTTGCTGATGAACCAGAATAAAATTGGGGGAAGCTGAGCAAACATAAACCAACTGTGTTAAGTGTCTAGCTCTGAAGAGCCATAAAAATCTATTTTGGGAAGTTCAGCTGTAAGCTTAAGCATCAGAGTAGCTTTAAGTAACTCAGTTTCTTTTACAGGTGTTTTAAAGCTGCCTTGAAAAGAAGAGGAGGATTGCTCAAATTGCTAAAAATCTCTGGGACATAATGCTCTGACTATCTCCTATGCCAGCTTAGGAACATACCAGTGACATTACAGCACTAATTGCCTCCAGCCTAAAGCAGAAGGTACAGATTCACCCAGGGCTGATGGATAACACAAAAGCAAGCTGGCTGCTGGTCTCCAGAGATGTCCATGGGAAGTGTGGGGTAAGGGTTGTGTAGCCTCTCTCTTATATATATATATATATATATATATATATACAGGCACATGAAATCCTGAGCAAAGAAGGAAGCTCACCTTTCTTTTTCTCTCATGGATTTTTCTGTCCACATTCCTTCTTTGCTCCTTAGAGAGAGGGATATGTGTGTTTACTGGAAGAGTTACAGCCTCTAATCAGGACAGCTCAGCTAGTGATAGCAAACGTGATAGCTGCACTCATGAGATGTCATGAGTGTTTACTACAGGCTCCCTGTCAATGAACTGTTTGTAAAATAATAGTAACAACAATTAGAGACATTGAATCTTTTTGTTGCAGTAATGCTAACAGTTGCATGTTAGAGGGCATGAACAGTTGTTCATAAGACGTGAAGCTGGGTTTGACTATCTTTTTTGGTGAACCATATCTATTTTAAGATAATAGTTTTTCACTCAGCAATTCCACTGATTATCTTAAACATATGCCACAGACTGCCATCCCAAAAGCTGAAATCCAAACTCCTACTTACTCTTCTCTCAGGGGATGTCAGCCTGGAGATGCAATATTTCATTAGAGCCCATTCCTGAACAAACTGCTTAAGTCCCTCTGCACACTTGTTACTATGGGTTTCCAAAGGCCAGATCCTGAAATGTGCAGATATTTCTTGAAGGTATTTCTAGGATTAGGCATGTCTGGAAGGAGGCAGTTACCCACACTGGGTGTTAGCTCAGTCTTTACCTCACCAGAACATGTTGCAAGCAGAATTTTCAGGGCTTCCTGAAGAAATTTGGCTGCCTGTTAATTAGAATTCTAATTAATTTGAACAGCTCTCCTGACAGCTTTGAGCAGTGTACAGACATCAGACAATTCCCATGCGCATGGGTAGGGCTGTGGGTAGCAGCTGAGCAGTGCTGCTGTCCAAGATGAATCATACTTGGTCCCTTTGGCAGCAGAGCCCACGTCAGTGTACAGGTTGCAGTCTGGAGGCAGCACGTGGAGGTGAAGAGGATGCCTGAATACATCACACCATTACATCTGGCTGCTGGAAATGAACTGAAGCCTGATGGTAGTACCTGAGATGAGGGCAAAACCACTATTGAAAAGATGGTACAGTCAGCATCAGAGGGTTGGCTGCAGCAGTGTTGGGTTGCAAGAAAACAAACCAATGTCAGATATTGAACATGATCCTCTTTCTACTCTTATCATAATTATTTCTACAAATTAAGGCTTTCAGATCCTGTGCTGGCTTTCTGTTTTCTTTCTAAATCGAGGTCTTGAGCCAAAGTTACCCTGATGTGGAAAACATACCACACTGTTCAACACACTATTCAAGCCATTCCCTGCCCTTTCAGGAAAAGGTAACTTAACAGAACATGCCATGTTCTTTATGTTCTTCATTTTATCACTGACAACCAGATAATAGAAATGTTCTGGGATAGCCATGGTGCTTCTGGAGCTGATGCATGGAAAATGAGTGAGCAGCTCGGTTCTTTCTGAACAGATCTACTCTGCAGGACCAAGAGGCAGAAACAAACTGCCTGGTGAAGGGTACCAGACATAAAAGTTGTTTGAAAGCATCTGCTGCTCTGTGTTAAGCATATCAGCCAAAAAAACCCCAATCCTAAACTACCCTTAACTGTGTAGGATGCCCTGGATGTTAACTTGGATTGGACTGGGGCTGTGCCCCCCAGCAAAAGCTGTACAGCTGCATGCAGGATCCTTCCCTTGCTGAGTCCAGCTCTCTTCTCTAGCCCTGCATTCAGACCCAGAAGGAGGTATTGGTTGCTCAGGAACAATATCTGCAGTAGTATAAGCTAATGAAAGAAAAGAATACACTTGCACCAGCTCCCATTAGTGTTAGGAAAAGTTTTATTCTTATAGGGCTTTGTTGGACGGATGTGCTCAGCTGCTGCTTGGCAATTCCTACATTGCTCTGTGCCTCAGTCTCCCAGTGGTAAGTAGGTCTGGTCTCCTTTGTGATCACCAGGTGAGCCTTAGATTACCCTTGGTGCTACTTACAGCTGCATTTGCAGCCTTATGAAGGCAGAGCTCTGAAGGGAGCCATCCGGACAGTCTGTGATTGATGCTGCTCTGCCAGGTGGTGCTCCCCATGCAGATGTGCTCGGGGAAAGCAAGGTCAGCTGCCACCACAGAACTGCAGCTGGTTTTGAACTTTGATTCATTTATTGCCTTGTGGCTAGGTTCAGCTTGGAGTGTGTGATGGTTTTAAGACTGTCTTTTTAATTTTTCTTCACACTGTTGCAGAGTGATAACAGACCCAATAAGCACTGAGGTGCTGTCAGGCAAGAGGATGGTTGTGTGCTGTGCCTAAAAGTGTTTGCATAAGTAGGTGGGTGCACAGCAGAGGGGCTGATTCAGACCCTGCAGGGCTGTGAGTGCAGCCTTTGCTCTTGGAGACTGAATCAAAATAATGCTGCTGCACATGGCATTGAGTGCTCCATCTTAATGGATGTGGCCTCACAGCTTTTCTCTGCCCAGTATGTGCATTCTTCTGGTAAATTTGATTTCTGTTTATCTTCAGCAACATTCACTGCTCTGACAGCCTGGGTGAGTGTGTAAGGAAATGAGGCTGCATAAAGAGAATCAGGCCCTGGGTGCTTAGCTATACAGTGATGTGCTGTTTCCTTAGTTTACAAACTCTTTTGTCTTCACACATGCTGGCAAATGTTCTCAGCTGGCATACATTGTTGTAGTTCCTCTGAGTTTAATGGAGCTAGTAGAGTTTCTACTAGTGAGGTGTCTGCCCATGCTCTTTTACATCATAGTTCATGTAATTCTTTGAGCCTAATTAAGCTGATTTTCAAAACTGCCAAAATGATTTTTCAAACCCAAGTTTGTTTCTGAGAGGTTGGAGCTAAGACATCTTAGCACCCTGAGGCCAGTGAGTGCTGTGGTGGGTGGAGATGTAAGTAGGTGGTTAATCCTGGTTATGAAGTTCAGCAGGTGCCCTGCCTGCTTTTAAAAATCCCCTGACAAGCCTCTGTGCTTTTTTCACAATCCCATAATTCTGTACATTTCACTCTAGGTCAGTTCGGAAAAATGGCTGCTGAATATTTTAAGTGTTTCTGAAAACTGTACTCAAGACAGACAGATACACTACTGTGAGACAGCTCCTTTGTAGAAGTACTGTGGTTAGAAGGTGGTGTACAATTTGTCCCTGGAAAGGACACTGGAAGGTGTAAGACAGCAGTGGAAGAGATCTGGAAAGGTTACAATGCTGTGCTGCTGCCCTGCCCAGTGGATGGTAGGACATGGCCACAGGCAGCTGCATCAATGCTTTTGAGCTGGTGTGTCCTTGTGCAGAACATTAGACACAGGGTGAAACCAGGCAGCTCTGGCAACATGTATGCACCTTACTTAGCGGACCTTGGAGGGGTTTGGAGGGCTGTGAGTATGGTCAACAGGTCATGCTGTGTTTGGGATTGCTGCTACTTTTGCTGGGAAAGCAAAACTCTTGTGACTCAGTTTGGGTAGTGCCTTGCAAACCTCAAACTGGACATGAGATCCATGGGGAAAAAACAATTCAACAGTCTGGGCTTGTGTATAATCGGTGCCCTAGAAACTGCTAAACCTCTTTGATCTGGTGATGGGAGGTCAGCAGATCTTCAGAGAAAGAGAAATTGTCTACTTGATGCAAAGAGCTAAAATTCTTCTCACAGAATCAAGGAACATTAGGGGTTGGAAGGGACCTTAAAAGATCATCTAGTCCAACTAGATGCCAGAGAAGGATCACCTAGAAGAGGTCACACAGGAGTGCATCCAGGTGGGTTTTGAATGTCTCCAGAGAAGGAGACTCCACAATCTCTCTGAGCAGCCCATTCCAGTGCTTTGTCACCCTTGCATTAAATTCCCTAATGTGAACTGTAGAACCATGGATCTTATGTCGACTTTCACCTAGCTGGAAAGACAAACACTGTGCAGCAACAGCAATAGTTCTGTGGTGAAGATCATTTCAACATTTTATATGCTGGTCATCAAAAAGCAGTTGGTTTTCTCTACATGTGCCAACCTCCTAAAGCATGTTGGAAGTTATGGCATCTGATAAAAAAAGGCTGGGACAACTGTTTAATGGCCTTGAAGGCAAGGGCCAAAATTCACAAGCTCCAGGATCATGAAGTTTCCAAAAAGATGAAAGAAAAACAGATTCCCCAGTGCCAGCAAACAAAGGTGGAGGAGAAGAGAGCTTGCTGTGTAGGAGTGCAAACTGTGTGCCTCAGCAACTAGAGACATAGGGTTGTTTCACATACCACTCATGTGCTCAAGAGAGAGAGATGAGGAGACTTTCAGGTTTCAGGTCTAGTAAGTGCTAAGGAAATGTGTTTAGCTAATGCATCTCTGTTCCAAAAACAGCCCTGGTGTTGATTTCCTGAGCGATGTCAACGAGTTGTGCACAATTATGATCTGTTAAAATAAGATCCAAACTGTGTTCTTTAATGTTTTCTGATCTATCTTGAGCTATCTTCCTGGCCTTCCCATCCCACCTCTGCTTAGGTATAGATTTCCACACATTTGTGAGTTTCTCAGTGCACCCACTCTTTTGGACCTTTACAATCTGAAAAATATTTCTAGTTCTCTGGGGAGTTCCCATCCAGCCAAGTCTATGTCTGTAGGAAGATAGCAAACCTTTGAACAACTTTTGAGAAGGCTGTGTGCTTTGCCTTTGAGTTGGAAAGAATGTCAACACCTTGTAACTGAAGAGAAAGACTAGGCAGAAGTTGACTGGATATGCTGAGAAGCTTGTTTGTCAGTATTAACCTGTTGCATGCTTTGCTTGGACCCATGTCAGGTGAAAGGATAACCAATTGGGATGTGACAGTTCTGTATTAGAAAAGTATATAAGTTGACTATGTAACACAGTAGGAGGCTTTGCTTGGGCTTAGGCTTTGGCTTTGGCTTATGCTTCAGCTTTTGCTTTTGCTTGTGCTTAGTACTTTGCTTAGTTACATAGGCAATAAATGCTTTTGCCTTTTACAACAAGAGTCTTGTCTTGGCGTCACATGGAAGCACCATAACATGCAGCCCAGGAGAAGAACCCAACAGCTACAATTATAAATGATGACCCCTAACGTGTCTTCACTCAGAAACAGCTGTGGAGATGTGTGCTTGCCACCAGCAGTTATGTCAGCACCTGGCAAGGGAATGGGAATACTTCTGTCTGCAGGTGTTTCACGTAGCACTTGTGACATCTGTTACCGCCCAATGGTTCCCTCAGATCTGTAAACTGTGCTGTACCTCCTGAACAATTGGTCTGCCTCAATGCAGTAGAAGTCATCCTGACTTGTATTTGATAAGACCTAAGTCTCATGCAATCTGAACTAGAATTTCCTGAGGAGGGTGTGTGGCTTTTCCTACTGAATGGGGTCACTTTTCCCTTGTCAAGCATAAACTTTCATTGTAGCAGCAGAATCCTTATAGAGAGTGCATTTAATTTGGCACACATAATGAAGACAAGCTCTCACAACAACTCATGATGGCTCTGTGGAAAGTAAATATTTAATTTTTTTGCATGCATACAGTTATGCTTTGTTACGAGCTGCAGAACTAATTATTCCCTGAGCAACAGAGCAAAATTAAAGTGGCAGAGTTGTGGAGTACTTGTAAAATTCATATGCAGTTGCAAACGAGGGAGGGGAAAAGTGGCAGCCTCATCAGGGAGAAGCAATGTTTTACATAACTCCTGTGATAAAGGAGAACTCTTGGGTAGGAAGAATCTGGGCAGGTAAGGTTAGTTTTTTTTCAGCACCCACTCCATGGCTGAGAGCAGACGTTGCAAATGCTGCAATGAATATTTCCACTTGGACATAAATGAATTACCAAGGGTACAGATGTAGGCTTTCATTGAGGTATTCTATGCAGTCATCAATACATGCAGGTTTGGAAGTGTCTGGATCTCAGGATGCTATCTAAGCAGAACAGAGTGCTATAGCTCACTGCCTCTCCAGAAGTGTCTCATGAAATGCAAAATGAATGGCTGAAAGAAATGTTCTTACCAGAGGAAAAATGGGATGCCAGTGTGTGCCATAAATTTTGTTAACAGAATTTTAAACAGGAATGCTGGTTATAGATTTCAAGCCCCCCCTCTCTTGAACAGCAACTAAATCTTCCTTCCTTTCAGTAAAATCATGTTAAAACATCTCCACTCCAGCACTAATGCTGACATCCTGATTCCTGCTGCTGCACTGACATGACTGGAGTCTTTTCAAGGTCATTACAGGCAGTAAAATCTCTTGGTGATGTCAGTTGGGGTTTGGGTTTTCCTTGCCCTTTATTAATGCTGTAAGGAATGCAGAGAGTTGGTGTAAAACAGCATGGGATTTGAGAGCTTGCATATAGATATAGAAACCTTGGGACATTTACTCCTTTTTTTTTTTACTCATGAAGGCACACAGAAATTGTTACCAAGACTTCTAGGACCCATTTTTAAGGATAGGCCAAGGTCTTGACAAGCTTGAAGAATAGGATGGCAGCAACCTGGTGATCTTCAGTGACCACAAATACAGCAAATCCTGCTGCTGGATGCGTTGGCACCATGGGCTGGCAGGCTTGGGGGAGCTCTGCAGAAAGGACCTCAGGGTCCTGGTGGACTGTAAGTTGAATATCAGCAACATGTGGAAGGTGATGAAGCCTGACTGTGCATCAGGCTGTGCAGGTAAGAATGTAGCCAACAGATCAATCATTCTTCTCAACTCTCACAATTGATGGACCCCAGTGCCAGAGAGAGGCCAATGAGTAAGAATGAGTCAAACAGAGGGTCAATGGGATGTTCAGGAGACTGGAGCACATTCTTTATCAGGAGAGGCTGACTGCTGGGTTGTTTTAGCCTAGAGATGGTAAACTAAAAGGGCATCTGATTGCTGTCTTCCTCTAATGAAAGCAGGTTGAGAGAAGATGGGGTCAGACTGCAGCCACAGAGAGGCCAATGAGTAAGAATGAGTCAAACAGAGGGTCAATGGGATGTTCAGGAGACTGGAGCACATTCTTTATCAGGAGAGGCTGACTGCTGGATTGGTTTAGCCTGGAGAAGGTAAACTAAAAGGGCATCTGATTGCTGTCTTCCACTAATGAAAGCAGATTGAGAGAAGATGGAGTCAGACTGCAGCAGTGTGCTGCAAAGTGAGGAGGCAGTGGCCATGAATTGCAGCAAGGGACATTCCATCCTTCAAGAGATGGAAAAGTTGCATCATAATAAGGGTTATGCAGCAGAGGAACAGACTCCCTGGAGAGGCTATGGGCTCTCCATCCTTGAAATTTGTCAGAACTGAGCTGGCCAAGGCCCTCAACAAGCTCCTTTGTGTAAAGCTGTCCCTGCTTGGGTAGGAGATTGGGCCAGAGGCTTTCAGAGGTCCTTCTTCACCTCAGTTGCTCTCTAATTCTCTGGTTTTATTTCAGGAAGTTGCTAGTACCTGTGAAATATGCTTTTACCATTAAAAAAGTCTGTTAGTGTGGCACTGAATCCTTCAGTAAATATGTTCCATGTGGATATTTATAGTCCTGCCTGCTATCTTCAGTGAGAACAGAAAGTCCTTACTCCCATGAGCTCCATACAGCTGCCAGCAGAGCTGGTGAAGCCTTTCCTTCCTTCACCTACAGCATCACTGTGGATGTTCATTGGCTTCAGCTCTGTGATATCTATGGATTTGTGTAAGTGTCTGAAAGCATCTAATTTAAAAAGAGGACTGTCTCTTGCAGGCAGTGTTGGTATCTGTGGGTGAGTTTGGTTGGCTCTCAGATCATGTGTTGATTTCAGGGCCAAGAATAAAAAGAGGAAAGAAAAAAAGAAGTTCCCCATCTGCTCATTTGGCTCCTTCTGTCCTTAGGCACACACTCACCTCTTGTGTACTGGACAACAGCATCAGGCTGGTTCCTCAGACTCTAACCGTGGGCAGATGTAGGGGGAAACTTACTCCCCTCCCTCTCAGCTGCCCCTTCTTGATGATTCCTGCATCCAGACTGGAGCAGGCACCCTGAGCTCCCAAGGCAGCCTTCGTGTTGGGGTGCTGATTCAGCCCCTCATACCCTCCTAGCCTTTGGGATAAAATAAATGGGAGTTGGACTCCAAAGGCTTCCTCCAGACGTACCTGATATTTCTGAGAACTCTTCCCTGATTATGCTTCTGGGTGCAGAGCATTCTCAGGATGGTTGGATTTCAGTGGGGCTGGCTCTTTTTCCCTGCCAGCATTTCTTTCTCAGCTCTATTCTCTCTAATGAAATTGCCCATTTGGTGCTAGGTTTGTAATCCAAACCCAGTGCTATAGATTAACAGTTGTTGCTGCTTTATTATTGAAATGAGAGTCATGGGATCAATTTAACTGCTCTTGCTTCATTATTTGCTTAAGACAATAGAGTCATCTCTGCAGATTCTATTGTTTTGTGGGTATTTTTAGCTTAATTATCATAGATATTAGCAACAAGCAACAAAGATTTCCTAGGTGCATGCATTCGCTCCTTGGAACATTAGTATTTTACAGACACTGTATTTTTAACTTGTCTTCCTTTTTGTAGTCAATCCAGTCTGCTCTCAGAAATATATACCCAAGCAACCAAAAAAACCCCAATCCAACTTATTTTGCAAAAGAATTAATGTTTTCCTGGTAGCTTATTTTAAGAATTAAAGGCATAGTGATGATTGCACCTTCTGCTATACACCTGGCTAAAGACTCTGGCAATTGAGCCCCTGTAGGGACAATGAGGACTTCAGCTTTTTGGGGGAGGGGGAAAGGTTATTTTGAGCAGTTAAAAATAAATCTGAAACTTCCTTTGAATTGTGATTTCAGTGAGGCCTGGCTGATCCCACATTTTCTTTTGAAACACATCCTAAGCTAAAGACAGACACATTGCACAAATGTCAGCTGCAGCAGCTCTGCTCTTCCATCCTGGCCAGGCAGTGACTACAGGTCCTGGTCAGAGGTGAGTTGTCTCCAATATAAGGAGCCATAGGTAGGTTTATATGACCTGAGTTGAGATAAAAACCTCGACTACAGTATTGCCAACATGGATTTTGAAAACTACTAGACTCCTAAGTCATGAACTCACCCATGGCTGATATTTGAAGTAGTATCTCCTGGCTGGTTTACAGCAGAGAAGGAAGTTCATTGAATTCACTGAATTTTGGATCCTGGCATGTGTTCATTCAAATTTTGCTGGACAATTTTATGCAGAGGCTGTAAACAAAAGTATCTCGGATCAGTAGAAGCAGAGCCTGATATCCCAGCAGACTAAAGAAATCAATCTGCAGTTTTGTTTATACTGCTCATCCAGCATTTAAAATGCAGCAGGGGGAAAAAAAGGTCTGATTAATATTTGTTGAGAGTGTCAGTAAAAACACTAGGCAGTTTCTTGCATTTGATGGACCAAAAAAAGCAATTTTAATATCTAGTTTAACATAAAGCAAATATGTTTACCTTCTGGTTACAGTTTTACCAAGCATTTAGATTACTTCTAGATGTATTTGAAAATACTGGAAACCTCTTGGACTCCTTTCAAACTGCATCCCCCATAAGACAACATTTAAGAAAAAAGTCAGCATCTGAAAGATAAGCATAATTATGTCACATCCCCTTGTGCCTCATCCCCTCTTCCTCTTTTCTGCTTTTCCCTTTCCTCCCAATATAAGCAAGACATTAAGGAAGCAGGGCTAATTCTATACCCATTTTAGCAGAAAGCAAACCAGTGAACAGAGTAGAGAGAACAATGTGGGCTCTACTTTAGCACTGCACCTCGAGTCTTGTAGGATTTACACTTTACTGTGGTGGTTTGGTGCTCTGCTGAATCCAGATTTAAGTATTTTGGCCAAGGATGCAGAGAACAATTAAAAATGAAACCCAAACTCAGGTTCAAAGCCACTTCTACAAGTATAATCCTAACTGCTTTAGTTTCAATTTAGGCATTCAGATGTTGGACAATTTTCTGTGAAGGTGAGCTTTTGGTATATGTCTTTATTTAAACTAAGCCTTCCTGAATGAATTCTTGCTGTCCAGGCAGATGTTAGCCAGATGAAGGAGGAAAAGGTATGTGTGTGTTTTGGGTTTGGGGTTGTGGCTTTTGGTGGGGGAGTGTTGCTGTTTCTTGTTTGGGTTTTTTTGGGTTGTTTTGGGTTGTTGCTGTTGTTTGGCTGTGTTTTGTTTTGTACTGTTTTGTTTTTTAAAGATGGAGCAACATTAGCCTGTTTATAAGTGTCCAATATTGGAGTTGATGGCTAAAATACTTCAATGCAGAGCCAGTCCTGTCTGCACCTGGTACCCACCAAGTGCTCCATATGGATATTCCCAGGCATGGATTCAGTGGAGCAGCGCTGGGAATGGTGGAATTCTCCTTTCACCAGCACCTCTGCACACCTCACCCCCTCTGCAGTCCTTCACTGCTCATTTGCACATTTCTCCTTAATTGCACCTGCAATAGAGTCTTTCTTCTTGAAAATAACAACAGCTGAGATTTAGTGAGGAGATTTATCTTCCCTTTAATAGGGCTGTGGCTGGAATAGAGTTTGCCTACCTCCATAGTCCCAGTGGTGCAGACAGAAACTCCAAGATGCTTGCTGCTTCAGTGTTATTTGACCGGCTAAAAAAATCAAGCCAAAGACTGCTTGTGTTGAGAGAATGCAAATGCTTTCTTTTTTAACATTAGAAGAAAAAGATACACATGTATGTCTGGAGGTGGTATGGAAATGAGCATTTGTTAGTGCAGAGCTGTGGGAAATAAATTGCTCCCAAGTGATTTTGTTCTTTTGCCCTGCTGATTTAACATATCACAGTTCTGAGAGATGCTGAAGAAGATTTTTCAAGAAGCTTCCAATGAGACAGTGCTGTCTGCAGACTAGAAAACTGAAAAAAAAAAGAACGTGTTAGAAAATCCTGCCTCATCTAACAAGTGTCTCAGTAAGTTGATATTCACCTTACCTGTATGTACTGCTGGGTAGTGCTCATTAGCCACAGTCAGAATGGCTTTGGATCTCCAAAATCTTCTGCCAGTGGTATCCACAGGCTATTCACATCTCAAAAAAGGCTATTCCTCTGCTGGGCTTGTCTGTTGCCTTTCAATGTTGCTCTGGAGTGGATTAGCCTGAACACTTTGTGCATCTCCACTCTGTGTCCCTCCTTTCTTCAGTCTTCTTGTTGCAGCTATGACTCTCCTTCTGAAAGTAAAAGCCCTGCAAGTTATTAACCTGTCCTCCATTGTCTGTAGACAGATTTTTAATCCAGGCTTTGAGGCTCTCTAAAAGGAGTTCTGAAAACTGTGTGCTGGGGAGAGGGTGATCCTTTTGCACATCAGAGTGTCAGAGATGTGTTTCAGGTCAGAACGTTACAGCAGTGAGAATAACTACTCATTAATACCTCAGTTGAATTAGCATTGACTAAGGAGGTGAAAAAAAAAAAACCAAAAAATCTCTCACAGCCATAATTTAAACTGTTACACTCACTGATTTGGATAAAACATTGGGGTTTTTTTGGGAGTAAATACTCCCAGGTAAGAACCTGTCATTCAGCTAGGAAATCACTGGTTTAGAGCTCTAACTTCAATCCATTGTCTGAGCTCAAAACAGGTATTTTCTGTAGTGCTGATTTGATTTCACCTGCCAGAGGTACAGGCTCCTCTGAGTCCTTACTACAAATTTTTGTCAGTTTCTGTTTTAAAAATGCCTGCCAGTAAAGTCAGCAGCTTCCTTACACTGGTGTTCTGAACACCACATTTCCATGCAGTACACAGATAAGGACTGTACAATATCATGTGTTGATGCCACTATGTGACAATACTTCATCAGTATGGATTTTTTTTTCCCCTTTTATGGTAGACCTCTGTGTATGAGTTGTGTGAACTGAAGAAAAGCCTGCAGCAAGAACCTGACATGCAGTTGCTGTCCCACATGGCCAGAAATAACAATTAAAGGTGACTGTGATTTTTTTTTTTTGTTTGTTTGTTTTTCACCCAGCAGAAGTCAAGGTTCCAGAGGAAATACACAAGCTGGGTGCTAATGGGACTGGTTGCACTGGAGGAATGAGCTAACAGGGAGAAAACCAGTTTGCCTCTTAGAGAAATGGCTTTCTGCAGACCCTCCTCCATTCTTGCTCAGAGTCTTCTCCAGTTGTGCTGGGATGGCAGATTTTCCATTTAATTGTTTGATGGAGTAGGGGAAGATGATCCCTACTCATAACTTGGGTACAAATGTAATGAGATTAATAGTGTGGGACAGAGGGGGTGGAAAGCCAGGTATAGCTATGGCCCATTAGCCAAGCATCCCCTGTCCCCTTGAGAGAGGCTATAGCACAGCTTCTACCAGGACCAAGGAAAACGTCTGCCCTCTTAGTCCAGGTGGTCTGTAATGTGCTCTGGGGTTTTCTGAGGTGAGAAGAGTGGTTGTCACTGCTGTTCAGCTGAGGAATGTTGAAGGAAGCAATTACCATCTGCACAATAAGATCTGGTAATAATGTAATGACCACAATTTCAGATCACAAGTTTTCAACCAAACCTTGATTCAGCTGAGGAAACCATCAGGGACTATTTCACACGGCAGTAACCCTAATGACAGCATCTTCAATATTCAAGCAAAGCCAGTTGCTGCTTTACTTTTTTCCCATAGCAGCATCATCTCCAAGATGATCTCTGCCATCTCAACTTTCCTCCAGTAAGCACCTCTGTGTCCTCAGCAGTTCATGGGTGGATCTGTGTTCTGTAGGCCAGGAGTTTTGCTCTTGTGATTTATCTGTCCTAAACCATTGCCACCTTGCAAGGACCAATGACTTGGCCTTTGGTCTCACGAATACACTTGCTTACTGGAAATAGTAATTATCCCATAAAACCTTTCATGCCATTAATGAAGAGAGCATAAAGCCTGTTATATAGACAGTAATTGGTATAAGATAGCTGGATATTGAAGCCTGGCCTGATAGGGAATCTTCCACTCTCCATTATTTGCAGAACTCTAATTAATTGTGACAAATATTTATGGGTAGCTGGGATTTTCCTGCTGTTTCTAAGGCTCAGGAGTAGGTGGCTGGTACAATCCTACCTGTTTGTTTTCAAATTCAGCATGGGCAGAACAGGATGGATTCCTCCAAGGGGTATAAAACCATAGCTTGCCTGGGACTGCAGAGAAAGCCAAGTAAATGAGTGTGTTTGGCTGACATTTGTTGCTTTACAGTTCTACTGTGCTTTCATGAAGGCAAGGTGGATTGAAGTGCAAAGCAGCAGAGAAATCCACTGAAAGACAAAGGAGTCTGAAGCCATTATAGGCAAGTGGAATAATTGATGGTATGAATCTGAAGAGCAAGTGCATGTAAAACTTAATCATATCTTATTTTTGGAGTAGTCATTTTCAATTGCAGTGTTGAGTGAGGCTGGGAGAGGATCTTATAATGCAGCCTGGTGCCTCTGGTTATCAAGAGAGGGCTTCCAAAGGCTCAACAATGAGGAGTCCTCCAGAGGGCTCAGAGAGAATCCAGCTACCCCAGTGCTTACTGCTGTGCTTCTGACATTACAGGCTGTTTTTCACTTAACTCTAGTCCATGGAGAATGTCTTGGGTCTTCTCAGAGGTGTGTGCTCATCTGAACTTTTTCCATGTATTGAAAAACAAAAGCAGTGTTTCTTGACAAGGGGGATAGGAACCCTCAAGTGATTCTCTCAGTTTCTAACTTATAGCCCTGCACCAGTATCAGCTGCCACTGTTCCCTCCTACACACAGCTGCTTCACGCACACCTGTGACAATTTGTGTGTGTTCCTGACTGCCACCCTTGGGCATGGTGGTCATCCAGGGTCCAGCAGCAGCAGTTTATATATTGCAGGAAGTTATTCCTACAAGTATGACCATGGGATCAGATTGATAGGCTGGATTTATTAGGGTTGGTGTAGGTACAGTAATTTGCTACTGCAGAAGGTCTGGTCCTCTGACCTGAGCTGTTCAGATGCTTCAAGGACAATGCCACTGATGGCACTGTAGTGGAAAAGTACAATAGCAACAATATTAGAACTCTTCCAAGTGACAAAGAGCTGTGGTTCAAAAAAATGTCTGTTGCAGATCATAAAACACAAGTGAAGAAATGCTTTCTACAGTGTTCAATCACGTTTTGCTGCTTAGTTTTAATATTAAGAATCTGTTTGGTCAAGCTTGATAATGTTGAATGATTCCATGCAATGGGATAAGCTGCATCAGATTCAAGGACTTAGTGTGAGCTGAAAAATGAAGGCAAAGAGCTGAACCAACTGGTACTCTGCAGAGCTACCTTATGATAATTAATACCTGGCTCTCTTCTCAGAGGATTCAGTCCAATGTTTCCATCCTGAGGGACAAAGAAAACTCCAGTCCAATTGCCTCTTTAGAGGGGATTGGCCAGCAGAGCAAGGAGAGAAAAAATGTCTTAGTGTCCATGAGAGAGCAAGAGCAGCTCTCATTCTGCATCTTAATGGCTGCATAAAACGACCAGCACTTCTGCAGCAGATTACAGGGTTACATCTCCCATTGCCATCAGTGTGCAGAAGGCTGAATAGATAACAGCAGATACCACAGTGCTGCCTTCTTTGCCTCTCAAAATGCTTCTTCTGTGGTTAAATAAAATTCTGAGGTGCTTTGGTTGTGCTATTCCCATCTGCTTTCATTGCCTTTTTTTGGTTTTTTTTTTTAGTAGCAATGGAATATGCTGAGCTGCAAATGCTGTTACTTGCTGCATTCTTCCTCATCCCTGGAGTTATGCACATTTTCAGCTTGTAAAAATAACCTGTTTATTCCATTTCTAAGTCCTCCATGAGACAGGTCTTATTTTCCCTGTGCTGGCTCCCTGTGGTTTTAACCCTCTCTGGCTGCCCACCTGTATGCTCCGTCTCAGCTGTGGGGTTTTCCTTCTCCAGAAAACTGCAGAGTGATTCTCTGCAGCAGCAGAGAAATGAAGGTCAGTGCAAAAGTCTTTTTGCTGGATTAATTGCAAACCTCACTAGTAATTTCAGAGAAACCAGTGTAGTGTTCCTAACTTATCCTGGAGGATTTAGAGAAGAATTTCTTTCTCTGGTTGTCTAGTCAGTCAAGTCTTCTTTGGGGGTCCATACCCTTAATATGCCACAAAAATAGACAATTATTTGCTTTGTAATCCCACCTCCACCACCTTCTGCATCTCACCTCCCCACTCGTGCCCTTTGTCCTTGCAGGCTTTGATAGGATGCTGCTCTTTAACCTCTTTGTCAGTGATATGGACAGTGGGATTGAGGCACCTCAGCAAGTCTGCAGATGACAGCAAGATGTGTGGTCTGGTTGACCTGGAGGGAAGGGATGCCATCCAGATGGACTTGGCTGGGCTGGAGAGGTGGGCCCAAGCCAAACTCATCAAATTCAACAAGGCCAAGTGCAAGATCCTGCACCCAGGTAAGGGCAATCTCAAGCACAAATATAGGCTGGGTGAAGAGTAGCTCAAGAGCAGTCTGGAGGGAGAGGGATGGGGGTTTTCAATTGATGAAAAACTGACCAGGAGCTGGCAATGGTTGCTTGCAGCTCAGAAGGCAGATGTGTGCTGGGCTGCATCAAAAGAAGCGTGGCCAGCAGGACCAGGGAGGTGATTCTGCCAGAGGAAGGCCATGGGGATGATCAAGGGGCTGGAGCACCTCCCTTAAGGGGGCTCCAAGAAAGCTGGGAAGGGACTTTGTACAAGGGCTTGTAGTGACAGGATAAGAGGGAAGCTTGACTGAAGCTTGAGGGGGGCAGATTTAGACTGGAGATTAGGAAGAAAGTATTCACAGTGAGGGTGGTGAGACTGGAACAGGTTGCCCAGGGAGGTGGTAAATGCTCCCTCCTTGGAGGTGCTGAGGGCCAGGTTGGATGAGGGCTTGAGCAGCCTGGGGTAGTGGAAAGTGTTCCTGCCAATGGCACTGGGGGGTGGAACTGAATGATCTTTAAGGTCCCTTCCAACACAAACCATTCTATGAATTTGCAAAAATACTGAATGAGAAACTAACCAGCATAGAGGATTTATTTGACCTATTTTATGACCCATTTTTTTCACTTATACACTGCTAGAAAATTGCACACTTGCCGCTGACACCTCGTAGGTGACACACAGAGAAGTTTCCTGCCTAGTTTATACCACAACCTTTCGGCTACTGGGTTGTCAAACACCATGTTCACTCTGGTTATTTGCTATCCATAGCTCAGGACTGGCCCACAAAGGCCTTTCTGCCCTAAAGAACAGTCTCATGGACCTGCTAGGAACCTCTTCATTAATCCCACCAGGAGCTGCACAAAAGGACAGCAGTCATCCTATCCAGGAGTGACAGCACAGCAACCTTGATTTAGACAGCTAGAGACATCACAGGTTTAAAAACCCCAGCCTGGACAAAGTCAGGAAAGGCAGACACAGGACTCTTCAGATTCTTGTGAGAACCTATTTTTAGTAAAATCAGTGTAAGTATTTCTGTTATTTGACTGAAGGATTTTCATTTCCATTCTGTCTGAAGTAACAAGATTCTTTTTCCTAGCTCCTCACTAAGCACAGCCTCTTCAACCCAAGATCAACACCTCCTACTGGAGTTGGGGTCCACTATTGGAGTGGCACACGATGTGGCTGAGAAAGCTGCAGAGATAGTGACCTTTTAATCTACTTTTATACTTCAGCAAATCAAATAACTGTAGCAAAAGAAGTACCCCATGTCTGTTGCTTTCTAGTTGCCACTAAAATACAGTTCTGGAGGCTCTGTTACTGGCAATCTGTTCTGGCTGCATTGTGTGTTGGGTACAACTGTTAAGACAGCAGTTAAATCCACTTATTATAAGCTAAATATTTCTTCTTGAGTGACAAATACATAACCCTCCATCTTCTCATTCGTAGGCAAGGAGAAGAAATTTATCTATGAAAGCTAAACCATAAACAAAGCCCTGTTGTCATTGTCAAGGTGTCAGGCAGGACAGAAATGTTGAGTCTCAGCAGTACATTTTCACTGTGGGCTGTTACTGCAACTTGTACTTGTCTGCCTGTGATGCCCCTTTGTATGCCACTCTGGCAGAGTCTGAAAATACAAGCCTAGATTTGTTTGGCTTTAGATGGATACAGAGGTTCAACCTAGATGTTTACCTGAAATGTTGAGTCTGGAAACTGCTACTATGGTGAGCAGAGAAAATAAGCTTAACAAGATAAATGTTTCTGCATTTTCAAGGGGCTTCTCTAGAGGGAGGTGTCTGTGGTTCCCAGAGCAGGGCATACATGATGCTCACTACCTGTTGTTTCACTCTGAGCTGCTTCAGCTGAGAGTTACACTTCTTTTTCTTGTTCACTGTTTACTTTTCCTAGTTGCAATGAAGTCATTGGGAAGTTTCCATCCATCAATCTGTAGGCCTGGAACACATTTGGAAGTACAGAAGAATTTCTTGCATCATAACTTCCTGGTAACCTTCTCCAAGACTCAGAGATTGAATCTGGCTTGAACTTTAGAAAATATTCAGGCCTGAGCTCCTTATGCCCAAACTAGATCACTTTCCTTTTAGCCAACAAGAAAAAAAAAAAGGAAGAAAAAGCTGAAGTTTCAGTTCTACAAACAGCTCAGCTCTTCTGCACACTAGCTCAGTGGGTCTGCTCCATGACCTCTGTGGCTTCCTCTCTACCTACCTGCAATGCCTTGAGACTGCACATCCACAGTGTTGGGGGAAATACTATGAAGAACAAGTGTTATGGAAATCTTACCTCATTTATTTATTTATTAAGAAAAAAAAAAATCATCCAAACCACAAACTGCCCAAGTATTTGAGACAACAAAACGAAACACATTTTAGAGATGATTCTATTTGTGGGAAGCAAAACCTGTGGGGAAATATATGACCTCTCCTCAAAAGGAAGCCTGCTTTCCACCCCCCTCCCCATCTCATGAAGAAAAAAAAAAATCATCCAAACCACAAACTGCCCAAGTATTTGAGACAACAAAACGAAACACATTTTAGAGATGATTCTATTTGTGGGAAGCAAAACCTGTGGGGAAATATATGACCTCTCCTCAAAAGGAAGCCTGCTTTCCACCCCCCTCCCCATCTCATGAAGTCATTGACTCTTTAGAACTTCTCAACTGAGCCTGGAGTGAAAGCGCTGCCTCGCAGTGGGGTCTGCTGCTATTTTTGCTCAGTCAAAGCGAAAGCTCCCATTGTAAGCAGTAAAACCCCAGAGGGAATGCGCCAGCAAGGAGAGATTAAACATTCTTTGTGCTGTATAACAAAAAGCATTTTAACGCTGATTACAGTGAAAGCTTTCCAAAGCAGAGGCATTGGATTCCTTCTCCTCTTTCTTCCCCCCTTAAGCTCTAACACAGTGGTAAAAGGTCAGCCAGCGCTCAGCAGCTGGATAAAGTACACACTCATTTTCCACGGGTAGGGAGTGTACCGTGTCGGTCCCTGGCTGAGAGCTGTGGAGCTGAATCTCTCACAGAAAACTATCCTGCTGGACAGTAAATGGGAAAATTTATCTTTAAAAGACCTTGATATTGTTTTGAGATTGGTCATGTTTCTGTCAAACTTCCCAGTCTCTCCAGAAGGCAGTCTCATGAATGTCACAGCAATTCGATGGGGGTTATAGAGCTGTGTCTATTTGAATTTTTGCAGTATGCTTAAAGTCAGAACACTGAAAAACTGCCCAGCTGTAGTCCCAAATTTACTCACAGCAGTTTGAAACTCTTTCAAATATCTCCTAGCAGGAGGAGTTAGTCAAAACTGCTGAGATCTTGTTACCTCCTTGTAAAATCCTTCTATCCAAGGAGCCTGTCAATATATAGCACTTTGTTTTCCTGGGGTTGACTGGTGAGATTGGATCCCATTCTGACCTTAGAACATTTAGCATGATGGAAAAGCACGGAGATGAGTGGCACAGATTGCTCATTCTTTTTCTGTTGATTTTACTTCAGGAAATTCAATGAGATTTGCTTTTGTTTATCTGTAGAATTCAAAGGAAAAATCAGAGTTGCTGCTATATCAGTGAAGGGGCAACTATGGACATGAAAATTAAAACACTGCTCTGTTGTCGCTGTGCAAATTCACTACTCTTTATTACTTTTCCAAACAGTTTTTCAGTGGGAAAGCAGAATTAAGCTCCTTGTTCTGCTTAATGTATGCCTGTGGGTACTCTGTGGGCTGAAGATGTCTGGAGCTGTGCAGCACCCAGCATTGCCCACAGCTGCAGGACCTGCTGTCAGTTCCCAGTATCACATTAGCTGTGTTTTGTCCCCTGAGGCTGTGTGAGAGGTGTGTTGTCCTGTATGTAATTAAAATGAGGTTAGAAGTATTTAAGTATAGATCATAATGAGGAGAAAAAAAAAAAAAAAAGAAAGAGTACATTAAATACCTAAGGTGTGGTTGGTATTTTCTTCAAATATTTAAGGACAGTAGGTGATGCCTTTGAATTTCATGAGACTGGAAAACTTGGGGGTCCTTCAGAGAGTAGTTAGGTGTTGGAAATAACTTCTTCCTTATGGTGCAAGCATTGATAACAAGATTTTAAGATTGCAGTGGTTCCTCAACAGCTCAGGATCTTAAGAGTATAGATGAACTTTACTATCAAAGTGTGAGTGTGTCTCTAGGAAGAGTTTTGGATAGAAGAGTTCTTTGCTCCATGTCTCTGATCTACATTGAATCTGGCTTCAACTGGTATGTGTTCAGTACCACAACTAAGTTAAAATAAGCTAAATGATTGTGTAAAGATTGTACAAAACTTACTGCTATGTGTAAAGTAAGGTGATATTAATACTGTGCTGAGAAACAGACTTTGAAATGTGGGTGCCATATCTACAACTGTGTACAAGAAAAAAAATAAGATGGTAATATAAGACTAAGGGCAAGATGCTACAGTTTATCTCTGAGTTCTCATGTTACTAAACATGTTTCAGACAAATCAGTTCTCTCTCTCTCTTTTTTAAAAATATAGACAATTTCTATTACTAATTTTCTGAAGTTAATCAGTTGATGTGAATATCCAAAATAATCTCAACACATATAAATCATGTAGTGAGCATTTCTCCGACTTGGACTAGTCCATACTTCAGCGAAATGTTTTCTGGTACCAAATCCTATATTTGTCCATTTTCTTAGTGGTTTTGACTGCTATAAGTTTTTTTGTAAGGGCACTTTTGTCTGCAGCCTCAGTTCATACTGGTGGAAAAGCCTAAAGAATTCAGGGAAGTTGATCTATTATACGGATCTGAGACACAATAGAATGAGAAGGATTTATGGTGTATAGATCCATCATGTGTCCTGCTGAATTCAGAATTCACTGTTGTGAATCTGGCTAGGAGATGTAAATGAATTCCACCCTTGAGATGCAATATATCTAAGCAGTGCCAGGGCTTTATCTCCCCTGAGTGGCCTACTGCAGGTGCTTTTGAGAGAGATCACTTGTAAGAGAAACCATTGCCTCCTGTCCTGCAGTGCTGCCTGAGCCTTCCTCCTGGAGTCCTGGGGCTCTGAAAGGGAGGAAGGAGAAGCTGAAAAAAAGAATCATTTAGTTCCGTTCACCTTAAACATAAAATGCTATTTTAATCTTCAGGTAATAATCATCAAGATGTTGTTTCCATCCCAGCATTCTTAATAAACATGGGTAAAAGAAATAAGATGGAGAGCGAGTGTGGTGTTAGTAATCTTCAGTCATACCTAAAGACTGAGCTCTTCTTTCAGATGGCTTTTGTCTCAGTCTGTAAAGAACTCTGAAATCATTGCAGTCCTTGTCATCCCAGTTGAAGGCTCTCTGAGCTAGCAAAGGCAATGCTATGACAATGCGCCTGTTGTGTTTCCAGAATGTGGACAGCATTCATTATTTGAACCCCTTCCACCAGCTGTGCATATTGCTGGCTTGGGAGAGGGAAGGCTTTTTAATTTTTAGTTTCTATTCTGTACCCTGTTTAGTCTTGGGGTTTTCTCCTCCCATTTATCTGTAGTAACCAGCTGCACAATAAAAACATAATCTCTCTTACAAAGCAGGGCAGAAGAAGCACAGGTATTGAACTTCTAACCACATGTGCAGGTGAATTCACAGGAACCTAAGAGTCACTATCAAGTTAGAATTAGCATTCTGGTTAACTGCAAGAAAAGAAAAGTCATTGCAGCAGTGAACCCATGCACCTGTGGGTGGCATTCTTGGCCAGCTTTTCTCACTACACTGTGCAGGGCAAGAAAGCAATTACCAAACTAAAGAGGCAAGTACTGCTATGAATGGAAATGAATCATGCATAGAAGTTCAGCTTCTGACAAATTTATTTCTTTGCAAAAGGAGGATTTTGCAGTGAAAAAGACTGGTTATGACTACTCTCTCCTGGTTATTAAAGGCTGCATGAGCAATTACAGCAGAGTGGAGTGTGCTCATGAAAGCTCTTTGCACGGGGGAAAAGGAGCAAAGTACCTATATTAATAAAGAATATACCTGTGTGTCTTTGAAACCTGCCCATGTCTATAATGGATAGAATTTGGGATCTAAGCTGCATTTCTATGATCAAATACATCTAAGCTACAGACCTCCCCCTCTGGCCTCCTTAGTTGCCTGCTATTTTGAGTGCCCTGTAAGCAGAACCCCTCTCTGCCTCCTTCTACCACTATGAGGGTGTTCCTCCAGGACTGTCTCCCATGTACTCTGCTCTTTGAGTCAGACCTTGCACCTAGGTAACAACGTTTGCAGGCATAAATTCTGCTCTTTCTCTTAGCTGATGTTTTCCACTCTCTGACCTATGTTCAAGAGAACATCTAAGTTTCTCCGACACCTTCTCAGAGCTATTTGCTGCCAGCTCTAGCTCCGTGCAGCCACAGACAGATTAATCTTTACTCCTACCCTGCTGCTTCTTTGCTAGACCAGTATGGATGAAATCCTTTGTTACAGCGTGCATTGTTCCTGAGTTTTCTGCAAAAGCTTTTACTTGACCAATGCCTACATCTTACTAATTCCTGCTGCAGCTTTAGTTGTGTCCCATTTCAATCACTGTACAAACTGCTTTTACTCTTCCTGCTTTTCTTCCTCATAGCTGTTGGGAAGCCTCTAGAAAGGTGCCCCTGTTGACTGTGTCATCAACCCTTTGTGTTCTTCCACTGCTTCTCTCTTTGCAGTCACATAAGGAATAAGCAGGCAATTCCCATCTGCAGGATTGCTCATGGTCTCTCTGTTCCCCTTCCTGCTATTCTTTTATTTTTCACTCTTGGATTACCTGCTCTCACCTGGCACCTGCTAAAACCCTTAATAACACAGCTATTAAATGCAGAGAGAGATACCCTGAAGGTTTTTCTGTGCTCGGCAGGAGCTCTCTGTAACCAAATCCACCTCCTCACCTTTCCTCTAGCTCCTCCAGAGCAGTTCTTTTGCAGCACTCTGCAGTGGTCGGCCAGCTGCTGTGCTGAGGGTTCCCTGTCCCATCGACCTGCGTGGGCGTCACACCCCCATCTGTGCTGGTCATGGCCTCTCTTGCTTCCACAGCAGGGCTTAGTCCTTGTCTCCCTGTGCTAATTTTATGTTCTCTACTGATTTGCCATTTTGAAAAGCAGGGTTCTGGTTCAGCTCTAAGGTTTCCAGGTGTGGCAGCAATACAGGTGTAGCTACACCTGTCTGGTAGCATGTGGAGATGGTAGCTTTTATTTTGCTGGTGCGCTCTGGAATGCACTGCTGTGGCCAAAGGCTGCTCTTGGCTTTGTGGACTCGACCTACCCACTTCAGTAACAGCAGGGAATTGTTAGCAAGAATATTGCAGTCTTGCTGCTGTTATTTCACTATCAAGGCAATTTATGGTATGGTGAGATGACAAGAGCAGACAGGTTTTAGCTCTGTTTACAATGACTGTGTTTAAGAGAAACTCAAGGAGTTTGGCACTGCTGACAAAAGGCATAAACAAAATAATCATGTTTGATTGTTTGTGAAGGCGAATGTGATCTCATCTCTTTTGCTGACATTAAACTTGGGGGAAAAAATATATAGGTTTTCTTGCCAGTGACTAAAACTGCTGCTTAATTTGTAATTTTCTTTGGCAGACTTTTTTTCCTTTTTTTTTTTTTTTTTTTGTAAAGTTGATCTTCAGTTCTTGGGTTGATATTTCAGAGGGAAAAGAGAGAATTCTGAAAACAACATTGTAAGTTGTACCAGGGGATATCATAAGCTTTCACTTTGATAAAGCTAAAGAGATAGCAATCTCAGCAAAAATTTTCTCAGCTGTGTAATGAATTCCATCTTTTTTTTTTTTCTCCCTTTAAATGCTTAAGGCTACATTCGACTTTTTTATTACCAAAACAGGATGAAGTTAAATCCTGACCCAGAGCCCATTGAAATCTATCATTGTTTCCAGAAGCCGCGAGGGTCTTTGAAAGACTCTTACAGGAGGGTTTGTTCTGTCCAGCTGTAGATGCTTAACAGAGATGCTTGAACTTGGAGCACACTTAACCTGTGCTCCCCTGTAGATAATAAGAGGGTTGGCTTCAGCAGGCAATTGATGTCCTGTATGGGCTGAATTGCCCTCTGGAGATACCTATCTCTGTTCATTGATTAGCTTCCTGCAGTGATGATGCTCTTTAGGTCCTTGAAGTTAGGTGGGGTGAATGTGAAACTGGTGTGAAATACCCAGACTGATTGTTGTAGATATCCATGGGGTACTGCTTCTGAGCAGTTATACATCTAACCTATAATGTTTTTTAAAGCAATGAGGATTCCCCTGATGTGGACAATGAAAGGAGGTTTGGTGTGGGTACGGGTGTTGCAGGCTACCTCATATCTTGGTGCTTAAAGATTTGGCTCCACATTTGGAATGCAGCTGTTGGAAAGTCCTTCCACCCACTTGCAGCTCACAGTTCAGACCCTTTCTTTTAATACCCACATCCCCAACAGTCAGCACAAGCTTTGTGATTATCTTGAGGGGAGAAAAAAAACACCAGCTTGTCCTAATATGTTAACTTCTCCTTTACTCTTTTTGGTGCCTGAACTCTTTTGAGTTCCTGTGATAACTCTGTGTAGGCTTTTTGATACCGCACCATTACTTTTCTCCACCATGCAGCAAAGGGCAATGTCTTGCACGACCCAAAAGCACTGGATATCAGTGACTGGGGAAATTCACTCTTGAACATCTCATATTTGTACTGCCTTCTCAGCCTGAAGTACTTTCAGCTTTGGAGGAGGTAAGCAAGGGCTGTATTACAGATTCTCTGCAGTCGCTTTGAAAAACCTTTTCATTCCCTCATCACCACCCCTCCACCCCTCTATGTTTCAAGGTTGGAAAAAATTAGCTCCTAAGTATAAATCAAAGTCTTAAACTCCCAGCCTTAGGAAAGAAAGAT
Organism: Indicator indicator; assembly: GCF_027791375.1. Classification (NCBI taxonomy): domain Eukaryota; kingdom Metazoa; phylum Chordata; class Aves; order Piciformes; family Indicatoridae; genus Indicator; species Indicator indicator. Next base: position 3,192,853 of record NC_072031.1, read on the forward strand.
GCTATAATAAACAAAGCTGTATGAAATGAAGGATTTTAACAGGCTCAGAGGTCTGTCTTTACGGCTATAAAACCTTCTTTACTCCTGCAACTCCTACGTGGACTCTCTACTCCTCCATTTTTCCTCATTGCTTCAATGCTTCATACATTTCCTTAAGTCTCTCCCCCTCCAGCTTGGAGTGAATTTGTCATTGTCCTTGAGTTGTCTTCAAAGCAATGATTTCTCATTTTGATTTATTTAGTACTTTGTGAAGCTTTGCATTAGAACAAAATAAGGAAGTAACTGCAAGGTGGTGATAAACTAGGTTATTTTTCTTCAGGGATCTGATCATCATCTCTGGAAACTGACATTGCTTCATGGCAATGAATGCTGTCATTGCCATCTTCCATTTTCCACATCTGCAAGCAACAGCACTTGAGGGATGCTAGGTGAAGTAATTCCACTGGAGAACAGCTCTGCACTGTGCACGAGCTCAGGTCTCTTATAACCCCAACTCCAGAAGACAGGAATCTTTATCAGGGATACTCCAAGTGGAACTTATATCTGGGGCATAGATTCTCCTAAAATGAAACTGGAACAGCCAGTGGTGTGAGGATCCAAATAATAATAATGTGATTTCATGTTTTAGATAAAGCTTGTGGCAAGTCCTTGTGATTATGTAAATCTCTCTGGCACATCTGTCAAGGCCCCAAGACAGAACCCATGAGGCTTTTGGGTGTCTGCACATGTCCAGAGGGCACTCCCAGTAAAGGCTCTGCTGCCCCATTTGTGGGTGAGATTTAATGCCTGAGTGTCTGGGGTGTTAATGACTGAATCATTTCTACTCCAGCACTTTGTTTTATGTTATTTTAGAACTTTTCATTTGGATAGCTCCAGTACCAGTGGGGTGCAATATATCAAACACATCGACAATGTCCTACATTACTGCTTCAGACCCACTGAAGCCATAGATCTCCAAGTTTATTGAACTTCTGTGTTGAGACCTCAGAGGTAAAAGTCTTAGACTGCTAAGATACTGTGGGATGTAAATAGCTCAATAAGCTGCAGAAGACATAAGCCTTAAATTGCTAATGAAAGAGCAATTCCCCCTGTCCTCCCTTTACCATATTGAAGCAGCTCAGTTCTCGAGCCTACAATGTGTCATTAGTGGAATGCATAGAGCATAGACTGCAGCTTCTGGCAGTCTGGCACCTTACTATCTCATCTTCAGCAAGGGATTATTCTGCAAAAGATTCAGCTTTTTAACTAGTCTTGTCCTCTTATGAAAGTGACTAATGTCTTTGGAACTACACCAAAACCACGTGGGTGGTGTTTTCTTCTGATCCCACTGGGTCTTCTCCTGGCATAAGGCACTAGGCAGGCAAGGTGAGAAGGCTAAAACCTCTAATTGAGCCTGAAGCAGTTCCTGAGTGTTTGAAATAAACTCTCATTGTAAAAAGTTCATTTTCGTTAAAACATTTAATTAAAAAAATTAAGAGCACTCATCCTCTTTTTGTGCATAAAATTGGGCAGGTAACAGGTATTTTCAATAAGTATTCCAAGAATTTTCTGTTATGATGTGCATTCTAAGAGGATATAGAATGAAATTTTAGACCTATATATGTGTAAAAAAATAAAAAATAAATATATAAAGATCAGCAGTCCTGCAGTGATGAGGGCATGGATTTCACACAAGGTTGCCTGATTCCTGGGCATGGTTTTGTCACAAGGTGTGTTGCATAATTCTCACCAATTTTTTCCCTTCTATATTTTCCTCCCTGCCTTATCTGTGCAAGATCTTGAAGGCAAAGACTAGAACCAGTTGTGCTTGACACTGGATGACTATCTTCTCTAGGCACCCCAGAGGCTGCTAAAGAAATAGAAGTGCCAGTTAGGAGAGAAAATGAATTCTTTACAGGATCTTGTCACAGGAAAAGAGATTGAGGAGGAGAAAAGATTTCCCTAAATTTACTGTTGCTCTCAAAATGATCCACAAGGGTGAGATTTATCTTTGTGCTGATGTGAAGCTATGGGCACTGTTTAAGGTTTCAGTGTGGAGTTTACAAGAAAATTGAGACTACAAGTAGAGGTCCAATCTGGGCCATTGGTCCAGACTTTCAGAGCCACTGAGTGACATAGCCAAACATGGCGTTTGACAAAGAGGTTGAGCACACACATAACCAATACACTGCCCTGTGCTTTTGAGTTGTGATTATTTTGGTTATCATGTTCTCCTACACCTTCTTTAGACACTGATCTTAGTAGTCATGAGCCTTTTAGTAGTCCCCTGGGCCTTTGTGTGCATGTACATTGAGTCCATGGCAATCTGGTTACCTTCTCAGCTTTAGGAGCAGACAATATAGCACATTTGTGGTCACTTGTGTTGCCTTAGGCTTTCCACTCCTCATGGCTGCTTAACATTTTGTGATGTGCCAAACTCAGGGGAAATGTGTTTGCAGTGCTAACATTTATTGACTTATTTTTGGCATTGAGAGGCTAGGTGACAACAATTCTCTTGTGATTTCCACTGGAGAGAACTAGCAACAGGGATTCTTTATCTTTATTAAGCCTTTCACTGAAAGCAACAGCTGAATTTGCATAATTTTAAAATTTGAATGTGTGCTGCAACAGTCCCAAGTGAAAGTGAACTGGCTTATATGTAGCAGAATGGGACCAAAAGCAGGAAGCTAGTCCATTAGGAACATTTCTTTAGCAGTTTCTTTGCCAGGACATTCCTAGAAGGAATTATTTCTTTCTTTCATCAAGTGTCATTCTCAACTGCTAAAGCACAGACAGTGAATTCTTAGGTATTTACTTTACACCAGGTGAAAATCTGGTGTCTAACTGGAATGAATGTCAAGAACATATCAGGAACAGACACAGCTTCTTCAGAATGCAGTACTTTTAAAAATCACTTCTGGAAACAGTGAGACTGCAGAGGTTGCAAACAGTCAACAGAGAAACGAGTAACCCCATCTGGCAGGAGGCTGAGTACATCCTGCTCATCAGAACATTTTATCTGCTCCAAGAGATTGGAGTTGCACATTCTCAAGCATCTCACATCTTAAGGTCAAAAGAAGAGGAATGCAATTTTTAGTTTTCATAGGGTTGTGTTGTTTTATGGTCTAACCTTTTTCCTGGCCTGCTGCACTGTTACCAGGCATCATCTCAGTGGATGATTCCCTCATTGTATCTGAACCTGACTCTTACCTCTTCCTTACTGCTAACTGCTGAACTTACAGCACCATTTATGCACGCAGTTTATGCATGCATTATGAATGTCTTGATGACTCCAGTTGCACAGATATTCAGCTCAGTTAACAGAGGTGTGCAAAGCGCATCTCAAATCCAAAACAAACCTGCAAGGTAGCAAACTGAACAGTGGACCGTAAGTGGCTCTTTTCAATATGGTGTGGCAGTGTAGCAAGTGGAAATCTTAAGTTTTGCACTAGAAGCGGAGCCTGAGAACTGGAAAAGCAGAAGTAAAAAAGTTAAAAATTGAAAGGGGAAGCGATCTCTACAAGTTCTGTCCCAAGGACAGCTTGAGCAAATAAAACATAAATAAAGACCTAACTTGTAACAAATAGTCTGTGCATGTTCAGTGCCCTGACTGTCAAAGGGCTGGAAAACTGGGCAGGGCTACATACACGACAGGTACCAACTGAGTGGCTTATTCCTGCTACAGATTTCTGCTTTCCCAAAATCCTGATGGGTTTGTGAGTGCTTCTGTTATACCAGAGCACTTAGACAAACCTCTCTCAGCTGCTGTTTTCATACACACTGTAATTAAACATCCCTTCTGTTTGTGAAATGACTGTGTTAAGGAAGAAACAAGAATGTCTTTCATAAGATCTTCATTTGGTGTTGACTGTTAATCTGTCCCATAGAAATATTACCCTTTCCATCTAGTGATGAAGGTGTAGTAGATGCTGTAAATGAAGAGCCCTTCTTGTTCCCTGAAGGGGAACAGTCCAAGGCTCATGCTGGAGTGCAATCACTCCCAAGTAGTCCTCAGTGATGTCAGAGGCTGCTACTACTGCATGAAACTTAAAAAAAAACCAGCATATGTTGAAGGGGTGACATCCAGGTTCTTAATGTGCATTTGAAGAGTGAAGTGCCATTAAGGGGGTAATTGCTATGAAGAGTAAGGCTATAAACTAAATCATAAATACTGGCTTTTAAAGCTTCTGTAAGCAAAAAGTCAATCTAATTCCAATAAGAACAGGAATATTAAAATTTCCTTGATGGATATATAGAAACCATCACCTTTGTCTGTACCAAACAGACTACACCAGGATCAAAGTACTTTGTGGATGTGGTACCAAGTTAAGTTATAAGCTACCTTCAGCATTTGGCAGACTGGTTTTGTAGACATTGCTCAGTTAAGTCCTGTCTCAGACAGGTCCCACTAGAGTCAGTGTGCTGCTGGAATCCATAAATCTGATTTCCCTCAATAAACCCCAGTACCAGCAATCACTAAGGCAAGACCTGATCAGGATCATAAAAGCTGATGAAGCACCAGGCTGCTGTAGGGTCAAGGCTGAAATATCCAACTTTGGAACTGCTTCTTTCTGTCTCTATTTGTGTTGCGTCCTGCAGACTTTCAAGGTTGAGGACATCTTGTGCTGGCCTCCTGAAGGTTTGTAATTGCGGCAACTTACACCAGGTTTTCTTCACAGATGTGAGAACACAAATATCCCTCATCTAAAGGAGTTATTTGTAGTATCCCAACCAGGATTATTTGTGTGCCTTGAGATATCCAAATACTGGTGTGAAGAACACAAAATTAGCTGCATAGTGTTGCAGTTAAATATCTCTGTGAAACTGGAAACATCTACAGCCTTTATTTAACTCTCTTTTCTTCTTAAAACTCTGTTGAGTTTAAACCCAGTCACATCTAGTGTTACCACTTCATTTGTGTGGATGCGAACTCAAGTTTGTTGCAGAAGGTCCAGAGCAGGCTGTAGGGATGGTACTGATAAATGATTCACATTGTGGTAAAGGCACTGCTGAAGCAGCCACTCAGGGATGAAGACCTGAGGCTTAGCACGCTAGAAATGATGGGTGAAATGCCTTTAATCCCAGGAGGAATTAAATTTAGCTTGGAAAGAAAAACATAAAGTTTGCAAAATATTCAGTGGAGCTAGAGCAGATCTATCCATGCATTAATAATCAAACACATCAGAATTCTGTGCAACTTTTCCACTCAGAGGTATTTAAGAAATGTTGGGAGTAATCACAGGCAGCAACACTCAATACTTTGAGACCTTTAGCAGTGAAATATGAAGGGAGAATAGGAACTGGGAAGTTCTTTAGAAGTGAGCTCCTTGGAAAATATGCTGCTCCTCAGTGGGTGGTATTTTGGTTTTGGCCAGATAATTACACAAAGTGCAGCTAAACCAGCTCCTTGGGCAGTAGGGAGGCTGATAATGCAAGGGGACAATCGATGGCACCACTGCTGAGAAAACTGTCCAGTGCAAGATACATCACATGGAAAAGCCTGTCAGAAATGTGAGTTCATAGGAGACTGATGCACAGCAAATAGAAGACAGTCTCGTTTTATATTGTTTTTGTTACCTTTCTTGCTGTTGGAAAGCCTGGGAACTCCAAAACTCCAATTTGCTCAGGATCAAGAGACAACCTTGAGCTACTCTGTGTGCTGCAAGAAGCTCAAAGGATTCTTCTTGTGAACTGCCCTTCACATAGATTAGTAAATGGATGTTTTGTTTTCATCTGTCTTTTATAAGTGAACCAAAAGAAAATAGTGAACCTTCCCAATAGAGAGGGCACCCCTGCTGCTGCTTGAGAAGTGCTGTTTAGAATGATCTCACTGGATTTTAATCATGCCTTGTTTTGTTTTAGTATTGCCAAGGGGGAAGAGAGAAATGTTGTATTTGGCCAGGGTCAAGTTTTCTTATAGTATCACCTCATCAGCTATGCTGTGTTTTCCTGTGCAGTCACCACCTAGACAGGGGTAATATCTGTAGAGCTTTCCTGAGCAAGATGAGAACTTTGTGGTAATGAGGCACTTTCAAAGCCCTAGTGAAGTGGTCTGTAAATTCTGCATGCTCCAGCTCCACTTAATTTTCCACTGCATTAACACTGGCAAGATAGTATCTGCTTTCAGTGATTGGAGGTTAACACTCTAAGTAGAGCAATTTTTTTCCCTCTTGCTTAGAAATTTTATCCACGTTACCGTTTTCGCAGTACTACACCTCTGTGTGTGTGGGGGGGGAAAAGGGAATTCTGCTTCCTCCAGTCACACTTGAGGAGACTCTTCTGAATTGTTGGGAGGATGGAGCAGAAGAGCAGAGAGACCTTTCCTTTCTGTAACATTTTTTCTCTAAAGCAAAACATGCACACTTAAAACAAAACCAACTTAAACTTAGATCAGGTTGCTGAGGGCCTTGTGGCCTTTCAGTAGCTTCTCTCCAGTTTGCCAATTACTTATTTGAGAGGCCCCAACCCTGGATACAGTTTTGTGACCTCATGAGTACCATGTAGAGCAAAAGAATCACTTCTCTTGTCCTGCTGACTATGTTCTTGCTGATGCTGTCCAGATTGTAGTTGAGCACCATTAACGTGTCCAGCATGCTGCTGGCTCTCATTCAGACTATTTAACCAGTTTGTGTTCCTGAAGTATGCTCTGATCAGGGATGTGAAAACAAGTTTCATTCATTTCTCTTTTATTGCACAGCACCTGTGACATTTCTGCAAGGTGCTGTGAAGTAGCCTGGGTGGAAACTTGAGATAGGTACTTGGGTACCTAGCTAGGCTCTTCAGTAGAGAGCTCCAGCAGAGGACCTCACTTTGCTCTGCTTCTTTCTTTTCTTCTTCTAGAGTAGCTGAAAAAAGCTTCACCCCCCTCCACTTCATCTATGTCTTTCAGTGATTTAAAATGCTGGGGTCCAAAATGGATGAAAGTTAAGAGACTCTGTACTCCAAGTGATGTACTTCACTGTGCAATGTGTTTTGATACCTCATGAATTCCACCCCCAAGAAACGCAGACAGATATGTTTGCTTTTATGTGCAACTCTTTTCTCTTCCTCTGAAGTTGTTACTTTGGGAAATGATAATGATGAAACAGCCCTTTATCTAAACTGCTTAGGTGCCTCTTGTGCAGTTTGGAGAACGGGGGCTGCGTGGGCAGAGACTTTTATCATAAGTGAAGCATCCTTGCTGTACTCTCTGTTGTTTGGTTGGTTTGTTTATTTTGCTTTTAAAATAGAAATACCCCCAGCTGTCCACTCTCCTATCACACTGCAACACAGGCAGCAGCATGACACTTCTGGGCTCAATGCACTGCATCTCCCAATGTTACATAAATGTAATCTTGTAAGGCTAAATCTTTTAAGTTTTCCTTTATCAGTATCTTGGCACCTTCAGTTTTGGAGTCTGGTATTCTTTGGAAGGTGAGTTTTATCAGGCAGATGCAGTCCACAAACTACAGTGTGGTTCTAATTCTCAGAGATACAAGTTATAACTGGAAAGTCAGCAGCTCCTTGGAACAGCTCAGTTCTTAATCAAGCAAGATGAAGAAAGGGCATGGCTCAAAACCTTCAAGGTTGCTTTTACTTGTGCAATGTCTGCTAAATATTACAAGCCAAGCAGTACTTCTTCAAAGGAAGAGTGGCTCCCCTTTTGTGAAGAAAATATTGAGTACAATTTAAATACAGGGAGAATGAAGAGAGCCTGAGAGCCCTGGGGCTGCTTAGTCTTGACAAGCCTGAGAGGGAATCTAATCACTGTCTGTAAATATCTGAGGGGTGGGGGGAGGGTGGAGGGGCCAAGCTCTTTTTGGTGGTGCACAGTGATAAGACAAGGAACAACGGGTACAAACTTCAACACAGAAGGTTTCACGTCACCTCAACATGAAGAGAAACTTCTTTACAGTGAGGGTGATGGAGCACTGGAACAGGCTGCCCAGAGAGGTTGTGGAGTCTCCTTGTCTGAAGACTTTCAAAATTCACCTGGGTGCATTCCTGTGTGGACTACCCTGAGTGATCCTGCTTTTGGCAGGGGGATTGGACTCAAACCCTGGAGGTCCCTTCCAAGCACTACCATTCTGTGACTCTGAAAAGTGAACATTAGGCTGTTCCAAAGGTAACCAAGAAAAGTATTATTTCATTCAAAAGGAATACATGCATTTTCCAGCTGACAGAATTCAGTCTCTCCAAGGAGGAGGGGGAAAACAGAAAAGTTGTTTGCTCTGTGAGCTGTCCCAGCTAACTTCCATTCAGCAAAAATTCAAATCAAATGAAATTGCAGGGCAACATGTAGATGGTCAACAGAGTGTGGAAGATTAAATTCATATCTGCTAGCTCAGTTATCTTTCCTTCTGCAGCTATTCCCTGTGCAAATAAGTTTTCCAGGTCTCTGTATTAGCAAAGTTGTGAAGACTAGTTCTGATAAACTTTTGAACAACCTTGATCTTGACTTTTACATAGACAAATGTCTGCTCTGTACATTGTTTGGCCTATCATGTAATCCTTGCTCAAAATCTGCTGCATGTTTAATCTTCTTTTACATTAGGAAAATAAAGGTCATTTCTTTGAGTTGCCTGAGAAGTATGTGATGGACCTGATGGAGCAGGTCCAGAGGAGGGCCATGAAAGTGTCCAAGGGGCTGGAGCACCTCTCCTACAAGGACAGGCTGAGAGAGCTGGGGTTGTTCAACCTGGGGAGGAGTAGGCCCCAGGGAGACCTAACAGTGGCCTTCCAAGGGGGCCTACAAGAAGGTGCAGAGGGACTGTTTCCAAAGGCCTGTGGTGATAGGATGAGGGGCAACGGTTTAAAGCTGGAGAAGAGCAGATTTAGATTGGATGTTAGGAACAAGTTTTGCACCATGAGGGTAGTGGAATACTGGGAGAGGTTGCCAAGGGAGGCTGCCCTGACCTTTGAAGGTATTCAAGGTCAGGCTTGACTGGGCTCTGGACAAGCTGATGTGGTGGAGGATGTCCCTGCTCACTGCAGGGTAGGTTGGACTGAATGACCTCTGGAGGTCCCTTCCAACCCAGACTGTTCTGTGAGGGGGAGATGTGGCTGTAGTGGTAATACTTTGATCTTTCTGAAGAAGAATGGCTTCCATGGAGCCAGTGTATTCTTCAGTGTCTTCTTCAAATTAATAAGCCTAGAATGTTTTGGGAAAACTACCAAAAGAAACATCTATCTTTTATTTCCAGGTTGGAGTGGAATCAGTTCTCAAGTGAAGGATTCAACCTGCCCATTAAAACCAGTTTGTAGCACAGAGCAGTAAATTTAGCAGACAGTGGCAGGGATGACCATCAGCACTGCTATGTTCAGATGTTAAATGACCATCTCACTCCAGTGCCTGTGGCCAGACTGGCAGCACACCAACAGCCATGGGCTCACTGTGAACACTTCTCCTGAATTTTTCTAGCACAGAAGTGAATATTATCATGGCAGGGCTTTATATAAATGGTCCTGTTTACACTCTGTTGGTGTCTGTAAAGGTGATGTCAGTGCTGCTTAGTAATTAATGGTAGCTTCTCCTAGAGACAGTAAAACACTGAGGGAAGGAACTTTCTCCCTTCAGATAGTAAGCACAAAACACTTTTCAACTTGTTTAATGCTTTCAAGAAAGGCTCAAAAGTTGTCATGACATTTTGCTGGTCCTAGATTTTCACCTGAAGGGAATAAAATGATTTAATCTTTTATTTATTTTCGAGGATTGTTCCTTGAAAATGGTGAGTAAGAGTAAATCCCAATTTGTCCTACCCTAAAATGAGGACAGCAGTAAAAAAAACCTTGCAGAGGCTTGGCTATGAGGAATTTTAGATATCTGAATAGTTAGTGCATCTGTTGGCTGAGTGCTCTATCTGTTATTTAATGCCTAAGGAATATCAGTCAATGACTAGATGCTTTCCTTTGAGACTTCAGTGTTTACAGGTGATGCATCTTCACATAAGCAACAGCTGGGGCTGGAAGAGTAGGGCAGGTGTGTCTATCATGGCTATTACCTTGGCCATGGAGATTGATTGAGCTGGAGGTTAGAGAAATAAGGGTAAAGACATTGCAATAAATAGCTGCATGTCTTAGTGGAGGGATGAAGCAGGGGGAGGTTTAACAAGAAATAAACACAGATATTAGGACTTCAGAATCCCATTCCTGGGTTAACATTTCTCCCTCTGCTTGAGTGTTCACAGGACTACAGAATGTTAGGGGTTGGAAGGGACCTCTGGAGATCATCAAGTCCAACCCCCCCCTGCCAAAGCAGGACCATAGAATCTATTGCAGGTCACACAGGAATGCATCCAGACAGGCTTGAAAGTCTCCACAACCTCTCTGGGCAGCCTCTTCCAGTGCTCTGTGACCCTCACAATGAAGAAGTTCCTCCTCATGTTGAGGTGGAACCTCCTGTGCTGTAGTTTATATCCATTGCCCCTTGTCCTGTCGCAGGGTGCAACGGAGCAGAACCTGTCCCCTGCCTCTTGACCCCCAGCCCTCAGATATTTATAAACATTTATTAAATCCCCTCTCTGTCTTCTCCAGACTAAAAAGCCCCAGGTCTCTCAATCTCTTCTCTTAGGGCAGTGCTCCAGTCCCTTAATCATCCTGGTAGCTCTCTGTTGGACTCTCTCGAGTAGATTCTTGTTCTGTGTTGGATTTAGCTAATGCATAGAGCTTAAAATTATGTCAGAAAGGTACTGCCACCAACCCTTGAGGAAAGAGAATAATTTAGATTTTAGAATAACTGATAATGTCTTTTGCTTTTCTGTATAATCTGAAAAAAATAAGTAGTTGTTTCTGATTTCTTCCCTCTCCCAACCTCAGGAACATAGGCACCCTGAACTCTGTCTGTATAGTCTGCATAGTCTGCATTGCTGCTGCTATTGGAGCTGGGACAGGCTGTCTGCACAAACATTTGTCATACCTTTCACTCAATCTTCTAGAGGCTTTCTAACACAATCATTTAATCTGAAGGCAGCAGTTCTGTTTCCTGCAGGAACAAAACAAAACAAAACAATCTGGAATTGACAGAATTGCCTATGGCAGTTGTTTTCAGAAGCAGTGGAGAAAGTCATAAAGTTAATTTTATGATCCTCCTTCTCAAGAATTCTTATGATAAATAAAAAGTACACAGCATTTAGTCAAGCCAGGGTCTTCCAAATCCCACTGGGAGCAGTTACCCAGAGAAAACTCCCATCCAAACCAAAACCAACTCTTAGAAAAATCAATCGGATTAATCCATACTTTATTGCTGTTACTGGTTTTTTTACACTTATCATTTCTGAAGTATTAGGCTTTTGCCTGACTTCCTGTGATAAGATCTGGCAGGATCCTAATTTTTTAATGTGAATGGAAAGGATATAGCTAGATAAAAATCTAAAAATGTGGTTTGTATTTCATATTTCATTTACTCCAAGCATTTACAGCATTAGGAGGTTAGTGTCATCTATCCATCTGCAAAAGCAGATGGAATTGCTATGAGGCATTTGGTGTATCTGTTAACACGTTTAATTTGATGGTATACCTTGAGTAGAAATTCAAATTATGAACTCTTCAAATAATCACAGAATTGTCAGGGTTGGAAGGGACCTCAAAGATCATCCAGTTCCAAGCCCTCTGCCATGGAATCATGCTAAGCCATTGTGTGGCCAGCCACCATCTGATAATTACAAGTCCTGGAATTTTCCAAAGAAGTCAGAAGCTTCCACACTTAACTGGAAGTTGAAAAAGTAATGGGAGGTCTGCTCCTAAGGGCTTCTAGACCTTTTTTTCACTACCAACTTAAGCCTCATGTCAAACAAAGCCTTTTCTTTTTTTCTTTTTCTTTTTTTTTAAATTGGGAATTAAAAAGTCAACATTATTCACATTCATCTTCATAAGGAAAACATATGGCAAAGACTGCCCAGACCTGCCTGCTGAAAATGGTGGCAACATCCAAGGTGGGGAAGGAAATTGGTATCTGAGTGTTAGCTCACTGCAGGAGATGCAGATATTCAAGTGCTTTGAGCAGGGTTAGAGGAAGAGTGATATTTCAGTCTTGTAGAGAGTTCAGGCCCACTGCACTCCTCTTACCCTATGTTTTATTAGTCTGTACACTTCAGTAGGTGACAATCTCTACAGCAAGGCTGACTGATACTCACAAACTATGCACTGTAATATATGCAGCAGTGTGTTAGACGTGGCACACCTGATATTATTGTTGGTTAGGTTTTCTAACTTGCAGTAGTGGGGAGGGAATGGAGCAAAAAACACCCCCCCACTTTAAATTATCAAATGTGCAGCACAGATAATGAAGTCCTGAGAACCTTTCACTTTGTCACTTTTTTCTTTTGACACAGGTGATGTAATCTATTTGCAATAAATATTTTCTGCTCCAGGCTTAGGAGGGGTGTAGTTTGCCTGTTACAATGCAGTGAGTGCACCAGGCAACATGCAAGTGCTGCTTTAAGAACCTGTTTTCTGTTCTCAAGTCATATGCATGCTGAGTTGTGAAAAACAAATCCAGACTTCAGTGTCACAACATAACATGTCCCATGTCAATGACCTTGATAGTAGAGCTGGCATGGGTGTCTGGGTGTTGTGGTGTCTCTCATGAAGATCCAGATTACCATCAAATCTCAGCAAAGGCCCATATGAAGTGGGTTAAGAGTGTTTTAAATGAAACCTACAGTCCTCTAATTGAAGTGAACCATTGCTGACCATTGCAGTTGGAAGGCTGTACAGGGCTTGGTGTTGAATTGCTTTAGTTTGCTGTTTTTCCCATGCTCTGCTTCTGTTGTTGAGAAGCTGAGCTGTGTGTGGGCAATCCTGCCACCCCCATGGGCAGGGCAAAGACAATGACCTGGGAGAGAGCAACTCTATGAAAGGTAAGGATGGAAGATCACTCTACAAATCATGTTATTAGAAGAAAGAAAAGCACTGAGGAGGTGTTGCAGAGAAGGACGATGGCAATAACATTTCCATGGTTGCTGGGGCATCCTACGATTTAGAGGAGCAATGAGGCTGGCTCTTAAAATCAGCATTTTACTTTTAATATTTGGTGGTATCTAAGGCTATTGAGAGCTGTTCACAAGCTTTACAGGGCAACAGAGTTGATCTGGAGAACAGATGTATGTGTTTGCTGGTTCACGACTTCCTTTTCCATATGATGCCAGTGTATGAACACAGCTGCCCCTTCCTCACTCGCTCTGGGCTGCAGGGTGGTCAGAGACAGTGGGACAGCTTCCAGGAAAGGGAAAGAAAGAAGTCTCTCTTCCACGGTTTAAACTTCCAGAAAGTGCTTGTTCAGAAAGAAGACTATAGGTGTTTGCCAAAAAAAGAAGATGGTTTTTGCAGAGTTCCCTGTGATGTGGGAAGCAGTGCCAGGAGAGCTGGCTAAGCATCAGCAAATCATGCACAGCGTTGGGCTGGATGCAGCACAGAGATGCTGAGGTGACGGTCGCTTTGCAGACTGGCTGCACTAAGCTGTTTTGGAACAGGTATGTGCAAATACAGAGTGAATTTGAACCTCAGATAAGCCAAAGCTTACAGAGGCATCTCTGCCTATGCAGTTGAACAGTACTCAAGAAACAGGGAATGTGTTTATGGATGTGTATAAACTGTGCAAGAACACAGAGCTTCAATTTTTATTTGCTTGCACTGACCCCTCTGTACCTGAGTTTTTTGTTTCTTACCCATCCTCTGCTTGCAGTGTTGCCAGCCAGGTGAGCTGGTGGCTATGATCTGGAGTAATTGTTGTGAGCACCACAAGGCTTCAGCTGCTCTGTATATTGTTGTTATAAATCTTTAAACAGTAAATCACTGCAATGATAAGGACTCTGTAAAAAGCCATATAATAGGCACAGCTTTCAATTATTTATCATACTACTAAAAAAATCTTTTAAAATGTCACTGGAACAAGCTATAAAATTTTGTGGCACTAACTTAATGATGTGATAAAAGCTGTAATATGTATTTTGGGTTGTAGAGGAAGAATTGAATATAGATAGATTCTCTGCAGGATACTTTTTTAACATCTGCTAGTCCTGGACCTGTAAATCTTGTACTGAATTATGAAAACCAGGATTTCAGCACAGTGTTAACTTTGCTGTTTCTTTTTTTATGTGGCAAAGGCAATACAGTAGATACTGCATCCTTCTGAATATGGAGTTACACTATCACTGCAAAAATCATCTCCTGCTTCTTAAGCAGAAAACCAAAATCTTGAAAGTTTGCACTAGTTTCTGGATTTGAATATCTCTACTTCCATTAGAGAGAGGTGTCTGCTGTGGAGGTGGGACAAATCTCCTCTAAGCACTGGTCAGGCCACACCTTGAGTCCTGTGTCCAGTTCTGGGCTCCTCAATTCAAGAGAGATGTTGAGGTACTGGAATGTGTCCAGAGAAGGGCAACGAAGCTAGGGAGGGGCCTGGAACACAAACCCTGTGAGGAGAGGCTGAGGGAGCTGGGGGTGTTTAGCCTGGAGAAGAGGAGGCTCAGGGGTGACCTCATTGCTGTCTGCAACTACCTGAAGGGAGGTTGTAGGCAGGTGGGGGTTGGTCTCTTCTCCCAGGCAACAAGCAGCAGAATAAGGGGACACAGTCTCAAGTTGTGCCAGGGGAGGTATAAGATGGATATTAGGAGGAAGTTCTTCACAGAGAGAGAGATTGCCCATTGGAATGGGCTGCCCAGGGAGGTGGTGGAGTCGCCATCCCTGGAGATGTTCAAGAGAAGACTGGATGAGGCACTTAGTGCCATGGTCTAGTTGATTGGATAGGGCTGGGTGATAGGTTGGACTGGATGATCTTGGAGGTCTCTTCCAACCTGGTTGATTCTATGATTGTCTAAAGGCTTGGTAATGATATTGGACTTTCATCCAAAGACTCAGAACTGAGCAAACATCATAGTGACTACAGATAGTCTCCTTCTGTCTTCTAGACTCCATAATGACTTTCTAAGAAAGGCTGGCACTAGGTTGTATGTTCTAAAAAGACAGCTATAGTTCTAGGATCTCTTTCTAGCAGTGACCCATTAGCTAGAACATAAGCATTGTGCTCTCCAGCCTTTCTCCTGGGGGCCGGTAGAGGTGTCTGGGTTTGAGGGAGCTACAAGGTACACAGAGGTCCGAGACATCTTGTTGTGCTGCTTGTGTCATGTACGAAGCTGTGGAGGACTGAACAGTTCACACACCAGCTCTGGCCACAGACCTGAACTCCAGTGGCTTTCCCAGCAGTTGGAGTTAGAGCTGATCTGCAGCATGGCTGGAGTGCAAGGGAGTCACTGAGATTTCTTCCTGCATGTAGAATTTTGTAATTGCATAACCACACAAAAATCTCTTCTGGAGTATGTTTAGTAGTGTCCAAGGATTTATGTCCTGAACATTTCACAGGACAATGGAGTCAGGAAATATCTTTTGGATTACAAATTATTATATAACAAGGAGATCCAGGACTTCTTCATTTGCATCCAGCTGGTCTGCAGCTTGGACAGAATCTTGTAATATACAGTCACAGTACAGCTCTGGAAATAATTCATACTGACTGTGGCTGTGCCTCAAGATGCTGTGTACGTTAAGGGATAATTAGGGCTAAAATTTCAGTGGAAGATAAATGTTGCAATAATGTCACCTTAGCCTTGTAGAGCAGCTTTCATCTTAGAGGTTTACAGCTTGCTTCAAGAACAATGCTCACAAATAAATACAACCACAGGTCTGCTGGGAACAGGCAGTGAGGGTTGCAGTTGCAAAACTGCCTCTTCTTTCTGTAAGTGAGAGATATCATGCCCCTGCTAAAGGGACTAGTCTCCATTCTCTCATGTAAATGTTTTGTTTAATGAATTATGATACTTAAAGCAGATGTAATTATTAACCTTCAGAACAAAATAACTACATATTTGCTTGCTGTCACATTGATACTTTCTCTTTATTTTTCCCTTTTCCTTTTCCTTTTCCTTTTCCTTTTCCTTTTCGTTTTCCTTTTCCTTTTCGTTTTCCTTTTCCTTTTCCTTTTCCTTTTCCTTTTCCTTTTCCTTTTCCTTTTCCTTTTCCTTTTCCTTTTCCTTTTCCTTTTCCCTTTTCCCTTTTCCCTTTTCCCTTTTCCCCTTTCCCCTTTTCCCTTTTCCCTTTTCCCCTTTCCACTTTCCCCTTTCTCCCTTTCCCCTTTCCCCTTTCCCCTTTCCCCTTTCTCCTTTCCCCTTTCCCATCCTTAGCATGGTCTGTTGACTCTTGGTGAATCTTGTGCTCCAAGCCAGCTGGAAAGGGTTTTGTCTCAGTGAATGTTGTCTCATCTAGATTCCCTTTGTAACTAAGGAAGCAGTAGGCAGTTCTAGGGTGCTAGTTGCTTCCCTAGGTGTGTATTTGACACAGATAACATTGGCAATGTGCAAGTTTCATTCAACTGGCTATAAAGAGAGTCAGTAGACAATAGGATGAGAAAGTCTAAAATGAATCCCACCAGTATAGCCTTAGCAGATACTTCAATATATTGATATACAGAGCTAGATGTTTTGGGGATGAATGGACTACTACTGGCAGTACAAATTCTGTGAATGCATTAAATGCATTGAACTTTACTCATGAGAGCAGTTCTGCAAGGGTGAATATGCTTCAGAAGGCAGAAGCATTTCACAGCACAGAAAAACATTCATATGTTGAGAATAGGAAAGGGTGCTTGAGCTATAGCCCACTTGTGGTTTTGGTAACAGAAAGCCTCTCATTTTCATATACAGTGACTTAATCTAAGACTGTACAGTTCCCAGATCACAGAATCATGGAACTGTTTCTGTTGGAATAGATCTCCAAGACCACTGAGTCCAGCCATTGACCTAACACCACCATGGCCATTAAACCATGCCCCAAAGTACCATGTCCAGATGTGTTTTGAACATTCCATGGACAGTGACTTCACCACCTCCCTGGGCAACCTGTTCCAATGCCTGACCAACCTTAGAGGAAAGGAATTCTTCCTAATATCCAACCAAAGCCTCCCCTGGCCCAATTTTAGGCCATTTTCTCTGTCACTTGATACCAGGCAGAAGAGACTGATAGATACTTGTTTATACTTAGCTGTTTTTCCTTATACCACATTCATCTTTGTATGTCAAGGTCAGCCTTTTGGGACACACAAAAGTGTAATTTTCATCTCATCCAATTCCCAGATAGAAAATGACAGCAGCTGCTAGTTGCACTTTACCATGTCATTGTGCCTTGTGAATGGTAGAAAGCAAACAGGCAAATCTGATGGATTTTGAGTTATAGCTGGGGTCTGAACACTGCACACAGGCTGAGAGCTAGAGGCAGGATTTTATTCCTGACTGTTTGACATATAGAGCTGATTGTCCTCAACAGGTACTGCTCCTCACATTGTGCCTGGCTCTTGGCAGTTGCTCTGAGTGAGGAGATGGACTGCAAAGCAGACTTTTATTTCAGACTTTTGAAGTGTTTATCCCTGGTCACATTTCAGAGCAGACAAGTCTAATGAAATCCCAGAGTGTGATGTCAATAAAATAGGCAGCAGGGTAGAAGATGAGAACAAAGATGAGAGAGAGAGGTTGTATATAGCTCTTTGCGTTGTTGTTTCCCAACAATTGGCAGTAAGGGAGCCCTCCCTGCCCCTTGACAGTCAGCCATTCAATTAGTGGTATTTAAAGGTGAGCTAAGTGCTGTGCAAGACATTGTTTTGAATGCCCTGCTTCCTACCTGGTGAATTCTGCAATTAATTTGTAATACATTTATTGGTTAGCTTGCTTGTGCATCCTGAAAAGGGAAAAATATTGCTGAAATCTCTTCTGTTACTCACTGGAGCAAGAGACACTGCTTCTTGCTAATATTTTTTGTGACAGTTTGACCTTTGAAGGTGGTGGAATGCTCAAAGTACAAGATATTTATTTTAAGTGTGTATATATATATATATATATATATATACACACAAAGTAGGAAAAAATAGATTTTCTAGGGTAGGCTAGAGATACTGGAGGCTTCTGGACCTTGGAGATTCCATACAGCATTAATTGAGGTTAACAACTATTTCTCCTGCTTCTGTGGTGCTATCTGAGATGCATTTGACAGTATAACTCCACTGAAATCAGTGAAAGCCTGTTGGTTTGCACCAAGAACTCCAAGTGACTACAACAAGGAAGTTTCTCTGATTTCAGTGTAGCCAAGATGTGAAATTGCAATACCTGCAAAGCTTGCATTGATCTTGGATGTCAAAAGTATCTCCTTTTTAGAAGAATTATTCTGGTGCTGACAATGACTCCTACTTCAGTTAAAGCAATTGTTTTTCAGTAACCCTTTGTCCTATTTTGGAATAACCTCAGCTTTGCCAGAATGTTTTGGATAGATTTTGCTCAGAAAAATCAAAACAAACCAAGAAACACCATTCACTCTTGGATGAGCTAAGTATTGACAAGTGTAACCAAACTATCAGAAAAAACCCAATGTTTTGGTTCACTTTTAATAGTAGCTTTTGGAGAAAGACCTAAAAGGGCTTAAAGGAGGCCTTTTCTTTTTAAAGGTTATCAATATGTCTAAACACAGTGCAAGAAGTATAAAGACACTCCTCCTCTTCTCCCTTTTCCCTACACTTTGGATATAGCTTTTTCTTTCCATTTATCCAATAATATGCCTGCACAGAGCTGGGCAACAAGTTATCATGTAGGAGCAGTCCCAGAGGAAAGCATGCTCTGTTCAGTGCTAATAACAGCAGCAGGATGAGCCCTGGGCTGCTTGATTGGGTCCCAAGCAAAGAGATGCACTTGATGTGGGAAGAGCTTGATGAGGATTCCTTCTGCTGCACTGCAGAGGGTGCCTGGGACAGGGCATTATTCTTGGAGACCATAGTGTTGGATTTGTTGGGTTGGTTTGTTGGTTTTTGGTTGGTTGGTGTTGTTTGTTGTTTCTCTAGCTGTCTCCTGGCAAGTTTTCCCCTTTTATTTGTTTTTATTTTTTTCCCCAGAGTAACCTCTACTGATAGAGTTGTGTGCTATGAGTTGCAGCCTGTGCAAATAAATCTTTGTGCATGTCAGCTTGTCTCAGTGCCCTTCATGCAAAACATATTGCTGCATGGATTACAGCTCACATCACCCAAACTTGGTGTGTGAGGATTTATACACAGAAATAAATGTCAGCTGTAGATTTCAATCCTCTTTCTTCAGCCCTGTGACAATACTATTTGTCAAGAGTTAGAGAATCAGCCTTTATTATTCAATAAACCCCAATTTAAATTAGGCCTTTGACCTACTACTCTGTGTTTCTGTAGGCTGGAGAAAACCTCAGCTGGAGAAGAAATAAGACTCCAGGGAAGCAACTGCCAAGCACGGGACAAAGGCTGCCCCTGAAAATGTGAAGAGGTTTTCATGTTGGAAACTCTGTGGTGCAATATTAATTTGCAATAAATTATAATAACCTCCTTCATTTGTCATAAGCAAGAAGAGATTTGCTCTTGGACACAAGGAAGTCCTGGTTCAGGAAATGAGCTCCTTAATTTATGCATCATGAAGTATGCAATATAGGTACCATATGAGATGAAATAGCCAAAATAAATCTTGCCTCCCTCAATAGAATTGTGTGGGATGCCATGCTGCAGAAAAACTACACATCAGGCACATCCCAGAAATAACAGATGTGCAGCTTTAGAGTCTGGATGCTTTAGGAAGGATTTTTTTTAAAGTGCTCAATTAACTGAGTTTACTGTTTAAATGTCAGAGAGGGCAACACCAACATTACAGACGCTTCTCCTCTCTTTCATTTCTCTGTTACCTAAACAGTAGATGAAATGGAGTAGCTATTACAGATAACAGAGCCTGACTTTTATAACAAGAATGCAGCAAGTGCTTTGTGATGCAGTGGGGAACTACAGCAAATCAGGCATGCAAGAAAGGCCTCCAAAGGTGAAAATACAATGGAGTTTTCACTTTTCATCCTTAACCTTGATAGGAGCTGCTGGCTTTGGAATTGTTTGATGCGCTATGGGACAGTCCTTATTAATTCTAGCCCCTAAACTTTCAGAATAATGGGGAAGTAGAATGAAAAGGGAAAATGAGCACAAAAGAACCCTAAAAGGGATTACAAAGAGATCACAGGTCAATTCCATCTTGGGAAGAGCACCTCTAATAATGTGTCTGAACTTAAGGCTGAATAAATTGATTAATGAATGTAGAACCATTTCTTACTAAATCTGTGTCTAGATGAGCATTTAATGGAAATGCTCTGGGCTTAATTCTTACATAAAGCCAATCTAGGACACTTTGGTCCTACTGCAGGTCATTTATGTCCAATTGAAGTCTTTAGAGCAAGCCTAAGAGAAAAGTCTTTCAACAGAGAATAAAAAGAAGGCTATTCTAAATGATAAAATGGCTGTGTTTTCTGATGTGCACTCTGTCAAAATGAAATTTCACATGTGCCAAACACTGATCTGTGATTTAAAGGGTGCTAACAGAAAAAGCAAAAACTTAGGAAAATTTGTTCATCCTCATGAAAGGAAGTAGTTGGGAACGACATCCATTGGCATGCGTTCCCTGCTCTGTCTCTACCCTGGTTTGTGCTCTGTTTAGGTGATGCTGTGCTTCAGAATCTAGGCTGGAATGTAAGTAGAACTAGCTTGGTAATGGATGGCCCAGCATGTATAGTGTTGAGAGATTGTTCTGTCAGAAATGATATAAATCAGATGAGGACCATTTCTTCTCAGAAGCTTATTCCTATTTGGGACTGGGATGTCCCCAGCTCTTAACTTTTCAGTGCTGATTTGAGTGAAGAGAGCAGGAGGAAACAAGTGAGAAGGAGGGTAGACATATAGATGTATCATAGGACAAAGCAGTACTTGGAACAGTATTGATTGTATTCAAGAGGGAGAAGGGTTAATATTCCCTTAGCTCTTTCTGTGTAGACTGGAAGTATGGTTGGGTAATAAAGTTCAAATGCAGTATTTTACTGTGAATCTGAAAATATTTCCACTTTGACCATGCTACTTGGTTGTTCCTAAGTGCTGTGTTATTCTCAAACAAGTACAACCAATTCAAATAAATATAACTATCTCCTTCATGACTAATCATGCAAAACTAGCTCATGCCATCTGGTTCAATGTGGCCAGAAGCTACAAGCTTTGATTTACTCTTATCACAATGATATACTACTGACTTTCACTCTTCAAATTGTCTTGAAGGTCAAGGATGTGAAATCTGAACACATGTGAAAACTGAGATGCTGTTGGTAGTAATGTTAAACATATTCTGAAGTAGGACATGTACTATCTATTTTTAGTTGTAATCTTGGCTGAGTGGCAGAGTTAATGCACTGGTTAGAATTTGAATAATACATGAGTCTTGTACTATGAGAACAATAATTTAGCTATAATCTGATGCATGAAGTAATGAGTGGTAATTTTCTCTTGAGATGCACCAAATCACTGTGTACCTTAGTAAACAAGTGTAAATGGTTTGGCAAGCACATGGTAGGCATAATGGACTCATTTAGCCTCTTGTTGAAATCACAAGAGTGATGGCAGGGGTATGCTTGAACCAGTGTCTTGCAGAAGATTTCAGCTGGAAAGAAGGATGAAGCATCAACCAGTAAATAAAATGAGTTTATTTCAGAAAAGTAATTGAGAATATTTATTTCAGTACTTTATGGAAGAGTGGTTCTCTAGAGACAAAAACTATTGTGCTTGCAACAGAATAAGGTTTTACTAAAAACTCCTTGATTGCCTAAATTTTGTCTGTTTTCCCTGGCTTTCTCTCAGTGAAAGTGGTGCCTTGCCCACATTAATTTCTGATGGGTTGTCCTGACAAAAGAAAACTGAAATCAAAAGTTATCTTACAATAGTACCCCTGCAAGATTGGCAGTGGAAAACCAGTAAGAAACATCCCCTATTTAACTGGCTAAACTCTAGTTTTGGACTGAGGGAGGTATTGCATCCCAAATCCACAATCTGCTCATTTTCTTTGCTGTTGACATCTGTCAATCTGTGTGAATGAGGTTGGCATACCTCAAGTGTCCTTTGATCTTCCATTACTTTAACAATTCTTATGCTGAGTGAAGGAATTAGCAGACAGAATTTTGGGGATGATGTAGAATACATCTGTATTGAATCACAGGCAGTAATACACAAATCTTACAGCTCACAGCCTCTACATGGTAGCTGCTTTGCATACCTCTGGCATAAACCTCTCTCTAAACCAGAATGATAAAGAAATTGTTTGATGAGGTTAAAGTGTAATCTGAACCCTTTTGAAACTCTAACCTCAAATTCTTCCTTACTGCCAGATTCCTAATACACCTGAAGGTCTTGCTTTCTGTTTTCCATGCTTCAGGCATCAGTGTGCAGCCACTTGTGGAGAGCTCAGCTAGCTCTAAATTGTCCCGAAGAGAGAGAGAGAAAGGAGAGCCTAAAGATTTGTGGAGAAATAAACCTATATAGCTAGGTCAATACATGCAGTTGTTGCTAAAATCCTCCTGAGGTGTAAGCATTGAGCTCAGCTTTTGTCATGGCTCATTTAATGCTACAACGATTAAGTAAAGGTGAAGTAAAAGCATCCCTTGCTCTGAGTGGAGCAAAGAAAATGCCCCTCCACTTAACTTTTGGATGAGAAAGCCTAGATTTCTCCCTAATCACAACAACAACAACAACCAAAACCAATAAAACCAAAACAAACTAAAACAAAACAAACAAAAAAAAAAAAGTGAAGTACAACTGCAGTGCTCTGTTGAGTCAGATCTATTTCTTCTGTTGCTATAACACTGTCTGACTTTACACTTACCACCTCTTCTTTATGGCAGACTGTCAAATATTTTTATTATATGCCCATTGTTGCTCTCAAACTTGTTATAAGATGATATAAATGTGACTATTAAAGCTGAGCTTGACTTCAAAATCTTTTGAGCAAATTAAATAAATGGAAAAAATGCTGTTTAAGTAACATTTCTATTTGATCTCAGAAGGAAAACCACACCTGGTTTTCTTTTGCTCTTTAATGGAACAGTATAAAAAAGGGACAGTTCTAAATCCATGGTATAACACAGCCACAGGAGAAGTTAGAAGTTAATTGCTTTCAACAGCCTTTTGTCAAAGGCAAAGGGATAGTGTCATATGTGATAAAGAAGAGTCAATACTGAATTTGATTAACCAGGCTGGTTAAACAGAACTTGTGGTCCATGGTGTACCAGAAGCTGTAGTTGTGGCTTTCCTTGCTTCTTTTACCTATTTTCCTTATCAGAACTTCTACCATGTTTCTTTATGGCAGTGCCATAAGGGCACCAGGAAGTATTACAGATCATAGGAGGCAAGCATGAAGTCCAAGCAATGAAGTGAACAGTCAGCTGAGTTTTATTCTAAATAAACTTAGACTGAAATTTGGTGAAGGCAGGTTTATTTGGAGATCTAACTCTTTTCCCTTGTAGCAGTAAAAGTGCTGAGGTGTTTGAGATGGTGAAAACCAAGATGATTCCATTGAAGTCAACAACGTGGTTGAGAAGTTATCCCTGCAGATGTGTACTCACATAAGGAGTTCACTCAGGTGTGGCTTTCTGAGACACTGCTGAGCTTGCATTTGGAGCCCAGATTCATGACCCTGGGAATTTCAGCAAAGGTGCTTGTTTCATCTAATGCTGTCTCCAAAATAGAGATGGACTTCTCCAGTGTCACCTAGGATTGCCATGGACTCAGCATGTCCTTCAGATTGGTGTTGATATTCTGCTAGACACTTAAGCCATTGCTCATTCCACTTCAGTGTGGGCTTGGGTCCATATATCTATCAAGACTGAAGCAAAATTACTTTATTATGAGTTAAGAGAAGTATGAACTTCACAGATTTGAGTAGTCTCATTAATTAAGTAGTGGCAAATGTGATCTTGGCTAGAGAGCTTGCACTGCCATAATACACATTACTCCATAGTTATCCCCTGGGGAGTGGGGCAAAGCCCACAAAAGCTAGAAAACAGGAAGGGACATTTCCTACCTGGCTTAAATCCTGAAATTAGCTATGTCCTTGGCAAAGCAAGCATCTGTCCAAATCTCAAATTTGGAACGAGGCATGAAAACAAAATAAAGCTCACTGCTGATTTGGTCTGCATCCAATGAAAGTTACAAAGCCCTAATTATCGTGGGGTTTTATTCCTCTGAGCTTGCCTTTACCTTCTTTCTTTAGTGCCAAGCATCAAGAACAGTTCCTCTGACCTCCCAGATATCTCATTTCCCTGAATACAGTTTCTTATCTTTGACAACACCACCATGTTCAATTCAAAGCAATGGAGCAAAAGAAAACAAGTGTATCAGCTTTAAGTACATGTGTGAGAACAACACCATCTCCTTATCTGTAAGACTTCTTCTGTTTTTACTTGTAGTTTTAAATATTTTCTTTATTAAAGAGTTTTCTTTCACATAGTGGAAAAAATTACATGGATAAGGGAATATCAGGACCATGTCACCAGAGGAGTTGCTTCTACTGTGCCATTTTGCCTAACTAAAAAATTGAAGGTAGTGCAAAGTCAGAAAATGCATCGTGGCAAACTCCAGCTATGCTTCTCCCAGAACAGTTGGATGGAGCTGCCCCTTTGCCAGGTTTGACAGTAGCTGCAAGAAAAAATCTTGCTGCTGAAACACCTTGGAGATGACAGGAGTGTAGCCCGGCTCCTGGCTGAGTGCAGTTCAGTCCTGCTGGGTGCAGGACATCACGGGGACAGCATCTGCGCAGGCTGGTGTGAAGCGTAAGGCAACAGAGGAAAAGCTGGGAAGGAATAACTGGACAAAAAATCTGGAAATGAATAACTGGACAAAAAATATGGAAATAGTGAGAGAGAGAATGGGGGGTGGTGAGGTAGAGAGAAGAAAGCATTTTAAAAACAAAGAGAGTCTCTCAATTAGGAAATCCCAGAAATAGAAATTAGAGAAAGGAGAATAATGAAGCCAGAAAGCTTTAAGACTTACTTGTTCAACCTACAGAGCAGCACAGATCCCATGGTGAGCTGCTCAGTAGAAGCACAATGTGAAAGGATATAAAATAACTGAAGGAAACTGGTTATGGCCTAAGTTTGTGATAAAAAACACCCACCAAAACCAAAGAAACAAGCAAAGAAACAAACAAAAACAACCAACCCCCCCAAAAAAAAACCCACAGAGAACCCTGACCCTAATCCTAACTCTAACCCTTTACTTTGCTCTTCTGAATAATTGATTCAAGCAAGTGACATGGAGGAAAGTACAGCTAATATATTTGCCTTAAAATTATTGAACTGAACTAGCTGATTTTAATTTAAAACAGAACTTCAGAAATTCTCAGGTCAATGTTTCTGAAGTCAGAAGATTGAACAAATTCATAACTGGACTAAAACCAGACAAAACATGGACATCCAGGCAGAGGTTTGAGTTCAAGGCCACTTCTGAGTAGACACTGTTTTGTGTGAAGTCCTCTGTATTTCCTGATTAAAGAATAATCCCACAGAAGAGCTATCAGTGAAGACAAGTCTTTACACCATTGTCCACAGTCTTCTGTTTATCTAGGGACAAACTTTTACTTCCATTAAATCTATTTCCCCCCTCCCTTAAAACTCGTCCATATTTGATCAAACATCATCATTTTTCTTAGGTGAGCCTTCAGGAACCCATTTCTTTGTCACTCTTCCAGAAGCTTGAAGAAATCCATTAAGGTCTTGGAGTCAACACAAGTCACTTCATTTTCCTGAATAACGGGGAGAAAGACTGTGAGGGAAATAAACTAAAACATTCATATTTTTTTTAGTGCATGCACCTGGGGTGAGTTTCAATATAATCAAAACCTGATGAACTGTGTGTGATGATCTTGGAGAATCTTCTCTTTCCTGCTTCTTTGAAATCCTCCCTGAAGTGCCATGTGTCTAATTCTAGTGTAAATCTAATTTTGAACTTGGCCCTGCTTAAAGTATAGGATTGGGCCAGATGACCTCCAAAGGCCCCAACTGAAATTATTTAATGATCCCAGTGTTGGGGTTGAAACATTCTACAGCATGTTACTGCAAAATATTTTCATGCCCATCAAAGGCCTTTTGATACTAATAATGTTGCTGCTTTGGCAGCTGATCAGCTCTGAGATTTCAGAGCATCTTTTGGATTAAGTCATTGTGCTTGACATCTGCATCACCTCAGGCTAACATGAATGAACAAACACTAAAAACCCAATGATTTACTTTCTTGCTGAAATCAACAGTTCATGGAATTATCCCAGAGAGACACACAGTATATGCATGAGAGAAAATGGGCTGGTGTGTATCTGTAATGATTGCTCTGGAAACTTCAGTATTAGTGCTTCATTATCTGAGCTCATTTCCAGTACAAGCAAGGGAGAGTTCCACAGCTGTATTCCTTTTCTTCAAAGACCAGGTAGGGTTTCAAAGGAATATGCAATGCAGTTGTATGAAGCTGTGAGTGTGCAGACACTGCAGAGGTCAAAGCATCCTCTGCAGTCAGCACTGCCTTACCATAGAAATGTTTTCTCCCTGTCATTGACGTGTGCATCAGAATGGTTTGCCTTCCTCCTTTCTCCACTGCCTTCTCTCACCTCTTCTCTCCTCACTTTAAAGTATTTTTACTTTTTTACTCATTGTTTTACTTTGTCATATCTAGGAAGTGTAAGTAGAAGACAGTGGGAATGTGGATTCATATACTTGATTTCTGTAACTTCCTTGGAAAAGAATGAATGATTATGTATATAAAAATG
Source organism: Indicator indicator (assembly GCF_027791375.1). Lineage (NCBI taxonomy): Eukaryota > Metazoa > Chordata > Aves > Piciformes > Indicatoridae > Indicator > Indicator indicator. The sequence continues at coordinate 3,219,462 of NC_072031.1, forward strand.
AGTATTTTGATTGCTTCTAGAGAGTCAATACTGCTATGAGCCTCATGATTTTTTCCAAGCAGTGCCTTGGTCCTTTTCAGTCTCACAGTATCTGCTATATTTCATCCCTATGTACATCTTTGAGCAAGATGCTATGTGTGTGTCTCATGTCTTTCACAATGGACAGTGCCCCAGACCTCCTCATGCTCAGTTCAAAAGTTTTTGGAGTTAATTTTTTTCTTCAGTCTAAAAGACAACTGACTAAGTATATTAACTGTTTTCACTAGTTTTTAATGAAAGAGAATTACTAATGCTACACAAATTTTGATATAATTTTATTGGGAGAAGTAGAAACTTTATAGTTAGGAGTTATTCTTGATGGAGGTAAAATTTAGCAATGTTATCTGCCTACTGGTGGACCAGTGACATGGTGCTGTCACATCAGATTAAACAGAGACTGTTAACTGAGGTTTGAAAAGGAAACCTGCAAGTAAAGGACTGAGGATTTCAAAGAGCAGTTAATGCTTTATTATCTTAAGACAGAATTCCCTCTAAAAATGCAAGTGCCTCATTTTTATTTTCTGGCTGTGTTTTCTTCTGTGAATATTTTTATTCTCCAAGGAATTCCTGTTCCTGTTTCCAAAGGTCCACTTTCTTCTTTCAAATGTCCAGCACAATTTTCCATAGGCTTAGATTCTCTCTCCAGACTTTCACTTCATCCTTTAGTAAGGCCTTGACATTGCTCCAAAGGATCATGTTATTTTTAATTTTTTTTTTCCCAGAGTCATATTCTTTTCCCAGACAACCTTGTTCTTGTCTTGGAAGACTGTGATCATATCCCTGTTTTATGTTTTGGGTTTTTTTTCCCCCCATAATGACTTGTTATTTTCTCTCCTGAGCTCTTTCCATTTCTAAGCCTCTGGTTTTCTTCCAAGAATGCTATCACTTTCTCTTATAAATCTGTGGTTAGTTGTCTTGTCATAGTCTTGAAATAAACCATTGGCTTGCAACTATAGAAGAGAGATGATCTAGCAAATGGGGAAAGTCCAAAGTACCACCTTGAAAGTGACATGACCACAGGCCAGTTTGTGATGCAAAGCATGATCCTATAATGGCAATTAGAAAATGGAGTTGAAAGACAAAAGCATAATCCCATCAATAAGGTTGCAGCACAGAAGGTATTTCAGTCTATTATCAAATTTATTTCACTGCAACCTCTATACAAATTCATAAGAAATACAGTGCTACATTTAAATTGTTGGAATCTAATAAGGACTGAAAAAGTACAAAGTTAGCCAAAGTAATGACTGGAGTTGTGTATCCATTCCATGTCCTCTCTGTAAACACCTAGTATGAATTTAAAGCTCAGCTTTCCTCAGGGTAGGAAAGAAGAGAACTTTGATGGACAGCTTTGATGAAAGTTTTCCATAATGCCTTCCTATTAGACCTCCATCAAATGTGAAAAAGTCAGAGTGAAATGTAATGATAGTTCTCTTTAGTGACAGAAAATAGTCTGCTCTCTCAGTTGCTTTGTTGTGATGGTTGCCTCCATGATGTGAAACATAAAATTTATAAAGGGAATCAGAAGTACTTTGGGCATAGTGTCAGTATTGATTTATCAACCTATATCTAAAGAATACGTATCTGCTTATACAGGATTTAGGGTTTGAGAGAGGAATTGCTAGATGGAATTTTTATGGCTCATCATAAATGAGGTGGATTAGAGGATAATGGGGTTTCTGCCCTTCAGGTGTGTGGGTACCCATAGCTGGCGTGGTGTCTTAGGAAAATGAAACCCTTTCACAACAAGCAAATAATGCTCCCAGGATGCTTCAGATGTTTCTGCTTGTTAAGATGTCAATAAAAAGCCTGAGAAAGAGTCCTTTGATATCCATAAACTTTGCATGCACTGTGAGCTAGAGCTGGGCATGAAAACAATTTCGGAAACAGAAATGAAAGGAAACCAATCCCGACTTTGATAGGTGCAGGCTGCAAGCACTAGAAAATAGACATTTTCCTTCAAGGAGAATTGCATATTTCCTACCAGAAGTACACTTTATCTTGCCTCTGTGTTTTCAGGCATTGCTCTCCTGATTTATATTCCCTTTTTTCTGTGATTCACTTTTTGCCTGTCGTAACAGTAGCTTCTACCCCAAGAATACTAGCAGTTCCTGTGACACAAAGGTCAATAACAGAGAAAATGTCTCCTGTTTGTTTTGCTTTTAACACATCTTAGATCCCCTAAAAGTCAGAGCAACACATCAGTACCTCTCCAGGATGTGGATATGTACCTCTCCAGGATGTGGATATGTACCTCTCCAGGATGTGGAAAAGGGACTGGCCTCTTGGGAGGAATATAGCAACATTGCCAGAGTGTGCAGGGATGCAACAAGGAAATCTAAGGCCCTCTTGGAATTAAATCTAGCAAAGGATGTGAAAAATAACAAGAAGAACTTCTTCAAGTACATCAACAGGAAAAAGGAACATCAGGCAAAATGTGGAGCCACTGTGGAATGAGGTGGGTGACCTGGTGACAGAGGATATAGAGAAGGCAGAGTTACTGATTGCCTTCTTTGCTTCAGACTTTGCTGCTCAGGCCAGACCTCAGTCCCTCAGAGGTAAGAGAGAAAGTCTGGAAAAAGGAAGACTCTTCCTTAGTCAAGGAGGACTGAGTTAGAGATCACCTAGACAAGATCCATGGGCCCTGATGGGATGCACCCACAAGTGCTGAAGGAGCTGCCTGAGGTTATTGTTAAGCCACTGCCCATTGTTTCTCAAAGGTCCTGGAGAGCAAGCAAGGTGCCTGATGATTGGAGGAAAGCTGGTGTCACTCCAGTCTTCAAAACCAGCAAGAAGGACAACTCAGGGAACTAAAGGTCAGTCAGCCTCACATCCATCCCTGTAAAGGTGATGAAACTACTAATTCTGGAGGTTCTCTCTAGGCATGTGGAGTAAAAGATTATCAGCATGGATTCATGAAGGGGAAACCATGCTTGACCAAGCAGATAGCCTTCTAAGACGGTGTGACCAGCTGGATAGATGAGGGGAGAGCAGGGGATGTTGTCTACCTCAAATTTAGCAAGGAAGGCTGAAGCCTTGTAAGAGATCTATTTGTCTGCATTACCATAAATACCACCTGCAGCCACATAGAACTACAGCCTAAAGAAGAGAGACACAATCTGCAAACATGAAATGATTGCACTTCTTAGGACCTGCAGGTAACAGCACAGAATGTCAAGAATGCATTTAGAGGAAGAAATATAAGAAGATAAAATAATAATAAAATAGACGTAGGCAAGCTCGGTACAATCCATGTGGGATATGCTAAGGAAGCAAAACCTTTAAGGGTTATTTTTTCAGACAGAAAGAGCCTGTGGGGCAGAGAGAGCTCAAGAGCTGGAAACAGTGGAGTTAACTCTGCCCACCACGTGTGGCTATGTCCCCTCCTTCTCCAATGCTGTGCCACACAGACATCGTCTCTGGGCACTGCCTTTCAGAGCGCAGGCTTCAGGTCTCTGCTTTCCCTGACTGACTCAGCTTCTGACCTCAGGGTGAAGGAGACTCATTCATTCTACTTGTTTTCCTGAGTGCAACTTCAGTTTCCTGACACCTTTTGAATGCTCTGGAGGTGGTGAGGCATGCTGTTCACCCTCCCTTCTGCCACAGAAACGAGCGTCAGCAGTCCCCAAGTATGGATATTTATTTCGCTTAGGAATCATTGCTTTTGTGTTGTGACAGGGAAATGGAGGTAATTACAGGCTTGTTATGTGGTTTGTAAAGATGAAAAATTAGTCACAGGTGTCTTTGATATATGAGCTCAGTTTGGCCATCAGGATTTGGATTTTTTCCTGATTTAAGTGCTTTCTAGTGCAGCATACTGATCCAGTGCTATGCCACTCTAAGGGACAGCAGCTCGAGTCACTGAATGAAATGAATCGCTCTCTACAGAGCAGACATCTCAAATTGCCCTGTAAAAATGGCATTTCTTGCTCTCCAGGTATTTCTGTAAGTCACCATCTATGTTGCTATTTTCCCCCACAGGGTCATTATTGGCTTTCTTACAACGCATAAAAGCCATCAGGAAAACATAGCCTTTGATCACATGAAAGCCTTTAGATGAGTATCCTTCAGAAAAGAACGAATTAAAATGCTTCCTTGCATAAGATCATCTGCACCTCTCCCAGTGCTGATGGGTGGTTCCCACACAGGTTCTGCTTGCTCAGATCTTGGGACATCTCCCCCCTTGCCCTCTGTAGTTATTTATAGCCATGCAAATGAGTACATAAGTATAATGCAGGTTCAAAAGCTTTGTATAATGCAGGTTCGAAAGCTTTGTATAGGGAATTAAGGTCAATCATCAAGGTAGATTTTCTGTCATGTAAGTGTTGGAGAAGCTATTGTCACAGACTAGCTGTATTTCATATCTAACAACAAAGACCTCTCACTAGATTTTTCTTTTCCTTCCCCCCTGCATTTCCTTTCATGGTGCAAGGGTGTGCAGAATGGGCTTTTCACTGCTGGTCAGCAAAGCTTTTGATGGTCAGATGCTATTCTAGTCCTCTGAATCATGTTTAGAGCAGATTTAAGCAAAGAGACTGATTTCTAAGGGTTGTGTTTAAGCCTTGGGGCTACACAGCAGTCTTCAATTCTCTGCTATTGAAGATCTTCTCATTCTCTTTCCCTCCCTTTTTATCTCCTTTGCTTAGATTGTTCTTTGCTGTCACAGCCTTCCTTTATTAAATCTCATCCTTGTACCTGGTTATCAGTCCAGGCTCTGAAGTCCCTCAGGCACAGTTGTCCACATTTGGTCCTCATGTTACCTGTGCTTGTGAGAATGTTCCCTGCCAAAGAAGATGGAAGAGGTTCAGCTGGGAAATGGAAATGCTGTTCTGGAATGAGTGTGGGAGACTGCATCTCTGTGGGTGTGCTCCATGTATTGTTTTTACAGTGTCTGTCCCAAATACCTAGCTGTCAGACAGTACTTCAACAGCTGGTAAAACACCTGCAGTAGAATCTATGAAAAGTTATTAGAATTCCTAACATGAGCTTGACAAGTAAATTAAAATGTGTGGGCTGACATGTACCCCCAAACTAATCCTTAAACTCTGATAAACCTGAACACTTCACATACTTTTCTACTGCTTCTTAGCACTTTTCCTCAGTGAGGATACAGTTAATGTCTAAAAGGTGAACACGGTGGGGTCTGACCAAGTCACTAATATTCTGAGTTGCTAGAAACAAAAGCAGACAACACAGAAAGGATAACAAACCTTTAAAACTCTATCCCACGCACCCCCTACACAACATAATGTCACCTGCAACGAGAAAGTGCATCAGCTGCCTTTACAGGCATCTTTGGAAATGACCTGGTTGCCTATGTAGGCAATGACCAGCTCAATAAAGCTCTTCACACTGCCTCCCTCCCTCATATGTCCTCTTGGCTGGATAGCCTCAGTGCTTTGTTTTGGTCTTTGGGCTCTTCCTCCCTAGAGCTGTGCTTTTGCCCAAGCCTGTGACTGTCCAGTGATGTTTAGGCAGTCAGACACCTCATGTGACTACTGCAAGTCCCTGTGTTGCTCCAAACCCCTTTCTAATCCATTATAAGTTCAGCCCAGAGCTCCTAGCCCCACTCTATCCTTCCTTTTTGCTCCTTTCCTCCTTATAGCACATAGTTTCTAACGCTCTTTTGCCATCTCTGTCCTATTGAGAGTAAGAATTTTTTTGGGTTGTCATTTCTTCCACCTTCCATCAAGATCCCTGATCATAAAGTGGTATATGTCAGTCAGATGATCACTGGGCTGTAATAACTTCTTGTGCTCTGTGCTGTGACCTCTCTGTAGCACAGGCCAGCCCCTCCTGCAGATTGGGTGAGCTGCATAGGCAGAAGGACCCACTGGTGTAGTGATTCCTACAGAAAAAAATTATAGCATCATTCAGAATTTATAGGCTTTATACCTAGATCCTTCAAGTGACTCACACATGCAAGCTGCCTGAAACCAAAGATGTGCTTTGAAAGCTCCTTTTTTTTTGCTGCCAGTGACTCTGTTTTGTCAAGGCACTGATGCAGTGTTTAATTACAATGTGTGGCACTGGCTGCTATGCTGATTTCTGTGCTGTGTCTTTTCTATCTCAGACCAGCAACACCACTTCCTCAGAGCCCTGTGGTCCATCACAAACATTTCATGAAAAATACTTCATCTACAACTTCTCAGCATAGCAACATAATGTTCCCAAAGTCTTGGTCATACTCATGTTTTATCAGGCAGGGTTATACAATGCTATGTTTAATATTTCAGAAGAAATTATAAGTTAATTCACTGACACTGATAATCTCCTTGTACTGCTATGTGATTAAAGAAGTGCTGTCAAAGTGGGTAGGCCAGAAATTAACTTAGTTTGACAAGTGTCTCATTTAGTAGCTCTTGAATATTCTACTCCAGCTTCCATGACTTATAATTCAATGCTGAGCCAAAATACAAAAGCAACTGGCAACATCTTTCTTGGTCTTGTTTCAAACACAACTTCAGAAAGATGCAAGCTGTGTGATGGTGATGCATCGGGAAACAAGTTTGCAGGTACTTGTTTGCCTCTTAATTTTCCTTGACTGTTATATAGACTGCTGCCACTTCTCCTCAACCAGAGGCTAGCTTGAAGGTCTGCTTCTGCATTCAGCTCACAGAGCCAAACCCTTTGCAATGATATCCTCTCAGGTCCTGTCTCAGCTGGCAGCAAGTGACTCCTGTTGCAGAGGCTGGCCCAGCACACAGAACAGAATGGGTGAAAATCCAGTGGGTGGCACTAGGGCTAGATGTTACTTCTGCTTCTTTCAGTTCCTCAGCCCTTGTACTCAACACTGGTCAGGCCACACCTTGAGTACTGTGTCCAGTTCTGGGCTCCTCAGTTCAAGAAAGACGTTGAGTTGCTTGAACGTGTCTAGAGCAGGGCAACAAAGCTGGTGAGAGGTCTGGAGCACAGCCCTGTGAGGAGCAGCTGAGAGAGCTGGGAGTGTTTAGCCTGGAGAAGAGGAGGCTCAGGGGAGACCTCATTGCTGTCTACAACTACCTGAAGGGAGGTTGTAGCCAGGTGGGCATTGGTCTCCCAGGCAACCAGTGACAGAAGGAGAAGACAGTCTCAAGCTGTGCCAGGGGAGGTTTGGGCTGGATGTTAGGAAGAAATTCTTCACAGAAAGAGGCCACTGGAATGGGCTGCCCAGGGAAGGTAGTGGAGTTACTGTCCATGGAAGTGTTTAAGACTGGATGAGGCAATTAGTGCCATGGTCTAGTTGATTAGATGATGTTGGGTGATAGGTTGGACTGGATGATCTTGAAGGTCTTTTCCAACCTGGTTAATTCTGTGATTCTGTGATCCTCAGCGTTCCCACTTCTAGAGAAAAGTGAACAATTACTTCTCTGTCGGAAGCAGTGTGACTCAGGCTGACACTCACAGAAGCTGTGCTGTCCAGGAGAAGAAATTGCTCTACCTGTAATAAAGGTTACTGAAACATACTGGCCTTTTTATAGTGTCTCCTAAAATACAGCCATCACTGTCCACCATGTAAGGGGATGAGAAAGGAAAGGTGGCTGAAATAGAAAGTGCTGAAAGGTCAAAGTAAGGCGTTCATAGGGAGGTATGTGACACATTCAGACACATAAAGCCTGCACTCATTGGAAGCAGGACATAAAAGCTGAGTAGTATTTGTTATTGCCTCTCATTCTGGCAGTAATTGTGATGGCAATCATCACTGACACTGAGCTAAAACTCTTCCTGCAGCCTCACTGTAGAATGCAGTCTTGCCCTTTGCTTTGACTGTTGTAAGGAGTAGATGCACACATGGGAGCAGTGTGAGGAAGAAATCCTGGCTCTGAGAGGGAAACTCTGAGCACCAAAGCCAGCACTGTGAGTGCAGACTTCATTTTCATTTGCAGGTGTAGCAAAGGTTTGCTTGGAGCTTCATATGATAAACTGTCTGAGCTGCAGTTATGTAATAAAGCAAGCACAAGTTGTGGTAATCACACAGCTCACTGATAGACATCTGAGGCTCTGCTTCCTTCTAGAAACAGGCACTAATAGCAGCTCAGGTGTGGTCATGGCTGTGCTTTTGTCCTCTCTCTGTCAATAATATGTTTTTTTGCTTCCTACTATTTTCTCACTGGCAGTGATTACTGCATAGCCAGCCAGCACCTGCTAAGTATAAGAGCTACTTGTTTTCCAAAGATGATAACCTTGAGAGGTGCCCTGTAAAGAAAACTAACACTTTGGTATCTGTGCAGTTGATGTGTACAACCAGGCTGGCATTTTCTGTGTCAAGCTAGTACTGAATGGTATTAAATGGGGGTAGGGAGGATGATAAATTCTCTTTTGGGCTGACAATAAATGCTTTGCATCTCTTGTACTGTGTTTAAAATGAAAGCCACAAAATCCACTCAGCATTATGTTAAGACACGTTGTGTGTGGTTTTGCAGATTTGTGCTGTGGCTTATTTGCCTATAAAAATCATCTTGCTTCTTGCATCATACCATGTTGTTGAGGAACAAGGGCAAAGTCCTTGTTTCTCCTGTCCCTTATGGATATTGTTGCATGGATTAATTTCTTAGTGAGATTTCTGGGAAATTTTGTTGTGGATGGGTGTGGTGTTTGATTGATTTTTCTAAAGGGAACAAGGCATTTCCCAGTGGTGAGAGCTAGATTCCAGTGGATCAGAGTTTGTTCCCTCATGTTCCTGTAGCTGTTTCTCTGTGCTTCTCTAACTCCCATTTGTTTCTCATCTGTGTACATTGTTTTCCAATCCCAGTTATGCTCACCATAAAGACAAGAATGTAACTGAGCTTGTTTGGGACTGGACAATTAAATATTTATATGTCTTGGCTATGAAACAGGCATAGCAACACTTAATTTTCCAGTTCCTTTGAAAGGTTTGCTATCCATGTGTCCTTTAACTAAACCAGGCTGGGGTAGTACTTGCTGTTTTTAAGGTTACATAGTGCATTCTCTCTCCCTGTTTTTTTCTCCAGCCATGAAGTTTCTCCTCCAATTTTCTCCCACTGTCCTGCTGGGTGGGGGGAGTCAGTTTGAGTAGATTACTTCACATCACTATCACACTGCAGTTTCCAAGCCATGTCAAACATTCATCAAAAATAGCCTGAAAATGTCAACATCTACAGATCAATCAGAGCAAGAAGATTTAAATAATTGCACCCTAGACTGGAAAGCAATATTAGTATGGGCTGTATGAAGATGGGAATGTGTGATTAGGGAAAAGAATTAAACCAGAAAGAATCTGTTGGGCTTTGTTTGTTGTGCTTTCCACGTGTGGTGCATATTGCTGTGAAGAAATGGGATCAAGCTCTCTGCTAAAATATCATCTGAGCTGCATTCAACTCTTTTTGAGATCAGCAACTCTTTTTGCCCTTCTCTTTGCAAAATTGTATACAAAATCTTGAGACAGATAAAATAAGAGCTATATGGCATTGTTAATGTCAAGATTAATAAAGACTAAAGTGTCTTCAGTGGAGAGTCATTTGCTAGGCTGGACATTATACTACTGTAGTGCTTTAGGTCAGTGAGTTCCCACCAGAAGCTGCTACTCAGGGAAAAGAGGGCTGTGCAGCTATCTTGTCTGTACCCTCCAACCCCCTGATGACACAGTTATTGTACTGTCTGAAAATATTTGAAATGAAAAACTCTAGTTTTCTGGTTTTCACTTTATTGCTACCACTGCAATTTTACCTCACTTATAAATTATGTACTGTTTGCCCTCTTGAAATTGTCTGATTTCTGGGTATTAAGCTTTCCAAATGCTGTCTTTTTGGTGGAGGTTTTTTTTTTTTTTGTTTGTTTTCTTTCTGCACTGCTTTAGATCACTTTGTATGGTATGTTACTCTGAGTGCTATTTATGGGGATTTGATTTATTGCCTTATTCTCTCAAATCTACCAGTCTATTTATGCATTTTGCTTTGCTCAGAACCATATTTCCCCCCACCCCCCCCAAAAAAAAATAATAATCTAACTTGATTTTTGAAAAGAAGTCCTTTCTGAAAAAGATCTACCTCATATAAAGTCTTCAGTAAAATGAGAAAAAGAGAAAAAGAGTTCAGCCAAATGGGTCTTTCTTACATAATTTTTCTCTTTTTTTTTTTTTTTTTTTTCTATTTCAATTATCAGTAGAAGACTTCACCACTCTGGTTTTAAGATTTATTTTCTCACGTTATAAAATCTATGTTGTACAGCAATAGATCCACTCAATTTTTGTACAGCAGATGGCTGGCCACATAGATGGGAAAGACTGTCACAAGTGGACAAGAAATGTGGGATGTAGCTGCCTACAGGAAGATGTCAAGTGAGGCTGGCTGATGCAGCATAGGACTTGTTAGAAACGGAACCCCTCGTTACCACGTTATCTGAAACAGGTCCTTATGTTTAAGCAACAGAATATCCCACGTGCATTGTGTCAGTCTCACTCTCTGTGATGGTTTAAAACTGTGTTTTAAAATTTTTCTTCACAAAGTTCAAGCAGAGAAGGTTAGAGAATGTAAATAAATCACTACTGGGTGTAAGAAAGCGAAATAATGATTATTCTAAACACTTCCTTTGGAGAGAGAGAAATATTTAAGAACCACTACTCAAAACCAACTTGGGGAGTTGGGCAGTTTGCAGCTTGCTCGGCTTCTGTCTGGCTGCTTCTTTTTCTTTTCTGGCTGAAGATAACACACTGACCTTGATGAGCTCAGTCTAACAGCCTCTCTGCTTCTTAAGTCTGCCTTCTGCCAGGGGGGTCTGGAGAGATTCTTTTTGGGGGGGGAGAGGCCCCTTGGGGAAGAGGTCCCTTTGGGCGAAGCAAAGGGAGCTTGGTTGTGCTTTTCTGTTAATTGTATATATTTGTAAATGTTGTGAATTGTGCATATTTGTACATATTCATTGCATTTCATCCTAGATTGTAGATTTGCTTGTAAATACAGCTTGCATTTGTTTCCAAACTGAGCTATCCTGGCTATTGTCGGTGTGGGGGGATTTCAGCTCTCACACTGTTACTCTCTCTGAACTAAGGTACATAGGTAGGGATTCAAAGGTGACTGCTTGTGGAGAGAGGACTCCAATGCATCATTTTTCTGTATCTGCAAACAAGGCATTTCCTGCCAGCAACAAGCTGCATGGAGCCCATGTCCACAGCTGGATGAGAGTGTGACACCAGAAAATGCAGAGATAAAATGGAACAATTTTTCTTGTCATCCTTCTCTTCCTGACCCAAATGTACTTCAAAGCTGATGTGGTGGGTTGAAATTTATCAAATCCAAATATCAGGTTCTGCACTTTGGCCACAACAACTTCAAGCAGTGCTACAGGCTTGGGGCAGAGTGGCTGGAGAGCAGCCAGGCAGAAAGGGACCTGGGGGTGCTGGTTGATAGTAGCTGAACATGAGCCAGCAGTGTGCCCAGGTGCCAAGAAGGCCAATGGCATCCTGGCCTGTATCCGAAATAGTGTGTCCTGCAGCAGCAGGGAAGTCATTCTGCCCCTGTACTCAACACTGGTTAGACCACACCTTAAGTATTGTGTCCAGTTCTGGTCTCTGCAGTTTAAGAAGGACATTGAGATAGTTGAATGTGTCTAGAGAAGGACAATGAGGCTGGTGAGAGGTCTGGAGCACAATCCCTATGAGGAGAGGCTGAGGGAGCTGGGGGTGTTTAGCCTGGAGAAGAGGAGACTCAGGGGTGACCTTATTGCTCTCTACAGCTACTTGAAAGGAGGTTGTAGCCAGGAGGTGGTTGGTCTCTTCTCCCAGGAAACCAGCATCAGAACAAGAGGACACAGTCTCAAGCTGCACCATGGGAAGTTTAGGCTCGAGGTGAGGAGAAAGTTCTTCACAGAAAGAATAATTGGCCATGGGAATGTGCTGCCCAGGGAGGTGGTGGAGTCACTGTCCCTGGAGGTGTTCAAAACAAAGATTGGATGTGGCACTTGGACCCATGGTTTAGTGGTCAGGAGGTATTAGGTAATAGGTTGGACTTGGTGATCTCTGAGGTCTTTTCCAGCCTGGTTGATTCTGTGATTCTGTGAAATTACCCCCAAAATAATATTGCCAGAGCAGCTCAGTTGGAAGTAAATGAAGCTATATTTGCAAGCAAAACTACAAGCTAGAAATGCATTTAATATGTACAAAATATACAATGTTTACATGCATTTACAATTTATAAACAACACAAGAACCCCCCTGGACAAAACCAGAGGGCTACCAATAGCTTCCACCTTGGTGCCCCCTTCCCCTCTGTACAAAGGACAAGAGAAAAGAGCAGAGAAAAGAAGAGAGTATCTTGTTGGTACTTAACCACAAGAAGAATGCAGCCAAAGTCAGGAACAGCCAAGCAAAAGCTACCAGTTACTATCAGCTAGAGCTAGGAGCTGAGAAAGGAAAAAGTCATTTTATAAAACTAACTTTATGTTAGTTATCAGACCAATGGGATTATTTAGACCTTATTATTTTCCCTTTACATCCAAAGGTAATTTACTTACATTCTGTCACTTTCTACTCAAGATCTGTGGAAAATTTCCTAGACATCAGCCTAAAACTGCCACAGCTGAGCACAGCATCACCCATACCTTGAGTGGATAGGATTCTGCTGATTTCAAGAGAGTTGCTTTCATGCAGAACAGACTTGAATTTAACCCAGAGAAAATACAACCCTTTGGAGGTAAAAGTACTGGTTCCTTTAAAACTACTCACTGCACTCTTCTTATGTCTGCTTTAGAATTAACACCAAGCATCTGCTTTTATAGTCTAAGATTAAAGTGGAAGGAGTTATGAGCACTGTGTAAGATAATGAACCTCTGTATAAACTACTTGCCTGAGAGAATAGGTGTCTGTCTACATGTTAATAAGGCCAATATGCAGGGACAAACCATCTCGAGTACTTTGTTTCTTTTTTTTTTACTACTTATTTTTCTTTTTTTTTTTTTTTTTTGTTTTTTTTTTTTTTTTTTTGTTTTCCCTTTACCTCTTCTGGGGCTCTGTGAATGCTCTGATGAGATCTTACCTACATCCTGGCTGTGTGGGAGTCGATTCTTCCTCCAAATTGTCTGTTGTTATCCTAGCAGGAGGTTTGCCCAGTAGGCTGATGTAAATTAATGATTAGAGGAGGATTTGGTATATTTTCTCCTTCGGCTCATAGCTCAGAGGAGGTTTCACAGTTCTCCGAGATTGTCTTTCTACTAGTTTACATGAAATTTGGAGAAATTGTTCTTGATTTATGGTGAAAAGACGTGGAGAAACAAGACCTTTGTCATTTATAAGTCCTTTGTCATTTAAATGAGCTGCAGCAACACGGCATTTCCATTTTAATGTAACTTCCCCTAGCCACACAATAAGCAGCGTGCCTGCCCTGCCTGCCTTGGTGTTAACCGCTGCCAGCAGCAGGATGCTGCAGAAAGGGCAAGGGCCAAAGCACAGCTGACCTGCTCTCCAAGTGCTGCTGTGAAGGGCAACTTACTTCTTCTCTCTGCTATATCTGCTCTTGTCCTGTGTTCAGATGACAAACTTCAAGCCTATTGCTGTCTAAAGGGAAAGCTTGGAGCTCAGAGGGAGCCTTGACTAAGTGTGAAACTGATTGTATCATACTAGAGGTCACAGTCATGGTACAAACACTGCTGGCTTTCTCCTTCTGGCATTGCTTGCTTTGAAGGTTGCCATCTCCCAAGTGTGTGGAGAGAGTATTTGTACAGCATGAGATGCTCTTTTAGAGTGTGGGTTCTGCCCGGGTATCACTGACTTTTTTTGTGCCTGGCAAAGTATTTGTTGTTGTTCTGTGAGCAGTTGTTCATGTGGCAGTTTCATTATCCAGAGGCAGAAACAGCCTATTGAGCACGGAATTTGTTTGCAAGGGAATTGTTTCCTGGCCTCTAATCAAGTGGATGTTTTTTAATGCTATAATACCAGATTATTCAGTGTTGTCATATGGGTACCCTGCAATGTTTTTCAATTGTTGCAGCATCAACATTTCATTAAGCTGGAAGTTATTATGCAGTTTCAATTATCTGAGCCTTGCTTCTGCAGACATTTCTAACACCTCTGTGTTAAAGCTAAATGTTTAATTTATGTATTTATCTGCTTTACATGAAAGAGAAGGAAGTTTCCTGTTCCAGCCAGGCAGTGAAGAAATGTCCCCAGAATATGCCAGGAAGGTTACTTGCAGATAAATCCCTTAGTAGAACTGCTGCTTTATCATAGTTTTGCATTTGAAGAAATGAGTTAAAATTTAAGCAGTAAACAGGAAGTTGAAAAAGTAATGCAGCCTGATGACTCATGGAATACCTCTGGGCTAAGCAACCTGCTTAAGACAGGGAAAAGAAGTTTGAATAATATATTTTTTAAAAATGATGTAACAATTACTGGCTGGAGTTTAGATTGGATGAATTCTTACTGGTATGCCACACAACTACCACAGACTGCAGCAATTAGGGAAAGGAAGCAGGCAGCAAAGGCTACCTATTTTCACATATTTCTGTGTGCTAGCTTCAGGCCTGTTTCTCTGGAACAGTGGCTGTGTTTAAAGTGAAGCCATACCTAAATGCTAGATCAGGATAGGGATCAGGAGAGGAACATACGGATTTGCTAGATACCTTATCACCCTCCACGAGTGAGAAGGCAGGAGCACAGCAAGTGGAAAAAGTAGATAAAAATCGTGAGTAGTACTGGCAGTGTCCTCCATGCACATGAGTGGAAAGGCTGCTGAAGACTTGGCTGTGTGGGCTGAGCACCAGGCAGTTAAACATCTCAGCTGTCCACTGCCTTTGTGACAGAATTTGAACCATCCACATGGGCAGCTTTGCCTCGCTTTTTCCAAGAGAAAACCAAGGAAGAACCCAGAGAAAAGGGAGAAACAGTCTGATAGATAAGCGAGGTCAGGGAGGAGCTTTATTTCTGCCCATTTCAAACACCTAAAAGAACATTTGTGTGAAAAATCCAAACTAATTTTATAACCCATTTTTATAGAACCGTAGGAGACAGGTTGACTCTGAATTTCCCTTCAGCAGTTAAGAACTGATTTAGGCTTTCTTCTGTTTTCTGACTGGTGTTCAGACATGGTATTTCCTGGTCCACTGTGAATCCTTACCAAAGCTCACTCAGGTACAACTTTTGCCTTCTGGCCAATGATATCTCCAAGTCTTCCTTGAACTGGTATCCTGTGCAGCCTGACTGTCTGCAATGAGTGAGTGTTTCTCACTGGGAGATGGCCTTGATTTTCATTGGAATTTATATTTGGGTAGTGTGGTGCACTGTGCTGGGTACCAAGGATATGAGCATCTTTAGATGTTTAGAATATTTTGCAAAATATCATATCAGTTTATACTGCTTTGAAATAATGTCTGTAACATTAAGCAACCATTGTGGACTCTGCCAACATTTCAGATTTTTTTTCTTGATACATGAAGTCAGAGACTTTAGTGGTGCTCAGGAGATTTAGGCACACTGGTTCCACCTTTTTTGTTGTTGTAATTGGGCTGCATCAAGAGAAGTGTGGCCAGCAGGTTGAGGGAGGTGCTTCTAGCCCTCTACTCCACTCTGGTGAGACCCCACCTTGAGTGCTGTGTCCAGTTTTGGAGCCCCTATTACAGGAAAGATCTGGACAATGCTGGAATGTGTCCAGAGAAGGGCCACAAGGATAATCAGAGGGCTGGAGCACCTCTCCTATGGAGGCAGACTGAGAGAGTTGGGGCTGTTCAGTCTGGAGAGGAGCAGGCTCTGAGGTGACCCTATTGTGGCCTTCCAGTATCTGAAGGGAGCTACAAGAAGGCTGGGGAGAGACTTTTTATGGTGTCAGGTAGTGATAGGACTAGGGGGAATGGAGCAAAACTAGAAGTGGATAGATTCAGATTGGATGTTAGGAAGAAGTTCTTCACCATGAGGGTGGTGAGACACTGGCACAGGTTGCCCAGGGAGGTGGTGGAAGCCTCATCCCTGGAAGTTTTTTAGGCCAGGGTGGATGTGGCTCTGAGCAACCTGATCTAGTGTGAGGAGTCCCTGCTCATGGCAAGGGGGGTTGGAACCAATCATCCTTGAGCTCCCTTCCAACCCTGACAATTCTATGATTCTGTGATTCAATGATTCAAACTGTTTAGCTGGCATTAAAAAATTTAAGCCCTGATTGTGTATATTTTATACCAAGTACTGTGATTTTCACTACAATCATCACTCTTTATGGTTATATGTAGCTCAGCTCCTATGCACCCATATTGACTTCAGCTGTGTTTTCAGCTGCCATAACACTGTGATCTATGTAGGTTTTTATTCTGAAACCAGTACATTAAACTTTCACAATAAGGAAGTTAAATCTCAAACAGGTCCTGACAGCTCTATTAATCATATAAAAGGCATGAATTTTGTTATGCATCTTCACAGAGAATTTTATACATAAAGGATTGCTTGTTTTAATCTGAAAAGTCTTCACAGAGAAAAAAGAGCTCTCTGAGAATAACAGCCTTGAAAATGCAGTGAAGCTGTGCTGATGGACTAGGGCAGCCAGGCCACTGACAATCAAGGAAATCAGCAGCAGGTGATCAGAATATTCCCAGGTAATTTGCTACATCACAGGCTTTGTAATGGGCTCTTCAGTGGAAATGGGATGAGCTGCTAAACTGGCACACCACTAAAAATGCAAACCCCTTTCTGAAGTCAAGTTGACGTTGTCAGGTAAGTAGAAATCTGCTTCTTATCTCTGCACAGATTTCAAAATGAAAGGCAAAAGAGAGAAGGGAAAGGAAAGAATGTGGTGCAATGTTTCTTTGATCTATGTCTTAAAGGGAGAACAAGGCCTGCACCCTGTTCCCAGGTTGCCAAAAAGATGTTTGCAAGGTAAAGAGAAGCTGGCAAGTTATCTGCTGTCATGTCAGGATCCTCTCTCATTTTTCACTAGACAAATATATCTTCTGTAGCAGACAGTGCATAACCTGCAGGAACAGTCCATCAGATTATGGATAAAGTGAGCTGCTCAGAGATGCATACTGAAATTAGCATTGTGGGAAGACTGTGGAACTTAGCTCAAGCTTTGTTAAAGTTGTATTGTTGTTGCTGAAAACCCCGTGTATTTAAATGAATATTTTTGTTAGTGTCCCAGGAATTGTGACATTCGTTGTAGCCAGGTATAAGTAGTGCTTTAACTAATTTCCAGGTTTTGCCTAAGTGTGCAAAGAAATACAAGGGCTTTCCTCAGCTGTGGTGAGTGTTTTGACCAGCCTTATTGTAGTCTCTGGAACTTTCCTTATTATTGTAGTCTCTGGAAGCCTAGAATGCCTTCCACATAAATGGCTCTAGAAAATGGAGTGTGCATTCAATCCTCTGATTTACACAACAGGACAGAACTTCAGTGAACTCAGTATCTGAGGTATTTTTTCCTTTCGATGAAGATGATCAGTATCTTCCTCAGAAAAAAATCTTCCAGTATTCTCTCTCTAAAACAGTTATGTACTAAATGCACATAACTGTCATGGCTTATTTCATATCATGTTGTTTAATAATCCCATCAGAGAGGAGGGGATTGGATGTGGCACTTGGTGACCTGTTTTAGTAGTCATGAGGTATTGGGTGACAGGTTGGAGTTGATAATCCTTGAGGTCTTTTCCAACCTTATTGATTCTGTGATTTTGTGAAAGTCTTCCAGGCATGTTCTAGTAGGACTGCAGTAATGTTTTGTTAGGCTCAGTGTTACACAAAGCAAGAGAAAGAACTCGTGGGGGTTTACAGTGAGCAAAGCAAGGTAGGAAATGATTGAGAGATGGAACGGAGTCAGGGGTATGCTCACACTGAGGGTCAGGGTCAGCATCAGCATCAGCATCAAGAAGAGGAGAGTTTTCCAGAGCTGTCTTTGCTCTAGACTGTGTTCCCTTCCTAATCAAAGAGGGCCTTCCCCTGAACTCTGCTTATTCCTCATGGTAGAATCACAGAATCGTTTTGATTGCAAAAGAAGGTTAAGAAAAAGGTGGGAAATTAAAAAAAAAAAAAAAGTTGTGAGAATGATTTGAAGTCTTGAAGACACGTCTCGTAGTAGCAGTGTGAAGGATTAGCTTTGACCACAATCAGTCTGTTTGCTGTGTTCAGAAGAAAGCAAGGATTTACTTGTCATCTACAAGAACTCTAATGGGGATGACGTTTCTGAGAGCTGAAGATTCTTTAATAGAGGATAAAAAGACATGTAAGTGGTTAGAATCTGGAGCTAGACAAATTCACACTAGAAAGAAAATGTACATTCTGCAGCCAGGGAATTAGATGCCAGAACAGTCTGCCTTAGGAATGGATAAAGTCTGTAACTACTTAAAACTGAATATTAGATGTGTCGTAAATGATGCATTACACCTCAGTCAGAAGTTAGGGAATGAGGCAGAACTTGTTGGGTAGGATATTGTTGCAGCACCAGTTACACAAGTAGAGAGGCTACGTGAGTTTAATGGCCCTCCTAGCCTTAAAGTGGAAAGAATAAGCCTGCATTTGTTAAATCTCACAACAAACTTGATGAGATAGACAAAGGAGGAGATCACTTCTGCTGAATTCTTTTAAAGGATTGTTGTGTGTGTTTGTGCTGCTGACCACAAAAGAGAAAAAGGGGAAGTCCCTATTTCTCTACATTGCTTTAACAACTTGATTTTAAGATCAAGGATTAGATGAGAAGCTGGAAAGATCTGCAGAGGTGAGAAGGATCTGTGCAACAGGTTGACTTCTGGCATAGGGCTCTTAAATACAGAGTGGGACAGAGAACAGAGAATTCAACATTTTGATTGGTTTTTATACATAAAGTTATATTTTAATGGAAAATCTGCTCTGTAGTTGTGCTGGATTTTGGGTGGCTTGTCTTCCAGGATATGCTACAGATACCATGATGTTTATTCAGGAGGAAAAGAAACATTTGAAGGCTTTCTGGCATCAGCCTCAGGGTGATTAAAAGGAACTTTGCCATTACCATTTGCAGCCTAGTGTGGGTAAAGCATTTTATGTGGTTCTCTGATTGGGAAGAGTCTCCATCCCTTTTAACTCAGCTACTTTTGTTGTTTAAGTCACATTCTGTTGGGAAATGAAACCCAGTTGTCTGTATGTTATAGTTCCTTGTCTTTGAGTACAATTGCAATTATGTTCTGTAGTTCTAACAAATAGTCTGAATGTATTATAAGAAGGCAGGAGGGAAGGAAAAACCTGCTGCATTGCAGTCCAGAGCCTATTTCCAATTCCTAATATAATTTACTGACAATGAATTCTGCAAATTATTCATAAAACAGCAGTGGGCCTCATTTAACAACATGACAGAGCTGCTTGTAATTAGAAGTGTTTTAGAGTGTTTTTTTTTCCCCCTATAGATCAATTGTTCCTGCTTATAAATGTTGCTAAAACAACACATACAGTCTTTTATTGGGAAGTGCAGTACAGCCATCTGAAGCACCTGGCTCTTAGCCTGTGGGTACCTGGTAAATACTCTGGGTGATCTGGTCTTCAGTGGCCTGCTCTGAATATAGCTCATCTATTTCTTCTCAAGAGTTAGCAACTGTATACAGCTTTACAGAGACTCACATGAAGTCATGCTATACCCAAATTTAATCTAAAGAGGAGGCAGAACTACTGCAGGTCACACATCTCATCCAAAGGAGAGCCAACAAAACCAAACTGTGATTTATTTATCTCACCATGATGGGAATTGTACTCTCCCCAAACTGGCCTATTTCTCTGACATGCCCCAGTAGATAACACACCTTTCTGGTACAAGGCTGGGAAATTCTCTTTGGTATCACTTTAATTACACCACTTAGGATTTTGTTACAGTTCTCCAAGGTGTTGGAAGTCAGTGCCACTGAGATGATAGTCATGTGCAGTTGAATTTGTCTGATGCAATTAGTAAATACCAGTTGCCTTTCTGAAGGCAACTACTTTGACTGCTTCATTGAGCCCGCTTTAAACTCCTTGATACAATGACTAGATGAAGGAACCTTGTTCTTGTTGAAGACTCTAACTACTCCAGAGAAGTACTACCACAGTCCCAGAGTTGGACAATGCTGATGGAGGCTGAGGAAAGAAATGGCAGAGAAGAGGAGCTGCTACTTCATGGCCTATTCTTTCCTGAGTTTCAGTGTGAAATGCTAAATCATCCCCTCCCCAACACTCTGATATTCCTATTCCTAATCTTTAAAAGCTTAATTAAAAGCTCATTGAAGTCAAGGGGGATCTTCCCAACAACTTCATTGGGTTTTAGCTCAAGCTGTGAATGTTTAATAAGTGGCTGTTTTGTTCCATTTAGATAATTATCTCCTTCTTTCTCCCTTTTCAGACTGTTCAAGTTTGCTTTGCCCACAGCATTACTGTGCACGTCATTTGCTTTCCTTGACTGCTTCTGCACCGGTGGCCTAACTATAAACGAGATTTTACAACTACATTTTCTGAGTACATGCTGAATATTCATTTGTATTTACAAACCACAAAGGCAGCATACATGCATTAAAGTCAGATAATGACTTACAGACTTAAAAGGTCAATCTTGTATAAAAGAAATGATAGGTTAAAAGACATTGCTCATCTCTGATGTCCAGTTCAGCATTTACCTTTCTCAGTTCCCACCTTGTCAAGCCTTTGCAAATGTTCAGTCATATGATTTTTCAGGTTATGGAGTGCAGATGGGAGGAGTGCATCTAGTCATCAGCATGGTAGATACTAAAACACAAATTCTCAGGTGAGCTTAAACCAATAGTGTACCATAAACTTCTGCAGGATGTGGTGGCTATCTTCCCTGGTGACTAGATCCAAGCAGTCTCCAAACAGAAAGGACAATTAATATAAAAAGGGATGAGACTGCCAAGTGATTGGTTCTGTTTTGCAATTTGTACATAAATATACTGTTCCACTGTACCTTTAATATAACTCCTGGACCATACAAGACTCAATTTCCATCCTTAAGATATTGTAAGGAATAAGCCACAAGATAAAGATTTTAAAAATTCACCTTCTGACACAGTTTTCTCATAAAGGAATCATGCTTAATGTAAGGGGAAGAAAAATCAGCAATTTCCATCAGCAGTGCAAGTGTTCTCAGTTCACAAAGTCCTTAGAATAATGCCTACAGGTTGAAGTAGTCTCTAGTGTTTCCTTGGGATCTCAAAAGGTGCTTATGAAGCCCACCTGAAAGTTTATGAGATTCCTGGGAACCAACAACTTAGGACAAAGAGACATTTATGGGGCTTGGATTCTGTCCTGCATCTTAGTTCAACACTCCTTCCTCCTAGTTGTGGCACTTAAACACATGCTTTAATAGGCTTGTGCATGGTTTTAAATGCTTTGTTGAGATGGTACAGGTGGGAGGAGAGGGAGTGGAAGATTGGAAATTGCAACACAGGTAGTAAAAGGGAAGCAGATAAATGGAAATATGCTTGTTTGTAGGAAGAGACAATGAGAAAGAGGTGGTGTTATATAAAGGGGATATATTAATTTCTTAACATCCAATTCCAAAGAGGGAGAGGCTTTAACCAGGCAGGTTTTTTCCAGAATGGTGGAATCTTTATGAGAGGGGCAGGGAGCTACTCTGGAGTAATTTCTCTTGAATGATAATGTGCACTGGAACAAGGAAATTTTACTTTCTCTCAAGCTGAGAGTCTAATTTTAGGACTGCCAAAAACTTTATGAGACTTTTTTTTTTTTTTTTGGTGACGATTGAGTATGTCCCAAAAAATAGAAAACAAGGATTTGAAAGTAAATTTTCAATCTATGAGAATGATACTTGTCTAGAACATCCAGAACTGTTAATGGGGAGTGAAAGCAAACCTTCACAAAACAGCCACCAGTTGGCAGCTCTTCCTTGGCCTGCTAATACCTTGGCTCACACAAAGATTTGGGTTTAAAAGTGCTTGTGACAGATGGGTACCCTGAATACCAAGCCTAGGTTGGCTACAGTTTCTGGCCTAATAAGCATTTCAACCAGAATAGCTTAACAAGAGAAACTGAAGCTGCAAGCCAGGCAAGGGCAGTTGCATGAGATTCCTGCTTATTTTTGAGTAGGTATGCCTGGCTTCTTTTCCTCTTATCATGATCAAAAGCTCCCCTCAGGACCATAAGAAATGCTTGCACAATAATGTAATAGTTTCTATCTTCCCTTCTATGGGGGGGGGGGGGGAAGAAAAATTCACAAGTAATTTTTTTTCTGCCCGTTTATATGCATATCTAGTTCCTTGCTTAGTAGTCCATCAACAAACATGCAGTAGCAGAAAGACTTGGTAAAGAAACTCATTAAAAAAGAACCCACATTTGTTTCTCTTCATAGCCCTGGCATTGGGTTATGTGCAGCATTCAGCTGTTGTATTTTTTGGTAGAAGCTCTTTCAAACTGCTGAAAGGGAAGCAGAGACAGTAAATGCTAACAAGGAACTATCCAACAGCTTCCTGTATTGATGAGGAAATCCAACTGATTTATGTAAACAAGTCTTCTTTCTAGAAGTCAGCCAGCATCAGGACATTGCAACTATGCATAGCAACTATTGCTATATCCAGGTATATTGCAGGTATCCATCTGGCCTTTAAAAAGAGCTTTTTACCTGTAATTTCATCTCACCTGTGGTGTTGCATGAATGTGGAAAGACAAAGAAGCAAGAGGAGCATTCTCCTCCTGTGCTAATGAGGCTGTTCCAGCTGGCATATTAGATGAGCAGACCAGTGCTCCAATCTTGTGTCTTTGTGCAAGCATTTCCAGTCTACACAGCTTCTTGTCCTTCCACAAGCTCTTCAGTGTGACCCTTCAGAGGATGTTCTCAAGGTAAGAGCTACTCAAGGACTAAGCCTTAAGGCTACTGGTAGGAGTAGTAATGCAAATGGAAATCCTGATGCCATTAGTATTAGATGCTAGTGCTTTTATCCTGCCATATCCTGATAGGCAAAACTTTTGTTCAGAGGTGTGAACCAAATTCTTGCAGCATAACCTTGATAATAGAGTGCTGAGAGAGCTCCCTGTGAGACAGGCCCTGTCTGTCATCTCTAATGCACTTTAAATGACTCAGCTTCCATCTCTCTTACTCAGCATCCTTACATCTAAATCAAGATTAAATATACCCACTTCTTTTGTGAAGGAGTAGCCAAGAGCTACATGTAATAAGCATTATGTAAGTCACAGATTTCTGTTACCATTGAGGGGGGAAAATCACAGTTGCAAGAGAACATTGGAGTGCAAACAGATAGCATGGGATTCAAAGCTGTCCTAATGAACATGACACGGGCCTGTTAAAGCACGAGATGAAGATGAGAGATCCAGAGGAGCCTCTCCAAGCCTCCCTTCCAATGAAATGAAGTGTCTCTGTTTCCTCAGTCCTTGGAAAAACAGAGGTAGTTTCAAGCCTGTGAGCTTCTGACATACAGCCTCGTACTACACCAGTGTGAAAGGACTGACCATGAATTGTTCTGTTAAGAAGGAGCCATGTTAAGGGTTACTGTGATCAAAGCCCTTTGTTACTGTGATCAAAGCCCTTCCTTACCAACAGAGGGGGTGATGCTTCAGTTAGGCTGACAGTGTTCTTTTCTGTGTGACCAAGGAGAAGGACGTAATAACACCTTGCAAAGTATTGGAGGGAGAGTGATAACATATGTCTCTGAGAACAAGCAGTTCCCATGGACAGTACAGATCAGCATCTCAGAAAGCTTTCAACTGGCTTTTCCACACAGAATGACAGAGGTTGAAGGGACCTCTGAAGATCATCCAGTCCAATCCCACTGCTAGAGAAGGATCACCTAGAATAAACCACCCAGGAACATATCTTGGTGGGTCCCTGTCACTGGACACCACTGAGAAGAGTCTGGCCACATCCTCCTGATATGCACCCTTTAGACAGTTATAAATGTCTATGAGATAGATCTGTGTTCAGTAAAACACAAACCCATGCTTTAGATACAGTCCAATGGATGTAAACACATGCTGATAATGCTGATTTACAGCTGTGTCCATATGTTCTGTGGAAGAAGGCTGATGAGCTTAAAGCAAACACACAGGTCTGTCTTATGGTGGCTGGGAGGTGGTAGAAGAGCTCAGTGGCAGATAGGTCTCTGGCATTTCACTTGCAATACTGGCTGAGATTCTTTTCATATCACATATTTCCCAGAGATACAAGTTATTGCACAGAGTTTCCAGGACAAAACCAGGGCCAATGCAGAGAATGGAAGTTTAATTTTACTTTCTGCTGGGAAGTTTCTTTTTAATTTCTTTTCTTTACCTGCTTTCTTTGGAAAACACGACTATTTCCTCTTTGGGACTATAGTCAGACCCTTTAATGCTATATAAGCATTGTATTTCTACAGCTGAATATGACCAGGCTCAAGAATCTGTGACAGGCTAGAATCTTCTGGGCTCAATTAGTGTGAAGTGTAGAACTCAAAAGCTGAGATAGATGCTCAAATGGGAAGCCCTTGGTGACCTTAAGGTATTTTTTCTAATAGTTCTGATTCCTTGGCCTCAGTCACATGTGCTCTCTTTTCTTTTAGTTTTTCCATGATTTTCTTGAGGAAAAAAGCAATCCTCTGAGATGACCTTGGCAATTCTGCTGAGAGCAGCTCAATCTTTTCTCCGTGCATTCTACAATGTCAGTGGTACCTGCTGTAATGTTAATAAAATAATGCAGTAGCTTGTCCTTGCTTTTCTGAAGGAGGGTAGGAGAGAGAGAAGGTGGTAAAAAGTCCTTTACTTTTTTTGGTGTGCACATTTCAAGCCCTCTTGTGATGGGCCACACTTTCCTATGCTGGATAACTCCTGAGCTCCTTAAGACCTACCTGAACAGAAGCTACGATGCTGCAACAAAACGGTATGGGAACCCAACACAAAAGACATCTTTTCTTCACTGAGTTGTTGCTATGCCTCCTCTGTTCTGCACTCACAGGTAACAAATCACTTAGAGTAAGGAAGAGACAGAATTGTGCTTCTCTTTCTTCTCTGTATTCACCTGGAGAATTTATTGGTCTTTGAAAGGACTTTTGGCTCCAGTGCTTGAAGAGATGACATTAGAAATGACATTTCCCTGTGCATGCAGAAACATCTCTGCTCAGGCTGTGGTTAAAGGATAACTAGGAGGTAAGCCAGCCAGAAATTATGTATAAATTGCTACACTGGGATAGCCATACCACCTTCTTTCTCAGCTGTATCCTCACTACAGCAGAGGCTGTGAACCACATACTGTAGAACAGGCTGGACATATGCATAATGCTGGTAGCCACAATGCTCACAGATACATAGGGTGGTGTAAACAGTCTTTAAAAGCAGTTTTGCTTTCTCTGGTTTCTGGGAATTTTCCAGATTAATTTGTTCTTCTAGCTTGTATTGGAATTGCTGTTTATTTTGCATTTGGTTCTCAAAAATAACTGTGTAACTCTTGTAGCTTTCCTTGCTAAACATTTCTGCACTAAAAATAAATGAATTCCAGATAATTTATCTTAAAACTTTGACATTTCAATTTCAAATCAACCTGTGGCAATAGGGATTCATCACCAGTGTACTCTTGTATATGGCCTCACTCCAGCAAGGCACTTAAGCACATGCTTAATTTTAATTTTGAACTAAATGGGGCAGTGAATCACATGCTTCAGTCTCAAATGAGGTTAAAATGAAAATTAACCATGTGTCTGTGCTTTCCTGGATGAGG
Source organism: Indicator indicator (assembly GCF_027791375.1). NCBI lineage: Eukaryota > Metazoa > Chordata > Aves > Piciformes > Indicatoridae > Indicator > Indicator indicator. The sequence goes on from NC_072031.1 coordinate 3,245,063, forward strand.
GCTGTGTACAATATTTTCACTTCTTGCCAGCATTTCCATTACTGCTGGATGTTAATTCTCACTTTCTGGCATCTATTTCTTAATCGTTCTTGAATAGTCTTCTTTGACTCTTAATCAGGTGGATCTTATTTCTGTGAAAACCTGTGATATCAGTTTGGAGTACAAAAATTGATAACAAGATAGGATCCCAAGGCAATTGCCCAGGGGATTTTTTTTTCTCTTTTTGTCCTTTTGAAACTCCTTTAGCTTATTCCCCATTACAGATATATAAGAATTAAAAGGCAGTTTGAAACAGCTAATGCTGTCTTTTCTGATGAAAGAATGTAAAATCAAATTTGCCATACTGAAAATACCCTAGAGACTGGAAGGATTTGTAATGATTTGCAGTCATCTGATTAAAAGCAAAAAAATCAGAAATTAGTTTCAGTCAGTTCTACACTCAACATCTTTTGAAAGATAGAGATAAGGTGATTTGATTCCTGCATCTTATGTTGTAAATCATTCAGCTGGAGAATATCAAAGTGAGCTTTCATCTCTGTTATTAATATGGCACAAGCTCCTTGGTATCTAGCAGGATAATAGGATAATCTGCAGTAAGCAACAGAGGGAGCATAAGGAAGTGGCTGACCAGAGCCTAGTTGTTTGGGAAATGGGATGTCTCCATGGCCCCCCAGATCCATGCTTTCATCACCTGCTGCTTGCTCAGACTCTGCTGTATTGAGATTCTAATCTTGAGCAGTGTGGTAGTTTTAAGGCTGTGTCTTTAATTATTTTCACAATGTAAATAAATCACAACTGGGTGTAAGAAAGCAAAATAATGTTTATTCTAAACACTTCCATTGGAGAGAGAGAAATGTTTAAGAGTCAGTACTCAACACAGGCAGTCTCTCAGTCTGTCTCTCTGTTTGGTGTTTCTCTTCTGCAGATAACACACTGGCTGAGTGTGAACCAGTCTGAGATAGTTCATATAGTGAAGGAGAAGAATTTTTCTCTGTGAAAAGATTCCTTTATGACATGGCCCAGAGCCATGAGCAACAGGTAAAAAAAATCAGCAAAGGCAACCAAATGGAATACCCTGCAAGCTCAAGGTGAATTTCCACCTCCGTAAGACTCATCCTGCCTTCCCTCCTAGTATTGTTGTGTTTTTTAAACCAGTTTAGTAAAATAAAAAATAATCAAATAATGGACAGGACTTTTTCTTAATGAAAAAGTCTATGATGATTATTATGCCATAAAATTAAAAAAGATACTTTATCCTTATAAGATTATCCCAACTTCAATTTAGAGCAGGGATTCAGGATTTTTTTTTTTGTTTGTGATCTAAGTGAATTGGTATCCTGGGAACTCCCAAATTATCATTGCCTGCAAATTCAATATCAGGGTCCTGACGCTTTCACAGGGCTGGGGACATACATTTTGTGGTAGCACAGCTTCAGTTCCCAGTTTTCTAGGAGCTGTCCAAATGCATACAAGACCTCAGGTTATGTAGTTTAAAGTTTACAAATACCAGGAGAATGCCATGGCTCTGCTATGGACCTGCTGTTTCACAGGCACTCTGGAGACTGAGGAGGCAATGCAGGGGCACACAGTGTCAGAGCAATCCTCAGGAAAGCAAAGTGTTACCCTGAGATTATCAAATACCACTTCTCTGATTGTTTCTCTACATTGCATCCAGACTACATCAAATCAAGCTAAATTGTTTCCATTGCTAAGCAGCTTTCCCCAAGGAACATGGAAGAATAGCTACAAAGACTGATCACCAGAAAAAGGTGCATGAATTCTGAGGCAAGGAGAAATGACAGCATGGTGTCTGACATGAACTTAGGTTATCATTCAGAAAAAAACCCACATTTACTATCTTCTTAACAGGATTCCAGCTATTCTATGCTCCAATGATCCCCTGTAATGCTAGATGATGACTTTGCCAATGGTTTGCAGAAATTGGATGTAGATGGGGGTTTTGTTAATGGCTCTCTAGAAGGAAAGGAAGAATATTTACATAGAAACTGTGATGTGGTCGGCTGTGTCAGAAAGGATTTGTGGAAAATCAGTCAACAGCACAAGTGTTACTAGAAAGAGCTGCAAAGGTCACTCATTAAGAGATCCATTTTGATTTTAGTTTAACTAGAAAGAATCTAGGTGGGGTTATTAGAATAACAGCCTGACTTTGGAAATCAATTTGGTAATGGCTATGTTACAGTATATGTTCACTCAGTCCCACAATCTGGGAACTTAAGCTTGCAAGTCCAGTACAACAAACCCCTTACACCAAATATCTCTGTACCATGTCAAAAGTGATGTGTCAAGGCTGTGTATTGGAGTTGAGACCCCACAAGAGCTGTTTAATATCCAAAAATCATTGGTGTGTTGGTTTCAGTCCACTTCTCTTTGTTCCAATAATATATGAAAAGAATAAGGAGATGGTTTCTCTTACCTATTTTTCCTCCTCTTTGTAGTGTCTTGATTGCTTTACACTTGCTTAGAAAGATCAATATTCCATTAGTTAACAGAGGAACAGCACTGTAGCACCTGGCTGTGGCAAAGATTGAAAGCTCAGTGCTGAAAGACAATTGTTGGTTTTTTTTTTTTTTTTTTCCCCCTTTCTTTTTCCCAAAATGGGATGGAAACCTTTTGGGTAACAGCAAATAACGATGTGTTTCCTGCAGACCTGCTGGCAGGGTGTAGCTGTTATCATCAAGAGAAAGTGTTTTGCCTATCTCCACCAAATCTTCATTAATTTAAAGTACCTGATGAATATGCTAAAGGAAACAATTCAGCAAGGTGGTAACCAATCAGGAGGGTAACAGAAAACCACACAGAGAGGCACAGAGTTATTGTTATAGTCATGAGGTTTAGGGTGACAGGTTGGACTCAATGATCTTTGAGGTCTCTTCCAACCTTCTTGATTCTATGATTGCCACATCTAATTCCTGTTTTGTTCTGATATCTGTGTTTCTTTACTGTGAGACTTCTTGTGCATGTCAAGCCAGCACAGTTAGACCTTCTCAGTAGCTATTTTCCAAAGTTTTGGAAGTTGTATGTGAGGATGTTTTGTGAAGATGTTTTTCTTTTTTTTTCTTTTTCTTTTTTCCTCATTTCCTTAATTGCATTTTCATAAGGAATAAGAACCTGCATAATTGTATATAATGAGGCACTGTAATTAGGATGGGTACAGATATAATGAAAAAAATCTTTACCATATATCCTGAATAAATGCAGGTTTTCCACAGTGAAGACACTTAAAAAGAAAGTTAACAAGGGAGTTATTCGTGTTCACAGGTTTGCAGTCAAGTGGTATACTGGCTAATGGGATGTGGTGGGTTGAAATTACTGCCCACCCCCTCCCCCAACTAATTTGGAGAAAGTACCCCCAAAATAAATTTGCCAGACTAGCTCAGTTTGGGATGGAAGCAAATGAGGCTGCATTTACAAGAAAATTAATATCTAGGAATATGAAATGCAATGAATGAAAAGATTGAATGTGGCACTTGGAGCCCTGGTTTACTTGTCAGGAGGTGTTAGGTAATAGATTGGACTTGATCTCTGAGGTCTTTTCCAACCTGGTTGATTCTGTGAGTGTGTTCAAAATGTACACTACATGTACTATATATATAATAAGACAGAAACTCCTCAGAACCCCCTGGATGACTCCAGGAGACTTGTTCACCTCTTCCCCCACTCCTTCCCTCTTTCCCGTTACCTCAAACAGTAGTCAAAACAGAGATACCCCTGGCAAGGCCATAGGAGAGAGAGAGAGAGAGAGAGAAGAAAGTTGCAAGCAGAAGTGACAGGAGAAGAGAAAAAGAGCTGTTTATGCCTCTGCTCCATATTCCCATTAGCAATCCAATGAATTATATAGACCTTATAACTATTTTCCTTTTGCATCCAATGGTAATTAATTTGACTTTCAGCCTTTGCATTCAGGATCTAGGCTAAAGTTCCCCCTTCAAAGAAGGAATGAACCTATTGATTTCCAGCACAAAAAACTTATCCTGGAATTGCTGAAAATGCTCATTAATATTTCCAAGCCTCCACAGAGCCCAGGTTCCTCCCTGGGCAGATACTGTACAAGAGATGTGAGGAGCCCTTTTTCAGTGTCCATTTTGGAGGCTATTAGCCAACCCCAAGGCAGGAGTGTTGGAACAAGATAACTTTTAAGGTCTCTTCCAACCCAAACTGAGTGATTCTATGATTCTTTGAGTACTCTTGATTTGGATGGATGGACAGAATGGAAACCCAGCATTTCAGCAGTTCACTGAAGAAAATGCAGACATCTCACAAGCTGCTGTCCTTTCTACAGAGGACAGGCAGGATCAGAGAGGCAGAGGCAATGTTTAAAATTAGCTTTGACTTGTTGAAGTTGTTCCACAGAATCACAGAATTATTGAGGCTGGAAATCTGAGATCATCAAGTCCAGCCTATGACCTACCACCACAACAGTTCCAATACGATGGCAAGATTTTGAGAAGCTGTCAGGTGGGATTTCCTTCAGCAGCTAACATTTCTTGACAAACCCATCCATTTGGTCTTGTTGTAGTAAGTATTTTGCAGAGGTGTTTTTCCAAGGGTGAGATTAGCATGTCTGCTGACAGAATGTGCATAGCAGGACATGCCTTTGAAACAGGCCAGGCAGCATCTGGGCCAGAATGGCAATTATTTGTGACAGGATTTTCTTTCTGCTCTGTGGTCCTTTGGCAAAAAGGGATTTTTTTTTTTTTTTTTTTTTTTTTTGCCAAGTTCATCATAGTGAGCCCTCCAATTTTTAATTTTTTTTTTTTCTAAAGCAACTGGGCTTCAACTTCAAAGCTTATTTATTGCTGAGTTTTGTTACTCTTTCCTTGTGATAGAGGAGAAGGAATGGAATTTAAAAAGCTGAAACAAATGGCATATCTGATGAAATAAACCAAAATATTTCAAGACTTTTTCATTTGAATTCAAACTTGTTTTCATTTGACTTTAAACTTTTTTTTCATTTGACTGTTAAGTCAAATTATGAAGCACACACCTTTCTCTTTCATCTCTTATCCACTGATTGTTAGAGATGGAAAAAAAAGAGACATTATGTCTGCTCATTCAAGCGCCAGCTCTTTGTGCTTGTTTGCTTGTGTGTGTGTGTGTTTGTTTTCCCTGGAATGAAGGGTTCCTGCCTTCATGTAAAAAGTAGTAGGATTATACTAATTGCTCAGTTTAGTGACTCCAGGTTTGTTCTTGCACCACAGAAAGAAAAGCTCGGCTTCTGCTTTCTTCTGATTTTTCTTCTAGCTGCTCTGTGTGGAGATTAGAAACTTCAGCCCTTTGCTTTGGGATCTCATCTCATCTTCCCAGTGGAACATTTCTTGGTGTGTGGGCAAATTTCTCCTAGGCATGAGAGTAAGCAAAAAATAAATAGTCTGAGGTTTTAGTAATATCACAGCCAGTGGTGCCTTCTGACATTATCTACACTTACCTTATCAATGTGGTAGCTTGCATTCCCTGTAACAGAGTCAGGATCCAGGGCACTGCCTGTGGGAATCTTCCAGGCCTTTTCTCTCTGATTAATCACAGAATTTGTGTGTTAAATTATTGATAGAAATAAGTTCTGCCCTTTAAAGGCACAAATTATTTAAAAGGCTTTTCATACCTTAAGTTCTCTTGTCTCCTACACAATTCCTACAGAGACCTTTTATCTATTTCAGTGTCAGAGACTGCTAACACGTTGGGGGTTTTGTCCCCTGCAGTTGTGACTGCGTGCAAGGAAGTGTACCCTTGCATTTCCTACACAGTGTAATCTGGCAAGTAAATTAGAAAATAAATATGTGCAAAGTGAAGACAGTGAATGTGTGTAGGCCTTTGGAGACTTGTAGGAGCTGCTGTAGATTTTCAAAACAGCAGAAGGGTATTTGAAATCCAATTGTGTCAGAAGGAATAGGTGCACACAGGCATTGCCTCCTCTGCCCATATGTCTGAGCTGGCTGTTTGAGCTCCTCTGCCCATATGTTTGAGGCAGTGCTGGCTCAGAAGCCACTCAGCTGGTTGCCAGTGGCACTATGCTGGAGCTGCTGTGCTGCCTCCTGCACCACTCACTGTGAGTGCCCAGGCAAAGTCTGAGAAGTGAGTGCCCTTGGGTAAGTCTGAGAAGAGATGCATGTAACTGGTTACTTTGGTGTAGATGACTTTGTTTAAACTCCCATTCCAGCTAACTTTATAGGAACTGAAGATTAGCTGAGATTCTAGTGAGGCCAGAATGTATCGTGGGACAGCAGAGGGAAGTGGTGAAACCTGGAGGGCAAACGGAGGGGGTGAGCCCATGTCTGCCACAGGAAAACTATCTCACCAGGGACCATAGACAGGTGTGATTTCAGCACTCACACACAAAGATTTACTCTACAGATTTAAAACTGAAAAGCTACCTGAAAGAAAAAAAAAAAAAAAACAAACAACAAAGTCATTGCAGGATTATATATATATATATATATATACACACAACTTTTTTTCCCCTCTAAAGGTAGTATTTATGTGTAAAAATTATACAGCTAAAATTTAGATTTAAGATATCCATGGGCATTATTTTCTAAGCACCTGACAAAGTATTTCCACAAGGGCTATAATTAACAATGTTTTAATTCCACCAAGGGGCAGTTTCCTGCCTACATGATCATTAAAGTAATTTTTCTCAATGCTCCACTTCTCAGGAAAAAAACCAAAACAGTTAAGAAAGGACTAGCCATCAGTGCAGAAAACCAGCAAAGTCCAATTAAAATTACTCCAATGGGTTATAAATCAGTAGAAACCAATTCTCTTGCATTATTTGAAAGCCAGTGCTTTTCCCCATTAATAAAATGACCACAACACTGACCCTTTAATGCTGAGGATTGGTTTCCACTGGAGCAAAATTCATCCTGAGAGCAGCTTTCTGAAACTAGAGGCTTTGCCCCTGTACTAAACTTGACCAACTTGGCCTGTATGGATTGAACAACTTTTGTTGTATTCATACCTTGCCAAGGCACCAGGTTTTCTTCTACACTGCATTAAACACATCACGAAACATCCACCCACTCAAGGAGAAATTATCCACTTATCTAGGACAAAAGCTGTCCTTAGTTTTGTAAACCTTTAGTCCCAAAAGTAGGCTTCCTGTGGCTGATGAGTGCCAGGGTTTCCTTAGCATTTGGAAAGGCTGACGTTTTACATAATGAATTCTTTCTTTGTGGAAGGTATAAAATGGCATTTTGATTTTAAGTATAAAATACAATTATTAGAGAATAGGGACCTGCAGAACCATAAGAGGGAAGGTAACTCCCACAAGCATTAGGAGGTTGCTAATGTTTATGCTGTAAAAAGGGATGTTTTAATACTGTGACTCAGCCATCTGAAAGGGATGAGAATGAATGCAATTGGTTTACTATCTCTGAGATGTGCAGAAGAGATGAAAGAAACTTTTTTTTGGGTCACTTTCTGGAGTAACTTTCATTAGAGAGGAAAGAAGTTCTGGGGATTCTGTTCTTTTGGGATGAAATTTTCCTCTATGCGGATGGGAAGCACTTGGACTAAATATAAAAGTTAAAAAAAAAAAAAAAAGAAAAGGAAAAAAAAAGGCAATGTGTGGATTTCCATTGCACATATGCTTCTGGACAGGACTGAGTTTCCTGTAGGGCATACCAGTAGTTCTACAGCTGCTCCCTGAGTGATGGATGAAACACAGATTACTGTTGATAGACTACAGTCTCTTACTACCTTTTGTTGGACAATAGGACAAGGGGGAAGAGTTTTAAACTGAGGGAGAGTAGGTTAGACTGGATCTCAGGTAAAAGCTCTTCTGTACAAGGGTGGTGGGACTCTGGAATAGGCTGCCCAGGGAGGCTGTGGATGCCTTCTCCCTGGGGGTGTTCAAGGCCAGGTTGGATGAGGCAGCCAAGTCTAGTTGAGAAGCCTCCCTGCCCATGCTGGGGAGTTTGGAGTAGTAGGTCCCTTCCAACCTATACCATTCTGTGATTCTATGGTTATTCAAATATTGGGGAAGTAGAAGGAGAATGGAGAGAGGTAGGAAGCATAAGAAAAAGAGAAGATGTTTTCAACTAGCAAATGGAGCATCCCTTCCTGTGTACTGCAGTAGTGATCTTTTCAGTGCAGCTGCTGCATGCATGTGCAGATGGGGCAGGTCTCATGCAGTATTCAAAATTACTGAAGAAAAGTAGTGAAAACACACCTCATCTGTGATGCACTGTATCTTCCTGTGACAATGAGAACTTCTCCTTTCCCAGCAAGAAAAAAAGAGAGTATTAGGAACTTCTCTCTGAAACTCCTGTGGCTGACTCTATTCATGCCTGTTACTGCTTACAAATGTGTTTAATTGAATCTAATTTTGCTTGTAAGCTCTCTGGGACAGGGTCTGCATTCAGTACAGTGCTTGCACGGCACTTTTTATGAAGTGTCTGTCTAGATGGGAATACAGACATGATGAAAGGAATATATTCTGGGCCCCAGAACTGCAGAGGTCCATTACAGGTAGTGATTGTGGTTTCTTTTGCCTAGGAACGGGTAGGAATGAAAAATAGATTTCAGATTCTGTGTTTCTTGGGTTTGTTTTTTGTTTTGTTTGTTGTTAGGTTGTTTTGGTTTTGGTTTTTTTTTAATGTTATTTTGGATTATCAGGACTGGAAGTAGAGCTAATGCTTTTTAGTCATTTTACTGAATGCCATTTTCTTTAAAAATACTTTTTCACTCATTCATCTTTTATTGTGCAGTGAAATAGAACAAATGTCTATAGGCTGGTCACTTCTTTTTCTCTTATCTTGGGCTGTTCTCCAATAGTAAAATATTAATATTATTAACATTAAACTTTGAGATAACTCCATTTGGAAGAATTAGATTTTTATTTTTACCCTCCAGTAACTGAAAAGTTTTACTTGACTCAGAAAGAAGAAAATAGAAAAAGAATCTGTAATTAATAATTTTTTTTTTCAATTCTGTGCCAGAAAAAGACTGAGGAAAAATATAGAAATAAAAATATAAACCAAAATAGTCTTTACTGAAGCTGTTTGGAAACAACCAACAGTGCTAAAATGTTTTCAGCTTAGAAAAAAGGTCCAGTCTTCACAAATAGAAATGTTCATCAGCTGTCCTTCTAAAGAAAGGCTGAAGTAGGTCAGACCAAATTGATGTGTTACAATCAGATGAACTGAAAATTGGACCTAATAGAACATGAGAAATCAATTTTTTTTGTTTGCTTTGTTCATGCTTGGAGCTCTGACAATGCCAGCAGTAGTAGATGTTTAGGGAAAGAGCACAAAAAAGTAAATAAAAAAAATAAAGCAAACATTATTTGCGCTTTCATTGTTAATATTCTCCTCTGCTTCTACCAATCAGCAATTCAAGGACCTCTTGAGCCAGAGGTTGGATTTTCTCTGTTGTGTTTAATAAGAATCAAAGGACAGCCTCACCCCATAGTTTCAGGGGTCTCCTTTTGCACACTTAACTTTTATTGTCTGCAATACCTCATGGTAATTTTCTATGACAAGAAACAAGAGAACAAGGCAGTTTTTAAAGTTTTAGTAGCTGGTCTATACACTTATTTCAAAATGACTGTTTGCTGCAATTTATACCTGTCTAGACTGATAAACCTTCTCTTTGTTATGTTGTGTCCCCTACTTTCTACTGCATCTACACCCACTGTCAGTCCTGTGATGATGCTATTGAAGGCAAAACCATTCCATCCAATAGAAGGGGACCAAGCAGCAGGTTCGTTGGAGTGACAGCAATGATAAGTAAGCCCTTTTGAATCAGTGCAGTGAGTCCCTCAGGACCTTGCAGCAACCTGCTCTGTGTTTTTGTATGCTGTACTGTCTGATCAAAGCACCTCCTCCTGCACCTTTCTCTCCACAGGAGCTTGAAGCCAAGGTCAGAGTCAGTACCTGACAGTTTTACAATGCATCAGACACGCCTCAGCTTCAGCTGAGGTATTTTGAATTGTCAGATTAACACAAAGAGTAGGAACCTTGGAGCCTGGGAAGGACAGTAAGCATGCTTAAGGCCCTGGGTTTTTTTCTTCTCCAGCATCTATTGATTTAAAATAACCCTTGTGTGTAGAGTCCTCACATAATCCATTTCTGCATTTGGAAGGGAGAGAGCAGGAGGAGCAGAGAGCAGATACAGGTCACCAGAGTGACTGCTTCACCTACCAGGTTCTGCAGGGCCTCTCTGGCCAGCAGATGCTGTTTTGGGCAATCAAGCCTACATGTTGTCATTCCTGCCAAGGTTCTCAGGTTGGAAGTGGCAGTCACACAAACATCTCCCACTTCACAATTTCTCTGCAGCTTGGCCTCTCTCTTCCTCATTCATGGTTCTGTGCTGTATCCTCTTTTCCCTGTGGCCTCTGCCAGCTGCATTGGACTCACCCAGAACTCAGCTGAAAGTGACTGTGCCCCAGCCAAGAGGCATCTTCTACTTGGCTCCTTGCAGCTTGCCTCTGTAACCAATCTCTCCCTTTGACTTTAACTGCATCCTCCACTCTACTGATCTGAAAGCATTCAGTTTAGTCTGTAAATTCCCCATGTCTTATTAGACCTCAGATGATTTCTCCTCTCTGTGGACTGGGCACATTGGAACTTGTTGCACTGAGCTCTTTGGAGAATCAGCTGTGAGAGTGGCTAAACAGCCATTCTGGGATAGACACTGGGCTCTTCCACAGTTCTGTGGGGTTGTTGCAATATGGAGTAAGAGGGAGTCAATGGGAGAAATGCACCTCTGTACAAAAAGCCTATGCAATAGTTCAAGCCCTACTTTAATTCTTAGATCAGGATTTTTCTCCCTGTTTTGCCCTGATCCTCTGCGCATGAGAAGACTCACCTCAAAACGAGTAAAAGTTTTTGAGTTAGATGCCTGCAGATAGTTCTTTGAAATGGATGCAGCTTGTATTATTTAATGACTTCAGATGATGCTAAATTGATTTCAAGAAGATGAGGACAGAGTATCAGGATCAAAATAACCCCAGCAACTGGGTGAAATATGGTGTTTACTAGCCTTACCCCACCTGAACTGTCCAAATCTTGCTCAGATTTCATTGTGCATTTTTTTTTCCATGGAGTTATATAGTTACCTGTAATTACAAAGGTGTATCAGCATCTGAAGCAGGAAGCTGGGGAAGAAACTGAATTAGATTAGCTGTTGTTCTTTATTTTGCTGTGTTAGCTTCTCTGCTCCTATGATAGAAACCTTTTGTCTTATCCAGCACAAAATCAATGCTCCTTCTAAGTCCCTGCTTCAGAGGACTTAGCAAAAACATAAAGGAATAGCTATAATTTCCTAAATAATCCAAAGTAACTGGAATTTTCCCATTATTCCTGCATAATCTTTCCAACTCACTCTGCCATGGGAATTTTCCTCTTTCTTTTTTGGTTTTCATTGAAGATGATATGTTAGAGTGTAGTTTTTCTTATCTGTTTGCTTTGTGTCCTAAGCACTGTCTCTTTTTAACAAAGTGTTGGAGATAAGCAAATAAAATGCCTTATGAGAGCCTTCTACCACTGATTAACTGACAAATTAAATAGTCTATCATTCACACATATTCCTAGATGATTCTTCTCAAAAGCTTTGAACAGAATTTGAAAGCTTCATTTCCTTTCCTAAGCCTTTAAGAGCTTAATGGAGTAGAAATCACACTTCTTTTCTACCTGGAAAAGAAAAGGTATCATAGATTTATGTTAGAAATTAACATGGCCCTCATTAAGGAGAAAAACTACATGGCTCTGGCTGGACCGTGGCATGACACAGAGAGGAATTCTGCAGAATTCTGCTTCTAGCTCTGCTGGTGCACCTCAAGCCTAAAGCACAGTGTTCCTGTTGGTCTTTGGCTTTCTTGTGAGATGAAGCTGTCAGTTTTTCTGAACTACAGGGTGGTTTTGTGGTGCCTGTAAACATCACCAAGGGATGTAGTCTGTGCTTCCACTTCTCTGCTCTGAAGTTAGTTCTTCTTTAAGTTAGGTACCTAAAACTGAAAACAGACTTCAACCCACTGTGCAGTCTTCTGTGCTGGGGAATCTAGTGTAAGACAGCAGAAATCCAGGTCAGGCACATAAGGGTCAGAAAACAAATGAATATCCAATCTATCTTTCCATGTCAGATCATTATTTTTATTTTATTAATCACTACTTTTGAAAAAAAGTTCAGTCTTTCCTCTTAGTGGCTCTACTACTGGTTGTCAAAACCACAGATAGATGTGCCCCAGTACTGGACCTTGGATCAGGATTTCTGCTGAAACATGCTGTGGAAATCAGACTGAAGAGAGCAGATAGTGCAGGAGTGGTATTTCATATGGACATAAGCAAATGATCCTGAAGCAGCAATGTTCTCCACCTCTTTGGGCATACCCAGTGGTTTCATGGTACATATCTGAAATGTAGGAATCTGAAGAAAGTGAAACTTCCCATAAGATGAAATAATAATAACAATAGCAGTAATAGTAACAATAAAAATAAGAGCAATAATAATAAAGTGGAAGTTTTGTAATGCCATCATGAGCACACTGAAGCTGTTGGACTGCACAGACAATGTGCATATGTTACTTTTTTTTTTTTTTTTCCCCTTTTTCAAGGTATTTACATCCGTGAAGACTTTTCAGCTTTGCAGCTAAAGATTTGTGTTTCTAACAGAGTATTCAGCATACTGATTCCATCAAAGCAGCAGGATAGCTTGCTCATTAGAAGGATGAATGTAAGTTCCTGGACCCTTTTGAAATCTTTCTCAGAAATCAGCCATTCTCACATGAATGCAATAATGTAAGTTATGTGAAGGGAAAGGCTTTTCTTTCCCTTTTCATTTTCCTTGCCACACCATGCTCAGCACTGCCACAGGTAATCTCTCAAGCAGTTAGCAGCTGGATTGTTATGCAGGTGTTGGACATTCACCTTCGTTCTTGTTTAGTGCCACTGTTCCACCACATCTGGATCGTGTTTGACCAATGAACATTCTGGGTTTAGGCACAAACAGATAATTTTGTGTCTGCCAGCTCTCGTTGTGTCACTGTGCTTTGCATAGGATATAAAACACTAGCCTGTACAAACTGTATCTTTAGACTGTAACATGAAATTATTTACCCTTCCAAGGCATCTTTGTGGCTTCTTGTATTGAGATAGGCCCTCTGATTAATTTTCTTCCTTCTCTCTGTCCTCACTGAGTACTATTAATTGGAGAAGACAAAGAGATGCTATGATGGAGGTTACTAGAATCTGGGAGTAGCTTAAGTGGAAATACTTAACTGACACTCTCTTCCCTACCTCAAATACTCAGCAAGATCTTAGGGACTTTGGAAATATTGAAATGGCAGAATGGCATAAAAAACTTTGTTGGAAGGGAAAGCTGAATTTAGTAAGTGCAACTTCTTGTTAAAATTCTTGAAATGTGGGTATTTTTTTATGTTTTTTTTTAGTGTGGTAGATAAGAACCACAAGGGACAAAAAGATAAGGTTTCCAAATTAAATTTGGCCTTTGTAGGATGTCTAGAAGGAAGAAATTAAGGATCTTACTGACTCAATGCTTTCCTTCCAGACTGTGACAGATTCCTTCCTTGATGTGAACAGATACTGTGCCAAATATCTTGCATTTAATTTGGTTGTTTTGCTTCCTGTTTTGCAGATGACTCAAAGCTTTTACCATAATGTCATCTCCTTGAATCCACTGAACTCTAGTTTGCCAGGTGTTGTGGGAATGGAAAACAAAAATAGGCTTCATGGCTCAAAGAGGGGGCAAGCTCAATGTTGCATGAAGGACATCAGAGTTGGTAGATAAATTTGGATGGAGATGAGCTGGAGGAAACAGTGAGATAACACTGGTTAAAATGAGACTAACATTGTGAAAAGCAGAAGGATAAAAGGTGGATGGGAGGAAGATCACAGAGTGTCAGGATGGGACCTCGAAAGATCATCTAGTCCAACCCCCCCTGCCAGAGCAGGATCACCTCTCCCAGATCACCTCTCCCAGGTATCTTGCAGTTTGGAAATGCTTATGTGCACATCAGGAGAAGAACCATTTCTATTTTGGGTGTCTTCTGTATTTTCTCAATTAGAGTCCTAGGATCATAGAGTCCTAGGATGGCTTAGGTTGGAAGGGACCTCAGAGATCATCTACTCCAACCTCCCCACCATTGGCAGGGACACTTCTCAGCTGCTCAAGGCCTCATCTAGCCTTGAACCCCCCCAGGGAGGAAAAGTCCACAGCCTCTCTGGGCTCATTGAGTAGGGGCATGAGAATTGCTATATTCAGATTAGTTGCCTAAGAAAACAAAACAGAAGAGGGAGAATTCTACTGCAGTTGATCATAGAATGATGAAGTCATAGAATTGTTTGGATTGGAAGAGAACTCTAAAATCTTTGAGTCCAACCATCAACCCAACACCACCATGGCCACCAAACCATGTTCCAAAGTGCCATGGCCACACTTTGCTTGAACACCTCCAGGGACAGTGACTGCATCACCTCCCTGGGCAGCCTGTTCCAATGCCTGACCACTCTTGCAGCAAAGAGTGCAAACCTTCCCTGGCACAATTTCAGGCCATTTCCTTTCCTTCTATCATCTGATACAATGGAGAAGAGACCAACCCCCACCTCACCCCAACCTCCTTTCAGGGAGTTGTAGAGAGCAATGAGGTCTCCCCTCAGCCTCCTCTTCTCCCAGGTCCCTCAGGTGCTTCTCACCAGTCGTTTTCCAGACCCTTCACCATCTGTGCTACCCTTCTCTTGACACACTCCAACACCTCAGTGTCCTTCCTGTAAGTGATGGACCCAAACCTGAACCTAGCATTCAAGGTGCAGCCTCACCAGTGCTGAGTACAGGGGCATGATTACTTCACTACTCTTGCTGGCCACACATCCAGGCCAGGATGCTGGTGGCTTTCTTGGCCAGCTGAGCACAGTGCTGGCTCATCTTCAGTTGGGAGAACTTGTGACTGGGTAGATACAGCATTCCAGAATCTCATTCCTTCAGATTTTTTTTTTTTTTTTGTCAAAACAGTTAGTGTCCTCTCTAAAGATACAAATCTGTGACAGTAGTTATTTTAGAATATAATTTGTGGTAAATGGTCTCTTTTGTAAGACTTCTTAATGATGGAATTCAAGAATCAAGAAGGTTGGAAGAGACATCAAAGATCATCGAGTCCAACCTGTCACCCTAAACCTTTTGTCTATCTAAACCCTTACTCTATCTAAACACTTACTCTTCAGTGTCTCATATTTCCTAAAATCTCTTTCTATGTTTGCCCTTTCTTTGTGTGTTTGTGTTGGGGTTTTTTGTTTGTTTGTTTTTCTACTTTGTTTTGTGTAGGTTGGTTGGTTGTTTTGTTTTAATTAAATAGCAAGTTGTCTTACATTTTGTGAGCATCAGATCTTTCCTACTCATCTCAGGGGTCCAGGGGATATCTCACCTTTCTCTTGTCCATCATCTCGCAGTTGTAAATGCTCATGTGTTGTTATTTCCCAAGATGTTAAACTGAAAGAGATGAAGTGGTTTCATTTCCTGTTTGCTTTCAGCTTGGCTTCTCTCTGAATGCTCTAGGTAGGTGTATTCATTAAGGATGCACTCAAGAGCAAATATAGACAAATGGCATGGAAAGAAATATCCATCCCCTGTTTCTAGAGGAAAGAGTGTTACATGTGTTATAGCTGACCTGGCAGGATATTGAAAGAAATTTTTTTTTTTTTCTCCCCCCCTAGACCTCCCTAAAGGTTCATTCAAATGAATGTTGAAACCCAGAAAACTGATTTGTTGATAGTATTGTGAACTCACTTAATGAATTTTGTTCAATATTGGTATTTTAATGTGCCATTAAAAACTTCTCTTTTAGTTATTCAGCAGTATCTTTGCTGAAATGCTTTCAAAAAGAGGTCATGATAACAGCAAAGGAAGCCATTGAGGCTCTTTGTAGGGAATAATCTTTCATACTCCATATCACAATCACACACACACACACAATTCATACTGAAAACACAAAATGAAAAAAAAAAATCACAAAACCACACAAAATTCCAGCCCAGCAAGACTTAGGGAGATTATTAGTGGTATTCTAGCTACTGTGATGAAGAGAGTCTGAGTGCCTAGATAAAAGAATGAAGCACTTTTATATGACATAAACCACCAAAGCAGCAGTTTTGAGCTGCAAAACCACATTCAGTTGTTCTAATGTGAAAATTAGGCAATATTAACCTGAATTTACCAATAGTACCAGGGGTTGGTTTCAGCAGGTTTGACTTGAGATATCCTGTTTCATTTAGTTTTCAGCTTGTGGAAACTCTTTGTTCCTTGACTGTGAACTCCATCTTGCACAGGGAGCTGGGGTTCTTCAGCCTAAAGAAGACTCCAGGGGGTCCCCAGAGCTGCCTTTCAATACCTGAAGGGAGCCTACAGGAAGGCTGGAGAGGGACTTTTCATAAGGGTGTCCAGCAATAGAACAAGGGGGAATGGTTTGAAGCTGAAGGAGAGTAGATTTAGACTGGATCTTAGGAAGTTCTTTAGTTCAAAGGTAGTGAAACTCTGGAATAAGATGTCCAGGGAGGTTGTGGATGCCTCCTCCCTGGGGTTGTTCAAGGCCAGCTTGGATGAGGCCTTGAGCAGCTGAGTCTAGTTGAGAGGTGTCCCTGCTCATGGCAGAGAGCTTGGAGTAGATGATCTCTGAGGTGCCTTCCAACCTAAGCCATTCTATGAAAAGTCAGACAACCAAAAGCTCCAGTGGTACAATGCAGGGAGAAAGGAGGTCATAGTTAAAGTGTATCAACTTTTATTTCTATTATTATCCCTGGAGGTGTTTAAGGCCAGGCTGGATGAGGCTCTGGCCAGCCTGGTCTAGTGTGAGGTGTCCCTGCCCATGGCAGGGAGGTTGGAACTGGATGATCCTTGTGGTCCCCTCCAACCCTGACTGATTCTATGATTATTAATTACTGTTAATATCATGTGTTGAACTGCTCCAGTCCCTGTTCTGCTGGTTATTGATGTTGTTATTCATCATTCTGGAACACCAGAAAATTTGTATCATCTTCAACAGGCTCACACTGTTATAAATTGGGCTTTCTCTTAATAGAAAGTGACAGATAAGGAGATCCTTCAGAAGCCACTATATATATTACTTTTTTTTTTCTGCACTGTGTGTATGATGCCTGATTAAAATAGAAGCCCAGCCAATTTATTAAGGCTCTATTCAGCAGAGATATTCTGTCATATAGGCACTTTGCTCCTTCTGACCTGCTTAGTAGAAATGTAGCTGAGTATTCCTGTACCAGGAATAGTGTGGCCAGTAGGAGCAGGGAAGTCATTCTGCTCCTGTTCGCAGCACTGGTTAGGCAACATCTTGAGTACTGTGTCCAGTTCTGGGCCCCTCAGGTCAAGAAAGACGTTGAGTTGCTTGAATGTGTCCAGAGAAGGGCAACAAAGCTGGTGAGGGGTCTGAGGCACAGCCCTATGGGGAGCAGCTGAGGGAGCTGAGGGTGTTTAGCCTGGAGAAGAGGAGGCTCAGGGTTGACCTTATTGCCATCTACAACTACCTGAAGGGAGGTTGTAGCCTGGTGGGGGTTGGTCTCTTCTCCCAGGCAACAGTGACAGAAGGAGAGGACACAGTCTCAAGCTGTGCAGTGGAGGTTTGGGCTGGATGTTAGGAAGAAATTCTTCACAGAAAGAGAGATTTGCCATTGGAATGTGCTGCCCAGGGAGGTGGTGGAGTCACCATCCCTGGGAGTGTTTAAAATAAGACTGGATGAGGCATTTAGTGCCATGGTTTAGTTGATCAGATGGTGTTGGGTGACAGGTTAGACTGGATGATCTTGAAGGTCTTTTCCAACCTGGTTAATTCTGTGCTTCTGTGATTCCAGACCAGGGCAAGGATGCACAATAACCACTGCACAATTTAATCACCATAACTTACTGAGGCAATTCTCAGTATAGTCTTGGACATGCAAATCCAGCTCATGGAAAAACTGACTGTTAAGGGTAAAAGCTGAATGGATCTAGCAGGATCACGATTGGGTCTCTGAGTTACTACAAACGGAAAATTACATAGCAAATTCAATCCCTCCCAAATCCTGTGGTTGTTTTTTCTTTTCTAAATAGAGTTAAGCTGAAGTGGAACAATGGGAATGTTGTTTTTAAAATAATATTTTAAAACTTTCTGTTGTAAAGTATAAGCTGTGTTATGTTCCTATGTAGAGGGTGCCTCAAGGTGGAAAAAAAACAGTTTAAAATTTATTTGTATTCTCAGTTAAAGTTCAAGTTAAAGTTAAAGATACTTACCAGAACCACCCTTTACTTAAAATGTGACTATTTGAACCTACAATTCAAATCCAGGAGATACAACATTGACATAGGACTGTCAATGTCTAAATTGTCTTCATTTTGTGATATTGGGAATAAATTAAATTTAATATAATTCAATTTGAAACAAAGCTGCACCTTCTCCATAAGCTGGAGATAACTATCAACACTTGACTGAAAGCATGTAGTTGTGTCTAGCCTGTTACCAGAAATCACTTGAGCTATAGAATCAGAGAATTGTTTCAGTTGGGAAAAAATTTCTAAGGTTATCAAGTCCAAATTTGACCTAATACCACTGTGGCCATTAAACCATGTCCCTCCCAGTGGCAGCAGAGAGTGAGCTGGGATAGAAGCATGGCTTGCATTCCTACTTTACTCTCTCTGTTGCACTCAAAAGCTAGAACTCAAATTGCTGGTTGCACAAGTCACAGCTCAGCTGCCTGTCCTCTGCACACACGATCATGATGATGAGGTTCCATTCAAGAAGCCATAGTCTTCACCCAGAACCAGAACTGCAGAATGATAGAGGGTTAAAGAGCTTCTGGTGATCTCTTGTCCAAGCACTATCCCAAGAAGATCAGCCAGTTCTCATCCAGTTGATTTTCAAAATATCTCCAGGACTAAAGAGTCTTCAACACCTCACAGTCTCTGTTCAAGTAGTCATCTTCCACTATCAGTTACCTGAAAAAAAGATGCCTGTTTATTTCCTTTCAGATCTACCTCATCAATGGTAAAAAATAATGTTTATTTATAATGTGGTAGTGTGTAGGGATGGAAGTTGAAGTGGCACATTAGTCCCTATTTTAATGAGTGGTTTAGCTGCGAGTCACTTTTGTGTAGAAGTTCTCCAATCCTTAGGCAGATGGAGTGGAAACTGCAAGCTGACACTAAAAGCACACCCTGGGAGCTTGATGCCTCTCTCCATGTTTTCAATTAGCATCTGAAGGTGTTAACAGTGTGTATGTGGTGTCCCAGGCACAGCCTTATCTTGCGTCACTCATAGTAATTTAAGCAGGGAAAAGTCTCTGACGAGAGCAGATGGCACAGGCAGCAATGTCTCTTCCACTCTTCTGACTTTTCAGCATCTGCTTTGAGCTTTGGACCATCGCTGTGGTTCCCAGAAACAGGTTCATTACAGGCAAACACAGTCCATTCTCATTAGTGTGGAAAACAAGAGTAGAAAACTTCTTTCTTCTGTTTCTCAGTGGATTAGCAGAGCTAGTGGAACAACTGCAAAATAAGAGGGTTTTTTTCTTGTTCTTGGAGAGACATTTAGCTCTCAAATGGATTATTCTGAGTTCCACAATTTTTTCTTACTTATGTAGCTTCAGTAAAGTCATGACCAGATGAAGCTCTTGTGAGGGTCCTTTTGTGTTCAGCATAAATGAGTTTGTGCAGAGGGGCATCTGTAGAAGGGCACTGCCCCCTCAACTGTAGCAAACAGCAGACCATTAAGGTGCTCTTGTAACGATGAATCTTTCTCTGACATGATGTCTGCTGCCTAAAACCTGTCAGAGGATTCGAAGGGGAGGCAGCTTATGTGTTGTTTCAGAACATCAGTTTTCAGAATCAGTGAGGGTCTTGAAGTACCACTAAATGGAAAGTCATTATTCCAGTTTCTAAAAGTTTAGGTGCTTTTTCAAGGTTCAATAGTCCCTTTAAAGCTCTGTAATTGCTAGTATGGAAGTTGCCCTAATCCAGAAAGATGAGCAGAAGCTCAAATGTTTCAGTGGAATGAAGAGGGCTCTTCATATGCTGATAGTTAAGGATCATGAGTGAGTGCTAGGTTGCACTAGGAGAGGACTGACTATGAGGAAAATGTAGTATGCAGTTTTGTGTTGAGACAATACCAAAGTTTCTCTGTGAGTTCTGAAACAGGTGTAACAAGAAATTTTGCCTTTTTAAGCCAGGTGAGAGATGAATTTCTGAAAATCAAATAAATGGGAATCCTACTCACCCTGTTAATTCTGCTCCTGAATTTTCTTCACTCTTCTGAATAACAAAAGTGAAGTTCCACAGCCTTTGTTCCACAGCTCATTTATCTCCTCTAGACACATTATGGAAAGCTCAAATCCAACAATGGAGAAGTAACAAGGATAAAACATTGGCTTTTTTGTATACTGCAAATATAATCACTGCAATCTCTCATACTTATCTGTCCTTCACTAGATGAGCATTGATAAAGGTTCATTCTTACAACTATGAGTCCTTAGATTAATCCTTAGTGTTCCTTTATTTCCAGAATTCTCTGCTAACAAATACAATTTTCATGCCGCTCATTGTGCTGTGGTTTTTGTAAGCACCCTCTAAACAAGTCCATCTTTTGACACTCCGTGTGTTTCCAAGTCTGTTCTTAGTCCTGAGCATCATGGAAGTTGATAGCAATGTTTGAGAGAGCTAAGCACTATATTCTGGGGAGTGGCTGCACTCCTTCCCTTTCACATACTTAAAAAATAAATGGTTAAACCATTCCAGGTGTTTGCTTGCACAGCCTTCCTTATTGCAGTACCAGGGAGTGGAATGAAGTTTAACAGGAAGAAAATCTTACTGAGAATATAAAAATGAAGCACAGTCTTAGACCTTTTGAGGACTTTGCTCTATAGACTACGTTAGATGTGCTACACTTGTCGTGTCCCCACAATTTTCTGTGAAGGTTGGACCATATAGTAACAGACTGAAACATATGGGATAGAGGAATGTGACCTTTAAACTGCTTCTCCAAGTTTCCACATGGTGCAGAGCTGAGTAAACAAAGGATAATATTTGCAGTCAGCAACTTTTTGAAGATACTTCTGGTCTTCTCAAATCTCAATTACATGCAGCTTTTTTAGATGAATTAATTTCTGCAACTTTTATTGTCTAGTCTATTCCTGGCTGCAGAATAAAAGTATTGACCTTGACTCAAGAAATCCATACAGATAGAAGGAATCAATTTAAAAAGTAAAGTGCTTGTGAAGGAGATAAGTCTGCTCTAACACTTTGAACTATGTGGGCTTGCAGATCATTACTGCAATGCTGTCTAACTCTGCTATCACCTCTGCCCTGCTGACATTTCCATGTTGACCTAAATCTATAAACATCCAGACATGTTTCTTGTTATTGTCTATTAAAAGTTGGTCCAACATGGACACACAGTGAGAAGTCTTCAGGCCTGCACATGAACGTGGCTGATCAAAAGACACATAAATCAGTCACAACTTAATTTCATGATCGCTTATTTTCCATGTATTTTTTTTCTCTCCTTGAAGCTGTACTTTTCATATGTCAGTTTTACTTTAAAAGTATGAATTAGAAAGGGAAAACTTTAAACAATATCAATTTTTAAAATCTGACCATTTCTCTTTCTGTTTGCAAACTTTACTTTAGGAAGTCCCTACTACTATGAAGCTGTTCCCAAAGGGTTAACCAAAGACATGAAATGTTGTTTCATCAGGGTGTTACTAGGTGATTGTTGGCTGAGACTTTGACAGGAGGATTTGCAGAGGAATGATGTTAACAAACCAAAGTCCTAGTGCTGCACCCAAGGGCTGCTGATACAGTGCCCTGAATTTTTTCAAGTATGAATGTGCAAAGATGCCTTTTCAGATTCTTCACAGACTCAGCTCTGGTGGTGTTGCTACTGTGGCAGCTCCTCTTGTGTGTGTGGGTTTTGTTATTTTTTTTTTTTCTTTCCCCTCCAATAGATTCAGATTTCAAAGGACATTTATATTAATTGCATAAATCTCCAGTGAGCTCCCAGGAGCTGTATTTTATGGTTTTGTTATGTTTACAGACTATAAGATTGGGGCACACAGAGGTCACTGGCTAGACCTTCTAAAGTAAAATCCGTTGAGGTTAAGTTGGCATCATATCCTGAAGGGAGACTGTAAGACTTAGTAAGAACAAAGGCACAAATGACTCATATCCCTAAAGCATGAGAACCTAGTTCAATACCAACTTAAGAGAAACACTTCTTGAAGTATGTGACAGAAAACAGTACTTGAGGATTGCATTCTGGCCCTCACAGGCCCGCCAAGGTTGTCTGTATCCAGACATGGTAATTTGTAGAGGTATCACAGTTTACCACTTATGCAGGCTGTTGTGTTTATTTTGAAACACCAATTTCAGAGGTAAAAAGAAAAGGCTCCGTACAGCAAATCCTGTCCTGATAGCCCATGTTGGCTTTTTTTTTTTTTTTTCTTTTTTGAGTTCTTAGTAGGAGAGGAATAGAAAACATAGCTTGTTTCCTTTGAAGGACTACTTCAGTTTGAGTTATTAATTCTGCCTCTAAAACTGCAGGCTGGAAAGACAAATACCCATTTGAAAGGGTTAAAATGCCACAGGAGCAAACAGTCAGCTGAAGCAGCCCTCTCAGCCTTCTCAGTGGCTCCTCCACTGTTTTTCCACTGTTGTTAGGCACTCATGAGCAGGTGTTTGCAAACATGGCAAGGACTGTAAGTCTTGGCATTCAGACTGAGAATAGCCCCTCAGGTATACTCCTGTACTGGTGTCTAAACTCAAGGGCTGGGTATCTGACAGGTTTGGCTTCCCTGAGCATGGATGTGTTTATAGAGTGAGATTCAGATGGACTGTTACTTTAGGATCCACTTTAACAACTGTTAAGTGATGTTATGCAAATGAGTCACATCATTACCTGTATTGCACCTACACAGGGTGCCCTTTCCATTTGTGACAGCAACATGCATGCAAACAAGGGACCCTTGGCACCATGAAGAGCTCTCCACCCAGGAAATGAACCATAACCAGGTTATGATAGAAGAGAGGACCACCAAACACCTGTGTGTGTTGTGTTATGTTGTCCCACACCTGTATTTATCTGTGCCAGGGAACCTTTCCTCACTCTCTTGGCTCAATCTGTTCTGTGATTAGCCAAGCAACATCTCATTTGTATGTGAATAATCACAAACACTGAAAGCATGAAAGCCATTATGCTGGTGTCAAACTCTGATGGCAGCAGTTTTGGAGTGGTTGCCAGAATTGTAATTGTTTCAGTCATTTCAAAAGAGTTTGAAGTAGTTGTTAAAAGGAAAGCTGCCTCATCATCCTGGGAAATAAAGGCGTTCTTGGCCTTCAGTCAGGCATTCTTCTTCAGAGCTGGTGACACATTTATGTGATTATAACACCAAATGACTTTTCTGTCCTTCTCTGTTTGTGTAATAGATGAGATGTGTGTGTTTTTTAGGATGGAAGGAATAAGGGACCATGAGAGATTTCCATTTCAAATATGGGAAAATACACAATGCGCTCATTATTAAAAACAAACAAACAAACAAACAAACAAAAATCAAATCAACCAAACAAAAATCCCAAACCAAACCCCAAAAACCCAGACAACAACAAAAACCCCACAAAACCAGGAAAACCAGAACATGATTTTAACATCAGAGGTGTAAGCTTAGGACAGGTCTTTGTGTTGGAATAGGACAAATGTAGCTGTCCAATTTCTTGACCAGCCTGGGGTATCTCAGCTCCCATCTGAGCTGTTATGTGCTTGTTTTCTGCTGAGTTTGTCAGTCTACTTAAAGGACAGGTAAAGCTTTTCTGAATCCAGCTGAGACAGGTCCAAAACTTGCCATCAGCTAGACTAGTGCAAATCACATTTGATCAGATGTACTTCAGATGTACAGAAACTGACAGCAGGACTTGGCCCATTGTATTTCATAAGTGCAGTGCAGTACTATGCATACAGCTCTCTGGATGTGCACACTGAGTGTGCTGACAGTGCTAACACAATTCTGGTTGAGTTAAAATCACTACTGGAATTAGTCATCTTGATTTGTGTGCTTTGCTGTATCTATTTCACAAGAGTGTTCCATGTTTTCAGAGTAAATCCAATGCTTCAATAGTGTTTATTAGCTCCAGTTGCCTCCTGCAATTTGTTTGAACAGTTTATTGAGAGGAGGGAACTGAAATTTAAGTATTTTGCAATATAAAAAAAAAGAAAGTCTGTCTTTTAAACTTGGCAGTCAATCTTTTACCATTCAGAAAGATGCATAGGGCTTTCTCATCTTCTCAAAATACCAACTGTGCTATTATTTAGCTGGTCTGTTCTGTCAGCACACACCAAGCCCTGGTTCTGCCACAGTCACAGAACTTGTCTGTGCACCTGTCAAGGCCCAGTCTGGAAAGTGGTGCATGATAAACAGTCAGAGTGACAGTCCAAAACCGTTCAAGCAGCAACCTTGAAATGCTTGGAGATACTTTTCTTTCATGTTTTAACCGTGCAGTTTTTAAATTCTGAATTCCTGTTTTCCGCAGCAAACGACATGGACAGAGGCATTGAGTGCTCCCTCAGCAAATTTTCTGATGACACCAAGCTGTGTGGTGCAGCAGACATGCTGGAGGGAAGGGATGCCATCCAGTGGGACCTGGAGAGGTGGGCCCATGACAACCTTATGAGGTTCAGCAAGACCAAATGCAAGGTCCTGCATCTGGGTCAGAGCAATCCCAAGCACTGATATAGACTGAGCAGTGACTGGCTTGAGAGCAGCCCTGAAGAAAAGGACTTAGGGGTGCTGGGGGATGAGAAGCTCAACATGAGCCAGCAGTTTGCACTTGCAGCCCAGAAAACAAATCACATCCTGGGCTGCACCAAGAGAAGCATAGCCAGCAGGTTGAGGGAGGTGATTCTTCCCTTCTACTCCACTCTGATGAGACTCCACCTGGAGTACTGTGTCCAGTTCTGGAGCCCCTCTTGCAAGAGAGATCTGGACATGCTGGAATGTGTCCAGAGAAGGGCCATGAGGATGACCAGAGGGCTGGAGCACCTCTGCTATGGAGACAGACTGAGAGAATGAGAGTTGTTCAGTCTGGACGAGAGAAGGCTTCAAGGAGACCTTATTGTGGCCTTCCAGTTTCTTAAGGGGGCTTACAAGAAACTGGTGATGGACTTTTTATGGTGTCAGGTAGTGATAGGACTAAGAGGGATGGAAAAAAATACAAATGGGTAGATTCAGATTGGGTGTTAGGAAGTTCTTCACCATGAGGGTAGAGAGACACTGAACAAGTTGCACAGGGAGGTGCTGGAAGCCTCATCCCTGGAGATTTTTAAGGCCAGGCTGGATGTGGCCCTGAGCAACCTGATCTAGTGTGAGGTGTCCCTGCCCACGGCAGGGGGTTGGAAGTGGATGATCCTTGAGGTCCCTTCCAACCCTGACAATTCTATGGTTCTATGATTTTCAGCAGCAAAAAGACTTCTATAGTTGTAGGTAAGCTGACATTCAGGTGCTGCAGTTCTTCAGATAAAGGCATATCAAAAAGTTACATCACTGAGAGATCTTCCATTGAGTGCATATAGTAAAAGATGAATAGCTGAAATGATCTGGAATTACAGAGGAGTTATCATTGGATTTCTGTTTCCCTCTGGTAAGTGTGCCTGCCTGGATGCAGCCCTGGGCAACCTGCTGTAGATGATCCTGCTTGAGCAAGGATCTCCAGAGGAGCCTGCCAGCCTCAACTACTGTGTGATGTTGTGCATTTCAAAAAGATTTACACCTGATTTGTGCTTGGCTAGTGGACCAAATGAAATGGATAATCTAGCATAACTTTGTCATTAAACCATGTATTACAGGTTTATGAGTTAATATCAATAAATGCAGGAGAAGGAATGAATCATCTTCACCTCTTGAAAGACTGTAATAGCTTACACTAGACAGACTGTCAGTATAGGATATTTTCCATATTGGTATCTAGTTCTTAGCACATATTTTTTTTTTTTTTATTAATTCCCTTTACAGCACAGAAACAAATCTTGGAATTGTGAAATGGCACTTTGCTTAGTATCAGAATAAAGCTGTAGTGCCCTTAGGTGGAAGTAATTGGTGTAGTTTTATGACATTCAGATTGAGAATTGAATCCTTTCGCTCCCTGAAAGCTTACCATGTTTTTATCATCTGCACAATGAAAACTGAGAGAGAATAAAGATCTACATTGTCAAAGTAAGCTGAGAATGTAGTGCTAATTAACAATGCCAAATTACTTTGGTACTATTCAGACAATATTTCAGGATACATACTGAAGAAAAAAAAATCTCAACTCTTAATAGTCTATATTAAATGAGCCAAATAAATGAAACCCCTGTTATATTGCCAAAAAAACATTCCTGTCAAGGTAATGACAGAGACTATGCTAAAGGGATAAGAGCTGACTGGATTTTTAGATGCAAAGTAATTTGTATGTGTGAAGTTACAAACTCAAATGGAATTTTTAGCAGCCACAACCCATTCAGTCTCAGTTCTACTGAACTCACAATACGAAACTCTTTTCCAATGCAGCTACAACAGTCATATGCCAAGGTGAACAACATAAAAGTGAACAATTTCTCATAAATAATTCTGGTTGGATAATTTGGAGAATGTCTGCAAGAGCTAAATGGATTACAGAACAGCCACACAGCACTAAGGTTTCTCTCATTTTTTAATATTAAGACTGAGTTGAGAAGTTTATGTCAATGCCTTCACTGAGCTTTACTACAGTTAAAATGGCTTCTTGTCTTTGTACCATTTTTCACCATGTGATTGACTGTTTATAGTACATTTTCTTTTTATTATGGGCAGCTGCACTTTCAGAGACTGGGAATTTTGTGATCACAATCAGTTGATACTGGTTGATCATTGGCCAGTTTGGTGAGGATAGTGACTCCAATGCAGTATGAAACTAACGAAATAAAGAAGCAAATACCTCTTCCTATGGAAATCAAAAGACTTTCCATTAGGATCCTAGTTTACTTGTACAACAATTTCTGATTTTCAGTCAGCACAACTGATTTCATTGTGATGTCCCATCCATTTCCATCTGCTGATGGCTTCACAGCAACTGTGTTCTGTCCAAATTTAAAATTCCACATGGTACTGATTCCAGATGTTTTAACACTGTTTAATTCTATTTCAGCTGGCACATGTTGAACTGCTTGCTCTTGTGACAGCCTAGTCCTTATATCCTGCATGTGTGGTTTTGCCCTCTTCTTGACAACAGTGTATGACTCAATCTGCACAATTTGTGACTAACAGCTGTAGTGACTCCTTGCTGAATGGATTTTTTTTTTTCCATGCAAATACAGGACAACCATTGGAAAAGAATAGTGTTTGTGAGTCCAGTTAAACAGTACAGGAAGGCCTTCCTTTTCTTTCCTGTTTTTTTTTCCTTTTTTTTTTTTTTTTATTTGCCTGCATGACTCTCCATTCTAATCCTGGTTTGTGTCTTTTACTATCAGTAAAAAATTTTTAAAAATAAAAGTACTAATTTTATTGAAGCATCACCAACGAAAATTCAAAGCAATATTGTTTCACATATGGCAACTAGAAGATCAGGAGGCAAAGCTAACCATTATTATTGTACTTGTAGAAGACATCACCTGTGTATAAAATACATTTGTATAAAATGTTTTTTTCTATTAATTCATCTTTCCCTTCCAGCTGAACTAAGGACATTGAATAAGTCTGATTCCTAGTCTTGATCCTGCAGCCAAAAAAGTTAATGGTATGAAAGATTACATGTATATGGGGAAAGTCAAGGTCTTTTACTTGTTTGATTTTTTTTTTTCTACTTTTATAACCTTTTAGGTTGGAAGTTACTCTTGTCCTCATTGTTGAGGTTTCAAATAGAAATACTTCTCTCTGTTATAATAGTCTAGACTTATAGTCTAGAAGAGCCTCTCCTTTCCTTATCCAGAAGGACATCTCATCTATAATTGTATAAGTGCATTGATTTGTTGCTGCTTTTTGAATTATTCTAACTGATAATAGGTCAAGCCTATGTTGCTTCATGTTCCACCAATGGAGGTACGTGAACAGGGAGTACAGCCTACCCTGCTGCTCTTTATCAATAAATATTTCAGTAAAATAATTGTGATTTCTATATTTTTTTCCCCCATGAACTATGCAGAAATCTGTGATAGGACCGATGTCCTGGAATAATCTATTATCTTCCAGATGAATAGTGTTGGAGAGAAAGAACAGAGAGCAGCTTCTGCTAGAAAAAGGCAGGTGTGGCATGATGCAGTGTTGCTTTCCAAGTTGAAAGGATCCTACCAAGAGAATGTCCTGAACAAAAGGTAACTTTCAAATGTGATTGAAATCATCAATTTTTCCAGTGTTCTGTAGATATTCCATCTTTATCTGGAGAAGCATCTCTGAGAATCCATTTCCAGAGTAAAATGGAATGCTTTCTTTTTGGGTTTGTGGACACTATGCTGTCTTCTACCCAGAAAAATTAGGCTTTGCTAGTAGGATTCAGTTTCTTGTGGTTTCTTATGTTAGATGGTCAAAGGATGTATTTTTGAGCTGTATTTCAGACCCAGCAGGAGTATTGTGAGAATAATTATTCTCACAGGATTTTAACTAAAAAATGGTGGACTTGTGTCAGAGTCTGATCTCTTGCAAATTCCAGTATGATGCATTAAAGATTTTTGAGCTTTTTTCATTGTTGACTCTGAACCCAAGCCTGAGCTTTGGCTAATCTTCATTCTGATAGATGCAAAGCAAATTAATGAATTAACAGAAGTATTGCCATATATCTGAGATAAACATAATACTCTTTCTGTATTTTTAGATTTGTCTCCAAAAGATTTTGTAAATGCAGGAGCCAACAGCTTTAGGGATCTTGTAGCTTTTAACTGGGCGTCAGAATTCTTCTCACTTGTAGTAAGTGCTAGAGGAGGATCTTCTGCAAGAAAAGAGAGAGGTTTGCCTATAGGAACAGAATTTGGGGGGTTATGAGAATGCTATTCAATATCCTCAAGGAGCCCTCTGTCTAGGGACTGTTTATCAATCCAAGCAGTACTACATGTTGTACTTAGCTGCTAAGCTTAGATTTCTATGCATTCAAGCCAAATGGCATTTGTATGAGATAATATTCCAACATTCCAGGTCAGTGTTACTCATGAGAAGTGTGATTGAGCAGACTGAGGGCAAAAAGAGTTCAAATGCAGTGCATTTCTCATCAAAGCTGCAGTAGTGGATATGAGACACTGGACTCAAGACCCATACCAGCATTTTACCTTCCCACTGTGCAATTTCTGTAAACTAAGCATGAATGTCTGCAATGGCTTCTCAGCAACATCCATGGGATTCCCTCTGCATAAGGCAGAGAGATGCTTCCATGCTGCAAATCATCTCTTGAGACACCTGTGTTTCTACTTT
This sequence comes from Indicator indicator, assembly GCF_027791375.1. Lineage (NCBI taxonomy): Eukaryota > Metazoa > Chordata > Aves > Piciformes > Indicatoridae > Indicator > Indicator indicator. The sequence continues at coordinate 3,274,465 of NC_072031.1, forward strand.
AATGCAGAGGGAATAGAGGGGGGACTAAGCTCCTGATTAGCTGTCTTATTTGAATACAATTTGAATGGAAATGAAAGAGGTTAACTTGGTAAAGGAATGGGAAGCTACATTCCAAGCAGACTGTGTAAAGTCTTCCTACAGGAGCTAATAGCAAGTTACATCTCCCTTTTTTTTTTTTTTTTTTTTTTTTTCCCATTTGCCATGTCTTTTCAGATCCTACTCACTCTGGTAGAAAGGTCAATTTGTACTAGGTTTTGAATATTTTGTCTTATTGTCCTGAAGGAGAGTTTATCAGTTATGTAATGCCAATAAACTGCACATGCTTTGCTGTATTTTTGCCTTCTGTTCCTTTGCTTTTGAAGGCTTAGCTGGAGAGTGAGAGCTGCCAAAACTGCAACTGTGCAGCATTTCCTGGCCTGGCAAGTTTGACATTTCTCCCTCGCTGACAGTGCCATGAATAGGTGAATGATAATTTATAAGCCTTTTCCCACACCTGTCTTTGTTCATCTGCAGAGATTTCATGTTCTCTTTGAAATGACTGAAATGGAAGAATTTCCAAAATAGTAGAAGAAAAACATGCCAGCAAAAACTCCTTTCCTTTACACTGGTAAGGAATAGGCCAATTAAAAGCAGCTTTTACTGGAATTGGTCCCAGAATCACAGAATGGTCTGGGTTAGAAGGGCCCTCCAAAGACCATCTAGCCCAACCCCCTCTGCAGTCAGCAAGGACATCCCCAACTAGATCAGGTTGCCCAGAGCCCTGTCCAGCCTCACCATGAATATCTCCAGGGGTGGGGCCCCAACCACCTCCCTGGGCAACCTGTTCCAGTGTTCCACTACCCTCATGGTAAAGAATTTGTTCCTAATGTCCAATCTAAATCTACTCTTCTCTAGTTTGAAGTCATTGCCCCTTGTCCTATCACTACAGGCCTTTGCAAACAGTCTCTCTCCATCCTTCTTGTAGGACCCCTTCAGACAGCAGAAGGCTGCTATTAGGTCTCCCCAGAGCCTCCTCTTCTCCAGTTTGTACATTGCCAGCTTCCTCAGCCTGTCTTTGTAGCAGAGGTGCTCCAACCCCCTGATCAATTTGGTGGCCCTCCTCTGGACCTGCTCCATCAGGTCCATGTCCTTCCTATATTGAGAGCTCCAGACCTGGATGCAATGCTCCAGACCTGGATGCAGTACTCCAGGTGAGTAAAGCAGCAGAATCAGCTCACTCGATCTGCTGGCCAAAGCTCTATACACAGGGAAAAAGAATCATAAATGTATATGCAGTCCAGATCTCAGATTAATCCCAAGTTAGTCTGAAAGCTACTGGAACCTCCAAATCTGGGGTTTTAGCTGTCAGCCCTTCTCCCCACAGGGAATACACTTGCAAAACCATACAGTTCAGTCACACACAGTTAAAGCCTCAGGGCTCTGTGACATGTACCTATCTCCTAAGGAACATACACACAAACATTTGGCCAGACATGAATACTTTTCCCAGCTCCTGAACTTAGTGAGAAAGCACATTGTGGCTTGTTATTTTAATACCAAAGTTGCAAGCTGATAGGCTACAGACAGCTGCAAATGGAGGAGCTGAGGCTACTTCTGTTCTTCCCAGTTGTCCTACTCCTGCTCTGGGTGGTTAGATGAAACCACTGATTATAGCAACATGCATCTATAAGTCTCCAGAATGCCTTGCAGGGGGAACAAGCAGCTCCTGTGGAGAGCTCTGCACCTCAAAATATATGGGAGTAATTAAATTACTGCTAACTGAGTTTAGTAATCCAAGGGCTCAAACACCATCCAGCTAACACAGAAAATATGACAAAAGGAAAATACCTTTTCTGTAACTTATGTTTTCCATCTCACAATTGCCTAACCTGCACTGAGAATTGCTTTCTGTCACATCTCCCATCACATTTGAATTGGTTATTCTTGGATTTCTTTTCTTTGGGGGCAATTTTGGTTGTAGTTGCTGTTTGCTTACAGGATTGGAAACAAACAACAACAAAAAAAATTCCACTGCCTGTCATAAAACAACTTACCTGAGAGAAAACAATAATACCACTGAGGTGACTGTACAGTTGCATTTCTTGGTAAATATGTGCTTTTTACTGATTGCTTTTGGTTTCATAATTCACAGCCCTTGACAGCCTCTAATTCTAGAGAATAAATTTCCTCTTGCTTCAAAAAGGTTTCACCAGTCAGACTGATAAAGGCAGCTGTATTAGCAGAGGGTAATATCATACAATAGAGACAAATCAATTTTTCATGGAAAAAAAAAATTTAATGAGGGGAAAAAAAAAAGTTGCTTTGCATTTTTTTCCCTCCAAGTCTTAAACCCACAAATTGAGATTTTTTAAAAACAAGCAAATGAACTTTTTTGTTCTGTATAGGGTACATTTTATTAGCATCTGGGAAACAATCTTAGTTTTATTGCTTTATGTATTTGAAAAAGACCCTATAGGTCTTATCTGTGCTGGCTAAAAACTCTCCTCTTCTCCCCTTCTCTCTGTTTTGTACAAGTTCTACTTCTTGGTCTATATCTGTTATTGTCCATTGCCCTAATTTTGTAATTTATTAAGTATTCTTTTCTTATCACTTCATGGATTCTGTCATGTCAGCAATGAATCTTTAAAATGTAGTAGGTCTCCTTGATTATGTCCTAGCACTTGGACAAATAACATTGCAGCCTGCTCTCACTCCCCCTTTGCTGTTAAATTTGCATCAGCAATCGATCTGCTTTGTAATTGTTTCTGGCTTTCTGAAATTGGTTCTTCAAAAGCAGCGTGGCTGAGACTTTATGCTGCTTGCACATAAGAAATGCTGTAGGATGATTGGTTTTACCCTGACACTCACCATTTTTTCTAGCTCTAGAGGGAATTAGTCTTTATTTCTTAAGGTAAAGTTTAATATAGATTTCCTAGCACACTGGATGCAACCCTTTTGATTTAGGAAATTATCTTCCAGGCTAGCACCAGTCTCTTAAGGTACACATTTCATATTGTAGCCCTGTGTGTTAATGCAACATTTTTCTCTAGGTAGAAACTATAAATTGATATTAAGAACCCAGGCATCCTTTACTCTTTCTGGTTTTATGGCCTGTAAAAAGTGTCATTTATATCCCATCTCATGCTTTATCTGTTATCACACTGAGCATCCAAGATCATTTTCCATTTATTTTTCATTGAACTGGAGAAAGGTAATTCTGTTTTCCACAATCTTCTCAAATGCAGGTAACATATTTCAGCAGTCTCTAGTTTCTGCTTATGAAACGGGCACAGAGTCTATCCCTGCAGTTGTTCTTTAATGCAACAATTATCCTTATGCTTGATATTTTCCCAGAATGTCTTTTGTACCTTAGGATGAGAAACAATAACTTATATCTAAGAACTGTCTGACAGATGTGTCAAACTTTCAACACCAAGCTGCAGTGAGGCACACAGCCTAAAAGCTGCAATACAGAGTTTGGATTCACAGGCTAGCAAGGACTGTTAGATATGTCCTGAGTCTTTTGGGAGGAAATGAAACTTTTTAGGTTCACCCAGGTACTTAGTTTTCTAACTCATCCTCAGCTTCCTCAGACATCTGTTTTCTTTACAACACCCCTGGAATGAGGAAACATAAACTGAGAGCTCTTTCATTATACCTTGCTGAAACAAACCCAGTGGGGACAATAAATATTAGTCATTTATGGAGAAAATAAGATTTAATGTTCTCCTTAAATCACTTCTCTTTGCAGCCAGAAAATGGTGCCATCTTCCAATGCAGTGGGAATATTTGAAGCTTAGGAATGTGTATTACTCCTATTGACTTCTCTCCATAGCAAAGCAGCATGGTTTACATATGGGAACACAGTTGGTGCCCTTCTCCACAGGCCAGTAAAGAATGGGGATAGATTTCAGGGTTGCCAGAAGGGTATCTGAGGCCTTTTTGAGGATCTGTTCTCAATAGCAGTGCTCCAAGGGTAGCACTTTTCTTTCTTTACTTTTTTTTTTTTTCTCTGCACACTGTCATTTCAACTTCCATCCTGTCTGAAAATAACAGATCTTGGCTTTGCAAATTTGGACAGGGAGGTTTTGAGGTTTTTTCTTTTTTTTTTTTTTTTTTTTCTTTTTCTCAATCAGTGCAGTATTATCACATCCTCACTATTTTTATTCTTCCCAGTAGACTTTTAAAAAAGGCAACTTCAAAATAAAATCTCCTGGCTGCAGCAAGGGAAGGATTATCACAGATTAATTTGGCATGCTTGACCTGAGTGATTCTGTTGTTTTACTGCTTTTCACAACAGTTTTCAAATGTCAGTATTTATGACCCATTTTAGAAATCATCATCAGAGGATATTAGTCTTACCCTGTAGGATAGATGATATGCATTTTACAGATTATTAAGATCCTGCATTTGCCCTGAGCACATATGGAACTCTTCTTGAAATGTGGACCTCCTACACAGTTACAATCAAATTACTGGGTAGATGGTTCCACTGGGGTTCCTGTTTTGTACCCTGAAACTATCAAGATTCAGTGAGGATCCTAATGATAGCTGAGAGTCCCAAAACTTTTGGTATTCATGGCAACCACATAGTCTGCTGTACAGTAACTATTGCTTTGTCACTTGTTTCAGGTTGAGCTTTGAAAACAACTGGCAATAGAAAAGCATCTTTTCCTGCCTTCTTTCTGCAGAGCCTGATATTCTTCCCTGATATATTTTCTTAGTGCACAAGATACATTTCTTCCCATGAAGTTAATTGGCAGAGGGCTTCCAGCAATATTAATGGCTAAGTGATTAGCTTGCTGTTCATGGCACTATGATAATCAGAGTTTTCTTCAGGGGAACACTGATTTGATGCACAGTTTGCATGTTCTTCACCTCAGAGGATTCAGCTGGAGCTTATGAAGGTTATAGTAAGAGATGAAGAAAGGTTTAAAGTCAGCAAGAAAACTACCCAAATATCCAATCAGATATCCGCCAGGGGGGCTGAACATGGTCATTTGTGGGGGGGCTGGGGGGGGTGGGGTGGGACATTAAGGGAGAAGAAGCCTTTCACAAGTACTCCTCTCAAAGGTCTGTTTTTTCTTTCAATTGGTCTTGACCACAGTCCAAGAACGATGCTGGGGCAGAAGCTTTTGATACTGATGGCAAAGTAACAGTCTGGGCTCACTGACTGTTATCCCACAAACAGTGTTAATTTATACAGATCTGTTTAAAATATCTAACTTTCATCTGCTGCTCAAATTGGCAGTAAGATCTAGGCTGCTGCCTGCTGAAAGGCATGAAAATGACTTTTTATGGGCTTCAGTTCAGACCCAGGATCTTGATTTTTGCAAGAGTCTTTAGGACATGATTCTGGAGAAGCACACAAATGCATGCTTCACTTTAAACAACTAAATCTGCTCCATCTGAACAGGGATGCCACCCTGAATCAGGCTGTGGCTAATAGTTATATTACTGTAATTAATAAGAAGCAGATGTGCCTGGCCATTGGTAGCATGGGGGCATAGATCCTTAGGTTTTGTAAATGGACCAGTGAGGGAACTTTCTGAATGAAAAGCTTTCTCAGATGAGACAGCTACAGAAGCAGCTTCAGAAGGCTTCTATTGCCTCACCCAACTACTTTATTTTTTGCTTTGATAACAGTGTTCTTCCTAAAAGAAAACAGGACTGGTTAGGAGTTGTTCTAGATTGATGGAACAAGAACAATTGGAAGAGGAAAAGTGATTTTAATTTTCAGTGTCTGAATTGAGCAATTAGGAAAGAATTAGATTGGCATAGACATAACCAGGAGATGTCAATAGGTAACAAGTGTCAAGCAAATCACAGTAACGCTGTAGTGTGGGCTAGTCTGTAAGTGCTTGCTTTCTCCCTAGCTCTTTGATCCATAATTTATAAATCAATGATGGGTTAAAGAGACACAGACAGAGCTCAGGAATATATGAGGATTCCTCCAGTCTCACAGTTTGGGGTTTCATGACAGAACAGTCAAAGGATCTGTATGACTCAGGAGGCCAGCTCCCATTCTCCAGTGAAGTACATAAAACACAGCTGCGGCTCTGAAAAACAGACAGCCTGCATGGATGTGACAGAAAAGGGAGGGAGTGAGCCAGGAGGTGTGGGGGGGTTAAAAGAAGATCAGCGCAGAGGCAGAAAGAGATCTAGTATCTACACAGAGTTGTCTTTCAAGACATAAGTACAGGATGGACTAAGTGTAGATCCAGGTGTACATTTTCAACCTGGAGTTTTAGACCTGCCACAATCTGAAGCACTGCTCCACATTCCTGTTCCATTCACTCTGTGAGTACAGTGTGAATTAAGAGGCAAGGCAATTAGACTCAGTGCTAGGCTGTTTATACCTTTGCTGCTTGTTTAGATGACATTTTGAACAGCTGCTTTGGGAAGAGGCTTTCATGTATGGAATCTCCCCTAATCCTGAAAGTTTAAAGTGCTGCGGCAGATACATTGACAAAACCTATCAACAGGGGAACTTCCAAGGAGGTTCAGTTTCTCCTGCTGTCTCACCTAAGTTTAAAAAAGCCACAGAGATAGTTATTTTAACTGCATTTTAGGGGGCTTGGTCCTGGGATTATGGCTAAGCAGGAAGTAGATTTTCCCATTCACAAGTGGGGCAAGCCTCGGTTGCTTTCCTTGTAAGTTTCCAGATATGAAGTAAAAGTTTTATTTTCTTTGGAAGTTTTCCTGGCTATCCCTATGTATTGTGCCTCTTGCTGAGGTCTAGGAGACAGTGATACCTTGCTGAGTTTTCTCAAAATATTGACATAAATCCTGGTGGAACTTCCAAAAGCTCTGTTTGGGGAGAAGTTAACTTTCTTCCTCTTCCCTTGCTTTACTTAGCTACTGTCTCAGTAAAATAGGTGTCCTGTCAGTAGGGATTTGATTCCCCAGAAGGAGCCATCTCCTGGGGATCCATGTCTGTTATTGATTACTGCAGTTTGTAAGGGCTTTGGTTTTATTTTTTGTGTGTGGGTTTGCCTTGCATTTGTCTTTCTGATATGCAGTCATTACCATCAGCATTAGCTTTAAATCATTTCCCTGACATTGACAATGGCTGTAATTGTTTTTTCAAAAAGCAATTATCTTTGTTGTGGAAAAAGTCCAGATATAATTCATGTTAAACTCTACTGAAACCTGTATGCCAAGCCATTGGAAATCTGAGTGTTTTGGCAAGATCAACCCTCCAGGTTTAAGTGTATGGCACTACAGGATGAAAGGCACTTTCACAGAGCCATGAAGTAGAAAATGAAAGTACAGCAATTAATTTTGTTGTGCTGAGAACACAGATCCACATGTGATTAGATCCTTCCATGTACAGTGAAGTGTCACCTACCCTACAGAACTGATCATCATCTGGCAGGTTTGGAGGCAGAAAGAGCAATGTTTACAAAGGGCTGATACCTAGTGTTAAGGAAATCATACATGCTTACACTCTCCTGAGTCCCAATAGTTCCCATTGCCTTATTAAAGGTATAGGTTCTGTATCTCTCCTGAATCCCCAACTGAATGAAATTATTGGCTCTTGAAAATGCCACAGTTTCTAAATGCTGAGTCTCTAAGCATAACGATCCACATGATATTGTGGACAAAGCAAAGGACTATTTGAGTGAATATTGCCATGTCAGGTGCTCATAAAACTGGGGCTGCGTTTACTCAAATTCTCTTGGCGGACCCATGAGTTTCATCAGGTAGTTCAGCCCTGTAGTGCAGAACTCATGATCAGATTTGTTTAAAATAAGCCTACAATCAATGCGTAACTAACTCAGACCTTCTTTATCATGCAAGCAATTGGCTTGTACACATCCTTTTGTTTTTTTAAGAAAGTATCAAAGTCGGAAAGTCTGACTGGAGAAACTCAGCACAGCTTGCTCACTGTTGCTTGACTGCCTTGAAAAGATCCCAGCTTTCATCCCCTTTTCATTCCAGGCTGTAATTGTACCATGCTCATCATTTACATGTGTTTCAGTGTCAGGATCAGTGTCAAATGCAGGCTGAGCAGTGAAATACCTTCTAATTCAGTAGCTTTATCTGATATTTGCATTATGTGTCGAGACTCCACGATATCATATCCAGTCAAACCCAGGTATCTTCAGTCATAAAAAAAAATAATTAATTTTCAAAGAGAATTGTGTCTGAGTGGCCCAGTATCATATATGTATAAATTTATAGATATTTATAAATTTATATATATTTATATATATATTTATATATATAAATATATATAGATATAAATATTTATATATTTTATATATAAATTTATATATTTACACATTTATATAGATATATTTATAAATTTATATATATTTATATATAAATATATATATTTATAAATTTATATATATTTATAAATTTATATATATTTATAAATTTATGTATATAAAAAGATTTAATTTTCAAAGTGAATTGTGTCTGAGTGGCCCAGTATCATTTATATATATATATATGTATAAATATAAATTTATGTATATATTGCTATATAGAAAATAATTAATTAACTTTCAAATAGAATTGTGTCTGAGTGGCCCAGTATCATTTATATATATATTAAAAAATGATTAATTTTGAAAGATAATTGTGTCTGAGTGGCCCAGAATCATATCTATCTATCTATCTATATAAAATTAATTAATTTTGAAAGATAATTGTGTTTGAGTGGCCCAGTATCATTTATATGAAGCATAGTTTGTCAATATCTATTTTTGTGCATGCATTGGATTTGGCTGAGCTGGAGTTAATTCTCCTCAAAGCATCCTTCTAGCTTAGAGAGCTCTGCTTCCTGAGGCCAACCATGGTCCTGCTGATGGGAAGTAGGGACTAACATCTCTCTCTTTCTGCTTTCACTTCTACACCATCTATTGCTTGTTGCTTATTATTGTTATTAAATTGCTTCTATTTTATTACTGACTTTTGTTACGTTTTTCTCCTCTCCCCTGTCCATTTAAGGAGGGGAGTGATAGAACAGCTTTGGTGGCCATTTGGTCCCTAGGCCAGGGCCAAACCACCACTATGCAGCAATAAACATTATAACGAATCCCAATGAAAATGGAAAATACTGTTGGGAGAACTTATATACGCAAGGCCTGAACTTCAGAAATTCCCTTACCTCACTTCTGAGTACAGTATCAGTGCAGTTACTTTTCTTTTGGAATCCAAGTTTTAGCTTCATTGCCAGCAGAATTGACAGAAATGTCTTCAAGCCAATACAATGAAGCAAAGAAAACAAATCTATAGGACGTTTGTTTTATAACTGATTCATTATTAAACTTTTCTATTTTTTGGGGGGTTTAAAAAGTTGGTATCTGTGTTGCTCTAGAGCTTGTGTTGAGCTGCTGCTCAAGCAATGTCCATTTATGTCAAACCGTCAAGATCAGTTTAACCTCAAGATGGTGCTAGATGGTTAAGTTGGCTGTCACAACTGCAGTCGAGTGTCATTTAAATTCTTGCAAAAGGAAAAAGCATTGATAACATGAAGCTGATTCATAACCATTAAGAAAGGATAAAGGTTCCATATTAAAGTGCATCACTTTGATAGATTAGTATGTTTAGCTACCTGAATAAGACATGAGTGAATTTGAAAAGATATTGATTCTATCAATGTCTCAGGATAAAATAGTGCTTGGGAAGAAATAGAGCAGATATAAAAGCCATCAGAACAACAGTGATAGGATACCCAATATGCAGTTTGACACTTTACCTGGTAATTAGAATGAGATAGCCTGGAAGTAAGGGGAGTGTCATTCTGGCAAGTTAAAGTAATTAAGACCTATCAGATAAAGAGTGAACACTTAAAGTTCTTAAAGAACTTAGAGAACTTTAACTCTTTCATTCAAAATAATCTGTAGGAGTACTTTAATTATTCCAAATGCCAGAAAGTGATTACCTAGGGCATGGCTGTAGGATTTAAGCTCTAACAGTGCTGTGATAGTGTCAGTACAGCCATGGAGGTCATTACCCATTCTCGATCACCAGGGACTGCACTGGTAAGGCAGTACTGTTATTCTGACAACTTTCTTAGCTAAAGCAGTTGTAGAGGTGATGTAACTGCAGATTAGAAGATACAGGCTGCTGTTGAGGATTATTCCCTTCAGTTATGGCACCAGGTCTAATTTTCTACTGCAGCCAAACGGGGTCCAGATGACCAGAAATCAATCTTGCAACTTCTGTCCTTGTGAAAGCATTAAGGGAAAGCTTTTTGACGGAGACCATGCCACTTGTTACTCTTTAAGGCAGAAAAAGAGAAAAATAAGTAGTGCTGTGTTTTTATAAACTGCTTATAACTCCATGTAGTGATATCTACATGAGGTCTACTCACTTTGATAAAAATCTTTTCCCTAAATGAGAGGTGGGTCTGCTTGAAGATCCTGGTTCCTAGGCATGTCTGCTGTGATCAGGGGGCCTGGGAAAGCAGACATTTTTGCATTTTATTTTATTTTGTCTTTTACAATGTTTATTTACTCTTTAAGGCAGAAAAAAATAAATAGTGCTGTGTTTTTATAAACTGCTTATAACTCTATGTGATGATCTCTACATGAGGTCTACTCACTTTGAAAAGAATCTTTTCCCTAAATGAGAGGTGGGTCTGCTTGAAGATCCTGGTTCCTAGGCCTGTCTGCTGCGATCAGGGGGCCTGGGAAAGCAGATAGTTTTGCATTTTATTTTCTCTTGTCTTCTACAATGCTTGTTTGTTGGGCAACAAGACTTTAACCTTCTAGAAAAGCTGCAAAACGGGGAACAAGTTATGTGTGGAGTTAATTTGTTGTGCCTCTTTCTATATATTAATGATTTCTCTTTAATATATGGCCTTATAAATGAATCAGCAAAATAACATGGGAACTCAGGGATCTGCAGTGACAGGAGGGAGGCTTTTAACGATGTTTTATTTCATTTTGAACTTAGATTTTTTTAAATTTTATTTTCACAGACATTTGTCTTGATATCTTCTAAAGTTTTGATAAACGTTTAATGCAAGCAATTACTAATGAGGTGTCTGAATCAGCCAAGACAATGTTACAGAAAAGTGAAAAACTCTGGCATTGAAAAGAGCTGCTTGATCTCCTGAAGTAATTGGAAGTTTGCCACCACCATTCCTTTATAACCTGAGTTTTACAGAGCTGCTTGTTTATAAATCTGGAATGATACCACTGAACATACTGCTGCCTATCCTGCTCAAAGTCTAAGTTTCTTTCTTGTTTATATGATGCATTTCTTGGAGAGAAAGAATCAGCTAAATGTGGTTGGTTGGCTAGATAGGAGACTCTGTGTCCTACCCACAGCTTCCTATCAGATACAGATAGAAGTATAAATAGCTGAGGAGACAGTCTCCTCTCAAATACTGATCCTAAGGTTAGTGGGGCTTTTCAAGAAGATTTGTCTTGTCTAGACAGTTATGAAGAAACTGAAAGCTGATTTAAGGTTTTATCATTTTGGAATGCAGTTCTACATCACTCATATTCAGTATTTAAGCATGAAGGCATTTTATGTGTGATTGTAGAAAGCTGTTCAGGAGGAAATATCCTACTAGTCACCCCAGCTATCTGAAAATCTGTTTATAAAAAACTATTTCAAAAGGAAAAGGGATGACATTTTTTAGAGCAGTGGGGAAATCAACATAGTGTGCTCTTTTTCATTCAGTTAAATTCCAAAGTGACATTCCAGGTGACAGAAGGAGAGAGCCAGTCATAAAATTCATGCATACATGGTTCAGGATTAATCAAGGGGAGAGCTAGGGTAAGTGTGTTTAGCTAAATGTCATTTTAAGTCACAAGTACATAAGGATAGGTGATTAATTATGTTGTCCACTTTGGGCAATGACTGTGCAGGACAAATTGCACTTGAACTTGGGCACAAAAGACTTTTCAAATCAAAAGCACTGAGTGGCAATGAAAAAAAAAATGCAAAATGTGCTCACTCTCAAAGCATTGTGTATTGATCTGGGGAAATGATTCCCTTTGGCTTCAGAGCAGAATTTAGGAGAAAGCTGTCTATAGATATTGATCCTGACACAGGATCCTTCCAGCAACAGTCTCAGGGGGGCAGCTTAAGGAGATGTAAAGGCTGAGTGTTTTCAGTGACCTCTGCCACACAAAGATCGTAGTCAGCATCTGGACCTCCATATGGAGGATAAAAGTTTTTGTATTAAAAAAAAGCTTTCCAACAACTGTTTTGGCAGGGACAATCATAAAGAGAGTATTTGAGCATCTTACTACACTGTTAATGTATTCCCATCAGGAAGTTAAACTAATTAACTCCTCTCTTATGCATACCTTAGTGATATTTTTACATTTCCCAGGGCACACAACCAGTCATAAGAAAAAATGTCACCTTCCAGGATTCACTCCATAGCAGGTACTAGAGGACATTCTTAAAGCAAAATGATTTGTGTACTGTTTAGTTTCTTGGTGAGGTAGGACAAAAGATCATGGTTTGACCTGACATTCAGCTTGGTGTATAGCTCTCCTTGTTTATTAAAAAAAATATTTACTTCTTTGTGCTTTGATACAGTAGTTGCCTATTCTGCTTGTGTTCTCTGACTGCCAGGAAAAGAAAAAAATAATAAAAAAGAGTTATTTCAGCATTAAGAGATACAGAGCTACTGGAGAGCCCAGCAAAATCCCCTGAGATGATTAAGGGATCAAAGCACCTCACACATGTAAAGACTGAAAGAGCTGTGACTGTGCAGCCTGCAGAGGAGAAGGCTTAGGGGATCTATCAACATGTACAAATGTCTGAAGGGTAGATGTAAAGAAGATGGAGCCCATCTCTTTTCAGTGGTGTTCAGTAAGAGCAAAAGGGACAATGGACACAGATTGAAACACAGAAGGTTCCCTCTGAACACCAGGAAATAATTTTTCATTGTGAAGATGACTGAGCACTGGTACAGGTCACTTAGAGAGCTTGTAGAGTTTTCATCCTTGAAGACATCGAAAACCTGTCTGGACACAGTCCTGGGCAGCCTGCTTTAGGTGACCTTGCTTGAGCAGGAAGGTTGGATGAGATGACCCCCAGAGGTTTCTTCCAACCTCCACTATTCTGTCATGGGGGAGTCTTCATCTCTGGAGGTGTTTGAAACCTGCTTGAACATGTTCCTGTGTGATTTAGTCTAGGTGATACTGTTCTAGCAGGAGAATTGGACTGGATAATCTTCAGAGGTCCCTTCCAACCCTTTCTGTGAGACCGTAACATTGCTATTCACTGTTTTTGGTGCCATCTCTGACTGTAAAGCAATGATGCAGAAATAAAAGCCTTGGGTCTCTTTAGCCTTGAACTGAATTCTCTTACCTTCTCTTTTGTGTTGTTGTTGTTAGGGTTTCATTTCTTCAATCTAGATGTGAAAACAATGCCTAAGAAAAGCATCTTTTGGAAGAAAACCAATTTCAGCACTGAACAGTGGTCAGGTAGAACAGGACTTATTATGTGAGTAATGAAGGACAAAACACAATACGAGTGTCTGTATGCAAACTCATCCTCTGGTTGCAGCTTCTGTCATTTACAGTATTCTTCCTATTGTGAGGAGGGAGTACGTTTGGTTAAAAGTATTGCCAGGGTAGTGTGGAAACCAGCAGTGACACAGAAGGACAAGGACTGTTGTCTGCAGCTGCCTAATGCTTCCAAATGAGGTATTTTTAGTGAATTGGAGTCTGAAATGCCTTGTGTGTCACTCAAGGTCATTTTTTTATTCTTGAGCTTGTCTGATGCATACAATGAAGCTACTGTATTAAATGCAATTCAGCATAATATCCCTAATTTAAGATGTAGACAATTATGACAGATTAACCAGAGATAATAGCTGCGAACCTGACTCTTTATTACTTGGATCAGTGATGTTGTAAGAATAAATGGAAGGCATAAATGAAATGATCAGTTGCTGGGCAGTTGAAGAATGCATTAAATCACCTGGCTAACCAAGAATGGAGATTATGTTTTTGAGCTGATAGAAAAAATCATGGTTAAGGTCACTGTAGATTTATTCCCCCAAGGAGCATTGTAATAAACTGGGTTGTCTTTATATTATAATTAACTAAAAGAAGCCTCCATCCTCAGCCAATTCTCTGTAGCAGGCATACAAGCCTGTGCTAGAATTAATTAGATGGCAATGTCATCTGATCAAATTGATGGAAATCCATTGAACTGCATGAACTGTATGTTTTCAAAAGAGGTGGTGAAGATTTTGGCATTATTTATTGTCTGGCTTTTAGGAAATTCCATGCTTGGGTAATTTGGTATCCCAAAGCCAAGATGAGCACAGGATTTGAGTTTGGTTAGAGGGTTTTTTTGTGTTTCCTTTTTCCCCCTTTTCTTTCTTTTCCCCCCTTTTCTTTCTTTTCCCCCCTTTTCTTTCTTTTCCCCCCTTTTCTTTCTTTTTTCCCCCCTTTTCTTTCTTTTTTACCCCTTTTCTTTCTTTTTTCCTTTTCTTTCTTTTTTCCCCTTTCCTTTCTTTCTTTTTTTTCCCCTTTCTTTTTCCCCTTTTATTTCTTTTTTCCCCTTTTCTTTCTTTTTTCCTCTTTTCTTTCTTTTTTCCTCTTTTCTTTCTTTTTTCCCCTTTACTTTCTTTTTTCCATTTTCTTTTTTCCCCTTTTCTTTTTCCCCCTTTTTCTTTTTTTTCCCTTTTCTTTCCTTTTTTTCCCCTTTTCTTCCCTTTTTCCTCTTCTTCCTTTTTTCCCTTTTCTTCCTTTTCCCCTTTTCTTCCTTTTCCCCTTTTCTTCCTTTTTTCCCTTTTCTTCCTTCCCCCCTTTCTTCCTTTTTTCCCTTTTCTTCCTTTTTTCCCTTTATTTCCCCTTTTCTTTCTTTTTCCCTTTTCTTCTTTCCTTTTTTTCCCTTTTCTTTCTTTTTTCCTTTCTTTTTTTTCCTTTTTTTCCCTTTCTCTTTTTCTTTTCTTTTTTTTCCTTTTCTTTCTTTTTCCTTTCTTCTTTTTCTTTCTTTCTTTTCCTTTTCTTTCTTTTTTCCTTTTCTTTTTTTTCTTTTCTTTTCTTTCTTTTTTTTCCTTTTCTTTTTTCCTTTCTTTTTTTTCCTTTTCTTTCTTTTTTCTTTTCTTTCTTTTTCTTTTCTTTTTTTCCTTTTCTTTCTTTTCTTTTTTTTTTTCCTTTTCTTTCTTTTTTCTTTCTTTTTTCCTTTTCTTTCTTTTTTCCTTTTCTTTCTTTTTTCCTTTTCTTACTTTTTTCCTTTTCTTTCTTTTTTTTCCTTTTCTTTCTTTTTTTCCTTTTCTTTCTTTTTTCCTTTTCTTCCCCCCCCCCTTTTTCTTTCATTTCCCCCTTTTCTTTCTTTTTGATTTTATTTTTTTTTTCCTAAAGCAGATGTTGTGAGAGGAAACAAACTCTGGATTCTATTTAAAAATTTCTAGGCTATCAAATCCACAGTAAAAGCAATGAACCTTAATATATATTTAATAAATAAATATATTCTGCAAACATTTAACATGGCTATTCAAATGTTTATAATTTGTGAAATACACTTTCAGCAAAATCAATATTTAAAGGAAATTTTAATTCCTATGAGGGCACTGTTGTGACGGGAAAAAAAAAATGAAAAGATGCTGTAAGATATATTCAAGACTGTCTGGTCCCTTAATTTTTTTTTTCTTGTGGGCCTTACCCAGCTTGGAAAACCTAGGCTTATATTTATTCCATGTAACTTTAATCGTTTCCCTGACATATTAGGCAAGGAGTCTTTTTATTGGTATGGCCACTGCAGGAAGATGATGCTCTAAGGAGGCTACATCTCATGTGGCAATGTAGATTTTGTTCATAGAATCATACAATCAACCAGGTTGGAAGAGACCTCCAAGATCATCCAGTCCAACCTATCACCCAGCCCTAAGCAATCAACTAGACCATGGCACTAAGTGCCTCATCCAGGCTTTTCTTGAACATCTCCAGGGATGGTGACTCCACCACCTCCCTGGGCAGCCCATTCCAATGGGCAATCTCTCTCTCTGTGAAGAACTTCCTCCTAACATCCAGCCTAGACCTCTCCTGGCACAACTTGAGACTGTGTCCCCTCATTCTGCTGCTGCTTGCCTGGGAGAAGAGACCAACCCCCACCTGGCTACAACCTCCCTTCAGGTAGTTGTAGACAGCAATGAGGTCTCCCCTGAGCCTCCTCTTCTCCAGGCTAAACACCCCCAGCTCCCTCAGATTTTCCTCACAGGGTTTGTGTTCCAGGCCCCTCCACAGCTTCGTTGCCCTTCTCTGGACACGTTCCAGTACCTCAACATCTCTCTTGAATTGAGGAGCCCAGAACTGGACACAGGACTCAAGGTGTGGCCTGACCAGGGCTGAGTACAGGGAAAGAATAACCTCCCTTGTCCTGCTGGCCACACTATTCCTGACTGGCTCTTCTGGCCACCTGGGCACACTGCTGGCTCATGTTCAGCCTAGTATCAACCAGCACCCCCAGGTCCTTTCTGCCTGGCTGCTCTCCAGCCACTCTGTCCCCAGCCTGTAGCACTGCTTGGGGTTGTTGTGGCCGAAGTGTAGAACCCTGCACTTAGCTTTGTTAAATCTCATCCCATTGGCTTCATGGATAAAAGTATCAGAGATACACAAACTAGCAGTAATTAGGTAACTGAGTGAAGGTCCTGTGGTTTATTCCTGCTGGTAACCCTAACAGACTATTGCAAGTCTTGGCCATTATAAAGGAGGCCATTTTTGTGGAGCATAAAAGGATCATCTCCTAGCTAAGTATCTTGCCCTGGTCTGTCTGAGGAGGCTGCTTCCAGTGCAATTCAAGCTGGTCAGTTAATTTGCACCATAAAATTGTGTGTTAAAAATGACACTGGAAGCCCCTGGTTCAGTCTCTCCTCTGGGGATCCCTGGGCAGACATAGAAACAGCACAGAAGAAAAGATTTCAGTAACAAATCCTTATTTGCTGTCAGGAAATACATTCAGAATTACAGGGTAATAATTCCAGGCAGATTGAGGAGCTTCATGGATGTTTTCAAGCTATATATATTGCCCATAGATTTTCAGCTGAGTGAATTTGAGTGTGTAATAGCCTGTGATGAAGTGTGCAGGCCTATCAGTGCCCCTGGAGAGGACTCTCAAGCCATTTCACACTCTGTGCTGAGCAGGGTCTATTAAAAGGAGATCCTGCCAAGCCAAGTCCCCAGGAGTTAAATTCCCAGTCAGGGTCTGAAGCTATTCAGGGTGTTACTAATAATGGAAACATCATTATCTGCAGCCAAACTCATTTACATTCTATATTTTGAAAGAAGGGAGCTGGGATTAGTTAGGAGAGGACTGTTCTTCCTCCCAGCCAAAGGGGTAGTTCTGGGGTAATGAGGTGTTACCCAAGACACCTTCTGATTTCTTGTTCTTGTGTTTATTGATTTATCAGCCTACATAGATGGCATGCAGTTACAGATTTGAACTTGACATAAATC
Source organism: Indicator indicator (assembly GCF_027791375.1). Taxonomy (NCBI): domain Eukaryota; kingdom Metazoa; phylum Chordata; class Aves; order Piciformes; family Indicatoridae; genus Indicator; species Indicator indicator. The sequence goes on from NC_072031.1 coordinate 3,291,840, forward strand.
TCTCCTAGGGTATTTTGACAGCCTTAACATACATCTTGTTTAGATTTTAATAATTTAATAGTATAGCTGTAAAATCAACGTACTACAATTTGTGTGGTTGCCTGATGGACACTGAAGTGGTAGCATGCATGGTGTCCATGGGAAGAACATTTTCTTTAATGCAAGCAATAGCTGTGCTAACTGATTTGGTTGGTTTGTGTTTGGGTTTGTTTGGGTTTTTTGCTGTTGGGGCTTTCTTTCTTTCTTTTTATTTATTAGTAAATTATTTTTCCTTTTCTTTTTTTCTTTTATCTTTTTTTCCTCCTCTTCTCTCTTGTCTCTTGTCTCTTGTCTCTTGTCTCTTGTCTCTTGTCTCTTGTCTCTTGTCTCTTGTCTCTTGTCTCTTGTCTCTTGTCTCTTGTCTCTTCTCTCTTGTCTCTTCTCTCTTCTCTCTTCTCTCTTCTCTCTTCTCTCTTCTCTCTTCTCTCTTCTCTCTTCTCTCTTCTCTCTTCTCTCTTCTCTCTTCTCTCTTCTCTCTTCTCTCTTCTCTCTTCTCTCTTCTCTCTTCTCTCTTGTCCTCTCTTCTCTCTTCTCTCTTCTCTCTTCTCTCTTCTCTCCTCTCTCCTCTCTCCTCTCTCCTCTCTCCTCTCTTCTCTCCCCTCTCCTTTTTTTAATTTAACATATTTTAACATGATTTTCTTTTAAATAATGATTTTTATTTCCTCCAAGTTATTCTAAGACGTAGATCAATCAACATCAAGCAGGTAAATGGTGAAATCAAAAGTATAGCAAGAAGGTGGATACTCTCTGTAGCAGTCAGAGAAACCAAAGCCAGCTCTGTATTTCTAGAACTGAGCCTGCAAACGTTTCTCAAAGACATGACCTACTTTGAGTGGAGGTTATTAGGCTCAAAGTAGACTGAGTGGGTACAGTTTTGTGGCTGATATTATGCTTGAATTCACACTAGATGGCAATAATGGTCCCCTAAATAGATCCCACAGAATATGGATTCATTTTCTACTTTGTAAAGCAAAAACCACCTTTTACTGTCCAGCTTGGCCTTTCTCACAGAAGTAACATTTGCTTCCTCCCCATCTATTGTTAAAAGACTAATCTGAAGTCAGTGGTTTGGTTTTCTACATGAACACTGTTTGTTCAAAGCACTAACCTAGGAGCCAGCAGCTCTGTTAAGTTCTTGCTCACATGCACTCCTCTCCTATCACTAGAAATGAAGTATTGGCCTTGGGAAACATTATCTCAGCTCCTGCAGTGGTTAATATTGCTCTGTCTGTCTCTAATGCTCCAGGTTCCAGGATGATTTCAAATACCATCCACAGTGAGCTAAGACTGCCAAAGAGCTTTCAAATACCAGCCACCCTTTGCTATCCACACCTGAGTAGTTTAAAATCCCAACACCAGGGTGCCCTTATGAAGTAGCAGCACATTACATCTTTTTGTTACAGATGTGGCAATGTCCTCCAAGAAAGTTAATGACTTGGGCACCAGGAAATGGTCTTCCAGGTAGCAAATGTTCAGCAGACCACAGGATTCCATTTATAGCACAGATAATAATCTAAAATGCCACCATTGCTGTGGAGAAAACAAGTGCTGCATCCAAACATAAGTAAAGCTTTTGATACATTAAAGCTTGTGATACAGTGTCCCATAACATCCTCACAGAAAAGCTCAGGAGATGTGGCATAGATGGTTGCTCAGTGAGGTGGATTGCAAACTGGCTCCACAACAGAGTTCAGAGGGTCATCATCAATGGCACAGAGTCAACTTGGAGGTCTGTGGCAAGTGGTGTCCCCCAGGGATCAGTACTGGGTCCAGTTTTGTTCAATATCTTTATCGATGACCTGGATGAGGGGATTGAGAGTACCCTCAGCAAGTTCCTGATGACACAAAACTGGGGAGGGGGTTGGCTGACACCTGTCAGGCTGTGCAGCCATCCAACATGACCTGGACAGGCTGCAGAGCTGGGTGCAGGCAAACCTCATAAGGACAAGTGTAGGGTCTTACATCTGGGGAGAAATAACAGCAGGCACCAGCACAGGTTAGGGGCTGCCCTGCTGGAGAGCAGCTCCACACAGAAAGACCTTGGAATGCTGGTGGACAGCAAGTTCTCCATGGAACAACAATGTGCTCTTGTGGTCAAGAGAGCCAATGGGATCCTGGGATGTATCAAGAAAGGTGTGTCCAGCAGGTCTAGGGAAGTTCTTCTACCTCTCTACTCTGCCCTGGTGAGACCACACACTGTGTCCAGTTTTGGGCTCCCCAGTTCAAGAGAGACAGAGACCTGCTGGGGAGAATCCAACAGAGAGCCATGAGGATGTATAGGGGTCTCTCTTCCCTATGAAGAGAGACTGAGAGCCCTGGGGCTGTTTAGTCTGGAGAAGAGAAGACTGAGAGGGGATCTGATCAATGTCTATCAATATCTGAAGGGTGGGTATCAGGAGGAGGGGGGCAGGCTCTTTTGGGTGGTTCACAGTGATAGGACAAGGAACAATGGGTTCAAAGTAGAACACAGCAGATTTCAGCTCAGCATGAGGAGAAACTTCTTTACAGTGAGTGTGACAGAGCCCTGGAACAGGCTCCCAGGGGGGTTGTGGAATCTCCTTCTCTAGAGACTTTCCAAACCCACCTGGGTGCGTTCCTGTGTGGACTATCCTAAGTGATCCTGCTCTGGCAGGGGAGTTGGACCTGATGATCTCTTGAGATCTCTTCCAACCTCTGATATACTGTGATACTGTGAAACATACTGGAGGCTATGTCAGTGAGAGAAGAGTTTCTCTTGCTAGCTCAGGTAGTTAACATTCTTGCTCATCAATTTCATTCCATGTTGTGTTTGGCAAATCTCTGGCTTGCAAAATAACATTTGGCCATTTTCTAAGGATGAGTGCTGCTAGTCAGGACTAGAACAGTGGTGGAGGTTGAGTGTTTTAAGGCACACTACAAATCTTAGTAACTCTTGTTACCTCTCTGTGATGTTGGTGTGGTGGGTTTTACTTTTCTGCTTGAACTCTGTGAAAGAAATTAAAAGCATAGCCTTAAAACCACCACAGTTGGTCATGTTTAACTATCTCAGGAACACATATGATGAGATAAAGAGAGGGAAAACAGTTTGTCCAAGTCTGCCTCCTTGGCAAACAGACCTCAGTTGTCAGTCTGCTGACCTCCTTGTTGCTAGGTGAGATGCTGTTTCTGATAAAATGGGATTTTGCCTGCCTTTCTGTGGGGCATCCTACAGCATGCTCAGATTACATTTTATGCTAATAAGCTTCTTAAGTAATGTCTGTGTCATTCCTATGGCATACCTAGAGTATGGGGATTGACTAGCCCTTTCACATAGGAGACCAAGATATGTGAAGTAGCCTGAAAGAAAGCAAGAAGTATGTAATGGCAGAATGTGGTTGCAAGTTTGAGCTTTCTTTGTCACATTCACTGATGGTTAGCTTCCTAAGAGCAAATTCTAAGTGAGTTGTGGATGGGGATGATAGATATTTTCACTCTTTCAGGCAGTCAACTACAACTGTTAAGGTGGTGAGGAAATATTGCCTGTTTTAGACTTCCTTTGCTGAAGCAATTTCTTAACATTTCCATACACTGAGTGCTGATGTTTACCTTCACTACAAGTGAAGGGAGAAGAGAGGGAAATTTGCTTCTGCCAGGCTTGTGACAGTGACATATTTCCTGAAGTCTTGAGAGCTTCTCTCACCAGTGTGGGACCCAAAGCTTTTTTGCAGTGTGGCTAATCCAACCTGATTAAGAACTATGTTTGCAGAATCAGGTCTCTTGCTGGCCAAGTTTCAGCCTTTCCAGGACACCTAATAGGTGTCCTGGAAATACAGTCTGCCTGGCCAAAAAGGAAATGTCTGGCTCTAGGCCCTTGGATTGCTAGATTTCCCAAAAACCTTCCCAAAATGTCACGTGGAGAGGATTGTCCAGACTGAGTTCCTGTTTGCTGAGACATTTTTTACAGTTTCAACATCTCATTGTTTTCATTGTCCAGGAACATTCAGAGCTTCAAAACCTGTGTGTGTAGGTGGGAAGGGAAGGGAAGGGAAGGGAAGGGAAGGGAAGGGAAGGGAAGGGAAGGGAAGGGAAGGGAAGGGAAGGGAAGGGAAGGGAAGGGAAGGGAAGGGAAGGGAAAAGAAAAGAAAAGAAAAGAAAAGAAAAGAAAAGAAAAGAAAAGAAAAGAAAAAAGAAAAGAAAAAGAAAAGAAAAGAAAAAAGAAAAGAAAAGAAAAAAGAAAAGAAAAGAAAAGAGAAAAGAAAGAAAAGAGAAAAGAAAGAAAAGAGAAAAGAAGAAAAGAGAAAAAGAAAAGAAAAAAGAAAAGAAAAAAGAAAAAGAAAATAAAAAAGAAAAGAGAAGAGAAGAAAAGAAATGAAAAGAAAAGAGAAAAGAGAAGAAAAGAGAAAGGAATGCCTTAGTCATAGTTTACCAGTTGCTTTCCAGGAAAATGTCATGTCTTTGCAAGCCTGAAAGTTTTCCCTGGATACTGAGTCATTTCTGCAGAGAGTTATTCTGGGCCATCCAGTCCACGATACCAAGTTGTAGTCTTCACAGGGTTGCATAACAAAAATAAGTTATGCCAAGTTCATTCAACATCTTGTGCATGATTTGGGAAAGTATGTGACAATAGCCACAGGTCAGGATAGTTGAGAGTCAGGTTACATTATTACAACTTGCCAGAAACCAGACCAGAGGGCAACATTCAGTATGGCAAAAACCATGCTGGAGATTCTTTTCCTCACAGCATCCTGTCCCTAATGTATCTTCTATTCTCGCCCTTCTGGAACACAGCAATGAAAATCCATGGATCTATGAAATTGTTCTAGACAAGTTAAAATCAAGGACCTGAACTGTAAATAATTCTTTTGCTGGTAAGAGTTAGTCAGTTATATGGATACTGTCACACCTGAAGGGGCAGAACAGCCTGATCTCCTCCAATGTCTGTAAACTTGATTGGGTCTTTGTATCTTTACGCTAGGGTCACAGAGAGAGAGTCTTGTGTATATTTTGAGCAGAAAGTCACCTTCTAAGGAAAGGAAAAAAAAGAATTCAAAGCGTTCACAGCCTTGTGTGAGAATAGAAATGAAGCCCCTGCCAGACCCTTTTTCTTTTAGACATCACTGACCCACCTTTGCTCTCACAAATTCCCCTATCTCTGGAGGAAGCCTCTGGATTTCTGACTGTAGAGGCTGCCTTTGAAATATGCCTTCCTTTTTCTCTCCTCATTGTCACTCTGTGTTGTCCAGCTGTCAGCCAAGAGCATCCATTTTAGTGCAGTACTAACATCTGATGTGTGCCATAGCTAGCCAATTTTCTTCACTCTTTTCAGGATGTTAAGCATCCTGGAGGCTGGAGGACTTGTCTTGCCATTCACCCTCCCAACTTCTGACACAAAGATGTTTTGTGCTCAACCCCCAAATAGTCAAGATCTCATTGTGTGTGAACATTACATACAGAAAGCAAAAATGTTTGTAAGAATTGTTGGAAAAGTTATTTTAAAGTGGTATTTATTGTACTGTATTTGTCATATCAAAGGATAGAATCTTGGTTAGTGGAATCTTCCTCTCCTTTCACATACATTCTGAATCAGCACAAGACTGAAGTAGGTTTCTAAATGGGAACCTGTGAAGCACAACTGGATTAGATTGATCAGAAGTTGAAAATTAGGAAAACTTTGTTTAAAATGTGGGTTATTCTGGTTAGATGTTTCACACTGCACCCTCTCTTGGAAGGCAAATGGTAGTCAAACTGTGTATGTTCCCAGGTCAAGAAGAGACTAGAAATGGCTTTCTCACTGTTTGAGAGTGAAAGCTTTTGTTCAGACTCCTTGCACACACCAAGGCAAGCAGTACCCCAAGATCACCCATCTCTGGTTTAGCTTCTGTAGAAATTACTTGTGTTATTCCAGAAAATGCTACCTGAAGGAACAAAGTGGATCTCCTTCCAGCTGCCTTTGGAAGATAGCATTTAGAAAGTGATAGAGGTGAGGAATGAAAGTGGAGACAGTTTGGTAACAATTCCTTGTGTCTTGTATTCTGGACAGGTTCATTTTGTGAGTGGCTCATGGAAAATAACCCATCAAGGGGGATTTATTAAGAGGCAGCAGGGAAGGTAACTCTGTCCTTCAATGTGTGATGTATTCATCTTGGGTCTTGTGATAAGAAAGCAGCTGTGCTCACATGAATTATATAACAAAACTGTTCTGGCATCCTCAGTCAGATGATTTCAATCACATACAAATTTCCCTTTGTACTGTGAGTAGAATGGGATCAGAATTTTGCATTATGGAGATTTCAACTAGCCAGGGAGGCTTCCTTTAAAAGGGTGTTTACATCCATGGAGTCTACCTGACACCATGGAAGTGTTCTAAAAGACCCTGGAGAGTCTAAACCTCCTATATCAGTGTAGAAAAACAGATAAAATACAGAAGGTAAATATTTCAAAAGAAATAGCCATAAAAAGGAAAGCAATTGAGGAAAGATTATTTGGCTTCCAGAATTGTTAAAGTATTAATAGCAGCTGCACTTCAGCTTCTGTCCAACATGAGCTGAAAATCTGAAACACTCTCTCTGAAAAGTAGATGGTTGAGCATACAGCTAAATAACTTTGAAAGCCTGTTTGCAGAGCAATATCTTACAGTTGATTTTGTTGTTTCAAGCTATTTTTACATAAATTAGAGCAGCCTTTAGTTGCTGAGACCTTTGCATTGCAAAATGTGTTGGTGGATTTTTTGTGGTTGAATGCAGACCAGTTCAAGATGAGCTTCCATCATTTAAAAGTCAGTGTGGATATGTTGCCTGTGACATGACTAAACTAAGATGATTAGGATTTCTTAATATTTTAGGAATAATGTGCAACAGTTTACACAATGTCCTGAGCTGCATTTGTATTTGTCATTTGTACATCCAAGAGGAGTGTGGCCATCAGGCCAAGAGAGATGATTTTGTCCCTTCACTCTGCTCTTGTGAGATCCCACCTCAAATACTGCATCCAGCTCTGGTGTCCCCATCATAAGAAGGAAGGACACAGCTGTTGGAGAGAGTTTAAAGGAGAGTTGGGGGTGTTCAACCTAGAGAAGAAAAGGCTCCAGGGGTGACCTTATAGCTGCTTTCCAATACCTGAAGGGATCCTATTAGAAGGTTGGAAAGGGACTTTTTATAAGGGTGTCTAGCAATAGAACAAGGGGGAACGGTTTGAAGCTGAGGTTTAGACTGGATCTTAGGAAGAAATTCCTCGGTATGAGGATGGTGAGACTCTGGAATAGGCTGCTCAAGGGAGGTTGTGGATGCCTCCTCCCTGTGGGTGTTGAAGACCAGGCTGGATGAGGCCTTGAGCAGTCAAGTCCAACTGGGAGCTGTCCCTGCTCATAGCAGGGAGGGTGGAGCAGATGATCTCCAAGGTCCCTCCCAATCTAAGCCATTCTATGATGGCAGGCTTTCAGGCACTCAGAGAGAAAGAGTTTGAATCACAGGGAGTGTGGAACCAGTAACTGATGAAAAAGCAGTAACAGAGTAAGCATAAGAGAAGTGACATTTGAAGGCAGAGGGAATATTTTTCATTAGAGAAATGGAAATTAGGAAAAGTGGAAAAGCATTTGGCCACACAGTGTCATTATCAGATTCCTGATCTTCCCAGCTGTTTTAAATGCTTTGCTCTAAAATATGACTGGTCTCTACAGTCTTGCTTTTGTAAGCCAAAGCTCAGATCCTTACTGTAACAGCACTGCTACTACCTCAGCACTGAGGAAAATATTGCTATGGTATGAGCTGAACAGCACTAAGAGCAAACAGATCAGCCTGCAAATATGGAGATACTCCTGAAGCAAAGCTGTGGTTTAGTCACAAGTGTCACTGCACACTGTGGCTGTGAATGGAGCAAATTGAGTGTGAGACAAAGGTGCAGAACACAAGGTGTGTATAAGTAGTGGAAAAGGTGTTACCTCGAATGAACATCAGTGTTAGGGAGTGTTTGCCCACTTGTAACTTTGTCAGATCCAAGGGTCTGGTGATGCAATCTCCCCTGATGGCTTCTCTCAGAACTTGCCTGTTGATGTTTAAAGATGAAGAGTGAGGTGTCTCTTCCAGGCCTTTCCTTGCAGCTCAGCTGCCTCACCATCTGATTTTCTTTGCAGTATCAGAGGAATATCCTGATACTCACATTACCTATGCACCTTTGCCTTTCTTTGCAGTGGCCAAATACTCTTCTATGTATTCAGATCTTGTAATTTCACTGTGCTAAGAATGTCTCTGTTTGTGAGGCAGCCTTTCACATGTGGTGTATTGATTCATTTTTTCTTAAACCACTTGCTATGAAAGGTCAAAATACTTGAATCCTGAGGCAAAACATTTGCCAATGATTGGCTCACTGGTTAGTCCATATATATATTGTGCTTTCCCCCTGACTAATCTATCTATTGAGTGAGTTGAAAATAATTGACAGAAGCCCTATGCCAAGTTTTATGTCAAATGCACTTGGTTGCAAATATTTTGGCAGGATGTATAGGAGGGAGAATTGTGCTGTCTGTAAGAAATTATATCAAATGTCAATTTGCTTATGTGAAGCTTCACATAGAATTAATGCTCTTCACAGCAACAGTCAAAAGCCCTTGGTCCAGTGGGATGGGTAAGTAGCAGAGTCCCAGCCAGCAGTTTTGTTTGTAGGAAATTTTCTTTTCCAAACCTTGGGAGTGCACAGTGGCTTGCAGCGACTTTGCTCCCTTTTCAGCCTGCTCTAGTGTTGCAGTAGGACATGGAGAAAATCTCTTCATAGAATAACAAGAAAGCTGCTGAGACCTAAGGGAGGGTCCTGTATGTGTTTGTTTACACAGCAGCTCTCTTGGCCATCCTTGTGAAGGCAAGGTGAGCCATTCTGCCTGGGGCAGGGAGCTCTCTCTGGCTGCCACAGTGGCTTTTCCAATAAGGCAGTGCCTGAGCCTCTGAAATTATGTCTGAGCAGCTGTTCTCACAAACTGGCTGTTCTGTTACAGTAGGAAATGGCAAGAAAGTCCTCAACAGGGTGTATTTCATCACAGCAAACCCAAGCAATGCTGATCTTCTCACATATCTTATTTTACTAAGATTGAGATCCCATCTATCTGAAAAACAAAACAAAACAAAACAAAACCCACACAAGTGTGTAATTTTTGTGTAATACTTCTTTACTCTTCTGTTTATTTGCAAGTGAACACAATTTAGGGCTAACAATAATGAGCAATATTATTTCTCAAATAATTTAGGCATAAACCTATAAAATGTAACAAATGGATAACTCACTGAATAGATTTGTGAATTATTCAGTGTGCTGGTTTGGGCTGAGACAGAGTTAATTTTTTTCTTAGTGGCTGATGTGGGTTATAGAATCATAGAATCAGTCAGGGTTGGAAGGGACCACAAGGATCATCCAGTTCCAACCACCCTGCCATGGGCAGGGACACCTCACACTGGATCAGGCTGGCCAGAGCCTCATCCAGCCTGGCTGCAAACACCTCCAGGGATGGGACCTCAACCACCTCCCTGGACAACACATTCCAGGCTCTCATCACTCTCATGGTGAAGAACTTCTTCCTCACTTCCAGCCTGAATCTCCCCACTCCCAGCTTTATTCCATTCCCCCCAGTCCTATCACTACCTGATATCCTAAAAAGTCCCTCCTGGATTTGTGCTGGAGACAGCGTTGGTAATTCAGGAGTGGTTTTCATTTTGCTGAGCAGTGTTTATGAAGAGTTAAGGTCCCTTCTGCTCCTCTCCCCACTCCACCAATGAGCAGGCTGGGGGTGCACAGGTTGGGAAGGGACACAGCTGTGACAGGGTTGGACTGGATGATCTTTGAGGTCTCTTCCAACTGGATGTATTCTGTGATTCCTTGAGAGCTGACTCCAGCTGGCCAAAGGGATATTCCAAACCATATGAAGGGGGAAAATGTTCTGAGGGATGGTGTTTGTCTTCTCAGGTAACTGCTACAACACCTGGAGTCCTGCTGTCCTGGAGGTGTCTGAACAGCTGCCTGCTGATGGGAAGTGGTGAATGAGATCCTTGGTTTGCTTTGCTTGTGTGCATGACTTTTGCTTTGCCTATTAACCTGTCTTTATCTCAACCCACCAGTTTTCTCACTTATACTCTGCCAATTCTGCATCCCACCCTGCTGTGGGAGGGAGTGAGGGAGGGGCTGTGTGAGGCTGGGGATAAACCACAGCATTTAACCAGCTCTATATACTGCAGAAACACAGCCTGGTACAAAGCTCAGGGGATTCAGTGCCTTTCTGATGATTTCAGCATATTTTGGATCAGGCCTCACCAGGAAAAAAAAAAAAAACAAACAAAACTGACAATTTATTTGAAAGCAATTCCATAAAATCTTGACAAGTTGTTCTCATTTTGTGATTTTGCTGTTCAGCTAATACTGCCAAACACAGTTTGAAAAGTGCATTGTCTGTTCAAAGACAGTTTGTAAACAGAAAAATGTATCCCTTCCGCCCACACAATGGGTGGGTGGAACTTTTGGGCAAACCACATGTTGGAGAAAGACAACATTTTTTAAGGGGCAAGAAGTTAAAGATAAATGTATCATATTAAAAGTGATAAAAGAAAAGTTAATTTTTTTTAACCAGAAAGGGACTTAAAAAACCCTTGAAACTCTCCTTTTTTTTCTTTTTGGAGGAGACTGATTTATATAATTTTATAATTAATAACAATAATTAGAGTTTTGTGGAAAATGCAGCCTGTTGGAAGATGTTCTTTTTTTGGAGGGTGGGGTAAGGTTATAAATTTGTCTGAAGTGACAGAAAAGGTGACATCAGGTGGGAACCTCATTGAATGCATTTCTCTCTTGGGTTTCAAAAATAGAGACAAGATAAAATATACAGGAAGCAGATTAAAACCTCTTCAGAAGTGTATGATTTTCTACTGTAGCCCTGCAGTTCAAGGATGAATGAATTAACACCCATCTCATGACTTTTTGGTTGTTTGGTTTGTTGGGTTTTTTTTCCCAACAAAAATATCTGACTGGTTGATGATGACATGGTCTTACCCCATCCTAATTTATGGGTCTGATGGCAAAAAGCAAGAATTACTAGCATTTGTAATTTTATTTGCAACATATCATAAGATCACTAAGATTGGAAAAGACCTTTAAGATCATTGAGTCCAAGCCAGCTACCATGACCACTAAACCATGCCCTGAAGAGCCACATCTACAGCTTCTTGCATACCTCCAGGGATGGTGACCCTGCCACCTTCCTGGGCAGCCTGTTCCAATGCCTCACCACTCCCTCAGTGTGGTAGTTTTAGGCTATGCCTTAAAAATTTATCATAGATCTTAAGCAGAAAGTAGTAAAAATGTAAATAAATCATTATTGGGGGTAAAAAAGGAAAATAAAGATTATTCTAAACAATCCCATAGGAGAGATATCTCCCATAAGATTTGGTTCCCCAACCAATTTTTCTCTCTTCTCACTTCTTTGCTCTGGGAGGGACTAACTTGCTTCTCCTTGACCTCAGCTGCCTTGTTTTGGCTAAGCCTAATATCTCTGCTTCTGTCTCTTGTCCCTTTTGTACAGGGGGGTAAGGGGGAAGCAGGGAAGGGAGAAGCTGGTGCAGCTCCCCTGGTCTTTGGTCAGGGGGGTCCTTGTGCTGTTTGTTAATTGCAAATATCTGTAAATATTGTAAATACTCTGTATTTTGAACATATTCATTGCATTCCATTGCAGATTGCAATTTTGCTTGTAAATACAGCTTTCATTTGTTTCCAACTGGCCAAGTTAATGTTGGGTGTGGGGGAGGGAATTTTCAACCCACCACACTCAGTAAAGAAGTTTGTCCTAATGTCCAATCTAAACCTCCCCTGGCACAACTTGAACCCATTTTCTCGTGTCCTATCACTGGTTACTTGAGAGAAGAAACCAACATCAGCTTCACTCAACCTTTTTTCAGTTAGTTGAAGAGAACAATAAGATCTCCCCTTCACCTTCTCTCCTCAGATTAAACAGCCCCAGCTCCCTCAGCTGCTCCTTGCAGGACACCTTCCAAACCCTCACCAGCCTTGCTGCTCCAACATTTGCTATATTGTGGTGCCCAGAACTGAGCAGTACTCAAGCTGTGACCTCACCAGGGCACAGGTGCACCATCCTAGCCCTGTAACAGCTACCACGCTAAATGCTTCTTTCCTGAGAGGGTTCTGCTTAATGACTGAGCAATCACTGACAGAGCTGGGATCTGGCAGTTGCTCTGAGATCTTTTGTTTGCCTTGTCTTCAAAAGTATTTTTACCTTTGTATTAATGAGTTGTGTTTTCTTTCTTTTTCTGAGATCTTGAATGGCTAATTTCTTTTGCTAGGTAAGAGGACATGTTTTTCTTATTTTAGGCAAAACTGAGCCAGATTCTCAGCTGATACACCAACTGAATTGATTGCTATTGATCACAGCACAACCCCAAGTCTGTGTGCTTTTGGTGGAAGGTAGTTGGTGTTTAAGGTATTCCGAACTTTATTCTCTCACATCAATTAACTTGTTTACAAGAGGCAGTAATTGCATTTGTCCGTGGAAGCATATGGATCAGAGCACAATTTCATGCAATTAAGTTCTATTTTTGAATCTCACTGAGCTATAGAACCTGAAGCTCTTTTCTGATTAATTGATTTGTCCTACTTTAATCTTAAAGTAAAGCTGTGTACATAATATAGTCACACTTACACATTTTTTGGTGTGTCTTCACTTGTGTCTTCTCAAGTATTGATTCTTACAAGTTAAGACCTATGATATTTGGTTGAGATGACTGATTAGATGCCATATGCACAGCTTGCTCTCTGCCTGTCTTCTTGATCTATCATTTTTAAAGTAAGTGATGATGGGGAAAAGGGAGAAATATAGAATTTAGGTTTTACATTTTGCAGGGTTTTTATTTTTATTTTTAAGCTGGGTTTATTCTTTTCAGAGGCTCAGCTCTATACTTTAGGGTTGTCATTGAGTGATAGCAGTTCAGGACCTTGCAGTTCAGCTTCTTGTCATAGGAAATACCATGCTCAGGCTCTGGTTGAACTCTCCATATTGAACAATACAGCTGGGTAAGTATGCTAAAATTCTGTGCCAGAGGTTGATAGGAAAACTCCAGTCTTCCTAAGGCAACAAGTCATGGTCAATGTGTCTGACTTCCAACCAGAAATGCTTGAACACATACAAAGGCAACAGCTTTCTTCGCACTAAGGTATAGCTCAAAGATTGGATATTGTTAATATTCCTGGGATTTTGGCATGGAAAAGATCAGGAAATATTTTGGCAATGAAGTTTGTATGCTACTGTCTTTGTCCACACTTTGTTTCAAAGCTTTAAATAGGTTCTTTCAGCCACTGTCTCCTGTTCAGTGCAGCACACCTTAGGAAAGTGCAGAATATTAAACCCCAGCCAATGTTCTTTGGTTGACTGTGTCTTAACCTGTTAAGAAATGTGCATAGAATCTGTAAGAAGAAACAGAGGATGGTGCTGAATATCAACAGAGGGAAAGTGGATTTAGGTCATGTAGCCATGGTTAGGTAATCACTCAAGACAGGACAAAAAGACTCTATGAGGACATGGATACTGCCACATAAAATCAGACAAAGTTACATTTAGGCTAGATATAAAGAATAATTTTTTTATATATTATAAGAGTGGTGGAACACTGGAACAGGTTGGAAGTGCTCAAGGTGAGGTTGGATGGGGCTCTGAGCAACCTGATCTAGCTGTCCCTGCTCATTGAGGGTGGTTTGACAGGATGACCTCTAAAGGTGCCTTCCAACCCCAGCTGTTATATGACTTAGCCTGGCATTCTTTTCCTGCTGGTGACTAGTAGCCAACACCTTCAGAATCAAGTGAGAAAGCTCTCTCAGCTGTCAGGATCACACCACCTTCTAGTAATCAAATATTTTTGATGCCTGAAGAGGCCAAAAGCTTTCTGATAAAGCCTCAGGATGTCCAGTCTGCTAGTACACCTCCCAGTCCAGCAGGGGGATTTGGGAAATAAGATGATTAAGGAATTGAACCTCCTGGTACAGCAGGAACTGCATCTTTCCCAGCTGTGTCTGGGATTGTGCCAGCCACACAACATGGAAGTGACACTATTCTCACAGCCTAGCCATTATTTTCATTGTTTGCTCACATGTGATACCAATTTGTGGCTTTGGATGGGGCAGGAATGTCAGGACAGCTTTGTAAGGGTCCTTGGCAGAACGATTGGGGTTTTCAGGACAACACTGCTGATACAGAATGCTGCCCACTGCTCCATATCCACAAGTGATACAAAGAATGTGGCTGGGTGTTTAATTGCAGCCTGCCAATTTGCCTGCATGTTACTAGAGGCAGGGTTGGAATGAAGGTCCAGCATTCATAATGACTGTCAGAGATCATTTAACTCTTTTCTCCAGGGAATGAGAAGTGGCACTGTCAGTTTTCTCTGTTTTGGCTTTTGTAGTTACTAAGACAGTTTAGGGAAACACCATCTCTTCTCTGCCTGTGCTGGGATAATATTATACTTGTGGTGTTTGTGAGTAATCCTGCCTCAAGGACAGAATCACATTACATGGTGGAAGGCTATCCTGCCATGTGAGATAACAAGTTTGGTTCACTTTTTGTTTTCTTTTCTTTTCTTTTCTTTCAGTTTGACTTCCTCAGCCATTCAGGCTCAGGAGAAGCATGGCATTGTATCTAAAGCACAGACTCACACAGCAGCCACTTGTCAGTTAACCTTAAAAGAAGCAGGTGTGATGCTTCAGCTCCTAAGAGGGATGTGATTCCTAGCTGAACAAAGCCTGACACACTTTTAACTGGCTTGTTTACACCATCAGCACTGCTGTTCCAACAGCCATGCTCTTCAATATCTCAGATTAATTGGGAACTGCAGCCAGAAGGTATCAAGTGTCTGTCCCTGTAAATTGCTGGGTGTTGGATGCTGTGTGTGAAACTGGATCAGTACTTTAAATGTGGTATAGTAGGAAACACCGTGCTTAGCACACAGACCTGTGGCTCTTGTAACTCCACCTATGAAAGGAGGCATACCCTCCATAAAAACCTCCACAAAAATCTCCACTCATCTGTTGTCTCTGGAGATGTCTGAGGAGAGTCTGGGGATGCTGTGGCTGAAGGAGCAGCAGTGACACAGCTGTACACTGCAGTAAACACAGGGCTACCAGCTGGCTACCAGCTGGCTACCAGCTCTGGGGGCTGCCTAAGTACTCACTGTGATGTGGCAATGTAAAACAACTCTCTTAGGTAATAAAAGCTCTTGGTGGGTCTGCCTTGTAAGGATTTGCTTGTTCCACTTCACTTGGCACCTTGGTATCTGTTTCCCTACTTTTTCTGTCTACCTGTTGCCTCCTGTACCTGCCCTTTCCTGACATCTTCAAGTTCTATCCCATCATCAGTATTTTCCTTCATGCATTCACCTCCTTATTTTCGATTCCAATTCCAGTCTTCGGTCTTCTGTTGGCTAACAATTTAATATCCATTTTTAGGCCTCTTTCATTTCCCTCCAGCTGTTAAATCTCTGTTCCATCTTCCAGACCCCTTAAAGTTGCACTTCTGCAATCCTGACTCGAATTCTGTCATGTCTTTTTGACAGGTGCTGTCTTTTTTTTTTTCTTTTTGGTCTTTTAATTTTTATTCTTCTATCATCCTGAAACAATATCAGGAAAACCCTTTTCTGAGCCTTGTATTCTAAATATAATCCTCCTTGAATATCTTTCCTTTCATTCAAATGAATCTGAGGTGCATTGTAGTCTTTCTCATTATCACTGGCGATTTCACTGTTACGATGCTCTTCTTACTCCTTTCATCCCATCCCACCTATTACTTTTCCTTTTTAAGGTTTGAATAAAACTGCAGCACTCCTTTCATGGATTTAGTGGCTTTTGGACAATCCCAACAGCCCTCCTTCCTTTATCACTGAATCACAGGATGTTAGGGGCTGTTAAGGACCTCAAAAGATCATCTAGTCCAACCCCCCCTGCCAGAGCAGGAACACCTATACCAGATCACACTGGAATGCATCCAGATGAGTCTTGAATATCTCCAGAGAGGGAGACTTCACAACCCCCCTGGGCAGCCTGTTCCAGTATTCTATTACCCTCATAGTGAAAAAAATTTCCTCATGTTTGCATGGAACTTCACACAGAAAAACCTCTTTCCCAGCCTGTTGTAAATGTTTCCTCTGCATCTTATCTCTCTTCCACAGTAAGAGGGTGGAAAGTGCTGCTCTGCATTTACTAAGCCTTGTGCACCTCTCCAAACTATACAGGAGAATACCATATTTATCTGTTATTAATAGGACTGAATCTCTAATCCCCTTGGCTCACCTCGATATAAATGCAACAGAAAATGCTCAATATATTTGCTTTGACAGGATGAGAAAATGAATATTTTATTTCTTCTAGTAAATAAATAATGTTTTGCAGGACTGCTGTCCTTTGAGGTATTGAGATACTGCATTAATTACCACCCCAGCCCTATTTCCTTGAATCCTCTCAATGAACTAAAGGAGAATCACTTAAGTGTTTTGGCTGTTTCTGATTAAACAAGTGGTTTGAGAATTTGTTTCAACCTCAGATTAATTTGTGCAGTTCACAATTAGTTCTGTTATGAGAGTGCTCTTTCCCTCCTTACATTTGCTTGGATAAATATATGTCCCTCAATGCAGGCTTGCACACTCATGGTAGCATAAGTGTGAAGATGAATAGAGAGCAGTTGTAAGTCTCCAGCTGTTCCAACTTCTTTCTCTAGCTCTCTTTTCATTTTGACCTCTTTAATAGCTATTTCTAGCATCTTTATCAAACTTGGGAGTGTCATTTCCAGCAAGTTCTCTGCGTGTTCCTCTCCTGGCTGCTCTGCCACGTTAATCTGTTTCCTGTAATGAAGATGACTGGAAGCCATCTAACCACTCTGTGTTACCCTCCAGGGTCTTGCAAAACACACTGGGGAACGTATTTATTTAAGCATTACCATAAAAAATGCAAAATGAATGTCATCCTTTTCACAGAATAGCCTGGAGTAGGTTCATTTTATGAAAAGCTCCCTGTGAAATCTCACTACTTGCTAAAAGAACAGCAAAAGGTTTCTTGAGGAAAGTAGTCAGAAGATAGGGAGTCATAACACACTAGGAAATTAATAATAAGTGGATTTCCTGGCTAACCAACAATTCAAAAATATTAGAACTTCTGTGGAATTTCTTCACCTGTAAGCTTTATTCTTTTTTTAATATTTTTTTTTCCAGCAAGTTTGATTCGGATATTTTTGGTAATCAGTGAATACAGGATGACTCTTTATAGAATAAACCAACTATTATTGTCTTGTTGTTAGGATGAAATTTTCCTGAAGCAGATTATTTAGGCTGGAGGTGAGGCGAAAGTTCTTCACAGAAAGAGTGATCTGCCATTGGAATGTGCTGCCCAGGGAGGTGGTGGAGTCACCATCCCTGGAGGTGTTCAAAAAAGGATTGGATGTGGCACTTGAAGCCATGGTTTAGATAGTCATGAGGTGCTGGGTGATAGGTTGGACTCGATGATCTCTGAGGTCTTTTCCAATCTAGTTGATTCTATGATTCTATTTGGAAGCAGGAAACTATAAAGTTTCTTTCATTCTCTCAGAAGAATTTAAGATACCTGCTTCCAGAGACATGATGCTGTGCTAAGGTGGCCCCACTCTGATTTAGCACTGCAAAAAACCTGTAATCCTCACTAGGTTTGTCTTAGGACTGATGGTTCTCTCTCTCTTTAGTTCTGACCACAACCTGAGTTGAGATGCTCAAGATAACACAATACAGTCTGTGTCATTTAAACCTCACCAACTCCAGGTCTGTTGTTAGAATGGAAACTTATTTGGGAAGAGTTATGCCAGGAAAAGAACTTACTGTGGTTTTTTCCCCCACCTATTCTGCAGCACAGCATTTAAACTTTAAATGCTATTACTCACACTAACACTGGTGGACAGTGTTTCATTGATTAGAAACTCAGCAGCACATTTTACCAGGCAGGAGGACGTAGTACAACTACTAAATATATGTCATGTCATCCTAAAGAGTGCAAGACTGCGTTGGCAAACAATTTACTTTAATATATTTTTTAACAGTAGCACACAGTGTGTTTCAGGACTCAGACCTCAAAATCATTTACTCTTCTAATATGAAGTCATGCTAGATACAAAACCCAAGCAGTAATCAAAGGAACAGAAATCAAGCTCAGGACTCTCCTGTTCCCAGCAAAGGGAACTCTAGGGCTACTTTTACCTTTCTGCAGGCTCTTAGTTTCCTAGTCTCTATATTTCTACAGGAGGAGAAGGTTTGAATTTCTCAGGCTGTGAAAAACCTGAAACCTTCACCTCCAACTTCCTGACCAAGTGCTTTATCTACCAGACACCACAGTCCTGTATTCTTCTGCTGTTTTTAGGAGAATGTTCTTGATTTGGACTTTTCAATCTTTTTTAGTCAGTTTCCATGCCAGAGTGTGCTCGCAGGTATGTGATTTAACCAGGCAGGAGCATCTCTGCTGCTTTGCTGGTGTGCTTAATGCTTTGCACCAGCACCTCTGCATTTATGATACAGGCTTTCTGTCTGTCCCAAGGCACTCTCTGAGGAAAACATCTCTAACTGTGGCCTTTGGGTGTCGGTATATGGTGCCTAATACGGAGGTTAGATCTGCCTGCAAGCAGTGTTTGCCTTCCTGAGGGAATGAGGATTTAGCTTACAAATGCACTGCTCACAGAACTGAGCCCTGTGCCTTTCTTCTCCTCTGTTCAAAGCTGAGAAAAATTAGACAGTTGTTCATGATCTTGGGTATTAGAGAAGGGAGAAACATGGGATGCTCCAAGACACAGTGATTAAAGGAGGGAAAGCCATCGGGACAATCTTAGGCATGTGTTGCTAACTTTGCATGAACAAAACTGTCCCATTTAAATCACAGTTAACCAGAAACTGGAGATTTTTGTGACTGAGGAAAAATTAAGCATGCATTTGAATGTTTTTCTGAGTAGAAGACTGTGGCTTTCTGATTTAAAGATGGGCTGCTTGGAGGAAGTCAAATATTAGACTATTTATAGCTGAACATGGAATGTGATTGTCTTCACAGATGGCACAACAGACATTGAGGTCAGTGGCAAAACTGAGACTATGCTCTTGCTTTCCACTCACATGAGAGTTACTTGTAGCTTTTATAAACCCCTGTGAACTTCTGGTTGTAATTTCTCACAGTAATTAGGAGTAGTTAATGTAACAGCTGTACAAAACTTTTCTTATGGGTGTCTAGCAACAGGACAAGGGGGAATGGTTTGAAGCTGAGGGAGTGTAGGTTTAGACTGGATCTTAGGAAGTAGTTCTTCAGTACAAGGGTGGCAGGACTCTGGAATAGGCTGCCCAGGTAGGTTGTGGATACATCCTGCCTGGAGGTGTTCAAGGCCACGTTGGATGAGGCCTTGAGCAGCCAAGTCTAGTTGAGATGTGTCCTGGGCCATGGCAGGGAGGTTGGAGTAGATGGTATCTGAGGTCCCTTCCAATCTAAGCCATTTTATGCTGATTCTATGATACAATATTAACTAATTCACTTGTACATGAAGGTATCCAGTTTTTCACCAAACCAGAGTTTTTCTACCCATCTTCATTACTGTCTGATTTGGTAACTGCTTGATGGAAGTTACTTTCCAAGGTGTATGTATTAACTCTTCTCAATCAAACAAATACAAATTATAGAAGGGAAACTTAACACTGTTTCTTGGCCAGGAGTTTTCAAAGCACTTATGAAAGATTCTTCATGACAGATATAAAGACATGTTACTAAAATACTTGGTCTTTCTGGAAACCTATCACAGTCTATAAATGTCTCCCAAATAATGCTGAGAGCATTCTGATATTGCCATCTGAAATATGCATATTTTCCCCTTGTCTAGAAACAAACCTTAGAAAATCTATGATTGTGGACTGTCAGGAATAACAGTCACCCCTAAAGGCAGAGATTTGACTTCAATCTCTTTGGGGGTTGTCTCTTTTTCTTTTTTTTTTTTTTTTTTCCCCCATCTGTGTGCCTGTGCTTCTAGTCTCCTAAATTTTTAACTGGCTTGCTTTGTTTTGAAGAAAACCTTATTTAACCTTCTCTCTGAGTTTGAGTATTGGAGCAAAACACAAAGAACTAGCAAAGTGCTAGCAAAAGGATTAGCAGAATTCAGAAATATAAATTCATCCTCCCACTCCAACGGAGAATCTGCCTGCAACAACTTGATGGCTTTGTTCATATCCTGGTATTCCTCATGTAGTTATTAATTTATACTGCTGTGTGAAAACAATGAACTTCCTAACTTTGTCTTTGCTATTCCCACAGCCTGCTGCTCCTGTCTGTCACTCTCACGTGGAGAAGGTGACCTGCAGTTTGTGATTGTGTCTTTCATTCATTCTGCTACATTCTCTCTACAACTACCTGAAGGGAGGTTATAGCCAGGTGGGGGTTGGCTCTTCTTCCAGGCAAGCAGCAATAGAATGAGAGGACACAGTCTGAAGCTGTGCCAGAGGAAGTTTAAGCTAGTTGCTAGAAAGAAATTCTTCACAGAAAGAGAGATTGGCCATTGGAATGGGCTGCCTGGGGAGGTGGTGGAGTCACCATTCCTAGAAGTGTTTAAAAAGACACTGGATGAGGCACTTAGTGCCATATTTTAGTTGACTAGATGGTGCTGAGTGATAGGTTGGACTTGATGATCTTGAAAG
The DNA here is from genome assembly GCF_027791375.1 of Indicator indicator. Classification (NCBI taxonomy): domain Eukaryota; kingdom Metazoa; phylum Chordata; class Aves; order Piciformes; family Indicatoridae; genus Indicator; species Indicator indicator. The sequence goes on from NC_072031.1 coordinate 3,312,536, forward strand.
TCTTTTCCAACCTGGTTGACTCTGTGATTGTCTTGTGGTAATATACCATGACTCAGGATCACAAGCAGAGAGCCTTTGAAGGCAATTGTTTTCTGTTATTTCTATTCAATATTTCCATATTTCTATTCAATGTTTCCATTCAATCCCTTAAGCCACTTGGATACTTAGTGCTTTGTTTTCTGTTCATGGTTCCATTATACAAAAATGGCTTTGTTTTCAGCCACAGGGCTGGGTAAAATGCAAATATTTAACTAATTCTCTGTAGGTTTTTTAGTTCAGTAGTAAGGCATATTTTGATAACTGAAATGAAAAATAATGTCTCTAAAAGATTCTGTTGATCTGAACACAGCAATAAAGACGCTGCTACTAACAGAAGTGAGCAGTATTTTGGGGCCCCAAACACACTAAATAACAAAGAGTCCAACTTCCAGCAGCCACTGAGCACTATTGGAAAAACACAGATTTCCTGGCTTCAGCTCCTAAGGTGGACCTAGCCAGCCAGAAGCACTGATCCAGCCTGCACTGCCTCCTCTCCTGCCTGAGACCAGACCAAGAAAAGACTTCATCAAGTGGTCACCTCTGATCCCAGCTTCATTCTCCAGACTGACTGTTGACACTAGTGGTAGTTCAGTAGTTTCATTGCTAATACTTGAAAGGATTCCCAGAATGTTTGTCTTACATAAAGATGTTAATGTCTGGGGAACATTTTTTTGTAGGATTAGAACAGGCCAAGTGAGATACAACATTTTAAGCAACACACTGATTATAGGAAAATATCTGAGAATCCTTGACCTCTGAGAAAATATCTGAGAATCTCAGTGGTTTCCACCTGAGAAAAGCCATCATATTGTCTATGATATAGGATGCATAGTTTACTATAGTTTGGTTTTTCAAAGCAAAAAGAAGAAGAAGGGCTTGGAATAATGGGATGATGGGGTGGGGAAAAAGTGAAAGGAAGATTCAGACAAAGAAGTCTGGAGAAATACAACTCTAATATACAGTAATTAGTTAAAACCAATTGAACAGGAATTTTAATTAAAGGACTTTGTGAAAGGGCACTGAGGTTGAACACCATCAACTTCCTTAGAAATGAGAGTCATCCCCAACAAGCATCAGGTGAAACCAATATGAATTAGTTTTCCTATTGGTGGGAGGTCCAGGAGAGGCAAAGGCCAAAGAGGGTCAGGAAGGCAAAATAAAAGGGGGTAGCTTCCCTTTCCATGTCTGATAGTTTAAATGAGCTTGCAGAAGGAAAGGCTCTTGTGTTCATGATCCGTTTCTGGGAAGGAAACCCAGCTGGATGAAATTCTGCTGAGTGACAACCATTCTAAGGGAATGGTTTTCTGGCTTAAGTGTGTAATTCATTTTGTTGTTCTTGAGAGGAACAAATCTGACTGTGGGCTTGGTTACCTTCCTTATTCCTTTTTGTTTCTATACAAATTTCAATGCTTGTGCTGAAGTTGCAAGAGTGATTCTTCAGTGTTGTTAGTTTGAGTAGGCAATACTAGGCTGAGTGAATCTGCTTACATTAGTGAAAGGTGATTTCAGTCTAAACTAGATATACCTTTTTAAATTTTATTCTGTTTATTGCGCATGGGAGAGGTAGAAGCTCTTAAATTTAGATCTGTTTCGTGCATGGGAGAGGTAGAAGCTCTTAAATTTAGATCTGTTTAGTCTCTTCCCTATTTTTACTAAAGAGGTCACTTCCCTTTTTTTTTATTTTTTAGTCTTCCCTCTTATGCAAAAGACTTGTTTGGTTTTAGGAACTGAATATGCTGGGGAATTCCTCAGAAGCAATGAGAAAAAAGCATAGGTTTATAGTCTAGCTGCCTGTTAGGTTTCAATTAAGTTCTGGGCTTCAAATCTCTGAATGAATGGAAGTTGATGCTAGTATGAAACTGTTTCAAGTGACAGCTTGTCTCTTGAGGTGGAGCTGCATGTTGGTTTTTAACGTTTATGTTAAAGTTTATGAAGAGATTAAGCTTTCTTCTGGAATGAAGCCTGTAAATACATTTCCCCCCTTAACCATTGTGGTGTATCTGAGTTGGTGTTGAAAGAATTCAATCTGCTCTCTTGGAATCCTCTCCAATAGCCTCACGTAAACTGGGTTAAAGTCACCTTTTTGCTGCACTGGAATGACTTCTTGGTGTGGTGGAGGAGGGTGATCTATTTTGGAGGTACTGTGGAACAACTGATAATGTACCAAAGGTGTTTTCTTAACAGAACTTGCATTTCACCACCCATTTGTTAGGAGAATTGTTACCTTTTTTTGACAATATGTCATGAAGTAACACTTCTAAAAGAAGTGCTGAGGATCTTTGAGCACTGATTTAAAGAACTATGTGCTTCAGCATTTTAAATAAGGAAGAATAATCTTTCCTTTCTGCAAAAACCCCACCTTGAAGAGCACAGTGCTTTGAACTGAAGAGATGCTGCCTTTCTCAGGCAGGTTTACTGTAGAGCTATCATTAGGTTCATTGTCCCAGCTGTAAAAGCTGTGATGTTCTATCTAGTGAAACTTCCTCTTTATTTTCTCTTTTCAATGGATCTTTTCATTCCTTTTCTCAAGTAAAATATATTTTTTTTGGTAAACTCTCTGCATTTGAGAGCCAGTGAATTAAAAGTATGTGTACTGTTAGAGTCATGCTAGACAGTGACATTTGTTTTGGATGTAGCATGTAAGCAGTGTGTGACTGCTTACAGTAAGTATATTCATTCATAACCTTTATTGGTTGCATTCCTTTATCTACTTTTCTTTCTGAGCTTTATTCTTGTTTACTTTGCTGTGAAGAAGTACAGATACAACAGGTTGCAAAACAGGACCTGAGGCTAGTAGTGGGAAATGCTTACAGGTTTGCCATAGAGTTATAAAATTGTTTAGAGAGGACCATTAGCCAGGGTTGCTTCATTTCTATGTGTAGTAGAAGCAAAAGTAAAAAAAAAGACATTAGGAAGTCTTTGAAGAGCTAATATGATAAAAGCTCTTTCCTGGTAGCATTACACAGACTTCTCTTGTATTTCTGTGTAACTGAGCTTTGTCTCTCTAACATTCTTTCTGCTCCTCTTGCTTTCTGCAAAAATGCAGACATTTTCTGGTTAACTTCAGTGAGGTGTGGGCTGGCTTTGTGCAGCAAGAGTGAAAGGCAATGCCTGCTTCCTTGTAGAAGTTCAGGAAATGTCAGCACACAAATTAAGTTCTCCACAAGTTCCCTGCAAACTTTGTAGTCAAGCAAATGGACTGGCAATAAATTATTTTTTCTGCATGATAGCCTGCACTCCTGTTTTGCTAAACCCCTTCATGTTTCCAAAGCAATACCTGCTGTTCTTGAGCGACACATGCTGTTAACAGCTACATGCTAGAGCAGCTGGCATGCTCATGCCTGAGGAGATTGACTGGGCAGGGCAGTGTGAAGAAGGAATGCCAGGTGTAAAGGGAATTGACCTGCAAGCATACTTTTGGCCATAACTTGTTCCATAAATAACCTTACACCCTGTTGCCTCCTCAGCTACTAGTACTCTCAAACACAATCCCACTTTAAAATATTTATCCTCCAATACTGCTGTTAGGCTGGGAATTAAGTCTTTCTGTCTTCAGACACAACATAGAGCCTATAAGTGTAAAAGGTCAGCCCTGTGGGGTCCTGTGAGTAGGATTGTTATGACATGAAATAAAACTAGACCCAAATACTCCAAGTCCCAGTTATGATCCCCAAAAACATAAGAAGCAGCTTTGGTCTGTTGTTGGCATGCTCCAAATGACAAATGGCTGGCAGGCTCTTCTTAGTGCCATTAATCACTTGTTTCCTTAGACTCAATTCAGTCCCATGTCATATGCAGCAAAGCCATGGCCAGAATGCTATATGGCAGTGGACCACTCTTTTTGGATACTGGCAAGGGCATAAGTCTGTTTTCCCTGGATTAGAAATAGATTTTTCTGGATTTACTTCCCACGTCACAGTGGCTAATTCAGGACTGTTTTAGTGTTAACCAGGCACAGATATTGTACACAAAATACAACATGCAGAGGGAGATGCAGTGCCAGGAATTATAGGTGCATCTTTGTGCAAACAATATATTGGTGTAATGGAGAAGCAAGATGAAGCCCAAAGTGTTATCACTTCTCTTCTACATTTGGGACTGATTTCATTCCAGATGGTGACAGGATGAATGTATTGCCAAAATGCCCCTTGTCCTTTCTTGATTAATAGCTTATCTGCATCCCAACAGTGGAAAGTTTCCTGTGGAAGCTCTGCTTGCAAAGCAAAGATTAATGCATGGTGATAATGTTGTGGGCAATGCCAAAGTGAGTTTGACTTACTGGAAAGTGCAAGACCTTGAAGAAACTTGACTTTAGTACCTTGCACACATATATATACACATAGATGCCTCCTTCTCTGAGTTACCTCTCTGATGGCTTATTTAACAGGCTGCAGAGATATGAAAAGTGTCTTACTGGACGTTGAGATATAGCACCTGGGAGAGAGATCTACTGTCAAGATGGACAAAAATCAATGAGTAGCTTCAGATGGCAGATAAGGTTAAAGCTGCTATATTCCACTCATTCAAGTCACAGGATGGAGCTTATTAATCTGGATCCTCTAAAAGTAGCTTCATTGTGTCCTGAATAATTGATTTGTGAGGGAGAAGCAAGTCTACTACTGTGCAGGACTTTGCTCAGATTTAGGGCCCTAATGTTCTGTGAACTCAATTTCTTGATGCTAGCTCTTCTGGCTGTGGAGAGAACAGGAACCGAAGGCAGCTGGAGGCACTACCTGCTCAACAGAGGGAGGTCCCTGCCACATAGGTGTCACCTAACCAGGCTCTGGGGGGGTGGGAAGGGGTACTGCTGCTGCTGCCCTGGATGAAAGAGAGGTCAGTGCCAGGACTCTCTGCTGGCCTTAACTGATTTTGAGAAGAGACTATAATTGATTTTTTTTTTCCCCCTTGAGCCTAGGTTCCTGTTTTTCTAATAGCAAGTTAAACAAATTGTATTATACATGCACATGGCACTGTGTTGCACAAGACCCACTTACCACACAGAAGGATCATCTTCATCTAACAGAGATCAATGGGTAGGTTACTTCTCCAGTACTTAGCTGGCACCAATAGGTTGCCAAGTAGGGTTGGCTACCCTGGGGACAGGAGTGGCATAAGCCTAGAGCAGCCTTTGACTGTCTAAAACTGACATTAAAGGATGACTGGACTGGGTCAGAAGGTAAGGTGATGATGCACTAACCTCTTAAACTGACTGAGATTATCATGCATGTTTGGTTGTAGTATAACTGTATGGATCACTGCAGAACAACCCACAATGCTGAAGTGAGATAGATCACCCTCAGCCAGGATCATGTTTTGATTTGAAACACTCTGTAATGCTGCTTTTACTTCCCTTCAGATTTAGAGGAGGTGAGGGCAGGGACTGGGAAATCTTACTGATGCCTGAATAAATTTAGTGCTGTTTAACTTGTTGGCCTGAAGGATAGAGAAATGCTCTGAATTCACACAACTCTGGGGAAGGGGGGCAAACCCTACAGAATTATACAAAAATCTTGTTCTGTTAAAGAGTCACAAACTTATCTTATTCCTTTCAGCTAGGAATATGTCTCAATCCTGCTATTAAAATGGCTCTGTTTTGTCATTTATCAGCTCTGCAGCACATGAATCATTTATCATGGATTTCTATGTGGTCTGAATTTCTGTTAGATGCTGCACCTTGTACCCTACTTTCCCAATGCTCCTTAGAGCTACTTGTGCTACTTTGAAGCTGTATCTTCCTTCGGTCACACTCATTCTTTCAGCAAGTCTTTTGAACAGCTTTCCAAAAGGAGCCTTGCAGGGGTGCAACTTGCTTGCTATGACTGTATGATACTGACTGTCTCCCCATATTTCTCCCCCTGTTGATGCTTCTGCTAAACCAACAATGAATGAGTGGATACATAATTCATCAGGCCTAACAGAGAGTAAGGAATAATGGGAAACAACAGCTTGCATTTAAGGTTCAATAAAACTGCTCATTAGCTGAGGTTTTCCTTGCAAGCCTAATATGTATTACAAAGGGAACTGGTTTTAAACTGTGGAGCTCTGGCCTAGAGTGCCCATTGTGATGTCCAGAGAGCATTTGTTGATGGCATTAGAGGTGGTTATAGTAAGGTTTTTGCCCTTTTATTTAGGTTCGGATAATTGGTTTATACTACAACAACCAGAATTCCACCTATCTTTTCATGGTCTGTCCCCAGAACCACTCATCCCCTGGTACTTGCTAGTCCTCAGGCTCATGGCACTGTGTAATTTCTTCTGAAGGCTCTGAATGGGCAGTAGCTAAGTCTAGCTTCCAGAGCTGAGCCACACTGAAATGGTCAGAGAGTTTTGTAAGGGAAGTGAGTGCTCCAGAAAAATAAAGAACAATAAAAAGTTGGTCAGTTCAGCCCAAAGAAATTCTCTTCCAGAAGCTGCATGCTCCACTGAAAGCTACAATATTCAGTCTTGTGTCCAAGTGGCTACCTCATATGCAGCTGGTCCTTAATGTCTGTCCTTGGTAACTTTGAGCATGCTTCCTCATACAGTTGAGGGGCTCAGGTTTTTGAAATGGTGTCTGAAAGTCTTTTAAAGACCTGGTATTTAAGATGTGTCTAAACAGACCAGAAAGCAGCCAGTCTAGGAGTTTGTTCCTTTTACTACTGAAGACAGCTTAGCAGATTCAAGGCTGCACAAAGTCTCTTGGCAAAGCAGCAGACCAGTTAAATGAATCTTTCTGCTTCTGGCAGCACACATCTTCATTATTGCCCACTTCTTCCTTTCATTAAAGACTTTCAACATGACACTACAGTTTTGTTTCCTGCTGTATTACTGTACATGGATGCTTTGCCTGCCTTCATGCTACCAGCTTCTGTTTCGTCTCTACTTGTTAGAATCACAGAATCAGTCAGGGTTGGAAGGGACCACAAGGATCATCCAGTTCCAACCCCCCTGCCATGGGCAGGGACACCTCACACTAGATCAGGCTGGGCAGAGTCTCATCCAGCCTGGCCTTAAACACCTCCAGGGATGGGGCCCCAACCACCTCCCTGGACAACCCATTCCAGGCTCTCACCACTCTCATGGGGAAGAAGCCTCTTGTTGCACAGAGGCTTCTTTCAGGCAGAATAAGGATGGGATGCTATTCAGCAGACTATTTATATATGCATCCAGGATTCCTTTAAAAATGTTTTGCTTCATCTGGCAACTTGTTCAAGAGTTCCAGGACTGCAAAGTTACCAGAATGATTACTTCTTGTCTGGGGATCTGGTAGTGATGTTGCCTTCTGTTGTCAGATAAAATTTTATCAAGCTTGTCAATATGAAGTGGTTGTCATATAGTCATCAGTTCCCACTGTTCAAGTCATTTTCAAATCAGAATGAAGCAGAAAGACTCTGTTCTTAATTTCTTGCTAATCCTTTCCTAGCTTCTGGGCCTGTATGAGGAATAGCATAGCCAGCAGGACTAGGGAAGTCATTCTGCCCCTGGACTCAGCACAGGTTAGGCTACAACTTGAGTATTGTGTCCAGTTCTGGGCAGATCAAGAAAGATGTTGAGATGCTTGAAAGTGTCTAGAGAAGGGCAACAAGGCTGGTGAGAGGTCTGGAACACAGCCCTATGAGGAGCAGCTGAGGGAGCTGGGACTGTTTAGCCTGGAGAAGAGGAGGCTCAGGGGAGTGTTTATAAAAAGCCTGGATGAGGAACTTAGTGCCATGGTTTAGTTGATTAGATGTTGTTGGCTGATAGGTTGGACTTGATCTCAAAGGTCTTTCCAACCTGGTTAATTCTGTGCTTCTGTGCTTCATATTTACTGCATTCAATGACCAGAAGATGCATGAGACCCGAGGAAAATGTGTCTTCCCTTTGGGTGGGACTCAATTATCTGACTGCCTCAAAGTGATGATGCCTGTGCTTTGGGTAATGTTAATGTGATGTCTGATGTATTACACTTCTCCAGCAATATGAGTGCAATCACAGAAGGCAATGAGGGTGGGGAAGAAGTGAATGGATTACTACAAGAGTGATGCATTTATATTTGGAACCAGCATTGCCATGCTCTTATCGGGATGTCTTTGAGCAAATTTCAGGATTTAACATCCATCAAATTGCCTGACAACACTAAGCCTGCATTTGTGAAGCCTCATAGGATAGAGGCATAAATCTGAGTTATCTATGTAACAGGGAAACTGAGCTGTGTTACAGAGGAGAGGCCACAAACATAGCTGCTCTGGGAAGCAGATCTAAGAATAGAGACCCAAACCCCAGCGTATTGTATTACACTAACACTGCTTTTATTATAGATCTAACTCTCAGCAGAGACAGAAGGAAGGAAATAATTTTAGAATTATCCCTTCAGGCTGACTGCTTAGGCCACACACTTATGTGACATTTTGCATCTATCAAACATGGGTAAAATTGGAATAGCCACTTCTATCATCCTTCTTCAGAGGACAATTTATTCAAGCATCTGTTAGCTTGACAAGTACTAACTAGGGACATGGAATTCATTGAGAAGAACAACAACAAAGCTTTAGCAGCTCTCATCTGCTACAGAAATTCAAAGAGCTGTATGCTTAGGTAAACTTAGTTGAAACTAATTTTTTTTTTTCCTGGCCTGGACTTGTTACAGAGATACTTAAAGCAAAGGGAAATGTCAGGTTTATTGACTCTGTTTGTCATTGTTACTACAGCAATTCTACTGAATATCACTTCTGTATGGTAATACCATCTGGAAACTAATGACATCTCATTAGAATGAGGTGGATTTGACAAGAGGGATTTGAGACTCTCACTGCATCTTTTGAGTTGCGTTGCTGTTGTGTGAATTGAATAAAACATTTGCCTGTATTTAATGCAAAATATCTAAGGTTCTGCACTAGTACCCAACACTCATTTTCAGCAATTATACCCAGATGATTTTTTTTCCCCCCTCCCATTTCTACAAAATGTATTGCTTTGGAGAAAACTGATTTCAATAGAGCAAAGTACACTCAAGCTGTTTGTTGGGATATTTCAAGACATTCTATCTTTAGGGTGTTTCATGTTTTTGTTCAAAAACTTGGAGTGGACTGGAGTACATCATGATGTGAAATGGCACTGGGTTGCAGCTTGTTCTACAAAAAAGAAAAGAAAAGGCCAAGAATTTGCTCATAACACTGCTGTTCTGCATGTGTAATTGAGTTGGTTTATTTAAGAACTTATGATGTGGTGCTTTGCATTTCAAAAAGCATGAGAATTTTTAATGGAGTGGGAAGTCATATGACTACACACTGGAGTGGGAAGTCATATGACTACACACTGGTGTGGCTGCTGGCCAGTGATGTTAGAAGATTCACAGATTACTACCTCTGCAAACGAAGCAGGATGGGCACCTCAAGCAATTCTGGTCCCTGCTTTGCCACCCAGACTGACTGTAGGAATGTTGTTTCACTGATTCTGAGTGCATTAACATCTACAGCAATTTACTCTGTGGTTTTCTGGGGCAATATCCATTTCAGTTTGTTTTGAATTAGTTGTTCATGACCTCTCAGAGCCTGAGTCAGGCTGACAGTCCTTCAAACCCTCTGATTCATGAAGAAATGGGGATACAATTGCTGCCAGGGCTCTGTGAGCTCATCTTCAAGTCTCCTCTCCCTTTTTAAAGCCAGAGGTCATGTGAACCATTAAAGGAGGAAGAGATATGAGGTGAAAACTCAGCCTAGAATTCCCATTACCACTGTGGAGAGGTATAGGATATCAGGTAGTGATAGGACTAGGGGGAATGGAATAAAGCTGAAAGTGGGGATATTCAGGCTGGACATGAGGAAGAAGTTCTTCACCATGAGAGTGGTGAGAGCCTGGAATGGGTTGCTCAGGGAGGTGGTTGAGGCCCCATCCCTGGAGGTGTTTAAAGCCAGGCTGGATGAGGCTCTGGACAACCTGATCTAGTGTGAGGTGTCCCTGCCCATGGCAGGGGGGTTGGAACTGGATGATCCTTGTGGTCCCTTCCAACCCTGACTGATTCTATGATAAATACAGAGCTGCAAACTCTGATTAATGTGGACTTTCAAACAAGGTGCCCGGGACATCATTGGTTGTGAGCATCCTTCATCCTATGGGAGAAAACAGAAGTGAAAATGTGAATTAAGAGTGTTTGAGTTTCTGCTTTTGTACCTGGGCTAGAGGACTTGCCCTACTTCACAGGGGACAGGAGAATAATAGCAGGCAGTGCTTCAGGTCCATGTAGGACAAAGAGGAACTGAACAGCCCAGAGATAAGCTTGATGTTATATGATTTCCACATTGAAAACATCTGGCTTCATTAAGATGTTATTAAATAACATGAACTCACATACTCAGAGATGTGCATTGGGTTGGCTCCTAGCTCATGAATCACTTCTCACACATTCCTTTGCTCATGGGAAGTGATTTCAAATTCTGACAAACTGTTGCATACATTTGTGAAATAAAGGGATCTTTGTTTTGCCTGTTTGAGGGAAATCTTTTAAATTTTTGCTAGGATTTTGCTAGGATGAAAATGGCTATGACGCAACAGCAGTTTTATACAGCTAGACCATGTAAGGGAGGTCTTCTCACAGTGGAGCCCAATACAACTGTGATGCAGTTTTCAGATGAAGTGTGCACGTTTCTTTTATGGGCTGTAGCTGGTTGTATCTCCTCAGTGAAACCACCAAAAAAGGCACACATGATGATGCTGAAGATTGCCTAGCAGGTGCAATATGAGCAGGTGCTCCTGAAGAGCACTACTCCTTATGAATGCTACCAGCAAGTCAATGCCAAAGTTTCCTAGGCAGTCTCTAGCATCATTCATCCTTCATTTCCTAGAGGCTTAGGGAGAGATAGGCCCAGGAGGAGTGTGTTTAGGTGTCTGCAGACCAAATCAGAATGCAGCTTACCAGTGATGAGGTTTATCACACCAGGCAGTGATTTGCCTCCCATTGATCTCTGGAGTAAATCCAGTTGTGCACTTACTGAAGGCACTGCAACACTTGCCTTAAGCAAGGTGAAAAAGGAATCTTTGTGTATCTCTGCCTGTAAAAAGGGTCAGACAATAGGTTCCAAGGGACACTTGGATGTGCAGAGCCAGTCTCCCATATCTAATGAGTGGGCACCATGTGATAACTGCACCTTTTTTCCCCTGAGTGGCTCAGATAAAAGATAAATCCACTTACTGGTTATACTAAACAGGCAGGCAAGTGTGTGAAAGCCAATTAATTTAATGTTAGAAAAGGGGAGAAAAACAAAGCCTTTATAAATGGAGGGAGAGAGAAAGCCTTGTCAGTTATTAATACTTTCTTTTCATGCTAAAAGAACAAATGCAACTTTGCCAGGGTTTTTCACACAGATAACCAGGAGCTCAATGATTTGTAATAGTCTTTTCCTAAAAATAACCTTAATTACTGCAAAACTAAAGGGAGAACATGTAGAATATTTTCTAGAAGCATTTCTTTTTAATTCATTATATCTGATCTTAACTTTCTGAAGCTGTTTCCTGTTTTGTTTTTTTTTTTAGGTATTTTTCCAGGCTTAACCCTATACTTGTCACCTTTTATAAAGTAAATCATGCTCTCTATTACATAGAACTACTTAAGGCATGTAAAAAAAAAAACCAAAACAAACACACTTTTCATCCTCTTTGTTTTTTGGCCAAACTCCAGATTTGTAGTCTTCCAACAAGAATGTAGGCTAGCAGAAAGCATAACAATCAAGCAAAAGAATTCTTGGCACTGTAGAAGAAGGATGAGAGCAAACTGTGCTTGCTAATGAGAGGGGGGAAAAAAGAGGAAGTTAAATGGAAAAATGAAATATTCTTTGATGCTTTTATCAAACTTTAGATCTTTGGTACTGTTCATTGGGTATACTTTTTTTGTGCCCAGAATCATGTAAATTTTTTAGCTTGAGATTGGGTGGAATAAAATCAATGATACATTAACACAATGAAAAAATATGAAAACAGTAGGTTCTGAGTGGGAAGGAAAGTGAAAGGGAAATATACAAATGTTCTTTTGCTGTTTGACCTGGCAATAATGAATGTGATTTCCTCAGCCCACAGTACACACCACAAGAAAAGAGAGTTGCAGCCTTAAATGACTTCCCAAGGAGTCAATCCTGATAGTAAAACACAACCTTTCTTCTGTGTTCTGAACATGTCTTCTGCATCTTGGTGCTGATTTTGGGGATGTGGAATAAACAGAGAAGCCCTAGTGAGGAGGCAATGGCTTTCCCACAGCCTGACTTGCTGGCTGCTTCTGCTGTGGATTTTCCCCTAGAAGAGTTCCAAAAGCATAACAGGCAGCAATTAATCTATTAGGATTTTCATACTCAAGAAGGTACAAATTCTATTCTAATGAAATGTAAGCAAAGCAAGCATGGAGTATGCCCTCTACCACAAGCCAGGGGCATGCCTTTTCTGGCTATAATATATAAATAAATAAGATAGGATTGCTTCCTGATGCAGGAAAATCAAATAGCCTCTCAGAACTCAGTCAATACTTCAGAGGCAGAAAGAGAAAGGGAACCTTCATCTCCTGATTCCTGGCTGTGAATTCCTTGCAACAACATGGCATCATCAGAACCAGAGGTTGCAGAACATCTGTTTCAGCAAGCTCTGTAGTCTGTGCTTCTACCTATGCTGTTGAGTCCTGCACTTATTTCCTGTATCAGCCACGTGGAACAATCACAAACAAGTGCTTTAGCAATAAAAGTGAAGAACACAGCCATGAGGTTAAAAAAGCAGAAAGTGTGTTAGAGTGCAAGAGGCTGCTGTCCTGGGAAACAAATATGCCTGCTTAAAGGGGTGAATGTAGCAGGTAACATATAATAAGTGAATTCATAAGGAAGCAATATTTAAACATCAGTTTTGGCTGAATTATGACACACGACAGTTGATGTAAGAAGTTTGAAATAAGATAAAGGGGGAGAAACCCTTTGAAGTGCAGCTATTATTTAAAGTACTTTTAAAGTGATTCTATTATGATCCATCAAAGAAAGATCAGTGAAAAGGTAGAAGTTATACTGGAAATACTCTTCTAGATTGTTCAGCATAGTGATTCATGCTATATGCTATATTATGCTGTGCTTGAAGCAGGGCTAGAGAAATTTGTGAGTAATATTCCAAATGGAGCTATCTTGAGAGATAAATATCTTCAAGGATGAAATGAGTTTTTGTGTGTAGGTAGGTAACTTCAATGAGCAAACTTACCATTGCTTTGAGACAGATCTTGCAGCTATTTAATCTGATATTAGTCACTCAACTCAGGGTATTACTGACTCATACCTGTACAGCATTTGCTCCTAACTTTTGCTAAAAATTCTCTTTTCAGGTAGTGTAGCAACATGGACCATACTACTACTGTCTCTTTGACCCCACTTGTCTGTTAATATAAATCCATGTATTGAAATGGAAGGGCTGTGCAAATAGGCTGAGGGAGCTGGGATTGTTCAGCCTTTAGAAGAAAAGACTCTGGGGGGACCTTAGAGCTGCCTGCCAATACCTGAAGGGATTCTACAGGAAGGCTGAAGAGGAACTTTTTATCAGGGTGTCCAGCAACAGGACAAGGGGGAATGCTTTGAAGCTGAGGAAGAGTAGATTTATACTGGATCTTAGGAAGGAGCTCTTCAGTATGAGGGTGGTGGGACTCTGGAATAGGCTGCCCAGGGAGGCTGTGGATGCCTCCTCTCTGGAGGTGTTCAAGGCCAGGTTGGATGAGGCCTTGAGCAGCCTAGTTGAGAGGCTTCCCTGCCCATGGTAGGGAGGTTGGAGTAGATGATCTGTAAGGTCCCTTCCAACCTAAGGCATTCTCTGAAGTGCAGTGCATGTTTGGATATGGTAAGAAGCAGGCTGGTGTAGGATACACAGGGTAGAAAAACACAAATGCAGTTCAAGATGGCATCTTTAGTGGTGTATTGCTAGAATCCTGTAATTCCAGCTGTGTTAGAATAGTTTCAGGCTGTTTGGATTCTACTTTATCACACCAATGAACTGCAAAAAAAAAAAAAGTGGAATAATAGGGAAGAGGTCTCTAATTTTCTGCTTACATGCAGTTTAGCTTGTGTTCTGCATGCTCAAAAAGTAGTGATCGAGTTGCTGAGTCTTTCAACTTTTTATCTTGTGGGTATATTTGAAAAAGTTCAGACTATTTCCTTTCATATCCTTGCAGATAATCTTGAGAAAAGTGACTGTTCAGTTCGCCCTCAGTCTCCACAAATTAAGAGGAATCAATAAGCACAGGCTGCATCTGACTCTGAGAATCCCTCAGATGATGTTTGTGCACACAAGGACACAGACACCAGCCTTGTGTTAGTAACATCTTTTGTAGTGGAAACTAATATGTAAATGGACTTTCCCTCTTTTTTTCCAAATCCATGTTGTTGGTTTCTAATGTGATCAGGGTTACTCTGAGGGAAAACTGAGCAACTACATCCTTATAAAACTCAGCTGATTGGGATTTAAGCCGAGGCTCAGTACACAGAAGGAATGCTGATAATTGGTTGCCTAGTGAAGATACTGTTACAAGTACTTGGCTTTATTGGATTATCTGGTCTCAGGGGTGGCTGGGATGTTTTCTGGTTAAGCTCATGCAAATCTTTAATGTAATTCTGGTGCATCTTGGTGATACCTGTGCCCTAGCTCTCTAGAAACCTTTCTTTTAAGCTTCCCAATGTAAAGTGTAAGGAAAAAACAAGTCTTTCTCAGCAGTGTTTCCCAATAAAGCTAGAAAGATCCAGACCAAGGTGATAATTATATCTGTAGCCCATAATGATTAGGGATGGGAAACCTGATGTTCTTTATCATTTGCTCCTGTTGGATGTGTGTCTGAATTCCAACAGAGATTTTTGGATGTGGTTTTAAAAAAGAGGATGATCTGTGTGCACCTAGAGCTTTTGCTGGTACAAACCTGGTGAGGGATGAAGAATGATCAAATATGACCAGGCCCATGATACAGCTTACTTCAGTTTTGTTTAGATAGTCTGCAGAGGTCCTAAGGGTATTTGGTCCAATGGAAAGCAGATAAAGCTGTTTCAAATGTTGAGAAGTAGAGTAAGATTACATGGGTTTGATACTCTGGATCAGCTGCCCTGTTTTGTTAATCTGATAGCAAGACTCAAAAATCTAGATTTACTCTTATCAAATTGCAACTTCCTTCAGCAGTTGTGTGTCCAGAAAAACAAAGCAAACCTGCTGGGGAAACAGCTCCATGCCCTGCAGAGGAGGCTGCTCTTTCTGGTATTGAAATAATGTGAGGGGAGATCTGTAGATATGCCTTTAACAGCCTTTATGCTTCCCAGTGCACAGACCTCTGTGACAGCCAGGGGTGCTCAGCAGAGTGGGTAGGAGTGGAAGGGCATTGCCAGTGCCTCTGCTACCCCTGAGGTCTGATGCATGGGACTAAAGGGGATGTGCTGAGAAATAAGGATGTTTGACTCCTTGTCAAATAGAGAGGGTCTAACAAAACCTGTAAGCTTTTTCACAGTCAGTAGGAGAGCAGACAGATCTCCATTTCTAAGAGTTATGTGAGCTCTAAATATTGTGCTCTCTCAAATTTTCTACATTTCTATGCTAATGGCAATTAACACAGATGTCTTGCATTTCATTACTCTTGCATCCTAGTAGAGCTTGACAAAGCCTGCACAATGGTATCATCAAGCACCCAGTTTCCCAAGTAGGATTATGTAACTGTGGCACACTTTCTCTTATTCCAAACTGGTTTATCACAAAATGCAAGCAGGAATCAAAGACCTCCCTTGTGGTGCAGAAAGCAGTTCCCAGAAGCCTGCTGGAAAGAGGAAGAGTTGTGTTTGGGAGAAGAGCTCATGCTTTGTGATAGCTGGGAGAGTTCCCCTGTCAGTTCAAATCTCTCTCTCTCTCTCTCTAGTGAGGATCAGTTACATTCCTGATGGACAATCCCCAGGACATTCCAAGAGTTTATAATTTAGACTTTGGGACCTTGGGCCATCTTTGTTCTGTCTGTCCTTATCTGCTGTGGAGGGATCTTGTTTCTATAACTTCATCTTGGAGACTGCTGAATTAGCTTGTCTTTAGAAAATAATATACAGAACCCTAAGCACTTCATAAAGTTCCACTAAAGCAACAGGGCCCTAACACTTATTGCTGTGTTCCAAAGTGCTAGACACCAGAACATGGTCAGCTGCTTTGCTGTGTTTGGGCTGCAGCCTGGTTTTTTTTTTTGCACCCAGTAGTGAATGCTATGTTTACTTGCAGAGTTAAAACAAGTGGCAATAGGAGCTAGGAGAAACAGCTCATCTCTCAAAGGTTAACTTAATCAGATGTTTTCCTAAACTACTGTTATTCATTAAAAACAAATGACGTTCCACTAATAAAATCTGATCCTTGCTTACATAGATTTATTCTGACACAACCTTTAATAAATTGGAAGGAGAAAGTGCCAAAAACCCCTCAGTTGTGCACGTCTCTGGTACACGATACTGATACACTTTGACACCTGCACATTTTAGTTTGCATCAAAGGTCACTTCAAACTAGGAGGAAAAGGGAGTTTAGCACAAAGTCAGCAAATTCACTTTATATTTTCTTTTTTTACAACAGAAGTACCACTTAATTTAACAAATCTTTTGAGGATTCTTGTTTGTTTTGGTATTTAAAAGTTGTCAGGGACTTTGATAGCCATGCTTGAAAAAGCAGCAGAAAGAAGCTGTTTGAGGAAAAGATTGTTCTACAAAAAAGCACAGGGCCTTTGCAATCCCCCATCTGATCCCAAAATTCTTACCTTGGTTGTGTCCTTGGTTGTTTCCTTAGTTGATAACTGAGGATTAAAATGCCCTGTGGTAGCCAGAGCTGGGTGGCACACCTGAGTCCTGTGCTATCAATTTTGGTAGCCTGTCTAAACCCTAAACGTGCAGAGCAGTAGGTAGTAAAAACAGCTTTGGGGCCGCAGAAGGGGAAATTAAATTCCTTTTTTTCATCAATAAGTACTAGTTCTGATGCAAAGGAGACAGGTGGGTTCATATTACTCTAGCTTGGCTTACTCAACCTAATAAAGGACACTGTGAAATATTGACTCTGTATGATGTCATGGCAGGAGTTCTGCTGGTGTGTTCAATATCAGGACTGAAACTCGATCAAGGAGAGAGTTGGCAGCTTTTATCTGAACCAACAGAAATCTCCTCCACTTAAAATAATGCTTGGGAATGGCCAACTGAGATTAGTGTTCAGTAAGAGAAAGATTCTACAAGATATAGCTCAGGACAAGCTGCTCAGTTGGAGAAGGTTGGACACTGGATCAAAGCTAAAAAGAAAAGCAGAGCTTCATCTGGCTGTGAAGAACCCATACATATATTATTTTCTCTTTTAAAGGTCATTTTAGACTTGTTTCATTTTGCAGTCAATTGATTCATTGAACACCATGTGAACTGGGATTCTGGTTCTGCAAATACCTCTAGGCTCTTCTTAATACTAAATACAGGCTGATGCTGGAAGGCAACACAGGATACTATGTGTGCAGAAAGACCTGAAAATAGGCCTCTTTGAGAAAGACAGGGAGGATAAAAAGAAAATAAAAAGAAAAAAGTAGTTTAGGGTAGTCTGTAAACAGCTGTTGATCTTCATGGGTAAGGCTTTTGGGAGATAATCCTGAGTCATGTGTTAGATTCTTTCAACTTCTTTCACTGAGGGAAGAGACTTTGAAATAAATGTTTAGGGAAGAAACTAAGACAACACTATGAAGCTGTGTATATTGGAAATGGTTTCTATAACTCTTTTTAAAAATTTTTGTTTTCCCACAAATGAATTTTTGTTTTCCCCACAAATGAATAAAGCTGCTGCTTTCTTTAGTTCATCATTTTAGAAAGGTTTGCCCCCTTTAACAGGTCGAAATAAAGGCTTGATCCTATGACAGTTTCTACAAGTGCTGGCATCACATAGCTCAAGCAGAGTGCCCTGTGGCTGACATATGACCAGGTTACAGGCTCTATGACCCTTAATGTATGCTTATACATGGCAAATCATGTACAAGCCTATACATAAAATCACTTTAAACCCTCAAATCTGGCTTTATTTCCCCCTCCCCCCACAATCCCTAATGCTTAATCAGCAGCACTACATATAATCAAGAACCATGCTTTTCCTTAAGTAAAATAAATATCATGTTCAGGAAAGAAGTTTGGTTTCATTTTCCTCACTTGTTACCCAGGATGATATCAAGGGCAAACTTATCTTGTCAGCTCCCTATGTGCTTATCTTTGAAAGGAGATGATTGAAACCTCTTGTGGGATGAACTGTTTTACTGTTGCTTCTCAGATTTTGTCTCTGTTCCAAAGTATTTAACTCCAAGTTTTGTGGTCTCTGTTATGTTTTAAAGCAGGAGCTCTTGACAAAAAGGAGTGTGATTGGGTTCAAAGGCAGGGCTACAGATGTTTTTTCCGTTTCTAGCAGCTGGAGACAGCAAATACACATTTCGTTTTCTGAACGCAAGCTGCTTTGAGCTTCTCCTCCAGCAGTGCCATCTCATCTGATTCCTGTGTCCTGTAGCCTCCTTGCTGCCTGAGAGAGAGCTTTGAACTTCCAGTTTCCCTCCTCAGGCCTCCCTAGGAGGTTTTGACAATATCTGTGTTCTGCGCCACAAATCTTTTGTTGTTCCAAAGCAATAGGATCAGGCAGTAGCTGTTGGTGCTGTTAGCATTGGCTTTCACTGTGGCCAGTCCTCTGACTGATGGAAATGAGAGTGGAAATGTCCTGATTTCATGTTGGAGTGAAAGTGCTGTAGCTTAGTGCCATGCTGAGGGAAACTGTACTCTAAGGTTCCACTCCCACTGCCCCAAAGTGCTGCTGCATGGGCAGCTTGGTGAAGACAGGGCCACCCAGTCCTACTCCAGCACTGCCTTGACTACCTGCAATCAGTTTCAGTTGTACTTAGAAAATGGCAGCCCCTTGTTCTGAGAGTTTCCACCTTTGATAGATACAGTTCCTGATGCTCCAGACTCTGCCCTGGTTTGTGTGGTGCAGCTCCACAGGGAGGCCAGGCACTGCCTTGTCATACTAATTGCCCTTTGTGGAAGGAGAGGCACTCTGTGTTTCAAATGCTGCTCCTGTCTATTAGAATCTGATAGATGGAGACCTCTTTACATTTCTTTGCCCCATGGCCTGACAGAGTCAGCAACTCCCTGTGCTTACTGATGAAAAGCTTTCTGAGATGGAGTTTTGTCCTGCTTCTGACATTCACCCTTGTTTCTTCAGCAAACCAGAAGGTTGTTGACCTTGGCCATTCCTGCAAGTCTTATCTGTTTTTAATGGGCTGTCAGATTGAGGTTTGAGGTCTGAGGAGAGGGAGTTACCTTTTTAAACCCAGTAATTTAGATAACTTGTCTTTCAGAGGTGGTCTGGATTTTGCTTGCTACTAGTTTCTGGGGTGAAATTCCTCCAGTCTTATTCCTATCCAGCAAAAAAAACCCAAACCAAACAAACCCCCACAAAATAACAACAAAAACAAACAAACCCAGTTGGGATCAAGAGAGGCAATACTGAGCGTGACACTTTGGAGTTATGAGTTCAACTCCTTAACACTTGGTTTGCTCTGTTTATGACAATTTGCTACCACTGTTTTGGGAATAAGAGGCTAATGTCAAATGAATGCAAAACCAGTAATGCTTCAGAGCTTCTGGGTATGGTACACAACTTCTGAAGTGCTGGACATAATTTGGGGGAATGCAATTCTCTAGCTAACATTGCAGATCCTGGACATCTTACTATCACTTGTGATTCATGTCTTCCTGTCTCTTAGGAACTTGTAATATAAAACAGCATGTGGAAGGAAATTGAATAATTCTTTGTCAGCTTAGTGCTATGACATCAAGATTTATGCCTTTCAGGTTTAAAGACAAAATAATTTCCTGTTTCTCTCTTTGGCTGCTTCAGGAAAAGACCATCGAGTTTTTGTTTTGTTGAGGTTGGTTTGTTTGTTTATTGATAGATGATTTTGGAAGTCAAACTCATGCCATAATTCACAAGTAGTTGTTTTATTTTTGCTTGACCTGAGTCAGAACACATGCTTGGGGTTTTGCAATATGTTACAAAATTGTAATTCATTCATCACAAGAGGCTGAACAGTGTTTCTGTAAGTATGACCTGGGGATCATGCTGTGTAGCTGAATATTTTTGTACATGTTGATATTTAGAGAGGTTTTGAAAGCCTCTCTGTAACAGAACAGCTTGACCCTGAGGATTAGCTGATGGACAGAATTTGTGGTCTATCACAGCACACAGATCCAGCAGTAACTGTGAATAACTTGCTTGCTCAGTTGCATTGCACAGGACCTGCACAGAAATCTGATAGTTCTGATGCTTTTTTTTTCTGTGAGTCACTTCAAACACACAGCAATGCTGAGCTATGCAGGCTGTTTGATTCCCTCTTACTACGTGGTAGTAGGATCTGTGGTTGCACAGTTTGGTTGATCTTGCAGACATGACTGACCTAGCAAAGGAACTTTTTCATTTTTATATTGTTATGGAATAAATAATAGTAATCTGCCCTTATGAGCCACTGGAACTGCCAGCCTCATGTTGACTGTGTATCACCTTGCATTTCCATGAGCTAGATCTTTCCTTATACTTTCTAACTGATGATTTCACAGTGAAAATACACAAGAATAAGTGACAGCAGAATGTTCTGTTTTCCCTGGCTTCACACACAGCACTGGTTCTGTTGAAGCAAAGCTGGATTCTTCTCTTCTCTGACCTTTTCAGAGGTAAAGGTATCTGCAGAAATTCTTCAAGTGGACTAATCCTTCAGGAGCAGGAAAAGTCTGGCTTGTTTCAGCCTTTTCCCCACTTAGGGCTTGACTCTAGAGCATGGCAGTTGAACCCCAACTCTTGCTGCATTTTAGGAGAAAATGAAATGTAAAAGGGAACTATGAAAATTAAAAGTCTTCTGGTAGAAAGGAGGATGTGAGTTCACTACTTAAATCATGTAATAATCCTAAGAATGTCTTGTAGAACTCTCATGAAGATCTTATGAGGGAGAAAAATTGCTCAGAAAACCAATAATCTGCATTAATTCACAGCAGCAGTGAAGCCATTGCTCTATGGTAACTGCTTCATTAATGTCATTGCTGCAGCAAATATGCTGCTGAAGACATGACTGGAGCTTGGTCTTGAAGAATTACTGACAAGCTTTGGAAGTCATAACTAAATAATAGATTGTAATTGTCTCAGAAGCATAACCTTACAAAAACTCAATTGCACTAAGCCTGGCATATCAACTGTGTGCTAAAGAGAAGTTAGCAAATGATCAAAGTATTATAAAGCTTCTCACAGGCAGTGCAACATAAAACACAAATAACATTTAGAAATGGCAAAGAATAGAGAGGATAATGTCTGCTATTTGTATAGATCAATCTTTCAAAGCTGCTTTGCTATTTAGGAAAAAAAGATTCCACTGTCAACAGACCTGCTTACATGGCAGTGAATTAACCTTGAATACCAGTAGTAAAGCAGGTGCCAGAAGTAAATCTTGAAGTGAGTAATGTTCAAATCCTGCATGTCCTCAGTAGCCTACGCACTACTTTGCCACCAATTTCAGATGGAGCATTCCTTGAGCAAAGGCTGTCTTGACACATTCTTACTGTACCTATGTTCTCTTTAACATAAAAGGTTAGCCAAGTATGTGAAACATTCCCGTAGGAATAATCCAATGACCACAGATGGGCAGGTGAATGTCCCAGCTGTAAGAAGTGGGCAAGGTTCTCCTCAGAGAAGAGCCAATCCTCACGAAGGTATTAATTCCATAAAATCACCCATTTACTACAGACTCTTCTCCATGAATCACTTGACAATGACCTGCAACTTCAGAATACTGTGGAACCTTTATTTCACCAATGTTTTTGTGGGTTCAGGAAAATGTTTGACTGGTGATTGCAAACAGTTGCATCCACTGGTTTGCTAGCTTTGTCCCAGGCAAGAGACAGAGCATCTCTGAACACTGGTAACACTCCCATAATCTCTGTCACTGACCTCTCATATTGCTCAAGTGCAGTTGACTAATGCATCCCTCAGAAGTCCCAGAACCTCTCATAGTTATTTCTTATAAGCCTTAATCTACCTTTGGCAGACAGTCAAAAAGGAAGTACATATTAAGAAACATTTTCTTTCTAACTTGACATAACCACCTGTTAACTTAGAAATAAACCTCTCTTTTCCAGGTTGCAGCTACAAGTAGAAGGCGGCAGGGGAAAAAAAAGATTCAGCTTTCAATACTTTACATGACTGAAGACTTTTCTAGTTTTAAGAAAGCTTCAGAGAGCCTCCCTTTAGAGTAGATGCCTCATGAAATCCTCCTTTCCATTCAGTGTCCTTTGCTCTAATCTGTTAGCTGGAACCTCATACATCCTTCCATTTGAAGCACAATATTCCTTTTCACTCGGTTAAACCAGGATTTTCAACAGCTGCTGAGGGAAATAGAGCTTAATTTAATGCTTAACGAGGGACACAATACTCAAATTAACAGCATCTCTTCTGCAGGACTTGTGATTCTATCCTGGCTGTCATCAGTTCAAGTCCTCCACCTCCTAATAATGAAATGAAAAGCAGCAGCAATGGCAGGAGTCAAGGTGCTGTTTAATAAGTCATCTGGCTGCAGAGCTGAAATTCAGACTCCAATGTCCTCTATGAGTTTATGAAGCACAGAAGGTCTCTAACTCTGAGTGAGTAGAGCCCTAAGCCTTTACATGTTAAACGCATTAAATGTTTCCAGTTAATTTCATCTGACATCAATCAAAGCTCCACTAAAATTACTCTTGGGGAAGGTGGTGGGGAGAGAGGGGAATGGCAATACTTCTTAGATGGTTTTCAGCCCTTTGCACGAATCAGAATATCACTGAGCACATTTGAGAAGAAGGAAAGACCTCTGTCTGAAGACTGTTACCTGCTCTGCTTTCACTGGGAAAGAGTTAGGACAGGAGAAATGTCCTACACTGTAACAAGAGAAGACTTTTAAAAACTCATCTGTGGGTTTTTTTTCTGATGAAGCTGAAATGAAAATCTCATGCACTGACTACCATCCTTCAGCCTGAAGAACGATTGAACTGGATGCAGTTCCTTGTTCACAGACTAAATGGTACCAATGTGACTCATTTGTAAAACAGCCAAAGGAAGGTACTCTGAATTGCCAGTTATTAGCTTCTAAAAAGCAGTGATTCTTATTTGGTCAATTATTTACTCTGAAATGAGAGGGAGAGTTGGAAGGAGGAGAAGAAATTATACTCTAGTGCTTGTAAAGAGGAAGAAAGATGTGCATTACTTTTTGCTAGTCTGTTCTGTGGAGCAAATAAAACAGCTCTGCATTTGGATGGTATGAAATGTGTTTGAACTAGAACATAAAATGGGATCCAGGGTCTGTCAGGGGTTCCTGTTATGGAAGTAACAACAACAGGAGTGATGGAAGTCAGCTGCTTTTGCTGAGACTTGGGGAGCTTTAATAACTGACCACCATTCCCATCTGATCATCTGCACCATGCAGAGAATGAATCCTTACTTTCCACTGCAGAGATAAGTCTTGACTCTGGTCACAGCTTTAAGTATTTTAATGAGTTACCCAATTTTCTTATCCTACTGGCTGAAACTTTGTCCCAGGAAAATCTCCAGCGGCTTCTACCCATTGGCTGAAGTAGCTTGCTGTTCACTGTATCACAGTACATTAGAGGTTGGAAGGGACCTCAAGAGTCCAACCCCACTACCAAAGCAGGATCACTTAGGGTAGTCTGCACAGGAATGCATCCAGGTGGGTTTTGAAAACCTCCAGAGAAGGAGACTCCACAATCTCCCTGGGTGGGAAGCCTGTTCCAGTGCTCTGTCACCCTCACTGTAAAGAAGTTTCTCCTCATGTTGAGGAGAAGTCTTCTGTGTTCAAGCTTGAACCTCTTGTTTCTTGCCTTATTAGTGTGCACCACCGAAAAGAACTTGGCCCCTTCCTCTTGACACTTGACATCCGATTGATCAGATCCCCTCTCAGTCTTCTCTTCTCAAGACTAAAACAGCCCCAGGTTTCTCACTCTCTTCATAGAGGGGAAGCTCAAGTCCCCTAATCATCCTCATGGCTCTCTCCATTGGATTCTCTCCAGCAGGTCTCTGTCTCTCTGTTGTTCATCCCAAGGTTCCCTCCTGATTCTTTTCCTGCACAGGCTTGGTCCCTGTGCTGATTCACCTTAATTCCCTTCATTTCTAAAGTCTCTTGGGTTACAGCTTCTAGAGAAGAAAGTATATGCTGCAAGAGGCACCAGAGGGAGAGCAGGAGAGGATGGCCTGCTCCTTGCCTCGTTAGATGGCTCTTGTTCCCTTCCACTGCTCCAGTCACATTCCTCCTTTACACTCTTCTCTGCAGGTGCCAGTTCCCACTTGACTGTACCTATATTTGATCTGTTTACTGCATTCCCTGGGGCTGACAGCCATCGTGGCTTGTTGGTGCCTCATAGATCATGTTTAAGTGTTAAATGAGGGATAGAAGTCTATTATGATTATTTCTGCCTTCCCTAATTTTTTCCCCCTCAAATTAAAATTGCTTAACAACTTTAATCAAACTCAACCAAGCTCTTGACTAAACTAGGAAATATTGAAAACATCTTATTGCATTTCCATTTAGTATATTTTAATGGGAAGTAGGAGGTACAGATGTTATTGAAAAGCACAAATAAGCCCTGAGAGACTTGGCAGAATTCTAACATGAGAAGGAAGGAGTTGAATGCACAATTCTATAATCCATGCATTGCCAGAAGCAATGGCCATGTGCCACAGGCCTTCATGTGCAGCCAAACACTATCAGCTGCATTAACTGCTATAACTAATCCTATTTACTGTCACCACTGACCCTAAAAACAAAATATAATAGAGAAGTTGGGAGATTCAAACTACGTATATGTCGTGCCCTGTACTTTGCCTTCCCAATTGATTATGTAGCTGAGTGCTGAGTTCTTTGCTAGCTATAGTGGAGAATTTATTTAAGGAAAGTATTGCCCAGTAATTCAAGAGAGAACATCAATTTCTGCTTAATTCTGAGAGAGGGGTCCTCTGTAGAAATATGTAACATGTAAGCAGAAACAAGTGAAAAGTTTTAAGGAGGCAATGAAGACCAAGCAAAACTAAACCACTTTTTAATGGAACTGCTGATACTTGTGTTCAGTCCAAACAGTGAACCAGTGTCACCTGAGTCAGCTCATAAATGCTTCAAAAAGCAGGAAACTGGCTGTTAAACTAGGGAAATAATGCTGGGCATTTGGGATTTTCTTTTTGTTTGGGGTTTGGGAGTGTTTGTTTTGTCATGTTTTTTTTTTTTGGCTAGTTGGTTTGGGGGGGGGGGTGTGTTTGGTTTTCATTGGTTTCTGTTTGTCCTTTTGTTGTTGTTGGGGTTCTTTGCTGTTTGTTTTAGATTAAAAGGAAAAAAAAAAAGGCACTGCAGGTTATTCAGTTCTGAGCTACTAGAATGGTAGCTCAGTGTTTCTGATTCTAGTGTTTCCTATGGCAATGAGAAAGTCTTTTAATGGCCTTACAAGTGATTGCTGTCTTGTAGAAATCTCACAAATTCTAAGAACACTTCATTTTGCAGTGTTTAGCTGGTAAATTAAAGTTACTTGGAGACTTAGGCTGTCTATAGGAAGATTTTTGTGTGCGCTTAGCAAGAACGGAGACCTCATAATCCACTTCTGGAATGAAAGTTGAAGCTATAGGGATTGCTACTCAAAGGCAGGAGCAAGTGGTACTAAACACCACCTGCAGGTTTTGCTGGTGCAGGAATTACAGTGCTGGGTTGATACAGATGAGGCAAGGACAGTTACAGACTCTGACAATAGGCTTGAAACCTAAGGGGCCAGAGGATGGGTAAATGCCATTCACGGTGGCTGATAGGTGTGAGCTTTAATGGGCTCTTCTACAGGGTCTGGAGCTCACCTCCTCTGTGATGGGTCTGTGCCTCACCCTGACAGTCCTTTTGCAAGTGAGTTTAAACTGCTGTGCTAGCGTACAGAATTTCATTTATGAGAGAGAAGTAGTCTTAAGCTGAGGGCAGATACTTCAGATCAAATGATGCACTGAATTGCCACGAGCTCAACTCCTCTCTCAACAGCACACTCCAACTAGGCACATCACTCTCTTGTTTAAGCCATTATCTCCAGTGCAGCTCTACAGCAAGGGAAGCTTATTTGGCAAGAGAGGGAGAACTTGCTCTTTTTCTAAGAGCCATGAGGATGCTTAGGGGACTTGAGCATCTCCCCTATGAAGAGAGACTGAGAGCCCTGGGGCTGTTTAGTCTGGAGAAGAGAAGACTGAGAAGGGATCTGATCAATGTCTATCAATATCTGAGGGGTGGGTGTCAGGAGGAGGGGGGCAGGCTCTTTTTGGTGGTACACAGTGATAGGATGGGTTCAAACTAGAACATAGAAGATTTCACCTCAACATGAGGAGAAACTTCTTTACAGTGAGGGTGACAGAGCCCTGCAACAGGCTCCCCAGGGGGGTTGTGGAGTCTCCTTCTCTGGAGACTTTCCAAACCCACGTGGATGTGTTCCTGTGTGGACTAACCTAAGTGATCCTGCTCTGGTATCGGCGTTGGACCTGATGATCTCTTGAGATCCCTTCCAACCTCTGATATACTGTGATGCTGTGATAATAAAAGATTGGCTATTTTCAGCTATTTTTGTTCAGGGTTTATCTTGTCTTTGAAGTGTGCAGCTGCAGGTCAGGCTGACCATCCTGATGGTGCAGTCATGTTGTGCAAGCTTCCAATCTTTCCCTTCCCCTCCCCCCCAGATGTCTTAATAAATGACAGTATTCTCATGGTCAGATTCAAACCACGTTTGCTTTGTATGTTGGGCCATAGTCCTTATGTGCTGATCTACTGTTCTGGCTCATCTCATTTAAATTGCATTCTGGCTGAGCTTATTCAAAGGGAAAATGAATTCTGACAACTGGCATCTTTTCTTCATTATTGTGATTGCTGTAAATCTAAAATTTGTGTTGTGAGTGTTAGCAAAACTATTGGGCTCAAATGATCTCATCCTCTTATCCATTTAATAGGAAGTATTCTAAGTGAAAATTTGAATAATTACTTTTTTTTCCTATTTAGGTTCAGTTTGTTCCTCTTTCTTCATTCCAAAGTAGATGATTTAGCATACTGTTTGTGCAGGCTATGAGTGAAACTTATAACACATTTCCATGCTCACCAATTTCCTAATGGATTTTGGAAAATAGGCTTTCTGACTACTAACTGGGCTAGGCAGTCAAAAATAAAAACAAAAGCTAGAAATACAGAAGAAAGGAGTTGAAAAATAAGATGGAGAGAACAAATTTTGGGAGGATGGGAGCCTGTAGAAGTTTTCTAGAAAACTTGACAACCTTCCCTTTTTATTGCTCCCTCAGATTTGTGTGTTTAACTCTGGCAATTTTGAAGAAGTACTAGGAACTGTGTAGATTTGCTGTACAACTGTGTGCACAAAAAATGCAAATCAGAGCAAAAGCTGTGTTGATGCTTTTGTTCTGATAACAATATTTCTCTGAGTAACATCTAATTACACAAAATAGGAACAGCTTCCACTAAGAATCTTCTGCATTTATCTTAAAGAGCTTTCTTGAAGAAATTGGAAACTTAATGAGACAGGAAAAAAAAATAAATCTCCATGTATTATTTAAAACCTACTCCTCTGCCATCACAACAGTTCACAGTACCCATCTGTTCTGCAGTATGCAAGTTTTGCTATGAATGCAAGCACTACAAGCTGCTCTGGCACATTCATTAACCCAACCAAAGGAAAAAAAAAGAAGACAAAGACATTTCCCCACAAATTACCCATGGTATAAAAGCATGAACAGAAGCAAAACTTGTTTTAAAAAGAATAAAATAATCTTATCAATATGTAAGCCTTCCACTGCTGCAAGTTTTAATTGATGCATTTGAAAGATCATCCATGCATGACAAAAGAAGCAGACAGACATGCTTGTTCTTATTTTCCAAGAGATCAATAGACTGACACCATCAATTACTGTGTTTTCTGAAGGAGATTGTTGATAATCCCATGTTAGTGGTGGGGGCAAACAAGGAAGATCAGGGTCTTTCATCTGGAGTGTCACATACAATCTAACATTAAATGTTTAGATAACTTTAATTGGTACACTAGAAGCTTCAAATTAAGGAAGGAATAATTCATAGCCTGTCTGGGCTTTATAGGTTGACATTCCTTGAAACTTGTAATGGAATTATTTGAAGGAACCACTGCTGAAACACAAATGAGGAACATTTTGTCCCTTACTTTGATAGTTCAGTGGCTTTTGCATATTCCTAAAGCATCACAGTTCCTGATGAGTTTTGACTTAAGCTTGTTTCATACAGAATGAAAGCTTTATGTAGACTAGAATAAATGCATTTCAAGATCCCTACAGTACAAAATCATAGAACTCAAACAGGAAATGATCTTGAGGTTATTCAGAGACTATCTCCATGTTCCTCCATTGCATGTTTGATCTCAGATTGATATGGGATACAGCTATGAAATATTCCTGTAATGAAGAAAACAATCAATCTCATATAATGAACTCTGTAAGTTCAAGGACTCTACTTTTTACCAACAAGGCAAATATGAGCTAAGGTTTGCACAGAAGAATAAAGACAGATATGTTTACAAGCTGTTCTGCTGAGCCTGCATCTTGTATTGGAGACCACATTGTATTACTCCTGCTACTCTTCAAACCTTCTAGGGCTGAGGTCTGAGGCAGTTAATGAAGTGGAACACAGAGGCACATGCAGTTAAGCTGTCCACAATGCCAGGCCAGTGTGTAATAGCTTACTGCAGTAGAACAGGAAAGAAGGAAGACACCAGTAATGTCCATGAACCCACTCTGCATTTAAATGTATTGTTATAGCAGGATGGGGAATGGGTTTCTTAGCAGCTGCAGACCCTTCTCATGTTTCTGACATCTGGATGCAATTGCCAAGTTTATGTATTTGGACAGAGAAGTGGAGAGAGCCTGGACAGGGCAGTCTGTAGGTACACACAGAGGTGATTACTCTGTGATTGTGCTATGTGAAAACTGAACCCCAAGTTTGATAAACAGCAAATAAGGCTTGTTTCTTATGCCTTCTGCCTCTCCCAGTTAAAGTCTTATTCACAGTAATCTATGAAGCCTTTTCTAAACAAAGTATGAGATGACTGCTTCCTACTTAAATTCACATCCCTGGGGTGCTTTTGCAGCTAATTCATGAGTTTGTTCAAGGTCAGTGGCTGTGACATTGTGTGATGTTGTGAACCCTCTGAACACAGGGAAGGGCAAGCCTTTATGGAGTCCAAGACTGAGCTTTCTAGGATAAATATTTTGTAATGGAGAGTTTAAATCTCATTAGCCTGCATCACAGGTCAGACACTGTAGCAGCTTCCCTTTGAGTTTGTACCTAGGAGACCACACTTTCCACCAACTTGCTTCAGTCCTAGGGTGCAGAGGAATCAGACTAAATCATTCAGTGGTCCTGAGCTCAAGTGGCTGATTTACATCTAGAAATCTTGGTACCCTGCCTGATGACTCACAGCTGAAGCAAAGCTTTAGGCAGGGCAGTCACTCCTGTTTGAAAGCAGCTCCTGCAAACACCTCTGTTATGTTACTGGGCTCTACCAGATAGAAAGGAGAGCTGGCTGCTTTCTCTCTCAAGATATTTTTTTCAATTTATTTTCATGTTTTTAACAGTAGTATCAATCAAACATTAAATTATTACAAGGGACCGTGTTCTCCTCAACTTCTCAGGTTTGTAAAGAAATTTCTGTCCCTTGGAAGTAGACTTTAAAAATAACTAGGGCATTGTGAATAGGATAACATGATACATATCCTGCTCTTTAACAATCAGTAGCTTGTATCTCTGGACAAACATTTTGCTGCAAACCGCTTTGAAAGACTTTTTTCCCTCCAAGGGTGTTGTAGAGGAACTTCCCCTTGTTTAAAGATTGCTTCACATTCAGGCATGGTGGCAGCAGATGTGATTGTAAAGACTGTCTAATAAAGTATGTATGATATGTGTGACAAATCCTGGGAAGCATCCTGTATTGATGAGTTGCAATAGCAGGAAAAATACAGTCCTAGCTTTGATGCAAGAGGTCATGTGGATCCCACGTCAGAATTTGCAGTAAAGAGGTTCAGAAGCCAAATGGCTGCAGAGCAGGCATCCTCTATGGGGAAACACATTTGCACATAATATCTTTCTTAATCAAAATTATTCCATTCAGGGGGAGTGTACTGGCAAGTTTTTGTCTGCCTGGTAGAACTGTGCTAGGAAGCAATGAGAGGGAAGAAGATTTCTTTCCTTCTCCCTCAGACAAGCATGGTTATCCCATTGCAATGACAAAAAGGCAGGTGATTGGAGTAGTCCAGGGGCAGATGCTCTTTAATGGGATGAAATACAAAGGGAGGGTGGTACCATCCTGGCCTCCACGCTGTCTAGCAGCTCAAGGAGCACATATGCTGCATCTTACCACCAATATTATAAGTTATTGCCTCCCACAGAAATAATTTTGCCTGAGATAAGATTTTTCTCATGCTCATATGTCTTTTCTGACACCTGGTGTGGGAGCTGCTGTTGGAAAAGGGGTGTGCTGTATGGGGGCACCCTAGGTTACATGAACCAACTGTCTGCTCCCATGCCTGGCTGCAATGTTGTGTCGTGGGGAAAAGCTGCTCAGCTCACATAGTTTACATCAAATTAGGATCAGAGGGGTTTAGAGACGTATTAGTGGAGTATAATTAACAAGTACTAAATGAAATAAATATTCAGTATCTGTAACATTTTGTCTGTGGCTGGGGTTTAGTAAACAACTATGAATTTTTCAATACTCACCTACAGCTAATTCTGAACAGCTCCAACTCCTCTTACATGGGAACTGTACACCCTTCTCACACACATGGGGTCTACAAGCACCCCCCTCCCCTGTGAACATGAGGCTGAGCATCCTATAGGAGATGCAGGGACTGTAAACCTTGTTTGTACCCATGCTGCTTGCTCCAGTTTGCTCACCCAGGCAGCAGTGAGAAAACATTCTACTGGAGATGGAGGCCCATAACAAGAACTTAATTCATTGCTTCAGCATCCCATTTAAACAGTTAGTCTTCATTCTTTCAGCACTCACTGTGTGACACAAATCATCCTTTGCTAACAGGGTGCATTTTATTCTGTCTTGATTTGCCAGGGTTCATGTTGTAAAGTTAACTTTGTGCAAGCTTTTAGCAAGACAAAGTTTTCATCAGTTTTGGTTGACTATCAAATGATACTGAGTCATTTCATGGTGCAACAAGGGCTTAAATTAAGGAGAGAGACTATTCATTGATGCAAACTAAACTGATCTCAAAATTAAAGGGTCAGAGCCTCAGCTGGTATAAATTTGTGTAGTTTCTTCAGCCAAAGTAGCTGAAGTCAACAGAGCTGTGCCAGTGCATGTCAGGCAAACCTATGGCACAAGGACTCCTCCTTGGCTGGGTCACAGGGCTCAGCTGGTGGCTGGGCTTCTGTGAGTCAGTCAGGGCAAGATAGAATTGAAGCAGACATCCCAGAGTGGTAGGTAGAAGGCTACAATCCACAGCTTAGTGAAGATGCTTGAGCATGACCATAGATTGCTCTGATACAAGCTGTCAGTCCTTGCTCCCCTGTTAACGGCTCAGGATGTTTTCTGTTCTTATTCTACTTTGAGAAGTTGGTGTGTGTTTCAGTGGGTCAGACCTTGTCACTTTTACTCTGTTGGCATGGCAGCTAGTTCCACAAACAGTTATACTAAAAGCAGCAAAGATATTCAAGGCTTCGAACAAGCAAAGAAGGGTTAACCTGGTTAACCCTGACAACTGTTAAGCCTATGAGCTGGGTAATATTTGTCTCAAGCATCAGGCTCTGCAGGTAGATACTAACTGTAACTCATTACCCACAGAGCTGGAGATCTTGACACCAACACTTATCTTTGGACCCATATTTGGATGGATTTTAATTACTCTTTCAAATATAGAATCCATCTTTTGAGGAGTTGGTACAGCAGAGGAATATTTCCTCCTCAGAGCTTTTTACTTGGTTTCTGTGAAGCTACAGACACCCAAACCTTGCTGCCTTGAGAGGCACAGAGCCAGCCCTGCCCCCTTGGAGGGATCAGCTCAGGCTCTGGTAGGCTGAGAGTTTCTGGTTTCAGCACTGCAAGCAATCCCAGCAGCTTTTGGTGGGTCTGAGCCTGATGAAAGTCAATTTTTCTATTGATTTGGTGGTCATTTGGAGCAGGCTTACATTCTGCCACTGAAAATTGGTGGAATAAGCTATTTATTCTGCTTTGCTATTCTATTATCTTGGCAGGAGCACTCTCTATCTAAGAAGAAGCAAGTGTCTGAGCTTCAACTCAGTTCTCCCACTGGTTTCTTCTGGCAGAGTGACCCTATTAAATGCACTGGGAGCAGAGTCTGTGAACCTTTCTCAAATTACTGCTGACAGATTAGGGTTCCAGTAATTACATGAGAATGTCTTGGAAACACAAATATTAATTAAGAGTTTTGAGCCAATTTAGAACAGTGTTCAATACTGTTGAACAGAAATCCTGTAACAAACAAAATAAAATCATTGGGAAATTAATCAACAGGAGTTACAGAAGATACAGTAATTGTTAAAAGTAAAGTGATTTTTGGCTCAGAACTTACATTGTGGCTATGATAAACCTTGCTAGTATAAACCATGTAATATAGCAATAATTTTTCTCAGTTTAATTTTCTGAGAGATTTTGGCTGCATGCTGGGTTTCATTCTATTAAATGCTAAGCTCAAGCACCTGAACAGGCTGCCCAGGAAAGTGGCTGAGTCACCATTCCTTGAAGTATTTAAGACATGTAGATGCAGTGCTCAAGGCCATGTTTTAGTGGTGGACTTGGCAGTGTTAGGTTTATGGTTGGACTCCATGATCTTAAATGCCTTTTCCTACCTAAATGATTCTATGACCCTAAATTGCTTCAAAGCTCTATGACCCTACTTCTTTGAGCTATTCCATGGTCATGCTGAGGTTAAGAGCACCACCAGTCACTCAAGAAGTCCATAAATGTAAATCATTCCATGTAGTCCATAAAAGATCAAATACTTATGACATAGCAATGACTGGTGTATTTTCTATTACTAGAGATATTTTGCACTCTTATATTTTACCCCATAACCATTTAATTTATGCAGAAAAGTACTGGGAAAGTATAGCTAATGGGGCAAATATCTTAATCATGAACACTTGCATAAGTAGCCTTTCTTGGCTTCCCAACCTGTTGAGTAGCCTTCCTTGGCTTCCCATCCTGTTGAGTAGCCTTTCTTCTTGGCTTCCCATCCTGTTGAGTAGCCTTCCTTGGCTTCCCATCCTGTTGAATAGCCTTTCTTCTTGGCTTCCCATCCTGTTGAGTAGCCTTCCTTGGCTTCCCATCCTGTTGAATAGCCTTTCTTCTTGGCTTCCCATCCTGTTCACACACTACCTGCTTCCCTGTTGCATGACAACCTGAAGACACACTCATTCTCTTCTTACAGTTAAAGACACAAGAAAACAACATGATTAACATGTTTTTTTTTTGTTTTGGGTTTTTTGTTTGGTTTTTTTGTTGGTGTTTGTTTTTTGTTTGTTTGGAGGTTTTTTTTTTCCCCTTTAGCATTCAGTAACATGACAGCATGCCTTCAGCTGAGTGTATTGCTATATTTTTATCTTCCCCTACTCCTCTGGCTGACCTTTGTACAACAAAATTTACACATATTCTTAACTCAGTACTAAGCCCATGAAGAGAAGGATTGGTAGGTCTGCGCAGTGTGAGTGAAAGCAAGGATGACTGTCCTGGGCTAGTGGCACTGGTAGAAGAGCTGTGGCTGCTCCAGAAAAACACTCAAGGATCTGTTTGGTGTCACACTAGGATTGAAACAGGTTTTCATGCATTTGCACGTCCTAGACATTTGCATGTTTCCTAAACATCTTCTAAATTCGCATTCTGCATTTAGAGCCATGCATCTTCATGCTGTGCCTCCCCTCGTTTGCAGAGAACCCACAAATTTAAGGCAAGAAAGTCTCCTAGGAATGATAAAAATATTTTAGCATGGCTGAAACAAATGAAATCACAGCTTGCCTTGAAAATTATCAGCAGGAGAAACAACAGCAGAAACGTGAGTTTGCTCCTCTGTACTGAAGCTTTGATTAAGACACTGGAAGAAGCAGACCATAACACTCTGTTCTCTCTCTGTTTTAAAAGCATATTGGTACTTCAGATCAGAGTGTCTGTGGATGAATTCACATCAGATAGGTAATTAACCTTCTGCCTTCAAAACATTTCAAATCTCTCTGTCCTTGAGAATTTACTGATGGCACATAAACTATTTACATCTCTTTTGAATAATTTATCTTGTCCTTCCATTATGCCAAATGAAGTTATAATCTTGGATAATGAAGCATTGCTGAGTGAAAGTTAATATAGACCTTATAGAGCTGCACCTCCCACTGAGTACAAGCCTGTGAAAATACTTTATTTTTTCTTTTTTTTCACAGAACTTTATAAATTCTTCAAGTGTACTCATCCCAGCAGTTCTAGGATCACAGAGCTTGGGTTTGTACAGCTTTTGCTGATATGAAACAAGGTAATTCCATTTATCCAAAAAAAAAAGAAATGCTGAAGAAAAATTAGAATATTTTTAAGTCAGAGAACTGAATCCAGAGTATTTAACTCTGCCACAGACATGTGGATCTTAACTTCATTCAGATGCATGTTCTGTCCAAATATTACCCTTAATTTACAGATTCACAGATTGCATTGGGTTAGAAGGGCCCCTCCAAAGTCATCTTGTCCAACCCTCTTGCAGTCAGCAGGGACACCTCCAGCTCAGGTTGTCCAGGGCCACATCAAGTCTGATCTTGAATGTCTCTAGGGATGGGACCTCAGCCACAACCCTGAGCAACCTGTTCCAGTATTTCACCACTTTGATTGTAAAGACCTTCTTCCTTATGTCCACCTTAAATCTATCGTGCTCCAGTTTCAAACCATTGCCCCTCATGCTGTCATTGCAAGGCCTTCCAAAGAGTCCCTCCCCAGGCTTCCTGTAGGTTCTCTTCAGATATTGAAATGTAGCTGTAAGGTCTCCCCAGAGCCTTCTCTTTAAGCTGAACAGCCTCAATTCTTTCAGCCTGTCTTCATAGAAGAGGTGCTCCAGCCCTCTGATCATCTTTGTGACCCTTCTCTGGACTTGCTCCAGCAGCTCCATGTCTCTCTTCTGTTAGGAGTCCCATAGCTGGACACAGTGCTCCAGGTGAGGTCTCACCACAGCCAAGTAAAGAATTTGGTGACATTTAATTAAGAAAGGTAATTTTTCTCTTCTTCAGAGCACTTGTAAATACTAAATTGTTTTCCTTCTCTATAGTTTCTTCTGCACAGAGGGATTAAATTCACCCCAGTTAAGGTCACTTTAGCACAAACCTATAATAGGATGCAGGTGTAAATATTTTCTCCTTATTGTTCATGTGCCAGTAGAAACAAATTCTTGATGTGGTCTCGTGATAGGATTCCTGAGCCATGAAAGCAGATCTCTTTCTTTCTGCCTTTCCTGGATGGAAATCCCCTTCAGCAATTTATTAGCTTGCTTGACAGCAAAGCTTTGCCCTGTGTGTTCTCTTTGTCCTTGCCCTTCGTTCTGTTAGGTGTGCAGTGTTCTCCCCTTTCTTTTTCTTTTCTAAGTATTGAAGATGCTTGCTTTTCTTCCTACAGTTGTCATTTACAGCCCCCTTTGGCCTCAAGTTTCCTGTTCTGAAGAACATTCTGTAGGTGCTCCATGCTGCTGGAAACTCACTCTGCTCCCTTATTCCTATGGGCATAGCAGGAAAGCAACGCTGATGTGATGTACAGAAAGTTTGTCAGTGGCTTTCACCATCCTTTTCTGAAGACTTTCAGTTTTTAGCAGTGTCTTTGTGTAAAGACAGTCTTTGAGACAAGGAAAAAGTGACATTCAGTAATGGTATAACACAAGGAGAGCAGGAATTTGGTGCCTGGTTGTGAGAGGCAGGGAACTCTTGTCCAAGTCATAAACATTGGCCAGGGAGACAGCTACGGTGAAAATCAGAAATGCTTCTTCTCCTAAATAATATTAGGAAGTATTGCTAGCAATGACAAGGCCACTCTCCATTCCTACTTTTTCCCACCTAATACCATTAACTCTACCAACTTGCACCTCCAGCAGCAGGCACCAAAGGCAGGCAGACTATTCCTTGCTTTTCCTTCTGCAATATCTTCATTTGGAATTTCCTGTGTACAATATCAAGGTTCAAGTACATCCACATGGCACAGCATTTGACACCACAACCCTTTTCCTTTGAAGTTCCTTTCAGAAATTATGAACAACTCTCAGATTTAAAAGTACAGCTCCTTAATATTCTTTTCTGATTTTGCAGATCTCTTTTTCTGGAAGCAGTGTACAAACTGATTTGTACTCCATTTCCCTGTTAGACTTCATTGTATCCATTACTGAAAGTGCAGAAAAAGCTACTTGCTCCCTTTTTCAGTACTGATGATGACCTCACATTTGACCTCTTGAGGAAAAAAAAATGCAGAATGCTACATATAAAAACTTCCCCTCCCAACCCCCACAGCAAATGGTCAAATACTGATCCCTTGGAAGTTGCTTAGTTCTCTCTCACGACCCTGTAGTTCCCACAGTACCTTTTGCACTTAATTTCGAAAACTAGCAGAAATTAGCAATGTGATGGAAAAATTCCTGATAACTGAAAGAGGGGATCCCAAGACTGATGTGGCTTTCCAAAGGATGCAAGACTTCAACACCTGGAATCAGTTCCAGCTTCCCACGGGCAGGTCACTTGGACCTTCCAATACGTGACCTAGAAACACTATGTTGTGCCAGACAGAGGAAGCTTCTTATTAAAGGTCACATTTGCCTTTCTGCATAACTTAATGAGATTATTTTCTTTTCCCAACTCCTGAAGCTTTTCTCAAATGGGTAGCCTAAATGAGAGGAAATTGCTGGCTGTTTAATGATTCTGCAGCATGCTGGGATTACAACGATATTTTAGGAACCCAAAGTGGCTGCTGGGTGGATGGAAAAGATGAAAAGAAAGAGGCTTTTTCCAAGAAAAGAGTCTCCAGCATGCTTTACA
Organism: Indicator indicator; assembly: GCF_027791375.1. Lineage (NCBI taxonomy): Eukaryota > Metazoa > Chordata > Aves > Piciformes > Indicatoridae > Indicator > Indicator indicator. The sequence continues at coordinate 3,349,673 of NC_072031.1, forward strand.
TTTCAGTAGTATTTATTGCCAAAAAGATTTTGAACGTATCACTGCAACTTTTTGTATGTTTCAAACCCACTCCATTTATTTTATGTGAAAATGCACCTGGGAGATTTTTCCTTCTGGCCAAGCCTTAGTCCTACAACAAAAGGCTTTTGCTGCAAACTGAGGATACCTTAGGCCATGAGTGTGCTTTGCTATTTTCCATGAAATTTAAGATTGCAGTCAGCTGTCAGACTACTGTTTCCTATTTTATCAGAAGACATAATTCATCCTGTGAGCTGACTTAAAAGTGGAATTTCAGCAAGCCTGGACAACTTGGATTTGAGGACATATGTTTTCCCTTTCAAAAGGTCATTTTGTGCCTAGAACACAATCTCTCCCTTCTGTTCCTCTTCCTTTACAGCTTTGGATCTTGAAGTATTCCACAGAATTTGTGGGAATGGCTGGAGTAAGGAGATATTTGACTAATAGTTTTGATATCCCTAATGTTGTTCTCCTTGATGCAGTGTTCCTATTTACCTATTCTCCATTACCTCCTCTAGAATTCAGACCAAGAGATTAATTCTTTGGAGATTTATATACACCATGACAAACTCCTGGTGCTCAAAGTACCTTAAAGCCAATAAAGCAAACAGACCAACCCTGACTCAGAGGTTAAAATATTTAGCTCTGGAGAAAACAAGTCAGCTATATTAATTATCTGTTGTCATGCTGCTGGACCTTTTTTATTCCCCCTTCCCCTATACTAAATGATGAAAGACATCAGAACTTTTTCATGCATGCATGGGTCAGTGCTGAATGTGAAGGATCCTGTACTGTTAGACTTCAGCTCTTTTCCTGGCCTTCAGGGTATGTACAGGTGGGTGAAAATAGTGGTGATATGAAAGGATTTTTTTTTTTTTCTCAGATGTGAAGAATTAAAGGATTTCTTAAGAAAAAAAACCTTGGACCCTGTGAGGTGACTCTGTATTGATGCTGTCTAACTCTTACTGATGTGAACACAGCTATTTGCAGTTTGCCTTGCAGCAAAGCCCCTAGGGCTCAGAAACTTCCCTGGGGTAAAAGAAGGGGGGCTGGCAGAGCCCTCTGGGATGGGGAAGACCACAGTCTTCCTCCAGCCCCTTATCAAAGACATCAAGAATGGCCAGCTACTAGAGCTCTGTCTTGTGGGGCTGGCCTCAAACACAGCCCCCAAATGCTTCTAGTGGGGGGAGGGTTGATGGCAACAACTGTTCTCATGTTCCTTGTTTTGCCCTTAGTAGAGAATGCCAATAATTATCACTTGTCATCTGTCTGTGAAGAAAGTGGCCAGCCAAATGCTATGCAATAAAAATAACTGAAGAAGTCAAAGCCAGGGTTTCAAAGGAGTTTTTATAAAGGCAAGAGATCAAGTGACACAATCTTTCTAGCCACTTCAATAAATATAGGGTGGTGATTAGCAAATAAAACTGAGTAATTGTAGTTTTTTCTGCTCAACTCAGTATAATTTGCTCAAGTATCTGTGTCAATCAAAGTTATATTTAGCTTGACACCACAGGGATATGTAAAACCTATTTATTTCTGAATAAATATTTAAGGAGATTATATAAGCACTAATGTCCAAAGCTTGGGGATTTTCCATGAAAAGATGAAGATTAGATATTGATAATAGCCTAATAAAAAACTATTCATCTGGTCATCTAGAATAGTCTAAGCATTAATAATTATAGCCCTAGGATTATGAAATGGAACAATTTCCACAACCATGGTCCCCTCACCCCCAACATTAAGGTCTGGATTTATTTGCCCTCACAGAGCATTAGAAATACACACTGGGGACTGTGGGCTGCCCAGGCACTTCTAGAATGATAGCTGGAAGGTGTGCAGATAGGCAAAGACATCTTGAGTAATGGACTCTTAAGTATCTGGGACTAGCACAATCCTGTCCCTCACAAAGCAAATAAATTCAGGCAAGGATGATTTTAATTTGGGTTGACTTTCTCTAGGAGCTTTCATAAAAATAGTTTGGGACAAAACCTGAAGTTTGCAAAAGTAATTCAGAAGCGAGGCATTTTGTTTTAAAATGTTGTTTTCTATCTATGTAACAACCTTGATTTTGTTCAAAAGGGAAAGTATCTAAGGATATCTAATCATGGGATGTTTGAGGTTGGAAAGGACCACAAAAGATCATCTAGTCCTACCCCCTTTGCCAGAGCAGGGATCACCTAGTGCAGGTCACACAGGAACACATCCAGGCAGGTTTTGAATGTCTCCAGTGAAGGAGATTTCACATCCTTTCTGGGCAGCCTGCTCCAGGGGTCTGTCACCTTCACAGTACAAAAAGTTTTTCCTTGTGTTTACATGGAACCTCCTGTGCTCCAGCTTGCACCCAGTGTGGCCCCTGTCCTATCCTTGGGCATCACTGAGGGGAGCCTGGCTCCATCCTCCTGACACTCATATCAATGCAAGGACAACATTCTGAACCTGTAAGGAAAGTTAACCAAACAGAACACTTGGAGTTGTCCCTTTTTGACAAAGAGCTTGGGAATCATCAGTACTGAGACTGGAGTTTTCTTATTCTAATGCGGCCACTAAAGCAAAAAAAGTTTCTCTCCTTTTACCATGTTGTGGATACTTGCTCTGAAACAGTAACACTTTCAGATCTAGACACAATTCTAGCCTTGCAGTAGCCTCCTGTCCCTGTTCTCAATCATTTGTTTAGCACCAAAGCTTTTAATGCTTGAAGTGAGGTTTGTTTGTTTGTTTGTTTTTTTAAGTTAGTAATTTTCTTCAACTCATTTTGGAAGGAGAACTATCAAAAATGGATACATGCAAATGTTTCATTCAACCAAAGCTCGTACTGCATGCAAAATTTGGCCTTGAGTAGCTGGTATCAAGTAGGGCACTTTAATAACTGCTTGGGATTTAGTTTAGCTCTTTTCAAGTATTTTTTGTCAAAATTCCACAGCTATGTAACAAATGAAGGAAATGTGAATTTCCCATTGCAGAATTGTTGATGACTTGGTTCTTCCTCTTCACTCTCATTCATGCAGAGCACTGTTGTGTTTCTTTTTAGTCTGCTGATCTCTACAAAAGTATGTTTTATTGCTCCCTGGCCAGCTTCTCCTGGGCACACTATCTTTCTGGTCCCATCTGTGTAGAAACACCAAATGAGGTATTTTTTAGTGTTCTTGATGGACTAAATACCAAATTTCCAAAGCTGTCAAGAACTCTGGATGCTCGATTCCTATTTAAGTCCTCTTGTCCTGTCTGTTATTGAGATCCAGCACCTGTCTCTCAAGATATGGAAGTACTCCTGGTAATTTCACATAGTTTGTACAGACTTTTCAAGTCTTTACTAAAGGATTTTTCAAGCTGAAATTTCATCCTAGAGATTCCATTCTCTGTCATCACCACATTCCCATTCCCCCTGCAGCAAGATCTCTAGGGTGCACATTTTGAATCTCTGAGTAGAAGATAAAGCAATAAAAACATTCTAACTGCTTTTTGAGCTCTATTTTAATCGACCCAGCCCCCTTTCGATGGTTTAAATTTGTCCTTAAGCAGCACACAAAAACATCTGGGGAGACAAAAAAGAGTGAACTCACTCAAGCAATATTGCTGTTATCCTTCTAATTTACCACCACAAGTAACAGAACTTTAAATACAGAAGCACTACAATAATTATTTTATTGTGTCTTTGCACATGGAAAGAGATATGTGTCTGGTTTTATGTTTTTACAAATGCTTTATATGGCCTTTTCTAGAGCTTTCTGGATCACAGGTGGAGGAACACTGATGTAGAAGCTGTATATCTGTCCCACCATTCCTCATCTATATACATGTGTGTCTGTAAAACCTTAAAAGTGCTTAAGTTATTACTGTGCTCTCAGAATTTCCTTTTCCCATTGCCATTTGATTTTGCCATTCCCAGAAACCCTGTGTTTAAAATCAAACAGGTGATTTAGTTGCAGGTTAGCTTTTTTTGTTGTTGTTGTTGCTGTTTTTGTGTTTGGTTTTTTTTTTTTTTTTTCCTTCTTTTCCCTTTTTGCCCCAGCTGGTGCCTTATTAGCCCAGGGAACTTGCTGTGCTCCTTAGAGCACTTCTCATTATCCCCAAAGGACTGCTTGCATTTAGGGAACACACTTATTTACCACCCCACTCAAACATCTACTCCTTCTAATGCACTTCTTTCCTTAAAGAAACTTCAGGATGACTCTGTTACTGTGATATAAAAGGGAAGGTTGGTGGCTCTAGAAAAGTAAGATATTTGGAAATGCTGGCTCCTCTGGCTCTTACTCAGCTCAATGCCAACACCAGTCCCCAGGGTCTTTAGTGTAAAGTCATCCCAGCCTGTACTGGTGCATGGTTGTTCCATTCCAGGTGCAGCACTTCCCCATTTGTCCTTGCTGATGTGTTTCATGAGGTCCCTGTCAGCCCATTCCTGCAGCATTTGAGGCTCCTGTGAATGGCAGCACAGCCTTCCTCTGCATTACCTGCTGCCACCACAGCTCAGTGCCACCTGCAAACTTGCTCTCACTGACTCCCACCCCATCAGATATAGGGCAATATTAGGTCTGGTGCCATGCCCTGGGAAACTCCACTTCTGAACAGAGAAAAGTTAAATTTTAGCCAATGACCCCTATTGCTTGAGCCCAATGATCCCCACTGGTTTTAAACCCACTTGTACTCTGCCCATCTAGTCTGCCTGTCTAAGTTTAACTGCTATGAATTTTTTTGGCAATCTTGGCAGAAGCCTTGCTGATGAGAAAGAAAATGTCTTCTACTGCTCTCATCTACAGAGCCAGTCAGTCCTACAGCAGACACAAGAGCTGGTCAAAAGCAGCTTCTTGCTGGTAAATCCATACTGTTCTTCGAGTTGTCTTGGTAGCAGCTTCTATGAGGACTTGCTGCAGAATTTTCTCAAGGAGGTGAGGTTAGACTGACCCATCTGAGTTTCCTTTCTTCTTTCATTGAGGATGGTTTCCTACAGCTTTTCAAATGTGATAGTCATCTGTCTTGCCATGTCCTCAGTCAAGTGTATCATCTGTCTTGGATGCAGCCTGTCCAGTCCCATGGACCTAGGGACTATGTCCAGCTTGCTTCTGCAAATCTGTGACTTGATCCTTGCTAATCATAGGAAACACTTCTCTCCCCTAGGCTTTGTTAGCATGTCTTAGGAAAGGGCTCCGTGTCAATACTTCATACTTATGGTGCCATTGCTGAATGCCAAGGTTAGAAAGAAGCACTGGGACTGAACAGCTGGGAGGAGACAGACGGAGTAAGGAGTAGTAAATGGTAACAGCCATATCAACAAACAAAGGATTGATGTTATTTGAGTTGTTGATGTGAAGACAAAGCAGATTTTGAGCATTTGGGAATGAAGCAGATGGGATGGAAGCAGCTTCCAGAAGCATGGGGAGAAGACAACATTCTACCAAATGCATCTGTCGAGTCATATGCCAACACAGATCACAAAAATAGATATTTACATTTGAAGCAGTACATCTGAAGCAGTTTTCTTGTGAGGCAGAGAACAAAGCTTCTCTGTGGTTAACTACTGGTCAGTTAACATGCTGCTCTTTTTACAGTGATCTGCACTGAAAAATTGCATATCTGATGCTGGAATTAAAATAATACAGTTAATAAAAACAGTTACAAGCTATGTATTATTGTAATTAATCTTTTATACGCTGCAGGCAGGAAAAGCATGAAGTGTAGACAGCAAAGGATGGATTGCATTTTTTCCCCACAGGATTTGGACCAGATTGTGCTCCAACTTCTTCCAGTAACTCTCAGCTTATCCCCAGTGAACACCTTATAGTCTCTCTCATTTCCCATCTCTTCTTCCTCTCACCAACTGCCTGCTTTAGATGCAGAAGTATGAGACCTTTCTCACAATTCACTATGCCATGGGACCTTGGTCTTGACTAAGATGCCAGAATATATGGCTGCAGAAAAATGCTCTTTACCTTTGAAATTCAAGACTTTTAAGTAAGAATATAAGCACTCTGTGTTTTTTGGACTATATTTGTCTCAGAAGTAAGAACATGCGTTTTGTTTCTCACATTTCTCAAAAATTATCCAAAGTTCAACAGCTTCCTTTTTTTTTTTGTCTACTTGGTTGTTGCTTTTTTCTTTTTTTTCTTTTCTTTTTTTAACCCCTTCATTTTAGGAAAGTTTAAGTGTGTATTCCTAGCTTTGTAAACAGTCATTTTGCATTTATTAACCTGATATTCTGTAGGTAATTTGAACTATTTCACTGAGAACACCTCCTAAGGCTTCAATGTGTAATTGCACAGCAGTTTGCAGTCAATAAAGCACAGCACTTTGGAAAGTGAATCTCCTAAGCATCACATCCATCTTTTTCTCGGTGAGGAATCAGTTATATTTCATTTGGGAAGAGCAGCAAGTCTCCATCTTTCTGAGTCAGATGTGTCTCATTAGAAGGGATGCACAGAAAGCTGCCTCCCCATGCTCCTCAAACAAGTGCCTCTCTTAAGACAACAAAGTGTCTAAATCATTGCATTATTAACGACGTACCAAAAAGCCCTCTCCTTCCAAGTGGAATGCTCAATCATTTGAACTTTGTGCTCGGAAATTATCAGCAGCAATTTTAATGGTGCAGCTGACTATAAATGGAGGCTGGTTGCCCGTGGCAATGTCAGATGGGATTGCATCAGGCTGAAAACCCTGGCAGTAATCCGGGCTGACAGCTTCTCCCATTACTGCTTTTTCCTCGCCGCTCCGCCGGCACGCGGCGTGATGCGAACGGACAGGGCCCTGCGCCCGCTCGATGTATCGGCCTTGGGAGCTCTCTGCATCGGGCCCCAGCTCCCTGCATCTCTCTGCTGACATCCTACAGATCTGGGAAATAAATTGCAGACTTGGCAAGGCCAGGGAAAAGAGAGTTTTCTTGATTATGGGGCTGAAAGAACAATGCAAGTTGGTCTTCGTAGTCTGGGAATGGTTGGGTTTCAGCTGTGCTCTGTTCTGACTTTCCAGGCGTCCTCCCTCTAGAGCTAAACTGTTTTCAGGACAAATAACTTGATAAACTGTTGTAGTGTGGTGGGCTGAAATTCCCCCATTAAAATGATGAACAGCAGAGGTAGCAAAACTTAGTGAGCAGCTATAGAAACCTGGGGTACTCTGTAACAATTCTCCTTTTTGGATGAGTTTGTCTGCTTTTGACAGACACCATTCCTGCTTGTGGCACTCAGAAGCTGCAGCAGTGATAGAACTGAATTGACCAAGGTCTACACCTCTCTCAAATGTACTTTTCTATATGTTTATTGAGTTCTTTACATTTTTCCATATCAATCTCAAGTCCTTTGCTACAAGTGTTTATTTCCTTTGGTATTTTGAAGATTAAAGCACAAGGAATAAGACCTGGGAGTGCTGGTGGACAGCAGAATGACCATAAGCCAGCAATGTGCCTTTGTGGCCAAGATGGCAAATTGCATTCTGGAGTGCATCAAGAATGTGGCCTTGTAGGATGATAGAGGTTCTCCTTCCCCTCTACTCTGCCCTGGTGAAACCTGGTACCTAGTCCAGTTCTGGTCTCCCGAGTTCAAGAAGGATAGGGAAATGCTTAAGAGGGTCTGGCAAAGGGCTACAAAGATGGTTAGGGGACAAGAGTATCTCTTACAAAAACAAACTGAGGGACTTGGGGCTTTTTAGCCTAAAGAAGACTGAGGGGGGAATCTCATCAATGCTTATAAATAGGGTAGGTGTCAGGAGGTGGGGCCAGTTTTTCTTCAGTGGTGCCCAGGGGCAGGACAAGAGCTAACAGTCACAAACTAGAACATAGGAAATTCCATCTAAACATGAGGAGAAACTTCTTTACTTTGAGGCTGGTGAAACACTGAGACAGGCTGCCCAGAGAGGTGGTGGAGTCTCCATCTCTGGAGTCATTCAAAGCTTGCCTGGACACCATCCTGTGCAACCTGCTTGAAGTGAATCTGCTTTGGCATTGGGGGTTGCACTAAATGCTCTCCAGAGGTCTCTTCCAGCCCTAGTCATTCTGTGACTCTGTGGATTTGTAGGAAACATTATGTTGAAGAACAAAATAACATACTCACCTTACCATATTCAACTGCCTCTTGTTAGTATCAACTATAATAAATTTAATGGTAAATATTAAATTCTGAATAAATATTCCTGCAATCTCTCTCAGCAGGTTTGAGAAATTGTTCTCACACTTTCCAAATAACAAGCATGATAGTGGTGTTATAAATGTTGTTACAAAGATCTGAGAATAAAAGGAGAGCTTAGATCAATAGAAAGGTTAATTTCATGAAGGAGCTTTCATAAAATGCTGTCAACATGTTTTTAAGTTGGACACTCATGATCAGCTTACTAGATAGGTACTGTTAAATAGAAAGGCATTTTAGTGCCCTGTGAGAAAGGCTGGCACCGAGGAGGTTGTCTCCCTTTGTTGCACAGAATAGGACTTCTCAGTGAATCTGTCCCCTTTGTATCATGTTTTCAGGACATTTCTGTGAAGTGGGAAAGTCTGTTTTGGTTGGAATTGAGACACAATCAAACTTAGTCAGGATTTATGATTAGGAATTGATTTTTTTAGGGGTTGTATGACTTAGAGCTCTGGTTAGTGTATGCATTATGATTGGCAATCTTAGCTAAAGGGACAGGATTGGAAAGGCCACAAAGTTATCCATCCTCTAACTCAAGAGGATGAATCCAGGCAATGACTGAAACAGAGCAGATGGACTGAAGAAACTTATCTCATAGTTTGTTATACTGTGCTTCCTATCTGGGGATACAGACATGTTATAAATCACATGCACCAGAGTAAGTCTTTGGGTGGTATGATGGGTATCTGTCTCAGCACTGAGGTTTGTCTACCAGAGCTTCCAAGAAGTCTCAAAACATGGAGCTAATCAAATGCCAGGCATAGTGATGCCAGCTATAGTGACCTCAAGCATGTGCAAATGAGTGAAATCTATTTCTCAGCCTTTTGCTCTGGGGTAACATGCAAGAAATCTTCCCCAGGGGTAAAAGATCACCATTTGGTGAGGCTCTAACACAAGCATCTGGTTTGATCATTTTCTCTGTATGAAAATCAATTGCAAAACAGGAAGTCAGACAGAGACCATAGGAATGGTCACATCTCTTCATTAAGCACAACGCTGCAAATAGGAGCAGGCAGTGGTAGTTCTTATAACCTCTAGAAAGCTTGCTCCTCACAGTCTCTCAGGGCTTTGACCTTAGTCAGTGGCTGCACCACTCATAGAAGTTTGTGCTTTTTAGTTTTTGCAAGGAAGGAAGCCTGTCTCTGGGTTGGGCAGTAGGTGAGCCTGGTCCAGGACTGGGAGTTTCTCTGCTGCAGCAGCACTTTCTGTGACTCTTAAAAACTAAATAATACCAAAAAACCCCAAAACAAAACACCCAGCACCAACAAAAATGGAGAGAGAGAGAGGATTTGGAGTTGTAATGATTTCCTGGGTCTTGAGTAATGGTTTCTCTCTGCTGGAAATGCATTACTGCCTGCCATTTCCTGAAGAAACAGTGAAACAGTGTCTGTGTTTTTGCATGGTACTGATTACAGCTGAGAATGTCCTGCTCACTTACAAGAAATCATGGTCTTAGCTCACTCCTACAGAGATGTGCATGTTTATATGGGGGGCACAGGCAGATCTAGGGAAAGGAAGGAGTCAGAATGGGAAGAAATGAGGCTCTTAAAAGATTAATATTCTCTCCATTTACCTAAGTTGTACCCAAAAGCCCAACCAATACAATAGAAAAGGGAGAAGCACCTCTTGGAATTTAAAAGGCTTTCAGTTCACTAAAGCTTCATTTATTATGGGCTTGAGAAACAGGTGAAATAGGAAAGTGCTGAATTGTCATGCTAGGAAGCAGGAAAAAGGAAAGCAATTTTTCACTTGCTGATTCTATTTTGGTTGCCATCCTTATCCTCCGTTGTATTAACCCCTCAAGAGCTCAGGGCAGGAGACCTCTCCCCTGGCACAGTGCCTCTACCATCCCTCTTGACCTTTTAGGCATGGCTGCAATACAGGTAAGACCCAAATCCACCTAGTTGCTCCACTTCAGAGGAGTGAATAGCTCTTGGAGAAATACAGTGTGCTGGAGAGGTGATGCTGAGAGCAGGCATGTCTGGGGCTCACAGGGAGAGTGTGGCTCCTGGAATTCACAGCAGTTATCTCTGCATTTAAAGGTGCTTTTTCTTTTGATAGTTCCTGAGTTATCTGAGCCTCCTTCTGCCATGGTCATTTACAGATTTATATCTTTTAATCTAAAGAGTACATTATTGTGTTTTTTTCTTTTTTTTTTTTTTTAATGTCTTCTCCTGTCAAGCCAAGTTTGCTAATTCTCACTGTGTCACCTGGAATATATGTTGTTAATATCAGAGGGAAATGTAGGCAGCTGGATTATTAGTGTCTAGGTATAGACAAGGTGATGTAATTTAAAAAGAGAAAAGAACCACCTGAAAGTGCATCTGTAGATTTCATCACAGCCACAGGTTTTTATAGGAAAACAAACAATTGTTGAAGCACACATCATTAGAAAGGTAAAGGTTAAATCTATTTGTGATTTCCCTTTTAATGTCTCTTTCCAGTTCATTACTATGCCTCTGAGGAAGGAAAACATGTACAATGCTTATGTACTTCACAGAATCACAGAATTTTTTTGGTTGCAAAAAACCTTTAAGATCGTCGGGTCCAATGATGATCTAGTTCTACCAAGGCTGATTTACATGAAATGTTTGCCATCTGAGTCGTGGCTGACTGTATCAGCACTTAGACTTCTCTTTTGAGCCTAGTCCTGCCCATGAAATGAATGATTTCCCACCCATTTGATTCTCAGAATTAGAAAAGGAGAGCTGTGTGCAGCAAAGGGGGAGGTGGTGATTTGGTGCTTTCCTCTCTCAAATTGAAAAAGAGATTTAGTTTAACTGAACTGTGATCAGAAGGGTACCTTTCTCTTGACCCTGGCTTGCTTTGAACCAGGCCTGCTCAGCAGATTGGTTACACATTGTTTTCTGGACAATACCATGGTTTACAGGTCTAAAAAGGCTCAAGGGATTTGGGGATCACAGCACTTCACACCTACTCTGCAGCAAGCATTCTATATGTGTCATACAAAGCCCTGTGGCTGGTTTCACCGGGAACTGGAGGCTGGTTCACATCCAGCCCACCAGCAGCTCTTTCTCGGGGTGCAGAGCAGTGGTGGTGGACCCCTCAGCTCTTCTGGGAGCCTTGAGAGGGGCCAGCACTTCTAGAGAACCTGCCCACCTGGAGGCTGAATGTCTGCTTGGAGAAGCAAAATGCTCTGCCCGTTTTATGAATTCAAAATGAAATTCTTTGAATAGATCCTGGTGGAGGATACATTTACATTCAGCAATCTTTCATGTAGCTCCAGAAATAGTTCACAGACAGAAACAGCACAGAAACACATTCACAGTTATGTCTCTGCTCAGTCTTCCCATCCTCTCTCTTCCCTGACCTTTTCTTTCAGAGATTTTGGTGGGTTAACCTCATCAAGTTAAACTGAGGCCCTATGTTCTCAGACATGTTTTGGGTTTTTTTTTTAGTGTTTCCAGCTTCATCTGTCAATCCAGTAAGATGCCACCTCTCACTGTCTCTTCCACTGCCATTATAAACTCAATGTCACTATATACCCTTCATGCAGATCATTTATTCCTACATCCTTCTGTCTAGCATTAATCAAGCACAATAGTATTTATGTGTGAGAGGAAAAAGAATGACCTTGAAAATATTTATATCTAAATTTTGTGGACATTGTAATCAAATATCTGGAACATAAATAATTTTGTTGTGGACAGCTGAAATGAGGAGCTACCTAGGATCACACTGGGGTGCTGTGGTGGGAGAGCTGCAGGGGATCAATGTAAGTCTCATCAGTGACAGCACTGGAAGAAATGGAACACAGCTTGTGTAGGGTATTGTAGGAGGTGGCAGGGAATTAGGAGCTAGCTGGAACTGTAGAGAACTCTGGAGTCTGTTTGATGTAGGTGTGATAATACATAGGGAAGTGGAGTGGTCTGGAAATCCATAATTACTGTGGAAACTCAGCAGTGAAATACAGAGTCAATTACAACAGGGCTTGGAGGGCTTGGACAGGCTCAGGAGGAGAAGTTACTAAAGAATATTAAAAATGATGTCCAGGTAAACTTGAGTTGTCAAACTCTCTCCTAAATACACTGGCCCTTCCCTAGGAAAACATGAAAACCTAGGACCACACATCACAAGGTGCATGGCAGTGGCACAGACTGCTAGTGCCTGTATGAGCTAGAATAACTAAAACCATACTATGAGTACAAAAATGTACAAATAAGAGCAAAAATGTCTTCCTGTATCTTGCCACAAACAGCATGGCTGCAAGTAGGATCTGCAGAGACAGTCAAGCCTCTGCCTGGCTGTCGATCAGATACTGGAGGAACCTTTATCTTTACCTGCTCCTGTCCAGACTGACAGTAAAGCAGAAGCTGCAGGAAGATCTGTCTTACAGCAGTAACCTCTTAGTAGCTCTGCTTTTATTTCTGATGCTAAGAAATGCTTGAATTTGTATCAACTCAGTCTCATAACAGCAAATGTGAGAAACCATTGAATAAATAAAATAAAAATCACATCAGCGCTTCCCTTGAAGTAAACACCAGACCTTATCTTAATTCTTTGGAGTGCTGAGACTCCTGCCTTCACTCTCCTTTTCCACAGGTTTGAAACTCACTGTTATAATCCATATAATCCTACTACATAAGCTAAGATAAGAATTAAATTAGTGTCAATATTGGTAGTGGAAAACTGGCTTGCAGCACTCTACCCAAAGATTGGGCACTGCTGCTTTCAGGTTCAGCAGCAGGCTGATGGCAAAATGGCTAGCACAGAGGGGTCAGGATGTTAATTGTAATGAAGTTTTGGGTTCCTCAATGAGTCTGGTTTTTCACCTTACATTTAATGGATAGGTCAGTGAAATACTTGTCTGTGTTCCTTTTGACTTTGTTGTATAAATGTTGGAACACTTGGAATAAAAATGAGAAATCTTTCTGCTCCCAGTTTTTACCATCCTTTAGTTACACATAATAATGGCCTCAGGTTGCACCAGGGGAGGTTTTAGGTTGGATATCAGGAAAGATTTCATTCCTGAAGAAGTGGTCAGGTGTTGTAACAGGCTGCCCAGGGAGGTGGTGGAGTCACCATCCCTGGAGGTGTTAAAAAAAACAACACCAAAAACCCAAACATGTAGACATAGCACTTCAGGACATGGTTTAATAATAATGATGGCATTTTGGTCAATGGTTGACTCCATGATCCTGAGGTCTTTTCCAACTGAACCAAGTCTATAGTTCTAGAAATAAAACTCTTCATCATATTCTTTCTTCTAAAAGTAATATTGCCTAATTCTCAAAGAAGCTCTCAAACAACCCTTTAATAATACAGTCGTGCTACAGCTAGGAATTAAATCATGCAGGCTTCCAATGAGCTCATCTTGTTCCCATATGGCAAACAGAACAAACATTTTAGCATTCTCTAATGTGTTTTTTACCACTTGCAAGCTAAGAAGTAATTCTTCAAAAGCTATCAAAGGAAATTATGTTTCTCTGAATGGATGTTTTTGTATTGCTGTAAGCATTGCTGTGGTTTACTTGCTTGGGTATCTTTGCTTATAAGCATGTGCACAATTCCCAGTCCATTTAGGAACTTGATTTTTGTTAGGCCACTGGTTTTATAGCCAAGTAACATTCAGCTTCACATCTGAGAAGAGTAGTATGTTATAGTACAAGAAATGTTGATTTAAGGGAAAAGGTGGTATTAGAAATAAATAGCTACTTTCAAGTTTAATTCAAGTTAAATTCTAGAAGAGCATGGATCAACCCTTCTTTGTGATTATTCTTCTTAGAAGGTAACTAGGAGTCTGCACACAGAAGTTGCAGTAGTTACAACCACCAGGTTTATCTTGAAAGTGTAGGCTGAAAAGCAATGTCTACTGAAAGTACTGAAACATCAACTTCTTAAACAAGCACTTTGCATTATGGAAAGGTCTGTGCTAGGTGACAGGGAAGCTGTGCTGATGGACACACAGCACAACCTGTGGCCTGCACAGCAGGGTCAAATTCCTATCCATCCTCCCTGGGATTCTCCAATGCTTGAAACAAAGGCCCTGTTTAAGTTCCTATGTGAGGAGGACACAGGGAAAGCTATGGAGCTGAGATTCAAAAATGCATTTCACAAAGTGCCAGTAATTCAGATTGATTACATGTCCAGAGGGTGGTCTGATACAGGGAAAGCTGGGAGATTTATTTCCTTATTCTTTATAATTTGTGTGTGTCTCTAGGGTTTGGTTTGTGAGTTGCTGTAGGACAGAAGGAATTAATTATTTCTGGGAATTTTGTCACATGATCCAAGATTATGATCGATCCATCTTACAGAAATCTTTTAACCAGGCTCAAATTCTTTCCTCCTCTGTAACTCAACTCTTTTGTCACTTTTTAGCCCACTCAATGAATGAAAACAAAGCTGCTTTGAAAATGTTCTGTACCTCAGTTGCTTCTTGTTCAGAAAACTACATTGCAGAGCCAATTAGTTGAGCTGTACTAAGGCTTGCAAATGCTGCTGGAGAAGTTTAGTGACTCCCAGTCCAAAACCAGGATCAGACTGTGGGCTAGAAAGTGCATCTATTGCCTTTGTTGGAAAGAAAAGCAGAGTGGATGAAAGAGATGACAGCTGTGGCTGTTATTCTCAATGGCACAGCATTAAATTAGCCTGGAATATTAAGTCTAGGTTTTGATGTCCCTTAAACTTCAGTGGTTTTGGGGCACATTTCTATTCATGAATGTATTTTTAGGATACCTTCTGTGAGATTTGTCCTCCCTATTCAGCCTTATCATATCTCTGTGAATCAATAGATCAAAATTATTCTTAATTGCCTAAGTTATTTACAAAGCAAAAAGGATGTTTTTGAAAGTTCATTCTGAGCCTATCCTAAATCCATGGATTTGCAGATTCAGGCTGAGAGGATATTGTGAGACTTAAACTGGGTATGATTCAAAACCCTCAGGAGTCAAAAAATGCAGCATGCCTTACTCAAACCCACAGAGAACCTTTTAAAATCTCTACCTCCAATCACTTCTCACTGCCACTGGCTTGCTAGATCTTGTGTTATTCTTTGTTATCATATCAGTTATGCTCCTTCATCTGCCTGTCTTTGTGCACATGACAGAAAAGGCAGAGTGTGATGGACTCTGCTTGGATCTTGAGCTGAATCTGTGGCAATACAGCACATTTCAGTCTGGAGCAGGAAAAGAAAAAAAATAAAAAGAGAGAAAGCAAGCTGAGATTGCTAGGAGGAAGTGGGCGACCTGGATTATCACTGGTTATAAAAAGAAAGTCTGTGTGGGCTGGATCTGACTTTGCAGTAGATTAATACATTGCCAGGTTCCCTCTGCAGGTGGTCAGAGAAGATTTTTGTGGCTGACAGGGCCTCCCAGTTCCCACCTTACTGGGTTTTCCAGGTGTCATAGTCCCTGTCAGATGAGCTTCATGTAAATTCAGAGCTATCCCTAGTGATAGTAGCACACTTCACCACCACTGCCCCTGGCCCACGGGGAGCTGGCACCCCACACTGCCCCAGCACTTTCCTCTTACACAGCTGCAAGTCTCTAGCCACCCTGACCTCAATTTCTTTTACAGTATTATCCCTTTTCTTAAGTAAGTTTTTCTGCTGAGTAAAATGTCAGCAGATAACATCAGTGCTACTACATAATTTAATAATCCCAAATATGGGTTGGAGTCTGACTCAACATCCTTTTTTAGTAGACAGTTTAATATTTTGATCATATTACTCTCTACCTTGGGGACTAGCAAGTACAAGAAACATGACTTCGGGCACATAAATATCTTCTCTTCCTCCCCACTAGGCTTTTGCCAACTGTCTGAGGTAACTATGTCATATTTGTTAGGTCTGGCTCAAAAGGAGGTGGTAAGTGTGGCTATGCCTCTGGCTCAAGGTACCAATGTCTGCAGCTCCTCCTTTGCTCTCTCTGTTTGTCCGCAGATGACGACTTACTGCTTCTGTTCAGCCACATGAGCTTTGCCTTAATAAAAGTATTTGTCTTGGTTTCTGGAAGGATAACAGTCATGGGTGAGGCAGTTTGGCTTTTTGCAGGCAATTTTTTTTTAATGTCTTTCTGAGAGGATCCACACAGAGGAAAAATAAATAAATAAGATCTTTTAATATTGCTGGGTTAGGGTTAACAGGCAAAGAAAACTTAAAGAATCCCATGCTTCCAGGAAGAAGAATGTCTTCCGAACCCCTGGTGTTCAGACTAGGTTGTTTGGAGGCTCAGAACTTAAAATCAAGAGATGCAATTTTTCAGAGAGCTGTGAGAAAGTTTTAGAAGGACCAGCTTCTCCACAGCCACTGTGATCCCTGTTCACTGGAATTTGTCCCTCAGCAGTACAAAGGAATGCTCTTGGTTAGATGTGTTCTAGAGAGACATTATGTACTCTGAAAAAAACCCAACCAAACCAAACCCTGATGTTTCAGAGTGCTTTACCTGTAGACCATCCTCACAAATGTCTGTGGAAGGAACCATTCCACAGCCTTAGCGTTTGACCTTCACATTTTGATTCAGGGACAACCCTACTGAAGTCTTTATGCTCTTCACTGTGCTTTTGAATACCACATTAGGTATTATATCAGCTGCCAGTTGTATTATGAATGCTGCTGGTCACAGGCTTCTTAAGTCCTGTAAGTGCCTTTAGAAATCAAGGCACTGTAATAAAAGCTAACAAGACCCAAACATTTTGCAGTCTCAAGACCCTAGTTTTATATTTAATGGAAAAAAAAAAAACAAACCAAACAAAACAAACTTAGGTTGAAAAAGAAGATTTTTGCCTCTGAAGATCCTTGCTTCCATGAAGTGGTGCCTGGTAGGGCTATGGGTCATGGCAGCAGCAGCTGGAGCCTTCAACTTCTACAAGAGCAGGGAGAGAAAAATTTTAGTCTCCACATTTCAAACGCAGCAAGACGTGGTGCAGTCTGTTAGAGGACACAGAGCAGGACCTTGGATGTGCTCAGAGGCTTCACAAAGCTGAGGAACTCCAAGGGCTGTAGTTTCCCTTTGGAACAGCAACTGCCTGGCAGAGCCATCTGCCGCAGGGCAGTAGCAGGGAGACAGCTGCTGTCAGCAGCAGTGAGTGGCACACAGCTCCTCTCCCAGTCCTAGCAATCACTTTTCTAACTTTCAGTTTATATAACACAGTCAAAACTCTGGACATCATGATTTTGGGCAGGCCTCCTGAGGAAGCTGTGCTTCCACGGGAATGAGGTGCTTGTGGTGCAGAGCTATTTATGTTTTCTGAATCGAGGAAGAACTAAATGGATTTTGTTACACACAAACTGCACAGGCTTACTGTGAGCAAATGCTGACAGCGTAAATGTACCTGTAAGAAAGGGAATTACAAGTTGCTGATCATTCTCTGTCTCTCCTTTTGCATGGGATGACATTTTTGCAAGGTACAGTTTAACCTGAAACCTGACCTATCTTCCTGGAAAAATTAGTTAAATCATAATTGCTCTCTACTTAGGGACTGAGGAAAAGGAGTAGACCTTGCAAAACTGCTTTGTAATTCATTTACAGTGAGGTGAAAGCTCAGCCTAAAAATTGTAATTTCTCTCTGGTTATTGCTGCAGGTAGATTAAAAAAATCTCTTGGTAAGATTGCAGGAACTTGTCCCAGCAAAGAGCTTAATGATATTATGTTATTCTTCCCATGACATTAATGTTTCCGTTAGAACTTCGGCACTTTAGACACACACAAAAAAAAGAACTGTAAGAGTTAATTGAGACTAGAATTATGCTTATGTGCAGAGCAGCTCACTCTGAAATAACCTTGGCCCTTGCCACTAGTTCATGACACTGCAAGGTTAGTCCTGTTTCAACATTTAGATAGAAACAAGGCTAATGTCATTTCACAGAATCACAGAATGCTAGGGGTTGGAAGAGACCTCTAGTGATCATCTAGTCAAACCCCCCTGCCAAAACAGGATCACCTAGGGCAGGCCACACAGGAATTTGTTTGGTTGTAACCCTTCAAGCAGCAGTTTTTGTCAGGAACAGTAAAGGAAGTAGGTTTTGCAGAGGTCAGCAGCTGACCATCAACTCCTGTGGCTGCGCAGGGCTGAAGGAAGCAGTGCTGGCTGCTCTCCTGGTGCTGGTTGGCTCAGCTGTGGTGGGCCCATGCCATGTCTGAAAGGGGACAGAGTGTGAGTGGAGACTTTGTCTCTCAGTGACAAATAAACGATTAAGATCCCTTGTTAGCATTCAAGGCCTCAAAGTGCTTCTTAAATGAATAATCTTACCACGGATTAACCACATCAAATCCACTTCAGGCAAGAGCAGTATGCCCCTCTACCAAGATGATTCCTGTCAGTTGCTTGCATTTCTCCTCTCTTGCAAAGTCCTTCTTTGTGCTGTTAATGCAGCCTAATAAGTGCCTGCATATCCATGTAAGTCAAGTTGCTCATACACAGTGTGAATGTCAAGAAATCTGTGCTCCTAGTAAAATCTCTCAACCATTATAGGATTTGCTTAGATGACAGACTTTATGTGAATGGAAGATATTAAATTTATGCTTCAGCATAGCTGAGTACTTCTTAAAGGGGAAGTGGTGAAGCATGTCAGATTATTTACCAAAGTGCTGTAAATATCACAGGCTGCAATTATGTGAGTGCAAAGAAGGAAAATGCATTAGTGCTGTCCTCTTAGCCAAAACCTCACATTCCCAGCTGGATGCCATGCACTTAATATAGACCTCATTTAACACACTTAATAATTAAGCTGTAAACTCGGTTCTGAAATTAAGGAACAGAGAATATGAACCATGAGAGCAAAATGAGGGATTAGTCCTCTCTCTCTACTTTCTCTCAGTCTTCATCATGACCTAGCAGATGTAGGCACTGTTATGAAATCAGGGCAAATAGGTTTTAACATGGGGAAGTGGCTTGAGTTATAGAAAACCCACATAGCTCATGTAGCAGTAGTTTAGTCTGTGATTACTTGACTAAAATGAGGGAATTTGATTGGGATTTGGACCTGCAGAAGATTAAATTTCAGTAAAATTGGAGCAAGTCTTTGCAGCATAAGGATTTGAAGTTACTCAAGTTGGCTTTGAGCAGGTCCAGGACTCTGCCTGGCCAGTTCTCCTTGGTCCTTAACTAAAGGTGTTAGTTGGGTAAATGTTTCTGTTGACATGGTTTTGTGCCTTCTGCTTCCCACCCATGCTCCGAACAAATAACATTTGCCTTAGATGTTGTTTCACATCTCTTTGCTGGGTAGAAGATTATAAACCCAGCTGATATTATAGAGCAGGAGTGAGCCAACAGCAGGTTTTGAGAACGAACTGAGTCCTCCAAATGAGAAGGCAAATGTTCCCTAGCACTCTTCATGACCTAGGGGTACCTGGACTCATGCCAGTTCTCCTGGACAACCAGATAAATGGCAGTTCCAGTCCTTGATGCTACTATAACTTGGGTTTGTGCTGTTGTCCATGACTGGATTTTTTCAGCATTGACATAGTCACACAAAAGTATCTGTGAATGGTTTCAGACCAGAGGAGGACTTGCAGCCAGACAACAGCACCCAGCAACGGGGACTTGCCCTAGAAGTCATAGTGCAGTTGTGAACACAACTTTGTGCTTGTTTCAATCAAGCCAGCTTGCTCTGCTTGAGTGGATCTGCTAAAGGTCATAAGAAAGGCCACAACTGCTGGCACAGATGCTCCCACCTGTGTTCAGCCTCCACCTGCTACCTTTGCCCACTGTGAGACAATGTATTTGCACTCAGGTGCTGCCCTTGCTCAATATCATGCAGCCTAACTGCTGTAGTGATGAGGTGCACAGAGCCTGTGCCCATCTTTGAGCAACTGTGTAAGCCTAGTCTCTTGCTGCAAAACAAGTCTGGGTGAAAGCCAGAGAGGTTTGGACCTTTGGTGCTGAAGTGCAAACAATTGAATTAACAAATAAAAATCAATCTTGTCAAAAATACAAGAGAGCTGAAAAGCAGGAGTTGCCCTCAGTGCCTTCTTGAAGACTTGGACTACCAATTTCCCTGGTGAAGGCTGAACCAAATCTGCATTATCTTGGTTTTCCCCTAGAGCCACTTGATCAAATAAAAGTAAACAACATCTCTGTATAATCCATTGATTCAGCAAGGTGAAAGAGCTGACCACAGCTTTTTCTTCTGTTGTCTAGGAATGTGCTTAGTGTTGTGCCAAGCTCAAGTTTGCCTGGCAAAGGCCAGGGTATATTCTCTTGAACCCTACTTGCTCCTGGCAAATGGCATGCAGGAAAAGAGGAATATCCATAAATCTCCCACTTGTTCTATCCTCCTACCCATAGCTCATACAGGCAGGGAGTGTTGGCTGGTTTAATCCCAGATGCCCTTCATGGATGGCACAGCCATGTTTGGAGAAAAGATAATCCTTGGAATCTAAGATGCTTTAATGCCAAAATCTAACAGGCTGCTGGGAGGACACTCACCAGTCCTGTCTGCTTTTGAAGTTGCTTGAGGCAGCCATTCCTGAGTCACAATAATCCTGAGCACTAAGGACCTTTATCTCCTGGAATCATAGAACCAGTCAGGGTTGGAAGGGACCACAAAGATCACCTAGTTCCACCCCCCCTGCCATGGGCAGGGACATCTCACACTAGATCAGGCTGGCTAGAGCCTCATCCAGCCTGGCCTTAAACACCTCCAGGGATGGAGCCTCAACCATCTCCCTGGACAAACTCATTCCAGGCTCTCACCATTCTCATGGTGAAGAACTTCTTCCTTACATCCAGTCTGAATCTACTCACTTTCAGAAGCTGCTATGTTAGCTACTATTATTGTAAACTTTGCTGAAGCTAAAGATCATTTGGGCTATAAATTTTTGTGCTTTCACTGGACCTCAACAAATTAATGCAGAAATCTCCCCAACTAGCAAAGTTGAAAGTGTAGTGACTCTTCAGGTCCCTATATATTCTTCTTGCTATCTGGAATGCCCTAAATGTGCATCTTCCAAGTTCATAACTGTCTCAGAATCACTAGAGAGAAAACACTTTTAAGGGCTGATGGATTTTCTTTTGACTCTTTAATGAAGCTAATAGACTCGTAAAAAGCATTGGGTAAGGTGGGAGAAGGAGACTTTTAAAAAGCTTTTTAAAACCTAACATCTTCAGAGGTTTTTATTTTTTTTTTCCTTGAGGTGCTTGGAGAATTCCTCTGTTCAGAACCACATTGTGGAAAGGGCATCAACAAATGAAATAGCATCAGTAAACAAACAAAAAGCAGGGCACAAATTAAAGTCATTGCAAGCTGAGTGTTTCCCTGGACTTCAGCTCACATCTCTGATAGTGCACAATGGCTTCAAACGATTTCCATTGGTTTTGGTAGCTGCATATGCAGCACTTTCAATTAAAACAAAACAAAACAGGCAAAACAAACAAAATCAAACAAAAAGCAAGCTTCGGCTTCTTCTTTGGTTTAAACTGGGCAAACCAGCTCAGATTCTGCTTACATCTGGACAGAAGCAGCAGCTCACCCTTCTATCGATCCTCCCTTTCCATTCCAAAGCTGCATGGTTTAAAGCTGCCACAGGTAGGAAGTTCACTCGTGCCTTTAGAGAGCATAACAAACAAACAGACAGACAGACAGCTGTTTGCCCAAGGCAACTCAACAGCTGAGCCAACTTTTGAAAACCTCTCAGGTCCTCAGGCTGCCACAGTGCTTTGTAATTCTGACCCTACAGACAGAAATAGGAAAGAAAGAAAAGACAAATAGAAAACAAAAATCCCAGAGATCCTCTTTGCACACTTGCTGCCTTTTAGATTTTAGAATGGTCCTAAAGAAATGCAATGCAATAAACCCTAGCCAGTGCAAGGCTGGGAGGAGGTACCCTGTGGTGCAGGCACACGGGAACCAACAACAGCAGAGATGAGAACGTCTGAGAAACAGCTACCATACGATCATGGAATCGCAGAATGGGCAGGGTTGGAAGGGACCTCTGCACATCATCTAGTCCAACCCCACTACTAACACAGATTCCCCTAAATCAGGCTGCACAGAATCGCAATGTCCAGGCATGTTTTGAAAGTCGTCTTCTCAGGAGACTCCAAGACCTCTGTGGGCAAACTGCTCCAGCGGTCTGGTACCCCTAGGAGGGGATGCGCTCCGGGAGCGGCGGGGGACGTCGCTCCCAGAACGCATCCCCTCGTACGGGGAGGGGGCAGCTGGGTGAGGTGACAGTCCCGGGCCCGTGTGTCGCGAGGTGGCAGCACGGTGTCACGCAGGGCTGGGCTGGGCTGCGGCTCTCGGTGAGGCTGCCGAGTTCAAGTGCTGCTGTTTTAACTTCCCGCATCAACACGTCAGCGCCTCGCAGGAAAGCAGTTTCGTCCATTCAGTTACTTTAACAGAGGTTAAAATACTTTCTGAGCTAAACTGGAGTGGCTGTGAACGAGGCAAAGAATAATTTCCCTCTTCTGTTTCAGCAATTAAAATTTGAACTGAAGCAGCCCTAGAGGTGAATGTGTTATTCTTACCTCTTACCTTTCTCTTTCTGTCTTCATCTATTATCATTAAGCGTAATTTATGTGGCCAGACTGCAGGTTGCTGCTGGATGTGTGATTCCTGTGTGGTTCTCTTTGTATTTACTTGCCCCACAGGTTGCTGTGCTGCAGCTGTGCAAGTTACCAGTTTTTCTTACTTCTCTGGTTGTTTTTCAATGCAGTCTGAAGTCTTAGAAATGAAGAATTGCTTCTGTGCTCTGTTCTTTCTTCCATTTAGTTTTTCTAAAAACTAAATAGCACCAGTGAAATCTTTGCTTCAGGTGATTCAGTTATTCCTGACAGTGATTTGTGCTGCAGAGCTGATTTCCATTTATTATGTGGCTGTGAATATGGACAATAACCCTCAAACAACACTCAGCTCCATCAACATGGCAGGAGGTCAATTTGGCTGTATTACAAGTCTTGCTTCTCCTAAGCTGCTGCTGTTTGGTCTCTGAACTGTAGGTCATGCTAGGTAAGTGGAACAGGGCAGGTAATGGGTACTTCAAAATGGCTAATCTGAAATGTCTGACAAACTGCCCTGTGGGAGAGAAATGGCTAAAGCAAACAGTTGTGAATGGTAGAACGAGTCTCAGTTGGACAGGATGAGAAATCAGGGATGTTATTAAAGAGAAACCTTTTAGCAAATAATATTTAGGCTTGTCAAAGGTATTTTACCAAAGCCTGGACCTTGCTCCTTGCCACCAGACACAGCCCAAGAGTGTAGGTTTGCCCAGCAATGTACACATGACCATTGCAAAAGCCTCTTCCCCAGAGCTGCTGCCATTGTTCTGTCTTCCTATGGCTAAGAGGTAATGTAGAAGGACTGATTTCTACCTAAATTACCCAGCTGTACACCTAGTGCTGCTGAGAGGGCTCACACAGCTGGCATGACCCTGGCAACACTGGAGATGGGCCAGATTGGGGCTGCACGCTCTGGGCTGTGAAGCAGGGATGGATCCAGACAGGAGCTGCCTTCAGCTGGCTGCTGCCACTGGAGCAGAGGGTGCAGAGTGTGCCCCCCACTCCAAGAGCAGTGCCAAGTGCTAGGAATACTGGTGAAGAGCTAGGCTGCTTTGATCCAGGTCTCCTGCTTGTTGGCCACATCCTCCATAAAGTGAGTTGTCTAAGGGACTGTCTTCTTTTTTCAACCTCCCCTCCCCCTCTTTTTTTTTTTTTTTTTTTTAAACTGCTGGAGGTTAAAAACACCAGAGATGAGTTTCATTTAGATCTTGCTCATGATCTGTGCAGTTCATTACTCCTCTGCCACTGGCCTTCATCTTTAAACTGCACAATGCCAAACCCATGCAGGGCAGGTTTATTTTCCTCTATCTCTTTCTATTTGCTAACAGTGTGATATAGCCACCAGGGGCTCTTCTCTCTTAATTATATGGCATAAACAAAGGCTTTCTGCTAAATTCTCAAAACAACAGTATGTGACAGCCATTCCTCTGCTGTCTCCTAGGCTTCCATGCTTGCCTATGTTTGGTGTGAGAAAATGGTCTGAAGAGTCCCAGTGCTGACCAAACCCAGGTTTCTCTGTTGAAAAATTAAACTGTTTCTAACTAATAGTGCCAGAAGGAAAGCTTGCTCCATTTCTGGGATGCAGACAAACTTGAGTTAATGCTGTCATAACAAAGGGGAGATACTCTATGGCGTAAACGTTTTTGGTGTGTAAAAAGTTCTAGCAGTTAATTTTAAAAATAGGAAGTTCTGAAAACTATGGGAGAATGATAAGGAAGAGACAAAAATCCCCTTTGAAAGGTTCCTCAGGAAAAGTTTCTGTTTTGCAGCCAGACCTATGTATGCTTTTGTTGTCAATTAAGCAGGAGGTGTGTGAATAGGATGCAGCTTTGCCTCCTTGTCTACAGCCAGTAGAGTGATAACTTACTCAGGTCCTCCACTATTTCCCCTGCATAATACACAAATAGAAAAAGCTTCTTGACTTGAGAATTACACCCCTGTGCATTAATTCTACCAGGACTGTGAACAAATCTCATACTGGATTATGTAAACTTTCCTTCATCAAGTAAAAAAGTAATTTGCAAAGACTCTTTATAGCTTTTTCTGGACATGTCCAGAACCACTTTATTAGAGATTATTTTATGTAATGGTCCTTAAAGATCAATTTATATTGAAATAGGTTAAAAAATGAAATTTCTCTTCTTGTGGTATGAGCAGCTTTCAGTTCAATGGTGAATGATGTCAGCTGCCTTTTGACATTTCTATATAAGGTCTGACTTACTTGTAACCTCTTTATCTATTGTAATGAAAGGCAGATTTGTTGTAACCTTCTGCTCATGACAGTATTTTTACTTCAGTTTTCTGAACTTGAAGTACTGAAGCAGATTTCTAAACATGATTTCAACTTATTCAAAGTCTGGTCACCTGTGACAGTGAAAATAGCAGACACATTTGTCTTTGGCATGAATTTCCTGAACTATTGATGTTTTCTTTCCTTGGTATGCAAACTGCTCCTCTACTGGGACTATGGATGGCACTGAATATCTAGACCCTCTAGGCTGCTGCAGTCTGAGCTCCTTTTCTTCAGAAGTTATACAAAAACTACTTCTATAAATTGTAAATATTTTGACCAAACAAGTAAAAAGTCTCCCCAAGCCAGGCAGATTTAGGTGAGAATAAAAGAACAAAAGCAAGGATGTTGAAAAGTTACTCCATACATCATTGGTGAGACACTGGAACAGGTTGCCCACAGAGGTGATAGAAGCCCCATCCCTGGAATTTTTTACAGACCAGGCTGGATGGGGCCCTGGGCAACCTGATCTAGTGGAAAGCATTTCCTGCCCATGGCAGGGGCGTTGGAACCAGATAATCCTTGAGGTCCCTTCCAACCCTGACAATTCTGTGATTGCTTACATTTAAAATCTTTCTTCACACAAACAGAATATCATAAAATCATAGAATGACTTAGGTTGAAAGGGACCTCAAAGATATCTACTCCAACCTCCCCAACATGGGCAGGGATGCCTCTCAACTAGACCTGGCTGCTCAAGGTCTCATCCAATCTGACCTTGAACACCTCCAGGGAGGAGACCCCCACCACCTGCCTGGGCAGCCTATTCCAGAGTCTCACCACCCTCATAATGAAATAACTTATCAAACTGTACTATAGGTAATTCATGGACATTTCTCATTTAAAATAGGTTGTATAAAAGCATCTGTAAACGTGCCTTTGAAAAAGCAAGGTTTGCTCTGAAAGCATCATTCTGAGAATGCTGTGACACATACAGAATCACAGAATGTTAAGGGCTGGAAGGGACCTCAAAAGATCATCTAGTCCACCCCCCCTTGCTAGAGCAGGATCACCTATACCAGGTCACACAGGAGCCCCTCCAGGAGTGTATTTCATGTATGTTGGAACACACACCAATGGAATTCATCTTCTGGAATTTCTGTTTATCAATCAAATATAATCTCTTTTTTTTTTTTCCCCCTGATTCCTTTTCAATGTTGAACAACTGAGCTAAGTTGAATGAATGGCTCTTTTGAGATTCTGGACAACTGAAAAGAAAACAACAACAACAACAGTGAAAAAGCATTTTGGCAGCAATCTATTTGAAGTTAATTTATCCAGAGAAGCAAAACTGATTTGATCATTGCCTGCTGCAAAACTACAAATAATTACAGAATCACATAAAATGTCTACTGTCCTGTTGAACTCTAATTGTTGAATAATTTCATTGGAGGGCACTTAAAATTTTCTTTTTTTTAAAATATGAATTCTTTAATACTGTTTTAGTAATTTTTTTTATTCACAATGTCATTCTTTAATCCTCATATAACAACTTCCAGAAGCAAAGATGGCTGAAAAATGGCAATTTGAGTTTGTGACATCTTTTGTAGACTTTTCTGTTTGTTTGCACACCACTTTCTACTCAAGCTTCCAACTACATTTTTGGAGTAGGATTCTGTCAAAGTATCCACTTTCCAACTGAAGAAGGTCAGACATTTTATTCTTAGTCTCTTTTTCTGTTTTCTTCTTTTCTGAAACTGGTCAGAGAAATCACCACAGTCTCCAGAAACCTTCTCCAAAAAATCAATACTCTGCTTCAAAACAGTTTGGCTTTGAGAAAGCAACTTATTTAGTTTTGGGGGGAAAAATAAAGGGGGATGGGGGGAAAAATAAAGGGGGATGGGGGGAAATAAAGGGGGGTGGGAGAGAAACCCACAGCCAACACAGCACTGAGGACCTTGCAGACAGCTGTATTCAGAGGTACTGTGGCTGACAGTTTGCAGAATGAAGAATAATTAGTGAAGGAATCAATATTTATATGGTTATGGCAGTGCTAAAATGATGAGCTGAGTCCATCTGAAATGTGCCTTTCCATGGAGGGGAAGAGTAAGCCTGCCAAGCAGAGTGTGTCCCAGCATGTCATGGGTGCAAGTCTGTTTGACCCTAGAAAGTACAGGGGCTTAGGAAAGATGCCAGGCTGGGCTTAGGATGGTTATTTCTCCTTTAAGAACTTTTATTGACTAATTGTGTGGCTCCTAGATTTCACATCTCACTGACATGCAAAAGTTTCCTCTTGGATGCTTTCCCCAGCTGCTGGAGATAACAAAGAGCAAAGCAGCACATGTGTAATCCTGTTGTTTTCTGGAGATGATTTCAGAAAACTGCTGAGCATCATCTCAGACATCTCAGAAATGTTTCCTAAGTGGCAAACAGCCCCAGCTGCACCAGGACAAGTGTGTTAGAATTTTCATATACTAGCAAAGATGATGAATTCTCAGCCAGTTGTAGGCTCATGTCTATTGCAAAGTCTCCCTCTGCATGATGGTAATTGTTCTCAGTGGGATTACCAGTGAGTCCCAAATCTACACAGGTAGGAGCTAGAGCACAGAAAATTGAGGTCAGTTTTCAGTGGGCTCCTAGAAATGCAGATCATGGTCTGGA
Organism: Indicator indicator; assembly: GCF_027791375.1. Lineage (NCBI taxonomy): Eukaryota > Metazoa > Chordata > Aves > Piciformes > Indicatoridae > Indicator > Indicator indicator. The sequence goes on from NC_072031.1 coordinate 3,377,147, forward strand.
CAAAGTTAGATTTACAATTTTACAACTAAAAGAAAAGTTTATGGTCCTTTCTGATATATTACACTGGTTTGTTTTTTTTTTTTTTCTTTATCTATTAAAAAAATAGTCTGTTAAAAATCTTTCTGTTACAGACCTACTCTCTTTGTCTTTCTGTACTGCCAATAGTTCGAAACACAGTGATTTATAGTTCTCTGCAGTGAATGTGGCTTACTTAAGAAGGAAAAAAAGATTAAAATACAACTTTTGAACCTCTTTTGAAGAGATTGCAACTGGCAGGTTTGTTTCTGTTTATTTGTTTCTGTACTCTGGAAAGAAATTAGAATTATCCCAACTTAAAAAACCCCAAACAAAATGCATCTATTTCTCTGAATGTCTGGTTTGCAGAACAAATAGTTCAGGATTTCTTTGTCATGCTTTATAAGTGCTTAATGAAAAGCAGGGACTGCTGTTGCCTTCATCACTGTGAATGGTGCCTGTGAATGCAGTGTAATGGTGCCTTTCCCCCCCAAAAAAAATGATGGGGAGGGAAGAAAGCCTCAGAAAAATCAGTGAACCAGATCAGAAATGCAGACATCAAGAGTTCAGGCAAATTATCTGAGCCATACAGTCTTGTCACACAAAATTTGCTGTGTAATTGGATAATGTGAGGCTGCAACATGCATAGGAGGACTAAGGGAAAGAGCAGATGGAAAGTTCCCCTGTGGTGGAGGGCAGAGCAAGGCCCCAGGGTCATCCTGTCCAACATCATACTCTTGAAAGTCTCACCAGTCAGGTTCAAAGGAAAGCCAAAGCCTCAGCTACGTATTACAAATTGTTTAGTGTTTTACCCAGGAGCTGGGGGCTGACTTTTTTGTGTATTTATGAGCCTGGTCTTGCCCTGCCCAGAGCAGATCCCAGACCCTTCCCTGATCAGGAATAACATTTCTCCAGCAATTCCTGACAACCCCTTGCTTCCACAATCACTGTGCTGGGAAGAGAGGCTACTTGGATAATGCTAATGCTGAGTTTAAAACATTGGATGGGGACCGAGAAATTCGGAGTTAATTTTCTGGCTCTGTCAAAAAGCAGTCTAGGGGAGCTGGTTAAATCATTTAATCTGTTCACCTCCAGTCCTCAGAATCTGACAGTTTTGTATCTCTTGGGACTGTTATGAAATGCAATGCATTCACATGAGTCATTCACAGTCTGCAGTGATGGTTACCATCTACACAGGGAGATTTAGGCTTGCTATCTGCATGCAAGCAGTTCTTTGCTCCTGAAGCCTTAGTCACAAAGCAGCACTAAGGCAAAAATGCCTATCAGCCAGCAGACTGTGACTAATGTTGTTTCCACAGCTGTAACTACAGTAATACAGATGGAAATGATTTTCCCTTTTAAAATGCTTTGAGTTTTATTTGTTGCAATAAACTCAGGCACACAGCCCCTTTGATACCAGAGCAAGGACCCAGACAGGTGGGGCTATTTGGTCATGTTTGCTCAGCTCAAGTGAGAGTGGAAGTGGAAAGCTCCCCAAATGACAGCTAGAAAACAGGGAAGAAACAAAGCACAGTTAGACTTATAAAAGATCTTTTTCACTGGCTGTACAATATGGCTTAGAGAGACTTGGACTGAAGGTGGCTCTTCCTGAACATGGGCTGGCTTCAGCTGGGATAGAAGTCATTTCTTTCACAGTAGGTAGAAGGGGACTCTGTTTGGGTTTTGTACTATAAAGTGTGGATAATTCAGGGGTGTTTGTGATGTTGCTGAGCAGTGCTTGGACAGACTCAAAGTCTTTTCTGCTCCTCACACCACTCCATCAGTGGGTAGGCTGGAAGTGCACAAGTTGGGAAGGGACACAGCTGGCTCAGATGACTCTGAATGACCAAAGGGTTATTCCAGACCATATGACATTGTGCTCAGCATGTAAAGCTGGCAGAAAGAGAGTGGTGGTGTTTGTCTTCCCAAGCAACTGCTAAGTGTGCTGGACCCCTGTAGTCTTGGAGAAGGCTGAACTCCCCTGGCAATGGGAGGTGGTGAATGAATTCCTTCATTTGTTTTTTTCTGCAGACACAGATTTTGCTTTACCTATTAACCTGTCTTTATCTCAAGCCACAGGTTTTCTCCTTTACTCTTTCAATTCTTTCAGTGGGAGAAATAATTCAGTGGCTGTGTGGGCTTGACTTGCCAACTAGGGTTAATAAGAGGACACTGCAGTTCTTATTTCTTGGTTTGAAATTGCTGTCCTCAAGTCTTCACTATCAGAAATGTGCCGAATATTTGGCAGTAAGTAGTTTGTTAGCACATTCTTTAAGAGTGTTGATAAAAAAAAAAGTATTAAAAAACCTAGCTTTGAGTTGTGCAATCTCAAATGTTCCTGGACTTGGGTAAAGCTTATTCTATGATCCCTTTGACTTTCCCTGTACATTAGGTACCCAACATATCCAGAACTCAAGGCACTGTTGAGATGTGCTTGCTTAGTTGTCTGCAGAGAACCCTAATGCTGTTCTCCAGCATCAGTCCTAGGGTAATCCCCAAGCCCTGCAGCATCCTACAGAAGCTCTGTCCCTGTGAGCTGAAAATGATCCCACACCCCAAAGTCCAACTCTAACTAAGGCAGCACATACTCTCTCAGTTATGGGTACACAGAAATAGATGCAGTTTATTTTGAATGGCAAAGCCCAGACTGACAAAGGAAATGTTTAGTGGAGGTTAATACCATGCTTGAAAGAACATTAATGAAGGGAAATAAGAATCAGACTACGAAGCAATTTCTGACTGAAATAAAATAACCTCCAAAGCAAATACTCTTCTCTTACTTTGTTCTCAAGCTTGGAGTTCCTGTAGTGTAATAATTACTTTGATGATTTCTGAAGGGGATTCTATTTTTCTCTAAAAATGTTTACAGCCCCATCAGATCTAATTATTCCTGGCTTTTTCTTCAGTAGTTTTTTCAAAGAGATTGAGCATAACAGCATTTAGCTTTTCAAGATAGGGAGAGAAAAGCACAAATATGGTGAGGTATCTGTCCTCCTGGAACTGGGCTCTTACATTTCTAGATAAATGGAAATGGCCTCAAATTGTGCCAGGGGAGGTTTAGGTTGCATATTAAGAAAAAATTCTTTCCTGCAAGTGTGGTCAGGCACTGGAACAGGCTTCCCAAGGAGGTGGTGGAGGCACTCTCCCTGGATATGTTCAAAAAAGATATAGACATGACACCTTGGGAAATGGTTTAATGTTCACGGTGGTATTAGGTTGAAGATTGGACTTGATCTTAGAGATTTTTTCGAACCAAAACAGTTCTATGATTCTAAATGAATATATTTAAATAGGTCATAATGGAGAGTAAGGAAAAGCTTGTGTTTCATTGCCTTGAAATAGACAACTTTGTTCTCTTGTTATCATTTAATATTTATTTTAATTATTCTTAATTGCTGTGACAATTTGTATTTCAATCAATATTCAGATGATTGAGAATCAAACTTTCCTAGAGCCATAATCACAGCATTTCTAGAGCATTGAAATCCAGCCCAGCCAGGAGCCCTTTTCTGGTGCTGTCTGCACAGCCTAAGCTGTGATCAGCATTCAGCTCCGGCATTATCGCTCCAGCTGGGGTGAGCACTTCACCCCTCCTGGCACATCTTTGCCTGGCACTGTTTTCCCAGTAGACTTGCTTCCCTGCAGGTGCAGAAGAGCCAGAGTAGAGATAACACTTACATAAAGATAGTTGGAGGCTCTTATTAGTACTGTGACACCACCTTTAAATAGTCCTGTAGTGAGCCGAGTGGTTCCTGGACTGCCCTTAGAGCTTCTCTCTTGGCTACTCTCACCCCAAGGAATTGTAGGATAAGCCTCACCTTATGCATGAGTGCCAGAGGACAGGAATCAGTTGCATTGTAAGTGAAGAAGCTGTATGTAACTAGTAGCTTTGGGGTTGCTTACAGTGACGTCATCGTAGTGGAAGGCAGAGCCCAAGCTCGTGCTGAAGCTGCATTTTTGCTGTGGTGCACCCTTTGTTGAGCAGCCAGGTATGGAGCAGCAGCACCATGGAATTGTGAGCAGCTGTTGGCATATGACTGATCTGGTTTCCAACTAGCCTAGGCATCCTTGCACTGGAAAGAGCCTTCAGCCTAGAGGCCTGCCCTCAGTCATTTATTCTCCTTCCCAAGACCCTCTGGGTCAACAAGGGGTGCCCAAACCAGTACGAAATGCAGATGTTTGTCAATAGAGGCGTAGCATGGGCAAGGAGTGACATGGAAAAGGTAGAACTAGACTGATGGAGCAACTCTCCAGAGCAGCCTTAGGAATTTCAGGATGGAGCCTTGCTGTCTTGCATGGAGGGAGCAAGCCAGCAGCTGCTCCCACTGTGGGACTGGCCTGATGTGGCTCTGCCTACTGGCTGCATTCCTTGGGAGCTGCTATTAGCAGATGGACCTGGCTGTAACTTCTTGATAAGGAAACACAACACCACAAACCTGGTTTTCTGTGCTTGTTTGTAACGGGCTTTTAGCGTATGCTTGATATGATATACCAAAACTATTCACTCTATCACACAACTGAGTTTTCCCAGGTGTGCAGAAATTCGTAGCTCTGAGTTGTAAATAAAATTGATTCTGATTTTTAGAATCCAAACTTCAAGTGAAACCACTGTAATATTTGTGGGGTTTTGTGGAAGGCTTTGTTAGAAGTCTTGCTGTGACAGGTTTTTAGCTTGCAACAATTAGAATTTTATGACTGCTGGGGAATTCTAGGGACAGGAGGAGAGTTAATCACCCTTGAAATAAGTTATTTCAACAAGAGGAACAGAAATTTCCATTCTAGGATTTTTACATGTATTCATGCCACTGTACACTAACATTTGTGTTGTAATTATGTATCCTATTATTTCTCTACTGTTAATTTGGCAGTGTTGAAAGTAGACAGAAGGTGAAAACTCATACTGCTCCCTGTAAAAAATTGTAATCAGCAGTGCAATAATTCCCTGCTAAGTTATACCAGTAAAATACTTTTCAGTGTTCAAAACATGTTTATTGTCATCAAAAGAGGGTAAGAGGGTAAGACTTATACCAGTTTGCTGTTAGTCTTGTCTTAACAAAGTTCAAATATGAACTTTCATTGCAATTCAGCCTATTTTAAGGGAGACAATGAGGAAAAATAGACTTTGTCTCCTGATTGCCTTGTTGCTATCTTTTCACTCAGTACAGATCAAGAAAATACCTGCTAAAATATGTTGTTGCTGTTCTAATTGCCCTCACAGCATGAAGCATCATTGCAATATCAATACTGTTATTATGTCCAGACCAGGATACTCTGGCATTTCATTAATCTAATTACAGAAGTCAAATGCTAACAGTTCAGCTCTTTCCCCTCACAACTTCTGTCTCTTCCCTGGCCTTATGAAATAAAAAATAAATCATAGAATTGTTTCGGTTGGAAGAGACCTTTAAGATCATTGAGTCCAACCAGCTATCTAAGACCACCGTGGCCATTAAAGCGTGCCCTGAAGTGCCAAGTCTGCATGTTTCTTGAACAGCTCCAGGGAGGGTGACTCCACCATCCCCCAGGGCAGCCTGTTCCAACACCTGACCACTCTTTCTGTAAAGAAATTTTTTTCTAATATGCAACCTAAACTTGCCCTGGTACTAGTCCAGGCCTTTGCCTCTTGTTCTGTTACTTGATACTAGAAAGAGACCAACCCCTGTGTCACGACAATCTGCTTTCAGGTAGTTGTAGAGAGTGATGAGGTCTCCCCTCAGCCTCCTTTTCTCCAGACTAAACAGTCATAGTTCCCTCAGCTGCTTCTCATAGGACTTATTCTCTGGATCCTTCACCAGTTTTTTTTGCCCTTCTCTGGACATACTCTGGCACCTCAAAGTCCTTCTTGTAGTGAGGGGCTCAAAAGTGAAGACAGTAATCGAGGTGTGGCCTCAGCAGTGCTGAGTACCCCTAGGGGTATGATCATTTCTCTGCTCCTGCTGGCCACTGTTGCTCCTGAAACAGGCCAGGATGCTGCTGGCCTTCTTGGCTACCTGAGCACACTGATGAATCATGTTCAGACTGCTGTAAACCAGCACCCCAGGTCCTTTCTTGCTGGGCAACTTTCCAGCCATGCCACCCCAAGCCTTAGTGTTGCTCGGGGTTGTTGTGACCCAGGTGCAGTGCTCAGCAGCTGAAAGCTAACAAACAACTAGAAACAGTTTTACTGTTCCCCACTGTCTGCACTGTGCTGTACTAGGAAATCCCACAGTCCCTCTCCATCCCTCTCCTGCTTCTCTGCAGAGTATGCCAGCTGCAATCAGGGTCTACACCCCGGCTTTGGGAGACCTCTGCCAATAAATAATTGAAATGCTAACCAGATACATCACAGCTCCTCTGTCCCTGGGAGGAGTGTGTGTGAAATTAGGTGGTGCCACGGGAGCTGTGCTGCTGACTCCAACAAGGCCAGGACTGCTCCCACGCTGCTCCAGCAGCATCTGTTCTGTCCCATGCTGGTATCTGCCAGTGCCAGGCTGGAGCTGAGGCAAGGGCTGCTGGAAAACCACCTGACTTCCAGACACCACTTCAGAATGTGACCTACATTTCTCAGAAATGATTTATAATGCTCCTAATTACTCTGAAGCACAATATTAGCACACTTCTTTAAAGAAAACTCTGTAAGATTTAATGTTAATATGGAGGGGCTTTTTCCTCTCTCAACAGTACCTTGCAGGGCTGAGGAAATCTCCCTCTGATGCCCACAGACATGCTTGTGAGGGTTTAATCATCTTACTTCCTCCTTGTTTTGCTCTGTGGCTGCTTTCCCACAGCTGTGGTACCTGGGAGCAGGGGACACTCATTCTCACCTGTCAGAGAGGAGTAAAGGGCTCTCCCAGGGCCAGGCCACCTCTGCTGCAGATGCCCACCTTCAGCCATAGTTAGTTCCCTTGCTCAGAGCCTCTTTCAACAGCCAAACTCTAAATAACTTCCAAATCCTTTCTTCTAGGAGATGGGGAAGGCAAGCTATCAATGCCAGCTAAGTTTTTTGGAGGGAGCTGCATGAGCTGGTCTTGGACTGTTATGCTGTGGGAACCTTATGTCAGTATCTAGCAGTAAAAGATTTTAAACACACAGAAATGCATCCAGTTTTTAAGCTCAGGGAAAATATTTATATTGCTAAGAACATTACACAATACTTTATTTAGTCCAAGGGAAAGTTTTCTAGAAAACTGGAGTAAATAATGCCCAGAAAAAGCTTTCTGCTCTAGCTGGGAGCTGGACATGATGACCCAATAGATCTTTTCTATTTTGCTACTCCAACCCCCAGTGCAGACTTGTTGTGTGTGTGTGTCAGTGAGCAGTGGAGCAGATCTGTGCATGCTGGGGAAGAGATTGGTTATAACCATCCTTTTAGTTGCTTTGACATGTACTTTATCTTTCTAGAAAAAAACTTCAAAAATGAGTGCTTAATAAGAGACCACAGATTACTCAGATTATAATCAGGCTGTGCCAGTACAAGGCACATACTTAAACACAGTCTCTCTTAAGCAAGGGCATGACTTGCTACTTTTAGTGCAGGCTATATTTTACTGTTGGGCTCCTGAGCCTTGACTTATGTTTAAACTTTCAATTAAATTCCCTTCAGATGTGAGTTTTGTCAATGCTTATTTCTCCCCCACAAAAATCTGGTTATATTATGTGATATTTTCTTCAGATCTTCACTGTTCTGCACAACATTTCCCACCCCCTTTTTTTTTTTTTTTTTTACTTTCTTTCCCTATGCTAGAAGGAAAAACTGCTTTTAACTATGCTTGAAGCTTTGTCTTTCATCCCTTGCCAGCAGCCCTCAGACAGCAGATCTCTGCATGGTAGACATCCTACCTTGACACTCTCTGCTCCACCCTGAAAGGAGATCTCTGAACAGGCTGCTGTGGGCAGGAGGATATGTAAGGCAGGAGCTCCAGCAGGCAGACCAGGTCCCCAGGCATGGTGGTGTTTCTGGCCAGCAGCTGCATCTCTATAACACTGAGCCAGGAACATTCCATGAGGGTTGTTTTCTTTGCAAGTAGACACTGTGCACTTTTCACTGTGCACTGTACCCTGCAACCTCAGCTTGCAACAGGCTCAGGGCACTCAGCTGCTAGATGAGGCTGCTTCTTTGTTTCTACTAACATGCATGAAATCATTACTCTTTAGTCTACTTTTCCCATTTTCTCTTTTTGAATGATTTTCTGTCCAAATGATATGAGGGGATTTGGTCAGACTTCTGGTTAGAGACAGAGGAGAGGAGAGGAGAGGAGAGGAGAGGAGAGGAGAGGAGAGGAGAGGAGAGGAGAGGAGAGGAGAGGAGAGGAGAGGAGAGGAGAGGAGAGGAGAGGAGAGGAGAGGAGAGGAGAGGAGAGGAGAGGAGAGGAGAGGAGAGGAGAGGAGAGGAGAGGAGAGGAGAGGAGAGGAGAGGAGAGGAGAGGAGAGGAGAGGAGAGGAGAGGAGAGGAGAGGAGAGGAGAGGAGGAGAGGAGAGGAGAGGAGAGGAGAGGAGAGGAGAGGAGAGGAGAGGAGAGGAGAGGAGAGGAGAGGAGAGGAGAGGAGAGGAGAGGAGAGGAAAAAAATAAGAGAAACAAATGAGGAAACTATTGCAGTCTGTTTGAGTGAATGAGATATTAAACAAACTGGATGTGTTGATCTCATGCACAGGTCTGGGTCATCCTTCAGCTCCTCCTGCTTCATGGCCTGGACTGCCCATGGTGGTGCTTTACCTCCATCCCTGCTGTGGCTGAAACAACCTCAGCCAGCTTCATATGCAACTTTTTCCCCACTGTGTTTCATTTTGGGTAAGAGCCTTGCTTTGGAGGTTTAACACACTGGTTTTGGGCAGCTCAGAGTTCAGAAATGTTTTGTGCATTTCTGCAGCTTTCAGGAGCCATAAAAGAAAAGAGTTCTCCTTTCTTGAACAGTTGTATTTTTTTCAGAGCTGGATTTTTATGCCCACTTTTATTTGTCCTTTCAGCTCTGTCAGTGACTAAAGCCACTTGCAGCTAAGAATGTAAAAAGGTGGTGGTTTTACAGGTCACATTCAAGCACATAGATAGCTTTGAATTTACCACTTTATTGGAAAAAAATGGTTGGTTGGCTGTTGTTTCATCACAACTTAATCACAGAAATGGACTTCAACCACTAATGAAGTTTCTAACCAAAGTCAAGCCCTTGCTTCCAGGGTAGTTTCACACACAGAGGGGGCAACCAGGAGACTAGGAGTACTACAAGGACCCAGTGAGACTGACTTCTGTTCTTAGCAACTCATTCTGGTAGGAAAAGTCCTCAAAGGGCTCCTAGGCACCAGTCCTTAGATCCCTACATCAGCAGCATCTCATCTTCTCAGGATCTTGAGGAATCTGGTTCATTAAAACAGGTTCAGCTACACCACTCCCTGAGCAGATAAGATTTATCCCAATATACTTCTGTAAGAAATTCCTAACTTAATCATCTGGTTGAACTTCAGAGTAGGTTTATAGTGTGAATGTAGATTTATAGTGTGAATGATCCCATCCCAGGCATCTGGAAAGAAAAAAGTTTTCTCTCTCCTTGGTGAACTCCCAAGAGGTTTGCTCCAAAATCTCATTTTCCCAATGAATTCATGTATAAGCCTTGGCCTAAAGGACAAAATCTGTCTTGAATTCTTGGGGTAGGTAACAGGAAGAATTGGCATATTTCAGCCTTCATTGTGCCTTTCTCAGGTGAGGTGAATGTAAGCAAACTCTGCTTTTGGATAAGCTGTTATCGTGGGTGACCTCCCTGTGCAGAATAATTCATCAACATTAACCTCTGCAGCTGGTTTCAGCCACATAGTTCTCAATCACTAGTTTACAGATTAAAATCTCATCTAAGATTTAGGACATTGGTTCAATTACTTCAAGTTGGGCTTCAAACACCATCAAAGTGTTGATTCTTTTCCCTTAATTCTTTTGAAAGGCTAATTCAGACTGACTCATTAACTAGAGATGACTGCAAATTTGGATAATGCATTTAAGTGGAGAGGCTTGATCCATCCTGATTAAAAGATTTCTTTTGTAGCTGATGTTTAACCTCTGAAGTTCACAAACTGAGCCACAGTTAATGAGTGTGCTTCATTCTCAGAAGTGGGAGGATGCTTAAACATTTTTTTTTGGCCCCTGAAATCAAAAGGGGAAACTTCCTGAGCTGTAAAATGCAGCATTTATGCTAATTCATTATAATCATAATTTTTTCACAGTAACTGAAAAAAAAAAATCTATGTGCAAACAGTTCTGTAAATGACATGAGTAAACACACAAGCATATTCTTGGCTTCCCTAAGTACATCAGTACCTTAGCAGGATAAATTATTTCATTACCTAATTAGCCATCATCCAGGAAGGATGTTTTCATGAGCAGAAAGCCAGATGGGCAAAATATATCCTGGATAACTTCTTCTGAAAAAAAAAAACCAACAAAAAACCAAACAAACAAAAAATAACAAAAAAAAAAAAACCAACAAAAAACTAAACAAGCAAACACTGCAAAAAAGCCTAATTAGCACTCATTTCTGATAACTTTCCCTGTAGTTGGAGCAGGCAGAGATGTAGGGAAAAAAACCCAATCTGGTGCATCCCTCTGAGTGCATCAACAGCATAAATTAAAGAACATCTGCATAAAAGTGTAGAGGCTTGAGGGCTGTAGTCTAGGTTACAACATGGTCTGTGGTGTTAGGAATGGTAACAATAATAATGGATTACAGCAGAAAGGGATTGCCATGTATGGGGGGCCTGTTTCTTCTGACTCTAACAGGATGCCTTGTATAGACTTCTTTTTACACTGTTTACTGTAAAACAGGCTTCTGACTCTATTGCTCACACGAAATGTGGGCAGTAGAACTGGGTGAAAATAATTTGCAAATAATACCTTTGTTCAGAAGTGTTGCATGTGCAGGAACTGACTGCAAACTCAGTCTTCAGACAGAGGAAAAGTGAAACAGGACCACATCCCAAAAGCTTGCAGGGAATAATTCCCAGCAGCAAATGATAGGGCACCTGCAAGGCAGAAGTTTTCTCCTCCATGGGGAGAAATTGCCTGGAAATCCCCAGAGGCTTTTGAAAACATCTTTCATATCACTGACCCAGGCAGGGGAGCCCTCTGTTCCTCCAGCTTTGCAAAGCTGGCTGTAGGCAGAGGAAAGACTCACCACTGCCTGGGGGTTTGCTCTGACCTGGTAGGGCTGTCTGCAAGGCCTTTTCCTTTGCTAAATCAGTGGTATAGATGTATTTGGAATGAGAAGTTTCTCTGTGGGCTTAAGACTGCCACAGGTCTGTGTGTGTATGACTCTGTTTGTTGCAGTGGTTGTCCTTGTGGTGTTTAGAAGGCTATGAAGCACCTCGACAGGGAGCTCACCCAGCACTCATACACAAGCTACATAGGATGTGAGCTGTCTGTCATGCCACTGAAAGAGCCATCATAATGCTCTGTGATAGGAAAGGTCTGAGAGCTGCTTGCTCATAAATGGTATCTGTTCACTGGCATGGACAATTTGGTCCAGAAATTTTATTTCTTATTTATATTTCAGTAGTTAATGCTTGAAAGAAAGCAACATCTCCTTCAGTGAGAGTTATTTGGAAGGAAAACTGTGGGAGAAAGCTTGTGTTTGTCTTTAGATGCTCTTGTTTGCTCTTCAGCATGTGTAATTAAGTTGGAATACTTTGGATTCAGACTAGCTTTGAAGTTGTCCTAAAAGTCATTGTCAGGTTGCAAGTCATTTCATGCTAGAGAAAAGACTTCAGTATGAGGGCTGGTTTCTTTTCATGGACCTCAGGGATCACAGGTTCAAAGAGATTAACTGGTAAATGTCTGTGGTTTGGACATTTAAAGCAAAGGGAGTTGGCACCTACCTGCTGTTTCTGGAAACAGACACTTGAGAGGCATCAGCTTGCACAGCCAAGACCCCAGGATCTCCCAGGGGGCTCTCCCAGGGTCACTTCCCTGGTAATCCTCATACTGGCTTTTGTGTGGTCCTCTTTTATTCGTCTGTTAGGGAATACTGATTTCCAGCATCTCATCCAGCTCTCCAGAAATAAAGTAGCCCCAAATTGTAGCTGATGTAAATCAGTGCAGCACCACTGACTTCCATCAAAACCGGTGCCAGGGATTTGGCTGTGAAATGCTTAAATTGCTTGGACAGATTGGTTCAGAGAAGCATCTCTGTCTCCTGTCCCACTGTGGCCTGCTTCACAGGAGGCACAATGACAGCAAGTTGCACAAGGGTGATAGTTGTAGGAGATTGGAACTTTGCTTATACACCATCCTTCAATGGGAAAAGCAGCTGATGTTCATGCAGGGAATACATCAAAGGCTTTAGCAGCACCAAGGTCTCTCTGTGCCAGGCAGACAAGTTTTCCCCTGCTCCTTACACTGCATCTTTCCTGGAACAGTAGAAAGATGCTCAAGATGGATAAGCTGCTGCTGTGGTCCCAGCCAACACAGCTGATTCTGAGCAATTTTGGCCAAAGTTGGGTACTAGATCTGTGTGTAACAAGGGCAGAGACCATAGTCCTGCTGCTCACCTGGTGCTCTGATGTATGCCCAACACCAGGTATGGGATGTCCCCTGAGAGCAGGCATCACCAGGCCCCTGATACTGCTGTGTGCCCTGCACCAAGCAAAGGCAGGCACCATCTGCCTGTGCTGCTAAATGTGTGGCATGGTTTTCATGCTAGAGAGCCTTCATGCTCATCTAGCCTGAACATCTGGAGATCAGTCTTGTAGTGGTGGGTGTCAACCTGCAGAGCTCTGAAAGATTTCCACCAGTTCTGTGTCCTCTGTCACCTTCTTTAACTCTACTGGCAATTGCCTTGATTTTCTACATGTCACTTTTAGACTAAAATGAGTCTCTGTAGCTTAATATTGTTTTCCTACATACGTAGATATGCACAAAACCTGTATGAACACATATATGTGTCCACATATGCAGACATAAATACATACACATGCATTACAAGTGCATTTGTCCCTGTAACATCACTTGAGAGATGATAGTTTCACACTTTTATCCAAGTTTTTTGTGCTTATTAGGATACAGAACATCCCCCAGGCTCTATGGAAGATTTTACATATACATAGCAAAGTTGTCCCTCCAGCAAATTGTTTCCTGTCTGAAAGATAAGACAAACAGATTTAGAAGGAAAACAGTGGTAAGCCAAGTCCAGGCTTGCACAAAGATTTGTCCTGATTTCAGAGTCCCAGATTAAGACACCGTTCATTGGATTTCATTGCTGGAAACCCTGCCTCTGGCAGCACACAGCTGGAGAGCAGTGTGAGCAGCTCTGCACAGCTCCTGCCCTGCTCCCAGTGCATTGCACAGCCCCCAGCTGCAGACTGGTGTTTCGGGAGATGTATCTGAGGAAGGCAACCCTGTTAGTTCCTTCTTTTCCTCTTACCTTCAGTTCTTCATTTTAGATGAGTTATTAACTCCTGCTAATGAGGAGAGGGTTGGCAGCAGCAGGCCCAGCAGTACCTGCAGGGGCTTCCAGCAGGGAAGCAGCTCACTTCACCAACTGAGCACTACCTCTTGGACATGGCACCACTCCAAGTGGCAGCATTGGCAGGAGAAAGCTGGGGGCTGCAGCCGGGGAGAGACAAACCTCAGTAAGCTGAAATAAAGAGCTGGGCATCCTCCTGCAGAGCTTGAGCTTGGTTTGCAAAGATTTGGAAGATGCTCTAAAGCCATTTTCCAAGACTAATACTTACAAAAGGATTACAAGCCTGAGCGTGCTTCTGGCAAGCAATGGTTCTGTCGTGCTTTCCAAGTCACAGCAAACTGTCTTCACTTTCAGCCATGGAGTAGGGGAGAAATGACTTCTCTAACTACTCTGACAGACCCTGTCACTGCTGGGTACTGGCTCGCTTTCCCTATGCCTTGCACACACAACCAAACATAACCTCTAGGGAAAACCTCCAGCCCTGCTCTTTGCTAGCCAGAGTCATTAAAATAGGGCCAATTATTTTTCCCTTCAATATACTACACAGACCTTTAAATATAAGCCCTGTGAATCTCAGGGCCAGCATGCTTGAGGTTTAACTTTTTGCACTATTAGGGACATCCACCTTACATGATGACTGCAGTATTAATGCTGGGGTTATCTTCTCTGAACCTACTTGCAGCCACACATTAAGTAGATGTTTGTAGCCCCACATCAGCAATCTGCTGTTGAGGTAGTGTCAGCATGAGGAAAGGGGACAGAGTCAGACCTTTTGCAGATCAGTCATCCTGAATTTGAGAGATGTAGGCAGGATATTTGTTCAGAGGTCAGTCCTAACATGCAAGACTTTATACAAATGTTTATTGGGACAGCAGGACTAATAGAGGGACCATTAGACTTGGCCAAAATGCACATGGCACTTTCTCTTTTTATTGTGTGCATCCTTCTGTATGCTTTGTGTTGTCTACATACCAAATATTTACTCAGTCTATACGTTTATGAGCTACTTGCACAGAGTTTACTAACATCTAAGGGCTTAATTATACCCTCATTCGATTCAGTGGGAGTTTTGCCATTGACTTCACTGGGAGGAGAGCTGTGAAAAAGGATTTGCATGCATTGATTCAGCATGCTGCAAGGCAAGGTCGAATGTGTGAACTTGGAGAAGAAGGAAAGCTCAGTGTTGTAACAACCACGATGTCCTCATGAGATTAGATTTCTCCTGTAGATAGATGAATCCTGTGAATGAGATGTATCGTGTCTGTAGGATCCACAAATGTTGCTACGAATTTTTGGCTTCAAGGTTTTATGATCCATGAGATTTTTTTTTTTTCACTTAATTGTGGGAATTACAGAGCTTAATAGACTTTTCTTTCCACCACCACCCCTCAAAAAATATTTTGGCTTTGCATTTCAGTGATGGTTTCCTTTTCATCTAACAACACAATCCTTGAGCTTGCTTTACAAAAGCAACACTTTGAAAACATATCTGCACGTTGCTGAATTTAAAGATCTGGAATAATTCACTTAGGCCTCAGTTATTTCCTGCTTTGAAGGATGTAGTGAAGGATAGAAGTGAGACAAAGAAGAAGCCAGAGCTGCAAGGCATGTAACATGGATAGGGACAGTGTTGGCTTGTCACGAGTTCTGAAGCAACATTCCCTATCTGTGTTTGCCATCCCAGGAACCATGAAACTTCTGATCATTTCGTTCTACCCATCACTTCCACCATGCAAGTCCTGTGACTGCTGAGAGGCAATCCTGGACTGTCTTGCAGTGAGAAACCAGAGGATTGGCATGAGATATGTGGTGGTTTAAGATTCATTTTAAAATCTGCTCTGAGGATTTTGAGCAAGTCCTACTGGCTTAAGTGGGGATTTAAGATGAGAGTAGGGTGATTCATCAAAGTTGTATCATCCCTCTGCAAGCAGGTGAATGCCACCCACAGCTTGTGCGTGCCAAGTAACCTTCACACCAATGTTCCTCGCCTGTAAGTCATGGTGGTTCTTAGTTCTGGAGCAGATTGAGTAGAAGAAGACTGTTACTGCCACCAGGGCAACTTGGCTTCTCCTACTTACAATATAACTAACAAATAACTACAACAAATAACTAAACTTAAGAGCAGAAGTGGATAGAGCACCAGTGGCTACAGAGGAATGAATGACTATAATGGCAGCAGAGAGCAGTGGTGACCTGGCTCCTGATGTGGAGGAACTCATCCTTCATCAACCCCTTCTGAGCCAGCCAGGGGAGCTTCAGTGGTCTGAAACAGAGGCTTTGCAGTCAGCACTGGCATAGATAAAGTGATTTAAACGTGCACCACCTACTTATTTGGATGTGATTAGTGGTTACATATTCCGGGAATCCTGAAACCCTGCCAGATCTTTGTCAAGCTTTCGGGAAGCACTCATACTGCTGTGTTGTCTGACTTCATTTTCCAGCTTACCAGGCCCACAGTGTTTATTCTTCTGTGATCTTTCTTGGCAAGGTAGTTTTATTTGGTCTGCCTTTTCTGCTAGCATGTTCAGTTGTCCTCCCTATGTGGTCTAACAGCTGCATCTACCTTCACAACAATCTCAATTTCCTGCTTTTGCTAAATTCCATATAAAATGTTTAATATTTTCACTAATCAAGTGTGAAGAACACCCAGGGCTTCAGTAAACTGAGTTTGGCTGCTTCTGAACCTGAGAAAGATGCTGTCTCAAATCTAGTATGAAAAGAATTAAACTGATAAAGCTGATTACAAATGGAGAGAGTCAGGGTGAATAACAGCTGGTCCAGTTTTTCAAAGCCATTGCTTTCCCTGTCTCAGCTTTCACAGATTCACAGAATGGTTTAGGTTGGAAGGGACCTTACAGATCATCTACTCCAACCTCCCTGCCATGGACAGGGATGTCTCTCGGTGAGACTGAACTGCTCAAAGCCTCATCTAACCTGGCCTTGAACACTGCCAGGGAGGAGGCATCCACAACCTCCCTGGGCAGCCTGCTTCGGTGTCTCATCACCCTTGTGATGAAGAACTTCCTGAGATTCAGTCTAAACCTACTCTCCCTCAGCTTCAAACCTTTCCCCCTTGTCCTATTGTTGGGCACCCTTATGAAAAGTCTCTCTGCAGCCTTTCTGTAGGCTCCCTCAAGGTATTGGAAGGCATCTCTAAGGTCCCCTCAGAATCTTCCCCTCTTTTTCATTATATTTGGCTACAAATACAACCCCCAGAGCATATTTATACTTACCTGAGTAGGGCCAAATCCTTATTTGCCATTCCTCAGTACATCCCAGGATGTAGTTTATGGCTTCCTCCAACTCACTGATGAGAATAACCTTGGTTTGTCTCCTGACCCCATTACAGTGTGGCTGTTCCAGCCTCAGCTGTGTTAACGCAGCTGCCCTGCTTTGGCCAGGAGAGGATTTCAGTGGAGTCAGGCAGCTTTCACAGAATTCCCTGGGAGCAGGATTAGACTATCAAGTGGAGATAACTTGAGGCACATGTTCCTCTATTTTAAGGGTTATTCCTGCTTTAATTGGCAGCTGGATCTGCACTTCTTAACCGCTGAGGACGTAATGACAAGGATAAATGGCACCACAGGACCTGGCTACAATTTCTGGCTGTCTGGACTTCATATGAGCTCAAAATCATGTCCAGCCTTATGGAAAAAAAAAAAGCTGTTGAAAAGAGAGTATTATCATTGTCATTGCATGGACAAATGACTGGCCCTGTGGGGACAGGCTTCTGACAGCTTTATTTATAATCATCCTACAAACAGCGTCCGAGACTTCTAGGCAGCTGTGTGTGGAGCAGCGGATAAGACAGGAGTTGTGCTGGGTCTCTTGTGATAAATCAAAGCCAATAGGAAACACATTGAAACTTGAACCTACAATTTCCATACTCTCTTTGAACCAGGGTGATGTTCCCTACTGGGATTTTCTGGGTGAGTAGTAATCATTACTGCAGTAACCTGGAGCAGCAGAAGTTGCACATGAGCTGCTCTACGTTTCAAATGATTCACTGTGTCGCCTGCAGCTCAGAGGCAATTTCTCACTAATTGAGGTCATGGAATCATAGACTTGTTTTGGTTGGAAAAGACCTCTAAGATGAACTCCAAACGTCATCCCAACGCCACTATGGTCATCAAACCGTGTTCTGAAGTGCCATATACACCACCTCCCTGGGCAGCCTGTTCCAATGCCTGACCACTCTTTCCATAAAGATATTGTTCCTAATACCCAATCTAAACCTCCCCTGGAACATTTTCAGGCCATTTCCTCTCATTCTATCACTGATATTAGGGAGAAGAGACTGACTTCCACCTCACTACAAAGTCTTTCAGGTAGTTGTATTCCAAGAAGGAGCTAGAGAAGGATGCATGGCACATAGAAAGCAGAGAAAATCTAATGGAACAATTTATTTCTTAGTTTTTAGTGATAGCTGAATTAATCAGTTGCATCTGGCTGGCTTTCCATAAGAATTCACCAGGACAGGCAGACTCTGCCAAAGCAGACAAGGTAACTCCACTGCCTCTGCCTCTGAGAGTCTTGCACCATCTCTTTAAGATCCTTGTTCCAGCCTAATTGTGTTTCCAGCCTTATCACTTTTCTTTCTGTGATTGTTTATTACTCAGTCTTTCTACTAAAACTGCCAACTTTTTTGCTATGATCACCTTACAGTGTTCAGAGTCAGAAACTTGCCACTCAACATGAAAAGAGATCCAAGGAAAGTTTCTTTTTATAGCACTTCCCCACCTGTGCTAATACTTAGGTAGACAATTTCTCTTCAGCAATTAAAAACTCATCTCAAAGTGAGGTTTTCTAAAGTTTGGCCTTCTCTGTTATTGAAAGCAGGATTGGAAGGTGAAATAACTGAGTAGTTTTGTAGTAACACATGGGAAAGCAAAATGGGAGTTTCTCTTTTTCCATCCAGGATCCTTGATGACAATACATTAAAAAGCCATTGTGAAGCAGGCTGTGTGAATCAAATAAATATTCATCTGGAGAAACAAACTAGGAACAGGCAGTTCCAGGCTTAACCAAGCATGCAAAGCCCTCTGTGGATGTAGAAATTAGAGATTTCCATACTCCTCTGAGCATTTCCCAAAGAGTAGCTAAATATTCTCCATGGTTAATTTAAGAGTAGAGGGTTATCTATAATCATCATGATATGGTGAAAAGCTAAATTAGATAAAAAGAGTGGAATTTAAAAATTACTCTTTAAGCTATATAGCTACCTTACTCTTTAAGCTCATAGCTACATGCTGGGAAAAAAAATAAATTGTAGAAAAGCTTATTTGTAAAGGAAAATCTGTCCTCTGATGGAAAACAATAATGGAAAGTAATTCCCTTGGGGGGCTGGTTTTAGGGGGTGGGTTGAGTGTTTCTGTGTCTGGTTTCTAAAGTTTGTCAATTTTTACCAGTCAGTTTGTATCCCCATGCTAGCAGCAGACTTGCCAAAAGCCTGAGCTGAACATCAGCAGTGAATTATGTGATTTTACAGAATTCATGGAACTTTTGGTCAAACCCAGGAAATCAGTTGATTCATGTACTCTTGGCTTTAGTTCAGGTCTCTTGTGTAGTGGATAATACAGGGATAAGGAAATGTGGCTGTGGAAGAAGCACCAGTGCCTGGACTTCCACATATAGCAGCTAAAATGGTTGGGTCTTTCCATAGAAAATGTGCCTTTATTTTGTATCCTCTCTGTTCCTTTCAAACATGTTTAAAGGACCATCCTGCTCCACAACAGGCTGACTCTTATCTAGGAAACCTTTATTTTAAGCAGGACAGTCCAGCTGATTGTTCTTCCAACTTAAACACAAAGTGGCTGCTTTAGTAGGCACTCTGTGGGGAGTTCCTCAGCTGTGACAGAGCTGTGGAGGGTGTGCATGGCGGTGGTGGTCTCTCATGTATTGAAAATAAGTCCAGCTTTGTGTGATCTGAGGTAAAGCTGGCAGAACTCAGAGTTAAAGCTGGAAGACTGGGAGCTGCCCACTGTGCTGGACAGGTTTTGCACTTTCTGCTGCTTTCCCTTCAGCACCTCAGCTGATCCCCAAGCTGGGGGATTTGCTCCTGGCTTGGATTCTTCATTTGATTTCTGTAATATTTCCTTTGCAAATTTATTTTTGCAGACTTTTCCATACACAAATGCTCGTTTACACAGAAGAAGCCCTTGGTGGCTTTGAGCTTGTTACAGCCTTCCTGTTCTTTGTATTTATTCTTCAATTACTGCAAGTCCATTAAGTTCTCCCACACCGTAGTAATGGCATGGTGCTGATTTATGTTTTAACTGCAATAGCAATTCACCAATTGACTAAAATGCTTCTTGTCATGAATATTTTAATGAGAGACTTTCTATCTGGTGAAAGAATATAATTTTCAGATATCTGATGTTGCCAGATGACATAGTAGAACAGACATAGAAGCAGTTCAAATGAATAAATATCTAAGAGACTGATCAGCAAATTACACTGTAGCTGCTTCACTTGATGTTTCTAAGCTGATGGCCAGATTGACAAGTAACACTTTGGTGCATTTGTAGGTTTCATTGAACAAAGTTCAGGGAAATAAAATAATGAAAACAAATGTATTTACTACCAGCAGGAAGTCTGAGGGACAGTTTGCATGTACTTCAGAAGCTGTATATCCCAGGGAAAAGGGAATGGCACAAGCTCAATATCTTTTGTGACTTCTGTTTGAGCTGACAAAACTGAGCAGATCACTCAGATCTATGGCTTGGCTTGGGTTCCACAGCGAAGGTCTTCCAAGCATGTACACAGAAGAACCAGAGTCAGTTAGATACCCTCCCTGGGGCATGAAGGAAACAGAGAGGGATAGTGATGGACAAGTTTGCTTTCAAATTGTAGTGCTTCTAGAGAGGGGTGACACAACCCCTGATCTGAACTATCTCAGCAGGCAAAGTTGACCATGTTTTTTGCATGTCCATATAAATAGGGGCCTTGAGGACTTCACAGGATTGCTGTGGGACCTTAGGAAGTGATGTTTGTAAAGAATTTGGGAAGCCTCTGTTTCCCATTTGTTTGTGTTTTTGTCACCAGACTCTAATGGACAAGTCTGAGAACACACAAAATGTCGAGTCAGAAGGAATTTTCTTTCCTCCTGGTTCCCACTAAAGGAGCTTCTTCTACCTTTGTTGTTACAGTGGATGAAAAAGGCTGACAATAAAGTGAGCTGGAAGATGGGTAGCTATCATTGCAAAGTGTTACCTTTGAAGAGTGACACAGACCTTTCAGGAAAACAGAGCCTGGGAGAGGGGTGGAATAATTTCTTTAGTTTTAACTGAGTGGTCGAGATTGGTAGCAAAAGAGAAGGTGGTTACTGCCAGCAAGGACAATACCTGTCCACTGTGGGGGTAAAAAGAGACCAGCAATCATATCTAGACAACCAGGTAGTTACCCCATGATGATAACTGCAGGTCAGTTGTGGGTGTGGCAGATTCAAAGTGATGATCAAAGCTTGAAAGGCTCCATGTGTCATTATCAACCCTCTGAACCTCAGCACAGTACTCTGATGCATTTCTTCTCCTCTGCAGTTTATCTTTGTGTGTTTGTTAGCAATGCCAATGGGAATTACTTACAAGGCTCAAAAAGAGGTTGGGTTTTAAAATATTGAAGTGGGATAAAAAAAAAAAAAGAAGAAAAGGAAAGGGAAATGAAAAAGGAGTGATTTGCACATGAATGTACTTTTTTATTAGTTTTTAGGCTTACTGGATGATGGTATAAAAGATTAAAAAATATCCTTATTCACTGAGTGAGAAGTGTATTTTATTAATGCAGATAAACCTAATTGAATCCAGATGTTAGGCATTTAAAAATATTTCTGTGGAGATTTTCTCACTCAGGCTGAGCAGCCAAATTCAATGTGCTTGCAATTCACTTGATGGTCCTAAAGTAGGAAGGGCCAGGAGAAAGGGTCCCAACAACATCCTGCTCACTAGAAAGAGGGAGAGACACAGAGGTACATCTCAGATGGAGGTTGTCTGGATGGATTTAATTTCTTGCTGTCTCACAGTCTTCCTTGCATGACCTCTCTCCCTGTCTGAATGGCAATGCTCAGGTGACAAACAGGTGGGAACTATAAAATATGCAATAAAGCTAGATATTCAGGTTAGAAACAATTCAGAGAAAAACACAGTGGTTTAATGTCAGGTAGAAAAATAAAGCAGCTAAAACAGGGCGTATTTTTTTTCTTACTCTATACCCTTTGGTCAGACTTGCTGGATTTCAGGGAAATATCTTCACCTTTTCTGAGCCAGCCAGTTTTTGAGCCAAGAAGCAGACAGGACAGAGATAGAAACCAACTGGTTACCACTATTTTGACAGACATTGTCTGGTCATTGAGCTAGATTCCTCTCCTTCAGAGTGTCTGTGAAAGCCAGCCTCAGCTGCCTGTCTCCTGAGTCAGTCATGGGATGTGTTCGGGATAGGATCATGCTCATGAGAGTTTGCTTCAATGAGGAGGAACATGGGTAGACATCATTAGGTCTGAAATCTGACAGGCAAATGTGCATTAAACAAGTTTTTGTCATAAATGAGTGTGCTACCTCACACAGTGGTAAAGAAAAAGGTTAGGCTGTACTCAAATGGAAATCATAGTCTCTGTCCTCCACAGGCCATGCTGGGGCTGTCTTGTGCCTTCATGATCCATTTGCTTGAGTTGCACTGCTGCTCACATCCTGTAGTGACTGAGGGCTTCAGAGGCTTACCCCATGCAGAGGGGCTTGGCCCTGCTGGGAGCTGCCTACAAGCCATATCCCCTGACTGACCTGTTGTGCATGAGTGAAAGATTTTCATCTAGATCTCAGCATGGTAGTGGGAAGCATCTGTGGCTTGAAGGCAGAGCAGACCATGGCATAGCACAATGCAGTGTACAAGGCAATAGACTGCATCTGTTTGAAGTCAGGAGCTTCCCCATTGCCTTCATGATTCAGATCCATGAAGGGAACTTCAAAAAAGGGAAGTTCTGATTTTAATCTGGACCTTCAGTGGACATTTAAGGCAATGCTTCACTCTGTTTCACCCATATTGAGATCAGCTCTGCTTTCTGATAAGCTGTTACATAGCCTTTGAGATTTCCAATGTTTTTGTTTAATGCTGTCACAGTTTTCAAAGCTCAGCATGCAGGCCCACAGGTGGGTGGTGAGGCATAGCTCCACTCACAAGGTGTCCTTGGGTTGTCTTCCCTGGAGATAATGCTTAGTGCTTCTCTATTCCCAGAAAAGCTTAGAAGTGATGAATTTAGATGATTTGATCCTCCCAGCTTTTCACAGCCTGGGTTGGGTAGGGTAGGATAGGATAGGATAGGATAGGATAGGATAGGATAGGATAGGATAGGATAGGATAGGATAGGATAGGATAGGATAGGATAGGATAAGATAGGATAAGATTTCTCTGAGGATCTTTAGGAAAACATTGTACACTCAGACATTTTTCTACTCAGAGGACTGAAACTGTCCAAAGCCTGAAAGGAATTAAAGTTCCTCCTGCAGACTCTGCCACAGAAAGAGATAGTGCTTGAGATTGCCACCTTCTGCAATTTATGCCAATAAATATTTATCATGAGTGCTTTTATTGAGCATGTTATCTTTCAGACAGTCCTCCAAAAGGCCTTCTGTTCCAGACAGTTTTGTTAGACTGTTCTGTTCTTGGTGGAATAGCCTCAGGTTGTGACACTAATCTGAGAGAGCTGCAAAGCCCAAACCACTTAACTGAACATCAACCTGCTTGGCAAAATCTTACATTCTGGGTTTGATCAAAAGCCTTCCTGTAATCAGTCAGAGACTTTTCATTGGCATCAGGGTAGTCCAGATGTGTCTTGCTTGTTTCCCAGATATGTTTTAAATGTAAAGGGAGGACTGGGCTCCAGTCTTGGGAACTTGCATCCTTTTCAATCAAAAGAGTTTCCTATTTGTTTGGTATGGTATTATTATTTTTTTTTTCTTTAAAAC
Source organism: Indicator indicator (assembly GCF_027791375.1). Classification (NCBI taxonomy): domain Eukaryota; kingdom Metazoa; phylum Chordata; class Aves; order Piciformes; family Indicatoridae; genus Indicator; species Indicator indicator. The sequence continues at coordinate 3,400,533 of NC_072031.1, forward strand.
CAGGAATGATGTGCATGTCCCAAGCACAAATGGAATAAATTATGTGAAGAAAATGCTCAAAGACACCACAAATAATTTCTCTCCCCTCAGGTCAGAAAATTAACGAAGTTGGGGGAAGTTAGAGAGAGAATGTTATTTCCTAGTTCATGGAGGGAACTGGAAGAAGGTTAAAAAAAATGATTTTCTAAGCTAAGAAAAGATGCTTGTGTCAGAGCTGAAAACAAATTCCCATCATATAAGGCCAATTCAGACATTTTTCTCTTTCACTTCCTAATTTTTACAGTGATGTAAATCTGTTATTGCCTCATTCTTCACTGTTTTTATTGGAGCAGCATGCCAGCTCCCATACTGTTATGGCTAAGAACAGCTTTGTGTTTCATGGCTGACACTATTAAGTGCTGAAAACTCTCACACTTTTAGTCACAGCAGCATGAAATACTGTGTCCTGTGAATAAGCCTGTTGAGGCTACAGTTCCTGCTGTGGAAACCTGACTTGCAGAGTGATGGAGAAAGCTGAATGAAATGGGAACAAGGTAAACACACAAAGTATTCCTGATTCATCTGAGCCAGCAGGTTCCTGTCCCTCAGCTTTAGCAAAGATCAGACCTTGCTAGAGTGCTGTGGAGCACTGCAGGCTTTGATGAATCTGCCTGTGATGTTTAATGGAGCTGTGTGATGTCTCCTTCTGCAGCCCCATGGGCGACCTATGTTGCACCTCCCAGAGCAGCTCAGAAGCCCAAAAGACTGAGATGCTCACACTCCAGGTATGACAAGAAGGGGAGGAGAATACAGGTTAGACCACTGAATCCTTGAGTTATGGTTCCAAAGATTTAGAGGCTAGATTTTGAAGTGTTATCTTCTCTTTCCTAGTTTTTCAGATGCTTAAGTTTTGTTAAAATCAGTATTGTGGATGATTATGAGACAGCTCTGGGCTGAGTACTTCAAGGCCAGAAATCATAACACAAGCATGTGCCTGTGCCCTGAACCTTCAGTCAACAGCTCTCTGCACACTTAAGGAGCAGCAGAGTCTGAAATGAAAGCTACAGAAAAGGCCATTCCTGAGATGCTGCTGAAATTTCAAGCAGCGGCAGGGACAACAAGGAAGGAGACAGAGATGGTCACAGTCCTGAGCAAATCTTGGGCAAAGAGGCACTGCTCTCACAGATTTGTGATGTAACTACCTTTAACTTTATTTTAGCTGCCCAGCTCAGAATTGAAGATGCACCAAAACTTCTGAGCTCTCCTGACACATAAGCCCTTGCGAGATCAGGACTCATTGTTATCAGTAGTAGGAAACTGAGCAGTGGAGTATGGGGAAAAAAGCACCCATGAAAAATGCTGTGTTTCAGCACTCTTTAAACACTTGCAACTGCTGCTTTTCTTTTTGTATGGAAAATGTTTCTCTGAATTGTGATAGTTGAAGCAATCAACAGCTTCAACACACACACACACACAAAATCAGATAAAACAGAAAATTGGGTGCAATTTGTATTCTGCACAAGGTGATGAGTCCTCTGCCAGAATACATTTTCCAGAGAACATTTACATTGATTTAGGTCACATCCCTCAACCTGGGATTCCTCAGGAAGACTCAGCAGCTGTTATCCAATGTGACAAAACCATTGCTGCATTTGAGGCAAAGAGGTGCTGCAGAGAGGACCCCCTCAGCACCAGCAAGACACTAACAGCCTCTATCGATAATGAAGTGTCAAAAGACAAAAGATAAGCTGCAGAGTGTTTCAGGAGAGAGGCATCCAGATATCTGCACCCTCACAACACCAAGGCAAAGCCATCTCCAAGCTAAAAGGGGCTGCTCATCCTGAGCAAAATGGGCTTTTATCCATTTCTAATCAGGTTTCTCTCCCCGCTGTCATGTTGTAATGACTCCTTGCCAGCAGCTGAAATGCAATGGGCTCTGCCTATAGCACCCCCACGAGCAGTGCACCATTCCCAATCCGTGATAAACTGTCTCCAGGACAGGTTTAAAGTGGCTACTTGCAGTAGGAGTTGTACAGCAGAATGGAAAACAAAGAGAAGCAGAAACTCTTTTTTTTTTTTTTTTTTTTTTCCTCTCTCTCTCTTTGTTTTTCTCCATTAAAATCCTGGCAAATCGTTTTATTGCCTGTGGTGCAGAAGATAAATAACTCAGGTTAGATTCTGCCAGGAAATGGGGCAAGTGCATTTCAGAAAAGAGCAAAACCAGTCTGGATTGTTTACAGTGCAAAGCAGGTGACTGCTCGGTGCATTTCCTTCAGGAGCCCTACTGTGTTTTGCTGTTCAGGGTGAGCTAGCCACAGTCCAGCAGTGTCATCCAGCTGTGCTGAGCTGGCAGTCTCCTCAAGAGGAGACTGGATGAGGCACTTAGTGCCATGGTCTAGTTGCTTGGATAGGGCTGGGTGATCAGTTGGACTGGATGATCTTGGAGGTCTCTTCCAACCTGGTTGATTCTATGATTCTATTCTATACCCCTAGGAAGGTGATCCCAGCACAGATTTGTTAATGAATCAGAATTTGTGGCCACAAAGCCCCAAACTGAGTTTGGGTCCAGAAATATAACTTGCTGAAATCTACCTCAAGTATGTATCTCTAGCAGAAGCTCCTTCCAGCTGCAGCTCCCACTGTGGCACTGGTAACACCACACATTTACAATCATAAGCTCAGCAGGTCTGCTGCAAGGGCACAGCTCTGCAGCACAGGCAACAGAGGTGCAAGAGAGCTTCACAGGTGCTAACACTTTTATATTGGGGTTTATATTCCAAGTCCAAGCTGTGCTTTTTAGACCTGATCTCACTGATGCTGTTTATTGCAAGACTTTTTTGTTAAAAAGACCTCACGTAGCAATTTTCCTGGGAGAAGAAAAAAAAAAGAGAGTAATTTCCAAACAATATGAGTGTTACATCTCAGTGCACATCTGAAAGCACCTAAACACTGCTTAAGGTACAAACAAAATGGTAAAGGAAGTCTTTTTTTCTTGAAGATCATACATAAAGTATAGGCATATTCTGGTAGAAATAACAATTTGTTAGTTAAGGGCAAAGCAAGCTGCCAGTAGTTGCACTAGTTACAGGCAATAACAATTTATGTTCTGCTCCTCAGTGCCTTTGTGTACAGAAAGTTTGTGTACTGTAGTCCAGAATCTGCATGATCTAAGGATTAATTGTTTTCAGGTTTAGCATTGGCCTACACTGGCTCTGTGCCCAGCAGGACTGGTCCTGGAACTGTGACTGACTCACAGGGAGGCTCAGACTCATTATGCAAAAGGAACCCTCACACATACACAACACAAACAGGAAGACTCTTTGTACGTGCACAGAGTTGTAAAGGCACTAGAATAATGAACTGGACACTTAACTCTTGAAAATAACTTTTCCTTCCACCATTGTTTTGAATTTTGGGCTGGAAATACCAAATCTTGACTATTCAATTCTGGACATACTACATTTTGATTTTTTTTTTTTTTTAACTGTTGAACTGAAAAGCTCCTTATTCACCGTGAGCCAAAGCAGAAGGATTTTAAAGTTCTGTAGCTAACCTAATCCACTTTATGAGCAGGTGCTGGCTATTTTCTTCTCATCTGGCTTCCACCACCACTTCATTTCTCATAATACCATGTATTGGTTGAATCATACTCACATTTTCATTTGAGTTTGCAGCTGCACCTCTATAGTGAGCACATCTGCAGAGATCTGGCTCACAACCAGGCAGTCATCCTCATTCCTTATTTCTAAAGCTCTTTCTGCTTTGAACACATCACTGAGCCTAAGCTTGCACTGCTTTTATTGTTAGACACACTGGGTTATGATATATGTCTGATCCCTCCATCCCCATGGCAGTACTGTACCATCCTATTGGCTTCTAGTTGCTGCTGTTTCCTCTTGCACACAAAGCTGAATTCCTGTTGCTAATTTAGGAACTGCCTGCATGTACCTGCTCTGCACTCAGGTGAAACCACCTCAGTATAGAAATGAATGTCTCTCAGTTGTTTTAATGAGTACTGCAAGGTTGACTTGGCTGGTTAGAACACGTAGTAATTGTCTGCTGTTGCACAGGGATCACAACATGATTGTAATATTATTATGGTAATCACAGAATGTTAGGGGCTGGAAGGGACCTCTAAAGATCATCCAGTCCAACCCCCCTGCCAGAGCAGGATCACCTCTACCAGATCACAGAGGAATGCATCCAGGTGAGTCTTGAATATCTCCAGAGAAGGAGACTCCACAACCCCCCTGGGCAGCCTGTTCCAGTGTTTCATCACCCTCATCTCATCACAACATTTCCTTCATGATGGCATTCAACAAATCCAAGTGCCGGGTGCTGCACTTCGGCCACAACAACCCCATGCAGAGCTACAGGCTGGGGTCAGAGTGGCTGGAGAGCAGCCAGGTGGAAAGGGACCTGGGGGTGCTGGTTGACAGGCACCTGAACATGAGCCAGCAGTGTGCCCAGGTGGCCAAGAGAGCCAATGGCATCCTGGCCTGCATCAGGCATAGTGTGGCCAGCAGGAGCAGGGAGGTCATTGTACCCCTGTACACAGCACTGGTTAGGCCACACCTTGAGTACTGTGTCCAGTTCTGGGCCCCTCAGTTTAGGAAAGATGTTGAATTGCTGGAGCATGTCCAGAGAAGGGCAACGAGGCTGGGGAGAGGCCTTGAGCACAAACCCTAAGAGGAGAGGCTGAGGGAGCTGGGGGTGTTGAGCCTGGAGAAGAGGAGGCTCAGGGGAGACCTCATTGCTGTCTACAACTACCTGAAGGGAGGTTGTAGCCAGGAGGGGGTTGGTCTCTTCTCCCAGGCACCCAGCACCAGAACAAGAGGACACAGTCTCAAGCTGTGCCAGGGGAGGTTTAGGCTGGAGGTGAGGAGAAAGTTCTTCCCAGAGAGAGTGGTTGGCCATTGGAATGTGCTGCCCAGGGAGGTGGTGGAGTCACCATCCCTGGAGGTGTTCAAGAGGGGATTGGACGTGGCACTTGGTGCCATGGTTTAGATAGTCATGAGGTGTAGGGTGACAGGTTGGACTCGATGATCCTTGAGGTCTCTTCCAACCTTCTTGATTCGATTCTATTCTATTCTATTCTATTCTATTCTATTCTATTCTATTCTATTCTATTCTATTCTATTCTATTCTATTCTATTCTATTCTATTCTATTCTATTCTATTCTATTCTATTCATATGGTGAGGTCAAAGAAGGTCTCTATCACCTTCCCATACAGGTAATTTATTCACAGCAGTTGCACTGTGGGGTAACATAATGGGGATTTTGCAGCTGAGGCCATCCTGAGAGAAGTTTATGAGTGTTCATACATGAGGAACGTTTGCAACAGGTTGCAGAACACCTTGAATGCTTTGCACCTACCTTAATTCATTCCTAGGACAAAAGCTGGTCTAATATTGTGTGTAACCCATAAACATTTCTTTTGGTTCTTTGAGGCCAAGGGGAGGGTGAGACTTCATTAAAGACAAGAGAGAGAAAGTGCTACAAAGACATTAAGAAAGTCTCAAGAAATGGAACCATGATACATTTGCAGCCCTGATCACATAATCCATCTTTGATTTGAGAGGTTGTAGCTGTCCTTGATGTTTCTGTTGGAAATGTCTGAAAGTGAGCAGAGCCCTCCCCTCTTTTTTCCCCTCAAGAGAGGCAAGGACCAGTTCCTTATAGCAGAAGTGCATGTGGTACAGCTCTTCACAATTAAGGTCCAATTAGCTGCACAGAAGCTAAAAAAATAGAGCTTTAGAATGTGTGCCAACATGGTGGTTACTAATTGTACATGACAGTGAATTCATAGTGTGGTGCCTTTAAGCAAGTACAGCACTTGAATGGAAACAGTGATTCCAGTTTTCCTCTTGACACAGTCTGTGGAGTAGAGAATTTAGTTGGAGCAATATGTATGAGGTGGGATGACACCAGGCTCTCGATACCTTTGCAGCCTGGACCTCTCCAGGAGCACACAGACCACCCCAGTTCAGCTGCAATAACCTGGTGTGTCTCTCAGGGGCAGGAGCATATGAAATATCTACATATTGCTATTTCTGTTTTACTGTAGTCACTATCAAAAGCAAGAGGTTTTTTTTCTTTACCTGATCTAAGGCTTTTGGTGTATTTATGCCATGAGTATTCTCCATTAAGGGCAGATAAACTTGGGAAAATGCAGTCTCCTGCTTACTCCCACACTGAACACAGCAAGAAAAGGAGGCAAAACAAACTGTCACTGCACTTCCCACTCCCAGAGCTTTATTTTACCTGACTGACTACCTGTTAGGGCCTGTCTGAATAAATCCTGCTCCTCAAAACAATCCCAGGGTGATACTTTAGGGATAGAAGGGATCTGGGCACACTATGAATGAGCCTCGTGCATTGAAAGAGGAATGATCAACTTAGTGAAGTGGGGATATGAGAGGGGTTTGGAGATGGCAAATTTAGTAACTCTTGGCCATGTTTCTGCAGCTGTCCTTGCCCTGAAGCAAGGGAGCCCAGGGCAGGAGATGTTTGTTTGCTTGTTTGTTTTCCCCAATGACTTAAGAAAAAAGTAATCAGCAAAGTAAGTCAAAAGAAGCCTAGAGGCCACACTAAAAGTCACTCTGTTGACACAAAGGATTAGATACATCTAGGAGTTCAGAAAGAGCTTTGAAATGTGTGTACCATTGCCCATCAGGTTAGCGAACAGAGATAGCATAAAAAATTCAAGGTTTGTACTCTGTCAGAGAAATATCCCTAAGTAAATGTGCAAAGCCTAATAAGTGATATTATCCATCAATGCAAGGTCAAAGTGAGTGTTCAATGCTAATGACATCTTTAAATGTGTAGATAAGTTTGTATTTGCTAAACTGGGGAAATCATGCAATAAAATAAAGCAGAATATTTTAGCTGCTAAGCGTGAAATGCAATTTGAAAGGCATTTGCTCTAGTGTAGCCTTTCAGTATAAGGAAGCACATCATTCATAAACTTTCCATGGTGAATAGACTGCTTTCATTTATGAGAAGGTAGCTGTGGTAAAAATGATTGTATTCTGCACAGCAGGATGCAAGCAATGCTCTTGAGAATTCCAGCATTTGAGGGGGGTAAAAATAAAATCATAATATGAAATGGGAGACTGCCCTCAGTCTGACAGAGATCTCACCTCTGAGGTATTAGAAAAGACTGTAGAAAAAGGTTGTCTACTTGTAATCATAGTTATTTGAGAGCCCTTTAAACTGCTGAATTCCCTAATCCTGAACAAAATCAGCAATGTGTTTTATCATCATCCTCTTAAATTATATCCTAAGGATATTCTTTTTTTCAACTTTGCCAAGTTGATTCCAAACTATTAAAGAAAATACTTATTTTTATCTCTTTATTTGAAAATTCTTAATATGAGGGTTTATGCCAATGCACTGGGCAATTTTTGCTTTCTGCTTCATTGCCATGCATTCATTCAGCAGTGCCTGCAGCAGCATTGCAATACAGATTTAGAAAAGCCAGCGTTCTTTTCTATAAGTAGGGAGTCATTTTAGTGAGTAACTGTTGCTAGGGGTAAACAAATTCTGTATTGTCATTAACTGCAAAAAAAAAGGATGATGCAATGGATACTCCTGTGGTATGGCAGGTGAAAGGTCAACCTCCTCTATTAGCAAAGCAAAGCAGAGTGACTGTAAGCATTTATAAGTATTTGATTTGGGTGCCAAGACAATGGAGCTGTGATGACAGCTGTCTTCTGCTGGGTGTTGTTCAGCCACAAAGAATGACAGTCTGGATGGGGACAAGAAGGAAAAAATGAGAGGAGGGAGTAGATTCAGTGAGGTGACTGTGGTCACCAGGCAGGAGGTTGCAAAGCAGCCAGCCACATCTCTTACATCCTTTTCCAATGCTGTACTTGTTAATTGTTGTCTAGCAGCTTTTTGGCTCTGAATGTGAATAGAATTGGACATCACTTCTCTCAGTATGAGCAAAGTGCAGCACATTTTGGATGACACATAGAGGGTGGCTCCAGGTTGTTGTCAAGGGCTGTCCTGTCCTTCCTACAGTGCTCAACCTGCCTCATGGACATGCAGCTACAGGGGGAGCATGACTGCAAATACCTTTCCCCATAGAAACAAGAAGCTATTTAAAAATGAGATTAGTATCATATAAAGCATCATTGCTGCTTCTCATCTGTTCTACCTTTCCACTTACATTCTTTTTATGGCTGTTAAGCTTCTTACCATGCCAACGTCTTTGAGGTTCATGATTAAAAGTATTTTAAAATATCCAAGCTGTACTGACTGATATCCAGCTGAAACATAATGGACTCTTGGACGAAAAATGAAAAGCAGTTAAGGTATTATTTAGAAAAACCTATTGTTCACTGATAAAACCCCCAAGCTTGTTTTCCTTTATTGCAGAGTCTCTTTTCTTCCTGTTTATTATTTGATATGTTTTATTTCTACATGATAGATCTTACCTCTATAAACACAGACTTTTTCAGCAGTTGAAAGCATCAAAAGATAAGCCTTTCATTTAGAAGAACATGACATTGAAATGAGAATAATATTTGCTGATGCAGATAGCTGGTACCAAACCACATCACTCAGCCTAGTTGTTCTCATGCTTTGTTGAAGGTTTTGATGCTCTTTGCATTTGGGCATTTTAATTTTATTTTTCTTAGACTAAGTCTTCTGACATCCTGCCAAGGCCTGCCACTTTCTGGAAAGCACAGGTACCCTACTGCCTTCATTCAGGCTTGGAGAGTAAGGCTGAATTGAAGGAGAGGTTTAGTGAATCACTCATCTGATTCATGCTTGGGTGCTTATAAATCCCAAATGAACTTAGGGATGAAGTCAAGAGGAGCTGGTCAAAAAATCATAGTGCAACTACTTGCTGTAGTTACAATAGTGTAAAGTAAGCAGGAAGTGCAAGTTTAAGGTAACAATTCTCTGACTTTTGGGTTTTTTTTCAAGGACACCAATATCAGCCTCTACATTCTTCTTTCATAGCCATGCAAGGCAAAGCTAGAGTACTGCCTGCCTTCCTTTCATGTGGTACTGGGAGGAAAGATGTGGGAAGTCTCATCTCCTCCAGTGTCAGCTTGACTTGCACATCAAGTCTGGCCCAACAAAGGGGTAAGTCACCAGCATCAACAAAATGTCTGCTGCAATCATTATTCCCACAGCAGAGTTGTAGAGACAGACTTCCTCTGTGTTTCATTTCCAGTGCCTCTGCAATTGCTTTGCTCAACATTCCTCAGCACTGAGCAGATGCAGGCCTTGAAAACAACAAGGAATAAACCCCTTCCTCAAACCCCTCCTCTCATTTTCACAGGCATTAAGGATCCTATGATGTCAATCAAGGATGCATAGCTGTGTGCCTCTCAGCAAGACTCAGATCACATCGTCTGACAGGACTCAAGGGCAGGCTGCAGGAGAAATGGCAGCCTCAACTCTGAACCTGAAATTCCTTGGTGCTTGTTTCTCAAAGAAGATTAATTTAAAAACCAGATGCAGCTGCCAGTGTACAATATGTTCAGATACAAGTCTCAATCTCCATTATACTCTGTTTAAGAGGTCTATTAGAAACATAAGCACTCAGGGAAATAGTCTTACATGTATCCTAGAATAGATCCCTGTGACTTTGTGCTGATGCCTAGCTGCACCTAATTATGAAATTCAGTGCAGGATTTCTTTTAATCTCAAATTAAATTAAGCTCATCTGTTTCAGAGCAGGTTTCTTTCATGAGTTCAATGCATTATTATTCAGATCACAAAGCAAAAAGGGAATTTTTTAATTTATTGTGAGAAACCTTAAAAGAGGCTCATAGGAACATCCTCAGTGCTAAAAAGTCATTTTAGTTCTGCAGAGAGAATCAATAGGCTACAGCATGGCAAGTAACAAATACTCACTGTCTCTCATTTAAATTGATTACCCAGGCAACCTAGATCCTATTTCTTTCCACACTGTAGACTATTTTTCCCCAAAGCATTGGCTTTGTTGAAATCATGGCTATCCATTTGGAAAAATCTTCATTAATTAGGATGATCTGCCCAAGCCTGGCCTGAAAAATTCAGTATCATGTAACAAACATTGCCATAGCTGGGCTTGGGATCTGATCCTGCAGCCTCTCTTGGATTTGTGTTGCATTCCGAGGAAATGAAAGTGGACATTGGCCCTTGATTGGCACTTTTGGTAAATGTGCACAATTAAACTGTGAGACATAATCTCCCCAAAGTGTACAGATAGCATTTAGCCTCTTAACAGCACACAGAAACCTTGAAGCCTGCTCAGTGGAAGGCAGATGTGCACCTCGAGTTTGTCCTCTGGAAGTGCAGACAGGTTCTTCAGCTATTTCAGAGCAGAGCAAGCAGCCATGCCAAAATATTTGATGTATTTCCACCTCCTGGGGAATCCTGCTATTTTCTGTCACTGAGGCTGCATCTGAAATGGTTTGCATGGCACAAAATGCTTGGAAAAGCAGTACCAGAAGAGAATGTAATGCTAATGCAAGATGAGGCTGGCTCTGGGTCATGCAGTAATATATCATTAGCTATCCTAACTGACAGAAATGAGAGAATAAAAATGCTATGTCTCTGTACTAGTTGAAAAAGGAGAAAATACCAGGTTTTACCTTAAGGCAAATTAGTTTTTTAACATTTTTCCTTGAAGTTGATATTTTTTTCCCTACTACATGGCTGACTACAAACCAGATGCACATGCCACTGAGTAGCACTGTTCCAAAATGCTTTTGATGTCAAAGGAATAATTTTTTAGGTTCCCATCATGCATATTCATGAGCAATGTCTTCCCTGAAGATCTCGTGCAGCTGAGCAAGCAAACTAGGAAGTCCTGACTGAGTTAGGCAAGCACCTGAAAATCACAGTCTCAGTTAAAGCTTAGAAGAGGCCAGAGGCTTGGGAAACTGGAAGGTGAAATTAATTCCCAAAGTACCATGATCCTTTAAAAACAATTAGTGAGCACACAGTCTCAAAAAGACTCTTCAAAGTGCCTGTGTTAGCTGTGGCTTCACAGTCAAGGACTTGGCTTTAGGCAGGGCCAGCCAGGATTGTCTGAAAATGACCTACATGAATGGGAAAATCAATGACCAGGGAAAAAAATAGATGGGATTTCTCAGTAGTACTAACAGAAGACTGCAAGAGAGAGAAAGGTAGTTTTCTGCATTTGGTTTTCACTATCAGTTTCCAGATGACTCCCAATAAAGAGTTAATTAATTTATTGTACAAATACAGGTTCTGTCTGTAGTTCAAAATGTTTTGATATAAAACAATCACTTTAATGCTGGGTTCCATCTAAACAAAACAGGCATTCTGCTTTATTCTATTTCCTTCTATTTTTTTCCCCAATTCCTGTTCCAAAGATCCCGTTTCAGAGGAACTCAAACTATCTTGCAGAAATGTACCAACTCACTGAAACCTCCATGTTAGTGAAACACACATTAGAAAGAGATTTCACTGAGGTTTTCTCTTCTGATTTGGATCAGCCAAAGGGATACAACTAAAACAAATATTTTTCACCAAATATTCTGCAAAGAAACCACATTTTATAATCCTGAGGCTTTCATTAGCATGGAGCCAGTATGCACCCAGTTCGACATTTCCATTCATGTGTTCACTGTTCAATATTTCTATCCAATTCCATGATGCACTTGTGCCTCCATTATTTTCTGATTTTTAATCTTTTCCAATCCTATTTCAGTCCTTTAAAGTACCCCTCTGGGTATTTCATGCATCTGATGGCTCCTCAGTATCTGTGCAGCAATGAGATGGCAATGCCACAAGATGAAGAAGTGATAAAATCTAGAATCTCACTGCAAGAGCGGATGACTTCAGCTTGTCAGCTCCTCCTGTTTTCCTGTTTATGGTAGGGAAGATCCAGTGAAGTGCAAATACCAAATCTGAGTTATTGGCCAGTTTAGTGGATGTTTGGGCTGGCCACAGTAACTGGTGGTGGGTGCAGGTGAGGAATCACATCTTTAGAAGTCAATAAATGTCACTAAAGGTCTTTTCTTCTTCTTTATGTGACAGTTAAATGTATGGTCCCCCTGAGTGTGTGGAAACAGGATCAATGATGAACTTCTATCCATACAATCACTTCTTATGTGAGACAAAACCTTGGCTATTAGCTCACAAATCAGTCAATAACCTATTATCCCATGAGTGAAGAAATAAATACTGCCTCAAGCCACTATTAATTAGAACAGCCAGGGAGGTACAGACCAGAAGATATGTGATGTTATTGTTCCTGATTGTTGGAAACACAGAATGGAGCTGAGCTGATAGGATTAGGTTTAGGGGGTTTGTTTATTGGTGGTTTTGGGTTTGTTTTTTTTTTTTTTTGCTCATTTACTTTAAACAAAACCTCCACATCTGTAACAAAACCATGAGCTGACTGTTCTGCCTCTAAGCACAGAGGCCCAAGCTGAAGATGTGACTGGTGCTGGGACAAGGTTGATTACAATCCTCTTTCACAGGCTTTCTATCCCAATCATGTGTGCAGACTGTCTGAACTTGCAAATTCACATGCAAGTTTTGAAACAGCTTATCAAAACAAGGGATGTCAGGCTACTCTTGTGATAGCCATTGAATGGATACATTGAAGTCCTTCTTAATATCAGCTGCAGATCTAAGAACATCTGAAGAGACATCTATTTGTTCCTGATCTTTGCCCCCTTTCTCTGAAGTTAGCTTTTGCGTTTCATAAGCAGTGCTAAAATCTTTATATCTAGATTGTATTTCTTTATGCCCTGTATCAAGGGCAAATGTAAAGTGATTTCCTTCCCTTTTAATCTATACAGTCAAGGTACAATTACTGCAAACTTTGCTCTCTGTGCACTAGCTAATAAAGATTATTAGGGCCCTGCACATTTTCTGAAGTAAAGCATTCCCTCATGGCCAGTCTCATCAAGTCACTCTTTCCTCCATGTCAGAGTGGAATGAGAGCCATGCCTGTGTGTCTGATCCACACCCAGAGTCAGCAGGACATCTGCTCCTGCTTGTCTAGGTGCATCCTTTCCACAGTGCCACAAAAGGTAAGAGGCTCTGGCTGACCTTGTTTATACACAAGTGTTTGAGCAGTTATCCAAATAGCTTTTAGTCCTACTAATGACAATATTTGGACTTCAGGTTGGAATTTGTTCCACCTAGGTCCCAGGGTTTAGTACTTTCTGTGACTTGCAAACCGAGAGCTGGACAATAGCAACCCTGGGCATGGGGAACTGGTGGATTTTAGGCTGCCTGGGTAGCAATCTTTTGTTGTTCTCTAGCTGCTTTGAATCTCTGAAACTTATCCTTTTGAAAAAAATCCACCTTTGGTTTTCCAGTGCATTTATTCTGGGGAGTTAAATTACTCTGAGACCAAACACTGTTTTCATTTAAAGGAGGGAAGATCTGGCCTGACAGACCTGGCACTGCTAAATTCAGGAAAGCCAAATTTCCTCAAGTGTCTTCCTTGATATTGTCACTTTGTTTTTACCTCCTTCATTATGTTACCAGGCTTGTGGCAAATGAAATCTGTTGTTTTGCTGTCAAAAAGTTTTCTTTAAAAAGCTGGTAGCATGAAAGCAATTGAAATAGTGACTGCTTCTGTGTCACCTGTTCATTCAGGGAGTGTTGGGGCTGTGAAACATTTTCTTTGACATGTGTTTTCTTACTGTACAGTCATCTGAGGGACTTGCTCTCCAGGACAGAAAAGTCAAATCTGTGACATGTACCTGCTAAGCATAAGGGAAATGCATTTCTTTATTTAGACTTACAGATACAGGATGATAAGCCACTCGTGCCAACCAGCAAGGAAGTCAAATTCAATTTGAGATGTGTAATCTGCATGAAGTGGAAATCCCTTGTGAGTATCCCTGGCCTTGAATTCAGCCTCAGTCTCAATCTTTTCAACATTGCCACCATTAGCCCCAGCACCCCTGCAGGCAGGGCTGGCCGAGGCAGAAACCCAGACACCAGCAGAGGGCTAATTCAGGCTTTCAAGCCTATCTCTGTGAAAGGCATATGGTTGTTCTGTAGAAGTCCTACTTTTAGCTCCTGGGGTTTCATCCATCCATGATATGCCTAAGAGCAACACAGGCAGAAGCTCAGGAGGAAGAAGGACCACAGCTCTGGCTAGAATAGGGTAATCTTCTGCAGGTTAGTGCAGCACTCTCACTAGTGAGGAACCAATTTCTGGGCAGGATGGTCAGAGATGAATTTGATTCATCAAGAAGGCAGACAGTGGTGTGCAGCTATCTCCTGAGCCACCAAGTTCTTCTCTGGAAAGAGGCTATCAGTGCTGGCTGACAAAAGGTTTATCACAGCCATGTATTTTCTGTTCCCTTCCATCATGCTTTACAAAGCTGTTGGATTTATACCACCTTATTCTGCATTTCATACTTCTGAGATGCCTGAAGATCTACAGCCCGCAGCAATACTATCAAGATTGAGAGCAAACAATCACATTCCTGCCTGGTGAATGTTCCTCCACACTTCTTTAGGGATTCCTGGGCACTAATTAGCATTTATGTAATGCCAATTAAATACTTCTAATTCCATTCTGAAGGGTAGGTGTTGCGCAGTGAATAGCACTGCAGACTTCTGGCCAAAGATAAGCAAGGTGAACTCCCACTCAATGAAAAGTGTTACATGATGTACAGTAACATTTCAGTTGGAAGCCCTCAAACAGTAAATTACATAGCACTCCTCTCTCTCCCACAAAATGTACTTCTCAGTACTCAGGAATTTCACAGTGGATGCAGAAATTCAAGCAACCTTTAAATTTCTTCTGCCTGCATGCACGTGGGTGTGAAAAGTCAGGATGGGGATTTCTTTTGCAATCAAGTGAGGAAGGGAAGTTGATACATATTTATATGCATACACATGCATCAACACCATTTAGCTGCTTCAATTTGCACTCCAGTAAAAAATGACTATGAAAATTTTGTTTTCTCTGCTTCAGAATAAAATCTATTGTAGGAAACCATCGATCCACAGGAAATCAGCTATCAGCTATTTATCTTTGAAGACTCCTTAGTGACATTACTGACTTGATCTCTTAGTGGTCCTTTATTCTCTGAGCACCCAAACCCAATACTCAGAACCACTTCCACTGGTAAAGCTGATGCTTTTCTTGCAGCTTTCTGCACCCATCCTTCCCACTTAATGCTTTATCTTTTTTTATCTTTCTAATAAACAAGGTGCAGGATTTCTAGGGAGTGCTACAAAGCTTCCTCAGTTCTTCTCTTCTGCAGATTCCTGTATCTGTGGCCTAATCTGAGGCCATTGATCACCACACTGTAACTGGCTCTTGTGCTGCTGCTCAGCATTACTTGCCTTTCCCCTTAGTGATGAAAGAAGACTCCAAGGGCTTGCAGCTTCTCTCTCAGGCATAAGCACATCAGGTGCGTGGACTCTGGAGACTGAGCCACCTGGATGTGCTTCACTTGAGATGTTCCCTGTCATCCATAATTCTGAATGCAAATATCCTCAGGCAAGCATGAAACACCATCTAACTGCTCTGCCCCTGAGAACAGGAAGATTTCAGACATGGGATGATTTAAAAGTTTGAATTAACTCCACTTAAGGTCAAGCAGCCATGGAAGTGAAGGAGAAGAGAAGTTTTTAATTGCTAGTCCCAGGTGCTACCTGCCTGATGATTAAACACAAAGAGCTGGAGCTGATCATTTCTGAACAGGTATTTGGCCTTTCTGCTGCTGAAACCCAAAAAGCTCATGTGACTCAAATGCTCAAAGCAGCTCTGATAATTTGAAGAGCAAGAGCTGGATAACACCAAGCAAGCAGCACATGCCAGAGCAAGCATTGCATTAGCCATATATGAGTCAGTAAATACTGAAGCACTGGGCTCACAGGCCTAAGGAATTACACAGCAGATCCGATATTACCTAGGGACTGACTAATCACACAAGAGCAGCAACTCCTCCTCCATCTGTCTGCAACAGGGAGCTCTGAGGAGGCGACCAAGTGAGTGGCAGCTACTGGAGAACTCACCTCCTAAAACTGAAATGTAAGAACTTTATGAAATTGGAAGTGATGTTTTGCAACTCAAAAGGTGTGGCTGGGAGTGCTCCATCAACATCTAATGCAGTGACCACACAGTTTGGAGCTAAACAATAGTTAGGTGCAAAAGAGCACGACTGCATTGCATGGATGTTGTATTATGAGGAAAAAATCCCAACCAACCATCTCCACACCTCTGAAACACCAGTGTCACCAACCCAAAAGCTGTTAGGAACTGGATCATCTGCGAGAAGGAACTGAAACAGAGTGAAATGTGATTGAGAACCAAGAGCTGTTTAGAGACATTCTATCTGAAGTTGCAAAAGCCAAAAATTCACAGTGAGGATGGCAAAGTGTGTAACTTCAACAAAAGCAAGCTGAGATCATAGAGGAAGTAAGACAAAAAACCAGCAGTGAAACTGTAACAGATGGAAAGCAGGCGACTGTGAAAATTGTTAGTATATATTAGCAGCTAGGAGCTATCTATGAGAAGGAGAGAGGCTAAATGACACTAGGAGGAAGTTTTGAGCAGATGAGCTCTAGGAACTGATAGAAGTGACAGATATCCTGGCATGAAGTCAGGAGAGTTGTCGGTGGTGATTCAGTGAAGATGAAGCCAAGCTGACAAGAGAGGCTTCAGGTCCTGCCTCTTGTCACGGGGTTGTTTCTGGGTTTATCTAACAGCTCTCTAATGTGGTGTCCATGAGCAGTGTCCCTAGATCCAGGTTCACTTTTTTGTTGGGAAACTTACTTCCTGCTGAGCCACAGAGCCATGCCTCCTCAAAAGCCTGCCTTGTGAATCTCTTCTGCCCTGTGGGTCCTTGATTTTCTCTTCATGTGCTATGAATGTTGCACTTTCTTTGGTCCATGGCAGCAAAACACTGATGTGAGGAGCAACTACCAGCTTTCAAGAGAGCCTTCTGTATTTGGGTGGTAGGGGTTGGGTTGGAGCTGGGGAGGAGGAACTGTGAAGGATCTATGCCATTTCTCACACCACTACACCAGCTGAGTCAAAAAGGATGGCTGCTGATGCCATCTCCTCCTATTGCAGCCATGCTTTAAAATTGAGCAGTAAAAAATCCTGTGGTTGCATCCTAGGCATGGTTTGAACTGAGGTTAGGTTATAGCCAGACTTGTAGCTGCTCAAGCTGACTTACATCCAAGGCTGGCAGAGCAAGAGCAAAGGGAGATCTGGGGTGTGGGATGGGAGAGGCTCTGTCAGATGCAGCTACTGCAACAGCAGCCCTGAGCACAGTCAGCTCCATCTTGGCTGGAGTCAGTCACATTTACAGCCCCTGAGAATGTGAACAGTGTGTCAAGGCTGCAGTGCAGTACAGTACAGTAATGCTTGCCAGTGGTTTATAACAAGTGAGGCAAA
Source organism: Indicator indicator (assembly GCF_027791375.1). Classification (NCBI taxonomy): domain Eukaryota; kingdom Metazoa; phylum Chordata; class Aves; order Piciformes; family Indicatoridae; genus Indicator; species Indicator indicator. The sequence goes on from NC_072031.1 coordinate 3,417,876, forward strand.
TCTCCCAGTGACTGCACACAGCTAGAGGCATGTGCATATGTATGTATGCGCATGTGGGTGGAGCAGGAGCATGCACAGAGAGCAAGCAGATGCATACACACTCAGAATCATGCTGGGCTCTTTTCTTGATCAGTAAAGAAAGCACACACATACAAAGACCGAGAATTCGAGTCAATTAAGCCTTTAAGCAGTGTTCAAAAGAAGCAACAAAAGGAGAACCCAAAATCTGAAGGAAAACCACAAAATAATCATGCATCTGTTCTAAAGTCACAGAAGCCAGCTCAGTTCCTTAAATACATATGGCTGGCACGAATTCAGAAGTACAGGCAGAGACAGAGAAGATGCAGAGTTAGTTTGGCTGGAGACAGTAAACACAGGAGGCACCCCAGTCCTGTCAGCAGCCCCAGGGTTAGTGGTGCTTTCTAATTAAAGCATTGAAAGAATCTCATAGGAGAGAACATAATCAGATGAAGGTCTAAGTCCTCCAGATGATAAAGAAGGTAGAGATATAAATCTGGTCCTGCTGGCCTACTGAGGCAGAGCTCTCATAGGAAAATCCTTTTCTTCCAGTTTAAATTGGTCTAAGTGGAGCAGCATTATTGAAGAATTACCATGGAGAAGAAATTATTTCCAGTCTGACAGAAATGCAGCATCAGTTCAACAGAGAGGACTAACTCAATTTCTGCCTTAAATCTTAAATTGTTTCTGGAGGTCTCGCTGCTGGGGAACGCAACACCTCACTCTGCTGCAGCCACCTCTGGAGGCACAGCTGGTGATGCTTAACCATCCTCTCCTTGTGGCACAACTACATTCAGACTTCTAAGAGAAGCTTAACTTCTGGATTCTGTGATTATTTTCTGGCTATTTAAAAGTGGGCTCCACTTTCAGCCACCCTTAGGACATCCTTAGGACCTCCCAGGTGAGCTGAGTGTCTCTGACTCTCCTCTCTCACTGGATACCTGTAGCAGCGCTGGAGATTGCTATTTACTGCTGCTCGTTCAGAAGACCTGCCCATGCAAATAGTGCATAAAATGATGAAAAATTCAGTAAGCTTTCAGAAAGAGAACATTATTCATCTGCTTAGAAACATCTGGACATTTCAGGAGTCCTGCTAAATTTATGGTGTCTACTCAACAAATCTAAGTTTTTACTCAGGGGTAAATAAGCCATTCTGGGGGCTTCGACAGGCATCTTCTCTCCTCCTGTCTCTGTACACCATGAATAATGCATCTTCCCAGAGCACAAAGCAGCAGCATTAGCTCCTTCTTTCCTTTCATATATTTTTAGGAGCTCTCACTCTCTGCTCCCTGTTACTGAGGGGCTGATGGTGATGCAGCACTCACGGCCAAGTGGGCTACAAGCCCAGCAGCCCATCTCTTCTCTCTCTGCACTGGAGAAGGGATCCTGGTCCTCCAGACAAGAACCTTGGGCTGCCAAAAATAGCACAGCTGCTCCAATGGCTGAGGAGCTGTTGCTGGGTACACAAGGGTAGCCATGGAGAGACAGCACTGAAGTCTGAAATGCAGGACACTGGCCGGGGGTGAAGTTTGTTCTTGTTTAAAACTACTGATGTCAACATAAAAAAAAAAAGAAATTACAGTCCACCTGAGAAGGGGGTAAGAGCTGAGCCACATCTTCTGTAAACAAAAGGAGATGGGAAATGTATGCCAAGATCTCAAGCAGCTCTGTGAATATTTCCCCACAGTAAAAGGAGAGGGTGAAGCAAGAAGAAAAAGATTAATTCCTTTTTCTAAATAATGTCTCCAAGAAAGAATCTACATCTAAAAGCAAAAGGTCATACAATGTTTATTCAAACAGTATGGAGAGCTTTTCCTTCCCTTCCTTTACCATCTCTTTTCTCCATCCTAGGCTCATTTTAAACCACTGTCTGCTTGGCCAAGGTCCATGTAGATTGTCCCTGCTCTGTGCCAGGTGTAACGGTGACAGTTGTGGATGTGGGGTTTGTTTGGCTCTCAATCAGCAAAGACAGCTGTTCATGTGTGGACATCACTCATGAAATATCCATGAGCATAGGCATGATGAATTGGCTTTCTTCCTCTGTCTTTCATGAGAAGCCTCTTTACATTTTGCAGAAGGATGGGGTAGAGCATACACACAAATGTGAAACCCACCCAGCTTCAGTGCCAGCTTTAGCCCCTGACCCAGTAACAGCTGGCTGAGGTGCCAACCCCTGGCAGTGGGGACAGACAGGCATCAGGCACCTGCCTTGGGCTGAGGAGTAGCAACCTGCACCAGGAGGTTCCCCCAAAATTTAGGTCAGTCAACACATCTCATGGCTCAGAGCTGCCCCAGCCCAGTACCCATGAACCTTGCCCTTCTGGCTGTCACAATGAAGTATCTTCCCACTCACCCCAGATCCCTTTCCAGGTTTGACCTTAACAGGCCAGGGGTATTTTGGGTTTGGTTTTATGAGCAAGGCTGCTAGGAGTTTATTTCTCAGACTATCTTCACTTTTTACAGATTTTTTTTTCTTTTCATCATCTTTTCATGCATAAAACCAAACAGCAAATCCATTGAGGTTTTAAGAAGTGCTCAGTATTGGCTTCATTTTGTTAACATTGGTAGGATTAGATTTGCTTTGAAGCTCAGTGCTTCTGAAACATCTCCCTCTTCTTTATGTATTGTATAAGTGACCCAAGCCTGATTCCCTACTCTTGGAAAAGCAGGTTCTGAAAAGAGCAAAGCAGCTGGCCTTTGGCAAAGGAGACATTTTCTTATCATTTATGTTAGAGTGATGAGACATGGGATACAGACAGGTTAATAGATTTCCTCCTGACTTGTTATCTGTGACCAGGGACAAAAACACAGAGTCATATCCTGTCATACTGCCTTTGCTTTGCTGTGAATACCTTCTAAGCCCACATAATGTTAAACAGACTGTGAAGGCAAGAGTTTAACTGATAATTATTTGCATAGCATACTCCAGCCCATGTTTACCTTTCTTGACTTCAGTATGCACTTCAAGAAGAGACAGTAGGTAATTAGTCTCATAAAACTCTCTCTGAGCAGATTCAGTTACAATGGATCAAGAAATACTGAGTTCAGCTTTATGTTTAATTGTTTTTCAGGCAAAACTATAACATCTCTTGTAAGAACCAGTCAGCCTTCATTAAGGACAAACACATACTGCTGAGCTCTGCCTGCTCAGAGTTTGAGCTCTGATTTTTCTGCCCATCACAAGTGATGCACTTCCAGCAGCATGAAGTTGTGATAGCCTGGCACAGAAAGCAGGGCTGAAACACCAGGCACGTTGCTGTTGTTAGCGTGTGCCCTGTGCAGTTACAGAGAGGGTTTGTTTTCTAAGTCCTGATCTAGACTAGAGCACAAATTTCCTAAAATGCCAGCAGTGCTGGGTCAGTCTCATCTCTGAGTGAGGGCATGCAGTCACCTGTGAAGCAGCAAAGGATGTCTGCTTCTCTGTTAGGACTCCTGGGAGTGATGAACCCATAGATTTTACCAATCCCTTTGCTGCAGCACAGGTGATCTCTCTGTCAGAGCAGCAGGTCTGACCTGTTACTGGGAGGCAGGAGTTCAACAGCTGCAGGAGCCCTCCCAAAGTGCCACAGGAGGATGTAGCCATCCTGTCTCCCAGCTCTCTGCTAGCAGGAGGCAGTCTGGCATGGTCCACTTTTTCTCTGCCTGTTTGTGCTGCTGTGCCTAGGCTGTGGTCTCTTTTCATGCTGAATCCCCCAATCTAGCCTGTGTTACCTTTCTGATAAGCTGAGAGTTGTGCTGGCTGACAGCATGCCCCCCCCCCCTCACCCCCTCTCCCCCCAAAGTCACAAAACTGAAGGCAAACCTAGATTCCTTGGATCTGATTCCAAGGAAAGAGAAGAAAATGAAACAAAGGCCCCCTTCTGCTAGACAAAGTGTGTGACAGTTTTATACCTGAAAGACTTGAGATGCATAAAGTCTGCTTGGAGGACCATGCTGTTTTATTAGCTCTGTGAAAGTCTCAAAGCCACCAGAGAGAGGGGGGGATGCTCTCTTCACCTGCAAATGGCTCTAGCTGCTGCCATTTCCAAGAGGGAGAGCTACAACATCTGATTGCAGCTACCTTAGAAAATGGGACATCTGCATGAATGTGATAATTTGCTTTTTTCAGGAGAAAGGAGAAGGAAAACACATGCTGGGAGCAGAATGAGTGGTATTTACCTGAGCTCTGCATTCAGGCCTCAGTTCCTAAGCTGCATATACTACACTGTGTCTAAGCTGTTAGAAAAATAAAACAGTCTAAAGAATGAAGTCCAGTTAGGTTTGATTTCTCCTTTGAAGGAAAATGTGTGTGTTTTGCAAAGGAGGAATGCAGTTTCTAGCTCTTTCATAAGCCCTGGGCATGCCCACCCCCTCCCCTGTCCTTAGTGGGTAGATAAAAAGACAGACAGATAGATAGATGATTGTAAACAGTTCTTTGCCACTTGGGACCATAAATATTTCCCCCTGGGAAGCTTGAAGGTGTTCTAGCAACTGTGAAGATGGATGGCAATTCTCTGGGGAGAGCAGCTCTCAGGCATACACTGACTGTCACTAAATGCCTGTTTCCCAATCTCACCCACAGCTGCCACTGACAATCCTGCTGCGGGTCAGGGTTAAATCATCTTTGAGGAGCAGTCTTCACGTTGGCATACATGGAAATGCTGCCATGTCTCAAAGTCACTGGGACTTCTGAATCACAGGCTGTGCATCAGCCACGTTCATCTTGCTGGTCTCCCCACAGCAAACAGAGTTTGAGAAGGGTTTTTCATCACATAGCTTCAAGCTAGCATGACTTCTTCCATTGCAGTGCAAGTATCTTCTTTAGAAAACACTCTGGTTTTACTTTCAGGGTACATGGAAAGAGGGAGGAGGAACACACTAGTTTTCCACTGCCTGTACAAGACTCTTCTGTTTTGCTGCTTGATTGGGCCTGGTTTTACTTCATTGGCATTTTGTTTTGTTCAGAAGTGGGTTTTTCAGGGGAGGGGAGGTGTAGGTGCCCTGATGCATCTGTGTTTCACTAGCAGAAACTAGCAGATGCTTTTGAATCCCACAAGAACACAGGCAGTGTGACAAATCCAAACTGCAAAACATCCTTACTGAGCAAACATTAGGAAAGAAAAGTTAAGTGATATTCAGGCTTGAAGTTAAAGGGATTTTTTTCCCTAATCCTATTGGCCTTTTAGGCAGGTTTGTACAATATCAATCCAGAAAACAGGGACATTACAACAAGTTTAAAGAAAATAAAATAATAAAAAGAGAATGAATTAAGTGGATTTCTCGAAAATGTCATCCCTGAGTGGGTTATAAACTTTCAGAAGTTGAATTTCTCCATTAAGATCAATGGAAAGATGTCATCAAAAGCCAGAGGTACTGGATTCCTGTAACTAGAAGCCTGTTTCAGAAGATAAGGATAAGCTTATATCATAAACATTTGCACTAGGAAGAAGGTGAAGCAGAGTGAAGCCCTGAAATGATAAGGGACCACTGATTTTATGCATGCCTGTCATCAAAACTGAAAACAGTTTTTGGGTCTTGTTGTTCAAAAAGAATGTGATGCTCTCAAATATGAGGGTTATCAGGGTTTTTCAAAAAATCTTTCTGTACCCAAGAGGGGATTTATTTTCCTGCTCATTATAACACTGACAAAAAAGATACCATGACAGTAGAAGTCCTGAGAAATTACTTTCAGGAGCAAGTAAATAGAAAGGGCCCTTCACAAGCTTGCTATGAGCAGGACAAAGCTGATGCTCAGAGGAGGGGTGGGAAGTGAACCTGTGTGGCTGGGTGAGAGGCTTTCTTCAGAGAGAGGAGACAAAGGAGAAAGGTAACCCCCCACATATTACTTATTAAGCCACGTAGCACTTTCATCTTGTTTCAGAAAAATGGTGGGAAACCTTTTCATCCAAAGAGGGAGAAATCCCTTCCTCTCATATATTGGAGATACTGAAATCTGCCTAGAGGTCCATGATCCCTGGAGAGAGGCAGGTCTGAGAAGGCTGGGAGAGCAGCAGCAGAGCTGCTTACCCTCATCATCCTGCCCTCAGAGGTATTTATTCAATGCCAGGCACCAGCCTGTCCAGGGCAGATTGTGTTGGCCCAGGAGCTCCTGCTACAGCCAGTCGAGGGAAACTCCCCAGCCTGTATGCAAACATTGGAGCAGAGCTGACCCCAGGTCTTCATAGGTTTGGTTCTTCTGCACACTCCACCCCTCAGCTGCACCAGAGAGGCAGAGGCTGTCAAGTTTTAAAACTTGAAAGTAATATGATTAATCTTGAGACAAGAATACATGCACAGGGATGGTTTCCCCTTTTTCTGCTCTCTCTCTCTTTTTTTTTTTTTCTTAATCTAAAAGAAAAACATTGCTCTGGCATTTCTAGCTCTCCTTACACTCTCCTGTTAGCCTCTTGAATTTACTTTACCTGGTCACAGACAGTATCAGAGCTAAAAGGTTATGGTAAAAATTATTTCTGATTACCTGGGTTCAATATGAGGTTTTGGTGAGTCTTGAAAGTTAAAAAAAAAAACCAAGGAATAGAAACTTTCTGTTTATCTTCTCTACAACAGTCACTTCTGTCATTTCTCATCTTCCTCCAATGAACACTACATTTGAAGGTGTTCCCTTTGAAGCTCAGATTTCTCTTGTGCCTCCTGGAAGAAAGAAGGTCGAGAGGAGCAATGTTTCATGTCTGGATGGGCCATATCCCTATGTTTATTTGATCTGTTTACTGTCTAACATTTTCTGTGATTTTTTTTTTTTTTTTTTTTTTTTTTTTTTTTTTTGGCATGTCAAAGCAAAGCTTTTCAATGATCAAGAAAAACCATGCTGGGGGAGAATGCTGATACTACTCTGCCCTTGATAGGATGGTGACTGGCAGTGTATAAATACCCCTGACAGCATGACAGAAATCACTCTTCTATATTTACCAGGAGCCCTGGGCCAACATGCACAGTGGTGGGAACCCATCTGCTCTGCTGCAGTCATTTTATCAACTGCTACTCTAACAGCTGAGGCCTCTGTTGTGTGTGTTTTTAGCCTGGCACACCCAGCAAGCAGGAGTGCCTTAAACAGCAGTAGGACAAAACCCAAATAAATCAGAAAGGGAAGCTGTAAATTAAAAGGTCTAGTGATTCATTTGGTGAATCATATAAAGGAATGAATTAATTTAGGTATTACTTGATGGCTTAGATTTCCTTCTACCAGCCTGATGTCATTAGCTGTGTGTTAATGAGTCCTCTGCTCTAATGTGTGCAGCAAACACTGGCAAGGAGAGGAGCAGGGGACTCGGGCAGCTTGTGATTTGGGGGGCTTGGGCTCTCACTGGGGCATGGAAAGGGTTTTGGTTAGAAATGAAGGCAGCTGCAGAAGGCACCGTAGAGATGCAGCTCCTCTGGATGCACACTGGCCCAGTGCGGGGATGGTGGCTGTCAGAAAGGTTGTGCTGCAGATGATGCATTTCAGAATGGTTTAATAATATTAATTTTCTTACCAGAAGTTATTGCACACTATGCTGCTCTTGGAGCCTCTTGGCTTTGTTTCTCAAGTCATTATTTCATTTTTCTTTGGGATATTTGCTCACATAGACATTTCTCTCTCATTTCTAGAAGTGCAGCTTTGGAAGCCAACATTCAAAATTGGCCACCAGAGCACTGGAGCCAGCAGCTGATTTCATATTTCCCTGAATTCAGGGAAGTCCTGAATTCAGATTGATCTGCCTTGAACCTAAGTTTGGAATACAGGTCAAACTTTAGAGTTTATTTCTGTCTAACACTTTATCTAGTGGCAGTGCCAATGTGTTTCTGTGGGTTGATGAAAAAAATGCAGACTTTGTTTTTCAGACTAAACTTCCTGTATTTCCTACTGCTCCAGACATCTTTGCCTATCACCACTTCAATGAAGAAAGGCCTTAAATATTTAACTTCAAGCATATGTCTAAATCCACTACTGTTTATGGAAGAATGTAAGTTTTGTTCTGTTAATAGATTGGGGCATTAATCTCCATTATAAAAAAAAAAGGTAATTGCACTCAAGGCACCAATCTTGTCACATAATCACAGAATGTTAGGGGCTGGAAGCTCATCCAGTCCAACCCCCCTGCCAGAGCAGGATCACCTATACCAGATCACACAGGAATGCATCCAGGCAGGACTTGAGCATCTCCAGAGAGGGAGACTCCACAACCCCCTGGGCAGCCTGTTCCAGTGTTCTGTCACCCTCACAGTGAAAAGCTTTTTCCTTGTGTTTCCATGGAACTTCCTGTGCCTCAAGTTCCACCCATTGCCCCTTGTCCTGTCATTGGGCACCACCGAGCAGAGCCTGCCCCCATCCTCTTGGCACTCCCACTTTACATCTTTATAGACATTAATGAGGCCACCTGTCAGTCTCCTTTTCTCCAAGCTAAAGAGATCCAACTCCTTCAGTCTCTCCTCATGAGACATTAGACTCCATGTAGCTGTAAGAGCCTGGAAGTATTTTTTGCAGGATGGACTGACAGCAGAAATTAAACCTGTTTCATGCTTTCCATAAAGGTAGTAGTATCATTCCCCTCCAAATGTTATGCATTAGATTCTAAACAGGAGGCATAAACACGTTGTAAAAAGACAGCTGCTTCCCCAGAGATCATCCAGGAAATACAGTGGTGTGAACTCATAATGTCTGAGCAGTCTCAGCTGATTTAAAGGCTGAAAAGAGGACAAAAGCAGCAAAATATAGTTTCAGAATCCAAGCTACCCAAACGAGGCAATTCAAGGTTTAAGTGGTACTTTATGTTCTTAACATTTTCCATAGCAACTTTCAAAATCACAAAGGTAAAATAATCATTGTTGCAGAACAACGGATTTCTCTCAGGGAAACTGTTTCATTCAGTGCAAATTTCAGGCTGTCTCAGTATCTCTGTACAGGAAGACTGCAAAATGAAGTGCTGCAGGATGAGTCTGTAAGCAACAGCAGCGTTATCATTTTTACATCCCCAACAGTAATTTATTTTAAAAATTAAAAATAGAATGTTCCTGTGATGGCCTTCATTTAATGGTCACTTCTAAACTCAAAAATAAAACCTTTGTTAAGGAGGTGTTATCACTGTTCCCTATTTCTGTGCTTCCTGGAAATTAATTACTGGAGTTAAGTGGGTTTGAGTTTGACAGAATGAGCTGGAAAATGCTTTGATTGCCCCAAGATTAATATTGCTACAAAAATGCCACAGAAATTATGAAACAATTTGGGCTTTGGTTGTCTAATACGTGTCAAGCCTTTGAAGGGAAAAGGGGTAAAGGTAGAGGGAGTGTCCAACTTAACTAGTTTTCCAAGCTGTCTCTACCAAATTCATACACTTTACTAAAACCCAAAGAGTGAGTGTGGAACCTGTGATGTGCTTTTTAAATCAGTTGATTTAAAAATTGACTGCTCAGAGGAGCAGTCCTGTTCCAGGGTAGATGTGTCTGATTTTAATTAGCTGACACAAACTTTTCCTCCAATTCATCACAGTCAGGTTCCACATGTCCTCAGCTTTCACTGAGTTTCTTAAAGATGAAAATGATTATTGCTGATGAGAGGTTTCATTCATTTCTTTGGATGGTCCCTTCGAAGCAGCCCACAGCAGGGCACTGCACAGCCATGTGCTTGTAAACCACAGCTCTAGAGAATGAGGGCTCTGCTCCAGTCTGCTTAAAGGCAGAACTGATAAATGTGAAAAAAATATGTGTTAAACACAAGGTAAGAGACACCTTGGAAAACACTTAAGAGCATGAGGGTAATTTTCTGTGTTATGTGAGTCCCAAGTGAAAGCAGCATCAGGGCTGGGGACCATGGAGCAGCACACTCAGTGCCTGACAGCTGGGCTGGCAGGGGTGGGGGCTGCCTGGGGCACTGAGCCCCAGCCCACACACTTTCCCAGGTAAAGCAGCAGCTAGGGCAGAGGTAGCAACATTCAGGACAGCAGCACTCTTTCCCGGTGACTGATAGGGCCAGGGAGCTGCAAAGTCCTCTGAGTACTTCACAGAAGAACCTTAACCTTGGATTTTATATATATATATATTTTTTTTTTTTTTTTCCTGGGATAGTCAGCACTATTTCCTTCATGGTCACTGCTGAGCACTACATAAATCCATACCCACTCTGTGATTAATGGTTCTTTAGTGCCAAAGGAAGGGGTTAGATAATGCTTTTAATCACTGTCAAACTTCATCATTTTCCCACTTTCTTTTCTTGTCTCCTGTGAAGTTTCTGCATGGCAAAACCTAATGAAACCTGCCACTACAGCTTGGATGGAGTTGCAATGAACTTCAGAAGATACATATACCTTTTGCCCACCCCTCCCATGTAGCTACCGAAAGCTGAGTGTCACAGGTCTGTGATTCTTTGTAAAAGTGTAAGGACTCAGGTTCTGCCTGGTTCTGTTCTCTGATTGGGGAAAAGGATTCCTATTTCATGCAGAAATAGGAAGTCAATAGTAGCCTAATAGGATAGCCAAGGGAGGTCATCATCCTCCACAGCTGACTACAGTAACTTGGTTTCTGGCTCACAGCATGTGATGTCTGCTCTGGCTTGGATCTTCACTCACCTGTGGGAATCACCTCAGAATGGAGTTCAGGTTTCATAAAGTATGAAGATGAGAATTTGGAGATAGTCAGGGCTGGGTTTTCACAGACTGGCTGATTCTTTCATCTCTCAAGATTATTGAGAAGCAGTCTCAGACAGAGCCGAGGACATAGTCCTGCTGTGCCAGGCTGGGAGACAGCCTCACGTGCCCCAGGCCACCCTGCCAGCAGCCACCCAGTGCAGATGGCCAGCAGCCACCCCGTGGAGGACACAGCCTTGCGTGCAATGCCACTGTGGATCAGACACTGGGCCTGCATCCTCAAATGCAGCCAGACGTGGATTTATCCTGCCTGACTTTAGTCTCCCCACTGGGATGCAAAAATCACCCTCTGGTCCCTGCAGCAGGGAGAGATGCCTGCAGCCAGCAGTGCTGAGCAGTGTATTTTGCTGTTTTTTCCATTGATGTGGACAACAGCAGGCTGCCAAAGCCAGCCAGGTCCCTGGAGAGCTGTCTCAGCACTTAGGTGAGTATGTACCTAGGAATCTGGAGTCCTTCTGGCTGTCCATGCTCACCCACCACTTGGCTCCTCAGAGGTACGGGATGGGGCTGTTGCTCCCTTAGCCTTACACTGAGCATTCAGTGCCATGCTCAGGGAAGCCAAGGATGCTGCAGCAGGATTCTTTGATTTGGAGCCTAGCAAGGCAGAAGGGAAGACACATGTTCTTGCTCTCACTATCAAATAGCTGGCAATCAGTTGCTCAGTTTTTTGAGGGAAGGCAGCATAGAAAGCTTCCTCTTTTGTAGCAGATTTGTTGTGAAATTACTGGTTCCAGTTCTAATTGTTGCATTTGCCACCACTGGCTTTGTGAGTGCTTTCAAGGAGGGAGCCAGAAAACCAGAACCTTATATGCCACTCGTCAAACTTACTCCCTTCTAAATAATTCCTTTTTGATTAAATGGTAGTGGCAGGATGTTTGCAGAATCTTACGAAACCTCTAGGCTGTTGGGGTTTTTTTTAAATATAAAGACATGATCTCTACCACTGAGAAAATATTTGCTAAACCCCAAATTTGACAGTAAATTTTCCCATCCTCAAGCAATTCTTCGTTTTTCAAAGCAGGTTTAATTGACTGAAAGTGGAAAGCTGTTCTTAAACTTCTAGAAAATTGCAATAGCTCCAATTGCATTTTAATATTTGATAGGCTTTATAATTGTGGCACAAGTATTGACATCAATGCTGAGCCTGATATAACTCTGCAGCCCTCTGCAATACATGAGAGCATTTTATATGAGGACAATGATCTGAGATGGGCAGCAGTGGCATGTTTTATTCACACGACATGAATCATTAGTGCCTTCACAACAGCCTGCAGAAAATGAGAGTATTTATTAACTGTAAAAGACTAATGTCTGCTCTCCCAGGCTTTCATTGGTGCCAGCTCAGGTCAAATCTGTGTGTGGACTACAAGGAGACAGAGCCAGCTGGGGAAAAAATGGAGAGAATGCTACAATAAAGCCTAAACCAATGTAGCAATAAACCATGCACACCTTAAATTTAGCCTTAGTCTTGGAGCTCCTTACCACTGAGCACTCTGTGTGTGTACATATCTATGTATGCTGAATACAAAAGAGCACTTTCTGCAGTCAGTTTTTAACCTTCACATGTCCCTAGCTAGTCAACAATGGTACTTGATATTCCAGCTTTAAACAACACTGATGGTTGATGTTTTCTGGCTGGGCACACAGGGTAAGGAGGGTAATTTCAATTCCCTGCCTGATGTCTGTGTGTGTGATGGATGTGTGTGACTAACTGGATGGGTGTCCAGGTTAGTACAAAGGTAAGTTTCCAGTAAAAGGCCTGCAGGCAGGTGTCTAAATGTCTGCTCTGAAAACCCGGGGAGTCAAAGAATACCTTCTCAGGCAGAGTGTAGAAGACTCCCTGGTGGACATCTCCTCTGACTCTGTGCCAGGCTGCCTCCCTGGCATGGCCTGTCAGGACATGGAAACATATCCTCACCCTGCCAGCCCATGACACCCAGGGAGTGCAGAGCACAGGGATGCTGCTGTGGAGCAGCACAAGGTCGGAATAGTGTGGCCAGCAGGAGCAGGGAAGTCATTCTGCCCCTGCACTCAACGCTGGTTAGGCCACAACTTGAGTGCTGTGTCCAGTTCTGGGCCTCTCAGTTTAAGAAAGATGTTGAGATGCTGGAACATGTCCAGAGCAGGGCAACAAAGCTGGTGAGGGATCTGGAGCACAGCCCTGTGAGGAGCAGCTGAGGGAGTTGGGGTTGTTTAGCCTGGAGAAAAAGAGGCTCAGGGTTGACCTTATTGCCATCTACAACTACCTGAAGGGAGGTTGTAGCCAGATGGGGGTTGGTCTCTTCTCTCAGGCAATCAGTGACAGAGAGGACACAGTCTCAAGCTGTACCAGGGGAGGTTTGGGCTGGATGTTAGGAAGAAATTCTTCACAGAAAGAGAGATTGGACACTGGAATGTGCTGCCCAGGGAGGTGGTAGAGTCACCATCCCTGGAAGTGTTTAAAATAAGACTGGATGAGGCACTTAGTGCCATGGTTTAGTTGATTAGATGGTGTTGGGTGACAGGTTGGACTTGGTGATCTCAAAGGTCTTTCCAACCTGGTTAATTCTGTGCTTCTGTGAAGGTCCTGGTCACACCAACAGACACGTGACAAATGTGAGCACTGTTGGCTCACTCAACTTCAATAGTCACTCAAAGGCAAACAGTTAAGACTTTAGACTTATTTAAGCTGTAGAACTCTCCAAAGATATTTTCCACTGATGTTCATATTAAAAGCCAAGCAGTGGTGAGGTACCACACGTTGTCCCTGTGTGCCCCTCTCCTGCACTGCAGTGAGGCTGGCTGATGGATGGTCCTTACAGGAGCCATTAACATTTTTTCCAGTGTGAGAATTTTGTCCAGAATAGCCTGAGATCTTTTATCTTCCTGAAGACTGTTTTGTGAGATTGAAAGGCAGCATTTTCACATCCACAAACCTATTAGCATGATATTGGAGAGCTCCTGTAACTTGTGCTGCCAGTGACACAAACACAGTGGAAATACCTGGTGGTATTTCAGCCAGAGCTGTTCCAGCACTGTGGAAATACCTGCTGGTATTAAAGCCAGAACTATTCCAGCACTGTGACCTTTTTGCTTGAAAACTTCATTGCATTAAGGTAGTACCAGTAAAAATTTAATATTTCAAAGACGCTGAAAATGGCTTGACAGGAAGTTAAGGGAATATATTTAGGCTCTGCTTTGTCATTTCTCACAGAGATCTGAGAACAAGGTGATGCTGAAGTACGTGATGCCAGCCTGCTTCCAGCAGTCCAGATGCAATGGCCATCCAGGCTCCCTGGGTGAAAACTTTTACCAAGAGGTGTATGTCTCTAGGATCAGCACATCCCCAGGTAGCCACAGGACATCCCGATACCACCACTGTGGGACTGATCCAGGGATGGATGAAACAGAGGAACCATCTCCCAGCTGATGCTGACCCCAGATGCTGCAGGTCAGGTCAGCTTGATATTACTTTCTACCATTTTGAACTCAGTGCTGACAAGGGTGGTATGTGGAAGTTTTTGCCTTCAGTTCTGTGTGGTTCAGATCAGAGGTAAGAAAAAGGTCAGCAATCTGCAAGCTTTGCTGGATGGCTGAGTGTCCAGCCTCAGCCTTTTGGAAGCTACAGACACCTCTGCCAGTAGAAGAACAGAATTAGTCTGGAAAATGACTCTCTGATCCCCTCGAGAGGTGGTTCCTGTCCAGCCTCCTTCAGCACAGAGAGACATGTCCACTGTGACAGGGTCGAGCTGAGATGGCCATGCTGGCCTGCATGGTACCTGCAGCAGAGATGACAAGTCACACCTGTGTCACTCAAACTCATCTGGGCCATGGGCAGGAGCTGTAAGGAAGTTGAAATGGCCTCTGGAGGCCACTTCTCCAGCAAGACCATGTCAGCAACTGGAGGAAAAGGTGGTGGTCTGGTTGCACGTAGCAACCCTACCCATGAACATGTCATGTGTTTGAAGGCTGGAGTGAAGAACACCAACCTTGGAGCAAAGGCAGCTCCAGTAATCTCCTTCCAGACCATCTTCTGTGTAATTCCCTGGTCTTGTAATCTAATTCATGAACTGTATGGATTTGTCTCTGCACTTGTAGCCAAAAAAAGAGCCAGCACTGATATTGTAAGTTGTCTGGGGGCCACAAGAGACCTGCACATGGACAGTTGGAAGCACCCTTTGAGAACTTTGAGTTCTGCCCTGTCCCACATCCCCAGCAATGCTTGTGCATGTCAGGTGATGCTCTGTGGAGGCTTTGCCTTGAAGAAGAGAGGCTTCACAGGGTGTCTTTGAGGATAGGTTCAAAGCAGTGAGGAGCCCCTGCACTTTTTTGATTCCTTAATGGACACTTTTTGTGCTAGCTCCCCTCCTGCCTGGCTGTCAGCCATGGAGAACACATGCTGCAAAAGCATTCCAAGCTTCAAAGCCTCCCTCTCAGGCTGTCCATTTTCTTTTTCTCCTACTGAGACAGTCCTCCTGGTAATGGAGGGACTATTACAGCTGATTATTTGAGCCATCCTCAGGCAGCACTGTTGTTCATCCAAGATATGACCGGACACATTGGGATGGGGGCAAGAGAGGGGACCCCCCACCTCTGTAGTCCAACCTCATACCAGGCTTACTCATCTTGGTGCTTTGGAGGGCAGAAATTATCTTTCTTGGCTTAGAAACCTCAAGAAACAGATAGAGGAACTCATCTTCCTTCTAACTTGTACAGGAACCATTCTTCCTTGTGTGGCAGCTCTTGAACCTGTGAGGGGAAAAGGCAAGACAGTTCATATTCATTGGTCAGCAGCCTCTTTTTGTTGGGGTGCTTTGGGGGTATCTGACTGTTCAGGGCTTTTTACAGAGATGATTTTCTTTACATACCATTGTGTGAGGTACTTCACAGAGGAGTAAAATGGCTTTAAAGGCAAACAAACAAAGAGAAATCTGATCTTGTAAGCTGAGAATTCAGATCAGCTATATTTTTACTGAAAGAATTTTCTACTGGCGGTTGTTTCAACTCTTTGGTTTTCTTTTTTTGCTATAGAATTTGCAATGTAAAAAGTCCTACAAAGTGAAAAGCGTTGAAATGAAAGTTTCTGCCTGTAATATTCAGATTTTTATTGCAGGAGCTGCCTTTTCAAAGTATTGTGATTTCATTTGCAAGTGTATTTCACCTGTCATTCATGATAATTTCATGCTATTTATTTGCCTGTCAGTAATGATCTACAAACTTATACTGGATTTGGATGAATACTTCTAAAAACCCCACAGATGTCTGAAAGTGAGAAAGACAATTTGAAGCAAATTTTGAAAACCTGAGGGTCTAAGTTTGAAATTCAAAGTCAATTTGCATTACTCAGTCAGTCCAGCTTTCTGACAGCACAACTTCCTCCCTTTCCACAGTGGGAACTGGTGCACAAGCTGACATAAGCAGAAAATTCCTCAAAGAAGGTTATTTTATTGCACTACTATCACAGGAATCAGTCACAGACATTTATTTCAAGCTGAATTACAAAGATAGCTATAAGGTAACTAGAAGCAGTTAATCCCTTTGAATGTATCATATTAGTAAGTACTGATACCTGCCAACCAGCAAAACAAAAATTCCTAACAGGACAAAATTGCAAATGCTCTATCAACAGATTTTATGCTTTGTTTCTTGGGAAAATAAAGCAAACATAAAGTTTAAAAGACTTTAAGACTATAAGGAAACATTTAAGAAACTCAGGATCTCTATAAAGTTCTGTACATATGAAATGTTGCTGGCCAAGTTGAGCATAGAATCACCTCCTTGTTTGGAAACCCCTCTCTCAGATTGGAAATGGGAGAAGCTGATCTACCTCCTCTAAGCAGACAAGATCACAAGCCAGGGATACCCAGAGAGAGCATCAACTCTTATTGCCCTCTGTGAAATAAAGCCTAAGGGGATATCCTTAACTGTCCTCCACAGGTATGCTTTGAATGGTGACTGCAGTTTGCACAGTAAGAGAGGGCTCAGCTGCTCTGCAAAACCAGCTTGAGTGCTTCATCCAGAGAGGACAAGAAGAGCACTGAGATTTCCTGGCTCTGCTCTGGGGTTAGGAAACCTTTCCTGAATGCTGGCAGGGGAGCTGAAAGGCACCCCATTTCTCTGGGGTCAGGCTTAAGGATTGCCTGGCCAGTCAGTGTAGTTCTAATGCATGGGATATTTTCCTTTGTGACAGAGCAAATGATTTTGGTGTACCAATAACTCATCTGTTGAGTCACCCTTTGTGGTGGTCCAGAGAGCCATGTGGGCCCTATTTTGCTAAAGAATACAATCCTAATCAGTTCTTTTTATTCAGAATTCCATATCCTGGTTGAAGAACTGCACATCACCTTTGGAAAAGTTGTAAGGAAAGTCGACATTTTCTTTCTTGGCTACAAGCAAGTCTTCTGTAGCCTTGGTAGGTTGAAAGTGATGAAATATGATCTCTTGGCTCTATCTTGCTTAGTGACTGCTTTTGAAACTTTGTGTCAAAACCTCGATGTCATTTGGACACAATTTTCTGAATTTAATTGACACAAACACAATATAGGAGAGTTCCAACATGCAGGAGGAATGCTGGGTAACCCTTGATGGATTGCAAACGCGTTAAGGCTTTGTGCTGAGTAGCAGGAATATCACTTAGGAGTGACAGAGGCTGCCAAAGGTCCCTTTCAGGTGTGCCTTCCCTCAGTGTCCTGCTTTGTGTGGAGGTGAAGAATAGCAACAGAGCATTACAAAAGAAATATCTTTGCATGTGTCTCATGAATAGAGGATGACACACTGGCAGTATGTAGTCATAAAGGCAATGTAAGGTTTTATTTCTCATGAAAGAGAAGTTTTCAGACTTCAGTTCATTGCAAAACTGGTGGCTAACCACACACACAAGAACTTTTCCAGGAGATTAGATATGCATGTCCCCAAACTCTGTTCATTGTGGGTATGCAGCAATATCATCCAGAGTAGGTACTTGGGCTTGGTGAAACTGTTCTTCTGGAAGAAGTAGCTCTGGGGAAGCACAGCCACCACCTTTCTCAAACCTAAAGGCAGAAAAGCCTTTAAGCAATACAAGCCTCCATCTCACCAGCTTTATGTGAAAACCTTGTCAGAGACAGAGGGATGAAGAGCAGGCGAAACCGGGATGCCCTCACTGCTGTTCTCATCTGCCTGCTGCTGCAAGCACTCCTCAGCCCAGACTCTTCTCATTATGTAATGGTTTTCCCCAAAAGTTTTGACAGTGTCCCTCAGCTTCTACAAAAAATAGCAACTCTACATTCTTCACAAATAAAATGGATGGTGATGTGGAAGGGAACAGTGGCTCTGCCTGTGCCACAGCACTACAGCTCCTGCCAGTGCTCTAAAACCCACCTCTGCCAAAACAAACTGCGTCCAGCTCTGGTGTCCTTAGCACAAAAAAGACACAGACCTGATGGAGTGGGTCTGGAGGAGGGCCATGAAAATAATCAGAGGGCTGGAACACCTCTGCTACCAGAACAGGCTGAGGGAGCTGGGGTGATTTAGCCTGGAGAGGAGAAGACTCCAGGGAGACCTAATCGCAGCCTTCCAGTACCTGAACAGGGCCTTCAAGAAGGCTGGAAAGGGTCTGTTTACAGAGGCCTGCAGTGACGGGATGAGGGGCAATGGTCTGAAATTAGAGATGAGCACAATTAGGTTGGACAGTAGGAGGAAGTTCTTTACCATGAAGGTGGTGGAACACTGGAACAGGTTGCCCAGGGAGGTAGTTGAAACCCCATCCCTGGAGATATTCAAGGACAGACTTGACAGAGCTCTGGGCAACCTGATCTAGTGGAGAATGTCCCTACTCATTGCAGAGGGGTTGGGCTAGATGATCTTTGGGGGTCCCTTCCAACCCAAACACTTCTACGATTCTATGACTAACCCAGCTTCTGCAGCCCACAATGGGCTAGTGGTGGCAGAGCTGAGGTCCCTCAAGGAGGGCTAAAACCCTGTTGAAATTAGGTATGCCAAGGCCATCAGCAGGAAAGACACATACGTGTGACCTTCTGTTCTCTGTAAGGTACTTTTACCTGTCCATTGACTGAGTCATTTAAATAGCTGTAGAAAAGTAGAAACCCACAAACTGGCAGATGCAATGTTAACTTGACCTGCTGTTATCTTCTCTGAAATGATGCAAATAATGATTTTTTTTTCCTGTGGACCATACATGCTTCTAAAACTCACACATACTTAAGGTTTTCCTTCAACCTGAATGGGATATTTCAGTCCTCTTTCACAATATTTCATTCATTTTAACAATCTTCTTAACACTTAGATTAATTTAAAGATATTTTTATGCTTAATATTTTGAAGAATTGAAATAATTCCCTTTGAAAATGCATAAATGAGGAACTTAGACATTTCTAAAGGTGTGAATGACTGTTATTTCCATCTGGGTAGGTAGTTTAGTCCCTCTGCCACCTCCTTTTTGTTTTCCTTTTTTTTTTTTTAATAGGAAAGAAATTACAGAGTCCCCAAATTCAGCAAAATATCATAACTGCCTTGCTTTTGTATGTATAAATCATTTTTCCAGGATTGATTTTTTTTCCCCCTCATAACCTTACCTAAAAACCTAAATGCTGAGGAGACCTCATTCAGAGGATCTTTTGATGGTCCTGTCTGGCACTAGTGCTGTCTGATGGACCTCTAAATCCTTGCCCTGGCAAAGCTCTTCTGAATGAGCTTTCCTGGGGAGAAGCATGATTGTCGATATGCTTAACATTGAGCATATGCTGAAGTGCCCTTCTGAGTGGCTGCCAACGGCTGTGTTGCTCTTATCACTGAATGTCCAAGTTCAGAATTTAAAAGAATGCTGTAATGGCCAGCCCATCACTCGGCTTTGAAGGCTGCACAGCTTGCTATCAGCCTGTGACAGCTCCCCAGCTCCAGCAGCTCTGAGCACAGCTGGCTCATCAAAACCAGGCCAATTCCCAGCCTCTGATGTGAAATCAGGCAGGAAAGGTGAGCACAAGAAGGGCCATGGCAGCACTTTGCCAGGGGCAGGCACTGGACAGTAGCTGATGCTCTTGCCTCTCCCCAGAAGTGGGCTGTAATGTCCCCATTGACTGGTCTTTCTCTTCACTCTCCCTCCCTCTCTGTATGGGTAAGAACTGTCACACATGGAAAAAAATCCAAATTACCTCCTTGTAAATGTACAGAAGTGCATCTTTCTGCCAGCATGGGTCCCACCACATCAGGATTTCTTGTCACCTCCTTCCACTTCAAGGATGAAGGTCACAGTTGGAGGCATCACCTGGTTGGGTGAAACTGTACACCACCTGAACACCACTGTTCAGTCCATCTTCTTCTGTACCCCATTTTAGCAGAGTCTCTGTCCTTCCAAAATGTTTCTGAAAAAGCACATGCTGGGGTGCAAGGCAGTTGTTGGGGCCATGGGCTAGCCTAGCTTCTGGGCTGGGCAGGACAGGGAAACTGCTGTGTAAACAGAATGAATGACCCAGCATGAAAGATGAGCGTGAAGGGTGGTGAGAGGTCCAGACAGGGCTGTGAAGGATGTCTGGACTTCACCAGTGGTTTAGGGGAAGCTAGGTGAGAAATGGCATAAGTGCACAGAAAATTGAGAAAAGCACTGGGGACTTCTTGGGCTGCTTGACCTTGCAAGGGCACAGCACTGAGCTGTTCTTATCAGTGACGCTAAATAAGGCTGAGGTTATCTAGGGGACCATGTTGGAAACACCAGATTTGGGTATGGATGTAGCAGGGCAGGGACTAATGGGGAAAATAGAGTTTGGGGTCATTTGAAAGGAAATTGGGATGGAAGAAAAGAGATACAAGAGCAGTGAAAAAGAGAGTTAAAGAGCAGAGAAGTGGAAATAAGGTGTGCAAGTTGGAGCTGTGATGCAGAATAGACTATATGAACCAGGGAAGGGGGTGCATGCCCCCAGGCCAGTGCCTTCTCCATCATTGATACATCCACCACTGCTTCATGGCAGATTATTTATAGCACCTCCTTCCTGAAAAAGTCTTTATTGGACCTTTGGACTTGTTTTTTAAAGAATTGGTACCTTGACAGAAAATAGAATAAAGAACTGAAAATTCAGGCTCTGTCTTGTTCCTATTTGCTTGCAAATTACAAGCACTCTGGAAGCACTACCCCAGCAGAAGAGAGATTTATTGCCAAGCGTGTGAGCAGTATAAGGTCATTTACTTAAAATTACATTCAAGAAACAACGGTGATGCTTCTGCATTACTCTCCCCCTGTAATGCCACTCTGCATTTAATCTGTCTTACTGCTCAATAGAAATAGCTTACTCCTACATCTGAGTAACTGCTTGGGTTGGCGCCTGCATCTCAAACACCGTCCTGTCACCAGCAATGAATGCCATTTTTAGAGCTCTCATTCCAAAGAAAGGTCAGCCACTATTATAAACAATAGAAGGAGAAAATAGTCAGTCCAATGTCCACTTTATCCTTTCTCCTGCTCTGAAAGGGGGAAAAAAGCAATTCCCAGTGTGCCAAGGTAATTTCTAATACGTTAATATATTTACACAGGTTCAACAGAATCTAGCAATAAGGTGTTTTTTTTTCCTTGAGATGTGATTACACATTTCTGACAATGGCACAGTAGTGTTGGGAAAGGACATCAGATAAGCTATACAACTGATTGAAATCTTCTGAATTTCAGGTCCTTATAGGAAAAAAAAAAAACACTTTATCTGGGGGAAAAAAAAAAAACCACCCACAAAAACAAATAACAAAACCTCTAACAACTGAGTATTAAAACAAACCTACCAAGTAATGCTCAGCTTTGACTTTCTAGGGGTTCGTCTAGTTTATGGGGAAATATCCTTCAAGGTCTGCTGTATTTAATTTGAAGACAAGCCCTGTCAGAAGCTGTGGCCTCATGTTCAGGAACAGTATTGCTGGTTCTTTACCTCTCCTCAGTGCCTCTCATAGAGATCAGCCCTGCAGCCTGGCCAGCTCAGGTATGTAGCTAAAGTGAGGCCACGTGAATATCACCAATGGGAGCTGGTGGAAAGAATCTGGCAAATGCACTTTTCAGGCAGCTGCAGCTGAGATCATGACCTGGCCACTGGAAGATCTCCAGACCCTCCACAATTACTTGTTATCCACCTTTACTGAAACATTCCCAGTCGAGCTTGCAAACTCACTGACTTTTCATTGAGGTTTTAGCATTTAATTCCTTTTTCTTTCCACTGCCTGCTGGCATCCCCTAAGGTTTTTGGAGGTGATGATTATGAAATTACCCAGCACTTACCTCCTTACACAAGTACAGTTGCATGGCCACTGGCAATGAAATGTCAGTATGAATTAGAGACTTTTGAGTGGAAGGATGAGAAAGGATTTTGGTAGAAAGGCTCTGCCTTGAGAGCATATGGACACAAACCTTGCAAGACACAGAGCAGAGCTCATTATTCATCAGAGAATCATAGAATCAGCCAGGTTGGAAGAGACCTCCAAGATCATCCAGTCCAACCTATCACCCAGCCCTATCCAATCAACCAGACCATGGCACTAAGTGCCTCTTCCAGGCTTTTTTTGAACATCTCCAGGGATGGTGACTCCACAACCTCCCTGGGCAGCCCATTCCAATGGGCAATCTCTCTCTCTGTGAAGAACTTCCTCCTAACATCCAGTTTATACCTCCCCTAGCACAATTTGAGACTGTGTCCCCTGGTTCATGTTTATGGTTGCCTGGGAGAAGAGACCAACCCCCTCCTGGCTACAACCTCCCTTCAGGTAGTTGTAGACAGCAATGAGGTCTTCCCTGAGCCTCCTCTTCTCCAGGCTAAACACCCCCAGCTCCCTCAGCCTCTCCTCACAGGGTTTGTGTTCCAGACCCCTCCCTAGCTTCATCGTCCTTCTCTGGACACATTCCAGTACCTCAACATCTCTCTTGAATTGAGGAGCCCAGAACTGGACACAGGACTCAAGCATACAAAATGTTGTGTATGACATATAATAGTGCAAGGCACAAACCCATCACAACTGTATTTATGGTAGTGGTACAAACTTGTTTTTACCTAAACAAAAAAACCCCCAAACACTAAAAAAAAAAAAAAAAAAAAAAAAAAAAAAAAAAAAAAAAAAAATTTCCTAGACCTGAAGGTAGAGAAAGAAAAGTTCCAGTTTGGGTAACTGAGAAATCATCTTTCAGGCTCAGGGCCAAAAAAAATGAGGAAAATAAAAAGCACAGACTGTTTTGCCTGAAGTTTTGTATAAGATTATTTTGGTTTTGCATGATGAAATCGAATGAACACATTACATTGTTAGCACCTGGGGCTTGAAATGCAGTGAATGTCTCTGGAGCTCCTTTGATGCTACCTGCCTTGAAGGAAACATCTCTTTTATGGTTTCAGCCCAGGTGAGGTAAATCAATACTAAAAGAGATTAATTTCTGGCATGTTGGATGACACTGGAAAATGCAGCCTGGACAAACTATATAAACCAGCCTTATTTTCTGGGAATGCTGGTGGACATCTCTGTGGTGGAAATGTCTACTCTGCTGGACAGTGAATAACCTTTGCTGGGAAAACAGCTTACCTCAGCGTTTCAGTGTTTCAAAACTTGTTAATTAGATGCTTTTTTCCCCTTTGGTTCTTACAGAAAGCCCAGGCAGTGCAGATGCAATTTCTTCATGTGCATTATTCAAACAAATTGCTCCTGAGAATGAAAACATGATTGTGTTGCAGGGAAATTTTGAACTTTTGGGAGAGTATTTAAATTCTGGTCAAGATCTGGCTGCTCTTAAATATTTCCCCATCTTTTGTACAGCATGTTCAGAATATTGTCTTTAGCTTTTCCTTTACTTTTTTCAAAAATCTGGATTTTTTTTTTTCATTTTTTAGCTATAAATAGCCAAGATATTACAGACTTCAGTATGCAGCTAATTGTGATTCTGGCTTTGTCTGAAATATGAAGTTTGGGCTGGAGGTGAGGAGAAAGTTCTTCACAGAGAGAGTGGTTGGCCATTGGAATGGGCTGCCCAGGGAGGTGGTGGAGTCACCATCCCTGGAGGTGTTCAAGAGGGGATTGGACGTGGCACTTGGTGCCATGGTTTAGATAGTCATGAGGTTTAGGGTGACAAGTTGGACTCGATGATCTTTGAGGTCTCTTCCAACCTTCTTGATTCTATGATCCTATGATTCTATGAAAAAAAACCTGTGTTTTCAGGTATCAATTAGTAAATAGTGTTAAGTAGGAAAGAATAAACAATTCAGACAGGCTCAATGGCTTCTTAAAATTGCTTCTTGCCTGAAGCCCAGGTCAGCAAGTCACACACAGGTGCAGTGTGTGGGCTGACACACTGTCACAGAATCAGAATGGTAGGGGTTGGAAGGGACCTCTGGAGATCATTCAGTTCAGCACCCCTGCTAACATAGATTTGCCTAGATCAGGTTGCACAGGAATGCATCCAAGTGGGTCTTAAAGTCTCCAGAGGAGACTTCACAACCTCTCTGGGCAGCCTGGTCCAGTGCTCCAGCATCCTTAAAGTTTTTCCTTAAGGTCAAGTGAAACCTCCTGGGTTCTAATTTGTACCTATTGCCCCTTATCACAGAATCACAGAATGTTAGAGGTTGGAAGGGACCTCCAGAGATCGAGTCCAACCCTCTGCCAAAAGCAGTCCTATCACTGGCCACCACTGAAAAGAGGCTAGCCCCATCCTCATGATGTCCACCCTTTAGATATTTATAAGCATTAATAAAATCTCCTCTCAGTCTTCTCTTTTCCAGGTTAATGAGCCCCAGGTCTCTCAGCCCCTCATAAGAGAGATGCTCCAGTCCCCTAACCATCTTTGTGACCCTCTGCTGGGCTCTCCAGTAGTCCCCTGTCCCAGGAAAACCTCACCTGTTCATGCTGAGCAGTCTGAGCAGTGATTCAGTGGTAAATTAGAGCAGAATTTAGCTCTGGTTAGACTCTACAAAGTAAATTTATTCAAACTATTTCATATCAAAAAGCCTGATTACCATTTACCATATGATGCCTTTCTATCACTTCAGCAGTATCAGAAGGCTTTATTGTAGATGAGATCAAATAAATATAGCAAAAACATGAAAAAAAAAAAAAAGAGCACAGTCATATCCTGACTGATAGCATGCTCCTCCAGACTATTGCCACCAGCTGAGAGAACGTGCCAATGTTTTTATGAGCCATCGTTACAAAACATAACTGAAGCAGGCTGGAAGAAAACAGCAACCTAGAACTGGTGTTTAAAAAAACCCTGGGAGAGGAAAAGAACGGAGAAGGAGAGCTGCTGAGCTGAATCAGCATGTGGGCTGTAGCTGGAACAAAAGGAGTCTTCAGTTCATGCCAAAAATACTCATCGGTGCTGCTGCTTTTTTAAGCTTAACATTCATAGGTGACTCTTGTTTCTGATCAGTCTTGTGGGAAGCTGCATGGGTTCAAGTATGGGAGGTTGTCAGAGCCACCCCTACATGTACCACTTCCTGCTCGCTTCCAGGGTCTCTCCTTGGGTAAGGAGCTTGCTCCTCTCTGAGCAGGGCAAAGTGTTGCCCTCTGAGGCTCTTCCTCCTCAGGACCAATCCGGGGCTCTGCTCCAAGGGACTCCTTGCTTCTAAATGTGATCCAGCCCTCTCATTTCCCTTCTCAGTGCTGGCAGGTCCTCAAAGACAGCTCAGCAAGATCAGCATCTGCTGAAGATACCAGTTGCAAAGGTATATTCCATCTAGGCAGGATGTTTTGGGTGACTCATTATGCAACATAAAATGTTATTAAAATAACCAAAAAAAAAATCACAGGTGACCAAACAAATATCTTTCTTGTTGCATAATTAAGCTCTAGGAGTCACTGAGCCCAGAAATTTAACAAGCTTCAGAAAAGACTGAACATATATATCACTAAAAAGGGAAAATTGAAACCACCAGACTGAAGAAACGCAAAGAATCCTCTCAAGTTACAGGTTTAAATGAACATTTAAGAATTAGGGAGCAGAAAGAGATTTGCTACAGAGGCAAACACAACACCTACCTAGACCAGAATTCTCAGCAGGATGGTTGACTGCAGAGCTGAAGAAATGGGTCTCTCATCCAAACTGTGCTGCTGCCCTCTGTGAGCTTTGTGCTTCATCTAGCAGAGAGCTTCCTGATATCAGGAAAAAAAGGGACAAACGAATAAATTGTGGGATGTCTACATGGAAGGCTAATTCTTTTTATGGTGTGAATAGGAAAGTGTGCATGGCTAATTTCTCACAGGAGGGAGGTTGCACCCACATTCCATAGAATGGTTTGGATTGAAAGGGACCTCCAGAGGTCATGTAGCCCAAGCCCCCTGAATGAGCAGGGATATCCTCCATAAGATCAGGTTGCCCAGAGCCCTGTTGAGCCTGGCCTTGAGTATGGCCAAAGATGGGGCCTCAACTACCTCTCTGGGCAACCTGCTCCTGTGTTCCACCACCTTCATGGTAAAGAACTTCCTCCTAACCTCCAACCTAAATGTGCTCATCTCTAATTTCAAACCATTGCCCCTCATCCTATCACTACAGGCCTCTGTAAACAGGCCCTGTGTGGCAGTTTGGGCTGGGTGCCCCCTGCCACTGCCGCATGAGATACACCTCTGGTGTCCTGGGTGCCCACCCACAGGGGTGGACACAGGAAACGGCGTATTTCTACCCATAAATCCTACGCCCTATAAGGCCATCTGCAAAGTCATTCTCTTCCTCTTTCTTCCCTCTCTGCTCCCCTGGGAGATGTCCTCTCTTATCGGGTAATGCCGGGGGAGTATCCTCAAGGCCTCTTAGGCTTGTCTAGGCCTAATGCCAGGAGGAGGATGGAGGGGGGGGCAGTCTCAGACCTGGCCAGCCTGAGACTTGCCTAGCAGTAGGAGGGGGGAAGAAAGAGCCCTGGGGGTTTTGGGTAGACCCTCAGGTGGGAGGAGGGAAGGATTGGGAAGCCTCTGGGTACTATGTAAGGGACTCTGTATGCTTTAGGATGTTCTTTGCCACTATGCTGTGTAGTTTTTTCTGTAGTTTCACCAATCACCTTTCCATTTAAACTTTCCATCACTCTCCAATCCATTTGTGTGTGTCATTCTTTTGTCCCTTTCGGGGCAAGAGATGTTCTGGCTGGCCTCAAACCAGCAGACCCTGTTCAGGTACTGGAAGGCTGCTGCTAGGTCTCCCTGGACTCCTCTCTCCAGGATGAACAACCCTACCTCCGTCAGCTTGTCCTGGTAGCAGAGGTGTTCCAGCCCTCTGATTATTTTCATGGCCCTCCTCTGGACCTGCTCCATCAGATCCATGTCCTTTTTGTGCTGAGAGTACCAGAGCTGGACACAGTGCTCCAGGTGAGGTTAGAATCACCTCTCTCGGTCTGCTGGCCATGTTTCTCTCCTGAATGCTGAAACTCTGCATTCCTCCATCATATGTGTGGGTTCCTGTCTGTCCATGCTGCAGCCACCTGCCATCTGTCCTGGCAGTCCAGCTCTTTTATGGAGCTACCCTTCCCTGCCTGGTCACTAAAGCCTCCAAAACCAATCTCAGAGAGCAGGTCTGGATGCCATTGGCCCTCTGGGCTGCAAGCGTACGCTGTTGCCTCGCGTCTGTCTTCTCATGCACCAGAACTCCCAAGTCCTTTCCTGCAGAGCTGCTTTCTGTCACCTCATCCCTCAGCCTGTTTTGATAATGAAGATTGTTCCCACAGCCTGGCCTGGTCATTTAGTGAGGAAGCAGCCCCTGCTAATCCTCAGGAGAACCTGCTGCTGTGTGGTGATGACCTGGAGGATGTTTCTGTGGTCGCCAATGCAAGGCACAGTCAAATTCCCTGGCACCTTCAATAGGCATCAAGCCACTGACAGACATCAAATTCCCAGTCAGTGCTGGCTGCCGTCTGTCGGTGCTGCTCTCTGACTTCCAGCAGCAGCACATTTCCCTGAGAAAATCTCCTGGGAGAAATTATCCTCTTGTTAGGTAACACATAGGTGACTCCATGCCACACTTGTTTGTGTTTTTCCCAGCTGTGGTAAGCAGACCTTAGTTATGATGCTGAAGCGAAGCTGGCTCTTTTGCAGCACTTCAAAGAACATCATCAATAACAATCTCTTAGAACCTAAACATGTTTGATATCTCACTAATCCTAAAGCAAATAGATCTAAGGAGCCAGCAAGCTGAACCATAAAAAAACAAAACCCCAAAATAATATATACACTTACACAAATCAATGTGTTCTTTTCTTCTTCAGCTAGAAACCTTTTTATTTTTTTTTTTCCTTCTGAGCAAGTTAATAATAAAATCACAATTTTGGCCTCAAAATGCATTTGCTTTTAAAAATGAAACCAGCTTTTTAGTTAAGTAATACCATTTGCTGGGAACAGGTGCAACCTTTGCTGCTAAAATGACATTTATATGAAGTGTTTCCTCATTTAGGAGTAAGAAACATAAAAATTAATATGCCTAAACAAAAAATTTGAGAGAAAGTCCTTTACTCCATGGCTTTGCTGGTTATGGATCAATAGCAAATTAGATTGGGCTCTAATTCTTCCTTAATGTGGAAAGGATTCAATCAGTTACACCATGAGATGATATTATTAATGCAATCACGGCTTAAAAGAAAGCAGCCCTGAAGGTAGATGCCAAAATGAATTCTTCATGCAGTAGCAAAGGAAGCCAGAAGACTCCTTCACAACAAGTCACATCTGCACTCAACACAAGCCTGATGTTTCATAAGCTTCTAAATAAGTATGCTGTAAATATTACCGTTTCTATTTGTGTATCTAACACTTGCTAAAGGCTCCAAAGGCATTCGGAGCATCCCAAAAGGAATGTATTAGATTTGGTATGACACCAAGTTACAAATATAAACTGGGAAAGTATAAAAGAATAAATTGCTTCATAACATATCCACCTCTTAGGCATTTAGATACTTTTCCATCTTAATTAATCAGCAATCAATTATAAAAGGGTTCAAGGAAACATTTAAGCTTTCCTAATCAAAGCATATGACCAATCTCTGGAACACATTACTGAGTGGTAACCTAGTGATCTTTTCAGATGAAAACACTGAAAGGGTCTGGAAAAAAAACCAAGGTAGGTTTTCTGTCCCTCCTTCTCCCCTCAAAAATGTGGAGTTTTTAACCCAGGCCCACTTTTGAAGGTGCAGGAGGGTAGCTCAGCCCCCAGCAGCACCAGCTCTCACACTGGTACAAACCCTGCCAGGGACCCTTTTGCCACAGCAGTGCTTTCCAAGTGTAATCAGGTCACTAAGGCTGTAATGAAGTGATTACAGAAATAACAGGCAGCTGTGGAAAAGAGACCTGAGAGAGCTGTAGAGAGGATGATTGTCCATCCTCCTGTCCACAGGCAGACTTGGCCTCCGTAGGGACCAGGGAGCCATGGAAAGGACAGGGACAGATGCTTGCACTAGCCCCTGGATAGAATACTGTATCAGGTTTTGAAGCTGCAGGATCATGATTTATAGGCAAGGTGGTTTAGGTCATACTAGAGGTTCTAAAGTGTATTTATAGTAATTTATTTCCTTCCTGCTCAGTTCTGTTGAGCTGGGCTCAAACCATTAATGGAGCAGGATTTTTATGATCAAAAGACATGGAAATTTTTATCAACAGAACTGTCTGAGCCACATTTACTCTTTAAACATAAAAGGAATAATGCATTATTGCATAATACCAAAGCAATAACCATCGTGGTGCTGTATAAGAATCTCCCAGGCATCCATTTAAGATGCCATGCACGAACTGGCAGCAACTGCCTGATAACGTTGTGCTCCGTGATCTCATGAGCCTAGGAGTCCAGGGCCTCCTGCTCCAAGTCAGTATTTCAGAACAAGGAAAGTATTTCCTCTTTATCCATATTTTTATTACAAAATCACTTATGCTTAGATTACAAACTCCTGGTCAGGAAGCCTTTGCAACCAGTGGCAAGGCTCCTGCTGACTTTAACTGAAAAAAACCTCCAGGGTTTGAAACACTTTTACAGAGGCTAAAAATATGTATGGAAGGATTACAAAGTATTTGTGTTGAATTTTAAAGTGTGTGGAAAATCACCTTCATGCAAAGAGTCAGCAGGATGTATATGTAGCACCTGACTGTCCAAAAAATCAGGGTTAACTGAAATTGAGGAGATTTTTATAAGTTAAGGCTTCATACAGGCACTAATTTCTCTACTGGGCAAAGATTATGGTTCCTTTGTCAGTTCCTTTTCTTGTTTATTCAGCATTTGAAATGATATCCAAGAGCAGAGGTGTAGGAACTAGATGATCATTAAGGTTCCTTCCAGCCCAAACCATTCTATGATTGTTTTTTCCCATTCATGACACAACTCTTGTTCATACACCACATATACAGACATTATTTTTTTCTATGTAGTTATTAGCTGTATTTAGCAAACACCAGCTGATCTACATATTTTGAATGGAGCCTGACCTGTTGCCTCTGAAAGACAGGAGGAGATTTCCCCTTGGCTTCAGCCAGTTCTGGACAGCTGTCATTTTCTGTTCCATACTAATTCTTCTACGATAGGGTAGGTCCCCATTTGGGGGAGCTAAATGTGATATATGTTTGTTAAGCACTCCTTTGAAATAAAATATGATTTCTTTTCCCTCTTGATTTTATACAAATGTAAAATGGCCAAGCTTCTAACTGGCTTTACCTGCTGCACCACTGAAAGAGATTAGAGCATAAATATATATGACACCCACATTACCACATACATTCATTACCTGCAATGCTATCACAGGGAATACCAAATGAATTAACAGTGACAGGGCCATAAATTAAAGGGTTTATACTTCTCTTTCTCACAGCTTACAAACTCAAGATTTATTCCTGGCCTTTGGTGTAAGACTTGAAGATCACTGGTAAATCAAATACAATACTAATAGCATTCAGTGCCACAACTGAGACCTTTTCACCCTGAAGATGTAACAGATAATTTTCTAAGAATTTCTTTGTGGATTAACATTAATTATCATCCATACTTCATGAAGGATTAACAGCAGTAGGAAATAAACTTACTTCCAATCTGGACACTTTTCCAGTTCATTCTTGCTATGTCTGTGATGATGCATTTACACCAAGTTGTTTCTCCTTGTTCTTGGGCAGTTGTAGCAAGGGTCTACCACCAAATATCTCCTCTGGGTTCTTTTGGTTCTCATGTGGGCTCCAATGGGTTGAAGATATCTGAAAGAGGGATTTAAAGGGAGGGATAAAGACCAGTTTCCAGGTTTTGTAAATTTTGTGTACTTAAATCTTGTGTACACCAGTCAGGTTGCGGGCTTGGTCCTTTAAATTTTCTTAGTTGAACTTACTGTCTTACTCTGAGTCAATAAGGAATTATTTTTCTAAGGGAACAGATCCCAGCCTTTTTCTGATAGAAAATCCTGGCACAGAGGTGGTAACCCCTGTTTAACAGTTCTGATATATTGAAAACAGGTTTGCTTCACTTTGCTAGCTGCCATGTACCTTGAAAGAAGTCCATAGACAGAGCAAAAATCAGACCTTGGGCTGCTTAAAGTTTCCAGGTTTTGGACACAAGTAATGAGCAGCAAATCTTGGCTAATGATGACCATGAGACCAACAGTGAAATACAGAGGTGCAGAGGTCTTTTCAGGCCAGATGGACGTTAATGAGAGTGGAGAAATTGGTCCATTTCATCCCTATTGGACCAATGTAATAGTTCTGTAGCAAACACATAGGTGAAGAACCCTCATGACATCGTGACATTTATTCCTCTATAAGAATAAAAATAATCTTCAGAATAATATCCAGCTGCCTAACCAGGGATGAAAAAGCCATCCTGAACTATGTATCCATGCCTTACACTCCTACTTGCCTGTAAACCAAACCATCACCCATATGTAAAGCACTGCAAGAAGCATCAGCCACACCTTCAGCAGCAGCAGCAGCTGTGGGCTGCTGGAGATCAGGAACACTCTGGGAGAGGGAGGACTCAGCTCATCCAGCTGCCAGGTCTCTAGTATAAGGTGATGATTTAGGGGAGTCACTTTACTTTTCCCATCTTCATGTCTTTGAGTTTCTTATGAACAGGCTAACTCATAAATTCTTCTCTCTAATCCTAAACAGCCTGCAGAAGCCGTAGTTTTAGGCTTAGTTTCATGGGTTGGGGACATTCTTGGTGACATTTATTCTTATATCTTTATTCTAATATTTTAGAACAGTCAGACCTCAAGTGAGGCATTTCCAGGAGAAGGAACAGGGGAAGGAATGCAGCAAAAACCCAAGAGTTTTATCCAGCCTGCTTCAGAGGTGAAATCTACTGCTTGACAAGTGACCAGCCTTATGACAGAGGGTTTTGGTGCTGCCCTGAAGGTTTGAACCAAACAACAAAACAAGGTCCCCTAAGGCTCATCTCACACACTGCTCAAAGCAGCAGCAGGCAGAGGGCCTGGGAAGTGCAGCTGAGGGAGATTCTCCTCTACTCCACAGTGCCACACCTCTTCTCATGCCATCCCACCGTGCTGGATGGGAGTCAGACCTCAGCTGTGCTATCTTCTCTGCCAGAACTCAGTCAAGGGGCACAACCCCACTGCAGCCTGTGGGAAGTGGTAATTTGTCTGCCTCACCCTCATGATGTTCTGCCCTTACCCCCTTGGCTGTCTGGGCATCTGGACTCTGTAATGGCAGGAGTTGAACACCACTGCATGCCAGCACCAGCTCAGTGAAGGGCTAAGATGCACAACAACACAAGGAAGACAACCCTTGTTGTGCTGCCTGGACATGGCAGCAGTCCCCGAGTCCTGTGGCTCAAGTCCTTGCCACCTGTAACTCCTATGAACCAGAGCATGCACAGGTAATGTAGGGCACACTGGAAAGGCAGCAAGGTGTTGTAGCTACTTAGTGCCCAGGCCACTGGAACCCTGCTTTCCCTACAGAAATAAGCTGTGAAAGAACCTATCTATAGACCTTGTGACAAACATGAATTTTCCTGTTGGTTAGCTTTACATAAACGTTTACAACTGTGTAGACTCTTCAAGACTCTATGTCCTGTGGCTGTGAGTCTCTGTACTGCTACAGGTACCTTTCTTGGTCACCACAATGTCCTGGGGAAGCTTCTGGGCAGGTCAGCTTTGCCTCTTCAAGACACTTTTTGGAGTGGAGGGTGACTGCAAACAGGACTTTGAAAATGAGGGCACCTCTGTCCTGAGAGGAAAGAATTCTTGAAGCTCTAAAGCATCACTTTGGGTTCAGTTCAAGTTTTATATACAGTTCTGGTTCAGTTTTATTTTTTTCCCTAGCAATCTGGCTTGGCCCCAGGCTATGACCCTGGATGCAGTCCTGTGCAACCTGCTCTAGGTGAACCCACTGTAGCAAAGGGGCTGGAATAGATGATCTCCAGGGGTCCCTTCCAACCCCTGCTATTCTGTGTGATTCTGTCACTGGCCTTGATCATCCAACCTGTGTTGTAATTCCTGCCATAGGAGAAATGTAGCTACCAGCAGTAGGTGATCTGAAGAAGTCTCCTGTAAATATTTAAAAGTATTTGCCAAGCCTTCCTACAGTGGTTTTGCTCTAATCCATTTCTTTGCCTTGGTTTCAGATAAAATGTCAGCTCATAAACTGTAGTGGTAACATTTCCCTTCAGATTTTTTTTCCCTTAGTTTTGATCTAAGAAAAAATTCCAGCGCTCGATAGGAAATTTCTCACAGGGAAACTTTCTGTGATAGCTACAAATCCTTACAGCATCTCTGCAGCACGGTGCCTGTAGCGAGGAAGTGCTGCAGCCTCTCAGCAGCTCTCCCCAGCCTGGCAGAGCCTGGCGGAGCCTGCCGTGCCCCTCCGTGCCCTGCGCTGCTGCGCCGAGCCTGATGATGGCAGAGTTGCTCAGCTCCAAGGCTGAGCTTAGCTCCGAGCTCCAAGGC
Source organism: Indicator indicator (assembly GCF_027791375.1). Taxonomy (NCBI): domain Eukaryota; kingdom Metazoa; phylum Chordata; class Aves; order Piciformes; family Indicatoridae; genus Indicator; species Indicator indicator. Next base: position 3,451,327 of record NC_072031.1, read on the forward strand.
GTCACCTACAGAACTGCGGCCAGATGAATTGATAGCACTGAGGCCATTTGAGCCCCATCTCCTTTACAGCAGAGACTCTCTAATCCACAGCAGTATTAAACACACTGGGAAAGTGTGGGGATAAAGGGGAAAAAAAGAGAGAAAATCAAAAGTCCTTCACTCCAATGTCATTTCAGTAGACCAAGGTCACATTGGGGCCAGATGCTGGTTACAGCTCAGCTCAAGGGAGCAAAGGTCTTTGGAGGCTGATTGCAGCAGTTCAGGCTGCTCTAATCTCCACGGGCTGCTCACAAGAGGCAAAGCTGCTTCTGGAAACACTTCCAGCATTGGGGCAGCCAAACTGCATCTCTCCCCTTGCAGCTTTTCTGTCCTCAGAGATCTCTTCCAAATCCACACCATTCCGTGATTCTATAGAGAGGGTGAATGAGCAGATCTTCTTAAATCTCTCTCTAAACTGGCACGCACACACACAATCCAGGCTTTAGATTCTGCACCCAATTACTCCTATTTACCTTTCAGGCTGGGAGATGTCCCAGTATTCCTGACCCTGGGTTGTGAATGCTGCAAATAAAAGCAATACTTTTTCTTTTCTTTTTTTTTTTTTTTTCTTTAAAAGGCATTTAATTCCAACAATCTACAATTGCAGCTATGAATGACTGGAAGTCATTTTATAGAATATTTCTTCCAGACAGAATCTAAATTGGCAGTGCAACCCCTCCACCCCTCAAAATTACTTGGCTGAAGTGGTAGCCAGCTGAACAAGCAAAAAAGCACAAGAGGATTAAACCAAATATGCAGCTCAAAGAGAAGAGCAGTTGAACCCTCCAGTGTTTCAATACACAGCTGATTCAGCAAAACAGATACACATTCAAATGAAGGATGTCACTGGAAGAGAAAACCAGGCAGCTAAATCAATAATGTGTGCAGCCTGTCCTGGTAGAGGAGAAGCAGCAGCAGTTTAACAAGCCAAACAAAAATGAACTGGAAAGACTCATAGCCAGGAAAAGCAGCGAAACTACAAAAGGCGTGAGCTTGGACTGTTTCACTCTGCACAACCACATCAGAAATGCTCAAAAGTGTCACTATAAAAATGGACAATGCAAAATATTCCAGAGCTGCTACTTCCCAAGGAAAAGCCCTACTGCTTTTGCTGGGACCTTGAAGCCCCATTGGGAGCTGCATCCAGGAAAGGTAACTCATAGAGACAAGCCACTGACACTGTCTTGAGGCTAATCCTTTCTGTGTGGGACTAGAGCTCAGAAAACAAAAGCTGCTTTATTTTTTTCCTCAGTCACACAGTTTATAGGAAGTGGGATATTATTTCATTCAAGATTGCAAGTTTGTAATTTTCACTTAGCTACACGTTGGATTGCTATATTACACAGATATATTCTCTGTGAACTGTGCAGAAGTGGATTTGATTCACAAAACCATTTTTACTTCACAGAGAATCACCATGGTTGGAAAAGACCTCTAAGATCATCAAGTCCAATCATTATATAACCGTACCAGGGCAATGACTAAGCCCTATCCTTGAGCACCACATCTAGACAGCTGTTAAATACACTTAGGTTTGGCAATTCAGCCACCTCTCTGGGCAGCCTCTGCCAGTCTTTGATAACCCTTTTGGTATAGAAGTTTTTCCTCTCGTAGTGTACCTTGATGCCATTTCCTCTTGTCCTATCAGTTGTGACCTGTGAGAAGAGACCAACACCTACTTCTCTACAACCTCTTTTAAAGTAGTTGGAGAGAGATTAAAGTCTCCCCTCAGCCTCCTTTTCTTCAAGCTAAACAACCCCAGCTCTCTAAACTGATTCTCAGAAGACAATCTCAAGACTCTTCACCAGCTTTATTGCCCTTCACTGAATGCTTAAAAAAATAGTGTGCCAATGTGGTACAGCAGAGAGATCACATCCTCCTCACAAGAAATTACATCCTCTGTCCTCCTCAGCTGCCACAAAGAAAGGGCTGTTCCAGTTATGCAATATTTATTGTCTGTGTGCTGGCCTGGCTACCACACACTGTATGGAGAGGAGAGCTTGCCTGGGAGGTGCAGTGTTTGTCAGTACCCATGCCCTTGAGGTTTGAACACCGACAGAAGCTGCTATTCCATCACCATGCCAATAGAGAAACCTGCTCAGAGAAACTTTCTCACAAAAACAAACCTTCTTCACAGAAAAGTAAACAGGAAAGGCAAGGAGAGCAGCTGTTTGAAGGACATGCCAGTGCACATTAAAATATTTGCTAATTGCAAATATATTGTCCCACTGTGCTGCCAGCTCCAGCTCTGACCCACATGAAATGTCAGTTGGCTCCAGATTGAATGCTGTGGTTAATAGCTTTATTGCTTGCCTACCAAATCTCCCCAGAAGAGAGGATGCTGCAGTGATGCCCAGCATCAGTTTCTGCCCTTCTCCCTTTCCAAATTGTGTTGGGGTAGTTATGATCTTCAAAGTAGGTGCTGAGAGTGACCCTGAAAACCTGAAGAGAGAAATAATGTTCAGATTTCACTTGAAGTTTTAGGGAAGAACTTTGCTGAAGTTGATTAAAAATCACATGCAAGATTTTGCTAATAGTTGCAAGTTTTCTTATCAACATAACCTTGCCATGAATGAAGAGGCTGGATGTCACCCAGCAGCCTGTGAGCAATGTGCAGAGAAGTCTTTCCAAGCGAAGGTAATGCAAAGTTGCATGTTGACATAAGATCTGCTTCCATGAGAAAAAATGTTCACTCACATCAGTTAAACACTTGAGTCTGATTAAAAATCCCAGCATGAAAACAAAGATGAACACTGGATTCCCTTTCATTCTGCTCTTGTGAGGGACCCTGCCTCCAATACTGCATCCAGCTTTGGTGTCTCAAACATAAGAAGGACACAGAGCTGTTGAAGAGAGTCCAGAGAAGGGCCACAAAGATGATCCAAGGGCTTGAACACCGTTGCTGTGAGGAATGGCTGATGGATTTGGTGTTGTTCAGCCTAGAGAAGGGAAGATTCTGGCAGACCTTAGAGCTGCCTTCCAATACCTGAAGGAATCTTGCAGGAAAGATGGAGAGGGACTTTTCATAAAGATGTCTAGCAATAGGACAATGGGGACAGGTTTTAAGCTGAGGAAGAGTAGACTTAGACTGGATCTTAGGAAGAACTTCAGTATCAGTATGGCAGGACTCTGGAATAGGCTGCCCAGGGAAGCTGTGGATGCCTCCTCCCTGGGGGTGCTCAAGGCCAGGTTGGATTTGGCCTTGAGCAGCTGAGACTAGTTGAGAGGTGTCCCTGCCCATGGCAGGGAGATTGGCGTAGATGATCTCTATGGTCCCTTCCAGCCTGAGGAAAAAGATGTTGGGAGGTAACTATTTAATAGAGAAACAAAGGCTGCCTTTCCAATTAGAAAGAACTTGCAATTATTGTTCAAATCAGGTTCATATTTGGAATTGTAGTTCTAATCCAATAAAGTGTGGAATTTCAGGCACATCAATAATCCCCATTTTTAAGGGGATTTATATTTCACTGTTTTGATTGTTTGGTGATATTCTAATAGGAAAATGGTAAAAGTAAATAACTGCTGTCTTTTATCAGTATGCATTTATTGACTTTAGGGTTTAAAAGGCTGTGATTTTCATAATGCTTATATAAGCACCCACTTATTTTCACTCTGTGAATCTAAGGAGGGTGCTTACCTTCAGCAGGTCAGGAGTCAAAATAGTTTCAAAAGAGCTGATCAATATTAACATTGTACAGAACTACACACTACCTCTGTTTTGCATAAACTACATCAGAGAACCAGTTACTGTGTAATTTATGCACAATTATGTATTTGCACCCTTTCTGAATATGGGTTTTAGAAATCTTCCTCTCTTTTAAATCTTCAAACCATTAAAACTCCTCATTAAGTAAATTGTCTGCACACCCTTTTCAACAGGGTTTTTGTCAGCATGTGTGAATTATGCATAAAGAACATGCAGAAAGAAGTGAGATAGATGCATAAACGTGCATTTTTGCTAGGTAGACACAAACCTTCAGCAAAGTTTGATTAGTCACTAAATCAGTCTTTATGCCTTTGTTGACTGAGTGATGTTTTTTAATGTGTTGCTGACTTCTTAAAATGCCTGCCCTTGCTATTCTTTATTGTAACAACGATTTGGTTACCTAATCTGGTGCTTAAATATCCACTATTGTAATTCAGTGCTGATGGCAATGTTGAGGTGACAGCATTATTAAACTGGATCCAGCGCTGTCAAATTGTGAGACAGAAAAACCCTCACCTGTGACACACAGCATATGGCAGCAACCTGAGAACAGCAGCAGCAGAGCTAAGGATAAACAGAAGCTGTGTTCCCTAAAACCTATAATCTGACACACAAACATGGGGAATATTGCAACGTACTTGACAGTCTGTGATTTGAGTCAACAGATTAGAAAACCAGAGGCAGGCAGCGCTGTGTTTCCAAATAACAAATTAGAGCACAGCTCTTAATGCTGAGCTTGGTGTGTAAACAAGCTGCTCTTGCTATATACTATGTAAAGAGTTTGTTAAAATACTACAGCTAATTATGCTTCAAGTGTTTACAAAGTCACATGCATTTATCCAGTTTTGATGTTTTGGTGCCCATCTCATGCTCAAGCAACTTGGATATGCAGTGCTTAAAATGACAGTGTTTATTAGATGCTTTACTGAAGTAGTACAGAAGCAGTGCCTCTGCCTGTACAACTATACAGAGCTGCAGCATATTTTCCAGCCCAAGACATGTGCACATTACTTGCCTATTCCAGTGGTGTCTTGGGGCTGGAAAGGCTCCTTAAGACAGCAGGAAACAACTAAGGATCTTAAACCATTTCATTCCCCTTTTCTTGCACTCAGGTCAGGGGTGGGATCCCAGTACACTGCATGCAAAATACCAGTGTCACCACCAGTCTGGAAAAGACCATCACTATCATCTAACCTGGCTGCTCCTCAAGAAGATGAGGACCTGTTTCAGGTCTACAATCAGACACTTTTAAGAGGGTCGGAGTTACAGTTTCCTTATCTGGCATTTCATTTTGCCTTTAAATTTCAAGACTCATCCTAGCAGTACAAGTTATTCAAGAGCTACATGGTTTTATACACAGGATCAAAGCAAAAAAAGGATTTAGAAGATTTAAAAAAGAGCTCTGATTATATAGTTTCTTGCCAAGAAGAATCACAGGAACAATTTTGGGGCAGCTGCTGGTTCCACCTGAGACTCCCAGTGCTCCAGCGAGAGTCTCTTGCCTGCTCTGCCTTTGCTCTCTGCTAGCTCTGAGTAGACTCAGACGCAGAGCGAACCTGTTGGCCAACAACTGAGGGACATCTTCATCTGATGAATGCAACAAGTCTGGCTTGGCATGCTTTAGACTCAGTTCAGTCACATAGTATCCCTCCTGCCTTGCAGTGAACAACACACTGCTTCCAGCTGAAGAGAGAGAATGCTTCACTACTTTTTAACCCAATTTCAATCAGACCCACTCCACTATCAATTAACCATTTAACTGGAGACTTTCCAGCATGTGAAGGAATATTCCACCTCCCTCCATGCAATTCTGAGCAAACACAGAGGAGAAACGTGATCTACCTGATCCTGGAAGCAAATCTGGCACCTCTCTACTTGTGCAAGACTGAAAGCAGATTGACCAAAGCAGCCCTCAAAGCACCAACTGCCACAGGGGCCAAAATGAAGACCATCCCTGAGAAATGAAGTCAAGAAGCTAAATTACTGATGACTAACATCATGTTGAGCAGTGCCCCTCCTTTGGTACAAGTGCTCAGACTAAAGCATAATGGGAGCAATGGAGTTGGAAGCAACTCACCAGAGGGCAGGGAGGGCTGTGGTGGTGCCAGGAACCCACCACATCATTCTGCTTTCCACAGAGTGCTTTGCATCTGTTAACAGGGAAGTCTATTCACACTTACACTAAAGCTTTTACCACTGTTCTGGGAGTACAAAAGCATCTTAAAATGAGTGGCTATCACTGTTACTCCAATTCAAAACCACTTTTGACTGTGAGAGTGGTATAAATAAGTTTTATTGTAAATAAGAGTGTGGTGGTGATCTTATCTTGTATCTGTAGCAGGGCTGATTTTCTTCTCCTGTACATCAGGTTTATTTTCTTATAACTCCATTAGTTTCAGTATAATAGAACCAGAGTATCAGGAATGTAGTCTCCCAGTCAGATCTTATTCTATTATTTCCCTTCTATAGTCAAGTTGGACATGCCTCTGAGTTATAGAAGTATGATGAGGGAGCCAAGGAAAAGCAGTTAAGACAACCTGGCTTCTACTCAAAATTAGTGTTCAAATAAAATTAGGTTTGAAGAGAGCATTTGGCCAATTGTATATTCTCTGTGGAGTTCTGCCTTGTTCAAAATGAGAAGGAATAATCCCAGCAGAGTTTGAGAGCACCTTGGTAAGGTGAGAAGTTGGAGACAGTTGATCAGCCTCTGAAATGATGAAATGCTCAGAGACACCCTTTTGCCCATATCTGGTCACTGTTGGTGGGGTTGAGTTTTTATAGCTTTGTACATATTGAAGAAAGCTCAGGAAATGGCAAAGTTTTGGAGAACTCCAGTTAATGGAGTGGCTAGAAATAAGAAAGGTAGCCACAGCCAGTACTGCTCCTGGGAACAAGAGGGGTCAAGAACCCATAGGTAGCCCCACTCAAGGTAGGGCTCTGACCTTCCTCCTCAGGCCACAGCATTGTAAGTGGCAGTCCCAGTCTAAACTAGCACAAGCAGCAATTTCTTGTGATCTGTTTATTAACTCTTCCCTCTAAATAAAGTTTTAGGAAGCAGGTAGGTCTGGATGAAGTTGATTTGTACCTTAGAAATAACCTTGCACTGCTGACTCAAGGCATCACATAGAGTTTTCTATAAAGTTTTGTTTCTTTCTCCCTTTAGTGTTTAAAGAAAAAACAGTGAGCCGCCTGCCAGGCAATAGTTACTGTGGGCCACAGAGCACAGACCCAGGGCAGAGTTTATGGGCTTCACATTTTCAACAAGCTGCTTTTCTCTCTTTCACTTGTGAAATGGGTGTTCTGCCACCATAGTGTTCCTGAGCTGGTGCATGTCTGATCTGTGCTGTCTGACAAGGGATCCAGCAGTCTTTATGTCCAACAGCAATCATTGCTTTCAAAAGCCTGCCCTGCTAAATAATAGATAAAAGAGATGAGCCATGGTGTTGTTTCAGTTTTGACTGCTTGATACACTGGAGCAACAAGCATTTCATTTTTGAGGGTGTCACAAAAAAGCAGGGAATTCAAAACAGAAAGGGAGAAAAGCAGCAAGAAGAGGGAAAATAAAGAAGATGGGGAAAAGCCTGACCAAGTAGAAGGCATGGAATGGAAACTTTGGAAAGTATTAAATTGCAGTGGTACACACTGGTGTCCTGCAAAGCAGCAGATGTTCCTGTGATGAGTGCAGAATCCCAATGACTCACCTAATGGGAATGACTGAAGCCTCATCCCTTCCACCTATCTCAGCGCTTCATTCCAGCTCCCATTTATATTCCTTCCAAGTGCAATCACTGGACAGCCTTGAAGTGGTACAAATTACATGGCACTTCTTAAACCAATCCATTAGGATATTTTATCATTTTCCCTGCCAAGGCAGTAACAAGCAGTGCCTATCTCTCTTGGTGAAATTTGCCTTATAACTGCCTTGTAGCACTTATTAGTACAGCTATTTGACAATTTGTCATAATCTTTTTGTAACAAACCCTAGATATTTCTCTAAAATCAGGGCTTTAATTCAACATTAATTTGCTTGATTGTTCAGGTGGGGGGGCTGAATGCAGAACATTCCATTTTGCTTTTCATCACTTTGAGTTTACATTCACTTTTCCCATTTGAAGCATAATAATCAGAACCTGGCAGGATTTATAAAACTAGAACATCACGAAAATTAATGTAAATTGACATTTGAATTGACAATTAAAGAAATTGTAATGACCTTTTTTTGCTTTCTTTCTCAGACTCAATATTTTTATCTATGGGTATGAAGAGATATAGATGGTGAGGGACTATTGAGGATGTTGGGTAGGACTAAGGGCAATGGAGCAAAACCAGAAGTGGGTAGATTCAGATTGGATGTGAGGAAGAAGTTCTTCACCATGAGGGTGGTGAGACACTGGAACAGGTTGCCCAGGGAGGTGGTAGAAGCCACATGCCTGGAGCTGTTTAAGGCCAGGCTGGATGGGGCTATGAGTAACCTGATCTAATGTGAGGAGTCCCTGCCCATGGCAGAAGGGTTTGAACCAGATGATTCTTGAGGTCCCTTCCAACCCTGACAATTGTATGATTCTATGATTGTGTGGTAGGAAATATGTATTTATTTCAGAAAGATGAGAAAAGCCTGTCTGTGCTTTCAGAGCCCTTCACACATCTTGGCATTTCATTCTTTGGTTTGCCTCTTCCTTCCTGCCAATATCTTCTCTTTTATTTTTGAGAACAGTAACAAAAATAGGATTATTCTTTAAAAACATCTAGCTATTTTTAATGTTTTATTAATATTTACCAACTCTAATCCTGTCTTTCTACCATCTGATGTGTCAGGATTGCTCTGCCTACCTCTGATGGCAGACATTCTTTTCTCCAGTTCACTATTGGGTTGGTTTACCAGCAAAGACAAGATTTATGATACCCATGAAAGACTCAGAATGGTAAATTTCACCAGTCTTTGAAACAAAATATATGCAAAATGCTGCAATAGGCAGGGGAACAAAGCCTCATTTCTTGCTCAGATAAGAGATTTCAATTTTTGCTTTCAGAAAACCTTGCATGAAGTAACTAGGTCAGAGCGAAGCTAAACCCACACTTGGTTTATCTGATATGTGTGCTGCATAGCAGTTCTGTTTAGTAGTTTAGATTTGACCTAAATTAAATATGAATGTCAAAAAATATGCTAAAACAATAATAAGAGGTCTGACTTACCATGAAGCCAAAGTTTCCACACCAAATATAAGGCCATCTTCTTCTTGCTGTTCAGTTCGACATAACTCATGGGGCTCATGTCCACAGGTGCTGCAGATGCTGGAGTACTTCCCTCCACTGCAGAGACCTGCAGCTGGGAATGGCAGGCTGGGACAAACACATCATGTTCATGGAAAGCAAGAGTTATTTCCCCTCTCTGGAACTTTTGTGGCATAAAATTTAAATCCAAAAGCATACTGAAAAGAAAGCAGTGAGCCTCAGTACTGGATTTATTTCTGTCAGGCTTTATTTTATGGTTTTTTATGTTATATAATATAATATTTTATATTATAAAAATTATTTATAAATATAATATAAATAAAATATATTTTTAAATATATTAAATAATATATAAATAAAATCTATTTTTAAAAATATATTTTTATAATATAAATAAAAATTATACTATAAAAATAATTTATGATTATTTCTCATAATGCATGAAGAATATTCATTCAAGGATATTAACACATGGGCTATGAAGCCTGGCAGCAGCCACACAACAGCTATGAGCTCAGTGTGGTATTGGCATTGCCATTTAGAGCTTATTTAAAGTCACACATATAAAAAGGAGCTCTATGGAGTCATGGCTTCCCATCTGGAGAGTTGGAAGACACTTGGGCCAGGAAATGTAGGCATGTCCTGAGGATGGGCAGCATGTAAGGGGTGTTCAGTCCCATAGAGGTCCCCCCTCCACTACTGTCAATGCAGTTACCCAATGCTGACTATTCTGCTGAGTAGCATTTAGACTTGTAATTTCCAAAGGAAGAAATCACAGAATCAATAAGGTTGGAAAAGACCCCAAGGATCATCAAAGTCCAACCTGTCACCCAAGACCTCAGGACTACTAAACCATGTCACCAAGTGCCACATCCAATCCCCTCTTGAACACCTCCAGGGATGGTGACTCCACCACCTCCCTGGGCAGCACATTCCAATGGCCAACCACTCTCTCTGTGAAGAACTTTCTCCTCACCTCCAGCCTAAACCTCCCCTGGCACAACTTGAGACTGTGTCCTCTTGTTCTGGTGCTGGTTGCCTGGGAGAAGAGACCAAACCCCTCCTGGCTACAACCTCCCTTCAGGTAGTTGTAGACAGCAATGAGGTCACTTGGTGAAAAACTATGGCTCTTTCTTTGGATCAAGATATAAAACAGGACTCACATGAAGCACACAGCTCTTATGGAAAATTCTTGAGGGAGATTCACACCAAAGGTGAAAAGTAAATTACAATTGCAAGTCTCCTAGTGTGGATCACTTCCGAATGTGTAGTTGCACTTACAATACCCAGAAAAGCTGCTTTTTCCTTTCTACAGTACCAAGAGGGACAATCAACCCAAAGGCATCAGACAATGAAAGAGAAGGACAAAAAAAAAGACTAAATCCTTTTCTTTGGATAATGGTTCAGAAATCTTTAACAGCAAGTACAAAAAGTTTTGTCATATATAGAAGTGATCTGAAAAAAAAACACCACATGTAAATAGTTGATAACATTAATTATAATATCTTGTATATGAGGATGTTATGTGTTTTCTAGGTTTAACATCTGCAAAAATACTTTTTTGCACCTTACAAGCTGTTTTCTTCCCAGTATCTCTCATTAACCTACTGCTCTACATCCCAGACTGCAAAAGACTGCAAATAAAACTCAACAAACCTTTTGCAATTAATAGTTTTGTAAATCAAGAGCAGGCTGGATGCATGCACTGACGGCTTCCATTAATATATCTTTGTTGTGCAAAATGGCTAGGAGTGAGAGCAGCCTTACTTGCTTACCAGAAGTGAATTATCATTGAATAAAAGACCTGTGCACATGGCCTCCCTTTTGGTCCAGCCAGGACATACAAATGAAGTTGAGATCAGAGCCCACCATGCTCCTTACAGGCCACCTTTATTTGTCTGCTTGCTCACAGGAACTTTTTGCAATGGCTTTTGATGAAAGGCAAAGAAATCTACTTGGCAAGCAGGATTTGCTGCTCTAGTGTAGCAGCCTGAAGAGGTGAGCACAGGCATTGTGGACACAAATCTGCTTTATGTAAGAAAAAAACTGCTGTAGTGGCATTTTTACTTTTAATGCATCGTTTCTAAAATGAGGAAATAAGTGAAGTTGCTAATGTCCTTTTAAATGATATATGCTTATATGTTATATAATGTATAAACATCAAAAAAATACTTTCTTCCCCATTTTGGGGGGAGGCAGACAGTTTTGCTTGTAAATCAGATAAGTTTCCAGTTTCTTCCCTAACATTTAAAGTAGGGATCTGCAGCTGAGAGGAACAGGGGAAACTGTTCTTCATATTCTGTGATGTGACATTTCTAAAGTAATCAATCTCCATTGTGTTTTTTGGGGGATTCATTTGTTGCTTTCTTACCTACAACAAAGGGAAGGTCTGCCAATTAACTATATGAATCCTAATCTATCAGCATCCCCAGAGAAGACTAATCAGCTACCTGGGAATTGAGATTCAGCATTCTCCCATGGAGCCAGCAGAGACAGCGGTCTGGTCGTACAGCATTCCCACCTGCTCTTTCCCTGGCCTGCAGGGGCTCATTAGCTCATGACCTTTTTCAGCATCCCCAGATGCTCCTCTATGGCTGAGGAGTTAACTTTCTCCCTGTCTAACTGTCTAGGTGATTATCATAAGTTAAGTTAAACACTAGAATAATAGATTGGGCTAATCATGTTTTCTTTGCTGGTTCTTACACCTGAAAGACTCAATCACACACCCCAAGCACCCCTTTCTGCAAAGGAGAAGAGGAATCCCAAAGGAATTTGGGAGAGAGGAAGGGAAGGAAAGAATTTGGGAGGAAGGGAGGAAGGAAGGGAGGAAGGAAGGGAGGAAGGAAGGGAGGAAGGAAGGGAGAGAGGAAGGAGAGAGGAAGGGAGAGAGGAAGGAGAGAGGAGGAGAGAGAAGGGAGAGGAAGGGAGAGGAAGGGAGAGGAAGGAGAGAGGAAGGGAGAGGAAGGGAGAGAGGAAGGAGAGGGAGGGAGAGGGAGGGAGAGGGAGGGAGAGAGGGAGGGAGAGGGAGGGAGAGGAAGGGAGAGAGGAAGGGAGAGGAGGGAGAGGAAGGAGAGAGGAGGGAGAGGAGGGAGAGGGAGGAAGGGAGAGGGAGGGAGGGAGGGAGGAAGGACGGAGGGAGGAGGAGGGACGGAGGGAGGGACGGGAAGGGAAGGAAGAATTTGGGAGGGAGGAGGATTGGGAGGAGGAAGGAAGGAATTTGGGGGAGGAGGAGAAGAATTTGGGAGGGAGGAAGGAAGGAAGAATTTGGGAGGGAGGAAGGAAGGAATGAATTTGGGAGGGAGGGAGGAAGGAAGGAATTTGGGAGGGAGGAAGGAATGAGGAATTCAGAAGAAAGAAGGGAAAAATAAAAAAGAGAGAAGAAAAAAACCCCACCAAACCTCCCCAGGAATTTTTTACCCAAGTCAACAGGTGATTAAGCATGGGTGCAAATGACCAAAAGAACAGGAAGATGTGATGTGTCTCTGGAAACTGAACCATAACCAAACACAACAAGCTTTAGTGAACACAGGACTGCAGGACTGCACCAGGTAAGATCATATGATCCTGTTGTTCCTTCTTGCCACAAATGCAATTCATTTTCTTATGTAAGATCTATCTGAGACATTTTCCTGAAAAAATATGTCATTGTCAAATTAGCCAGGTTGAACATTGGAATTTAATATTCGTGTCCTCAGGATAAGTGTGATTCTCAACATGTGGGAGTACTCCAGAAGATCCTAAATCTGTACATGAGTGACAAAAACTATGAACATTTATATATAGGATTTTTCATCAGGAAATACCAAATGGTATTCATAAAGAAAATGTTCACAGTTAACTCCATCTTAGAGATGGGTGAAAAAAGAGGTCCAGGCAAGTGGACTGAAGTTTTAATGGCTATCACAACCCCACCAGAGCTACTGACAGATACACACCCTGCCCACTGCTCATTTTAGTCTCAGAAGATCATTCTTTATGTTCACAAAAAAAAAAGAAAAAAAAAAAAGAAAAAAAAGAAAAAAAGAAAGAACAGTCATTGCACAGTGAGGGCAAAAGACCAGAGAATCATAGTGAAATGAAGCTATATGGGGATGAACAGCAAGTGAGTGCTAAGGAAAGGTCAGTACAAGCTTTCCCATAATATTTTTGCCAAGAAAGAAAATCGGGTGTTTACTCCTCCAGTCCTTAAATCTGATACTACTTGCTCCCAATTCAAACTCCTTCCAGGATATCTGATTCAAACACTGCTGGCAATGCTGTTGCATTGCCTGAAGCACATCCATTTTCCAGCTTCCATTCCTCAGATTCCTTCACTGCAAATGAAATTCATTAACAATAGACATTCCAGCTCCTGTGTAAGAATAGCCCATAATATCCAGGGTTTCTGCATAATCATTTTACTCTAAGGCAAGGGCTGGCACCTTGCACACTTCTCAGATGAGAAATTACCTGCAGCATTGTGAAGATGTCTGTGAAGATGTCTGCATAAAAGACAGCCTGCTCTGCTCTGCTCTGTTGGTTGGGTTTCTACCTCTGAAGGCAGCTGAGCTTCTAAGGGTTTCTCTGTCTCCCACTGTAAGAAAACAGACTTGTCCTGGCCATGCACCCAATGTTATCACAAAATCTAACACTGCATAGTCAACCTACAAGTTTTTCTTCTGGAGAATCCAATACCTCCCTTTCTCTGTGCATGCTCCTTGGTGCTGTAACTGAGATGGTTTCACCAGAGCAAGTGGCAGGAACTTCGAAAGCAGGAAAGAACAGACTAAAAGAAAGCAGAGCCAAGCCTCCAGCTGGGAAGTTGTGCATGTGAAAGACAGGGAAAGAGAGAAATGCAATAAAATAGCTATTCATCCACAATAAATACACTTTAAAAATATCAATTAGAACTTGTCATCACAGAACTCCTGCATCAGATGTGTTTCAGGTAACTAATGGTTATTAAAAACCTGCTTACTGAGTTAAGTTACTTTTCATTAAAATGTTCTCACCTATTGGTCATTTAATTAGCACCCAATAAATTATCTATTTAAGCAGCAATTACTTTCTCTAGTCAAGTGCATTAGAAGCAGTTATTTATGGACTCTTGATTATAATAGATCCAAGAAGCTCACAGAACTACAGTCTGCGCATCTGTACGTCTTCGCTGCTAGAGTAATTGCAATTACAGGAGAGCAGTGTAAAAAACAAAAGGTGGGATGAAGTTCTCTGCAAGACTAACAACTGCAAGATCTTTCTTGATGGCAATGGCTGGCCTGGTTTGCTGGAGGAATGAGAATTGATGGTCTGGCCACTGAGGTTATGATGAGGGACTAGGCAAAAATTCTGGATCATGTAGAGACATAGCACGAAGGGCAATGGCTATGGCGAGTTGACTGGAAAAGTACAATGAAACTTGGAGCACAACAGCAGTGGCTTCTACCTAATCTACATCTGCCCATGCCTGTGGATTTTTGGAAGAAAAAGTGCATATGAATCATCAGCTTCCTGCCAGGACTCTTCTGAAGTGGTGCATGTGATATCAGTATCTCTAATCTTGTGGGATGTGAGTTCTCTGACATTATTAAGTGTGTGAGCAGCTGCCATCATCATCTGTTTTCTTACATTAACTCCAAGCACAGGCACACACAACATTACTTGGGCTGAGGAGCTACCAGATGCACCAGAATGCCAACATTGGAGATGGCATCATTGCCCCAGGAGCTGCCCTGTTCACTGGGAGCACAACTGTATGCTACCCCCAGTGCCCAAAAGTGCCAGGCAAGAGGAGTTGTGCCTGCTGTCCCCTGCCATTGCTGACCATGCTGTGCCAGTCTCTGGCTAAGGTTGGGAAGCTGAGGGAGGCTGTGCCATAGAGAGCTGCTGAGCCAAAATTCCACTCTTGCCATTCTCTTCTGCAGCCCTCTACAAAAAAAGTGTCAGGTACTTTGCTGCTGATGTATAAGGGAAAGCTAAGGTTATAATTGCTTTTATCTATGCCATTACTCCAAGCTGAAATATTACAGGCTGTCAGGTGCTCTGTTCAAGAGATGCAGAGCTGGAAGCACTTCAAAGCACAAGAGACTCCCAAATGGGCACAAGGAGACAAGAGTACACGAGCAGAGGCAGGCAGATGGTGTTACAGGCTGGGGAGGTGGCAGACAGGTGACAGTGGCAGCCCAGCCAGGGCAGGACTGTCTGAGGAGAGCCTCGCCAAACACGAGCAAACTGTAAGCAGGCCAGGTGCTTGGAACGACTGCGCTGCTTTTGTGGCTACAGCAGAAGCTCTCTCAAAAGGCAGGCAAGAGGAGATGGCATGAGAGAGACTTCTTCCCCTGTTTTGTGAAAGAGGGGCATGCTAGAGGATGGCCCTGCCCACTGATGGTAAAGGGAGCACAAAGATTCTTAATGTCCTGTACCAGCACAGCAGAATGTGCTGGGTCCAGCACAGCTGTTTGCAGGCAGCTCTGAGAGACTCCTAACATCTGCATGGGGATGAGTGTCATGCTGAGAAGTGGAAGGTTTCAGTGAGGACTCCTAATGTTTCTTTCCTAGAGCACTGTGTCAGGCAGAAAACCTTAAGGCCTCACGTAAGGAACAGTTTAATGGACAGTGTAGGTGATAACAAAAAGGTCCCCTTAGCTCAGGGCTCTCATGGAGACCCTCATTGTTTAATCTCTTGCCCTAGTTTCAAAAGCTGGTTGTGATGCTCAGATGACAAAAATCAAAATCTCAGGTGCCAGAGAAGCTGAACAGATTGGTACCTCTGTACCTTGTCCTCATCTCCATCCTTTATGCTTCAAAAGCTCAGTATGTACCCTATTTACAGATGCAGGGACAGCAGGTGTCCTATAGTTCCTCCTTTGACCAGCCAGTCCTGAGCTATTAGTTACCAATAAATAATAACACAGGGGGCTCTGCACTCCCTTATGACTGCAGAGAGCAGGGGTGAAAAAAAAACAGCTGGTACTAGCCATACTCAGAGCATCCTTTCACCTGTAGATGAGAAGATGCTTTCATCTTAGTTGTCTGCCCATGTTTACTTGATGAAGTTTTAAAATTTGATCAGACTAAAAGATCCCCCAGGAACAAATGCAAAGCACAAAAGAGCACAATTGCCAAGTGTCATGCAAACAGCGAACAAACAGCCTCACGTGTAAGCTATTTGGTAAAGAAGAGGATTTGGAGATCTGTGAAAATAAACAGGCTCAGAACAAGCTGCAGACATAATTAAATCAGTGAAATATCAAATGCTGGCAGCCCACAAACACTTTGATGATGATGATAATAATAATAAGGACTGAGCAGATGAAAAGCAAGAGAGAAAATTGGTCCATTAAAACTAATGGTGAAGCAGATGAGGACCATGTTATGGAGAGAAGGGCATGCCACACTAATTCTGAAATGTTGTCCTTTTGTGAAAGGGAGAAAGATCTTCTAAGGCAGTATTTTCTTCTGCAGCAGTGAAGGGTAAAGTGCCAGCCTTGGAAAATTCAACATGGACAATAAGACAGACTCTCAGCCACGCTCTGAATTCAGCACATCTCCTTCATGCACTTCCAAAGGGTTAATTTGGAACAACTGAAGAGCTGGATCAGCACAGAGAAATCCAGTGTATACAGCAATACTCATGTATTCACTGAACAAGCAGTTCATTGGCATTTTCCCAGATGAGAATAAGTATGGATTGAAGTAAAAACTTTATTCCCATTATAAACAAACTGGGAATAGGAATAAATACGTGTAACAAAAATCAGGGATAGGAACAATGCAGAGTTCCTAGAAGAGCCAATTAAAAAATCTGCAAGTCCCAAGACATCAACACTGTATGACATATACCCAGGGAAGCACACAACTAAATGGAAATATTGTATGATGAGGGACAGACCTTTGGAAATCAACGTTTGATTGATGGAGTCAGGCTACAGACACACACAACTTTGGAACACTCTGGCTACCATTTCCTGATAGTTACAATATTCCTCTTTCCCTTCACTGGCTTTTAGCAGCTGCTTATCCCACTGCTCTGGGAAGCAGCTTCAGCATCAGCCAGGAGAGACCACAAGTGGGGCAGGGTGAGAGGGCTTTGCCTCCAGGGGTGCAGCCTGCTTGCTGCAGCTCTGTGCATGTGGACAGCTCTCTCAAATCCAATACTGTGATAATAAAGAGAATGAAACCATGATGCACGAACAGCTTTGTAAGCTGTCAAGGAATAAACATCATTTAACCTGATCCTTTGTTTTATTCAGTTTCTCCACCATTCAGGATTTTCTTGGTGTTTCTGACAGAAAATAAAGATGGAAGAGATTGTGTTTGCCCTGCGGACATACTGGGACTGCCATGAGACTTCCCCACCAGGTCGCTGGGGCAAATGCTGTTGTTAAGGGGTCAGGATGGAGATGAACAGCTCAGATGAACAGCTCAGATTGCCATTATCAGGTGCAGTAGAAAGGCAAAAGCCAAGCTCTGACTTTGCAGCCCCCTTCGTTCTTGCTCCTCTCTTAACTTTAGCCTCCCACTCGCAGCTATTGGTATGTAAATCATGGCATCGTGTCTGACATCTGCAACTGAGATGTCAGTCAACATGAACTGCTGCTGCTGCTCTGGGCCTGGTGCAAACACAGACTGACACTCGTGTAGGATCTGGGGTTGGTCTGTAAGAAGCACCCTTCCCTGTGACAACAGCCTGTACAGAGCCTCCTACCACGGAACACAGAGCTTTGACCCTCACTTAGGAGGGTACTGATATACTGAAAATGTGAGTAATGGTAATGTATATGATACGTAATTGTGGAATACTTGAAATAAACAAAAAAGATGGAAAAACATCTGTTTCATTGAGGAATGAAGGAGCAAAGCAGCTGTTTAATTACCCAGCGCTACGCCATGTAACAATTTATACACCATACTCATAAATCCCAAATCAGCTCAGGGAGAAGAGCTGCTTTTAGGAACTAAGAAATAGAACTAGCACAGACATGTCTTGAATTGTCAGCTTTAACAGTGGGAAAAAAAACAAACAACAAACCAGCCCTAAAAATCCAAATAACATCTGCATTTCATTCCTGCTTTCCAAGATACTCATCCTGACTACTCCAACATGGAGCATTTTCACTCCAGCTGGTCAAACCAAAACAAGAATATCATTGGCATACAAACTGGCAGTGAGCCTATTTATCACAATTTAATGAAGGCTTTAGCATTAAACTACCCTTTTCAAAGTTCACAGCAGCAATTGCACTAGCTCTGGGTACAACTTTCTGAACTGATGATGAAAAGGCTGACTCCATAATGCCCTCACAGTTCTCTGGTACAAGGAAGAAAATATCATTGATTAATAATCCAAGGAGTAGCCAAGAAGAGGTATTAAGAATCACAATATTTTTATGGTTTTTCAAACTATTTTTCTTAAATTTCAGTGCCTGTGAATGGGAAAACAGGTCATTATGTGGCTGAGGTAAAAGCAAGATGGGTAATACTGCACATGGTCAGCTAGGAAATTTCAAAATCAAGGCCAATGAGTCCAAAATATCTCACATGGGTGATTTCTAGACAAACACACTGCTGTGGGACCAAAACCAGCCAAAAGGGAGTTCTGTATTTCCATGGCAGATCAGCTCAAAGGACCATTTCAGCAATGCAGAAATACAGAGAGCTCGAGTCAGGGAATGTTCTTTGGTACTATTTAATGTATTAGTAGGAAAACAGCCTCTGAGTCCAAGAACCATATCACACAAAACTTTGATTTCCCAGACTCTTTATAAGCACTTAGAGGCTGCCATTTGTCCTGTATTTCACCCAAGGTGGTTGAGAATTGGTCTGGAGGATAAATCACACAGTAATTTGAAATGTGACTGCTTTTAGCTGCTGTGAAGTTGAATGAGCTCACTGAAATGAAGTGTTGACCAGGAGGCTGCAAAGCAGGGACCTTTTAGGAAGCTTAATGCTTTTCAGTCTCCTCATTGCAGGCTTCCCAGCCTGAACCAGCTCCAGTTGGATGCAGAAACAGGTTTACAAAGCCAGTGCAGACTGTAGAGTCAAGTCCCTCAGCATCATGTTTACCATAGTACCTTTAAAAATACCTGTCTGGTTTTGTCTAGATATGCAGAATTTTAGCAGTTGCTTCCAATCTATGGATTCTTTTTCCCTTTAGTGTGTTTGTCCTTGCTGCCCAAATGTGTGCCTCTCTAGAACCTACAGCCTTTCATCCCCTCTCTACAATTTTTCCTATCTTGTCCTACTCTGCAATTACTCTTATTTCTCACTGTCATTTGTATCCCCCTTATGTAAATCCATGTGAAAATAGCATAGAACTAATATGTTTGCCTGAAAATATTTGCTATGAATATGCCAGAAGAATCATATTCTCTGTTCTGTCTATTCCCTTGAGGAAATGTACTCATTAATTTGATTTCTAGCTTTCATTTTTTTTAAAGGGAACAAATGACAATTATTGTTTACTTTGAAGTGTGATCTTTAGCATGAATAATTCCCCCAAAGAAACATCTGCTTCACAGATGAGTTGTGACAGCAGACAACATGCTTCTGTATTTTGCATTCTTACTTGGGTGGCAAGAAGGACTGGGACTGGGACTGACAGTCCAGCATTACAGTGCAGTCCTAAGAAGCCAAGATCACTTCTCAAGAGTCTTCCTTGGCTTTTCCTGGTGTTTTCTAGTGTTTTGAAGTGTGGTTGGCCCTAATACAGTATCTTTGTGCCTCAAAGAGGGCATGTACATTTGCCAGCTACCAAATATTTCTTGACTTAGCTTCAAAATGACCTACTTGTTTGTCCAGGGACCACAGATACCCATGTTTTCATGTATTTTGTATTCAGCTACACTGTGCACTTCCAATTCAGCACTTGAAACAGGTTTCTGCATGTGCCCAGCACAGCTTGGCTGGCAGCCCATCAATCCAGCTTGTTAAAGTTAGTGTCTACCCACTAGAATGGTTTTTAGCAACAGCTGGAGCTGAGCCAAAACTTGTCATCTAAATTCAAGTCCAAACTTCTCCAAAGTTTCAGATCTCTTATCATCCTTGGCTGACACTTTCTCAGCAGGCTGGTAGATTCAGGCTCTCTTTTCATATCCTTACTGGCACACAAACACATTGCAAAATAAAGATCAGACATAGAAAGAGATCAGGTGTGCTAGACTCTGAACTCTTTATGAAGGGAAGGAAGGATTTTTTTGGTTTTGTGTGTCAGATTGAGTAGTAGTATACAGAACATTCAAGATACAGGTCAAGAAAAACATCTCATAGAAAGAGATATGGAAGAAATAGATTGCTCAGAGTCAGAGTAGCCTCCATCACTGAAGATCTCTCAAGACAGGTTAGACAGGCAGCTGTCAGGACTGGTGCAGTTCTCCCAGGAGGACTGGATGACCTCTCAAGCCTGGAATGTAATGATTTTATCTTTTCTAGCAGCAGCTTGCCCAGTGCTGGCACTGGAGGGAGAAGCTCATACTGGGAATACCTTCCTGCCAGAAACTACTCATCTTTCCTCTGTTTTGCTTTACTATAAATCCACTGCTGACCCTTGGAAGCCATTGCTGTTTCATGACTGATAAGATAAGGAAGCTGGGTCATCCTCTAGTACAGAGTGAGAGTTGATCTCCAACACCTTCAGCAGCCTACTAGCCCCCAGGACAGGCAGCCTTCCCATTCTCTGGAAAGGGGTTGGCAGAGGATTAGATACAAAGTTCAATTTGAAAAAGAGGAAGAGAGAATAGATGACCTCTATCATATGCTCTTTCCATTCATACTTTCTTCCAAAAGAAAGTTAAGGACATTTAATCTTAAATACTAAACTGACCTATGTAACCATGAAAGCACTTTCTTAGACTACCTTTTTGCTGCAGTTGTGGTTAGGAGTTTAGACTCTTTATAAAGCTTTTTTCCTTGGCACTTCCCATCACTTATATAACTGTCAGCAGCCACAGCACATCTCCAGGTCTCTACAATACAGGAACCCCCAAGGCCCATAGGCTTTGCTAAGTTAGAAAGCCCTCAGCTCCCACAGAATGTGAATGGGAGCTTGCAACACAATCTGCTTCACCAGCAAATACTCAACACTATTTCTGATTGTTCTAATACACTGATTACTGAGAAGTGGCTGTATGTACATCCTATTACGTAAGAAAACCAGCAACATTTAAGGGTAGAAAGGGTAGAAACCAGAGGCACACACTATAGACCTCCTACCCTTTATTAACAAGATGGAAATTGTGCAACGGAAAATATTCCTTATTGTCTGCAACAAGGTGCAAAGTACCCAGAATTTTTTAGGTCACATATTTTAATATTTTTAAATGACAAGGAAGGAATTATAATTCTTGATGGTTTCTAAAGTGCTCTACCAACACAGGAAACTGCAATGGTTTTTGAAATATACATGAGCAATTAGAAAGGTGCTGAACACACAGATAAGAAAATATCTTCTTTTTAATGTTTCCCATGATCCACAAAAACCTATTTTCAATACAAAACTGTCATCAACTTGGTATTTCAATACATTCCTAGCATTGTTAAAATCTGTGTCATGGAGCTTGATGTTCTTTTTTAAACTGTGAAAAGTATCCTCATTCAGAAAACACAAACTATGTTTACAACCTGATAGCAGAGCCCTGTATGAGATACATCTTTATCAGATTTTGAAATTCAAATAGCTAAAGTATTGAGCTGTCTAAATATTTGATGTCACATCTCATGTTGCTGGTGTAACTTTACACTCTAATGTAATTATTTTCTAGCTAAACTATTTACTTACATATTATCTGAAGAACTCAGAATCTGGTATATAAGGTGCCTGGGACTGGTGACATGAAAATGGAGTGAATCTCCTATTGATTTCCCTGGAAACTGAATCAGAAACAACTGTCAAAGCTCTCTATCCATATCATTATCTGTCTGTGAATTCACTGTCCTGGTTGTACTTTCTTTGTATTTTGTTATGCTTATTTTGCACAAAAAGGATATGGACTTGATGGAGTGGGTCCAGAAGAGGGCTGCAAAAATTATCAGGGGGCTGTAACACCTCTGCTACGAGTACAGGTTGAGGGAGCTGGGGTAGTTCTGCCTGGAGAAGAGAAGGCTCTGGGGAGACCTAATAGCAGCCTTCCAGTATCTGAAGGGAGCCTTAAAAGAATGCTGGAAAGGGACTGTTTCCAAAGGCCTGTAGCAATAGGATGAGGGGCAACGGTTTGAAGTTAAAGAGTAGATTTAGATTGGATGTTAGGAACAAGTTCTTTACCATGAGGGTAGTGGAATACTGGAACAGACTGCCCTGGTAGATGAGGCTCCTTTCCTGGAGATGCTCCAGGTGAGGCTCGACAGGGCTCTGGGCAACCTGATCTAGCAGAGGACATCCTTGCTCACTGCAGTGAGGCTGGACTAGAGTGTCTTTGAAGGTCCTTCCCAACCCAAACCAGTTGAAGATTCTATGATTCTGTATTTATTTCTTTATTTAGTCATCTACTGGAAGAAGTACACATTCCAAATAGAAACTAATTTGACTGGAAATATTTTGCATCTTTACCTGCACACAAGGGGGTTACATGAAGTTTAAACTAGTCCAAATTATTCCCTGAAGTGTACCCAACCACAAAGACCTGATCTAAAGCTCAGTGAAATCATGGGGAAAATCTTTCTAACATCTTTTGCAAGGTTTAGATCTGGTTGCATAAAGACTACACAGTCTTCACATTTTGATCACATGAGAAAGAAAGAGAAGATCTGAGCTGATCAGGACACATTTGTATAAATATGTACATTTCTATCCATATGTCCTTTTAAAAACATCTACACTGGAAGTCTGCAGAGAATTAAATGTTCTTCAAGGACATTTACAACTGTACAGGAAATAGAGAAACTGTCTTTGCAGTGTAACTAAGACCCAAGTTTTTGAGACCGTTATAGATATCTTTAGTCAGAATGGTGTCCCAGAACCATTCTAACAGTATCAGAAATATCTATGACAATACTTCACTGAGTCTTAGGGAGGGGGGAAGTAGCATTTACAGCTCTACTAGAAAGTACTGAGACACTTGGTGCCTTTAAGGAAAGCAATAATTTAGGAACAAAAGAAATCTGCAGCGGGATCAGCAATCACATCCTTACCAGTGATAAATCTGGTAAGGATTATACCATCTTCCAAGGTGAAATGAACCCAGGGCATTACTGCCAAGTAACTGTGATGAAGAGCTGCACTTCAGTACTTACACACTCTATTGTTTTATCTGCCTTATTATGCACATACAATAAGGCTCTGTCACAGAATATATTGACTGTGATTAAAGATATGCTCCACAAAAGGGACAGAAAAACAATCATAGAGACAATTGGGTAAAGAAATAGTGTGGGCCAGTCCCAAGCATTATAAATGACAGCACCATGTGGAAACCAGCTCTGGGATAATTCATTTTCCTTTCTGTGTTTCAGTTTTCTGATCTGTCAGATTTAAGATAGTGATATTCATCTCTGCATTGCAGCCCCCTGGCTCCTGGCAGAGAGGTACCTTGGGAGTGGCCAGCTCAGTAAGCAACAGGAGCAAATGTGAAGGTGGGCATCTGCCTACTGCAAGGGTGAACAAGGTGTTTGGTAATATTCCTGCCACTGAGCTATCTCAGTCTTTTAGAGTGAGAGCAATAGATAGAATAGGGAGAAACACAGTGGGTTTCAGTGTTTGCTGTTTGGAGTTTTTTCCTGTGCTACATAATCATTTACCTACTTATTCAGTTGCAATATTGAATCTTGCAGCTCTCTCAGGGTTTATTTGTTCACTCTACTTATCCAAAATGAAGAACATGACCAGTGACTTTCAGGTTTTCCTGAAGACTTCAACAATGGACTGTTGATAATCAAGAACTGATTACAAAACAGCCAACACTAGTACCTATTACAGACTGAATGGCACAGGGAGATCAGCAACTTAATACCAAATACATTTCAGTTTGCCTTTTGAGCTGTTTTTGTCACCCACATTGAACTCCATACAACCATGGTTTCAGTTATCCAACTTAGCTAATTTATAGCACATTGCTGTAATACCCTACGGGAGCTGCAGACCAAAGATCATTAAAAATCCCTCCATCATGTTTTAAGCAGCAGCAACAACTCTCCTCCCTCTTCCAGTCTTCCTAATTCTCTAAAGTTGTCTTTGAAAAATATTTGAGCAAAACTGGTTACCTGGTAAATGGAGCATTCTCAAATTGATGAGGCTGAACCTCAGCTAAAATTGTCCAAGTAGTTTGTTACCAGCTTTGAATTCCTTCTTACAAAGTTGCCCACAGCAGTGACACATTTGGAAATGCAGTCAGAGCTGACTTATGAAAAGGGTTATAAAAGTCTACTAATGATTATATGCCACAGCAGCTTTTGGCATATTTCCAGCAAAATCAGCTGCAGACTCCTACTAGCATAGGTTGGAAATCACTCTGCCTCACCGAGCCTGGACCCCTCTCTTAAGCAGAACAGGACTCTGCTGAGCCCTCGTGCCTGGAAATGACCATGGGCAACACTTTCAAAAAACCTTCAGAGATTTCCTTGTGTGCTTAGTGTCTCTTAGGAGAGTTGAAGTTAATTGCTAACCATCGCTTTATTTATGGATTTTAGAATTAATTTTAATCCAGGCTTTTAATGAGTGTTCAACACATTTTATTTTATGGTTTTCAGGTCTCGAGCCCTAGAGAAAAAGATCTATTTTTTCAACTCCTGTCACTTCAGTCATGTTACAATCTGAAGTTAATAATACAACTTAAACAGGTAATTGGTGGAAGTAATAGTTAACAGGTCACAGTAAAGCCCAGCAGCACTTACTGAAAAAAAAATTATGCAAGAAGCAAAGACAAGGCTAGTCAGGTAAATAAAGATGACTTGAAATTAACTTTGATGGAAGGACAAAGTGTTTTGGTAGAGTGAAATTGCAGTGCTTTAAGACCTTATGTATCATAAGAAAGTGAATTGATTTGCTATATTGCTAGTGAATAGCAGTATGACTTCAGAAGGGACCAAGTTCTGTCCTTTAGCATCAAAGATGTTAAAAAAATAATTAACTGGTCATTCACTGGAATTTTCACTAGTTTTACTATGAGAAGATTGGAAGAACCAAAAAGGTGAAGACCAAAGAAAGACTTGTAGTCTTGTAATTTTTGATGTATTGAAGCTCTAACACCTTTTATTATCACTATACTCTCCAGTTATCTACTTTCATTAACAGACTGAAATAATCTTTCCAGTAACCTCTAGTACAAAGCATCTACAGGCATTAACATGCAAGTAAAATGCATGAGAGAAACATATGAGAAACACCTGTACCAGGTATCTCTCCAGGGGTGTCTTCTTTTCTGAAACACCACACACTTGCCTTTTGTGCAACAGCTAGGCATGAACCATCCTGATTCAGCTTAAGTTCAGATCCATACTTCATCTTTGCAACTGAATTTGCATGTAAAACTCTAAAGCATCCACTGCTTCTCAGACAGGACCAGTGGTTTACCATCCCCAAGGAGTATTGATCTTATCATTTAAGAATTCAATTCTCCATGAAACAAGGAGTTCTGGAGGTTTAAAACTGTACCATACAGTCAAGATAAATTATGGGAAAGGACAATGAGATGAGTAACAGGGACAAAGAAAGAAAATTACTTGAGCATAGTGCTAGAAAAGGTGGTGGCAGTAGACTACTAAAGAGGTCCTTGGTGAGATGGGGTAGAAGGGAGTGCTCCAGACAAAGGAAGAAGAGTCTGTGGTCGGACAAGAGAAAGAGAGGGAGAAAAGTGGTGCAGGTCAAGGGTATTGCCAGTGTCAAGTGGGAATAAAATCCTACCTGTGTGTGAGGCAAAACCCTGTAGAGGAGAAGCACTGGATGGAATTTTTAAGTTAAGAGCAATATCTGTGAAACAGGTGACAAGATAGGAAGCCATAGAGGACTAGGACTATGCATGTAAAAGATATGATCAGAGCAGCAAGGAAGATAATTTGAGCTGGGGGAGATGAAAAGCACAGAGCTGACAACTGGCTCTCACTTCATTCTGTGCTTAAATACATGCTTAAGAACTTTGATGAACTGAGCCTTCTGGAAGGATAATCTTCTAAGTAGCCAGTAAGGAACACTGAACTTCTTTTTATTATACACACAATCCTAGAAGGATAAGGAAACCAATGTTTCTTTCCAAGGCTGATTTTATTCTCCTCTTGAACATTTCAGGGAAGTCGTTGAAGCTGTCCTGTCCAAGCCACAGAAAAGTGAAAGGTCAACAAAGTGCCAGAGAATTAATGTGGAATGAGTTTTAGCAGACACAAAAATAAGTCCTGACTGTCAAAGAGTGAGCTGCTTTTGATCTTGCCTATTCTCACCCGTAGGTAAGCCTCAGAGGCCAGGAATCCTGTAGGAAGATGAGACACTTTGTCACTGTGACTAAATCTTTTAAACCTTTTCTCCTTTTCTGTAATATTTTTCAGAGATTATCTTTTGTGTTTTGATAGTCTCAGATGTTGTTCAGAGCATATCACATCCTGTTCATGACAGAGCAAGAATGAAAAGGAAAATCATATAGGAAAGTGATGCTCTATAAAAAGTTAAAAGTGATCCCTGGTCAGTTAAATGGTATCTAATTAAGATCAGTTTAAAACTTCAGATATTTGGATTCAAACTCTTGCTCTGCCACAGCCTTCCAGGGGGCATAGCGCTTAAGAAGAAGGTGGAATTTAGCCAAGACAAACACTTACCTTTCAAGGATAGGATGAGAATAGAATACAGGTGGAGTGGGACCAGAATCACTTGGGGACTCTACACAAACACCTTGCACTGGGCATGCACTGCCCTGGCCATGCCACTCACACAGACAAGAGGGCTGGTTCTCCTGGGCACGAGACCTCTAGAGAAAGCACAGCAAAACACTGCACTTTGACACTGTTTTCACTGGAAATCTTACACTACAATTTCTTGTAGCAGCTCTTTAGTAGCTGCCAGTAACAAGCAAGAACAACATTTCCATTTGCCTTTGCAGCCACAGTGTGACTGAGAACCACATCTGTGCCAGTATGAATGACCCAATGCCAAAGTTTCGATTGCTGGGGAATTGTCTTTGTTGTGCTTTGTGAGCAGGGAGCACTGCTTGGAACACACCTGTCTCATACACTAACTGCAGCATTTTTCTATTATTTTGAATTAGTTCTCTTAATTCTTTCTTTAAATATACCACTCCAGTAACCTCCCCTCTGTCTGACCTCCAGTCTTAAGCAGTTCAATGACCTTATTTTAATCCTTTTGTGTTCCCACTGAGGGCACTTGTAAATTAACCCAACATTGTGGTTTAAATCCTTTCAGATGGGTAATGGACAATATTTTACACGATTTCATGTATCAAAGAAAATAATTGTAATGCTTTAAAAAACACAGCAGTGAAATTCCAATCAAAAGAAATAATGGAGAATAGAAAACAAGAGACACTTGTTTACCAGATAGGTCAGATATGCAAAAGATTTACTCTGGCTGATTAAAAATACAGATGAAACTTTGAGTTCTATGATATCCTGTAAGACCTTGTGATGTTAGTACACTACTACTGCACATAATATACACATTGTAGAAAAAAAACCCCAATTTTTTCAAGCCTTTCAAGATCTTATATTCAATCAGAATGAGAGATCTTATTTGTGCATTTAATGGAGGGTCTCACCCCAGCTGGACAGGTTGATATTCAAAGAGCCACTCTTTTCTGCAAAAATGAAAAAAAAACAGAGAAATGCCAAAATGGGTTTGATTTTAGAAACATGACTACCATAATATCTCTGAGTTTCTCATGAATGACAGCACTATAGAACTGACATTTCATGTGCTTCTGCAATGTATGCTCTGTTTCTATTTAGAGCCCTTATAGAAGTTGGTGATGGAGGAAATGATCCAGAAACTATTCCCACTCCCCCACTATTCTCTACAGGTTTAATATACCAGAGCACAGAATCAAGTGTTAGAAATGAGCTGAGGGGAATAGGATTGCATGGGCAGAATGTCAAAATGTTTTTAATGATTCACTGGATAAAGTTGCATATAGAAGATGCTTCAAGCTACACCACTCAGATCCACACTCAAATTTGCCCAAAGTTTGAAAATCAGTTTCTGTCAACTCCAACTTAACAATGTGCCTTTGCTTCCCTGGAACAGACTGCCATGTAAGATGGCACACTTACTGAAAGCCCCCTCCCTCTTACTGCATCTTGCCTTAGCCTTCCAAACTCCACCTTCTTAACTCACATTTATGGCTATTGCTTTATATAGCGAGTATAGAATCAGCCCCAAAAAGTAGTTTTTGTATGGTCTGAACACATTAACCTGTCTTGGGACCATTAATCACTCTGACACTTAGTGAAACACTAAGGAGAGGAAGAGATTTTGATGTCTACAAGTATAAGGAAGACCCAAACCTCTCCTGTTATTTTTTACACTGCTGCCCTCTATGCTAGCAGCAGAAGTGTGAGGAATGAGGAGCCAGGGAAGCCCTATCTGGGCTATCCATGAGGCAGTCCTATTCTGGACTTAAAAAACCTGAAGCACATGGATAGCAATGTGTTTAGTATGCAGCATACTGAAATACATCTGTTCTTGTGCAGCAAATCCATAGTAACCGCTCCCCTCTCTCAGTAGGAGACAGGAGCGTGCAGTGTTTTTGGAAGTCAAGCAGCTGCTTTAAGGAAACTGATCTACATTGGGAGTGAAGGGTGAGAGAAGGAGAGAAAGCAGCAGAGATAAAAGGAGTCATTGCTCGGGTTTGCCTTTGCAGTAATCCCCTGCAACATATCTCCATGTCCTCAGTTGCAAAGGTTGGCCTTTGAAAGCAATGTTATCTGAAAGGAAAGTGCCTACTCACACCACAACCATCCTAAACAGAGATCAAGGAAGGAAGGAAGATCTTACTCTGCATGCTGGGACACACAAAGGGAAGTTAGGTGTTTTATACAAGGCATGCACAGTATTCAAGCTATGGGTCCTTGGGCAGCTCTTTTCTGATGCTGTTTCAGTATCTCTCGTTTTCCAGATTTTGTCTTCCAAGACTGCTCTACAGAAAACTTGAGATAGGAGGTTTCTATTAAAAGCAACTGTCTTCAGTTCAAAGATCTGTTACCATTTATCTCACTAAGAACTCTCTTCTGAGCAATCAAGAAGTCTGCTGTGGCTTGATTTAAGAAGATACTTTTTAAAACAAAGTCTCTATGACAACAACTATTTATGTGTTTCAATAATAAACAATACAAATGTCTTACATTCTTCTGACACCAGCTGAACCAGTAATCAGATTAAACAGACACCAGTCAGAGATTAAATCAGCAATGAAATCTTTCATCAAAACAACCAAAACAGATACGAAATTTTTTATGTTAGTTGTTAATTATTGACTTAAAACACTGCTTGTTGGAGTAATGCTGTGCATCAGTAATAGCTAACAAGAAGATATGTAGTAACTAAACTTCCAGTTAAAGAATGCTGCCCAGAGAAGTGTGCCTTTAACTGCTTACCAATACAAACATTCAGCCACAGTTATTTCTATGTTTAAAGTCATTCACAAACAGACTGAGGTTTAAGGAAACACAGGAGGAAGGACCCAGAGGCTCACAGAATTACACTCAACTTCCAGGGAAGTACTTGCTAACATGTATTTGAGCATATGCATGTCTCACTGTCATTGTTCCACAGATTTTATATTGGGATTTCCCAGATCTCGTATTTTACCTTGTCCTGAGGAAGCAAATGGAGATGAATCTTGCATGCATAGCATTCAAATGTCTTGAAACTTATGCATTCAAGACACTGCTCGCTATGTGGTATGTGATTGGTAGACCTTTTTCAGTCATACAGCTCTGTCACAGCCCCAAATACTCCACAATATTCATGTACACCAGAAACTAGTCACAATATCAAGAATACATTAGACCAAATGTTTGGTTTAAATGTGTATAATGCGTCTCAGTCCATGTTTTTAACTTCTAAAGGAATATAGTGAGGATGTGTCAGAGAAAATATCTTTCTGGCATTCTGTGGCAAGAATGTACTTCAATTAAATTCCATTTTGAGAATATAGGTAGAAGCTCTCCCCCAAAAAAGAGTGTCTTAACGTATAACCACTGCCTGATACCTTTCTCAACAACCTAGAAATATCATTCAGTCCTTTTATTCTAAACCTACAGATTGAAGAAGAGTTTTGATAATGGCCAGGATCTGGCAGTTGAATTTAATTGCAAGCTGGGTATCTTGAAAAAATGAGAAGCCCTTGCTGACTTGCAAGCTTGCAAAATTCATGTTCAAAATAGCTCTAAAAGCTTGTAAGCTCAGGGCAGATATAATTAATGCAGCAAGTTTAGCTGGAGCATCAGTGTGACTGCATGGATAAATTGATTGTTTGGGACAAGTGAGCAGGACCAACGTTGGATGTGCCAGTGGCTTCTCATGGAGCGGCAGCTCCCTCCACATGCGCAGGCTGCTCACCCAGAACATGCAGCTTGGGCACACTCTATGGACTGGAGTTCCTGTCGATGCTAAATTCAAGTATCATTGTATATTTGGCAAAAGACAAATGTTACTGAATAGTTACCCCACTCTGAGTCCAGGAATATTTAAAAATAGCTCTGTGGAACCCATTTCCACCAGAAAACTTGGAGAGACAAAGTAAAGATTGTTCTAAGATTGATTAAACAAATTCTTATGTCTGTAGCTACTTCCCAAAAGCTGAGAACAGTGCAAAAGCCCTACCTGGTGTGATTTCTCTGAAAATCCCAATCAATCAATAGGATATCTATACTAAAAACCAGAAGAAAGACTCACACTACAAAAACCTTGTCCTTTTTCCCTCCTAGCAATTGCTTTTGGCCATCATTTAAGGGACCATCCATTACAATGTTGGTCAAACCTCAGCATGAGCCAATACATTAGACATAGCATCTGGTTCTGCTCACAGCAAGAAAAGGACTTTTTTAATGAAATGTTACAACCCAGAGGAAACAAATCTGGGAGTAAGCAGTAGAAAAACATGTATTTAAAGCAAAGGGAATGTAAGACAAAAAAAGATGAAGATTTATGACTGCGATGAACTTTAAGGTCCCTTCTAACCCACATCATTCTAACACCTTCTGTAAATATGCAAAACATCTTTCTTTAGAAACCTTCACTAGCCTTAAAATTCTGGAGTCTCATTAATGGTATAAAAATGAGTTCCTAGATTAACATAAAGGATTTGTGTATCTCTCAGTTCTAGGCTGGCCTGTAGCGTGGAAACCCTGTAAAGCACATTTTCCTCTCAAGCAATGGAAGCATCTAATTTACCAATCCTGAAGAAATCCAGACTTTTTCCAGCCCAGTATTGTGTCTCAGGCCACAATTAGCATGGAGTCTCTAATCTATACAATAAGTGAGCATTATGTGAGGAAAATTGGAGAACTGTTTCTTGAACAAAAAGCTGTATTAATTTTCATTCAGTTTAACTGTGATCTCATTTAAATGTTTCTATTGCCATCAAAGATGAGTTAGAGAAATAAGCACATTGCATTGTTCATTTAGTTTCTCATTTTAGCAACTTTCTACATTGTCTCAATACAGCCTGCTCCCTCATTTCATAGCATTTTTAGTGTTCTTTTTCTTCTGCTTATTCAGCAGACATAGTTAAGTGGTCCACAAAAACATGACATCTTTTTGTTAAGGTCTGCAGCAATTTTGAACACATCCTTATGCACAAGCACTTTAAAGCTCTTTCTTCCAATTTGCATTGCTTTGGACTTGCCCACTAGCACTAACAAAAAAAAAAAAAAAAAAAAAAAAGAGATATGTTTCCTCTCTAAAGCCTGCAATAACCTGCATCCTCCACACTCAAATTCAGTCTACCCTCAGTAAGTTTAGATGGTTTAGAGACTGAGTCATTCTCTCTACTCAATGAACAAGCAGCAGGATATTCATACTATCCCTGTTTCCTACAAAGGATTTATTTTGTATTTTGACCCATTAAGAGTAGTTCTATAACTTTTAGAGCCTCTGTTTTCCCTACAGAGCTGGTCATAGTCTGAGGTTTTCATTAGAATTGTATTCTTTAGCCTATAAAAGCTAGAAATTGTTAAAATATTCCATGCTACTATGTTTAAAATATAACAGCAAAGTATGATCTGCCTCACACTCTTCTTCCTCCAAATGTCAGTTCATGCCAGGATAAGCTTTGACCTACAAATCAAAATTCATAGAATCAACCCGGTTGGAAGAGACCTCCAAGATCATCCTGCCCAACCTATCACCCAGCCCTATCCAATCAACCAGACCATGGCACTAAGTGCCTCATCCAGGCTTTTATTGAATGTCTCCAGGGATGGTGACTCCACCACCTCCCTGGGCAGCACATTCCAATGGGCAATCACTCTCTCTGTGAAGAACTTCCTCCTAACATCCAGCCTAGACCTCCCCTGGCACAGCTTGAGACTGCGTCCCCTCATTCTGCTGCTGGTTGCCTGGAAGAAGAGACCAACCCCCACCTGGCTACAACCTCCCCTCAGGTAGCTGTAGAGAGCAATGAGGTCTCCCCTGAGCCTCCTCTTCTCCAGGCTAAACATCCCCAGCTCCCTCAGCCTCTCCTCACAGGCCTGTGCTCCAGGACCCCTCACCAGCTTCGTTGCCTCTGGACACGTTCCACTACCTCAACATCTCTCTTGAATTGAGGAGCCCAGAACTGGACACAGGACTCAAGGTGTGGCCTGACCAGTGCTGAGCACAGGGGAAAGAAGAACCTCCCTTGTCCTGCTGGCCACACTATTCCTGATCCAGGCCAGGATGCCATTGGCTCCCCTGGCCACCTGGGCACACTGCTGGCTCATGTTCAGCCTACTATCAACCAGCACCCCCAGGTCCCTTTCTGTCTGGCTTCTCTTCAGCCACTCTGTCCCCAGCCTGTAGCGCTGCTTGGGGTTGTTGTGGCCAAAGTGTAGAACCCTGCACTTAGCCTTGTTCAATCTCATCCCATTGGCCTCTGCCCACCCATCCAGCCTGGCAAGGTCCCTCTGCAGGGCCCTCCTACTCTCCAACAGATCAAACTGAAAACCAAATAGTTTTTACCTTCAGGAACTTGAATAACTCAAGTAACCCATTCCATAAATATTTCTGACTTTACTGAGATATTTGAGACTTCAGTTCCCAGACACTGAAAAATAAATAAACAAATTGGAGTATGCAAATCCTCTTTCTGTTGCTCACCGCCCCTCTGCTTCAGGTTTCTTCATGATCTCCACATTTTTGCAAAGTTTTTCCCCATGTTCAGAGCAGGTTGTAGTTACAATTTCACAGATCTCCTGAATCTTACTTGATGGTAGCTGTTTTCGGGTTTTCATCTCACATTAGTGTGCAGGTGTAAATCAATCTTCCAGTACAAGGTTTTCAGTCTTTTCTTCCTCTGGAGATCTTCGTGCTTGGCATGTAATTCAGAGTAAACTGTCAGATTTATAATGTAACTGCCTATGTTAGGATTTATGCATGTTGATTGACTTTCTGTGAAGTGATGAAGCACAGAATACAGAATCACAGGACAGAAGGGACTTCCAAAAATTGTCTAGACCTTTCCTAAATCCAGATCAACTCTACCTAACCATACTCAAGAGAAATTCGTGTGGTCTTTCCTCTAACAAAATATTTGTAATCTCTTCCACAGTAATTTACTCTACTACTTCATTATCATCACCTGAAGAAAGCCAACCTGAATGTCTGAACTAATATTTTTTGTTGGGGGGGGTAACCCTAAGTAATACAGATGTACTCACAAATGTTGGTATTTGATTTCTTCTAAGCACAGCTGCATGCCTTGTCTTGGTAGAAGTGTCCATGGGGACATAAGCACTAAGGAAAAGGCTGTAGGATATTGATCTAAGGGATCTGATTCATCCACATCAGGATGAATCAGATGAAGGAAATGGAGAATGTTTCCAATGCGAGCGATATGGACAGCGATTATCTTCAGCAAAGTCACACTTTGATAATGTCTCTAAGACTTTTCATTCCAGAAAGAACTTCATCTTCACAGCATTAAACACCAACCAACCCTTCAACCATAGGGTCATGAGAAAATGAAACATGAGAGAATGACAAGAAGACTGTGAGAATGCCTGGCCTGTGGCAGTTCCTCTGGCCAGCCAGATCCGCACAGCTCAACTTGGTTCAGCTCAGCTCATGCTGCTGCTACCCATGCTCTCATTACACAGCCCAGCCACACACATCCAGCCATTCCCTGCAGTACCACATAAGGCCCCAGCCCTTTCAGTTCAGCCCTCAAATGGTTAAACCTGAACTTTTCAGCAGTATTGTTAGTATTTTTTCCTACTTCCATTTCCCCCGCTGTGCACCAGCCCTGGGGTCCATGATCCCAAGCCTCATACACACACATGCCTCAAGGTTGTCCCTTCCCATGCCTCCTCTCCCTGAAACAGATGATCCTTATTTTAGCCCACTGAAAACAGGATGAGCTATGTAGTCCTCAGAGCACCAAAGCCCAGGCAGCCCAAACGCTCCATCTGCCACCTCTTAGTCTGACTTCTGGAGTATTCATCAGCTCTCATTTGTCATCTGACAGCTTCTATGTGGGCAGCAGAAAGCCAGGCAGAAACAGAGGCCTCTAAGAACATCATCAGGGTGCTAGGTATACATCAGTAAGCATGGCCAATTGAGGAGTCAGTGAGAGTCAATGCAGCTTGCAGAGAGCTGGCTGCCAAGGAGAATTGCTTCACAGAGCACAGGAAACTTTGCTACCTTCAAGCCACTTGATTGGTGCTTTGACATGAACAATTAATTCATTTGTATAAGTCATGACTATATAAATAATTTGCAGCAGAAAACATGTAACAGTACCTTTAATTCTTGCTGCATGGCCTGGCATTTTAGAGGAGCCAGTGCTCTTTTGGGGGACAGCAAGTGCAAGCTCACACAGGAGCTTGTGTCAGGAGTGCTGTGCAATCTCAAATAATTTGATTGTCTCTTTATGGTGTTTGAGCTACATCAGTTCCTAGTAGTGCACAGAGAATGGGAAAAAGAATTTTCCTCGGTAGCAAATAAAGAGATTTCAGTAGCAATGCACGCACTGTGGGGAAAAACACTTCTGAGGTATTTGGGCTTTATATTGGTTGGCCCATGAATGCCAGCCACTAGAGGAAAATCATATAATCAATCCCCTTCTCCATATCACTTATTCTGATACTTGCTGGGGGGGAGTTGTTGAGTTACTAAGCACAGAATGCTTAACTATATCCATTAAGAAGGAAATGCAGAGCACTGTCTTTCCCCATTATCTTGATAGTATTCAATGTGTAATTATAGAGCTCATCTGTGATGCTGGAAAGAGTGAGATAAGCTTAGAAAATTACAGAGGAGAGTCATTGTTTATGGTTAATGCAATCCAAATAAAAATTAATGGAATGGTAAGTCAGTCCAGCAGCCCAAGAGAACTTTGTCTAAACATTTACATTGTAGTGGTTTACTCCCAGCCCACCTTCTGCCTCTCTTAGCTGGGGAACAGGTATGGATAGGCACATACCCTGGAGTATTCAACTTGACATTGTGCAAGTTCTCTGTGAGAGGAGAATCAGAGGGATCTGCTGCAATTGTTTGAATATTAGACTGGCAGAACACTAGCTGGGCTGTTCTGTCAAAAATGCCTTGCAGATAATAAACACATTTGGATTTTTAAAAACAAGCTTTCCAAAGACTTTTCCAGGGTTCTTTATATAGGGAGAAGGTTATTTATTCCATATTCTTTGTGCAGTCTGCCAGATAAGCATGATGTCTGACAGCAGAAATAGATCCTTTCAGCAATGATAAATTTATAATGGCATACAAGAGTTTCAAGCGCTTGTGAAGTTCCCTAATTAATTCTTATGTAGAGTTGCATTGGCAACAAAATGTATGTCTTGAGCTAAAATGAAGCTCAGAGGAGTTACTGAACACTCTGCTGCTTTTTGCAGATCTGATGTTTAATGTCATGTATTGTTAATCTCTTTGCTTACTAAGGGGGGTATTGTTTATCACTCTGGTGACACAAGCTGGCTTTTATGATCGGAAGGAATAACCATCAATAAGGCTTACAGCTGCCAAGTGCCTGCATGCATTTTAGACATGTCCTGAGGCAGCCACCTTACAGTTGTCTTTAACCCCTGCCTGGATCTTATTTCAGGAAAATCACATCTCACGGATTTTCTTTATTCTCTTTTGAAATTGGCCCGGAAAATATTGTTGCCTTGATTTTGCAGCAGATAGAGGTCTATCTAGCCTGAATTGGTTGTGTTTTCCTATAAATCAAGACAATGAATGTTTGGTCTCTAATATTTATGAGAGATGACCCAACTGCACTCCATAAATACAAAATCAAACACTGCTCTTCAACAAGGCTTCCTGTGATGACTCCAATAATGTCTGTACTACATTCTGAAATTACAGATCACCAGGATTCTAGTGTAAAATCTTAACAGTTGCTTCAATAGGCATTTTAAGCATTTCATCTGATCTGTGTGGAAATTGTGCCTTTCCATACTTTCTCCTATAAGTCATGAAAATTGCAGGGAAAATGGTGTCCCAATTACTTTGGTCAAGGAAATTCTAGCTAAGATTGACATACAAGAAAAGATATTAATATCACGCCCATTTAGTGGGAATTGTATCCTGCAACAATCAAAGCTATTTTTGGTGCAGAGAGATTAAGAGCTTGACAAGTCTGGAGTGCTGGGTTGTATGACAGAAAAAGGTATCCATGGCCTCTAATTCATGAGAGGTTACCAAACGCAGAGGCTTAACTCTACAACGGCAAACATCTCAAAGGATATTGCTGTTGAAAAGGAAATGATCAGACATGCATGTCCCTGCTGAAGGGCTACAATTCTTCTTTAAGCTTTTAGCAAGTTGAGCAGTTTCTAGCCCAGCTCCATCAAATTAAAACTTGGAAAACAAATTCTGAACCCGTCAGCGATGCCACGTTTCAGCAAGCATTTTCCTATGGATGACTCCGTCTTATTTTTCAAAGCTCAATCTCCTTCCAGCAAAGTCAGCATTTGGTTTAAAATGCACAAGCAAACAAATTTTTTGCAAATTTGAAGTGACTGGGAACCAGGGCCTGATCCAGACTGTACTGAAATCAGAAAATTCCTGTTGACTTTACTGGGAGAACTGTCAGACTAGTTAGCCTGCTTCCTCTAACTCTCAAAAACAGCTTTTGGGGTTTGGGAACCAGCTTGAAGAATGGCAAATATCTCCAACCTCAGAACAGTGGGAGGCAGAAAGCTTGGGGGGAGAAAGCTAACAATTTCTTGACCAGTTTGGGGGTTTCTCTTTATTTTTGATGAGCTGATTTAGGTATTTGAAAACGTTTTGTCATAAAGTGGTACAGATAAATCTGGTAGTGGCCAGTGCCAGCAACCAACACTGATGGCCCAGGGAGAGCACAACACAGGAGATAGATGGTAATATAATCCCTGGATAACCATCCAGAGTCCTTGAACCAGAAATTATGTGTTTAAAGGAAAAGAAATCAGCAGGAAGGCCTCCATTCCATTTTGAAACTCATGATAAGTTTTAGCATCAACAAAGTGCAGGGCAACAAAGTTTAAAAGCAGAAAAATAATCAGGTGAAGTCTCAGAAATATTATTAAATTACTTCTGATGTTAAACATTCACATTCTTCCCAAAACATTTGTTTTTCAAATGCAGAAATTCAATGGCTGAAGCAATGAACACAAAGATGAAATGCAGCAGGATGGCAAGTTCCATATAAGATGAGGATGCAAATATCAGAACATTCTTTCTACACCATTTTATCCTCCTCATTGCCTATGCTAGTCAGCCTGCTTGACCCAACCTACAAAATCTGCCCAAAATATCTCTTACATTTACATATGAAAAGCTAAGGAAGAGCTAATACAAGAAAATCAAAATGACCTGCAGGTGGTACAGCTAATTCTCAAACTGCAGCCTGTGGTTTTTTGACTTCTTTTTTGGTAGGGTTTTTATTTTCTTGTATCAAAGACATAAAGGTCAGTTCTAAACTTTTTTTTACTGTTATGTGAAAGAAAAGCAGAGCCAATAAACTTACATTTTCTACAGGTTTTGTTCTCTAACAATTTATTTTGCCTTTCTTTTTTTCCTGACATATTTATCCCAGTTCCTTCTGATTGTGATGTCCTCTAATATTTCTGCTTGTCTCAGGTTCTTCCCCTAGCAACAATATTGTCATCTGCTCAGCCATTCCCTAGCTACCAACCAGGCAAATGTGGTGTGTTCTGCAGATCTTTCCAGGCTATACACATATATGCTTACCAGCTGGGTGTATGTTTGCTTATTAACCAGTGGGGATTGTCATGTAAAACCTTTCAAATATTGCAAGGCATTAAAAAAAAAAAAATCTTCCCCCAAGAAGCCTTAATCTTCACATATAGAGAGACAGGAGGTTAGAAAAAAGGTGCCTTCATGTGAGGGAGGTAATGGAGGGAACCATCCTGCATGAAGCTTCTTAATAAAATGAACAAAAGTAAGAAAGATGTTCAGCAGGGAAATATTAGATCCAGTGAAGACAGCTTCAGGTGGCAGACTCATCTCTCACATTCTAACAAGTTGCCTGAAACTGAAACTTAAGGGAATGGATGTGTCCATCCACATGTGTTAACTGCTGAAGGGCTGAGATTTCAATAGATGTGCAGATCAGCAAACTGCTCCTTGCATCTGCTGTGTGCTCAAAAACTATTTTAGTAGGGAACATCAGGGTACAGTTGTTCCTGTTACGTTCCTGTGCTACACTGTATAAAATGTGTGTGCTCTCATCAGGGCCTGCATGGGACTTGTCGTCAGTAATCTATTTCTACAAGAATAACAATAAAAACTCCAAAGCAATGGGAAGTGTCATGGAACTGACCACACTTGATGCAATCAGTGGGCCCAAAAAGGGTATTTAAACCATACTGGGTTCTGTAGCTCTGCTACAGTTCCCATTCTTACAAGTTTCAGTCAGGTCTCCTGGGCAGCACATGTTAGATCTGCTCAGACCATGGCTGTGTAGGGAAGGACATGTTACCTGGACTGCAGTGGTACTTAGGTGGGAGGGACCACAGCTCACTCCCAGGTCAGGTCCTTTTCCTAAGCACATCTCACATTTCCAGCCTGAGAAAGAAGTCCATTTTCACAGGGTGCTGGAGAAGCAGCTTTCCTTAGCTTTCTTTGATAGCTACTCTGCTGAATTCTCTCACTGTACCTCAGGTGCACAGTGAGGCCAACAACAGCTTACTGCACAGGAGACAGAGTGTTTCTTAAATCTGTTTAGGACTGCTTCACCACTGGTGGTTATGATGTGAGATGCCCTGCACAAACAAATCTGACACCTAACCACAGAACTCTCCCACTGATGGCAACGTGTCCTTGGGAAGTTACTTCAGGCTTGTCCTTCACTTTCTTTGTGCCACAGAAGTAGAACATTGCTCGTATTTCTTTGCAAGGCACATTGAGATCTGTAGATGGAAAATGTTTTACAGGTAAGGGCTGTATCATGCAGACACATGCCTCTACCTGCCATCATTCATTTATAAACCAAAATGCATTTGCTGTTGAGCAGCTCTCTTTAAATTGAGATTGTTCCATTAGCTTTCCTGCTGGCTCAAGACTCGTCAGAAATGTTTATAATGTAAGCGCAACTTGAAAAATCTGTCTCATCTGGTTAGGCTGCTTGGAAAACGGGAACAAAGGAGATGAGACTAATTGCATGGTTAGAATGGGGGGAAAGGGGTTTGCTCTGCAATGCAGAAGACATAACAGTCATCTGCTGCAACAGCAACACCACAACAGACAAAAATAGTGTAACTATTTCAGATTCTACTTTCCCTGACAAAGCACTTAGAACACCAAATTGTAAAATATAAGCTCACATTAGTCCTTCTTACAACTCCTAATACTTTTCTACTACAAGAATGTCAAAAGTACAGCCCATGAGCCAGACTGATCCTCCCAAGTACTTTAATCTGACCTGCAAAGTCCACAGAGCATTGTAATCCGGATCTGGCCTGCCACTCAGCTCCGAGGTCTCCCTACTTGTACAGCTTCACCAAGAGTAACACCACCAAGAAGAAGCAGGAGGAGGATCAGGGTGTATTTGAAAAGGGTGAGCACCTGTGAGAGCAGCACATAGAGCAGCATGAATCAAGAATCAAGAAGGTTGGAAGAGACCTTAAGGATCATTGAGTCCAAGACAATGTCTCTCTGCAGCTCCAGGACCCTGGACCCACAGGAGGGTCTCCCAAAGGGTTTCCTTAAAGACCCCTGCTTCCCAACATCCTTGATTGCCTGGGGAGAAGTGGGGACAGCTTTCCTGTGCTATACAGCTTTACTGTGGAACAATGATAGGTAAGCCATTAAAATTAAAAACGAAATAAAATTTTTAAAAATTTAAAATAAAACAAAAACAATGTAAAAATAACATAAATAACATTTTTTAAAACTAAAAATAAAATAAATAGAAAATAAATACAAGAAAATAAATACAAGAAAATAAAATAAAAATAAAATAAAAAATGAAATAAAAAATAAAATAAAAAGATAAAATAAAAATAAAAAATAAAAGAAAAAAGCAACACCAATGCTTTAGCAAAACTCACTTGGTGCAGATTTCAGTGTTCCTGATTAAGTCCAGTGCTACATGAACAAGCATAAAGCAGCAGAAGCTGCCTGTGCAATAACATAATCACTGCAGGAATAAGCATTTCCACCCTTGAATGGGTGTCACTACACAATATTAATTGCCACTGGTACTTCTCTAAATTAGCAGACTATTAAATAGGTTGCTGCAGAGGATAGCTACACTGGGAAAGCTTTGAAAGGAATCTTTGCTCTTACCAGATATTTGAAGAGTCAGCATTCCCACTTCAGACACCTAAATTCATGTTTTATCATGTGGTCTCAGAAGATCAAAGACCACAGTGGTGCTGAAGGGGCAGATCTGCCCTGCCACTGCCACACAGGAGGAACCTGCACAGCATCATCTCTTCCCTAGGGTGCAAGGGAGTGACCACTGAAAATGAACTCCAAGCAGAGGCTTATATTCAGCCAGATCACTGAGCTGTGCTGGCCCGTTTCAGAATAAAGTAGTCACTATAGCAACATGGATAGCAGGACAGGAGTAACAGCCAGCTCAGAGCTGTCCCCCTCCCCAGTAGGGTGTTTTTAGACTGGTATAAGCTGACTGGAAAATCCTACTCCAGTTTAGAAGCTGATGTGGGACCACGCAACTATCATCCCTCCCTGGGATAACAATGCTGATGGCAGCAGAACTGAAAACCATTGCTCCCTTTGGAGGTCAACGTTCAGCAATCACATCTGAACCACATAAAGTTTCTGGATCTAGCAATGCCTTATTTCTGTTTCCCCAAGTACTTAAGCAACATTATTCAACCTTTCCTCCTTCCCCTCATTCAGAGAACATAAAGCTACGATTGAAAGTAAGTAAGGCAGAAGTAAGTGGTGTCATCTGACTTTATCAGCTCTTGATTTTATAAAATATGTCAGAGAGAGAGTGGGTTATAACTAACAATAGGTCTTTTTTTTTTTTCCTCTTTTCCCAAGAGGTCTCAGGAGACGTCATTTGGAGGTAGTTAAAAGAAAGAAAATAGGTTGTCTCTCCATGGGCAAAGTAGGAAAAGTAGGTTTTCATGTGGGGGTGCTACAAAAAGAACAAAGGCAGAATATCTGCTGAATCATCAGAGTCTATCCACTAGACTCAGACAGCTCTAATTCTCCTGAATTTGCAGTACCCAGCAATCAAGCAACAGTGATGCTGAGAGGAATTTTAACCAACACTATGGCAATCAAAGGAAAGCAGCTCCCCTGCAAAGTAGCTCTTTCAGATGACATCAACTCCTAGCACTCAGCCCCAAATAAACTTATTAGCATGCAATACTGATGATGACATACATCTGCTGAAAGTCAACACTGGGGTCTTTCTGCTGATGGAGTTAAATGATTAATTCCACAATAATCACTGTGGGGAACCACTTGAGAGAGATGTCAATCAAGAGAAAACTCCTTGCTCAGCATTTTTAAAAAGATAAGAAGTGAGCATAAATAACAAGTGTGGCCAGGAAAAGAACCGCGATGAGGAAAGAAGAAAACAGAGGGACTAAAGGGAGAGATTTGGCATTATTGTAAGTAGGTAATGCTTTAACCATTAGGCACACAATGCTCTCAGCAAAGCAGCAAGGGACCTCACAAGTTTCCACCCAGATTGATGAATTGAGTTGCTCTTGCTACAGCCTTTGCAGTTGGTGCAAAACCCAAGAGTGACAGAAAATGCAGTTTATGTGGTCAACTTTCAGGATTGGGAGTGTTTGTATTACAATGTTTAAAGGCATACTTTACCTCCCTCTGGCTATAGAAGGTCATGCATCAAGTTTTTTTTAATTTTAATTTTTTTTTTTTTTAGGGAACAGGGTAATGGAAATTAATTGGCTCCTCCATTTGGGGAGAAGGAGCAATTCTTGCATGAATTGTGAGCAAGCACCCACATAGCAAATTCTATAATTTTTGGAAATCATAGAATCATTTTGGTTGGAGAAGACCTCTAAGATCATCAAGTCCAACTGGTACCCTAACACCACCATAGCCATTAAACCATGCCCTAAAATGTCACCTCTGCATGTTTTTAAAATACCTTCAGGGATGGTGACTCCACTGCCTCCCAGGGCATCCTGTTCCAATGCCTGACCATTCTTTCAGTAAACAATTTCCTAATATTCTAACTAAACCTCCCCTGGCACAACTTGAGTCCATTTTCTCTCATTCTATCACCTGATACTAGGAAAAAGAGACCCACCCCCACCTCACAGTAATAATCCCTGCTAATTCTTTGCACATGGGCAAAATCTTGGTCTTGCAAAGTGCTGGATGACTTTCAGTCTCATCAATCTCAGGGAATACAGGTTTGCACTTGACACCACACAAGGTCAAAAGTTTAATTCGCAAACGGGGGGAAAATGGAAACACATAAAGAAAAGCTTTTGCACTGTGAGGGTGACAGAACCCTAGAACAGCCTGCCCAGAGAGATTGTGGATTCTCCTTAGCTGAAAACATTCAAAACTCACCTGAATGTGTTCCTGTGTGACCTGCTCTAGGTGATCCTGCTCTGGCAGGGGGGGTTGAACTTGATCTCTAGTGGTGCCTTCCAACCCCTAACATTCTGTAATACTGTGATAAGGAATAGGCTGTTTAAAGTAAACATGCAAAAGAACACTGTTCTTGGGAATCAGCAGATTAACCTATGCAAGGTGTCACATTTCTGCCTCCATGCCC
The DNA here is from genome assembly GCF_027791375.1 of Indicator indicator. Taxonomy (NCBI): domain Eukaryota; kingdom Metazoa; phylum Chordata; class Aves; order Piciformes; family Indicatoridae; genus Indicator; species Indicator indicator. The sequence goes on from NC_072031.1 coordinate 3,494,605, forward strand.
CAGCTTCACCAGAAGACACATTTGTTCTGAACTCTGCTCTCTTTCATAGCTGTTACCATTACCTGTGTGCAGCCACATCCATGCAAACATGCAGTTGGTAGTGCCTGCATTTTCCAGGCACACTAAGGCTGACATTAAGTAAATCAGATGATGATGGCAAGAAGCTCAGCCTAGCCTTTATAAGGATGTTCAGGGCTTAAATGCAGATTCATTCTTAAGCCTAAAACATCTGAGCAGAACATCTAATTTAGGGGAACAGTCATTTTGTACTCCTTCAATAGTAGATGCAGATAGGCAGACACCTCCAGAAAACTAGCAGATTGGAGACTGAGTCACACTCCGGGGGTGTTTGTCTCTCCAGCGACATAAAGGAAACCAAAGGTTTCACTCCTGACTGGCACAGCAGTGACTACCTGAGTGATACCTCCAGCAAGGCAGGACACGTGTAGGCTGCAGTACAGACTGTGGAGATGTACTCACCCCACAGCTGGAAGGGGTTGAAATCCTGGGATTTAACTGCTGTTGATACCTGAGATACCAGCATAAGCCTGTCCTGGATGGGTCTGTTCTGACCGAGGGTTGTTTTCCCCAAGACACACATAGCATTTAAAAAATGACATTTTCATTACAGCCCTCTGATGGAGTTTCATAGACAACAATTAAGCAGAGTGCAAAGCAGGGAAATCAGTTTGTGATAAATCCTTAATCGATTTTATTTCCTACCTTCAAGCAATGCTTACACTTCTTTTCTTGGCATTTTAGTTTCCTGTTTTATAAGGATTTGCAAGAATTATTGTATATGGAAACAAGATAGCTGTGAGCAGTGATAAGGAAATGCAGCTTTATCTTAAGGTACCAATAGGTAAGACAGAAACTTCCTTTTACTGCTCTGCCATGTGTGTGAACAAAAGTTGAATTTTGCTTTTCAGTTCTCCATGGGGAGGCATCCACCAGAGCTGGCCAAAACCCAGACAAAACCTTGAAAACATCTACATTCACTTGCAGTCAGACACATGGCTGTGGGATCCTCGACTCATGCTTTCTGTGGGGCTTGATAGTGCTAAAGTGGCAGTATGCACTTGTCCCAGTTCCATTTTTTTGCCATTGTTGTTGTTTAGTAGAGAAAACATCTCATTATGTTACAACAGCAGGGCCATTCCCAACCTGTCCATCCAAACACACACTGATACCACACAAGGGGAATTTTGAGTGAGTAGAGTGACTACAAGTTGTGTTGGTGACGTGCTACCAGTTTTGATAGAAGCAAAAAGTCACCACTGAATGCTACCAAAAAAAAAAAAGAATTGTGGTAACCAGCAGACTGCCAAGACAAACACACTGCTCTTGCTATACCCTACCTATCCCAGCTCCACCAGGACTCATTTTTTATACTTTCACAGACCTTAGCTCCAAAGAATAACAATCCTCCTAGGGGAATGAAATTGGTTTTCTTCCTAACCATCTTTGTTTAGCACCAAAGGCAATATTTGCTTTTTCGTTGTTGTTTTGGGGTTTTGGTTGGTTGGTTTTGTGGGTTTTTGGTTGTTGTTGCTGTTATTGTTGTTGGGTTTGAGTGTGCGTGGTTTTTTTTCTAAAAGGCAAAAAACAGGTAACATTGAGTTTGATGTCTTGCACATTTCCCCCCCTCTCCTGAGTCACTGTCCAGCAGTGCATGAGCATGTCCTGTAGCCTGTGCCTGCCAAGTATGGACATGCACACAGCAATCTTTTCATAACAGTTTATACTCTTATACAACACAGTTGGCAACTTGCCACAGAAGAAGCGAAAAAAAAAGCACTTTCTGCAGAAATTCCTGCTTCTTGTTTAAATGAGCTCCCACTACAGAGTCATGGAAGTGGTGCAAGTATAGATCACATATCATTAATAACACCTTGCAAATAATTGGTGATGGAGTAGAACAGTAGGAGAAGTCCAGGGGGGATCTAAAGTACTGCTAACAAAGCAATACACTTTGTGATTCAGCAAGAAGGAATTAATGACTTCAAGCCTGAAATAGAAATGTGGTCAGCTGGCATTACGAAAAGTTTGGTTCTCTTTTCTGTGTAATGGAAAATGCTCTATAAATGCACAAAAACTTCAACAAACTTTGTTCTGTGATTCAGTAAAGAAAACAAAATTCCAAGCTTTTGTGAGTTTCACAGAAAATTGTATGCATTATATTCAAAACTTCCTAACTAGTGCCAGGTTTCCATTCACAGAAGGGAGGTGATTCTCCCCCTCTACTTCACTCTGATGAGACCCCACCTTGAGTACTGTGTCCAGTTCTGGAGCCCCTATTACCAGAAAGATCTGGACATGATGGAATGTGCCTAAAGAAGAGCCACAAGGATGATGGGAGGGGCTGGAGCACCTCTCCTATGGAGACAGACTGAGAGAATTAGGGCTGTTTAGTCTGGAGAGGAGCAGGTTCTGAGGAGACCTTGTTGTGGCCTTAGTATCTTAAGGGGGCTACAAGAAAGCTGGTGATGGACTTTTTAGGATGTTGGGTAGTGATAGGACTAGGGGGAATGGAGCAAAATTAGAAGTGGATAGATTGGATGTTAGGAAGAAATTCTTCCCCATGAGGGAGGTGAGACACTGGAACAGGTTGCTCAGAGAGATGGTAGAAACCTTATCCCTGGAAGTTTTTAAGGCCAGGCCAGTTGGGGCTCTAATCAACCTGATCTAGTGCGAGGTGTCCCTGCCCATGGCCCATTGCAGGGAGGTTGGAACTGGATGATCCTCGAGGTCCCTTCCAACTCTGACAATTCCACAATTCTCTGATTCTCCGATTCTGTGATTCTAATCACAACCTTTGTGAGAGGCCACGGCTGTAAAGCCAGAGGAAACCAGAGACAATTATTTGCCCTGCATGTTGGAACATGGCCCCGTTGTTGAGTCTTTTACGTACCACAACAATGCAAGTAGCAAACAATAATAATAGAGCCAGCTTGATTTATGTAAACTCTGTTTTCCTAGCTTCTGTTCTTCAGTAACTAACTGAAGTGTTAAAATGACAACCTTGATTTTTGCAGTTCTGGGTTTGGAAAATTCATAACTATATTATTATTTTAAACACTATTTTCCTTTTGGTATTTCCAGAAGATGCATAATAGATTTATAACATTCATTTAGTAAAGAAATTCATTATGCTTTTCATTAAACTATACTAACAGGAAGAAGGAACATTTCTCTATTATTGATTCTCATGGGCAGTCTAGCATGAAATTTTTGATGTATTTTTTTTTTGTGGATTAAAAAGTTGGGCCTAAAAATGTATTATTGATTTGGCACAGCAAAGTACAGTATACTGCTCATCCAACTCATCTATTATTGATTAAAACACTCAACAGTTCTAACCTTTCACTCAGTTGCTCCAAGGTAATTTTTTTTCATGAGGATGTCAAGGTACTATGCTTACCAATTGTACTTCCCACAGAGTCTGGAAAAGTCATGGAACAGCTACCAGGGTTGTTTAAAAGTTCTTTGTTGATAATCTTAAAGTCCATACATTCAAAGAAAGGAGTAGTTGTGGTGAAAAGAGACCTTGCATCTCATTTGCATGTTAGGTGGAAGATGCAGGCTAGTGGAGCACCCAATCCATGTTAGCCAACAGAAACTTTGTACCTGGTTAGGCACTTGGATGTTGAACATGGGTCTGAAAATACTGATCTGTGTGCCAAATGCAAACACATTGCCATTGCTATGCCTAGAACAAGAACAGAATGAAAAGGGGATTTACGACGCAGGAAGTATCTATGGAATCAGCACCTCAATGGCTTTTCCCAAAGTCTGGAGTATGTTATGTACCAGCCATTTGTCAGAGCTGCAACTGAAGATATGATGGGCACAAATAAGGTCACATGCTGTGGCTCTTTCCACATTTCTGGATTCTTACATGCCACAGATCTCTCTTCTGAGACATGGTTAGATTTTGCAGGCTGCATTTCTCTCCTTTACAGAAGTGTTCACAACAAAGTATATTACATTTGCTAAAAGGAGATAAATTACTGGATGATTTAAAACTTAGTTACTAGAGAGAATTTGTTCTTGAATTGGTTAGAAGCTTAGAAGAGGAAGCAGGCAGGAACATGACCTTTCTCTCCTGTGATCTGCAAGCAGAAAAAGCATCTTCTATCCATAGAAAATCAGGAGAGATATTTTTAACAAAAACACCTTTCCACAATGATTAACACCTTACTCACAGAAATCCTATTGGAATATGCTAGTCTGCCATCACAATAAAATCCAGCTCTACATAAGGGCACGAGTGACAAAAATAACTTCCCCCCCTGGGGATGGCTACTTGATGGATTTCACAGAATGAGTAGTCCAATGAATAAAACCTGAACATTGCAGAACTGATAAAGAAGACTCTTTCTGGAGTGTATCCATTCTCAAATGTCTCTAAATAACACAGGCAGCCCACTCACAAAAAGACTATAGAATATTTGTCAACATGTATTTCATGAATGATGTGAACATTTTAAAATTATGCTCTTAAATTCTTTGGTCTTAGTAAGAATTCAAAGACAGGTCTGTCACAAAGGCCAAGTTAGAAATCCTGTAGATCCAGCTTTAAAAAGGTATTTGCCTCCATGTGGCATCCTGATTTTTATCTTGGTGGAACAATGCCAAGATTAAAAAAAATCAAATCAAAACAAAACAAAACAAAACAACACAGAAATAACACCCAAACGATTTCCTAAGAACCAGGGCAGCATCACAAATCATTTCATCACAGACTCACTAGCAGGGCTTGACTTGCATGGATCACTTTGCAATTCACAAAAGATTACTCAGATGATGAGCCAAATAGCAAACTGCTCTGCAGATATAAAGTAAAATTAGAAAATTCATTGATTTCCTCCATGGCCTGGCTACAGAACTATCACAACCAATGATTTTGGAGTGTGTGCTCTGGCATTCAGTACTCCTTCCCCTCTACTTAGCACTGGTGAGACACATCCAGACTGCTAAGCCCATTTCTGGGCTTAGCATTTCAGTGCAATAAAGACATGGACAGACTGGCACAAGTCCAGCAAAAGGACTCTACGGTAATTAAGAGAGTGCAGCATGGGACTGCTCAGCCTGGAGAAGAAAAGGGTCAGAAAGGTCTTAATAATGTGCAGAAATAGCTGATGTGAGAGTCTATAGATGAACTGGACTCTACTTGGTGGTGTCCAGTGAAAGGACAAGAAACAACAGGCACAAACTGAAACATAGGAGGTTCTGTTCAAACATGAGAAAAAACTTTTTCACTGTGAAGGTTATAGAACACTGGAACAGAATATGCCCAGAGAGGTTGTGGAGATTCCATCCTTGGAGATACTCAAAACTTACTGGACCTTGCCCTGAGCAGCCTGTCCTAACTATCTCTAGAGAATGTCCTGAGATCTCTTCCATCCTCAAAGATTTTGTTACCCTGTCATTTCATAGTTTGAGCAAGTTGAGAAGGAGGCAGACAGAATTGAAAGGAGAGGGGCAAAAGGATCATCAGACAATTAAAGTAAAACATTTATGAGTTTATTTCTTCTTCAACACTGATGGAAAGCAGGGCAATCTCAGCAAGTGCAGGGCAGTGGTGCTCTGCCACAAGCAGAAGTGAAGCAAGCTCTAAACCACTAACCAGCTCCTGGGGCAGAACATTAATATCTGTACTGAGTGAGGTGCAACTCGTGCTTGCTTTAAGAACCAGGTACCTGAAGATCCACATTCCCTTAGACTTTGTGCTTCTAGACATGCCTAGAGAGGCGGTGAAGGCACCTGATCAGAGAACACAGTGAACCAAGGCGTAGGCAACTCTCCTGCCTACTCAATGTGTAGTTCAGCTATAAGAAGGTGCATTAAGCTCTGAGTGCAGAGACACCAAGTAGGTTACTGTCTCATCCAGCCAATTATCACTTTTCTTTTTCTTCCTCTCAGGTTTCAGCCTCTTTTTGTCCAAAATTATGCTTAAAGACCCTCTTTGTGTCCCACTTGGAAACATGCCCTTGCTCTGCAACAAGGGACATACACCTTCTCTGCTACTAGGTTCTCATCCTCTCTGCTCTGACCTAGTGAGGCCTCATCTGGAGTACTGTGTCCAGTTCTGGGTTCCCCAGTTCAAGAAAGACATGGAACTGCTTTGAACTCTACAGCAGAGGGCTACAATGATGATTAAGGGACTATAACATCATTCTTATGAAGATAGACTGAGGGACTTAGGGCTTTTTATGCTGGAGAAGGCTGAGACAAGTGACAGAAGGTTGGGCCAGTCTGTGGTGCCCAACAACAGGACAAGAGGCAAAGGGCACAACTTCCTGAACACACAGAGAATGCAGGATGTGCATGCACCCCATCTGCCAGGTGGCTGCTCCCCTGGCTCAGTTCCAGACAATCTATGGGGAAATGGAAGCTGAGTGCAAGTAGATAAACTGAGACTGGGTAACCAAACAATGGCATTGTGAGTGCATCTCCAAACTCACCAGGAATAGCTCAGGGAAACACGGACTGAGGCAAGAAACAAAACTACCTACAGTATTATTTCCTGTAGTAAGCTCAGGCCATCCTCCCACTCCCTTTCCTCTCAGCCTTTATAAAGAGATGTCAGATTTACAGGATCATCTCTCCTGCCTCTGCGTCAGAGAAACTGCACTAGAATTTGCAAGCAAGGATCCCAGCTAAGAAATGCAAATCAATTTCTCTCTCTTCCTTCATTGTGCCAGTATCCAAAATATGTTCTCTGGGATTAAGCAAAGGATTGGCAGGCTGCACAAAGGCTGTGGGGGAAGAAGGAGGGGGCAGAAAGGGTGAAATAAGGGGTAAAGAGAGGAATCTGGAAACCCAAAGCAGTTAGTAGGAATGAACAGTGCTTCATTTCTTCACATCTTGGAACGGAGATGAAAAAGCAACTGCTGAATGAGCACTGACAGCAACATAAAGCAGCAGCCACCACCTGAAACACCCAGGTTGACATTTGCCCTGCTCTTAGTTTATTTTTCAACAGTAAAATCTCCTCTTTCTGATTCATTACTGTTCCCTGAAGTTTAAAGAAGTGGTTTCACTCTAACGGTCACTGAAGAAAACTTGTACAAGAAGAAAGAGCACAAGATCCAAGGGAGAAGCAGAGCAAGGAGATTCAGATAAAATTCCAGATCATTTTTTTCTAAATATATATGTAAAAAAACCCCACCAACCCAAACAACTTATCTCTCTGAAACAGTTTCTGCTTCTTGCTCGATTGTTTTGCAAGACAGCAGGGCACCCTCCTCTTACTGAAGGTATTTAGTGGCTCCAGACATCTCAAACACCAAATACAATACATCAGCCCAAAGTAAAGCTTCACTTGTGCAATTTGGAGCAGCTAAAGAAATGACATCATGTAACACAGACTAAGAGCTCAGTGAAACAAAGTTAGAGTGATGCTTAAGCTGAGCTGCAAAATGCATATGCACTCTTCGCCTCATCATCCATTTCTTCTGGAACAAACAAGAACCAGCTGAGATCCTAAAATCCTGATTTACCATTTGCTTTTCACTGCTATTGTATGGTGACATCAAGAATTACCAGCCCAGGAGGTGATTTGATTACAACCTTGCATAACCATATTACAAGAGAAACAATACAGCTGGAATGCAATAAGACAAAGATATTGCAACAGTTTTGATCACCATGAAAATAGGCAAAACTTTCGTCTGAGGAGAAGCTGGAAGAGAAGCAGGGCAGTAGAGTATTCAGTTTGGAGTGCATAACATCATATATAACCAACCTTTTCCCTTCTGCTTTCTGTGGGAATAGCTATAGCTTCTCCCTCTTCTGGGAGCCTTTGCTGTGAGGATGTAGCAGAAACTCCCAGTCTACTTTAGTATGCATTTCCCGTCATATCTGAATGATCCTTATAACTTCCATGAAAACTGGGGGAAGGGGGAACTAAAAAGCCAACCCAAACCAAAGAACCGGAACTACCTGGAGCAGCATTAGCATCCCAACTGCCTTGATGAGTGTGACACCAAACACTGGGTTCAAGAGAAGGTATACACATAAACCAGAGTGCTGAGCTGGTTTACTTCTATGCCATGCTGTAACTTTGTGGAAACTCTGAATCCCACAAAAAAAAAAAATCTGTGTGAAGTTTTACTGGCTACTTACAACCATTCCATGCAGATGGTGGAAGCCTGGGTGGTAGCTGGGGAAGGTGAAGATAATGGATTGATCCAGCTAGATGTACCTTCAGCTCCCAATATCCAAAGGTATCAGCACCACAATACTCTGAAGGACCAGGAGCATTAAGTATGATCCAGCTCTGCACTTGCTAACAAATTCATTAGGACTCCTCCAGCCCAATTAAGCAGCAGCTGCTGACTGATTTGCATGCACCACCACTCAGCCCATGATTACTGCTGACATGACATGAGCTGTATAAAGGGCTTTTTCAGGAAAAGGATTGTGTAAGCTGAATAAAGAGAGTTGTCTTTTATTCTAAAGAAAATGCTGTGCATCAAGTCTATTAGATTTGCATTGCACAAGAATTACTCCAAATAACAGCTGAATCTTTAATGCTGCTACTGAAAAAAAGAAATTAAAAAAATAAATAAATCTTTTCTGACCAAACAGGAAGGTAATAGAGATTTATATGTATTAATCAGGATTCAGAGGGCATACCATAGTTTTACTAAAATGCTGCTTATTAAAATAATTTTCCAATTGAACAGTTCATTGTATTTACCCAGCATTACAAAGGTGCCTACTGGGTCAGGCCAGCCTAGAAAAGAGCTGCTTTTAAATCTGCTAACCATTCCAGGCTGTCAAAAAAAGCTTTGCACCTAATCTAACATCTTTTGAAATATAAATGCACAATCCTGAGCTCACTGAAGTGGATAGCAAAACTATTAGCCATGCTGGACCAGGATTTTTATCTGTTTTTAAACACAAATATTCCTGTTGGATACAGAGTAGACCAGAAAAGCAGTAAGAATGGGCACAGCTCTCTCTCTCAGCTCCACAGTGCAGCATGCTGTGGAGACAACCTCAAGCCCTAAGAGAGGAAAAAGTGAACCACAATATAAAATGTTTAGCTTTTAAGCAGTCAAATTAAACAATGCAGATTTAGGACTAGTTTGGCAGCATCCCTAGGCTGTAAAAGCCCATATGGGAGCTTTGAATTTGGAAGAGCTCTTGTTAGAGTTTACAGGCAGGAGATGCATATACCAATCTTAATGACTTAAAATGACCTCCTGGATGGGCAACACCACTAAGCAACTAAGCAAAGGAAAATTGTCACAGTTATATTAAACACTGCTGTAGAATTAACAGTGATTTTTCTGCAGATACATAAGTTAAAGCAAAAAATATCCCAGAAAGGGTGGGCACAGATACTTACCAAGGTGTTCTCTTAAATATATGTTGTATGCAAATCTATAATAGGAAGAAATTAGAAAATATTAGTCTGATTTTTGGCTGCATGTTTTGCTGTAGTCTCCACTCAGAAACACATAAGAACATGGGCATTCAGGGTGACATGGAGGAGAGAAGGATAGGGTCAGTATTTTAACATGTTGTTTTAGTTTCAAGGTAGTGCTCCAAACAGACTCTAATCTCTAACTCTAAATGCTTAAAAATTAGCATACATTTAGCCTGACCAAACTAATCATTGTCAGGGCTTGATTGGGATAAATTGCCTTCAGGAAATGCATTTCTATCTCCACTGACTGGAGAAATACTCTAAAACAAAGCTTTGTGTTTTAAATGAATTGTCTTTAGAGTTATACTGGCACAACCTGCTGGGGAAGGAAACCAGCAGCCACCATCAGCACTCCCTTGAGGATAAGCATCAGATAAGCCACTACCAAGAGTATCAAAAGCAAACAGCTTCTGATATTCTGTCTGCTCAAGGCCATTTGTGGCAATATTTGGTACAGAACTATCAGCCAATTTTATCAACAAGTGAGGTATTGACTGCAGGAGGGTTGATATAGTGCTGGTAGAGAAGTGAGTTTCCTGACCACCAGTCCACTGTCCTAGCTATTGTTTTTATAGGGTAGTTTAAGAAACATATGAAACAAAACAAACAAAAAACCCAACAAAAAAAAAAACCAACAACAAAGAAACAAACAAACAAAACCAACCAACCAAAGAAAAAAAAAAACCCACAGAGATATGTAAATCTTAAAATTATCATCAAATCATCACTGGCATTTAAAATACAAACCACAGAATTTCCTGTGTTCTTTTCTCCCTAGTCTTTTAATTATTCATACTCAACATCAGAAAATGAGGAGAGCTAAACATTCAGAATATGAAAAGGTCAACAGAGACAGTAGCCTTCAGGAAAATAAAAATTTAAAAACTTTCTTGGTCTCCTTCAGCTAGAAATACAGACACTGGGCCTCCATCCAATAGGAAGGACATTTGGGCTAAAGAGAATAGGCATATGCATTGATCTGTGCCAGACCTGGCAATGCCAGAGATGAAAAACAGCTAAAGAAAATGCAGAAGAGTATGAACTGGTTTATTACCATCCATAGAGATACATCCCAGAGAATTCAAGAGTTTTTTTGCTTTTGTCTTTCTCTTACTCAGTACAGTAAGTCTGGGAACCCAGTTTGTTTTTTTTTTTTTTTGTCATATATGGGACACTTACGATTCAGAGGGTCTAGATACCTTGAGCACCAGTGAGCTCAGAAAACCTGAAGAAACTCTAAATATCCACCACAGCTCAACAGGAGCTTGACTGCCCTTCCAGAACTCAACCAAATTAAACAGAAGCAGAATTAAGACAGTATTCTTAGCAGTTCATCTTTTCAGTCTCCTCTTTTGCCTATTTGTTCTTTTCTAAAAGGAAAACAATTTAACTGAGAAAAAATAGAAGCCCTTGGTCAGTGGCAAAAGCACTGCTACCCGCTCCACTAATACGTGCCCCCTCCTGCACCCTCCCAAGCCTGATTCACAGTTCAGACAAGTGTCTGCTGGCAGTCCCAGCACTCATAAAATCATGAGTCAGGTATTAAAATCAATCAGATTATTAATGCCATATATTAACGGATTTCTATTTGCCATTTGGATATGGATTTATTTTATTTCAGCTGTTAAGCTGCTTATATAACATACCTTTGAGTTCATCACCTCAAATAGGAGACGGAACACTGATCCAGCATTTGATATCAAGGTTGGCCAGACTGGGAAAGGATCCATAAGATGCAAAGTCACAGCAGTGGGCTGTGATGTTTTCTCAGTGCAAGGGGTACTTGGTCACTCCCAAGAGCCAGGCAGCTTCAGTCCTAACTTACAGCCTTTTTGAGTATGTAATGTGCTTATGCCTGTTGCCAAAGGACTTTTCTGCCTATCTCAACACTAAGATAATGAAAATTTATATGTAGCCCATCAATTACTTATTCATTCTCTATTAATATTTCAAGGTAATAAATAAATAAACAAACCAAATTCATTGGAAACTCACAATCTTTCTCCCCCCCTCCATATTTTTCTTAGTCACCAGTCCTACTCAGACCCTTCCAATACAGATCTTTTATTTGTTTGCCATAAATCATTCACTGCGATGTTTCAGCACAACAGAATGGCTTTCTCCTTTACATCCAGCAGTATCAAATACACACACTGAGAAATCACAGAGTCACAGAATGACAAGGGCTGGAAGTGACCTCTGGAGATCACCTAGTCCCAATTCCATTGCTAAATCAGGTTCACCTAGAGCAGGGTGCAGCCATAGATTTTTGGCTTGATGGAGCTGCCGGTATAATAGCTGAGCTTTGGCAGAGAAAATTCAGTCACCAGCACCTATCAAAGCCCAAGAGTCATTCTAGTTGTATTAGATACCACAATAGCAAGCAGCTGCAAAGGTGTGGCTGTAGGACACTGGTAACTCTTTGGTGATTATCCACTTCTGTCTGGTACCTAGCATCTTTCATACATACACAGCTCACCACTACTTGAGTCACAAAGACATCATGAAAGCATAATCTGCTGGAAAAGAAAATCAAATGAGTCATACAAGTGAAGGTTATGTTACTACCTTCTTTCTCCACTAATTTAATGTCTGCCTGTGTCCTTTTCATTCTCAAATAAAATTGTTTTTCTTCTCTTACTTTATTTCTCTAGTCCCTCATACTCAATTTTTCCTTCTAATCTTTTTTTTTTTTTCTTTCCTTTTACATCTGTAATTGTTCAAGGTCTTCATACAGATCTGGGATGTTTGGACTCAGTATCTAATCCATAATTCTCCTTCAACCCAGGACTTTTGTTTTGTCCCACATAAGCCTACCAGGACTTTAGTGCTCTTCTCTAAGCTTAAAACACATCATGACCTGCTCTGTTCCCATACAGCCTCTTGCAGTGCAGAAATACACAGTTACTCCTGTGTCAGCATGAACTTCCAATCTTTTTTCTATGCCTATTTGATAAGCCTTAGCTGCTGAGGGCCCTGTCTCGGTGATTATAAAGATGCTCCCTTGAGTTATGTGTTGCTGCTTCTTCCTATTTTCTCTTCCTCCAGCTGCTGAGTCTCTCTAGCTCTTTCCATTTCCTTTTAGCATCTTTGATTATCCTACCTATCCAGGTAGGAACAATACCATTTTCCTTCTCATTTCCATTTATTTATGAACTCCAAGCCACTCCAGAAGACCGTGATTCTGGCAAATCAACTTTCTGAGGGAGCAGCAGGAGGGGAGTTAGCCCAGGGATGACCCCATACCACCAGGTGCAATCCCCACAGTACTTCAGTGGAGCTGACACAGGGCTGGTAACAGTCCTGCCCTCAGCAGACACAGCAAGGAACTGAGCCACAGCTCAGGTTAATCCAGGAAACCTAAAGAGCAACTCAGAGCAGTGTGGAGAGATGAACCTTGAACACAGAAGATTTCACCTCAACATGAGGAGAAACTTCTTTACAGTGAGGGTGATGGAGCACTGGAACAGTCTCCCCATGGGGGTTGTGGAGTCTCCTTCTCTGGAGACTTTCAAAACCCACCTGGATGCATTCCTGTGTGGATTACCCTAAGTGATCCTGCTCTGACAGGGGGTTTGGACCCAATGATTTCTTGAGGTCCCTTCCAACCTCTGATGTACTGTGATACTGTGAACCTCGCAGCAGAGCACAGATCAAGCCCTAAGCTCAGCTGGAGCACCTGGGCCATGAGCAGGAAGCTGGGGATCCAGGTGAGGCTGTTCAGGGCAATTAAAGCCATTAGCACCCCCAGGGACCTGACAATCTCCTCCACGTTTACAAAACAACCAAAGTTTTTTATATGACCAAGTACCATACCTACCCTAGTGACAATATGGACAGCACTATCACCTCAGAGTTAGGCAGCCTGGGAAGAATTACTTTGTAAATCACAACCATTGATCACCAGAGGTAATGTTTTCTATTCAGAATGTAATCAGTAAAAGGGGGAAGCACAACATTTGATTAAATTGTGTCAATAAAGGCAAACATCAAGAGATTCATTAAAAAAAAAAAAAAGGGATATTTTGGAGAATATTATCTTCTCAGAAAGTTTGCCAAACAATTATTCTTTTTGACAACATATTTCAAAAGGTGCATTACAGAAATGTCTGTGCTTTATCATACCACTCTTTGAAGAGGATCTAAGTAGTCCCCTTTGGTGAGCCCTCTGACTCAGAGTATGTAAATTGCCAAGTATGTACAGACTATCTGCATGAACATTCAGCTACAGACATGCTTGTACATGCTTGATTTTCTTTTTTTACTTGAGCTTTCTTTGGAGCAGCTGAGTGATTAAGGAGAGCCAGAGAGGTTGGCCCCTCCAGCTGGAATGCTGGGTAGAGCACTTCTTACATCTCTAAGACGTTGCTGGCATCAGTATGTTAGTCTCTATAGCTCTGAACAATTACCCTTAAATTAGATGAGCTATCTAGTCCATCATCCTTTATTAGATGAACTATCTAGTCTATCATCCTTTTTAGAAATGCATTAAATAATATCTCCATTTTTAGAACAGAGAAGTTAATATTACAATTAACTTTTTATAAAAGAACTGACAGTGAATCTACTACAAGGGTCAAAAACCTGCCTGAGTGTTTCTCAAGCTTTACTCCTTGTGAGGCTTTTCTGCTTGCAGTCTTATTCCTTGACATCCAGAGGAGAATTCTTCCTTTTTCCTCACTTGTTCCCTGAAACACCATTAACTGTTTTTCCCTTCTTTGTAAGTGAACTCTGTCCAGTCCTTCTCAGTGACTCCATGCTCATCTTTTAGCCTATTTCTACCAACTGCAAACCTCTCTCCTGTGATTTTCCACTTCTTTCCCTAAATGCTTCTTTCCCAATCAATCTTCCTCAAAGTTCTTCTCCTCCCTCCTCATACTCCCTGCATTGCCTCTCACTTTGCTTTCTCTCACTCTTGTACTCTTTCCTACTGCACTTCTGCAAAGATATCAGCTTCCTCTGACATATTTTCTAGGGGGAAATCTGTGGCACTATGAATGTACAATGGTTGTTAACCATATTTTTCTCCACTAGAAAGTCTAAAAATAAAGCCTAAAATCTTGTGAAGATGGAGCACACAACTTTCATTTATTACTAGAAAATATTTTTATCCCAAGAGGTTTGGTCACTTTCTGCAGAAAATTATCCTGAGTGGGAGAGCTGCAGAACATGTCAGTGTTTAATAACACCGCACAGGAATGAATCTGAGTCGAAGTTTTAATGGTTCTCTGCAGATTTTAGCAGTTTCCAGCTAGAATAATTGCATAAATGAAGTTATGAAGTGGAAATGTAGAGTTTATGACTCACAGAAGAAAGATATTTTTCAACTTGTAAACAGTCATCCTAAGGCCCTCCACTTTCATTTGCTTCATTTTCTTTCCTAGCAGTTTCCATTCTTGTAGTTTTGTATTTCACCTCCAAAATATTCCATTGTTATTATGACAATTTTGTCTGAGTAGGAATAAGGTCAGTATGATGTGCAATTATAACCCTTCCCTTTCCTGAGCTAGGAGACTGAGACATAAGGATCAAAAATCAGTGTAGAAAAAACATTTGATGTAACTACAGTGGGTAATTATTTTAAATTATTCTTCTCTTTCTCAGGCACTTTAGGCAAATTTACAAGAAAAATAGGATGCAAAGTAGGATGTTTCTCTTCTGGTGCAGAATGTGGAGGCACCCCTGTGATTCAAAATCAGTTGCATATCTTTGAATTCCCTCTTTCCTCTTGCTGCATCCCGTCTGAGACTGCAGCTTCCCCAAGACAGAGCATGAAGCAAGAGGGTATAAGCAAACTCAGCAGAAGAGTTTCTTCTAACCTGCATCTCTGAAAAATTCCTGGTTTGTTAAATCAAAAGGAAAAAACAGAGTCACTGCCACATCAAAATGTTTCTTAAAACATATTCCCCCTCAAGATTTAGATTATTTGGCCACGAACATCAGTCTCAAGTGGGAAAATAGATATTTTAAAAGCAGAATTGGAAAGAATACATCTCAGAAAAGAGGTCTGACAGTTAAACACAGAATAGAGTTGACTAAGTATCATTAATATCTTTATAGCATTCTGTCTAAACATCAATAGCCAAGGTTGCCTTTACCCACAAATAAAAAACTGAAAAAGTTGCATAGATATCTTAATGTAAATTGTCAGGGTTCATTAAATATGAATGAGAAAGGAAATGTCTGAAAAGAACTTCTGAAGTATTATAGAAATTAATTTACTAGGATTTACACTGCCAGAGCAGTAAAACTTTGACATTAACTACCACATCGATTATCCCAGTGTAACTTCTTAAATGCTAATTCAGTTAGAGCAACCTCAACTATCAGAAAATGCAAATTCTCATGAGGTTCATTTTTTAAACTACTTTCTCCAACTACTAGTAGACCTGTTATGCATAGTAACAACATTTGGTCCCTTGTAGGGGGCAAGGCTCTTGCATCCAGTGTGCAGGGTCATGTAGTGTAACTCAAATAAGGGGTTCCTGAAGTTTCTCAGTGTTTTCAAAGGCAACCTCCACACTCTTTAGCTTCTGAAGTGGTTCCAGTTTAATTCTCTGCATTCCTCTAGAGGGGAAAGAAATTGCAAATTTTTTGCAGGCCATTTTCAGTGCATGGTGTAAGCGACCGTGGTTTGTTAAGAATCATGAATTCCTGTTGCTGGAGAGTGAATCCCTGTGTGATGATGAATTCTCTCTCAAAGAGCTTGTGTGTGGTAAGGCACCAGGCTGACATGCTGTCCCATGCAGCTGATAACCAGGACCCTGGTCACAGACATTTCCATCAACAGCAGCACTATTCACAAGCTGCTTCTGTCATCTTCCCTGTTTCTAGCCTCTGATTCCTGTCCAAACCCATGCAAGTACAATTCAATGAGCCAGATCATTCAATGAGCCAGATCAGGCCTATTTTTATCCTGGATCTGTTCCCCAGCTTCATTCACCATGTGGCCCTACAAATGGCTGTCCTGGCAGAGCACAGCAGCTAGATCAGGGGTCGGGTTTGGGTCCAGGTTGGTGCCCATGCCAGCACCACTACCAGCACAACACTGGTTATGCTGCACTGCAACCTGCTGCCCAGAGCTGATGGGAGGCATGGTGGGAAGGTTGATCCACTTCAGATGTTCCTTGAGTTTCCCACTGTGGCTCACTCTGCCACAGAGCTGCTGGTAGCCATTGGAAAGAAAGTAGCTTAGGACTAGAGTAACCACTCAATATTGCAGACACTTGATGCTGGCACCGTCAGGCCCCATTTGGGACCCTTCCTCCCACAGAAGTGGGATGGGAAGAGATTGGAAGCAGAGATGGCAGTTGGTACTTGTGACTCTTTCCACCTCCAGGCCTGAATTTGATTTTCTGGGCTCTCATATAGGCAGTACAGGCAGCAGCCCATTCATACCCTTCTGCCCCAGCAGCCATGCTTGGGTGACCTGCCTGCAGGTAAAGCTGGTGCCACCACCCTCAGCCTGCACAGAGATCCATGCCCATCCTGCTCAGAAAGATGGTTGAGTCTGTGATGCACTTGTCTACTGGAGAGCAGACAGACAGAGAAGAGGCAGAGGACAAGAATCATCCAGAGGAGAACAAGCAGGGATGTGAGACTTCAGTTTGACACTTCAGTGTACAAAAACATAGACAAATGGCATTTACATCCTCATTAATTGTATTCTGTAATTTGAGTAGCATTGAAGTGAATCAGCAATAACATGGCTGATTTATTCCATTTCCTTTTTTTCTTCTTACTGACTGAAACTTTTTAGTATAAAAAAGTAATTAGCACTGAATATTCTTGTCCTTATTAGGTGCATTTTTACAAAATAAATCAATAAATGCATTTGAACTACCAGAGTCTAAAATTCAAATGCATAAAGCTTGTGCAACATGGTCCTTCAGATGTTGCTGTTCTGCAGTTCTGTGAACCAATAACAGCAGAGACAAGCACAATGAAGCCCATCAGCCCTTTGAGCATATGGTACCTGTTTATAGCCAAAAATGAGGAAATGCCAGTTGAACAGAGAAAAGAGAGGTAATGAACAATAACCTTCAGCAGATTTAAAAGGAAAGCCTGTTGAGCAGTCCAAGAATAGCTGTTATTCAACACTCAGACACTCCTGTTTATCAAAATACTTTGGATATTTTGGATTCTTATTTGTTTTTATTATGTCGTTAACTAAGCACAAGTTGCATATGAGCTCCTGCAAGCCTGCAATTGCAGTATTGTACATTGAGTGGCATCTATTAACAGTTACTAGCAAGCCAAGGGGTTTTTGACTGGCTCAGCTAGACTTTATTCTTGTAGCCAAATGCCAGCTCAAGCTGGAAACTTCACAGATGAAAATCCAAAAGGGCCTGGCTCACCACTGTACTATTTCCTAAATGCACCAAGATAACAGTGTGGGCTGGATCCCGGCCTTAGCTGCACATTCACAACATGTATATTTATTCTGGCAGTCCTACAAAGTAAAGTGGCTCTTGATGAGATTCCAAACATGCAGATCTCTAGATGGAAGGGTCCTAAGGTGATGACTCCAAACCTGAGTATAAGACATCTTAATAAAACTGTCCCACCTTATTCCCACATTACCTTTCCTGACATCCATCAAGCATCACTGACTTGGAAGGGCAAAGCAGCTGTTGGTAAAGAGCTATTTTTGCCTTCTGTTTTCCTGGGGGACACTACTAGAGAGTACTCTTGGCAGATGGATTTAAGCCATCTGAACAACTGGTCATCACCACAGCTCCCATGAGAGCTGAGCTGATGCATGGACAACATAGTGTCTCTTCCCTAACTTTAGAAGGGAATTTTAGCATGCATCACTTCTGATGTATGAAAAACATAGCTTCTCTTCCCTAACTTTAGAGGGAATTTTAGTGTGCATCACTTCTGACGTATGAGGATCAGAGATGTTTGGTGAATACAGGTGAGTCACAGGTCACAGGAAAGTTTATATCCCACAGCAGAAAGAGTCAGTGCACTTGAAACACTACATGGTACTTGCACATCTTAGAACACTTTGAACAAGTGTTACAGAGATGAAGCCAGCATGCAGCTTAGGGACTATTGGTGCATGCTCCTCCTTCCATTGCCCTTCACTAGAACTGAAACTAGGAGGGAAAATAAGAAAAACCACAAATATTTTGTTGGAAAGACAGCAGGGAGTGTACAGCTCTGGTTGTTACTTAACAATGTCTGTGATTACATAAGTTTGACCTGTTTGCATTCTTCATCTCAATATTCAGGTATAATATTTCATTGACAGCAGGTTTTTTTTTTTTCCAGGAAAGAAATGTAGCTGTTGTATCAGCGGGAAATTACACAAACTAGATTTCAAACTTCCACATGCAATATTTTTTCCCTTAAAAAGCTTTTACAGCACAGAAACAACTGCCCTACTTTTAAACAACAGCCAGCCAGTATAAAACTTGGACTTAGAACAACTCTTCCTCTAATCAATGGAAATCCTTTTAATGTCAAAAGAAAAAAGATTTTGAATTTTTAACATTTCTGCACACACACTAAAATTATATATATTAAAAAAAATTATGCTGGGACAATATTACTTGAATACGTTTGATTAAAAATCTAATTTTCTTCAAACTGTGACATGCTCATACTTATTCAGCCAGAAGGATTAGAATCTATCAGATAAAAAATTTAAGGCATATCTCAAACCTAAAAGTTTAAGAGTTTGGGTTTTTTGTTTGGGTTTTTTTTTTTTTTGTGGGTTGTTGTTGTTTCGTTTCTTTCAGAATTCCCATGCATAGAAGCTGTATAATGCAAACAACTTCCCATGGAGTTCCCAAACAGATTCATCACTTAAGCACACAGTTTCTTTCCTAAGTTTTCCTTTTGCTAGCAAAATAAGCTCAAACCTTACAAAATCCACATGGAGAAATGTTGTGCTTCTGTATGTCTTTGAACCCTTCACACTTTCTAAATGAGAAAAGGTGCATTTCATCTCTAGTTTTAATTTTGAGAGGTAATTTAGTAAAGCCCTGAAATAGTAACGACCCTGACTGACTTCTGTCTGCCAAATTTGTGAATCACTCTTGTTTCCAATGACAAAAATAGAAAAAAAAACAAGAGAGCAAAAAATATCTCAGGAAATTCCAACTAGTCTCCAACATGCCACCACAACTAAAGGTGAAGGAAAAGGGTTCTTTGTCAGTGGTGGCAGCTTAGCCTGCCCCATAGCTTCAAAAAATAACATAACATGAAAGTGAATACCATTTAATCAGCTCTAGCTCTAAATCTAGTTTTCAGTAAGATGCTATCCATTCACTTTGGCATCTCAAATGTATTACTACTATCATCTCTGTCTCTTGCTACGAGTCACTGCTCCTGCTAGCAGTCAGACACATCCCACACATCCCTGCTGCTGGCTGGGGGGAATTTGTAGGTGATGTCCAACAGCCCATTTCCACTGGGAGATGGGGTTCATCACACTCTGCACTGCAATGTCAATATCCTGCCAAGTTTTTGTGATCATCAGAGAAGAATCTGTGTTTCTGGTCAATAATTCTCTGTCTGCTTTAGGTATGTACTTTTAGATGAGATGCATCATTGTGTAGAAGAGCACCTGGAAAATTCATTGTTCCTGAAGTGATTGTCTTGTGGGGACTACTGACAACTGCTACAAGGATGAGTAGCATCTTTGTGCTCATTCACAGATAGTGCCCAGTGTAAAGTTGGTGTTTCCAATCTACCAGACTGACCTTTCTGAAGCCTGGTAGTGTTTTGTTGGGGTCTTTCTGCCCCTCCTGCTGTTCCAACAGGTGCAGACTGAAAGGTTATAGTTGTTTTTTCCAGTGCCTTTTTGAAATCTCTTTTATCTTCAGACTGCTCAAAGCAAATAGGAGCATAGAAAAAATATGTTTCTTTAGAGGAATTTTTCTACATTTTTAACACAGATAGTTCATACAAAATCTTTTTAGATTTCCTGCCTCAGGCACTTCAGATGTATAAAATCAGTAGCTCGGGTTGCAGTGGAGTACAACTGACAGCAGAACCCACCTGGCAACTCTCAAATATTTTAAAAACATCTTTTCCTATCTCTTGTTTCCTCACCAGATATTAGGTCCAGTTTCAAAAAGGGGCCTCTTCTCTTGAAAGCTTACACATGATCCAAGAAAAGCATTTGACATCTGGCCAGAAAAGCAGATATTTTGATTTCCCTTAAGAACTTGCAGCTGGCATTTACCATCATTCATCTAATGCGTGTAACAATTTGTAGTTTCTGTTGGGCATTATATTGATAAAATCTGCTTGTCCAGGTCAAGATGGTCTAATCAGTTATTGTCTAGCTATTTTTTTAATGAAGATCCAAATGTGCGTAGGAGAGACCTGAATTATAACCTTAGCCTCAGATGTCATCAGCAGCTGAGCACAGAGCTCCAGGGAGCCCCAGGGCTGAACTCCCAAAGGGTCAGACTAAAGGCTTCAGGCTGAATCATGGCCTTGGGGGAGCCCCTGGAGTTATAGTTTAAATTTCAGAGGCTGAAAGAAGCACAAATCAAGGGAATATTTGCTGATCAAAGCCAGAATTCTGATCTAACTTCTCTTATGTCTTTTAAATAATAATATTCTTAAACTGATTTTGCCCTGAATCCAAACAGCAAAAGAAATTTTTTTTTCTAGTGATTCTGGCAGGTTCACATCTGGCTGCATGCGTGTAAATCTGCCTGGGGTAAATGGTGTTTTACAGACTAGTCAAAAAGAGAAATTGTTCAAAGCACCAGCTGACAGGGCTTAGTTTTGAATTTTACAGCACAAGTGGGCAGCTGCTACTTCAGGAATATAGGTGAGCTGCTTTGCTGACACACCTTACACAGTGGATTCATAACGTCCATAAACCTTGCACCAAAAACAAATAAAAAAACCAATAAAATAATGAACTATAAATCAGGAAAGTGCTGAAGATGTTTCTGCTCTTTATAATGACTGAAATAATTTCTGGTACCAAACCTAGTTCCCTTCTTTTTACTTTCTTTCTTTCCTTTTTTTTTTCCCCCACCGGTAAATGCTTTCCTTCCTCTTTTCTTTCCTTCTTTCCTAAACTTTCTCTCTCAGAGCTTGTTGACAACAGAACCTCATTGGGGAACAACAGTAGTTTTTATTCATGGCAGCACTATGTATTTGCCTTCTATAGTTCCTCTATTTTGAAAGATATGTCAGACTGTGAAGTTCACCAGACCATGAAAGAGAAGATAAGTAAGTTCCATTTAAATTTATAGAGCCCCAAATTGGAGGGTTTATTGAAATACTTAACTATATTTAAAAGTCTACATTTTTGCTGACTGTAACTTCACTCTCATGTGGCAAAATGCATTGCAAACCTTAAACTGCAAATAAACCAATATATTGTACCAGGAGGGTAGTAGAACACTGGAATACATTGCTCAGGGAGGTGGTTGAAGCCCCATCCTAGGAGATATTCAAAGTCAGCTTTCACAGGGCTCTGGGCAACCTGATCTAGTGGAGGATATTCCTGCCTACTGCAGAGGGGTTGGAGATGACTTTGGAGGTCCCTTCCAACCCAAACCATTCCATTGTGCCTGGTTAATTTCTGAGCAATAGAAATGTTCACTTCTATATTTATTTCCCAGGTCAATAACTGCTGTAGCTTTACTGACTTGCATTTCAGTTTCCCGGGGGAGTGCATTATACCTTATGTGTGCTATTTCAGTGCAAAATTCAAATGCAGGTTCCACAGGGCCCACATTACAGAGGCACAGATTCCCTGCTCCCAGGATCTTGCCCCCTGAAAACAACCAGCTATCAGGAGGGAATAACAAGCAGAGAGAGAAAAATCTCCTTTACTCAGGGCTGCACAGCCAGCCAGTGGCAGATAGAAAAGGACTACCTTTTCCGCTACTTTATGCCTTATGCTAGGCAGCATTCCTGGAGCTGTTTGTTTGTTTGTTTTTATTCTTCCATACAAACAAGAAGGGGTTAGTAGGCAGGGTCTGCCATTGGTACATGATGTGTGAAAATAGACAAATTAAATTTTGCAATTTATAATCATCCTATCATGACTTCCAGCAGGGCCCTCATCTACCTCCTGCAAAGAACTCAGCTTCTGCAAATATTGGAGGAGTCTCCTGATCCCTTTGCACTTAAACCATTTTGTCGCTTTCCAAAACTGTCAATGGCAGGCAACAAAGAGCACACAGACTATGAATAAAATCATAATATTAAATTGGATTCGAGTCCTGTGCTCACCAAAGTTCCTCAGAAACCGTATTTTGTCCTAGAACCTAACCAGCCTTATCTGGTTAGACAAGCTAGAAATGAGAAATTACAGCAGTCAGCATTACCACCACTAACTCATTTGCTGCTCTAGTCCAAAAAGCCCAATTCAAATCCCTCTACAGATAATACAAATAAATACACATTTGCAAACGCTGCAACCATTGTGGTTAAGTGCTGACCACAATTCCTCCAGTTGCCTTCAGCTAATGTACCCCTAGGGGACTAGCACTCTCTGTTGAAGCAAGTCAGCTTCTATGGTCATGTTTCTAGTAGCTTGATATACTTTAACTGCCTCTTTACCTGCTAACTCTGAAAAAAAAAGTATTACTCAGCATGCACAGGGATTGCAAAGGAGACTGTGTTTTTGAGATGCAGATTACAGATCCATAACTAAAGTTAAGTTTGCTAATAGTTGATCCTCTACACAGTTGCTTCATGTGCTTCTCTGAGACAGTCCATTCAGTGAGAAAGGAGTGCAGCAAGTGTGTGGTTTATAGCACAAAGCAGCACAAAAACCCATGCAAGTCTAGTGTGAAATAACTGTTCTGATGTTACCTTTGAGAACACAGTTGTGCCTACTCTTTGGCAGAGCATGGCAAGGACTTTGGTACAAATTTGAAAACAACCATATGGCTTGAGCATACTTTGGACTCCCTCATCATCAGTAAGTCTGAAAAACTTGTCTTGGAAAACAAACTACTTCTATGCAAGAAATATTGATTTAAGATCTAGGTAAAGACTCTTAACATTTGTACTATAAACAAAGTGAACAATAAAATCCACAATACAAGGAAAAATCAGCAATAAGGGGTGAAAATAACAAAAATAATGAAAATAACTCATCAGCTTAAAATAAGCAATGTTCAGAAATTAAAATAACAAGGTAAAGGAGTATGGATGATTTTCAGCTCCATGTAACTGTGCCCAGGAAATGTTTGCCCTGAATAGAAACACAGAAATCTTAAGCTTGTGGGGTTCTTCATTTAGAAATTTTAGTCTTACTGAAATGTGAGGCTTCTTATATCTTTGTGAAACCTTTGCCTCGACTTGGCTTAAAACTCTTAATTTCTCTTTCCTAGAAAGTTAAGTCTCAGCAAAAATATTTTACAAGCAAGCTGACAGGATTTTAAGTCAGTGTTTGCTACAGACCTGGGCATGCACATACTATGACTTTTTCCATGGTTGAGGTGGTATACTGCCAGAAGACTCCACTGCTGGCTGGAGAAGGAAGGGTGGTTTCATACATGTAATTTCCTACGTAAAATTCCCAGTATGAGCTTTACTAGTAAGGCTTCAGTGGTCCCCTTCTAACTGTAATTCATTCAAGGCCCTTCACACCCCCTTTCCCAGAGCACTTAATCTGCTCTTCCCCAACTTGTTGCACAGACAAGCATTCATACCCATCTAGCTCTTTCTATTTGTCCTTACAGAACTGGAAACAAGTTCTTCCACTTGTTAAGTTTGCCTAAATGTTAAACCTTCTACATACAAGGCCTCACATTAATATTACCTGCAGATTTAATGAGCAGACTCTCTCTTTGCTCCAGGTTGCTGCTGAGAACACTGAGGCATGTTTGGGCAGCCCACTGGAGACTCCTCTGTTACAGCCTTTCCATTCTGACAATCAATCATTTATTGTTGTTCTCCGAGACTCACAATAAGTTTTGATCCCATCTAACTTTATTGTTGTACTGTATTCCTCTCTTGCCTACAAGAAGTCACAGGAGACAATATGAAAAAAACTTAAGGTAAGTGACTTCTCCTTGTTATAGTAGAAAGTTAAACAGCTTTGAATAGTCATTTTCTGGGAATCTCTATGTTGACTTTTACTCACCTTCTTATTTACTTTCATGTGCATTGCAAACGGTTAATCTATTCCCCTGTTCAAAGGAAATATTTTATAAGCATCTGAGAACTCTACAGAGCTATGTAGAATCACCTCAGTTTTTATCCTGTGTATGAGAAAACACACTTGACATGCACTCCAAAGTCATGAAATACCAGACCTGCTATGAAATACCTGCACTCCTGGTGAGGTCTAACAGCCATCTCCTCCAGTCAGAAATAACTTAAATTCTTTGTACTTCCAACACATTATCAGTAATGAATTTTCTTGCTATTTCTGTAAATTCTCCCCATTCATACCTCTCCTGTTTTCACACAGTAATTCTCTCATCCTCCCTTAGAATACTAACAATTTTCTCAGCAGTGAAGAACAGGAAAACCGCCAAAGTCTTTGTTTTCATGATAATGCAATAAATGCCAGCGTCTAAAACCAAGTTGTAGCTCACTCAGTTCATATATGAGTTTACTATCAAACAAAGAGTTTTAGAATTGTCTGTGCTAATGTATATTTCCCTGGGCTGGTGTTCTTCACAAGGCAGGATTATGTAAGTGCAGGTATGCCTAGAGTATTAACCAACTCAACCACTCACTCAAAAAGCCATGGGGTAGTATTACAAATCACAATGTTCAGGCCAAATAGGTTTGTGATGGTTTGAAACTGTCTTTTTAATTTTTCTTTGCAAAGTTCAAGCAGAGAAAGAGTATAAATAAGTCACTATTGGGTGTAGGAAAGCGAAATACTGATTGTTCTAAACACTTCCATTGGATAGATAGAAATGTTTAAGAACTATTACCCAAAACAAAGTGGGCGCTCTGCATTCTGCAGTGGGGGCAGCTTGCTGGGCTGTCTTGCTGCTGTTTCTTCTTCTCTTCTGGCTGAAAATAACACACTGACCTTGTGGAGCTAAGTTAACAACTTTTCTGCTTTAGCTAACTCTGCTTTCTGCCAGGGGGTCTGGGGGGGAGGCCCCTGGGAGACAGGCCCCTTTGGAAAGGTCCTCTTTGGGGGAAAGCAAAGGGAGCTTGGTTGTGCTTTTCTGTTGATTGTATATATTTGTAAATGTTGTGAATTTTGTATATTTGCACATATTCATTGCATTTCATCATAGATTGTAGATTTTGCTTGTAAATACAGCTTCCATTCTCTTCCAGACCGAGCTAGCCTGGTTATTGTCGGGAGCGGGGGGCGGAATTTCAGCTCACACTGACACAAGGTTATACAGCATAACACCAATCTCAATGGTTTTGATATCAAGAAAGATTAGATCAAATTGTTACAATTACAGAGAGCATCGTGGCAACCAGAAGGGAGATCCTAAGGGAAATGAAGAGCAAAGCTGGCAAAGGGAAGGCTAAGAATATGATAGCATCCAGAGACAAATACTGGCATAGGAACAAAGGACTATAAACTAGTCATTTAGGTTGCACACCTGAAAAAGTTTTCTGACCAGCAAGGTGTTATGACTTTGGAAATACTGACTGCAAAAAGTGGGAACAGCTCAGGATGGAGCTTGAGAAGTTCGTTCCCAGTGAGGTGCACCAAGCATGCCTGCAAAAGCAGGGGGCTAAAGCTGGTAACAGAAACTGTGTCACACACAGCTCTCTCCTTAGTACATACACTCACCATTCAGTGAGACTTAGACTGGAGAGCTGGGCAAAGAGGAACCTAATGAGGTTCAACAAGGATAAGTGCAGAGTCCTGCATCTGGGAAGGAATAATAAACTGCACCAGTACAGGTTAGGAGGTGAGCAGCCCTGTGGAGAAGGACCTGGGAGTCCTGGTGGATAACAAGTTATCCATGAGATAGCAACATGCCCTTGTGGCCAAGAGGGCCAATGGGATCCTGGGGGGCATTAAGAGAAGTGTGTCCAGCACATTGAGGGAAGTTCTCCACCCCCTCTACTCTGCCCTGGTGAGACCTCACCTGGAATATTGTGCCCCGTTTTGGGCTCCCCAGATCAAGAGGGACAGGGATCTACTCAAGAGAGTCCAACAGAGGGCTGCAAGGATGATTAAGGAATTGAAGTGCATGCCCTACGAGGAGAAGGTGAGAGACCTGGGGCTTTTCAAAGTCTGGAGAAGAGAAGACTAAGAGGAGATTTAATAAATGTTTATAAATATCTGAGGGCTGGGTGTCATGAAGGAGGGACAGACTCTTCTCAGTTGCACCTTGTGATAGGACCTTGTGATAGGGATAATGGATAGAAACTACAGCACAGGAGGTTCCACCTCAACATGAGAAGGAACTTCTTCACTGTGAGGGTTGCAGAGTACTGGAACAGGCTCCCCAGAGAGGCTGTGGAGACTTTCAAGACCCATCTGGGTGCATTCCTGTGTGACCTGCAATAGATTCTATAGTCCTGTTTGACTTGATGATCTATGGAGGTCCCTTCCAACCCCTAACATCATGTGATTCTGTGACCTACATTTACATTTTACATTAATTTACACAAGGTTAAGATCCAGAGCAAAAGAGTTTTTATGAGGGAAAAGTAATATTTTTCATTGAAGCTGACAACTTAGGCCAAATTCCCATGAACAGAACTACAGTTCTATAACCTCACTGAGTTTGCAACAAATGCTTTGTGCTGAAATTATTACTTCACATCAGTTGGATGTACTTGTTACAGCCAACCAGCTAAATGCCTGAACTCTATTTTGCATATAGCTGTGGCTTAATTGATTTCATACTGAATTTAATTATTTTGACAGTTATATCATTTGCTAATATATCTACAGTACAGCTACCACTGTTCTCTGCCTTTGTTCATTACATTTAACATCATTATAAAACATTCACTACACACAAACAGCATGTTCACCTCTTCATTACTCAGTACATGTAAAGGCTACCAAATATTGCTTGACATTTTGAGATGATTTAAATAAAATTAAGGTGCTGCTCAGTTTCCAGTTTAGTGCTGGAAAGCTTGAAGGGTCTTTATATAGGATACAGAGATGTACCTACAAAGTGCATCATCTCGGAAAGCCTCAGATGCCTGCGAGGTGGAAAAGAAACACCACTATTTAATAGATGAATTAAAGCAAGCATACTGTCTAAGTGTGTCCCTGGCTCTCTCCCACATCATACCACTGACTGCAACATAGGAGATGCAGCTGGAGGTAGAAAACTTGCCTAAAGGAAAAATTTGAGTTAGAAACGCTTGAGCTACAACACCCTGAGGTGAAACAGAATTAAAGCAGCAGCAGCATTTTATGACTAATTTCAGGGGGGGGGGGAATGATTAAAGGTTTATATATATGTATTTTTTAGATATTTTTCTATATTGAGAAAAAAAAAGATCCTGCAGTTTTGGTCAGATCACATTTTAAGTCCCACAGAAAGGAAGGTAGAGAGGATCCCAGCTAAGAAGTTTTGACCTGATAAAAAACTGAAAGATAGATTGTGTGAATGCACATCCTCTTTCTGCTTAACTGCTTTGAAGAAACATTGGTGAATGTCAGCAGAAGTATGAAAGCTGTTCTTTTTAGTGAAATATTTTCATATTTATTCTGCCTACTTGCCCTGGATGCTTTAAAGAGGTAAATTAGATCTTTCCCACTACATAAATTTATACCTAACTGCCTGACTCTGGCAACAGATACACCCAGATTTACAGGGAGGACAATATCCCTGCATTCCTCCAGCACCATGCAGAAGGGCACATAAAAAATCTCCAAGCACTTTGCAGAGGTATGAGTTCTCTGACCATACATCCCATAGCAGCCCAAAGGCTTCTCTCCAAGGGATGTTCACATTGCCAGAGCAGCCGTTTACAGAGCTTCTGTTCCTGTAATATGTCCTGAGTACAGAGAGTAAATTTGCGATGAATTTGAGCTGCTGATACTCTTAGACTCCCTCAAAAATTCCAGTCCAATGTCTTGACATTTACAAAATTGATTTCATGCCGTGACTGTTCTTGAACCTAGGGTGCAGGGTTCTTTACCCTTTTGTTAATTTTTTCTTTCCCCCCAAGAAAAACATGATATATCTAATCTAGCAGAATCATCCTCAGGCAGTTTGCAAGAGTGGTTGGAGCAGACCCTGTACCCTGTAATGCTGTATCCAAGAGTAACAGAGCCAGGAGCTAAGGGGAATTTTACAGCCTACAATTAAAACTTCCTAAATGCTATCAATTCAGTAGATTAAATTAGTATTACTAAGCTCATCTCTTCCTGCAAAAATGAAATCTGTGCTAAGTGGGTATGGCACCTTTGTTCTGAAAAACACACTCTCCTGGGTGTTGGTTGAGACTTGTGGGCCATAAAAATAGTAATTTAAAGCATTTTATTGAAATAGCCTTTCAGAACCTTTAAAAGAATGCATACAGATGTACCCAGCTCAGACTGCACTCTGCTAATTATCAACTTTTTTTCGCACAAATTTGCAGATGGTGGAAACTATCCATGTTTTTTTAAATTTTTTTTTTACATTTTGCCTATTCACCCAGGATGCTGATATGAAGTAAATAACATCTTTTCACTTATGACACTATTACTATCCTTGCAGCACAAGCTTTAATCAATTTTTATTAATTAAGCAAGGGACCAAATTTTCTGCCTGGTAACATTGTTTCGAAGGCTGTGATCAAAAAAACTATGATGACTTAAAAGATCAGAGAAAAAGCTAATATCTGACATTTCTGCATACAAATGCAATTTAAAATTTCCACAGGGAGAGCCTCTCGTGGTAGGAATAAGACTCAGGTTGCTGTTGCCAGGGTTTCTGTATTTGCTTTTGTTTGTTTGTTTTTTCTCCAATGCTGATTTTAGAATCTTAGCATGTCTGGTGATGAGGGACATATCTTAGTGGAGACAAACTAGAAAGGTTTTAGAATTGAATGCTACATGTCAGAGGCTTGCTGAGGATGGTAACCAGTGCCAGGATGAATTTCAAAAAATCTTCCTGTGGGATGAGTTTCCTAGATACAAACAGCACTAACAACTTGGGGATTCCCATATGGATATTTAATTGACCAGGGTTGCATAGGATGATACTCTTGATAGTGGTCCTCAAACTTACAGGGTTGCACAGGATGATACCCTTGCTACTGGTCCTCAAACTTACAGGGTTGCACAGGATGATACCCTTGCTACTGGTCCTCAAACTTACAGGGTTGCACAGGATGATACCCTTGCTACTGGTCCTCAAACTTACAGGGTTGCACAGGATGATACCCTTGCTACTGGTCCTCAAACTTAACTATTTCAAGCAGGTTTAAATGTAAGCTGCAGTCACTGACATATTTAGGTAAATTCAAACAGTGTTTAAATAATTGGTCTCCAAATAATAAATTAATTTTTTCAATCACTTCTTTCTCAGTATCACAAATCAATGTCTTGCTGACCAAAACATTTGGTTCAGGGTGTTTTCTGTACATTTACAAAAGGATTAATTGTCATAATGAGACAACTGATACAGCTAATGAAGTTTTGAGTTTGCACATTCTCTACTTGAAATGTAGAACTTAGAGCTTTTAAGTTGCTTCGTTGGTTATTTACAGACTAAATCCTTCATGCCCAGCTCTATTATAGCAAATAATAAATAAATTGGATATGCCAATCTTCTCATTATTTGTTACTTACCTTATGCCAGCTGTGTGTTTATATGGAAATACTCAATATGGGTCTCCAGGATTTTGTCGCATGGGATTTAGCCTCACACTTTATTCATGTCATAGGCAATGCAAAACATGTCCTTTCCCCCAATCAGTCTAGCCAGAAATGGTTCTGTATCCCCTAGCCTTCTATCCTTTCTTTAAATTCAGTCTCCCTGACATTTCAGTGTCCTTTACCATAGCAATCTCAGGAGAATATCCTCTCTGGAACCTGGTCTGAAATGTATATTATTTTATATTTTTTCATAAAAAGCTGATGGCAGATGTAGTATAACATGATACCCTGCCATGGTCACAGTAATAATTTATGTTCCAAAAATATCCAGTAATATTCCATTTTTCAACTGGAAACTTCCAAGAGTAGAAGACATACTCTGTTAAATCAGCTCTTTCTCTTCCTAGATAAAATTCCATTCTCCTGCACCCTGCAGAGTTTCCTTGTGAATGAAATGCAAACTTAACTGGTCCTTTCCTAATTCAGGGCACACAAGGAGCAAAGAAATCCTCACAGTTCCTCATAGTCTGCTCTGTCCCCATCCTGAGCTCCACTCCTGGAAGCACCTAGGATGCACACAGGTAGAGATGATCCACTGACAGTAATGTTAACATTCACTTTTTCAGAGGATCTCAATCTGTAATGTAGAGGTTCTGCAGGACAGAAAGTAATTTTCCTAGGATGCTGCTCTTTCAAAGTACTTCTACATCTTTCTCACTTGCCCTCTCACTCACAGGAGAGCATCCCACCACCTCAATTCAAATCCATGCCTGTTGTATTTTAACCTCCTTTCTTTAGGCCACTCTATGTCTTCCTAAGTTAGCTTCCTCTACCAAGGGATTTTTATGAGAAAAAGCTTACAACAGCCAAAAAGAACCTGTACTGCGCAAAGCTACCTACTTCTACCTCTTCTCACACAATATACACTCACCTTTGCCACTAACAGTCAGGCTCCCTCTTTTCAGGACTTCTCTGTCTCCCCACCATTTGTTTTGTGGCTCACTCTGAATTTAGCTGTCTGAAACTATCACTATTTGAAAAATTTGTTCTTGAGAGAAATCATTTCAGTTCAAGGTAATGTTTTTAATTCCCTTTAGGTGCATGAAAACCATTAGAAAAGGCACATTTAAAATATTAATGAAATGACCAAGATGTCGTTCAAAAAGTAAAACTAAGCCCTTTAATTAGATATTAGATTAATAACTCTTAATACATTTACATAAAGTTAGTCAATCAATGCTATTCTCTCTCAGTATTCCCAGAGCAATTAAAATCCTGTGCTCTAACAAGCCCCATTTAGTTGTTTGGCAAGGTCTCTTTAGGAACCGTGTGCACAGTGTCAGTATCAGAACATTGTACATTGCCTGCGTGCATTATTCAAGATTCCTGCTGCAGAAGGTTTGTGGGCCCTCCAAACAAAATGACTCACTAAGACATCCATCTTTTAGATCTCAGATGTTAATAGGAGGTACATCCAGTAGCTTTAAGGCCACTCCATAAAGCTGACATAATGTGAACGAGATCATTAGAATATCCATCAACTGTACGCTCAGTCTGATGGTGTGGATGTTGTGAGGAGCCTGGTTGTAAAAGTTAAAATGGGCATGTCTTGGCATGCAGAGACATTCTCAGAAGCCACAGGACTGTGACATGTCTTTTTCAATTCTTTACCTTAAGAGGACAAAATCATTCACAGACATGCTTATTTTATCTGTCCCTCCAGCAGCTGCTGCACATGTGAAGGGCAATTACTTTTCAATGCTAAAGTGCTTACAGCAGAATCCATCAGTGCACACTGGTCCTTTTTAAAGCAGGTTTGAAGGTAAATATCCTGGAAACTGATGTAAAGCCATAATTAAAAACAAAATTAAAGACCAAAGTAGTTTTAGAATAATAACTTTTAACAACCTTGTTCTTGCCACAATGTACGCTTGTGTACGTCATTTGCTGTGAGTGAATGCCAGTGACTGTATTTTGTAATTTTGTTTACATTTCTTTACTGCCTATTATAAGATGTACTCAGAAATTATATACATAAAAAAATAGTGTAGGCTTTATGTGAAGGACATCTTATCTGTCAGTTCAGCTCAAGGAAGTTTGTGAAGTCCTGTGGTGTTCTGTGATGGACGCTTTTCTAGCAGCACAGTCAAAGGAAGCCTGAACCTACACTTTAATATTTTTCCTCCCTTCTCATGAGGACAGAATACCAGGAAATTTTCTTCCTAGCAAAATAATTTAAAATACAATGAAGAGCTTGACAATCAAAATCCTACTTTAATGTGCCAGTGAGAAAGATGCTGGATGTATAATTAGTACTGTCCATGCTTCAGTGTCACTACAGCCTATTCATTTCTGGGGCAGGGAAGGAAGAGTGCCATGATTATGAAGGACATTTATTTAACTCTGAGAACAATGATTCCTAAACTGAGAAATCAAGGTAGGAATTAGAGATGGCTCAGCTTCCTCCACTGTAATATAAAGGGTGGTTTGGTTTTTTGATTCCTATTGGATCTTGTTTTTTCTTTAAGCAAAATAGTTGATGGTATCTGAAGGCTTTCTACAGCTCTGAAGGTCTGCTTTATTAATGATTGAGGTCTGTGGAGAATGCTTTGTATCCCAGAATCCAACAATTTATAGATGCAAGATGCAATTTCCTAGCATTAAATGATGGTAAAATATTTCAGCATTTACTCTGACCTCAAGACATAAGTGCAAATGTGGATTTGTTGATGCCTGACCCAAGACATGAGCCACAGAAAGTTTTGCAGAACTTTTGATTGTGCAAGATAAGCTGCTAAAATAATCTAGAGAATCACACATCATCGTTTTGTGCTTTGTCAGGCTCATCTGTGTACTATTTTCATAAAGGCAGCATTTTCCAATGGGGCTGTTGTCCTACTTCTAGTATTAACTGGAAAATGACTTTTTGTCTAATGCCTATAGCCTGGTTTGAATAGGGATACACTTCAGGTCTATCAGTTGAGAACAGAGAACATAAGCAGCTGCCTCTGTCAGACAATGAGTCTATGGCAAAACTAGAAACTGATTCATAGTGTTGAAAGCACAGGGAAACTGATCCTCCTGTACACAGACATGTCATCCAAACTGTTACTCTAAGGACTATTTTTGCTGGACTCTTAGACTTTTCTCTCTTTATCTGATTCAGACTCAAAGACCCATGGGTCCAGCTTCCCTTTTTTCATCAATACCATATCCACCAAATCCCTTGAGCACTCATCCCATACTTCTCTGTGATCCAGCAAGAACATTGTTATTCTGCAAGCTTTAAAGCTCTGTTGTCAGTAACATATAGTCTCTCTACATGATGTAAGAATACAGGTGGGATTTCCTTGGGATCCAACATATCAAACCAAAGATGATGTTTTAAACAAAAAAAGATCTAAGATTGTTGTGCATGCAGCTAGAACTCCTTCATAAAAGCAGCAGTATAAAATCCAGCACAGTGGCATTTGGTATGTGCACAGTCACAAAAAATAAATCAGAGCCCAGGGAATATTTTCCACTGTTCAAATCCCTCTCTATATATTAAAACGCATTTTGGAAGCTCACTAAAATGATAGAACCTTTTCCTCCCTGTTTCAGGTAAAAATGTGATCAATCTCTGCCATGAATCTTTACATTTTCCCTAGCTTTACTCAACTTAAACAAAAAGGGCATTTAATTTCAGAAAAGATCCCACAGTTTGTTTTCTCTAAAACAAATGCTTTAGAACAAGGATGTTTTCCTCTGGTCTGTGATCGATGTCTAGCATAACAGACTCAAGATCTCCACTGAGATCATGAAAGTATTAGGTAAGAATACTAACATCACTTGAGTGGAGTAGCATACAAGCAGTAATAATTTATATGACCTTCTCTTCTGCTGGTAGCTAGCACAGTTCTTGTCCTTCTCTCTTCTCTGAAGGGAACTTCAGAAGTTATTCATCTCCTACAAGTAACAAAAACCTTGGGCTTCACTCAGATGCATCAGGGATCTGTGAAAGTCTGTCACAGATTATGTGTCGATGTAGGGACTGTTACTTAGAGGGTACATTATTGATAAAAGCTAAATATTTCATCTTCCTTCACTGTCTCTAAACAAAACTGGCATTTACTTACCAGAAAGCTGAAAGTTCAGCCTTTTCAATATTATAACAAGGAAACA
The DNA here is from genome assembly GCF_027791375.1 of Indicator indicator. Classification (NCBI taxonomy): domain Eukaryota; kingdom Metazoa; phylum Chordata; class Aves; order Piciformes; family Indicatoridae; genus Indicator; species Indicator indicator. Next base: position 3,528,921 of record NC_072031.1, read on the forward strand.
TGCTGGTAATTTCTCTCTGAGGAAAACAGACGCTGTGGCCTCTCTGCAACAGTAGCATAGGAAAGTCACAACATTCACTCCCTTCCCAAACAGGGGTCTGGAAATCCAGAGGGGTGCCCCAGCAGCTGTACCTTGCACCATGCTCAGCACAAGCCCAGGGTACACCCAAGTGGGAGGAGGGACTGTTTCAATTCTACATTTCTACCACTTTATAGGCCAAGTCCAACCCATCCTATTAGCTGCATGCAGGTGTCTCTGAGTGTGTTTGTGGTTTAATTATTCATAGCATCAGCTTCATATTTTATGGATTATTCTGCATCAGTTCTGGTACTTGCCTCATGCATTATGCATGCACCTGAATCTGTTCTGATGGTAGGCATAAAAGACACAAAGCATGTCTCTCACCTGTATGCTTCTGATTAGAAAAGTGTCTCTAACCCTGAGCCTGCACTGAATCCCAAATGTGACCTCCTTTGTCCCACAACTGCACATTCTCTAATCAACAAAAGGTAGATATTTTTTTTCTCTTCTCCCTCACCCAAACTCTCCCAATTCTACATGTTGGCCAATGCCAGCTTATAATGAAACCATTTCCCTTATAAAATGCACCTTTTTCTCAGTGCTGATTCAGAAGTATTGTCTACTAAAAATCACAACAAAGATGCTTTTAAAAATGAGATCTCTGAATGAACCAAAGCCATCAAGTCTAATGTCTCAAAACACAGGCACTGCACAGTACGTTGTTGTTTCACTCTAACAGGCATCAGAGAAGACAAGGGGATGCACTGTTTTGATCTTGTTAATGAAGCTTAGTGTTTAAAAGATGAGGCAAATTATTCATAACTTTGAGTAGAAATCCAAATGAACGTTATTGGGCTTTTTCAATGGCTAATTGGTGCCACACACCTCGTTAGTGATGCTGCCTTCCTTTCTTCTCTTTTTCAATGTAACCAGATGCCAGACTTTCCTTCCCACAGGGCCCTAACTTTTCAAAAATCAAAGGCATTTCTCAAAGTTGTCCTAGTGAAGAAGGAAATTATTTTGTGGCACAGGGAATACTCAGGTTGGATGAGGAGGCACTGGTGCAGAGAGACATAGGCTGGCATTGCTCAGGCTGGCACGCATGAAAAAGTCACCCCAGAAAAGGCTGTGCTGCCTCTGCTCAATTGCCTCCAGTGAATGGCTGACCTCCACTAGCCCAGCATCACATAGGAAGCCTTTTCATTTTTACTTGAAAGCTAACTTTGCTGTAGAATTGTCAAGATAGCTCTACCAGGAAAAAGTTCTTCAACCACACAAAAATATTTGAAGGAAAACATAGCAAAATTATGTAAATAGATTTAAATAACAGCCTCCTGCATTCTTGGTAATTGTTTTGCCTCCTACATCCAGAGCACTGAGTTCTGAGCATGAAGCTAATTATAACCAACTGACATCAGCCCTTGGTCCAGGCAGACACTAATCAGCATCCTGCATCCAAAATACTACGACTAATCAACATGGAGAGAGCTCTGCTTGGTTTGGGATGTTCTTCCCCATTGCCTTCAGCAGGACTGTGAGCTGGCTGCAGTGAGGTGTCTGACAGGATTTATCCACTCTCCTAGCTGGTCTTCAGACAGAATTCAGAGAGAATGTAGCTGTTATATGTGTCTCCAAACTATAAGGAAATTATGTCACCCAGCAAATTTCAAACCCTATTTTTAATCTAGTTTAAATAAACTAAAAATATCTCGCCTGCTTTCTCTACTCATGCTCCTCTATTTGTCAGGTTGAAATGAATCTCAGCATCATTTCATCAAATTATGATTTTTCTTTCCAATCACTCTTCGGAGACAAAAAAACCAAATATAACAAAATCTGTGCTTTTACTCATGGCAGATTTAACTAAATACTCTGTCTCCTTGCCAGAGCAAAGCTGTGTGCTGTCACACTTCTGTGACCTAATGCACACAAGCTTGCTCTAAAGGTGGCAGTGGGCTGCACCACACTTCACTAAATGCAGCAGCTCTCTTTTCCATGGAGCCATAGCTTGACCACAAGATTCACCCTGCCCTCCACCCTTTCAGGGCAACCCTGGTCTTCTCTTCCTGAACTATATTACTTTCTTTTTTTTTCCCCTTCCTGTATTCTGCAGTGTTCAGGTATTGCCACCCTACCAGCTTTGGGTTGGGGCTGTCAGCTCCTATTTTCAGCTGTAACCTTCCCTCCTGTAAACATTGGACTTAGGCTTCCAGAGCAGGCAACTTTGAAAACCCTCCAAAGGACCATTGTGCTCTCCTCAAGCAGTGGAGCACGTCCATGGCACATATGATTTGATACAGACATGGTCATTTTGACAAGTCTGTGCTGAAATACAGCTACGCCTTTTCAGCAAAAGGTTCAGAAGAAGTGGGGAGATTTGTATATAAACTCAAAGGTGAACACACTTGAGTATTCTGTGTAGTAGGTTGTGACACTTGTTTGTAAGTAGGGAAAGGTTTTTCTGCAGAGGGTTTTAGAGAGGATGTAAGGTCCTCTAAAGTGGCAAATCAAGGATCCTACCAACTAGACCTTCCCAAAGAATATATAAACTGGATATTTCTTCCCCTAATTTTCTAATGGCTGTGAAAAGTGCTGTGTGCCAGAAGACAACTGAGAACTACATTGACAAAAATGACACCTAAAGAAACAGCTTTTGCTATGTTTCATCTCTTAGTTAAACTCAAATAGTTCCTGTAACACATAGATACAGAAAGTATGACAAGCAAGTAAAACTTGGGGGAAAGAAGCATTTTGCCTTGAAGGAACTCGTCTCACCCAGTGATTTCTCATGGCCAGACTCAGCCAAGTACTCACATACACAGGCTTTTTAATTATTCAACAAGTGTTTCATAAGCTGCCGTTTAACTCTTGCTGACCTGTCCAAAAGAAACTCTGATAAAAAGGAGGTGATTAAGGAAAAGTGTCTGTGACTCACCTGTCACTTAAAAAGGGCCATACTGAACTTTTTTTTTTTTTTTTTAAGCAATGCTAACCTGCAGGAAAAATTTGAACTTGACTTCTTTCTTTCTTTTCCACAACCATCCTCTTTCCTCAGTCCCTCATTAGACAGTAAATCTGCATTTCTATAATCGCATGAGATAACAATGGTATCTGCAGCACCAATTATGACATTTTAATTAGCTGGCCAAATGTTCCAAATCCCACTTTTAACATAATTAGTGTATTTTGAGGTTTGAGCTGTACACTCATTACCATGCAAATGTTTCTGTGGTTTGAACTTCCAGAGCAGTCTGAAGTGAATGAAAAGACTGTTGTAGAGCTGGGTAAGTTGGGAGTGGATATTTCACTCCTCATATCAGCAGTATCAGGCACCTGCCTTTCCAGATAACATGAACTGGTTCTTAGCTCTTCTGTATCCAAATAAGATAAGGCAAGGAGTAAATAACCTACCTTTAGACTTATAGAGCACTTTTTATCTCTAAAGTGCTTTGCAGGCATTAACAACATAATCATTAAATATTGATATTTGCATGATTAATGCTTTGTTGTTACTTTATATGAGAAGAAAGATACAAATGTTGGGAGAAGTAATCTGCCTTGGAAGCAAGCCTTGAATTTGTGCAGAATAACTTTGTAACTTGCCTTTCAGATATGCTCCTATTAAAACTCTGGCAGCTTTAGAAATAGAATTATGACCCGAGTGCAATATCCTCAACTTCATTTCATCCCGTATCAATAATTTGGCTGAAATTAAAATGTTATGCCTAGAAAGATCATTTCCCACAAGAAGCATTCTTTGAGGATTTATGCAGCACAAATCTGATGAATCTCAGGCCAGCATCCTGGTTTGGGGATTTTATGGCCTCCATCTGCACCACATCTATAATGTTTCCTTTTGTGCAGTAAAAGGAAAGGAGAACAACTGCTAAGGAGACGTTTCTCTTCTCTCTGAGTTTGCTCATTTCTTCCACGTTCTGTTTTGTGACTCAGTATAGATTCTTTTAGAAGCTTATTTCTTACAGAGGAAAAATTATACATAGGAAAAATATTCTTCACTTGACTAGTAAGTAACTTCCTTGTTGCTTATGAAAAACAAGACTTAGCTGCACCAAGTAGGCAAAGTATACTTAGGCAAAAGATACTTAGGTGTCACAACTTAGTACTAACCGTGTCACACCAGTTTACCACAGCTGAGGACAGGGTCCCAGAGGGTACCCTTGCTATTTTTTTTCCTCTAGTAGATATCTCTGCTAGATCAGAAAGTTCCTGGGTTTCATTAATATATTTCCTGCAAGAGTCACACAGAGGTAATGACTGAAAGATCTCAAAGATTCTTTCTAATCTGGTTGACCTGCTTTATCCAGCTTCTCTCTCCTAAAATTCTTCCTGAGACTCAGCATACAAAAAGCCCATTTCAGCTAATCACTGCTTGAGGAGAAGCAACTGACAGTATTTTTTCTTTTTGCCAGTTAGTTGTTTTTTAAAACTCCTTACAAAGATCATTAATTATGAAATACAAGTGGTGGTATTTTTAATACTTGGCCAGAAAAAAAAATAATTTCCTCTTCTTCTCAATGACCTTATAATGGATTTTGAAACTAGCAAGAACCAAGAATGCAGAAAAAAATAAGGAAAAAAAAATACAGATTTAAAGATTATTTAGATACCAGGTCATTGAGTTGTCCTATCAGAAGTGTCTAGGTGTTTTTGCTACATGAAATTTGTACGTAGCTTGTTGCCTTACCCAGCCCAGAGATTGCTCTCCCTTGGGGATGTCTGGAGGTGTCTGCCATAGCTTTGGGGCTGTGTAAGTGGCAAGCCATAGCTTTCAGGAGGCTCTGTTGCATTGCAAATCCTTCTCACAAGACAATAAAAATGTTTTTTACATTCTTTCTAACATGAACTCACCCGCTTCTGTTTTTATGCTTCATCCCTAAATATACCCTGTAAATTCTGAATAGAGGTAATAGACACATTTTTATGATTATGATAAGCCATAAAAAATGTGGCACAGCTAGTAGAGGGCCAGAGACAGGCACTAAAATAATCCAGGAGAGGGATGGTAGCCAAGATATACTAGCTCTGTGACATATTATTCTTTAAATACTCTCTGAAGTAAAATTCTTATGCTTTTTTCCCCTTTTAATGTTTGCCATACAGAATAGCATGTGGCTTATAAGCAAACTACAAGCTTCCATGTCCTGTCAGAGAAGTGTTAGTTGGGATAAATAACAGTGGGTTGAAGAGCAATAACAAAACAGTCCAGTGAATCCTTTCCTGGTTTTTCAAGCAATACGGAGTAAAAGCTAGTGCTCAAGAAGATTTATCTCAAGTCAAAATAAAAGATCTGCTCATCCACACTTGCACAGAATGAACTTAGAACTACACTGGAAGAGCAAGCCAGACACACAACAAATTAATAGACAGTCTCCACTGACTGTTAAGCCAAGGCAAGATTTTGAATGCATTCTCTCTACTTACTGTCTTTTCAGGGCAGCAGAAGACTTGCAATGATGTTTTGTATTTTTATATTGGTCTTAAGTAACTCACAGGTTTTTCAGTCTCTGCCATCATAGATGGAAACCTTATTCTAAATAAGGTTAATATCTATACCAGGTCTGCCAGTGTGATTTGGGTTTGTGATGATGCCTATTGGGAACTGGCCTAGATTGTATTTACAAACACTCATACCACTTTTGCATTTGATAAGAAGATTTCTAAATGCAAACCAACATCCCAACAGTGACAAGTTAGTTATATACCCAGGGAGTTCTGAAGGACACAGAGCAGCACTTCTCTACTGTGCAACCACCAGCAGCACCATCCAAACAACTATTATTATCATTCTTATTTAGAATCACAGCATCAATTTCCCAACAAAACATATGTCATTATAGCTTGCTACAATCTTGGCACCACTAGATTGTGCTGAAGTTATTTTTGGACTGATAACAAGGGCCAAGGACAGCTGTAGCACAATCCTGATCTTGCTGATATTGGTGACAGAACACCAATCTGCTGGAATGTGAGTTGGAAGAAGCCTTTGCTACCCACAAGCAAACATCAGAATAAAAAATAAATAAATAAATAACAGAAAAGCCCATCCTATTTTACGTTTTGGGGGTGTTAGCAGGACTAGTAAATCAGATATGTATATTACAGTTTAATGGGAATACAGATTTTTAAAGAATTTCCTTATGAAAGTTATGGCAGATTCTCATTCATGCTCCTGGGACTAATCAGTAAGACTAATCCTGTTCTAGTCCTGAAACGCTGTAAAGCACCACAGACAGCAAAGGGATAGTAGGACCCTGCTCACCATATGCCCCGAAATAAAGCATTACCTCAGAAACCCTACAAAGGTCAAGACTGCTGAACATATTTGTCTAATCCATCTCAGATACATAAAACATTTAAATCATCTTTAGAGCTCATACAATTAAGGCAGCAATAGTTGGCAGGACTAGAATGCCAGAAAACTGTAAAGCTGAGCTGCACAAAGAATATTATCTAAAATATGCCTCATATTAAAGCCAACAAGTTCTACTTAAAATCTAGTTCTAAACTTTCAGAGGCTTCTTTTGATATACAAGCAATTAACATGCATTCATTAAAATTCATTATTTACCAATATGCATGTTATGAAAGCAAGAAAGTTGTGCACATAAAGGGAAATAAAATATTGTATTGTGGAAGAATTTTTATACTGATTATCTATGTCTCACTTTATGTTACAACTTCATGCTGTTACCCTGTTTAAGCATAGTGTTCATGTGATGTTTGCAGCACACCAGAAAATGAGACACCAGAGCTGGGAATCTGTTGTATTGTTGCAGATTTACCATGTGGCTCTCCACAAAGACTTGGGGGCGTAAGGGCAGGATTTCTTCCAGCCAACTGCTCTGTCTGACAAAGATGATATGCCTGTGGACTCAGTAGGTACTAGGGGTCGTCCTGCTGCAAAGCAGCTCCATGGAGGACGACCCTGGAGTCCTAGTGGACAGCAAGTTCTCCATGGGACAGCAATGTGCTCCTGTGGCCAAGAGGGCCAATGGTATCCTGGGCTGCATTAGGAAAAGTATGTCCAGCAGGTCTAGGGAGATTCTCCTCACACTCGACTCTGCCATGGTGAGACCACACCTGGAATACTGTGTCCTCAATTCAAGAGAAACAGGAGTCTGCTGGAAAGAGTACAATGGAGAGCTACAAGGATTACTGTGGGACCAAAACATCTCTCCTATAAGAGTGACTGAGAGAATTGTGGTTATTTAGTCCATAAAAGATAAGGCTGAGAGAAGATCTTATCAACATTTACAAATATCTGAGGGGTGAGCATCAAGATGAAGGTTCCAGTCTAGTTTTGGTGGTGCTCAGTGATAGAACAAGGAACAGCAGGTACAGGCTAGAGCACAGGAGGTTGCACCTCAACACAATGGGACATTTCTTTATGGTGAGGGTGACAGAGCACTGGAATAGGCTGCCCAGAGAGGTTGTGGAGTCTCCTTCACTGAAGGCTTTCAAAACCTGCCTGGGTGTGTTTCTATATGGCCTCTATAGGCAATCCTGCTCTGGCAGGGAGGTCAGACTCAATCTCTGGAGGTCTCTTCCAACCCCTAACAGTCTGTGATTGTGGCATGTAAGCCTAATAAACAGATTTTAGCAAAAAATTTAGTTAGTTAGTTTGCCTTGGATCCAAACATTACTTTGGGACCAAAATATTTTTAACACTTATTTTCATTCTGATCACTACTTTTAGGCTCCATCATGAAGAAATCCAAACTGTATGGTATCTTTTAACATTTGATATCCCACAAAAGCCCTCACCCATAGTTTTCCTAGAAAAATATTTGTTGGAGAAATATATTTCAATTTCCCTAAAACTATTAAAAACAGTTGACATCTTTAACATCTCCAGTGATTACATAAAGTTGTTTAAATCAAGTTTTATCTGGTTGCAACAGATTCAGTATTTTGTCTACTATCTGGACAGCATTTTAAGCTGTATTCCACAATCTCTCATCCTTTTACAATTCCCAGACTTTTAAGTGCTATTTTTAAAAAGTATTTCTTCACAGATAATTTGTGTTTGGACTCTACTGTGGTGTTTTCTGCCTGCTGAAAATAAAAATGTTACATCAAAAAAAGGTGAAGTAAGTCCCTAGTATTTAGTGCTCATAAAGGGACTTGAGATGAACAGCATTGACTGTAAGCATAGTAAAACAGTGCATCATTAGGACCTCATTTTGAAGAACTTTGGTGTTTAATCTTTAAATCTCAGTAAAATAAATGATGTTTATATATGCCAAAGCAATTATCCCATCAAACGAAGGTGCTTCCACACAGCTCAAGTATAAGTAACACTGATAGGCTTTTCATATTTTTAATGCAGTTGGAATAATTCATTTCAGAAGCTATTTAACAGGAAAGAAACACTTCATGCTGCCATTTCCAACATCCTTAAAATATTATTTTTAAAACCACCTAAAGAATTCAAAAGCGGGGGCACAATTCTCTCTTGATTACATTTTATAAGTTGTTATAAAATTTTTATAGAAAGGAATTGCTTGCTATTAAATACTCCAGGGTTTTAAAGCCATTTCTATAGAGCTATTTTTAATTTACACACACACACACCAAAATAGCTACATTAAAGGACGCAGCAAAGTCACCCAATTGAAAGTTAGCACATGCCAGAATTAGAGAGGTCCAAGAAATCTTCCCTCTTCTGTTTCTATGTGCAACTTATCTACTGCAAGTAGCACACAGGCACAAGATACCTTTGGAGAATTAGAGACTGGATCAGAACTTCTGGGGAAAGACTTAAGGCTCTGTGGCAGTTTTAGGCTGTGCTTAGGAAATTTTCCACAAAAGCTACTCTCTGCTTTTCTCCTTTTTTTCCTCTTGTCCCATTTACAGTGGGGAAAGGGGCAGGAAGAGGAGGAAGCTGTTGGTAACCCCCTGGTTTTGTCCAGTGGGGGGTTCATGTGTTGTTTATGGATTGTAAACATATGTAAATATTGTATATTTTGTACATATTAATTGCATTTCATATGTCTAGATTATAGTGTTCTTGAAAATATAGCTTCATTTGCTTTCCATATGAGCTAGTCTGGCAATTTTATTTTGGGGGGTAATTTGAATGCACCACAGGCTCCATGGGCAACCATAAATCTAGCAATTGCTAACTTTCGAGGGCTTTCAGTTTACAATACTTTGATTCATTCAAAATCTGAAGTTACTACACAATCAGATCACGCTATCACAATTCTATTTCCCCAGCTACTTCCACCAGTTCAACTGTCCCCACTGCCCCTGAGGTCTCCCAGGTGTCATACCAGTGAGGGGGATGTACACTGGACAGGAAGCATATGGTTGGGACCAGAGTCCAGCAGCTCCCCCTCCAACTGGGGCTCCTGCTCTGCTTCTGCACTGTGTGCTTTACGCAGCACGCAGTGCTACTGCTCCAGCTTTGGTGAAATTCAGGTTTAGTTCTTCAGAGTGTTTCATGTTCATATATTAATTAGGCTAGATATCATAATTTTCTTGGGGAATACAAGAATGTGGAAGAGAAACAGCAAGTAGTAATAGCTTATAACCCAGTTAACTACAATACACAGGAGAAGGAACTGTGGTGGGTTTTGTAAACCCAGGGGCTTCCAGTTAAATATCAAACTCCTATGAATGTTGAAGACATTAGACAGTTTATAAAAATCTTAAAGTCTTCTCTACCAGAAAATGGCTGGGCAACTTCTGTCAGCAGGATGTTTTCTGTAGTTATTAACATCACTACTAAAATTTCTGGGCAAGTTTCTATGTTCCACACCAACTCTTCTATGGTCTTGCAGAACAAAAAAAAACCAAACCAAACAAACAAACAAACAAACAAAAAGCCAAGACTGTGAAAATCAACTACATAAGAACCATCTCCAGCTGAATTTCCCCCCATGCAGAGTATGTCAAGACATGGCACAGTAGTCACATTGTGATTAACATGTACCATGACTGGAACAAGATTAAAATCAACAGGAAGGAAAACTCAATTCAGCTGCACATAGTTGAAACCTTAGTAAGGTGCCTGATACTCCACACCAAAGAATAGCACAGTGCAGCCTTGAGAAAAGAGAAGCCATACCCTTAGTTTTATGAGCCAGGGCACCTATGAGATTAAGATGAACAACAAAATCAGCTTTCTTCCCCTTCTCTTCTACCTTGCTATCCTCTTCCTTTTTTTTTCTTTTTTTTTTTTTCTTGTTCTACCTTTGCTGTTCTAATTTATGATGTTCCACAGAAGACAAAAGCCCAGAAGAACTCAGTACACTGGCACCACACCTGGAAAGGTGACATATTGCACATATGTTTTTCATACATTTTCAAAAATATCCATGCAATGGAGGTTTTTTATTTTGCGTGAATTATGGTACATGTTTGGCAGGGCAACACCCTTCCCTTTATCCTGGGCAACTACATAAGGACATTCTGCCTTCAGTTGCTGCTGCAACTTCCCACAGAAAGAGATTCCTTCAGAAAAGCATCCTTGCTAGAGCAGCTCTGAACTATTCTTATAACTGTCAGCAAGATCTTGAAAAGAAGCAGTGTGGAGCATGCTGCTTCATAATGGATTTAGACCTAATCTGAAGCAAAAAGCAAGGACAGATTTCAGAGTATAATTCAAATCACAAGAAGAGTCACCAAACAGTACAGTCCATGGATACAGAACTCCTTAGCTGAGAAGTCTCCTTATTCCTACCTTCCCTTGATGTGTTAGCATAAAAAAAGGCCTTTCTTAAACTGTCATTAGTCTTCCAAATCAGGCTAGAAGCCTGGACTTCCTTTTTATTTTTTTCTGAATATGTAAATCCTTTTTCATTGATGGCAGATATTGCCACCAGGGAAAGTATAAACCCCAGCAAATACATCCTGAAGGCAAGAGGACAACCAATGACTTGCAGCAATGCTAGAACATTCTCTTTGAAAGCAATAAGGAGGAAAATGGCTGCAGGGTGTGGGACAGCAAATGCAAGGTTTGATTGCTCCTATGGTTTGCACACCAGTGGAGAGAGCTCAGCTCCAAACACTATCTGACTTGTGCCATCCTAAAATAAGGCTTTTGTTGCCAAGTTTTCCTTATCCTAGTAGACAGCCCCTTCCTAGGCAAGGAGCCCAACTGAAATGGCACATGCCTGATATGCCTTCAGGAGAAACTACCTTCTTGCTTGCCTTCCTCTTCAGAGCCCTCTGGATGGATCCAGGAAGGAGGCTGAGGAGCAGCAACTTTTTAGTTAACACATGCGCAGAGATAAAGTTTCCATGTGAAGATGCTTCCCATTTCCACATTTGTTCACACAATTTCCTCTGCTATTTTATTGCTTGGTCACTCAGGTTTATTTGCTGTACCCTCATGAGCCTGGTCCTATATACTAGGATCCGATTGCCTGATATCATTTTCAGTGTAACCCTGGATAACTTAATCCTCAGGGGGTAATAAATAAATAAATAAATTTAAACTGTTTCTTTTCTGAGACAAGTGTTCCGAAGTGCACACGAGGATGATGGATAATATACAGGCCAAGCTACAGCTGCTGTATCCCATAGCAAGGTCAGAGTGCTGAGGAAATAGCCCCAGCAGAAAGTATTGCTCTGCATTTTACTTACTGGGACATGGCAGTTACTCTATCAGTTACACTCTTTCTATTGCTTTATTTAATCTTCTGCATACTGATAGCTGTTTCCACAGCTATTAAAGGTCAATATTAATTCTAAAAGCACTCTTGCATGAAACCAGCCGTGTGAAATAAGGAAAGGTTATGTCACCTGTAGAACTCTGGATTTTAAACTATTGGAAACAAAACCAATTTATTCTTTTCCCACTGAAACAACACCCTTGGGTTCACTAGACATAAGGATAGAGATTGCTCTCAGTTGCTTCTGCTTTCTGTTGCATCACTAACAAAGCCAGGGAAGTGTTTAACAGTCAAAAATACAAATGAGTGCAAATATCACTTTTCTTTTTTGTTTCTGCAAGGAACCTCTTTTAAAGTGGATCTGTACTATACAGTTTACAGCCTCCGTTTTCAGCAGTCTCATACAGGTCTATGAACAGCCTGCCTTCCAGGAATAAATTTATTTTCCTGGAGTTGGCATGAAGTGGTTGTTAGAAGAACCCACCACACAACAAACAGGAGGAGGACAATGGCATTGACCTAACAAAATAAAATAGATCACAACTTGTGCATAAAGAAAATGAATTCAAGGTCCCAAAGAGCTAAGTCAAATTTCAACTCTCTGGGTAAGTATATAAATGCACTGGGATCATTTACTTCCCTTCCCCCTGCTCAAGCACTGTCTTAAAATCACAGCATAGCAGGGATTGGAAGGGACCTCTGGAGATCATCTAGTTCAACCCCTGCTGCCAGAGCAGCTTCACCTGGAGCAGGTTGCAAAGGACAGTGTTTGAGTGAGTTTTGAATGACTCAAGATGGGCACTCCACCATCTCTCTGAGCAGCCCATTCCAGTGCTCCAACACCCTCAAAGTAAAGGTTTAGGTGGAACTGCCTATGTTTGAGTTTGTGCCTGTTACTTCTTGTCCTGTTGCTGGGCACCACTGAAGAAAAAGACTGTCCAGTCCACCAGGGTTCTCAGGCCTTTCTCCACAGAGCTGCAGGTCAGCCCCTAACCTTTGCTGACACGTGGAGTTATTACTCCCCAGGTACAGTACCTTAACCGTATGAAACTCAACAAAGGCAGGTGTACCCTCTGCCCAACCCTCTGCTTGTCCATGTCATGCTGGATGGCAGCACAGCCTTCTGGTGTGTCAGCCACTCCTCCCAGTTTTGTGTCAACAGTAAACTGGATGAGGGTACACTCTAGCCCTTCATCCAGGCTGTTGACAAAGAATATTGAACAGGACTGGACCCAGTACTGACCCCTGGGGAACACCACTTGTTACAGATCTCCAGCTAGACTACAGCCCTCTGAGCTCTATCCTTCAGCCAGTTTTCAGTCCACCTCATTATCTATTCATCTTACCCATACTTCTTAATCTTGCCTATGAGGATGCTTCAAGAGACAGTGTCAAAAGCCTTGCAGAAGTCAAGGTAGACAACATTCACTGCCCTCCCCTCCCCTATCCATCCAGTCATGCCCTTGTAGAAGGCTATCAGATTAGTCAGACATGATTTCCCCTTGATGAATCCATGTTGACTGTTTCTTATAACCTTCGCTTCCTCCACGTGCTTAGTGGTAACACCTAAAATTAACAGTTCATCTTTCCAGAATGGAGGTGTGGCTGACTGGCCTGTAGTTTCCTGGATCTTCTTGTCCTTTTTGAGGACTGCAAGTGACATTTGCTTTCCTTCAGTCCTCAGGCACCTTACCTGCTCTCCAGGACCTTTCAAAGATGATGGAGAGTGGCCCAGCAATGACTTCTGCTAGCTCTCTCAGCACTCACAGATGTATCCCATGAGGACCCATGGACTTATGGATAACTAGTTTATTTAAGTTATCTCTAACTTGATCCTCTCAACCAAGGGAAAGTCTTCCTTCCTCCAGACTTCCTCTGATACCTTCACGAACTGAGGTCTGGCCTTAGCAATAAAGACTGAAGCAAAGAAGGTATTAAGTAACTCTGCTTCTCTGTGTCTCCTGTCACCAGGTCACCCACCTCATTCAGCAACGGCTCCACAATTTGCCTGGTGTTCCTTCTTCTGCTAATGCACTTGAAGAAGATCTTGTTATTTTTCACATCCTTTGCTAGATTTAATTCCAAGAGGGACTTAGATTTCCTTGTAGCATCCAAACATACTCTGGTAATGTTCCTGTATTTCTCCCAAACTGCCAGTCCCTTTTTCCACATACTGTGAACTTCCTTTTTCCGCTTGAGTTTGTCCAGAAGCTTCTTGCATATCCATACAGGTCTCTTGCCTCCCCTGCTTGACTCACGAGGATACACAGATCCTGAGCTTAGTAGAGGAGGTGCTTGAATATTAACCACTGGTAAAAAACAGTTTGATTTTTTCAGTGAAACGTTTGTGTTCCCTCAAGAGTCTGCAGTATCTGTCTTGCCATTGAGCGAGAGACAGACAGACTAATTTTCATGGTAAATTAGCAACCACTTTCATATTAGGCTTATTACCAGTGTTTGTTATTCTTATCTGGCTTGCACAATGTATGTTGATATACAAACAAATACAAGGAGCAGCCGCATTTTGTAGCAACTGGTTTGATGCTCATAATGTTTTGGTTTGTGTTTCTCTACGGAGGAACATACGGCACTAAGAACAGAAGTGCACCGTGGAAGATGTCCTGTGCAGAGCCAAAGCAGCAACTCTCAGGCATTCTGACTGTTTCAAATGCTATTAGAGCATGTATAGTCTCAAATGCCTGTTCCAAACAGGTAATTGTTCCAAAAGTAAATAAAGTAGACCTCTCCTCTCACAGCAATTTTGGCAGATACGATCCCTACTAAGCTGAAGTCACATCTGCTTTATATTGATGTGAGTGATAATTTGGATGCATTATTCCTACAAGTCAAATTTCTTCGGTGGGTGACACTCCACTGTTACTCTTCACACTAACTACAGTCTCCTAGTAACCTTGATGACTTTGGTGTGATTTACTCATATTTCAAGCTTAGGATTCAAGTCTTAAAACTTCAAGCTTTTGAATTTCAATCAACTGAGTGCTGGGACAGAAATGTTCTGACAGATGCAAGATATAATTCATATCTGTTTATTTATTTGTGTGTAGAAGTAAATTATGTGCTAACTAACATATAGCTCTCGTAAAGTTCACTGTGGACTATGATAAAGAGATTCTCATTTCCAGGTCAGTAAAGACCTCTCTCAAACACAGACACTGGCATTTATAAGACTGAATTAAAAGTAGAAACAGAACCATCAAACACAGACCTCTTATCACAGGTCTTGGCACCACAGAGGATCATCACAGAAAAACAACAAGAACAACAAAAAAAAGCTGCTTCTATTTTTTTAAGACATATGGCACATTGCAAGAGTCTGCATTTCTCTGTGCAATGGAAAGTTCCTAAATCATGCTTTTGTTACTGTAGGGAAAAAAAAAAAAGGAAAACAAAAAGCTGATTATGTCTCTGTCATCTTGTCATGGTTTAATCTCGACTGGCAACTAAGCACCATGCAGCCATTCACTCCCCCTCTCAGTGAGGTGGGGAAGAAAATAAAGATTAAAAAAAAAAGAGCTAAACTCATGGGTTGAGATAAGAACAGCTTAATAACTAAAATAAGATATAATAATAATTATAGCAATTGTGATGAAAATCAATATAGCAAAAGGAGGGAAATAAAACCCAAGAAAAGACAAGTGATGCACAATGCAATTGCTCACCACCCAAGTAATAATGCCTAGACTGTCCTGAAGCAGCAGTTCACCCTCCCTGGCCAGTTCCTCCTCATTTACATACTGGGCATGCTGCCGTATGGTATGGATATCCCTCTGGTTCATTTAGGGTCAGAAGTCCTGGCAGTGCCCCATCACAGCTCCTTGTGCCCCTCAGACTCTGCTGACAGGGCAGCAAAAGAAGTTAAAGAGTCCTTGACTGCATAAGCACTGCTCATCCATGACTACAACATCAGTGTATTATCAATGTGATTCTCATCCTCAGTCCAAAGCTCAGCACCCTACCAGCTACTAGGAAGAAAGATAACTTTATTCCAGCTGAAACAAGGACACATCTACAGTCAAGTAAGCAAGTCTTCTGTGGTAGGAGATGGCAGCTGCTCTAGATGTTTTGAAGAAGAGCTTCCTGAGAAGCAAAGAGGAAATGAGACAGGCCTTGGCTGTGAAGGGAAACACAGCGCTCTTAGTCTGGCTCTGTTGCTAAGAGGAACAAATGTTTCTGGCCATGATGCCAAGTATAGGAAAGTTTGAAAAAATACATAGCCCTAAGATACCCTATTTAAGCAACTTAATGAAATATTTGTGTTAATTCTAGACCTACCTTTTGAGATTTTGAATGGTTTTCATTTAGGCACTTTAAAAATGTGTCAAGAATTACCTGTTACATAGGTAATATATGTCTTACTGACTGCTCCTAGCCTCAGGAGCTACAGCTTTTCTTCAGTTGGCAAAGGTTTCCACTCTCAGCTGAGTTTAAAGTTCTAGAATTAGCCAAGACAAACCAGAGCCCCTCCACACAGGTAACCATGAAGGAAGGAAGCACACAGTTATTGGGGAAGAGCAGACTGGTGCATTGCTGCATTTCCCTTCCTTCTCTGGAACATTTCCTTTAGGGAAGCCTCATACTGCTCTAGCTTTTCTGCTTTTTTATTTTTTTGTAGGCAGAAAACCAGATAGAGTTACCTGCAGGAGAAAGCTGCACTGAGATGTATCACACTTGATTTGTTGATGCTGTCACAGAGGCAAATACACACTTGCTGTTGTTTGCATCTGATTCGTTTGTCAAAGAAATGAAAGGCTACCATTCTCCTAAAATAATAACCTATTTAATAGGAAACAGAGGTGTAATTTTATTTTCTCTTAAAAATATAGCAATAGCTATGCCTTTCTATACTAGCACAGAATTTTTATCCATTAGAACCCTTTTTTCAGATACTCAGCTTCCAGTAAAGTCATCAAGGGCAGAACTGTCTCAGTATGGTATCCCAAAATTTCCAGTTTGGAGTTTTCTGCTTTTCCTTATGCCTCCTACTCTTCTAAAAGAGAAAACAAAACCCACAAGCCTGGAAGAATGCAATAGAGAGGACTCACATGCATGACCTGAAAGTCCCTTAAGTCCCTTGGTTTATATTCTTATGTAAATAAGAATGAGGCACACTCTGCTTTCTCTGGCTCATCCTCTGACAGTAAATACATCACTCCAGTCCCCACCAGCGCTCTGGCTACAGCAAAATTCTCTTTTCACATAATCAGTTTTCATTTTCATCAGAGTTGAACATTCAGTCTACAATACTGTATCCTCTCTTCAAAACCACCAGGAACCTATTCTCCACTTCCCCTACCTGCTGTGCACATAGACCTTTGGAGGGGTTGTGCAAGGCAACAGCAATCACGTTCCTATACTGTTTCCAGTGATGGCATAAGCATTAATAGCTGCATATTTGTGTTTCCCTGTAATTCATTCTACATTCAGCCCACTTTTTAAAGTGTATTTCTAACTGAGAAACAAAGGGTTAGACAACCAGGCTTTCTGCTCTTGTGAGCTAATTGTGTTTTGGCTGTGAACCCAAGCTGACATTTCCTATGTCGCACAAATGCTATGTATGTGTCAAGATAGGCACCAGATTGTATTTTGGTAGCTACTGCATCAGTGGAATACTCTCAGCCAAAAACATGGGTCTTCAGCAGCTTGTTTCTCCTGTGTCCAGTTCACAAAATCATCAGTTAGCATTTACCATAAATCTAAAACTTTGATAAAGTATTTCAAAACCAGAAATACCAGATTTGGGGTAATCAAATTTGGGGGAACCAATACATAAGCAGTTTTCTGGACTGTAAAGCAGGCACAGAGGGCAAACCATTAAACCAGAATGGCCAGACAGGATTAAGACACTTTTAAATGTCTCTCGGGTTGACTATATCTCTGTATTAAGTTTGATGCAGGTGAACTTAAGGGATTTCCTTCATCTAATGTGTTTAATTTAAGACACTAATCCAGTAAATGGATTTCAGAAGTACATGAGAATGAGCTATGATTACTATCAAAATTCCCAAACACAAAAGTAGGCAAAAGGAAATAATTTATTGATATAAATGGCTTTAAAAACTTTTCAGAAGGCTAGCTATCACAAAGGCTGGGAAGTGTCCACCCAAGAGGTAGAGCAAAGCAAACAATGTCACACTGAAGGCTTGAGATGATGCTTCATCTCAAAACATCCCCCAGGTGTTCTCCCCATTGAAGTCTTCTGGTCAAGAAAGAATGGTGACATTTCCTCTAATTTGTCACGATGTTCATATGATAATGGCAGCCTGCTGCTCCTTATTATAACCATATTCCAAAGGTTTACCATGAGCCACTAATTATAACAGTGGGCAATTAAATAAAAAGCACTCCCCCCACAAAAACAAGACCAAAAAACCCCAAAAAATCCCAAATAAAAACCAAAATTAACAAAACAAAAAGGCCACAAAACAACAACAAACAAATCACAAACCCAAACAAACAACAAAAAAACAAGCCGAACAAAAAACAACAACAAAAAAACCCCACCAACAAACAAAAAACCCCAAGCTAAAAGTAAAAAAAAAAAAAGATCCTTGGTTTACATTTGTTTACATTTGCCTTCAATCAGTCTCAGTATCAGTGCATATGGGATCCTCCAGAGCAAAGTTACTATCAGTTAGTTACCAATGTTTTGAATTACAGCAGTATTAAATTGAGGTACTCAGGAAAAAAAACATAGTCAAAACATTAAGGATATAAATAAAGAAAACCAAAGCGGTTTATTAAAGCAGAAATCCCAACATAACCTCCCATGAAGCAGCTGGTGCCCAGAGGAGCTGCCTTTTTCCCACCTATGAGTTATCCCTGTGCTTCTCCTTCAGCTGACTAGGTGAAATGCAGAGCTCTTCCTCTGCAGGTTGTAGATATGGCCAAACCCATTTCACACTGCATACCCTGCCCAGGAAAACAGCAACCCTGAACCAAAAAAGCCAACCACTGCTGACTCATACCATCCAGCACAGACGGATAAAAAAGCCAACAAGCTAAAGCTGTGTAACCTCCTGTCAGCTTAGCGCTGGTAAGGCAGATCAAACTCTTTTTGATTCAGTATCTCTAATCCAAGCCAGCACAGATGTTGGTTAGTACATCAGCAAATCAGACTTTGCAGTTCCTTCTCCAGGAGGCTGACACATGGCACCCCAGGGAAGAGTCTAAAAGAAGTAACTGTAAACTTTAATACACTACCACATTAAGTGACATCTGTGCTCCCTGGCTGGGCTTGTTTGTTTATTTATTTATTTATTACAGCATTCTCATGTTTGCAGAACTATATGTTAAAGGAAATTCTTGTGACAGGATCACAGAATGTTAGGGGTGGGAAGAGACCTCGAAAGATCATCTAGTCTAACCTCCCTGCTAGAGCAGGATCACCTAGAGTAGGTCACTCAGGAATACATCCAGGCAGGTTTTGAATGTCTCCAGAGAAGGAGACTCCACAGCCTCTCTGGGCAGACTGTTTACATAAGCACAGCTGCACTTGAAATTGGTAAAATTTGGGTAATTTCAATATTAAAGATGCCATTTGTTTATTTTCCTACAGCTTGTTTTTTTTCTACTTACTTATCTCAGAAAATTCAACAGTCACTTTTTCAGAAAAAAATTTGTGTTGTCTGGCTTTGGTTGTTTTGTGTCAGGGACGCAGCTCAGTTTAAAACTGAGAATTTCAAGAGCTGTCTGGAATCAAAGGCAATGAAAGATTCCCAGATTTAGCAGAGCACAGTTGGACCCATGACTACTAGTACTACTACTATTATTTTTTAGCTCTAGATGATATATTACTACTACTGAATATGGTTTCAGGCCTTTAAAAACAACTTTCAAAGCAGAAGCTACTTAGCTACAGCATCCTTCAGAGTACAGCTGTGGAAAGGCAATATATCTTGTATTGTCCCATTGATCATTGTGCCTCCTCAATGAAATTTGAGACACTGCATGGAAATTATAGCAATATTGCAGAGCTTTTTGCTCCTGCTCCTCTTAGACAACATCTCAGAGGCATTGAACAATACCAGAGCAATTCTTTGCCATTTACTGCGAAGCATCTTTGTGCTAGCAGTGACTTCAACAGTACTTCAACACTCCACATTGAAAGCTGCAGGATGATTTTGTTTCTCTTGCTACATGTAAAACTTGCTTTCAAAAAGACAAAGTGACATTGCTTCATGAAAGGACAACGGTCTGAAAATTACAACATCAATTATTTATATTGCACTAATATTGTTTTTTTTAATTCTCTCCAATACTCTGAATGACACTAATAACACTTTAATTTGTAACTTTGCAACCCTCCTCCCTTAACATCTGGACATTCCAAGTGAAATCAGACATTAGGCTGATTGTACAAACACAGAAGAAAAAAAATATTTCTTAAAGAGCTATGAGAGGATATCAAATTATGGAGAAAACAAAGTTGTTCATCCAAGTTGGCAGAGTAGAAGCCACGTGTTGGTCTTTATATCATTCCATCTGCTAAATACCCTACAGTGCTTTGCTCCAAGGTAGAAACTTCATGCTGCATATTTCCATTTTACAGAAGTGTATTTGACATCTAAGGTACACCTAGGTGTAGCAATTTACATTATTCTGAAATTTGTTTTCATTATAAGCAGGTTTGGTTTTTAAAAAATAATTATAATTTCCTACTCCATTTTGTATTTTAAACTGTTTCCAAACAGTTATTTATGTATTTATCAGTTATTTCTGGATTACTTCTAAGTCAGATTAGTGCCTCTGAATCAGTGTATAAGCATTAAAGCAGCAATGAGGACACAAAAGTAGAATCTCTGGATGCACAATGAATAGGGTGTAAAGGAAGAGCACTTCCCCTGTCGCCAAGACTACTTGAATCAAAACATGATCCAGTGCACCCAATGTACTCATATTTCAGGTGCACCTTTCAGTATGTTTTCCTTTTCAGCACACACCAAGTTGCAGTACTATTTCACCTACCCTTGCAAAAGAAGAAGAGCTTTGATGCTGATGATAGTGACAAAAAGAAAAGCAAAGTCTGTGTTTCCATGAGGGTCAGAATTTTAAAAATATTTATAAAGGAGTCACTACTTTGCACTGTTCATCTGTGAAAAAAAAAAAAAAAAACAAAACCAACCAAACCACAAAACACATAAAAATCCCATATTACCAACAAATGGAGAGCTAACCCACGGACATTACATGATTCATCCACAGGAAACTTTGACAGAAGACAGAACTGGATTCTGATCTCAATCTGATGCCAAAAGGCCCCTCTCACCTTCATAGGTGTGAGAATGGCCCAGGTTGGAAGGAACCACAGTGACCTCAGAGATCATCTACTGCAACCTCTCCACCATGGGCAGGGACACCTCTCAACTAGACTCAGCTGCTCAAGGCCTCATCCAACCTGGCCTTAAACCCCCCAGGGAAAAGGCATCCACAACCTCTCTGGGTAGCCTACTCTGAAGTCCCACCACCCTTGAACTGAAGAACTTCTTCCCAAGCAGCATTTACCAAACAGAGAGGACCAGCAATAGAGAAAAGGAATTACTTTATATATCATCAGGAGCCATCATTTGCCCCTGAAATTGCTTTATATGAACATTAAGTGAATAGCTGGAGGTATTTCAGCTGACACTACTGCAATCAGCAATAGCATTTATAACAAAAGCCCAAAAGTAAAAAAACATTCAGAAACATGATCCTCAGTTAATGTTAGGGTGCACGTTTCATGATACAAGCCAAAATATTTTTTTAAACAGAAAAATAAACTTGAAGCTCATGAATGTTTATTAGATTATTTTTTTTAACATTAAACAGCAAGAGGTTTGCAGAAGAATCTCTGTAAGTGGTTGTCAGACACAAAAGAATTGTTAGTACCAAGGCTTTAGATTCCTGGTGTTTCCTCACATTAATTAGATGTGAATTTTGTAAATTATTTAGCACTTCCTCACAAATGTTATCCAAAGAAAAAATGGCTCTGAAATTAAGTTAGAACACTGGCAAACAATTAATATACACAGTATATGACCACGTACAGCACTGCTGTTTTCCTGTGCGCAGTGTGGTGAGCAGTTCTTTGATGTGGTAATACTGCAGGAACAAAAGCAAGTGTCAAAATAACCAGCTTCGTAAAACCTTTTTCATGAAATCTAAAATAAAAGGTATTCTCCAACTATATGATATAAAGCAAAATTTCTAGAACATGTTCATTTCCATGGAAATGAGAAGATTCTGTACCCACAGGAAATGAGAAGATCCTGTACCCACACTTAGCTAGCATCTGCCATCAGCCCTCTCCAGGGGAAAACATGTGAAAGGTCTTCTGGATTTTTTTCCTTACTGCTCGCTCCTTTCTGGACACAAACACAGAAACACTGCTGGAAGCTTATTGAAGCAAAGTTCAGTGCAAGAAATGTACTACAGTCCTGACAATGCTCACCTTCCAGAAAGACTCATCTCCTCCTCAGATGGGGATTCCAGGGAAGTAAAGCATAGGCTGTAGTTCAGTGGTTTTTTTGAAGAGGGACATGCAAGTATAAAAAAACCCCAACAAAATAAATAAAATGCCAGAAAGAACAGAACTAAATCAACAGTCACCACGAGAACAGGCTGTTTATTCAGACATGCTCCTCAAGGGGAAAATGGGAAAACCACTGACAAGAGACATACATTTTGAAATACTCCTAGAAGAAAATTTCCATCAAATCTGTCCAGTGAAATTCTATCTTCTGCACCAAGTTAGACAAATGGTAAATTTTCAGGGAATGTACACTGCTTCTTTTAATGCACTTAACAGTAAGTATTAAATCTTGGGAAATAGCCTTCCTGAGCTTCTTTCATAGAGGAAGAGAGGGTTTTCAAATAAGTGATTGAAAGCAATAAGCTGACAGATTCCTGCCTACAGGTGGTGCAGCCTCAGAGCTCTTTTCCTTTAAACTGTAAGGGGTTCACCTCCCACATCATTCAACATTCACTTCCCACTTTCCAAAATCAATATTCCTCAGTCTGGAGGTAGCTGCCTGGATTCCCAAGAAAGTCGTGTGCACCACTTGATATGAAACCAGTTGTTCATGGTACCAAATCTGGCAGAAGTCTCAAAGCACTGAATTTCTACAAATATTGTCAAAGCATGTGGCTAGCTAGAGGAATGAGCCCCTATTACACTGCAGGATTCAGCATGAGCACCAGCCTTTGTCAGACATTAAAAGATCCATGCACAAACTCAAACTACCTAAGCAAACTCACAAGAAATCAGAGCTTGGGTTTTGCTGTTAAGAAACTCAGTGCACCCAATAGAGCTGGACTTTTCTTCCACAGAGAGAGGAAAAAAAAAAAAAAAGAAGCCAAAAACCAAACCTCAAATTAAATCTGGAGATCCTGTATTAATTTATTTTATAGCTTCTTATATATCACGAGTTTTGCCTTTCAGTTATCTGGGATTATTTCTTTCAAACAGCACTGCTTATCTGAAATAACAGACTCCAATAAGAACTTCAATCTTAGTGAACATAGACTTGACAATAAAATGTCTCCCAGCTAACTTTAAAACTTGGAATGAGAGCTGACTGAGCTGTGATGTATTTTATATGGCAGTTCATTTAAAAAAAAAAAATTGGAAAGTAAGGGAAAGAAAACAACACTTGAATAAGGTTGAACTGAAGTAAATATTTTCCATATTAATCAGTTAAAACTAAAATTGTTTGGTTTCTGGTTGTGTGTATGTTTGTGCTGTAGAGAAGGATAGCACAAAAAGCTGACAATTTTCTGTTTTCATTATTTTCCATATTTTACTGAAAGATATAATTTCAAAAGTGACACTTAAAAACTAAGTTTTGAAAGTATGAAATTAAAGATTTGCTTCCTAAAGGAAGATTTCAACTTTCTGGAAACGAAACATTTGACATTTGTGCAGGAGAGGAGAGGCTTACTTTCATTCACTTGACCCTGGCCAGGTGAGTCAACCACATTCAGTCCAAAGCCCTGAAGATTGCTAAATTTTCTCTTCCTCAAAAAAAAAAAAAAAAAAAAAGAGTTTTAGGTTTTATCTAACTGAATTTAGAACAAAACCATCTCCTCATTTTATCAGTCTACAGAACATGCCAACAATGAAGTAATGTAGCTAAATAAATTGAAGAAATGTTCTTAAGAAATTCAATTTTCAGTTAATATTTCTTCTCTCTACCCTGTGTATACTCAATAAGCAGTCAAGGCTAAAGAATAGAATGATTATGTTCAGCTGCTTTTGCCTTAAGCTTCACTTCACTTGCTTCGTTGGTATCACATCTGCCTGCTTCTTTCATGAAGACATCGCCTTTCAGAAAGGACACAGAAAAACCATTTGTCATCCCAGAGGGGCCTGTATCTGGTATCTCTCTGTTCTCTCACTACTATTAGATCCCAGATTAAATGCAAGTTATCATCTGGCACAGAGGTGGGGTGTTTTTTTTTCACAGGCTGTGTCTTCTTGGGGCATAACAAGAGGACAAGACTCTTTCTGCAGCCCTTCATTCCTGAGAGCTGTAAAAGGACTTGACATTGGGATGCTCAGAGCCCTTTATGGCTGGAGGCTTCTTCAGCTCTGCAAAGCTGCAGATGTTTTTACCTTCAGATTTCTACAGCAGCTCCTTATCATGTTCTTTCCTGGCAGTGTTTTTCAGTTTGCTGATGTCTGGGGATGGGTGAATGCAAGAGTTCTCTATTACTTTTCAGCATTTTCCTCCTGGGTGAAAGCAGGTTCCTTTGTCTTTCTCATGACAGTTCAATAGCTTGAGTGGAATCTGGAAAGTCTCTGAAATATAACTTCATTTCAACTAACTGCCCCAAAGGTCGGAAACTTTTTGAAGATTATGCCAAATCAAAGGGTTTAGCTTTTCCTCCTCAGTCTCTGGGACCTTTCTTCCCTAAACAACGCTCTTTTCCCTTTCACCTTACCTGTTTTCTTTCATCTGAGCTCTGCAGGGAAGACAAACTACAGCTTCCTCAAGGAACCCAGGTACTCTGATGTTTGTACTTAACACCCCTTCAGGTGCTCTGCTTTGGAGTAAAGCAATACTGATAAAACCTCAAAGTAGTCAGGATTTGGATTTTTAGCCACCCCTGCAAAAGGCTGACCAAAACAGTTATTAGTAGCAGTAATAGAAATTGAAGGAGCTGAATTAAATTGTTTACCTGCTGGAAAGACTGGTGCCTGGATAAACACATATGGCCAGAAAAGCAATGTGGTTACTCACCTACTAACCCACAAGGGAGTGTAAGGCATTTTAGTTCCATTTAACCCCATCCAGTGGTATGACATTCTGTGCTGCTAACACGAGACATACAAGATTTCTAAGCAGCATCTTGTCTGCAGATGGAGCTGACCAGAGCAGAGGTTAGGTTAGATTAGGTTAGTTGAAAAACTTCCAACATTTTTTCAATTGAAATGAGCCCAAGAGGAAAAAAAAAAAAAAAAAACAAACCACAAAACAAGAAACAAGAAACAAAAACCTCAACAACAGGATCTGAAGATATGCAGAGCAGGGATGTGAATATGGTTCTCCCATAACACAGTTTGAATATTCTGGGCTCTAAGCTAGCACCACTTCTGACATGCTCCTTCTGTTGGTTAATACATTTCCACAAAAAGTTTTCATTTTGAATTTGCCAAGGAGACAGTTCTGCTGAAATGCCCTTACCAGGTTTGTATTCAGCTCCATGGAAATTCACGTTTCTAGTTTCCATGCTGACACTTTTTTTTTTTGTTCATCCATCACTAGTACCCACTGCTACAGCAATTATTCCATCTGATCCCTAAATTGTGATGGTCCTGAATTACCATTTGCCCTTCAAAAGTCACAGCTCCTCTCTACCAAAAGAGGGAGGAATTTAGCTAAAGCTGGAGGCCTGTGATCTATCACCTCTTCTGCACCTGGTGTTGGGATATACACTTCTGCTAGGATCTGTCAAGTGCCAGTGAGGTGGCTGATTAGGCTTCACTACAAATCATGGCATGGGAAATAACAATCCAGTTTTCCATATGCTCCAAGAGCCCAAACAGAAGCTGGCATGCTGCTTGCAGTTCCACAAGGAAGCAGCAGCTGAAAACACCACCTAAGCCTGTTATATAAGTTCAAACAGGAAAGAGCTGTCAGAAATTTAGAAAGATAATGCCACTTTCTGGGCAGTTATCACACAGAAAGAGAAGGAAAGGATGAGGTACAAGCAAGAGTGGCAGATGAAAAGAAAAACTGCTGTCAGAAACAGAAGGCAATTAACTTCCACCTCAGTTTCAGCCAACCCAGCTACTTCCCTAAGGTAGTAACAATCCTGTTTTTCCCTGTGTCCTTCCTCTTTACCCTTTTTCATGCCCCATTGCATGCACAGGGACACACAAACTAAATTTCAAAGCTATACCAAACACAGTACATCTGCCCATCAGACACCTGTGCACCTCTGTCAGAGGACTGAGATCAACTGTTCCAAAGAGCCTTCCTTTCTACATAACTTCTACTGGTGTTCAGGACTGACTAAACACTAGTTAACAGCTCCAGAAACTAGGCAAAGCTTAAAAGATACCAAAGCTTGAAAGCCTTCAAAAACAGCGAGAAAGTGCTTGAAAGTGTCCACAAAAATCTTGTAAATTAAGCAAGGGACTGTGCTGTCCCTTCAGCTTTGTGTGTTGATTCAGAACTTCCCAGAGACCCTTTCAGACAAATTACACATTGTATCTAAAACTGTAGTTGGAAATTGTACAAGTGGATATTAATTAACATGTCAACTACTAATGTTAAATCATTGACTTCAAATCAGAAAACATGCTGTGCTCAGCGCTTCTAAAGGATATTTCCAAGAGCTTTAGATCAAGATTTTAAAAGCTGGAATAGTTATAACTGTGATTATATTTTTCACTGTTAGAGACTAAACTGAAAGTTTGGCGATACAGTGGGAAATTAAAATTATAAAAGCCAAGTAAAAAACAACAGGGGATTAGTTACCCCTCTAAGAGTTGTGGCAAAGCCCTAAAATTTCGTTAAGAAAGATGCTTGCAATTAGGATAAGAGCATAGTGTATCTGCACATGAAGTCAGCTTAGTACATGAAGAACAAGAGATCTCTCTCTCTAAGCTTCATACTAGCCTGGAAAGAGATTTGAAATGAGTAGAAAGTAGCTGCATTTTTCATTTTTAACACCTTCTTTCCCTCTCTCTAAACATACCTCTTCTAAACAAAGAAGCCTAAATTCCTGTGACTGGCAGATCACACATCACAGCAAGTCGATAGAAATGTTTGCTTTCCTTATCTTTCCTTCTACAAAGTGTAGTGCTAGGATGCTGAATTCAGTTCTGAAAATAAAAGCATGTGTGACTAAAGCATGAGGAAGTTTAATACCAGACACCAGCAAAATATACAGTGAGGGTTTAGTCATGCACTTTGATACACATGAATCAAGGAGGTTTTTTTCTACAGGCTATTACAACAAGCTCTGTGGTTATAAGTTGTCAAGCCTTAAGACGTAGAATCAAGGCCCAAAACAAAACAGACACAAAGATGATAGGAATGGAGAGTAAAATATGATGCAAGGTATTTGCAGCAAGATCAAACGGAAGTTGCACTGTTAGAAGCTTCTGTTTAAAGATAAATAAGCAGCAGTACTCGAAGGAACGTTAAAAAAGAAAAAGGAAAAAAAAGAAGGAAAAAAAAGAAAAAAAAAGGGAAAAAAAGGGAAAAAAAAGGGGGAAAAAAAATAAAGGAAGGCCTGGCTTTTCTCCTGGTCCATTTTACTGCAAAAGTGCCACTAACATCATTCAGAGCTTCAGACTTTTCTGATAGCCACTCTGGCTAAGACTGACACTAGTAGTAGGACTGCTCTAAACAAGAATGGGGAATGCTGCAATATGATACACTCACAAAGCTGAAGAGCAGTAGCAACCTACAAACTGGAACACTATTGGTTTTAACTCTAAGAAATGCACCCAATGGGATAAAGGCTGGCAGGTTAAATAAAGGAAATGGCATTCCCTTCCTCTAGATAACAGTGGTGATGACAACGTGCAGCATTTCTTATTCAAATTATATACAACTCGCACCTATAAGGGATTTTGAAAGTAGGCCAATAGCAATCATTAAAGCATTAGGCTCACTTATAGCTGATAACTGAACTGGCAGTAAACAGTGCAGCTGATTAAAGGCATGTAGGTTACAGGAGCACTAAGGAGATACTGAGATTACATTTTAATTTTTGTAAGACTTTGTGAGCACTAGATTTCTCTAGGGGACCAATTCTGCGCATTTCTTTTCACACATGTCTGGACCAGATAAGGAGACGGACACCATAATCAGAGAAAATAGCATAGATTTTGCAGGTAGATGTGAATTGCTTTATTCCAAAGCCATTGTGTTTCACTCAGCATTAGAGTTAAAAGTACAAGAGCTGCAAATGAAACACATTGCAAAATTACTTTTCATGAGCATAGATGTATCAATCCCTGGGTTATGACTGCCATCTCCAAGACCCTGATAGAGCCATACTATCTCATCTGGTAGTTACTGAGCACAAGGACACAGAGATCTTTTCCATAACTATATGAGACCCACTGAGACCCCCGTGATTTCACACAGATTGTGGCCCTCCCTTCCCTCCTTCCCCTGTGAGCAGCACTCATGTTGGAATTTTCACAAAATAGACATAGCAGAAACAAGGAGTGCTAGGAAATCAGTGTTTCTGTCATTCTTAACGAAAGTCCTGAAACTCCATGGTGCTCTAAAAGGCAGAGGAAAACAGATGTTGTCCTTCATTCCCAGCCTGAACAGAGATGCCTGTGTCAGGACTTCTACTCTGACCCATGGGACAGCAGACACTCTTCTGGACATAAGCATCTACATCCTTTCATGGCCACAGAAAAGAGAGACAGGTGAGCAAATGAAAATTAATTTTTCATTAAAGTAAGATACACAGCCCAGGTGATTAATGTGGAAATAGAAGCACATACATCCACAATCATGTTGGCATCAGTAGGCTCTTTTCAAAGATGTGTATCTGTCTGACCATCATAAGCAGCAACATGCTTTTCGCATTTACATGCCTGTCTGGTGAAGGACTCAAAGCAAGAAGAAGGCAGCATGCAGCACAGCAGCAAGGCATCTTGGTGCCTGAGAGAGCTGTTAATACAGCATGCCCATTACTTCAATTGAACCTTATAGGTTTATCTGAGAAGATGTGTTCAAAGGAGGATCACACAGGGAATGCCCATGCCTGTCCCACTGAGCTAACAGGGTTTGTGATTCTGTGACCATATTTGTTCCATTCAGCCTCTGCCAGGCTGTGGCAAAATAATGTGACATCTTTTCTGGAAAAAAAAAAAAACAAAACAAAACAAAACACTAATAATTGGTAATAATAAGAAATTAAGTGACATGCTCAAAACTCCATAACGCATCAAGTATCAGAAGCCAATAAAGAATGCATAATGCCTACACACTGCCTATCCCCCTTATCCTGCACTTCTCACTTGAAAGAAGCTTAAAATACAACTCTGACTGAAAATAATTTCCAGACTTTGCACAGAGATTATTTCACCCATCAGTAAAAGGCAGTCATTTTCTGAAGTAGCATTTAACAGAGCACAGCAGCCTGGAACAAAAGGTGAAGAATAACTTATTTAAATGAAATGTGGGAGGATATCTAGAAAGGCAGAACTTTCCTTTCAAAATTAGCTCAGGATATTGGTTTTAAAAAAAAAACCAACACCTGCAACTTGTGAAAATTACAACAAGCCGTTGAAAGAACAAGATATGAGATGTTTCACAACTTGATCAATCCATCTCCTCTCCTCTCACCATCTTGATATAGCAACTGCATATTAATCCTACTGCTGAATGATTTTAGCTAGAAAATCACCAACTGCAGCTCAAAAGCATTCCTTGGTGACCCCTCATCCAACACTGACTAGGCTGTGGAAATAAGGCAACAAGCAATGCAAGTATAACAAGACTGTCATTATTATGGGAGTTCTTCCTGCCAGCAAATTAAAGGCTCATCTAATATGTTTCCTCACCTGATCACGAGTTTGCTGACCTGAAGCAAACCCCCATGGTTTACTTTTGGGAAGCTATTTGTCATGTTGAAATCTGCCTTGGATTTTCTCTCAGTCATATCCCTCTCAGTGTGGATATGAGAGCACACCACGGACAGCTGTTTGGCCTGGGAATCCTTCCCTTATAAACACACTTACCACACAACAACAACCTTTCAGTAGCCTGGAGTCATTCCCATCTGTCTTCCCTGCAGTCCCATCAGCAGATTTTTCCTAAAGGATACAGCTACCAGGCTGTCGAGGGGCTTTGCCAGTACTACATCCTGTTGCACACAGAATCAGACATTACTGTTAAAGACATTCTCTATGCCAGAAGCTGAGGGTTGGCATCACATCCCCTCTCTCATACCTGCAATTCAATGCCAAACCCAACACAGCTCAGCAGAGAAGATGGTACAAAGTTCGTGGCCACTGCAGGCTACCAACAAGGCAGCTTGTGTGGCCTCACATGACTAGAAAAGCCATGAAGATCAAATAGTCTCACTGCTTGAAGACCCAAGACAGGAAGGGACATACTATAAAAGGCTCTGATATGAAAATTCAGCAGGTAGCATCATAACAGAGATGGAGGTTTTAGACGTTAGAGTTAATTACAGAGAGCTGGGCCCATGCAGGACCTGCAGCAAATGGGCACAAAAACAACACACACTGTTTTTCTTCTTTACAAGATCTCTGCATTTTCAGTATTTGAATAGCAAAGCCAAAGAAGGGAGATCTCTTCCTTGCAGTGGTAGTTTCTATGGTACCATACTGTTATTTTAAGAACTCTCTGCTACTTTTCAGTTATGTAGAGATTCTGTGGAGCAATGAGGAGTCGCAGGGTACAAAGCCTCTGGTGGGAGCTGTTTGACACCTCATGAGGTTTGCCCTTCTGAGCAGCAAGAGCTCCAAGAAGTGGCCCTGTTAATGATGGATGTTTGCTGTCAGCTTACACAGCTTCCCTCAGCTAGGGAGCATGGAGGGGGTTACTTGAGATTTTTCACAGGAAAATTGTAGCTAATTCAGGGGCACTTTTAGGACACAGTGAAAGACAGTTGAAGTTATAACTCTGGGTTGCAGGAATAGGCGTCTTCTTAAAGATGTTCACAGACACCTACTGCCAGATTAGAAAAAAAAAAGAACAAAAAGAAACCAAACCCTATAGCACTCTACTCAGTCAATAATTCTTTGCTTATCCTGGATATTCTCAAAGATAATTACAATCAGAAGAAAAAAAAAATAACAGTCACTTATTGAGGTTTCTCCTTCCCGACTAATTTATTCTGATTGCTTTCACAATGAAATTAAAATCTTTTTCTCTACTTAGGATTTTAAATAATCTATTGCCTGAAACCAGCTATCAGAAATCCACATTATAATTTTGCTTGAAGAGGAAAGAGGACTAGATAAAGAGAGATAAGTCTCTTCTTTGGCATACAATTATCTTTCACAGCTTAAAAAACAATAGTGTAAAAAAAATCATGTATTATAAATGATTAAATACTGCAACATGAAAATCAGCCTGTAACAGAAACCTACTCCAGAGAGCACTCCTGAATACCAGCATCATTGCTTTCTCACATGAACAAAATTCAGGGTTTATGCATCCCTCCACATTAGGTGTTAACTGTTCTAAGTATAGTTGTTTTTATTTTGCAGCAATAACAAGGAGGCAGATCACTCCATTGGCAGCCTCAGGAAGGAATTACATCCCCAAGTTATGATGTTGCAAGTTAATTTCATGACTTTTGTGGCTAGAATATAACAACATTATTTTATAATTAATACTGTTTGCTTTGTTTCAAAGCCTAGACTCTTTTCCCATAAAAATAACAAGAGGAGAGCTGTTTAAAAGCTTTATTCTTACTGTTAGTGAGGAAAAAAAAAATCAATTTGCTTGCAGACATCAAAATAACACAAATCTCTAATACAGCCAAGATAATTTTAACATCCTTACTTCAGCTGTGTGTTATAGGTTGAGGACTATGTCCTAACCATAGAGATGATTCCTCCAGAGTACCAGAGAGTACAAAGAGCTGAACAGTCCAGCCCCAGCAGGTGGACACAGTAAATTATGTTATTCTATCCCATAACATTGCATGTTTAACTCCCCTTTATAAAGGAACAGCAGAAGCTGTTTGGCCCCTTCTCCTCTCCCTGCTCCCCTTCTGAAGCAGACTGCTATCTCCAGCAATGCAGGGGAGTGGGGCATGGGGCTGGCAAGATGAATTGTTAGCTGCCTCATTTGGGGATGGGTAGGGAGGTAGAGAGAAGTATGGGGGGTGGAGGGCAATTGAGGCCTGGGGTTTTGGGCAGGTTTGGGAGAAGGTTTATTTATAGAGAGCTTTGGCTTAACGAGGTTCTGTGGTAAGCTCAGAGAGAGCTGGGCTGAGGCTGGTTTTTGTATGTTGTTGTTTTGTTGTGTATGGTTGTGAATGGTAGTTCCATTTAAATTTCCAAATCTTTCCAATCCTATGTGGAGCATTTTCTTTTACCTCTTTTGGGAGGAGTAAAAGCGCATCTATCTCACTCCCTATAAACCCAAGGCACTGTGATGAAAAGATAAAGATTGCAAATCATGTATAGATATATAAAATCCTTCTCTGTTTAGAATTCCATTCTTTAGACTAGGTCTTTCCTGACCTCATCTTGGACAACATAATTTTCCTGGCCTCTAGGAGACAGTCTTTGTACTTAACTTTAACAACCCATTAGAAACCTCAACTAGCTGGCATCAAAGAGTGATCTACATGACTTCATTTACTGCAAGTATGTGTTCTAGTAGACACCATTTAGTAGCTTCACATAACAAAAAATCAAGTTATGATATCAATATATATCACATTATCACTTCAGAATCACAGGAAAAAAGGTAAGTTTGAAGGAATCTTTAAAGGTCTTGAAGCCACCTTCCAGTAGAAAACAACTATGGAAAATGAGAAAAAATCCAATTTCTTAGTGTTAACCAAATTTGGTTCTGGTCAGCAAGGAAAAAGTGCCCTAGGACACAAACCCCATCATATTCAGCCATCTATAACACTGACCAAAACAGGACAACTAACAGAATTTCTAACAAGTTCTGTCTTAGCAATAGTGGTGGAATTGTGAGCCCCAGCAAGTGGTTGAACTTGTTCTCAGAGGTCTCTTCCAAGCTCAACAGTTCTATAATTCTATGATTAAGTGTTTATTTTATCAAAGTTCATCTCAAAGCCCCAGTGGAAGCTGAGATCTCTCAGATAAGTCTATAACACAACAGTTGGTTGTGTCTCAGTTGTGGTTAGTGTACTGCAGTACACATAGCACACCACTACTGGCTTCCTTAATGGGCTATGTGTCTCCCTAGTTTTCCTGTCACATGTCCCAGTCAGCTATCTCAGCTATTATCAAAAATCTCAAATGCCACTAATCTGCTGTGTTAAGTCTGCATCACTGAATCCAGAGGATACATAAGGTATTTGTAAGCAACTTGCTTGGTTGGACTAATGAGACAAACTCCTTGACATCCATCTCTGGATACCTACAGTTTAAATCTGTTCAAAATATGGATTTCTCACCAAATATCTACACATCAGGGACTTTCAGTATTTTATTTCCTAACAATAAGACCACGAAATCTTAAGTGGGTCCTATGTGTAGGTTCAAAATTCCAAATATCTTGTTTCAAAAACAAGATATTTAGTGCATGGTGGGTTGTGTATATTTTGCAATTCACAGACTTATTACTGATGATACTGAAGGAGTTCTAATTGCCTCAAGCCTTTTCCTGCCTCATTTTTCACAAGTGAAAAGTACAATGTTGTAATAGGCACATCTCTGAAACAGCTTATTAAAATAGTATTTGTAAAATGGCCTTTGGTGGATTTCTGAGGTTAAGAGAGAAAAAAAAACTTAGCAACATGAAACAAAATAATAATAATAAGGGCCAGAAAAATGATTTCTATGTCTTTCTTAAAATGGATATCTCCCTGAAGTTATACATCAGTGTGCTGTTTGTACATAACTTCAAAACACAAACAGCAATGAGCTTGTGCCTATGTCTCCACCAGCTGCATGGAGCCCTTAGCACTTTCACTTCATTTTCTTTCTGCTTCATACTCTGGCCCCCAGCCCATTGTGTATCTAAGTCCTCAAGCCTCCCTGTTGCCTTTCTTTCATTCTCCCGGGGCTGCACTCAAAGGCATGTACAACCATCAGCCAGGGTTTCACAGTTACATGAACCAGA
Source organism: Indicator indicator (assembly GCF_027791375.1). Lineage (NCBI taxonomy): Eukaryota > Metazoa > Chordata > Aves > Piciformes > Indicatoridae > Indicator > Indicator indicator. Next base: position 3,562,867 of record NC_072031.1, read on the forward strand.
TGGAACCTCTTGTTAAGCTCATGCTTGTGTCACCCATGATTCAACTCAGAGCCCAGTAATTAGGCTGCCTCCCGCTTCTGCCTGCATTGCTCACTGCTGGAGGTACACAAACATTTATCTAATATTTGGGCTGCCTCCAGGGATGATGTCCCTAGAGTAAAATTGTCAGCATATACAGAGATACCAACAGCCTCTTAATGCTCAGTACAACCATGTAAATTCATACAAGCAAACAAATTGGTGCAATCACTTCATTTGGGTCATTTCCACTTTAAATACAGAAGTGAACTTAATAACAAATTAACTCTCTGAACTGCTTTAGCCTTCGGCCTCTTACAATCATCATTTACTCCTTTTCGAGGGCACTTAACTGCTGAGGCTTCTTAGTATAGTTTTATATTATTTAAAGACTGAAAATGATTTTTAAATCACTTTGAAAAAGCAACTATCTTCAAAGAAGTACTTCTCTTGGTAAAATCGCTACTAAATATAAGCAAGGCTGTCTTTGAAACCTACAGAGAGTTAGGAAATGAGACATGACTCCTTAAATATAGCTTCCTATTTCTGAAGTGTACCTTTACCTAATACGTCCATAATGGCTAGGAAAGAATAGGACTGTGTAGGCACTTGAGCAGTGCTAGAAATGGGGAGGAGGAGGTGTTGCTTGCCTAGATTATTTCTAATAATTAAAAGGTTTTCAGGCAGCCTTTAACCTCCTAGAAATTGTATAAAAGATATTAAATTTCCTTCTTTCAGGTATTTATGATCCACCCTATGAAAGTAATGCTATTATTAACTGTCATTGGATGAATTTTATAATTTCATGGATTTTTCCTGAAAACTTATCCCTCACAAAGATAATCATTACTTTCTCACACCATTTCTGTAAGTTCCTTCTTTAAATTGCAGATTCTTCCAGGAGCAGAGCTTAGTTCTGCTGGCTACAACCCACTGCTGACAATGACTGTCTCAAAAGTGAATCTCTTAGGACTTAATACATCAAATTCAGACGCACAGGATTCTTCCAGAAAACAGGTGCTAAAGTGGCCACAGCCTACAAGTACCAAGAGAAAGAGAGTCAGACATTCAGTGTTTCCGACCACAGAGGATGTTTAGCTAACCAATATAAAACAGTTCCCCGGTTAGAAATCAAAACTGGGAAAAAGACTTGAGAGAGACATACAGTCAGTTACTTACTGACTAATATAGATGGCCCATTTCTTGAAGTTTTTCACTCAAGACTGAAAGCAACACTAATTTTGGTACAAGTTACCAGGTGGGATCCCACAGTGTGTGCAGCACAGGGCGTCTGGGGTGATGATGGGGGTGCCTTCTGTCATTCATATCTCTGACTCATCATAGCTTTATCACCTTCTCCCATTTGTAATAAACTGCCTCTATTCGAAGACAACTTGACTCATCACAGCCAAAACACCTATCAGCTCTTGCACTTATCTGTTCTAAAAAGCTTGGCAGAGATGTGGATTTTCCTGAACACCAAAGCCACCTATTTCTCCCTCCCTCCCTCCTTCTCCTTGATCTCAAACCTTGCTGCTTTCAGTACAGTGATAGTTACCTGAGTTGCTATCGTATCCTCTTGTTTGTACTCTTTTTCAGTTCTTCTTATTCAGCCCTTCACAGAAAAGCGATGGACTGCATGCAATTTATTTTTTTAACCTGAAATTTATGGATATGCAATTTGACTGCAGTTTGAATTTCAGAAGTGACTTTTGTTTAAGTGATATAGCTTTTCCTTTCCTGCCCAAGTCAAACAACGAAGACATTTGAAAGATATTTCCAATAAGACTGCTTACAAAGACCCTCTTAATGTATTCTGACACAGAATCATAGAACTGCTGAGGTTGGAAGAGACCTTTAAGATCATCAAGTCCAACCACTCACCTTGAGCTCACAATCCCACCACTACTGCTATGACACTATCACAAAACCATGTCCCTAAGCACCACATTCAAGTGCCTTTTAAATACCTTCAGGGATGGTGACTCCACTGCTTCCCTCAGCAGCCTGTTCCAATGCTTGATAACCCTTTCTGTGAAGGAATCTTTCCTAATATCCAACATGAATCTCCCTTGGCACAACCTGACACCTGTCACTTGTTGAATGTGAGAAGAAATCAACTCCCACCTCACTCCAACCTCCTTTGAGGTAGTTGTAGAGGGCAATAAGGTTCTCCCTCAGCTGCTTCTTCTGAAGGCTAAACATCCCCAGTTCCCTCAGCTGTCTCTCACAAGACCTGTATTCAAGTTCCTTCACCAACTCGGTTGCTCGTCTTTGGACACGCTCCAGCACCTCAATGTCCTTCTTGTAGTGAGTGGCCCAAGAGAACACAGCACTTGAGGTGTGGCCTTACCAGTGCTGAGCACCAGGGCAGAATCACTTCCCTACTCCTGCTGGCTGCACTATTGCTGATACAAGTGTGTTCCAAGTAGCATTTGTAATGCATTATATATAAAGCATCCATCATTTTCTCTTTAGCTATACAGGTAAACTCACCTGCTGTTTCCTGTATAGCAATGAAATTCATGGTAATAAACAAAAAATCCCAACTTGAGCCAAGATGTCTCATTACCATGCTGCTAGCGTCTGAGTCTCTGTCTATGTTTGATAACTTTTGGGGAAGGAACAAATTATTAGAAATAAACCAACTCCACTATGGTCTATTGAGAGACAATCACCATCAAGGACCAGATGAAAAACTTTAGCTCTTTTTGTCAGTAAAAGACACAAATCCAGAGTTTGCTGTGTGTCTCCGTGATGTCTTATCACAGACAATCTGCTTAGATAAAATGTACTTGCTTCAGCTGGTGATTTCTGCTCAGAGGAACCTCCTAGACTCACAGACATTTCATTTCAGGATTCAACTTGTACCTGGAAAGTATCTGTGTGTGATTTTTTGCACATTGCCTTGCCCACTTGGCTAGGAGGCCCTGAACTCTAGGATGTGAATATGTAGCACATACTGTGTGCACTTTCTTCATCTTACAGGGGATTTTTTTTTTCCCTTCTCATTTGACAGTCAATGAGTGAAATGTCTCAAAGAAAATTTGGAACTAAATTTCCATTCTAGAAAGCTGAGCAACGGAGAAAATGAATCAACACTCATGGACTTAAATACGACCTCCTAAGATCCTTTCCAGTCAGAGTCATCCTATGATTTTCTAATTGTTTCTAAGTGCAAAAACCCAGGAATGGAAAAGGCTTCCTTCTTAGTTCCAATTTATAGCACAGTGGCTGTTTAGCCAATTATGCTTTTTGATAGTTACTCCTTCTAGTGATAACTAATGAATGAACTGAGAAATCAGGAAAATATTTCTCTCCCTTCACTACCAACTATAGGTCTTTCACTCAGTCCCACCTGTATCCATTTGTGTTATTCCTCTGTATCTTCCAATCTGTAGAACAGAGGAGGAAAGAAAATGCTAGTAGCAGAAAAGCATAATTATTTGTTTCTCAGTTCAGTCTTTCTTCAAGTAACAGCAAGATCTTAGGCTAAAGACTGTCATAGCTTTCATCAAAGTTGGCTTCAGTTATGAGCATTGTGGCAGTACGAGTGGATTCACTAGATTTGCTGTTCACAACCTGGAATTTTCTAGAATTCAGTTAGCACAAAAACTTGTTTTTTCAGTTGGTTGTCCTTCATTTCAAGGCATACTAGATTTAACCCAAGATACCTATATTCCAGAATAACTCCCTGTTTCTATTATCACACTTGCTTTACAGCAATGAATCCCTAGTAGGAATCATTGAACCAAAGCAAGATCTGTTTCTGCCAATTAGAAATATCCCAGTCCCAGAGTGTGCATGCTACTGTCCAGGGTAACACTTTTTGCAACTTTGATTCAGGTTTGGTAAAACAGAGACTCCCTTTTCACAGACCTTGCAATGAAAAAGATGCCAAGCTGCCTGCTGGCTGCCTCACATAACCTATTTCGAAGACTTAGGAAGCAATCCTTGGTCTCCAAACTACTTCCATTTCCTTGTGTCGTAACTGTGCTGCGGTCACTGCGTTTCACACAGAAACATCATCCTTCTCCCAACCACTCTGTTACTTTCCCCTTGCCCTCAGAAAACATCAAGTAGCCTTCTTGCTTCCTGCTTTCATTCTTTTTGCTACCACAGGAGGCCTTCAGTAACATGTGGCAGCTTTGGTGTGCAGCAAGAGCTCAGCTCTAAAACATCACAACCCTTTAACTTCAAGAAGCATCTCACAGTGAAATGCCACAGTGCTAAATCATGCAGTTCAAGTCAGAACTATGAGTAACAGGTTTCTCTACATGATACAATAGAAGAAGCTGCTTAAATCTACATATGGAACAGGGAATAAAAAGTTCATTTTATGAATAAGCTCTCCTGAGCCAGTTCTGACCTTACAGTCTAGGGCTGGAGCATCCCAGGACAGAGTTCTGGGTCACACAGTGTCACTCCAGGTACATGCAGCTTCTGGGCATGGCATAGGAAGTACTCTGGTTGTGTTCTACAGCTCCTGTGTGACAGCAGCCCAATCATACACCTACAATAGGACAAAGCTTTTTAAGCTTTTCCATTCTGCTCTGACTATCTCATATATTAACATGAGTATATCAAGCACACATTGAGAAATTATCTCCTGCTAAACAGGCATATATGGAACATTGAGCTCCAGACAAAACTCTGCTCACATTGCCTGATACATTATCTCACAGGGACATTTCTCCAAGTTGTTTTATTTCTATATTTTTTTTTCTTAATTTCTTTGTTCTTTATTTATAGGTTCTGCCTGATGAAAGATGAGTAGCAAATATATTTTCCCATTTTATGTCATAAATATTTTAGTAATATGGGTGTATATATCAATAACATCAGTATGTAAGAGAAGCTGTCTTTGGTTTATTTATTAACATTCACCAATATTTTAAGTATCTATATTCAGAATGTGATTTTCTTCATCATCTGCAATGACATTGACTCTATATTGAAGTTAAATCTTATTCATACTTGCATGACAGACTGATTTATTTATGATGTATCAGTTTACAGACACAAGAGAGCTCTGCATGCGAAAGTTAAACAAAAATGTCCAGAAAGTAAAAAGTGGTTGTACTGAAAATGACAACAAATGTACTAGGCAGGCAAAATCACAAGAGAAATAGTGTGGAGGAAAGTAAGAGGGGGAAAATACAAGCAAACAGCAAAGGTCAGATGCCAAAAATACTGTATTGAAATGTTTGTTTCAGTGAGCTGGCCCCATAGAAAGGTGCCATGAGCTGAGAGGACTCAGAGCAAATGTAAATTCAGATGGACTCCTGAAATGATTAAGAACTTCCATAACTTCAGTTATCACTGAAGGTACAAGTAGATTTAAGAGTATTTAGTGATTTTAATTTCACAAGTAATTTCTAAGACCTGGAATATAGGTTTACAAGGGTTTTTCCAACCTCTCTGTTTAAGAATTTCAGAATCTGGAAGTAGGGGCAGGTGATGTCATTTCACTTCAATTTGTACATGCAATTGAAATAGTATTCAGAATTATTCCATTCAGTAGATGTACATGGATATGGACTCTTGTTGGAACTGGGACATATGTATCCTTGTACAGACCTAGGGCATGGACTCGATCAAAAGCCTTTCGAATTGAGCAACAGTCCTAAATGTGAATAATTTGATTTGGAAAACTCTTTGGGGGAGGGGAAAGGGGTGGTGGTTTTTGTTTGTTTCAAAATTTAAGAAAAACAGTCTTTAATTTGAAATTTTGAAGCTGGGAACAAACAAATGCAGAGGTAAGCAGTAGAAGCCAAATTGTACAATTGCAGTGGAGCTCCACGGGTAAACGGGTGGGAAACGGGTAAAAACAGGGATCATGGAAAAAACACCTGATTTCTAGCTGCTTAAGTTTCTGAAACACCATTAAACAAGCCTCTAGCATTCAAATGAAAGTTCAGGCTTTCCCAGAAAGCAGCAGGGAAGGCAAACAGACATACACCATCTCTGCTGGAACACCTACAGACAACTCTCTTCAAGAGACTTCTGAACATTTCTGCAGGGGAGGATGACTCAAGGAAATGTATTGTTTAAGTACTCTTTTTCTGAACAGGCTGTTACAGCAATATCAACCAACAGCTGTGATTATATTACTGAATGCACATGCCTATACAGAACTTAGCATTACTATTCATGTCTTTTAATCTAGAATTCTAATTCACTGAAAGATAATTGTGTTTGTATTTTTTTTTTTTACATCTGATAATGCCCCCCAGTCTGTGAGTGGAATGAAACACCAGATTACTTAAATCCTCAGAGTCATCCCATTTTTATTTCTATTTCTACTACAGTGAAGAGTTGTTGCATCATCAGAAATATTTGGCTTCAAGGCTGTCTTCACAAAAACACAAATGTTTAGCTTGTGCTCATGGTGACAGTAACTGCCTTGGTACCAGACATTTCCAGTAGACCAGTAACCAGCAAGCGTTCCTTACGAGTCTGACAATCATCTGGACGGGAAAGGCCTTTCAGTTTCATCTTTACTATATAAATATGCATAACCTACTTAAGGGACTATTTCTTACATTTCTCCTGACCCTTTCTGTGTCTCTCTGCTTTAATATAAGTCAACAGGCTAAAGATATTTTTAAAATTAGATCTGCCCAAGGGAGTAATGCCAGAGAGCGTACAGCAAGCATCCCCTTTGAGACTCAATTTTCAGAAGTTCACCTTTTAAAATCACTAATTTTAAAGCCAGGAGTGGCTAATATCAGAATCTAACCACTTACAATGCAGAGCTATAAAATTTCAACCAGTAATTCCTGCATCAGTTTTATAATTTTCCTTTTGTTCACCTTATAGTCCTAATTTATATGCAACATGTGATAAAATCCACTCCTATCCCTAAATGAATCAGTTCAGTGGTGAACTCCCCTCCCTATAATGTTTAGCCTGAGTGGCTATTATTGAACATTCACCCTCTACATCACTATGCATGAAACACAATCTTGAGTAGGCAAGCAACATTAAAAAAAAAAAAATGTTATTACTAAGAACAAACCTCTGCAATTTACATTGGAATCCTTCTTAGAGTTTTAATAAATTCTAGAAAGAAATTTATTGAGAAAAAAGTCCAAGATGTTTGGTGTTTTGGTCACTAAAATCTGGTATATAAACACTGTTCTATATTGAAAAATAGTAATTCTAATTCAACTATATAGCATAATTATGGTGTGAAACTCAGGGTGTTGTAAGAGAACAGAAGTACAAAACAAGGCAGAAAATGGACTGGAAGACTGCACAGAGCATATCACTGCTAAGCACAGCAAGTAGCAAGAACAGAGCAAAGTAGCTCAGGAAATTCCTCAGCAGCTCTACTGGAAGCAGGGAGGCACACTGGACATGCCCTGTTCTTCTAAGCAAGCCCTGCCTGTCAGCCATTCTCAGGAGCTGTTCACAGGGGTAGGTCAACATTTTCTCTGAGGGAGCTTTCTATTTTTAGGCAGACAGGTCCTGGAGCAAGGCACTGAGACTTGACCTAATGCACTGACATCAATGGACCTTGGCTAATATCACTGCCTCTAGTAAACTAATAGAATATGGCTTTTCCTTTCTAGTACATACAATTACACAATGCTTACTATTTATAGTGTATTAACTGTTATTAATACCAGTATCTCTATATATTATCATGTGGGCTTTCATCTCAAAAGATAAGCTGAATAAAGGACAATCTAAGAGTACTCATAATCTTCAGACAGATGTAGCTTGTTAAGCAAAACCATCTGCAACAATCTGCTCCAATAAGTTCTTCAGCCTATTAAAAATATTTCTGAAAACATTTCCACGGAGATAAGGTAAAACGAAGGCCAGACAGCATTAATGATCCTTATTTCTTTTCCAAAACATTTGTTCATTATAAGCATCATGGAGTTTATCATGCAGTTAAATATGCAAAGACAACAGCTCAACTACTGCCAAGACCAGTGCCTATCAAGCCTGACCAAAAATGGCTCTTTTGCTCCCCCATGCTCTTCTCCCCACCTATTTCCTCTAGATTTCTACAAAGATTACAGACCCCCTGGGGGCACAGCCTACCATTTTGTTCTGTGTTTGGGACACAGCATGAGAGGGTATCTAATCTCCTCTCTGAAATACAGCACGGGTATACTAAGAAATTTTGCTGAGGTAAAAATAATCAGCAATTAGCCCACACTAGGTACATTTCTGATTGAGTGCCCTAGATGAATTGCCAGACTCCTCCATATGTGGAGATCTGAGATATGTTTAAATATGAGGAGAAAAATCCTAAAGCATTACTACCTAACAAATGCAGGTAGTAGAGCTGAAGCAGCACTTTCAACAGATTCAAGAGATGGAGAAGGCCACACGGTGTTATCTCACAACTGGAATTAAGTTATCACACTCCCCGTTTCATTGGCAGTCTGTCATAATGATTGGTTACTTTCTGCTTTGCAGATGTAATACCTGGATAGGCTTCTGCCTGAAAATTAACATCACTCTGGTGATAAGGACCTCTCCAAACATGAATTCACATCCCTGAACACTCAAACTCCGACCTCCACATCCCTAGCAACGTATTTAAGGCAAAAGGTAGGAACGAAGTCACCAGCAGCTGAACGCATAAAGGTAACACACTTTACTGTACTCTGTAGGACCTGGAAACATACAAAATTCTCTACAAAAGACTGTGGACTTTTAATCAAGTCCTAATTGTACATTGACAAAGAGGACACAAGGCCTTTCACATGTCCCCAAAGTGTTTACAGTGGGAGATCAGTTTCACTTTTTAGCAAGTAAAAGCAATAATTGTCACTACTACAGAATTCTTTCAAGACTGATTTAACTGAAGCCCCATCCCTGGATGTTTTTAAGGCCAGGCTGGATGTGGTTCTGGGCAACCTGATCTAGTGGAGGGTGTCCCTGCCCAAGGCAGGGGGGTTGGAACTAGATGATCCTTGAGGTCACTTCCTGACAATTCTGTGATTTATTCAAGGGGGACCAAACTATGTGATCAAGGAACAAGCACCCTCCTTGTTTAGGGAGCCAAAATCTTCAATTAATCACTTTTTTTGCTCCTTCCCCTAACTCCCTCCCCCCCCCCACCTCCCCCATTTTGGGCATTTTTTAATGCCCAGGGTTTGAACGTTTTGTTAATTTTGTTTCCTCCATTCCTCCAACTCTGAACGAGAGATGATACTCATTACCAAGAAGAGTTTTCACTGTAACTGCTTCAGAGCATCTGGGGAAAGAAAACAAAGGAGGGAAAAAAGTGCTGTTGTGATAATACTGGCTCAATTTCTCAGTGTTGGCAGATGACTGGAAGTGTACCTACCTTAGTGGAGTGTTCTCTTTTAATACTGTGTTCATATTTGTCAAATTAAGACTCCAAGTTTTCTCCAGAAAACATTATCACAATCAGAGATGCCTAAATAAAAGAATCTATGCACATGGTGCCATTTTTTTCAAACAGTTGTTTCATTTTAGCAAGGCAGAGGCAGATTGCTAACAGATCCACGCATCAGAACTCATGCATGCTCCAACAGCTTTGTTACTTTTTGAGATTATTCCAATGAAGCATTCACAACCAAAGCTGAAAAGTGTGCTGAATTTACATGTTTAGGCCTTTCCTCATTGACAAGCTAATGGTTATCTTTTGCCATAAAAGTCTCCAAGCTACTACATGAACACTCAATATCAGACAGTGTGATTAAAAAGGAGTTTAGTTTCCAGCTAAAATGTATACAACTCATGACAATTAAAAAGATTTTCAACACAAAAATATAGGTATTTTAGAAGCATGTGGTTTAACCTCTTAATACCTTTCTCTTTTTTCTCTTGGTCTAGATTTGTCCCTGAAAAAGAAGCTCAGGAATAAAGAAATGAGAAGGAGGGGGAAATAGTGGGAGGTTTGCATTTCTTTTTTTTTTTTTTTTTTTTAAAGGATTTGTTATGAAGTATTTTGGAGTTTTTCCCTCATGGAAGTCAGGATTATTCTTCACATCTTTCTCATGAATCAGCTCTTGTAAATGGGTTGTTGGTTGGGGTTTTTCCCCTCTTTCTTATATTTTTTTTCCAGTAAGGGCATTTTAACACTATGCTGAGACCATATTACTGCCATGAGAATGCTCACTGGAGCAAAATGAGTCATTCATTCAAAGTTAGCCACTTTTTCTACAAAAAGAAAAAAAAAAAGAAAGGAAGAAGAAAAAGAAATATTTTTTGTAACAATGAAATACTGATAGGTATTCATGTGAAAGTTCACTTTCATACTGGTGAAACAGTGAACCACACAAATTGAAGAATTTGGTTATAAAGCTCCACTTCTCTCACTGCAATGATGTTCTCTTTAAGGACTTCTGTTGACAGAATGGCACAACAAGATACCTCTGAACAATAACACTTTGCCCACTAAAAGCTGTTGCGTATGTGTGGCCTTAATGCTTTGCTTTATTTAATCGTTAAATGAAGGAGCAGTAATTATTTTCCATTGATCCAGGCAGCCAGTCACATGATATAAGGAGAAAACACTCAAATAAGTGTCTTGGTGAACAATATTCACAAAATGTCTTAAGTCAAATTGGTTTGCCATCAAACCAGTGTGATTACTGAATATGCCAACGTTTATTGGCAGAAAGTTCAGGTGTGAAGTCAGAAAAACTGTCTGTGGCAAAAACTGTGCCACATTCTCCTCTCCAGAAACTGTATCTCATCATGATAATAGTAGAAATTATTCTTCCACTGAGATTTTTGTCACAAGGTTGACCCGTCGTAGTCACCCTAAAACAAAAAGGTCAAATCTCCCTTGGAGCTAAATTTTTAGAAGCTAATTGGAAGTTTTTTCCAACAAACAATAGCCAATTCACATACAGTGCTTCTAATTTTCACTGGCTGTCAAAGAATTAACTTTTCCATGTTTCCTGCTTGCTAATATAAATTAGAAATTTTTTCAAAGGAAGCAGGAGAATTAAAAGTGTGTAACTCAGAAGCAGGTATCAGCAGGAAGGGGAGAAAGGGACATGAGAGTAACAAGACTACGTTTTCTACAGATTCAATAAAGGTGAAGGAGTTACAAGGTCATGCTGTTGCTTTAACGTGTCAATATCAAACGTTGCTTGAAGAAAGTCCAGCTGCTCACTGGCAAATCTAAAGAGAGTGATCAGAGGGCTGGAGCACCTCTCCTATGAGGAGAGACTGAGAGAGTTGGGGCTGTTCAGTCTGGAGAGGAGAAGGTTCTGAGGTGACCTTATTCTGGCCTTCCAGTGTCTGAAGGGGGCCTATAAGAAAGATGGGGAGGGACTTTTTAGGATATCAGGTAGGGGGAATGGAACAAAGCTGGAAGTGGGTAGATTCAGACTGGACATAAGGAAGAAGTTCTTCACCATGAGAGTGGTGAGACCCTGGAATGGGTTGCTCAGGGAGGTGGTTGAGGCCCTATCCTTTTAGGTGTGTAAGACTAAGCTGGATGAGGCTGTAGACAGCCTGATCGGGTGTGAGGTGTGTCTGCCCACAGCAGGGAGTTGGAACTAGATGATCCTTGTGGTCCCTTCCAACCCTGACTGATTCTATGATTCTATTCCTCAGACATTAGGATAGCTATAACCCAGGAGATGTGGGTTATACCATAAGCCATCTGCTGTTCCAGCATCTACCAGCCAGCAAGCAGGGACAATGAAAGCACCTAGAACACCTGCTCAGCTTGAAGCTATGGATATTTTTAGCATACAAAGGAAAAGTCACTTCAGGTTACAGACCAATGCTCAAGACAAAGTCAAAGAGTGCTTGTACATTTCAAGCAACCGTTGTTAATCTGAACCACAAATATAGAGCTGGATGACAGGGGAATATCTAGGCAAGATCTTCAAAAAGGAAAACACATTCTCATCTCTTACATGCAAAGTAGCAGGTATTCACTAACACACCTGATGAACTTCTTTTTCTGAACTCTGTACCCAAACACTGGATTTGCCATGACCATAGAACCACACATTCAGCTAGTTCCCATATACTCCAGTACTTCACACACTCTCAGTGCAGCGTAGTCACTCTAAAAACCATTTATATATGATGGGCCCTGACACCCCAATCCATTACTGGTAATGCAATTTCAGTGGCATGGATAAATAAGCTACATACAGTCATTTACTTTTGAAACGGTGCAGGGAATTTTCATGAGGTAAATTTATCAAGATAGATCCCAGAAAATGAATGTGGGTGTCAGTGAGCATGATGGACACCTTATGAATACAATTCCATGCATTAATGGCCATCTACCACCTCATTACTTCTTTTCAGAAGCAGTCTTATTCTCTTTCCATGGAGAAATACTTCCTAAGCAGAATGAGTAACCCACAGTGGCTTGCTGTGAAAATCCAGTTCTAAATGGCTGACTACTCATCTTACTCATCTTAGCCCTTATTTGGTTGACAGGGGAAGAATTCAGAAGTTGCTCATGGGAGAACATTAAGCAAATAAAAATCACTGAAGAGATTATTTTGAGTCTTTGGCTAATAAGCTTCTTTTTTTGCCATGTTGTGCAGGTTCTTCTCACACCTTCTCATTAAAAAGAGAAGTTTCTATTAGCCTTTAAACATTTGCTTGTGGTGGAAGCTCTATGGTGCCTCCAGAATTGGGAAGGCCTCGTAAATTCTTGTGTGGAAGGAAACTGCAGGCAGGATAGCAGGGAGAGAAGTCTTATACTAATGTATGAGTGAGTGGCTGCTGAACCTTGATCATTCTTTAACCCCAGACTGAAATTAAAGACACAAGACACACATGCAGGGAGCAAAATTTTAACCCTAACATTAAAAGACAAAGCCTATCACAGTCCTTCTGTAAATATTCCTAAGGTAGGTTGGAAACAAAGATATTTCAGTACGAAGTTGCTTAAATATTTAGTCATTGGTGGCTTTGATGTTGTGCCAAAGAATGCCATGTAGAAATGCAGAGATGCTATTAAGATGCAGATGCATCTACAGCTCTGTCTTAATGTTTCCACCAGCAGCACTGCAGAGAAGAGCTCTGTAAAATGCAGAAGGCTTAAAATACATACACTGTGCTTCAAATTCAACCAGGTGTGGCAAAACCCATGTTCATGCTGTCCAGCCCACACAGGTATCAGTGCACAGGCCAGCCTAGCCCAATACCTATCACATTTGTCTGTTACATAAAAAGCCTCTTGTATTTCTGCTGGAATTTGTCCTGGTAGCAGCATCTTTGGCATGTCAAAAACGTCAGTAAACCCAAACAGATTAAATGCAATGCTATCCTGTTTGAACTGGCTTAGTAAACTGGTTAAACAGGACATTTAAATTCCTCTCACCTGAGGAATTCCTTGGGGTTTTCAGAGTTGAATCAGGTCTCTCACCTTTTTAGAGTTGGAGGTACAGGCTGGTGAAATATCATACAAATTGTTTGAGCCAAAATTATTTGGTGAGAAAAAAATGTGATAAATTAATGAGTCTTCCTATCCAGAGATAAAAATATGAGGTAACATGAAATAGTTGAGAATATAAAAAAAAATGTTCTGATGATATAAGGGGAAAAATATTTTATCCTAAGGCAAAAATTCATCAGTTTTCACTTTGATTTATTTATGCAGCACCACTTTGGGATATGGTAAATTTACAGAGCAACAGTCTTCTGAAATTTGACAAACTTGTCATGTCAACAGATGGGCTGCAAGAACAGAAGCATTGAACTGGGTTTAAGAATGATTTGGTCTTGAATGATTCCATCTAACTGCTAGTTAAAGCTAAAACAGCTTGATATAAACTTAGATCACTATCCATCTATTATAAATCATTCTGTTCGTGACATTGCTTGTTCAGAAAAACTATATATATCTCTCCTTGTAAACTTTCCTCCACTGCTCTGATTCTTTGAAAAAAAATATGCTGGACACCAGGTAGGGGAATTAATATTGGCTGACCAGAAAAATGGATGCTTTTCTCTCATGACATTTCAGCCATCGGTTTGAGTTATGTTGCTTAAATCTCATCATAGCGTGCTACCTTGCACCATGCTGTTATACCTAATGCAATAAATCACTAGATCCTGTTAGAATCAATCTATGCTCTGCTGCAATACTGCTTTTGTACCCCACTAGATTGTTGTGTTTAAGAGATCCAGCAAACACACTGCAGCAGAATACTCCATTTCATAAATGTTGGAATCCTATTTAAATTAAGGGCATGGATTCAGGTGATCAAGTCTTTGCTTTGTACTTTTAGCATGAATTTCTGGGACTAAGGTTCTTGATTGTGCCAAGAAAAGTATGTAGTACTTAAGTGGAATAAGCTAACTTTGGGACCCTCTTTGGCTCCCATGTTTACGAAATCTATAGTAAGTTTCATCAAAAGCTAACCTTGGCTAAGAGTTATATTCACATACATTCATCTACCAAATACAGCCCCTCCAACATTCTGCTGCTGCATGAACTAGGTCACGACTGCAAGCAGACACAAGAAGAAAGTTTTCTGCACATCAAGTCATTAATCTGTATCTCTGGCTTCTTCATCCAGATCAATACAAGGTTGCTGTACCCCTATGAAATATGCTTGTGTTTATGTAACACTTCATAGACTACCATCTCCCAATTTGGTTTCCTAGAGTGCCTCCGCTGGAAATAAATGTCATATGTATGTGTGTATGTGGAAATGTTATTTAAAGTCTAGACACCTCATAGTACTAGAACAACCTAGAAAAGAAAAGTTGTTACTGCACAGCAAGCCTTCCAAATAATCACACATAACTTTGGATTGAAGCATCAAAAAAAAACCCAACAATAAAAAAATCCAAATCCCTCTACCAGTCTGTGATCACAGCTTCCATAAATAAACCTCCAAAATCAGGTGAAATAATAAAGCTATCACAGCTGGCATTGGGGACTACTAATAAGAAAAATGACTCAACTGCTAGTCTGTTACAGTACTTCATTAATTAGATCCTCAACTTGTACAGTGGAAATTGCAGGAAATACTGTACAGTAATTTACACAGACTGCCTGTCATTGCCCATTTGTTTGGCTCATAATTTTCTTCTCTGCTCCTATTAACCAATTAACTGTTATAATAATGTCCAAGTATAAATTTACCATAGCTTTCAAACAGTGTTTGCAAGCTTTGAGGAATGCAGACACTGCAAACTGTATGGCAAATACAAATCAACTCTATCATGTCAGTGTGAGGGAATAAGACCTAATCCCAGGCTTCCTGAAGTCTGCCATTGAGAACCTTTCCCTAAAACCATAAATCAACAAAAAACTGCAGGCCAGTCTTTAAAAGGAGATAGGAAAAATCATATAATCAAATGCTGATAGCTTTTATTGGAATCTCCTTCCCCAGGTTGACTTTGCCAGTGCTCTTTCATGTTGCTTTGTTTGTTTTGTTGTTTTGTTTTTAAACCCCATAAGGAAAAGAAATTTGCTGGACTCATCCATCAAATTACCATACTTGTGCCTCTGAAGAGCCATGAACTACATTCTTGGTCATTGTGTTGGTTTGGGGCCAGACAGATCGTCTCTTGCCCCGAAAGGGACAAAAGAATGAGACTCACACAAACGGATTGGAGAGTGATGGAAAGTTTAAATGGAAAAGCAATTGGTGAAGCTACAGAAAACTACAAACTACAAAGCATAGTGGCAAAGAGTATCCCAAAGAGTACAGAACCCCTCACAGAATTCCCAAAGCTTCCCAATCCTTCCCTTCTCCCCACCTGAGGGTAAACCCAAACCCCCCCCCAGGGCTCTTTCTTCCCCCTCCCGCTGCTAGGCAAGTCTCAGGCTGGCCAGGTCTGAGACTGCCCCCCCCCTCCATTCTCCTCCTGGCATTAGGCCCAGACAGGCCTAAGAGGCCTTGAGGATACTCCCCCGGCATTACCCGATAAGAGAGGACATCTCCCAGGGGAGCAGAGAGGGAAGAAAGAGGAAGAGAATGACTTTGCAGATGGCCTTATAGGGTGCAGGACTTATGGGTAGAAATACGTCGTTTCCTGTGTCCACCCCTATTGGATGGGCACCCAGGACACCAGAGGTGTATCTCATGTAGCAGTGGCAGGGGGCACCCAGCCTAAACTGCCACAGTCATGCTAATGTATCTGCAAGCTAGAACTATCAGTCAAACATGCATTACACATATTTCCATGCTCCAGTGCTTATCCCACCCAAATAGGGTAAGTGTGATCAAAATTCAGCTTGCACAAGTCATACAAAGGATTCTGCATTATATGCAACTGTTTCCCTCTGCTAGGCTGATTTCTTAATCAGTGTGGGGGTTTAAATAGGGCATAAATGACCTATTACTCCTGTAGCTGTACAAATTTTCTGCCTGAGTCCAAATAAGACTTGTCATAATCTTGTTGCAGCCTTGCCTTTTTGTCAGCGGTCCAGTTAACCATTCCCCTGGCCCACCACATTGCCATTTGGGAACTCACCATCTTGCCAGCCCCAAGTGCCAGAGTATGCACTTGTATAGTGCTCTGACACAACAATTTGATTCCTACCAAAACTACTTCAGATCTTCCCACCAGATTGTTTCAAACAAGCCCCTTCCCTCACGCCTAAACATTGGCAGAGTAGCATTTATCTCCCTGGTGTCCACTTCCAGGGCTCTCTAGAGGAGCTCTCGTCTCAGGGGCTGCTAAACAAAAGAATCAACAGTCACTAAGTGAGCCACAACACGTGCAATCCTGTGTAAACAAACCTCAAAGGGGGATGGAGTGGAGAACTGAAAAATTAAATTTAAGAACATTCATTATTTCCTGAGACTAGATGAACTTAGGGTTTGGGGTTTGATGTATTGTGGAGTGGGATGGAGAAGAGAGGTTTTGTCTGAAACTATTTGTTCGGCTTTGGAAAATCTATACTCAAACAGAATGCTTCAAATCCTAATTTTTCAGCAAATAAATGCACTTCCAGCTTTACTACACTCATGGGCATTGTTTGACCTTAGCTATTAGTTACCAACAGAAGCATCAGGATAAGAAAACTTTTTTAAAGTTATTGATAAGCTAAATTAAAAGTTACCTTCCCTCTATCCATATTTTATTATGGTCAGCTAACTTTTCCAAACTTAAAGAAGAATGACTCAAGATGCAGACATTTAGCACACCTTTAGATAGGCTTCATTGCAAGGAGACTGTTTCCATCTTTGCTTACACACACCACTTTTCCAACTCAGTGTTGTCATCAGTGTAGTGTCACTGACATCTATGATTCCCAGTTTAATCACACAGGGCACCAAAACTGTATTACATGTGGCACTAGAGAGAGTTGAGTGTATTCCCCATTAAACCTGAAGATTGACAAGGATGTATGTACTGCTCGTTACAAGAAAACATTACTCATCTAAATCTGTCGTGGAATGATTCATGAGCAATTCATTTGTAAGCTATGCAAAAAACTGTTCCTGTTCAGAGTTCCTTTCTAAATTTAGATTCCACAGCAGTTCACTTTAACAGAAATATTAAATCAATTATGAGATGCGGAATATTATTCTTTTAGCTAAAAAATAAGAGGTTGTCTGGGGATTCTAATTCCTTCAGTAAGCAACAAACTAATATAACCAGCTTTAAGTACTAATTATTTTGTGTCCCTGTTCCGCTAATTAAGAAATACCTTTAGTTCTAGCTGAACTGAAGAGTGCTGTTAACAGCAAATAATAAGCTTCAGCTAGTTTTGATAACAACTGATAATAGGTAAACACTTCAGAACTTTTTTTTTCTGCCTTATAAACACTAAAGGTTTAGCTTTGCAGTCTTGCCTCCAGCAATGCTTTACATAAGTGCATTTTATAAAATGTCATCAGCTCTTTCAATGCCCAAGGACCTACTGTGAGGGAATGCTCCAGTTCTATATACGTCACCCATATTCTAGCTACTTAACAAAATAATAGAATCATTAACTTGACTGACTGGATATGCATCAAGAAGGGTTAAAGTGCTCTTTCCACATCTTGACCCCAACAAAAAAAAAATTTGGGAGCAACTTAATTAGATCAAGTTTCCAAATAGACCCCAGTTTTGCCTTTGGATGTATGTTGCATGTTTTGCATAAACTTGCATTTACAATTGAATGACAAAGAACTTGATTATTGCTTAAGATCAGGGTATGGGCAAACGTTTTCTTTCCTCCTGCGTACATGGACTCCACTTAAATATTCCCATTCAACAAGGAAATTGAAATTCAGCTCACTTTGTTGCTAATGAAGTCTGAAATTATACTTTACTTGCTAGGTACTTGTACTCTCCAAAGTAGGATTTCTAAGGATGAACCTGACAGCACTGGGGTTTATGGGACTAATGATCAGAAATTGTGGCCTGATAAGCAAAAATTCACTGATGCCCCTAGATCCCACAGAGCAGCTCTAGCATGAGACTGCAGATATTCATCATGTAATTCTTGCTGTCCTACACTTCCAGGTTTCCAGTTGTAGAACAGGAGCTGTGGCAGCTCAAAACAGACTTCTCAGTATTTCCCTTTTCTTATTTTTTATTTTATTTTTATTTTTTGAGGTTAGTTTGAATGCTCTTACTGGGTACAGGATATAGCACATTGCAAAACATCTGACTTAGTCCCCTTTCTGCTCTAAGATACATTACTCAAGACATTTGGAAAGCAATTTTATTATAACATTCTTAAGCACTTTGCACACATTCAAACACAGGTGCAAACTGGTGCAAAGGTTTAACTACAGATGGATGTTTTAGGGAAAATATGTAATGATTAATTATTAGTTGCACTCTATAACACTGTGAAGAAGGCCATGCAGATAAACAGAGATATGATGATTTTATATTGCCAGCAGAGTGCAGAAGAGAAAAAATAAAGAGGGAAATTACATCTGAGAAAAGAGCCCAAAAAGCACATTTACATGGCCTTTCATCTCTAGCAGAAAACATGGTGATCTGGGAATTCACCTTAGCAATCTTATCATTAGCTCACAGCCTGCCTAAAATGCACAACAGCCTGGAGGGGGAGGGGATGCATACAGCTTGAAGAGAAAAAACATCTTGTTTTACTAAGATCTATGAACTGCCAAAGGACAGCGACATTAAAAAACCAGGAAGATGGCCAACAGCAGCCCCTATAGCAAGTCTATAGTAAGAGCTGGAAGGTAAGCGTACATCAGGGAAATTCAGCAAGCAGCATCTGTTTCTTTGGTTCTGCATTAGGCATTTTTGAGTAATAAGCCAAATGATTCTGAAAGCCAGTGTAAATCATACCAACTCCATGTTTTTTCTCTTAGGGGAAAAAAAAAAAAAATGTACCAGGACAGATAGCTCAAAAAATTGTGAACAAAATTGAGAACTATGTCAGAGAATAAAAAAAAAAAAAAAAAAAGACTTTCTCTGAATCATCCTCTTCAAATGCAGTTCATAAAGCACAGTGAATAAAGCACATCTGCAGTCTTCTATCCAAACTGCTTCCCAAGGCAAGGTGTCTCATGAATGCAACAGACAAATGTATGCAAAGAGATACTTATTCTCTATTTACTTTTTTCCCTTTGCTTTTTCATGTTACAGAAATGAGCACGCTGGTACACTAAGGGAACCAGAATGCTGCTTGGTATGAACATTTTATTTGTGAAACTGCATATCCACTCAAGAGTCAAAAGTAGCAGTCTTTCACCTCATAAGGTACAGGTCAAATCCTCCCCCGCTTTATGACTCAAACATTAAAAAGTTGTACTTGAAAAAGCCTCCAATTTCTTTCATACTCAGTATTACCTCTACCAGTACAGAAGATGACGTACAAGGAACACCTGGTGAGCGAGTATGCTGCTATTGTGCATTTCCCCTGGGCTGAAAGACAGGGCCATGGAGGATACCTGGTGAGAAGAATCAGTGGTGGAAACTACATGGCAACACAGGGCAAAGAGATCTACACAAAGGCCAAATGACCTCCAGCTGCTCAGCTCAGCCAGCCGTGCCTGCTAAGACCACTTGATCTCAAAACTATGAAAAATATTCTCAGAAATATTTTTCAGAAGGGAGAAGGAAGGGAATAAACAGCCTGAGCTTACAGCATACATAAATTGCCAGAGTCTTTAAGCTGCAACAAATATGAAAAAAATAAATTAAGATAATCTAAATGAACTGAAATTAGTACTGTGCCAGCAGAAAACATGTGCATTGCCAAAAGCGAAGAAAGAGTTGATGATGCAACTACAGCAGCCAAAATATAAATCCCTATTCCCCACTCAAAATCTTTTTTAACAAATAAATTAGTCATGTCATCAAAATCAGATACACCTGTGCTTTCATGCTGGATGATCTGCAGGGATGGGAGCAGATGATGTTAGACAGGACTGAGCAGAACCCAGAACATTACATTGTGAACAGACATCAACAAAATGAATGTTACTGCTCTTTCTGCTTGTGGTACTATGAAATTCTCAGGATTCATTGTTGCTTACCAATGTCCTTTGCAATAAGCCCTGGGCAATTTTTACTCCTAAATTATGCCTTCATTTCTCTTCTATTCATTTCATTCTCTCCTTTGCTAGCTTGAGTATCACAAGACAAGAGCAGAACTTTGTCACGTTAATCTTCTTGTATCCTACAAATACAGGCACTAAGCAATTGCTCCATGCAACAATAGGCTGCCGCTTTCAGCTCCAGCTTCTCCTACAAACACACTCCTCAAAAGAAGTTAAACTGCCTTTAAAGAACAGCCTTTTTCATGTAAAACAGACAAGTATAAGTTTATAGCACTGGATTTCACCAGTTGATGCCAGTGGGTCTGCAATCAAGCTTGGCAGAAAAGAAAGCCTGAAGGCTTGATCTTGAATTAACTGAAAGTTGGTAGCAAGACTTCCATTAATTTAAGGAACATGGCCCTCCAGCTGACTTGCTCCATCTATCAATATCCACCTCACTGCTTGCTTTCTGTGCTTGTAGAAGGAACTTTGCAGATTGGTTACTCTGTCCCTCTCAACTTCTTAGTGAATTGGCTATTTTGCCCCTTTCAACATCTGAGTGAAATGCGTAGTATAGCCAACAGAAAGATTTCTTTAACCTGAAATTTATTCCTCAAGGCAACATTATCCAAAAGGAAAGTTTGTTATCTTAATTGAAAAAGGTAAGAGAGAGCATAGGTGTGTTTCCAACGTCTTCTATATTCCCCAATAGACAAAATGTTACATCCAGTTTAAGTGGGTTATGGCTTCTGGGCTCCATTTATCTAATATGCTATTGGAGACAAATCCCCAGTCTCTGAACTGTTGTGCAGGAAGAGGTCTGTTTTCATAAAAAAATCACTCTGCTTGCTAAAGCCATTCAAACTGTCCTTGATATCAATGCTACTAACCACATTTCCATGTCCCTCCCTTCCTTTTCCCTCTGAAATCCAAAGAGAAGCTTCTATATCACATTAAATGATTTTGTTTGCTGCCCAGAAGCCAAATTAAATGTGTTGGTTTATACTCAGCACTCATAGAATAGGGAGAAATAAGAATAAATGAGAGCCATTAATTAAATCTCACAGGGAACCACATTGCTGCAAATGGAAACGAAAACCTATTTTTCCCATAACTGCTATTTTATGCTAAATGCATAATAATTGCTATTCAACACCAGATTAAGAGTTTGTTTTTCCAGCAAGCACTTTCTTTCTTTTTGTGATCAGACTGCAGACTAAGTCTGACTCTTTGCATTCAAACCTAAAACATGAGTTTTCTGAGTCTGTTGTGCAAGTGTAATTGCAGAGACCCAATAAGAAGGCTAAGCAGTGTGGTACTTAATAAACTCCCCAGCACACGCTGTCATGTCGTATACCATTGTCATTGTCAGCCTGAGCTCCAAAAAATAAATGCTTTCAAATTCTTTGCCCCATGTCCTCCTTTCCAAATTAAGGAGTGTAGAGTCTCCACAGGTCTATAACCTGCAATTGCAGCACAGATGCCTTTGGGCACATGGCTTCATAAACAGAAACAGACTCTAGGCCAACAGGTTTGCAAGTCTTAAAAGCTTTTCTAGGTCTGGCAATAGAAAGACTCTTTGCTTGATAAAAGTCTTTCATGTTTAACTTTGGGTTTAATTCACCAGTTACAAGGATTCCCATTTCTAAGAAGTGATAAAGGTGAATTTTGATGAAATACCAAAAACGACAGTTTTGGTTTGGTTTCATTTACATATCAGTCCCAGTGCACTTTCCTTGCCCTGAGCTGGTAAGAGAGAACATCCAAAACGTCTTAAAAACCATACTTTGTGTGAAACAGCTTCTTTTTGTTTTGTTTTGTTTTGTTTATGAAGAGATAAATCCATAAAGTTCCTAGCTCATCTTCCTTCATTGTTACATTACAGGTATATGAAAGCCTTTTATGACATAAATTATAGCAGGCCATATAAAACCAAGCACAAGACACCCTGGAAAGCACTAGGAATCATAAATTCTGAAGCCACCGCCAGTGTTTATAGCTAAACATGCATATCTCAGCTTGCTTTGGGGCAGTGGAACCATTCTTGCTCCCTGTGCCAGTTAATATAATCAAATCCTCATCAAATGCCTGACATCACTGTGACGTCTTCATTCATCTGATGGGAACTGCATCTCTCTGCAACCTGCACATCCTTGCCTTACATCACACAGGGATTACTAACAGACAGCAGTTGAAGACAATCTTTCCTCCGTTGGCGTGCTCTGCCCTTTTAATACTCCTAATCCCTGACAGTCAACATCAAATCAAAGAAAGAATCTTTAATAAATGGCGATCCAAGATCTCTGTTCTCACATTTGAGTACAGTAAGCCAGCAAGGGGAATGCAATCCTTACATGCATGTAATAACAAAGGCTTGGCAGTGCCTGCAAATGTCCCAACAGCTGCACAGATGTTACTTCTAAATTGTACTTCTCATCTGAGTGAATAGTTAAACCTCCAAAGTTTCAAAGCCAAGTTCTAACAGGTAACAGCCCAAATGAGACAAAAGAAAATCTTCCATAGAACACACAGCAGACCTCTTAGTTCTACAGTGACAATATCTGACACGTATGAAACAGTCTGTAGCCTTTGGAAAATAATACATATCCAGAAATATGTGAACAGCAAAGCAAAGATACTAAATATGTGTGTGTGTCCCCAGCTACACTCACCTAAATAGAGAGCTCTCTTCCTTACACACGTACACACAACCCAGAAAATCCTGTCATGCAGTTTGGCATTGTGTATCTGTGCACACAAACGTATGAATATTATACCAAATATAATCTTAAGGGGTTTCCCCATAATTCAAGTTATTTGTTTGTCTTCAGAAGCCCAGAGTACAGACTTTCCTCTTTTCTATTGCCTTAGGATTTTCTACCCAGAATTTGCTTCTAAATCTCTTATTCAACAGCCTGATACACTTAACCCCCATGAGTTCCTCTAATCCACACTGAATTAGTTTACATTTGTCTTCACAGCTCTTTACAACAGGTGGTTCTATAACTTGTACTTTGCTTTACATGAAGAAATTCTTATTTTGCTTTAAACCTTGTGCCATCTAACATTTCAGTTCAAGTCACCATTCTTTGGTTTAAAGGCAACTCTAACACATAACCTTTCCAAATCTCAGTTATCCTACTCAGAAAACTGTTTTTTAACCACATATGGGAGCCATTCCTTCTCTTTTATCCTAGATGTTCCCCTCCCCCCCCTTCTACTTCTGTTTTGTGAAGTAATGAGAATCAGAATAACGTGCTGTGTTCCTCATGCAAATGAAAATATGTGAATGATTCATACAGAAACAGAAGGCAATTCTTTTGTGGTTCAACTTTACATAAGAAGTTCTAAAACTGTGTTTAGGTTTTGACTACCAAGAAGCTCAGGACTGATGTTTGCAGAGAATTGCCAGTCATTCAAGATTTTTCTCTCTGTGTACACCTCATCATTATATAGGCATTAATGCATTGTTTGTTTTTTTTTTTTATTACCATGCATTAAGACTGCATTTAGCCCAATGTTTTATGAGCCAGTAAGTCATTATTGTGAGATACACGCAATTTTATTGCCTCCTCCCATGAAATGGAGGGGTTTGACCAAATTGTGTAGTTAGGGGTACTGAATTCTGTGAGGAACCTCTCCCACTGGACCTTTCTGGTGTTCTAATCTCTGTTGAGACATGTCATAGAGGTTGCATAGGTAAATGCCATAATTACACATGCCACAAAAAAACCTTCATCATTTGCTGGGCAAGGTTTGGTGTCCCATCTCTTCTGCCACCTGCAATAAGGGCAAGGAGAAGGGTCCTCCAAACCAGCCATTAAACCAATTACATGTATGCAGCTAATAAAAAACCAAAACCTAACAAAGAAATTATAAAGTTACACATAATTATCGTACTGAACAAATGGTAAAGTTGTGTTTTCACAAGGAAGAACACAGTCTTGACTGGTGAAAATTGTTCTCCCTTTCCTGTAAGAAGAATGAAAATTTGGTTCTTTTTGGACTGGTCTTAAAAAGAGGGGACAAATGTTCAGTGCTGACCTAATCCCAAAGCGGGTTTACTATCATTTTGAATGGAAGTAGCATTAAGCCAAGGGTACGTCAGGCAAAATTAAGAAATATGAGCTAGCTTCATCTGAGCACAGGAGTGCAGAAAACAGTGCGGATGAAGAGCCATAAAATCTAATTAAAGTCTTAAGTACTTAAAGTCTAATTTACTTTACTAGAATTATTTCGTTCTCTTAAAATTCTCTGCGTTTCTTTTATTCTTATTGCATTCACTTACAGTTTAAATATTTTTCCAAGCCAAGAAAACTGCCACTTGCATGTTGAAAATGTTGAAATGAGATGCTCTCAGCAGTTGAAATCTGTTTCTTAAAGCTTTTTTTCCACAGGAAAAAAAAAAATGGATCAAATCAACCCTTTCCCACACAATTCCGGTTTTGACAAATTGGCATTTCTAGATGAAGCATGTTCTTCTAAAACATCCTGTTCAGTTCTATTTAAATACATGAAAAATGTGAGCAGTGAAACTGTGTGATGAAGTATATTTTATCTGGGGCTCAAATCATGAAATATTGAACATGGCTACAGGAACCTTATTCAGAAATAGCTCCAATGAAACAAATCAGACCAAAATGGGGTTTGGAGTGATGAGGAGGGATGGCCCAGAGAAAAGTACCTGCATTGCAAACAAAAGAAATGTCGTGTTATTACTGCTCTCACAGAGGTGTGCAGATTATCCAACTGCTCTTTCAAGTAAAAAGGTGATAAAATAGTGTGGTTTTAAACTTCTCTGTGAAGCTCACTCCTACCCAAGTACAGCCAGTTTGGGATGGTGTTACTTCAGCACAGGTGGGACAATAAAAACAATTATATTCATTTTTACAGCTGATTTGGACCTTATTACACGCACCAAATAACACTGACAGTTAGCATAGGATGGGTTGTTGTACCCTAATTTTTTAGATGCGAATTATTTCTCCAATATCCAATACTGGAGACTGCCATAAGATAATCATATCCATGAGGCTTTGCTAGACTAAGCAATGAATACTGCCTTGGCAGAAATTTTAGTTCTCAAGCACTTTTTTTTTTTTTTTTTTTTTTTTTTGAGAAATGCATAATACAGAACATAATTCAGTTTCTCAGATCTTCATGATTTGTTACCCTTCATTTAGTTTAATAATCATACTATGGATCTGTTTTATAAATTCACTTAATTATTATGCTTGTTGGCAAATGATACGATTTAAAAATTGTAGCAGGCCTCTGTATGTTGATGAAAAGATCTAAGAATAAGTAAAACAAGGAGACATTAAGGAATGCAGAGTTTAAAATGCAAAATGAAAGTATTAATTAAATTCCTAATAATGTAGTTGACTGAATCAATGGGAGATAGACAAAAATATTGGCAAAAAAAATGTAAATCAAGTAGCTAAGATTCTCAACCAAGACTTAGATAATAGACAACAAGCAGCCTTCAACACAGTCATTACAGCAATCAACTTTTAAAAAGTCCTGGTAAAATCTCAGCTGGAGCAGCAGCTGACTAGAGACTAGTTTGCAAAAGCTTGAAATTGGCAATACAAATTTTCTTAAGATTTTTGAAGATTAGAAGGTAAAGCAATCAACAGGAAAAACTCAAGCTCCAGACTGTAGCCGTAGTTGAATAGCAACATGCTAAAAATCAAAGAACAGATATCCAAGTAGAGAAGACCCAACCTTCTTGAATTAATATTGAATAACAATATTCAGCACACATGTTCATCTTGCTTAGACAAAATGAAGAAATACCAAACACAGGGAGAAGAAGTTGCACATGTCTGAAAAGTGGTAATGATTTGCAGTTGCAAGCAAGTGATTAATGATTTGTTGCAAAGGTCACAGCAATAAGCTGAGATAAGGAGTAATGATACATGATATTGGCTTCCTGTTTCACAGATGAACTCACAGGAGGGGTCAGATACAAGCAGACAATTTGCGTTAGGAGAATTGAGGTAATCCAATCTGTTTGTGACAGTGACAAAGATAAAGAAGTGTATTACTCCAATACCCACTCAACCCCTCAATAACATCATTTTTTCTCCAGAGCTGGGACCTGTAACATCCCTGCTCTGATTAACAACTGGGTGTGGGTTTCTTTGGTGCATTAGCAAGTATCCCCTGTAAATGCATGTATTATGTGTGTGTATATATATATATATGTATACATACATATATTAATCACATTTCTATAACACATCCAAAACAGGATCTGAGGGCATGATGTAACCAAAACCGTTGCCATCTAACCTGATACAAAACACATTGCACTACTTTTTTGTATTTGCTGTTCTTGATTATAGAGCAAATTATTAAATTCTTTGTCTTAATTCCTCAGCAGTGTTGTCTGTGTGATTGGTCAGGGAAATTGCATCACATCATTTCAATTCACCTATTGCAGCACTAAACTGTTTCTCTTCTCCTACATGTGTGATAGGGATTCAGACTGTGCTGCTTATATCAGTAGTATTTATGACTGAGAGGTGTGGCTAAGAAGCTGTCTTTACTAAAAGATTCCCTCCCTAAAAGCTAACAGTCTGTGATTGTTTCCAACTCTTCACTTCTAAGCTAAGCTAATATAAGCCATCTCTCCATATGTTATTTACTGTTTGATTCCATAGAATCCTGGCAGTTAACAAGGTACTTAAGTAGTCCATCCTCCCAAGAATGGATATCTGCCTTTAACACTGAGATTGTTTTTCCTTGCCTCCTCCTTCTTTCTCTGACATGGTATATACTGGGTCTGCAATCACTTGGCAGAGAACAGGGCAGCAGGGGGGAGATGCTGTCTGACCTCCTCTCCCAGTGATCATAGTAAATAAAGCTTCTGTCTGCTCTGTCCTAAACTATACCTGCTTTATTACACAGAGACCTCAGAGTCTCCAACAAGATGTAATCACTGTTTAGGAATGGTAATGCATGCAATGTTGAAATTCATACATAAATTATTTATACCACAACTGATTGGGAAATTCACCAGATAAACTACTGATTATTATTATTCTGTTGGCTCTACATTTTTTGAGAATTATGTGCCTCTGAGAACAGATTACTTGTACTTGTGAGAAAGATCACTGAACCAGTCTAAGCTTTATTTGACATGCCAAGGTATAGCAAGTACTTTATACAAACTCATCCTTGATATAGGGTTGTATATCTAACTGAGGACCCGAGTTTAATATTTTCATTAATAAACATTTTGTAAAGTGCTGCAGGCCAGGATGAATAAATGCAAGTTGCAGTCTGAGAGAAAGTCAGAAGTGGAAAACAGATTATGAAATATAACAATGAAAACAATAATAACCATGAGTGGAAATATCTGTCTGTATATGCAATTTACTGATTTTATTAGTTTCCATATACCTGTAAAATCACTTTGACCTTGTTCTAGTCCTCACATTACAGTAGCTTGTTTGATCAATCATCCTTTTCATATTAATAATTTAGTTGCAGTAATAGCACATTACTCTGAAAAATAAGTACAGAGAGACATCTCTGCAGTTATAACTATCACAAATATTAATGTTACCAAAGCAAGCTTATTTTCACCTGTTAATATTTTCAGAACAGGCAAAAGAAGACAATATATTTCAATTCAGAACTTTCCCCCCCCCCCCAAAGATATTTCCATAATAAGGGAAAAGATACCTAAGCTTTAAGGATTAAAAAAACAAATAAATACTTATACAGGTAAATATTCTTGGCCCAGAGATGAAAAGAAAAGCAGGATGAATCAGCAACGTTATAGTTTGCTGGACAGCTGGAAAGCAATAAAACAAAGCTAGTTTCATAAATTGCACTGGGTTGGAAGGTACCTCTAGAAATTTAGTCCAATCCCCCTGCAGTAAGCAGGGACATTCCCAGTTAGATCAAGTTGTTCAGAGCCCCATCAAGCCTGACCTTCAATGTCTCCATGGACAGGGCCTCCACGACCTCCCTGGGCAACCTGTTACAGCGTCCCACTACTCTCATACTAATGTCCATTTTAAATCTGCTCTTCTCTAGTTTAAAACAATTACCCCTTGCTACATGCCTCTATAAATAGCCACTGCCCAGCTTTCTCACAGGGCCCCATCAAGTCCTGGAAAGTTGAATCTCCCCAGAGCCTTCTCTTCACCAGGCTGAACCACCTCAACTCTCTCATCCTGTCTTCACAGGAGAGGTCTTCCAGGTGCTATGATCATTTCTGTATCACTCATCCGGACCCTCTATATCAGGTCTATGTCTTTCTTGTGTTGAGGGCCACAGAGCTGGACACAGCACTCCAGTTGAGGTCTCACCAGAGCACAGTGGCAGAATCACCTCTCTTGCTCTGCTGATTCAAACAGCACTTGACCCAGAGTGAAACAGCAAGTTCTTTCCCATCACTTTCCTTCAGCATTTAATTATGGAAGGAAATTAAAATACATAAAAAATAGAAAGAAAATATTTAGGAGACTTTATTAGAAGGAAAAATCAAAACAGCAAGGGATAAAATCCTCCTCTTAAGACTGTTTAAAGGGGAGAACATTTCCCTTTGCATAATCTTCCCCAAATTCCTTCATGACCATTACCAAAGAACAGGAAAATAGCATGACATTCAGTGTCCATTGCATGAATTTCTTTGTCATTGACCCACTAAGTCTTTTCAAAAGGAACCACCTCATTGATTGCTTTGGAAGCATTGTGCTGTTGTTGAGCACACTGCTCAGGCCTAACTTCATCCATCCTGTACTAAAACGTTCAAATATGCCTGAAACATGAAGTGCTGGGTCAGCATGAATCAAACAGCCTGCCCTTTACAGCTTTGGTCTAGTAGTATCCAAGACTATTTGGCACTGCACTGATCAGGAACAGAGGTGTCTATCTATCACACATCCGTTTATACTGCAGCCACAATATAAGAGAGGTTTAAAGTTAGCTCTGGATCCTTAGCACCCTTAAAGCAGATGTTAGAGTTATCTGCTGAGCTCATGCTGTGGCAGGAGACAGCATGGTAGAGAATAAATATTAATAAATGCTTCAAATTAAGACAAAAAAAAAAAAAGGAATGAAACAAGTAGTATCATAGCAAACACACAGAAAAGCTGCAGTGCTTTGTCTAGCCTCTGCAAAGGACAACAGACTCTTCAAATGAATTGTTGTATCTGACTGGCACAGCCTGCAGATGCTTTAGGAAAAACACTTCTAAATATGTTCACCATTAACCATATCAGGGAAAAAAACAAACAAACAAACAAAACACAGTCAAGAAAAGCCTTCACACAGAATCCCAGAATGGTAGGGGTCAGAAGGGACCTCTGGAGATCATCTAGTCCAGCACCTGTACGACAGCAGGGGTACCTAAGGGCAGGTTGCACAGGAACATGCCCAGGCAGCTTTTGAATCTCCAGAGAAAGAGTTGATTTTTCCAGAGCAAATGCTCAGTGTTCTTAATGCATTTCTAATGGAGTATTATCAATTAGCTCAGATGGGGGGGGGGGGGGAGAGGGGAAAGAACCACCACCAAAACCCATCCCAGAACCACAGTATTCCTTTCACCCGGGACACAGGAAACAAGCACTGAGTGGTTTGGCAACTGGCCTAAGAGCCCCAGATGCACCAAGCCTCTCCTCTGGCCCTGCCCCACCAGCTCTCCACCAGCCTAGCACACTTCGCAGCTGCTTACACCCCAGCTGCCCCTTCACCTCTCCCCTTCCCACTCCCCACCTGTTTTGCTGTAGCAGCACTCCAGCCACACAAGCTGGCCTGCCAGGTCTGAGGCACTCCAATGACGCTGCATGCATTAGTGCTGTACGCTTGAGATGGGCCTCTCTGTGCCCTGCTTTACCGTTCTGGAAGATTCCTCAGCTGCAATCATCTTGCATCACTCATGTTCAGTCCTGTTCACTGCTGTCTCATTTAACCATGGCCAGTAACCTCCCTCCCATCTCTCCCAGTTTCAAGCTCTCCTCAACAGGCTTGTAGCCAGCTAGCAAATGAACCTTTGCCCCCTCCTTTTCCAGGCAGATCCCATCAGAAGGAGACCCCACCTGGGGCTCATATCTCATGTGCCAAGGTGGCTGTCCCAGCTGGTGCAGGACAATTCCAGGGCCCTTCTTCTTGTTCCCATTGACTTCAGCGGTGCCCTGCTAGTCTGGGAGAAGCCATTGATTTAGAAAGGAGCTGTGGTAATAAATGTCATGCAAGATCAGCCTCTTTAACTGCAAAAATGTTTAGAGGAGCTCATGACACACTCTAGCTTCTAATTTGTTGAGGGAGTTTCATCAAGTTGGCGTGCATAGCATGGCTGCAGGTGTGAGCCATCCCTGATCCAGGACTACCTGGGTAGATCTTCATCACCAGCTGTGAAAGACAACAATATATTGGTCCAGAGACTTTTACTGATACAAATCCTCCTCAGAGGCAATCTATCTGGATCAGACTTTGCCATGTCAATTTGTAAACTTAATTAACTCTGGTCTCACTAAAAGCCAAGATTAGGAACATAATGATTAATTATATCCTTTTGGGTAATGTAATGGTTGAATTAGTTAAATAAAAATAGTGGAGAAACTGGCATGATAACATTCTACTGATGGATGTAGGTTTGTCCTACAAAAGCAAATGTAAGAAGCATTATGCATTAAAACAATGGAAATCACTGCAACATTAATCACTGTAAGGACACAGAACTCCATTTTGTAGAAAGGCACAGCTATTGTAATTACCCCCCCAAAAAAGAGAAGCTTCAGCCTCTATATTTAAGAATTATCTTTAATCTCAGATAAGGAATCAGTGAGCAGACCTACTAACTTATATTTCTGAGATGAGATATTACATAAATCAAGATAATTCACCTTTTTTTTTCTGTTATTCATGTGGGAGTAGTAGGCCTTTAATTAACCACTAATGTACATTAATACCAATTATCATTGTAATGTTTTAAAGTTGTGCTGAAATAGAGGGGTCTTTTTCTCTGAAATTTGGGCTATTTTTTTATTTCTACATACTTATAATATGTTCATATGTGACCACACACAAAATAGCCATCCCAAATATTTTGGTCACTGAAAAGAGCTCTGGGAATAACATAAACACTGAGTGTTTAGAGAAGAAACCCTAGCAGGTCCTTCTTTTCAAGTGTTTACAATTCTACCGATGAAGATTCCTGAGACCCCAGTTTCTCCTGTGTTCCTTTTAAGTTAAAGCTCTTTCCTCTATCTTCTGAAAATTTCACACTTAAAAAATAAATTAATTATATCCTCTGCTTGCAAAGCATTTTAAAAGTACAGGTTATTAATATGAGGCTATTAGAAAAGATGTTGCCTGACAATGGTCAGAATTTCACAGGTGCATAGAAGTCTGGCTTACAAAAGTCAGGAAGAAGAAACTTCAAAAGCTTAAATACTTTTGGAGGATTTAATCAAGCCAGTGCATGTATTAGCATTTATAAACCAGACTACACTGGCAAATCAGATGAAGAGCATGTCTTTAGGTCTGTAAGTAATTGGTAGTAATCAAATGGATTTAATTCTTGTCCAAATAATCTATTGTAGTTCTGCAAAGCCCTTGCAGGCATCATTGTTAATTTGTCCTTCTCTTCCATTCCATCTTCCCTTTTCTCAACCTTGAAAAGCATCTGGGACTAAAAGTCTTTTTGATAAACCAAGTGGTTGACTCCCAACAAAAGAGAAAACTTAAGCTAGGCTTAAGTTCTTAGTAGCAAACATAATACAAATCAGAAGATTAAAATTACTGATTCTTTTCTACATGCAGGTAAGACAAGTTTAATCTCCTGCATTGTTTCCTTATTTTCCAACACCATTCTTTAGTCTAAAAAGATTTATAGGATGGATATTTGTCCTGAGGTTGATCCACATTGCTATTTTCCTCACTTCATTAAAATCATAGAACATGTTTTTCTTCTAAGAGAACTACAGCATCATGCAAGTTACAGTGGGCTGAATCTTGTTCCAGATGCTGGGGCTACTCATTGTCACAGGCACTGTTGGATTTACTGAAATTTACTGGAATTGTTGCAGCATAACTATACCAAAGAAGTTTAGTTCGCTTAGTTGCTTCCTGCATTTAATTCTAGAACAGCTGTGATAACAAATAATACATTGTGAGACTGAATTTCATAGGTAGATTCTAAAATTATTGCAGTCAAAAAGGAGTAACGGAGTCAAAATGTAACGGATACATTTTAAAAAAAAAGGCACAGATTTTTAAATATTCAAAATTGCAGAACTTTGCAGGAAAAAAAAAAAAGTTAAAACTGTATGCCACCCAATTTCTATTATTCTCAGTACAAAAACAGAACTACCACTAAGGAGCTGACTAACTCTATCGTTTGCAATGAGTCACAATTAAATGGAGGCTGCCAGACTCAATTAACATATCAGTTTAGTGCAGACATTGTTCTGTCAAACTGAGGGAGAACTGGTTTTTTCAGGTCCCAGGATTTTAAGCATACTTGATCTGAGCATTTCCAACTCCTGTTGCCACTGCCTAACACTACAGAAACAAAAGCCTGTTTGGCATAATACAACACTTGCATGCCTGTTCAAAATAAGTCTTCTCAATGTATTTTAATATCATTGGCTGTTATGCTTTAAATCTGAGTCATGAGGGGTTTTCTGTGTGTGTTTTCTGATGTGCTGGTGATGTTGGGCTTTTTTTAAGCAATTGTGGTAAATAAATTAAGATTTAAAGTACTAGACTAACACAGATGAGCATCCTAGTGGATTTTGTGTGTGTGTGTGTGTGTCTGATATGGATTAAACTAAAAGTCAGATGCACTGTGTAGGCAGTCACAGGGTTTTACCTCTCCACCCACCTATGTTTTAACAAAACACCTTTTGCAAACTGTGGAACTGGCAGCACGACAAGGAGCCACTGGCCAGACAGAACAAAAGCCTGTAATCCTCCTTCCCTTAAGGAATTAAGAAACAACAAAACAATGGGGAAAGGGGGCCAAAAACCAGATGGCTGTGCAAGCGTGAGGCAATAGGAGTCAGAAGGTACCACAGCAACAGTTGTTACTAGGCTTGCTTTCATTCAAAGCACAACAAGGGGCTGGTTTTCAGTCACCAATTTCCAGACCAGTTGCCAGAGCAGCAGTCTTGCTCATTCCAAAACAGAAGGGTCTGCTCTTCCAGAAAATTGAAAGCCAACTGTTGTCTTCAACTACAAAACACCCTAGTCCCATTTTCATACATCAGTTTAAAATCTACAAGTAGTTTGTGCATACTTGTTCTCCTGAAATATGGGGGGAAGAATTCCTCACTTTGCTAGCATTTTTTTATTAGAAATGTTTTATAGAACCTCCAGAACACTACATAAAAGAGAGGAAGAAATGCCAAACAACCAAACCCTAGCATAGGGGAGGCAAACATGAACTCATATTTCACCCATTCAAACATCTGGTGCCACACTCATCAGTTTTCTGCCAAGGACAAGAGACAAATCAAGAAGGCAACATTATATTATCTTCCAGGAAGGAATGTGACAGGACTCCAATGAAACACCAAACCCAGTTGCTGCCAATATTGTTATTATAAATTAATTTTAAAGTGTACTTGAACTCTCTTTAAGGCAGCCACACACCTGTGATAAAGGTTGGCAATTTAACCACTTAGCAGGACAATTTCAGTAGACCTGGCACAATCTCTGTTGTCAAAATACAATGAGAAGTCCTACAAACTTCAGAAGAAAAGTCCTTCACCACATGACAGTAGAGCTTTTTCCCTTTAAAGCAAAATAAATTTGGCTTTGTTTACTTTTAACTGGAGAAGGAATAAATGCTGTAGCTGGTGGTACTTTTCTCTTTATCCCCTTTGGCAACGAAAGCACCAGCATTTCACTGCCACTTACCCTGTGGCTTTTCATTCCCGTTCCTCACAGCCATACAGACTCCCACTGCTTTCTGCTTGCCTTGTAAATAAGGACCATGACTCTGTAAATAAGTATTGTGTCTCCCAGCTAATGGTCAGGCTCCAAAGCTGACAGCCAATTAGCCATCTTTTGGCTGCTCTCGGAGCATGTGCCTTCTGCCAGCATTTGAACCCAATCCATTAAAATCAGCTCTAGCTAAGCACAGATGTTTTCCTGATTGCTTTCTGCAGACACAAGAGGACAATGAACCTAGCTGCCTGCCTGCAAATGCATTTCCCAAATGTGCTCTGGCCTCTCTATGTGAACATGAATTTCATATGGGAACGGACATGAACCGCAAAAGTGCAATGTATTTGTATTCATTATCCAAAGAAAGTCTGGAAGGAAAAAAAAAAGGGAAACAACAAAACTCACCAAAAAACCCATCCAAAAACCATTTTAAAACCTCTTTAAAATTACCCTACATTGCTAGACTACAATTTATTAAACATTAGAAACTTTCAGTACATGGTCCTCAAACACATTAGCCCTAGGGAATCTCTTAATATCTATAATGCTTCTTATTTCTCATTAAGAAACAGATAAACAATTCAGAACATTTTGATATTAGCCTGTCACTGTTGGGAAAAGATTTTCACATTAACTATTTAAATTTTATGGCACTGTCTGCAGTATTTTCTGCTTTGTTACAACAGAATTAAAGAACAAAGGAAAAACTATTCTTTCGAGCAGAGCTAAATTCCAAACCACACTTTAAGGCTCAGATGTTATGCAGTCATGACAGGATAACAAAAATCTTTAATAATTCTATGGAAATATGCCCTGAAGGAATGAAACTCAGAAGACATGAACAGGTCATCTAAGGGAATTTCTTCATGTTTGAAATGAGAGAATTGTTGATGGCTGCAAAAGAGCAGTGACTATGCGCATGATCCAGTGATGTATTCACACAAAATACTGAAACAGTCCTGGGAACCAGGGCCAGAAGCTGTGATTAAGCAACCTCTAGATGCATTCTTCTCATATTCTGACACTCTTTAGCAAGTTAACCTTGCATTTTTGGCTTTGTGGCTGCAAATGTACCTTAATCTGACTGGCCTTGCACCTGGGGCTAGCAGATTCCTTTCAAAAGCTTTAGGTTCCAAGTCATACCTAGACTGCATAGCACTTGCAAGCTGATTAGGTGCTAAACCACATGCTGCTCAGACACTATGGGAATACTGATATACATTCATGTGCATTTTTTCATATTATTTTTCTTGTTCCTCCTCTGAGAGCATCTCACACATGGTTTCACTGGTTTTACTTTTTATTTTGAAAAAAACATAATACTTAGGGAACAAGAAAGCATCATAGAATCAACCAAGTTGGAAGAGACCTCCAAGATCATCCAGTCCAACCTATCACCCAGCCCTATCCAATCAACCAGACCATGGCACTAAGTGCCTCATCCAGGCTTTTCTTGAACATCTCCAGGGATGGTGACTCCACCACCTCCCTGGGCAGCCCATTCCAATGGCAAATCTCTCTCTCTGTGAAGAACTTCCTCCTAAAAGCCAGCCTATACCTACCCTGGCACAACTTGAGACTGTGTCCCCTTGTTCTGGTGCTGGTTGCCTGGGAGAAGAGACCAACCCCCACCTGGCTACAACCTCCCTTCAGGTAGTTGTAGACAGCAATGAGGTCTCCACTGAGCCTCCTCCAGGCTAAACACCCCCAGCTCCCTCAGCCTCTCCTCACAGGGTTTGTGTTCCAGACCCCTCCCTAGCTTCATCGCCCTTCTCTGGACACGTTCCAGTACCTCAACATCTCTCTTGAGTTGAGGAGCCCAGAACTGGACACAGGACACAAGGTGTGAGCAAACAGCTCCACTTGAGAAGACCAGCTGATAAACACCAAATCATTTAAGTGAGCTGCACAGTCAAAAACTAAGAGGCATTTCAGGTTGTTGCACCTGTTCAAATCAAGGGTCCATTTAGCTCAGCATTCCTCTTTCAGCAGTGGTCACACACAGACCTCAATGCACTTGCAGCTCCAAGTGTTTCATTCACAGCATCTAGCACTTATTTTAATAAAGTCATGACATATAAGAGAATTTATAAGAATTTAGTCTATTTTCTGAGCCTGACCACAATATGGGGAAAGCTTTCTGAAATATAAATGTGCAGCAGCTGGCAGAGCATCCCTCAACTTCAGTCATTTTCAATCTCTCTTAGGCCTTGGCAAGAATACAAGAGCCCAGCACAAGTATCTTACATGCAGCTCAGGTGTGCTGTTAAGACACTTCTGCTCTTACTACAGGCCTCAGCAGTCAGAAGCACTGATGCCAAGGAAACCCACTCTTGTTAATTTAATTTGCCAGAAACAAATGCCATTTATGAGAATTTTCTCTTCCTAGAATAAAGGAAATTTATTATAGGAATGGAGGCCAAATCCAACAAGACCTTACAATCAAGATCTTCTGCCACAGTTCAGCATGCCATGGAGTAATCAGCAGCATTTATATTTTGCAGAGTTTTATATGTGAACAGATAAAAAGTTTTTCTTCTTGTCAGACAGCAAACAAAAAAGATGCAAGTCTAGAAGCTTCTTCAAAGAAAATTTGAACTTCAAACAATACCTGGTTTCTTGTTTGGGAGCCCTGACAGATATAAGTAATTCCTGGCACATAGTGAATTCCAAATTGAGTTTATAGTTTGAAATTATTTTTCCTGGTTGCCTGGTTATTTGTAACAGAGATTCCAACAGCTTGCTAAAAAAAAAACATCAGTATTACACAGATTTAAATAGCAGCACTGATATTTTGAATGCACACATTGACAGATATCAGCCAACAACTGACTACTGCAAAGAAGTTGATGGTGTGGCATTAAGAACAAGTGTGCTGGCTCAAAAGGGTTCTCAATATAAAAAGCAAAAGGTTCAATTAAAAAGAAAGGTCATTTTGAGGTGCAGAACACAATTTCTTGTAAGGTTCATAAGGAAATCAAATGGACAGATATAGCTCACTGAATCAATAGCTCAACATTCTTACATATCATTAAAAGGCAAAAAGTTCCTTGCTTTTCCAGACATGTCCTGCCACCTTTTGCAAACAATAAAAGTCAAGCAAAGGCCTGTCTCCTAATTTTCATTAGGACATACCACCCAGGTGCCATAAAATGATTTGAGGATGTCAGTCAGATAAGCACCAGAGCATTTACAGAACAAGACAACACAGTCTCAAGCTGCTCAGGGGGAAGTTAAAGCTTGATCTTAGAAAGAAGTTCTTCACAGAAAGAGAGATTGCCCATTGGAGTGGGCTGCCCAGGGAGGTGATGGGCTCCATGTCCCTGGAGGTGTTTAAGAAAAGACTGGATGAGGCACTTAGTTGATTAGATAGGGTTGAGTGATCGGTTGGACTTGATGATCTTGGAGACCTTTTCCAACTTGGTTGATTCTCTGATTCTGTGATTTAGAATAGTCAATATTCTATCATGACAAACTTCACTCCAGTTCCATTTTTCAGCAACAAACTGGGAATTTTGTGTTCAAACTGAAGCACTTCAAGTTAATTGCTTTTAAAGTATATAAACACGGCATATAACCAAACATTATTCAACTTACAACAAGCTTAGTGCCAAGCCTGACTGACAGGTGTGGTAGGGACAGTTGACTCAATTTTGGTGAGAAAGTTGTTAGAAACAAAGCAAAAGCTGAAATTAGTCTCAGGGAGAAAAAGCAGAGTAGAGGCATGGTGCACTTGGTAAGCTGCCTGCTTCTACAATTAGTATCCCAGGGAAGTCAGAGGCTGTGAGAGCATACAGTGTGTTCTGGAGGGAGAAATGCAAAAGCAGAGACTCCTTTTCCTCTTTTCTTCCATACTCTCAATAGCCAAATATTAAAAAATCAAGTTGGGCAGGAAAAAAAAACACTGAAAAGCCTGGTAAATTGATTTAGCACAGCCAGTCTGTCTGCATTACTGAGTGGGTAGAATTTGTTATCAGAAATAGTCACTTCCTCCCTAATCTTCACTGATTCCTAAGGCTTTTCTACATGGGCACATCAAAGGGTATCAACACTTGTATGATCATTTCAATTCACACAGAATTCACACTGTCTTTTGCTCAGGATTACTTGGATTATTCTAGACATGATGGCTTATATTAAATTTTTCACACCCTCAACGTCATACTGTGTAATTGTTTGCTTACCCTAATTGTCATGAAAAATCACATCTGCTGGAAAGAACAGTGGTAAAAATATCTTAAATCTGATTTTAAGAAAAAATTACTCTTCCTATTGAGTAGGACTGAAAGCAGATAAACCAAGATAAATGAAAAACATTCATAAACCATTTCAGTGAAGACACTAATAAGATAAAATGCTGTGGGCTTCTCCTGGCATATGCCAAGCAGTTAGATTACAATGAATGGTCTACAACCTCCTAAACCACTCTTCTTACAAGTTGGTGCTTTACCATAAACATCTATTTATACCATACATTTAGGATATTAGTCACCCTATCTTCAGTATATGTTTCACTGCATGTTTTGTGTGCAGGTAAAACACTGCAGCTTAGTGAACACAGCCTAGAACCTGGACTTAAATTATGGTCTCATTTCTGCTCTTTGATGCTTTTGACAGATGAGTTTACACCAAATCTTTACAATCAATTTGCAACACAGGGACAGGGATACTGCTTCTGTTATAAATGACCTTGAGGTTGACTGATCAAGAAGCACTCAGGCACACATTGTGAAGAGCATGTTTCTATGAGGGGCAGTTTCTACAGTGCCAGGATGGCATGCTGTCAAGTATAAAATTCTGGCTGGAAGCAGACTGGGAATAGAGAGTCTCTGTTATCCTGACTGGCTCACAATATGCTGCAACTAAGCTTGAAGGGTCTCCCCAGAAAATCTAAGGAAGAAGAATGTACTCTTCCAACTTAGAATTGTAGCATTTTCCTACTCTGCACACATGTTCCCATATTCTGGGATCACAGGGAAAATGGCCTGAGAAAAACCTTTGGGCTACTGGGTGGTTACATTTCTGAATGAAGACCTCCAACATTCATGGACTTGGAAGGCTCAGGCTCCAAACACTGGCTCTGCAGATCTGCCTCACAGCCAGCATCAGCTGTGAATGTGCCTAAGCTCAGCCAGGCCTGCAAAAGATTGTCCACAAGCTAGCCTGTAGGCAGCACCTCTCCTACAATGTCATAGCCAGATAGGATCTCAGAGGGCACATACTGAAGCTGCTTTCTCCTGTGTGGAGTAAATCTGCAGTTGCTGTGGGATACTCATGCCAGTGCAAAATCCTTATGAACCAAAATTGTGCAGTGCATCTCAACCTCACTTCAAGTCTTACCTCAGGAGAAAGCACGTGCACAAATACCATCACAGATCCACTTTCACCTGCCCTCATTAAAAGCTCCAGTAACAGCCAGCTGCTTCACCAGTTACAGGTCATCAGGGAAAGGCAAACAGCAGGCAGATGGCTCACCTCGAGGCCTTGCTCTGAATCAAAGGCAATACATCATTAGGACATCAGGAGCTGACTTCATTTGCTGTGCCAGGCACTCAGCACCACTGGAGAATAACCCAATGAACTGTATAAACTGTAACAAGAAGAAATCCCATCAGAGAAGAACAAGCACAGCAAAGGGACACCCATTGTGTCCCACCGCCACTTGCAATTACATGTCTCTGCAGCCTGACACAGCATGTGGAAGTTCTTCAGAGGCAAAATGGACACAGTCTTTTTATTAAACAACATAGGGAGCAAACATATTTAGGACTCTCCTTTAATTTTCTCCCTGAGAATCCATAATAAACTAGCAAAGGATTAAGATTTTGTGATCAGCACCTGAATAATAACAAGTAATTATTTTTGAGCCAAACAAGGATAGAGTATCCTGGGTAATTTATACTGAGTAATTAAAGTAATGAATACTTGAGAGTTTATCAGTCCCTAAAAGTGTCATTTTTAATAGGGGCATGATTACAGGCAGCACTAAAGAGGACTGAAACAAATACAACAGACCTGTTTCAGACATAAGCATAAATCTCATCACTTCAGCTGTCATCTATATTCATCATTGGATAGGATCTGTTCCTCTAAGTTTGTTTACATGGGCAAATCTACCATCAAATTAACTGGTATAATCATACCAGCATCACCATGTGTGTAAACACACCTTAAATGCTTTTTTGTTTGATCTACCTTGCACCAATCAGTATGTGAAAGAACTGGAAAAAGAAGAGGCTCCTATAATGTTCCCAGGCAGGGACAGGTGAGCAGATAGAGGGATCCCAGCATAAGAATTTGTCTAATTTTCTATCCTCCTCAGGATATTTATCCCACCTTTCAGTACATTAATAATAAAAGACTTCAAGCATGGAGTGATGTTTCCAATAGCACTCCTCAGCAGGAGGAGGCTTATGGCTTTTCATAGCTAATGGCTATGAAAAAACTGTGTCCTGCTGCAGAGCTTGTGTACTGAATCTAGCATTGAATCAACCCAGATTTATTTCTTATGTCCTCCAGATCAGCAGGAGTCGCTTAAGCAGTGCTCTTCCATGCTCTAACAGCCAGCACTGACAGTGACTCATCCTGGATCCGTTTGGATGCATTGGCCAGAAATGAGGTCTTGCTGACCAGCTCATCAAGTCTGAACATCGCTTTATAGCTCTCCTCAGTCAAATTATGGTCACTTCTTAGCACATCTCGTAAAGGAAGTCACTCTTCCTCAGCACAGGGTGAAAGGAAAATACAGCTACAGAGGATCAATGAGTCAGCTTTCATGGCCAAGACACGTCTTTGCACTTGGGTCAAGGATAGCCACATTCCCAGGTCACTATGGCCTGGGAACAGCATGGGTCACATAACCTAGCTCAGTGAAATAACATTAATCAGTAATCCGGGTTTTGCAAAGACGCAGTATCATCCCCTGAGGAAGGGCTCTTTAAGTTTGAAGGTGATAACATTCGGAAGTAGAAAGCTGCTAAAGGATACTATAAAGTTGAAAGGACAGACTATACTGAAACTTCCTTCATGAGAAGCTGTTCATGACATGACCTGCTTCACCAGCAGTCTTCTATTCTGATTAATCAGAAAGCATGAGTCTCATTGATTTTCACAGAGGAAATGAACCTTTAACATGTAATGCAATGTCAAACACTAGAAGAAAACTCTAAGATAAACAACAAAGCATCCACTTGCATATTTGTCAGATAGTATCTATGGATCAACTAACCAGTTTGCATAGGTCGCTCCATGCTAGCATCAGGCTTACAAAATGAAGGAAAAGGGACTTAGGATGTTTAGAAGTCAATCTTTGGATTTACTGGAGTTTTATGCAGTTTTGTTTCACTTTATTCATCTTAGTGTCTCAGTTTTATGTGACTTCTTGGTATGCCATCCAGATTGGAGTTTCAATGTGACTGGGGGGGTAGAAGGTTTCATATATGGACTTCCATCTCTGTTTTAATAAAATGCTGAGTTTGACAGAAAATTAATTCAGTAAGTCCCTTCCAATTCTCCCCAAAGGCAACACAATCCTGGGGTTTTATTGCATCTTGTGATCAATCAGAAAATTTGTGTTTCTCCCTACATTTGCAGACTTCTGTGATTCTAAGGATCTGGGTCAAAATTTTGCACGTGTGTGTGAAAGCATCATGAAGTCTATCATTATATGTTTTCTTCAGGCAGTTCACAAGTGTTGAATTCTTACCATTACTTTCCATAGAAATACAGAAGAAAATAATTCTGCAAGTTTAGAAAATACTTTATTTTTTTTTCTTCTCACATAAGCAGAAGCTATAATACTCAAACTAAATTATGTTAAAAAAAATTTAAAATTAATAAGCAAAACAATTAATCATTACATAAACCATACCAACATTCTTTTCTGACTGGTAATTAATACATTGATGAATATTTTTCAGTTTGTTTCTGGAAACAGTCCTGCAGGCTCCACTATTTGCAGTCAGTGGCACCACTATCCTTCAAGTGTTCATCTCAACACAACCACTGGAAAATGTGCTTTCTGCTCTCTTAATCTCCATGCTGTGCACTACACTGTGCAGCTCTTGCCCTTTCACTCACCCTAAGTCCTAGAAATTTCTGGTCAAGTGTTAAATTTCTCAGGTCAAATCGAAGATTAGGTGGCAAACATAAGTTGTCTTAGGAAAAAAAAATGGTGGCATTTTTATTTTCCTCTCTAAAGGGAAGTGTAAAGTAGCCTGAAGTAGGAAATATTCCTATAATTTGATGCTGTGATTTACATTGAGGGAATGTAATTTTGGCAAAACAATAAGATACAATGAATGACACATATTTAGGTTAAATATCTGTAATCCAACGGGAGCAAGAAGAAACCATCAGTATGAATTTGGGAAAGCAGGAAGGTTCCTCTGACTGATATTTCAACAACTTCACCATCAATTGTTAACTGTTAACTGTTTTTGCAGCAAAGTGTGGGAAGTGTTCCTTAATTAAACAACAGATTTTTTGTTGTTGTTGTTGTCTCTTCATTTAATAACAAATAAATTAGGAGGAAGCTTTTGTTTTTCATCAGCATGAGAATTATACCACTGTTTTGCTAGAAATAAGAGCAGTTGGCATTTTCCTCATGCCAGCATAGGCATGTGTGACTTGAATTGTCTCTGATCTACAAGCAATAACAAGATACTCCTTGTGCCAGAAAGCAATTAACTACTGCACTGCAGCCAGGTTCATCTCATGGGTGGGAGCCCCTATCACCATCTTTCTAACCAGATGGGGAAAACATAGAAATAAAAGGTGCAGTCAGAAGACTGTGAATTGATTCTTTGATTTTCCTAATGCTCAGAAGGATCTAAGAGCTAAAGCAACTTACCACTCTTATACAAACAAATTTTTGGCAGAATTTTCTGTCTCCTAGACACTCCAAAGCCTGCTGTGGCTAGAGATATGCAAGACCAAAACAGAACTAAATTTTCATAGAAGAGCAAAACCTATTGACATACCAGAAAAGAAACAACATTGCAAATGCTCTCAGTGACAAGGCAGGAAACTCTGAGTCCTTCAGGAAACATTGCAGCCTCAAAGCAGAAACCATAGCGAAAGGGGCA
Organism: Indicator indicator; assembly: GCF_027791375.1. Lineage (NCBI taxonomy): Eukaryota > Metazoa > Chordata > Aves > Piciformes > Indicatoridae > Indicator > Indicator indicator. Next base: position 3,606,284 of record NC_072031.1, read on the forward strand.
GTGGAAGCCTTCAGAAAACAATTATTTTTTCACTAACAGAGAGTGTTAAATGTTGCTAAACTGTCCAACTAACTATGAGGATGAAAGCTTTTTGTTTTTTCTCTTAAGCCTGCTAGCAAGAAGTCCTCCATAACTGTACCCAAATGTACAACTATCATCCTCTCCTACATCTTTAGTAATGTCACTCTGGTTACATAAACATGCCATGCACACTGAATTTCACATCATTGATGCTGCTTGAAGCATGCCATAACATTTCCCAGTAAAATATATATGCCACTCCAACTAATATGCATATACATACATCTCCAGCATGCAGTTAATGAGATGCAATTATTCACAGCTGATAAAACTCTTGTTCTAAAACCCTCTACAAGAAAGCAAGAAATATTTGAGTTGCAGGGAGACTTCTCCCTTTCGTCAGTACTGTCAATTATAATTCCAGCATTATGTAAGGAAGAGGAGAAATTGGCTGTGATCTGGCTAAAGGTTAATAAATGCAGTGGTTCAGAGAACTAGAGCAGAAGAATACTAATGGCCCCTGCACCTGGAATGCAGCTTCCCTCTTCATTCTAATTAGCTTCTCCCACGTCAGTGCCTTTACAATGCATTTGAGCCCAATGCGTTTATGAAATAATGCAGGTCTTTGGCTTCAATAAGTCAAGTTCAAGTCAAAGAGAAGAAACAGGATGTTCACAAAAGACTGACCCTGTTATCACTGCTTAGCTACCATAAAATAATATTGACAACTTTTCTGCTTCTCCTTCCCCACTGAAAAAAAACTTTAAAAATCCAAATATTTTCCTCTGGATTAATTCAGGGTTTTTTTTGTTTGTTTGTTTGTTCTCATTTTCCCCTGGTTATAGTTTTTAATTTCTCTGTAAATATTCCAATTTCTGATGCACAAAAACGTTGTGGCAATGCTGCATTTCTCATGAAACCGTATTTTCAACAAAACATTTGCAAATGCTAAACTCAATCAAAATGCAATAGCAAGAGATTTCCTGGCAGGAAAGTTGGCAGGATCACACACCATATATTACAGCCAGTCTCTGAGGGCAAAGGCAAGGGAGACACCCAGGGAGCAATGAGCTACTTATCTCTCACAGTGCCATCAGTAAGTGCAAGACATGGGCAGGCTGAAATACAGCTCCTTCTCCCTGACAAAGTGTCCTCCCCTGCCGTGGCCTGGGGTCACTGTCAGGCAGCTTCATGGTGCTGAGAGTCAGGCGCTGCATCCCTCGCAGCTGTAACTGTATACCTGGACTTCAGCAAAGCCTTTGACACTGTCTGCCACAAGAAGCTCCTGGCAAAGCTGGCAGCTCGTGGTTTGGACAGATTCACTCTGAAATGGGTCAAGAACTGGCTGGAGGGCCGGGCCCAGAGAGTGGTGGTGAATGGTGCCACATCCAGTTGGCAGCCTGGCACTAGTGGTGTCCCCCAGGGAGCAGTGCTGGGCCCCATCCTGTTCAATATCTTTATTGACGATGTAGATGAAGGAATTGAGTCCATCATCAGTAAGTTTGCAGATGACACCAAGTTAGGAGCAGGAGTTGATCTGTTGGAGGGTAGGAAGGCCCTGCAGAGGGACCTTGCCAGGCTGGATGGGTGGGCAGAGGCCAATGGGATGAGATTTAACAAGGCTAAGTGCAGGGTTCTACACTTTGGCCACAACAACCCCAAGCAGTGCTACAGGCTGGGGACAGAGTGGCTGAAGAGCAGCCAGGCAGAGAGGGACCTGGGGGTGCTGGTTGATAGTAGGCTGAACATGAGCCAGCAGTGTGCCCAGGTGGCCAAGAGAGCCAAGGGCATCCTGGCCTGCATCAGGAATAGTGTGGCCAGCAGGAGCAGGGAGGTCATTGTACCCCTGTACTCAGCACTGCTCAGGCCACACCTTGAGTCCTGTGTCCAGTTCTGGGCTCCTCAATTCAAGAGAGATGTTGAGGTACTGGAACGTGTCCAGAGAAGGGCAACGAAGCTGTGGAGGGGCCTGGAACACCAACCCTGTGAGGAGAGGCTGAGGGAGCTGGGGGTGTTTAGCCTGGAGAAGAGGAGGCTCAGGGGAGACCTCATTGCTCTCTACAACTACCTGAAAGGAGGTTGTAGGCAGGTGGGGGTTGGTCTCTTCTCCCAGGCAAGCAGCAGCAGAATGAGGGGACACAGTCTCAAGTTGTGCCGGGGGATGTATAGGTTGGATGTTAGGAGGAAGTTCTTCACAGAGAGGATGATTGCCCATTGGAATGGGCTGCCCGGGGAGGTGGTGGAGTCGCCATCACTGGAGACGTTCAAGAGGAAACTGGATGAGGCACTTAGTGCCATGGTCTGGTTGATTGGATAGGGCTGGGTGATAGGTTGGGCTAGATGATCTTGGAGGTCTCTTCCAACCTGGCTGATTCTATGATTCTATGATCTCTCCCAGACTCTGCTCACCAAATGACACTCATCAGCCACCTACTTTTTGTCAAGTTAGTACCTCATCAGGGAGTGGCAAAGTAAACTGGACAGAGAAGTTTAGACACTTTGTCATGAGATGTGCAACATCATTTGGGGTCTTCACCTCTATAAACAACAAATCCTTGGAGCAGGAGTGCAAATCCAACTCTCCTAGCTGACCACTGGATTTTTGAGAAACAGCTTCCACCAGCAGCCAAGTATTTTGTGATTCATGGAACACGTTCAGGGAGAGAGACTACTAGTGCAACCAAAAGTAGTTAGGGTTATAAAGTGCACATTAAATTAGTACCAGAGGGAAAGCCAGTGGAGAATCTGTTTAGCAAACTGCTTGTCTCACAGCACTGTCGTGGTCCACTAGATGGCACCCTTCAAACCAGGGCTTCAACCCCTCCACCACCCTGCCTGCTTGCTGAGGCTGCCTTGCACCAGGGAAATGACCTGACCATGGTGGGGCTGTGGCTAAGGATGAGATATCCCCCTCCAGCCCTCCAAATCCCCACCAAAACGCATGCACCCTAAGTAGGACTGATATTTTCTTAATCTGCTGTCTTTCTCCAGGACAGGCAATCCATTCTTTCAGTAATGGGAAGAGGACTTTTTTTTGTTCATAGACAAGGCACAGAGAGCATCAGCTGCTGCCAGAAAGAAATCATATGAAGAAAACCTGCAGCAGCAGCTGGTGCAGCTGCCAGCATCCCCAGCCTGCTCACCTCTCAGATCAAGTCCCTCTCTTCAGGATTGAGGAGCTGCCTCCTCTTGTGAAAATTCCTTCCGCCAGCACAGCCAATTGCAGAAGCAGAGCCACATAAAGCAGCACTTCAGCGCATGCCAGGTGTATTTGCCATCTCTAATGCCAGGGCAGGATGTCTGAAAGTAGGGCAGTAAATAGGATAATGGCTGAGGGAAATGCAGGCCTTCAGCCAGGTCCAAGACATGAGCACAAATCTACTGGGCAAACAAATATTTACCTCTACTGCTACTGTTTCTGTGACCTTTAAAGGTCTTTTCCAACCCAAACCATTCTACGATTCCAGCTGCTGTAAGCACGTAATAGATATTCATGCCCTCCAAATGTCTGTGTCAAACCTCTGGAAGGGTTGACTTTGGTAAAGTGTAAGATATAAAGCTTTAACTATACATACCTGCCGTTCCTGAGGCACTTCCCAAGTACTTTTAAAAGGCTGCAAGCTTGTGGCTACTGTTGTGCAGTACTGAGCTTTACCAGTGACTTAGATCACAGCCTAAACCAATGACAAGCCTTTGGGATCATGCAGATGTGCTTCAGACATGCATTAAAGATATCTTCCTTTACTCTTTGAAAAACAAAACACTTCCTGCCTCTATTTACCTGATGATGTCGGCTCCTGATCTGCCCCATCCACTACCTGGTTTCTGCTATCTCTGTACCTGAGGTGCTCAGTTGTTATTTCTCCGTACCTTCTTCCAAGCACATGGTAAGATACAATCACACACAAAAGTTCATTTCCAGCTAGGCACAGCTGCCCTTGACATCGATTCTTCCCTGAATCATAATGTTTAATTCCAAGGAAAGTTTAATTAAATTTTGTGGAACCATGACTCAGGTAGCTTATTAGGGACTTGTTTGCTTCTTTTTATTTAAATTTCCATCAGTTCACATGAAGTTACATCACAGATTGCAGCCACTTTCCCATTCTTGCATGCAGCAGATCAACTTAAATCGTATCCAGGAGCGTAAACAATGCAAGGTAATTAGCTGAAGTAACACTTGCTCCCTCCAGGAGCCAGTTTTTCCATGGCATGCCTCCTGTCAGAGGAAACCAGAAGTACCATGAGCTCCGAGGAGGAGGGCTGGGCTGTGAAATTCCACTTGGAGGCACATATTCACTCTACAGAGTCAGTACAACATGCAACCCTCAGAGTGAGAAATCCCACCTCTCCCATTGTGGGAGGTGGTGAAAATTGCACATACCACAATTTATGGTTTAGAAGCTGCAAATCTGGAGACATTTTTTTCCTGCAGCTGTATGCAGACACCAGAGTTTGGGTGCTGTGCAATAACACAGTGCCTTTAAGGCTGAGAAAAAAATGAAGACCCCTTACCATGCCCAAAACACTCCCTTGCCTTACCCTCTGCTTGGGCTGCTCTGGCACACGTCTGCTGCTGAGCAGTAACCTGAGCAACTTTAACTGACTGAGCTGAGAAATAGTTGAGGAAAAAGTTAATGTAAGGAGATATTTCCTTTTTTTAGCCTGAGAATGCCCCATCTGGTCCATATCAGGATACCTCTGCACATGGGCAGCTCAAACAGCAAACTGCCTCAGTGAAATCACAGCAGAAGTACAACTGTTCAGTCATGAGTGTGACAGACCTGCTGTGTTGCTCTTACAAACTTGAGTGTCTCACAGTCCTTCAGGCTTTTCCCACAACTTGAGGTCTTGATGGCAGATGCATTTTCCATCCAACAGCCCAGATGAAGGCCACAATGCCAGAGATGGCCTTTTGTACAAGCAGCTTTCCATGTTGCAGGTGCAGGGTGAAGCAGGGAAGGGAAAAGCCTGGCTAAGAGAAATAAGCTTCTGTCTCCTTTGTGAAACCCATCACCTGCATACTCAGGTTTCTGAGGGTCTGCAAAAGTGTTTGTCCAAGAACACCAGGAGTTGAAATTTCCCAGATCACAGAGAAGCCTCTTCTCATGCTGGTGCTCCTCATCAGGGTCACTTCAAACCACACTGCCACTGTCAAGAGTCTCAGTAAACATTGCCCACCCAAGTTTCTTCGCTCTCTGAATGCTATCCTAGCAGTTTCTCCCCTATCTTCCTACCACATGGTATGACCTACCACAGGTCTATATAACTCCTTCCCTCTTCAACACTTTATCTGTCTCTTCTCTTGCACACAAGCCAGGCTCCTCAAGCTGGTCCCTTCAGTTATTTCTTGTCACAACCAACTGGAAAGCTCCAAAGACATATTTTGAATCCCAGCAGTGTCTGGAAGGTTTCAGTTGAGGAGGTCTAGCCGCAGGGCAAGTGTTGGAAAGAAGGATCAAAATGAGTGCTTCAGTTAAGCAGGAATTTCTGTCAGCTTGAATTTTGGTGGATGAGTTTATGTTATCTAAAAGAACTGAGCAGATGGTTTTCAATATGAGAAATCCATCAAATCTACCTGTGATATACAAAGAGCACAGAGGAATGGAAGGAAGATACATTATTTAGAAAGGCAAAAAGGAGTCCATAATGCCAGAGAAGAGTGGAAGACTGCTTTTCCAGGATGGGGTGTTAATGGAGCATTGCTGTGAAAAATGATTAAAAGCTGTAGAAAGTACAGGCTTTGTGAAACCTGGTGTTATCGAGGGCATTTTCATTTTAGCCATTCCAGGTACTGACTCAGAATTATTAACAACCACTCAGTGGTTTCAGAGCTTTTCCCTGCTTGCATGTTTATTGTCAGGTTTTTCAGACTAAGGCAAGAATAGTGAGCAGCTGATGTTAAAGTACAAGGTTATGAGCATATAACTTTTATAACTCGTAGGTTATAAAAGCTGTATTTACCAAGCTTTAGGTTGCTGCATTGCAAGGGAAAGAAATTAGAGAGGGTAAACACATTTGCAGTTGCACTTTATTCCAAAAGAAATCACATGGGAAAACACAAGGACTTTAAAACATCTACTGCATGGTACACTCAACAGATAAATCATCCACACTGGGGAGAACAGATTTCCAAAGTTTTGTCAGGCTACCAGAGAGGTCGATGGAGTCAAGAGCATCCCCAGTACCTGCCTGTGCAACACACACACTTCAGCTTTTTTCTTACCCTGCATACCCCAGCTGCACAGAGAACCTGATGAGGCCTTTCATACCTACCACTTACACCCTGCCCCATCTGAACTGAAAGGTTTCGTTCCCTTTGTGCAACCTGTCCTATTTTTTTTTTTTTTTTGTTCAGGACCTGAATTTAGTGTTAGAAGAAAGAAAGTAGTTCATTGTTCACAGCTGAACAGATGTATTTCTGCACCAGCACCTGCACAGACAGCTTCTCTCATTCTCTCACAGGTATGAAAGGAGATAATATCAAGGATGGCTGAACAGAAGCCATCTCCTCTGACACTCCATCACAACTAGGACAAACCTAACAATACACTTACAAGGTGAGAGCATGTGTCCCCTGGCAAGAGGCTGAGATGTAATGTCACATCACCTGGGGGCAAAACCTGAGCTGGTCCTGCCACCCCCACATGCCAGTTTTCACCTGAATGACAATGTCCTCAAATAATTTAAAGAGCCATGATGTACTTGAAGACAACATTGCCAGAGTCCACTGCATACATATGGCTTCTAAAACCTCAGGATGTTGTCTCTGTCTGCCAAGATACATCAGAGTGTGTGTTTCCAGGAGGAGATAAGTTATCACAGGAGAAAGAGTAATAGTAAAACTTTTTATCCTAAAATTCTAATTGTAAATCCTTGGCTCTTCAGAAGAAAAACACTTAATTTGATTGAGAGCTAAACTTTCTGCTGACTAAGAAGTTTGCCTCTTGTGGTTTTTTTTCCCCTGTCTGTACAGCTAAGGACAGCAGGGCACCATGTGTTGAAGCAACTTACCCAGGCCTCATCACATTTTACATGAAATTATATTTCACAGAGCTGGAACAGTGGAAGAGAATTTCCAAAAATGGATTAGGGTGCACTAAATCAGCTTTACAAATGTAATAAAACTTCAAAGTAGAGAATTTAATTCATCTGTAGCAATCAAAATGTAAATAAATACAAGAATTCAAATATGTAATCCAAACATTTGGGGGCATTATGTCACTTTTGGAAGGTGTAACATTTACACCAGCACTGCTAGGAACAGAAAACTGGCTCACTCACACTGAGGAGATTCAGATGGCACCCAGGAGAATCAGATGGCAACACTATAGCATCAGGTGGTGCATAGCAGGACACCAGCAGTATCCAGACCCTAAATCAATACTGCTGTTGTACAACATGTTCTGCAGCATCCAAGGAGACCTTATTGTGGCATTCCAGTATCTGAAGGGGGCCTACAAGAAAGCTGGGGAGGAACTTTTTAGGATGTCAGGTAGCGACAGGACTAGGGAAAATGGAACAAAACTAGACAGGGGTAGATTCAGATTGGATGTTAGGAAGAAGTTCTTCACCATGAGGGTGGTGAGACACTGGGTCAGGTTGCCCAGGGAGGTGGTAGAAGCCTCACCCCCTGGAGGTTTTTAAGGCCAGGGTGGATGTGGCTATGAGTAACCTGATCAAGTGTGAGGTGTCCCTGCCTGTGGCAGGGAGGTTGGAACTGGATGATCCTTGAGGTCCCTTCCAACCATAACAATTCTGTGATTCTATGATCTCTTATTCAAAACACAATGTTTTTATTCAGCAGTTGGAAGCATTTCTCAGTGTAAGGCTTTCTTCTCTAGCTCTGTGGGATGAGTACTGACTATTTTCCTTATTAGTGGACAAATTTGAGTGGGGCATTGCCAGGTTAGATGCTACACTAGTAGCAGCTGTCACATAGCTGCTCAGTCCCCACCATAGTCACAGCCTGACCACTCCTCTTTCTGTGTGGGATAAAAGGTCTCAGTAGCAAATATGACTTCCTAGTCACAGTTTTAGTACTCTTGTGACCAGAGTTTCTTCTGGGGGATTTTTATTTTCTTTAAACCAGCCTTTCAATACTTTATTTTCTGCCAGTGGATAAAGAACTTGCAACAATTTACTGACTTACCCAGTGAGTCTTGTTCCTCCTGCTCTCCCTCTAACCTTCCAGCACAACGAAGGGCTCCATGAGCCCAGGCTGTGCAGGGAAGGCAATTAAAGGATGTTACAATATTAAAATAGAACTGTTGCCATCTCACATCCAGAAAGAGATCTTTAGTTTGATTGGTGGGCCATTAAAATGCAGGCCCTTAATGAAGATGTAGCTCTGGCACAGAGATCGTTTTTGCAACAGGAATCGACTCTTCTGATTAAATCTCTGAAATCACTATTACAGGAGATTTTATAACCTATCTCATTAAAAAAAAAATACTTGGATCGCTCTTGTTAGCTCAAATTCTCTCATTGAGTCCTATTTTACAATTATTTTTTCATGCTGATGCTCTTAAGGGGAAATGAAGTTGTTTCTTCCAAAGGGCTTTTCCTTTGTGCCCTTGTAAAGAGGACAGAGTGATAACATTCACAGCAGCTGCCCTGCACTGTACACAACCAACCAGACAGCAAAACCAGTAAAAAGTTAAGCCAGGAAAGGAAACACTTTCATATTCATGAGTCCCTGAGGACACTTCAATGAGTTCACAGAGGTCTAATAAACAGCAAATGTCACAAGCATGGTCCACTGAAAATACCATGTGGAAAAGTTTTTAAACAAACATGGTCTAACAACATAACTTATAAAAGATTAAAAGAAAATGAAGTTTCTGTGTAAGATCAGGACAAGCAGTCCAGCTAAGGTCAAAAAGCCTGGCATTCTCCAGGTGTTGCTCTTAATTTTACATCTGCAGCCTTAGAAATGATATTTCACTTGTGTTCTCACATTGCAAACACATCTTTGTATGAAGAGCAGCATGGTGTCAGTGCTGTCAAGGACTTGCAGTTTATCTTGCTGGTGGTTATGGAATGAGCCCAATTTGGATGCTTAGCTTTGTTGTTGTAGTTCATCCTAAATGCTGGTGGCTCTGGAGCTGTGTTCCACTCCTCTCTGTGCTCCGGGCTTCCACTGGCAAATGGTCCCATACAGTTAAATTATGCCAACAGTCTTCAAAGTAAGAGAAGGCTGAGTAATTTTATCTATTTTATTGCTTCAAAGCAAATTGGCCTTTGTCAATACTTTAGTGTCTGCTCCTTGTGAAAAAATGGCAGGAGACAGGAACTCCTTGCTTACAAACTGAAGAAAAGCAGGAGGGAAACCACTCAGCAGTCTGGTTTGCTCCCAACCTAAAAGGAAGCAGGACTTTCATAAAATCCTACAGTCAGGAATGCTCAAGATTTTAGTACTCGTCCAGGGCATGCTAGCAGCATACAGAGTGGCCATTTATCCCTGGCACCTGGAGTTGCCAGGGTTTGTTCAGCACACAGAGGCAATGTTCCTCAGGCCTTACAGCCCACTGAGCTGCAGTCACTTAGTCTCAATAGCAGTCATATTTCTAGACTGCTCAAGGCCTGCATTGCCTGGAAAAGATAGAATCTAGGAAGGAGTTTTCCCTGGGTTACACCAGCACGATGAAGCCTGTGGGAACACTTTGCAATTAGGAGGACAGAAGCTTTCCTGGGTTGTAATTGGTCTTTGTGCACATCAGCGCAGCTGCTCGTGCACAGGCTGCAGAGCCAGCCTTACTCTGCATGCTCACTGGGGCCCTGGACTGCAGTGCACTGAGGTAATTGGGGTTTGATTCATTGTAAATAACTACATCTCAACTTCCTGTCTAAAATCATAGCATTTTGTTGTTACAGTTTTACAGTCTAAAGCAGACAGCAAGAGGGTACATGCACCACAATGCAGATAACCTCACATCCTACTTTCCCTCTCAGCCTCAGGAAGAAGAAAGGCTTCCACAGAAGTATGCAGAACCAGCTGGGGAATACACTGATGTGAGCAATGAGCTGGCGACTCTGGTTCATATACACTCCAATCTACCCACTCACTGCTCTGAGAAATATGTAAAAAAAAAAAAAAAAACAAACAAACAAAAACCAAACAAAAAAAAACCTACCATGCCCAAATAGGGCTTCTTCCACCACTGACTCAAATTTCTCCCTCAGAAAAACCAGTTCTGCTACCTGCATACAGCTCCCCAAAGAAGTAAACTTGGCCTTTTGTCAGGCTGCAGTATGGCAGAACTGAAGATGTGTGCCATTTTCTCAAGGCATCAATATTTATTACCTTTCCTGATAACCTAAGCTCATTCTGTAACTTCAAAGCATTTAGCAGTTTAACTCAGTACATCACATTACATAATCAAGCCCTTTTCTTTTTCTTTTCCTGCTGAACATTAACTCAGAAAGTCCTCAGCACATGGAATGCAATACCACAACGCTTAGGCATTCAGGACATAGCAATACCTAAACCTACCCAGCATCCCTTAAAACACAGCTCCTAGCTCTGTCCCTGGTCTGGAGCTGAGCTGTCATTTCTTTGCTATTCTGAGCTAGACTGATTTGAAGATTTAAAATGACCTATCAGGCTCAAATACTAAGGAAAAAAAAATGAAATGTTGGTTTTTTTAGAAATGCCAGAAAAGAAACACACACAAGGATAACAAAAACCAAACCAAACAATAAACAAGCAAACAAAAGTAAAATATCCAAATATTTTGAGCGCAAAAATAATAAGTGAAAAAATAAAGGAAAAAAACAACCCCAAAACCCAAAAGGTTATGGATGTCATTATGCCCTGAATACTGAAATCATTTTCTCATTGCACAGTGACAATGCACAAACCAAACAAAATGTTGGTTTCTATACAGCCAGAAATAGACAAGAACATAAAGATTACAATGCTTTTAACTAACACATGGAAACACGCTGACCACGCAGATCTGGTTCAAGGTGCAGCTCACGCTTCCATGGTGTTCTAGCAGGGACATAAAAGGAGAGAACTGTTACGAGTAAACAGAGGGAATGGGAAATAAGAAGGAAAGTGATAATATTAGTGCTGTTTAGAGGAAAGAGAGATGTGAAAGCAAACAGAAGTACAAACACAGTTTGGGTACCATTGGGTACTCTCATTTGCTGATAGAATAGTGCATCCAATGCAAGGAAGAGCAGGGGATTTAAAACTAAGCAAAACAGGACCTGATTATCACTCCAAGATTTTTAGGGTAAAAAAACCTCACAATTTGAGATCTGATTTTTATTAAAAATAAATTATTTTCTTGGTTGATGAAGACCTACTGTGAGCTGTTCTTGCAGGTAAGAGGCATGTTCAAAGAGATTTGTGTCATTTTTTTTTTTTGCAGGATGTTTAGACTTGCCTAGTCCTATTGAAAGTTTCTCTTATTCTGAAACCCCACAGCATCGTCTTCACCTCTATTTTTAAACACAAGCTCTTCACACACATTTACATGTAAAATAAAAAAGGTAACAGGAATTAACACACACCACAGTTTTCAAAGTTCATATTAGGAAACACTCAGTGGCCAAATCAATGCAACAGCAATTTTGTTCCTACAAGAAAATCAGAGTTATTGTAGTCATCCTCAGTCCTACTACTTTTATACTTTCCAAAGCACAGAAATGGTTCTTCTTTTATAACTGCAGTAAAGGAACTCAGAGGCATTTCAGCTACCAGAAGAATTTGCCATGTTTCTCTTGCTGGAAGAAGAGAGGAAAACCAGCAGTGTGACATTGTGATGCCACTGCAGAAGCTTTTTCTTTTGAATCTCTGAACTGACAGATAAAACTGGGACTAAAACTTGTCCAAGGTCTCTCTTTTCCCTTGAGCACTGGGAAATGCCTGTTATGGTTCCTACTTGACTTGCCTGTTCAGGATGCAGGGAGAGAACTGCTCATAACTAAGCCTCTAAACGGCTAAATGCAACCAGTCCCCAAAGGAATCAGTGGAAGCACACAATTCTATAATAAGAGGTGGTTAGACTTGCAAACCTGGGTAGTATTTGGGTTTTTTTTTTCTCTCTAGAGTCTTGTGCTCAGATTTTCTGCTCTTTGTATCTATCATTGCTCTTTACATATGGTGTGAGATGTTACCTACCTGACCACCATATATGGTCTTTGAAAAGCTTCAATGACCTCACTAGATGTGTCATGTCTGACTAGCAGGCTACAGTCCACACTACAAACAGAGAGAGAAAATGCCAGACCTTGTACTTTCACATCACAAAAGGGGTTTTAAAAGATTATTGCTGCTAAATATCACCTGGAGCTGCATGAAGACCCCTGGAAAACGTCTTTGATCTCACAGAGCCTTTGTGTAAGCTATGTTAACTATGATTATCTCCTGTATTTACCATCCCCTGTTACCTACTGCAATGCCTAGAAACTTCAGTGCATTAAAATCATTAAGGAGCTTACAATATAAACAGAGATTATTTTTAATAAAATATGAGCATAGAGATTTGAACAGAATGCAGTCAACCCCCCTGTTAGCTAAGTAGGTGCATATAAAGAGGTAGTCAATAAATTACCCCCACAAAAGCTTTTGGGGGAAATTCTAGAAACAAAATATGGAAATCAATGTGGAGATGTTCAGTATGGGGAACTCGCTTTCTTTGATGGAAAGAAGGACCCAGATACAAGCAATGCTGTGCATGGGGAGATGCTTGCTGAAGTAGACTGTCAAGCAGGAGAACAGCAGCAATGGCAGAGGATCCCACAAGAGATAAATAAAGGAATTTGTAGAGGCCATGGTTTGGTTTTTATACTGCAACAAATCTCCAAGAGGAAGCTACTTACATGTGTAAAGAGTCAGAAGAAACAAAGAGAGAAGTAGCTAGCATGATCAATAGGAAAACTCACCACAAGTAGAGTGGATGGTGTTTCTGTATGCAGAGATGAGCAGACTTGAGGAGTTGGCCTTAAAACAGGTATTTTTGTGTCCAGATTAAAGGAAGACACCAGTGCTCCTACTGGGTGAATTGCTGTTTGCTGTGAACACTGCTAGCAATGCAATGCACAGTATGTCATACTCAAAAAGGTTCCATTTCCCACTTACCAGTCCCCACTTACATTTTCTATTTCCTTTCAGTAAGCAAAGTCTTAGAGGACTGATAGTTGCCATAGACACATCAGCAAAGGCTCGAAAGAGCGATCAGCGAGAAGATGACTATCTCAATGGATATGATGGATCCCAAAGGGAATGAAAGCTGAAGCTGAGATGACTCACAGATGCACAGAGAGAACTCAACCACACTGGCAGGTAGAACTGAGGAGCTGCCTGGATATAAACATCAGCCCAGCTCTTAAACCAGAAGACAGGAGTCACAAAGGTGTTTCCAGACTGAGACACACAAGCTGTGTCCTGCATCACCCATTTCCCATAGAGATTCCTGTTTCTTTTACCTGATTGAATTTGGCCTTTGGTGGACATCATTGCAGGTGAGCCAACGTCATTCATGTCACCATGTGTTACTGTGCAGAACAGATTTGCCTGTATGCTTGCATAAAAATAAAGATTCAAGATTAGGTAAAGATTCAATAACCTTGTTTTTATTTCATGAAAGGGGGATGTTTAGCTAAAAATAGAGTGGGGTCCCTTTAAACCAGCTTTCTAGCAGAGAACAGAGTGCCTAACAGTCTTTGCTCATAAAACACCTCATTAAAGACAGAACACCAATTTTATGTCTGTTATATTGTATCTGTGCAGTCATGTTTCTCTTGGGAACACATAGGTGAGTCTGCTCTGCTGTGAGACATCTGTGACACCTTTCACCTTCTGTCTGTTATTTTTATATTGAACATGAAGCACATTTATCAAAAGGATGGTTTGGATTTGTACAATGACTTTCATCCCACTGCCTTGAAGAACATTATTCTAATTACCACAGGTTTGCTTATGCTGATTTTGTGAAGACTGTGATTGGCTGATATATCCAAGCTATCTCAGAATATGTGGTCCTACAGAACCTTGCAGGAGCACCACATGAACCTTACTCCTTTAGTTCCTCTAGGCAGGTAAATGGTCAGTTCTTAGATTTTATCTGCTCTACTAAAAGCCCTATTTTGATGTGTCTTGATTAAGCAGAACATGAAGCAATCTTGCTGGTATCAAAGTCCCAGAAGATGTGAGACATCACTAACATTTTCTCACCCCTTGGTTTGCCCTCCCTCATCCTCACCTGATTAAGCTCCAAGGGTTCCACTGAACCAGGACTTCACATCCCCCAGCTCTTCTCAGGGTTAAAATAATTCTTAGCAGGACACTTCTTTCTCCTTGGGATGGATGCTGCCTCCAAAATCACCTAAATTGCTCCTTCGTTTCTGCAGCCCAGACAGTCTCTTCATGCAGTCCCATCATATTTTGTGCATCTGATGTGTTTCAGAGTATAAAAGAATGGTGCCACAGGTTAAGAGGCCATCTTTAACTCAGCTTCTACTGCTCCCTTTGCTGAGGGACCATCACTCCAAGTAGACTTCTCACACTGACCTTTACATACAGTAATTGTCTCCATCCTTTTCATGAATTAAATTGAACTGGAAACATCAAGCATATAATGTCAAATTTAACTTCAGGTGCCTTCACCTTTAGATAGTCTCTAACAGCAAAAGATGGCTCTAAACATGTGGCTGTTGACACCTCTCAGATCACATCAGCTCCTGACAGAAAACCAAGGGGAAGCCTTATTCATCGATGATGCTTCATCTCGCACCTTTCACAAGGAAAGCAGACAAGAACGATGCCATTGTTCATTTTCATATCAATTGGCAGAAATTATCTTTATTAGAAAAATGAATTTTTCATATATTTACACTTTTTACATCATGTTATACTTGGCACCTGTGTTTTCCCCAAATAGTTATATACATTTCAGTACACACAGACATTCGAGTCCCCCTGACACCCTCCCAATCCCTTCATGGTTTTTCTACATATTTAACAAAAATGAAGAACACAATACAATCTGTAAGACAACCATAATAATCATAGAGTTCTCTATCATAAAAAGTTTGAAGCAAACATTTTTAAACTTTTTTTCTTTTTTTCTTTTTTTTTGTTTTTCTTTCTGATATGTTTCAAAATATTTATACAGTATTAGCACTCAGTCATGCACTGGGTTAAAATATGGTTGGGGTGACCAGCTGTGAGACAGGGATGCATAACATGGGAGACTCCCAGCTCCTCCAAGCTGCAATGTGTGCTGTTGGGTAGGTCCAACTACCACCAGGATTTCAAAGGCAGGGACAGATGTGTGCAGGGGTAGCCAGGTGTATGCCTAGCTCTGTAACACCACAGTTAAAACTGTTTGGTGCACAGATGTTTGTGTGTTAAAATTCATTTCAGTTTGCTAAACCTATCTAATAAAACAGGCAAGAACTGGAATGGCAAAACTAGGTTTTATTTACTCTCTGTTTCCCCAAACCCTTGCTTTTGAAGAATTCATTGATTATGAGTTTTAAAATGAAACTTTGGATTCTCTTAAAAAAAAAAACAACAACTAATTATTTTCTGCTTGATTCTGTTTCACCAATATTCTTTTATTTCTACTCTAACATCCTGATTTATTTCACCAGGTGTTAAGAGGTCTGCAAAACTCTAATATTCTCTGCAAGCAATTGGAAATTTATGACTTACCCTTTGGTTTGAAATATTACCCTCTTGGGACTGTTATAGTAAGTAGTACTAGTAAATAACAGAAGCAAGAGGCTTTTTAATTTACTGTGTACACAATCAAATGGTTCCAAGATTCTGGCAAAACTTCGTTTCTGGAATGCAAATTTCCTCTACCACACCATAGATTAGTGCTCCATGTAACCAGTACAAATTAGAACACTTGTGGAGCTATTTTCTCCCATCAGAATAACTGTCCTAATAACTGATTTCCTTTCTGACCAAAATTCTAAGTTAACATTATGAATTCTTATTTTCTCAAGATACCAACAGAACTAAACTGGTCTTAGGATAACAACTGAAGATTCCATACTAGTTTTCAGTTAACACATCATTTTTCAGACTTCACCTGAAGATAACTTCTTAATGAAACTCAAGATAACAGCACAATACTTGAGTGTAGAATCTTTGTCACAAGGCTGAATTTTTGTCTTGCTCCTTATTCTTGCCCCAAACCTTTATACATATACATATATATAAAGCTTACACAGAGCTTATATATATACATGTATGTATACAAAGACAAAGCAGGACAGCACATTACATTTACATTATTCAAGTAAAACAGGTAAAAATGTTTCTAAAAGTCTGATTTGAGATTCTTAAATATTTGTGTAGTTTTTGTTTAGCAGCACAGGAATAATACTGTTTCATCTAAGATGGCAAAAACTGTTAAACAGGATGAAAGGAAGAAGGGAATGCCCTTCAGGTTTGGTGTAAATTTGAATCTGACGAATTAAAATCAACATTATTAACAGATGAGGTGCTTCTAAGAGAACCTGAAATGCAGGGATGCAAGTTTTGCATAAAATTAGCATACTTAGTTAAGAACCAAGTAGGAGTTTGCCTAACACAGTAAAGAATTTTGTTGGTACCTTCTGGCTTCAACAGGGAAGACACAGCATACACTGTGCATGTGCATAGGGGTGTGGGGTGTGAAGACAGAGAGATCCGGCTGTTGTTCATCAGTGCAAATGGCTGCTATGAACTCAATAAGACTACTTCAAAATATTATAGCTGATATCAAGTATAAGCCGCAAACACTTCTCACTACAAATTGCACTAGTTTCCTTCCTAGCTGCACATAATTTTACATGATACAACTTTCATACCTTTGGAACATGAGGTTCGGTTTGGTTGGGTTTTAGTGTGAACTGCACTAAGCATCTGCCCCCATCACTCACGCACTGACTCACTCACACTCCCTATTTAAGTCAAAAGATGCTTTGTCTAAGGTTGGAATCCAGGCCCAGGCCAGGTAAAACTCTGCTAACCAAGCATTTTCTTCTTGCAGATGAAGAACTTGGAACCAAGTTCTCCCAGACACACTTGCAATGAGCTGTAGACCCTACAGAATTTTCTGTTTCTGAGTGAAGGTGGAAAAAAAAAATAATAACTATCCACCTATTCCTTTGAAAAAGTAAAAATAAATTTTAATTTAAAGCTCAGGAATTACTTCAGACAAATCATTCTAAGGTCTTCTTTGTTCCAAGTTTTGATTAGAATACTTTAAATACTTGGGGCAGGGGAGGGGGGGAGGGGAAGCCAAATAGCACAATCATCTCTTGGTCAAAATCGCCACACCACCAATAACAGCAAGCTCAAAAGCCTGTGAGTTGAGAAGTGATTCTGACAAACACCACTGCTAAACACTGCCTGTGTGCAAAACTGATTTTGCAAGCTGCCCAGTCTGCATGGGAGAACACACGGGCAGCCACGGGCATGTACACCAGCTGAGCTCTCCTGGCAGTTTCTGTTCTTTAAGCACGCTCCCTCAGCTACCTCGAATTACCTGTTTAATGACTAGATGTAGATCACATAAGCCAACACAGAAATTTATAGTCAGTCACCAGCCCAACAGGCCCTCTCTGGCCACAGATTTTCAGAACATATGAGAAGACATCCTTTCACTATGGCTTTGGTATTTATACTGCGTGTTAGTTCCAGCTCCTGCTGATGGGAACTCTCCTCACATGTTGTCATGTGTCCTAGCACAATGCAATCCTGATCCCAGCACGTCCTCAGCCTCTTCAGTAACGTGTATCAAACACTACAATGAATGCTGCTAGAGGCTTGGTGGATCTCAGAGGTTTGGAAAAGAGAGAAGAGAATCACTTGACATAAAGCACTGCTGAAACGAGTCCCAGGACTCTGGGGGATTACTCACACATGACTAGGTTGGAAAGTATGCACACACGCCCGGGTATACTGTATATATATTTAGGTTAACAAGTTTAAACTATTAATAAACAGCTTTTTATGGTATTTGGTAACTAAAATATCAGGCTTCTATCATTCAAAATAGTGCAACCTACAGAGCAATGTACAGGAATATTACAGACCTTGTTCCTATTACCATTAATATGCTTGTGCATATCAAGATGACAGGATACCCTTTTCCATAGGATTAACCTTTTGCATATTTAATTGTATTCTTTGGCCCATTTTCCTGTGAAACCTCGTATGACAACAAAAAGACTTTGGTTTTTTAAAAAGGGTGGAAAAATGGGGGGGAAAAAAAGAAAACTCCCATTTTTTCAGTGACTTTCAGAATCTTAAATATTCAAATCACTTCAGTCAAAAAATTATCATTTCCTCTAGAAACCACACACCCTGCAGCCTGTCAGAGACCACCCACTACTGTAGATAACTGTGAAGCTCCAATTTAATTATTTTTTCCCCACTTTTTAACATCATTTATGCTTCAAACGTTGCACAACTCATCTTCCAATTTTTTTCTTGACACCTCTAACCTGGTCCCAGTGGTGAACAAGACAGACCTCCTTGCCCAGTGGCACAGGAAGGCACAGCAGCCTTTTGAGGGCCTTCAACTGTGTCACTGAGTCCAAACACAGGGTTTGCAATGTGAAACAGAAACAAAAATGTATTTCCAAATGTATTTCCAAAATGTATTTTTGCCATTAAATACCATGATTAGACTGGCTCAATAAGGAACTACCAGACTAAAGGATCCTGTAGTAGGAATGTAACACAATTCTCTCCAAAACAGCTATTCTTAGGTACTGCAATGCACAAAACAAAACTAAAAAAAAAAAAAAGTAGGTATTGTCATAATGCATTTGCTGAGGAAAACACACCATTGCTTCTATTAATTAGTACTAGAAGTGCAAAACAAGACAATCTCCATCAAAATTTCATGTCACTGTAAATATTACCATTTGTCCACATTAAAGCATAGTATCATTTATGAGAAGTGAGGAAACCTTCAGCAGTTCCCAAGCAAAGTACCATCTCACCTGGAACTTTACAGTGCACTGAGTAAGTATCACAATATTTATTGGTATTTATTTTCACAGTTTTCTAACGTGCACATAGAAATAGAATTTTGGAAATATATTAGTGAAAACAAATACTAATACAAAAGGGAGAGGAGAAAACATCTAGGAGTATAGCTGCATATCATCACTACTTTTTAAGAGTTGGAGAGTCAAACCCATCTCTCTTTTAAATATGTCATAGTATATTTAGTGTGGTTATCTACTAATAAAGGTATTGCATGACAATGTTTACAGCATGGTTATATTCTCTACTAATTTAGCATTGTTTTCAATACAGGTAGGTAAAGAATTAAGTAAAAGGAGTAAAAACTGTCATTTAAGTGCAAAACAACAAAAACCTGGTAAATAGTGAGGTAACTTATTTTTACTTATGTTATTTCTGGTTCTTAAATGATAGATATGACAAAATCATCACAAAATCAGCAGTGGATTCTTACAGCTGTCAGACTGGCATTCATCTGAAAGAGAACAACTTTCAACTAGAACAGATACATTCTGCAGAATGCAACAAAAAAGCTGATGAATCTACAGGAAGAACTAAGTGCATTTTGACTGCATTGCAGGGTGGTGCACACTTGGAACCCTGACTTCCAAAGCTGCAGGACATTGGGAGAGCACATATTTTTTCGAGAGCATAGGCTGCACACAGGTCTAGAGATGCAGGCAAAAAAATTGAAAAAAAAAAAAAATAAAAAGCTTGACTGAGGTGAAATATGTGAGGAGCTTATTTACAAAGAGCACACTGACCCTCCCCAGGAGAGCAGAGAGAAGCAAGGCAGGACTTCTGCTCCCATTTGCCAGGGCAGTAGACACCAGAAAGCACGAACAACCACCTCTCCATCCCACAGACATTGCTGCAACACTGGAATGAAGGTGAAGAGCAGGGGATTAATTCCACAATGAAAACTGAGCATCAACAAGAATTTTACACTATGTACAATACTTGCACATCAGACAGAAAACTCTGCACGATCAGAGTAATACGAGAGACATGACGGTCTGGAGGCTACTGCTACTAAACCACAGCTTCACAGGTGACTCCAGCCAGAGCAGGTTGAGCCTTTCCTCTGTCATAGCTTAAGCCTGTGCTTGCATTTACATCCACAAATAAATATGCAGCTGTGATTAAACTGCACTCCCTGCTAATGTTACTAAATACTAACATGTTGCAAATACATATAAATAAGACAGTACAGGTGAATTTGGGCAGGGAAATGGCTCATATCATGAGTTATATTTTAAAAGGCCTTTATGTTCTTTCAGAAGCTCATTGTTATACTTTGAAGGCTCAGCTCTGAAAAGGAAGACAGTTTAAACTAAACAAAAAAAAATATCGCTGGTGAAACAAACAATTTAAGTGTATCACTGAAAAACTAGTTTTAGGTTGCTAACCAGATCGCCCTGTACAGGAAAGATACCTACTTTAAAAGGATTTTGGAGCTAAGGGAAGACTAGAGCTAGGAAAAGGAATGGATGACACTCCATCTTGAAATAAGCACATGATGTGCTGATTACTACTTAACACAATCTAGCCAAGCCACAGGATACTTACTGTTCTATATTAACTAAGAGAGGACTTTGCCATAAAAGATTTGTTTTCACTAGGTTTTATACATCAAACATCTTAAATGTAATGTGAAACAACAAAAAGATTCACCTCTCTAATCCCCCCTTAAATCCAAGGTGACTCTTAGATCCTTAGATACAAACCACAATCCCTGTTCTATATTGATGAACCCTGCAAGGGAAAGCATAGTTCAAAAATCTTCCCCATCACTATGATGCATAGGCTACACTGCAGAAAAAAGAAAACAGAAAGTTATTCTACAAGGAATAAACTCTGACACTTCTATTTCATGCTGGATAGTCAAATGGTATAAAGAAAACAACAAGACCAAACTAGGCTGGGAGGATTGTAAACCCCACAAATGACAGCTGCTGCCTTAGTAACTACTTGCAAAAGTACAGGAACCTGTATGCACCTCCAAGGTTTAACTGAGTACTCACTCACAGATTTAACAAGCAGATTTTTGAGGCTGGGGATCAATAGATCATTACTTTTCTAAGCTCACCTAGCTGAGATGTCTAAGTGAGGATCCTGTACCTTCTCAAGTCAATAGAGAGGGCTAAAATCTTCCAGGACAAGTCATATACAACTGCTCCTAAGCCTTCAGTGGTTCTGAACTGCCATTCAGATGGAGCTTTCTCTCTCTCTTTCTCCAGTGACCACAGAAAGAGCTTTGGGCTTCCAGCATAGGAGCCTAAACCTATACATACAGCTCTAGCTTTTGCTTCCTCCAAAACTATGGAAAAAAGATTTAGTTTTGCCAGGAAAATATAACACTACTAGCAATCTCCCTTTTGAGCCTTATTTCACTTCTTAAGTGTTCCTGAAAGATCATAGAGAGAGAGACATATATTTATGAGATGCTGCCAAGACACAGTGAGCTGATGGTGATTTGGTTTCTGTTTGTCCACAGCACTTTCTCCTGACCAAGCTTCTTAGATAGCAGAATAATGAATTCTGAGCAAAAGCTGCAAAAACATTGAATGAAATTTCCCAGAAATACAAAACCTCTTAGTTTTCCTTAATTTTATCTTATATATTGTCTTATTTCCATGCGGTTAAGTTAGTGGGTGACTACACTGGTCTAAGAAACACAAGCAGAACACAAAATCCATTTGAAAGGAAAAAGGAAAACCTGTGGTGAAAAAGGAGAGACAAAAACATGAAGAAATTCTACAATGTCTTTAAAAGAGGAAAAAACCCAGAGGCAGGTGTGTCTATGTAGCTGTTTTTACCTCCATGTACCTACTCCATTCCTCAGCAATTCAATATCCTGCCTCCATAAAAGGTGTCGTCCAGGAGCAGTGTAACACTACAGGACATGCTACCAAGAATGGCCCATATCATTTACAGCCTGATTCAGTTCCAGCTGGAGTCACAGGAAATCTTGGTGATAGGAATGACCAACAAACTGCTAGAGCTGTAATCAGGAAAATGTAACAAGTCACCAGCACCATCCAGAAAGGTACAGAAAGGATGGCCACTTATGCAGGAAGATTCTTTTCTCCTCTTCAAGAATAGCAGCAGCTAGAGTGAGAGAGAGGGAAATACAGAAAGTCTTGATCTCAGTGTAATTGAAAGTCAGTGCAAATAATATCAACAAAGCTCAGGCAATATTCAGAATTCCACGTGCTCTATGGCTGAGCCTCACAAGCTGTGGCTTGTGGCTCTAACGTTGAAGATTTTTCTTCAACTTCTCAGCTGCTTCTTCTTTACACATATACAGCTGCAAGCACACCAGCTACTCGCCTACAACCCTACACTTCAGCCTTTTCTTCCCCCTTTATTCACTGATATTATAAGCCAAGATCAAAACATCAAATGCATGCAGATTTTAACTCCCTCTATTTTCAGTATGGTGGGGTTTATTTTCTCCTTTAAGGCAGCATCTTTTATTTCCATGTGAACAACTGCTGTGCAACATTATCAAGTCTTCCCTCTGCCTCTTTAACTTGTTTTGGTTTAGGGGAAGTGATTGCATTGCGTATTTGCAACCAATAGTAATAAATCTCTACAGGCACCAAAAATCTGCTCAAATCAGAAAAAGCAAACACTGAAATATATTTATTTCTAGCTGATTTGCTTGTACATTTCACAGGAGGATAAATCCACCTGGGTTTAGGATGTTTACATTTGGATCTCAGCAGTGAGAAAATATGGTAAATGGGATTTTTTTTTTCCTTTCCCACAATATCACATACAGTACTTGTCTAGATACTGGATTCTGTGTATCTAGTTAGACAGAGATGATGATGCAAAGGACTTGAAGTGATCAGCAAATATTTCAAGAGCTTCAAGATGATGTGAAAGACAAGAACTACCACTGACTTCTTTGATTCCCTTGGTAAAATTCTCAGTGACTTGCATGGCAGGTTTTGGTATGATATCAGCCAATACCATATCTGCTGAAACACACTAGACAGTTCAAATTAAGATTTTATTTACTGTGCTGTGCTTTGTCTTGGAAATCAAAATTTGGCTGAAATACTTTCACTAAACTCATTACAAAAATATTTATACTTTTAGTACATTTGTCTTCCTGTGTCTCTGGGCAAAGGTTGTGGTTCATGAAGAGTTGTGTTCATCCTGTAAACACCCTAGCCCTGTTATGTTCATACAACTGGTCCTAAGGAGTGTGAATCTCTCTAAGGGCAGGCAAGGAGCTTATGTTTGTAAAACTACATCCAGTGAGCAATCAGAAGGCATACCATGTGAATCACAGCCAAAAACTGTGACCAAATGTTGAATAAAGAATGCTCAAAACATATTTCCTCTGGACTGTGTACAGATACCCATAGATATGCTTTCTGAATGTACTTATTATGAAGTATACTGAGATTTTTGGAAGCTGCAAAGGCATTCAGAAGCTCAAATCTCATTGCATTTCATTCCTTAAAAAATATCATCCTTCGCCATCATGGTGAACATATAAATACATTTATAATTACCAAGAACTCATTCTGGACTTTTTGCTATTTAAAGTCAGCTTAAATATGGTCAATTAAAAAAAAAATTGTAAACAAAATTCAAGAATCTATATTTTATCTATGCTTGTACATCATTTGATTTTCTCCCATTTGCAACTCTGCTCTGCAGTATGCTATTCCAAATTAAACGACTTGCATAATGTAGCTCTGGCACGCCGACACTACAATTACAGTTGACAGGCATGATTCCATAGAACAGAGTTCCAGCTTAGAGAAAAGATAGGGTAGTATTCACATTGTTCAATTCACACTGGTAATCATTTCCCTGCTCACTGTTCTTCAGTGAAACGTAGGGATAGTCTAAACTTGAATAGCCTAAATTTCCTCTACACAAAAAACTCATGTAATTCTCAGAGAAGCAGAATGGGAGAGCACCATCTGTTGAATGCTTTCGGTATTTAAATATATTAAAAAATTATATTTCCTTCTTCAGTTGAAATTAAATTTACAGTTGTACACTGCACTCGTGAAAGGCTTCCTCTCTTCCCTTCCACACTCCCTTATGGCTAAAATCTAGTGTGGTTTGGTTTTTTTTCCAGTGAGGATGAGGAGGGATGTGTAGCAGGTATTTTATCTGTGAAATAATCTAATCTCTACTAGAAGTAAAAGTCATATAACCCTGTTAGGTGAATATCTTTGTGTACCAGTAAGCGATATTAAACATACTGTTCCTTAGTTATGTGTGCATACACTCATTTTATATAACAGACTTGATAAGAGGGATTAAAAAAAAAAAAAAAAAAAGGGTGCTGTGCTCAACAAATCTGCACAATGTTCTGGAAGGAAGAAGTCCCTCAAAAGGTGTTAATCCCTCCCTGTGTATGCAGATAAACGTGCTGCGCTCCTCACGGGTCACGCTGAACCTATGGCTGTCAGTGTTTGGTACTGTATTAACAGCTCCAACACTATTAACATACAGCTAATTAGATGTCATTAATACACTATGAACAAAGAACTACAGTGGGTTGGGATTTGGTTTGGGAAGTGAAGGAATAAAAGAAATACTATACAGCCCTGAGTAATCATCAGTAAGGGGCAAATGCAAACTTAGGTACGCGTTAGGCCTCAAGGGTACTAATAAAGTCCACAGCTCCACGTAAGTGCCATATAGTGATATCTAAAAATATATTCTCTGGAGTAGGCAGCTGTGAAATCTCTGACAAGATGACTGCAGACTTTGCACTGAACTTTGCAATGATAAGTGCATGTGAAATTAAGAAAAGCATTTGTACGTTAACATTAACCAGGATCCAGGGGGCTTCCTTTTGGTACACAGCAGTTCACATGTTTGGGTCTGCAGCCTTCCCATTCACTTTCTGTCAGTCTACAATGAACATACTGATTTTGTGCTAAAGCACTGTATTTTATTTATTAAGGTCCTAGGGTTTGGGTTGGGGTTTTTTTTTTAATTATTATTTGGCTCTGAAAATGATTATGATGCTAAAATATATTTTTGAAAGTCTAGCTTTCTGTTCTCATTTAAGAGTCTTACTTCTGAATCTGTGCAAATGCATTCCTAATTCTTTTTGTCTGTGTCATACTACATGCATACCATATTGCTTATCCAGTACTAGAAAATCATTAAACATTTCTAAGGACAAAAGTACATTGAATGATACTTAGCAACAGAAATTAGAATAACCAAAATAGTAAAATAATTAGATACAAAACAGCATAGTTGCCAACATATATTGGGGCTGTTTCAATACAGCTTGCCATTTATATATAAAGGATACATAAATGGCTATTTTTTTTTAATCCTTTTCAACAAGACATATTTTAAAAGGATAGATAAGAGCATAGTAGTTTACCTATTCATGTACAAAAGTACATTGGGAAAGGGAGAGGTTTACGTATCATTTACCATAGCAGGATACTGTTAAAGGGTAAGTTCTCCCTCTAAGATGGTGGCAACTATTTTGTTCCCTATAGATAAAGTGTTCATGGAAAATTTAAACATCTGATTCAATGCTAGGCATTTTCTTATACACACGTCTATTGCTACAGGAATTTAAAACCCTTGGAGTTGAGTACAAGCTATTCCTATTTGCAACGTAAGGCAAAACATGCTCTGAAATGTACATGTCATTATGGATCCGACCATCCCTGGAACAGTATGATGCTGTAGACTTTATGGATGACCTTAAATAATTATCATGTCTTCCTCTTGTTGGCAACGAATGTTTATAAAGATCAGCTGGACTTCGCCTAAGAGATAAGTGCTGGTCCTCACGATAGGAGTGCAGGAAGGGATTATCATCTGAGTGAACAGGATACAGGGACTTGCTCCGCTTACTGTCCTCTAGAGCATGAGTTAAAAGTGAGGCCTTGTTGCTCAACAGTTTGCTTGAGGGAACACTAAACATGCTTGCATATGGACTACTTTGTAGAAATTTCTCTCTTTCTTTCAAGCTTATACTACGAGAAGGTCTTCCAATATCAATTTCCCTGGACTTATCAGCGATATTATCAAAAGAATGCTGCCTGCTAATCCTCAACTTATTTTTTTTATGCAAAGCATTATTTTGTGACCAGCTGTGCTCATATATTTCTTCAGGAAGTGATAAGTTCGTTGTATCCTGCATCATCTGATCTTCTTCAATATCATAGAGGTTCCCTGTCCGCAAGCATGCGTCGCATTTATAGGGAGATCTGCTTGAATGGTGTCCCGCATAAGTGGGCAAATTGGAGAGACAGCTCCTGCAATGGGTGGAATTCTGTCTGTATCTATCATTCATGTCACCTAGGGAAGCATTTTTATCTTTTAACGTGTAGTGCTTTGCATAAAGTTTATACTGGTCATTATTTGGAAGACTGTCTTCATTATGCAAGGGAGTCCTGTTAGCATGTTCTGCTTTCCTGTAGTTCTCATTGTGATCTTGATAAACGTCAGGAAAGTCAATCGTTTCTGGAAGGACGATGTTTTCGACGTACTGAGGTGTGTCCAAGCGGAATCCTGGCTCCTTGTCAGCATCAATCGTGTAGATTTTATCCCGTGGAGAGCTCTGTTTGGTTTTCAGATATGTCAGTTCCACTTCACTACAGTCTTTTGGGTGTTTTGATGCTACTGTCCTTTTTTTAAAATTGTCCTTTGTTTTGTGGTGCTTGTTGTTGTTTTCAGGTTCCATATGGCAAGTAGCTCGGCTTGATGTCTCTGATACATCTGAATGGACAATCTCTTCAGGAAGGTATCTTTGGCTTTTCAGTGAAAGCTGCCTGTTTTCATCTGACCCATTTTCTCTCTGGGAACCTTGGCCCTGACGTACAGAATCTTGACGTATAGAATCCTGGCGTATAGATTCAACAGATTTCCTCCAAAGCTGCCTAGGTCTGGAGTTCGCTTTTGCTTCTGCTGTTACTGCAACCTCTACTGTATTTGGATTGGACTCATTCAGTGTGAGAGGATGCTGACCCTGGAAAACATAGTTGTTAAGATTGTCCTTGTGTCGGTTGCTAGGAAGTGTCTGCAGTTCACTCATGTTGTCACCAAAAAAGTTGTCCTTTGTCTGAAAGGATCTATTGTCAGAAAAGACCAAGTTTCCTTTATCCATGACCATGTCCATAATTAAGGAACCTCTCTGAATAAAATCAGCTGTTCTTTTGGGGGAATTAATTCTTGAAGGATTGATATTGGTCATATTTTTCGCTGTTCGTAGTAGTTTTAACATGTTGGTTTGAGAATTGGTCAGACTGAAGTCAGGAGACTTCTTTTTCTCTTCAATGTGTACTCCATGAATGCAGCTGTAAATACCCTGCAATATGAATCATATAAAACAAATTAAATCACTAGGTGTAAATGTTAAATGCTTCCATTCTGTTTTAAATCAGCAGTAAATGAAAAATAAATTAAAAATAAACATTGTTTAGTGATTAAAAGTATATCTTTATCCTTTTAGCATTTCTCTACAACAATATGGAAACCAGAAAGGAAAAGGGGAAAAAGTGTTTTACAAACCACTAGTCCATGTTTACCTCTTCTGCTTATTCCAGAAACAAGATTAGAAGGGACCCCAAAATGCTCCCAATCTCATCACAAAGTGTAACTAACCTTTAATAACCTTTACTTACTCCTCTAAACAAGTCTGCAGTCAGGCTGCTATTCATGGGAGTTAAGGTACTCTTCACTTTCACTGAAATAATAAAGCTTTCTAGTCATCATGTTTTATCTTTTCCTAGGACATATGAAAAAGTTCCAACTCTTTCTAAAACCAGAATTTGAGTTCATTTTGATCAAAAGCCTGAAGTCCATCCTTTAACTCCCCTTTGGTCATTCCTGTGAGCTCAGTTGACATTTCTGACCCTATCAACTTGTAAGTCTCAGAAATTTACCCTTGAAATGAGTACTATTTTTAACCTGTATTGGTTAGGAGAATTTCACATGTGAAAAGCCAAAAGTAAGAAGTTCAATGTGTAAAATGAAGTAAAATGTGGAGGTTAATGCACAATCCACAAGAGGGTAGGGCAGAGTGTTTTGAGTGCAATTCCAATGCAGTCTAATTTACTCAACAGGGTAATTTCAGTACATTTTAAAGTAATTAGGCATTTTAGTATCACTGTCAATTCTTCTCAGCTATAGGAAAAATTCCAGCAAAATAAATTATCTCATAAAAGAGGTGTTTAAAAAAAAGACAGACAAAAGCCAACTACTTAGTCCCAAATATAAGAACAAGTACATACTTCTCTTGTTTGACAAGTATCAGTTATCTGGAACTGTAAAACCACTCTGGGTTTGGTAAAGTTATCCTTAAAATCTGTTTTAGTGTCTAACCGAACATAAATGACTCTTGTGTTTGACCTTTTCTTATATGGTCTATTTAAGTTTGCTTTGAAGAAAAGCTTATAAAAATATTCCAGTCTCTTTTTATCCCTTAAAAGCCACTTGTTTAAAAAATACACCAAACTGAGAACTATTGTCTGTCAATTTAGTGCTTATTTTGTTTGGGGTTTTTCATGTGGAAATTAATCTATTTCTTGCATCTGAGCAGTTCTACCATTTCATTACTGAAGTTTAGTTTCCCTGAAATGCATTTGTTGTCAGACTTTGATTACTGATTATCCTAACATGTATAACACACATCCTAGAATCACCTAATGGAGAAAACACTTCCCATGGAATGCAAGTACATCCTAAGCCCACTGACTACTCTAGAGCATCACATGGATGCTCTGACATATATTTTAAATGTCTAAGCAAGAATAAAAGAGGATTTTTAAGGAGGCAGTGTTTTATCTGTCAGTTTTCTGAAAGGGGATATGAAAACCATACTAACCCTGCTGATGGAGAACAACAATCCCGGCCTATCAGAACAGACTCCAGTGAAGCAGAATCTAAGTTTCCAGTAAAATAAGTGTTCCCAGACAAAGGTTATTAAACTGAGTGCCATGGCTGCTGCAAGCATGTAAAACACTCCTGCCATGTTGTCAATGTCCAGCTGGCTGCTCATGACTTCATTCTTCTCGCTGTGGCAAATACCAGTCAGCCACAGGGTTTCTAACTCTTCCATTTCCCCTAGAAAGAGCAAGGAGTCAAAACAGTTAGAAGGCAAAAATTACTGTTCACAGTATTCAAAGTCTTTCCAAGTTTAAAAATACAGCACCATTTAATGCTTCACTTGTGGAGCACTTCAATCTTATCTGCTAAGGACTTGCAAACATAGCAGATTTCAACTCCTGGCACCCTAGTTTCAGATGTCCTCAGATTCCATATATTACGTGGGAAGCCTGCTGCTCTAGAAAGCAGGATCCATGCTTTGGGTAAAACTTTTCTCTGCTTGCTTTAACTAGTATCACTTCTTACAGAGAGTGGAACTGCAGGTTTCCCATTCCTTCACCCCCTGCATGAGAGCTGCAGTTGGTGCACATTGAAACCCAGGAGACTCGTCCTGCTCCAGTCCAATTAGGTGCCATGAGTGGAGCTCCCATCTGCAGGTCCAGCTGGTAGTGACCCCATGTGTGAACTCCAGAGGTGCTGACACACACCTGTGCCCTCACCAACAGCACCATGGTTAGCAGCACTCACGTGGCCACACACAGAGAGACGGCTTGATCCTCCGCCTGTTGCCCAGCTGATGAGGACTGAGGTTTGCTAGAGAAAGACACGCACTCACAAACACCAATATCTACAGACCCCTCAAATAGTGCTAAGTCTGTGCACTATTGTGCCCACAACCTGTGTGCCCCTTGCACAGGCACCAGCTTGGACCTCAGGTCTTTCCAGAAGTTCTCTATCAAGTCACATCTGCCCCTACACTGAAGAGAAAGCAAGATCACATCAAAACCAGCTAAGAACCAAGTTTAATAAAGAGATGGAACAGGCTGTAGTAGGCAGACATATGGCTCAGTCCAATGAATATCTTGATGTTCAAACAGACCCTTTTATTCCTCTTCCTCTCTATTTTCCTATATTCATTCCTCCCTGACCCACTCTGATCCCTCCCTTTGGCCCTTCCCTTGACATTGCAAAATAAATGTCACATGTTCTCATAATACCTTTAAAACATGCATAAGGCATTTGTTAGTTCCTGTGAGACCCATGACAACCTTATTTCCTCTTTTCATGTAATTTGCAATGTTCTGCTTGAATCTTTCCTGATAAATCTGGTCTCTGCTACCATCTCACATATCCCTTGCTCCCTAGAGTTTGGGTATCCGGGGATGTCATTTGTTAGTGTTCTTGTCTCTTGTTTTATTTTTCACATTGAACAGCCACTAACAGATAACTTTACAATCCAGGTATCTACCTATCTTGCATTCTTTTGCATCCATATATCCCTTTACTTCAACCTCCCAGCCCAAGATGAAGTTTTTGAATGTTAAAAGACAGAGTATCCAAGCAAAAAAGATTAAGTGGAGAGTTTAAAAATTCAGCATGAGCAGCAGCAATTGAGTCCAGCAGCTGGCTGCCCCCAGATGCTGCACTAGGCCATCACTGCAGTATCATTTGTCACATTTCCTCTCATACTTGGCTGCATTTCAGTAATAGGTGAACTAATTCAGAGAAAATAAATATATGCTTTATAATAATCTTTCTTTCCTGTTGTGATGGTTTTAAGACTATGCCTTTAATTTTTCTCAGGAAGTTCAAGCAGAGAAAGTGAGAGAATGTAAATAAATCACTACTGGGTGTAAGAAAGCAAATAATGATTATTCTAAACACTTCCATTGGAGAGAGAGAAATGTTTAAGAGTCAGTACTCAAAATAAGGTACAGTCTCACAGTCACTCTCAGTTTGTCTGCCTGCTTCTTTTCTCCTCTGGCTGAAGAAAATGCACACCTGCATACTGACCTTTGATAAACTAAGTTTGACAAACCTCTCTCTGCTTCTTGGCTTTCTTCCCTTTTGCCTGCTCTGGGAAGGGGGGGAAAGAAGGACGGCCCCTCTCTTTTGGGGGGCCCAAGGGGTTTGTTGTGTTTTTCTGTTGATTGTACGTATTTGTAAATGTTGTGAACAATGTATATTTGTACATATTCACTGCATTTCATCATAGCTTGTAGTGTTGCCTGTAAATACAGTTTAATTTGCTTCCAGTCTGAGCTAGCCTGGTCAGTGTGGGAGGGAGATTCCAGCTCTCCACTGTAACACCTGTAATATTTTTATTTATAGCAAAGCAATGGCAAATACCCATAGCATTGTGTCTGAAGGTTACAGTAATGTTATACTGGAAATGGAAAGCTTGCCTAGCTTTATCCATACAGCACATGCAGCAAGTGAGGAAAAACAGTTGTATATGATAGACCACTAACAAAGCCTTTGGTGGTTCACAGACCAGCTGCTTTTCTATAGAAATAACTGTCCCTTAATGCCTGAATACTTGCTGCAATACTGTAGGCCCCTTGTCCTGGTCAGTAATTTTTATTGTACCTAGCAGCACCTTTCAAAGACAGCTCTCCTGGGTTTCTGTCTTTCTTCATTTTCTTTTTTCCCCTCCAGAGACATGGGTGATGCAGTAACTGCAAACCCTTCTCCCATCATGTACTCCCAGTCTTCTCTTTCATGATTCCCTGGACACCTCCCTCCACTCCCTCTGGACCCTCTGGGACCACCCAGCTTTTCTTCTTACAGTCTCCTCTGGCCTTTTGCTGCTGCCACTGCCTGCCTCCTGGGCAACAGCAGTAAAAGAAATGGTATCCTCATGTTCTTGGAGGAGAGCACCCCTCATTTCTGGTCTTGGCTGTTCCACATCCTCACTATCATTAAAACACTTCATTTGCTTAGAGGTAAGGAAGCAGATCTGCTCTCTCCCTTTGTTGTGCATTCTTGAACTTAGAATCTGTATTTCACCCAAGAGATCTGGCCTCAGATGAAGGACACCATCACTTAACAGTGGGTGCTACTGTCAGCACAGACAGAGGTGTGCAAGAAACTGTAATTGTTCCTGCCAAGATTATTTTTTATATTGCATGATATATTAATTTCCAAATGTTTTGGGCTGTTTCTATCGACACATTGCAAGAGCATGCATGCCTTTTTACTCCCTTGGAGATATAGTCAGCTGAGCAATTCTCTTGTTTTTAGTGACATAAACTTCACTGTTCCTAGAAAATACAGTAGGCAATACAAAGGGCCAGAAAGTACAGAATTAGCTGACTTGCTGTGTTTCTTAGTTTAGGATATGGCTTCAGTTTGGGGGAAGAATTCCCATGCTACAGATGCTTAAATCTTACCAGTGATTAGGGAATATATTTTCAGCATTATAATCCACACATCATTGCTGTAAAGATCAGAAAAAATGGCTGGAAGCTATATTGACATTTAAGCTATCTCCAACCTAGACTAGAAGATCAATGACCTGCTCTGCAAGAGCATTTTGCTGGACAGATTGCCAGGGCACTAGGAAAGCTGCAGCCTACTGATAATTTGGATGTATGAGCTGGAAGTGGAACACAAGACAGTGATGGAGAAATTGCTTCTCATAGAATGTGAAGGAAAAGCTGAAGTTTAAAGGGCAAGGATTGAGGCATTTTAGCAAGGACATGTCACAAATCTATAAGAGAGATTATTTGGTTCCTAGTAATTCTGAATTTAGTTTTGTGCTTGAAGCATGAATTGAAACTCTACATCAGCAAAAGCAGTGTATCTGCTCCCAAATTACAGTGCTCAATGTTCAAAATACCTAAGAGCATCCCAAAAGAAGGAAGTCAGTCCTAAAGAGTCTTTAAAAGTCTTCTAATCCAGGACACAGGGACAATAAATTATTAGTTGTAACAGTATAGATACTGCAGACTGTCACTACATAGATAATTGGGGTTCATTATTGCATTTCCATATCTTAGAGTGTTTGGATTTCTTCTGCTCTGCTAAACCTCCGCAGACTGGTTCCCCTCATCTCTCTTTCAAGTCCTCCCCAAGGTCTATGAATAAAACTCACAGAGGCTATAGAATATCCAAATCCAAGGAGAGAGTAATATTTCT
This sequence comes from Indicator indicator, assembly GCF_027791375.1. Taxonomy (NCBI): domain Eukaryota; kingdom Metazoa; phylum Chordata; class Aves; order Piciformes; family Indicatoridae; genus Indicator; species Indicator indicator. The sequence goes on from NC_072031.1 coordinate 3,639,276, forward strand.
GGTTTGTGCATTAGAAGCTGAAGCTCTGACAATCAGCTCTCATTACTTCCCACAGGAAAATTCACATCTCCCAAGACTGGCAAACATCAATTTGATTTGACTGCTGTGCCCTTTTACAATTCATAACAAAATTCACAGAGGAATTTAAAACTCTTTTTTATTACTGTTTCCTCTGTGTTTCTTCCCCTTTGGCACGTACATCTAAAGTAGCTATTGATAATCCACTAACCTTTCCACAAATGTCACTACAGAAACCAACCAAGCCTGTTTTGAGTCGAGATAAATGACAGTGCCCTGGCAAGCTACAAAAAGCAAAGAATCTCGGAGGTTTGCAGGTCCTGTTGTTGCAATATCCTTTCCATTATATCTGACAGTGACAGAAATCACTGGTGATTAATACCCAAAAAGAAGTAAACAATGGTATAGATTGCAAAGCACTGTGAATCATTGGATATGTGTCATATTTATGGAAGGGTATTACCTGGGAATGGACAGATTAGGCTGGTAATTCCAGTCTATATATATAAACCAGTTTCATTTTCCAGTATATATTTATATACATGTGTGTGTCTCTACACACAGAATTACAGACACAGACAAAACAGTTACAAATTTAACTGGAACAACACTTCAGCATAGCTGACCCTAGAAAATTGCCAAATTAGTCTGATCTATTTATTGCTCTTCCTGCCCACTAGATTTTTACCCAAGATCTTTAAAGCACAACGTATTTATTATGTAATCCTCAGATAAGAGGCATTTCTTAGCTGAGATGCCAATTCATTTCTTATAAAAATCAGTCATGTCCAAACTTAGCCTGGAGTTGGAACTCAAAACCTTGATCTTTGGGGCTAATTGAAATTTGTTTCAGAAAAAAAATATTCAATAGAATCAATTCCTTTTGGAGGAACGTTGCTGTCTTACAAATCCTTTTGGGTGGTCTAACTTATGAGGTGAATGTGTAGGGTGATGATGCCTATAGCAATATCCTAGTGTTGGCAATTCAAAGGTCAGTAATTTGTGATTACCAAGCATTGGAGAGTTCAGTTGTCTCCATGTGTACATCATTCTAATTAGCCTGCAAGAGCTCCAACTGTTCCACAAGACAGACCCTGGAAATCGAAGTCAGCAACCTCAGAATCTATAAATGCCAGGCCTCAATGAACCAAGTGTTAATGGAGTTCACAGCCACATCTAATAGCAGTGTCTCAAGTTGCTTATAAATATTAATCAGATTTATTTTAAAGATTTTTGTTTGCACTTTAGGCACTTACTAAAAGGAATGTAATGCCACAATTGTTCTCCATCTCTGTTCACATGTGGACTAGATTAACAACTAGATGTCTAGTTGCAGATTTCTGCAACCAAGTACATCATGACACTAGCCCAAGGTTAGAAAATTGAAGTTCCAATACATTTGACCAAAAAAAAAAAAAAAAAAAAAAAAAAAAAGGTGTTTATTTTCTGTTTGATAAGTTCACAGCGTATTTAACCTGCAAATCTCACAAATAACTGCATGGTGCCTACATGAACATATTTTTTACATTTCTGTAGGACTGTGTGAGGAAGAGTCTGCCCCATTTATACGTAAGATTCAGTACAAGCAAGTATTTTAAAGATCCATATCTCAAGCCCCTGCACCATTCACTCAAATCACAGTATGGCCTTCTCTAATAAAGGGCAACTTTCTAGCTCTCTCAGTGGTGATTCAAGACAACTTACAATATTTTTAGGTTACAGTGCAAGCTGTACTCAGGTTCCTTTCTATTTCTCCTGGGTTAGTTCCTGTGGCTCTGGTGCTCTCTCCTCAGGCAGAAATGGGCCTTTCTGATGACTACCCCAGAACTGCCTTTCTTCCTACATTTCAGCACAACAGCTCTAGAGTATTTCACACTTGATCATTCTGGAAAGGAGTGATAAGCTGAACAGTATGTCCCCTGAGCAATCTCTTCACAATAAAAACATCGTTATCCAGGCACACACAAGATATAAATCAAAGGGTAATACTGCATGCTTTTCTTCATCAGAGCCCTTAGCAGGTTTTGCAGGCTGTGTTGCCATCTATCCCTGCATCATTCTCTCAGAGCAGAAAAACTTGATGCCCTTTTGCAGTCTCTGTCATAGACTCTTGGTGATGTGTCAGCTCTCAAGGGTTCTTTTAGTGGGGTTACTGGTACCCCCAGATTCTCTTCATTTCTTAGGCCAAGCATCCTATAAGGGTCTGGCATCCTCCCTTGGTTCTCAGCTATGCTCATTAAAACACCATCACCAAAAGGCAATGCCTTCCCAAACGATGGGACAGCCATGAGATACTGATGGTTAAAGACTTAAGGGTGAGTTCACTGCAGTTATTTTGTTTTCAGATTTTTTTTTCATCTGCATCTACATGTGCACCCAGGAAGATGCACACAATGAATACTACATTTTATTTATAAAATAGAGAAGGCCCATTCTCCTCTCTCCAGCATTCTCCACATGTGCTTACAGAACAGCAGCTTGGAGTAAGACTATTTTTGAGAGGGAATAAGAGTTTTTCAATACTTGTCTAATGCCTTCCTCATAATGATTAAAAGCAGAAAATATTTAATTATCACCTAAATACATCTCTAGTTACAAACCTGGCAGAAATAAGCAAGCACAAAGTTTTATAATTACAACCCAACCCAGAGCAAACAGACTAGGATAACCTCGTTTGCCGCTTTTTAAAAAGGCAAGTAATAAAATCAACTTGCTGCTCCCTTCCAGGAAAGCAAGCAAGACCTCTGAAGCTTCAGCAGCATCTGAACATCTCCTCCCCATTCCCTGAGCACACAAACATAGGGAAAAGTGACAGAGATGGAGAATCACACCCTGTGTCCTCTTAAAGGCAAAATCAAGAGTGTACATCAACAACCAGTAAGTAACATGATTCAGAAGTGCTTGTGTGCCTGGCTGTGCCTCCACACCCCTTCTCCAAGTCCCCTGCCACAGGACTTTTCTCCTTCTCCTCCCCTCAGCTGCTGCTAATCACCAAAGGGCACAGTCCCAGCCAATACAGCCACGAATCAAGCTTCATCCTCATAGAAAAACTTCCCCAAAATCAGAGCAAGCCCATGATTTACCTCTCTTGATCTTCCCTCTTGGGAAGTAAGCCAAGCCTGGGTTGGGTTTCAGTGCAACTTGGGAATACAACCAGATCAAGCACAGACTGATGACAGTCCAAAACAGCAGTCAGAAGTCTGAGATACTGTTTGGTTTTAAAAGGTGTGCTGCATTTAGCCAGCCCCTGGGTGACACACACCTCTAGAAGAGGTCGGAACAGAGTGTTTGATGGAGGGAAATTGAAGAAGTACTAATGGACAGAGATATGACTTTGGAATTAGCTCTACACACAAGAAATGCTTGTCAAAAAGCCATTAAATAAATATGTGAGGGAAGAATAAGCAGCAAAATAGAAACAGTGATTGCAGTCACAACATTGAGTGGAAAAGGAAACAGAATTGGTCCTTCTGATGATTTTACTATTTACTTGTGCTTCACTAATCTATATTCTCTGCAAGAACAATTGTCCTATTTGATGTGTGATTAGATTAATTTTGCAAGATTTATAATTAAAAGATTGACTTTTCAATTTTCATTCTCTTATTATTCTCCAAATGATCAAATTAGATAGATAAATCACTGGTTTAAATATTTTTATGTGAAATCTATAATTCATAGAATTGTTATTTTTCTTCTTTAAAAGACTGGTGGTTTTCTGCTTTACTTTAACCATGTAGGTCAAAGCCACAGGTTCTTGGAGATAATAACTGATGGTTCACAACCTGCCTCCTCTACCTCCTTAGGTACTCCGGAGGCATATTTTAATCAAGTTCCTAGCTTAATTTTGATCTATTTAATTATTCTCACACATAAAGGGAGAAGAAATATATTTTATATGTCCCTTCTGTATAAAACCATGATTTTTAAGACTTTCTCTGCCATTTTCAAATGACAGTTTCAGAATGGTTTGGTGTCATCCTGTACTTTCATCGTATTACAAACCAAAACCTGTCTCTGAAGTGCTCACAAAATATAGGAGAAACAGCAAACCTAAAACAAACTGAGGAAAACATAATCTAACAGGAGTTTGTCTGGCAATGATTTTCCTAAAATGGGTTTCTGCTCTCTCAAGCATGGGAGAGAGATCGGGTTTACACAGTGACAGCCACATCAAGGCACTTGCAGCCACCTGAGCTGATACACCTGCACCAGTGCCAGGTCCTGAAGCAAGTACATCAGGAGAGTGCATCTGTGTGGAAAGCCACCCTCCTCAGACTGCAAAAAAACATTATCTTGCACACGAGAGTTGTCTGGCAAAATTAATTCTCCCCTATATTTTGTTTTCACACACTGCACCCACCCCTGTCTAAAGTCTGCACAGTCTGCAAAAGGTACCTAAGGCAGGCAAGGAAAAGATGCTGTGTCCAAGAGGAGAAAGCTGAGTTCAATCCAATGCCTTTGCTGTTTTATTGGTTAGGTACAACAGACCTCTAATGTCAGCACATCCCCTAAACTTGTAAAAGGTGCAGGGCAGGAGGAGGCCACCCCAGCAGGACATCACAGTGCATGTGATAGAGCAGAAGGTGCAAGAAGAAAGAGGCTGGTACTGACGGTATAAGGTGTGGTGACTCCTGTACAAAGCACTAACCTGAGGTTCAGCCTGACGAGCCAGCAGGCAAGTAAAGAAAGCTGATGTATACCACTTACAGGTCTTGAACCAAAGGCTTATATATATTGTTATATATACTGTCATATATACTGTCACTTTGGCCAGAGGTAGGGTATCATCTCCAAAAGACCCTGGCTGCACTATCAGAATCATTTACTCATTCAGACTGGTCAAATGTAGTTTTCAAAGTTAGGGGAAAACTGTTTCACTCCTCCTCTGGTAAGAACTCCCACTATGTAATGGAGGAGGAAGGTAGCACCCCATCACCTGGAAACCCTAACAGTAATTTTTTCCTGAATAGAGGAGTCAGAAGCCAAATGGGTTGATGTGCATCTGGTTCAATAAGCTCATCAATTTCAATTTGACCTAGTTATATGAGCCATACAGCAGGATTCATGGAAGAGATTACATAAAAGTACAGTCTGAATCCTCCAAAACTATCTCACTTACTCTTATTTTCAGTTATTTCCCACTGTAAAAATAGCAAGAGGAACACAGATGACTGACAGCAATAAACTTATTGTGAGCTAATGACTGCACTCTGCGTGCCCCCATTACTTAAGGATGAATTAACGGAACTGTTAAGCAGGACTTTCAGTATTACAATCCCTCTAACTCTTGTTCCACCCTCCACTTATACACTCACACTCTCCAGTCACATTTGTTCCACCCACTGCTTAAGGAGGACACTAAATATATAAACAGAAAATCACTGGGATTGTGGGTGTATCCTGCCTGAGCAGCATGCACTGCAAATATGTCCTCATAATCACATACGTATTTCTTTCTTGGTCTGGAGCAGCCAGAGTGAGTCACACTGCTACACTTCTAATCCAGACAGCAATTTGGAAGGCTTATACTGAAATATGAAAAAAAAAAAATAGCAAAGAGCTTTCCTCTTCCAGATGTAAGGGGGCAAATCTCATTTCCACAGTTACCTATTACCCCTAAGGAGCGGGAAGCAATTATCCACCCAAGAAAATAATTCTTAGTGTGCTAAGCTGTCCTAAAAGCACACAAAGATTAACCAGAACTGAAAGTTATTAGGAAGGGGATAACAGAATCTGTGGAAACTCAAACCAAAACCAGTTTTCTTCCCTATGTCTCTAATTGCTTTAAAGGTTGCAGCTTTAAGAGTAGGGGCTTAATAGAGCTATACCATCTGCCCCTCTTTTCCTGCAGATTTCTTCCCAGACATTTGTCTGAACCAAACTCATAACCTGCAGGAAGCATAATACACTACAAATACCTCACACCAATAGATGCTTAACCTGGCCAGCTGACTGATATTCTCCTCTCCAATCTTGCTCTTTACACCAGCATTGTTCTGTTCCACATTTCTGCTGTCATGCATGTATTATCCCTCCATCTCTGCTGCATCCCCCATAGCTCAAGGCTGCTTGCTGCCTTTCTTTTGATCCCATGCACATTCTGAAGCCCTCTTACTCTCTTAATGCCAAAGCAGCTTTGTCATTTGCAGTTCAATAATCTCATTTGCTCACTAGTAAAAAAAAAAAAAAAAAAAAAAAAAGACAAAGGATGAGAAATTCTCCTTATGTACCAGGCACCAGTGATTCTGCTTCAACCCCCAAAGACATGATTCTATGGATTTCAGAAGCACTGTCTTTCAAACTATTTTGCAGGACATTTTTGTAAAAGTACCACTCTGCTTTGCATGGCAATGCGCAGCCCAAGCCAGAGGAGTCTTGCTATTACCTGTACTTTCAGATACCTGGCCAAAAGGTCTGCTACAGAAGCCTGGAGGAACAAGGATGCCTTCACAAATGTTGCCATCCAGCAGTTATAGACTTGCTAAAGTACACAGGTGGTGTTCCTGAGCCTTCACTGCACCCAGCAAATGGGAAGCTAGCACCAAAAAGCAGTTGACAGCTGCTAGAGCAACATGCTGGATTCTGGGTTTGTCAGCCTGCCCAGCTGCTCTGAACAGAGGTTTATACAAGAACTCAAACCACACATCATGAGAATCAGCAGCGCACAACATTGCTGTTCTGACACATCCCTGTGGCTGTGGGCAGAAGATCCAAACAAAAAGATGATGGTGCTGCTTCTTAGCAGCCATATCATTTCATTTGCTTTTGCACTGGGTGCTTCTTCTGTGACTCAGTAGAAATCTTTATTTCTGTATTAAAAAACAATGTGAGTTTCACCTTGAGACCACAGCAAGCCAAAAATAAAAGCACATCCAACACAGCACTTTAGAGAATTACCCTGGTGACCAAATATTTTAACCAAAACTACAGATGCTAATGATCAGCTGAAAGTTTTTGCAGATAATGAGATGTGATGTACAAACAGTAAGAGGTACAAAGCCAGAAATTCACTAATTCACCCATATCCACCCAAGGTTCCAAAACAATTGATCTTATCTCATTTATCTTAGTAATAAATGTATATTCATCTCCACTTCCTGTGAACTGGGCTATGTATATTAACATGGACAGACCAAGTGATCAAACATTTTGGGGATAAATCTCTTTTTTAGCCAATTAAGTAGCTATTCTGTAAAGTCCTCAGCATCTCCTTCCCAACCTCCTTCCCTCTGTCTTTTTTCCTCCCTCGTAGTGTAATACATTTGGCATCTTCTGCCTTCTTCCTCCTACTGAGACTTCAGTCACTTTCACAGTGTAATTGTTAATTTGTCCAACCAACAGAACTATCCTCAGGATTAAAACACTGCTCATGTAGATGCATAAAACTATCCAGTCTAAGCTTAAAGTTATCTATAAAACAAACCTACAAGCCTCTATGTATTTACCCACATTTTTTTCCAGTGCTAACACGATGATAAAGAGGGTTCAAAGCCATTGACTAATGTAGAAAGGGCATCGTGCTTTGGAAATTATGAAAGGATGCTCCTGCATGAACAAGTCATTAATACTTCTGCTGGATGTTGTACATCAGCAAAGAGGGAAAAGCTTCCCATACACTGTGCAAAAAAAAAAAAATCATTTCAATGTGTAAGTCAACTGGCTTGGATAGGAGAATTACATAGAAGAAGCAAGGAAAAAAATCAAATGAGAAAAATTGCAGGGGAAAGACATATGCAGAGGAAACTGAAAGCTCTAAAACACATTGCAAAAGGCTGTCTCAGCACTATGCAAATGTAAAAGAGATGAAATCATGGAGGTTTGGTAGGTGCAATCAACTATACTTTTAAAGAAATCACTTGGTTTTATCCAAATGTCTAGTATCTTCCAAAAGGTTCTCTCCTCTTATTAACATAACATTCATATCAAGAAATCATGTTTGTTCAGCTCATTAGGATTTTTTTTATGCTCATAGAACTCATTAGATTCAGAATCATTCATCGAAATTATTCCGTACTGTGACGAATGTTCTACTATGTGTACTGAATAATAATTCAATACTGCTGGGCGCTTCCCTGGGTTACAGGCTTGGTATTAGAGAATGATAGATTCTGCAGAGACCATACATCTGAAAGAAGTATTTCTGCCTTCATTTATGCTTGCATATTTACTTAAATAACTTCATCCAGACTCCACTGAGGCTATCCCAGGAGTATCATCTTATGAAGAAAGTTTTCCCCCAACCATGCTTGCTTTTAGTCTAGATAACTTCAAAGACTAGTCTAGTCTTCTAGTGATACAGCAACTGATGTTGGTCTGAACTCTGGGCTCATTCCTTCTGATTCACCAGAAGAGAGTTATGCAAGTTCATAGCTAAAAAGGTTACTCGAACTACTGAAGTTGGATGCAGATTACAAAATCAAGTCATGCTAGTTCTGGGCAATTACTCTTTACATTTGATTTCTTGGTGTTTTGTTCCAGTTCACCTCCAATGTACTTTAAAAATCAGTAGAAGGAATTTCACCCTCAACCTCATTCTTAGGGGTGCTTTTTTTCAGTTGTGTTTTTGTTTCTCTATTTCTTCTTTTCCCGTTTGTTTGGTTGCCCTTTTTTGTTTAATCTGAAAATTATCATCTCAACCTGTGACACAATGAAGTGAAACAAGGTAGTAAACACTTCTAGGACTAAAGGATACGTAACTACAATAATCCCTACACATTATATATGTTCAATTGATATTCCCTTTAATGGTGCCCACATAATCGTTTGAACACCATAGAATGGCTTAGGTTGGAAGGGACCTTAGAAACCATCTACTCCAACCTCCCTGCCATGGGCAGGGACACGTCTCAAATAGTCTTGGCTGCTCAAGGCCTCATCTAACCTCACCTTGAACACCCCCATGGAGGAGGCATCCACAGCCTCCCTGGGCAGCCTATTCCAGAGTCCCACCACTCTCATACTGAACAACTTCTCCCTAAGATCCAGTCTAAACTTACTCTCCCTCAGCTTAAAATCATTCCCCCTTTACCTGTTGCTAGACAGCCTTACGAAAAGTCCCTCTCAAGCCTTCCTGTAGGATCCTTTCAGGTATGGGAAGGCAGCTCTAAGGTGCCTCCAGAGTCTTCTCTAGGCTGAACAACTCCATCTCCCTCAGCCTATCCTCACAGCAGAGGTGTTCCAGCACTTGGATCACCTTTGTGGCCCTTTTCTGTTTGGAGCAAGTTGAGAGGAAGGTCACAAACATTGGGATCCTTATTTTAGCATCCATAGGTTCTTTAGAATACCTTCTAAAGGTACTGAAAAATACCACTGAAAAAATGTCACACACACATGCACAATGTCCATGGTTTGCGCAGTCAAAACTTGTGCTTGTCTTCTGAAGTAATATGTAAGCAAGATGAAGATGGGAGCAGACATTTCACAGCAATATTTCAGTCACCTGGGTACAACTGTATCTGTTGCAACTCTATAAATTATTCATATGGAAATTTTAATACTGAGTTTCACAGACAATTCTTTTGCATTATTATCAGCTACTAAAAATGGGTTAAAGATTCATATGCTATGTAAAGCCATAGGTCAAAGTGTAAATACATGATAAGATTTTTCCCTCTTTCCTCCTATCCATTTTGTTTTCTCCCTGATATTCAGAGACAAAGAGTTGCATAAAAATGCAGCACATTTGGTATTTTGAGGATCTTTTTCTTGAATAGCTCCAAATACATTCCCTTCTATTTCATTTATTTTACTTCCCCGTGATTTCATTTCTTTTTGTTGGATGAGAATTATCAAAAATGATGAAAAAGTAAGCATGAAGAAAATGCAGGGTGAAAAGAATGAAAACCTCAGCAATGCTCTGGCAGCATCTAGAGGAGTTAGACCACAAATGAGAAAGACATTTTAGAACCCTCTTCAGGCTACAGAAACATTTTCTTCTTTAGTATGGAACAAATAATTCAACTTCTCTGATCCAACTTCCCCATCTAAAAATGGGTCAGAAGCAGCACTTCCAATTTGTTACTAGTATTACACAAACAGAAAAATATTCTAGTCACAAACAGAAAACTAAAGCAAAGCTTTTGGTCAATTAATTGCAACTGTTTATAACAAGAAAACATAACTGCTTGAAATTTAGCCATTTTGAATCTCATATTCATTCCTTAGAAGTAAGTAATGCTTCTTCCATAAGCCTCTCTAAATCCAACAGATCAATAATGATGACACCAATATCTCCATGTTTACACCAGAGAAAATGCATCTATCATGATGATTACATTTCCTTCAGTCCTTCAGTATCCTAACAGGAATAAAATCCATGTGCTGGAAGACTAACACACTGTCTCCAGTGTGAAAATTTATGTCTTGGGTTTTATGGAACAGCAGGCATGTATCATAGAAAGGCTTAAGTTGGAAGGGACACCTCTGCTATGAGGATAGGATGAGGGAGATGGAGTTGTTCAGTCTAAAAAAGAGTAGACCCTGGGGGGACCTGAGAGCTGCCTTCCAATACCTGAGGGGATTCTGCAGGAAGGCTGGAGAGGGACTTTTCATAAGGGTGTCGAGTAATAGGCCAAGGGGAAATGGGTTTAAGCTGAGGGAGAGTGGGTTTAGACTTGGTCTTAGTAAAAAGTTCTTCAGTACAAGTTTGGTGAAACTCTGAAACAGGTTGTTCAGGGAGGATTTGGATGCCTCCTCCCTGGGGTTGTTCAAGGTCAGGTTGGATGAGGCCTTGAGCAGCTGAGTCTAGTTGAGAAGTGTCCCAGCCCATGGTGGGGAGGATGGAGTACAGGATCTTTTAGGTCCCTTCCAACCGAAGCCATTCTATGATTCTATGAAAGGCTTGAAGTTTCACTGCAGCAAAGACACGTTCCCACAATCAAAATGTACTTCAAAAGACAATAAGATATTATTTCTCTCTGCAAACATATCAAATATGTGCAGTGAGTTTTCTTCTTCTGCAAGGCAGAAGTGCCAAGAGGACCTACAATTCTTCTGGTTTCATGTTAGAAAGGAAAACAGCTATTTGAAAGCCAATAAAATCAGTCACCACACTTCAATTCCCCAAACACCAGAAGCTTAAATTAACCCATCTGAGGTTAGTCATCACCCCTAGCAGTTCAGAAATGAGCTACACCATGTAGAGATCAAAACATTCAGGAATTGCTCAAAGAAAAAAAAAATAGAAAAAGATAAATAAATTTAGAAGCACTCTCTACCATGGAGACCATTGTTATTTTGTGTGTATATGAAAAGACTTTCTGAAAATAGATGCAAATAACCTTGACAGTGAGGTAAGATAGAACAGAGTGGAAGAGAATTCCTGTCTCAGCATCCAGAAGAAATTTTACTCATTTGTTTTGCATTTGTCTGTGGTTTTTTAAGAGTGTAAGAGAGCAGTAGTAAAAGGCTTAGAGCTGCTAAAACTGAATTAACTGTTCATACATAAAGAAAAGAAAGGGAAAAGGTTGGTCCCTACCATCTCCAACAAACTGAAGGAGGGCTAGATCAATTTGTCTCTTCCAAGGTGATCCTTTCTGAAGTGCTATTCCATAGCCTGTAGTGGCAAAGATGTATCCACTCCCTATTGTGACAAGTTTGCAGCCTTCATCTCTTCCAGCCTTGTAATTCAGCACTGCTGCATCATAGATGAAAGCATCCAACTTCCTGAAATAAAAGAAAACATTTTACAAACCAAATCATTAGGGACAGCTGTTGTCAGGCTTCTTTTGTCCTTGATGTTAGGACCCTGTTGAATACCATATGGATTCTTTGATATCATTAATACAGATCCTGCTCTGCTGTATCTAAAATTAACAAAAGGCATCTATTTTAGTGAGAGGAAAGTAGGACATATAGTTTTGCATTTCTATTTTAAGGGATGCTGTTAAAAAATACTGAGCAGAAGAAATCAACCTACAAAATGTCTTGCCCTGTTATCTTTCTATCTTTGCTCTCAAAATGGATAATAAGTATGTTAAAATGCAAACTTAGCTCCAAAAAAACCAACACAAATGACAATAGAGAATTTAGAATTCAAACAACAATAACCATTTAGCTTGCTTAAAATACTGAATGGGACTGAAAATGTGACCTCACCAGTTTTACATATCCAGTCTTATTTTATGTCTCCTTCCAGTAATAAAGAATGAAGATGAAAGTTAAGTCCTTGTTAAGACAGATATAGCTACCTAAATCCTACTTTAAAATGATAGAATATATTTCTTCATGATTTGCAGTTCCAAATATATTATTTGTATACCCAGAGTACAGCAGGAGTAAAGGAACCTGTTGTGAAAAACCTCACAGCCCTTCTTCATAAACATGTAAGAATGGGATGATCCATTCTCTAAGGTTTACTGGGAACACAACAAGACACAGGAAAACAAAATCAATAAGGAAAGGAAAAGAGGCAGAGTCCTTCAGGGATAATTTTTAAGCAGCACTATAAAGCAAGTTAAAAGAAACATGTCCATGGATATTTCACAAATGAAGCCTGCACAAGTGCATATACAAGAGGAGGAGGTCATTTGGAAGGACAATCACCTGCCAACAGTAGACCTCTATCAAAGAAAAGACATTTTTATACCTGCAGAAATTTATATGCAAACTTTAAAAGGAAAAATACAGACATTCAGTTTACTTTGTATTGCTGCCCTCATGAGCATCCAAAACTTTTAAGATTTCTACCACTTGCACAAGCCCAGCAAAATACAGAGGCAATAGGAAAAAAAAGAAATGTCTCAGCCCAAACCCCACCTGAATGATGCACTAAACCAAAGTCATTACATTCCCTACTAACACAATCCCTTTCAAACATCTTTGCCCATCCCATATAAGTCAGAGAAATGGGAAGGACACAGCTACACGACTGGTTTCACAGGCTGGTGCAGGAGGAGCCTTCACCTTGCCACCCTCATTAGCACTCCCACTCCCAGGCAATGCCTGCTGTGCCTTTGAAGAGCCAGCAAGTGCTACCTGTGGAACACTGCTAAAATTTTCTGATGGGATGCAAATGACAGAGGCTGGCAAAATATTGCTTGTAAGCAGCTGGGATCTGCCTTACTAGAAAAGGAATTAGAAAAATTAATTACTTGTGGCACAAACGGGTACAAGAGCATCAGCTTCAATTATATTGTATCAGTTGTGAATTTTGTTGCTGTTGAAGTTTTGTAATCACACTTGCCACTAGCTTAAATCAGCTTATGTTGATAAAGTTTCATAAACATATTCACAGCACAGAGCCAGACCTAGGCATAACAGATTTTAGATACTGACAAAGAAAAACTAAACCACAACAACAAACCAAGCAAAAAAAATGCACACAACCCTCCCAACTTTCACGCACAACATAATTCAATAGTTGTTCTTAAACAGTCAATCAACAGATTCATACAGAACCCTAAATTATGTAGAGCTCTAGATCAGGGCAAAGGGGCATCATAAACCACCCCCATCCATCTCATGTCAAAAAACCCAAGAGAAACACCAGGAGAGAACTGGATGTTGAAGAGTTAGTTGGATTTTATCTGCTGTCAAAAAATGAAGTGAAGTCATTGCTTACTGTACTCAAAGATACTTACCCCAACAGTCACCACTCAAGTCATCAAATTGGAATTTAGTAAAGGAGCTAATTTAGAGAAACTACAGGTGGCTCATACAAGTTTAAAGGGAGTAGAAGGGCCATCAGTTCTTACTTTGTCCACTCTTCCCATCAATTCCTTTGTTTGCCCACTCTTCCCTAAACCTCAGTGCAATGAATAGCTTAAAAAGTCAGCTTAGCTCCATCAGTGCTTAAACTCCAGTATTCTCCTTCCTTTAAAAGGGTGCAGAAAACAATTGCTAAGTATCTGGTAGTATCTGATAGGTCACAAATTTAATCCAGAAGTAAGATATGGATGGGTATGTAGCACTGAGGGTAACTAAACTGGAAACAGCCAAGAGGGTGTTGAGGCACTGCCCCAGAGCCTGCAGCCTTCCACACAAGGCTAGACACTTTTCTAAACCACTTGCTTCCATTCATCACTTTGGAGATAATTACACATGGAGATAAGAAGGAAAATCCTTCTCCTTTTGGTAGGTGCACAAGGGGGGAAAAACAAACACTATTTACCATAGCCTCAAAATATTTTTAACACTTCTGATCTACAGCAGACAAATACCATAATCAATAGAATCCAGCCTCATGATTTTAGACCTCTGCACTTATCTGAGGAGAAGGAGGGATACTTCTCCTCTCAGTGATGCCTTTGACTCAGGCAAAGGAATGGAAGGAAATGCTCCTCTCCATGGGTATAGACACTGCTGCAACCAGCTGACCTAACTTAAACACACTAGAATTTGTCATCTCTTTATTCTGGGATTTCTAGCATTGCAGTGTAAGCACATACAACACATGCTGGTAACCACAGAGAAAAGGGAGTCAGCTATTCTCTGTCAAAACAGACTTGTTCAGAAACACAGAGGAAAGAGATACCTTTGGTAAAGACTCTGGGACCAAAGCCTTGTGCTACTTCAGAAATCACACTCTTCACATGTAACTTGCCTCCTCAGTTATTGAGCAGTGTACTAAAGCCTTAGGAGAGGAAGACAAGGCACAACTACAGTTCCACTCACCTCCAGTGGACTCACCTCCCCATCTTCCTAGAGAGTCTGCCATCAGCTGCAGTGAGTACACCCAAGGAAGACACAGGCTTTACTTTTGAGGGGTTTCTCTGTTCTACTTCTATAAGGTCACAATAAATCTCACTATGCAAATCACTTGAAAAACACAAGGCACTTTCTTGACAGATCCTGAGTGCTGACAGGTTCTGCTATCAGTTGTTGCCCAATGTCTGAACAGTAAATCAAAAAGCTGATTGCCCTGAAAAATTCTTGCTGTCTACAGATACAAACTCATATGCAGAATACATTTTCCAGCATAATTCTTCCAACCTCTCAAGGCTTAATTATCTCTTCATCATGTGCTGATTACAGAAGTACTATTCCTTGCAAAGCAAAGCTTCAGAACATGATGTACCCCTGCAGCGTGGGCAGTGAGTAACAAGACACAACTGAAGCTCTCAAATGTTATGGCACCCAAATCTTCCAGTACTAGGAGGTGAATTTCCTGACATCCTGATTTTTTAAGAACTTTCAGCAGACCAAGAAAGATTATTCTACAACTCTACTGTCTTCTGGTGAGACCTCATCTGGAGTACTGTGTCCAGCTCTGGGGCCCTCAACACAAGAAGGACATAGACCTGCTAGAGTGGGTCCAGAGAAGGGACACAAAAATGATCAGAGGGCTGTAGGACCTCTGCTATGAAAACAGGCTGAGAGAGTGAGGTTGTTCAGCCTGAAGAGAAGGCTCCTGGGAGACCTTACTGAGGCCTTCCAGCACCTGCAGGGGGGCTACAAGAAATCTGGGGAGGAACTGCTTACAAAGCCATGTAGCAACAGGACAAGGGGCAATGGTTTAAATTGGATATTAGGGAGAAGTTCTTTACTATGAGGGTGGTGGAACACTGGAATAGGTTGCCCAGGGAGGTGGTGGAGGCTCTGTATCTGGAGACACTCAAGGTCAGGCTTGGTAGGGCTCTAAGAAACCTAGAATCATAGAATTGTTAGGGTTGGAAGGGACCTCAAGGATTATCTAGTTGGGGATGTTCTTGCTTACTGCAGGGTGGTTGGCCTAGATGACCTTTAAAGGTCCCTCCCTACCCAATGTATTCTATGATTCCTCAATAAGAGTTTCCAAAACCTGAAACTGTGAAGTCTGAACATTTGACCCTTTACAAGTTATTTGCAAGGATGGCAGTGAGCATAAGCTCTGGAAGAAGACAAAGCAGGCATTTGCACAGACCAACAGGCTGCTGAGTCCACAGAGGACTTTCTTTCCTGCTATGTCTGTGCAGGGAAAGCCATATTTGCTGTTTTGCTTGGCCAGGATGGAAAAGCCAGGCTGTGTGCATGGCAGTGACTGCTGGATGGAGCAGCTTATCCTTGTCTTCCTCAAGACAGGACTGGCAAGCATGGATCTGTGCTTCAGCCCATCCTTTTCTTCTTTCTCTTCTTTTCCTACAGATGGACTGCAAGCCCCAGGATCTTTATTCTTGTGGCAACAAAATTCAGGTGTGCTGAGAATCCTTGTACTGGTCTGAGTGCTAACCAGCCTGTTACTTAAGGTGGGCATTCACTGCATGGTAGCTTACACACACCGAGGACATCACCGGAACGTCAAGGAAGGCTCAAAGCCTCTCACAAACCTTAGTCATGTGAAAATGAATCCATTAACTTGTCATTTCTGTGCAGCCACTTCAGGGGGTGAAAAGCTTTGTCACATTGTGTAGGTTTAAATAAACTGCTAGGAATTATTAGAAAGATGAAAGAGAACTATAGAAACTGGAATGCAGCAAGAAACGAGATTGATTACTGCCATGAACTAGTCAAACGTGCCAGGCATCTTCAATGAGTGCAGAGGAACAGGACTACAGTGTTGTGACTCATCTGAGCAACTGACAGGTTTCTAAACTTTCTCAGAACTACTGCAATAATCCTGGGTAGGAGAGAAAATAAACATTTTTGAATCTTTACATAAGAGAGACTACAAAGGCAAATGTCCTTCATTACCTAGTAATGAGGAAAGGGGGTGAGGAGAATTTTAGCTCACAGCATAGGAGGTTATATCAGGTGTTATAAAATTATGGATTGGAATAGTTCTTTAAAAAAAAAAATCAAACAAAAAACCCAACAAAACCACACCAAAACAGAAAAACCCCAACCAACCAAACAAGACCCCAAGCAAACAAAAAAACCCTAGAGAAACAACAACAAACAAAAGACAAACAAAAAAACCACAGAAGAGCATTACTGAACAATAATTTGATGTGGGAAATCTGTGAAAAACAAACATGGACACCCCTATACCTAAATATTTATGAGTCACTAAGAAGTATAAGAGCTGAAAATTCTGAACAGCTATAGCAAAACTTCATTCTCTAAAGTGTTGCTGTACACATTCTACAATGTCTGTCTGTAAAGAAAACTAGAGGGAAAGGTATAGAAATGTAATTTCAGAAACGCTGAAAACACTTCCCTATAATCTTTCCCATCATTATTATTGGCAGATACCTTCCATCAAATTCCTATGATGAAAATTGAAAAGTAGGACAAGAAAAATGCTTCTATATTAGTCATAGCTTTTTCCTCAATAGGAGTGTAACTCAGTTTGCTTCCTTAACCAACTATGTTATCCTTCAGCAAATATTTTCTTGATGGAACAAGAGAGAGAAATCTAAACCAGCAATCTGCTCAGCGCTCCAGCACACTAGAAATCAGTCTTTTTCAGTCCTGCTATGACCTGTGTCAAAGTATTCAGAAAGTGAGAGGGAAGCTTTAATGTAGCCCCATTTACTCACATTCTTTTGTTTTATTGTGAAGCTCTGGAGTCTATAGAAGAAACACAATTGTGTTGCCATTGAGAATCAGAGAAATTGGAGCATGACTGAAGTCACTTTCCAGTTTTCAATTACTGAAGGAAATCCAAACATACAGTAGCTACAGCAGAATTAATTTCTTGCTAAAGTGAGTACTATTCAGCACAGTGTTCATCTGTCAGAGCCAGAACATTAACTTCAGAATCAATTTTTCTCCATTTCATTTCTTTATGTTTCCAAACACCACAAATATATTCTTTCCATAGCCAGACAAAAGCTGTGTATGATTATTAACACACATCTGACCTACAAAAAAGCAGAATGCATGTAATATATGAAGTGCACCATCCCAACAATTTGCTTGCACTGCGTTTTGCTGTAAACAACAACTTTGCTACTTTATTTTTGGTGTAAAGTACATCCTAGCTCAAATATGCACCTTCTAGGGCTTGTTCTGAAAAATCAAAGGTCTGTTACATGCTTGATAATAATTATTCATTATAAATTATATAAATGTTATTCCAAGGAATGAGAGTTAATGGAATCAGATCTGGGTTTGAATTTTGCCTACATGGCTTAAAAACTAAGAGATGTTATTCCTCAAATTTGGTTTTAAATAAATGCCAAAGAGACTACAAGGATTACTGCATAGCAAGTGTCATACCCATTTGATAAGGCTCCAGTAGCATCTTTTGAAAGCACAATATTTGAAATTACTGTTTTATTACAACTACCAGATTGCAAGTCAGTGAATCCTCAAACATTACTTTTAACACCACTTTTGCTCTTCTCTCTTCATTCTCTCCCCTCTTCATCCCCACCCTCATAAAGAACACTTTTACATATCGAAGCTTTGTCCCTTAAACATAATTTTGAAGAGATATAGCTCAATTTCAAAATGATCTGAAATAAACTCACCTTTTTTTCCTTTTCAAAATAAATGGCATTTTCAGCAGAAGAGATGCCTTACGTGACCCTTAAGTAGAATATAATATATTATATATAATATATTATATATAATATATTATTATATTATTATGTATAATATATTATTATATATAATATATATTATATAAATATAATTTCATATTAGGCAAAAAAAGTATTCATTTAGGGCTGGATTAAACAGAAACATAGACTTTAGAAATCATCAATACCATTGTTGGAAAGGCAGCAAGTACAAAAGTACAGGCTTTAAAATATGGTTTACAGATGTATTACAAATTAAATATTTAACATTTTATCCCTTCTTTATCCACAGAAGGGATAAAAGAAATTATGTTGAGTGCACAACTAGAGACCCAATGTCATTTGTGCATCTTTGAAAATATATCCAGGGGATCTAATGCCAAAAGGTCAGGCAGCAATGGCACAACAAATGAAGGGAAAAAAGGCTGATCTAAAGACAAGGCTTCAAAGACAGTGCTCTTAAGTGACACTTTGATATTGCTGGAACAAGAGAAGCAGATATGTAACCTTTAGCATGAAGGATTGATAATTTCTTTTACCAAGTTTAGACTAAAATGCATTTCAGGTTATCTGATGTCACTTTATCATCAAGAATGAGTTTCACTTTTAGCACATATTCAAATGGCTCCACATGGATCTCAAGTTCACATACACGGGGTGGATTTCTTGACATCTTGACATTGCCAGTTCATTAGGGGAAAATTTAACAACCATTCCCCTGCAACAACACAGGTTACCCAGTTTAACCCAGTTAAATGATGAACTCATTAGCAGGGAATAAGCTTTCAACTTTTCTCCTTGTTCAAACTGTCCTCACTTCAATTTTCGCACAGAAAAGCAGACACAAAATTTGAAAGAGTGATCTCTGACAGGCATTAACACTGCTGTGGGAGATTGTGGTGGCTTCACCTCACCTGCCAGGGCAGTCTCAGGCTGTCAGAAAAGCTGCTGTGAACTTTCCTGCATCATTTGGCTGTGGTTATCTGAAGAGGCATATTCACCCTCCTAACTCATAGCACCTCCCATTCACCACCCCTCTGTCCACACACCTTCCCAGTCCCTATGACATTTCTCTTAGCAACACAATAATGGAAAATTTTGTGTGCCTTTAGGATTAACTTATACAATGCAAGTGTCCCACTTCAAGCCTCAGAAGCCAAGCAACGAAGTATTTGCGAAGCATCAGTTTATCAAAACACAACATTTGAAAAGTTGAGCAGGGGAATGTATTTTTAGATTAAAGGTTTTGTCCCAGTTACAATGGCATAATGAGGGATAAATTCAGAACAGCTCACCAAGCACCTGATCTCATCCCCAAATCAAATGAGTACAAAAACTTAGGACAGCTTTTTCTCAATAGAAAAGGGGTTAGATGGGACATAGATCCTTGTTCACCTGTTAATTTTATCTCTGGGTACTTTGTAATATTTAAAGACATTAGACAGATAACTACATTATCTAGAAAATGGTAATATAGACACAGGACATCATGTTTTTACAAAAAAAAAAAAACAAAGAAAAAATAGTAATCAGAAGAACACTCAATAGTTCAGTAAAGGAATTAGAATAACGTTGCTGCGAACCATTTTTTTCATAATGGCAAGTTTAGATGACTTGAAACTATTGAGGTAGGAGCTTCCCCAGATATTTCAATTAGCACTGCTATACATCTCAGTAACTCTCAAAATGCTTATATTTGCCTGTTCTTCAAAGCCTGTAAGGCCCAGCAGTCCCCAGGAAGGGCCCTGGAACAGCACACTGATTTCTACACAGTCCGTTATGTATTTAGACTTTTTAACACATGTGAAAGAAATACAAGAATGTGACAATGATTGCATTTCCTGAAAGGATGGCAAGTGATGGGGAAACAGGGATCAGCCATCAGAAAAACTGATGTCAGAAAATCCTGCCACACATGGAAAAGCAATAGGAAGCCTTTATCTCTGTGGTACCATCTTGGTGGCAGCTTGTAGTCCAAATCCTGCACTCTGCTCACTTTAGCAGTAACACTAGCAGTAAAGCAGGAGAGCCATGCTGATTCAGACATGCTTTTAAGCTTTTAGATTCCACAACTGATACTTAGTGAACAGATCCTCTGAAAAGTGTGCCTAGATTGAACAACAAATTTGTGTTTCCATATCTCTGCAGCCTTTCAGCACAAATAGCTGCTGCCCAGTTGCACACTGGTTTTCTGATTCTTAGTTTGGGTGACTGCAGTTGTAACATCAAACAAAAATTTTATCCCTCAGAGTGCAATACCAAAATGAATGTTAGAATCAACACTGAAATAAATATTAGATTGAAGTCCTAAAGAAAGCATCATAATGCAAATTGAATTTAAGTCACCCCAGCCATTTGTTGCCAAACTAAATGAAGCTATTGATTGTAGAACCCAGTAATCCAGAAAAGAAAAATACTGAATAGTCCAAACTGGTTAGCAGACATTTCTTTTTTTACAGCATGTCAGGAAGAAAATCCTTACTCACGTTGTTAGCTCCTTCAGATGGTTTTAAGGAAAGTGTATTTGTATTTGTACTATAATTTAGTACTTACTGTCAAAACTGATAGGGATAAATAGACCTTCTGGAGCACAGCAAACATGTTGCCCTTCCAGGAACTTTTTGATCTTTGTTCAGTGCTGTTTGATTAACAAGTTTCCTCAAAGGTACATAATAGGGTTAGGAAAAGCCATACATGGGCAGCAGATCCTCACTGGCTTAGACTTAGGTCCCGATAATCCATGACACTAGCAAAAAGACGCTCAAGGAAGGATAAAAGAACCAAGGCATGGATGGATGCTATTGTCCCTGAATATATCTTCTTGGGTTCAGGTGAATGAATATCCAATGAGCTGCAGGCTCAGATATGAAGCCTCAGCATGTTTAAGAGCTGTTGGATTATTCACTTTCCACCAATTCCTTCAGTTTCTTTCTGAAGCTTGCTTAAAAACTTTGATATTCACATCACCTGACCTCCAAGATGTAACTATACCAGTTTAGCTCAACAAATGCAATATTCTAGCAATCACTGCTGAACTTTACCAAGGTCTGGTGGCAGGCAGGGAAAAGACAGAGAGAGACACTAAGCCAGAGGAGAGAGCAAAAAGGAGTAACTGGTTGATGTTCACTTTCACTTGAACAAAAAAAAAAATGTCCTAAATTGTCTACAGTTGTGATTATTTCAACTTGCCAGCACTAAAGTGCAACACAACAACAATTTCTGAAATTATTTTTCACCTCTATTTGCACTCCAGCTACAAGGCAGAAAGTGTGCAATCATAAAATATGATACTTCATATATGACTTATGGCAAAAGTTGAATGAACTCATCAGTGCTTCAGATCATCTGACTGAGAACATTCAAGTTCAGTTCAGTTTTTCTAAGGAGTTGCCATGGTCCTGTCTCACAGCTCAACTGAATGTTTTATTTCGTCTTTCAGACCTGCTGCAGAAATGGATGCTTCAAAGCATCAGCCTCAAAAAATATCCAAAAGTTATATCCAGAAAAATGGTCTAGTGGGTGCCTTTATATGGAAGTAGAGCAATGCAGGAGCTAGTGAAATGAGTTCTCCAAGCTATTTTATATTCCTGACCATTAGTTATGAGTACCATTGACGGTGAAATACCTGAAAAATTAATTTCTCGTCTTGTGTCACACAGTCACATTTTGGATTTATCACCTCCTTAAAGCTTTGATCACCTGGCACAATAATTTATTTGCCCTTTCAGGGTCTCGCAAAAATCCTTTAAATTAATATCCTACAGATCTGATGGAAATAGGGACAGTAATTTTCTTAACCTTTTCCCTTTCACAAAAAAATTAGATACAAACTGGATTCATCACTCAGTACTTTCATTTAAAACAAAAGGGCTCATTCCTATCTTAGATTGCAAATTTTGTTGTGGTCACAGCCAACGCAGACTCAGGAAAATATTTTGCCAATCACACATGAATAAACAAATTTCAGATTCAGTAGTTTCAACTGGTGTATTTTGAGTATCCCCAAAGATCTCCAAGGCTTTCATACTTTGAAAGACACTTTGAAAGAGGAGAACCTAAGTCCCTCTTCATTTGTTACAGACTTCTAATACCAGCTGCTTTTTCAGTGACATCTTAAAAATGGAACTGAAGCAAGGAGCACTCATCTAAAACCTGCTTATTGAAGTTGCTGTATTTGTTTTTTTAATCTTGTTTTTGAAGCTTGTGAAAAACACAACATGCAAGCAGGCTCAGAATAGAGAGCAGTGATTAGTAGGCCATGAGAAAGCAGGAAAACACCATGTTCTTAGAAGGATACCTGGAAATTAAGGACCTGAAGGACTATTTTTTAAAAATCAGTTGTACAAAGTAGTGCTTGTGCTAAAAGCTGTCTCCAGCAGACTTTCTCTCTTCATGTATCACAACAGACATGCAGGAAGGCTGCAAGCAGTAAATGATTATAGACTACACATAACTCCTGCTACCCACCGACCTGTCCCTTCCTCCCTCAGACACACTTCAGAGTCAAAATTCTGTGGCAGTTTCTTTAATATCTGAACTGTAATATTAAAATTCTAAGAAAAGAGTGAATATTCTCAATTACAAATACTGTAAATTCTTGTCAGTCAGAAAGAGTCAAAGACTATTGAGCGACTAGATTAAAACTTTAAAAATTTATGTCTGCTGAACATTTCTTTGGGTTTTGGTTGCAAGCTGTTATTATCTGCCCACAAAAGTGATGAACAACTTGTGCTTTTTATGAAAAATTAAAATATACCATTTTTCTCTCAAACAGGTAATTTCTGTCATAGCTTCCCTTCCCTTTTCTAGGTGAAAAGGTATGAACCACAGAAAGAACAAAACTGAGACAGTTTTTCCTTTTATGAAAATTTTGATGACCATTTTGCTATAAACATAAAACAAAAATACTAAAAAAATACTGAAATTGGGTTTGCATCCAAGCAGAGTTGTCAGCTGGCTGCCTAAAAGACAAGTTTGTTTTGTTTTTTACTTTAGGCACACCACCACTTTAATTGACAGACCTAATTAACAGAAGGACCTGCTGAGCACCATCGGGATTGTGTTCCAGTTGACAGAAATGGAGATGTTTGCCTCCTGGTTATGCCTGTGCCACACTGCAGAAGCTGCCAGCACAGCCCCTGACCGGTTTGTATCTGTTCAGTAAATAACAGAGCATGGAAAGCTGTGAATTTGATAAGCACTGTAAGCACAACAAACATCCAATTCAGCCCCAAAACCTTAGAGAGTAGGAGTTAAAAGGGCTTCAGAGCCTTCTAGGGTCTTCTCTTGCACTTTCTCTGCTTAGTACCATTGTATTCTAAAAGAATTTTAATAATCATATTGTTGCTTTCACATGAGAGAGTGTGCTTGTGAGGTGGGGTAAGTTCTCATGCAGTTCACACTGTTCAGTCAGATATGTTCAGCTGTTCCTTCCAGCAACATTATTTGTTATTAAGAATTGCTGAGGAATAGAATCATCACATGTTGTTATCAAAGTGACTAGCAGCTCAGGACACGTTTGCATCTCATCAGGGGACTGGTGAGATTTGATAATCCACTGCATCTGAGGTCATGCCCACCAAGGCTCCAGCAGTGCAAAAGTGCTCTCTTTCTAAGCAGCTTCAAATTTCCACAGTATGCTACAGGAATAAGGTATTAAACTTGATGTGTACAAACTACCAAGCACAGCAACCTTTAACAGGAAAGCAGATGGAGTTCTAAGTAAACCTTAGCATCAAATTCCTGAATGTATAGGCACAGCTGTGACTGTAAATAAAAGCTCACTCCAACAGTGAGGTGGTCTGCAGCTGTACAGCAAGGGGCCTCTTGCCTGTGGACCACAAGGGATTCCTTACTGCAGTTTCCTTGAAACAAGCAACATTCTCAGCTTTCTGCAATGAAACTGAAATGAAGTCCTCACGTCACTGCACTGCCACAACACAGCGTCAGTTAGACCATCCCTTTTCTTGAAACAAGGTAGACATTGCATGACACTCAGCTGCAGTGCTCACATCCAGGAAAATTAAGTGAAGAAAAAAAATCAGATGGATTCGTCAGTGACAGGTATTAGGCAAGTGAAAGTTGCCCATTATAGTAAGAGAGTTTGCCAATTAAATTTTCCAATTTCAGCCATTAGCAGTTAAATCCTAGACAATAACTCAGTGTAGATGTTCTCAGGCAAAGGTGAGAACATAAGTGCACTTCCAGTTTATTGCCATTGCATTTCTCCTCTTGACAGTTTTACAGCAGCAGAACACTCATATATGGACATTCAAAGCTGTGAGCTGATATAGCCCACACTAAAGTATGACAACAGATGAGGTTGTTTTGTTTGCAAAAAGGAGAAAAAAGCATTCATTAGCTATAACCTCTTCTGGAAAAATATAGCAAGGCAAACTGCAGCAAACAAATCCACCCAACCACTGTAAACATAATACCATAATTAACTGCTTCCTGTTTGTTAAAAGACTTATTCTCTCTTCAAGAAGCAAAATCAATAGGATCTGTCTCTCTGTACAGAGGGTTCTAGAAATGTTGATTGATTAAATGCAGCAGAGATGGAAATGCTTGCAATGCATTTTTAGAACTTTTTTTGATCAATAAACTTCTAAAGAACACAGAGGAACCACTATGGCTCTAACAGAGCTGGACATCACCCATCAAGAATACATTAGCCAATGTCTTCCTAACTTCACTCTTCTGAATGATGGTCAGGAAAATAGTTGTGATTCTCTTTTCATTAAAGAAAAGGAACAAAAAGACCTCGGGAGAATTCCTGGTCTGCTCAATCCTGCCTAAAGAGCAGTTGGAATCTCTGCAGGTAGCACAGTAAACAGCTGTTGGTCAGCTGTTCCCTTATATGTATGAAATTTAGGGGAAAAACACCAGTAGCTTTTTTGACAAGCTTGTAGTATCATCATTACTTTCAATACCATGTTGTATGGAAGGAGGGACAGTATTTTGAGATTTTGAAAAATATTGAATAGTACTTCAGTAATTTTCCATGGCCTCTGGTTGAAGCTGATACCTTTAATAAATACAGACAGGTCTGCTGTTGTTCTAATGGTGTTTCAGCAGCTTTTTGAGAACTGTAGCTGTGAACCTCAGAAATAAGACACTATTGACAGGAGGTAAATATTGCTGAGACTTCACAGGATTTCTTTTTTATATATATTTTCAGAAACCAACGTTATTTTCTTTCAGACAAAGGGGAAAGCCAATATAGTTGATAAATTTGACTTCACCATTGATAGCAAAAAGCCTTTATGGGTAAGTTGCAATGAACACCTCCACAGGGATTCACCTGAAGGAGCAGGTATAATGCCATTGTCACTTGGAAGCAAAAATCTCATTTCCATTTTGATTTGCAACATTTCCCAGTTGATTCCTTACTAGAACGATCTTAAACACTTCTGATGCTAATTGAACAAGATAGGTCCAAGCCTGCTGCCCATGTAGTAAATTTGCTTGTTGTGATTAAAAAAAAACCCAAGTGCAGATGCTTTCATGGCAAGTTAATTTTTGAAACACCACTCAAAGATGAGAAGAGAAAGGGGTCGGGTATTTTGCTCAAGGCTTCCCAGACACAGATGTGTGCACACTCACCTCTGCATGTACAGCAGTATTTCACACAAGACCTACCTAACCCATATGCCAGACCAGGAAATAGAGGTAGGAACATCATTTATTTTGTGCACATTTCTATCCTTATTTCTGCCCTAGAGGTTTTCCTGGCCATGTTAGCAACTGGGCTAAAGAAGATGATTTTTCACTTCTTGTAAGAAAGCAGGAAAAAAACCTCTGATTTGTTTACTTTGTTTTCCAAATGAGAAAAGGGACATGAATACAACTCTAACAAACACACACAGCCCCACAGTTTAAGGAAATCTGTGCATCTGAAGCTTTATCTTTGTCTTCTTCCTGCTTTCTCCTTCTAGTTCAGTTCAATAACACTATGTATTGAACACAACAGTCTCAAAGATCAAGATATTCCAGATACATCTGAAGAGGCTACCACTAATTAAAGCTGATTGAAAGGTTTGAGAACTTGAGATAGAGGCAAACCCAGACTGAACCATGATGAGAGACTGCTTGGTAGTTTGGTTCTGTTCAGATCAGATGCCACAAGTAGCAGTGTTCAGTCACTGAGTATTGTCTGATTGCTGGTATTTTTTGTTTCACCTTAAAATTAGAATTTAACTCTATATATAAGGAATAAAAGGGCACTACATCTTATGTCTCAAATTAAGCAAAACTGGTCATAACAGTGAGAATGGAAATACACACAGGTTATACAAACATTTTTTCAGGAGTAGCATGGGTACTATTTATTTTGACTTGCAGCAGAAGTTATCAGCCACACAATCTCTGCAAGCCTTTCCCAGGTCTGTAGTCTGTGAGTCTAAAATTACCAGGCAGTTCATCTTCAGAAAGCTGTGCAGAAGCAGCAAGGTCTACCATGTGTAAGAAAAATTGCTTGTTGAATGCTACCAATGATGAGGATGGAAAAAAGAAAAAACAATGAAGTACAGAAAGAGCTTTGACAGGAGGTAAGGATGAAAACAGACAAAAGAGATGTAATAAGGTAAGTGGAACACACACATACTGAAGAGGAAAACAGAAATTATACATTTGCTTGGAAGCAGAAGCAGTTTGAGAGATAGGTCATTCTCAAACGAGCAGTAGTAACATAGGCTCCATGGGGCAAGACGTGTTAAAAATCATGGGATCAAGCAAAGCAGGAAAGGTGAAAAGCTTGATCAACCTAGATGAGGAAGGGCAGCTTTACATGGAAGAGAAAAACAATTCAGTCAAGTAATTCACAAGGAAGACAATACAGTGCAAGTATATAAAAACTGAGAAGTGTATGGAGGAATAGGAGTTTGGTAGAAGAAGTGAAAGATCATGGGTTTGAAGAACATGAGGCTGGAGAAGAAGAAGAGACAAGCAACTGCAATACATTACCAAAAGTCTATTCATGTTTTTCTACTCTCCTCCCTACAGAGAATGCAAGTTCTGACAATCCTATAATCTATAGGCTAATCCCCTTCCCTCAGGACACCTTTAGCTCCAGAGATCCTTGAGGTGCCAGCCACACAAACTGCATCACAGTCTCATCAAGAATCCTAGCAAAAAGAAAATCTGTGTGGGCTCAAGGTTGCAAGTGACAGTGAGGACTGTAGAGCCTGATCATTTTGGTCACTTGAATGAAATCATCTTTCCAGAGAGAAACCACCACTCTGAGGCAAGAAAAAGAAAGAAAGAAAAAAAAAAAAACAGGTAAAAATCATGCTGCCTGATCTGTAACCGAGTTTATTGCCCACAATTACCACACTGTCCGGCAGAAAATGAAGGCAGAAAATAAGTAAACCCTCTTGACACTGCTCTCCTGCTGGAATGTCCAAACCTGTGATATAAGCAAACATGAAGTGACATTTCTATTGTGGGAAACTTCAGCTGCTGCTGGCATACTGTTAATCCTTCTCTAGGTGCCATCAGACAAAACACTAAGGAGCACAGCTGTATGTAGCAGTTACGGATATTGATCCAGAAAACACTGCACATGGCATCTTATTTGCACCATCTGCTACAGAAATGTCAGTCAAGGGGAGTAGGGTAGACACCTGGGGGTGTCCACACTGAGAAATCACTTAGAAGAGGAAAGAAACTCCAGGAGGGGAGAGTGGTAGGGAAATCTATAAAGAATGAATAGCTTGCGCTGTCAAAAGGACTGAAGCTTTTGAGGAAGAGCAGCAGCTGGCAGAGGAGCAGCCAGGCTGAGATTTAGCAAACGTCTTGAACTCCCTGCAGTCAGGTAGCCTCCACCTTTTCATGCTTGAGTGTCTGACAGGTGGCCTGATTTTAAAGCTAACAGCAGTTTTTCAGGGCTTTCAGTAGCACAAATGGTTGGTGAAAGGTACAGGGAATATACATCTCCTAAATAAACTATGCATTGAACTGAACAAGCTCTAGCAATGGCTGAAGTCAGGGATAGTTTAAAATTTCACAGCAGGAAGGATAGCATTCAGCTGCCTAACTATAATGCATAATTTAGATGTCACCCAGGAAATATAATTTGCAGAGGTTCAGTAGAAGCAGGAGCTCTGCCTCCAATTTGGAAGAGCTTGGGTGAGGTTCATCACATGTTGTATGTCTCTCTTAGAACTGGATGAACCAGACTTGAGAAATGCCAGCTGGGAATGCCTTGAGAACTGATGACAGAGGAAGTCCAGACACCAACATGTAGACAGTAGGGAAGGAAACAGCAGGAAGGAAACATCAAGGAGGATAACTTTTAAAGAAGGGAATCTGCCCTCTAAGGAAAGATTTGGGCCCTCAGGGTTTTCACAGAAGAATTATGTCCCAATCTCATACACATTTGAGAGAAGGAGAATGAAAATTAAAAGGTCAAGCAGTTCCCAAAAAAGGGACCAAAAGTAACAGCTTAATGTAGTTTAGGAAGAAATGTGTCCTGTGTTCATCATAAATACTAGCAGGTTAGGTGTGCCTTGAACAGCCACTAGCATAGATGTACTTAAATCAACTATGGGTAACAGCCTTCTCACATCAAACTAAACCAAAACTAAGCAAACCACACTGATTAATGATGATTATTAGAATCCAGTATTATTAACAAAATTACACATACTATAACCAAGCCTATGTGCTTAGGAAAGATTACTAGGGCTAACACATTCCTGTCACCCAGATGAATACTGATACAAGTAGTGAGTCACTCTCATATGAGTGAATGATAATTCAGTCTCTTTGTCCAACCAGGCAGAATGAACTGAGAGAAATGGATGGATGCACTTAAGTCTAAATCTCTTCTCTTAAGGAAGAAGGACAATAATATTTGCCAGAATATTTCCCAAGATTGCCAAAAGCAGATAGAACATTTGAGACTATCTCATCTCAACAGTCAATACTTCAGATGTGACAGTAAAGGTAGAGGGCCATGCTAATTAGAGGAGGGAAGACAATGTAAGAGCAGGCCTAAGGAATGGGAAGTTAAGAAGAAATAAAAGTAGTTGCACACTGGCCAAATTAACCTGATCAGAAATTCACCCTGAGAAAGCACATTCCTGTGAGAATGGGAATCTGCAAAGATCATAGAATGGCTTAGGTTGTAAGGGACCTTAGACTCCAACCTCCCTGCCATGGGCAAGGATACCTCTCAGCTAGACTCAGCTGCTCAAGGCCTCGTCCAGCCTAATGAACACCACCAGGGAGGAGGCATCCGCAACCTCCCTGGGCAACCTATTCCAAACATCATATTCTGTGTTGAGCCCTCACCCAAATCCAGGTCCACCTGTATCATATTTCTTTAAATTTGAGAAATTCCAATTCTGTCCTTTGAATCTGTTTTACATAGGACACCAAAGCTTCCACATGATTTCAAAAGAGTCTTACAAACAACAGGTAATTGTTGTCCTTGCTGACACCTGCACAGCACAGCTGAAGAAAACCAAAAGCACCATCTACTATGCAGCATAGCTGACATCAGCCTGCTCAGTAGCACAGGAAGCACACATCAATATTTCTCAGTTTCTGCAATGTCCACAGCAGTTTTTGAAACCCACAGAAAAAGACTTACCCAGTTTTCAAGCTGACCAAGGCATCTTCAACTCCTTTCTGATTATACTTTGTCATGTAAAGGTGCATATCTGGGTAGTTGTTTCTGATGTTCCTCTCTGTGCTCCCATTTGGGACTGTTCCAAATCGAAAAGGAGGTGAATAATCATATGGTCTCTGAAACTAGAAAGAAAAGGGGAAAGAAAAATGTTTCAGGCATTCAAAACGTGAAGAAGGGCAATGTCAGATTGAGAACAAAACAAAACAGAAATTGTGTATGTGGTCTCAAATTTCTTCAAGGCAAATGCTGTGAGTTAATTCAGCTCTATTATACCAGCAACTGTCTTCACGCTGACTGAACTTACAGAAACATCTCTATCCAATGCAAAAACAGCTCGATTTTGCCACTCAAATGTGACATTCTCCCATGCACTGTAATACGACAGGACAGCAGAAACTGAAGCTGAGAGATACTGGAAGATGTTCCTCATCTGCCAACACCTCCCTGGAGAACCCAAACTACAAGCAGACACACTGGTAAACAGCAGTCAAAGGGAAGCAGTATTTTGTTGATAGTCATTTCACACTTCCACCTCTCTTGAGACATGGTGGGTCCTCACACAAAGAAGACAAAAGTATCGCTGCACTACTTGATGGGGAATTGCTCCAGAGGGGTGCAGGTCATCACAGGAAGTTCATGTGCAGGGAGGGACAGGCTGAGGGCTGCCTTTCCTTCCAACACTGTGATTCATGGGGAATAAAATTCTTGCATCTTCCCCAGGGCCCAGCAGCTACATCACTTGACACAAGAGGGGCCTCTGAAGCTCTCACACCTATATTCTTTGTCCCAGTTTGTTCCTACAATTTAAAACTACAAACCATTTCTTGGGGGCACATAGGCTTATTCTACAATTTTACCCTCTTCATTACTTCTGCATCAGCACAGACAAACATGCCAGGGAGTAACTGCAAAGGAATAAGAATAGCTCAGGGCACACTCAGGTTTCAGATCTGGAAATCATTCAGATAAGCTCACCTAACTTTTTGCTAAAGGACCTGAAACATTTTTATGTGTCTTTTCAATATCTCTCTTTAAACACCAAACGACAATTTAGGATTAAGTTAAAATGTCTCTTTAAGAAATAAATTTTAAAAGGCCATTCAAATTAGAGGAACCATTGGCTAATAAGGAAATTCAATTGAGCATTGATAAAAGCAGTCACCCATGAATTGCACAGTAAAATGCACTCTCTTTTTTACTGTTGAAGTTAGAAGACCAATCTATACACCCTGTGCTGCAAGAGATAGCTAATAGTTACATAGCTGTTGCCTCCTTTGGGCTACCTATGTAATACTTCCCTTTTTAAAGTTTGCTCTCCAGACACCAAGAATTCCCTAATGCATTGTCAATTTGCCAAGAGAATACAACTAGGCCCATACAGAAACTGGGAGTATTTCTATTCCATCAACCCTTGACTGCAAAATTATTGCTGCAACAATATTTTCATGTTACAGAACTACAATTAAGTGCTCCATTTCAACTAAGCATAATTTGACAAAGCATAAAGGAATGAGCTCTATTTTACCCCTATTCATTTAGTTAACAAATGTGTTACTTTTCTCATTTTCCCTTTTCACAGTTTTACTGTTTAAATCATGACTTTGCTCCTACTTTCCACATACTAATTGACCCATGCACTAAAATTAGACTGTATACTAGTCATGGTTCTTAGTCTGTATTTGTTATCTCCCTTTCTGAGTTTATTATGCAGCACTGAAACAAACCCTGCTCTTAAATACACGTCCAGAGATTCTACTGATATAGAAGTAGCTTGCTGTTAACTTTATTTGAATATACAGATAATGAATCCCTGAAGTAGTGAGATGACTTGCAAGGTCTCCTAATATCTGTATCAAATTTGCCAGTCAATAGAACACAGAAAAAAACCCCATTGATTAAAGAAACAACACTGATTTCAAGACCTGTAAAAACTGCTGCTGCTCATACCACTGGGTTTTGTTGTTTGTTTGTTTGTTTGGGGAATTTCAGCTGTGGTGAGCATTCTGCAAGTGCGATTCCTTGAATTGAGGGAACAGTGAGATTATGGTGAAGTGTCCTGGAAATTTACAAATGGAGTTTGGTTCTGAATATTCTCATTTTTCAAGAACATTCATATGAGTTTGAGACATTGGGAGGAATTGCCTCCCTAGGAATAGCTGAAGGAAATGAGGTGTCTTTCTCAAGTGGAACATTCATGAAACACAAAAATATTACTGCAGAAGAACAGAAATTGACAAGAAGAATCAGTTAATTGAAAGATCACAGGGATAATAAGTAGATTAATACTTCCAAACACCATCCAGACACTGGAACTTCTGGACACAAGACACCCAACCAAGAAATTCTAAGTGTCACAACATAATCTTTTTTATTATTATCTACTACTACTGCCTGCTCACAGGCCTCTTGTAAAGAAGAAAAAAAAAACAGTTTAAAATATTTTTACTAAGAGTGCAGTCATATCTAAGGAGTATAAACTCTCACAAATAACTTTAAACTTATATTCTGTGAACTGACATGTCCTGGAGAAGCACATAGGCTCTGTGATTGCAGCAAAGATCTATGTGGCAGGCATGAGACAGGAAAGTAAAAAGGATCAAGGCTGTATATGAACTCATTTTCCCTGAAGCCCCATGATGGGAAATAAAATAGATCATGTCTGCTAAGACACAGCTTTCCTCCTAGACATTTTCTGAATTGATATATTTTTAAAGTCATTAATTAAATCCTTAAATTGGATGCACAAGCCCCCTGCTTGAATCATAATTGTGGAGAGATCTATTACTCAGAAGGCTAACCAATTTGATATTGTTTCCCCATGCTCTGCAAGCTGCTAGAACTGTGGCACATGGCAACAAAATTTTGTTTTATCTACATGCCTTAATAAAACTGACAATTTCATTAAGTCAGTAAAGTGATCTTTCACAACATTAAACACTGACTTAATCTGAAGATGTGCATGCCTGCCTGGAACAATTTTTTATTGTTATTCTGGAGCAGAAAGGAGTAAATGATCTCCTTCTGCTAACATGGATTTTAACAGGATTTATGGCTGGCTTGGAGAGATAGAAAGACACTCCTATTTGAACTACCTCTTCTTTTACCATATAGAAACCCTTGACAATCTGATCTCTGGTTTCTGAAAAATATACTAATTAGTAATTCCATGATTTACTATAATCATCAGTTACTGCAATATAGTCAATATTTATGCCAGAGAAGCCTCCAAAAACCACTGTAAAGACCTAATATTGAATTGGAGAGATGGACTGGGGTAAGAGGGTCATCCTAACTAAACCATCATCCGTAGTACCTTTTGATGTCAGCCTTCTCTATTTTCACAGGCATATTTCTAACTATAGAACTTTTGTCTTTCTATTATACAGAAGGTTACAAGAATACTATGCATCTTGCAAAACAAAAATCAGGAATCTGTAAAAAGCATAATTAAGGCTTCCTAATCTATGTGCACATGAAGTATTACTTGAAAAGTGACTGTGTGGAGGAATCACAGCAGATGAATGCTTTGCAAGAGAAATCTGTCCACTCCTATCTACTCTCCCTTAGTAATCTTGTCTGTAATTACATAAAAAAGGCCTAAATGGTATCAAAAGTAACAAGTGCTATGAATGCCAGATTTGTGGGATACGTTTGGACTCATTTTCTGTACCTTTTTATAAACACAAAGCTTTTAAAAATCTTTTACACACAGAGGAATGTCAAAATATAATTATCTGAATCATTGGAGTTGATGAACACCCACCTCTAGTAACTCCAGTACATGCTGTGCCATGTATTTCTGGGTGACACACGGATGACATGGCATTCAGGAATTCATTAGCAACATTATGAAGGTTGAGGAAATTATCAAGAGGTCTTAATGTGAAGAAGGGTAAACAACACATTATCAGGTGCTCAGCAAACCTGGTGAATCAGATGCTGGAGTGTAACACATTTTCCTGAATGGGTAGATAGTGAATGCTGAGGGTCAGGGATGGCTGCTCAGAGGCAGAGGAGGTTTTTCCTGGCTTTCTCTTCTCTACAGTCTATCACATATGAAGCTGGATTGAGAAATCCCAGTATATTCTCCTGGGAATACTTTATTGCATTGATGATACAGCATTGAAAAAAGAGCTTGTCTCTTCAGTTGTGGCAGTAGGTAAAAGGGGAGAGGGGAAGAACAGAAAACTGATTTGCCAGCCTTCTAGCTATCAGTTATTTAAAATTATTTTTACCCATACTTCTGTCCCTTCTCACTGACATTTGCCTATTACTACTTCGCTTACAGCCAGGGTCAGAGCTCTCTGCTGAACAACAAGAAAATTCTTGCAAAATCCTGCACTGTTCTCCTACTAACATTGCAGCAACAAGGCAAAGGGGAGAAGAAAAAAAATCTAACATGAATCAGATTGTATTCCCAAATATTTATTCTTAATTATTTGAATTTTTAAAATCCAGGAAACCTCAGGACCATGGAGAAAGAAAAACACATGTCTGTAAAGGAGAACATTTTGAAATAGAACATTGCTGCTCTGAACTTCTGGTTTGTTTAAGGTAGTCAGAGCAGGACTGCTCTCCTGATTTATCTCTGGATGCTTAGGCAAAATTTGAAGAACTGTAAAATAAAAACAGATGTAGCAGATCATAGAATGGTTTAGGTTGGAAAGGACCTCAAAGATCATCTAGTTCCAAGCCCCCTACCACAGCAAGGGACACCTTCCACTAGCCCAGGTTGCTCAAGGCCTCATTCAGCCTGGGTTTGAACACCTCCAGGGAGGGGGTATCCACAACCTCCCTGGGCAACCTGTTCCAGTGTCTCACCACCCTCAGTGTAGAGAATTTCTTCCTAATGACTAGTCTAAACCTACCCTCCTCAGGCTTTAAGCCAGATCAAATAACTGATCCACAGACCACACAAAAACAGATGGGATTTTCTGATTTTCTGTTTTCATTTTGGGGTTTTGTGGTATTAAAATACTACTTAGCAGAGAGATTAGAAAAATGGCCAAAAAAAGAGAGAGATGTTATTAGCCAAAAGCCACAGAACAAACACTGCCATTTTCTCAGCCCATAGTTGAGAGTGGCAAACAGCCAGCAAAGAGAGGAAGACAAGGGTGCACTGACAGACCCAAATGCGAGTGCTGTGCCAGGTGCTAGCCAAATGCTGCCAAAAGACAGACTTCCCTGGAAAATACTCTGATACTCTGTACTTTCTCACAAACTGGAGAAAGACATTTTTCAAATTCCCTTTTTTTTTATTTTATCCTCAAGAGAAGAATACCTTTTATCTGTCTCTTACTAAGAACATTATCCTAAAATAGAGGTAAATTTAACAGCCTTCACATTCTTTCAAAGGTTTTTGAGACAACACAACTTAATGAAAACAAAACCATTATCATTTTTTGTTTCTTCTTATCTGTCTTTCCTCTAGCCATGTTTGCAATTCATGCTTTGATACTTCAGGCAATCAATCAAAGGCTGGTCATAAAGAGTAGTTAAAAAACAAACACAAGGCTGAGCTGTTTGTCTTCTTTTGAAAAACAATTTCTTTTCTTTTCTTTCTTCTGAAAAATATCCCTTGTGAAGTTCTCCCCTGTGCTATACTGCATTTAAATATTACTTCTTAATGTCAATATTTAGCTTCATTTTTAAAAAATTGAGCACAAACTTGAAATCAGGATGCCCTTCATGTATTTTGTGCATGTTCATCACAAACATAATTTGCAAATGAGCTTCAGTCCCTCCATGCAATACCACCACTGCATAGTCACACAAATGAAATAAAATAGAGGCAGTTGCTAGGTTTCTAAGACTATTGGTTAAAATTCACAAGTACAATGATCTGGGGAGTACACTTTCAGCAGAAGTTCAGACAAACATGAACAATATGAAAAATAAGCATGTTTATTATTTGTCAGTTTGTGTGAAACTAGAGCAGGGTTCAAGTGAACCCTCAGTGTCTACTGCTCAAAATGAAATTCTTACAGAAGTTCTGGAATTAGGAAAGCATCTTCCACAAGCACAGAAAAAATCTATACCTTATCCTATGTAATTTCCATCTCACTTCAGTGCAATAACTTAAAACCTCAGATTTTCATATGTGTTTATTTTTCCTGTTCACTTTTACCATTTTATACAAGGAAAACATTCAAACATCTGCAGGCAGTATGTAGCCCTTGTGTCACTGCTCTTTGCCTTTTTTGTTCTGGCACCACTTTAAATTTGAACTGTTTCTAGAACTTCCTTGCACACTACCTGGAAAGTAAAAAGACATTTTTTCAGGAGCATTAACTGGCTTCTAATAATTACTAGGTAGTTGCTGGGTTTATGAATATTTTGTCAATTACTGTTCCACATAAAGCTGTCCAAATAAGATGTGTTTCCTGCATTCAAACTGACTTCTGAGTTTTCAGTCTGTTGTCTATTGGTAAGAAATTCCTTTGGTAAGAAATTCTTTTTAATCAAACAGAAATTGGTTTCCAGCACAAAATAAAGATACTACTTAATTAACATGGTTACTTTTAAAAAGGAAACTCCAAGACTTTGAAAACAGTCTGATATTTTAGTGCTTCCAGTCTTAGGTTTGTTAGTAAAGTATTTCCCTCAGACTGAAATCACTCAGTTTTAGCTTGTTATCTTTTCAGAGTTTTTAGCACAAACTGCAAATTTGTAGAAGGATTATGAAGAATGGACACTGACCTCTTCTGAGCTGAAGACTTACCTTTTTATCACTCAGTCCAGTCACTTGGTCAACAAATTCCTCTTGAATCATAAATGCAGCTAAGTTGGCAGTATAACTAGCCAGGAAAATGACAGCAAAGAAAGCCCAAACCGACACCATGATTTTACTTGTTGTGCCTTTAGGGTTTTGCACAGGCACAGAGTTGTTGAATACCAAGCCCCAGAGTAGCCACACTGCCTTTCCAATGGTAAAGGATGGTCCATGGGGATCTGTAATTGCAAAGAATAGTTGTTTTAGCTGCAGCTAAATTAAACCTTGGCAAGACATCCTACATAATAACAGCAAATTACTCACAATGACATGATTAAAAAATATTTCAATACATATTCACTGTACTCCCAATGGAATGGCAGGATTTACCATGGTATTCTATTGTAATGACATTAATTTACATATATGTAAAAAATAATTCAGCATCTCTGTGACATTTAGTTCAAAAGTTTTAAAATGAAAATGGAAAGCATAGATCTGGAGAAGCAGCAAACTGGTATGGCTCTTGCAGTAAGCTATGGGCCACGCTGTTTGCCCTTTCTGTCTTCTGTGCCAGCTGACATGTGGAATAGAAAACTGTGGTTCTGTCTTAACGATTCCATTCTAGTACTTTGCTCACCCAGTTTATCTTTTTATCATCTCCAGTCTTCCAACATCATGTTTTCTGAACTTCATGTAAAGATATTTAAGGTCAATATCTGTGAATATATCACCTGCTTTTAAGCGGCTTTGAGGATAAATCAAGAGCTACCTGTACAGATATGTAACTTAGAGCAAACCAGACTGCCTGCCTCACATGTTAGGAGTCAGTTCTGTGGCTTCACATGTGTTGGCATCACAGGTAAAAACCTGTACCAGCTAATCCCTTCTGTAAGTTTTGTTATTCCAGTTTTCAGTCTGTTTTTCATTCACAGCAAAGGAAGAAGTGGTCAGCACGGTGGCAGAAGTGGATTAGCAATGTTATTATCCACTTCAAAGGGCCCATATGTAGAGCCCCTGTGAGAATAAAGGGAAGTTTGTTCTCAACCAGCTCTAGGCAAGCACAGTGCAGTCATCACATTTTGCTTCATCCCCAGTGGAGAGAAACAGGCCTCCTCTGACTGTGATTCATTTGACCTTTTTACAAGCACCTATTTTTCAATTAAATGGCAATTCATAAAATAAGCTCAGATGAGACACCTGCAATATTACCTCCTGCCCTGCCCTGCCCTTCTGTGCGAGAAGATGCACATTACAAACTCAGATTCAGTTATTAATTCAATTTTAATTTATGTTAATACTTTAATTATTAATAAAAAAATAAAAGCCAAAATGAGTCTCATCAGTGCATGTTCTCATTTCAGTAGAAATGCTTTCTAGTACAGTGCAAATTTGTCACAATGCAATCAAGCATGACATCTCTGATTATCCTCTTCCTATTCTGCAGCAGCGCTAAGAAGATAGAGTGCAGTAAGATAAACACAATGGAGCTGACTTTTGGTTTATGAAACTACCTTCTAGAGCCAGTTAAAACTGAACTGATACAAGGATAATGTGTATTTTCTAAGCAACAATAAGGAAGCTATATGCCATGAAAACTCTGTAAAGATCTGTGTATGCTACTGGAGATTGCATAATCATTGAACTTCATCCTGCCAAAAATGCCTAGGGAAAGGAATAATCTCCATAAAGATTCTCATTTCTTTGAAACTTCCCATGTTATAAATGAACAGAAGCTGGATTCATGGCAAGTTAGGAAGGTCTAGTGCCATAACATGCCTTTGTAGCCATAAGTACACACACATGAGGTGGTACAGAAAGAAACAGCCTAGACCTCAGATTCCCAGTGTCTATATAGACCTTTGATTATCCTTTCCTAAACACAGTGTCTATTTTGGACAGAGGTTACACATTTACCATCTAATTGAGATGACACCATCATCTGAATATTAGAATAACCCTATTTTTCAGGGAACAAGCCAATTGTAATCTGGAAGGAACCATGTTTGTAATAGTCTCCAGAACTGTGTTCACCAAGCTGGAAGATCTCATTTTACAAGAGGCAGGTGTGATTCAGAAATTAACAGACTGCACTTTCACTGTAAGTAAAGAAAGAAAAGGATGAGGTCACTGCAATACATGGAATCCTCATTCCCAGATCAAAGTGCTAATAACAGACAAGTGCAGCTTTCACTGAGAAAGGCAAGCTGTGTATTCCACGTGTTTTGCTGGTATGCTTAGACAACCAAGTTTCTATAACCATGGTTTCTACACAGAAGGAAACAACATCCTTCTGTCATTGGCCCTATTTCAAGGCTGAGTTCAACATAATTTCCATAGGAACTACATAAAACATATCTCTCATTTTTCCAGATTATCTAAGAAAATCATACAAGTTTAAATAATTTTCTCTGAAATAACCATGAGTTCATAAGAGTCAGGAGTCTGTAGAACTTATTCCAATCTTTTTTAAGCTGACCTCCTACAACTGATGCAGCATACTAACCAAAATCTGCCTGAATACCCTCTCTGATATCACTTACCCTTCTGTGTCTTTATCCCAATGAATTAGAATACAAACATGAGCATACAAGGCCTCAAGAAATCATACTTTAGATGAAAAACAAATATAGCTTTTACTGGTTTAATCCTATGTGGTGTTTGTTTTAGAAGATGGAGGGCAAGGGATGTGCAATACATGATTTTTTAATAGCTTCAGGGTTATGTAAAATGCAAAGCTTACCTCTCCCTTGGGCTAAGTTCCTGTTGTATCCTACGGGACTAAAGTACTCAAATATAAAGACAGCCATGGCTGACACAATGAGAAGCATCACAAACATCATCACCCAGACAGAAGCACTAAAAGGCTCTGCAGCAAAACAGACAAGAGAAACAGAAATACAGTTCATTAAACCACTGAAAGCACAAGAATTCTAATGTCTTTGGCCAGACAAGCCCAGTAGCTTTGTTTAAATTAGTTTTTCCCCACTAAAATGCTAGCAAATAGCTAAGTAGCAATAAAGAACTGCTGTTAGTGTATATAGACAACATTAATAAAGTCAGAATCTTAAATGCAAGATGCAATTCAAAAACAAACACTGCACACTTCTTTCACAAAGCCTTCACTGACACTGAGTGGCAAATAATTGGCTTGGCTTGCTGCTTATTCAGTCTACAATCAGGTAGACTGTTTCCATTTATCCTATGTTGCATGCATTTAAAGACAGAATGGTCCAACCATTATGCTTGTTTCTGCAGAGTAAAAGCAACTAAACAAATACATTTAATGTAGTTCAGTAATTCAGTGAAGTAGATTCCACTCTCCCTTTCAAGCCAACAGAAAGTGTTAGCAAAAAAAAAAAAAAACAAAAGCTTGTATTCTAACTACATATTTTTGTTTTTCCTCTCTGTGTTCACTTTCATCTGCCTGCAATGAAGATGATGATTTTACCAACTGCAAACATCCTTTTGAATGTCTCATTCTCATATGGGAGAAAATTCTGAAATCAAAAGGTTGTTATGGGAAACTGCATTTCATTTTGAACAACAGAGAAACCTTGATTAAGCAGAAGAAGTAGCTTAGAAATGGAAACTAAAAGCACTTTCAAATACCAGCCTAAACACCAACTTTTTGTGAGGACTGAATATGGCAATAGGAAGTGATAACAATTAAATATCACTTAATAATTAAAGAATATCTAAAATAAATAGGGGCATAGATTTCCTATTCCTATGCCTCAAAAAAAAGGAGAAACTGACCTCACCTATGAACTTTCTCACTCTTGAAAATAGAGAAATTTGGATTCAACGTCTCCCTTATTTTGTTTATTTAAATAAAGCAGAGTCACCTCACCCCAGAGTCACCTCTCCCCAGAATCTTTAGACATTTTGGGTTTTGGATCCAGCATGTATGAATTTTAGTACAATATGAAAATGTTTTCATGTGGATAAAATTCTTATTTGAAGGAGACACCCACATCAGAACCAGAATACAGCAGATGAGGAAGGGGCTGACAGCCCATCAGTTATTTAGACCTATTGGACATAAACACTGAATGGAAAGTCTAGTTCAGACCCAGTCCTACACTCATAATAATAAATCACAAAACCAGATCCTTCATGCACTGAATTCAAGTCATATTTTTTAAAACACTGTATTTCACAGATTTTTGTTTTAAATCCTTTTAAAATAATTATGTCAGATGAGTCTATTCTTAGACATTCACTTAACTGAAACAAAATTAATCTGTGGATAAATTCAGTTATGTGCCTGATAGTATTTTGCATGGCAAAGCATTTTACTGCTGTGCACACCACAGGAAAATACAGTCAGTTCCAGTAAAGTGGCAGTTTTATCTACATCTAAAACCCAGAACATACTTCTGAGAGCACAGACTTGATTTATTGGTGCAGTAAATCAGATTTCTTCACAAGTAATGCTATTCTATGAAGCTTTATAAGAAGGGGTTATTTTTAATTTTTGAGTTCCATGTGCATCCAACTAAACCAATAACATTAAATGCATTTTAGAAATCTAATAACTATGTGTTGAGCTCTGATGGCAGCTGCAAGCACGTTTTGAGGAGGTAAGCAGAGTCCATAGTAAAAATTAACCATGCCTGCAGCATATTTAGAAAAGATCCCAGTACTTGTATTTCAAATTATGATTTCAACATGCTGCAACTGCAATTTTTAAAATGAATTAACTTTATAAATCAGCAGCTTATAGAAATAAAAAGATAATATGTGAATATTTTCATCAAAAGTACAGGC
This sequence comes from Indicator indicator, assembly GCF_027791375.1. Classification (NCBI taxonomy): domain Eukaryota; kingdom Metazoa; phylum Chordata; class Aves; order Piciformes; family Indicatoridae; genus Indicator; species Indicator indicator. The sequence goes on from NC_072031.1 coordinate 3,680,800, forward strand.
TCTTATAATTTCATTTTCAAAAAAATATTTCAATTGAATTTCAATTTAAAAAAATCTTTCATTCATTAAACAAAAATAGTAACCACCAACAAAATCTGTTTAGGTATTTGATTACTCACTCTGTTATACTTACTTGCATTATCTCTGTAATGTGCCTTTATGGAACAGGCATGGGAAAAAATCTGTGACTAAATGATGAGTCTTTTGCATGAAAACTCAATTATTTGTCCAATTGTAGCTGATACTACACCAACAACCTTGATTGTAGCCTTGGCGGCCACAAATTATTTCAGGGAAAGTGAAAAAACTTATGTTTATCAATCTAAAAAGAAACCATACCATCAGTGATGCAAAAATGGCATCACTGTTGACCTATTGGTCCTGACCATATTAAATTGTTCTGTAAGATAGCTGGAAAAGACCAATTTTTTTATTTTTCACTTAAATTATTTTAGTGTCACCAGCACTCTTTTGCTGGGCGTCCTTCAAAACACTGCATCCAAATGCACTACTAGAAACATAACAGTATTCTGGGCACTTTTGAATCACCTCCTGACTCTTTTCAGCTTCAGGCAAATTCAGGCTAACCGCCAAATACAGAGTGAGTGATAAGCACTAGAAGAGATGGAGAGGGAAATAATGAAAACAGAAATGAACAGTTGGAGCAGGAAGTAAACAAGGAAAGAAGATCAAAGTCTTCGTTTCTTTATGTCCCATCTCCTTTCTTCCCAGCCTTTAATTTCTCTGGCATATCTCCACTGTTAACTGTATTATCACAACTCCACTGTTCAATTTCATCAATGGAGAGAGCACTCAGAAGCTCTCCAGTGTAGTGGTATGTTGTTCAGAAACCAGAGATTACTTCTCAAAATAGCTGATCTCTTCTAATCATAAGTAACTCTCTTTTTCTTAGTTATTGTACAGAGGATTTTTAAATCATTTTGTGACTGTGAATGCTAAAAAGATATAAAACCATTTATAATGGGCTAAACAAGCATAAATTATTTTTCAAACAAGTAGTTTTTGATGAATTTTCCCAGCTGAAGATTTTGGGGGATTCTTTTTCATATTGAAATCACCATCGTTGGTTTTCACTTCTGAAACTAACAGCACAACCTTCATGGGCTAATAACTGTGTTAATCAGCTTGTCAACACAGTACAAACATCTGAAGGTAAAACTGATACCTTGACAGAAAGAGGTGCATGAACTCTGATGAGCACTCAACCCTACCCAATTAAAGCAATTAAATGATCTGAAGGGGTGGAAGAATCATACCTAGAAAAGCAGATGGTGAAACTGTGCCATTGCTCCGTGACACCATGACACTGATGCCAGTCTCCACAAATGGCACTGAAAAGTCAACCACTTCCGAGCGCTCTTCATTAATAGTGAGAGACCCCACAGCCATAACCGCACGATGATACACCACCTGCTCCACAAAGAGAAGACACCACCAATATTACTCAGCAGAGAATACCTCATTTCTCCAAAAGAATTACAATCAAGTATTGCTAAGTTCTTACTTAGGAGCTCTTTTACCTAACAGAACTTACTTCACCAATCATTCCATTCCACACATTATTGACTTTTTTGCCGTGTTTCCCGTTAGTCACCAAATACAGGTCATATGTGAACTTGACTGTTTTAGACAACTTCTTCAAGATATCGATGCAGAATCCTTTGCAGCACTTCTTTACATTTATTCCCTCATTAGTTGAGTTGCTGTCAACAGAGAAGAGAGGCATAAAGATTTCTATGGGGTAAAAGAGAAAAAACACAACAGCAAGACTCTGCGTACTGTGAAACAACCTTTGTTGTATTTCTGAGTGGCCATCTTCTTCTGAACTGATGGAGAAAACACTCACAGATGTTTTATACAATCTGTGTGGCTCTTACTAATCATAGTGCAGTTGCTTGACAAGAGGTAAACAGAAGATAATAGCAGACCTTAAACGAGATCTTTCTGCAGCATTATCCAGCCTATTGCACCTCCCTTTTCAACAAAGACATAGTCTCCTCTTACTAATTTCTCTCTTCAGCTTAGATTAAACATTTATTACTCTTGCCATCATGACATAAGACTACATGCCACTTAGTAATTAGAGGGCTTCCCAACATGTAACCTACAGAAAAGCACAGCAGTTCACCATATCCAAAATGCACATTGCACCTTTCTCTGCACTTTGAAAAGGTAAATTTCAAGCCATTTTTGAGTGCAAAGATGAGGGCTTTCCCTTTATTTTTTCTCTGAAATGTTCATGACCTCTAGAACTTCTTAGTATAAGCATCTTCAGAAGCCAAGGCAACATTTTATGGCCTTTAAAAGGCGTTAGAATTAAGATAAAAATAGTTTAGAACTTGATTAAATACAGTTAGGTCAGAGGGGAAAAAGATATTCTCTGGACTGCAGGAACTTATGCACAACCATTTAGCAGTCTCTGGAAATCTTCAGAAACATGCATAATATTCCCCAGCATCTGCTCAGTAAAAAAATGCTATTATATTCAGTTCACAAATATATAGACTGAAGCACAGAATGAGTGAAACAGCACCAGTAAATTCAGAATGAGAAAATTTCCACTGATTTCTAATAACTCCTCCAAAGTTATAGAGCAGGAGAACTTTGTGTGGTGCTTCACAGTGCCATTTTATGCTGCAGTAGATTTTGCTGCACCAAATTTCAGCATAAACACACACTTTCAATAGGAGACATTCTCAAATTGGTGAAGCCTAATTAAAGCATGCATATTTCAGCATCACTGGAAACAATTCAAAGAAGACTCATTAAAACAATCCCATTTCAGAATACACTCTTCTTTCATGTGACTGAAAAGACCTAATTCTAGTGGACTTTGAATTTGCTATAAACATACTATCTCATTTTTAATTCAATGTGATTTATATGTATATAACCAGAATCTTTCAACTTATTAAAAAGGAAAATGTACAAACAAGAGCACCTCATGTGGAAAAGGCAAAACAAAGAGGAAACGAAATGCAGAAGGAAAAGTAAAGATAGGAAGCAAGAGGAAATGAACAGCAAACTCATTATACAATGAAAGAAGCAAAGGAAAGAATTAATGAGAAAATAGGGAAATGTATTTTGCACCCATGAAAAAAGAAAGAACGCTGTGTATTTACTTACTTAATTTTGACAAATTTACGACATGGCACGGTGTTTTTCTGGCAACTTTCCATCAGAGGATCCACATCCTCAACAATGACAAAGGGAGCCTCCTCCAGGGTGACAATACTCAAATGGTTATCATCTGGGTCGCTGTCTGCGAAAGAGCTGTACCTTGGCCAGACAGAGTACTTCAGGCTCAGTGAGTTATTCTCCCATTTCCCCACCTGAAATGCCAAAACACAGAGGCTGCTGATAGCTGCTGGCTTGCTTTTGACAAATGAGAGCTAATATTAAATGTGCTGTGACACAGGTATAGGAAATTACATTGCAGAGATGGTTGTCTTTTGCTATCAAAATTACTTTAGAACTTTTTAATAGTTGCATGAAGTGAGAAAATGCTCTGTTGTAAAGACAAATAAGGTAACACTCTTTTAGAGATAACAGCTAATATAAAGACTGAATGACACCAGTTAAACACTATCACTTGGCTAGGGCTGCACTGAAATTTGACATGCATCACTCCTGTTTGAGCTAGAACAGCAACCAGACATTCCATGTTTAATCAGGACCAGTTTGCAGTTATAAGAAAACAGTTCTCATAAAATGCAAAAGAAACAGAAAATCAACCTCCCTACATGCATGCACATCAAACTGATCACCAAAACATCATTATACCATTTCTGTTTCTTCTCAAAAGAGAAGACTCCTCTATTCCCATGTTTTCAAAAGCCACTGTGAAACCTGTTCCCTAGGGTTCCAACTCACCTCAGCCAGGCCAAACCACATTTTTAGTGAACCCAAGTTCAATGGTGCATGATTTAGTTCTTACTAGAAATAGCATCATTTATTCTGCTTTACTTAATGCCAACCGTTGGGGGAGTTTCAGAAAGCATATCCCACTTCACATGAAAATTGTCTATTTATTTGCTATTACAAATTATCCCTTCCAAATAAACCTACATTTCTTTCCTCTTCCAGAAGCCCAGAAAAGGGCACACAAGTTAAATATTATGAAAACTCAAGCATTTTCATCCTCAGATTGCATTTAACTACTTTGCATCCATGAATCTAATTGCCTGTTTTATCCGAGTAGTGATGACAGAGGATATAAATAAGCTAACAATCCACAACATTTGTAACCTAATGCATTTTAATCATTTTTTCCATTGCTTAAGCTAAACAAATTATAACTTAATCATGAGGCTGCAGAAATATTTGCTTTTCAAGGAAAATGGTGGGAATTAAGAGTACAATGAGAGGTAGGGGACGTAAAAAACCTGTTAAAAAAATAAAAACAACTCATCACCTACTTTCTATCTCTCAAAGTCCTCAAAATTGCTCACAAAAATTCCCAAAGAAAGTGATTTGTATCCATTCCCACTTAGGGAAGCATATAAGCACATGTCCTTTGCAGTTTCTTTTCCATCCTGTTTATAAACCAGGATGTATTGATGAACTTTAATTTGGGAGGCAGAAATGAAAAATCTCTATGCACCTAAATCGAGAAATTAAAAATATCTCGAGGGAATTAGGAAGTCACACTTAAATCAGTGGGGACTGGGCACAGGACCTATAGAATCACAGAACAGTTCAGGTTGGAAGGGGCCTCCAAAGGTCATCTAGTCCAACCCCCCTGAAGTGAGCAGGAATGTCCTCCATTAGAACAGGTTGCCCAGAGCCCTACCAAGCCTGACCTTGAGTATCTCCAAGGAAGGCTCCTCAACTACCTCCCTGGGCAACCTTTTCCAGTGTTCCACTACCCTTCTGGTAAAGAGCTTCCTCCTAATGTCCAACCTAAATGCATTCTAATTTCAAACCATTGCCTCTCATCCTATCACTACAGGCCTTTGCAAGCAGTCCCTCTCCAGCCTTCTTGTAGGTTCCCTTCAGGCACTGGAAGGCCACTATTAGGTCTCCCCAGAGCTTTCTCTTCTCCAGGCTGAACAACCCCAGCTCCCTCAGTCTGTGCTAGTGTACATTAGCCTACACAGGGTTGGTCGTACCAATGCCATAGCTACACCATGAAGCTGCCCACCTGGAATGGGGACATTTCCAGCCAGCTCAGTACTTGAGTCAAACAGCAACAGCAAACATGCCAAGTAATACAGTGAATTTCAGAAGTGGAAAACGTGCCCAACTGCCTGCCTGTTCCAAGCAGGAAGAGGAAACGAAACATGAGCGAGGCTTGGTTGCATTTGTGTTCTCAGGACTAGCACAGTAGCATCACCTGCCCCCCCCACATCACCTGCCTCTCCACATCACCTGCCTCTCCACATCACCCAACACAGGAGATGGGAGGAGACTGATATGTCTAATCCTGAAGCATTTCCCTCTGCAAGCCACCCCCTGCACTTGCATCACTGTCCCACAGACCAACAGGACTATCAGCTGTCCATGACAATATGAGTTCATCTGGTCCTCTCAATAAGGTAACAACTGTCTGGATGCTGTTGGGAGAGGAACCATTATGCTCTTTCCTGCTTCAACTGTTGCAACTGTCATTTCCACATTCTGAGGAGGATATAACCAGACATTTTTGAACAGAGGGATTTGGGGAAACACTGATTTCTTTTGACAGTCTGTATGGAAGCATTATGTGTTGAGCAAATCTCCAAAGTTAGATCCAGAATTTTTAATCTGTTGCTTTCCATGGATTTACCTCAATATTAACTCTGTGTAACCTTATTTCTAAAAAATAATTCAAAATTCAGAGTTTGTCTTGGGTCTTAGAGGCATCCCTACAGCTCTGTCTAAAAAGGGCTACTGCTGCAGTCCCAGGGTGACTTCATCTGGTGCACAAATTGCATGTCCATGGCAGGTCATGCTTCCTACCACCAGTACCATGAGTAACCCAGAGTGCTAGAAAGCACAATGAAAAAGAAGTACAAGAGAAAGATACCAATGTCATGAAAAATGGCACGAAAGAAAAAGGCAAAAACAGTGCTCTGAGAATCCTGGACGGTGGGCTAAGAATGACAAATGAGGATGGGTAGTAATCAGAAAGAACCTATAGGTCTCTCCTTTTCTTTGGGAAAGGTTTCTGATGGATTTGTTTGCTCTAATTAATAGATTGTTAGCACAGATATTGGATTTGCTCTGCTGCCGATGCTGAACTCACATGTGAATATTTTCCATATTTATTTGGTATTTTGGTTTCAAAATAGCTGTATTGTTGAAGATTACATGTTACACTTCTATCATTCTGCTACAGTTTTGAATGATCAAAACACTTTTTCTCATTTATTTCAAGTGAAGGCAAGAATTTAGTTCTATGTAATTAAAGCATGTAGTCAAAATACAGGAAAAAATTCTATTTGTATTAAAAGCCTCCTAGTTTGTGCAGCACTAATTATAGCATTGTTATTGAAAATATGGTATTAATTATTTACAAATTATTTGTGCCTTCCTATGTCATTTAGTTCTTTCAATATCTCTTATTTACAGGGTGAAAGGTTGAAACTACTCACAAAAACTCTAAAATAAGCAAGATGAAAATATGAGCAGGTTCCTGTCATAATAAAGAGAATATTAAATTGCTTCTCTATGTAGGTGCTGTGGGGTCAGCATTTATGTCATTTATGGAAGTCAGGTCTAGCAGTAGATCCAGTCACTATCTGTTTTGAATGCCCTTAAAAACTTCAAATGCTTAGAGAAAAAAGTCAACAGGCTATAACAACCACACATGTTCATTGTATTTCAGAACATTATGAAGAGGTCTGCTTATAAAGGGTAAGAGTTTGTGTGCAAACCCAAACGTTAAGTCCTTGTTCAACAGTGACTATTAAAGTGGCTTACTTATGACAACAAAGCCAAGTATTTGAGCTAAAAAAAGCACACCAAGTCCTGGTTTCACCTTGAAGGTCATTCTAGATGATGTATAATATGGAAAAGTTCATATGCAAAGTGTAAAAAAGTAGAATATGCAAAGTCCAGTGGCTGCTCTCGGTAGAAGCCAAGTGAATATTTGAATAAACCATCTTAGAGTGAAATAGTTTACCAACCTGGACAGCTTCAAAATTCAACTGCCTCCAGCATTTTGCAGCACTCGTTTTCAGTGTGCTACTTCATGATCATTATAGCTACTGATGAGATTAACTAGATGTGGCATTCTCTGACCAAGTCCAAGCATCTATATTTGAGGTAGAAGGGATCTGTTTGAATTTGCATGCTTACCTACTAATGTTGGTATCCAGTGCACATATTCATTATGTAACAGTTTCTAATTTCAATGACAAATTATTTGAAGGCTTGTTTCTGTGTAACAGCTGCAGCCTAAGAAATACAAACAACTTGCAAAGCTACACAATGCAGCACCTCACAGAGACCCCTCTCCAAAAGCAGTCCCTAAATAACATGAGGATGATTGACATAATCCTAATCACACACCCTCACAGAGACCATCAAATCAGAGAAAAAGAGCAAGGCCAGATCCCAAGCAGAGAGAGAAAAAAGCAAAGCATATACTACCTTGTGTGCCAATCCTGGCACGAAATGCAAGTCTGTCACATGGGCATATCTCACAGAAAACAAACAAATAACTCAGTCCTATCACCCTCTTCCCAGCAGATGGGAACTGTACACAATACACAGTCATCAGCCTTTTGTAAGAAAAAATGGTACATGACAACATGGATACTAAATGCACTCCCAGGACTACCCAACCAAACCTTGGGAAAGAGAACATTTTCAGAGATGTTCTTTCTACATTGAAGACTCACACTTCTGGGGCCGTCTCACGTTTGTGAAGAAAATAATGCTGAGCGAATGCAAAATCATCTTGCTTTACAGAAAACCTATTTATTACTTTTATTTCATCACACTTTTCCACTGACAAGGAAGAGCTGCTCTGGCAAGTTTTAAGTCAGTAGCTAGAAAGCATAAATTGAATTTGTTGGGTTAGCAATAATAGGCAGCTGCAGAAAAAACACAACAGCAGAATCCCTCCTCTGGTAACAGCATCTCTGGTACACCTTCTGCACACCTCTGTGTTGCATCACATTTCTGAAGGTCCACATCTCACAATGACACTCTAAATTTAAATGACAGGGAATGATGCAAGCATTTTCATGTCTTATTAATAGGGAGTGGTTTACAGCCCTGTGTGGTTTGCAGATGTCCGTTTAAAGACTTTGAAGTTTTCAAAATGTGCTGCCAAATCTCACAGGGGCTATGCAAATGTACTGCTCTTCCCCCATGGCTGCTCCTCATGTGGACAGGAAGGCACCAATACAGCAATCAACAAGGCTCAAAGCAGAACACAGTATCCAGAGAGATTCAAAACAAACAGGAATGAAAGGAAAAGCTACCATCTCCTGCTGCCTCTTTTTTCAGTAAAGGATTAGTAATTAGCACTCACCAAATCCTCAGTGGCTGGTAGAGTTTTGGCACTGGGAAATGTCTCAAATAACTCTGCGTAGCACAAGAGTTCAAACTGACGCCAGAGAAGCCATTTTAGTGAGTTGATTATGTCATGAGAAAGGAACAGAGCTAAACAAATTGGCAATCTCTTCCTGCACCTCCCAGTCAAGGAAGACTTTTTGTCATGCTGCACTCAGCTCAGCTCTTGCAACTCTCCAGAGGTGTCCAAGTAGTCATACCTTTATCTGCAGAGGGGAGAAGCTGCCCTGAAAGTCTTCCTACTCTTTAATCTCCTCTCTAATATCGGCTGTAAAGAACAGGTACAAAGCACACTTTGCACCTGCTTCCCATGATAGCTGTGATTCCTTTACAGCAGCAGAGAGGAGGGAACTGTCTTCCTTGGGAATACAGGATCTAAGAAATGCTGCATAATAATTGGTGCAATTCAAACAATTCAGTGTAGTAAAGGTCAAAGGAAAGGCCTTTGGGCTAAGCAAAAATTCATTGATACAGAAACTCTAACTCAACGGAAAGTGTCAGGATAGGCATATTTGCAGGAAGATTAAATACACTAAGAAACAAGAATGGAACAAAGAAAATGACATCCCAATAGATGTTGAAAAGCATGCTGTTCCTGCTATGGGAAAAGATCTCTGTAGGCCACAGAGCTACTGACAAAAGACACACCAGCACATCAGCGATTAAGCAATGCAATTTCATCTGCTGTAGTTAAAATACAAGCATTTCCTCACAGCTTTTGGATCCTTCCATGAGGATCCTTTGGCTGTCAAAACTCATGCTCTAAAATTAATTGAGATCTTCAGAGAAGCTCTCCTGTACCTTCTCAGTGACTTATCACAGCACCCTGACAAAAAACTCTGTCAGAAGTCTGAGTGTTAGGTTTTTCAGCTCTTGTCCAGTGAGGTTTCAGTTTCCTTGGCTACATGATGGTGGCTGTTAGTAGCCAGATGGAGCTCTCTGTGAACACCTTGGTTCATTTATTCCCGGCAGGAATTGTGCACCCTCTGCCCACTCATTCCTACTTAGACACAAATGTGTACAACCTCACAGAGTGCTTGTGAGTCTGGCATACGCTAGTTAATCAGAGCAAGAGCAAGTTCTGCATTAAATCCTACATTAGTGGGAAGTTGCTTACATTTAGAATCAGCCTGGATGTAGTGGTTCCTGCAGTGATATTTAACTAGCAGCTGTGCCAGGTAGTACCTTTTACTCCAGATTGTTGTAAATATTCATTTGCTACAAAAATGTAGGACGCTTACATATCACCAGTTACCCCAGAATATAGAACACCATGGTTACTCCATCTGTATGTACCTGGAGAACCAGTAAAAATTGGGTTTGCCCTAGAACTCATCTTTACACAGGGAGCACACTCAAAATGCAACACAGTCCTGCCTACCTTACTTAACATATATCATATGCACAACTAATTAAGTCATCTAATTTTGCCACTGCTATTTATACTCCAATATTGGATTGACTGGCTTTATTTCCACACTTGAAAAAGGACAGACTAACAGACTGTGAAGTTTGCAACTCAGTGAAGTTAACAGGCCAGGTGAGACACCCAGGTCACACCTCACTGAGATAAGCTTAATGGGGGAGTTGCAGCAGCTGCTGCTGGGCCTCTAAGGATTTTCTAGCACTACCTCAGTGTTCCTGCAGCATTTTGGTGATATTTGGGCAACACTGCTAAGTGGCAAATTTATCAGATTTCCCTGAAACAAACATTAAGCTTGTCTTCTTAAAAATCTTCCTGAGAACATCAGCCCCTTTGCCTGTCAAGATTAGCAGCAAGAATATGAATGTTGATGTCAGAAGTTTGAGTAGATGCTTTAGGATCTGTCAAAATATCTAACTGAATGCCTGCTGAACATATCCAAAAGTGATTTTCAGACTTCAAGCCATTAGCATCCAATCAGCTTTTTTCAGAAACTGATATGGGACACATCTCTAATTCAACCCCATTTACATGTGCAGTCACCACTTCTAAGTTTTGATACTGAGTCATTCGTAAAGGAAAAGGAACTTATTTTTCTAGGGCTAAGATGGATGCTCTTCACCCACAGCTGAATGGATTTTCTATAACCTCAAACCTCGAGTCAAGTTTATTAGTTTTGAAATTAAGAAAAACCAGTCCTTAAGTCAAAACAAATTATTATACTAAAACCCAAGGAAATTGAATTTCAATAGGAAATCGAATTTCAATAGGAAATCTTGTATTTTCAGGAGAATAGTTAAAAAAAAATCTTCAGAGAAAGCATAATTAGTCTTTCTTACATAAACAATGAAGCAGTTACTCACTATGTCTATGTACATTAGTTACATTACAAAGATTATCAGGCTGTTGCATTGACATTTTTTTACATGAGCAAAAGATTTAATTAGATTCTAAGGCTTGGTGTTTTCCATATAGGATTAAGGATATTTAATAAGATTTCAACAAAAACAATTCTGTGGTACTCATTTCAATACTTTAATCGGAAGCAAAACTATGTGCCTGTCTGGGAACTCAGAGCAGGAAATGTTAGATCTCAGATGAGTAACTGTGACAGTTCTGAAACTGAACAAAACCGCACAAGGAGAAAGAAACAAGGAGAAAGAAATTAGCTAAGAAATATAGGTTGAGAAATGCACCTTGGGAAGAATGTCAAGATGACACAAAAGAGATGTTCAAATAAACCAGGGGGTGGGTGAGGGCCTTCTCATGTCTCTAAGTCTGAGGAAACTGTCCTATTATTTCTGAAGTGCACAGTGATGCTCTGCTGATATAGATGTGGGGTGCTCCAAGATAGCCGAGAGCTATGTCCAACTTGCCAGGATAATTGATTAGTCAGTTTATTTATCTTCATCCACAGCAGCAGGGATCAGCTTGTGGTCAGAAGAATAATTCTGGTGGTGACAGCCTGTTCTTGGCTGCCTTTCACTTCTCCCCTCTGACATAATTAAAGCTGGCCTCCTTCCCATAGTGCTACGACAGAGAAGCAGCCAGGAGAGCTGCAGCTAGGGGCAGGCTGTCTCTACTGAAGGAGCTCCTCTGGCCTGCTACCAAAGGGGCTCTAAAGTAAAGGGGCAGATAGGAGAAGATGCATAGACTTTTTTCCCAGGCAGGAGCCTCTCTTCAGTCATTTTATTTTTTTTTCTTTTTTGTCTTCTAGAAACTTCTTAAACATGATGATGAGCAGGAATAGATTTCCTACATGGAAAACCATGCAGACAAGGTAAGCATCATCCTACAGACAGCCTTGTAGCCCAGTAGAGCAGGCAGAGTGTGCACTGTTGCTGTACAATGTGCACAGTTAGACCCAGCCAAACCTGTACCACATCATCAGTTCTCTGATAGAGTGTCACTTGAAAGTTAAAACTGGCTCAAGTTATTTCTTAGAAATAATGTAGGTTCATATATCCAGCATTTCTTTGCTGCTGTTAGCTCATTTTTCAAAAACATCAAAACTTGTCCTTTTGAATGGTCTCTTCAGAGAAGTTTCAAGGTAGAAGGTGTATGAAATTATTACACTTCAAACATTGCTGTCTGTCTTTCTAACCATTTTCCCCCTTTGGTGCCTCATACTAATATTCCCCAAGTAGAATAATATTTTTTTCCAGAACATTACCTAAGATATGCAGACTGTTGAAGAATTTTAAAATAGGGTAAGAAATTTTCATAACAGTTACTGAGCAAAAGATTCCTCCAAAGATTCAGACTGACACGTTTGAACAGGATTAAATTTATCCAGAGAATTAAATTTGCATCAAATGTACATAAAGAAATACATAGCATAATCTAGGGCTACTCTCTATGTTTTTGCATGTCTAGCAAATTTACTGAGATGCCCTTCAGTGATTTTTGTTTTGTCATTATTATTCAACATCGTGAAGAGTCTTGCAGTCTTACAAACTGGAGCTTTAAATTGATTTTATGGGATCATAAAACTACAAAAAGAAAAGAGTTCATAGATTTCAGCAGCAATTTAGATAATGCAGGGTCATGCTTTATAAATTTAAAATAAATGTGGTGGCTGATATAGATGTATGTTTTTCTACAGTCTCATACTGCAAACAGTTTCTGAGATCCTCTGGTTTTAAATCATGAGACCACAGACAACCTACAAGACTCCGAGCCAAAACAATCACAGACTGAGGTGGAAGATTTTCTTTAAAAGAACACACTTATGATAAACTCATACGCAGGTTTACCACTGATATTAAGACACTTTTTCTTCTAGTTTAGGCAGAGGTTTAGATCACTTGTTTACCAAAGCACAAGTCAAGAGTCCAAATTTTTAAGGCAAATATTATAGGGATTATTCTTCAATTCAACAGGAATTTTACAGTTTGAAAGACAGATAGATAGATAGACAGAAGGATAGACAAATAGACAGACAGATAGATAGTACATTACAATCTGTCAAAGAATATAAAATCAAGCAGATAAAAGGACTGGAGTTGTCAAGATATACAAATCTATCCAAATTTAAGTAGTTAAGGTCTAAGTTTCCGGAGATTTTTCAGTTCTGCCTTTTTTTGTTTTACTAAAGTGCAGGAAATGCAAGTTGTTTCACAGGAATCTTGCCAAATCCACATGGCTTATCTTCATTGATACACTGCTGTTAAAACTCCTTAGACCTTCTCAGAATATGATAGCATTCTCTTTTCTGAACTGTTGTGACAAACCTGGTAGAGCAGAGTATCATCACTGACACCCATGATGTTAGTCTATTTGTCATCACTAGGGTTCTACCAAGTCTCTCCCACCTCCTCTCCCAACAGCCGTGCTCACCTTTTCCCACTCACGCTCATTGTTCAGTACTATCACGACCAGCCTGGGGTGTGCCTGATAACCATCCGCTGTGAAGGACAAATCTTTACCTTCCCAAGTCACATTCATCATAAACCTAGAAGGCAAGAGAAAAAAAAAAAAATGTTCATTGAAAAATTAATGATCTGTCTAGCAGTTAATGAGCAAGCCAGTTCAGTCAGCAGAACGGCTGCTGAAATCCACACACCAAATCCTGGCGAGGCTGCAGAAAGCCTGTGGCTGCAGTACAGGCAGTCTGAGCACTTCAAGGCAGCCCATATCAAGAAGCAAAGCAATATTTTGTTTACATATGACCTGTAATGCAGACATCATTTTCAAAGCAGCTTCCACATTATGTATGATCAGTACACCCCAGGAATAACCTTTCTGGCACTTTGCACAAAGTCTCCAGGTTTTCAGGACTGTTTTAAACACATCTACATCACTTCTGTGTGTGATCATTGTCTCACTGGAGTAAGTGCACCTACCTTGGCTTCACCTGTTTAGACTTTCAAGAGTCCTGTCAGCCCTTCCCAACACAGTAGCTGTAAAGAGTTTTTGTGTTTCACCTGGATTAATACCACTAAAAGTCAGACTTGATGATCTTCAGAAGTCCCTTCCAACTCCCACCATTCTGTGACTCTACGATTCAGCCAAAACTAGACATGAAAACTTTGAAGGGGCTGATAAGAATTCAGTTCACTATTTCAAAAAGAAAGAGGATGTTTTAAATGTTTGTTGATGTTGGGGGTTTTTTGATTGGGTTTTGTTGGTTTTTTTCTGGGTTTTGTTTTTATTGTTTGTTTATTTGTATTTAGAGTAATTTTTAATGGCTTTCAAAAGATATGCAAACTAATAAGCACTTTGGATAGAAAAACAATTAGAAGAGCTCAGAATAAAACACACAAGAAGAAGGAGGATTTTAAAATTTCTGTTGAAGAAGTTGGTTAAATCCCAAATTTCCTGCCTTTAGACTTACCAGTTTGGATAATGAACCAATAAAACTGTTTATTTACCACAGGCTCATTGTTCAGCTACAAAGTGAAACACTTATTCAACTGAAAATTTGATATGAGTTTATGTCAACAGAAGGAAATTACCCAGTTACGAGAGAAGAAGTATCAAAGTCCTGTAGCTTGTCTTCTCCATTCTCCTGTACTGCCATGTTAACCTACATGTTCTAAGGATATGCTTCTTAGAAGCAATCCTGGCATTAGCAACAGCTACATCTTCTCTACTGAAACATTGCTCTGACCTGGACTGTGCCTGCGAGGGACACTTACGAACTCTGGTGAACACTGCAGGTCACACGAACAGCAGCCATGGGCTAGAAGTGCTCAGCAGCCAGACACTGATCTACCCTTGGGTAGGAATCTCCCTAGCCTCTATAGAACTGAAGGATAAGGTCACAAATAGAGAATTATGACCTGATCCTTCAGCTCTACAAAGTCCTATATCTTTTCCAGCCATAGATTTCTCCTCAAAGGTCTTAAATCCCTTATTGAGCTCATACTATTTTTAACACACTTTGCCTAGTTTTTCTATTTCCTGATTAATGTACATAGTATTTAATTACTAACTGCTCCTTTCTATTCATCACTGAATCCTCTTTTCCAAAGCATTGTTCTTCCACTGATTGGGAAATGCTGGGATTCTGACCACCTAACAAACTTGACTTTCCTTAAAAATAATTTTCTCTCAAGATTTTCCCCAGATTTATAACATAAATCCATATTTATATTTGTTGAAGTTCCACATAGCTTCAGTGTTTCTCAGTGAGAACAGATTGTTTTGACCACTCCAGGGTCAGAAAGAGTGATGAGAAATTGCAGGGTTTATTTAAATCATAAATACAGGGATCTTACTGCCAAGTCTGAACTAAGATAGCACTCAGGTCAAGTTCCCCAGACTCCAATATTAAGAAAAATCTATCATTTTATACATTAGATTAAATTCTGACACCTAAGAAAATTAGGCATGAAAGGGAAGAGAGTAAAACTCTGTTACTGGTGTTCTTTGGTCATGTTGAAAACAAGCCAAAACCCCAGATTGTCAATGTGCATCTGACAGGGCTATCCCATGGGAGAGAAGTAAAACAGCAGTTCAAATTTTCAAGATCTCATGGCACTTCCAGAAGATAACATGCCTTGAACACCAAATCTATCATCTGAAATTAATTGCACTGAATTCTCAGCATATTTCATTGAAAGAAATGCAGTCCAAGCTTTCACACAATTGCTTTCTTTCTGGAATTCAGCTCAACACTAACGGAGACAGATGTATTTGGAAGAGTATTCTTTAACTATGCCTCATTCATTGCTCTGTAGAAATACTGGTTTATATGTTTGGTTTTGTTTGGGCTTTTATTTTGCTATTTTTCAGTTGTAGTAGCATGGTTATCCTCGTGAACCTGACACAGGCAAAATTCTTCAGCTCCACATTCAAAGGAGAACACTTTATATTGATGTAGCTGCCTGAAAATCCCAATAGCAGAAGCACACTAAATAAAAATATATAGACCCAGAAGGAATAATGGCTTTGTATCATAACAGCTAATAATTAAATGTGCACTGCCCTAAACAGCCATAGTAACATAATTCAGCACCGTTTTGACAGCAATTTGTAAATTCACCCATCGTAATAACTCATATTTTGTGACAGACTTTCAGACTGAAAATTTTCCCCTTGGCAGAATTTTGCTTTTCAGTTGAACTAATTTCCCATATATTACATTTTTCATCCAGCACTCAAAGAGCTTCCTTGGAATAAAGAGCTTGTTTGCCACCTTGGGAGGCAGTGGCAAACCACCAAACAGAATTTGCTCGTGCACACATGTAGAAAGCAGCACAACATTCACTCACTGCTGAAAATGAAATGCATTGTGGCCCAAGGAATAAAATGCTCAGGAAGTTGTTGCAAGAGGAAAACAAGGACATACTGGGAAAACATGCACTACTTGTACTGGTACTTCCCTCCCAGGTTCCCTGACAATTTATACACCTCATCTCACAGGAACAGGCAGAAGTCACCTCATGTCGATAAAACCAAAAGCCAAGCATTTTGTCTCCTCCTAAGGGCTGGACCACAAACATGCAGGCTGTACATGAGGCTTTCGTGTCCAGCTGGGTGATTAATTACATAGCCAGTGGTGACTGGACTCGAGTTGAACCCTTCTTTAATGTAGTTTGGTAGGACCACTACCCCAGATTTCAAACACCACTCATCATCTTTTGGGATTAATATGTAAATGCTCTAGCCTAGAAGCTATTGAAGGGCCATCACAAGACGCAGTGCTGTGGCTGCAGTGATGATCAAGTGCTCCAGAAAGAAAATGAACCAAAAATCTAAACTGAAAAAACTGAATTCAAGGTATATTATTAAGCTGTGTGAATCTATCAGTCATTTAGTGGTGAAACACATTTTGCAAGTTTAAAAAAAAAAGTTCCTAATCTCTAAGTCTCTTAAAATTGTATTGTCTGAGTCATATGCAAAGGTATCAGCGTGTGACGCAGTCTGAGCTACCCCACTTTCCCAAACTGCAGCAATAAAAAAGAACTTCAAAGAGATTCTTGTTTTCCCAAGCACACTCTTGGGTACAAAATTTATCAGCTGCCTCTGTTCTTCAGAAACCAATACCTACGCTTTTTACATTCCCTTTTGAACTGTTTTTTTTTTTTTTTTTCTCCACAAAGAACAGAAGTCCTCCTCTGCTTTTACTGACCAAGATCCTACATTGCTCTACCAAAAAAAAAAAAAAAAAAAATCCCAAACAAAAATCATGTGCCTTTCTGCTCCTCGTTTGGAAGGGTGAGGAGAAGAAAGTATTTATTTTATAGTTATTCTCATAGACTTTTACGTTTGCCCAAGATTAATTTTGTGCAAGATGTCGTTGGCTTCTGATTTGGTCAAAAATATATTTCTGATGCAGTTTTGGAATTGCATATTCCTGTTCTTAATGAGGTAATCACCTGAGCTGGTTACTTTGAGGGGGCAATTCAGCATACACCTTTGGATTTGTAGTTAATCTGCTTTTCATACTTCATTAATGTTACAACCTTTGCAAAGACATGATAGCAGGAGGCTTTGTGATGGCATTGTGACACTGAAGTATTAATTAACTTTTGCAAACAGAAGTTTGTAAGACTCCCCAGTTGATACCTCTATGAAAAATGGAACTGGGGAGGGGGGAGGCAGGTGGGAATGGGAGCTAAGCTATTCTTAAATTGAATGCAAAGTAGATTCTCAGGTCTACACTGTATATTTCAAAATACTTTTAAACATTTATACAATTCTTTTTTGCTTGTCACCTTTCTCAACAAAACTGAAAAGAGAAGTGCTGAAACACCACAGCAGGACACAGTTCATATTGCAGTTACATCAAGACTTTGAAGTACCAAGGTTACAAACTGCTCTCAAGGTTTCCAGCTTAAATCTTACAGATTCAGAAATAACAAGTAATTCAGGTAAAGCTTCAGATTAATGCTAAAACTTATCCATGTCAAAATTCTGACTCTATCCAGAAAGACTGGACACATTTGAATACAGTGGGTTTTCCTACCCTGTAAATATTCTGTCACAAATTCATTGACTCTAATTTCCACTAACAAATGGGGAAGACTTTGTCAATAGGATCAGACCTCAAGTTTTAGAAGATCTCAACTGTTAGAAGACCATTTTCTAGAGTATCATATTGTGGAAACAGAAGCACCTTTCTGGCCAATCTCCTTACAGAAGTCATGGCTCTTCTTTGTCCATAAGGTACTTGGTAAGGAATTCCTATACTGTGTGAGACAGCTGAAATTCCAGCAAAGCCATAGCCACCCCTGTAGCAGAATGTTTGAGATTTTCTTCTTCTATGTTATACAACAGCAAACGCTTCCAAATGGATCACTGTCATGAAAAAATACAATGGGTAAGGCAGAGGCATTAATTAAAAAGTATCACTCCTAAGGTACCTCCAAAGAAGAGAACTTAGTTACTAGACCTGCAAAATAAAGCATCTGGCCTGATAGCGGAAGGGAGTGGAAAGCCCATAGGACTCCTTGCTGCCATGAGTTCAGACCTTCATCCTGCAGCCTAAACCAGATAATCAGTCCTGATAAATTCCTCAGGTGTTATCATTGGGGACTATCATTTTTTTATTTAGTGCCTTCTTCACTGTGAGGCAATGCTTCAAAACCATGACAACCACCAGCAATAAAGAGAAACAGCAGAGACTTAGGGAAATTCAGGTTTCATAAAATAAACTCTCCTCCTCCTCCTGTCCCAAAGAAGGAATTTCCAAGCTGAGATTTAAGCCAGATGAAGTGCCTCACAACCAACATGTCATCTGGTGATATTTCTCTTTCCTACAAACAACATGAACCAACCATTTTAATAATATAGACAGCCAGCCTGCCTGGGCTTGGCATTCACCCAGCATCATACCTAAAAAAAGCAGAAGTAAATCCAAATTTTGTCTTTTCTTCTTTATCCTGTTGAGGCTCTGAACTGCTGAACTTCCTTACTATGGTTCTACTGTGAAATTTGAAAGATATTTGTCAAAAGAAATCAGAAGACAAATTATTTATCATTAAGAAACAGATTTCTGAAAACCATCTACAAAATTAAGTCAAGAAATGCTGAATGGAAAATGTGTGTTCTGAAGTACACGGGAAGAGGTCTAAAGTAGATCAGTATTAAACACAGCAGAGATGCATTTTTCAATTAGTGAAAGGTTTTTTAAAAGACAATTTTACATCTTAGCCTCTGTAGGATTTATTTTCTAACTTCAAATCCTTCACAGTGATGCAAAAAGCCTCTTCTTCCTCTTCACACATTGTCCTCCTCCTCACTTCCCCCAGCTCTCACTCTCCTGAATATAACTTCACAACCATACCCTGCTTCGGAGCTGCATCTCCCTAGGCCTTGAGCCAGCATGGATGAATAAAATTTTGGGAACAATATGCACAGTGACTGTGAAAAAGGGATGGCATGCCAACTACTTGTACCTACTGCCAGCTGCTCCTTAAAGCATTAGTTGCCACTAGGTCTGGAAAACTCATTTTGCCCCAGTTCTGCCAGACAAGTGACAAAATTCTTGTGGAGTCCTTCTAAAAGGGGGTCAAGGGGAAGGAGGCAAATCAGAAAGGTCCCAGCTCTCTGGGGGTGCGCCACAGACCATTGGAGCTAAACTCCTGAAGGTTTAGTGAGTTAATATTAGCGATAACATTTCAGGAAAAGGTCTAATAAGATTAGATTTTGCTGCAGCTTCTCAGAAGCATCTCAGACTCTTCCCCGTGAAGCCTGCCTGACTCCTGAATGGGGATGGTGTATGCAGCATCTTCATCTCCAAGAACTTTCACTTGTATTTGAAATTTCAAGGCCTGCTTTCAGCCCTGAAGGTTGATTCTGCTCAACTCCAAGACAAAGGCTGTGCTTGTTCTCTTTGTTTAATTTTTTTTTAAGTATTGCAAAGGGAGGAAAATGTTCTACAAGACCCTAATCCAGTAACTCCTTGGTACCCTCTGCTTCCTAAACTGATCTAACCTGGGAGAAAATTTTGATAGGAATTTTTTATAATTCCTTTAATTAGTTCCTCAGCAGACCAGTACCACATTGGGACCTTGGATGGAGTGTTTTCCTCCACAACTCTTCTTCTGGTGCCAGTGAAGTTTAGTTCTACTTTTGGAGGAACGTGACACCAATTTCATCAGTTCAGCTCCTGCTGTTCAATGCAACTATATGGACAATGTCCTCATATTGCAGAAGAGGGCACTTACAGCACATGAATTAAAAGAAGTGCAAGTCTCTAGCTGTTACTGTTTAAAATCTCCTTGTCAGCAGTAAATTAGATTTGTGTATCTCTGTATACCAGTCCAATTACTACAACACTTTATTGCTGGATCTCCTGATCAGGAAAACATTCCCACACAAATTAATGAGACTTAGTGGGATCCTACCACTGACAGATTCCTTTTTTGTCTCATTTGTTTTTTCATGTAATCCAAGACATCTGAAATTAATTGTCAACACTCAATGTAGGACTGGCAGCTTGGTCCTCATTTAGAGACCCTTTCCTAAACATACTGTCCTCCCTGGAATCTGCTGCCCCCAGCATCCCTGTGGACTCAGCACTTCATGAAGGACTGAAGCTTTGTTCATGCCTTCACCCATTAGGATCCTCATTTGGATTTGCTTTCATACAGCAGCATTTACAGGAGCAAATAAAAATAAGCAAATCTAGCAGCATGCAAAACCTGAAACTTCTTCAAGCTTTACAGTTACCGGAAATGAAATGTTAAAATTAACTGTTTCCCACCATAAAACATAACTATGTAGGTGGCTGCTGAGGCTTGGGTTAATCTCAGATTGTTACCCTGTGTGCAAAGTACTGCTGTGAGCACACAGTGGTTCTAGTAGAACTAGAGAAACAGCATACACTTGCCCTCTGAAGAAACAGCTGTCTCCTGGCATGCTGTAAGCTAACAGCAGCACAACAGCAAGGACAAGAAAACTGACCGTGCAGTTGTCCATGCAAAGACAGCCACAGTGGGTAGCATATTCCAAAACACTGCTCCCACCATATCCCTGAGGTTTTAAAGTATGGTGACTCACAGCAGGATCAACCAGTGCCTTTGTACCTGGCCCTTTGGAGTTCCCTTTGCTCCTGCTCCCAGGCTCAGTGATGATGGACAAAGGAAACTGCCTGGGAAGGGTATGAAAGGCCAGCCTGACCAGAGCAGTTTGGACAATTTTCTAGCACTATACCTTTGCTACTAAGAATAAGATGAGTCTCTAAATCCTGTGTATTGTTTGGTTGTAATTGGAAACCAAATGCAACTAAACACTACAAGATAAACATCTAATTACCTAAGGACAGATACATCTTTTTGCTTTTTAGGATAATGACAACAGAGCAACAGCTTTGTCAACTCCATCCATCCCTGTATGGATTAGAGTGGTTGGAAATATTGTGAAACGTATCTGCAAGGGTTATGACTTTTACACACAACATGAATACTCTTCTAGACAAAGCAGAAGCATTTCTATTCTCTAAGCAGCAGCATTTTCCATGACGACTGGCAGGGTTATTTTGTTTTGCTGTTCCTTTGCTTGGATGTTTTCCCTCTTTTGAGAGAAAGCAAGCATTTGTTCAACTGACATTGCTTTAATGGGCTTCTAATTCTATTTATCCTGTAGTGCCAGTATTTCAATGCCTTGAGAGAATCTGGGTCTTACAGAGATGGGAAAACATGATCTGAATCAGTGTATATATATATATATGTATGGTTTTTAATGTACTGAAAATTATCTCTGTATTTTATTTGAAATCCTTTATTCATAGGGAAAAACTATTAGAAATTAGAAATGAGCATTGTTCAAATCATCCCAACACATAAAGCAAACCTGATTTCTTTTTTTTTTCCTAGGCTTGGAAAGCCAGTAAAAATACTTTAGAATTGCAGTGACAAGGGAAGGGTAAATCATGTGCTTCAAAATACATATATATATACACATATATGTTCCAATCAATTTAATACTCAATGGATTTGAGAAAGAGGGAGGAGGAGTTTTCACTTCATAGCTTTCTTTAAATGGAATTTCTTCTTAAATAGAGATGAAAATCACTATCTAGATGTGAGAAGTCATTACCAACCTCCATTGACAAGGAAATCAACTATTATAGCATAGCCTTTGAATACTACACTGGATTTAAAGCTGAATTAGACTGTCATTATAATAGATGGAGTCTAAGAATCCTGGGGTCTTGCTCCATTCTGGAGCTTGCTTTTGCTCAAGCACTACCTTACAGAGCCTCTTCCCTCCTTTCCACTGGGTTTTCTGCTCCTGAGTTTGCAAGCAGTGTCCCTTTGTGCAAGCCCACTTCTCCAGCACTGATTTCCAGCATGAACAGGGAAGCACAGTACAGTAGATCTGAGGTCCATAAGCTGTTTACAATTACTTTAGCCCTTTTTATTACAAGGATACTCCAAAATCCTTTGTCATGTTAGCTCCTTAATACAGCATCATATACATTTATCTTGTGGTTAAAAATAAAAATCTGTACTACCTGTGACCTGCAAGAGTGAAGATTACCCTTCAGAATAAAACCCTAATTTAGGCATTGATTTCTCATGCAGGAAGAAACGTGCGATTTAGTGGTGAGGATAAGAAAGCACAATGTAGTTATGCAATGCACCTGGGCAGCTCCCAGAGATTACTTAGCACTACTAAATGCTTTTCTTGCAGATTATATGTGACAAGAATAGTCTTGGGGAGTTATTACATAAGGACTATTTAAAGTTTATTCATTTTAGTGTAATTCTGACATTTCTAAACAAAAAAACAGCCTGCTTCTTGTTCTTGTGGTGCTGGAGAAGCTCAAAGAATCTCTGGTGTGGAAAATATATTCTCATTTCATAGCTCAGTGTGTCATATTGAGAAGTGACTTTATTAACCACAGTGCACTACCTTACAACTTCTCCTATTAATAATTTCTCTATGCATCATGCTCCACTCGCTGCAGAATCTCCTGGTGAACTCTAAACTCACTGCTCTAACATTCACAAGCCCTGTTCTGGCTGTCATGCATATTTAATGAGAAAAAAAATTATTGTTTGAAGAAAGAAAACTTGTGCCAACCACTGAATACCTAATTCAAGTCTACAGTAGTGTATTACCAAAACAAAGGGGCAGGAGTCCTTTTCAGAGGTTCGAGGTTTTGTGGCCCTTTGAAGTGAATCACAGCATCTTAAACACCAGCACTTCTGACGCCATACTACAATTTAACTTTCACACAAAGTGGAGTTCAAATATCAGTAGTGGACTTGATTGTACAGATCCCACAGCTAAGGTACAGATTTGATTACTGGGGTGCCATTAGCTTTCACTTTTCTCTGGCATTGTCAGCAAATCCATTAAGAAGAACCATGGAAGAATCACAAACTGGGTTACCCTTCATCAGGCTGCACAGCAACATGTCCTGGCAGGTTTTGGAAAGTCTCCAGAGGGGACTCCACAACCTCTCTGGGCAGCCTTCTCCAGTGTTCCAGTATTCTCAAGCACAAGCCCTATGAGGAGAGGCTGAGGGAGCTGGGGTTGTTTAGCCTGGAGAAGAGGAGGCTCAGGGGTGACCTTATTGCTCTCTACAACTACCTGAATGGAAGTTGTAGACAGGTGGGGGTTGGTCTCTTCTCCCAGGCAACCAGCACCAGAACAAGAGGACACAGTCTCAAGCTGCACCAGGGGAAGTTTAGGCTCAAGGTGAGGAGAAAGTTCTTCACAGAAAGAGTGATCTGCCATTGGAATATGCTGCCCAGGGAGGTGGTGGAGTCACCGTCCCTGGAGGTGTTCAAAAAAAGTTTGGATGTGGTACTTGGAGCCATGGTTTAGTGGTCAGGAGGTATTAGGTAATAGGTTAGCCTTGATGATCTCTCAAGTCTTTTCCAACCTTGTTAATTCTATGATTCTATGATCCTCAAAGGAAAGGAATTTTTCCTTAAGTTCAGTTGTAACTTCCTTGTTCTATTTTGTACCCACTGCCCCTTGTCCTATCACTGGCTACCACTAAAAAGAGCCTGACCCCATCCTCATACCTCCACCCATTTAGAAATTTATATGCATTTATTAGATCCACTCTCTATCTACTCTTCTCCAGGCTAAATAGGGCCAGGTCTCAAAGCCTCTCCCCATGAGATGCTCCAGTCCCCCAGTCATCTTTGTAGCCTCCTGTTGGTCTCCCCCAAGTATTTCCCTGTTCTTCTTGAGTTGGGGAACCCATAACTAGACCCAAAACTCCAGGTGCAGCCTCACCAGGGTGGAACAGATGGGGAGGAGAACCTCTCTTGACCTGCTGGTCACACTCTTCCTAATGTACCTGAGGATGCCATTGGTGTGGAGCCACGCTGGATCAGAGAGCCACCCCAGTGCTGCCTCCTGTCTCTCCCTGGGGAAGCTGGGGTGGCAGGAAAAGAGTCACAGATTTTCTGCAATGCCTATGGTGAATTTGTACAGTTTTAGAGTCAGAGGCTTAGAAACAGGAAAGGGGAGACCCAAATAAAGTGGAGGTATCACACAAAAGGCAAATCCTCTCAGAACTGTGCAAGTTTCTGAACTTTGGCCACACTGTTTATAATGTTTACATGTTTGAAAATAAAGTCCATTTACTTGGCAGTATTTGGCTTTTAAGAGAGGCTCTGAAGAATGCTGTGCACAAAGATGCCATTTTCACAGGAAAAAAACACAGCTGGTCCAGGACATTATATGGCAGTTAACTCCTAATCTAAATATGCACCTACATATCAGAAGACTAAAATGTTTTACAATGCCTACATGAAATCAGCACTTCTGTTCCATTTTGTGCCAATTCCATCCTACTTTTATGTGTAAAGTGTTTCATCTGCAGTATTTGGTCAGAGCAAATGTCATATATACTGCTTAGTAACTTCCATATGAGATATTGTAGAGAACTATTAAAAACTATGCAAGATTCCCTTTGCTTCCTCTCACAAACCAGATAAAGAAATAAATTACTGTGTATATTAATGTGTTATACATAATTTTAGACAGAAGTAACCAGAAGCAACACACTTAAAGAGAATAATTAAAAGGAGGGTGGGAGGGGGAGGGAAGGGGGTGGGGGGAAAGAGGGAGGAAAAAAAAAAAAGGAGGGGGGAAAAAAAGCAGAAAAGAGAGGAAAAAAAGCAGAAAAGAATCTTGACTTAAACCTTGGTAGTTCCCATATGACAAACTGTTTTGAGAAAACATCCCTATCAGCTTAGATTAATGCAGATTAATTTTTACAGTTATTCTAGTACGGGTGACAAAAATAAGATCCTCAAAAGCAGAAGTGACAGATTCCAGTTTTTAGGTGATAAAAGCTGCCTAACTAATCTAATATATCTATAATTTCCAGGGACACCTCTTTATCACTGCCATCTTTTGTCTTCTCAAATATTACCAGGTTCATGCTGATGTGAATGCTTCAGGCACATCCTCCAGAGCTTTTTGGTAATTTTACCTTGTAGTTAAAGTATACAACAGCACGATTTTATTACTCAGCTTCACACCCTCTAAGATAAATGTCTGTCATCTTTTGCATCAGATGCAGAGCAATATTCATTCTCTACAACACATAACATGATTTTTACGTGCACAATCCTTGCAGCAGGTGTTCTTAGAGTCACCATCCCTAGAGGCATCAAAAAACCACATAGACATGGCATTTCACGCCATGGTGGTGTTAGGCCAATGGTTGGACTTGGTGATCTTAGAGGTCTTTTCCAACCAAAACAATTCTGTGATCTGAAAACTATTGCTTAAGAGAGCATGATGGGATTAACAAACCCAAATATTCTCCTTCAAGAAACATATAAAGACAATACAATTGAAAATTACCAATGGAAAATTATGTAAGGAAAAAAATCCAAACCAAGAAGCCTTACTTGTGCAAGGTGTGAGTTGGTCGGTCGTTTTTCTCCAGTTGTCCATAGCAGCTAGTTCTTGCTTCAGGAATGAAGGAGTATTTTTCCAGCATGGCTGATGCAGCAGTGGCAATAATTCCAAGGCCATCTCGTACCCGAGCTTCTAAACTGTAGTCCCATTCATCATAAGACGCTGAAATGAGTCCTGAAGGAAACTCCTTGGGAGTGATTTCTGTGTTACCACTAACCAGGCTGGGAACTATCCAAAAGAAATCATAGCCAGTAAGGCCCAAGGAACGAGCCTCATCTAGTATATAGACAGCTTCATCCTTAGAACAGTAGAGCAGGATGACAGATGAATGGATCTTCTTCAGCTGAATCTGTGTCTTGGCATCTCCAAAAGCGGTATCAAGTATGATGACATTCTGCATGTCCCAGCCCACAAAACTATTTTCCACTGTGGTCTTAATGACATTGATGAAGTCTCGATATCCAGGGAAGGTGGTGGTCACCAGAGAGAACACATGCCAGTCATAATCTTGCATGATCTTCAGCATAATGATGGCTTCTTGCTGGATGGAAGCCCCAAACTGGAAGAATGTGGACATCACATCCTAGAACACCAAACACAGTAAAAGATTAAAAATTATGTGCAAGTCTGAAAGGAGTAGAATCTTTAATTCTTCTCTTCTCCTTGGTCCACCATGGCTACCAAACTTTCACTGCATTCCAGTTCTGTGTCTTATTGTGTGATTAATATGTGACACTGATCATAAGTAACACAACTAATTAAACTATTTGCCAAAAAGTGACAAACCAGTAGTTACATAGGAAATTTGAGTGCCTGATCACTTGAAGACATTAACTCAAATCAGTACTTAATGAGGAAGCTGCCTAGAGACAGCCACCCACTGTTAAACAACTCATCTCCAGCAGGTAGCTTTGGTTTCATCAAACATATTAGGAATGTGACTCAACAAATTCGTACCAGCTTCTAGTTACAACAGAAATAAATTGCAATGCACATACTGTATATATGTGAAGAAGTTCTGTATTCTAGACCTAATGTCAGATGGATACTTCATTTCTGCAGGTTCACTGGACTTGGTGGAAGCTGTCAAACTCTGAAGAAGTAGATTTATTATCCTCAGGTACTGAGTGTGAGCTCACTACTGATCACGCTCCATTCAGAGCACATAGCCAATTCATGTCCAACTTAGAACTGACACGACAGCAGTGCAGGGATAATCAGCAAGCTGCTGGTGTCCTCATGAAAGGACTTCAATGGAAGTTATATTTGTCTTAGGCTTTTACAGTATTCATAGCATTTTATACAGCATAATGGCAGGTGCTTCATATTAACAACATCCATCAGAAACAGGCCACAGTATTTTGTTGGCATTAAATTCATGAACATTTACATTGGTCTATTTTTACCAAGCTACTATTAAGATCTAAAATTCTTTTTTAATTTCACATTCTAGATATCTATATGTCACAATTATTAGAGTACCAACACTATACACAGGAAGCTATGTAATTCTTTGTTTTCATTTTGCTTCAGTATTTATTCCTGCACATGCGTGCACTGTTTTCAGATACATAAAGGATGAACTCCTGCTGCAAGAAAAGCTTTTGATTTAAAAACACGATATTAACAATTCATGATTTCTTGTGCAGCCTTTACAGGAAAGACATGCACAGCGCTTTTAATTTAAAGAAGTTCACGAACGTGGTTGCAAACATCTGTCCTGTTTTACATTTGCAGGGTACAGAACCAGATTAATTACCTTAGGTTTCATGGCAAGGTGGTGTTAAACATACAATTGTTAGCAGGCAACTTAGCTCTACAAGTTCTGCATTTTATCTACAGAAAACCATTCAAAGCAAACTGAATGTCTACGTTTTTTAAGAGAAGGATTGTTAGCACTTGTCAAGCGTTAAGAACCTGACACCAGGATTTTATATGGTTTGACAGCAATTAAAGTCTTATACCTTGGGTCAGATCATGAATGCTGATATCGAAGGTACAAAATACAAACTACTAGTAGTAATGAAATAATCTATTGTGGCTTCCTTGGTACCTCAAAAATGGCATTCTGGATGCCATCTGAGTGCCAGATCTGAAGTGGGTTTGCGTTATTACAGATATTATAAAGCATATTTAGGAAAATAAGTGAATTAGGAAGATTTGATTGATGAAAGTTTCTAGGACCTATTTCCTGGTGACTTGCACTGTATACTTCAAAATAACTTAACAAACAAGCTTTTCATCTGGGGACATTTACAGCTAACAAAGTCCAGCCCATAGAAAATCTGCTCAGAGTCAGTATTTAATGGTTTAATTACTGATCTACAATTAAAAAGTAAATTACATATATAGATACAGTGCCATGAAATCAAGTTTGATGTAGCTTCCTAATTGAACATTAAGAAACTTCATAATGCAAAGTTAATCACTTTGGTTTTCTTTTCCAGCTCTTACCTTATGCTATTTTTGTATTTGTGATTGGACTAAACAACAGTAAACATAAGTAAAATAGTTCATAATAAATTAAACAGATTATTTCCATCATGTCCTTTCACTCTACCCCATTTCTATATATCATTTATGGCTGCTAATGTAGTGGAATAATTCCTTCAAACAATACATACACCGTTGTCCTTCATGCATCATAAGGAACTTCTCCAGTAACACAACTGAAGTCTTTGAGGGCCAAAAACAATGCACAAGGACATTCCCAAGTGTGACTTTTCTAACTAGTAAATATAGATATTTTTCTTTAGCCTAGAGCAGTTCTTATCCTCTTCCCTGGCAATGAATTTTGTCCTGTGCACAACAGCTTCTGTCACCTTTACAGGAGTCTGATAACAAAGAAAAAGTACTAACCATAAATCCTTTCCTTTTGTAAACATTTTGTTAGAAAAAATATTTTATGAAAGGAGTTTCCATTAAACGTTTTTTTAAAGTTCACACTCTTATTACATGAATCCATTTCACATAATTGTGAATGTGAACTTTAGTCAAAGTTCACAGTTAATTATTTGTGATCAGAATGGTGAACAAAAAAATTCTAATTATATGGTGAAAGTAACTTTGGGTTCAGAAAAAAAGTGGTCTCATCTATTGAGAAGTATTGGTGGAGGATGCAAGGAAGCTGCACCATTTATCCAGTGCAAGAAACTTTTATACAAAGGAAATCCACAGGTAAATCTCAGAACATGAAAATCCCAAAATGTTGTGAGCAAAAATTTAGTTAGAAATAGTTATGGACATTATTAACTAATGCTTTATTTGACTTTTTTTTTTTTTCTGGTTTAGCTTCTTAGCTGGATTTTACCAGAACCATGTAAATAAAACACAGCAAGGAGAAAAAGAACAAATGAAAACTTTTTGTTTCTGTCTTGCATATGAACATAGAGTTGACAGCAAAACATCTCCCCATACATTGCACAACAGGAGGCAATCCTTCAGTTGCTTCTTGCTTAACGTTATTCTTTAATGTTGTATACAAAATAAACTACTGTCATTCCAGGACAGAACACATCAATGCTCCCATATTTGTGCAAAAAACAAGGTAGCTCTCCCTGGTACTGTCATTTCGTGGATTGATATATTAGGGGAAGCTGCTTTTTAATTAGTGTACCAAGTCTATAAATCTGTCACTGTTGTCAGAACTGCAGGTTTCACTTCCCCAGTTCCAGCATATTACAGGAATATTTCTCTTGAAACCTCACCCTCAGCTATTTTCATGCCATCTCAGTTTCCTAGCTCCAGTTTTTCCAAGAGATCAACAGGGCCACACTCACAGCTGCTATTAACAGCTGAGGTAAGCCCTGACAGGAGTTTATGCCTACTAGGGAAAAAACTGCAAGAGTTGGTTATTTAATGCAAAAAAACCCCAAACATTTGCTACCTAAAATAGTATACCTTTTGTTAAATCAAAACAAAATACTAAGCCAAAACAAAATAGGGGTCAACATAAGGCCAAACTGATTTTTCACTTGGCAGAGTTGTTAGGGAGAGAGCTGTTCACTGGTAAGAATACATTGTGACAAGAAGCAAAAAACAATATGAAACACAGATTAAAAAATCATCCACAGGATGATTTTATTCAGCTAAAAATACGATTATTATGACAGGACCGCAAACAGGACTTTAACGTGATCTTAATTACTTCATTCTTATTCACTCTGTATCTTCTGCAGAAATACAGACAAAACTATTTTTCTCCTATATTACACCACTGTACCTTAGCATTTCCATTTTTCTAACAGATTTAGGACATGTGGTGCAAGCTCTGCATATACAATGCAAGCTGTTTCCTGTTTAACGAATCACAGGAGTTATTTGGCATTTTTATGAAGACTGGAGATACTGTAAGCCAGTGATTAGTCATGACTTGAAGCTGAACAATTCAGCATCACTTCAATCCTGAACATAGGTAAATAATGTATCTTGCAGGGAGTTAACTTGGTACCCTTTTTCTTGGATTTCTTGAAATGATGCATTGATCCCCTGGTAAACGTGAAGTGAATTGTGTTTGCCTGTCATGACTATGTAGGTTTCAGCCATATGGTTTTCCTTTGTGGTACTACACAGGGCCAGGCAAAAATTCCAGTAAAAGCAAACACTGAAGTGCAGGAGCTGAAAGGAGACCTCTCCTCCCAACATACCCTGCACGTTTCTAAACCCTTAAGTTATTAAATTTCTGTGTCTATTCATTAAGAGTATAGAACATGCAATTCCCAACACAAATATCGCACTAAGGCGCCCAGGGGAAAAAAACCTCCCCCATTATTACCATGGGAGCAATTTAGGGGAAATTATACAAAATTATGTATGTTCAGGCAAAGCAGAGCAAATGTGAGGGTGGAAATAATTCAGTAATTATTACAAACAGCAGCAAAGACTTGCTTCCCAAGGACCTGTCACCTCTCTGGCCTGAGACGTGGCAAAAACACACAAGACCCCAGCCTGCAGGTCTCTACTGCTACCAAGCTTTCCACTGGGAACCATGTTCCTGCCCTCACACCTGAGCTATGGCCAGGCCCCAGGAGTCCCCCAACAACAACCATTGCCCCATGTGGGATCCCCCCAGCTGCTATTAGTCTAAGAAAGGCTGCAGCATGGCCCGTGCCCAGCCCCAGGGGATACTGACTTGCCTGTTGTACTTGACTTGAAGCCTGCCTCATCCTCCTGTCCTTGTCAGCAGCTCCCAGCCCCACCATGCCAGCCCTCACAGAGCATGTGCTGAGCTGGGCGGGAGAGAGGAGAGGGAAGCAGGGTAGGGGCTCTGTGAGGGAGGGCACCAGGGCTCTGTGAATGAGGGCACCTGGGCTCTGTGAAGGAGGGCACCTGGGCTCTGTGAAGGAGGGCACCTGGGCTCTCTGAGTGAAGGAGGGCACCTGGGCTCTCTGAGTGAAGGAGGGCACCTGGGCTCTGCAGCCCACCAAACAATACATTTTAAGTTCTCCAAATCTACTCCCATAGACCTGTGGACGTATTCCACCATTTGTCAGTGAGAAGACCAAGGTCTTCTAGCAGAGCCAGAACAGAGATGGAAATTTTGTCACTATAATTTAACTGGTGCAAATGCAGAGCCACACAAGGCATAAAGGTCAGCAAAAAGGGCAAACCAAGGCCTTACTTTTAAAATAAAAAGTTTGCTCTGGGAGAAGAACACAAGCTAGAAAAGGGCAGTAGCAAGCAAGGGAATACGTTATGGGCTTCCAACATCTGACATGTCCCCTTTTATTATTTCAAGGAATAAATATCAGAGAAACATGATTTTGAAAGGTTAGCACCAGCTTAATCAAGCATGTTCTTTCCCATTTCCAGAGGGAACCTGCAGGGATTCATTTTGCAGAGGCTTCTGTATTTTCAGGTCATGGCTTTACCCTAAGAATTTTGCCAGATAAGAGATAGGTTTTGTGTTCTGTTTTGTTTTTTCTTTAATATATCAATTTAATTTTACACTACCTGTTTGGCTTATCTGGTCCTGCTACAAGAGTTGAAGTGTGTCACTATTTTTTTCTCTAGATCAGGCTAGAAAATAAATAAATACAAAGGAACAAGAACATGGTTTCCACAGATCATTGCAGAGTCCACTGGTGTTTGATCCTTTGCCTCCTTTGAATAATACAGCATCATATCCAATAAATTAAAGTAACACAACATGCCATTACAGTGAAACAACAGAACTAAATTAAAGACAACTAGTTTTACACAGAGTTCATGAACCACTGCCTGGGCTGGAGCATGCCATATGGGTTTTCAACACATCATGGATCGTTCAAACATTGGAAATTTGGTGTCTCAGTTTGAGGTCCTGTTCAACCAGGACAGACAAGTGAAAAATGCTTTCAGTGGCTGGAATGACACCAACAAACCTGTAACCAAACTTGTTAAAATCCTGAAAAGGCTCATGTACACCAACAGGGATTTTTGTATGGTCATTTGATGAAAAGCTTATTCACAATACGCCTCATTTCTAGATAAAATTCAACTTCCACAGTTACAGAAATGTCTTAACCTTGAATGTTTTCATGAGGAAGGGCAAAAATTGTGGTTCTGTTTGGATGAGTACCAGCTATTATACAGCTTTTTGAGGTGAAAGACAATCCCACCATGCAAGAAGTAGAGTATTGATGTCTGCAAGGAAGATAAGGGAGAATAAAAAGTATTTTCAAACAAATTCTATTTGCTTTATATGTTCAAATATTTCTTCAACACATAAATCAATCTCTCTAACTCACACAAGATCATGTGCTCCTGTACATGAGTGCAAAAAGTTAGCATTATAAAATATTTTTTCCTTTATGGAGAAGATGGGATTTGTACAAGTCTTTTACTCCCTGTAACTATTTCACCATGAAAAGAAACATGGAAAAAATAGTGTGACTTAATATATCACTTAGCAAGGAGTGTCATTTCTCTTATGCCCCTTGTCATGATTGCAGAGAAACATTTTGCCATTTCTTAAACTTAGGTACCTGATTTTCTGCTCATGGTTTGTACAAGCAGCATCCTCCTGCTTTATTCATGTAATTAGTCAGCACAAAACTGACGCAAGTAAATAGTTGCTTGAAGAACCCAAAAATACTTCATCTTCCATGGGAAAACAACTTTAAATTAGCCATGCAGTATATCTTTCAGCTCAAGGAACACCTGAGCTCATACAGAGAGCTCTTCAAACAGTTGTTATGAATGATGGGAGAGCAATCAGGAAAGTTAATGACTTTTCAAAGACAGGGAAGGCAATTGCTGTGAAGATAGTCTAACAATACTGGTGAAAGCAACTGGCTTTCTGCTGTATGGGAACATCCATCTACCAACAATTCACGACTGATACACCACAACAAAGTTGTGGTGATGGCATAAGAAGAAAATAGGGTCCTTTGTCTGTTCTTCCCACAGCAAAGTTTAGGACAAATTGATGATGAACTGTTCTGTACAAGTTGGCTAACTGGATAAGAAAAAAACCAAACAATGAAACAATGCTATAAAATGAGGAAGAAAGAAACCCAAAGCATGATCTTACTACAAAACTTTCAAAATGTACTGGCTGGAAGGAAGAAGGTCTAGACATATTTTCAGAAACAACAACAAAAACATCATTTATCAGAATGACAGAAAGCTTTTCACCAGGTACCAGAAATAAAAAGCATTAAGAGCACATCAGTAACTTTGTGAATTAGCCCACTAAAAGGCCAAAGGACAGAAATGGACATACAAGGAGAGGAAAAGCCTGGATTACTTTCCTCTCCTAGTACTGGTATTTCATAGTAACTCCCATAATTTACTTCTAGAAATAAAATACCAGAAAGACATAGGATGGATAAAGGATACTAGCCAAGTGAGCCAGACAGGTTTCTGGAAAATAAATAAAACTCTTGGTACCAAGATGAATCATCCCCACTATCACACTCTCTTATATTCACTCTGGGAACATTCACCAACATTTACACCATTTCATATCAGTACTGAGATATTACATATTTTACTATCAAAAAACCCCATGCTGGGTTATGTGAAATTTCTCATCCTCATCAAGTTTCAGTCTGTGACTATGGAGAATTATCTATCAAATCAATTAGTTCATTTACTTTGAACAACATCAGCTCCCATAAGACTATCAGAGGTGGGCTTCTCTTGATTCATGAGCAATCTGGGGAACCTTAATGGATATAAAAAGCAAAGCATTTAGGTTACAGTGGTTATATTATTTCTTGGAGCTGACAGCAAGCTCTAATTATAAATCTTGACAACAACCCTGCTGTTAATGGCCAAGCTTGCTGAAAACAACCTTATATATGAGGTTTGACTGTCTGGTTTCAAAACAACCCCCTGATAAGCAGGTTTCAGAACAGGCAGATGGACAAAGGAAGAGTCTAAAACTTCCAAGGAATTCCAAAAAGAGAAAGGAATGAAAAAGCCATGGTTTGTCTTATTCTTTCAATAAGAAAGAGAAGTTTGTTAATATGTACTTTTTACATTTGCAACAAATAAAATTTAATTCTAATACTTCAATCTTACTGCCCCAAAAGGTTCTATTACTAGTCTTTAAAAAGCACAACAGTCACATTTTGCCTTGATTAACAGCTTTTTACATTATCAGCCTATTTTTTTTTGCCAAAATCAGTCACCCAAACTAATTTTACTCTTCCCCAGCTATCAGTTTAAATATGCACACAAGTTACTCTCAGCCACCCACAGAATATGCTAGAATCCACTTTATTTGACATCTTTTTGAGCACCTGCTAAATTAGAATATGCAGATTTGATTTTTTTTTTTCAGTTTAATGCTAATATTTTACCTAAACAAAATGTAATGTGATTATATTATTATCGTTATGGAATAAAAAAAAATAAGTTGCTTGAATAGCTTTGAAAATCATCAAGAATCAATGCTATGCAATAATCTATGCTCAGGACAGTTTTTGATTCCAATTGCTTGGTATCTAATACACTAAGCAGTTCACTTAATTGTAAAGGTGACACTACAGAGCAATTTCGATATGGATTGCATACCTCCAGCCTAAAGGAAAAGTTGTTATGAGAATTTAGAGTTGTTGAGGACAAGTATGATTCCCTGTCAAATTTGCTATCTTATCAAGTATTGCACAAGAAAACCCTGCAATGACTACTTTCATCTCATGCATCAACAAAATTTGTGACAGGATTTTTGTACAGTTTTTGACATTAGAAGCTTTAAAACCAGCACCATCCAAATGTATTAATCCTGTAAATGGAATCAAAATTTTACTTATCTGCAATAGCACTTAAACATGCTACAGACAAGAACTCAGCATTAAATCCAGAATCAGCAACAATTTGTCACTTAATGGCAGCTGAATCAAGCCAAATAGGCTGCTTACTTATAGCATGTATATGCATGTGTGCATAAATGCCAGACATTATATAGAAAGATATGCACAATTAAATAGCAATAAAAATGCCTCAAGACATCATCTCCTTATCTGAAAACATTTGGTCTCAATTGAATGCTAAAATACTTCTCACTTGTGTTGATGATGAGAAGCCAGAAAACCATTAACTAAGTCATTTCCATATATCTATGCTTAACAACTGAAAATGAAGGCAACAAACAACCTCCCCCTCCACCCACTGCCACCAAATGGTGAGCAAATAAAAAGAATATAAAGCCAGTTTAATTTCTAATGTGTGCTTTTCCTTCATGAGCCAGGACTCTGGACTAGCCACCTCTGTGTACCTAGCTTGCTTCAGCAGCGCTGAACTGAAAAGAGAACTCCAACAGTAAGAGGCTAGTGGGCAGGACAAACAGGCAGAGAGACAGACAGGATATTTTTTAAGGGGAAAGCTGAACAGAGTTCAAGGAGTCATTCAGAGCAGCTTTCCATGGCAACAGAGATCTGTAGGATATATTCAAGTAGCAGAATAAGATGATTGCAAGACAAGAGATTGAAGAGTCTTGATCTCTTCAAGAAGACATATGCATTTTGGTTCCCCAGGTAGTTTGGGTGCTCAAAAAGAAGTACAAATCTGACTCACCTGCCTTTGCAAGGCAAAGTCACAAAAACATCATTTTTCAAAATACTCAGTGTGCTACTCTGCTCTTATGTACAATCAGTAGATCTGAAGAAGAGTAGGTACTCCAGGGAAATACCATTTATGCTTTTCCTTTATGCTTTTGTCTTTAAGACACCATCTTTGGCCTCTGGGCAAGGCTATGGCTGCCCTTCCATTATGCTAATAGAAATTATCTGCTTTCTGAAAGCCAGTGACCGGCAATCACAAAACCAGGCTAGCAATGAACATCCTCTCACATTGTGTATTTAATAGCAGCAGTGTCAGAAGCAAACTCAGTTACCAAATTTCTGACACGTATGATCTTTATGAGTACTTACATGTCAGCCTAGCTCAAGATGAGAGAATGACTAACTGCATGTATTACAATGAATCCGCCTGATAAGAACATGCCCACCAACGGATAATGTTTCACTGGTATTCACAGAATCACAAAACGGTAGGGGTTGGAAGGGATCTCTGACCCAAACCCCCTGCTAATGCAGGCTCACCTAGAGGAGTTTGCACAGGAACTTATCCAGGAGGACTTTGAACATCTCCAGAAAAGGAGATTCCACAACCTCCCTGGGCAGCCTGCTCCAGTACTCCAACAATCTCAAAAGGAAAGAAGTTTTTCCTTAGGTTCAAGCAGAACTTCCTGTGTCTTAGTTTGTACCCATTGTGCCTTGTCCCATTGCTGACTACCAGTGAAAAGAGCCCAACCCCATCCTCATGACCTCTACCCTTTCAATATTTATAGGCATTGATAAGATATTCTGTCAGTCTCTTCTCATATGATAAATGTTCCGGTCCCCTCATCATCTCTGTGGCCCTTTGTTGGACTCTAACCAGTATTTTCCCATCCTTCTTGAACTGAGGAGCTCAAAACTGAGCACAATACTCCAGGTGTGGCCTCACCAGAGCAGAGAAGATGGGGAGGAGAACCTCCCTCAACCTGCTGGACATGGCAGTCTTTGAAAAATCAAAGCTGAAATGACAAACATGATGAATACAAGTAGACAAAAACCTCTGTTGCATCTAGTTTTTCTG
Organism: Indicator indicator; assembly: GCF_027791375.1. Classification (NCBI taxonomy): domain Eukaryota; kingdom Metazoa; phylum Chordata; class Aves; order Piciformes; family Indicatoridae; genus Indicator; species Indicator indicator. The sequence continues at coordinate 3,717,611 of NC_072031.1, forward strand.
AGCCTACCCACACTGTTCCCCACCTTCAACTGAAATCTACATTTTCCTTTTGGCATGTTTTTTTAGAATGTGTCAACTATTTAGTTGCAAGAATATCACACATCAAGAGATTTGCCAAGCATTATTTCCATGAGCAAACAATAGTTGGGGCAGAAAAACTTTACCAACATATATTCACATTACCAAGATTTTTACATGGACCATAAAGTTATTCCCTGTATAATACAGCTTAGTTCAAGTTACTTTTCCTTAGTTAAGTAGAGCCAAATACCTTTAAGCCTGGATCTGCTTTACAGTAAATATCAAAGGGAAAACATAACTCCAAGAAAGGCAGTATTAAAAATGCTAAGTTTAGGTTTTTGCAAGGCATAGTAATTCTTTCCAGAAATTATTACAGATTTGATAGTCATACTAGATACAGTAAATCCTGCACCCTATGGCAAATTGAGTATCTCATTTCCAGCTGTAGAAAATATGTTTATACAATGTTCAGTATACAGCACAAAGAGGACTGAAGCAATCTTCTAAAACCTGCACAATACCTATGATATAGTTTGAAGAGAGAAATATAATAACCCTTGTACTGAATATAAACATTATCTGACTTGATGTTTTCAATGCCAGAAATTTTTATTAGTTGCTTTTGATAGCACTCTGCATGTAGCTACTGCCTAGATGGGCACAACACCACACAGATCAAAAAACCCCGTAAATTCCTATAAAAATAGGAAAATAAACATAGAGTTTTTCTAACCTAACTAGAAAACACAAAAGATCTTTACCTGATCTCAGTATAGACTCCAACAGTTGATTGATTTCTTTAACTATCCATAATGCAACTAAACTGTAAGTCCCCTCACATCTGAATTCAATGGGAGATCAGAGCACTCAACAGCCTTCAAAAGTGTGTATGCTCATGCATAAAGGAACATCTGCACAGATAGGACAGTTTGGCCATGACCATTTTATTTATGCTACTCCATGTGTCCTCAGAAAAGTGTTTAATTACTTAGTTAACTGAAATAGATTGTCTACCAATACAAAGTGAGGGTGCTTGCTCATTTTCATTAATGGAACTCTGCATCAAAAGGATTTAGATGCCAATCCTTAGGTGCCTTTTTAAAAAGCCTTTTTGTGTAGGACTGCTAACAAAACACCTGTTCCTACAAGTTGCTAAGTGCCTTCAGTTCCACACATGAAAGATAGCCTTCATTACATTTCAGGGACCTTATGGAACAAAGCTTGTTAAGAAAGTTGCAATCGCAGCTTAGATTTCAATGTAATAGACACAAGGGATTGTGCTTTGCCTTAAACTAGCTTATCTTGATTTGTCTCCATTTGTGTTCCCTACTGCAGGTCCTTTAGAAATAACCCACAGATCTTCTAGTACCCAAAATCCAGTCTGAAAAATACTGTGACTGGAAAGCATCATCCCAGCCATTTCTATCTCATACTTGCTATTTGCAGCAGGTATAATATTTCACCATAATTAAACATCCTATTAGAATATGTACTTTTGGGAGTGATCCTTAAACTTGCCACCACTTACTGTGACATGATGTACTACCAAAAAGGAAAATAAAAACTGTGACCTGATCCTTTGTAATATACTCCAACAAAATTCCTGGAATATGGGAGAAATGTGGGAAAACCGAGGAAGATTTCTCTGTACAGTTCCCACTAGGCAGTTCTGGCACTGATTTCCATGAATTACAACTCTCTATACAAAAGTAGTGTGACTTCAAGTTCGTCTGATGGTGATATTTCATGTTACATTAACAGATAATTAAAAGAAGGTGAATAATGAAGCTGAACAAAATCTCCCACTTTTGTGCAAGGAAGATGGATCTATGGAGCAAGCAAGGATTGTCCTCTGTTCAGGAGCAGATACAGCTCATTTTAGGGAGAAAGGTACTGATTTCTTCAAATGCCTACTAAATGAGGCAGTCTTCCTGCACAGTGTGTATTGAAAACTGGGAAAGGAAAATGAAATGTCCAAGCCATACCATCTTTTGTGACATGCTCCATTCCACACAGAAAGTAGAATTGCTGCCCTACACAAAGCTACCCATCAGGAGATGGATACCTGGTTAGATGGAAGTTCATGTGAGATCTGTGATTCTTCTCAGTGGGCAGACATTGGTTGATACAATTGCAACAGTTTATCAGTTCATTAAAAATCCCAAGAGAAGAAAGCTGAAACAAGCTCATGTAGAAAATTGCTTTGTTCTGATCCTCCCTGATTCTATGGAAGTAAACTCATTTGCTGAGGATCAGGACATGAATAGGTATTAAGAACAGGTCACTAATGAAGCATCATTGTAAAATATGCAAAGATTAAATAACGTCTGCATTACTAAATACGTCCTAGAGGGAATGGGTCAATGTCGCACAGCATAAACCTTTTTTTGTCTACTCAGCCTTCCTTGCACAGAGCAGCCTGGCACAGACTTCAAAATCACTGGCAAGGAATCTAGAATCACTGAACAAAGGACCTTTGATAGCAGGAGTGCCCACACACTGAAAAGTGAGCAGTTCCTCAGCACGAGCCTGGGCAAGGGTAGATGTTAGAAGCAAAGATGTTAGAAAGAGGAGGAGTAGTCCAGGTACATGAGTGCCTGCTGACCCATGGGCTGAGTGTCCTGCTCCTGACAGGCACCTTGTTAGGAATCCCACAAGCAAAAATTTATTCTATAACCCTGCCTCTGAAAACCATTTCTGGTGAGAGCTGTTATTTCCAACACATCCTATACTACCTCTGCTGTCCAGAGCTGACATAGTGCCAGACACAAACTTCCAGCACATTGGAGACACTATTAGAAATAAATTATTTGTGCAAAGCAAATTAACTCCCTTGTGGGTAGCAGGAGATATTTTCTTCCACTATTTGTGGATCATGCATTATTAAAAAGTATTTGGACAACCATTGGTTCTTGATAAAAATATTCAGTATGAACTTTTACCCAGTTTTAAATGAAACACCCTCATTTGAAAACACAAGTATGAGATCTTCTGTCACTTGAATCCATACTCTCATAAAATATACCCAAAAAAGAAAGCATAAAGCAGAAGTAATAGAGTATGACAAATGACTGGACACAAATCACAAACATTAAGGAATGCCATTCACAAAAGTCCATTTTCTTAATCATCCTTATCATTAAACAAATACTAAGAATAACATGATTTTAAATAAAATCAGTGAGGGCTGGTAGAAGTCTAACTCACTATATCACAACAGTAATTTAGCCCCATTATTCTCAGTAATGTCACTTAGCCAGCAATTAGCTGTCACTTCAGACTGCATTTGCACCATGACCCTACCATAAAAAGGCATTTTCACAAAAGCTGTAATGCAACAGCTATTAATTTTCAAAGTTCTAACAGGTCCCCTTGTTAATAAGGAGTATAGCCTTAGCATAATGCATCTCCTTGTAAATCTTCCTTCCTGGAAGATTTCCTTATTCTGGGGATCAGTCAAATAATTTAGCACAAGTCATGTTTCAGTGCCACAGCTCATGAAACATCTTGAAATTATCCATACAGAAATAGTTGTCAGTCTCCTCTTACAAGTAACTGTAAGTCTGGGGCAAAGCTGGTTGTACTACTACACATAGAGGAGAACGTGTTGCTACACATACCCATAATAACTGGATGTAACTTAACTTATTTTATCTCAATGTATCAAATGATAACACATCATCTGATTCTGGGGTAAAAATTAAAGCTGGGGGGAAAGGAAAAAATAAATAAAAGAAAAACAAAGTAACTTCTGTTGTAGTCTGATTTAAAAAGTCAGACACACTATGTATAGAATTGTGTACATTGTAAGATGTTTGCACACTGAAGGCTTCATCCCTCTCCAGGAGATTAAGCAGTACATTTTTCTTTGATTTCTCTGTTTCTCATAAAGGAGTTAAATGTATTATTATACAGTCACTTCACAGAAACATGACACGTTACCATTTTCTTTCTTACTGTGAAAATATCAAACAGCTTGTGGTGATCAGTTAAAATATTACATTTGGTTTCCCCACGAAAAACTGCTTTTCTTACAATCTCATCTAAACCCCTAAGGAAGAACAGATTTTACAGAGTATTCATGAGCAAAAGTCAACACACAGCACAGAATTAAATATAAATTAAAATAACCTCATTAAAACAATACACAGATGTTTGGTGCTATTGCAGGAATAATCGTATATGAAAAAATATTGTCTGCTCATAAGGAAGGACTCAAATTATTAGTGTAAAATGAGAATACTAAATCAAAATGAGAGCTCAGCTGGGCAATAATATTTGTACATTGGTGCATTTGTAAGTTAAATGGATACAGTTCATTATATAAACTGGTACACAATGAACAGAAGAATTTGAGAAGACAATGTAAAAATTATTGTAGTTTCTTCAGGAAACAAGTGGAAGAGATACAAAGGGGGGGAGAGGGTAATTGCTTACATTACTGTCTAGGAAGACTTTGTCATCTCTTCAGTTTCTGGTTAAGTGTAGGGCTACAAAGCCCACAGCTAGGTGCATGATCCTACTCATGAGTATGAAGTAACTTGCCAAGCTGCTTAAACATTTTCAATTTCTTATTATGTTTAACACAGACCTCTTCCCACTCCCACCAAGCAGCAGCTGAAGAACATATTCATATGAAAATAGGAGCACCTTTATCTGCTGCAATGCTGAGGAAAAATTCCTACCCCATTCAAAAAACAAGGTCCATGCACTTAAACTTTTCAGGATCTCCAGACAAACTCAGGATGTTTATAGTCTAGGAAGAGCAAAACTTTAGCTGACCTCTTTTATGTTCATCACCTGGTTTTCAGAGTACTATATTCACCAAGAGCTTAATGTATGTCTGTTTGGAAAGGTTTGATGACCAGTTTCTAAGTACTAAAGCACTACAAAAGACTTGGGGAGAGGAATGGTGCTGGATGGATAACAAGTCTAACCCATTGTAAGTAAGCCATGATGTTTAAGTAACTGCTGTGGGCAGACATGGCAGTCATACCACTGGCAATTTACAGCTACCTGTAGGACATTCTGCTTGAATGGAACTCCACAAGTTATTTAGGTCTTTGTATTATTATTTGAATTACTATTACTTTCTTGGCAAGTTATAGGATTCAACCACTAGATTTTCAGAACAAGCATTCTGGTTTCTGATCAAACTTTGAGAGAACATAAAGCCCTAAGATCTTTTCATTAATATGCCTTGCCATTGGACATGTTCTGCACTCTGAGATCTACAGATAAGGAAATCTTGCAGCAGGTAGTTTAGCAGACTTTGCTCAGATTTCTCAGGCCAATGACTGCTAATCAATACTACAGCCAGCTGTGTTTGGAATCATTTAACCAATGTGTCCCATCACCCCAGTTTTATTGACCTCTAATTTGTTACCTCCCATTGGCAGCAGTCACCCTGTGGTGCAGATAGAAGAAAGATTCATGTGAACACTCCCTGGTTGCTTCAGTACAAAATCAGTCAGGTTGTCTTAAACAGGCTGTTGTCTCTCATCCATCTTAAAAATGACCAGCTCTGCTCTGAAGGTGATGAAGGATGGAAAATGATTTTCATTGCTGCCAGAGCAGTAACCTCAAAGAAGAGGAATGATATTGAAACAATGCAGGGACTGGAGCATGAGATGCAGATTGCAGTGAAATAACTTATTTCTGCAATTGTTTTCTGATCATGGACTTAGTCTCCCATTACTGAAATTCATTAAACTGATCACACTTCTAAAGTTTAGATTAAATTCAGAGATTGTAGTGACATTAGAAAACAAACAAAAAAAAAACCAACAAAAAAACCCCACAGCAGTGATTAGATTCTCCTTGACTTTTGTAATAATATAAATTATTAACTGCAATGCAAAGCAAAAATTCTATCACATTCCAATTCCCCCCAAAAAATTGATCAAGTAGACTATCTCAAAATCATGTATCCCCCTGTTTAAACTCATCTTCAGGATTTATATTGTCTATTTCTGAGCTGTAAGCATCAAGTGACTATTTGGAAATATTATAGATAGGCTAACACTTTACATTTATGCAAGCTTTGCATTTATTTAAGGCAGTTTTTGCAGGTAATGTATTGCATGCATATCAGCTGTTCAGCTTCATTCTGCTTTTCACTCTTACTAAGATCCTGAAATCAACAAATAATTATTTCACTTTGGTTTACCTGCCCAGCATATAGCTGTAACATCCTCTTTTCATATTCTGCCCAGAGAGTCCAAGAAATCCTGCTACCCTAGAAGACAAGCCGTGTCTCCTGCTGTCTCTTGGTATTTCTAGTTTAGTCATACAGATTAGCATAAAGGTCTTTTTGTTTGTTTGTTTTGGTTGGTTGGTTTTGATAGTTTTGGGTTTTAATATCTTTGCAGAGATATGAAAACCTGGACATTTCAAAACAAATGCTAATGATGCAATCAAGTACTCAGTGCAACTAACTGAACACGCTGAGTAAACTACATGAAGAGAACAAGGAAAAAGAACAGCAAATGCATTCCATTAAAACAGATCACAAACTGCATACACCTCCCAAACAGGCACTGGTGATGGCTGTGAGCATGAGAGCTGTGAACATGAGAGTTCATTAGGCATGATTAGCATACTCCCCTCTTGCATAACAGAATGTTCACCAGTATTCCATTAATGTAGGGGTTATGAGTAAGTGACAACAGCTGACTGGAGCTATAGGATTAAAAGTAAAGTCTGCAACTATAAGAACCTCTGAAATAATCTGTTCCTCAAAATTCTATCTTCTAAATGGTCATAAAACTGTGCAATTTCTCTGTAGCATACTCCAAGTTACAACATGATACACAACCAGGTACTGCTACATCTGACCTTTGGAGACCATGCAATACAAACCTCTTTCAGGACAAAATTGTGGACTCTATTTGTTACATAACTCCTTCATATAAAAAGTTATTAACAATAAGCTGTATAATACATACAGTGCACAGAATCTCTATATATGTCCCAAAACACACAGCTATATACACACAGTAATAATGTTTTCTTCCTGTCATACCGACTCCCCCATACTAAGCTGTATCGTAATAGTTCACAGAATGGCTTAGGTTGGAAGGGCCCTTAGAAATCATCTGCTCCAACCTCCCTGCCGTGGGCAGGGATGCCTCTCAACTAGACTCAGACTAGACTCAGCTGCTCAAGGCCTCATCTAACCTGGCCTGGAGGAGGCATCCCTGGGCAACCCATTCCAGAGTCTCACCACCCTTGTATTGAAGAACTTCTTCCTAAGGCCCAGACTAAACCTACTCTCCCTCAGCTTCAAACCATTCCCCCTTGTCCTATTGCTAGACATCCTTATGAAAAGTCCACCTCCAGCCTTCCTATAGGATCCCTTTAGGCATCAAAAGGCAGCTATAAGGTCCTGCCAGAGCCTTCCCTTCTCTAAATATCCCCAGCTCCCTGAGCCTGTCTTCACAGCAGAGGTGCTCCAAACCTTGAATCATCTTTGTGCCCCTCCCTGGACTCACTCCAACAGCTGTGTCCTTCTTATGATGGGACACCAGAACTGGATGCAGTATTCAAGGTGGGCTCTCACAAGAGCAGAGTGAAGGGGAAGAATCACCTCTCTTGCCCTGCTGGCCTCTTGGTGCATCCCAAGATAAAATGAGCTATAAAACCATTGCAGAACCAGACATTTACTACTTCAGTCATTAAAAGTTTAAGCATCAGACTTAATTTTAATCAAATGAGTTTTATAATGCCAAAACGATTTGACTTCTTTTCCAGTAAGAAGCTAGAACAGCAATTTCTAGTTCAGTCACTAGCAGAGGAACATTACCTATAATTTACCCATCAGCCAAATTAAGCACTAGAACAGTACTACTAATGCAAATGGATGGTTTGAAAACTTGTGATGAAGGTAAGCAGTGATAAAGAATTTTGTTGGTCGCTTGCTTGTGTTTTTGTCAGAACCCAGGTCATGTTCCGAGCTCTGTACGTATTCCACCTCCAATGCTCGCCACAAATCCTTTTCACACCCCAACTGCCTTTCCACAATCCCACTGCCTTCCAAGTTTCTTTCCAGATTACACCTCATGACTTGCCAAGGCCATATAAAGTTAATGAAGGTGGACTGGCTGAAATTTTCTTCAGGCTACAATTCTCTCACAGTGCTTTCATCCCTGCCTCTCGTGTCAGTAATACTCGATGTACTGACAGGAATTTAAATTAGCTTTACTACGCTTGCACACAGGCAGACTGAAGAAATACTACAGAAAGGAGTAGCAAATTTCATAACACATCATGCAGATCAAGCATACAAATACACACAAAAAATTGCAGAGATCTTCTTTCTCTTCGCACTGGTAAGAAATTAGACTTCATTAATTTCAAGAACAGTATTTGTAGCAGTTTCCAGAAGCAAAATCCTAAAACAGTCAGGGCCTGATCCAAAACCTCAAACAGTTCTACAGCTGGTGAACATCAATGACTTGAAGATCATCACTTCTAATCATAACAGGAAAGCAAATATCCGTCTTGCCATTTGTTACAAATCATGCAAGTCTTTTTCATAATAACTTAAGCAAAATGGTTCTTTAATTTCTAGGTCTATGGGGAATCCCAGGAGAGTCATTATCATGTTTGGAGTATGTTTCTCCCAAATACAGAGGTCTTTTTCTTCTGATCAATATACCACATTCATAGAATCATAGAATCAACAAGGCTGGAAAAGACCTGAGAGATCATCAAGTCCAACCTATCACCCAGCACCTCATGACTAACTAAACCATGGCTTCAAGTGCCACATCCAATCTTTTTTTGAACACCTCCAGACATGGTGACTCCACCACCTTCCTGAGCAGCACATTCCAATGGCAGATCACTCTTTCTGTGAAGAACTTTCCCCTCACCTCGAGCCTAAACTTCCCCTGGCACAGCTTGAGACTGTGTCCTCTTGTTCTGGTGCTGGTTGCCTGGGAGAAGAGACCAACCCCCACCTGTCTACAACTTCCATTCAGGTAGTTGTAGAGAGCAATAAGGTCACCCCGAGCCTCCTCTTCTCCAGGCTAAACAACCCCAGCTCCCTCATAGGCACTTGTGCTCGAGACCTCTCACTAGCCTCGTTGCCCTTCTCTGGACACCTTCAAGTGTCTCAATATCCTTCTTAAATTGAGGAGCCCAGAACTGGACACAGTACTCAAGGTGTACTCATCACCACTAACGATCTCAGAGCTCTTCAATTAATCAACCTTTCTCAGGGGTGGAAAAAATAAAATAAAAAAGATCCAGAAGATCAGAGAGTGTCATCAGAGGGCAGTGGGGTAGCACTGGGGAATACTGGAGTTTAATGTCAGGATTATCCTAGAACTGGGTATGCTCATAACTTCCAAACACAACTCAAACATGTTCTCAAGGTTTTTGACCAGGGAATGTCATATTATGATTCATTTACTGAATTAAACTACAGACAACCTTTTTTGTTTTGTCTTTTCAGATTTTAAAAACACATATGAAAAGTTGCAAACTGGCATATATAAACAATAACAACAATATGAAAAAAACCTAAACCCAACAAACAAAAAAAAACCCACTTTCCATCTATGCAGATCTGTCATGCCTTGCTTTCCATACATGACAAATCTCAGAGGAGAGAAATCTGATGTTCCAAATTTAAATTTAAAGCCTTGCAATACCCAAGTGCTCAGCTGGTTGTCACCCGGGCATAGAAAGCATCCACCTTTTCCAAAGGAAAGCAAGTGTCTCTCTCTTTGTAATAAAAAGAGTGCAACCCTTTTCCATAAGATTTTTTTTTAAAGGTGAATTTCGAGTTTCCAGATCTGTGAGAGGCCTCTTTAGAATCTCCCAGCATGATGTTTTCTCATTGCTGTTTTGTGGAAGGCGTTTTTTCTGTCATTAGAAGGCCATGATAGAAATCAATTTTGGGGCTTTTCACAAATAATGAAGAGAAAATTAAATTCCTCCTCTTTTTAAATAAGTTGTTTTAATTAGAAGTGGAAGAGAGATACAGCTCCCAAGTGACCCATAGTGTGTAGAACCTCATTTAAGACAAACAAAAACACCGTTTACAGCAAGAAAAGCCTGTTTGTGGGTGTCAAAGCCTGCATGTGCTGAGCAATAATGATGGTTTCTGAAATGCTCACAGCTAATTTACAGGCTTTCCATGAACACAGCATTATAGTGTTTGAATGATTCCTAAACATAGAGGAGTTTACCCCAACCTGCCTGCTTGTAATTATCCTGTTGCAGGGAAGCAAAGCAGAGTGATCACATCTTAGAAAAGTGATTCCTGGGAAAACAGTATATAAACCTTCCCTATTTCTGTCCTCTTTTTGAAAGCCATTTAAAATTGTTGGTTACTTAATACATTTTTTTAAAACTTCTACTCATTACAATAAATCCTTGCCTTAAATTTAGAAACATGAGTTTTGGGTGGGGGAGGGAGGGACGTTCGTTGCCCAGGGAAAGGTCAACCATCCAACACAGTAACTTCTGCAAACACTTCTGCTTGACCACAAAGCAGCACATGCTAAGTTGTCTCTTGTAAGATAGGATAAAATGTCTGACCAGACCTGATAATTTTTTAGTAAGCAGAAAACCTTAATTTATAAATTAGAAAGCAGCACTACTTGGATGCAACTTCTGCAAGCACTTGCTTGACCACAAAGCAGCACATGCTAAGTTGTCTCTTGTAGGTTAAGATAAAATGACTAGACCTGCTAATTTTTTAGTAAGCAGGAAACCTTCATTTATAAATTAGAAAGCAGCACTGCAAAGATGCAGCAATTAAAACATGGCTGAGCGAGGGGCACAGTGTTTGTGGCACATACATGGGAATCTCTCATCTTGGAATTTGTTAGGCAAGGCTGTCAGGATCAGCCAGCTCCTGGCTTACCAGGCTGTCTAAAGGATCAAGAAAAAGACAACGCAAGTCCACAATTAAAGATGAAAAAGCCCTGTTAAAGATCAGAAAGCCAGGTACCACCCTCCTCTTGCTCCTCAAGAACTAGGTATTTAAATTCAGAATGCACAAGGCAGCACTTTGACTGAGGGGCAGGTACAAGAGGGTGTAGGAAGCAGCCCAAGGACTCCAGTGACTGCCTCCTCTCCTTGGAAACATGACTTACACAGGTGGCACATTCTCTCTTACATTCAGAGACAGCCCAGCCATGCTCACTATCCCAGTGCTCTGTGCAGCATCAGCCTTAGTGCACCTCCAGTGAAGACAGCTCAGAGAACTGCACTCCAGGGCCTTTTTGCGTGCTTTGTTTGTTTGTTTTTTATAACAACCATGATGGCAGATCTAAATCATACACTGAAAAACGACTCTCACATTTTACAGGAACTTTAACAGCAGGTAACTATGGTTCTTCAAGAAAATAAGCAAATGTTGCCACTTTGCAAAGTAGATTTAAGAGAGAACACACAATTTTAAGAATGCATCTGTTTCTTCAAAGCTGTGACCAACAAACTGCACTCTCTAACCCTGAAGAAACTTTACATAAGATTGGAAAACAAAATGGAAACAGGCACACAAAAACAATTAGGCTGTATCAAACCTTCATTGTGAGAACATACACAGATACATCTTTATCAAACACAGTTGGTGAGTTATTGATTTGCCATGTTTTCGCATCTGGGAAAGAGCTCTTCCATAATACTTTCCATTTCTGTCTTAGGGTCTCAGTCAGGTTACTCAACCACAGTCTGTTCTCATAGTCCACCAGCAAAAAATTCCTACTGCATAGCCTATATTCTCTATCTGGATACATGATCCTTTCCCTTATGTATTGCATTCTCTATGGGGAAAAAAACAAACAAACAAAAATATTCTAATGGCAAAAAGTAGATTTTAAAAACAGGTAGCAAGTTTCCTTTTATAACTAAAATCTTCAGTGATAGTCCTAATGAGTAGTCCCACTGCAAACAGTTTTCTGACTGCATACATTAATTTGGCAAGGTCTGTGAAACAGTCTAAAAATTGATCTCTCAACTTCAGACAACACCTACATATTTATCTGTGCTGTTGCAAAATGCTACATCAATGCTGAAGAATGCAAGAATTTAATATGATATTCGTTTAACCTAGCACTGATCCAATCAATAAATAAAATTAGAATAATTTACTCTCCCATGACTAAATGCTGAATTGAGCAGTTTTTCCAGATATACAGCCAGATGAGTCCAGAGCTTTAATTTCATTAGGAGTGCTTTTTTGCTGTGCTTTTCTAAATTGAAATCTAAATTTTCCATGAACAAATGCATCTTTTTAATTTTAGAGAGTAATCTTAGAGCCAAACTGTCCATCAGAATCAGGTTAACAGTAAATAGATCATACTTGGGTTTTCTTTCAGAAAAGACCATTCAAAATAATAAACATGTAAATAAATAACTCAAAACATTATTTACTTAAAAGCATTAAGAAAAATGTCACATTGGCCCCACTTGGCTTTGCTAGCCCTTGACTGAATCCTATTGCCTCAGGATTTGCTTTTTGCCTTTAAATTACTGTGGCTTGAATGGGACCAAATGACAGAACTTCTGAGCCACCATATCCAGCATGGAAAGCTTTTCTCTAAAATAAGATGTTTGCTGTCACTTGGCACAGCAGGGAGAGAAAACTGTCAAAGAAACAATCTACCCTTATCTTTTTTCCTTTGATACTTCTAACTCTCTGCTTTGCACTGCTAAAGGCTTTAAATACTTTCTCCTTCAGGGGAAAAAAAAAAAAAAAAAAAAAAAAAAAAAAAAAAAAAGGTCTTACAAGAATAAAACATTACTCAGATTAATTCACTTTAGAGGAGAGAAGTTCCTCAGAAAGCTAAATGCTGTTCCCAAGGCTGCATGTAGTGCAAGAGGAAAATGTCCTAGAGGCTCAAGACTCAATTTCTTAAGGATGTTTAGAATCATAGAATGGTTTAGGTTGGACCTTAGAGATCATCTACTCCAACATCTCCACCATGGGCAGGGATGCCTCTCAACAAGACTTGGCTGCTGAAGGCCTCATCCAACCTGATTAGTGAAGTCCAAAGCTATATGAGAGCCCAAATTCCTATTCAGGCATTGGTATATTACTAACATAGGATATTTTCCAAAAGTGCTGTATGTTTAAGAATTTTCAGCATTCCTCTGGGAGAAATACCACAGTCATCTAACATCATTGACAGGGATTATTTCAAGAGAGCCAACAAGACACAGTAGCTGGATTACATTGGAGCATCCAGGAAATTAAGTGTATAAAAGCCACAAATCTTAGGTGAATCCCACAGCTGGCTTCTTCTGTGGAGACAGGGCTTCTGAAAGCTGCCCAATGGCAACTGTAGAGCCTTAAGGTCATTAGAAACTTCAGAAGAGGACCTGGTACACACAAAACCACCATCTGTACACTCTGCTTTGGAAATCCTTCCCTGTTCTTTACTGTCACCCTCTGATAAGCGTAGCTTCACAGATCATGATGTCCCTATGAGTGCATATTGTCATTTACCTCGTACTAGACACATGATAGATGGCTGACGTAATTAATTACGGGGGGTATGGTACTGTCCCAAAGACACTGAAAACCTGACAGAGTGGGGCTACCAGATAAAGAAGCACAAGCTTCAGAATTACAGAAATCATAAGCTGACACAATCAGTGTGTATAAAGGGCATTCATAGATATGCAGGTATCTCCAAAGACCACCAAAAAGAAGATTATCTCTGTTCACCATTGCCAACTTTGGTGAAAGTCAGACTATAGACAGAGAGGGATGAATGTAAATAAGATCATACAACTGAGATAACAAGACCTTCTTCCTCCACCAAGGAAACTGATAGTATGGTCTTGTCATGTCACGACTGAATCAATATTAAATCCTTCACTATAAAAGCAAGGGGGAAATATCATTTCTTGTTCTTATGGGAACACAATAAGCAGAAGAGCCATTCATGGGGAGAAATGTTTCAGCAGAAGGTTGGAATTATGCCAGAAGCAGGGCATAGTCTCTTCCAGCAGTCAGCAAAGCTCCTACTGGATAAGAGATTGAGTCATGGCTGTTCTGGCCAAATCCCTATATTCCTTGTGCTACAGGAATGAAGAGTAAGAAGAGCAGAAATCCAGTATTTCCCACATTATGAAAGGAGTCTCACCAACTCCTTTGATTTCATTGGAATCATCATTTTATACACTGAAAATATACCTTCATCTTTGCAAGAACTATCTTGGTCAGGAGATGGTGTGCTAAAGGGAATCCTCACAGAAGATCCTTTCTAACCAGCATAACCAGTCTCCCAGTATGAAAGACAGGAATCTTTCCTGGACACGACTCTCTCTTCCGAGATTGTTACAATCACTTTCAAACCAAGGACTGCTGTATGCAAACTCCTCACAAATGAGGTTTAGTAGTTGCCAAGCAACTTTATAAAGATTACCATAAAAATTGTATAGAAAAATAGTCACTAACACGTACAAAAAGCACAGGAGTTTGTGGGGGAGTAGATTTTTCTACAAGGAAGAGAGAGGAGGGACACCAGGAACACCATGTTTTCAAGCTTACCTTAAGTATCTGTGGTTGCTAAATGCAGTTCTGTAAGTGAAGCACAGCTCCATACCCATCTAAACATTTGGAAATCTTGCTAACCAATAGGATTCACAAGCTTCTGAACCTTAATAGCAATTCATGTTTTTGGAAAATATTTGCTTCGTCTCCTCAACCATCACTGTCACAGATCTGTGTCTTAAACACATATTGAGATCTCTCTCTCACAGTCCATCTCATCAATCAGTCCCTAACGCTTACATTTATAGCCTCATCCTCCTTCCCTCATCCTCTGTGCTAAATAAACCCTAAGGAAGACCTGGAATAAACCTAAACTAAGTTCAGAAATGGCTACCTTGGTAACTACCTCACCACCTTTTAGAGGTTTCTACACTCCTCTTGGAGGTCGCTCAAGTCTGAGTTACACATACAAGCATTTCTCACTCTCAGCCAAATCCACCACTATAACTGCCCTGCCACTAAAGGGACAAATTCAAGTACATGGTAATGCACAATCTGTTCACTGGAATGCTAAAAAAGCTTTTAGAGTGAAAGACACCATTTTATAAGACAAGGCAATGGGAACCAGGCTGCAAAATGTTACAAACCAATTCTCACAAAGAATCTTACTAAAACTCATCCCAAATTTACTCATTCTGGCAACTTCTCTTGCAAGAAAATAAAAAGGTTCTCCTGTGCAAAGAGCAGAAATGCTTAAAACACCAGTTAGAAGCCACATTTTAATATGGGAAGGTCACCTTTCAATTTAAAGGTGAATCAACACATCTGAGCATGTGAACAGACTGATTGGAAGGCTGAGAAAATACACATTGCTAACTAAATAACCAGGACCATAAAGTGGACCTTTCAATTCCACTGGCAGGCAGAACAATTCCTCTGGGAGCACTGTAAACCACTTGAATAGTTTATGATTTCATTTGCGTTCTCTGAAGCCTTAAAGAATGAAGTGATACCAAAGAATGTATCATCTGTGCATCCTGGTTCTTGGATTTTCTGATTATTTTTGCTTAAGCACATTTTGAAGCATTGAGTCCATAACACACAAAAGTAATGCATTTTCTAACACTGCAACAGAGGCATATTTCCTCACTCCCACTTGTCACAATTAAAGCAGCATATGGTTGAGGGGGAAATGACTTTGAACCTGCCACTTAAGGACTTTTGCCCTAAGCATGGGATAATATACACCTGAAAACAGTGCAATGCAGGAGTGCTTGAGAGCAGTTTGGCAGAACAACATTACCAGAACAAACTTCACAGTCACATTCACCTCATCTCTGCTTAACTTTTACTACTGCTGAAATTCAACAGGTTCTGAGGTTATATGGTCACATTAACCTAGAAAATTTGTATTTGCACAAGAAGCCACACAAGAAGGTATTTCATGATACTTATAGGAGGATCAAATGTTAAAATTTCAAACTTTTAGGTCCTTGGGGTTTCAGGTGTTCCCAGCCTGCAGCACGTATAACAGAGAGGAGATTCTGCTCCCTCAGCAGAAACTGAAGAACTTAAATCAAAGCAGCACAAATCAAATACAGTACCAAATCTCATTTCTTTGCCCTGGCAAGAAGTGAAGAATCCAGGCAGTGCATTACCAGCTACCTATGTCTAATAGACTGTGCTGACTGCCAACACTTCTTGTTTCTTCCTAACTTGCCAGAAACAGGGAAACAGTGTGATGCATCTGATTTACTGTCATGCAGACTACAAACATTTGCTGACTGCATAAGATATAATTTTTTATCTGTTCTTCACGTATATTTCAAGATGTTAAATTTAATTATCCTCAGTAAGATGCATTGCGCACAAACAGTGCATCTGTGATTATAAAGAGTCTTAAACAGACCATTTTTTAGTGGAATAAGTTGATACTACAAGTTTCATAAAATCAAACTCATTTGCCCAGTGTCTGTTGTTCTAGGAGCTGGGAGAGCTTCAGCTCAGAGCAGAAGTCTTTATTCTGCTTCTTCTGCTAAACCTTTAGTGAACAATTTAGCTGCTGAAGTTCTAATTGATACAGGAGGGAAAAATGTCACAATACTGAGATTCAGAGTTACAGATGGATTGCAGGGAATTAGATCTTTAAAGGGAAGTACAGCTTCATTAACTATCTAGGCAGAGATGATCTGAGAACCTGATAAAAAAGTAAAGCCATAAAGGCTGCAAGACACATGATCTCCAAAGTCAGCATTGGACCAGACAGCATTCAAAGACACTTAGCTGAATTTTGCTTTGTTCAATCTACATATTAACCTCCCCAATGAGTAAGGAGCCCTTTGTGATTAACATAGTTTTGTTAAACTTGGAGTCTTACATGCAAACATCTTGAGCCTTCACAGTACTCTGTTTCAAAAGATGACAATATTGCCCTATTTTGACACCTGCTGCAGTACATAATTGAAGAGGGATAGCTAATTGCAGTGTGCTTACACAGAACCATATAGAGGATGGCACAAGAAAAATCAGTTCTTAATCAGCTTCAGAAATACATTCTAAGCAGTCATCCTGTTACATCAGAATTTCAAATCATTTCAACAAAGGGAGCATATATCAACAAGAAGTGGTGCATCATCTGTAACTCCTATGAACTGAGCGAGTTTGTCAACTTAAATTTGTGGCAGCCTTTTCAGTGGATGGGAATTTAAATTAAAATTGTAGCAGCATGCAAGCTCTCTGCAGAAAGTTCCTGTCACTGAGGTGAGTCACAAGCCTCCACAACTGGTGAGAGGTCTGGAGCACAAGCCCTACAAGGAGAGGTTGGGGGAGCTGGGGTTGTTTAACCTGGAGAGGAGAAGGCTCAGGGGAGACCTTATTGCTCTCTACAACTACCTGAAAGGAGGTTGTAGACAGGTGGGGGTTGGTCTCTTCTCCCAGGCAACCAGTGCCAGAACAAGAGGACACTGTCTCAAGCTGCACCAGGGGAAGTTTAGGCTCGAGGTGAGGAGAAAGTTCTTCACAGAAAGAGCAACTGGCCTGCAACTGGATGGGCTGCCCAGGGAGGTGGTGGAGTCACCAGAGGTGTTCAAAAAAGGATTGGATGTGGCACTTGGAGCCATGGTTTAGTTGTCAGGAGGTGTTAGGTATTAGGTAATAGGTTGGCCTTGATGATCTCTGAGGTCTTTTCCAACCTGGTTGATTCTGTGATTCTGTGTGTGAACTCTGAAGGCTTCACAGTGATACAGCAATCCTCTGCAATACTAACACAGAACAAAGTCTCAGAGATGATTAGTCCCTGTAGACTAAAGCTATTATATTTGGCTGAAAATTACTAGATTGTCTCATGCAGTTTTCAGAGCTATATGCCTCCACAACTTCCAAAGCTCTTCGTTCTTCCAGTCTCGGTCCCAGTTACTTTAGAGGTATGATCAGGGCAACTAAATTAAAAATCTAATGATTATAATGAAAATGGTTGTTGAAATCCTCAGGACAGAAATGAAATGTATAGATACTTCCTAATTATTGAATGGTACTAAGCCCACAGTATTCCACCCATCAGCAGATATAAATGACTTAACAACCTCCAAAAATCACTGGAAAGAAAAATACAACTGTGCCTGAGATGGGTGTCATAAGACTACACAGAAGTAAAAAAAAAAAAAAAAAAAAAAAAAAAATCACCAACCAAGTATGCAAAATACCAATTTGAGGCAAGCAAAGATAGCCCATAACTGTTGAATATATTGTATCAACATCAAACTATCATGCTCAAAAATGATTACATTTTCTTAAACTATTCCTACAAGAAACAAACACAGGCAGAAATCAAAGCAGCAAAAATGTGGTGCATTTGGGATCCTCTCTCACAAGATTTCACCCATATGAGCTGCAAATGAGCGAACGTTTCAGTGACAGGTCCTTAAACTCAGCCTCACCCCTTCTGAATCAGAAGACTAAAGCATTCTAGTCCAGTGAACCTTGGCAGCTGAGAGGCTGCTCCTTGGGTTGGTGTCAACCAAAATTTAGCTTTTGAAAAGAGAAATCTCCAACTGCTGCTTTTACATTCTTTTCAGTGAGCAGCAGAGCAGTTGTGGACACGAGGAAGCAAGCACTGTCTGGCTAATTTTAAAAGTGTAAGCAGAACCTTTTGGTATACAGATGGAGACTAATCTCTACAGAAGAGCTACTAGGGAGAAATGCTTTAACAACATTGAGGAGAGTCATTGGTAGAGAAAAGTGGTAGGAAAATAGTATTTTTAAACTGAGTTAAATGTGGACTGGATCCAGTGCATGGTAAACTTGACTTGTGGTGGTACCCATCAGTCCACTACAAAAAGCCAAATGTAACACTTAGACATCAGCTCCTTCACTATTGCTGGATCACACTAGGCATGCTGAAGAGAAAATTACCATTAGCAATGTAGCATTATATTTAATTGACCCAAAAAGCCAGCTGTCAAAATGTTTTCAGTCTGCCAAATGAGTTTTTAGGTGTGTGGGAGGACGTCTAAGGACTTTAGTAAGTTTCTTACAAAGAAAATATCCATTATAGTGGAAAATGGAGTGGAAACTTAATCAAGTGGATGAGAAAGTGAGGGAAAGCCTCCAGCATGTTCTAATAAATTAAGGACTATATTCACAAGAGTATTACACTGTGTCTGTGATCAATTCCCATATTAGCTATATATTTTAAAAAGGCACAACACCAAAAACAAACCTAAGAACCCCAGCTTCATGCCTGTGCCATACCCCATGCAAAGGTACTCAAACCAAGAGCCTCCAACAATTATTGTATGAATGTCTCCAGCTATGAAGCTTAAATTGGTTGAGGAGTTGGGGAGGATGGTCAAAATCCAGTGATATACTCAAAGATCTAAAATTAAACTATTTCCTACACACACAATTTAGGAACTGGCAGTACCCTGTGACTTCAGTGGGTTTTGGCAGTGCAAGATGTTGTGAACATCTATTTTTGCAAGCATAAAATGTTCCAAGAAATTTTCTCAAAATGATGGGGTCATCCCCACTGTTCTCATTTCAAAATAATTTTGCTGCTTCTTGTAGAAGAAGTGAATGAATTCATTGACAGTTGCATCCTCATCCAACATTAACCAATTCAACCAGCAAGTTAAGGCAGAGGTCTGAAATCCTTCTGGAAGAGAGCTGCTTGTGCTTTCATTTTGATCATGAAACAAGTTCATGCCATGCAAAGGAAATACCTACAGGGGCACATTTTTCCACAGTCATTGCCTGTCAAAATTCATTCACATTTTGGAAAGATACTAAATATCATATAGTCTTTTTAAGGTTGTTTTAAAAGCTAGATCAGTTCCTTGATCTGGTTCACGGCACAGCCATACAAACATTGTGCTGGCACAACAGATGTCTGGGGGAAAGTGAGGAAACAGGCATGCTTCACATTGTATTGCTATCAAAAACAACTTACCATGAAGCCCTAGTATATACAGACAATATGCAAATAAACCCAAGATGAAGTCATCTGAAAATTTTACCCTACAGACACAAAGAAGCAAAACAAAAGTTTGCTATCTTCCATTTTCTGTTAAGTCTTTATTGTTCAAAGACAGTAAACTATCAACTCTTTAGAAGAGTCAATATTAGCTTAAATGAAAAGAAGCTACACTACCAAAAAATAAAAAAGGGAATCCAAATTCTATCCTCTCATTAGAGACAAGAGGAAAAGCACTGCCCTAGGCAGGATACCAAAAAATTTGACAACTCTGCACATCCAAAGTGATTTAAATACAGATCTATTACGTAACGATGATACTAAGCAGGGTTCCTTCTAGCCTAAGACTTGGACCAAACAATGTGCTGCTTTTGTTTTGTAACACACGTCTAGCTGAAGCCAAGAAAAGGCCACTGGTACCTAGCAGGCTTTCTGTGGCCTAGAAGGAACCCTGCTTAATATCAGCCAGGATGTCGTTCCTTGAATTTATTCCTACTGGGGAAACATTACATAGTTTAGAAGGAAAGGAATTTAGATTCTCACATTTTCACTGAAGGAGTATCCATCTCAGACCATCCATCATATTAGTAAAATCTTCCAATAATTCATCACTCCAAGTCAAAAACTTCTCTGTGTTCTGTAAATTTAAGCTGTTCCTACTCAGAACTCCCCCAGTATAAAGACTGGGTTTACTTTTTCACCCATAGCATTGAATAATCAGCAAATTTAAACTGCCTTGAGAGTCATTGATGTGAACATGCATCCATATTGTTTTTTCTACAATTCCAGTTTAGTATTTAGTCCCAGGCCTGCTAGAAGTACATCTGCTGAACACCAATTTCCATTTGGAATGGCATGTTGTTGTGGACATCCACAGGATATCAGTGTTGGTGAAGTGAACACATGACTGCTGCATGCTGCCTAACTTTGCTCAAAAGCTCATCATGCATAACCAAATTAAAGGCCTTGCAGAAATATATTTCATCAGCACTATTACTTTTAACCTCATTACAAATTAAAAGTAGCTTATTTTTCAAGCTAATGGGCACTGATTATGTTACTCTCCTAACTTTTTATTAATCAAGTCACGTATCAGCTGTTCTGCTATTTTACCTGGGTCTAATGTAAGGCTGAGGTAAGAGATCCTGAGGCATTCTCTTTGCCCTCTCTGGTACACAGTTAGTGCTCCACAGTTTATTTTTAAAAACCCTCAAGGACAACAACAACAACATAAAAAGCCCTCAACTTTAACACTACAACGGACTCATTGCTCAGTCCTTGAGTGTCAAGATAAGTGGAGCTAAATGTCTTTTTGGTGTTTCACTATCCTTATTTGAATGAGCTCACCTGATTATTTTGCAAAATCAGATCAAGAATTTCAGAATATTTCCACCTTTTATTATTAAGTCTGCAAATCCCAAGTTTCAGACAGAGGTGTGCCCCTAAACTATTACAATTGTACTCATAGCCTGATTCTTTTGATTATTCCGAGATGGATTTATATAGACAATGCACTTTTATCAGTCTTCTGTGAAATTACTCAAATGTAGGACTAACCAAAACATATAATCATCTCAAATACAACTTTCAGTGGATAAAAGCTATAAAAATGCAGTTATCTTCTCTCAGTAAACATGCCACATTTCACAGGGTGCAGGAGCACCTCAGGGAAAGGTTTAGCTGCTGTGGATTTTCCCATCATCAAAACGAATTACTGAGAGAGTTCATTCCGTCTAAAGCATATAATATATATAATGGAAAATATACTGCTAATCAGCTGTGGCTTAACACTGCTTATTTCTGATGCACAGACTGCTGACTGGAAGAGGGGAAAAAAATGTTGTGGAAGTAAACAAAGGACCATACCCCACTGCAATGCCTGCCTGCCTGCCTGCAATGACAAGCTAAGTGAAAAGAAAACAGAGGCAGAAGTTCAAGCAGAAAGTTCAGTACAAATTACTTGCTCCTTATCCTAAAACAAAAAAAAAAAAATGTTATACTTTTAATTTCTGGATACTTCAGTGCCCAAACCTGAAATAATGGAAATGAAACACAGATTAATCTCTTGGAATCAAAGTCCATCAAATGATCTCCTTTATCCGGAAGCCACTGATTGTACCCGATACATGCGCTAGTCACAAGAAAATCTAAGAAGGATTTTTACTTACAAAACTGAAATGTACTTTATGTATGCCAAGATCATCTTTGTGACTAAGGCCCTACATCCCATGCAGACTATTTCACTACATAAAATAATCCTGTATTTAGGTGAATACAGCACAGGATTTTTGGACTGCCAAATGGCAGGAAACTTCCAGTGCTCTGCTTTCCTTCAGGTTCTAGTTCTATATAATTTGACCTTTGATAGATTCAGACAGTGAAAGCATTTTTCAGTTATCAAACTCCATGTCCTTATTTAATTATTCTGCACCCTCAAGCATAAAATGCATTATTTACACAAAGTGCTTTTTATTCTCTATTGATAATTCCCTGATTGTACTGCCTACAGCTGTTCACAATGAAATCTTCTGGTTTTAACTTATCTGTCTCCAGCAAGAGAGAGAGAAATTGTAAGTAGCCACTAAGAGAATAAACACCTCTTGAAAGCCATGTGCTTGATTCCTGATGACAGAAGACTCTGAAGACATTGTGTACCTTCTTACACATAATTGCTACAGCAATTGTAAGAATAAATCAAAATCTGCTACAGAAGGCAGGAGGAATAAACACAGTAGAGTCCCTGCATGAAAAGCCTTACCAAGGAGGGGCAGGAAAGTGTTTGAAGTAGTTTCACTCACCTGACAACTCACACTAGTTAGGTCTCTCTTCACTGGCCTTGCATTATGCAGACATGCCCAGAAAATAGCTGGTCCTAGACTAATGAAATAGATACTGAAAACATACAATTAACTGGGAAAACCTTACACCATCTGATCAAAGACTTGAGGGGAAGTAAAAAAAAAAAACAAAACAAAACAACAACAAACAAAACTTAAAATTTCGATGAAAAACTGACCTCAAAATTCTAGAGCACCCCAACTGAAAAATTAGCACATTTAAGCAGAACTGTTCTGTTTCTATAATGGTCTATAATGACCATGTTTTACTTTTTCATAGAACAGTTATTTAAACTGAACCTTCCTGTAGAAAGTACATAAATGGTCTGAGCATTTCTGAAACTTTCAGGAAATCTGTGGCAACCACTATCCAGTATCCCAGCTTGCAGCATTTCCACACCATTGGCACAAAGACCAGTTTTGCCATTGTGGCAGTTTAGGCTGGGTGCCCCCTGCCACTGCCGCATGAGATACACCTCTGGTGTCCTGGGTGCCCACCCACAGGGGTGGACACAGGAAACGACGTATTTCTACCCATAAATCCTGCACCCTATAAGGCCATCTGCAGAGTCATTCTCTTTCTCTTTCTTCCCTCTCTGCTCCCACGGGAGATGTCCTCTCTTATCGGGTAATGCCGGGGGAGTATCCTCAAGGCCTCTTAGGCCTGCCTAGGCCTAATGCCAGGAGGAGAATGGAGGGGGGGGCAGTCTCAGACCTGGCCAGCCTGAGACTTGCCTAGCAGCGGGAGGGGGAAGAAAGAGCCCTGGGGGGTTTGGGTTTACCCTCAGGTGGGAAGAAGGGAAGGATTGGGAAGCTTTGGGAATTCTGTGAGGGGTTCTGTACGCTTTGGGATACTCTTTGTCACTATGCTTTGTAGCTTGTAGTTCTCTGTAGCTTCACCAATTGCTTTTCCATTTAAACTTTCCATCACTCTCCAATCCGTTTGTGTGAGTCTCATTCTTTTGTCCCTTTCGGGGCAAGAGACGATCTGTCTGGCCCCAAACCAGCACAGCCATTTTCTAGGCAATTCCTGAATGATGGAAGGTAGGGACAACTGACACCACTTCCCCTCTTGGCATTTTTTTTTTTTTTTTAGTTTCTACCTGCACCTGCCATACTTCTTTTGCTACTACTTTCTCATTTTTAAGACACAGAGCTTCCCCTTCACTTTGAGCCAGTAATCAGCTAGGAGCAGGAAGTTTCCCAGTTCTTCAGAAAACATCTTGAATGTCAATCTCGTGTTTCTTTTCTTTCTATCTATTCAGCACCTTTGGCCAATAATAAAGTATTTGGAGGTACATGAAGTGTGTAATTTTTTCCTGATTTCAAGAGCTGCAAAGTGATTCATAAAGGCCTGAGGATTCTCACTTATACTGTGGGGTGCACCAATAATATAAACCCATTTTTGTGTTTGGAATTTCCATCTTCAGCTACTGCTACTCACAGCTGAAATTCCACCAAAGAAAATGAAGCATTTTTCTTCCTAATAAAGAAAATATGCCAAAGCCTCTTAATCTTAACAAGTCCTTTTGGTGCAGAGCACTGCACAGTTCTTATACATCAGCCTGGAAGCCAAGTTATGTTCCACGTCTAATTGTCGCCAAAAAGAGTAAAAGGAATTTCTTCACACACACAAAAAAAAATGACTGTATAATGTAATAAAAAATATCTGGAAGTGTTACTGTAATTAAAAAGTCTTAGAGATGCTGGGAAGGTCATGTCGTGGCAAGCATCTAGTACATAACACTTGGACACTGACTTCAAAAGTCCTTAATATATTAAAGAAGAATAATGGGACTGAGAGAGAAATTGGATCTAAACTCATTTAAGCCTAATGAGGGGAGAAGGAGGTAAATAAATAAATAAATAAATAACCCCACACAAAAAGCAAAACCAACCAGCAAATAAACCCAGACATATAAAAAGCCCTTGTCTTTTAGTCAACCTCCAAACTGTTACCAAGTTCTCAGAAAATGCCCCTAGCACTCTAAGGCTCTGAAAAAGACACCAGGTCTGGCTACAAATCCAGATGAAGAACAAGCCTTTTATATTCATCTCACAACTTCTTCTTTTCTGCTGTACCCTTTTTGCACTAAGACATGCCCTGCTCCTAGCCACCAGTCTTCCCCTGAGTGCAGCTGCTGAAGAGATGAGTGCTTTCACAGTCCTGTGTGGGTGAGGTCTAGACAGCACACATCAGCTCAGGACAGTTTTCAGGCTCCACTTGGATGCTTGATACACACCAGCAGAAAACCTACAGAACCACCTCTGAGTGAAAACAGGCAATTAAAACAGATTCCCCTCTTTACAAGGCAGCATCTTCAGCTAGCAAATGCTGTTCATTTCAATTTGATAAGAATATTTCTGGGCATGCACTATCTTTATTTATTGCTTGTCTCTCCTTACCAGCAAATGCCAGCTTATTTATACTGAGACCTTGATAAAGTCTGTGCAACACCTGTCAGGCTGGAATCTTCCCCAGCTTCATCTGAGTAGAAGAGTCTGATTGTGACTTGATATTATACAAATCTCACTTTCTACTCTGCTACTAGAAACTGCCATGCCAGTTAGAGAATTGCCCAGCCAACAAGAAGACTGCTTGGAAGCTGTAGTTCCCTGAAAAGACACATTTTGTACCCATGCAGTGATGCACACTGGGTGGCTCTTCACAGCAGTCACCTTCAGATCTGGCCACAGCAGAAGTCAGCATCCCTGTTACACAGCCTTCCCCCTCAACAAAGCTCAGAGTTTGAGAGCCCATTCTCCACACAGGTATGCCAAGCCTGCAGCACCCAGCTGTTACCACACCACTAAGTTTATTTATATTATCTCTCTTCCATCTGCAGACTTCCAAATATTCAAGAGTCATACAAAATGCAAGTAATGCCCTTTAGACTGTTTTAATAATTGCATATTTCAGCAAAGAATGAAATAAAAGAAGCAAAGCCATGAACTTTCAGAATTGTACGTAAAAACACAAATGGAATAGAGAAGAATGAGTCAGGTAGGAAAAGTCAGCATTAATCTGAAGAACAGAAGGTTTAAGCAAATGACTAATATGACCTTGCAAAGCTTGACACGTGCAACACTACCAGGAGCACAGCTTCCACAAACTGCTGTGACTCTTGAGAAAGCACCCACTTTGCAAGCTTGTTTGCAACAACTCAGGGTTTCTTTTTCCTAAGCTCATGAGTTTTCTGCTCATATCCCTGCTCCCCAGGAGAAATGTAATTTGGAGAGCAGATTTCAAACAAATGGATCAATATGCTAAGTAAGATGATCAAATAGGAGAGTTCTGACTAAAAGGAAAACCACTGCGTGGGCGTGGGATCCAGCAGATCTGTTTCCTCTCCTAGTTTCCCATCCAATCACATTGATAACTGTGAATTAACAGCTTCTACATAAGCTACTTCTAAGAGGCAGATTGCTTGATTAATTTCTCCTGAGATTTCCACCTAGAAACACATTGGATGCAATGAATACTTAGTACCAAGACCAAGCAGCAACTGTGGCTGCTGCCAGGTCAACAGGTCTCAGGGCTGGAGCTCAGGGGAAAGTTCTGACTGCCCCATCACGACTGGGAGTGTGATGTTTTCTCAAAGAGCCTTCATGAAATTTTGTACAATTTAGCTCCTGCAAAACAGAAGTGGACATCCTGTTCATTTCAGAAGCAGGGGGAGGAAAGGTCCAAACTGCACAGACGCACCACCGCAGGGAATTACTACGGTCACTTTCCTCCAGGATTCCTGTGCTTTGATCACCAGCCTCAATGCTTGTGTAAACTATAATCTTAGACTGCTGAGAAGTAGGAATACTCTGATAAGACTTTTAGAGTTGGTTTCTTTGAATCATTATTTCTTTTTCTCAAAAGGAGGCAATGCCAAGGTCTTTGTTTATCTAGTCCCAGTTACCAGTGTGGTCAGATGAAACGTCTGTTCTCATTTTCACCAGACAATCCTGTGACAGACCTAAACTAAGAGATATGCCAGTCCAAACAAAAGTACCTACTGAGCATAAATGCACCAAATCACTTTGTCAGTGCTACAGACCCATTCCTGGGTATTTAATAAAGTGTTTCAAGAAAAAAATATCACCCTAGGACCAATGCTTTTTTCATTCCAATTCATTAGCTCTAATCTACCAAACATCTCTTTTTATTGGCTCTTGCATGGGTCCCTTCAGGCAAGGACATTTTAAAGCTAATTAAATAGAAATCACCAGATTCACTGTACTCAGTGCTCAGCTGAGGATACTGCTTCCACACTTAATTGCTGAGCCTTTTCCATCAATATGGAAACTTTTTGGAATTACATGCAAATATACTGACATGAATTACCAAACCAGCAGGTACACCTCGATTTTTGTACATCTAGCTATTAAAAATACAATAGCAGTGATTTAGCTGATGACCAGAAAAGGCTTTCCAATATTTAAACCACATTTCCCTGGCATGTACAGCTTTTTAAAAATACATATGAAAATACATGTAAAAAGGCCATTTCAGGCTGACATATCATATGAGGTTTCTGCTTTCTGTATAAATTATCTGAACCTCTAAGCAAAACCCCAGGATCATTTCAGGAGGTTGAGAAGACAGTACTGTCAAACACTTTCCTAGGAAGATTAATTGAACAGCTGAACTATTGAAGCAGCACCTATGTAAAATACTAAAACCCACATCTTACATATTAAAGATATGGAAGAGCTATTGGCCATTACATGTGAAGAATATAAAATTATATATTTATTGTTTTATAGATGAGGATGGGGGAATTTTCAATTTTTTTAATACAAACTGGAATTAGAGTTAGATTTTTTTTTCAGTTAGGGAATGTGAGTCCATCTATAATTCTAGTTTCAGACAGCAGGCTCCCATGATACCCATATTATTTTCCTGGTTTCATTTTAGGTGATCAAATGTGGATGAGCAGGTGCTCTTTACTTGAAGTAATCATATGATTTTGCTCAGGCCAAACACCAGCACTTTAAAGTTGACAGAACAGCTATCTGAGCACTTAGTAATTTATTTGCCATAAAACCTTGCACCACGTAAAGATTTCAACCAGTTTAAGTGTTTAAGCTTCTGTTGTGCTATCAATACTTGATGCACTTCCCATTTTTTCTGGAGGTAACTACTTCTTAAGTGCTGGCTCCAACTCCAAGCTACCCACCATCTATATAAAAGAATTTTTACATATATATATATATATATATATTTTATAAATAACACCTATATAGCCATTAAAGCTATATTGCACTCACACAGCTAAAAGCACAGGAAATGTGAATTAGCTGCTTTGCACACACAGTTCCATATTAATTTCTTTTCTAGATTAAACATGTAGGACAACACATTAGTGTTTTGTGATACTGCCACAGAGAATTTTCACTTAGATTCTAAACAATGAATCATTTTGCTGTGGATCACAGGGCTTCACAAACAAAATACCCAGTGAGGAGAAATTTTGCCTAGACTACAACTGAAAGCAGTTCTGCCACTTTGCAAAAACTCACTGTCTCACACAAAGGAAAAAGTCACTGTTCCCTAGCACATATTATAGGTGAGACAAAAGGGCTAAAAAGCTTACCAAGCAGCATTGGGCTAATTAACATCATTTCAGCTCTAATTGGAAGCGATTCAGCAGTCTCAGCTTTGTAGTAGAAGTCTTTTCAAGACTCACTGATGTGAGAGGCTAATACTGACACCAAGAAGTGTATCATTATCTAGCTCTCAAATCCCAGAAGAAAGCTGTAGAGTAATTGTTCACTCGAGAGTGGTCTGGAGTCACCAGCAAGGGATAATCCAGCCACTGTGTTGTTATTTCCTTCATGTGTATTTTGTTCAAACATGCTGTTGCCAGCAGGTAGCTACATGGGCCGACTAAATCATCTCTGTGTTGCTCAAGGGGTCCCAAACAGGAACAAGATCAGGACCTCAGCTTCTTCAGTGCTCAGAGGTCCTGTTCTTTGCAAGTTACTTCATGCAATCTGCAATCTGAGATATGTAACAATTCAACTTTACACAGTTACACCCATTCAAAGTTTTAATTCTTTTAATAAAGATATACTGAATGCTTGCATTTGTCAGGTCATACAAACCTCACCTGCCTCTTTACCTTGTTGTGAGTAGTGAGAACCTCATCAATTTGATAGAACAGCTAGAGATAAATTCTGATGAGAATTCTCCTGAATGTAGGCTGAGAGAGGGACCTTTAAAACCAAATGAACTTCAGCAGCTTCTTACTGCACATTTTCCATGTGTTACTGCTGTCCAGTTAAAGGGATGACTAAGACTAACAACTTTTAATACTCACCATGATCGACTTGTTAAATCATTTTAAATTATCCCTTCCTTGCTACCAAATACAACTTCTAGAGGACACATGAAAGACAGAGACCTTCACATACACCCACATAAAATACTTCAATTTACTGTGTTGTGGTACAAGCAGGACAATGAATACCTTCCTAAAGTAGCTGTTCAGATAGAGTATTTCAGAGGGCTTTCCCTACAGATGCCAATAGCCAGTGCTCAGGAATATTATTAAGCAGGAAGTAAGACAACTTAAACCCAAACCAACTTCTATACTGAAGAGTTTGTGTTAAGACATGTATTTAAAAGAGAAGGTGTCCCACACCTCTTTCATTCCCAAGAAGTAGAGCTTAACATATGAGAGAAATTCTTCCAAAGGGTCCATGAGGACTAATGGAAACCTGAGCTATTTTACAAAAGGATTTCTTGCCCAGAAAGAGTACAGCACTGTAAAAATGAGCCCCAAGGACACGTTTCACATGTAAGTAGAATTTATTATCAAGATACAAGTTTTTCAAGCATCATTTGATATTGAGAGAAGCTGAGTAGTCTCAAAAATGGCAGTGTAGCTCTCTCTGCTGTATAAATCATCCTCTGTGCCGTGACAGAAGAGTGGTATGAACCACAGACAAAACTTCAGCTTTTCTCTCATGCCTATTTCCCTGTTGAGTGTTAAAGTTCGTCATTTTCCATTCCAGAGACAGCAACAAACAGATGGACAAAATCTATGCTTCTGTCACAGTATTCACATGCCCTGTGACAGCCTGGTCCTGCACCGGGGCACTCGCACACAAGAAATGTGTCACACTGAGTGACACACCACCACAGATCCCCAATTTCCTTTTATTCCATCTCCATCATTCCACAGGGACCTTAAATATCTACATTAACTGACTTGTTCCCTATTTGATGGCTATTTTAAGCTGTGGTGCAAGATGAAGCACTGACTCAAAAGACTGAATATTGAGCTAAAACCCTGGACCCAAATTCTAATGTTCTGTCACTTAGAGTAATGCCTCTTGGTCCTGGTCTCTACTGCAGTCCATTAAATCACTGTGATGGTAAAATATCTCAAGTAACAAGGAAGCAAGATCATGTAAAATATGGTCAGAGTAGAAAGAAAACATGAGAAGAAGCAATAATGGACATCCATCACAGGGGAGGCAAACTCTGCAATGGGAAGCCCCTCTGCCCCACAGAACACAGGGTGGAGGGCAGGCACCACCACAGCAAAAGGTTTTTTTTCCCTGCATAATACTGATATAGACCTGAGGAAACTGACAGAAAGCTGTTAGCGTCTCTGTAACTGAGTGCTAAGAATGCTGAAGTCATTTGCCATTACAGGAAATCCCATCTTAATTCATTTAAGTAATTAACTCTGCTAATATTAGAGAGTTTTTCTTTTGTCTTAAAATCATGCAGCATATGTATGTAGAGGGAGCATCATGTACTCTAGCTGGACCAGTTCTCTCTCTAGAATCATTTTGACATTCTCTTCTCCTTCATAGAATCACAGAATGGTAGGGATTGGAAGGAACTCCTGGAGACCATCTAGTCTAACCCCCAGGCCAGAGCAGGTTCACCTAGAGCAGGTTGCACAGGACAGCATCCACACAGATTCTGAATAACTCCAAAGATGGAGACTCCACCAGCTCTCTGAGCAGACTGTTCTAGTGTTCTAACATCCCCCTCATGGTTAGACGGAACTACCTATATTCAAGTTTGTTCCTCTTACCTCATCTTGTACCTGGGCAGCACTGAAAAAAACACTGGCCCCATCCTCCTGACACCCACTCTTTAAGTATTTATAAGCACTGATAAGATTCCCCTCCCCCTCAGTCTTCTCTAGCATAAAGAGCCCCAAGTCCTTCAGCCTTCCTTCACAAGAGAGATACTTCTGTCCCCTAATCATCTTCCCTGTTGGTTCTCTCCTATGACCTTACTTAAAAGACTTCAGCCCCAGTATAAAAACTGCCTTAGAAAAAGGCAATTGTCTGAAGAAAGGGGAAGGTCACCAAAAAAATATATGACCCCAGAGATACCCCATCTCATAAATTTTGGGAAAGAGGCTCTGAGGATCTGATTTCAGGAGAATATATGGATGCAAAAATATGGCTTGCTAGTGCTGCTTCTGTATCTGTGCGATACGCCAAGAACATCTCAGTATTCAGAGTGCATGATGCCAGCTCCTTTTTAAGCTGACAAACCCAGTTCCCAATTCATGCTCCAAAACATACCTAGGGTAACATGCAGTCTCAGAGGAAAAGGCCAGGAGTTCAAATGTTCTCCACCAATGTAAATGGAATCACCTGAAAAAACCCTTTGCTCTCCAAGCCAGGAAGGCTTATGAAAACTGAAATGAACACAGCAGACTAATAAAAAACATCATGAATAAAACATTTGAGGTTTTAGCATATAAAAATTAAAAAGTTAGCATGACAATAGGCAACAGAAGTTCACTTAGTTTTGGATTGTGCATTTGTGTCACTTCAGTTGTGCATAAAAGGTTTTTCCCTAATTCATATGGCTATTTAGTAGTTTGCATAATGCAGAAACTAACAGCAGAAACCAAGCAGAGTTTATAATATGACTTCATTGCAGTTGATAGAAATGGAACAGCAAATGAAGTATCCATCCAATATCTGCTCTGAACTGGAAGATATCATGACTTACCAAGTTATGTTAGATCTAATTTGGAAAAAAAAAAAAGTCACTATAAGTTAAATCATTCCTCAAAATAACTGTCAGAAAATCCACACACGTGCATCAAAGCAGTACTAGGATTAAATCCTAAGTCATACTTTATTATTAATATAACTTCATTGACATTTTTTGTACTAGTGATTTCTACATGCCTGAAGAAGCAGCTTTTCATTTTTAATCTCTGTACATCTCCACTACTCGGCCCATTCTCTGGTGCTGTGTCAGAGCAGCTGCTACGATATTGATTTTACTTTCATATCTGTATTTTGTCCCATTGATTGAAAAGTCATCAAAACAAGTTTATGCTTATTTGAAGCTAATATCTAGGCTGCCTCACTTGTAAATGAAGGCATAAGCAGACTGTTTAGCATGTTAATGTGCTAGCAAGCCAAGAATATTCCTAATTCACTCTCAGAGAGTCTCACACTAAACATTTTCATCAGTGATTAAAGTATTAAAGCTTATATTGCAACAACAATTAATACTTTTCAGCTGACAGCCTTCTGACTCTTCTGTCTAGAGTTTCAAAACAATCTACTGATACAAAAAAAATAATTTTCAGTACCCTGCAAGGTAAGAAATATCTTTGTTTTTCAAGGGGCAATGTACTAAGGAACACACAATTGTGTTCAAAACCAGCCTAAGGCCCAGACTGTAGACATGAAGAACTGATACAACACTTCCAGCTGCAGCTTAGATTTTGCATACAGCCCACACTTTCAAGTATCAAGACCTCTATTTCTCACTGAACATCAGAAATTACTGAGGAATAACAACCTAAGAATTACCCAAAAAAAATGCACATGGGATTTTATAGACAAGTGATCATTTTTTAATCATAAACCTCTGACCACTTTCCTATCTCCAACACCACTAAGGGTTATTTCATTTCACTTCAGAGCAAGCATAACTGTCAATGCAAAATAATAAAGATTCTCCCTTGAAAATAAAATCCTGTGAACATAAGCAGTTGTAAATTTTTAAGCTTGAAACCGTTGAAAAAAAAAAAAAACCTTAGCTTCAAGTTTCTCAGCATTTGTATTTTTTCCAACACACACTTAAGAATGAATCTTTTTGGATAAGAGAAGCAGCTACAGTTTTTTGATAACTCTGCTAAGTTTAGAAATAATATTAAGGACACAGTAAGTGTTGAGATGACACAAAACACATCAAACCATGATTCCCTACCCTTTAGACAGAAATAGATGGCACCAAGCAAGAATATAACTCTCTCTTGCAAACAGATGACAGCAAAATTGACTAACTTCATTCTGTTGTTCATCATTGCCACCACTAAGTACTGGATGCCTCACTGACCTTATTGCCAAGCAACTCCTGAGTATAGATTTAAAGATAAATGAAAAGCCTGATATGACAGAAATAAAAGAAGACATCTCACAATGTCAAGCAACTTTAAGAAGAATGCATCTTTTAAGTAAATATCTATTTAATTAGTCACAGGATCACAGAATCAACCAGGTTGGAAAAGACCTGAGAGATCATCATACCTAACACCTCATAACAACTAAACCATGGCTCCAAACTCTTTTTGGACACCTCCAAGGACGGTGACTCCACCACCAGTCAATATATTTTAAGTAACATCTATCACTTCCTTTAAAACCTCACTTTTTTGTGCCCTTACAAACTCCTGTGGCTTTTTTGTGAAAGCCCAGCACAGATTGAATCTAAGACTCAATGTAGACGGACAAGGAGTGAGGAAACTAGAATTACTGCAAGAATTTATCATTTCCCATGTACATGATCTGTGGCTTCTGACTGTATGCTACATTACTAAACAAGTACCCTCTCTTTGTCTAATAAAGCTTATTCATCCTTAGCAAGAAAAATGTCTTAATTAAGGTAAGGAAACAGAGTGTAGGCTTTTTTAATGCCTTTCACTATTGTTCATCAAAAAACCAGAACATGTGAATACCTGAAAACAGCAGGTAGAAAAGAATTCAGCAAGAGTATGCAGAACAATAATGATGCTTGTGATCATGCGGTGTGTGGAGCTACTTAGGGAGTTTAAGCCAATAGATAACTCCAGAAAATATTTCATAATATGTCTACCCATGTAAAAGGACCAACAGGTGATCTAGTCGATTCCTGCTTCCAGTCTCACAAATAAATGTGATCATGTGCAGTTTGAATTAAATGTGTCCCACTAAAAGTGGAAGTTGTGAATTATCACAGACCTTCCACCAATACTAGCAATAGCATTGAAATCAGCCCTAAGTCACTGGACTCTGAAGCAACTTCCATTTATTATGTAAGCAAAATGCCAAGTGTGACTTCTAAAATTGTATTTAAAAGCTACTAAGAAAATGCCTTCAGTTAATCACTCTTTTGCTGCTTTTCATTTCAGAGTGAAAGCAAGTAAGGCCTCATCAATGCTGCCATCTACAGAGCACTTCTCCAGATCAAAACTTTTATTTATTTATTTTTAATTAAGACCTTGAGATTTTGCGTTGTCTGGTAATAAACTGCTTGGAAACCAAACATTCACCATCTCAGTTTCTGCTTGCAGCAGTCCCAAATAGGGATCTTTTTTATGTTGTTGGGTTTGTTTTGTTTTGCTTTTCCTGAGGGGAAAAAAACAGGGGAAGAGCCATGGGATAAAAATGACTTCCAAACAATTTTGGAGACAGTTACATCTGTTCATGCTGCTGTAGCTTAATATCACCTGCAGTAGTAATGTACTTCAGCAGTATAAAGGGAATGAAAAAAAAAAAAATCCAAGCAAAAATAGTGCAAGATTTGCATATAAATAGCTGAACTAAAAAAAAAAAAAAAAATAAAAAAACCTTCAGTGTATCCAGAAACATTTTCAATAAATAAATATATGGTTAAAATGGGTAATTCATTTTGATAAATGCATTCTAGCTCACAATATAACACCTTTTATTTCATCTGCCACAACTGCTTCAAGTCAAAATTTCCAAGTTTCAGAAGGTACAAGCAAGTCTCTACCTAGAAAAAGGTTATGTGAAAAATATTTCAAAAAATAATACACAAATGCAAACAAAAGTAGATACAATTATCTCTACAACATTTTGTCTTGCTTTAGAATAGAGACAAGAGTTGTGAATGACATTTACTACGAGCTCTGGCAGCTTTCTTTAATATGGATAAATCTTGCTCTAGAAGGTATGATTATGGTGAAAACTGCTTTGACTGTCTTCAGCCAGCTCTGCTGTAAACAGCAGGTTTCCCTGTGTGAGGCTGTATTTCAGCCCCCAACACACTACATTCCATTTAGTGTGTTCTCTTCTATAATCATAAAATGCACTTCAGTTAGGAAATGAAGTCATAATTATTCATGCATTTCCAGTGCTAAACCTTTAACTAAATACACAGAGCCAGCTTAGCTCCAGAGCCCTAGAAATGTTACTTGTCCTGGCAGAGAGAGCTGGCCCCACACCAACACCTCACCAGTCCATTATAGACATGGTAAGGACTCATGTTCTTCCCTGACCGAGGTTCCTAATAAAGTGTATTTTGCTAGACAAGCCGCACACATTGCCAGGATGGGTTGAAAACCAGTAAAGAAAATGAAGCCCTTACCATAAAGCATTTCTGAATGCTGCTGGGAGAGCACAACCACAAGAGCTTGGTGTTGCCAGAGCTGTTTCCACAGCTTCTGCTCCCCTTATTGCATAGCCAACTCTGTCCTCTCTCACCATCAGTGCCACCTCCCCAGGGGATCCCTGCACAAAAATGGGCCTGTTTCTTCCAAACCTTCACCCTGTTCACAGCCCTTCCCAGACCAATCTTCTCCCATGAAGAATCTAACACGATCATCCAGGTGCCTATTCACACAATCATACAAGACCTGCCAAAAATTTCAGATTCACCACAACTGCTCCTCCTGGTTTTTTAAACTCTAGCAGTTCATATTTGCCTGCTGACTGGTATCTTTAACAGGCAATGACCTGATAGCTAAGAGTGGTCATCACTTGGAAATGTGCCTGTACAGCCCTCGTTGTATTCATGATATACCACATGATGGAAGGACCCAACAATACAACCAGCAGTAGAGCACAGAAAATGTTCTCCCTTAAGCACCTACCAGGCACCATGCAAAAACTCAAAGGAGCAAAATTCCATGTGTTTCCTTTACTTTTATACATCAAAGTTTTGTACAAATTATAGTTTGGAGAGAAGATGTTTCTATTCTAACTTCATATGAATTTCAAATACTTAAGTTTTATTTTTAAGATCTAGAAGGCAAAGCTTTAGCAGCCTACCTAGGCAGCCTGAAAATACAAAATCCATTGGAAGCAATGCTGGCTAGGCCAGCTCTGAAATTACCAGCACAGAAGATATGTTTTAATTAGAAGGTTTTCACCAGCAGGTTCTTGTAGACAGCAAGTACCTGCCTAAAAGAAACGATGTAAGAAACAAACCTGACAACATTTTCCAATAAGCATCACACAGATGGAAGGGGAAACTGTTTTTAAAAGGTCAAGGCAAGTAATCAAGTTTGCTGCTAATTTTGTAGCTAGTTACATACAAACCAGACATTGCTACAAGAAACTTCTAGGCAAAAATCAACTCCATCTTTTTTTATTGGCTTCATTCAACTCTTCCTTGTGTTTTTGCATACTTGACTCTCTGTTCAAACACTAAATACAAGAATGTCTGATGAAAGCCACTCAGGCACTGTTTTATATATTCAGTCCAACAAGTAGCAACTTCTCCCTTTTCTTATATTCTCCAGTTCCAGTGGAGCAACAAAAGGATAAATCTAGCTATACAAACCACTGGTAAAAGTATGCCAGCCCTGATCATATCCGTTTGTTCAATTTTACTGCAAAGGATGCCCTTTGGCAGTTCATCCCTCAGAGCAAACATCAACTCCTCTGCACAAGTATGTGTGCAATCTTTCTTAACCTTTAAAAGACGTTGAACACAGGAATTTAAATAGTTACTACCAGCATTACAACACAAAGTCAAACCATTTTTCCTCATGTGTATGTCAGACTATACTTGTGAAGGAAGCTGCAAAAACAGGTCTTCTTTGCTGAAGGTATGGAACAGAAGAACCACCCAACAGTTATGGATACTGTCTGGACCAAACTTTACTTCTGATCCACTTACTGAGCATCAGTTTTATTTCCAATGACATTTTGGGTTTGTTAGTCGATACAAGATCCAGGAACAGAAGAAATTACAAAATGCAATTAAAGTGTATTATTAAACATTTCCAAAATCCCAAACCTATATAGAATATATATAACATCAGCCAGGCAGCGACGTCTCAAGCAGGTAGCAAAGAGCAGCATGCAGTTCATTTTTAAAATGAACTTAAATGCTCCTTAACTATCAGCACCAAGTAATGAGTGAATACTCTGAATTGCCATCTGCCTGCAGAGATAAAGTCTACCCAGAACTGGCTAATGCACCAATGCACAATGAGGTGAGCATCCAACAGCACGAGGCGCCCTGTTCCCTTGGCACACGAGGGATGCCAGGTGCAGAACGGCCTCTGCAGCTCCCTGCGTAATGTGAGGGCTGGTTTAGTGGGAAGATGGCTACTTACTGCCATTTGAGGCTGACTGCTGGATTCAGTGTGACATCCACTGCAAAACTTCTCTAATTGCTCAGTCATAACCAAATATCTGGAACAACATCACTGCATTATGATAACTACTCTGCCTCTCATGACTGGTGCAGAAACTTTGCCTGAGAGCTGGATGTACCTCAGTTCTCCCTCAGACTGTGGGATCATGGCTGATCAGTTCAGTGAGACCAAATCCTTTCCAGTTTCCTGTAAACGCCTTCAAGAACTCCACACATATAGGCACACCTGAACAGAGGACTCACTTTAGGATCACTGCCTGCATGGAAAGAAGCAGACCCATTTGCTTCACTGCAGTGAGTGAACAGCCTTTGTGTTCTTGAGAGCTATCAAGCTAACACTGGCATCACACACTCTGATCCCACTAGGAATCACTGGACGCATTCATGTTGTCGCAGTCATGTTGCCCACTTCCCTGAGGAATATCAAATTAAACCTGCTAGTATTCATCATGTTTCAGCAGATCTTTTTCATGTTAGGTGGTATCAATGCACTAGTCTTTTCTCTATATAAGTAGATGCAGTATTAATAGCTTTTCTGATCAGAAGAGAATTTGACAGGGTTTATGTGAAACATTAACAACAACAAAAAAGACTATTTGGTCTAGTTTGCAGCTCCTTAAATATTAGTGAGAATTCATTCCAAGACAGAGGAAATACCCAAATCAAATCTTCTATAAGCAACGTTTTAGATTTTCACCTCCCAGATTATTCAATGTATGCTGTTAGAGCTACCATAAGCTCAGACTAGTGACCAGTTGCTGCCTGCTTTCATTTGCCAGAGGAACGAAACTCAGTTTTCTGTATTGTATATATTTTCATCTTTGTGCTATAATAAAAATGTATTTGGTTTCATGCAGAATTTATATGCTTTGGCAAGTTCAGCAACAAATTACAGTTTACATCTTGGGTAATGTTTAAGAATTTTAGCATGAAGCTGCACCTACAGACTTAAAGACTTTCAAGTTTGGGATGTGCCTTGCCTCTGCCTCTCGGGTGTCTTTACTTCCACGAGGTTGCACTTCATTGCAGGGTTGACTGAGCAAAAGCTTGTGAAGTTGTCCCTTGGGTGCTCCCTCATCTGTGATCATGCCTGTCTAATCATTTCTTTTTTCTGAGATAACCATGTTCTCTATCTTTCTGTCATAAGAAAGAAAGAAAAAAAAAAAAAAACACAAAACAAAACCTCCAGATTTCAAGGTTAGTAGAAGTGCTTTATAATTAACAACTGTGGGTATTCTCCCCAACATTTGCTTGCATCAAATTCACCCTTAGTTTTTGTGTTGACTTTTAAGAAACATCTCACCATTGTGTGAATTCATTGAACATAAAAGATTTATAGGTATCTTTTTTACATAATGGTAATAGGCCATAGAGTTCTATAGCACATTCAGTTTGTGTAATAGCTCTTCTGCATTTTTATCTGCACAGTTGTTTGAACAGATCTTTAATGCATCTCAGAAAACGTGAATGAACTGAGAGCAGGCAGAAAAACAACTCCTTTGCAACCTTAGCTTTGAAATGAGAGACACTGTCACCTCCCGGTTCAGAAAAAGGGATGATAATATCCACTGACCTTTTTACAGTATGTTTTCAACATAGAGATCATATTATTTTCCAGAATTTCCCAGACAAACTTGTACATGTGTTATACAGGTTACCCATCTGGGCAGGAAATCTAACACATCAGAGTATGATGAATTTACAGTATAGGAACAGGTCATCTGCACAATTCAGTGCATATACCAAGGATTTCCAGGTGGCCTGGGCAAGCATCCCAGACACTCTGATTTTAGCAAGATAAGATTTATGGATTAAAAAAGACATTAAAAGTGGTAGCCCTAATTATGGGTATATTTTTAAGAGTCTGTATTGAAGGAGAAATTTCTGCAATGTTAAATGCTTCATAATTAATCTATTCTTGTTACAAACTTAACAGTGTTTTACAAATGTGCTGTGGATTTTGGGGGGAAAAGCTCTTCTTACTACATTAATGTTACTGTCCTACTATTTCAATTATTCCAATGTTTTTTGATTTCTGGCAATGGTATTTGTGTTTTACATAAAATTCATATTTCCAATCTCGATATAACGATCCCCAAATCTGCGTCCAGCATTTGAAGCTTTGAAAGCCATTTTTTAAGCCAACAGAAGAGTGCTCCCTGATAAAAGGTGGTCTCCTGAACCAGCTGGACCTGCCTGAAAGGTGGTACAGAAGTCCATGACCCACAATAGAGAAGTGGACACAGAATGAAGCAGATTGCTTTCAGCCTCCTTGGCTCAAAATGATTACTGAGCAACAGATTCAGCAAGTTATGATCTGCTGCCAAAGCTAGGAATAACTTGGACTCCTACAACTGAGTTTACGCACCACAGCTAAATGCCTTGCTCATGTTCACATCAGAAGAAATCTCCAATCAGCTGAGCTCTAGTTTTAGAGTCAATGAATGCTCTGCTCTTTTCCTTCCCTGCCTTCCTTCATCTCATCCCTTTCATTTTTCCCTAGACAAACAAACCATTACATCAATAGAAAGGTCTCTGCCACTTCTGTCAAGTGACAAAACTGAGCACAAACCTTGATGTCTTCTCTGAAGGCATGACTTTAAAGATCTGGAGTCACAACACAAAACGTAGTCATAATTAGGTATATACAATAGCAACCATTTTTTTTTCCAAGTAAGAAATCATACAGTTACAAGTCTGTCACTACATCTACAGCAAATCAAACACAGCCTGACTAGTTTTGGTGTTCTAAGAGAGCTCACACCAGTAAATTACATTTAAAAAATCCCAATAGCATCATTTCTACTAGTGGTAGATAACAGCAGGAAAAAACCCTGAGCAGGAAATCTGCTGCAGCCCTACATGGAAACCTACATTTCAAAAGGGAAACCCCTTCCAAGAAGAAAGCAACAATACAAATGATCAGAATAAAAGATTGCTTAATGAATCAAATCTTTTAGCTGTATTTGGCACAGGTGGATTCTGGCCAGACTACAAATGATCTGGACTAACTCTGTCTTTGAAGAGAGTCATTTTTTGCAGTGGTTGATATGTACGTAACAAAGCCATAGGACTTGGCACAGTAGCTGGTGACATTAAAAACGAACTCATGTTGTTAGTAAATTCCTGTTTCTTCAAAGATTCCATCTGCTCACCTCTATTCAAGTCATTTGAAATACATACAGCTTAACTCTTGATAGTAAGATATAAAATAATATCTATGGTGGCTTTGGAGCAGGAATGTCTTGATAATTACTCTTGCAGTAGATTCTGTGTGTCTGACCAGCAGGTTAAGTACCATTATTTTACTAAGGTTATTTCGAGGTTTACTTCAAAGAAGAAGAATGCAGAGGTTTCATTCTTGTTCCACCTTTAGTATTATTTGTGCAACACTTCGTACAGCCCTCTGTACAGTTCTCATCTGTTTATATAAGACAAGCTCACTGCAGCTGTTGAATAATTCGATCCTACTGTTATTTTGGTACAGAGAACATTAATACAGACCAAAGGAATCAACTGTAAACAGAATTTAAAAAGACAGAGACCTGGTGAGGTCACTAAAGTTTACACTGAAGAAGCATCTGCCTGTGGTCAAGTACACAGAAGAAAAGGTTGTTTGTACTGCCTCAAAACTATTCATGATGACAGCAGAAGCACAATTCTCATTCAAGGTCAACAAACAGTAGAAAAAATCCACAGGCAACAAAGCTGGGGCTAACATACAGGGTGAGTGGCCATGCCTGGACAAAGGAGAAAAGCTGCTTCTTGGCAGATCAGTCAGACATTAGTCATATAGTTTTGCTGGAGTTAGACAACCAAAAACACTCTGTAGATAGGGATGTGGGGGTCCTGGCCCACAGCAGGCTCGGTACGAGTCTGCAGTCTTACCAGCTCCCAAGAATGCAAACCCTGTCCCAGGGTGCTCCAAGCACAGTACAACCAGCTGTCAAAAGAGGTGGTTGTCCCACTATATTCTGTGCTGGTGTGGCCTCAT
Organism: Indicator indicator; assembly: GCF_027791375.1. Taxonomy (NCBI): domain Eukaryota; kingdom Metazoa; phylum Chordata; class Aves; order Piciformes; family Indicatoridae; genus Indicator; species Indicator indicator. Next base: position 3,758,996 of record NC_072031.1, read on the forward strand.
CTGGAGTACTGTGTGCATCTCTGGGACCCACAATTTAGGAAGGATGTGAAGGTCCTTAAATGCCTCCTGAGGAGGGCAACAAATCTGGTGAAAGTTTTGGGAGGAATGTCCTGAAGAGAAGCAAAGGACTTTAGACTAGTCTGGTTTGTAGAAAAGGAGGTTGAAGGGAAACCTCATTGCTCGCTACAGCTTTCTGGGAGGAGGACATGGAAAGGGATGTGTTGATCTCTTCTTCCTGGTATACAGTGAGATGACATGTGGGAATGGTTCAAAGCTGCACCAGGGGAGGTTTAAACTGGACATTAGGCAGCATTTGTTTGCTGAGAGGGTTGTCAAACACTGGAATAGGCTTCCTAGAGAGGTGATTGATGTCCCAAGCCTGTCAGCACTTAGGAGGCATATGCGTTAACTTGGTCAGCCCTACAACAGTCAAGCAGTTGGACTAGGTGATTGTTGCAGGTCCCTCCCAAATGAAATAGCCTTTTCAATTCTAGTCTAAAATTGGCACAGCCTGACCAGTACCACACTCCAGGGGTTTGTGCTATATGTGCACATACACAGCAGATAAAAACTTGAAGCCTAGTTTCTGATTTATAGTTATGCCATTTTCTTTTTGCCTTATATTTGAGTGAGGAAACTATCGTTACGAGTTACAAAATATATAGTGCTCCACCTCCAGCTGAACTGCAGGAAGATATTCTTTCCCCTATGACTAGGAACTGTGATGGAAACAGTTTTTGATGTGAGAAAAGCAAAAATACAGTATTTCCTTTGAAAAAGAAGGAATTACTAGTCTGGATAGAAACAGTCTTTTATTTAGCATATATAATTTTACTAATATTGGATCTCCTAAGTAATTGCAAGATTTTCATACTAACTTTGCTTTCCCAGCTGCAGGATTCATAAGGGGACTTTGCTGCACCAACATTTACAGTGCATCTTGTAGGAAACTGATCTAGTTATTGATAAAAATTATTTGGCATTCTAGATGCTGTGAAAGTTGGTTCAGGATAGTTCATTGTTCTCTTGCTATCCATCATGCATTCATGGGATTTAAATTAATCAACTCTGTCTCAACCATAGTCCTTATTTCAACATTTCCAAAAGTTTTAAATAATCCCTGCATTCCTGTATATCAGCATTACTTGGGTGCATACACTTCATCTTTGTGGAGAATTCAGATGTCTCAGAGACCAGCATTATAAGGAAACAAAAAGATACTTTGAAAAGAATTTCCTTATGCTTTTTGTGGCAAGAAAACTGTATGTGGCTTGTGTACATGCTACAACCAGTATGGCATGGCATGCTTTGCTATAAAAGCAGACACTTCACTGAGTCAGAGGTTTCATAAATGAAAGGGATTTTATTGTTTTAATGAGTTATTCACTTACTGATGACATTCAGATTTCTTCTTTTCCTTGTTGTGTTGAAGGGTAGCACAAGAGATAAAGGATGCTTGCAAAAATATTTTGGCCAATTATGCACCCAAATAAATATCCTCAATTGCCTATGGCACATAGATGTAATTAGACAATATATTTCTTCTAAGGCATAAGGCTGTTTAGAGATGTGGTTGAATAAGCACATCAAAAGATGGAATTTCTCAAGAGTTGAGCTGGAAAGGTCAGAAGAAAATTATCAGAATCTGTGACTTCCTTCTCTTTAAAGAGAAAGAGAAGTCATGGCAAACCATGGCAAAGAGTAGTAGGAAAAGAAGGAAGTTGTTATTGTAGAGATAAGTTAATTTGTCAGAAGTAGAAAATGAACAAGGATATTTCCAAACTGTATTACAAAATTGATCATCAGTATAACTTACCCTCCACCTACAAAGTTTCTGTATGCACCATCAGAGTTTTGCAACCTATTCCCCTTCTCCTGTCTGTCTGGTTGCCTGCACTAGGGTCATCTGATAGAGCAAAGTTGTGTGACATTGGTCCAGACAGGTGGGAACAGACCAATGTGAGAGAGTGCTGAAAGAAGCTCTCATGGAGATGCTCAGGGTTTTGGGGTTTGCATGAGCTATTTAAGAGAGGAATTGGAATTATGTAGAAGGGTCATCGGTTATGGAGATGAATATATAGCATGGAATATTTTGCATTCTGCCAAGATACTCAAGTCCCTCAAGACGTTTCTCTTTGCTAGTCGCTTCTATTTCAGATCACCAGTCCATAAAAAGAAAGAACTAATATATACTAACATACATGCAGCAAGAGCTCGTATCTATATAAATATCCCTCAGAAGAGAATTGCCTACTCCCTATCATCTCTTGCAAAGACACACAAGAAGTGCTAGGAGTTTGCAAGAACCTGCTTCAGAAGAAAACTCTGAAATCCATTTGAAGTAGTCTGGAGGGGAGAGATACAGATATGAGGAAAAGTCAGCAGTTCTCCACCCAAGTAACATCTGCCACACTTTCAAATCTTTGAATTACCCAAGAAACATGCCACAAAGTGCCCCCTTCACAAGTCTAGCACAATACTCACAGCTAACAGATTTGGTTCAAAAGAATTAAGAGCAATAAACCAATTAAACTAAGCCATCGTGGTGGTAGTGTTGGAAATAATACAATACAAAAGTCTTGAGCTGAAGTAATTTCCATGGCTGCATTTTTTAGTGTTCTCAACTTTCTCTGCAGTGCTACACAGATTTTTCCTGGGGCACAGAACGGTCTTTTCCTTGGGAACGCTTGATCCAGCCAGGCTTAAATAGTGCTGAATTCTGACACAGCCATGTGGAAAGTCAGCCAAGCCAAGAGTGAGAAGGATCCCACGAAAGCATGGAATCAGCCTTAAAGAAAGGTAAATATTGCTTTTGAAGCCTTGTTTCCCTGTTCTCTAAGCCTTCTGCTTTTGGTACTTGAACAAAATTAAAGTAAACCTGGAATTTAAACTAAAAAAAAAAAAAAAAAAACAACAAAAAAAAAACAACTAACCCACAAACAACAGACAACTGTAGGTTTCAGACCATGAAGTAGAGAAGTAACCATATCCCTGGAATGAGGCTGTCTTCTCTAACAGTGTTGATGAATTTTCTCTCTACTGAAATGGGCACTGCAGAGGTACCAAGGAAAACTGCAAAACAAAGAGTTCTTTTTCTCCAGTTGTGAACTCCAAACAACAGTATCATTAAACACATCTTTTGCCCAACCATGATACTTTACTGCATACAATAAAGTCCACCTTGGCTTCATGGAGAGATTTTTTAAGTGAATGACTTGTCTAACTGTCTAGCTATTAACCTCTATGGGTGTTTTACTTAACTTGCAGGAGAAAGTTGGTTTTTGGAGAGTACTGAAAGATAGAGAGAACTTTACTAATGGCTCTAATTACCTCTTCAGGGTAATTTAGTAAACCATGAGCTGAACAGTGTTTTCATCTGGCTCCACTATTGCTGTGTCTTACAGTTAGGGGAGAAGCAGGAAGCCACAGGGAACCTACAAATTAGACAAATTGGATCAAAACTAAGAAAAACATCTGCAGATTTACCTGTGACAACTTGTTTGCCCAACACGGGCAGTGATGAAGCAAACAAGCAAAGCAGGAGCATATGCTGCTCAAGAGACAGCAGTAAACCACAGTGGAAAGCCAATTTTATTGCTATGTCCTGTTCCTAAGTACCATCAAAAACGTTCCCATATTTCATCACTGAGAGCGTGCACTGCGTACTAACGAGCTGCAGAGAGCCACAAGTTAGTGCTGAGGCTTAATCATCCACCTGTACTGCCCAGGCAGGCAACAGATCCAGAATGATATGAGGACATGTCTCTTCCTACTCTTCAGTCTTCAAATACAAAACTTCTGTCACCAAATTCCTGGACCTGCCAAACCCTTCAGTCTTCCACATCTCCTGTATTCCTCTGCTAGTTGAATGCTAAGATTTTGATTCATGATTACTTAGAAATCAAACTGTATTGGACACTCCAAGGCATGAGGGCCAAAGGGGGAGGGAATAGTGTCAATACAAAAGAAAAGCCAAACCAGAAAGCAGCAAAGGTCTTCCAAAGAAAGCTTATCTACATGTGGTGATGGCTAAGCGCTATCTTACATGACTTGAAAGGAAAAAAATAGTCTTTCTCCCTCCTTTTCACTCCTTAGAGGCTTTGTTTGTTTTCTTCAGAGAGGAACAGTGCTACAACAGCCCAAGACATAGAACATTTCCCCAGACCCTTTGCAAATTGCGAGTCATTATGAATGGTGGCCCATCAGAAAACTATCAATGAATGTGTCAAAAACTGAATTATCTGAATATTAATGGCAAAGAGAAGTTCTCGTTTAAACATCTTTCTATATTTCAGCCAGCTACAAAGGAATGTACCAAAGGTAGGACAAAGTCATTATCATTTGGTACCACTTTTATAGAGGTGGCACAAATCAGGACAATCTCTGTGAGGCATTGCTAAAATCTCACCTGTAAAACCATCTGCCATTTCAAAACTCAGTGGTAGATGTGGCAGACAAAAGAAGGACACTTAAAGAAGAGAAAATTACTTAAATGGCTAAAGAAATTGAATTATGAGGAATATATTAGAGAAACACATTTATATTTTTGTAGTTAATAAAAAGGCTAAGGGGGAATTAAAATTCAATTAACTGCTTTTCAGATCTCAGTGTGCTTCATGTACTACACTTGAGAACCAAATGGAGCTTCTCTGAATAACCACATAAAACCACATCCTTCTGCTGCAAAACCACAGCCTTCTGTCAAGAAAAACAGTCCTGGCTAGCCAGAGAAAAATTATTTCAAGCAGTATATTCACCAATGAAAAGAAGAAAAAGCATTTATACAATAAACAGTGAAAGGAATATAAATCCTCCACTGTCTATTTAACTGAAATAATATTAAAAACAAAAAAAAAATAAAACTTTGGAACCCTGAATTAGTTTTTCAGTAATCAAGTACAGTCACACACACTTTAGACACCAATTTCCTATTATACTATGCACTTCCTTCAGAAAATTAAGAATTCTGATTGAGATTTGGATTATTTACATATTCCAAATTATTAACAAGTGTTAGTTATATCCAAAAGACATGGATTTTTACAGCTTAAGAAAATTCTACATGCTCATGCAGCCCAGAAGGCAAATCATATCCTAGGCTGCATCAAAAGGAGTGTGGCCAGCAGGTCAGGAGAGATGGTTCTGCCCCTTTCCTCTGCTCTTGTGAGACTCCACCTCAAATACTGCATCCAGTTCTAGTGTCCTCATCATAAGAAGGACACAGAGGTGCTGGAGCGAGTCCAGAGGAGGGGCACAAAGATGATCCAAGGGCTGGAGCACCTCTGCTGTGAGGATAGTCTGAGGGAGCTGGAGTTGTTCAGTTCAGCCTAGAGAAGAGAAGACTGGGGGGACCCTAGAGTTGCCTTCCAATACCTGAAGGGATCCTAGAGGAAGGCTGGAGGGGGACTTTTCATGAGGGTGCCTAGGGACAGGACAAGGGGGAATGCTGAGGGAGAGTAGGTTTAGATCACGCCTTAGAAAGAAGTTCTTCACTATGAAGGTGGTGAGACTCTGGAATGTATTGCCCAGGAAAGTTGTGGACGTCCCCTCCCTAGGGGTGTTCAAGGCCAGGCTGGATGAGGCCTTGAGCAGCTGAGTCTCACTGAGAGGTGTCCCTGCCCATGGCAGGGAGGTTGGAGTAGATGATCTCTAAGGTCCCCTTCCAACCTAAGCCACTCTATGATTCTACAATTCTATTGTGCTTCATCTTGCACATGAGGACAGGCAGAATGGAAGAAAGTTTAGAAGCCATATTGGGATAACTTCTTTACAATACTAAAAAGAGGTCTTCATGGAGTCAAACAAAGAAAACTGTATTTTATTTAATGTTTCTATTAACAAATACTCACACCTATGCAGACTATCTTTACTAGAAGTATCCTGCAGAGCCTGCTGGAGTTGTTCAGAGTGGAATTTGATGATCCAAGCTATTTTTAAAAAGCTGTTACTGTATTATTTTGTCTCAGAGATTATATCAGCTTTACCCAGAACTTTTATTTTCAAGCACTTGTAGGATTACCATTAAAATATATATTTAGATCAAGTAATTAGCAAAATACCAGATTTGGCAGATAGTCTTGAACATTTTCCCCAGCCTTTTTAATTTCATGTTCTGAAGACTAAATTTTTAAGCTAGAAGCCTATCCCCCGTGATATTCCAATTCTTCACTTTTTGGCACAGGATCTGCTAATGAGACCCAGTCTATACTATTGTATAAACCAGTCACATCTAAATTTCTGTCTTGGACACTGATTTCTACAAATGCTGTTTAAGGTTCTCCAAAATTCAAATGGAAAATGTATAAAAATCTCTCAAAATAAACATCTAAATAAGCAAATATCTCCAGGACTTATAAGCTTGTTATTCAGAGTCACCTGCACTTCACTGTATTTACATTCCTCCTCTTTATAAAACCACTTTCAAAGAAAAATTCTGCCTGAAAGACAAAGGCAAGACAGACTTGGTTCAGGCAACATTAGCAAGTGAATGCAGATGTCTTCTTCCAGGCAGGGGGGATTCATTCCTTGGTTAATATTGCAGTCAGTTGTATGATTTTTTCCTTTATGTAGATAGCTTTGCAGCACTCACCATATTTCAATCCTAGCTTTGTTTTGCTGTCTCTCACTGAAAGCACATCATCCTTGAAAATGCTCAGACAAGAAAACTAGGACAGCTGTAACACTTGATCACTGTATCATGATCTCAATGTAAACAGAACAGTACAAACAAAAATACCTTCAATTCTTATGTTAAAATCTAAGGAGAGTGTTGCTACCTTATCAAATACTAAGATAAAATGAGATAAAGACCTCAAGGCAGGCAACGTTTATATCACAGAAATACAGGAGACTTTCTCACATCAATCCTACATCAGCTGCAAGTGGTATGACAGCACTATTCTGCTTCCTCTGTCTTTCCACCTCTGTTTCAAATCATTTCTTATTGATGCATATAAATACCTGAAGTCAGAGTGCAAAGCAAATGGGGCCAGGCTTCCTGCAGTGACAGCCAGTCGAGATGGGCACATATTGAAACACTGCAAACACTGAAAATCTGGAAACACTTCTTCCACTGTGAGGATGACTGCGCCCTGGCACAGGTCTCCCAGGGAGTTTGTGGAGTCTCCATCCTTGGGGATAATCAAAAGCTGTCTGGACAAGGTCCTGGGCGACCTGCTTTAGGTGTCCCTGCAGGAGTGGGAGAGGTTGACCCAGATAACCAGAGGTTTCTTCCAACCTCTACTGTTCTGTGATTTTGTTTCACTGATCCAGCAAACCCTTCAAATACTCACCCACTTCTCCATGAATGCTCTGTGGTTAAAGGTGCAGTGGTATCAAAATAATGAAACAACTGAGGGAGGCCATGTTGAGAGAACAGAATGGGGAATCATCAGAACTCTGCACAGCACTCTCAGCCCGTGGGCACCTTATTAGGGCAAATTAGGCTAACAGCTGAACTTCAGAAAACACTGATTTATACAGGGCTGTTAGACTGTCAATAACACAGTAAAATACATTTGTTCTGAGGTCTATATGTCAGAAGATATTTCCTCAAAGTATCTAACGAATAAAAGGGTAGGACAATGCTGTCATTTCAACTCGAATCAAAACTCACATTTTATATACCTTACAGAATTCCTTATAAAGCAACAGCATTTTCTTATCTAATAAATTAGGTATTTTCATTAATTTAACTGCACAGTTCAGAGTTCTAAAGAAATAGCTCATACATTCATAGGTGGGATATTCTCTTCTACAAATATCTTTTATACACTGGTGGTCCTGGTCCTGCAATGTGTGAAACTCTGTAATTGAGTTTGCTATAAACTAAACTTATTCGATATCTAAGCCAGCTGCATATGAATCAGAACCACCTAATTATTTTAATACTAACAGTGACCACCACCAGAAACTCATGGCTGATGGTTTCTCTGCCTCAGGTTACCTTGGATATTCCCTCTGAAGAGCTGGCAGCACACGGGGGAAGTTCCAAAGGAATCAGTCACATTTCTTGGTGCCATGTCATCGAGTCATGCACTCTGTGCATATGTTCTTTACACACACACTTTCCAGCAATACTTGGTTGTGCCCTCATCCCAGTCTCCCCATCAGGAGGTTTGGCACTGGGCTAGGGACTGCAGCATGCCTAGCACTCAGCAGCCATTTCAGAGCCAACAGACACACATTGGCCTGCAGCAGAGGAAGGGGAGAAGCTTGACAACCACCTGCTTCCCCCCCCCCCCCCCCATGCAGTACACAGCATGACTTGCACTCCCACCCCACACTACCCTCATTCATCACAGCTGATCTGGTTGCTTCTCCATCAAAATTGCTTTGCCTGTAGCCTTTTACAGAGACTAATTTTCCACTGTTCTATTCCTGGATCTCTCTCACACTTTGGTAATGCTGACTGAGGTGCAGAACTGCACAGCAGATCCATCACAGGCCAAGAAGCAAAATATTCCAGGACTTATTCCAGGTTATACCAAAGTCCTTAAATGGTTTGGCCTTCTTCACTTTGCTTTGACACATATGCCAGACTTGAAAGAGTCATCACTAGTCATACACTAGCCATACAAACAGATGTAACCTATATTGTCATCAGCACTGTCTGGAAGCAAGAACAAATGGTGCCAAGCTCACTCTTCTAGTACTTCAAGACATTCTTTGACTTGAGAACAAGAGCTCATCAAAACAGTGCACAACTTCAAGTTTCTAAATTGGGAAACTATTTCTCCAGGATACTATCACATTCTTAGGACATGGCTTTCCTTGTGGCTTCAGTTTTTATTGCTGCTAGATTAGTCTACAGAACCTCGGTATTAACAAAGGGATTTTGTGACATTCTAAAGGACAAAACTCAGTGAAGGTTCTGTTATACAGATATTGATGATCTTAAAAGTCTTTTCCAACCTTAATGATCCTATGATTCTATGTAAAATCTTGTGCAGAGAAGGGGCAAAATTAACAGTATCATACTGTCTCAAGAGAAAAACCATTACAACAATTATCCTTCTCAATATCTGAAACTTAGGTATAAATTATCACAAATATCCAGGGCCATATGAAAATCCAGCATGGTGCTGTTACTAATAGAAGTAATGCATGTAACCTACTTTTCTTGTGCATCTGTGAAGTATTCGCTCTAAACACACTGCCTCTTATTCTACTACTATCCCTCTACTGAAAAGGAAGGAAAAACTGAAAATACAAATCTTACATCTGAAAGCATAGAAGTTATAGCACAGACTTTTCCCTCCAAGGTCCTGCTATTCTCTTTAAATCACTTTGTATTCTAGACAGTCTGGCTACATTGCCAACACATCAATTATACTTTGCATGGTTTGATTGCTAGATTTATTGCATTCAATATAATTAAGTGTGGACCTTTTAGTCTGAAGCCCCTATGCTGTAAGTACAGGAAGGAGTATGTCTGAAACTTAAAAGTTAACCATTAGTAAAACAAATGTGGTTTAGACCTACAAACCAGTTATACAAAGCAGGCTACATTTAACCTTATGGGAGCACAATGGGCCATGAAGTACAAAGCGAAGATCAGTCTTCCATGAAGTTATAAATGAGGCTAAAATACAGACAGACACACTGACTCCTGGAAGATCCAAATTTAGTCCATTACAAATCTTGAGTAGACTAGAATAGTAGCTCATTTTTCTACTTAGAAATAGCTAATTACAGATTCAGAACAAAGTTCAGCAAGCTGTGCAATTACCAAAATACAGACAAATTGACTGACAGGTATAATTTCAGTTAAGAGACTGGCAGAGTGCAGGAAAGATCAAGGAAAGCTACTCTTGGCACTTGCAGAACTGCTCTAAGATAGATAGCCCAATTCTGGGTAAACAGTCAGTAGCAGCATTTTGACAGCCAGTTACAGAGTTTGACCAAAAGAGATACTTATTAACATAAAGGTTAATTTGGTGTTAATGACTGTTTAATTTCACAGATCTGGGCTGTACCAGAATATGAATGCTAGCTTATTACAGCAGCTATAGCCGTGTTTGTATTATTTCTTCTTTGGAATCTTTACACTGTTCTAGAAAATGTTTCTCATTACCATTGTTTTTATTGATTATTTTGCTTTAAAGATCTCAAAATTTCTCTTGCAAAAGAACAAATTGTGATATTAAAAAGTCATAAAAAGTTGTGGGAACGCAGTGGTTTTAACCACTGCTGTCATGATTGTGCTTTTATTGTAACTCATGTTTTGTTTCTTTCAGTGATAGCTGTCCCTTAAGTGTCAATATTTTAGAACCAAAATGGTCCCCTTTAATCAATTGGATTCCACTTTCAAGTGCACAGTCTCTTGATAAGCATAAGACACACTGAAGTTTAAATTACTTTTGAATCACTTTAAAACAGGATCACTATTTCTCTAATGAATTAAACTGCCCATTCTTTTTGATATGTCTTAACTAGTTCTTTTAAGAATATGAAGTTTTAGAACAGGGAGGACAGAAATACTACTGCTGATTTTATCACCTTGACCAACCCCCCTGGCACAAGCCTCCAGACCTTATGGAAAAGTATTTGCAATAAATTTTTCAGAAGTTATCATGAGAAAGGGATTAACTTTCATTACTCTTAAACCATTAATGCTTTTAAATCACCATCTTATTCTGCCTGTTCAGATAGAACCATGAAGGTATCATGAAGTTATAGTGTTTTAGTTAGGGAAAATGAGTTGCCTTTACTTTAAATACTGAGTCTTCTGGATATCACTTTAGAAAGGTGTTATCTTGGGATTTTCAAATAAAGGATGGGAGTTGTGCTGTAAATGTAAAGAAAAAGGAGGACAATCTAAAGTAGAACCTGACTCCTACTTTGCTCCCTGCAAATAAACTAAATCAGAGCCTCTTACAGTGAGCATTTTCCTGTAGAATAAGTTGAATTGAAAGAGCAGCTGTGCATTCAATACTAACCTTGGAAAATCAAGTTTTTAAAGTGGTAAAAACAGCTACTGCTAAACAACATTTACTGCAGAAATAGATACTGTTATGTCTTTATAGACAAGGTACAGAATATAAAGGTACTTCACATTCATGTCACTGAAATATCATACCAGATGTATAGCCTGGCATGAATTGTGTTAATCACTGATCGTGATGTAACATGGTCCTGAGAAAGAAAAGTTCATCTCAGGATGCATCAGGCAGTGTCTGCAGCACAGCCACAGAAACATCAGTGCTGGCTGACAAAGCACTGGTGAACAATGGTCTGAAATACTGGTTGGTACATACTTGTTGCCCACCTTCAGGAAAGATACTGTACAAGTGTAGAGAAAGGTATAGGAAGAAAAAGGTAAATCAAAAACCCACCACACAGCCTGGTTTAGCCTAGCAAAATGAAGACTGACAGAGACACTCTTGACTACTGTGTGAATGGGATGAAAAAGGAGCCTTAGAAAAGTGTAAGAGCTGTCTAAATTTAAGAATGCTGCTTACACAGTCACAGCATACATGAGGTAACCCTGAATAAATTTAGGTTAAAAAAAATGAAGGTGTCTAGCCATGAAAATAAAGGGGCTACCAAACATCAGCTTTTTCAAAAAAATACTATGCACCAAGCAATCCTTAGTGTAACATTTGCCCACTTTAGGAGAGAGATTTTGTTTCACAGCTCTTGAGATGGAATCCCAATGGAGTTTTTGAACAGGAGGAGAGATTTCCTGGCAAAAACTAGTCAGGTTAAAACGCAAAAGAGCTGAGTTTGCAAAGTCATTCTTTCGTTGTAAGTCACAGCCCATTTGGAAACAAGCTCATAGCTGACCGTAAATGCATGGTTGTCGTGCATTGGTTTTGTACCAGACCAGCCAAAACATTCCTTTCTTATCTGAAGGGGAAAAACTGCAAAGATGCTGTCAGCTTCTCTGAGCATTCAGCAGCAGGCAGAATTAGAGGACAGCTAGTCTAGCACTACACTGAGCTATTATATTTAGATTTCAAACCAGATGGACACTATCTAATATTAAATATTATAATCTTCTACTTGAATTTTAATTATCTCAGTTTGGCTCAGTCACAGACTGAGTGGCAGTGACTCTGGAATTTACAGAAAAGGAAAACCAAAATGGATTACAAGTCTAATGAAAGGAAGGGCACACTAAACACAATGCTGAAATCTTTAAAACTTCACAGAAAAACCTGAAACGTAAGTCAAAGGCAAAGAACTTTCATCCAAAGAAAATATTTCATGTTTAGGAAAATCTTTGTCAAAATCAATACTGAGTTGTAAGATGGACAGAAACAGATCTAATAATGTTCTGCTCCACTAGGAGACAGCAGATAGAGCTACAGAGAAAATTAAAAGACCCAAACCTTTTTGTTTGCACCTTAAGCCTTTCAGATTTTCTTCATTCTTCATCCAAAGTAACCTGCCCTTGAGAGAATCCTGCACAGATACATTTGCAAATAGATTGCTGGTTGTATACAGAATTCTGTCCAAGGTCAAGATTGGCAGAAGCCTGACAATTCCCAGCTCTGAAAATTCATATCTTACAAATGGCCTTCATTTTAAACAGTGAAGACATCTGCTTGTACAGAATGACTCAACCAGTACTCCTGCAAGCATCTTTGCTCAGACAGCTTTTCTGGTTTTCTTTACATTTAACATAATGTTATGAAACAAGAATTTTTCTAATTTGCTGAGCACATTTGAAGGAGTATGTTTCATTAAGCTACCATCCTAGGGCAACCCTAACATCACTTAGTTTCCACAGTACTTTCTGACATACTGGGCAATTATGCACACCACAATTAGATAAATACTGAACTCCAACAACTACTGGGATGCAAGGCCACAGCTTGGACACTCAGTAAGTGTCCTAACAGGATCATAAGGGAAGTAGGAATCAAAAGAAGCTTACCAAGCCTTCTGATAATAATTAACTAAAATAATTCCTTATACTAATGCATTTTTTTCATGTGAATTGTAGCTCTACAAGCAAAAACTCTCATTTTACTGATATGCCAAAAATCAATAGCTAAACTAGTGCTTCAATTATCAAAAGCTGTCTGTCCTTCAACTGGTACTACAGAATGTTAGGGGCTGGAGGGGTCCTCCAGAGATCATCGAGTCCAACTGTCCTGCCAAAGCAGGATCTCCTAGAGCAGGTCACACAGGAATGCATCCAGGTGAGTTTTAAAAGTCTCCAGAGAAGGAGACTGCACAACCTCTCTGGGCAACCTACTCCTGTGCTCTGTCACCCTGCCTGTAAAGAAGTAACTTGTCGTGTTGAGGTGCAGTCTCCTGTGTTCTAGCTTGTACCTGTTGTTCCTTGTCCTATCACTGGCCACATATAATATAAGGTTGCTGTGGCCTAGATGAGTGCTGTGGCAAAAGTGGAGATGAAAATAACATCAGACATTGAGGGAAAAATCCTTTAACATTTACAAAAGAAATTTTAAAATTAACCAAATGCGTTCAGCCTCTTCTAAAGCGATTACGCAACACACTATAAATTTGAGCAGTGCCATCTGGTCGGGAGATGTGCATTGCACAGGCATCCATTATTCACACATTTTCACACTGTACCAAGCCTCCTGGGGGAATATACTTTACCACGATATTTGATTTGGAAAAACTTCATTTAAGGACTCCAATTTGAAAGGAAATGGTTGGCAGTTAAATGCAGTGAGAGCATTAAAAGCTAAACTCATAATATGAAGTAGAAATGATATGCACAATTTCTAGTAAAATGGATCAGGAGAGAAGGGTATTTACAGCAGCATTTTGAGTAGCTGCATTGCCTACATGGACACTACACAAACTCTGACCTAGGTCCATCAAATGACCTACTACTCTTCGACATCTCTTTGGGGAACATGAATTCTCAACTTACGATAGGTGAATTGGTGAGTATAAAGCCAGCCTAGAGGATAAAGACTAGCAGAGATTATGGTGTATTGCAAGACAGAAGGAAAAGAACAGGGTTTGAGAAGCCTGAAAAGATCCTTTACCAGCAATATGGCTCATATTGCAAACATCAAAACACTGAATAATTCTGTTTCTCTGTGTACAGCCAGAGACATCAGACAAGTGAGACTTAGCCACCACATTCCCAAATGTATCTCTATCCATACACACAGCATCCAGCAAATTTTAGTCTGAATGGAACATCTCAGCTGACTAAACCATGTTCTATAGGTACAGTTAAATATCACTGGTGGGGTTTGTAGACAGGAATGAGATCTTTATGTGCACCAGTTGAAGTGATCTAACAGAATAAACTACCTTTAGCAGCAGATGTAATAGGAAGATAAATCATTTTCCTTGCACCACTGAAATTATCCCATCATTCTTTTGTCTTCAAAACTCAGAAGCAGAAGTGGATTAATGGTTGATACCTATCTCTTTTAAATGTAGAGAGCAAAGAGCAGGAGCAAAGAAAAACAAAATGGGAAAAATCCAGCTTGTATTCACAGACAAGATCGAAACTACTTTCCTAGACAGACTTTCATAAGTTCCTTTGTTACAAAGACTTGAGCCTTTCTTTGTCAGAAATTCATCTGCCTTGGTCATTGCACAAGTAGCCCAATGTTATCCTCAAAGGATCATGCTGAAATTTTCACTGAAGCCAATACATGGGGATTTTGGGGTCACATAAGAATGATGTGGCTTACTTCCCTATTTTTAGACAGCAGAGGGAAAAAAAATGTCTTTTCAAAGAATTTTATTTTTAAAATTATATGGGACATGTTTATAGCCGTTTCTTATCCAGCTAATTTTGTCCCCAAAATTTTGGAAATAAAATTAATTTAAAATGCCATTTAGGTAACGGAAAGAGTTCCCTGACCAATTGCACCAGTTTGTACTGCAAACTCTTACAAACAGCTCCAGGGGCTTAAGGAACAAATAGTCAGAACAGGCACAGGTTTAACACCTCATGTAGCAGCATCTAGGCTAGTAGTCTACTGGGTTTTTTTCCTATCCACAACAGAAAACTAGGCAGGACCTGGTGGGAGTTTTGATGGATGTTTAAAATCTTATGTCGATCCTTGTTTATTTCATCTACAAGTAGCCACTACTGGAATTTAAATTCATAGCTTGTATTTATTAAAATAGGCATCAGATGGGAGTTCTTATTGTAGAGTCATGAAATTCAGAAGACTGTGAGAACATGTCAGAGAACCTCTACTGACTCTGGCATACTTCTCTGCAGAAGCTACTTCACACTTCTTTATAGAGTAAAGAAAACACTATGAGAAAACTCAAATTCATCTGTTCAAGAAGGTGTAAAATACATTATAGAAGTGTGAGAAGAACCACTAAGAGAACTGTGGGGATTTTCTCACTGGATGTATTTATTTTAATGTCAGCAACTTTAATCTAGATCACTCATTATACAACAGGACCCTGCATGTTCAGTGATGTTATTGGAAAGGGACCTTTCAACCTAATTGTGTTGCTTCTCCCTTAGTTCTCAACAAATTTTGCAAAGCCAACCATCTTTACAAAACTCAGAAGTAATTTGCACAAAATAATGAGATCTAAAAGATGACTTAAGGTCACGGCTATGACATGAAATGTTTCTCTACAATGGACATTTTGTTTGCATAAGCATATTTGGCAGGTGATCTCAACTCAGAGTACAGTGAACTTCCTTCATCAGTTCAGGTTTAATTGCTTCCCAATGTACACACTCTTTCCTTATTAATGCTTTCTGACAAATTCACTGCACATTGATTTTCATTGCTTGTTCTCCCATGCAAAATGGGCCATTATTTCTCAATCCTAGTAAAGTTTCAAAATTAACTAGTTTCTAACTCAGAGGGGCGTGTGCGGGTGTTTGCAGTATGGCCTTTGGGGTATTACCTGATTAGAGCTGATACAGTGACAAGATTTTCAAGCATAGCTGAAGTCAGAGTAACTGTAAGCAAAACAAGGTGTTGCTTCTACCATGACTTTCCTTGAGAAAATACTGCCCACTCACTGTTGTTACAAGTACCGTAGAGAAGAACAAGGTGGGTTTTTTTTATAGACAAGAATTTGAGCAGTCCAAATGGAACAGATGGGGCTTTGAGGATTGTTACAGCTCAACCCTTCAGTGACAGGGGGAACATACCTGATCAAGGGAAGAGCCCAGCGAAACAGGTCATCAGAAAAGATGATTTATTGAAGCCTTTCTATTGATGTTTCTTCAGGTCAGGTGGAACTCCTGTAATTAGACATGCTGCTTCTCTCCTACTCAGATTTCTTTCCTCCTTCATCCTAGACTAGGCCTTCTATCTGCTACACATGTCTTTTTCTTTCCAGAAAGGCTCAAACTTTCTAATCAGTGAGTGTTTAGGCCTAGAGAGATCTCTCCAAGTCCACCCACTCCTGCCCACAACTTGGAGTCAATGCCCGTTTCTGAAATTTGAGTTAGCTCCCAATTCACTTTCCCACATGCTAGGTGAGTACCATTTGCCTCTGGCTATTGGTCAAAGGTCATTGATCTTTGAAAGAAGAACACCATGAGAATCTTTCAGGAAACTGCAGGAAAGCTCTTGGCAGGACAAAGATTACTGAAGGGAAGTGACATTTCATATAGAACACAGGATACTGGTTTGGAGTTTGCAAAACTCAAAGGTTTCCTGAGAAGTTATATAGTCAGTCCTTTAAAGCTATGAATCCTCCTCTCCTACGTTGTGGACAGATAGAAAGTTGAACAAACAAGGTCCCAGACAAGAAAGATCTCTCAGTCTCTCAGCAAAAGGAACAGTTAACTTAGATGTTCTTTAAGTATCATTCTTAATTTAAGCTGCAAAATAAAACCTCTCCATTTCATAAACAGCTCATTTGGATTGATTCAGTCTTGTTCTGTTTGCCTTATTGTCTAGAAATGTGATGGCAATAAAGTTTTCAATGAGATACTTAGGAAACACCAATAATAATTTACACTCAAAAACGAAGTGCAACCTTTTTTTTTATATAGTTGACTATAAAGCTGCAATTTTTCCTCTTCTGGAAATTTTGGGTAGCTATATATTTCAAAAAGCTTTGCTTTTCAAATATCTTTTCTTTCAGCCACTTCAACAGGTTGAATTAAAATAAACCAGTTCTATGAAAGCTGAAAAACATACTGCTAAAGGGAAATGCTCGATCTAAGTTGATCCTGGATCACAAGAGTTACTCTAACATCAAAGCTAATTCTTGGACAGTTGTAACAGTGTGAGAGCTGAAATCCTCCCCACCAACAATAACCAGGCTAGCTCAGTCTGGAAGCAAATGCAAGCTGTATTTACAAGCAAATCTACAATCTAGGATGAAATGCAATGAATATGTACAAATATACACAATTCACAACATTTACAAATATATACAATCAACAGAAAAGCACAACCAAGCTCTCCCTTTGCTTCCCCCAAGGGGCCTCCTCCCCAACCAGAAGGACTCCCCCCAGACCCTCCTTGCAGAAGTGTGATGGTTTGAAACTGTCTTTTTAATTTTTCCTTGCAAAGTTCAAAACAGAGAAAGTGAAAGAATGTAAATAAGTCACTATTGGGTGTAAGAAAGCAAAATACTGATTGTTCTAAACACTTCCATTGGATAGATAGAAATGTTTAAGAACTATTACCCAAAACAAAGTAGGCATTCTGCACATTCTGCGTTCGGCAGTGGGGGCAGTTGCTGGGCTGTCTGGCTGCTGTTTCTTCTTCTCTTCTGGCTGAAGATAACACACTGACCTTGGCAGCTAAGTTAACAACTTTCTGCTTAACTAACTGTGCTTCTCTGTCCAGGGGGGTCTGGGGGGAAGCTCCTGGGAGAGGGAGGCCCCTTTTGGAGGGTCCCCTTGGGGGGAAGCAAAGGGAGATCGATTGTGCTTTTTCTGTTGATTGTATATATTTGTGAATGTTGTGAATTTTGTATATTTGTACATATTCATTGCATTTCACTGTAGATTTTAGACTCTGCTTGTAAATACAGCTTTTCATTTGCTTCCAGACTGGGCTAGCCTGGTTATTGTTGGTGGGGGGGGAATTTCAGCTCACACCGACACACTTTTTATTTTTGGCGCCCAACGTGGGGCTCGATTGCTTGTTTGATTTATTTCTGCTCAGATTAGGAAGCAAAATGAAGCTGTTTTGGATTTTGAGTAATTTTATTTCATCTATTATCGGTGCAATTGTCTACAGATGGGCTGTTACCTGCATGATAGACAAGATTGTGAGATATGTGGCATATAAGTCGTTTCTTTGGGTTAAGAATAAGCTACTGAATGTTGGTGAATTCTGTTGTGGTCTTATTGGGCTAAGAAGCTATGGTAACTCAACTATGGATCTGCTAGCAGACACATACGAGTTTGTTACTCCTCTTACAACTACAGAGGGTCCTTGGAACCAGTGGTACCCTAGATATCTTGTGCTTGCCTTAATTTTGTTGCTTCTTGGAATAATCATATGGCTACTGATAGCACTGTGTCAGGAAAGACATAAGGCTACTTGCTCTTCCAACTCTGCTGTGAATGTGAAAACCAAGCCAGTAAATTTGGTGGCCACTGTAACCAGAAAGCGTAAAGGAGCTGCAGGAGGAGATGCAGATGCTGCAGGAGATGGTGCAGATGGAGATGAGGGTCCTTCTACTCAGGGTCCCTCTCTTAAGAAAGATCCTTCTGATGAGGAAGAGAGGGTTAGCCTTAAAACTCTGGTAGACCTCTTGAGACCCCACATGGATGATGGAGATGTAGGTCAGGATGTAGACCCTAGTAGATTAGCAACTGCTGGTAGTGCCTCTGAACTCAAAGAAATTCAACAGAGGATTAAAATAGGATTATGGGGACAGCGACCTCAGGATGATGATGATGATGATGATGATGAGGATGACATACAGTCAGCTAATGCACCCAGACAGGAAATTAGACATGTGAGGAAGGATTATATCAGAGGAGATAATGAGCCAGTCCTGTCTTGGCTAGCCAGGTGTTTTGATATGGGAGCCCCAGCATTGGTGGTAGGTGACAAGTCGGCCTCTCAGTTGGGGATGCTCTCAAAGGATACAGGCATAGACAGGCACCTAGGCAAGTGCATTGGTAAAGTTTCTCTGTGGGCACGCCTCCTACTGGCAGTCTCGCTGAGGTACCCCAGCAGAGATGATTTACCATGGAACCCTAAGCCTTGGACCACAATAGCTGAGGGAATCAAGCGTCTGAGAGAGTTTGCTGTGAGAGAAGTAATGTATGGAGATCATAAGACTCTGAATCCTGATGAAATTCCTGTTGGAACAGGCCTTGCCAAAAAGCTCATTAAGCTTGCTCCTCCTAATTATGCCACTATTCTGGCAAGCAGGATTGTGGCAAGAAATTATGGTGGAGTGCCTCACACTGTTGGCCATTTCACTGACCAAATGAGGCAGTTGGAGGATAGTCTTGCACGTACTTCTTTGGTTTCAGCCATTGAAACTCTGTCTGGAGAGATAAAGAATTGCATGAAAGAGCTGAAGGAGGAACTTAAAACCTCCATATCCAACTTGATGAAGGGGGATGATTCTAATTCCTCTTCCTCCAGATGGATACAAGTTTCAGCTGTTAGGAACAGACGTGCTCCAAGAAGGCCGTTCCAGAATAGGTCAAACCAAAACAGACAGCAGAGGCAATCACGTGGCAGTATCTGGATAACTCTACGTGATCAGTTTGGTGAGAACATGAACAGATGGGATGGTCAACCAACTTCTGATCTTTTCAAGAGGTTACGGGAGCTGCAGAGGGGCAGATCCCGAGGTAGCAATACCAGGAGGGTAGCTGTAACTTCCTCAGTTTCCCAGAACAACTCTGATAGCTCCAACAGTGATCCTAATTCTGGTGCTGGACGTTGTGCCAGCTGTACATGTGGAGGTAATCCCCACCATTAGGGGTGCCCTGCCTTCCGCCAGGGGGAGGTAAGGGATAATGGAGATAACAGAATCTATTGGGATGTGTACATCCAGTGGCCTGGCACTTCAAAATTTCAGAAGTACAGGGCCTTGGTTGACACAGGAGCTCAGTGCACCATAATACCATCAAATTATCAAGGGGGAGAATCTATAACTATTCAGGGAGTCACTGGTGGATCTCAAGAGTTGTTTAAGATAGAGGTTGATATAAGTTTAACTGGGAAGCAGTGGAAGAAACATACTATTGTAACAGGACCTAATGCACCTTGTATTTTGGGAATTGACTTTCTGAGAGAAGGGCGTTTTAAAGACCCTAAGGGTTACAAATGGGCTTTTGGAATAGCAACTGTAGAAACTGATGGAGGAAAATTGAAGTTGTCCATTAGACCTGAGCTTTCAGATGAATCTGCAGTTGTGGGACAACATGAGATAGAGGATGTAAAGCTGCCGGTTGCTTCTCAAACTGTGCATCACAGACAATACAGAACCAACCGTGACTC
This sequence comes from Indicator indicator, assembly GCF_027791375.1. Lineage (NCBI taxonomy): Eukaryota > Metazoa > Chordata > Aves > Piciformes > Indicatoridae > Indicator > Indicator indicator. The sequence goes on from NC_072031.1 coordinate 3,779,362, forward strand.
TTTGGTGCCCATTCAAAACTTGATTCGTCAGTTGGAGAGTCAGAAGGTCATCAGCAAAACTCATTCACCTTTCAACAGTCCAATCTGGCCTGTGCGAAAGCAGAATGGAGAGTGGCGTCTGACAGTTGATTTCCGTGCCTTGAATGAAGTAACTCCACCCATGAGTGCAGCTGTACCAGACATGATGGAACTCCAATATGAGCTGGAATCCAAGCAGGCCAAATGGTATGCTACCATAGACATTGCTAATGCTTTCTTCTCTATTCCCATAGCAGAGGAATGCAGGCCTCAGTTTGCTTTCACCTGGAGAGGCATTCAGTACACATTCAATCGTTTGCCCCAGGGGTGGATTCACAGTTCAACCATCTGCCATGCAGTGATCCATGATGCTTTGGAGAAAGGTGGAGCTCCAGAACACATTCAGTTCATCGATGACATCATCGTCTGGGGTGAGACTGCTGAAGAAGTCTTCGAGAAAGGTAATAAAATCCTTGACATTCTCTTGCAAGCTGGTTTCGCTATCAAGCGAGACAAGGTGAAAGGACCTGCCAGAGAAATCCAGTTTCTGGGAGTGCGGTGGCAAGACGGTCGCCGTCACATCCCAATGGATGTGATAAACAGAGTCTCCACCATGGCAAATCCCATCAACAAGAAAGAAACTCTGCGTTTCTTAGGCATAGTGGGATTTTGGAGACTGCACATTCCTGGATACAGTCAGATTGTGAAACCTCTCTATGATGTGACTCGAAAGAGAAACAGTTTCCAATGGGGTCCTGAGCAACAAGCAGCCTTTGACCAGATCAAGCGAGAGGTAGTCCAAGCGATGGGTCTGGGACCTGTCCGAACTGGTCCAGACATTAAGAACATTCTGTACACGGCCGCGAGTGACAATGGTCCAACCTGGTGTTTATGGCAAAGAGCTCCAGGGGAGACACGAGGACGTCCTCTTGGTTTCTGGGGTCGTGGCTACAGAGGCTCAGAGGCAAACTACACTCCAACAGAGAAAGAGATTTTAGCTGCTTATGAAGGAGTGAAAGCTGCTTCTGAAGTGATTGGAACTGAGTCACAACTTCTTCTAGCTCCTAGATTGCCAGTTCTGAATTGGATGTTCAAAGGCAAAGGTTCTTCACCACATCATGCAACAGATGCTACCTGGTCTAAGTGGATGGCTCTGATAACACAGAGAGCTCGAATGGGAAATCTCGAAAGGCCTGGTTTGGTGGAGGTGATCACAAACTGGCCAGAAGGCACAAGCTGTGCTAAACCTCCAGAGGAGAGAGTAGCTCGTGCTGAGGAAGCTCCTCCTTACAGTGATCTGTCTGATGATGAAAAGAGATATGCTTTGTTCACAGACGGTTCCTGTCGTCTTGTTGGGAACAAGCGGAGATGGAAATCTGCAGTGTGGAGCCCAATGCGCAGAGTTGCAGAAGCGAGAGATGGAGAAGGAGAATCCAGTCAATTTGCAGAGGTAAAAGCTGTCCAGCTAGCTCTTAACATAGCTGAACGTGAGAGATGGCCAAAGCTTTATCTCTACACCGACTCGTGGATGGTAGCCAATGCCTTGTGGGGTTGGCTGAAAGACTGGAAGAAGAATGGCTGGCAGAGGAAAGGAAAGCCAATCTGGGCTGCAGATCTGTGGCAAGACATTGCTGCTCGCATTGAGAGAATCCCAGTGAAAGTGAGACACATCGATGCTCACATTCCTAAGAGCAAAGCTACTGAGGAACAACAACACAACCATCAGGCAGATCTAGCTGCAAGAGTTTCCCAGGTGGACACAAACTCTGATCCTGATCCTGATCTTGACTGGAAACACCGAGGTGAGCTGTTCTTAGCTCGGTGGGCCCATGACTCGTCAGGACATCAAGGCAGAGATGCAACCTACCGATGGGCTCGTGACAGATCCATTGACATTTCCATGGATGCTATCACACAAGTCATCCATGACTGTGACATTTGTGCTGCTATTAAGCAGGCAAAGCGGATCAAGCCCTTGTGGTACGGTGACCGATGGTCCAAGTACAAGTATGGTGAAGCCTGGCAGATTGACTACATCACTCTACCTCGTTCTCGATCTGGTAAGCAGTATGTGCTGACTATGGTAGAGGCGAGCACTGGATGGCTGGAAACTTATCCAGTTCCTCATGCAACTGCACGTAACACCATTCTTGGCCTGGAGAGACAAATCCTGTGGAGACACGGAACTCCAGAGAGGATTGAGTCGGACAACGGAACTCATTTCAAGAACAATCTTGTAAAAAACTGGGCCAAAGAGCACGGCATCGAGTGGATATTCCACATTCCCTACTATGCACCAGCTGCAGGGAAGATCGAACGCTACAACGGTTTGCTGAAAACCACTCTCAAAGCCATGGGGGGTGGATCTTTGAAAAACTGGGAGAAACACTTAGCACAAGCAACCTGGTTGGTGAATAGTAGAGGTTCAGTGAATCGAGCTGGACCTGCCCAATCAGATTTGTTGCGAAAGGAAGAAGGTGATAGAGTTCCTGTTATCAGAGAAAAGAATCTGTTAGGCAAAACTGTTTGGGTATTTTCTCCTTCAGGAGAGGCCAAACCTGTCCGAGGGGTGGTTTCTGCTGAAGGTCCTGGTCACACCTATTGGGTGATGCAAGAAAATGGTGAAATTCAGTGTATTCCACAAAGAAATCTAACTTTGGCTGAGAGAGGTTAAATTCAGAGTGTTGCGCAGATACAGCATCGCGCCCAAGAGGAGAGTTCATGAGATCTACGGTGCACGAACCCTGAGAGCCCTGAGTCACCTGAGAGTCCCTGTTCCTTCCTTCGCTCCATCTGCGAGGAAACAAGCTGTTTGCTGTTTTTCCTGTGATTTGACTCTTTTGAATCATCTACATCTGAGATAGTCGGAATGGACTATGGTTTTTATTCACCTATTGTTGTAGATATTATTTTAGCTTAGATAAATGGTAGTAGCAGCCAATGGAATTGTTTAGAAGGGGTGGACTGTGATGGTTTGAAACTGTCTTTTTAATTTTTCCTTGCAAAGTTCAAAACAGAGAAAGTGAAAGAATGTAAATAAGTCACTATTGGGTGTAAGAAAGCAAAATACTGATTGTTCTAAACACTTCCATTGGATAGATAGAAATGTTTAAGAACTATTACCCAAAACAAAGTAGGCATTCTGCACATTCTGCGTTCGGCAGTGGGGGCAGTTGCTGGGCTGTCTGGCTGCTGTTTCTTCTTCTCTTCTGGCTGAAGATAACACACTGACCTTGGCAGCTAAGTTAACAACTTTCTGCTTAACTAACTGTGCTTCTCTGTCCAGGGGGGTCTGGGGGGAAGCTCCTGGGAGAGGGAGGCCCCTTTTGGAGGGTCCCCTTGGGGGGAAGCAAAGGGAGATCGATTGTGCTTTTTCTGTTGATTGTATATATTTGTGAATGTTGTGAATTTTGTATATTTGTACATATTCATTGCATTTCACTGTAGATTTTAGACTCTGCTTGTAAATACAGCTTTTCATTTGCTTCCAGACTGGGCTAGCCTGGTTATTGTTGGTGGGGGGGGAATTTCAGCTCACACCGACACAAGAAGGCAGAGAGTTAAGAAGCAGAGAGGCTGTTAACTTAGCTCACCAAGGTCAGTGTGTTATCTTCAGCCAGAAAAGAAGCAGCAGCAGCCAGACAGCCCAGCAAGCAAGCCGAGTCAGACTCGGACTGCCCCAACTTTGGTTTGAGCAATAGTTCTTAAACATTTCTATCTCTCCAATGGAAGTGTTTAGAACAATCATTATTTTGCTTTCTTACACCCAATAGCAACTTATTTACATTCTTTCGCTTTCTCTGCTTGAACTTTGCAAAGAAAAATTAAAGACAGTTTTAAACCATCACAACAGTTCATCACATTCATGCAGAAAGCAGCCCTTGAGGTACCTACAGAGTCTATAGGTAATTGAGCCTATCTGTAATTGTTTATGTTCCCTCAGATGTAAATTAAGTTTATTTATACATATGAGAAGCCATTCTAAGGTAACAGATGGAAGCCTCTGTGGGAAATATGCACATAAATTTTAGGTTTCATGTGAGCTGTAGATGAAAACAAGCATACTGCCTCAGACTGAATTCTCCCAGCTGTATTGATTTTTCAGAATGGAACATGACTAGAAGTTATTCACAGATGCTCTCCTCCCGCAGCAGCAAGCTGCTCCCCCTCCTCTCATGGGAAAAGGGGCACTGAGGAGATCTACTGATGGAGCTGGGGGAGAAAGACTCAAGGCACGAGCTGTAATGGATCTGAATGAAGAAAGGAGGAGGAGGATGACAGAAGAAAAGCACTTGTTCAGCTGTTCAGGAATTTATTTCTTTTTAAGCAATTTCATTCCTCTTCTCCTTAATCCTATCATTTCCTTCATCATATCTGTGCATTAATTCCACTGTGTGGCCTGTCTCAAACAGCTCTCCTCTCATCATAAACAACAACACCAACCACCTCCTCTTTCTCTCTCTCACCCCCAAAAAAGTCTCAGTCCCAGATACCAGAAGAGACTTCCTTTGTCCTCTTCATTGCCTACTCCCCTGCAACCTTCCTAAAAGCCTTGCAATGAGGCTTTCTCCTCCCTATCCCAGTATCTACTGCAGGTTCACTGCAGCTCACACAGTGCATTCCCTACCTAAACTCACTGTCACCCAGGGCAAAGGAAAACCAGAGCTCTGGGGTGGTCCCCAGGCAGGTTATCAGTCCACACCAAAACAGCTTGCAGAATAAACCCAATTCAAAATGCCTGCAGCTCTCTTCAGGCTGTCTGGTCTCCCATCTCCAAAGCTAACTGTTATGCCACTCACATGTTTTTCAAAGAACTTTTAAGAAGAGACTGTGTGGCCAAGCATGTGGTAGGAAATATTGAAATGATAGTGGAGAATTGTGTACATCCCAGGTCTGGTTGGCTTAGGTTCATGGTGCTGGTGACTTACACTGGGATGGACACAGCTGACCTTTTTTAATTTTTTATAGATCCATGTCCTCAGCTGGCAAACATCCCAGCAACTGAACAAGTAGGGATACACATTCAGTCATCTAACCCCTTCTCAACAAAATCCCTGTACCTTCAGGCATCATTCAACAACATCACCTCTCAGTAACTCTGCCAGGGCACCAAACAGCATGCTGCAATGGTCTACAGCAACTGCATTCATGTTCTTAGGACAAAATTATATTCATCAGCAACAAATTCTGAGCATCAACATTTGATACAGTCATGACACTCTGCCAAGGAAGATTTACTTCTTTAGTGAGGCACCAGATTGCAACAGCTGAAATTCTGTGTCCTGGGCTTTTGTAGTCTATAGCACCTCCACAAACTCTAAGTTTACTCAACTAGAAAAACTAAAAATAATCCCAAATATTAATGATGTGGCAGACTGACATTCATAGATGCTGAAATCCAATGTGCATCAATGCTGACCTAGAACAGCCAATGCTAAAAGGGAATACAATGTCATTTCAAAGCCCTTAGTTTGCCCTACATAATAGAGGGGCGCTTTACTGACCATGAGTTGCTACGAATACCAGCAGTCATAATTGCTGTTGTTAATAAGAGTAAAAGGAGTTGCAATCACATGCCTCACAACAGACAGAAATGAAAAGTCTCTGCAATTCCTCCCAAGGTTATTCTGCACACTCCCACACAAGACAATTCCTAATCCAGTGGGTATGCATCTGATGAAGTTATGAATCACACCATTTCAGAAACAGCCAGGAGACCCTCCACAGACAGTTGGCATAGACAACAATCAACAACAGTTTCCCTTTTAATTCCAGTGTTGGGTACAGAGTTTCTACCCCAACACACAGCCTTAGGCTACTAAGATTCCAGTGGTGGAACCAGTCTACTAAACACTGAATGTCTATGCCCAGTACCAGTACAGGTCCCATACCTGGAGACAACCACTCTTGTGTTATTTACACACATGGACATGAGAGTCACCTACCAGATCAACTGCACAGAAACAGCCCACAGTGGCTCCTGAGTGTACAGGGCAGCTATGGTTGCAGTAGGAACAACTTCATATAGACGTTCTGATTCAGAGGTTCCTACTGGACATCACTTTAATTTTTCCATGAGACAAGCAGTTCTGACTGTCCCTGAAGCTTGCAGCTGAAAACCTCATCCAGGCAGCAAATGAAGCTACAGTAGAGGAACGATGGCTGCTAAGTCATCATCTTTAGAAGCAGAAGCCACAAATGTAACACTCCCATGACATCATTTTCAGACACCTGCAAGCTCTCAAGCAATTTGTGAAAGAATTAACTGTAAGATGTGTGAAAGAGCTCGTCGCTGTAATAAACCAGGAGATTCCTTTTCTTCACCTTCAGTGAACAAAAGAATGCAAAACAGACAGTGCAAAGGGAACTATTCCACACATAAAAATTTCCTCTTCTGCAAAATACTGAACCCAGGTCTCAGGTTTCAATTTTTGTAAGGAGTTTTATGGCTAGCATCGTACCAACAAAGCCATCCTTAGATACATCAAGCAGATGTAAAATGATATAATAATATCTTCCTGAATATTCAGAAGATCAGTTAATCAAAACTGCTCATCTCAGAGGGATCATTAAGCAGTGGAGATCTCATTTCTAAAGTGCAACTTCCAATCACTACTGATCATTCTAGCAAGCATACCCAACTATTATGATAAATCCACAGCTTAAGTCATCTCCCAGACGACTACTGCAGCTTCCAGCTTCACTTCTTGTTTCCTCAGGGGTGCAGCTATGCATGAACATAAGTATGGCACAAAAACTACCAATCTTATGAAAAATCATCAAATAAATGGGATTTATTAATACCAAAATAGTTTGAATGAGGGAAGGCATGAAGTTATAGCATTAAATAGAAAATCATATCCATTTTCAATTTTAAACCACCTAAATCTTAAAATAAACCTAAAATCAATCTATAATGTTCAGCTGCTGTTAGTTTTCCACAGCCTCAATTTCCATTTCAATTGTTTAAGCGTACAGCATGTATGATAAATGTGACAAAAGAAAGGTGCTTATGAAATCTAAAGTACTTCCACTGAACTAAAGCTAAGTTATTTTCTTGCAGAAATCCACTCTCTCCCCTTGAATGCAAACCTTAGTACACCTTGATACACTGCCCACAACCTTGACTGCATCTGTAAAGGAACTTGTACATTTTATAGAACACCTCCTGCTATCCAGCCAGCTTTGACTGCCCATGAAAATGGGCTTGCTGGGTACCAGCACTTAACCAAACCTGGACACTGATAATAGCTAGCACACAGTGCAGCTAGGATATTTATAGGATGGACTAGGAAAACAATAAAATAAGAAAAATAAGGAAAAAAAGAGAGAAAGAAAACCACACCACCCAAAAACTTCTTTTAACCTGAGCTCTTAATTCACATTAAAATTAAAAGTGACACACTACACCTGACTAATCTTCAGAGTAGCTGCATATGAAAAAAAAAAAACACAATTTATTTACATATCTTAACAGAAAAAAAAAAAAAAAGTGGAGAGCCCAGCAATATTATCTCATGTATCACAGACAAGTTGCTCCAAACTGGGCTTCTGGAATTAAAAAGTTGAAATGTCTAAGAAATAGGAACCAGAGAAAGATCCAACTAAAAGTTTTCCTGCTGCTTCCATGTCATCACAGAATGTCTTAGGTTGGAAGGGACCTTAGAGATCATCTACTCCAACCTCCGTGCCATGAGCCTGTTCATCCAAACACGCTCCCAGTGTCTTCTCTCTACTCACTGTTATGTAAGACACTTAAACAGAACATGCTTAAAGCAGTCTAATTTGATAATCACTAGCAGCCACCTAAAGGATGCAAGAGCTTTTACTTAAAAAAAAAAAAAAAATCTGTCTTTAAGCCATCAGCTAAATGGTCTACAATCCATGGGTAACTGCCCAGAATAAAACAACATTCTGTATTCTCGATTTGGGATCCTGAAGCTTTAAACAATTATCTGCATAGTCACAAGAGCGGCTTGAATTTTGAGATGTTGCTGCAGAAGTTGTACACCTGAGAGAGCTGTGATTTCAAACTCCTGAGAGAAGAGAGCAAGAGGGTAAAAAAACTGCTGTTATGAGAATCAATTGCAGAAGACTTATGAGGAGATAATGAAGTGGAACCCCTTGTCCAAGTAACTCCCACAAGTTCAGCTTTATGGTGTAGCTAGTAGGTTAAGGGCACAACCGTGACCAATGCCAAACAAAAACACTGCAGTCAGAGATGAAGGTGGAATCTAACAGCAAGGAAATAGAATCTGAATTTTCACCACTTTGAAGCACCTTGGCAGAGAAATCTAGTGAAGTGCAGAGCCCTGAGGCTCTCCATGTTGCAGGGGAAATGAAAACTTCTAGTGCTGCAACAAGAAATGCAAAAGAAGTGTTGTAAGAAAAGTCACTCTAACAAGAAAAGGAGAAAGTCATCCCACATTTTCATACCCTGTTCTATACATCCCATCTGAAAAGCTATCTCCCACGCACAGTGCAAGAGGAGGATGGTCTCATACATTATATTTTACAAGTTAAATTAGCAATGTAATAATCCTCACCTTTTTTGCTACGTTTTTAAAATACTTAAGCAATGGAACTTAGTAGACTTCAGGATACCCATCCCAGGTACAAAGCAGCAGCTTGTAAACAGCTGGGCCCTCAAGGCACGTTGCATGTAGACCAGCCCTGTCTGTGCTCTCTGTTGTAAGGTGGCAATCGCTCTGAAGAACTGTCACCGTTAATGTCACTGGGACATCTACTTTTGATACATCCCCAATGTGAAACACCAGGTATAAAAGGTAAAGAAAGCAAATTTCACTGTGTTTACAGAAGAACTTTGCTATAAAAACTTTGAAACAAAACAGCCACTGGCCAGTTCGTATTTTGTTCCTAGTCATGGCTATTCAAGGTAGAAGTCAGGTGCCTGTTTGTGTCTGGCTTAACCGCCCCTGCCAATGAGCCATGGACACACAAATGCCAAGTGCTTCTGGTTTGTTCCATTTGCACAAAGCAGCAGCATCATGCTATCATGCACATGCAAAGCCAAAGACAAACTGTTGATTGCTTTGCATCTCTCCCTACAACTTATTTTGAATAAATCGTTCTGGAAGTCTTTCCAGAGATTTAGCCACATCTCAGAAGCCTCTTCTTGACATACACCTTGTTACAAATTGTGAGCAATGAAATACCTGAAGTTCTGCCCCATCCCAGAGAGTGTAGATGGCATCTAATTTCCAAATGTGTTTAATCCTGCTTGGCAACAGGTAAGCCATAAATCCAAACGTGTTGGGATAAAAGGGCCTGAAACTTGCTGTCCAGGAGCTACCAAGGCTGGATAGCAGGTTCTCACCCTCTATTTATACTTTGACTGACAGCCATGCCAAGAGACAATCCTTTTCACTAAGCCTAATTGTTTTACTGAAATGCTGCCAGACACCTCTATTACACCCCTGATGTGCCAGGGGGAATTATAGCTTTTATTTGCACTTTCCTGAAAATAGCTCAGCGGTGCATGCCAAGAAGGGGATCCTGACATTATTCACAATTTGAAGGAGGAAAGCTATCAGTAATCTTTAAACAGAGCACTGTTCTTCTTTCTTAAAAAAAAAAAAAAGAAAGAAAGAAATTGCCTATTCCAAGAGGATAGTTCATTGTAACTATCACTTCAAGGGTATTCAAGACAAGACCAAGCTTTTGTAGAGCCCTCAATTGCCTCTCATAATCACACAAACAGGAGGGATCAGTTGAGATCCCTGTATAGAAACTTCTTTGCTAAGTGGTTGTTTGCTCTTTTAGGAAGATACAGTCCATTTTCACCTTCTTTTCATATGACACAGAGGATCTCCTTAGGAAGGTGTGCCTCCACAAGAAAAAAAAAGGAAAAAAAAAAAAAACATCTTCAGAGTTTCTTGTCAATCCACATGCAACTGTGTAAATGCTAAGTTAAACTAAGAAGAAACAAACAGTAGTTTGGTTTGCTGTGCTGTTTGCCTTTTTCAGTAACGAAGAGCTATGTTGTCCACAAGGAAAGGCCCAATCAAGCACCACAGGAGGGGAGCATTTCATTACCCATACATTATTTCCTAGGTCCTTCTTGCCATACTGATTATTCAGACATGAAAATCAGTTAGTGGATTAGGTGTCTACTGGGAATATTAGATAATGCAAAACTAATACTCAGCCCCAGTATCCTGTTAGGGCATTCTGCTTAGCTCCAATTTCCAGCTGATTTACCTGACTCTCTCTTCACAGCATGTGCTGGTTTGGCTGGAGTAGAGTCAATTCTTGTCATCGTAGCTGCTACGGGGCTGTGGTTCAGATTTCTATTGGAAACAGTGTTGATAATTCAGGGGTGGGTTTGTTGTTGCTGAGCAGTGCTTAGGGTCAAGGTCTTTTCTGCTCCTCATACCCCTCCACCAGTGAGTAGGCTGCTTGCTCACAAGAAGCTGGGAGTGTATGCAGCTGGGATAGCTGACCCTGACTGACCAAAGGGATGTTCCAGACCATATGACATTATGCTCAGCATATAAAGCTGGGGGAAGGAAGGAGGAGGCAGATGGGGGGACATTCAGAGTGATTGTGTTTGTCTTCCCAAGTAACCCTTACACAGAATCATAGAATCAGCTAGGTTGGAAAAGACCTCAGACATCATCAAGTCCAACCTATTACCCGGCACCTCATGACTAAGTAAACCATGGCTTCAAGTGCCATGTCCAATCCTTTTTTGAAACCTCCAGGGACGGTGACTCCACCACCTTCCTGAGCAGCACATTCCAATGGACAATTACTCTTTCTGTGAAGAGCTTTCTCCTCACCTTGAGCCTAAACTTCCCCTGACACAGCTTGAGACTGTGTCCTCTTGTTCTGGTGCTGGTTGCCTGGGAGAAGAGACCAACCTTCAAGTAGTTGTAGAGAGCAATAAGGTCTCCCTTGAGCCCCCTCTTCTCCAGGCTAAACACCCCCACAGCTCCCTCAACCTTTCCTCATAGGGCTTGTGCTCCAGACCTCTCACCAGCCTCGCTGCCATGTATTGGAGTCCAGTCATTTACACACTAATGTCTGCTTTTGCATTGTAATTAAGTCATTCAGGGATTAAAACTTTTCCTGCATGCCTGTGGAGGCACTTCTGTGCTATAAACTTAAATGCTTACTCTAGGAACAGTCAAGTGTGAAAATCAGGGTCTGACTTGGAGCGTGTGTTTTACTTTGGCTGAAATTAGAAACTCTTGAACACACTTTTATTTTACTTTTTTTTCCAAAAGTGCCAGTGAAGGGAAGAGACCCGATTGTTCATTTGCTGACTTGCAAGGTGTTTCTTATTGTTTGGTCTCTTTGCAGCATGTTGATCTTCACTTTGGAAAAAGCATGTGGCAAATTTTCTGTCCAAAATAGCACACAAAGCACAGCTGCCATCCCAAGGCACTTCCAACGAAACTGAGGCAGGAGGCCAACTCTCACTTTTAGCAGAGGCAGACTATAGGCAACTCAGTTGAGCCCCGAGGGTGTCTGTGTGCCAGTCAGACTAGATCAAGATGCAGCAAAGGAGCAAAGGAATGTAAAAGACAACTTAAACTCAAAATACCTTTCCAAAGCTCTCTGTGTTATCTGCAGAAGTAGGTCTAGAACACAGTGGCAGCACAGGCAGAGAGAGAGCACTCACTAGAAACCCTTTCTGCACAGCACAAAAAGAACTAATGGATTGTGCTCTATGAAGCAAACTCCTGAATGAGAGTTCATGCAGCAAGTCAGTTCTCAGTGCCAAATGCAGATGGTTGGTCCAGAATTTCTCATTATTTACAGAGACAGAAATACCACCGCAGACATGAACCTAAAAACACTTATTTGAACATTAAGAGGTTTTAAATTTTCTTTCTGGCTTTTGGAGATCACAGAATTAAGACCTTTGAAAGAAATTATCACAGCAACTGATAATAGGCAGAAATAACTGGATATGAGTGAAAAAAAGTGATAAAGTGGATAATCTGCAAGAATATAAAAAACATAAGCAGTTTATGACTGGATTCTTAAAGTCTATGTAACACAGCAACCAAAGAGAGCAGAATGAAAGGCACCCTGTGGAGCATATTCATGCAAACAGGTTGCTAATAGCTTGGTTTTCCAAGGAAAAACAATCCACTCAGCTACCAGAAGAAAACACAATGGGGATCTGATTTTTGCATAATTATGTACACATTGCCTTCAAGCAAAGCATCAGATTTTGTCCTGCTTGTCCCACTTCTGTCTTCAATCCACAGATTGGCAATGAACATCCAGCACAGCCATTAAAAACTGCAGTATTTTGGGTGTCCAGCTGCAACTGCAACCCAGACTGCCCATAAATTTATGTAATGTAAAATCATGCACAGATTATGGTGAGATTAGACCACAAAACTCAGAAAGCTTTCATCATTATGAATACTGCAACCTTCCAACCATGCAGCTCCGTGGCTGTTAACAGATTCTCTTTTTCCCCTAATAAAACAGGATGACATGTGGCAAACAGTGCTGTTTCTCCAAGTTGAGAGTGTGGCTTTATCACATCTCTCTTGAGAATTCTACTGCTGCCTGAGGCACATGAGAATAAAAAGGCAGAAATACCAAAAGAAGAATCATAAATTCTTCTACTTATAATGAAAAGGCAAAATTAACGTTTCCTCAGGAAATAAAACATACATCCTTCACTAGTAGCTGAGGCTTTAGAAATTCCTAGAACATAGTTTGCTACATTCCTACAAAGATCCCAAGGCCAATTTGTCTTTCCAACGCTGATAAGCGCAGTCCTTGAATTTCTGATCAGCTGTACATCAGGATGCTACTTATCCCACTTCACCTTCACCAAATCTAGCATTTAGATAAGCCTGGCTAGGTCTGGAGACAATCTTATTATGGTATTGTATGCTTATCTCAAGTTTTTTTATAAAGGTAAAGAAGTATGTAGGATTAGAAAGAGTTTCACACTGCAGGCTCTCCTCCATCTTCATTCCCTGCCCAGTTTCCAACACAACACTAGCTGGCTTCTTGCCATTCCTGAACTTCTTCATTTTCCTTCTAAATGCTATTCACTACTTCCAATTTTTTACCCCAATGATGCCCACCTTAGCTCCAGGCTTTCAACTCATTACATGTCATGTCATCAGCTGTACTTCATCCTGTATCCTGCTACCACTTTCCTCTCCCAGGCTCATTTTTAGCAGATAAAACCAATTCACCAAACTTCTGCAGGTGAGACTTGCCATTCCCCAGTCACAGAAGTGTCTGATTTCTGAACCCATTACAACATTAGCCAGGGCTTTTTAGAATGTGGGAGACTCATTGCAGACAATACTCCAGAAGTTCCTCCCTTTCCTGCACAGTGGAGTGAAACTGTCTCTATTACAGGAATACCCTGCCAGCTTCTGCTCCAGAAAAGTTTATTGCATACAGTTACTTCTTCTCAAGATATTACAATTTGGTCTTACCAAACTTAATGCTATATTTGCTTTATCCCTTTGGCTCTTTCTAAAGTATCTATTTTTCCAATGTGTCATAACTCATGAATTTATTAATACTTCAAATTAGGATATGCTGACCCATATATTGTGGCCCTGTAAATTGTCAAAGTGTGGGTTGGGTTGGTTTTGACTGAAATACAATGCAATCCAGTGAATTCAGCATGCTGTCCTTCAGCTGCACTCCTACTCTCAGAAAATTTTCAGACATAACCAAGATTCAAAACCTGGAATAAGCAGCCACAATGAGCAGCACAGGGATTTTAATCCTATCCACCCAGTCATGGAGAAAACTGCTAAAATCTAGGTTAATCCTTCCAATCCTTAGTCAGAAATGAAAGTCTGTGCAATTGAAATAGTATGCCAGAATTAGATCTGCTTGTGGTGAGGATTCGAGTAAGCCAAAAGATCTGAAATAGCTTCAGTTAAAATCAAAGCAGTGCATTTCTACTGACAGATATCATAATCCAGAAGAACCATTGTACTGAGACCAAACTGATAGACCTTCTTTCTACAGGAAATTAATTTGGGACCAATCCCAGACACACTGATTTTCAGATAGGAGTCTTGTCAAAAAATGGGGGGGAGGGATAATTAAAAAAAAAAAATCAGCATTTCTCCAAACAGAGTGACAGCTGCTTGACTGGGATGCCATGAATAAGGCACAACTTCCAGTTAAGAAGACCACAGGAATAGAGACAATTACTTAGACTGCAGTTTTATGAAGCTGATTCTCACAAAGACCCTAGCAGCAATTTTAACTACTTCATTATTTGTTACTATACTCAAAAACATGATGTACCCGTTAGATACAAAATATTTAACTCCTCTCTATTTGTCTGTATTTGGCAGGGGATTGTTTTTATTTTCAGCAAGCTGAGAGATTACACATGCCAACACAGACAATTTTTAAAATTAAGAAGGGAAGATACCACTCTCCCAGGAGCAATTTCACTTGAAGCTTCTTCATCATTTGATTAAAGCTTGCACAAATCAGGCTGGATTGAATTGAAAACATAACAAATAGTTTGTATTTGCTGCTGCAAGTCTTCATACATGTCTGTGGACAATTTATGTCAAGCCTGTGATGAAGTTACATATGAAATCACTTCAAGACCCAGAAAACCAGTACTCCCCTTGAGCCTACAAATGCCACGTCTGTGCATTTGAGTAGCACATCACACTGCACAGTTACTGGGGAAGGCAAAAGCAAAGTGGCAGTGAAACTTTCTGTAACAAACATTTAAGGTCTAGAGTAACAGAATGATAGAGGCAAATATCCAGCTGTAGCCTCCATGCCAAGATAGCCAGAGGTTTGAAACTGTTGCATAAGCATATTTCTGTAATCTTTGTTGCTCTAAAGCTGGAAGCTTTTACTCAGGCAAGGCTCTTTGAAGTTACTTTGGGAACTGGCTCTCTGCAGATGGAAAAACAAATGATTAAACCAGCTCAATAGGGAGTCAGATTTATTGTACATGCTTGATTTTTAAAAGAAGCAAAGAAGCTAAGGGAGAGAGATTTTTTTTTTTTTTAACAGAACACTAGAATGAAGGAAAGAAAGAAAATGTATCACCATCTGAGCTGAATCCCAGAAGCTGTTTTAATAACAGAGTTTAACTGGGTCAGACATGCAAATGAAACCTTAAAGTGACCTGGAAAGACAAAAATCTAATTACCAAAATGAAGTTTAAATAAAATATTAGGTTTAACTTAAGTAAAACCAGATAGTATGTCAACAAGATTTTACACCAGCAGTTCAATCAGTCATTTGAAAGAGAGCACCCCAAGTATCACTATATTGCTTAACCTACTAAATCATTCCTTTAACTAGAGACTGCTCTTCTAAGCAGAATATGCCTGAAGTCTGACATGTTCTATGCCTTAAGTCTCATGTGTTCTTTGACTTTGCACCTCAGATATTAAGAGGCCATGTCTGCACCTTTATATAAAGAACAAACTAAGTGCCTTATAAGAACGGGAAAAAAAAAAAAAAAAAACAGCTCCATCTTCTCTTTGCATTCTTCAGGAAAAGCATTTAAGTAAGCATCAAAAGACTAAATATTTAAGTATTTGCTTATTTTGCACTTGCTCCTAGTCCTTTACTTCAAAACTAAATCAATCATGCTGCAGCTAGAATCCTAAGAGCAGGATCTTTGCTTCCCATGTGGGACTTGCACATAACCTGGATGGTATCTTTTCGTAGTAGAAGTAAGCTCCTCAGCATTTAGAAATACCCTTGCTGACCTAGAGAACCATTTTCTACATAAATCATTTAATACTAAGGTTTTGCATGCCTATAAGTTACTTAGACATTTTTTAAAAAAAAAGAGAGAGTGTGGGAAATGAGCAAAGTTTATTCTTATTCTGGCTTAAGCTCTCCACTGCTTTCAGCCAGTGCCCACTGAGGTGTCTGCTGAACCTTAACAAATCAATAAGACTTACACTGGAATAAGGGTTACTGAGCTGAACCATTACATTTTATTATTGGATGAAATAACTCACTACTTTAGGATCTCCACCTCATACTGTGAAGAAGATAAATCAGAAAACAGCTCTTCTCAAGGCAACAGTCATCTCATACATGGAAACACACTTAGGAAGAAAACAAATTAAGCAAGCCCACAAAAAAAATTGGTGAGGTTTTAAACCACTATTAAAGGCACACATGCTGCAGGTGACAGCTGGCTCCCACATTAGCTTTCCACATGTTCATTTAAACTTTGATTCAGAGAGCATAGGATGTGTTTTTATGAGAAAATGGAAATCTGAAAATATTTTTATATAATGAGAAGTTACAGAGCCAGCCACTGAGGATATTTTAAATGTGAAGATTTGATTATTTACACCTGTCCTAAGTCAGCTATTTACTGTCATCTCAATTATTCACTGACCACTAGAAATATTCCAGTAACTCTTCTGCTCTAAAATGGTGATAGATAGCAAAGAACAAAAACAGGAAAGCAAAAGCGGTCCAGGCAGAAGCCTGTATCACAGAACAGCGTGTCACACAACTTGTAAAACTGTTAAGACTGAAAAATAACAGGATGAGTGTTACAGCTGGAAACACCGATGAAGATCATTTGTTGACTTTAGCAACCAGAGGGGTGGAGGGAAATCAAGTAAATTTGTATTTTTCCTTCCACAAGCAAGCTTACCCTGCAAAGAGCCAAAGCTCTCCTTGTCTGACACTCGCCTATGCCCTGTTCTCTGAAGACGCTGCTCATTAGTAACCTCATGATACAACCAGTCATTTGGATAACACCAGCATTTAGGTAATTCACTATCCATAACTTTGTTCTCTGCACATAGCTACAATTAAAGTAAGTGCCAGTAAAGATGAGTCTCGGAACAATATTTTAAAGCAACAGTAAAACACATTCACATATGGGAGACTGCAGAATCAGTGAGCCTTCTAACACTGAAAAGCAATTTATTTTCCTACATTTTAATTGTCAGTCTGTCCTGTCCCCATGTATTCTGAAGTTCCTGATGGGAAATCTGAAATTCAGATTAATTGAATTGAAAATCAATTATAAAAGGGAATCATAAATATATTTTCAAACATCAGTTCCTAAAACACAAGGTAATAGGCACTCCCATAAAGCACCTGAACAGAATAATAGATAAAGGACATATATTACTACCAATCACAGAATTCTTTTTAAATGTCCATTTTCTGTAGAAATGGATGGTTACCTATATAGAAGGACATCAGTGCTGGACACAGAGCAGTTAAGTGAATAGCAAAATAAAGAGATGGTTGTATATTTAGGAAAGCCTATAGACCGACCCTGTCTGTCCTAGAGGTTGTAATAGGGGAAATAAACTAGAAGTAGCATGACAAATCTAAATGACATTACAAGAGAAGGCTGCAGCCTCCAATACGTCAGTTTCCAGATATTTAACTACAGCCCAGACTGCCTACATCAGACCAGGAAAAGCCAATGTCCCCCTAGCAGCATCTAAAGCTGGTGAATGAAGGCAGAAGGAATCACTTCAGAGAGGAAAACTGCCCAAAATGCCACAGCCAGGAACCCTGGCGAAACACAAAGATGGAAACTGCTCATTGTTAATATTTTGGGTTTCTTATACTTCCTTCTTCACAAATAGGACACTTCCATCAGCAATTTTTATTGCTGGCTGATCACCACCTCAGCTTTCCACTAACATTACCCTCGCTCACCTGTTTTAACTTCTCATCCTTTCCCTATTTTCTGCTTATTAAATACGAACAGGCTTGGCTTAAAGTCTTTCTTTCTCCCTCTGATTCCAGGGAATTTTTGTTTGCTCCAATTAATCTTATTTTAGCACAACTATCATCTGTGCTCTGGTGTATGCTTAAAGAGTCCCAGTAGTCCTAACATTAAGAGATGCATAATTTTAAGCTGAGAGTTTTAGTCTCCTAGTTAACCTTTCTACTGCTAGAAGTGAAATAAGGCAATAAACAGAAAAGAAACTGGCACTAGAATGACAGTAGAATAGCAAATAGATGGGATGCAAATGAAGACAACATAACAGGAGGGTGTTTGGAAACAGCTGTTTGGTGGAAGGAGATTTGCATACAGAAGAAAAAAAAAAAAAACCCCACACACCCCACAGTCTCAGAGCAAGAGAAAGAAGCAGATGTTTCATTTTACTACCCCTGTATCAGTTTTCTTTTACACATCTAAGTGGTGGAGCTTAATCATTTGCATTGGAGTCATCCACTAAAACTCTCTAGAAACCAAATTCCACAGTTTCAGCCTTTTTGCACATCTTAAAATGCAAATGGAGAAAGGAGAGAAGAGGGTATGGCAAACAGATCAGAATCAAACAAAGGACAGTGTAAGCTTATTAACTACAGAGATAATGTGACTATTGAAAACAAACCAGACCATCCTCCACTGCACCTGACTAGAACACAGACACTTTCTCAGAGTTTTAGCATATGTTTTCTTATGATGAAGTCACAAACCTTATCTCATCCCAGTTAGGTAGAGCTCTGATGCCTCTGCAACACAATTTACCCAGAACTCTTAATCAGCCTCACACAAAAAGTAACATACAATTTGTCTGGCAATTATGTGTTTCTGTAACTCCTAGAGCTACTCATTACAGGTATGTCATGCACTTAGAACACATTAACTTAATTCTATTTTCTGTTTATTCAATTATAACTGTCTTCCTAATTGCATTGTAAATTGTGTGGAGCTGGAAAGTGGCTATAAGCTCCCTGCTCTTTCCTCTTTCGTAGTGGTTCTACATACACAGTGTGCTTCCACTAGACACGAAATCAATGCAGTGAAAACAAAGCAGTTCTGTTGTTCATTGTTGTCATGTGGAGAGGCAAGCTGGTCAGCACAAACAGGTAAAACTTTGTATCCACAAAATTACAGGCAGAAATCTTGAACCAAAAGTTAAGGGGAAAACAAAACCACACAACCCACTACTTTCGAGGCAAGGAAACCAAAGGAAATTTCAAAAGCATTTATGATAACATTTATGAATGATTTCTTAAATCTGCATGCAAAGCTTAAAAAGTCAGCCTTCAAACAAAACCTTAGCCACAAATTTGGACTAGAAACTGATGTTTTTTCTAGAGGTTTAAATCAATCACAAAAATTTAATCTGGGACCCTGTGTACTCCTCAGACCACCCCAATAGGCAGCAAAAGACCCCTCATGCCTGAGCCTCAGAAGGCACAGGTCTTTCTGAAGAGGAATTTTGCTCATTCCTAAGAGAGAATTTGCACACCTGAGACCCTCCTGAGGGTTTTTTATCACCTAACCTTCATGTGTATAGCAAGTACAGGGGAAACTGCTGCCTGGAAAGGCAAGATGTGACACCACAAACTTAGAGCTGCTGGACAGCAAGTAACCCCCATCTACAATTTGGAATATCAGATCTGCATGCCAGAACGAAACAGTTTCCCTGTTGGTGTTCAGTTTTTATACTATGCTTCTACAAGCGTAAAATGCTGCAGAATACTCTCACTTCTGAACAATCTGATTTCACGTTCTGGTTTCACATAGAGCCTATGAGTCTCAACGTTTTTTTCTGACCCAATATATCAAGACTCAGGGGGAAGACATGGACCTTCTAGCCCATATCTGTCACTGTGGGCCTTCCAGCACAGTTTCTTTGAGTGCAATCCTCAGAAAGAAATGCTAGGTGCTATGTATTTACACAAGAGCACAAAACCTTTTCCTAGAAACAATGGGGAGACCCAAGCATACTCCATGAGCAGTACTGCTTCTCTGGGGCCATGAGACCCCCGGCCAGGTCTCCATCTTGAGAAGCCAGAGGGGCCCTCGACTGGAATGTGGACATACAGCATAAGCAGAGCTTAAGATTAAACCATGTCCATTTTTACAAACCATGCATCTGGCTTATGCACCTTCATTGCAAGCACAGTTTTTCTCCTAAGGATGTTAAGTCTAAATCTAATATAAATAGCCAATGATGCTGCTACAGTTTTATTTACTTCAATGAAGTACAGAAGAAAATATCTCAAGGATTTAAGCAAACAATATGGTGACAGATGGTGTGGAGACAACCCAGGCTGGGCACCCTCAGTAACATCCACACAACTTCATAGTTCCAGGAATGAAGACAGGCAGAGGAGGAAGAGGGAGGAGGGAACAGGGGGAGAAAAGGGAACATGCAAAGCCAGCCCAGATGACCACAGGTTTCTAACAAATAAAACCAGTTGTGGACTGCAGTTTCCTTGTTCATCTACATAACGCTCTTTGTTTCATGACTGATGTAGACACAGATATTTTCCAAGCAAGTTCAGAAAAAACATAAAGAAATTCTTCAAATTAAATTGCTAGTTCCAATTAGTGACACTTTAAACACAATCTGCCTATTCAAATAATCTAAGCATACTCTCAAAAGTAATTCGATAGATGAAACCTGAAAAGCATGTTTGACATGATATCAAGGCCCTTCTGTTCCATTCATGGCATAATTTTATTAGGATGAATAATTTCAGGTACATTCTCTGGATATGTTCTGATTACCAGAAATGTCTTATGTGCTTTACAATAGGGTATTGTTATTTGGTAGCTGGAAGGGAATAATTTTGGATTTTATATTTGAGAATATCCTGGAGGGAAGGAAAAAAAAAAAAAAAATCAATCTAAAGGTGCTACCAGGAATGTCTGCAAGGAGAGAATCAGGCTGAAGGTCTAGTGCCCTACTTTTACAGCTCAGGAGCCTGCTGTTTTATAATGACCCACAGACAGGCAATAGTTTGGAGAGATTGCATGGATCATCCACACCAGTGACTTACTAGCAGTTTCAAAAAGTTGTTGCTCAAAACAAAGACACTTACGGATTTGTATTTTCAAGACCTGTAAGAACAGACAGTTTGAAGAGGAAAAAAACAGTACCTTTGAGATCAAAGTATATTGCTCTGCCTGCAGATGACTACATCCAAGTAAAGCCAGGTACTACTCTCTCCTAAATAAGACTGGTTTATGGAATCCCACCCTGCACCGCCAGCTCAAATGCTAATTCAAGCAAGCCAAAAACAAAAGTAAGAACTTACCCACACCTGAGCAACATCAAAAATAAGTAGACTTTAGAAGATTGCTATTTCCTACAATCTGCTTATTTTTAGTTACAGAAATTCCCAATCTTGTCAAAACTGGCTTACTTAGGAAAATGAATCAAATATCCCTCACTGCAATTGTACTGTAGTGACAAGGTCAGATCTATTCTCCCTGTATTCCAGAAAATCCTCCATGCTTTCCTTTACCAACTTAAGATGGAAACCTTTGTGTAGTCAAAAGAATGAGGAGTAATCATCTCAGAAATAGCTAGGAAAATCCTTTAGTAAAGAAAAGAGAGAGTGAGGGAGAGTGAACAAGAAGGCTCACTTCATTAACATAATGCTCCTCCAAGTTGAGACAACTCACAGCAGTGAAGGCAGCAGCTCTCACTGCTAGAGCTTTACTTTCTCATTGCAACAACTGTACACAATTAGCCATGTAAAGCAGCGTGCTGTATCACGACCACCTCACACCCCCAGAGCACTGGCTCCTGTTGAAAAAAAAAAGCACCAAATATTGTATCCACTTTGTTCACCTTAGTAAGGCAGATTTCGAGCATCTTTTAATCATTTAATCACAGCGACTATAGCGCGTATGCCTAAAAGCTATGACTGCAGATTATGAGCTTATACTATAAATGTGCAAGACACCTTTTTTTTTTTTTAATACATATAGATTTACTTTCATGGATATGGTAGAGTAAACAGAAGTATAAGAGGAGGTCAACACTATACTTTTGTTGCAGCTCAAAATAAAAATGACACTATCTGGAAGTTACTCTTGCAAAGAAGCATTGGTGCAGCTAGAAGGAAAGAAAACTAAATTCAGATGGTTCTTTAAGAGCCAGAAACTGCAAGTATTGTGTGCAATGGAATAGTGCAAGCTACCACCTCTTTACCTGAAACAGTTACATGAATACAGGATATTTTGCACTAAAGCATTTATTAAACTACATCTTCTAGTATTGCGCAGTATAAATCAAAGCCAAAGGTAATGCCATGCTCAGGAGTATAGAGCCAACACATGCTGATATCAGTTATCAGTTAGGGTAGGAATAAGAAGTTGCATGATTGAAGATTTTCTGTAAAAATACAGGACTACTTTTATAAGCAGTCCTGCAGATGGGCTGGACAGAAATCTACATAACACATATGGAAGGCATATAAATTGGTGACTAAACTCCATGAAGTATGATCTCCAAGAAAGATTTTTCAATAGAAAACAAACCAAACACCCTCCATCCATCACAACATTTTTTTAAAGCACAGGAATTGAAGAGCACTTACACATCATACAATTGTGAACTGTTGTTTTTTATTTACTTTTTTATTTGTATATGATTACTGCACTACGAGGACACACAGCAAAGAATTTATAAGATGTAGAGAGGAACCTTAAAAGCAGTATACAAAATCATATATGGATAGGGGAGTGTAAAATCTGAGTACCAGAGACAGGAGTCTGGGTGTGCTGGGACCACAGTTAAAAGGCTGTTCTTAGAGTTCTGATTTACACAAACATGGTATGGATTTTGTGTCTCAGAAATGAGAACAAACAGAGCAATTCCGGCTATGTCTATAATGAACTGAAAATGACAAGTAATGCAAACATCTGCAAGTATTCCAGTAAAACACCTGGAAAATATCCACCAAAGGAATTAACAAGATTTGAAATTGCAGTTTCACTCCCTGCCCATTCACAGTTAGAAGTCTCAGCAAATATCCCAGCAGCACTATAGGATGTGGGGGGCTGGCACAGGAGTTGAACATGAGCCAGCAGTGCACCCTTCCGGTGAGAGAGACTAAGCAGGCTGCGTCAGCAGAGCATAGCCAGCTGTTTGCAGGGAGAGATTATCCCCTCTTCGGGACTCGTGAGGCCACGGCTGCAGCCCTCTGTCCAGGTTTGTGTTCCTCCATACAAGTTATATAGATAACTCAGCGAGTGCAAAGGGCTGGAGCTCAGAAGCTGCAAGAAAAGTCTGAGGGAACTCCTTCCCCAGAAAAGAGACAGGTAAGGAGAGGTCTAATTGCAGCCTACAGCTACACAGAGACTGAGCTGAACTCAAAGACTCACAGCAAAAGAACAACAGCCTGTGGCCACAGTAGAGAGGAAAATTCTAATGAGATATGATGAAAATATTTGCACAGTGAAGAAGGTTAAGTCCTAGAACAGATTATCCAGAGAAATTGTGGCATCTACATCCATGAAGACACAAAAAACTTGGCTAGATAATCTGATCTGACTGGTATTAGCCCATTTGGGTTGGTTAGACAACCTTCAGTGATCCTTTCTAACTTCAATTGGTCTACGGTTCTATGTCTACTACTTTGGAGGAGGGTGGGGGTACAAAAAGGAAAAGCTGAAGGTGGAAGATGGAAAAAGGATTTTATACTAAGCAATTAAAAGTGTTTATTTATTAATAGCAACAACAGAAAGAGTAATGAAGGACTTATTTTGCACAATATTTCCAGAACTGTTTCAAGAAGCGTCACTTTGTAACAGCTCTTCTGGAGCTATTTTAATGCTGTTTGGCTATGCTTTATAACTGTCAATATTTCCACAACAATATAATTCTCTAAGTTATGTCTTTCAGAAAGATTTTTCATGAGAAGTTAGAAAGTCTTGATTTTGGTTGTCATAGAACTAGCCATGATGTTCTGTTTCAGGAAAGTATCACAAATACTATCATTGTCATCATAGCATGTGGTGAAACAAATGCAGCTCAGTTTAAAACCAAATGCTCGAGTCAGGAAACAGTTCCTAAGTAATGTTTGGTTTGAGATCCCTCAAATGCCAACAGATACAAGATGAATAGGCAGCCAGTCTGTTTTCAGCATCCTGCAAGGGATGCTGATGCACAGCAGGTTGGCACAGATGCCCCAGGCAATTCTCATCTTGTTTCAGTACACTATCCCACATCTGAATGTTTCAAGTCTGCAGCAGAAATGGGAACCAAAGCCAAGGAGTAGCTCATTGGCAGGAGAGTTCCTGCCAACCACAGGTGATACAGTTGGCTGCAGAGAGAGCAAAGGGTTCCTCTACAGCACAGCTGGGGTCAGGTAGGTACCACACATCCTTAAGTGCCGCACTGGTTTATTGGTAGGGTTTTGATGGCAGATGTCAGGTGAAGGCAGCTCAGCCAGATTCAGAAAACTTCCAGTACTGTTGGCTTCACGTGCCTGTCAGTTTTCATAGTGTATATCAAGCAACATCGCCTGCACCACCAGCTGAAGCAGAGTACAGCCAGCTGAGCCAATGAAGGAGGCAGTCTAAACTATGCACCATTCACAGCAGATGGAACAGGAACTCAGGACTTCAGAAACTGTATGCCCTGCATTAATCACTGCACACTCCAAGTGTGGGCATACATCACCTTTAGAAACCTAGAACAACTCTTTTTTTTTTTTTTTAAGAGATGGCTCTTCATGTGGGATTCACATTGACATAGCATTTATCAGCAATAAAGAATACAGCAATCTGATCTACTCTGAGTCATTCCAGTGAAGTACTTAGCAGTACAGAGCATTAAAGATGAACTAAACTGAAAGACAGAAATGAGAAATCATGGCTAAGACAGTTAAGTATCATATAAAAAGCACCTGGCACAGAATTCACTGAAGAGTTATGCTATCTCTGCCACGTATGCTTGAGAGACTACAGACAAGCAGGTACTACACACACACACATGCTTTGAAGTGATCTAAAACAGTACCAGCATAATGCCACAGTGGAGAAAAATATATTAGAGTGAAATGATAAGGACATAAATGAAATGGCCTCACTGGAGTGCCAGAGAACTACATCCACAAAGGAGCGGGACCAAGCACCTTTGTGGCATATCCAGCCATCTCCATGTATGAGACAAAACAGAAGACTTGAAACACTGCTCAGCTTTACAATTTAAACAACACTCGTGTGTTTCAGCTACAGTCCTGACCTGAAAGACAGATTTTACATTTGCAGTCCTCCCTCAGACCTCATGCCCTCTGCCTTTATGACAGCACTGCAAACCTCACCTTCAGCTCCCAGGAATTCATTCCTAAATGAATGGTTAATTAAGTGACATGCAAATTTCATTACTGTGATGTTCCAAACCCAGCTGCAAGACATTGCACACTGCAAAAGCCAAGTTAAAAATTAAGGCAATTTTAGTTACATGAACAAACAATTCCTTCAGCCCATTTATGCTACTGAAAACATCTCTGTTAGATTGTCTTAACATAGAAAAGAACAATTTTGATTTCCCAAGTGGAAATCTTAGAAAGCAAGTTCCAGCACAAAAATTATTTGTTAGCAAACTGTGATAACCCCTAAAATCACACTGATATAACAATGCCAATATTAGCATACAGTGGAAATAATATTAACTTACTGAGACATGAAAAATACAACTATTTTCCTTTCCTGATAGTCCCACATAAAAGTAAAAATTACATCTGTATCAGTAACATCTTGCATGCTACTGAGCATGAAGTTGATTCTGCAAGGATTCCAACCAGTGTTTCATCACTCAACACTAGCTGGGATCTTCAAATGTCCCTATACTGGCATAGGAAGTTGAGTGAAATATGTTATCAGATAAAATTCCTTGATACATAAAGCCAGCTTTATGAAGATGTGTAAATCTGTACAGTACTTTAAAAGCACGTGAAATAAGTGTCTCTGTAACTTGGTTACTGCAATTACATTTAAGACAGTAGCATTGACTGTAATGATCTTTCCATATAAATCAAGATGTCAAAGCCATTGTTAAAGAATCTCTGCTATAATTCAGCACTTACTGTCCTCCCTTTGTATAACAAAAGTTTTAAAGAAAGGCCATTCAAAACACCAAGACAGACAGATCTCGTAGCCCAGTGGAAAAAGTCTTTCCCAGAGGTAAAAAGTTTCAAAAGTTCAAAGCCATTTCCTCAACTGTAACTAACCATTGCCTCTTTCCTCTCCCATCAAGTTAGGAAACAATGTATCTAAACCACTTAACTTTTAGATGGATTCGGGGAGCTTTTTACTGTTCAAGTGCTAGTTAAAAGACACTTATAAGGAAGAAGAATAATATTTAATGAATAAGAAATCCTAAAGAGTACAAATACCAGGAAATAGGTTACAATTAACATTGAAATGTCTTCTGTGCTGGGAATCCAGTAAATTACTTCCCACTCTAACTCCCTTTTCAGCTGTCCTCTTTTACACCACAGTGAGAACTCCTCTTGGACTTTCAGGTGGAGTACAGCCTATGCCAGAGAGCTCACTCCTGCATGGTGCTAAGTACCTGTGTCAGAACCAGCAGTGACCACTTTACAAGATCAATGCTCCACTGCCAGCAAGGATTTGTCCAAAAAAATATTAAAAATTGGTTACAGTGTTAAGAAAGATGAGCTGGAGACATGAGTCACTTTTGTCATTCCTCAGTCTCACAGCAGGTTACATAAAGAGATGTTTTCCAACAAAACAATTTGTCATTATCTCCAGAGTTCAGACAACCCCACTGTGGATTTTCATGAACTGTAGTAGGAAATTAGAAGTATCTGGGTAGCAAAAACCTGAACTAATAAATACAGTGAGTACTAGACCTGGTTCAAGTTTATGAGACTACTTTATTTATAAAATGTAGCAGTCCACCTTAATATGATTGTTCTGTTTCTACTGTTGTCTTCAAACACATTCAGCTCTATTGCTTGCTATCTCTTATAAGCACCACAGAATATCTGTTAATGATTTATATCTTATCTCTAAAATCATTGTATGACTCTACTACTTGGAGGTTGTTTTTACAGCCATATGTCATATTTGCTAGTAAAATTTCTAAACTGACCAGCATCCAGTGTGCTGGAGAGTAGATTTTCATTAGGATAGTTTTTACAATGGAGAGAAAGTTGAGTTTTAATCATAAACTCAGAAATATTTCAGAATATTTGATGAGTGATCAGCGAGGACACTGTTCCATATTTTTTTTTCTTTTTTAAAGTACAGAGACACTATTAGAAACATCCTTTGTGAACTGCTTTTAGTGACTATTCACAATAAAGAGCAACACTGTGAAGTACACTAGGCTAGCAAAAACTTTCAATAAGTTTTCTTACCTTATCTGCCATTATCATGGAGGCCCCGCCATGAATTCCAAGAATTGGGATAGAAGTCTGAGAAGAAATAAAATCCAAAATCTGAGCTACTGCCTCCTGATCAGTATCATCTCCAAAAACCACTCCATGGATCTTGGTGCCTGACATCAAGTCACAAACATGTGTTATGATGCTCTTAGGGTCAGTCTGGTTCACCAGAAGGGTCACTACATTGACATCAACAGTCAGGTCTGCTGACATTTCCCTGGTCCAGAGAGCTCTGATATCTCTCTCGTTGATATACTTGGTCCTTCCCAGAATCACTGCAATGTTCAGGATGGGGTAACTTTTGTCTGCTCCACGAACAAGATCCAAAGGTGCCAGAAGAGCTTGAAGTACCAGAAGAGCACAGCCAATTTTCTTCATCTTTGCCAGCTTTATCCCCTGTAAAAGCAATCATGTGTATGAGAAAAACAACAGGGAGAAAAATATATACTGTATATCTCCAGTGAATGTTTTAAACAGAAAGGTGCTGGACACAAAGCAAACTTCAGCAGCTTTTTATAATGCATCCTTCACCTTAGTTTCAAGTCTCTCATAACCCCTCCAAAAGCTGGCTTGCCAGTGACAGTATTACAACTGGACTTCCACAAGCAAGGCAAAAAAAAAAAAAAAAAAAAAAAAAATGCACAAGTCCAGAAGAAAGCTCCATTAAAATTTTTCCTGGATGGCAAACAAAATTGAAAGGACTAACATCACCAGAAAAAAACATTATCATCCCTCTCTTTAAAACGTTGCTGTCCTAAAACAGGTTAAAAACACAAATATTTTTTCCTTTGCTCAGAACATCTATTTAAAATTTATTCACAGTCTATCAGGAAGAGGTGCTTTAGCTCAGTCGGCTGGAAACCCTAGTCCATATACACCATACATCTCACAGCATTCCGGGACCATGCTGGTTTATTTCTGAAGATCTCTCCTAGACAGCTGCTGCTGAAGCACAGTCTACTGCATTCCTGGAACAGAGTCAGAAGCACAATATTCTAGTCTAATTCTTCTCCCTCTTACGTGGCATTCACTTGAGCATCTCAGAACTGCTGATCTCAGACACAAAGTTGTCACTGGTGTTGAAGGGGAGGGAGTTCCAAAAATGAGCATCACTGCATTGGTTTACTTCATGTCTTCGCTGAATCTCTGTAGGGGGCTGAATATAGACAGAGTAGGATGGGGAGAGGGATGAGCCATAGAAGTGATCTAAACTAGCTGAAGGAGGGAGAAGAGGGAGAGCAGGTCTGACTCTGCAAGGTCTCCCTCTATTTCTGTGCCCCGGGGAATTTCCACCCCCATAACTGGCTCTCTGCTAGCTGCAAGAAAGGAGTCCCAGTGCCACATAAAGCCAAGCTTGTTGCAAAGCATCAATCAGAAGACACTAGGAGGGCTGCCCAACCAGGGGTGTCATTTTTCAGCTCTCCCTTCTCATCCTGCCAGCCCTATGCTCATCCTCAGTTATAGTCCTTTGCTGCTGAAACACAGGGCATATCACTACCTCCTTTGGGGCAGACAAGGAAACGAGCACTTGTGAGGCCGTTTAACTGCCAACCAGTGCTTGTTCTTCCTAAGGCATTGCACTGCGCGCCCGGTTCCCTCCGCCGCAGCACCAGGGGTGGCACGGGGAACGGGAGAAAGACAGGAATGTACACGCCCGCAGATATAAGGCCGCCTCAGCCTCTTTCAGACCCCAAAACAAAGCAAATATAAAGACAAACAGCGCACACGGCTCCTCTTTCCCCTACGAGGGCTTCGCTGGCTGCCGGTACCGGGCGGCAGCGCACGGGGAGCGACCCCGGCTCCCCCGCCGCGGCGGGCCGCGGCGCGATGGCGCGATGGCGCCCCCTGGCGGCCGAGGAGCGCCGTCCCACGTACCCAGAGCTTCAGGAGACGGAACGGCGACGGGTGCCGGTGGTGCCGGTGCGGCGGGTGCCGGTTGTGCCGGTGCTGGTGCAGGGCATGCCGCGGCCGCGGGCATGTCGCGCCCCTCGGTGCCCGGGCTCAGGGGCGGCCTCCGCGCCGCTGGCCAAACGCGTGATCCCCACCGCAGCCTGCGAGCGACATCGCATCCCGGGAGGGCAGCTAGGAAAGGGAGACAGGCAAAGGGGGGCTGGGGACAGCGGGACGGGACGGAAGCACGAAGGAGATAAGAGACGACGAAAAGCTATTAGCCAAGGTGCCGATTTGTCAAGGGAAAAAAGTATATTTCAGTCTTGTGTGGCGTGTGAAAAGAAATGAAGTGACTAGACTGAAAAGTTCGCCCTCCCCGCCCTCACTTGGACATGAATGAGAGCTCTTTCCTAACAGCAGCGCCCGAGAGCTGGGAGCCATGCGGGAAATGTCCCTCATCCTATCCAGGTCAGGAAAACCCTGCGCTCCCAAATGTCCGCTTGCTTCCCCGAGAAATGCACGGGTTTGAGCTCTAAGGGAACAGACACCCAGCGGGCAAAGAACAGCCAGAAGCAAACTAATTCTCATGATCAAGGGCAGGAGTTTTCTTGACAGGTTCAAAACAAGCATAATCTGGAAACCCGCTAAATCGGTGTGGGATAAAGCTCCTTTTGATCTTATAACGGAACGGATTCATTCTCAGTTTATCATAAACAAACCCAGGGAGACACACTCTAGCAGATCCCTCCACGAAAAGCTCGGATTGCTTTGATTTTTCTTTCACTATTCCCAATAAATATGCATAAAGATACTTCTCCAAGCAACCCCAGTTAAATGTAGGACGCGGGCGCGTCATGCAAAGGCAAGCGGCATTCCCTGACTGGTCTTCGGTGTCGACTACTAACTAAGAGCCAACCATGGCATCGAAGACCCAGCACCGCGGACATCCCTGCACGGCTCCCCCTGCCTCCGAGCCCACTCCCAAATGCCAGGCGCTCATTCCTGCTCCCCGAAAAAGCAGTACTTACTGCAGTCTCCCTCCACATAGTTCCAGTTTAAAGATCCTCAAAGTCATTTCAGTAGATTCCTTTGCCAACAACGAAGTGGAAAATAGCTGCCTTAACGCCGGGATTTCATCTTGCAACTTGTTCCCA
Organism: Indicator indicator; assembly: GCF_027791375.1. Lineage (NCBI taxonomy): Eukaryota > Metazoa > Chordata > Aves > Piciformes > Indicatoridae > Indicator > Indicator indicator. Next base: position 3,809,541 of record NC_072031.1, read on the forward strand.
CCGCAGTAAACACAAGCCCGGCAGGTCTTTACCGCTTGGAAGCCCGCATCATCAAGTTTTAGCAGAGCCATCGGAACTGGGATTCGCTCGTTACTTTTGGAAGAAGGCATTGCAGCGTCTTCATCGTTTGATGTTTTTTCCTCCCCCCCTTTTTTGACTGTTAAAGGGCAATTGCAACCCCGCCGCAGCAGTTGCCCAGAAGGGCAGGCTCGGAGCCCCCGCGCTCCTCTCCGCCTCTCGGAAGCGGTGGGGACCGGCAGCGCCGATTCTGAGGGTGCGGCGGGATCCACCCGCCGCGCGGGGCCGCCTGTGCGCGCTCCGGCTCCGCGCCGCTCCACCGCTCCCGGCCTGCCGCCCCCGGCCCAGCCCCGCCGCCCCCGCAGGGGCGAAGCGCACGAGCGTCTTGTCACGCCGAGGCCAGCCGCGGACACTCGGAGGCTCCCCCTACCCCACGGTTCTGTTTCCACAAGCACTGGCGACCGAGAAAGAGCCGGCAGTCGGGTGAGGAAGTGTCAGGTCTGGGGCACAAGGACCACAGCAGGTCTGGGTCGCTAGCAGCCCCAGCGAGAGGCTGGTGGAAATCCCCTAGTATTCTCCTTTCCCTTGATGCAAGGGCTGTCAACCAGAAATCCCTGCCGTGGGCTCAGGGGAATGAATGTGGAGCAGCAGCTTCCACACTAAAAGCAGCCCTAAAGGCTTCAGACCGTAGCCAACATCAGAAAAACGCTCTGTAGAAGTTAGCTCCATCTGGGCATCCCCGCTGCTCCATTCCCCATTTGAAAGCATTGTGCCCATTTCTCCATCTCCCACTCATCCAGCACAGCCCTGGGTCAGACCCACCTTGCTGTTGAGCAGCTCTTTCCTCCTTGCCCAGTCCACAGACCACCACTACCTTCCTCTACTGCATCTCCTCCCTCGCTCCATCGCTCTTCTGCTTTCCTCTCTCCCCCACCCTGATCCAGCTGCCACAACTTATTGATTTTGCATGAATGAATATACCAGCTAACTATCACAGCAGTGATGTCCTCTGTTGTGCTCCATCCTTTACAGACTACTACACTGAATACTTCAGAGTAAGCAATCCACACATTGTGACACCACTCAATGAGGCACCAGTGCCAGAGAAAACCTTTGGGTTCAAACACCATAATGCCAAGAAGTCCAGTCACTGAAGTTTGCTTTTCACTAAACAAAGACACAAAACAGAGAGAACTCCCTCCCAAAGATGTGCAAAACAATGTGCTGGCTTCATTGCTCTTGGCAGTCTCTTCATAAAATTCCCCAACAAGTCTATGCCTTCTCCCCACCCCTCCGTTGAAATATCTCATCTCCTAAGAGATTGCTCCCTTAGACATTGCATTAATTTTTAATAATTAAATAATTAATAATGTCTAAGACATTAGACTAAGCAAAGCAATTAGGCAGCTACAACTGCCTAGTTACTTCTTTTTAAGTCTGATGTTTTAATACATATTTGCATTTCACCCTTGATGCACACTTTTCTCCTGTAAATAGTACAGTGATGTTTGTTGCAGTTACTGGAGATGAGGTTGCACCTCTGTCCTTCTGTAAGGGTATGATCATTCAGTAGATTTATTAAACATCAGCAAAATCAGGGATTCAACATCCTGAAATTCAAATGAAATTCACAATGGTGAAAAAAAATGTGGCTCAAACATTAGCATACGTTTAAAATATGAAAAGTGACATAGAGTCTTTAGAAAATACACAGCATAGAAGATGCAATACACTGACTGCAGTTAGTGATCTGAAAGACCAATGCAAGAAACAGCCACATTTTCTAACTTTGTCTATACAAGTGTCATTAATCTAAGGTTAGATGCGCTTTAGCATTATTTTAAATATTTTTCCTCAATTACTTTTATAAGAGCTGCTGAAGTATCATATTAGGCTGTTATTTTAATAGACATCTGTAGTCCATTTCTAGGTAAATTTGCACAGTTTAAGATTGAAGAGAAGAGTTGTAAACATGGTAAGTAGTCAACTGCAGCAGCACAAATAAGAAAAAAATTTGCATTTAAGTGTCTAACTTACCCTTGTAATTTGTGTGTAGAAAGGGAATGCTTACTTCAAAAGCAGTGTAACAAACACTAACATCTCTGCATTTGGGAGATTAAGTTACAAATACAGTATTTTTATGGAGAACATTTATTCTGAAAGGCATATTGATTGATACAGAAGTGATTGCTTTCTCCACACAAACAGCTGCACACTCAGCTAAAAGAAGCTACAACATAAGTTCGAGAAGTTTGGAATCTTGCACTTCTGAGGATATTTTCCAGCTGGGATTTTCCTACTTCCTGCCTGCTACATAAACCTGCATTTAGAAGTCAGAAACCACCTTCTTATCCACAGCAATATTAAATTATAGAAAGAGAGAAGCCAAATTAACAGGTACAAGAACTGCTTCCAAAGAGGTGAATGGGGTCTAATGGTCTGGCACAAGGCAGATTTCTCTCTCTGTTGCTGACTCGTTAGTGACACTGTCTAATACTTTCTCTCCATTTGCTTTACTTCACCAGCTGTAAAATGCTCACAGACATGTAAGACAGCTAAATTAAAAGCCAGATTTAACCCCCAGATTCAAGAAGACTCCTCCATCACTTTCCTCTTGCTCTTAGAGCAGTGTTAAGGTAAGTACAGTCACTATTTTCAAAAAGAATTTGATTTCATGGAATGATGCCAAAGTTATCCAAGGAAAATTCATCCACACATTAGATACCGAATTATTGTCACTATTTTCAGAAGAAGTAGTCTTTGTTACAAAAGTTTAAGACTCAATTCAAGAGATCTCTAAACCAAATTGCAGATCTACTAGGTAATCCTTGCTACATGGAAACACCATTACAAAATACTTCCTATGTACTGTAAAACAAAATGGTACCAAAAAGATTACAGGTAACTGGCCACGGTAAGGCAGAGAAGTTTTCTCAGAATTTATTCCAACTTTAGCATGCTTCTAGTTCCAGCAATAAACCCCTCTTACATTTTGGGAATGTTGCTGTAATGAGTAACAATGTATTTGCATCTTATCTGCCAGAAATATCTGAATTTCATATACCTTGAGAAATCTCTCCAGCAAGAATCAAAAGTGATGCTGATGCGAAATCAGTTTCAGTACCACACAGGATCAAGCCTGAAATGAAACCTTTTTGCTCAAAAAATTAATGCACAAAAACCAAGGATACCATAACATAAACCTACACTCAGCAAACTTACATGCATGATGAAAAAGGTAAAAATGGGAAAGAGCTCAAGTGTTTTCAAACTTACTACAATATTTGGTCACAGATGGCCCTCTTATTGAAAACTGGCTTAGCTCCTCATTTGGCAGTGTCCTTTCTTGCACAATTTACCAAGTCATGCATGAAATGATGGCCTTAAGCTACTCTCAGTTTTGAAAAGGACATGAGCTGGCTGCTACAATAAAAAAGGAGGCAACATCACTGAACGGAGCTTGAGGCTGTTACAGCATTTCAGCTTCTCTGCAAACAATCCCCAGCAGGGAAGGAACACCCCAGGGTGTTCAGCCAGAGTTCCTCCTTCTCACCTTACTGCTGATTATCAGTCATTCAAGATTCACCAACATTGTGTCTGCCTCATATCAAATTGATCTTCAGCTTTATTTCCAAACTTTGCTATGCAGTTCCCAAGAGGGAATCTCTGTTTCTGGAAAATCGCCAAACTAGTCAAATTTTACTCTGATGGTCGATCCAGAATTTTACCATGGACTCTATACTTTTTAATTAAAGCTGCTCTATTAACAAAGAAATCTGTCCCAGCAATGCAGACCTGTGAAGGCTGTGTCGCTAACAATCCCATTACACATCCAACTGCCTGCTCAAGGACTAGGCTTCAGGGATTTGAATCAGGTGCAAATACCTTAAGACTGCTTCTCTTCTTCCCTCCCTTCAGAAATTGTGAATTACCAGCATATTTGTGATGAAACCTCCTAGAAACACCCAAGAGAACATCTGACCATTGCATAGCCAGTACAACCTAGAACACTAAAGGAGCAGGAAAAAAATTGGTATTATTTATTTAGGGTTTTGGCTCCTATGATCTCCTAATCTTCACTGAATTCAGTAAAAGTGACAAGTCTTTATGAATCAGATTTTCTTAAAACATGATTTTAAGTCTTCTATTTACTCACCTCCTGAGCCATATAAATCAGTCTCTTCTGTATCTAGATCTGGACAGCGTGATGGGCCTCTTAGACTGATACAAGCTAGTACCTGCTTGTCTAAGGGATGCTCAGATTCTTGAGGTGGATAATGAGTAATTTTGCTCTTGCCTGACACAAAACATCCTCTGTGTTTTGTGATGGTCTACATTTATACAGATTTTATATACCTAAAATGAAGTCCCCATGTATATAGCTGGTGTATATTTTCAAAGGATTTATCACAGATTTGTTTTAAGTCAGAGGTTACTATCGCTCTGATCTTCTGAGAAAACAATATAGAGTTCTAAAACCTACCTTCTTGAATAAGTACATATACATTAGGTATTCAAGGGGCTGGTCAGACTTGTTAGGTTTGAAAATATCACAAAAAATGGCTTATGAATCATGAAGATCACAGAATCACAGAATGTTTGAGATTGGGAGGGACCTCCAGATATCACCCAGTCCAAAACGCCTGCCAAATCAGGATCACACAGGGCAGGCTGCACAGGAACACATCCAGGCAGGTTTTTTTAAGTCTCCAGAGAAGGAGACTCCACAACCTTTCTGGGCAGCCTGTTCCAAAGCTCCATCACCCTCACTGTAAAGAAGTGACTCCTTACACTGAGGTGGAATTTCCCATGTTCAGCTTATACTCACTGTTCCTTGTCCTATCACTGGGCACCACCAAAAATAGAATGGCACCTTCATCTGGACATCCACCACTCAGCTACTTACAGATATTGATAAGATCCCAAATTAATCTTCTCCTGTCCAGACTAAACAGCCCCAGTTCTTTCAGTCACTCTTCATAGGAGAGATGTTCAAGTCCTGCAATCATCCTCATAGCTCTCCGTCGGACTCTCTCCCGCAGATCCCAGTCTTTCTTGGACTGGGGAGCCCAAAACTGGACACAGTCTTCCAGGTGTATCAGGGCATAGAAGAGGGGGAGAATACTCCCCAGACCTCCTAGACACACTTTTCTTAATGCATCCCAGGATGTGGTCAGCACCTCTTGGCCACAAGGGCACATTGCTGTCCTGTGAATAACTTGCTGTCCACTAAGATAGTTGAGCTACTTATCAATGTTAGTATTACTTCTAAAGCAAACTTCCATGGAATATACTGAAGTTATTTCACTTGAAATTTGATTCAACACAAAGAAAATTACTACTTATGACTGATAGGAGACAGCAGCGACCTCTCACACGTTCACTGGTGGTACTTGTTTGCTAAAAGAAAGCTGTACTGAGTGGGAAGCACCAAGATGCCTACACTGCATCTGCTTCTCAGTGCTTCACTAAGCAAATTTTTGCTTAGGGAGTTGAGACTTTTCTAAATCCAGAAAATCAAATTTAGTAAAGGTCAATGGAAGCTTCTTATCAACACAAAGTTACCTCAGCTCCAGCTGGAAGATATTTTTAAGATGAGTAGTATTTTGCTCCTTGCATCCAACCCATTTCTCGATTGTAGGCACTAGCTCTATTAAAACTAGGTGCTAAAGGCTTATGAGACATCTGAGCCAGCAGGAATAGATCCAAGATAGAAAAATCCCCCTTGGACTTAAATTACAGTTCCACATGATGAGTCAGAGCCTTCTGTTACCTATTTCTGCCATACATGTAATGTGGCTTTTGTTCATATACAGGAATGCTCTTGAGCCACTCAAATATTAGTTTTCTTTAAAGTGCGATTGCCAGGGTTCTACTTTTTGCCTTTAGTCCGCTCTTGCTGCAGTCCAAGTAACCTCATTGTCTGCTTCCTATAGAAAGGAAGCCTATAGAAGGAAAATTCTGGGCTGCAGTCCTCTCTACACTATCTGTGATTATTAGTAGATCTAATTAGCTTCATTCTACTGCATTTTCAAACCTTGCATGGCTTAATCTCACTGGTGGGAACAACGAATAAAACAAAGGGGCCTTAAATAAAACAACATATTAAAACACATTTGTCTCCTACCTAAAACACAGGTTTAGCTCACCCAGATGACCACATTTCTAGGAAGTGATATACAAACCAATTATTCCTATAGTTCTGGAATGTTCCCCTAAGAAAAGCAAATGGTATTTTACCTACCTCTAAACTTCTGCATGACTGACTGTATCTCTGAAGACTGAGAGAACTGGCTGATGCTTCTTATGGCAAGGAAGGTCAAGTTGGATAGAAGAAGGAAGGAATTCAAGGAATGTTTTCAGTTTGCTAGAAATACAGGAATTGTTTGCTCTCTTGCCTACCTCCAAGCTAACTCTTATGTCATTAACTCTTACGAGGAGACATGGCTTTTGCTTGTCAAGGTTTCTCTACTGTGGGAAGTTACAGGTTTAAAGAGGCCTTTTCCCAGAAAAGCTGTTGTTGATGGTCCTGTTCTTTCCTCCTGCCCTAAATGGACACACAAAAAAGAATTCATTCCTGTATGAGCTTCACAAAGAGAGGTCAAGGACTGTGCAGGCTTATTTCTAGCTGTTATACATCATTACTTCTCAAACCTCAAAGGTCACACTACTGCTTTAAACACTTAATTGGAGATAGGAAGCTCCTAGCTCTCCATGCGTCACACAATACAATTCTATGTTGCTTTGAAAAAAAGGTCATGTTCAGAGGTTGAGTTTTACATGAATCCTGTACTTGGAAGCCTCAGTTACACCAGGGAGGATACTGATGATCACAGCCTTTGCTTGCACTATTGCTACAATGTGATCTTCGCAAGCTGGTTCAGTGTTCAAGACACAGTTTTGTTCACATTCAAGGATGTGAATCACTTGCACTAAGATTTGTGTCATTTTCTTGGGTTTGTATTTGATCATAGACACCTAAATGCATTTTATATTTAAAATACACATAGATGCATCCTTTCTGATAAACTTTGTTATGATAGCCATTATGACACAGAACCTGAGAACAAAATGAAAGTAGCATTTTTCAAATAAGGAGCCTTCTATGATCTCCTGGAAAAACTTCATGATCATGACCTCATTATAGCAACTTCAATGGATAGGAATGAAATCTTTGCTTACATTACTGACTTCAAATTGAGCTCAACCATTCTTTGAAATACCATTCACTAAACAATAGCACTGATATATCAACACTAGCATTAAACCTCTTTAAACCTATAAAAGGGACTCAAGTATATCTTTTGAACTGTAAATATCCTCAGCTTTGCTTTACCAGACTATCTATATACTGTGCACACATTCAATCACATTAAAGTACATCCAGGGTTAGGGGTTTGTTTTAGGCAGCAATTACACAGGATCATCACAGCAATTACAGGATCATCAAGACAAATATAAACATCTAAAAGTATTTCACCAATCTCCTAAAAAATTTGGTCCCAGACCTGCTTTCTGGAATAAATATACAATTGCCTAATTTTTATAAGCCAATTAACTGAAATCTCACTTGGCAGACAGTTTTGTGCTACCTACTTTCACACAACTATTTCTGTTCCCACCAGTCCTTTCTATATCACAGATTACAAAATAACTATGATGTATGTAGGAACAAGAATATTTTCCTAATTTAAGCCTGCCAGATCTTATCTTTCATTGGCAAAAAATTAGACAGATGTCTGTCTTTCTTGATTTTAGCCAGAAAAGAAGATGGGAGATGGTATACAAAAAAAAAAAAATAAAAAAAGATAAGACCTCTTCTTAGACCTTCATGCTAAGTGGGGAACAATGCTCTCGTCCATGGTACAGAACACTGGGCAAGGGTTCATGAGCTATATTTACCTTCTGCTGTACTTGTCTTTACATGCTTCTTAGACTCTCATATCAAAACCACAAATTATGTGAGTATTTGCAGAAGAAAGAGCATGTGCATCTGCAGTACCCCCAGTTGCAGACACTTAGTATAGACCAGCTAGATTCTTCAAGAAATTTCATTTGGTTTGTATTTATTCCTATGCAAGTGAAGTAATAACTGCTTGACCTTGCTGTTACTTTAGTACATCACAGATTTATTTCATGGTTCCAAGTTCTCCTTGATGCAAGTCTGAAAAACTTTAAACGTTGTATTTTTTACCAACTGACTTTTCATCTTTGCTGGTGATCAACATTCATCCTTGAATGCCAGTGTAAGAGCTATTCATCCTAGACAAACACTTTAAGGCTGAAAAACAAAATAAAAAATAGACTTTATGATTAGCCTTTGAGATTTCATTTTTATCTCAGTTGAACAACATTATCTTTTTAATAACACTAATTCCTAGACTTACTGTTTATTCCATGACTGAATTATAAAGGTGATAGGAGGGAATTTTTCCTCAATAAAGTCATTTACTGGGACAGGGACATCTTAATGTTCTGAAGTAGGAGCTGGCTCAGTTTTTAAATAGGAGGCATGGAGGAAGGTTTAAGCAATTGATTTTAACCCTTGATAATTATGGAAATGTCTTCCTATAATTTAGAAGGGTTTGTCTGTTGTCTTTTACCTTCTTTGAACCTTCATCAGTTCCACTAGCCATCAGCACGTACACATGCATAGGGACAGGTTTACAGGTGTTCATCTTAGCTCATCTAGAGCATTGGCTTCACTTACTTGAGTTATTTTGCCTTTGCTAACATTATGGCATTTGAAACATGCTCACAGCCAACAATTACCTGACTTTGACAATCCTGAGAGCTTTCGTATTTGGCATAGGCAGTCCCTCTAGATCTAGCATCATTAATGTGTCACCACCATCAGGCACTCAGAAAGTTAAAGATAATAATAAGACTAGTTATTGAAGACAACACAGGAGGATGGAGTGAAAGACCTTCCAAAACAAATGTTTTTCTTATCAGTGACAAAACCAAGTTCAAAGGTAACAGAGAGGAGACTGTTTCAATGTTTTCTAATGTAAACCAAATATCCTGCTTTTTACCTACTACCACTCCAAGTGATTCACTTTCACCCTTCCCTCCATCATCAGCTGCCTCACTCAATTTCATTTAGGGAATGTGATATCACAGGAATATGATAAACATTCTCATTAACATCTTGCACCATAACTTCAAACCACTGTCACTTCTTGCCATCCTGAAGTGATGCTTCAAGCCTGTGCTCTCTCTACTTTCTTGTTCTTCACAGTATTGCTAGCTTTTATATCATAACTACCCCACAAAGTTATTGTCATCTATGTATCTATAGAAGAATTAGCAAATATAGCCTCAAATTCCAAAAATGCAGCCTTCCACTCCTTCCTCCACACAACTTGCTGGAAAATACATCAGTTAAGAGAAACAATGAAAACCTGAAGACTCTCTGACTACCATTGTACAATAAGCACCTTCCCAGGGGAAGATAAGTATAGATTTGCCTTCTACTACATCTCTGTTTTTTTAAAGTCTGTGGTAAGTTTGAAAGTCACAAAACAGAGCAATGTATATTGCAGTATGGAACATCAATAGCTACTGTACAATTGAATAAGTAGCCAAGAAATTAGGAGGGTTTTTTCCTTTGGGGAACAATGTACTATCTTGACCCAAAGGAGGTGTCCTCTAAGAATCTTAGTGGGGCATATCCCAGAGGAGATAAAAACAAACAAACAAACAAATAAAAAACCACCAGCACTCAATTGTTCTCTTAATGACAGACTTTTGGTTCCTTAGAAACAACCTAAATAATCCATAGACAAAACCATACATTTACTATTTCAAAACACTCTTTTCACACACATGTTATGATGTATATATTGTAAATACACCACATCAGGCAAGACTGCCAAATCACTTGGACAATTTTCTTTTTTCCAGCTGGTCATCAAGGTTTGGTACTTTCAACACATATTAAGATTTTACATTTCTTTCTTCTTATCAGCTTTGAGATAATCTGCCTCTTCCCTTGAGTTAATCATATGGTTTTTACTGTGAATTGCTAAGTCAATGCAGCAGAGCAGCAGCAAGCTCAATGCCTTCGCAGGTACAATAGCACTTCTGTAAACCAAAGTGTATTTTACTCCCTGAAGTTCAATTAACTGCTGAGTTAAACTTCATCTCAAGATGATCAATTAAGGCACTTAGACTGCTGAGAGAGAAGTGCAGAGGCAGGAATAAGGCTCAGTTTCTAGGGATAAGTGAACAGTCATTCAGACTGTTTTCCAAATAAGTTAATTTTATAAGCAAGAAAAATAAATACACACTGGGTCTGATGAATTAGCACAGAACCAGAGCCCGTGATTTTATATATAGGTCCATGAAAAATGCTAGTTTATGCTAGGAGGGTGCATTAAGTTAAAATTCTAAGTGAACTTATAAACACTATAGTATTAAGCACTCTTTTGCTCAAAGAAAGACTGAAAGATAATCAATAATTTCTTCTCTAAAAGGCAGGGGATTAATCCTCTACAAACCCAGTAGGTATTTTATTGTGAAACTGCACCAAGGGGATAACTGCAGAAAGAAATTGTTCCCCTTATATTCAAATTATTTTCTATGTGTTCCTGCAGAAGGTGGCTACAGGCCATAATGACTTGATCCACCATTTAAAATAAGGTCCAACCTGACACTCCACTTAGCCCAAGATGAAGACTCAACCTATATATCTCAACAAAACATGCCCTGCTGCAGCTAAACAAATACACTACCAAGTGTCATACAGAGATGAGTTGTAGTGCCTACAGAGAATGCTGAGAGTCCAGCACAACTCATCCTGAAGCAGCACATGCAGACAGAAACAGCCTCTGTGTGTATGTATTGTCGTTGGAGCATGCAACTGTTCATCTAAGTACATGAAATCATGATTATTTTCAGTACCAACTGCATCACTGGCTGTAAAATGCTCTTCTAGTAGTGTCATATGCTCAGAATAATTTGCTTCATTTACAAGGGCTCCTGAACAGTTAAAAGCTCTGGCTAAACCTCAAAATTCTACTATGACTACTGTTATCAGGCTGAACAGTATCCCAGTGTTTGACCTCCCTCTGAGAAAAGGAAAGGCAAGAGCAGGACATAATCCACTCCCTAAAATGGATGGAAAGATGGTCTAAAAGTCAAAGGACATTGGACCTACTCAAGGGGAGAAAAAAGCAACTCCATACATTGTCTGGAATGGCAATTACCTACAAATGCTGCATGTCACCGGATTACAGCAGTCTTGCGTAAGCACAAAGCAACCGCATGCTGCACACTGTGCTATAGGAAAGGTAAACTTAGAACATGAAAACAGCTATTTCAGCAGTTACCATTCCTTCCAACTGCAGCAGAAGAATGACTAAGCTTGTTAGAAGTGTATACTGCTCAGGATCCTTCTAGAGTCATTGGTATTAATTCCATCCAATGAGAACCCCTCTGTTCCTATGTGGTGTGAATGCTAGTCTTCAAGTGTCTTACCCTTTGGCAGGCAGCAGTGAAAGCAGTATTTAAAGCTTCAGTTTTGCTCAAAACAAATGCCTAAATTGTCTCAGATTAAGTTTAAAATCCAGCCTTACAACTATATTGCAGTTTGCTCAGTTGGATCTAGAAGACTCTCGTCAATAAATCTTCCTGATTGGATGTTTCATTATAACTCCTGTGGCACAAACTAAGGAAAAGTGGTATTTTCTGGTTCTGTCCAACTGTCCAAAAGTCAAGTCCAGAATGATACCAAACATATGACTGGGGCAAAGTTTGCTCTCAGAGCAAACTTCTAGACACTGACTAGGAAAATTCTAGTCTGTACTGGTATTTTCAGAGTATCAGTTGGACAGAACACCAAATAACACAGCTGATTCTAGCCTGCATTGCTTTGCAAAATACAGTCTATCCTGCATGTAACAGCCCAAAGTCAATATTCAGCATAAGCAAGTTATTTCTGTTTCTGCACAGAAACTACATTTAAAACTGGGCTGAAGAATTCCAGTGCACAACTATATTTATATTGTTTACACAAAAACTGCTCGAGGAGCTATCCACATGCTGTCTACATCAAATTACTTTGTCAAGGTATGATCTGTAACTACTCTTGGGTCATCAGAATGCAGCCTTGATTACTTAGCAGGCATCTAACCACAGGAATGGAAGACAAATCATGTAATCTTGTGCTGATTTGCAACTTGTTACTGGTGTCACATGATGTAAACTGACAATGCATTGCAGCTCCAGCATGGCATTGCATCAGAGGTGAAACAAGCAGGCAAGGAAACAGAGGTAAGAATTTAACTCTTCAGATATGGTCATGACAAACAGCAAAAGTAAACATGAATCAGCCAGAGCATAGCAAATATTGAAGAAATCCCCTTATTTAGGTTTTTTCCCAGACTAATCTGCTTGAGGCTTGGGAACATTTACAGAACACAACAAGCATGAAGTCACAGCATGTGTGCATGTGAAGCACCTTCAAGTACTCTGGAGTACACACACACACAAAACAAATTACAGATGATTCTTCCCTTCTTCCCTGACCCTGGTGAGAAATAGCTCTTAAAACCTTTCTGAATAGAGACCAACATTTCTGTTCTCTTCCTGGAGATTTAAGTTCTTTTAGCTTTGTCAAATGCAGCACTGAGATTGCTTTGTCTCTCCTGATGCTCCAGGTTGTGAAGGCTGTAGGCATATAATCTGACCCCAGTCTTCTATCTAAGAGCATGTCAAGTTTATAAGTGGAACAGCAACTTCTTTCCCTTTAAATTTTAGTTTATAGCTACATCACTGCCATAGCTGGCCTGGAAATGTCTGAAGGGGGAAAAAAAATCAAAGGATAGAAAGCAGACACCTTTTGTATGCCTTTTCCTCTTTCTACACACAGAGAGCTCAGGTGAGATTATTCAAGGGTTGGCTGCCATTCCCAAGTCAGGTGTTTTTTCCTTTATAATATTTTGAAGAGAGACTTGAGAGGGAACCTAAAGTACAGCAAAAGCCAGTTGTGTCTCACGAAAGAACACGCTTCAAGTATTTTACAACTATTCATGAAGTGGTAGTAGCAGCGCTTGCAAAGAACCAACTCTGTCTGCTTTATATGCCAGGCCACACAGAAAAATGGCTTTACCAACCACTTCTATCCCAACATTCCTCCCACTGCTTCAGCACTGAGGGCATGAATTCACATTAACAGGTCTGGGTTTGTACCTCACTATTCCTATCACATTAAACAGGTGGGAAAGACACCAAATGGAAGGGAAAGAGATGCTGCAGCATGGCCAGGAACCTAACCTCCCTATAGGTCCTAACTGTTCCACATCACGTTATTCTCTTTGCAGCATCCCAGCTTTTCTGTATGTGTAATCATTGTGAACTAAATCTATACTGCCTTGGCAAAAACTTTTAAAAGTTATGGCTAAAATAAGCTAAGTGATCTCTGTGCAAAAGTCAGGAAGTAAGAGAAAATGTAACGTGTGGGATTTTCTCTAACTAGAACTATGTTCCCCACTCATATTTCAGCATCTCACAATCTCTTAATATGGTTACCCATAGGACTCCTGTGCTATAGAAAGGGGGCAAATCTTTCTCCATCAGCTTTCTAGGTGATGAGTCATTTAGTCTTTTTTCCTCAGCTTCATCTTTACATAATATTACCTAATAATATAGAAGTGTTATGGTTCCCATCAAGGAATATCTGGCATGTTTTAAACACATTAAAGCAGATTTACTTTGAAGCTTTGCATTGTTTGTAGCTTCCTCCAACAGAATCATTGTAAATATCGCTGTGTGCATGAAGGGTAGTTAATCCAAGACAGGAAAACATTTTTTTTTTTTTTACTTTAAAATCAAAACTTTACTTTGAAGGAAATGCTGGGATATTAACTTTTTTAAAGGTCATCTAAGCAAGATAACATTGTTTCAAAACCAGGACAAAATTATTTCTATAATTACTGGACAAATTCAATAGGATCACAAAGCAACATCATACTACCCTGGGTACAGCTGGGAGAGAGTTCATTTTCATAGGAAGCTGGGAGGGGGTACAGCCAAAGCTGACCTGAACTAGCCAAGGCGATATTCAATGCAGTATGATGTCATGCTCGGTATAACTGGGAGAGCTGCCCAGGGGGAAGAGGGTCCTGGCTCTTGAACAGGCTGAGCATTGAGTTCTGCATGGTGAGGAATGTGTCACACATCACACCGGTTCATTACTTTTGTTATTATTACTGCTTTTCTCCCCGTATTGTCCTACTAAACTGTTCTTACTTCAGACCACAAGGTTTTACCTTTTTCTTCCACTTCTCCTCTCCATTCCACCAGCAGGAAGTAGTGCATGAGTGGCTGTGCAGTACCTAGTTGCCTGCTGGGTTTAAACCACAACACATGCCTTTGTATTTTCTACTGAATAAATAAGCAGGGGAGGGGGGAATGGTCCAGTTGTACTCATTAGCAGAATACATTAGAAGCTTTTCACTTTGTGTGCCCCTTTTCTGTCCTAATCCCTCAAAAAAAAAAAAAAAAACCCTGCTGGTCTATTAGGACCCCAGTGCCTCCAGTGAAGGTTCCTCTGCCTCCCTCATGAAGTATTTTGAGCAGATCAGAGAGAGGATCAATTGCTGTTAAGTACTAGAAGTACACTCCAGTATCTACCTTACATCTTATTCCCTGAGACAGAAACCTTCATGCTCTGACTATTAAGTCACTCTTTTTCCACTAGGGCATTTTGAGAATCTTAAACCCATATGCTGCACAAACAGTCTCTGATACCAGAGAGGATAAATAAATCTGCACATAGATATGTATTGGCTGAAGGAACTTACGCTTTAAATTATAAAAATATTCCCTACATTCAACTAAAATTAATATGACAGATCTATGTCTCATGGAGGAAATGCATAATTTGTACAAAGTGTCAACAGAAGACAAGATTTACCTTATCAATTCAGAGCAACAGCACTGTTACAAATTGAAATTTTTAAACAAATATGCAGAGTGAAAATAAATTCCCCAACATCTTATTTTACCCAAAATAGCCATACTTCAAATACAGACCTGTTAACATTGGCAACTCCAAGATGTAATAATCTCATTATTACAGGGGGGGCACAGAGTTGGTTTATTTACAACATTATCATGGATACCAGCAACACGTTTTACAATATTTAAGTGTTTTAATGCATAATCACAAGAAGTTAACCTCCCAATGAGCAGATTTTCACTGTTTATAGGACAGACCACTGCCCTTAAAGGAGGTCATGTAGTTTCTTTTCACCGAGTTCATTTCTGCTCTTTGAAAGCTACAGCAATATTTGTAGATGTCACTGTTCTGCACAAACTGAAAGGGGAAAGCTAAGCAATAAGGAACTAACAATGGTTACTAAAGAAAACTGCTTGAGTAGGTCTGTACAGCTTTATTTGGTAAAGAGCAGTAATTTGTTCTCTCAGCTCATGAGGTACTGGGTACTTTGTAATGGATTATTCCCCTCTCTCCATGCTTGAAAAGCTGCATTTATTTTTTTGTTTTGGCCTAGTTTCATTATTATAAATTATTACTTTTGTATCATCTTCTGACCTAGATCTCAAGAAACAGGCTATTTACAAGCTAGAATTCAGAGTTTACATATTCTCAGTGACAGCCACAGTTCTGGGGCACAAACTCAGATTAATGCAGCAAAGGGGGAAAGTATTGGAAAATGAGTATTGACTTTTCTTTTGGCTGTTTGAAACTGAAAGGGACAGCAAGCAAACACAGAAACCAGTAGACCCATAATGAAGAAATGGGCAAAGTTAGCTAGTAACCAGCTCTACTAAATGACTACAACCTAGAATGTTGCATGCAGGGCCAGATAGAAGAAACATCTTTGCTCAGGAAGAATGAGAAAAGGACTATAATAAGAGCCTTCTTGTGTTTTCAAAACTTAAGTCACTTATGACTGATTTCCAGGACTAACTGGACAGTGGAAACAAAAGGGTTGTTCAGAGCCCTGGGTTTTGTCAGCTCAAAAAAGTCAGTTTCCACACAATCAGTTATGATAACCAGAAGATAAAACAGATGGGTAGCTGGCCATTCACAGCCCATTTCCACTATATCAGTTCTTGTGGTCTATAAATAACTGAGCAGAGGCACCTGTTTCTTAGCAATGCAGTAGAATTGCCTTTATTCTTGTCTACTTTCATCTTGTTCATTACAGATAAGGATAAAAAGGGGTAAAAAAGAATTAAACAATAAAATTTTTCCTTTGCCAAGGCAACACATTCTTCCACCTCAGCTTCAACACTACTGGCAAACAGCAGGTGCTCTCCATTCACTTGAGTGAAAACTATTCACCATCTCCCAAATTAAGCATCTTGAGGAAATTCATGTTGGGTTTTGGGTTGTTTTAACTTTTTGTCTGTCTGTCTTACAGTCACACCTTCTGGGAATTACACAGAACTCACTTTGATATTTATCCTTCAGGTATACACATTTATTCTAGTAAATGTTACTTGCTGTGCTTTTTAAATCTGTTTAATCAGAAAATGCTCCAAAATATTTGGAGAGTGACTCTGGCCAATTTATTCATTCTTTCTCAACAAAAACCCATAGGAGCCATCCTCCAGGGTAAGAAGATGGCTAATTTTCGCTGGACCTGCCAAAGGCAACTGTGGCCTTCTGTTGTGGACACAAGCAAGCTGGTAATGCAACCTGCTCTCTCAGAAGCCATCAGGATTTCATCACTTATTCAGTTCCAGTGATCTCACTCGTGTCTTTGTGAAGAGAAGAGACATGAAGAGCACACACATGAAGAGCACAGGCAGTCAGAGGAGGAGAGACTTCTGGCATTGAACACAGATGCAATTAAAGAGGAGACTGTTTCAGCTATGCAGGTCCCACAGCTGCATTGTCCAAAAGACAAAAAACAAGAGACAATATTCTTTTACAATTCATAAAACTAGCCAGCACTATCTGCCAAGAGCTATTTCTGAGGGTTTGTATCTCTTTTATTCCAATCACTTGCACCTTCTTTGAAGATGTGGACAAAACAACTCTTCCCTCTCAAGATTTGCAGTCTCAAAATTCATCAGTCCAACTTCTTCAAATACCTCACCTGCCATTTGAACATCATCTTTTTGCTCTGTCTTTCAAACTCTCCAACACCATTTCCCTCTGTTTGCATTGTGAGCTAATGAAAATTTCATCCCCCTTCTGGCTGATTTTCCTCTCCTAGCTATTCTCAGTATCTACCTAGCCATCTCATTTTGTAACAGAGAACATAACACAAATTTCCCAGTTGGCTGTCATTCTAGAAAATAAACGTTTCCATAGGAAGTACCAGATCTAGTCAACAACTCACTGATGAGTTCCCAGTCAGAACCAGAAACTGGCCCAGAAAATAAAACAGTTTGCTGACACCAGCATAGCACACAAAACTGAATCTCAGTTCACATAATGCTGAAGGGACTGGCTCCCAGGTCAAGAGCTTTGGAAGAAGTTGATTTATCTCCATGCAGGAAAGGAAAAGAAAGTCTGAAACCAAATAATGCAAAATAAGCAAGGCTTTTGGTCTTGCTATACTAACAGTTAACTGTTATTCACAAAGAGAAGAGAAAAAGGAGGATCAGGGGAAGAAGTGGGTGGCGTGTGTGTAATCCACATTCTTCATTACCAATACAGCCATGAAGAATTTAGTCTTCACTAATGACTCATATGAGTCTTTCTATAATCCCACTCTTGCTCGTTTTGATCTCGTTTTGTTCTGTACACTGTATCTAACTGTTCTATGCTCTAACACACACCTATGAAACTGATATACATAAGATCAGCTGCAGACCACAATCTCCATGTTTACTTCCTAATGCCAGCGTTTTGTACCAGAAGCTGCCCTCCAACAATCTGTCACACACTTAGAACAAAAGTCATTACTGTCATTGTTTGGGCTGTCAGCCCAATTCCATGCAAAATTAAATGACATGTAACTAACCCCCTTAAGACTAACTAGGTTTAAAAATAGCCAGCACACTTTCATTCACACCACCATCAGCACATTAGACCAATGAATTCATTTATAGACTAATACCCTTCAAACAACAAGGAATTCTAGCCAAATTTTGATCTGAGATCAATTATAACACCCTGCATTTTGTGAAACATGGCTTGATTTTTCTGTTTGAGAAAAGAGTGAAGTGTTTTATTTTCATACATGAAAATATTGAAAAAGTTGTCATTCTGGTATAAAAAAAAATATTTCCTCTCCACATTATTATATAGAAATTTTAAATATTGACATTTCAGAACTGCAGAGCATAAATGTCACAGTTAGAATTCAGTTCAGATAATTGTGATCCTAGGTAATTGCATCCTGGGCGGCATCAAGAGAAGTGTGGCCAGCAGCTCCAGAGAGGTGATTCTCCCCGTCTACTCCACTCTGGTGAGACTCCACCTGGAGTAGTGCATCCAGTTCTAGAGCCCCTGTCACAAGGAAGGATTTGGATGTGCTGGAGCGTGTCCAGAGAAGGGCCATGAGGATGATCAGAGGGCTGGAGCACCTCTCCTATGAGGACAGACAGAGAGTTGGGGCTGTTCAGTCTGTGGAAGAGAGGAGACCTTATTGTGACCTTCCAGTATCTGAAAGGGGCTACAAGAAAGCTGGGAAGGGACCTTTTAGGGCATCAGATAGTGATAGGACTAGGGGGAATGGAGCAAAAATAGAAATGGGTAGATTCAGATTGGATGTTCGGAAGAAATTCTTCCCCATGAGGGTAGCAAGACACTGGAACAGGTTGCCCAGGGAGGTGGTAAAAGCCTCATCCCTGCAGGGTTTTAAGGCCAGGTTGGATGTGGCTGTGAGCAACCTGCTGTAGTGTGAGGTGTCCCTGCCCATGGCAGGGAAAGTGGAACTAGATGATCCTTGAAGTCCCTTCCAACCCTAACAATTCTATGATTATTTTAAACACACCTGGTCACATACTGATTAGCAGCACTAGAATACTTGTCACAAAGGCAGTGGTGAAACAGGTAGAGTGAACCATTTTAGTATAACACTTACTCATCAGTACAAGGTAGATAAAGCATTTTCAAGTGCTTATTTTCCAGCCCTGTGCACTCATTTTTAATGGCTTCTTTAGCTTTTCTAAATTAATTTAAAAGGTCATTTCCAACTTAAGTTCAATATCCTGTTTTTACAGTCATGGCTGAAATAATATTTTAAAAATAAAAGATGGATAACGACCTTCAGTGACTGATGGAGCTGTGCATTGCAGTTGTGCATGATTCACATCACAGACCATGCTCTACTTCAATTTACATTACTTCATTGAGATGCCAGGGATATGTGTAATAAAATGCCACTGACTAATGGGCAGTTTCTCTGTTTTATTTGCACAACAAGTAATAAAGCAAAGGGAATTAATTTGCATTGCCCAGGGACGTTACTCCCTAACTCTCTCTCTTACTTGGAGACAGTGTGGAGAGGTACCAATAAAGCAAGCTCACCAGAAAAGGTTAATGAATTTTACAGCTTCTAGTTGAGCTGCTCTGCAGTAACTG
The DNA here is from genome assembly GCF_027791375.1 of Indicator indicator. Taxonomy (NCBI): domain Eukaryota; kingdom Metazoa; phylum Chordata; class Aves; order Piciformes; family Indicatoridae; genus Indicator; species Indicator indicator. The sequence continues at coordinate 3,829,072 of NC_072031.1, forward strand.
ATAAAACAAGATACACTGGGCTATGCATCTCAGCCCCATACATATCCAGACAAAAATAAATTAGGAACCAGATGAGTATTTAGAGTATTAAGATTTTAGCTCCATACAATCTGAGGCAGTAAAACTCAATGTTTCAAATCAGAGCTTCTTCTGAAAGCCAATATATATTTTACCTGAAGAAATAACCATTGAAATGCAACACCCTTGCATTTCTATTCACTCTTTCCAGGAAACAACTTGTATTTTTGCTAGATGGGGGGGGGGGAGGTATTTTATTTTTTCAGCTCATACCTTACTTGGCTTATGATTAGATCATCACTGTCATCCTGGATGCAGTTTGGGTTTGGAGTTTTGACCTTCATCTACTCCGGTAAAAGTGAAGCAATCCACCACCTCACATTCAAGAATTAACACAGCTTGGACTCATGATCAGCTAAGAACTCTGATGTTCATAAGGCCCCAATTATATACCCATGCAAAGTGAAATAAATTGAGTAATAATTCATATGTATGGGTAGGCCTTCAGATTTGAGGGCTGATTACATTTAGTAGTTTACCTCATTCAACCATGTATTCCTTTTTTTCCACATACTTCATTCTGTTGCAAGTTACAGCTTAGCAATTTTCAACATTTAAGTATTAATTATAAATTGACATTCTTCCAAATGCTATATCTGGAGACCTTTAAGAAGCATGTCAGAAATGAGTGCCTCATCTAAAGCATTCATGAGATGAGATTTACACAGGATGTAAAAGCAGTGGATTTCTGTATACCAGAGTTAACTGGATGCTTTATATCCCTATGAAAAGGGACATAATTTAGGATACATTAAAACAGTTATCTCTCTGCGATTCAGCTGTCTTTACTTAAGGGAAGAAATGGACATCTTTCACAAACCTCTTTCTCTTGTCTCTGTGCCCACAAACTTGCAGTTTCAATGAATTCTGAAGTCTTTTCTAAATTCCATACAAGCAACCACCTTAACTGGGAAAAAGGGGATTAGATTTCCTTTATTTGGATTGGGTGAATTTCCTTGGTATTTTTTTGGTTACAAAACAAACCAGCAAACAAAACCAAACAAACAAAAAAATGGAAAAAATGTCTAAAAACCCCAGATGCTTCTAGTGATCTTCTAAGAGCTGATGTTGCACAGCATAGCCAGAAGTAGAAAGCCTCAGTGGCACCCACATGACGTAACTTCAGGAATCTGCAATACAGAGTCCTCAAAGAAACTGCTCACAAGTTGTGCAGCAGTAAAGTCTCAATGCTTATTTCACCTCAAAAGCACATCTATTAAAATCTTAACTCCACAACCACTGCCAGGAACATTTACATCTTTATAGCAAGACCAGAACTCAGGCAAAGGACAGAGAGCAAAAAGAAAAAAAAAGAAAAAAAAGAAAAAAAAAGAAAAAAAAGAAAAAAAGAAAAAAAAAAAAGAAAAAAAAAAAACACAAACATGGCCAAAAGCAGAACCCTCAATGCTTTGAGCAATTTACAAGTGTAAAAAAACCCACTGAAGACTGAACTCTGAATACCTTGAACATCTCCACCCAGAAAAGGAAACAGATAGATAAAACTGCTAAGCAAATTTCATTGATCAATCTGTGTCTATTTGTCCCATGCTTTCAATTTCAAGTAGCAATCACTCTCATCTGAAGTATTTTCAAGTCCAAACAGTCACCGTTTCCTTCTAGAAACTATGGAAGTTATTCCTGCTATATGGCAATTCACTATTTACAGCATGAAGCCCTAGTTTAATCTCCCATCAGTCACCTCATCCTTAGCTTCAATCTTTGAACAAGTCAATCTATAAACGAACGGCTTTATGTTAATTCTGAGGCATTAAGATGAGTCAAGGACGTTGGCAGGCAGTCAGTTTCTCACTGGCCCATAAGCACAACAGGAATTTTAATACCTGCTTTACTCATTTAGCTGGCCCAATCCTCAACAGCACACTTACTAATTACAGCTTTAAATCCTATAAAGAAGTTTATCTTTTATTATAATAGCCTATTATGAACTCCAAGGTGTAGTATAGAACACTTTTGGAAAACTGCCTCACTGCTAGTTTTTCAGACAGAATCTGCATTTCTTCCATAAACACTAAAGCATTGTACACCTCTCACAGCATATTAAGGAAGCATATAATTAACTTTGTATCAAAAGCACAGCCAAGATCTTCCAAAGCGTTTAGCAGTTTTGTAATGAGATATGAAAAAAAAAAATGTTCAGGATTTTTCCTAGAATTGAGATCCCCTTTTAGCGAATCTCCAAACAGGCTCTAAAGAAATTAATTCACTGAAAAATCACAACTTGTTCTTCAAAAAACTCCTAGCATGTCCAGAGAGATCAGGATAGAGATGTCAAGAAAACCAAAGGTATGGCCAAGAGGATGCATAAAACATTTATCAGCCATCTCTTCCCTGCAGAATTTGAGGGAAAATGCAACTTTTACCGTCTCCTGTCTCACATTAGAGAATGTAACTGTCTTTGCAAACTCCATACTGTGTTTCTCTTCAGGTTTTTTTCATGTTACTGACATACACACCAAATGAAGTTAACCTCTCTTTAAATCGAGATGCTTTCTCTTCAACCAGCCCCAAACAGGTAGAGAAAAGGATCCCACCAGAGCAGTCAGCCAACAAATGAGCATGAAACTCAGATATCCTGCTCTTGAGACATTCAAAACTCATCTGGATGTGTTCCTGAGTGACCTGCTGTAGGTGATCCTGCTCTGTCAGGGGTGTCAGACTAGATGATTATTTCAAGGTCCTTTCCAACCCCCTAATATTCTGTGATTCTGTAATTCTGTGATCTCCTAGCTGCCATTGCAGCACCTCACTCCCAGGCTGCAGGTTGGTCTGAATTCAAAACAATATTCACATCTGTAGAAAAGCAGCAAAATATTGCTATCACTAGTCTCAGGCTTTGCACTGACTCATCCTTTGCAAACGTCAAGAACTGTCAGTCTTAGTCTTGACTTGTCTTCATCTACCTGGAGATCCAATATGAGGTAGCTATTGCTCACCCTGTTCTGGTTTAGCTTAGCTTTGTATAATCATGTGGTATAAGACCTACAGTAACTGAGATTTCCATGATTAATGTAGTGCAATAACAGGCAGTTATTCTGCAGAGAATAAACTATTTACAACCCTAGAATAACAATGTAAAGTAGAGTAGTTCACTCACAGGATGACGGCAAACAGCTTGAAAGTACAAGAACAGCAAAATAGAAGAGATGTCACTTACATTGAGCTCATGAATAGTTGATTACTGGTCATTAAATGCGTGCAAATTTGGGAGCAGATTAAAACCAGATAGGTCAGAACAAAGAATAAGCATCCAATATGTATATGGATAGAGTGTATTTTACATCTGGGAAATTAATTTGTAATGTGGGATTTCAGGCACACAAAGTAAGGTCTAAGTATGCATTAGAAAACAAGAATGGCCCCAAACCAGCTCTAGAACAAAAAAAAAACAAAAACAAAAACAAAAGCAAACACACCAAAATCAGTGCCCTCCTTATGAGAAGCTGGCAGCTCTATCTCCTTCCCTCTTCTTTGCCAAGTTGCAACTGTTGACCTTAGCAGAGTAACAATTGGGTGAATGTACCACCAGGGGAAAGGAGAGGTGAGTAGTGAGATGCATGTAAGTAAGAAATTACAGTGCATTATGACTAAGCTTTTCTAGAACTCTCTCTCTCTGGAACAAATTATTCCTAGACTAATAACAGCTCTGATTAGACTGTTAAGACTTTAATTAGGCTAACAAATGTTTAGTTTTGCCCTACCAAGGAAAGCCAAAGCAGCGATTCTAAAACCTGAGCTTTCTTCTTTACTGGTTTACTTGTTTCTCTTTATAGACTGCCTGCCTTCTAAAATAAGGCAAAGACAGGAATATAATTTTGCCTTTGATATTGCATCTATGGCACACTCTGGTGTGTCAGGTTGTTCTGACTCATCTACATTTAAGTTTGTCCTGGATAGCATTTGTTTGCTCCACTTTGCACTGTATTGCTCTATATTCACTCTTCATCTATCAATATCTGTTAACCATTTCTGACCTTCCACTTCCATTTCCCCATACATATTTTTATCCATTGATTTTGTTGCCTACAGCTACACTCAACCCCTTTCTGCACTGAATGTTTCCTCTCATGGTCTATATTTCTCTTCTTATCCTGTCCTCTCTAATAATATATATGCTAAATAGGAAAATTAACTTCTTAATACCCAGGTTGAAACACACTTTGGCTTTGCCTCTTCTTTAAAATAGCCTTTCCTTGGAGACACTCTTAATAATACCCCCCAAGAGCAACCTGCACCACCCATTCTTAGTTCTGAATATCAATCCAGATTTTTTTCCTCACTATTTAAAATAACCAATTGTTAATGCAAGATAGTTTCTCCCACTTCAAATTCTGAGATACATTATACCGTATTTCAAGAAATTGAAGACATTGCTAAATAGTAACTGAGCAAATTCACATTTCACCTTTTCTTAAACTTACTGTTCAAGCAGTTTCAAAAAGCCCTGTTCTATTTCAGCCAATAAAATTCCACAGACATCATTGGCAACCATCTCACATAGCAGTATCCTAGTTTGAATGGGTTGAAATGATACCTAAGCAGATTCCAGAGCTTTGCTACAAATGAAAAGTGTTTTCCTAAGAACACGAATCTTCTTTACAAACATGGACAGTCACACCCATCAGCCTTAGTATTTTCTTTATTTTCTGAGTGATCAAATTTCAGTCACTGAATGCAGAAAGCACTGGGATTAAGACTAACTGTGCTAGGCGGTGGTAATTTATCTCTGACAATCAAAAAGGCTTTCCCCCCTGAGCCACAGAAACAGCTCAAGACCTTTATTCCCAGACTCCTGCTCAGCCTATTAGCTAATGTGCATTCATGTCTTTATTCTGATGACTTACAGTGAACATACAACACAGCATAACACCCAAAAGCATACAGTGCTCCCAACTCCAAACAGTGGCTTGAAACTGAAGATAAAGACACATATGATACCACCCACATACCCATTTTCTTGACTATTCCACAGTATCTCCCAAGAAAGCTTTATATTAGACATCATATGTAGGTGCTTGCCTTATTTAGCCTCCTGCCCACAACAGTAATGTATGCTTTGATGACCACATGACTGGGAGGCAGAAAGTCCCTTGTAGGAAGCATTACAGCACAGCCCCCTTGACTTTTGCAGCCAAAAGAGGACATATGCTCTCAAAAGCAAGTAGCTGTGATCCTAGGGTTCCCTGTGTGAACAGGCCAATCATGCCAAGCTAATTCAAGGACACCTTTCTCATTAAATTTGCTGGTATTTTTCTAGTAGAAGATCAAAGTTTTTTGATGTAGGAGTTAGTGGGAGATGAGAATTCTCATCAGTCAACCACAGTACTTTCTCAATCATTAAAAGGAAGCAAGAAGTCCTTCTATCAAAGTTTTGAGTAGAGTACTACCTATTGATCACCAATTTAGACAAAATCATCCCACTATTTTTCACTTCACATCTCAACTTCAGAAGATAAAACTTCTTTAAAAGACATTTTAAATGCTCAGACTCTCTAGTGTCCTTAGAAGAGATTGAGGAAAAAGCTATCAATCAAAAAGTAATCAAGGTCATTGTTCCACTGTGCAAAATAATATGCAAATCAATCAGCACCAGACCTGAGTGCCATGCCTATCCCTGCTTTGCCAGAGCAAACAAACAAGTTATGTCTCAACTGCAATGGTACAACAGTGTTTGTGTTAACATTTATCTTAAGACAGGTCACACACACAAAGTGATTCCACTTTGCTAATGAAGCCTATACAAGGCAAGATGGACTTTCATCTACACAACCTGCAACTTCTAGCATGAATGTCTAGAGAAAAACATGAAGGGTCAAAGATAGAGCAATGGGACACCCTAAACATGATGAACAGGCAGAATAAAATTCTAAACCTGTCCAAATACACAGTATAAAGTACAAGTTAATTGTTCCTGAATCACACATTGCCTTTTCTCCATCATGCAAGGCCCTGCCATCACATGCTAGAAATTCATTATCTACCAAAGTGCAGAGGTTCACTGCAGATAAGGCAAACAGGAAAAAGCAGGGGCCCAAATCACATTTATTCTTCAAAGGCCAGAGTGACTGTTTTGGAGCAGCGAGTATCCCATCTAATAATGCTGTGTGGCAATGTTGCCTTGAAATTTGACTTCACAGTAACAGAAGGGATTTGATGGTATTGCTTAATAGATCTTTTCATTTGCTTGGAGATTTACTCTGAACTGCTCTGTAACGCCAAAGGCCAAACGTCACAGATCTGACCAGCCCTGCTCAAGCCCAGATAGATTTCTTAATCACTCTCTACCCACCATTTACTCTTATTCAGAGGTACAACCCTCTTACTTCCTTTTTGCACTGCCTTTGGAGTTAATCTCAGTGTATAGCAAACCATGTCACTCTGCTAACACAGAGCAAGCTACTTAAGATTACATCACACCATCAGACCAAATCCAGGACAGACAGTGAAAGCAGGGGAGGGAACATAGCTGTGTTTTTGTTTTGTTGGGGGTCAGGGGAGGAGAATTACTACTCCTTCCTTTCTCCCAGCAGCCCCAAGCTATTAGATCATCTTAACCATTCATGCATTTCCAAACCAGGTATGGTAATATAAGTCAGCAGTACCACAGCCTAAATTATCAGCCTGTCCATCAGATGGGTGCTGGCTCTACACTGACTCAACAAAGCTGACTTTGAAAAAAAAAAAGCCCAATGTACATCCTGTTAGTCAGCTCCCTGAACTAGCTCTGTGTGGATTATGCAGGTGCCCTGTAAAGAGGCTAAGAGACTGCATCATATGGAGGGAAGCAGAAAGGTGGAACCACCACAGTGTTGAATTAGTTTAAGCAGTTGTGTAGCAGCACATACAGCTACTTAGCTATAAGCAATTAGAAAATAAAGACTTGAATGAATCAGACTCTCCCAGAATGAATGCATATGCAAAAACTGCACAGGTGATCTCAAAATGCACTTAGGCTACCCTCAGGCTTGAGTTTAATGCTACCTAAATCATAGTTTGAAGAAAAAGTTACGCTGTGCTTTCTAGAGGATACACAACTCTTCCACTTCAGACCTTTATTTTAAAGAGATGTGTGTCATCCACTGCTAGTGCTCAAGCCAGAAGTTTTAAATAGCTATGCTATTGCCAGAGAAGTTAATGACTGAAAGGTTAGATGACCCAGAGCAAAAAACCCTACGACAATAGATTAAAGATACGAAAACTTGAGAAAATGATGAGAGGGTCAGGAGAAGTTCTTCATCCTGGACTGCATCTGACAGTGCTAAGCTTCCCCAAGAAAGGCAGCCATAAAGACCTAAGACAGAGAATATGAGACTCAAGTTCTAACTGTAAGTATGTAAGACAAAACAACTTGAAGACTTGCTAGGACTTCAAAAGTTAGTGCCTTCTCCCCAGCCTGCCAACACCCTCATGAACTGACATGCTTAAGCCAGACACTGGGAAGGTGGATTTGAGGAAGTGTTAAATCCTTTCTCTAATAAAACTGCCATGTCCCAGTGAAGGTGGCCAAAAAAAAACCCAACTTCCTAATTTCAAAGACTTTTACAGATTTTATAGATGGAAGAGGTTTAGTTATTTTAAAATTTATGCACCTGAGTACACTGTAACTTTATAGAATCATAGAATCAGTCAGGGTTGGAAGGGACCACAAGGATCATCTAGTTCCAATCCCTCTGCCACAGCTTATTGGTATTTGCAAAATGAAGACAAACATACTCTCATTTGCTTCTATCAAAACACTAACAAAAGTTGCAAGAAGACAAAACAAACAAAACACATGGAAAAGCTTGGAAGGTGGTCCCCAGAAGAATGGCAGTTCTGCAGATACAAGTATACCTTGGAGTATGCCACCACTACTGGTGTAGCAAGAGCTTGCAGGGCTTCCATTTGAGAAGATGTAGAAAAAGTGATGGAACAGCACTTACACAGGTGAGGAAAATAACATCACATTACAGGCTAGGAGTGCATAAAAGGAATGTGAAGAAGACAGAATTATATAGAGAGTTAAGTTATATAACTTAACTTTTTAAGTTGGCATAATAACATCACGGGGTACTTGTACTATTTTTCATTAGTATTCTCAGTAGTCATTCAGGCTCAGCCCAGTGCAGTTCATTACTGCAGGTCAAGGAAGGGCACACGGTCAACAACAACAGTACAATGAACCCTCTGTTATTTTTATACTGAGATCCCAAGTTTGTGATAAAGGCACTGCTGATTTTAAGGCACAGCTAATTCTGGCTGTGCAATACTGCCATCTCAAAGTCCACTTCCTATGATATTGGGACTCCTGGCATTAAAAACAAACAAACATGCTCTTTTACTGGAATAAGTCAGAAAAGGTATTTTTGTTTGTCTCTCATCAGTGCAAAAGCATGATACTTGCAATGCAGGAACCCAGTATAATGCCTTTTGTTCAGGAAAATCTGGCCAAGTAATTTGATTGTAGATGTCACAATGATGTTAGTGACTTCACAAGAGAATACTAGTGTTTAGGGATGATGTGAATATTCTGTGTGCCATTCTATCTGCATTTAAGTGCAATCTAGGATGAATAGTTACAATTTGTGTTAATTTTCACTGAATTAGATTCCTTCCTTAAGCATATACTTGAGCTGTAACTTTTTTAAATTTGGAAGTCCCTGTATGAAGGAAGATGTGGGATTTTTTTGCCCAGGGCATAAAGGTTGTTGTCAAATACTACACTTAATCAATGAAATGCTCTTTCTTTTTTTCTTTTCTTTTTTTTTTTTTTTAATATCAGTGGTATCCAAGAGTCACTTTGCATTTCAAATTTAATGTAATAACCCCTGATTTATTTAGTTAGGTTTGACTGTTATCTGCAGCTAGCATGAGGCAAAAGAAGGATATTAAAACAGCAGTTAGAGACTATATCCAATTTTGCACATAAGAACTGATACTTCTTGAAGTATATTTGTGTGAGAAGATCCTATTCTAGCATGGTAATGGCAAACTTCATGACAGGGAGGATAACAAATATCAAGTAATTAAAGACTTTAATGTGCCAAGTCAGATAATATGCAACAGAGAACACCTAAAGCATGAAGATGGAGAGCTCCATGAACTGTTTATATTGATTTTTAAATCACTCTTGGAAATAATGAGGAAGCTCCAGATTGTTTCCTGAAGTAAAGTGCAGAGAAGTTAAATCTTGCCATTTTATAAAAGGCAATAAAGACTTTCTAGGAAATCATAACTTGATTGGCCTGGAAGTGCTGTTAAAGCAAGTCATGAAATCGTGGAAGGTTGTCCATAAACACAAAAATAAAAGAATTAAGCAAAATTATGCGACATAGCACAAAGTAAAGGAAGCTTACTTAATATGACCACTAACTTTCTCATGCAAGTTTTCTAGTGTTTTGAAACAAATATCCACACTCTGAAATTTATGTAGGACACTTCATTATTTAAAAGGATTATTTTCTCTTGTTAATCTGGATAATTATAAATCGAGGGTTTTTTTCAGTTAATTTTCCCTTAGATCTCTTTGTGCTATTCCAGAGCTGTATTAAGACTTGAGATATAAAAATTATTTATGACTCCACTGCCACCACCTCTTGACTTATTTTCCTTTCATTTCCCATCTCTCAGCTTACCGTATAACACCGTTTGTTAAAAACTAATTGTAACTGAGATACTTGGTAGGCAAAAATATTATGTAAAGATCTGTACTGGGCTGCTCTGTAATTCCAGTTCTACTTTTCTACTTAACATGCAAAGTTTGTCTTTCTCCATCATTTTTCCTCTAAAAGGAAAAATCAAATTCATTTTCTTATCAACAAGTCCAACTACACTGAACTGGACTTGTGCAGTTAGTGCAATTTGTTACAGTTAAGGAGAACAGCTGGATATTATCTTTTTAGAAATCCTTCATGCAGCTAATTTTAGAACAAGACTGTATTCTCCATATATTTTTCTTCTATCTGCCAGCTCTTTATGTGGAAGGCACATTTTTACAGTTTGGGTGGGTTCATAATTATTAGTCATATTCAAGCACCCACTTCTGCTCTGGCAGCATTATACTCTTCCTACAGACACTCCCTAGTAAAATGATAGAAACCATAAGCTGTAAGTGGATGTGGTCAGTCTGATTTGTGTCTCATCCACACTTGTCCACTTCATATTGTAGCACTCAATCAGTGGTTGGTCTCCCTCTCCAGTACTATGCCAAAGTCTTCATTTCAAGAGTGTTAAAAGCAGAAATTAATGTCATACCTTGTCAGAGATGTGGAGTTCAGGAGTAGAAGGGTTCTCATTTTCTATATGAAAGGCATTTGTTTCCCCCTGGTTATTTATTGACCTGTGCTGTAGGAAAATTTGGGTTTTTTTCTAGCTCTTAGGCATATTTTACTTAGCTCCATGTCTTATTTAAGTCTTTTGGACAAGGACAAACTAGAATAGTGTACCTCTGAGAACCTCTTACAGGTAATTTTGAAAAAAATCTCACATGATAGTTGGCTATGTTACAAATCCTTTTGAAAGTCTTTTTAATGTGAAACCTACACAAAATTGTAGCTTCTGTACAAAACTATTCCACCATCATTTTATTCCTTTCTTCCCACACAAGAAGATAGCTCAGGACTTTTAATTTCAGCGTGACAATTGGGAAAAGTAACATGCAGATGTTCATCTGAGTGTCTATGTTTCTTTCAGGATGCTGAATGCTGTCTTCAGTCATGATACAGAGAGCACTTACTAGTACCTTCAATCTTTGGGCCATTCTGTTAGCTCATTCGTGACTCTTAAGATACTCTGTGACTGTAGAAACTGCGCCAGAATTACTGTTCCCTATATGAGAGTTTAAATTCATTTTTATTTGTTGCATGGTGGCAATTCTTCTCAGCTTTTTTCTTTTTTCAGCAAAATAAGATGATGAGTCCATATACTACCTACTCTCAAACTTTGAAGAAAAATCTTGTATTCAGCCCATGCAGCAATTGCACCACCTGATGGAGCTATTATTGGAATCCCAATTATCCTGCAGATTTTTCCCAACAGCAGGTCAGGACTCACCTCCAGTTATTAGCCTGGCTAAACATGACTTCAGAAAAAGTTTGAACTAAACTCAACTTGAGCACCAAAGTGTATGGACAGAATATCATGTAGTAGGTACTGCTTATATTCAATGTCCTGGTTGCCATTACAGTTGGTAATCAATTAGCATGAATTTGAAGCAGAACATGTATGTTCTGCCACATGAAAAGATGCAGTGTGGAAGCTCTGTGTATTAACACATAAGACAAGAAAATATCATGAATTGCATTTAAAATGTAAAATTCTAGAACCCACATTCCATACCCTAATTTATGAATACAAGGTTTATGTGATTTTTAAGCCAAATTTTCCAGATCTGCATGCAAATAAACATTAGAGCACTAATCCATATACCCCTACAGTGCTCACCTGCTCTTTTAACCCATAAAACCCTTCAGTGTTCACCTGATCTTCTTTGGTGCAGACCAAGTCTGTTTCAGTTATCAAAGACAAAGAATAAAAAGCCATATAACAAGCTACAGCAGACAACCACTCCTGGCTAGCTGCTTGTTCTATTCAAAAAGCATTAACATTTTGAAGTACTATGGACCCAAGCATATCAGACATACCTAGCTTATCTATTTCCACAGTAAATTAAGCAAAATTAAATTATGTCCTTGGGCTGTAACCATACCACAAACTAAGAATTCAATCAAATATCCAGTGTCAGCAGTATTGTAAGAAACAAACTGAATCTGAAGAAAATGTTATCAAAAGCCAGGACTGAGGAGGAAAAAGGATAAGAATTCAGTAATAAGTAACAAGAGCAAAGAATGTAATCCACAGGTGATGGTACCACAGCCAGAATTAGTCAGCACATTTAGACAGCCAAATTCCAAACCTTAGTTATTTTGCCTAAGTCATTTTGGAGATTTCCATAACTTACTGTATCACTGACCATTCAGATCCATGCACTGACAGTCACCACAGATGTCTAATACTGGGAGCCAGAATCCAATTCTTTCCTTCTACCTAAATTTGTTCGTTCTGCAGGCAACTTCTGGACAAAAAGTAATTGTGTATTTTTAACACTTACTTGGAAAGTGTTAAGAGCTACCTGTGACTACTGTTGTAAAATTAATTTTCTTTGCTATAGGGTTATTGATTTTTGGGTTTTGGCATAGGTGAATTGCAGTAGTATTCAGGCACTGCATTCCACTTTATTTTAAATGTTCTTTCTATCAGACTTATGTAGTTGGATTTGACCTTGTTATTGCTTCTGTTCTTCCCTACAGAGCAGGGCAGACCGTTATAAATGTGCCAGAAGTCAGGAATGAAATGCTGGCATCTAGGGCCTCTGAGGATCAGCTTAACTTCATAAAAATGACTTTAAACCCTAACTTCAGGACCTAGGTTTGAAATGTGGTCAGAGCTAAAATTTTCATTACCGAAATGGTAAAACCTTTGGGATTCGTTTCCTGAAGCCGAAGAGAGCAATAACTCTGACTCATTAATTGATAGACCATGCCTGCATTTTTAGTTACACTTCCTTCTTCTTATATCATTCCTCCCTTTTCACATTTTGTGACTGGTTGAACCAACTGGAAAGTGACAAACATCTGCTTTCTTACTAACACAAATGAAAAGTCTACAGAACTTTTTAAAAATCCTGCAATCGCTAAACCACTTGGTTAGAGGGATCTTAAAAATTAAAAACCTCTTTATAAAGACTTCTCTTTAAACAAAAAAAGGGGGGAGGGGCAAACAAAAAAATGTTCAGCTAATAAGGATCAAAAACCAATGTATAGTAGGAAAGGAGGCAAGACAACATGGATGGCTTGTAAATTTCAGAACAGAAACCCCCTAAGAATATGTTGAATAGGACTCATACTTTTTAGATAGAGAAGCCAATGAGGCATACTATGCCTGTTAAATGTCACATCTTCTCCAGAAGATGGAGCATCATGCTAAAATATTACAGACCAAAAGGCATAAATGAACTTCAGAAAGTATAACATTATCTCATAGATCTTTACCTATTTGACTTTTGCAGAAGTGACTATGGGGCAAACATGATGCCTCATTGTGCTGGGACAAAAGAAGGCAGCCTGGCTATGCCCAAGTTGGTCCAAGCCTGCTGTCACACCTTGTCCTGTGATCCAGCTTCTGCCACTGTGGAGTGGGCAAAGTGCTGGGCCAGACTTCCTACTTTTCTGATTCTTCCTACAGCTACCCCAACAAATGCTGCCTATATGCAGGGATATGACCACTCTAGAGGGTAATGGAGCATCTCGTGAGCTTCTGTGGACAGGTTCAGAACCTAATGCTTTCATCAGGCTTCAAAATTCATTTGGAGCGGAGCTGCTGGTTTCCTTTCCTTTCCTTTCCAAGCAATCTAACTTGTACATGCAAGCACTGTTTTAAGAACTGAACCGACATGAACTAAATTGAAATAATTAGGGCACTGCCTTCAAAACTGCACTACTGCTCTGAACTTAATTGCTAATGCAGACAGAAACCACTGTCTGGAGTAGATACACTGAGGAGACACAAGTGCTTTCACCTCCCTCCAGAGGAAAGAGAAGAAGAAATGACTGTGTAACAAGTCAAACCAGCTTCAACTGATATGTGCTTGCAAAATTTTTGTTCGATTTAGAAAAACCTTTAAAAGGGCCACTCAAATAATGTATTAATTGTGTGATGATGTAGCACAGTGAATTAGATGACTTTATCATGCATCAGGCATAGAACAAATGTAATTCACATTGTAAAAGGCTTCAGCCATCAATGGAGTCTAGGGAAGGAAACAGGAGACCTGGTTACCCCACACCTGGAGAAGGTCGAGGTATTCAATGACTTTTTTTTGCCTTAGTCTTCACTGGCAAGTGCTCCAGCCACACCACACAGGTTGCAAAAGGCAAGAATGAAGAATGAACGACTGCCCACTGATAAAGAAAATCAAGTTCAAGACTATCTAAGGAACCTGAAGGTGCACAAGTCCGTGGGAGCTGCTGAGATGCATCCATGGGTCCTAAGGGAACATATACAGAAACATACTTTGGTGCATGAGCCTGATAAGGCTCAAGACCATAGCAACAAAACTGATATAAAGTGTTTGCTAAACAACCCTAGTAAGAAACAGTCACTGAGTGAAAACAAGGAGCCTATTTAATTATTTTATTTATTTTACATTTAGCCTGAAAGTAAAAACTAGTGTCTAAATTCAAATGACTCAATGAAGAAGGATTACAAGGAATAGAAAGAAATCATGGGTTGGGTACTAGATATATTTTAAGCTACAATACAAACAGCCTGAAAATAATGTCTTTTACTACCTAGAGATATCAGCCTACCCCAGACAGACGTAGCTCTCTAAGCATTTGCTCATCCAGCCTACCAATAACCTATTTGCCTAAGGAATTTCTAGATCTCTATTAGAACTAGCAGAGCAGAAACAATGCACGTTTTTGTGGTTATTTTTATTTTTAGTTACTTTTTTACATGGGAATAGCCAAGTTAAAGTCACATGGGTTTCTCTGTATGTAGGGGTTTTGTTTAATAGCCACTGAGGAAAAACACATGGCATTTTATGCTCTAAATACACTTCCCTGGGAAATTAAAATCACCATGTAAGATTGAAGCCTGAGCAATGATGGAGCACCTAGAGAAACTGGGAATGTAATAAATCATTTTAATAAATGAAAATCATGCATGTTATAAACTTTTCAGAGGAAAATATAAATAAACTCCAACCTCCTCTGTATTTCTAAGTGTGAGTTTGTGACTAGGCCCAGCAAGACAAAAGATTACAACCTAACAAAGGTGTGCTGCTACTTTTCACCTAAGGCAAAAAACCAAACCAAACAAACAAACAACCCCCCCAAAACAAACAAAAAACCCAAAACAAACAAAAAAACCTCTGAATGCAAAATATTACATTCTTAAGTGACTAAACAGCCATTCACCCCAGCTGTGTTCATCAACATTACTCACAGCAGACTGCATCTGAGTATCTCAAATTCCTTCCAAAAAGGTTTCATACACTGCTTGTGAGGTAATAAAACACTATGCATAGCAATGAATGGAAGACAACCATGTCCTGAGACTTAATTAGTCTCTAATTAATGAACATTCTAATGTTCATTAATTGCTTTATATATTTTTTCTTTATATATATATAGCTGTATATATATATTTATTACTGTTGCTATTCAAAGTGAACGGTATTATTTCTGAAAACAAAGTAGCCTTAAAATTTTAAAACAGCAAAAACTCTTGACAATCAAAGTGCAGCATCAAGTGTCATTATGTTCCTGTGAAACTTAACCCTTGTCCCTCCTACTCCCTGAATAAGGAAAAACCACAACAGCAAAGCTTGGCCTGGAAGAACAAGTTTCTCAAAGACCTTCTTCTCATAGAGCACTACGGAAAATGAGACAGACCAAACTTGGCTCTCTCAATTCCTCTACAATACCATCCACATAAAAACATTCAAATTAAAAGTGACAATACATTAAAACCAAGAGCTTGATGCTAGCAGAAACTCCTCTAAATTTAGTCATGTTTTTCCTCATCTTTGGAACCAGAAAAATTCTTGTCTGCACTGCTAAACATTATCATGATCAAAAAAAAAAAATCTGCTGCCAACCATAAAAATATTAACTATCAATTAGATTTAAAATGCTGCTCTTATTATTCTTTTCTATTACTGGGTAGGCCTTCTTGTCTTTAAGCAGCATTTTAGAGTGTTCTTAGTACTCTAAGCTCCTCACACAGTCATGCTCTGAAACCTGAACACAATCAGGGCAGAATCTTTTCTCAAATGTGGATAAAACAATAGTGCTCTTCCTCAATGAAGATTTGAAACATGGCCATCATCCCCTTTCATTGTGTAGAATCAGACTGCACAGACAGGACCATTTGAAGAATAGCCATATAGATAACAAAGGCACTCAAAATATTCTCATTTCCAAATCAATTATTGGATTAACACATTAGTACATTACAAGCTTTAATGCACTACTACACCGTTAATAAAATGTGTCAGTGTTCACAGTCTTAAGACTGCTGTCTTATGCAATCTACCAAAACAAGGCACCTCAGGAACATATTTTCTCATTGCAATATCAAATGCTTCAATATAAGCAACAAAACATAAAACATTCACTAAGCTTAACAGAGCAATACAATTTTTCTAAGAACTAGATAACCTTTATCTATTAGCCACCATTATTACCCTAATTTATTAAATTAATTGCCTACTATATTGCAGTGATCAGTGATACAGTAACATTTAACCATCATTTCATGTATTGCTAATGCAAAAATCTAACTTGAAGTGTGGAAAAGCTAACATGGTTGTTGTAGGAAAAAAGTGGCAGAGAATGATACATGATAGTGTAATCAGATTCAAAACAGATGAGGCTGTGTACTTTCAGAAAGAAGAACCCAAATAAAAGGCTGAAGAAGCAGCCCTTGGTCAAAAATCAAACATTTGTTGTCCTTGAAATAGGAAAACTGTTCTACAATTACATTTATCTGTAATAAGGCAAACAAACTGATGGCTTTTATACTGTATGAACACGGACTAATAGAGGAAAAAAATCCCAACACCTTATTTTTGTATTTCTCCATCGCTGCCCTACCCTATTAATCAGACATCTGCGGGGCAGCCCAGGGCTGAGGGAGCAGCTTGGTGCAGCTCAGCGTCTCCCGGGGGTGGGTGGTCGGCCCGGCCCCAGCGGGCTTCCTTGGGCGGTCAGGGACGCGGGGAGCGGAGGAGAGCAAGCCCGTGGTTTGCTGTCAAATCCTCGGAGGCTGGCGCTGTATCCGAGGGCTTGCACCTGTCTCCGATTACAACCCTTCTCCACCTGCCCCTCCGCTGGGCCTGGGCCGCGTCTCCTGCCCCAGGCCGACCTCTTGTTTTGCCCCCGGGCAAAGGGGAAGAGGAGAACCATCTTCCACTCTGACTACCTCTCCTGGCCCAAGAAGTGAGGTTGGCAGCAGTGGGGTCCTGCCAAGATGCTGGGAACAGGAGACTGTGAGGGCAGTTAGACATAGGGTGCACAGGCAGGGAGCAGGAGCATGGCTTGCTGCCCTGTGGTGAGCTGTGACCCATACTGTCAAAAAAAGATTATGGCATGAGATCTAATTTACGGCAGTAAACTCCTGAGAATACCCAGAAGGTTTGCTGTGACTTGTAACAAACTCCAGCAATGCATGTGGTCACACTGGCATGAGGACACATAGTTATTTCTGTATGGAAGGTGAATAATGTGCTGCTATGTAAACACAAGCATGTAAAATTATAATAATTCATATTGGAATAGCCTCAGGAGGTCACCTAGTTCAACATCATACTCATAACCTCACAGCATGGGGAGTGTGAGCCTTCTGACACATTGACTCCACCCTGCCTTTTCTGTGAGGCTGTAAGGGGACTCATCCCCAAAAACGCACTGGATGGTATCTAGAAAATAGCTCAAGCAACTTGTTTTTCAAGTGTAGGGGTGTTCTGGTTCAGATTCTGCTAGCTCTGAGGCCAAGCACCAATCCATTTTAGTTGTCTGAGGAGGCTGGGATCTCTACTTTTATATAAATTGCAAAAACAGTGTGGGTATAACGTGATGGAAAATCTTAACATTGTAGAAGAAGGAGAGGAAATTCTTCCATTTTTTTCAGTGTTGCTAAGATGTTACCTCACCCAGTGTGTTCACTGCTTTCAAGAGGATGCGCTGCAAGTGGCACACATCCAGAAGACAAAAATGAGAATACTTAGAAGTATCTGGAAAATATGACCTACAGGAAAATACTTGAATATATTGAAAAATGCAAGACTAGATGAAACTTTAATCTTCAGTTATGTAATAGGGCTTCTGTGCAGATGGAGGGAATAACTTAGTGGTCCTGAGGGATAGGATGAGCAATAACAGGCTTAAACTGCCAGCTACTTGTGAACCGTAAACTTATAAAAACTAAAACATGTTGGGGTGGTTGTGGAATTTCACCTGGTGGAATGCTTGCCAGGGATAATACAGGTATCATTTATTATACCAAGGACTGGGGAATGAGCAAGTGACCTAGTGACCATCAAGCAGCTCTGAATGCTTTTTTTTTTTTTTTTTTGTCTTCCTAACTTCTCGGTCATTTTGTGTTGAATCATGTGGAAAATAGAATTGAATGTCACTGCACCACAGAGACAGGGGTTTCCAAAGCTGAGAAACAGATGCCTATTTACCTTTGAAAGTGAGTTGACAGATAAACCCTGTAAGGCTCTTTTTAACTAGCTGAAGTTAAACTGAAGCAAAAGAACCAATGCAGATTCTATCAGTCACATCTTTTTACTATGAACAAAGGATTTCCACCACCACTGGTGAGTGTTCTGTGCTGACCTGAGTATGACCGAGAAGTCTGGAAAAACAGCACGGGGCACTATCAGTGCTAGCTCTTTGTGTTTGGTTTAGTGTTCTGTCCAGTGTCATTTCCAAATCTAAGGTGGGGATCACTCTTATTTGTTGGAGATGACAACCTGATGATGGTGTTTTCCTGATCTGAAACAGGAAGATATATTTAAATAGGATTTCATAAGCTATCATAATAAATGCTTTCTAAAATACTGTGCATTTGCAAAACCATAAAAATATAAAGACTTCAGGTAAGAGTCGCTCCATGTCCTTGGTTTGATAATCTAGTTCTTTGTGGTAGGTCACAGAAGATGGAGCTTTCACATGAAGGTTTCAATAAATTTTCTCTTGGTGGATTGTTTCGTAAAGACAAAAGTTTTATCTTGAAATTAAACACCTCTTACAACAGGGAAAACTCATGTAGAAAAATATCATTCATATATGAATTAAGGATTTTAACAAAGCTGGGTTTTGATAGGTAGAAATACAATATTTACAGCTTTCATCTTGTTTGCAAGTAGAAAAGGATCTGATATATTTATCAAACAAACAAAATTCAAAGCCAGTGTTTCTCTATTATGGGTTCCTAAAGCTGAGAGAAGAAACATCAGATGAGGTGCTCTTTCATTCAACTTTTGTACCTTATTAATTTTTAAATGGTACGTTCACATATTGCAGCATGGTTTAGAGCTTGATGAAAAGCAAAGACCTCTTCAGATGGCAACGGGACAGTGTAAAGCTGGGCTTTGAAGAAGTAGGTTTCTCTTTCACCACGAGGAGGCTCTATTGAACAGTAAAACATTTTTCCATAGAAGCAAGTAAGTGATGACAGGAGATTCCTTCGTTAGAAATAAACATATAAAACCCCCTAGCCCCAAAACAGGTTCCAGCTGTCCTTCCCCCTTTATCTTCTTTTTCCTTTACTTTGTCTTTTTCCTTCCTTTCTCTTCCTCCCACTCCCAATTTGTCATGCCTACAAATGTGTGAAACATTATTATTATTTGCTAGCAGGATTTAAACGTTTTACCCTATAAGCTTTTAGGTTCCAAACCAGTTTTAATTCTTCAATACAGATACTTCAAGCATGAGTACGATTTTTCTGATGAAAAATGTTTCACTAAAAAGTAAATAAAAATATCTAAAGTGATATAAAATTCCACTCTCAAGAGAACATGGAACTTTTTTTTACTTCTTGCTGATGAAATATTAAACAGATGAAGTCTGGGCAGCAGTGCACACATGTTACACTCCTACCCTTTCCTCTGTGGCCATGTGTGCATGTTTGGTTTGAAGGAAGTTTTCTGAAATTTAGCATTTATGACAGCAACACAACTGACTTCTTTTAGAAATACAGTTCCTTTTTTTGTCTTTTTTTGAAGATAAATAGAACATGAACATTCTTCTCCAAGAAGCAGCAGTGAAGCAGACCAAAGACCACATGATATAGTTCAGATATCACCAGGATTGTTTCTGTTGAAATTTATTATAGCAGTTGAATTTTATGAAGGCACCTTCAATTGTACTTATCTGTGCAATGTACATCTGTTTTAAAGCTAAGTATATGTGAATTTTTGGCTAAATTTATTAAGGGGGGGGGGGGAAATTAAACCAAAACAAATCCAACCACCAGAAAACCACACACACACAAAACCCCACACATCTAGCAATTCAGTTAGAGTAATGACCCAAAGTAAACAAATAGCACTCTAGATGTAATGACTCCTTCAGCACTCCTTTTGACAGCACAGGAGTTGCTGTTCCAAGTTATTATCAATTAGAAAAATCTCACTAGAAAGACAGAAACCAAATGTCAGCAACATGCTGGATATTAACCCATGAACATCAGGTAATTTGTGACACTTCTTAGTTTGGAAACTATACAGACAGTAACAATGCAGAAGTTTATGTACTTACTGAAGCTAAGTTAGCATGAATAAAAAGTAGTGTAACTCACTTATTTGTACTGTTGTTTAAACAATAGCTGGTTTTGTCTTGGTGCCTAGACTTCCAAATACTTTCCACATCTTCCTCCACTGCAAAGGATCCCTCTGTCCAGAGTTTGCTGAAGAATTCAAAGACCCTCCTCAGAATCCAGAAACTAAAAGTGGCTTATGTGTAAAACTTGAAGGGGATTGCACTGTCATTGACACTTACAGAAACTGATCCAAGGTGTGCTTCCCTATACAGTTACCACTTGTATCTGTTCTACAAAAAGCTTAGTAACAATTCTGCATCCCCTTGACAGACAAACTAAGGGCTTTGCCACTTTCAGTGGCTTGCAGTTTACCCCAGGTTGTTGTCCCAAAGAAGTGTGACTTTGTTACTGAATAAAAAGACGTATGTGGATGTTACAGACCACTTTGTGATACACATTTGTGACTCTTGAAAAAAACTCTTTAGAAGACCCAGACTACTTCAAAAAGTGGTGTACTATTATTCCACTATTAAGTACTATATTGTTACTTGCAGCAAGTTCTGAGTCAAAGTATTATTTGTACTGCAAATGGTACCAATTTCCTTATGTTTCCTACTTGTTACACTCTGTTATTCCATTGATTCTGTAAGCTGGTTTCTACTGCCTTGAAAATGAAGTTTGAATTTACTCCCACATCTCTCTTTCATCCTATTTCTTATTCTTTCATGAAAGAAACAAAATTTATAATAAAAACTTCAGCTTGGTTATTTTATTTCGGTGGCATTGATGAACCATGATTTCTTTGATGAACCTAGATATTGGAAAGAAATTCTTTACAGTGAAGGTGGTCAGACATTGGAACAGGTTGCCCAGGGAGGTCATGGATGCCCCCTCCCTGAAGGTGTTCAGGGACAGACTGGATGAGTCCTTGAGCAATCTTGTCTAGTGAAAAGTGTCCCTTCCCATGGCATGGGGTTTGGGACCAGATGATCTTTAAGGTCCCTTCCAACCTAAATCATTCTATAAATATATGATCTTTGGGATCTCAGCTCTTTAGAGTGTTTGGAAAGGTACTTACTCCTATTTTCAGAAATTATACAAAGGATTCTTTTTTGTCTGTTTGGCTAAATGGCACAAGGTTCCACAGTCACAAGGCAACACTGCTGTAGTCCCTCCATTATTCTGAAGCTATTAAAAGCCATGTAAAATGAATTGTTGTTGTAGCTGGGGTAATAAAACCTTGAATGCCAGAGCAGCACAGTTCTGTCACTTACAATGCATTTTTTTGTTAAAAGGTATGTTGAAAACAAAGTAGTGCAGAATTTGATTTTCTCTTGTCCTGGAAGGAATATAAAAAAAACAAAACAAAACAAAAACCACACACAAAACAAAACAAAACAAAAAAAAAACACCACACTGTTATTGTTGGTTTGTTTGTTTAAGGAAAAGCAAATTGACATAAATATTCTAGATTTGTTTTCCAAGATTGTTTCCTGTACTTCCTTTCAGATGCTGTCAAGGTAGATTTGCAGCTGCTAGTGAGTATTTCAGTACTTTAGAATTTTCCTTTTTGTTCACTATGATTAGAAGGCAGAATTTATATGGGGTTTGAGAAATTGATTCTGGGGATTTGGGGGGAGTTTGGATCAATCTGTACAACCCTATTGTGATATTATCTTAGTGCAAACCTGAAGCTTGGATTGGAGCAGATATAGAAGTAACTCAGTTTCTGGCATTATTTTCTCACATGGTCAAGGCACTCAATCTGATCTTCAATGTAGAGCTGTTTCTGTAAGTGATGGGAAAAGCACCTTAGAAGTAAACAGCTTATCAGAACATCTGTGAATCTTGCATGGTCCATATCTATTCTTTTGACACCATACACATGAATGTTCAATACACTAATATTTTGTCTGCTTACCCCTGAAAGGTCTTCAACAAAGCACAAAAATAACCAGCTTGTGGTTAAAGTACAAGCAGGAAGAATTTAATTTTACCTGTTCACAAAAATACTCAACTATTTCTCATCCAACATTGTGTAAATATATCCCAAACATAAAGACAAGGTCAGATTGCTAAATGTATCGAGCTTGCTATTACAGTACAAGAATTTGGTTTAACTTTATTTTCATGTACAGTTTCAGAGTATAGAGAGCATAGAAAATGGTATATTTTAAAGGTATATCACGTAGAAAGAATATCCTAAAATATCTTTGTCCCATCAAAACTCTGGATCAGACTGGTTTGGCATTTGTTTTTTTTTGGTATGCAGAACTTTCCCATCTGATCTGTTTTACATGTCACCATGTGTATGCTGCTGTTTCTACACTGTGATGTGCACTTTTCTCTTTTAGTTAAAGGGACAGAGCTTTTATGGTGGAATGAAGCTGTATGTTCATGTATATATACATCTTTAGTTTAAATATTTGCTCTATACATGACTCAAGCATTGTCAAGGCAAGAAACTGAGGAAGTGTCTCTTCAAGTCTGTGGCATAACAGCTTAACTACTACTTTTACAGGACTCTCTTCTAGATGAAAGTTTTAACCCACATTTGCATAAGAACTTCCCTTACTATTTCATGTTTGAATAAAACTAGCAAAATGCCTAGCTAATAGTCTGTCTGCTTTCAAACTTAAACCTGCATCTGCTTCTTTAAGACAGATTCTGCTTGCTAGCAAAATTCAGGTTCTGAATCTGAAATGTATTCAACAAACACTTTTTTAAAAGTAGGGTAATCATTCTTGAAATTTAGAGCATCCCCACTAAGAGGAAAAAAAAATAAAGACGAAACACTGGCATCATGCTGGACTGGTGAGAATGCATTTTGCTCAGATAACTTTGAGGGTTTTACTATTATTATTACTTTGAACATGCTGTCCTGCTTACTCATCTAATTTCTTAACAGTCTTGCTGGGCTTTCTTTGCTCCCAAAAATGAAAGTAGTACATGCCAAAGCATTTTAGGATGTTTAAAGAATGGAGATGGAACTTCACAACCTATTATTCATGTTGAAGGCAGTTCTTATACAGTTACGCACCTGAACTTCTACTTTGGGAGAAAACAAGGATGAATTATCTGAAGCAATGGGTCAGACCATCAGCTGATGTATAATGCAGTAAGTGCAGACTTTAGAGCTACAATACTTTGTAATAATGAATTCATTCTACATTAAGTGTAAGACCTCATTCAGAACCCATTTACTTTTTTATTGCCTGTGTATTGGGCCAGCTGTAGTGTATATACTGAAATAAATAAATGGTTAGTGCTTTTACAGAGTCTATATTTAAGCATCAAAGCTGTGACTAACGAGAAAAAGCCACTTCATTCATTCTCCACACTGATCTCTCAACTTCAAAATCACCATGAGCCAAAGCCAGTATTACACTGCTGAGCAGTTAAGCCTGGTATTACAGTAGAGATTTATCTTACACAATTACTGAAAATAAAAATCACCAAGTAATTTTATCTTGAAAAACTATCCTGAAATTCATAAGCATAGTAATTGCACTCTGATTTATTGAGTAGGAGTGTTTAGTTCAAGTGAAAGCCACACAGGAATTTAGAACTAATTTTGTAAAGGCCAATTTCCTAATAGGCAGACTCAGGAAATGCTTTAGTAAATGATATATTAGCCATGAAATCACTACGTAAGAAAAGCCTGCTGTAATAAACAGCTGAGTTTGGCTCTGAAAACCTGGATGTGGCACTGCTTGATCGCTGTTTTACTTACAAATTTGCAGATGTAGGCGAGGTGATGCCTTTTTTTTCCCCTCTTATTCCTTCAGAAAGTCTATGAGCAATGCAAACCTAAAGGGATACAGGACTTGAGTGGAGCGTTTCTTACTGCTCAGACTATTCTGGTCCCAGGTTGTGCAGTGAATTTGATGCTAAATTCTCCTGCCAAAGGCTCTGTATGCTTAAATTAAATATGAAAGAGAATAAAGAGAGTAATTGCTGGAATACAAAAAGGAGTTGTTTACTTTTCCAAAGCAAGTGGTTTTAATAAAAGCTTGATGACACTTACTGCACATTACAAATTGCAGAACACTAGTGCTCTGCCAGAACAGATGCAGCGAGTGTAGCTTTTGGGCTTGTATGATTGTTTGCTTTTTCCCTGTGATCTGGACCTCCTTTTTCACTCCTCCTATATTTAACCCGTTCCAAAGGGACAAATCTGGTCCAGGAATATAGTCAGCATACTGCTTACAAATTTGAGTGGGCTTTATTTGTAATCTCCTAGAGGCCAGGAGCAAATTGTTAATGTCTAGTAAAGGGCAAACCATTCACAACAATGAAATATGTAAAAGGCTCTGTCCCACTCACCCCCTGAGCTGTAGGTGCCAGGCGTTCCATCAAACCTTCCAATTTTTGTCATTTTGTTTCATATCAAGAACACAGTACATTTTTAGAGAAACAATACCTTTACTACAAAACCATGTAAATGATTATATACAAAATTGTTACTGGGATTTGGTTTTGTATTGCAGTGACAAATAACTAGCTGCTGACATTTATTTACGCTTCCTTAATACTAGGTACATAACACCACTGATGAGAGTAAAGGCAAATGCAATCCAGGCTAGAACGAAGGAATAGCCATACTGGCCTTCAGAAACTTCAGCCATATATCCACCACTCTTGTGTAGTTCCTCATGCCTATCTGTATAAATGGAAGCTGCAATCATAACACACAGACCTGGAGGAGGAAGAACATAATGCAGTTTAGCATCTTAAAATACATCAATATGCGTAACAACTTCACTGTCTCTTTTCTGTCAACTGCTTCCACCAACGTCCTTTTTTTGGTCAGATACTCCCTTTTCCATCCTCATACTGAACTGGGAGCATTTCAGGACACATTTCCAGTGTCTTTGGCATGGTTTAAATCTGAAGTGCTGTTGTGTATTTATGTCATTTGTCGAGAACACAAAATTATTCTAAACATCTGGATAGTTTTAAAGACAAACAAAAAATTAAGGAACTACTTGCTTGTAACAATTACAGTTATTTAATTTAAGAAGTTCAGAATCTCAGATTCATTCCCTTCAAAGTTTGAATTACTTTATTCTGAGCAGTGATGTCACCCATATTTTAAGTGCCTAAAAAGTACAGAATCCAGCAGTTCACTGCTTAAACAAATACCTATGGCCTCACAAGCCCTACAGATTTCTTATGCATCTCATTCTTTTTGACACCTTTTTCCCCTCTCCTGTTTTCATATAAACATCATTAAAGTCACAAGTGTTGAAAAATCACTCACATGAGAGGAGCTGGATAATAGAGGTTAACACAAATCTTTCTCCTTGCTTCAGACGGAAGAGTTGGAGAATGAAAACCAGAAATCCCACACAACAGAAAATTGTAGATAGGATCATGGCAGCCTGAACAGCCTGAATTGATTGATACTCTGCAAAAACAAACGCAGCCTTGATTAAAAATACAGTGTCTCTCCTTGCCTTCCCCTGTAAAAGGGTAGAGGGGCAGAGCTATGTTCTGTATGCAGGAAGTCAGCAGATAGAGCAAAGCAGCTGTGCATGCATTTCCTAGGGTGGTTCTTCTCTGCTTCCTTGGGATTAGTACAGCCAGTGGTTTAAGGACTTTTAAAAGCTTCTCATAAAACTAAATAAAAATACTAAACAGAATATTTCTCCCACATCACATCCTTGCTACCATCAATGTACTGAAAGCACAGTGAAACTGCCAGGTGTCCCAAATGGCTTACAAATGCAGATCCATGCCTCTCACCAGATGTGGAGACCCACTAAGACGTAACCAGATAGAATATCCACAACTCAGCACAAAAGGTCCCTTTGATTCAGTTTTTTCATCCTGTCAATTACTCCCCCATAACTAGGAGCTAAAATAACCAACAAATTTGTGACTACACGTAGCCACTCCATGTACCTTTGCTGCAATGATACAGACAAGCTAAGCTACATAGATAGCTCCTATGGCACCTCTCCTCTGGCACAGCTACACTGCAGTTGTTAGGTCTATGAACAGCAGAGGTACCCAAGCTACTTAGCCTCTAAGAAAATTCAGGTCCCTAATTTCAATGGATGAGAGTACAACAGACATCAAATGTACTCTGGCGCATTAAGTCCTCTTTGTTAAAATGCCAGCTTGTGTTCTTATTTTTCTTCCACTTTTCCCCCCATTCCTGTACACAGCCAGTATTTTCCAGTTCTTTGAAAGTTAAATTCTGAGACAAACTCTATCACTCTATCACTTCAGCCACACTTTCAGATGACTTCACTGTTTCTAAATTATCTATTTTTTTTAAGAACTCTTTAGTACTCATTTTTACTTGTTTGTGTTTACTCTCACATTGGGTTTTCAAGTGCATCTAACAGTTCCCTCTAAACTGCTGGAACGGTTTGCTTTTCCAAAATGAAAAAGCAGTATTACATTTTTTAGAAGACCTGAGTAGTTGGAGCATGCAGAAAATACATCACATATTACTGCCTCTGCAAATTTCATAGTGATTTCATCAGATCTCCTGCTAAAGGAACTGAGACACAGGCATGGAGAGACACTCACCTCTGAATTGATCAGTAATAGCCATACAGATGCTAGTATTTGTGGAACATACTCTCCAGACATCTGTAGAAAAATTCTCTCCTACCCACCAGGCCTGCAAAATAAAGGGTTCTTACAGAAAAACAACCAAACAAAAAAAGCCCTAACAGGCACACACAAACAAACAAACAAAAAAATCCTTAATTGTCTAAGTGTCTCCTGACCACATACATCAGCTGGAAAAAATTCTGTTCATTTCTGATACTTAACTATTCAAACCGAATTTGAGTTCTAGTGGCATTATGGAATAAAGGATATTATTCACATGTCATTTTCATTTTAGACTTGTGTAAAGTAGAAAAAGGACTAGATGGCAATCCTAAATCCCAAAGCACAAGGGATTTTCCACCATTTGGGCAGAAATTTCAGACAGTGATTACCTACTCTTTAAGATACCTACATAAGATCTGCCCTGTTCATCCAGACCCTGTTGAGGATGCCCAATCCTTAAAGGCACAGCATTTTTCAATTTGCAGGAAACAGCAGGGAATACATCTATGAAACAGAAGCCCTTTTCTAGTTCCTGACACTGAACTGAACTAATCTCAGTGTAGCTGTGCTGTCAAAGTGCAAATGCAGTATGTACACTATGGCACCTGCCTGGAAGTGGCTAGCAAGAAATTAAGATCTTCCTGTGATATTTCTATGTTGATGTTTTAATATTTAACACAAAGTGGTACTACAATGACTGAACGAGCACAGGAGTGTTTGTAAAAATACTTCCTGGCCAAGTATCTCACAGGAAACAAGATTAGCTGCATAACATGAGGTTATAATATAATGCCACACAAAAGTAAGGCATGTACTTGTATAGTCTTATCCATGTAGATCACCACCACGTGTATTCAAGGCATTTTTGTTACAAAAAGGAGATCAGTGTGCCCCTAACAACATTACAGATTTCCAATAGGCAAGTTGAAGACAACTAGAGCAGATTAACTTCAGTTTTATGAAGCAAAGACACACCTGTGTGTTAGAGAGGTAAAGAGACAACACTTACATTGTCAATAGTTGAGATGAACAGCAGTGCTGCTGAGGTTATGTGGAACACAATAATGAAAGCCAGAAGAATCAACATCCTTGATCTGTGGAGGCTTTAGTTTGAGAAAAATCTGTTAAAAATAAGAGCATATATGAGCAGTCTTTAAAAACTGTCAACAGATCAACCTGCCATTATACCTTTTCCCTGTGGCTAAGTAATCAGGGTCAGCAGGAGTGTATTTCAGAGTGAGATGCTGTTAGTCAGGAACATCATGTGCAGTTTGAGTACACAGCATGTGCTCTTTCTCCAGAGATAAAAGATTTCACTAAATCAGACTTAACATCAGCACAACAGCTTTCTGTTTGTTATATGTGACATGTAACTAGCATCATTGGTGTGAAACGAATCAGAACTTGAAATGGTGCCAAGGGCTGCAATTTGTAACCTGCCAGAGGGATGGCTGCAGTGAGTAAATACATAGAGAAGTTCCTTTCTATGTGCTTCTTCAGCAAGGATATAAAAGTCCTTCACATTGACTTTTAGAGAAGTGCTTTTCAAACTACAGCCTCATTTGCCTGTGATGCTATAATTTCCACTGGCTATAGTATGGCTTGTTTCAACCATGCTTTCAGAGTAGGAAGAAATGCAAATTTCAAAAGGATACTTGTAAAACAAAACTCAGGGTATCAAGAACTGACTGCTAGATTTATTAACAGCCATGTTGTACCTAAGGGTTATACAGACTGTCCTTTGTTCATATAGTTGCAAGTTTTACTCATTAATGAATGACTTAGAGCTACCATTTTCTTCAATGTATTGCTCTGCCTGGTAGAGTTGAATAAATCCATTAGTCATGTAATAATCCAGTTAGTAATTTTATGTTCAGTCACTTAATACTCTCTGTAGTCTACCTATTAACTTCATACTTTATGTAATCCATTTATTACCATTTCACATCTCAAATGAAAAAAAAATTAATAATAAACCTGATTTACAAAGGAACCACAAACTTTATTTGAACTGGAATTCCCAGGAAATCTGAGTACATAGACATGTACAACTTCTTGGTATATCTTTTTCTTCTTGTTGTGTGAAAATGCTTGCCATTTAATAGATGCTATATTCTACAAGAAATCTGCAGTCTTGCAGATATTTTCTTTGCATATAATGTGCACCACTCTGCATGCTAACACTCATTGGTACATTAATCCATGTTTCTCCATTTCCTTTATTTGTGCACATTCTCTTATGTCAAATGATCCCATACACACAGCAAATATCCAGAACAAAAGGCTGTTCTATTTTAAGACTTTCATGACTTTTTTTCATGTCTAAACCTCTCATCTATTGCCATTGATCATGATCATGAACCACATAAAAAATTTAACCAAATAAGAGGACCTCTTTGACAGCATTTTTAAAACAGCTCCACTGGCATTCTCATCAGGCCAAAATACAACTCCTCTGCAAAACGTGTTACAAAAACATGACAGCATATAAAAACCCACCAAATAGAGACTAGAAGTTCCAGACTAACCCTTTTACATCTACACTGCAGGGCAGTGTTTCACTGCAGTAGATTACTACAATCACAAAGCCAAACAGTATCAAAGAGCCTCTGAGAAAATGAGCATTGACTGGAAAACCTTAAAGCCGGAACTCATTGGAATGACTGTAAGGGAAAGCTAAATCAAATCCTAAAATAAGGAAAACAGCTACTCTAGTTTTCATTCCTTCCCATTTTCTCACTGTTAAAACTTTGCCTTCTCAGCCAGGACAAAAACCAGAAGTGGTAATTTCCTCCAAAGAGCTGATTCTGCCATATGACTCAAGATGCTCTGAATCTAGTTCTGCTTCTAGAGATGTCATTAACAGCTCTGTATCAAGGCTTTCTTGAATGAGAGGAAGGAAGAAGGAAAAGAAGGCATTTTGTGGTTTTGTATAATGCCACATCAAAATATTTTCATTGTGAAATGTACCAGCCTTCACACACCGCTCTCTGGTCTTGTGGTTGTTTTTTTTTTTTTTTCTCTTTCAGTTGTTGTACAGATGGTATCTCAGCAGACAATAATGCAACAATCATCTGCCATAGAAGGAGAGAGAATCAAATTTTGCTAAGTATTACTCTAAGAATAACAATACAATTTCATCTTATTACATGAAGCTTCATAAAGTCAGAGTCAGAAAATTGTCACCTAATTAAAAGCAAGATTGCAAAATCAAGACTTGCCAGCACAGAAAAATCCACTCAATCTTCAGTTGAGTGAATATTTTAGTTTTAGTGCTTTCAGCCATAAACAGAAGTGTTTCAAACAGGATGGATAAATGGGTGATGAGGAAAAGATATTTTATGTTTTACTCAAATAAAGCCAAGACTGAACGAAAGAGGTTTTGTTTTGTCTTTACAAAAAAAACCCCAACCAACCAAACAAACGAAAAATAAACAAGTCAAAACAAATAGTTTGATGCTTCTGTTCCAAAGAACCTTCATAATGACCATTTCTACATACTTCCTCCTGATTTGCCGGCAATGGCTCCCTTCACAAACTGCCCCAACATCTATGCACACAGTGCTACAACAACTACACACAGATATGAGGTTTAAATATGTGGGGGGAAGGAAGGAGACAGACTAATTCCAAGTAATTAATACCAAGAAAAGACAAGAAGAACTTGTTACCCCAATCTGTCATGCCTAAGCAAGGATCCCAAAAGTGCATGGAAAAATCTGTGGACCTTATAACTCCTGTCAACTTTCTCTTCCCATTAAGACCAAGGCATGTCTCTGAATCATCACAGCCTGTGCAAAAAGCAGTGGGGGGATGAGGGTCTTCCAGTCTAACTATGTAATCTTGTGCAGGAAGCAAAGAGCAGCTCCCTTCCTCTAAGATGCAGCCAGTAACAATGCAGTAGCTCCTACAGTATCTACATCCCTCTCAAGCAAGAAATTCTGGAATTTTTCTCTCAATGAGTCCTCTTCCACTCCAGACAATGCTGAAATTTAAGTTTATTTTGGAGACTCAAGATCCTCCATTCCTTCAGTCAGAAGCTCTTTCCTCAGCAATCCTCTGAGGACATCCTGCCTGGGTACCTCTCCTAGCAACAGGAGCTCCTTTCCTCTCTCAATGAGCAAGGGAAGGACACAGTTTTGTTTTCACATGGAGAATTTCTGAGAGCACTGTTTGTATTAACATTCAGAATCCTTACTATAATACATTTATTACTAACCAAACAATTTGATAACATCCTATCCTGTGTACTAGATGTAGCCCTTTTTTATTTTTTTTTAAATTCACCATCAGCTGTTTCTCAAGGGCTCTCTTCAGGTTGACAGTTGTTCCTAGTTCTTAAGCAGTAGCTGAAACCCCTGCAGAAGCTTGCTACACCACCAGCATGCCACCTGCCAGTGGCTTTTGCCTCTCTCCTTCAAAATGCAGGGCACCTGCAAGAACAAATAAACTAGCCCCCCTATTTAATCTGGCTGAACTAATTCTACTCAACAGAACAACCAGCAATGTGGGTTAGATTAAAATCCTATCATCTCTTCCATTTCATTTATACAGCAACAAGAAAAGATTGCTTAAAAGAGGTTGTTAATAAGAAAAGAAAATACATTTTGAAATCACACAAATTTGGGAATCTAGTACTTTGTACTATTGCACTGAGCAGGAATCTGCAAACAAGTATATTAAGAAGATGCATAGGAATGATCAGACTCTTCAAGTAAAACAGTGGTATCAGTGTGTGATGTGATCTGATTGGCCATTCTGTAGTGTTTGCTCGCTGGTGCTCTATCGCAGCTCCGGAAGCACTCCCTACTATCAGTGCCGATACACACTGCTAGGAAAAGGTTTCTTGATCTTACAGGAGGAGTCTTCCTCTTTAAGTGAACCACTGCTCAGCTCTTGGTTTAGTCTTTTGATTATAGGAAAGACTATTTGTACTGATATATAAAAAAACAAACCCTTCCTGGGGCAGAGTATATTTTTACTTTCCATTATTTCATGTGCACTCAATATGCTCTCAAATAAAAGTGTTTATGGTTTTTCAGTATAGATGAAGACTGGGATGATGCAACAGATACTGTTCATCACTCTCCAAATGGTTTGAATTCTTTTAATGGTTTCTACACACAAAGAAGAAAACCTTTTTGGATATACTATAGGTGTCTTTTAACAGGTATAATGGAGCCACTCTTCTCAGAAGCACATGATGAAAAGACTAGAGGCACCAGTCACAGGTTGCAACAAAGAATATTCCAATTGTGAAGAATGTATTAATTATATTCAATGAGCATGAATAAGTACTGGAATAGGGCACAAGAGACTGCAGAATCTCCATTCTTGGACATCTTCATAAGTTTACTTAAGCAAAGCCCAGAGCATCCTGATCTAACTCTCTCCCTCCAAAGGCCCCTTCCAGCTCTGCTCGCCTGTCAACCAGCAGCTATTTCAGGAACCTCCCTGTACCAATCTCCAGCAAAGCTCTGACAAAAAGGAACATAAAATTTTACTTAGCTCATCACATATATTAAAAACAGATTTGGGGGTTAGTAAGGATGACATTGAATGTCAACATGAATTCTTGAACTGCAAGCCTCAGCATTTAATATCACTTTACAAAGTATGTTTTAAGGCAGAAAAGTACAGTTACAGCTGAGTTGGAAGTGGAGTGCCACCGAATCCAGAAACAGTAAGTTGAGAGAATTCTACTGAACACATCCAGATTTGCCGCAATAAACTGTCCCATAAACGCTGCTAAGTTCTAGGACACTTACACAAACCATTGAAAACAGAAGGTCAGTTATATTAAAACCAAAGATTTTCCCAATTAGTGCAGAACAACATTTTCCCTGCTAATACTCCAGCACTGCCTTATTTACACAGGGACAAGAAAAGCAGCAGTCACACTTACTTTTAATCTTTTTGGTAATGCAGACTATTGGAATCAGTAGTTTGCACTTTTCTTTATGAGAGCCTGGCATGCTTTACAAGAGGTGGCTAAGAAGGGCCTCTGTTACAATCACCAGGACATGCAGAGGCAGGTACCTTTTTACAAGACTAAAGAGTACAACAATCACAGAAGTGCACAGTAAAGGCAAAAAAAAAAAAAAAAAAAAAAGTCTCCAGTCTCCAGTCCACGGTTCCCAACATTTCTGTATTGCAGTAAGCAAATGTGTTACAAAACTGGATTGCCTTCCTATGCCAGGCTCCACCCCTCCACAGAAAAAAAAAAAAGGAAGAAAAAAAGCCTCAGTTTATCTTTATGATAAAGTTTATCTTTAATGCCCAGCAGTACATAGAAACATGCCTATTTGGGTTTTTTTTCTGCTGTTTAGTACAACAAGCAAGCAAAAAGAAAACTCACTTTGACAGAAAGCTTTTATCACTGCTCTCCAGTCCAAATGTCATCTCTGCAACCCATGCTTTCATTTCCTCCCATGCAGTTAAATTCTGCTGCCAGGCTATTTCTCAGGTTTGTACATACTTGCCTTTGCAAGCAGAGAAACACATACATAGCACAGTAGGTTTATCCTGTGCTCATTTGCATTGAGAAGGCTAAAGCTTATTCTGCAACACTGTCTGCTGCCCTTGCTTCCTAATTTCAAATTAAGTTTTTTGTATCATCTTCTTGTGAGTCCGTATATGAAGAAAACCTCAACACAGATAATTCTGGTTTGTACTCCTAGAAACATGGTGAAAATAT
This sequence comes from Indicator indicator, assembly GCF_027791375.1. Taxonomy (NCBI): domain Eukaryota; kingdom Metazoa; phylum Chordata; class Aves; order Piciformes; family Indicatoridae; genus Indicator; species Indicator indicator. The sequence goes on from NC_072031.1 coordinate 3,862,748, forward strand.
AGCAGAACAGGTCCTGCTCTGTGCAGACCAAGGCTGGAGATGTGCAGACTGTTCAGCACCCACATTTAGTGCTGAAAAGACACACCCAAAAGAAGGACAGGATCCTGCTGAACAAGTTACCATACCTGCAGCTTTCTGCACTGAGATTTTCATTGCAACTAGAACAGCAGGTCTCTAGGCCATCAACAGACATTCGATTTAGCTGAACTTTCTTGAGGTCACTGGTGTAAAACTGAATCAAAGCAAGCCTTCTTAACTATCAATTCTTCTGCCCTTCAGTGCTATAATTAAGTCTGTATATGTGGAGTTGGAAGAAAAAGCTTGTATGCTGGTGGCATGAGAAGTCTGTCATCTTGTGATGCATCATAAGATGTTTGGATTGACATGATAATCACTTCATTTTGCTCAGCTTTCTTATGCCACATCTCATGGTGTCTTATGACAGAGAACTCAGGAGTTGGATCATGTTTTGCCTGTACCATTGTCTCTAAACTTGCATAAAACACCCTGGTTTATAAGGAACAAAATGATACTGTTTTTTTTTTTTTTCTTTTACCAAATATGAAGAGTTCTGGAGGTTTTGTGTGATTCTCAGAACTAGAACCAAAAGTTAAGCATTCAGACAACAGAGTGTCTCCCAAACTAGCCACAGCTTTGAGGATTTCAACAATCCTCTAATGCCTAAATATCAAACACATAAAGGACAAGAAAATCAGGAAATTTAACACCAAGGGAATAATTATACTAGTTTAAACAACTTACTTCAATTTAATTATTTCTTCTGAGTTAATCTGACAGTTTGAAATGCCAGCATTACAAGACGTAATTTACTGAATGATGTTCTTTAAAATGAGACAGATAATATCCAAACTCTTAACACTTTCTTCCTACACTTTGCCCTTTCAGTATTCTCCAAGCTGACTACTGCTCTGACCCTATTCTCACTCTGTGGTATCTGTGCATTAATTCACCATTTGAGTACTTTCCATTGGATCACCTGTCTGTCATGTTTTGTTGCTGCAGGATTAAGCTGGCCACATGTCCAAGCTGCAAGGCTGGCCTGATGCAGGTGCCCAGTGCAGCAGCCCACCCTCGCTTTCTTCAGTGTTTCTGTGCATCCCTGTGTGTTGCTGTGCACATACTTCAGCTGTGACACACTGGGATCCTTTCCCTGTCAGCTACAGGAGAATCCTTCTCTCATGCAAGAAATCCAGAAAGGATAACCACATCCTTGTACCTTTCTTTCTTATTTTTATCTGGGTTATCATTGTATATTGGAAAGGAAACTACAACTAAAGCAATATAGTTCTATTTTAGATGATGACTTGGGAGCCTTACTTTAAGGAACCAGCCTTTAAACATTTCATAGGACAGGGGTGTTAATCTTGAAGCTAACATTACCTGTACATGTATAAACTGGTAAAAGGTTTCGGTGCCAATAATCCCTGAAAAACATATTGATAGTTCTGTGGTGCATGAACTGAGCTGCTGCTGGTAGAGGTCACAGGTGTACAAACTACACAAGAAAACAAATTCTCTCTTTTATAAAGTCTTATTATATGTGTGATTCAGGGAATCATGTATTGTAGAACTGGACCCTTGCCACTCTGTTCTTCATGTGCAGATATAGATTCAAATTCTGACCTGTTTTCACAGTCACGTGTTACAGAGCTAGCAGTCAATGCCAGCAGCATCTCCTCGTACCTCTTTAGCCAGATAGCAAACCTCCAGGAGTGCTGGTTGGCTCTGACTACATCTCTACAACATTGACTGGGACTCTGGGAGGGAAGTGCAGAGTAACAATCTACACAACAGACAAGTTCCCACCCTATTTTTTTTCACCTGCTATGAAGCTAAGCATGAAGAACAATGTACACGCTTAAAGAAATAAAATTTCAGGCCCCTAATTGATGCTGACCATTGAATCAAGAGAGCTGAGTGTCCTGTCAGCCCCTGGATGGCACAGACAGCACCAGCTCTTTTAGCTTAGGAGCAACTTGTTACTTGAGAACGCACTCAAGCCCACAGCTCTTTGTGCTACCTCTGTGGAAGGAAGAGTGCTTCTCACTTACACTTCCAGCTGCTTTTCAAAGTCCTTCATCACAAAGCAAGGAAATCAGAAGGAAATGAAACAATGTTCCCTCCACACAACCACCGTACGTAGGCCAAAATAAATCAATACAGCAAAAATTAATTTATGGTATTCTCTAGAGCTCTAATTACAACATTTATGCTTTTTTTAACTCAATGGCTGAAAATAAAAATGAGAATAGGGTCATCCTGTCAGATCTAGATATGTGGGTACCCTTGTAACAGGCTGTGTTAAGACCAGCAACCTCCAGCACAACTACAGCTCTTGACTGCTTGTATTTTGATAGTGAAGTACAGGGGCTTGGAGACACACTGGCAGGATATGGTATGACTTAGCTTTTATCCAGCTTCTTTCAGCAAATCTTGCCCTGAGACCAAAGCCCTGAGGTCTGATTTTTGTGTGCACTGAGATTAATATAAATGCGCACCTATAGCTTGATATAGCCTTATTATAGCAACTGGCTATTTGTCCATCTTATTGGTACTGTGTGGGACTGCAATGGATTTAGAGTGAATGAGCTCATGATCTTGTCCTATTTACCACCTGTGTGTGAAGGGATACTGAAGAACCCTTTCAGTTCTTTCTGAATGTAGTTCATAAACACAAAATCATCTCCTCCTCAGAAACCCTAACTACTGACCGAAAGTAGAACAGACTGTGCTTATAGTTAGGCCTGGCAGATCTTCCCTAAACCTCCATTCCCTCTCACCCTGTCCTCCTCATTAGATTTATGCTATTATGCCAGAACTCCAAAGTTGGGGAAACTGTAACTCTGATACCCTATACATTTCCAAACAATAACAAGAAAATAAAATGCAGCAAAAATTGCAAGGTGCTAGTACTGAGACCCAAAGCAGCTGATGTTTCTAATTTCTTAGGAATACTTTTAATAAAATTTTGACCTAGGGATGCCAACACTGCTGCCACTTCTGTAACTCTGTCAGTCATTTATTTGCAAACAAGTTCAGACTGGGTTTAGACTTGCCCTGCCACTCCTTTCACTATGGTCCTACTGTGTGCACTGCAGAAGGAAGTCACTGGGCCATGAAGCCTCTGTGGGCAGACTGAGCAGAAGGGAACAGGCAGGATCTACTGGAAAACACAAATGCAATGCCCTGTAACAGGGTGGGGAAATGGCACTTCAAGGGAAAATGAGCCTTGTGACATCTTTACCCGAAAATCCTAAAGAACAGCCTCAAGCTTAAAAGATTCAAGACAGATGGCTTCAAACACTCCAGCAAAACCTGGAACAGAAATGTAACAGCCACTATACGCTACGACAGCTTAGCAGGTACAGAAGCCTGCTACCTACACCAGCAGCCTACAGGCATATTTTAACAAGTCTTTAACCCTTCATCTTCTCTTTAGAGGGTTTCGTGTGTTCTGCAGAAAGACAATGTTTGCCCTCCTCTAACACTGCAAACCAGCATCTTCCTCAGAAATAAAATTTTTATATGTCCTTTTTCCCTAAAGCACTTTTCCTTATAACTACACTTTTACACTAGATAACCATAACCTCAGACTTCATTTGTTGTATGTCTGTTTCTAAATCCCAGCAGCCCTGTGGGTTACGACAATGGTGTGCGATTGGCTGCCTTACCACTAAATAACTCCTGAAATGGTTACAATTCATCTCTAAATCCCATCATACTTGTGCCCTCCACAGCCTGCTTGTCTGCCTTCAGTTATGCTGAGAGTCACATGCCTTTGGAAAAATGCTAACAAAAATTGGTCTTTAATGAAAGACACCCTATGGAAGCAATCTGCTCAAGAGAGCAGTTCTCAAAGGACACATACTGTCTGAGAAAACCCAGCAGTGATTTGAAAGAAGGAACTGCTTGCATACTCTAGTTTCTGGCTTCTCACCAGAGAGAGATGGATTCTCTCAGCAAAACCTTGTTACAAAATGTTTGCAATTTCCAGTATGTATGGGGAGAGCTTAATTGTATGCGTAGAACTTGAAGAAATGGACACATCATTTCAGCCTTTCAATACATTCTTTCTGCTCAGTTAGCCTTACATTGCGCACCAGATACTACTTCAATGTAAACAAAGTTGTGGGATACATTAAAACACTCTTAACAATCAAGCTGGTCTAAAACTACTAAAAGCTTGTTTTCCTAAGCTAAACAAGACAAGAACTTCTTGTTCTGACTTGTCATTTTCAAAGGTGAAGACAAGCTGGGGGTATACTCCCTTGCAGGTCAAGGCAAACACATAGAAGGAAGAACTGTTTAACCTAAAGATGAAAACAAATGGTTATAAATCAACTGGGAGCACATTTAGGATGGAAATTACAACTCTTAAAGCTGTCAGGTTTGGGCACAATCTCAAAAATCATCACAGTGCAGGGAAAAAAGACCCATCTCCATAAAAAGGGATTATGTGATCCAGTGATTGTGGTAGAAGGGCAGCAGACCTGGGGCCTCCAATTCTGCACTCCTGTGCAGGCTATCAAACAGATCTTTGAGATCTCCGTATGTTTTGCAAGATGCTTTTGCGTGATACCCATGAACTGGGCACTGCACTGAACTCTCTCCTGGAGCAACACCAACTATTCATCTGTACAGTGGAGTAACACAAGTAAACATCATGGGAGTGACAAAACACAAACAGCTTTAAGGGAGGATTCGTTGCTAAGGTGAGCAGTGAAGCTACAAAGAGTGAGCAATGCCTACCCCCCTTTCCTGAGGGTCATCTAAGGGCCACCCTTGCCTCCCAACACTCAAGAGCCACAGAACTCTTTGCAGCCTGTTGGCACAGCCCGGCCTCTGGCTCTGGGTGTCAGACAGCCATTTCATGGAGCTGAGACAATGAGATGGGGGTGTACCAATAAGCTATTCAAGCTATGAGAAGCCTCCTGGGAACCTGCTTCTGAAGCAAATAACTGAACTGAGGTGTGGCCTGGCCTCACCCCTGCTCAGTCACTGTGTGGCCACATATTGGTGTTGAGCTTCTTCCCATTCAATACCTCAGCAGGGCAGGGAGGGACAGACCAAGTATAATACCAGATCTCTTCATCAGGTTGACAGATTGTGTCCTCAGTCTGGTACAATGAAAAACAAAATAAAGCACAATCTGCAGCCTTAACTCTAGACATTAATATAGTTCTGAGAGAGAATCTCAGACCCTGAGCTCTATTGACTGCAGACTGCTGCTGATCCAGAGATTATTCCAGATACAACAGAACAGCTTGAGTGATTTATGTTGTTCCACCTAATTGACCAACAAACAAAGGCAGAAGAGATCTGTCTTTCCAGATTGAAAGCAATGCATTGAATTCAGTAGAAATGAAAGCTGATATTGTTTTAACTCTGGCAGATGCTCTATGGAAACGGCTAGCAATTAAATGTGTTACATTTGCTGCTGTAAAATTTTCAAACTGCTTGTTTTGATTTGGCTTTGACTAGCTCTGTATTGAGAATTTTTGGGTTTAGTTATTTCAGAGTTTACACATCTAGCTAGAGTGTGAAAACACATCTCTGTTGACAGTACAACAGTTGGCTATAAAATAAAAAGAGCAAACCCTTCCACAAGTACTATTTCGTTTCACAGCAATACTGCATCATATCACTGGATTTATTGCTCAGCCTGCCTTCAGAACGTCACTTCTACATTTTACTTTGTAATTGGTGCAATTAAAGGAAAACTTAAAGGCTGCCATGTGAATCTTTACCAGTACAGCTAGAAGGATTTCTCACACTTGTTCCATTGCATAGCTGAGCACACTTTGTTGCACTGCTTTTCAACATCCTGGCTGCTGAATGGAAACAGAGCCCAGTCAACCTCCTGCTACTATCTGCATCAATTTAGCTCTACCCTGTGGCTCCACCCTGACGAGGCTGGCTGCCTGCGTAGTGCCTGGGTCACTGCAGAGCCACATCTTGTCATGTTAAGTGCCAGGTAAAGTCCCCATCAAGCATGCTGACAAATGGGCAGGCTCAGCCAGCTCTCTTCAACTCTAAATCAAACTCTTATTGGAGTCTCTAGACTTTGGTTTGTTTCTGTGCTTGAATTAAGCAGCTGCTTTGCTGCTTCTATGGATGGGGAACTGTCAGCCTCAGGGACCATATAAGTCTACAGACTGACTGCAGAGACTACAGGCAGCAAATGCATCTCAACATATGGGTATCTGCACACTCTGGAAGATCACTTCCTATCTGGAAGGCCATAATTTTGATGGCTTTCACGACACTTAACACCTGCACTGAACACCTGAGGAGTGTTCATACTGCCCATCTTGGCTGTTTGCAGCCTGTACCATCCCAGACACAGTATGGTGCTTAAAAATCTGTGAAATAAACCATAAATATATATCCTATAGCCATCTCTAAGGAGTGTTTGAGTCAGTCCACTTTTTGCCCCACCTATAGACTTCTGTGAACATCTCTACACAGCCAGAGGGTTGTATTTTAAGGTCACACCCAAATTATGAGGCTTCACCTGGCATGCACATACCATCATTAAACCTGCCTACGAAACTTCATAGGCAAAATAAAAAGGCATAATTACGTTTTCCCCATTCAGTGAAGGAATAATAATTCCTTTGATGGATGAATTCAGGCAATCAGGCTTTCTGTTGAATCCCACCCAGCAAGATCTGTTTTCTAAAAATTAAGATGGTTATCTTCCTAATTAAGTCATGAACATCACCTGACATATTGAGCTATATTCTACAAAATTATCTTCTCTCTAAAATAGTAAAGCTTTCAACAAAAATAGTGAATACTGAGACCCCACCCCACAGATCACTGCTTTGCTTTGAGGATTGAAAAAACAAACAAACCCTAACAAACACTGAATGGCTCCATGAATGGAATTCCTTAGTGCTGTGCTTATGTTTCCCTCTGAGACCAAACTGATTTCAATAAAAGCTGTGCATTCCTTTCTACTTTCAAATTTGGCTGTGTTGACGTATCTCATGGATTTTGTATAAAGTGTTTGGTACACTTCAGAGCAAATGTGGTCTTTTACCAGCTCCTGTAAAACACTGCCTCATTCTGCTGGGTCTTCCTCCAATAGGAACATGGCAGTAGGACCTGAAAAGTACATCCTGTGCCAGCTAGCAATATAAAAGACCTTGTCCCCAGAGACCTACTTATCTCTTTAACCAAACACATTCTTGTACTGATTTACGTGGTGCTGTCATATCTTACAAGATGCTCAAGATACAAACAGAAGCGCTAAGTAGAAAACCAAAATACACACAAACTACCGAAATGAAAAGGGACAAGTCTCCTTGTGCTACCATCTATCTAAATCTCAAATGGATGGAGAAACAGCATTATGAAAGGAGACAAACACCAATATACTTAGCAAAAGTGGAGGAAAGTCCTTCTCCTCCAAATAGCCCTATGGAACTCATCAGTGTGACATTCTGCTAATCACTGTAGGAATGCTAAACCCAAGACAGAAAACAACCTTGAGACAAACAACAAAAGAAAACCCATGATAATGGAAGGTAGAGAAAGATATAAGGCAACTTATATATGATATATTAGCAAGAGATGCTAATAAATCAAGGTATGAGGACTGCATTAAACTGAAAGCTGGTATAAGATGAAGGCAGAGATGTTTATTTATTTTAAGCAATGTTGGCCAGAAACAATAACTACAACATCTAAGAATTGAGACAGAACCTTGTCTAAGAGAAAGATGTTGCAGCAACTTTCAGTCTTGACCTGTTCAGTCTGTTGAACAACTTCCTTTATTACCAAGGTTTTAAATGGATGTAAGCAAATAGAATACACTGGTTTTCTTCACTGGCAGATACACAGCATAATCAACACTGTTTGGGTATTTATGATAGAAGTCTTTCCAGAGACCACAAATAAAGAACATAATACCAGTAGTGTCTTGTCTAATGACAGTATGTTTGGTTTATTTTAAATTATATTAACACACTACTTTTTTTCCCAAAAGAGCATATTAGCAACAAACTGATCACCTCCTCAGAGTTTTCACAGTATTACTGCATTTTACCTTGACCTGGTTCCCTGGTTGGCCTGAAGGGCTGACATGGTAACATCCATGTCTGCCATGCAGCTTACATGATAAAATCTGCATACATCTTTATTCAGCACTCAGGATGAATCTTCCCCCAAGTATCTCATCTATTCTCCAACTTTATTCTACATGTTCACAAAGGGTGAGGACAGCAAGAATTTTTTCTTTCAATGCCTTTGAAGCAAAGGTCAAGTCCTTGCATCTTACACTGAATAAACTCACATCAGCTTCTGGTGAACAAGTTTTCCACAAGTACCCCAGATACATTCCTTAGCATGGCATTTAATTTACCACAAACTCTCTTAATGAAAAAGTAGCTGGACTCTCCAGTAACCTAAAAGCCATGGTTCTCTCCTCACTGAAACTCATGCCCAGCACTCTTCCATCCTTTGTGTGGGTTTCTGCCTGTGCATGCTGCAGCCACCTGCCATCTGTCCTGGCAGCCCAACCTCATAGCTCTTTTCCTGACCTACCCTACAATGCCTGGACAGTAAGGCCTCCAAAATCAACATCAGAGAAAAAACATCTGCTCAGGGAGGCAAGAAGACTTGCTTTACATCATTAACGTGCCAGCACTGTACATACAGTCTGAAGTAAGTGCAGAGAAAGTGCTGCTTTTTCTTTTCTGATGGAAACTAGCCAACCATAGCCGTTTGTTTCCAAAGTTCCTAAAGAAAACTCTAACAAAATATAGTGGGTATTTTACAGCTTTTTGGTGGGTTTCTTCACAGACCTGTATCAAGTCAGAAGATACTTCTACGATGCTCAACTGCAATAATTACTGATCATTTACATATTAGTCCCAGGTGCTTGGGGAAAAAAAAAAAACACAACAACAAAACAACAAAAAACCCCACCAAACACCTTCCTGCACCATGTGAACAAAGTATTTCTGCTAAGAAAGTAGGCAAGAGGCAGAACTGCAGGTTTCTTGGTAGTGCCATTCTGAGAGCAGAAGCAAGCCCTGGCTACGCCTGCTGAGGAACGGACAGCACTGCACTGCTCTTTTCTAGGGATGTCCAAACAAGGAGCTGACCTCTAAAATTCAGTACTTGGTTTTACAAGTGGTCCACGGTAGTGAGAGCAGCTTGTCCGGTACGTAACATCCCGGGTTTAAGTTGGACATTACAGACAGAACAAAACCACCAGTAAGAGACAGACTGGCTTAGTAAAACTGCATCAAGCGGAAAAACGTTTAACGCTGGCAGAAACTTCATAAACCGAAATCTGCACCGAATTATCTCTAAATGTGTTTTCCTTCCACTAGAGGGGGGCAGCTGCCAAACCCATCGAGCGCTGCTGTGCTGCACCCACACTCCACCAGCAGCACTGAAACCCGGGCAGAACTGTCCTGCGGAGACCGCCAGCTTGCCCTGGCCCAGCCTTCGCCTCTCTCGCCGTGGGCCGTTTTCCTGCCCTGCCTCGCCGTCGAGCGGCCAGAAGCGGGGCTAAGGCAGCCCTCCGTGGCAGGCATTCGGAAGAGCTCGCCAGCCCCCGAGCCGGCTCGGCACCGCGGTCGCCGACGTGCCGAAAGAAAGTTTGGTTTGTAGTAAACAAAACTCTTGAGTTTTTTGTTTGTGGGTGGTTATTGCCCCTCTTTTTTTTTCTATTTTTTTCCGCGGTGTCCTCCTTCCCTGGCTGGCAGAAGCCACCCTAGGCCCCCTGCGACTCCCCGGTCCCGCTCAGCCCCGTGCCCCCCACCCGGCCGCGGCTACTCACAGGCGCGGGGCGGGCGCGGCGCGGGGCCGGCGGGCAGCACTCCGCGGGCTGCGACCGTCTGGCGGCGGCTGCCTCCCGCCCGCCCTCCTGCAGAAATGATGTCAGAAGCCAACTGGGTGTGGAAAGAAAATAATGTTCGAAAGTACCCCTCGCCCGCCTGCGAAGGCAGAGAGGTGTGTGTGTGTGTGTGTGTGAGAGAGAGTGTGTGCGCAGGGAGGGAGGGACGGGCCCGAGCTCGGCAAGAACTTTTCCCCGCCCGTTTCCATCCGCGGAAGGCGGGAGGGCATCCAGGCGCGCCGCCGCCCGGCCCTCCCCGGGGGCGCTCGGCCCGCCGCCCCCGGCGGCCGGGGCCGGTCCTGCGAGCGCTGCGGCGACGGCGCCCCCGGATCGCGGCGCCTGGGCGGGCTGAGCCCCGGCCGAGCGGGATGCTACGGGCGGGAGCTAGTCCGCTTCCCCGAGCGGCCTCCGCCGTTCGGCGGCGTGGGCTGGGCAGGAGCGGACCGGACGCTGGCCCGACAGAGGAGTGACCGCTCCATGCCCGGCAGTGGTGTGCGGGGGGGTGTAGGGAGCTCGTTCCTCCTCCACACACCCGCCCTGGAGAGGGACGGCTGGGTCCCTCCACCCGCTTGTCACCAAGGAGAAGGGAAGGGGCTGGAGGGACGGTGTCTGATCGGCAGCAGAGCGAGGGCTTCTCCTGGGGCGGAGGGAGGCACAGGGCAGAACACCCACAGAAGCAGTCCGTGGAGAACGGTTCCCAACGCGGCCGAAAGCGCCGTTCCGGGCCGGCGGCCGGCCCCTCAAGGACCCTGTCCATGAACAGCAGGCCCGGAGAGGCCGGGCGGGAGGACGGGGAAGCGCTGTGCCGGGCGGAATGGGGGCAGCACAGAGGAGGCGCCATTTCGGGCCGGCAATGCTGTCCTGCCGCGCTCCCGTCGCTGGCATCGTCAGGTGGTTGCGCAACCCGGCCCGCCGCAACGCGCCCCCGAAGCCGCCTCTCAGCGCCGGGGGCCTGCGCGGGAGCCGCACTTCGCTCCGTGATCGGTGGGGCGCTGTGAGAGGAGCCCGCGGCTGCCTGTAGCGGCAGCGAGTGCCCTGTCCCGCAGAGCCTCCTTGGGGTGGAGCGCGGCGGGAAGCTTTTTCGTCAAGGAGAAAACTGCGTGTGTAGAGCTGAAGAAATTCGTGTTTATAAAGCCATCTCCGGGCAGCGCAGGTTAGCCCTCGGGGTAGCTGCTCGCACTTCACGAACCTCCTCTCTCCTGAAGAGCTTTGCAAGCCACCATCGCCACTAGCACGCCTCAGTAATAAGCCGTGTCCCTTTTCACTTAGTTTTCACAAAATACATAACAAAGTACATAAAATAGCGATCAACCATCGCCGACTAGATCATGCTGTTTACTCCTACTCACAAGGAGAATGAAGACACTAATTCAGCTCTCTGGCTGCCTTGCAGTGTTTTCTGTTGGTACGGTGCTTTAGCTTGTTCAGACGGCCAAAAGGTCTCGCCTGCTGTTCTGGATTAGCTCTTTCAAGTGCGTAAAGTTGTCGAGATCACTCTGTTCCGGTGTGATTATCAAGCTGTTTGTTGCTTTGTTTGTTTCACCTTCTTTTAACAGTTCTGCGCAAACCACAGTTAACATTTCGTTAACATTTATTTTGAATGTTACCCGAAAATCAACTAGACCATGACTCTTCTGATTCAGAGGGTGCATCCCTGTCCCAGGGATTACCTATTCTGTAAGAACTGGAATATATTCCAGAAACACCTTTCCTCTTCCCAGAGGCTTCACATAAATAGCAACTATTATTCTGAGCAAAACACTGTGTTGGTTCCTACTTAAAAATTAGTAGCATGAGTTACTTCATTGCACCTTTACCCCTTCTGCATGCGTAGCCATTAGGAATCTCATGTGTTACGAAAAAGTAAAATCATAAAAACATAACAAAAGAGTTTGTTTGGCAGTCTAAGTGCCATCAGCTCTGCCAAACGCTACAAACAATTCAGACCGAGTAAACGGCATTTGATGGCATGGTTAATCCCTCCTACAGTGTCATTTCACTGTTTGCTATTAGTTCTAGCTCTGTTACAACTACCAAATGTCAAAAAATTTTTGTATTCATAAATCACTTACAAGTCATACACGAGAATACCCAGTACCATAAACAGTTCCCACTGTTCACTAAAAGTTTAGGCTTCTGTGTGCTCATATATTCCAAGTTCCTGGCTAGGAGGGACTGGCATGGACCTCTAGTGGCTACTTCCTTTGCACGTCACCTGCTTTCTGGTAATTACCTTGTGGTTAGTCTGGAATAGGAATTCAAAGTGGTTCTCAGAGATGCTCATAGCTTTGAGGCTGAAAGAGCAGAAGAGAGAAGCTTGGGAGTATCGGTGGAGGAGGCAGCCCTGTTTGTTGATTCCCAGGGATTTCAGGGAAGAAATTGGTACCTTGGGCTGAGGCAACCCCTATAGGCATAAACAGTCTGGCTTCCACTGGGCTGAAACATTAGAGCTGAAGTCACATAAAACATTCCCCTCATACAGAGCTAAGTTTTCCAATGAAATAGTGGTATGAAACAGAACACTTGATTTTTAAACGAAAGATGTTGTTGCTTACAACTTAACTGACTAGAAAGAGGAAAAGCGACTGTTCTACTTCATCATATACTGCATTAAAGACAGTCCTTGCTAATACGTGTATAATATTGTTACTGTAAGAAAACACTTACTGGTAAAAATAGTCTTCTTCTCCCTCAATTTCTATACTTGTATTTTTAGTTGTGTAGCTGTCATTCATATTTTGTCTTAGCTAAAAGGTAAGAATAAATATTTTTTCAGCAGTGTCAACACACGCCAGATTACTTCAATCTTTTCCTAAAAAAAAATTATCCAGGTTCTGCTTTTCAGACTTGTGTTGGACTGATACACTTTGAGTGTACCAAGTAACTGAAAGCGGTGTTGACCCTTATCCTGCCCTCTTCTTCCCTCATTTATGTGAAGAATGATGGCTTGAAGAAAAAGGTGTCATGTCCAAGTACCCCTTCTACCTTGGTAAGCTTATCTTGAGAGAAGACACTTAAAAACAAAGTTGCTGACAATGGAATTCATAGTGGGCAAATGCAAGGCAACTGTTCCATGCCAGTTCTTCCTGCTTGTCTTGCTGTATCCTAGACTGTATCTTTGAACCCAGAAGAAATCATAATTGAATATATGTCTCTCTCTCCACCAGCTGTTATACAGTGGACACAATTTGCCTGTGTATTTGAGACAAGCCATTTTTCCAGTAGTTATAATTCCCTTTCCAAAGCTTTCAGAGCAAGGTCTGGAAGTGCAGGCTGAGTAGCTATGATGACTGAGAGACTGTGTAATGAAAATACAAGCTCAGGTGTTGGTCTTACTGGCATACATGTGTGCACTGAATGTTGAAACTTCAGTGTGAAACAGCTTACAGAGAGTTTGCAGAGATGTAAAATGGGACAGTGGTATAAATATTGGTCTCATTGATAAGGGGTGGGATAATTAAGTTCTGTTTGGTTTGTTAGTGTTTTGTTTGTTTGTTGTTTGTTTGTTTTTAAAAATATGTTTAGTGATTATATTGCTACAGTTTATGCCATATCACATATCTGTCAAAATTATCAAACAAGTTCAATATTTACATAGCTAAGAGGGATCAGGGTATGCTTTCTGCTGTGTAATAAGAGGCTGTAAGTGAAAACACAGGCTAATAGGTATTTGTCTTTATTAGAACAGGAATAAGAGGAAATGTGAGAAAGGACCCTCATGGTTGCAAGTAATTCCAAGAGAAAACTTCAGAGCAAGGGTGTTGCTGATCAATAAGGTAATTGAGTAATTACTTGTCCAAATCTTAAATGGTTTCTGTTAAAAAGATCTCTGCCTAGACAGGCTGCAATCTGACCTCTCTCAAAGCAGTGTGCCAAAACTTCTAATAAGAGGTAGAAAAAGCAACCGCCTCTAAAGGCATCCTTGTAATGCTTATCTCTTAGTTTGTTGCAACAAAAAACAATGTATCAATGAAAAATTTTTAGTACAACTATAAAACTGACACTGTTTTTTCTTCAAGAATATGTGTTAAAATCCTTCTGGTTATTGATTCACAGTATACAACACTACCAGACCCTTTTCATGCCTACTTTTCAAAAAGCAATTACATTTACTGGCCAAGTAAATGTAATATTGAGCCAAGTAGATATGTAATACTGGTGTGCTAGTGCTGAACACTAAGAGCTTTCCTCAATGAAACTGAGTTCAAACGTTGGCTTGTGTGGCTCTGCTGCCATTTTTGTTGTTGAATAAAATGTTCTCGATCTACTAGGAAGAGAAATTGGAATGTATGTATGCATTCTAGAAGCAAGACTGAAAGTTGGAGCCTTAATTTTGCTCACTGATATCAGCAAATGAGGCTTGCAATACTATTAATATGTATTATGTCTTTCTTAAGCAAAATCACACTCAGATAATGCTCAAAATCCAGATGAATATGATTTCTTCCCCTCTGTGGACCTTAGGAAGTATGCAGTAGAAAGATTCCACCATTGGACAGCTCTGTTAGGGAAGGTGTGGAGGAAACAATGACAAAGTGGGGAGTGAAATGGCCTTTTCTTTTTTAGTGTTTGAAAGTCTGTGCAAAGGGAGTTGCTATGCCCAGTGTAGAACGTCATCTTATTAGTCACCTTAAAATCCACTAAGGCACATCTAGGTTCTTACAGCTTTGTTTCACTTCTTCCCCTCAGTAGACTTTAGAGGGTTCTTTGCTTTCATCCCTCAGAGTCCTGGTATACTCATAAAGAGTGTCTTAGATCTTTAGGATCCTTAGTGTATCCTTGGTAAACAAACTTACATACCCCTTCCCACTCCAGCCTTGGGAATACTGCTTCCTCCCCCTCAAAGGAACACGATGAGATTAAGTAGGAACAGTAGCTTCCCAACAATCCTTAACTCCTTGAGTACTGAAGTCCTTGTTTAGGCTTGCTGAGCCTAGAACAAAGAGGCTGGAAAGAGTTCTGACAAACTTATGACATCTTGAGGGATCTGAAGATACTTCCTTTTTCTCATTCCCTGCTCCTGTTTCAGTGTTCTTTCACACTGTCTTGTATCCTGCTGTCATGCTCCAAATCAAAAATATTCCTGACAGTGAATGTCTGTAGTTAATTGAAGTAAGGCTTTGCTGAAACAAGTGAGACTTGGGCATAAATAGCACATGTCAGGGACCTATGCTCCATGGCTTATATAGCAAGTATATAGGATATATTAATTCAATTTTTTGTTTACCATGCTGATCTGCAGAACCTGCAAATCTGTGGAGATGACATTAAATGAAAAGGAAGAGCTTACCCTTCCTTTGTCCTCCACTCTTGTATATTATTCACTCTGTAAAATGTTTTTTGTTTGTGGTTTTTTATTATTATTATTAATGTTATAATTACGTTAAGAAAACAAAGAAAAATCTCTGGCAAAAAAACAGACAAGACAAACTGTAGTGCTGTCCCTGGAAATGTTGTTAGTGGATCAGACAACGCTGTTTGGCCATGCAGTGATCTCATTAGGAGAACCTCTTTAAAGCAGTATTTCAGAAAATGGTAATGGATGATGGTAGCAGAAGTACTGAGCCCAGAGGCCTTCAAGTCAGGGTGGTATTTTGATACTGTTGGCTGGTGGATTACCTCTCTTTTGCCTGTTTTCAGGGGTTTTGTATGTAGTCAAAAGCTGTACAAACAATGGTAAATTAAGAATTTGCTCTGTAACTGCATGTAGCTATTAAAATTCTTTAACATTAGGATCTGACAACCCTAGCTTTGTTTGGAAGAGGAAAGAAAATAAACTGGCAAGGAGTAAAGGCAAGCTGCAACGAAAAATAAATTGTGGAGCCTGTAAAACACAGTGCAGTATGTCAAGGACAAATAAACGTGTATGTTGCTTACCATCCTGCCAAAACAATTGCAACATCAACCCAACCCTCTAATCGTATAGCTTTACAAATCAAGTACATAGGAAAGCTTCTAACCAGGCACTATGCTAGAGACAGGAATATAAGAGACTAAATCTTGTTATTGGAGAGGGGTAATAAGGACTTGGCCACAGAACACTTCACATTGTTTGAAATCTGTGGTTAAAATGGCAGGACTAGGATTTCATTGTACAAAGTCCAGAACAAGGTCAAAGTGCCCTGCAAGAAAATGCTGTTTTGAAAACTAACCACTTGTACTGCTTAGAGGAAGAATATGTTTTGTCACTTTGGTTACTGACCTCATCATCCAAAATAATAAAAATCTTTAATCACTTACAAATCATTAACAGTTAATTACAAAATATGCCTGTTTGTTCTTCCAAGAACTGCTCCCTTTCAGCACTTTCCAAATAACATCAAATCTTTAGAATGTGAGGAATGAAGAAATCACATTCTCATCCGATCTGTAAAACATTTTTATTTCTTGTTAGTGTCCAAATACACTTACCCATTTGCAGCAAAGGTGAATGATGAACAGCTCCACCAGCGAGTGTGCTATCTTTCAGTACGAATCTGTTCTGCAAAACACAGCTCTAGACTCTCACCCATCTATAACATGACTCTCCTGCCCTCTCCATGGAGCAAACCACAGCATTCCCAGAGCTTTCTCACTTAAACAGCAACCTTGCTGTACAGTTACCCTTCTCTCCATATAAATTCGTGCATGTGTACACATATATCCAAATATGTACACATAAAAATATGACTCCAGGAACTGGTCATCAGAAAAGAATTTTTGGATTAGCATATTTTCTGAGGACTTGCACACACTACAAAGGCTCTTATTCTGTACACCATTTAGAAATCCATTACCTTTGTTTATTATTTATTATGTATCTCCGTGCATGTAAGTGTAGCTCCTTCTAAAGCTTGTCTAATAAAATAACACAATATTGCTATTCCTGCTGAATTCTTAAGTATTTTAATGATTGCTTAACTAAATCTCACAGGAAAAGCATTACAGAAAAGGGAGAAAATTCAGCCTCTACAGATTTTAACACTTGCTGAGGTCACTGTAGTATGAATTTAACTGTTCATGGGAGTACTGGGGTGCTGCATGAGACACAGACATGGCAACGTAGCAGATCCTGCCTGCAGACATGCATTTTTAATCTCATTGACTTAAGTGGATGTTGCCACAGGCAGAATTTGGACCTGTGTATTCTTAAAGTAGTGATTGCAAATATTAATACCAAATGGGCACAATATGAGCCCTGTCATTAATAAGAGCTAAGTTTTTAGTGAATTACAGACAGTTTTAATAAAAACATCTATTTGAAGTATTCCTGGTTCTTTAAAATTTTACGTTTTAACTTCTACTTCCTAAAGCATATATAAGAGTATCAGGAAACAGCAGTGTGTTGTAACCCTTGCAACATTATTAGGAATCTCAAGACATTCAATGTTTTCTCAAAGACAGTCATAGGATTATTAGCCTTTTACACTCATATTAAGAAAAAAAAATTAAAAAGGGAAGAAACTGTATTTATCATCTAAAGGAAGCTCAAAATTGTTTTTTTAAACCTGTCCTTTTTAAAGCAATCATAAAATGTTTTGCGACCTTACTCAGGTTTTTTTAGTGTAGGTACATTAAGATGTTATCACACAGGTCTTCCAAATTTAAAAAAGAAAAATCATTACACAAAGCTGATTAAGCTGTATTGGAATACCTAGGACCTGTATATGTATTCTGATTTTAAGTAAACTTTGAGAAGGAAGTAGATGTTATAGCATTGCAGCAGACTGTAAAAATCAAGTTGATGTAAATGGACTTTACAAGAGAGACTGATTAGTTTAAACAAAAAGACACTGGAAGATGATTGAGGCTGAGAAGGAAAGTACTAAATGAGAGAGTTAGATCTGTCTGTACTGGGATTACAGACCTGGGTGTGTACAGCCCTTCTCCCTTTTCCCTCTGACCCACTCCCTGTTTCCACAGGAAGGGAATACATACATGTAAGTCAAACGGAAATTCAAGTGTTCTCCACCAGGCTGGGCAGTTGTGCAGAACTAACAGCTGCCCTCATTGTAGGTAATGAATTAACTGGGCAATCTGAACAGCATCACTGTGAGTAAACTGGATAGTGGTAATATTTAGGTCAAGGAGCAGGACTTTGTTGAAGACAGGAGTAGCATTATCAAATGTAAGCAGAAATTATCAAAGCTGTTGTATTTTTTTAATTTATAAGGGTGTTCAGGAAGTGACATGAGGTAGAGTATGGGATCTGTGCAAATAACTGAAGGGCATCAGGTTCATGCATACAAAAGATGGGGAGAGCAACAGTTAAGGGCATAATCTCATGTTTTGATTAGAAGTAGAAAGATTTGAATGAGATCAATTTGCTTGGCTTGTGCAGTAGCTGTGTCTGGAACCTGGCTTTTCAACCTGATCTGCACATAACTTGTGTTAAGAAGAAGGAGATATATTTGTCTAACAAAGAGGAGAGCAAACTTCGTTAAGATGAATTTCCCCACTGATGAGAAGTGAATTCACCTCTGGAACCAAGGGCACTCTGGGCAAACTGTTTCTTTCTCCTTCCCTCCTTGTTCCAGGACTTGAACGCTTGTAACTGTTCCCTTGCTAGGCAAATGTGATCCACCACATAGCTGAATCCACTTCTTTGCTTCTTGCATTTATCCTGCGATCAGTGTAGACTTGTCTGAGCATTGCTTTGCATTCCTGGCAGTTTTAAGGAAACATATGTCCTGCTGGCTGCATGTGAGCTGCTCAGATTGAATGAGCTGTGGCTGGAGTGCCCAGGCTGGCCAGTTTTGGGGAAATCACAGCAACTTCATCTCTCTTCCTTTGAATAATTCTATCTCTAATTTCTTGTGTTCTTTTCTCTGTGATTAAGACATCATGTTTTAACAGGGACAATGCTTACAATCTTACTTGAAGAGAAGAACATCCAGTATAAAATCTATCAGTCAGGACATATGATAATTTACATTATAACCTAGAGTTTATCTTGGGAACAAAGAAATTATGGCACAAGAGCATCAAGATTATCTTGCTCCTGGTTATGTATAAGTTCATTATTTAAGCTCTGTGTTTCTTTATGTATGTAATGGCATGCATTTGGAAATTGTTCCCTGTGGCAAAGAGCCCCATGTTAGCACAAAAAAACTAGAAGAAAGTCTTTTTTAATCTGAAGCTATCACTGCATCAGGGTGAGAGAGTATTTCAGTTTTAGTAAAGTTTACAGGTTTTAGTTGCTCTTATTTTGTCCCTGTGCCAGTATGGTTCAGTAAATTAAATCATCTAATCTTATCTAAACTAAGAGGGGTTTGAGCAGTATGATTCATTAAACACAGCAAAAAACAAGGGGGAGCTAAGAACAGAGATGAGCTGGTATACTGGAATTGATCTGATGCCAAGGGGTATAGAAGTAATATAAAATAATATAAATTGTGTTCTGATATAAACTGAACTAAAATAAACTGCATGCTATTTTCCCAGTATGTTCTAGTGAAGCAGAAATACTTCTAAAGATGAATCTTTTTCACTATGTTCTAATAAACTTTAATTTAACAAAACCATAGTCCTAAATACTCATTGTTTTGCTTCCTATACCTCCATCATTTTTGACTGAGGACTATCCATCTGCCACTTTGTTTAAAGAGCAGAGGAGCAGTCTGCAATGTACTATGTGTTTAGTTTAAAGGTAGAGTGTTGAAACTCTTCCTGGGTCTCATATTTAACCTTTTATTGGTAACAGTAATCCTTCTTCTAGGAGATCTACTGCTTAACAGATCTACAGAGTATGAAGTAGCTAACTGCATAGACAAATCTAAGGCCACTCACAGTAGGACTTGTAAGAACTGGACTTTTAGATCAGTATAAAAGTAAGAATGCCTGTTGTAAAGAAGTTTGCAAATCCATGTTCAGATTTTAATTACTTCAGGCAAATTTCCATGGTAGCCTTTGTTTAGCAAAAGGTCTGTTCAAAAAGCTCATTAATTATTTTGTGCATCTACTATATTCATAGATCTTTTTTTTCCCTCTTCATGCTGGAAGGGTGCAAGGAAAGATCACATCTCAGAGCAGAATTTCTCTCTACACAGCAAGACTGTGCAATGCCTTGTCTGCTGTTGTGCCTGCCAGCTGCTGTCAGACAGACTGTGTTGTTGAGCAGAAGTTGGAACAGATTAGACAATGCAGGGAATAAATAATAAAGTGGGGCATGGAATGGTTTGGGGATTTTTTTGGTTGATTGGGGGTTTTTTGTGTTGTTTTTGTTGTTGGTTTGGTTTTTTCCTATTAATTTCCACTTTCTGCCTTCTCTACTAGAGAATTGAACATAGAGAATGTTTTAGACATCTCACATTATCCATCTCCTCCTTTATTCCACTCAAGGAGATAAAGCTGGCCAGCATACACAGACTGAAAGAGAAGTATATAGCTGGAAAATCAGGCTGTATTGGCATTCAGTATTGTCATTAACTGTGCAAAACCAAATTTTAAATATTAAAATATTTATATATCATATGGCAAAGTGACTGATTTTAACAATGTTTTTACTGTACTACCAATTACACTACAGCTACTACTACAACAGTTCATTCAACCTTCAAAATGCCAAAGTTCTTCCCATTCCAAAGCTCTAGGGGTTATATCACTTTCAAACCTCTGGCTATTTTGTAATACTTATTTTAGAACTGTGGATATTGCTATTAATAGAATCATCTCACCTGTTTCTGCATCCAGTGAAGCCATAAACATCAGTGATGTTTTGTGGCAGTGAGTCAGCTACACCCTGCTGAAAGATGTTACTTTTTCCACCACTGAATTTGTCAGCTCTTCTGACATGTTTCTGAAGTACATGAACTATTCACTAGTTTGTTTACTCTTACTCTGAGTGCTGTCTTATTCATCTTTTGATGAGCTAAAGAGATTCATTCTAAAGAAGCATATTCATTCAAGATGTTTCCTGTGCTTTGGGTTTTGTTACCTATCTTTACATTTCTTTTTTACAAGAGCTTTTGCTAGGTAACACAATCTGGAGTCAAATAATTATGTTGAGTCAGTTTCAAAATAAACAGTAACTGTAGAAAGGTTTGAGCTGGTTTTTTTTCTCTGTTATGAACTGGCAGCAGATTTTCATGTAGGTGAATATGTATCTGATTGAGGGATAGGCACTTCATTCAAATAGGGCTTCTCTTCCTGGTTTATAAGCACACTTTTCAGTAGTATTGATGTACAAAATATGGGTAAATGTAACCTGAAAGTCACACATTTGCCAGTCTCCACTGGCTGTTCAGGAGTGTCATAATGGATCTCCCTTGATTTGTGAATTTAAATTTAAATTTATCATCAAGGTGCAGATAAGCCTGCTTTTATCATCTCCTTGGAAATGAGTGAAGGCTTTTGAAGTGGTGTTCTCTGAAAGAGCTGTAAGTGTTAACTGTAACAGTTTCAAAAGATCGGGACTGTGACACCTTTGTCCAATCTAGAGTACTAGTTAGGTAGTTCAGAGGCTTTGTAATACTTGTTTTGTGGGGCTGGTGCAATAATGTACCTGGGGAAAGTTCCCTTTAAAGTAGAAGAACTGAATATTTCCTGTCTATTTGTAACTTCTGTAACGCTGTGGCCCCTGAATTTCTGCTTTTTCAGGTTTTTCATTGGTTGATTCTCTAGACAAAAGTAAGGGGGAGAACATCCTTTGCTTTCTTATCCTTCTATTTAGTTGAGACATAGAAGCCCATTCCATATTTTTCTCAATCCTTGTGGCTTTATCCCTCCTCACAAATAGGAAAAACTGTCTTGTGTCCTTATTCTCTCTCAGCCTTTTTAGGAGAATTTCAGTCTCACTGCAGTGTTGCTTTGCAGCCTTCTGCTGGAAGGTAGAGGTCTTGTCCTTAGTAGCCTTGTATGTGTGTAGAAGCTGTTGTAGTTAGCAGTTCAAAACACACTTTAGCTGTTGTGAAAATATGGACCTAACAACACTTCGTAGGTGCAAATGGTTGTGGGTTTTGTGGGATGTAGCAACACACTGTCATCAGCATTGGAACTGCTTGAGTTCAAAAGCTATATAGGATTTCTGATTTGTTCCTGAAAGAATATGTAAAGTCTGTTGGGATGAGTCACTTATCCAATGTGTTCTCATTTGAGTTTCCCCATTAGTCTCATCCATTGATGTTGTTTGTCTTGGGTTTCTTCAGTTCAGGAAGCTCCTGGGGAGCTTTTCACCACATCTTAAGAAGATGTTGTATTGTCTCTCAGTTTGAAAACTTTTCTAGGGGCATTTCTATTCTCTTATAGCAAGCTTTGTCTGGTTTGAACACAGGATGAATTGCACTGAGACTGGATTTTCTGGATGTCAGCTCCTCCCAGTGGGCCCCTGGTCAGATATGCTTACATCTGTTTTGGGCATATGTGTCCAGTGCTGCAGTACCTGTTCTGTCTGAGAGGCTGCTGTCACAGAGAGTTACCTCTGACCATCATCCCAAAGGGGATCAATTCCCCTCCCTCTTCACCCATGTGTCCTGTTTTCTTAGTACATGACCAGCTTCTCTTCAAACTCTGTTGATGTGATCTCTAAAGAAGCTAATGCTGTCCATTCAAAAAAGAAGCTCTGCTGTTTGTTTTTACATTTTTAAATGTTCTGTTTAGAATTAAATGTAGCTGCTGTTCTGCTTTTGCTACAAACAGGTTTGACTCAACTCACTGAGAGCAGTTTTCTATTTAATCTCCAGAAGGACACAAATACAGAAGGTCTTAGAGCAGCATTAAGTTTCTTCTTTGTGTATTCTCTTTCCTTACATGTTCTACCTCTCTTTTGAGCAGAATTTGTCCTAGACAATGTGTTAGGAAGATAGTACTGAAGTTCAAAAAGACCTGGAGTCTTCTGAATGCACCATATCAAGCAGTTTATTCCCCTTTTCACTGGGAGCCTACTTAATAGTCCATTATTTTTTAAATGTTTCTGAATATATTCTCGTTATTCCTTTATTAATTATGCACAAACTTGCTTCCACCGTAGTGACTTCTCACCCCAATTTATCAATATATATGACTATTCCAAATAGCCATATATAACCATCCTCATTTAATTGCAAGAATATATTCCACTCCTCTTGTGTTTAACCAGGAGAATTTTTCAAACTCCCCTTCCTCTCAGGTTTGCATACATTAGTAGCTGGCTGCTTGTTTCACCAGTTACAGCCCAGGAGCAAAGCCCACATCTGAGAAAGCCCCAAGGAACAGCTCTGTGGACAGCACAAGCATCTCTCTGCCTGGCTTGCTCAACCAGGAGCTGAGTTGGCCACAATCTCAGGATAAACAAGGGGTGAGAAGGAACCTGCAGCCCTGAGGTAGTTGTGAAAGGAGACAGCGAGTCCACCGAGGTGTGCAACACTGCTCATTTTCTCTGGTGAGGCTTTACTATAAACAAGGAGCTTCTACTTGCTAGGACTGCTTTTAAAAATCAGCTTAATCTTTGGAGGTAGCTGCACTTAGTGCTTGCTTCAGGCTCTGCCTCAATCAAAACATGCACAGCAAGAGCTCTTACATCTTTTTTTGCAGACCACAAGGTTTCATACAATGTCAGTTGAACTTCTCCAGCCCAAACACTGCAGTATATTAGCAAGGTACATACACCTGAGAACAAAAACTATTTCAGTTACCCCAGTAATGCAAAATGCTTGAATAAGAACATTTTTTCCCCATAAATAAGTATCCAGCTATGAATGAGAGCTATTGTGACATTCTGAATCCAGATTCATGTGCATTTTAAATGCTAAGCTGCTCACATTCTGTATCACATTCTGTATGAGATGATTCACTTTTTCCAACCGCTTCAGTGTCGTACATATGGAATCTGTTGTATATTGTCAGGCACAACTGCACTGTTTCATCCCCTTGTGTATATAAACCACTCTGAGGCTTTCAGCCCTTCCTCTGCAGTGTTCCTTTCAGGAGAGAGAAGGCTATAGTATCTGAGGCTTCTTGATACTATATTTTGTAATCCCAATATGGGATCTCATGATATATTAAACTTTACTGTAATAGCTGCTACAAGGACACAGATCACTTGTGCTGTGTTAGCTTGGGCAGTTTGACTGCAGAGTACTTAGCTTGTGATCCTAAAATGGTGTTTGCTTTTGAGATTGTAGGCTCTGGGGTGGGTTTTTTTTGTCATAACAAGATTATATTTGAGCTTTTTAATCCCCTGCAAGTTTTGACAGTCACATTTGCAGAAGATAAAAGCTTCTTCCTGTGCTGTAAATTCTTCTCATCTGCCTTAACCTTTCAGTGTCTGGCAAATGGGATTAAAGCTTTTACTTGCATCAAAACAAAAGTTTAAAGTAATCAACTGTCAATAAACCTGTTGGCAGTTGTTCCAAAATACTCACAAGAGTTTATAGATTGCTACAGCAGGTTGGCAATGCTTGCTGAATTCCTCAAGAGGGTGGATTTGGAACAGGACCTAGTCGGTGTGTTGTGAGGAACAGGGGAGCCATGTGGGTGTGTATCTTCTTGTTTCTCCTGACATTTAACCCGGAACTACAGCAAGCTTTCTTTTTCTTTTTTCAGTCAGGCCTTTGGATATTACAGTTTTTAGGCTTTATTTCCTGATATCAGCATCAACCTTCAGATTAAGTCTGCTTTTCAAATTTTCTGTGTGACTAGCTGTTGCAATCTCCCTCCTTTGTCTTATGTTTGTAACAAGTTAAGCACCCCAAACTACTAGCTTTTCCCAAAACGGAAATTCACTAATATAGACCATAAATTAAGGCATAGGATAATGAAACAGTTCTGAAAGGGTTGAATTGCTTGTATAAAATCATTGGCAACTGATTGAACCTGCTGAAGAGCCAGGGTTGGAGAGTCATTCCCTCACCTTCCTCCTTCACATGCACCTAAAACCAGCCTGACAGGTGAGAAACAGGCTTTCTGGTGTGGGGTTTTTTGCCTGCTTTGATACTGCCTGCAGCTCTGCCAGCTGCAAGGTGTGGCTGCATGAGAGCTGAACTGCCTTCTGCTGAGTTGTTTATCTTTGCTGGGAAACCTGCATTTACCAGCTTGTGGTAGGAAACTTTGAGCTTGGACATTGTGCTCTAAGACCACATGTGGTGAATGCAGCCCCATCCACTGCAGCAGAGATGTATCAGTTAATACTGAGTAATTAAACCAATTATTTAAAAAAATAAGAAATGTCCCTTTGGAATATACCTTTTTTTGTTGTTTTCTCCTAATGGCTAAGTGTAATGATTATGGGCTCTGTTAGAATCTGAGGCAACAGCTCTCTCCACTCTCCCAAAAACAGAACTGTTAACTTTGTGAGATTGCTGTTTCCTGCATATTCAGAGTAAGTAGTGATGTGGCATTGTTTGATACTTTTTAGACATAAAAATCCCACTGTGATAATCTGCCATGAAGGCCTCATTTTACAGGCCTATGCCAAGCAGTCCAACCAGCTGAAAAGCAATTCCACTGCATTAAACCCTGTACTAAAGTACTGCAGTAGCTTTGCTGTTAGATGGGATATTTCCATGTGTCAGTAGGTACTGGAATGCAAACTATGCATAAAAATTCAGGTTTTATATAAACAGGTCTCCTTTTTTTGTTGTTTTAATAAGCTTTAGGACAGAAAACATTTTGATTTGTTTTTCTTTTTTGTCACCTCTGAGTTATCTGTGTCCCATCTCCACACACACAACCAGTGTCTCCTGTTTTTCTCACAGAAAGGGAGGATTGTATGAGAATTGAAGTTTTCATTTAAGAAAAGGGAAAGAAAAGCAATCTTGCCTGGCTTCTCAGAAACATGAGGAAAAAAACCAGCCTTATAGGTTCATCCAGACATACAAAACACTTTTATAAATTACTTTTTTTGTGGAGAGCTGCAGGAACCTGTTTCTTTTGAAATCTTGCAGAATGCAGTATTGCCTTTCACATTTTCAACTTACAGCAAAATGCTAATATAAGCCCTTCTGGGGAATTTTCCTAATGGCTTTACCTAAAATGACTGTTTTACATAAAATACATAAGGGAAAATACTGAGTTGTCAGAATTCAAATAGTTTTGTGGGAAAAAATAATTTTCTTGAGGTTTTTGACAGAGAGGGCTTCCTCTCAGTTGAATGGAGATCTTCCAGTGAGTGTCCTCCCTTCCTTTGAATTTGGTTGTTCTTAAGTCTCTGCTTGTAGTAGTGCTGGTAGCCTCACCCCATAACTTGTACAGGGCTTTTATTCTCTCCTATGTTTCTTATCTGTGTTAAACATCCTTCAGGACAGAACTGAGACTGAGTGTACATAGACTGGTTAGGCAGCTCCTCTGGTTCAAATTCCTGTGCTGCTGTTCCTACCATATGCCAGTTATCTGCCTTGGGAATGTTTGCCAGTCATCCCATGGTTGAATAGAGACATGCTGCAGATAAGGCTCCTGTTCTGAACTGGTCAATGCAACTCATGTTTTAGCCTTACCTCTGAGCAGCCTGTCTCTAAGGATGCTTACCTTTCTAGTCTGGATCAGCATAGACATGTTTGTTTTCTGTCCTGTCCTCCTTTTAAAAAATAAAGCAGTTTAGTGACACCTGTTTTATCTGCATAGAGAACAGGGTACTCAAATCATGTGGCACTTTTGCATCATGGGATGTAAACCTGTTTCCCTCTGTGAAGTGAGCATGGTTCTCACCACCGCCCGAGCCTTATGTAATTCAGTAGGATGCTTTCAGAGTTTAATTCTGTGCTTTTGGACTCCACAAGAGGATCAGAGGCCAAAATATGCAAACTTTTTCTTACAGTACTAGTTTTGAAGTGCATAAAGGTAACAGATGGTACTGGTTTTCTCTGAAAGTCATATGGTAGAATACATTCAATAATTTACGACTGCCTGATATTTTCTGACCTTCCAAGAAGGCTGCAATTTGTTGGAATAGTTTGACTTCCTGTTAGGACAACCTGCCAATGAGCTGCTTTATACATTTCAACATTTCCATTTTGGAGTTTTCTTTTTTTTTTTTTTTAATCTTTCCCTTTCTTGAATAAATGTAAGTCACATATTTGAAATTAAACCAAAGGTAAAGACTCTTCCATCCTTCTGATTTTCAGAGAACAAAAGGCAGTTGGAATTCCTGTTACTATTTAACTACTGTAAAGAAGAAAATTTAAGGCTTAGTTGATTTAGTTCAGTGGTTGCTCCACTGGCCATATGGCCTACTCCCACTCCTGGGGTTGCAGTTCAAGAGGCTTTGAGTTGATTTTAACTACTACTATGAAGGAATTAGATTCAAAAAACAAGTAAAGTTACAGATTTAGGTGTAAGTATCCTGCTGTGCAATGATCGAGGCTGAAAGTCAATATGAGCAACACTTGGATGCTTGCAGCTGTCCATTTTACCAGCTGTTTTGTCCTGTTTGTTGGTAACTATTAAGTGTCCTGTTAAGTAGTAATAGGAAACAAAATGATAATGCATGTCTAAATAAAAACTGTAGAGCACTGTTAATGCAGCAATAACCTTTTGCATAATACATTTAAATCAAGTCATTATTTACCAAGCATCATATAAGGGCAATGTTCTCTGTCTCTTTAACCCAGATGGCTTCTAAGGTGCTACCATCCTTCTGCTATTTGTAGTCTGTGGTGATGTTGAGGCCAAGTTCTCCATCTTGCCAGCCAGGAACTGGGCTCCTCTCTCTGTTTCAAAGGCAATGTTTGGATTTGTTTGTGTGTGTGACTGTTTAAGAACTGGCTTAAACAGCATAAACAGCAGGTATGCAATCCCTGAAGGAGGGAACAGCATTACCATCAAGACACCTACTGGCTGGTTTCTAGATAATAACATCATAGCAAAAATTGCCTGTAATTACAAGAGAGCAAAGAGAGCTCCTTACTGCTTGCCAAGGTTCCCTCAAAATGCTTCCCTCAAACTTAGTGCAGATATTTGTTAAAAAAAAATAAACTTAATTTGAACCCAGAGTAAATGAACTTAAGCCATGTGTAGCAGTGCCACCTAGTGTAGTCTGTCAGTCCCTGGTTTTCAGGGTCAACAGAACTTTTCTCCTCTTGTATCCTGAGTCTATAATGGCCTGGGAGAACAAATCTTATTTCTTTATTCTTAAAAGTGCTTTTAAAGGTGATTCTCTTGAAATCTGAGACAATCAAATCTCCTTACATGAAACAAGCTTTTATGTGATGGCTTGTTTAGTTATTCTTTGCAGAATTAATGACAAAATTATTCATGGACTAAAGTAGCATTTATTATGACCCAAACTGGTAGAGTTTTTGCCTGTCAATCTATGTAAAGCTTGATTTGGGAAGTGAAAGATTAGAAGGATTAGATTACAGACTTCAAACAGTAAATGGTTTGTTCTGTGTGAGAATTCTGTAAAGAAATGGGTTTAAACTTGCTGTGGCTCTTAACAAATTGTTGTAATTTAATTTGTAACTCTTAGTCTAACAGCTGTTATTGCTGTTAAGTTTTGGCTCCTGACTAATGAAGAATAGCCCTCACAAGTCTGAACTTTGTTGTTATGAGAAATAAACAAAGCCATGGACTGATTTTCAGCAGTTTTAAGGAACCAGATTTAGTTCTGAGTAGTTCTAACCAAGAGGAACTCCATCACTGCAGCTGGAGCTGCTGGGATTTGTGTGTTTTTCTAGATTCCCAAAGGAAACGCTATCAGCCAAAGTTAGAAATGGCAGGAGGACAGAAAGCAAGAAAGCATAACTGGATTTATGCTTATATAGGATTTGTGCTGCTTTGTCTTCTGACTTATCTGCTAAAGCTCTTTTCCATTTAAGAATTGTTTATTAGTGCTGCCTAGCTCAATACAGAGACACTTCTGAGGACACCTGTGGAACATGAAAAGTCCTGTCTTGAGTTTACATGCACACATATGCCCTCTTTGTCTTGTGATTCCAAACAAGAGAAGGGGAGAGCTCTGTCAACAGGATCTTTGAAGAAAAGATTTATATGAAAGAATACTGCTGAGTGGAGAACTTATAGCATATTCACCCTCAAATCTTGGGATGTTGTTCTGTACAAACAGCAAACTGCTCAAAGGTATCTCCAGAAAATACTGCATTTGAGTGCTTTCTCTGAAGGGAAAATGAGATTGTGACTGCTCCAATGCCAAGGCCCAACACACTGATACAGACATGGTGGAAAATAAGCGAGCAGATATAACCAGTGCTGTCTTGTACACTGAGATCTCACACCTTTCTCAGGAAAACTAAACTGTGGAATTGCACATTTGGGCCCCATTTAGAACTGCTTTTATTCTTAATAAATTATGAGATAAATATGTTCACAATACTTCTCTATCCTCAAGAGTTTTCTAGGGTTATGACAAACCAAAACCAACCAAACCACAAAAAAAACCCAAAAAAGTAATTAAGTAAATTGGAAACGTAGTCATCTCACAGATAACCTAGTATTTCTCTTACATGTTCTGTTGAAGAACAGATTTTACTGAATCCAGTCCCTTACAACTGAGGTGCAACAAATTCATCATCACTAGCTGAGCAGTACGTATGGCTCTTTGCTTCACACAAGGACCACCTAAAGGGAATTCAGCAGTTGCTTCAGCTGAGATTACTCAAAGCAGGTATTACTACCTGAGCATGCTACTTCAGCAACTGCTAGGACTATTTCACTGCTGAAACTGTTGTGAGTTGGATGCTGCAGAACCACCTACCCAAGAACCATCTTGAAATGTTGCCTCAGGAATGCACAAGGCTGCACTTTGTCTCTTTTTGCCCTTTTTCTTTTTTCACTGAAAGGTTCGTGAAATATTTGCATGGCATTTCACATTCCTTAAATACTGTAGCTACTGAGTATTGTAGTGTATACTAAATGCTGCTTATGTAAAACACATTTCAATAGGGGTCCCTAAGTGTTCCCTGTTCCCACAGCATCTTATCTTCCCCTTTCCCTGTTACATAAGACTGTTTGAAATGGGCATGTCACTCCCCATCATCCACTTCTGTTCTTTCAAAAAGTCCCACTGCTATAACCTGGACTTGCATGTGCCTCAGTGTGACTTATATATATATATATACATTTCACCACCACATCTTTTATTTTTTGTTGTTAGTTTCACCTAATTTGGACCACTGTTTCTACAACACTTTGATCAAGAGGGTCCTGTCTCCAGATATTTCAGCTGCATCCCCCCCAAAGGGGATTATTTTGACTGTTATCAGTGAAGAGAATACATAGCATTTCTGATCGAGTTCGTGTTTCACTTAAATCTTTATAAGGGTTTATGTATCATTAGTTCTAATACAGTTTATTAATGTAATGGTTGTGGAAGTTCTAGAGTCAGGTAGCTTTAAGTGTGTGTAGCCTAAGTTACTTATCTTAATACACGTTATGTATTTTGAAATATAAAATGAAAAAATCATTTGCTCTGAGCAAATGTTATCAATGGCAGAAGTATTTCAGAGTGCTGCTTAGCACTGATAGACCACTGATGGCTTTGAAGACCAAGGTTATCAGGTGGAATCTGGACCATACAGGAAGAATGAAGACCTTTGCCATTGATAAATGTGAATTTTCTTACTCCAGTTTTACTCACTAATCTAGTGGGGAGTAACGGCTTATACAGGAAAGCTTATGCAGGTGAATTAGTTCCTTCATTCATCTCTGTTTATATACTTCTGTGAAGTGTCAATTTTATCACCAACTAATAGAGGAATACTTCAGGGGATTCTTTGTTAAAATGTTGGCTTTGCATCATAGGCACTCCCCAAACCCTTTTGTGCTATTGCAAGTTTTGGAATTGCAGCAGAGGTGTGGCCTGGTAGTAATGTCTTCACAACACTGTAGTAGCCAGCCTGCTTTGATTTGGTGCTGCAGTCTGCATTAGGTCCTTCTGTAGATCTCTTCAGGGCAGTCTTCTGCCACAGTCAGGAAATCTGAATGGCTTTTGGGAGGTGATTGCGTGAAACTCCATCTCACAGCTATGGTTTTGTTGTCAAAGTTCAACCACATCAAATGGTAAATGTACTTACATGTTTCTTTTACATCTGGGGTAGATTTGTGGATGTCAGACTGACATATACAGTGAAAAGTATGTGTTTTGGCCCAGGGAGAATCAAAACAAAACTAAACAGCAAGCACAAGTTAGGCAGCCTTCCAAGAAAGTCCAAAATCATGACTGGTGCTTACTGTATCTCATTGGCCTGGTCTCAACAACAGCAGGACATCACACAAGTTACTGCGAGGTGACACTGTGCTGAGAGCTGCAGTGAAGATTTGCCTTGCTGGAGCATACCTAAAATGTTTATTACAGTATTTTGCAATATTAAAAAGCCTTCCTGGGAACCAAGTAGAAATCTTGTGGTTTGAAAAATTAGCAGGTTGCCAGGTATTTCTGAAAGGTGGGAAAGAAGTCTCAGTTGCTTCCTTCCAGATGGATGTTCTCTGTCCATTTAATTCCTGCTGGTGGGTTTGGCTTTGTGTCTTTTTTGTTCTGCTGTTTTCAGTGAAAGTGAAATACTGATGTAATCTTATCAACAGTTGTAGGACTTAATTATTTTAAAGAATTTTAAAGAGGAAGTTCAGGTAGTGTATAGACATGAAGGTGGATTGTGTCTGTTGTAGAGCTGATTTGGAGTGGATGTAAACTGAGAAAACTGTGGAGCTGGAAGTTTGCCACCTGCAGTAAGAGTGGCAGTGTTTTAAAACAGGCCATCCCTACCAAGGGAGTGAATAGTTAAATTCTGACCAAAATGGAGCAAAGCTGTAGGGAAACAAATTGCTTATGTCTACTTAACAAATGTATTTGGGTATTTCAAAAGCAGAACAGAAATCTGGTCACTTGTAAGAAACTTCCCTTGTGGTCCTCCGAAGTTCAACACTTAGCATAGCTGTAAATGGCTATGCTCATTTGAGGCTATGCTCATTTATTAATCTTATTTTTATAAACTTACAAATATGTACATAAAGGTTTTATGATGTTTCACGTTTCCCTTTCCCAAAAGCATGACAACAGCTTCGTTCTGCTCGTTTGGAACAACTTTTTGCCTTTTGAAAAACTCATTTATTAGCTTTGATATTCAGATTACAGAATTAAGGATTTTTGACAAAAGAGGGGTTTTTGTTTGTTTTGTTGGGTTTTGGTTGTTTTGTTGCTTTGGGGTTTTTTTTTTTGCTCTAGTCTAAGTACTTAAGGAAGAAGTGAGAAAACCAGTTGATCACACTGAATAGGAAAGCAACTGCAACACATAGTCTCAGACTGATTCCCTATTTTCAGTCCTTGTGATTTCCTGCATGAAACTGGGGAGGGGGATTTTTCTGGAAGAAAATTGCTTTCTATTCAAGAAGTCATTCTGCACATGGCAGGTTTTTTTGTCTTAAAGATGCCATGAGCTCTGCTGCATCTTGATGCTGATAATAGATTAGGTGACAACGTTGTTCAGTCCATGCCACATTTTATTCTAGTAGTACAAAATCCCAGAGGTTTTCTAGATTGTTAATAAAAAGCATGGACACAATATCCCTTTTTTTTTATAAAGTTATTAAGGTTTCATACCAAATAAGGCTGGAAAATATTTTAAGCTGAAGGTCAGATTTTGTTCTCACACTTGTAAGCAGCATAAACATAATTAGAAAGCTAGACTAACATGTACAGCAGAAGACAAATATTTTCTACCTGTCTACAGCAGAAATGGGCATAAACAAAAGGAGCCAGTGCCTAGAGTGCACCTCTTTCCTCTGGCCACATTTGCTTTTCCCTCTGGCTGATGCTTTGATAAGAAAGGGTTATTATATAGACCTCATGCTGACTTCAGAGGGAGCTGCCACGATCCATGTCCTTGGCTGATCTCCTGTTGCTCCAGCTGGGCTGTGACCTGAACAATTTGAGTCTAATTTTTTCGGAGTGAGACTATGGTATTGATACTAGGACTGTGGAAGACTTAGCTGTGTATTGGCTTCAGTATCAGTATTGCCCACACATAAAAATAAGAGCAGAATGAGGTGAAGCTGAATAATTCCTCCCTCTGAGTTGGCATTCCTTGCTTTCTATGATACCAGAGTCAGCTTTAAACTGCTTAACCATATTCTTAGTCACAGCATCTTACTTTGAGACACTGCTGTGCATTCCAATTGGGTGTAATTTACCATTTAGATTTTTAGCTAAACTTAACATCCCTGGAGGCCTTAGAGTTTGGAGGCTTTTTTTCTAAGTAAAGAATTCCAATGCCAGTGAAGCAGTATTTTCCCAGGCTGTCTGCTGCCGATGCAAAGTGGAGCACTTGGTTTGCACATAGCGCAGATAATGCCCTGCTGAAGGAATTGCACAACTCAGTAGTAAAAACTGAGGAGCACCTTGATTATTAGTCATCTATGTAATGGGAGCTATTTCAAATCTTGGCTGCTTGTTCAAGGAACTACTTAAGGAAAAAAAATCAAACAAACCCCTCCCCCTGAAAAAAAAAAACAACAAAACACCCCACCTACACAGAGAAACCCAGATCTGATATTGATAGAGTAGAAAGTATGTCGACTGCTCTATCATGAATGAGTAACAGAACAACATTCCCATTTTTTTCAGTTGGACAAGCACGGTTGTGTTTATTATTCTGAGTACAGAAGTCGACACACTTTAGATTTCTGGAAAATATTCAAGGGTTTGTATTCTGTGCAAAAGGGTTTAAAATAAATCTGCTGCTTGTTAAAAGAAGCCCAGCCCAGTTCCCTCTACAGCCAACACTTCAGAGTGGTGGAAGCCAGCCAGTATTGCTGTGAGGGGAAAAGAGGGGGAGTAGTCTAAGTAACAGAAACACACGTGCAAGATTATGTCACATGATAATGATGAGAGCCATCTGTGAAAAAGAGCTCAATGCAGTCTTGATCGTTAAGAAATGTTGATGTGCAGTCCCTGTGTGAAGGAGGTGTTACCTTACATACTGGAAAACACACACACAGCTCAGTCACTGAATAGGGCAGCAGTGATGGAAAGGAACTCCCACTGTTTACTTCAATATTTTACCCACCTTTTGGCTTGTTTGTCAACCTGCAAGGGATGTACAAGGCTTTGCTGCTAAACAGGTTCATCCAAGGGGCGGTGGAAAAATATTAGGTTTTTTCCTTGTTGCCAGTTTGTGCAGGGAAGTTGACAGACTTGCCAAGCAGGAAGCCCTAAATGATAGATTATTTTTTGTACCCCAACTGAAATCTCTTGGTTGTCCCTAGGCAGTTACTTAACTATATATAGTTACTTAACTATAACTGCGTTGGTCCCCAAGTTCTATACATAAACAGTTAAGCACTGTTGATCTATTACTAGACAGCTTCAACATGTTCATGCTCTTTTGTATTTCATATTCCAAGAGCAGAAGAATTATTCTCAGTATAACAACATTTACAACCGACTTTATGGGCCAGATTCACCTAAAAAATGTCCCTTTGTATTTAGTCCCCTGACCTATAGTACTGAGCCTGGTGGCATGGGTATTCAATACCTTGAGCAAAGCAGAGGTCGGGCCTTGTGACTGCAGAATATCCAAGGCACAGATGAGGGGAGAGGGAAACAACTGAAGAGACAGTGACAGACTTGGTTTTCTGAGCTGAGCAATATGAACAGCTACAAATATGAGTACATCTGGAAAGAGAACAAAATGATGAAGATTTACCACAGACAGAAAGCATCCACTAACTGGATCTCTTGCTCTGAGAGGACTTCTTTCTTTGTTTCTTTTAAACTAGGGAAACATAGATGTACCCTACCTGGATTTTTGGTATAACTTCATAACTCACAAGGAATTAACTCTGTTGAAGATAATACTGAAAAATGCAAGAATTGCTAGGTAAGGAGCACAGTCATACTCTCCCTCTTTCATCTCTGCTAATTTCCTTCTCCCAACAGTTCTTTTGCTGGGCTGCTGGGCAAGGACTGAACCCTACCCACCAGAAAAGCATATGATCAACCAGTCATGGCACAGTAGTAACAACTGCTCAAGTAACTGAGTGCTGAGTAGCCTGAATGCATTCTCTGGAATGACTGATTTCCTTAAGGTTTGGGTACGTGCCCAGAAGTCACTTAATCAGAACCATGCTATGTATTCTCTTCCCATACTACCAGCAACTTCCCCAGTACTGGAGGAGGAGCACTGCTGGAGCTGGACTGCTCTTGTTTTATGCTTATTTCTTTGTTGCTGTTTTTTCCAAGCTAAGATTGTTTGATTTAAAAGCACTTCAGAAAAAAATCTGAAAGGACTGCAGTGAACAGCCATTTTCCTGGTAATTTTCCATCAACTATAAGGCATGAAGTCCAAAGTAGCCCAAGAGAGGTCCAAGCCTGCTTTCATATCTGCTTTTATCAGTTTTGAAGAGTTAGGTTCTCTTTGCTTATCTGCATTCCTGCTCTGTAGTGTAGACATTCGAAAGTCTGAATCTGAGCTTGTGGTGTTTCTCAGAGGGTTTTTTTCACATTAGGTGGTTGTTTTGGTACTTCTGCTCATCAGACTCTGCTAGCTGTTACTGTGAGGGAGAAGGCTTTATCCCATAATGTGATTTCTGACCGAGCTGCAGATATACTAGAGAAGCCAAGAAAAGACTGTAATTCCAGCATGAGCTAACAAGCATGCTGTGATCCTATCAGGCATCAGGGAGAGCACTTATTCTCACCATTCTGCTTGGGGTGTGTTTGGGAAAGCTACTTTACAACACTCTCAGCTTTGCAAGTAACCACAAAAAGACCCTCCAAAATAATTTATAATGAAAAAATCCAACCCAACAATTAAAATATGCAGTAAACCCAAAGAAATTAAATCCTGTTTTCCAAGAATGAGCCAGAAATTAGAACTCTGAAACAAGTGTTGGGTTTAGTTTAGTTTATTTAGTTTAGTTTAGGGGTTTTTTTGTTTTGTTTTCATTCCAAATTTAGATGACTTTCATTTTTCAACACTAATCTTAGAATTAAAATCTTAAGGTTTCATTTGAAAAACATGAACACATGAGTTTCTAGAATCAAGCTCTATTGGGAAGACATTCCTGTGAGAGCTAGATGAGGTAGCTATGGTGAGTACTAGAAGGAGAGGCACTAAGCCACAAATCATTTTCAAGAGATCAGGCACTGATTGACTTCTGCCCAATACTAGAAGAACTGCTTCTATCAGGACTGAAGACTATGCCAAGCCATGTGAAATGTGTTTCCCCAAATAGCTCTGAATCCAGGTTGGAGTGGCCCTGTCAGAGAGAGTAGCTGGTGTCTCTAGTTTGCTGGTTAAGTTTTCATATTTTAGATACCTCTAAAACAGCCAGGTTCTATTTTGTTATGACTCAATAGCAACAGAGGAATATTAGTCTGAAAACACCAATGCAGACAGTTTCTACTTTAACTACACTGTGTTTCTCCTCTAAGATGCTTTTTACTGGAGCCACTATCTCCAGTGCAAAAGTAGCGAACAGCAGCAGCAAGAGGCATGGAAGAATGACCACTGAACTCAGTACTGACACAGCTATGGACCTAAGATACCTGAAATGTATCTGACATCACATTACCTGGCCTTTCCTCAAGGAAGATTGACTTGACTAGAAAAAAGTAATCAAAAGTAACATTATTTGGCTCAGCAGATGTTTTTTTCCTAGACTCCAATCATTTTACCATTCCAAAGAACCATAGTGGATAATTTTAGACTGGCATAGAAGTGGCCTCAAAATCTGAACCACCCATCCACAGCTTTTCACAACCATCTTCCTACAAGCTCACTTTATCTTGGGTGCTAAGACAGAGACCTAGTCATTTAGCAGTGGACTAACATATGAAGTGACAAATCATAGTGTTTCGTGACCCAAGGAAAAGAAAAGTCTTTCTCCATCACTAATTTGCAGCCATGCATTGACTTTGCTGTTCCCTGGAATATGGTCCTGGCAAACAAGCAATAACTGCCACGCAGAGCACAGAAAGTGTTGGAAAGGCTTTCGACAGAGAATGAAATGAGTACACTGTTACCTTTGAAGGCCTTTGAAGCACAAGCAGTGGGAAAGAAACAGATCTAACCAAGTGGGTGCAGCAATCTGGAACAAGTTGTAAAAGGGAGGAAGGTGGAGCATACTGTCAGTACAGGGACAGGGGATATCATTCAGAGAAAGAATTACAGGAATCAGTATGATTTTATCACATGCACAAGTGAAGTAGAGAATGTAATAGTTACTATCCAAATTCTTTCTTGCAGAAAGCATTTCCTTCCTGCCTGATGAATTCAGCAGTGGCAGCTCAGGCAAATTGTGACCTTTGCTTTTCAGCTTGTCCCAGTAATGAAGTGAAAGAAGCTAAAGCATAAATATACTGATTTTTCAGTCTCAGGCACTGACAATGACATATTCCAGACCTGCAATTCAGTCTGTGGTACATAATTATGCTAAGCATTCTCCCTGCAAAATCCTGTGTGCTTTATTATGCCCACCCTGATCTCTCACTTGCCTGCTTCTGTAGTAAACAGCAGATCATGGTCCCAGCCCATGATTCTTTCTGTTGAAGTGTTCTCACAGTTCTTTCCCAGGCCACCATAGAAGAACTGTGCTATCCTTTGGAAAGACTTAGGGAAAGTACATTGAAGGGGAACTGACATTTAAA
Source organism: Indicator indicator (assembly GCF_027791375.1). NCBI lineage: Eukaryota > Metazoa > Chordata > Aves > Piciformes > Indicatoridae > Indicator > Indicator indicator. The sequence continues at coordinate 3,900,115 of NC_072031.1, forward strand.
TTCTTTTTGCTTGCTTCCTCACAGCTAAACAATCAGGATGCACCAAACTTACAAGTTTATGATTCCAGCTGAATGCTAATTTTAAAGCACTTCCACAGGCGTGTTGAAGCTGATGATCTGGATGTACACTTGGATAATCATACAAAGTACACTTTTGGAAAAAAAAAACATGTATCCTTCCCTTATGAGCAGAAGGAAATGACAGTGATAGCTGAGTGAGGATCACTCACAAACAAGTTTTGTTTGATGTTGTCAACCAACCAGCCCCTGCTTACAGAAATCTGTCTTCTCGACTGCTGGATATTGATTCTGCATGCAATAGGCTCCAGTATCATCCTATTCTACTCTTGTTAAAGGCCTTGAAATCTGTGAACAAGCTCACAGAGGAATAAGGTTGATTTGTCTGGTTGGTTGAGTGTGTTCCACTTCCAATAATGACAGTAATGTACTGTCAATTGCTTCTTTGATTGCTTCTTTACCCATTGGATCTTTCAATCTTTATCACTTAGGTGCTATATTTCACCAGTAATCCAAATGATGAAATAGTTTGTCATGTGTAGAAAATGTGAGTAAGAATTTTTAATTTTTTTTTTCAGAACAAAGCAGAGTTTGGGATTTATATCAGTAGCGAGTTTTACAATGTCCAGTGCATTATTCTCCAGGCATTTAGAATTATTCTGAATATTTCTCATAAACCATGTAATTGCCAAATCAAAATCATCACAGTCAAACTTCTCCTTTGTTATTTCTTTCAAAACTAGGAGAAAATATTTTTTGTACAAGTGTTCTGCATTCTTTTCTTGTTTAGAAATGTCAGGGTGCAAACAGAAAACAAAGTAGTAGCTTGTTTCCATTTTTGCTTCCCAGAGTGCACTGAACAAGTGGCCTCTTACATACTGGACACAAGCAAAAAAAGTGAAACAAGTAATTAAAATGCCAATTTTATTATTTTCAGAATTGTTACATACAGAGCATTACTCAACATTAGAAAAGCTAACATCATTCATTTTAAAAATGAAATCCTTCTAAGATTCTAATAAAGCTTCGAGGAGTTACCTCCATGTCTCTAGGACTAAAGATGTCCAATCTTTCTATACAATACTACTCAAAACTAATCTTCTCCCTAAAAAGCTTTGTGCTTGCCAAGATTTTTTTCCTTGTTCCTTAAAAAAAAAAAAAAAAAAAAAAAGCTTGTTTTGAAAGAAATATGAAAGGAATCAAAGGAGTTGTGTTGAGCCAAAAGTCCTCCTTTCTCCACCCCTCACTGTACTCATCTGGAAAGCATCTGGCAAACAAATCCATTGATAGTTTAGAAAAGCCTTTTATCTGTCCTCACAGGCTTAAGAAGGAAAGTAGATAGCATTCACATTCCATGAACCAATTGCATGTTCACTTTATATTACTGTCATTTTGAAAACATGAGAGTACAGCATAACATCTACACACACAAAAACAAAACAAAACAAAACAAAACAAACAAAAAAACCCAGACCCTTCCCTGGTAAGGCTACATGAGAAGTATATTAATAAAACTTGCAGGATACAGAGCCAGCTATGTTGATTCAAGACCATCCTCCCAACGGCGGCACAGCAGGGAGACACCAACTCCGGAGCCTGCTGGAGTCCAGTGGGGCTTATTGCTCATTATTTGTTTATGTTGGATCATCAGCTACATCTGTTGCCTCAACCAAGCTACATATCTTCCTTCCCTGGAATTAGAAAGCATCCATCCCTCTCCTGGTACATATATTTAAAGTATCCAAGACACAGACGAGCAAGTTATGAGCTGCACTGCCTTTCATGCACATTTATGTAAATTCCATGACGACAGTAAGTATTCAAAGCAGCTCTATGGAAATCTGAACATGCATCATCAAATAAGTGCAAATATTTATGTAACACCTTAAGTGGGAAATATTTAGGATGGTTCTTTGCTAGGAAAAGATTAATTTAAAAATAGCTGATGATTGTACAGTTGAAGCTGGCTATTTATTAGAATTCAAGCATTCATCAGATCTTTGGGAACCTAATTCCTTTCTGTGCTTACCCTCAGGAATCAAATTCCCTTTAGATTGAGAACTTAACCTTAAACCAGAATAAAATGGCTAATTACTGTCCTGCACATCATAAAATCCCTATTTCCTGGTTTTAGTTTTCTTAATATTTGGCTTCTTGCAGTGATAAGTACAAGTGTTCCAATGCTATTTCCTATATAATGTGACCATGGTATTGCTTTGTCACTCCTTCCTCAAATATGTAAGATGTACAAGCAAGATTAGAAAGAAGGTCAACTTTTTTTTTAGCAAATACACTATATGAACCATTATCATCTATTCTTTGGCAGATGCAGTCTCAAAAGTTATTTTAGATCTGCTAAAGAAGTTAACAAGTTTACAAATGACTCACGTCCTGGGAATGTTTTCTTGGCTGTCTTGCAGTCCAGAACTGAGAAGAGAGGGGGAGGAAGAACTAATATTTTTTTGCAGGTAGTTAAAAGGTTTTGCATTATCAAACTATTTCACAGGCCATCACATGCCTTGGAAACTTAGTGCAGCTCAGCTGTACAGTGTGCATTGTACCTCATTAGGAGTGTCACATACTAAAAAGAATGAAGTTCCCTAAATATTATTTAGTTGCTGAATTTTTGGGATGGTAGTTTCCACTGGAAAACAGAAGGAAAAATTTCTCATTTGTCCACATATCTACTTCTGATCAGTGAGGGCCATACTTTGATTTGAAGGGTCTGTTTTCAAATGCAGCACAGATCTGTGTAAGCTGCCATGCTAATGATATGACACAATGTTTGGCAGTCCTCACTGTCTTGCCACATGCTCCTTCCAGCTGCAATTCCATTTTAACCATTCTAGTGAGCTCTCTAATGGACTATCAGGGCCTGAGGATACTGATGTTAACAGCTACCATCAGTTAAAAACAAAAGCAATTACAAATAAAAATCAAGTTTCATTTTGCTGAATGAATGTCTGCTCTTATCTTCCTAGAGATTGTATACTGACCATTTGGCACCTACATGCATGCTTGACACCCCAGGAAGTTTTTGCTCTGCCTTCCCCTTTGCAGCACTGGCTAAGGTTCCATCTATAAAGCATTGCAGATCTTCTGAACAAAGATATTTCATATTATTAATTTTCAAGAGAACAAGCAAGCACTAGCAGCATTAGTCAGTCAGAACTGGATCACAGCCTCATGAGTCAAAACTTTTCAAGTCTTTTGTTAAAGGTCTTCAGCAAAAGAAAACATTAAACCTAGACTTTGCTATTTACAGGGGGTTTTTTTAAATCTTTTTCAAGTTTGCATTCCTCTGAAAAGTTACAAACCAAAACATCCATTTTACCAGGATTTGCTATATGTGCACTCCTCTGCAGGAGCTACATATTGAACGGATTACTACTTGTGTTGGTTTTATTAGAGCTCACAGAGCCATATACCTTGTGGCAGTTAATGCAGCTCAGCATTTCATAAAGAATTGAAGCCTCTCCTTCCTGTCCTGGTTCACACTCTCCAGATTCTGTTCTGAATGTCTGCATAAGTCCTAGGCCTGCTCTGACTCTCTTGCTATTGATCCACAAAGCTGAAAGTATTAATAGCTAAGGTTACACAAAACCCCTCATAATTCTTACTCAAACAGGCTCTTGAAATTAGACTCAAGTTTATGACTATTACACTATGTATACTATTATTTTGTCACATATTATTTCCTATTAACACCTGATTGTTTTTAGGAAAGGCACTTTCAACTAAAATGGGTTATACCAAGTGGTGTTCTTTTCACACTTTCCACTAATCATGATCTTGTTCTACATTCCTCCATCCTCCCCCCCACAAAAAATACAAAAACCAAGGAACTCATAAAGTTTTGCTCATTTCAGAAAAAAAAAACAACTATTCTTCCTGTCAACTGTTGTCCAGCTATCATCTTAATTTATAAATGGATATTCATTTTGTTACTAATGATTATGCTTAATTCATGAGACAGAAGACAGGAAGAGAAATATTTAACTTACACCAAGAAAACTAGAAGTCAGGATAAAAAGGAAGCTCCAAATATACAGAGCATTAAAAGATTACACAATGAGAAATCAAACAAAAAAAAAAAAAAACAAATCCCCCAAAAAACAGTTAATAGTCATCGTCCTTAAAGCAATTCTCTACTTGGGGGTGCCCTCAGACCAAACTGGAACAGCATGCCACCTTGCCAGCCTGAGGACAACATCCAGCCATGACTCACTGGTGAGCAAGCAACAGTGAGAACCTGGCAGCATCCCAGATCTCCCAAGGCCAGGGTTTGTGATATCCTCTGCCTCCCCTCCAGCTCTGCCCACAGGACTACTACTAGGTCATGCTTACAGGTGAAACGCAGAGTGCTGGCTAATAACAGGTTTGTGCTTCAGTAGGGAGCCTGGTTAGGAACCTTTAAGGACTACACTCCCACAGCAGCAACCAGGTGAAGCAAAGCAGTTGCTGGACAAAGCACTGTCTCCATTTGCTTGTAACATTGAATCCTCTTCCAGAGGTCAGTGGTGAATTTCTGCCAAGTGGCAGTGGATATCTGTGTCCCTTCAATGTCACCATACTAGAGAAACAGCAGTGAGTCTGAATCTAGATTATTTTGAGTGGAATTGAGATTATTTTGAGTGGAATTGCTTGTTAACCCATATAACCCTAAAATGAGGTATCAGTTCATCAGAGTAGTATTGTAGATGGTTTCTAGACTGTGCTTAAAACCCAATTCTTACCTACCAGCCAAGTACAAATCCATCCCCTGGGACTGTTTGGGGTCTACTTGGTGCCTTCCAGATGTGAAGCCTCACAGATCTTGATGTGCCTGAAGTTGTGTCTTCTTAAGTAAGGGTCTTCTCCTTCTTCCCACTCTAAGTTTGCCCACCCACTATAAGCAGACTTACTCTTACCTATACTTTCACTGATAAAAGCTGCTTGAAAGCTGACCCTTGCCAGTTGTGCAATAGTTAGGTGAGAAACATGGCATACCCTGAACGCTTGCTAACGGCGGATGAGACAGTGAGTTAGTGCATACCACTGGAAGGTTTCAGGCAAAGCAATCTCTATCAGCATATTCCCTATATATTCCTATGCAAATCCTAACAGCACACCGCTGTCAAGCAAACCAACCTCTCAGATCTTTTACTTTTACACTGGAAGAACCTTAAATCAAAATTAGCCTCAAGATAGCACTGTCAGTGGTACAATTATGCACACACATATTAGATAACCAAATAAAGCCTCTTTGGTAGTCTGTACTGACAGGCTGTGGTGACTGGCCTACTTCCTTTATTGACAAACCCTATAACCTAAGGCTTCTGCAATCTTAACTTCTCCCTTTGGATCCCCTAAATTACTGACTGCTGCTTCCTGTGCATCAGGATTTGTGTTGGCAGAGAAAGCATAGGGACAGAAAAGGACAAACACGTAAGTACTGAGTTAGGATCTCCACATCTAAATAGGAACCTAGAAGAGCAGGGCCCAACTCCAGGCTGCCTGCTGTATCTTTCTGATCATAGAGAAGCTCTAGGAACATAAAACAAAAGCCTCTTACTACCATGCTGTGCACAGGTCTCAGGCACCTCAGGACACTTCAAACAGAACTCTAACCCAAACACATAGCCCCTTTCCTTGCATCACTCCTCTCCCTAAACACAAGCAAATTCTTCTTTGAAAGCCACAGGCTTTGGCAGATCAAGGAGGGAGGTAGAAATTAGTTCACAATTGAACTAATCAAAGTGTTCTGAAGTAAATCATATCTATTTTTTGGCTTGAGGAATTCATGTGTATTAAGGTCTTTCTCAGGTAAGGAGTGAGTTCAGGAACATACTAGAACTCCAGAGTCTGGAAGCAATATTGGTTCATGAGCCTGGGTCTGTGCCTAAGCTCAGATTTCAGTTATCTTCGCATACTATAGTGGGCAACTCTGCAAGCTTGTTACAAATCCATGTCCAGATCAGACACTGTTTGATATAAATATCCTCTAACTAGTTTTCGGTATGCAGGAAATTTAAGTGGTTTCTTACTTAGGAAAAGATTAAACTAGAAGAAGTAGCAAGACCAGCATTCCTAACAGTCTGAAAACCTCTTTCTTTGAACAACAGAAGTATTCTTAGTGATGACCTGGCAGGAACAATATGCAGTTAGTTTTGCAGGACTCAAACTAAGGTGCTGCAAGAGAAGTATTGTAGACTGCAGTTCCTTCTTTTGCAGCTGAAAAGAGGAAAACCAGTCAAAATAGACAGAGGTCCTCAACATACAGCAGATACATGTAAGTCAAGAATCTGCCTGTTTAATAATCAAAAAGAAGTAAAAATCACAAAAATAACATCAAAATCCTGAAGGTCCACTGTGGTTACAAATCTGGAACTTTAGGCTGGAATTTGAGAGAGACATGCAGCTGTCCCTCTCGCACAGGAAATGTCCTCAGTAAGAGTCTGGATTTTTATTTAACAAATTGCATAATTATTACAGCAGCCTAAAAACGTCATCCTCTTGTGCCTTTTGTGGTTTTGGGATCTTCTTTACTGATACAGGATTTGTTATAGGGTTCTGGAAGGCAATTTCGCTGTTGAGTGGCCTATGCACTTAACTCCTTTGTACCCTTTTGAAGTGGCTGCTTCTGCACTGTTACCTGTAACTGCAAGGCTGACCTGATCCAGGTGTTCCCTTGTAATCCAATGGGTTAAGTTTTTTTATTAAAAGGGAAGAGCAGAGACCTTAATTTGCATTACCAGCAAGAGTGCACACAAAATGCTACAGCTAACAACATCACAACATATCTAGGGATACCACAGGGTACCTACCACAACTGTGAGCTCTTTTCCTGTTGTAAATATCCCCACAGAACTGCAATACAGAAAAAAGAAAATGACAGGTTGGGGGGTTTTATTCACACAGCCATTTTGACAAGCTGATTATCAGCACTTCAATCCATAACCCATGTGCTTTTCTTTTACACTTTTACACAGGTTTGCTTGCAAGGAACAACACAAAGTCTTATTCAGGAAGCTAGGAACAGATTCCTATACCTGTTGATATTTTGCTCAGTTGTCTCTGATTACAGAAGGGTTGGGCCTCAGAAGAATTCAGATTCCTTGCATCCAACCGTCTTGTGCTTTCCCTGGCCTTGGAACTCAGTAGAGCCTCATCTACATTGACTCCCTCCACAGGGATATCCCTCCCACAGCCCCACCATATAGTAGAGATTTGCATTCCTGCTGAGTGCCTATGTTTAATTTTGAACGTATACGTGCAGTCTAATGAGGAAAAAATGAAACTGGGTACCTAGACAGATAAGCACCACTGAATGCACAACTGCAGACAAACAGTAGCAGGTTGCTTACTTTTTTTCTCCACAACAGGTTTTACCCACCAAGACATGCCTTGAAATTAGAGGACAAGCAAAAAAAATAATTAGTAAGGGAGAAGAGAAGGAAGATTACAACAATCCTCTTTAACTATCCTCTTTGGCACTCTCCAGACAACTTCTGTTTAATCTTGCCTTGAAGTATCATTAACAGACATTACATGTGGAAGCACACCATAGAGGGGAATAAACACTTGTCCACATACATACAGTTCTGAACAGGATTATTTCCTGGGCTGGTTCACTCAGTGATGGGATTATCCAGTACCTCTTACTCCTCCAGACATTCCAGTAAGGCTTTTCCTGACAATTCTCCTTTAGTCTTACATGGGTGAAATTCACCTGTCTACAATGTTCTAGAATATCAGGCAGAGGTATTGCATCATCTCCTGATAAGTCTTTGCAAATTAAAAAAAACCCTACTGCTCCCATCCTGCACATCTGCTAGTTCTGGGGGTTACACAACACAGCAGAAACTGGACTGTATGAAACAGATAAAGAGGCAGCTGAAGGAATTGTATTCTGCCTGGTAAGAGAATGTTTACTGGCTGGTATTTCTCCCTCATATCCAACCCCTGGTTGTATTAGAGGCCAAATTAACCTCAGCAGTTTGGTGGGAAAGTCACTTGAACCTTTTCTGGATTTCAAGTTCTCTATTACACTATAATAAGATAGAGATATTTGGGGGAAAAAAGACATGATTTATACTTGGCACAATTGTGTGAGGCTATCATTAATGCTAGACAAACCCAGAAAGGCAAATAAGTTTAGTCTAGCCAAGCAGTGGGTTACATTCTTGATTACAAAATAGGAAATAAAAAGTTATCAAAACCAAACCAAGTAAGACACAGAACATACTTGAAACAGCTCAATTCTCCCAGCTGTCTCAAGACTTTTGAGTCATGTCCCAGGAGCAGATACAGGAAAAGATGTAATGTAGCTGTACTGAATCCTGAATTTTGGCTCTCAGAAATAACCTCACATTATTGTGCAAGCAGTTAGCTCTGCTGAGGTTGCTCAGAGCTGAAGCTGCCACTCTCTTCATTTCATGCAACATCCATTTCTTCCCCTTAACTTTTGTTCTCAGCTTGGATTACATTAACATTTTCTCTGCCTGGGTGATTTTATGACTTTACAGGCTGCCTTTGTACATTCTTTGAGCTTAAGTGATCCTCAAAAGGGATAACATTCTTCAAGGCACTGCAATACCTACTCTTTAACCAAACACATTTTAGTATGTCATTATGTCTTCAGAGGGGTCTCTATACATTAACCATTCAGATGAAACAGTGGGCTGTGGATGTGTCTTCTTTATATAACATTGAAGGGAAAGAACCTTTAATTAAGGTATGTTGCATCTTCATCTATCACAGAACAGTTGAGATTGGATTTTATCCTGCAAGTTTGGTCTGATGTGGATTTGTATTCAAGAGGAGCCAGCACAGAGAATAGTACACAGAAGCCAAGTCTTCTTTGAAGTCATCTCTTCATGGAAGACAAACTTTGACTAAGATTCAATAATGCTTCCAATAAAAGTTTATTTTTATATGCACACAGATGTAGATTGCAGAAGATGTACCTCTGGTAGGAGCCATACCACTTGGCAGAAGAGTATATCTACAGCTATTTAGCAGTTTGTTACTGAAGAATATAAATCTGGACTTTTTAAATTTATCATTTCTATTCCCTAACTATCTGGATTAACAGGCTCAATACAGTAGCTTTATGAAACTGGCAAGAGACTAGAAGAAGCAGCAATAATGATTGATAGATATAGAGATAGATAGATAGATATAATTTAAATCTTTAGTTACATACTTCAAAATTAGCTAGATTCATATTGGTACATAGCAGCTTCCACTTTTGATGATCCAGAAGCACTGTATGAACACTAGTGGAGTGATTTTCAAGTTACATTGGAAAAATGTGATCAGCTTCTGGCTGTAATAGGAGAACTATCTGCTACAACTACATGCTAGAAGAGAGACAGGAACAAGACATTTCCTTAGTGGAGGTGGAACAGGACTGATGGAAGAAAGTGCTTAAAAGTCCACAGAGAAAGATCATATAGAGAAAGGGGTGGATCACCCTTCTGATAAAGAAAAGAACAGTCTTCCTTGCTCAATGAAAATTATTAATATATGCCACTAATCTTCCCATGTGCCCTGGAGACCTAAATGAGCCCATGCACATTGTTCTCTGATGTTTTTGATTGCAACTAATTAATCTTAATGAGAGGGAGTGCTGAATTTAGGGAATTTATCTTGCTGCTCTGTAATTTGCTTTCACTGGCAACTGGCTGATTTTTCCTTTACAACATGCAGGCTATGAACGACTCATTTATTTTGACAATGCCATCTCAAGGATTGCTACATCTATGTTTAAAGCACTATGGGTTTAAAAATTGCAGTTCAGAGTTCCATTTATGTAGCAAGCCAACAGTGATTTATTAAAGGGTTTTTTGTGTTCTCAATTACAAATTCAGTTGATTTTGAAGCTTTTTCTCTGGCAGTACCCTCAGTTCCTGCTTGGACACTCTTATGCATCCTCCATTTGCTATTCTCTGAAGACTTTGGTATCCAAACCGCTGTCTTATTTCTTTCTTGCTCAACAACAGCAACAGAGACCCAGTGCCAAAGGAATCTGGCAGAGATACGAGTCACCACTAAGTTCACTAAAGCGTGTATCATCTGGAAGAAGTTACTGTAGACTAAATATGCTGCCTTGATTCCATTAATTGAATAATAAAATTGTACTTGGACTATAAAAACTGAAAGATAAGTTAAAAAAAATACAGAAATTAAAAAGTAATTCACTGTGCTGATGAAAGCACAACCATCCATCCATTCCTTTCAGCTCCTAAAGTGTTGTGTTTGAAAATGCATTTTTAATTTGAGTGTTTAAAGCTAAAAATAAGATATGGAAGCAGTTTGTCAAACTTAAAATTAGTTGGAGTTTTTTGTAGGAGAAGAGAGCATGGGGGTGTGACAGAAGTAATATATTCTAAGATGTTGCCACAGGCCCTGGACTGTCCATTTGCACAGACAATATATGATCTGGGTAATTACTGTGAGCAACTAGATTTATTTTAAACTATTAGTGTCATCACAGCTTCTTACTGCTGAAGAACATTGCATTGTTTAAATTTCCTCTTCAAATCAGATAAATATATCAACTGTTACTTTTATTGGGCAAATCAATTCATTCATGCTCAGTCCAATGCACAAAACTAATTCTGCACTAAGTAACTTGTACAGATGAACTCTTCCCCTTTTTTCCAGTAGACTTATGGAATATACTCAGCCTTAAGGTTCTGGAAGAGGGAGAAATATTCTGTGCTGTTTGATAAAACTCTCTCTGTTTTGAACATGGGTTGTACATCACAATTTCAGTAGCATCCCTCAGCCCACATAGCTTGGGGTGGCACTTCACATCATCAATACAGATTTCAGCTGGAAAGCTAATCATTCTTTGTGCCTTGCCCTCTGCATGGGACTGTGTATGTCTTTGCAGGCATTGAGAAGGCTACACTGTGCAGACAGCATTTGTACCACTGGCAGCTGACAGCTTTTTTCCCAAGTCTATTTGATAGATATTTTCCTTTATGAAATGGAAGCATGGCAATGCCCTTTCTTTTGTGTAGGGATGGTAAGAGGGAGGCGCCTGGCAGGGTTATGTTCTGCCTTGTACGGGAAAGGTGAATTGAGGACACTGAGCCTGAGCAAGCAGAAAGGAGCAACAGCAGGAAGAGAAGAGCTTGTGTTGTAGCTCCCCAGGAGGGGGGCAGGGAAGGATGCATGGATAGTGGCACAGACTAGAGCTTGCTAGAGGCAGGTTAGAGCAAGCAACTGCAATTTTAGCAACCACCTCAACCAAGGTAGACTGAACAAGCACAACCCCATTTCTGCGATGCCTACATGCATAGGTGACCCTTCTCAGTAGCTCCTCACTGTTCAGGCACATAGAATCATAGAATCAGTCAGGGTTGGAAGGGACCACAAGGATCATCTAGTTCCAACATCTGTGAAACTCTAACAAGGCAATGTGCACTGAGATTTCTGTGCCCCCTCCATAAACACTGCAGAAAAAGTGGTTTCTCATCCCTTCCTTCAAAGAGTCAGAAGTAGGTTGTGAGAGCTGGGTGTTCATTTCAGGTACATCATTGGTGCTGACAATTTAGAAGTAAACAACATTCATACCAAGTCTCCACCATGGCTAGAGACATTGTCCTGCCAATACTGCCAAGCAGTTGTCATGGAATCTGAAGTAGAGAACCAAGAGAGCTGGTCTCCTCATAACAAAAAGTTGTCCCTTTCAGTACTGTCATGGTTCACTCAAATATGTACTCTGATACAAGAGGATGAAGAGAGGTTTCTTGCTGAAGTCTGTGCAGATCTGATGCATTATGCAAAAGTTCATGAGCACGTATCTCCATACCTCTGTTCTTGCTTGGAGCCATAAACAACAGGGAAGGAAAAATTGTTGTGCTCTTCCAAGTGAGTCTTTTCTGACGTCTCTTCACCATCCACTTATTGTACCTTTGCATAATTCTGCAACAGTGGTTACAGCAGACCTTAGCATAGCTGAACTGTAAAAACTATGATAACCAGTGGGGAAACTGTCAGCCACTGCAGATCCCTGAGGTACTCTGCACAGTGCTGTGTGATGCTATGCAATGTTAATGTTGGCAGGCTACTGAAAGCTAGACCTTAGCTCAGCTTTACACTATGTATAGATTGCTAATAAGGCAAGCTTCGAAAGCAGCAAAAAGCATATGCCAAGATGATTATTTGTGTATGCAAATGTCTTTTAGCCAGTTAGCCAACATATCCTGCAACCTAGTAAAATGTGTGTATAACACAAAGGATGCTTATGGGTGATTCAGTTGAATTCCACCTGCTGAGTTTGGCCAACCAGTTATCATTCAGCCACTGATAGAACAGCTTTGTGGTTGCAGTGTCTCGTGTTCCTTTAGTAAAGGATGTCTGGCTGAGCTCTACAGCTGACCCTTTCTATTCCTCAAAGGGGTAGGATTAGCAATGAACCCTGGAACAAGGAACCTGAGGCCAGTGGAAAACATCAGGACTGCTATTGCCAATTAGGGGTTAGGATCTTTGAGAGCTAATAAACGCTGATGCTGGACTAGAGAGTGGCCAACAGGACAGACTGCAGCAAAAGTATCTAGCGGTACTGCAACTGATGGAGGTAATGCAGCAATCATAGTAGCATGGAGCTCAGTTCTGGCTATAAAACATGTACAAAATCCTTTGTTAATTAACATTTAACCGACTCAGTCCAGGGCTGAGGTCACAACAGCGTCAGCAATATCACAAACGGCTTGGACACAGGGCTGGATTAGAGCTGTTTGAGGGCTGAGCAGCAGCGCAGTCCTTCCCTGAGATAGCCAGGAGCGTCAGCATGTTTAGATCACTGTGCCCTTCTGCAGTGTAGGCAAACGAACACAAAAGATGCAAATCAGACTCCTGAGACCGTTTTCATGCTTACCTTGTTTTCCTGTGCGGTGTGTTTGTAAATGCTTGCTGGTTAAACACAGCCAGTATTGCGTAGGAACATCAGGGGGTCACGTACACATTGCTGGCACGGTGTCAGCACCGGGAGAGCCAGAGTTCTAGGTGGAGCTGTCTGAGATAGCTGCAAGGACACGTTTCACAGACTTCTCAGAACATTGCCTGCAGGGCACAGATGTGATAGGATGAATACACTTCTCTCTGTTACATGTTTGTAATGACATGACTGGGTTTGTTTCTGAAGCTGAGCTTTTAAAACAATGCTGTTCTTCCTTCTATAGTGCCTTTACTACCCCATAGCATATGAAGTGCCTAGGTGTTTAGCCTGAGCCCTACTGTATCAGGCACCTGTTCAATAAATGCTTTTCCTTCTCGCACACTAAAAGCAAAGGACCAAACCTGGATGCATAGGAGCATTGTGTGGGGGTTGTTACAGGATGCCTGTTATTAGGCAGTCAGCAGCATACAGGACAGATCTTGTGACTGCAGCTAAGTGCAGTTCAGTGTGCCAGACTGTGCTGCCCAGGACCCTACAGTGTCGCTGTAGCTCTCTACCCTTGCTGTGACAGCTCTGCTGTGCCAGGCTTTTAGGCTCTGGAGAGTAGGGACCCACTGGCATTCATTGTCCCTCCACCTTCCTGGCCACACTTTGCTTGTTGCCCAGTGACTTGGAGATTATTTTCACCATCGTCTTTTGTTTGTTTAAAGCCTGGCTTTCTTGTGCTGAATTTTCTTATGAATGTTTGTTTCACAATATTAAGGAATTTCCCATCAGAAGACAACCTCTGCCTTGTTTATTTAGACATATTTCCCTTCCACTTTTTTCTCCTTTAAAAAATCCATTCAATATTGAAAGCTTTGGTGGAAGTCATACAACAGTAAATGCCTTTCTTAAACAACAACAACAAAATCCAAACAAAACAGACAAACAAATTTCAGTCCACAAGTAAGTGATCAGGAGCCTCATTTGTGTAGCATAGGTCTGCCTTATATTAAATGTGCCAGATCAGCACAGGGGTTTTATATAATTTTGAATTTCTTTGCATTGGCAACAAATGAAGGACTGCATTGCTGTTTATAAACACTGACAGAGAATCCAAACAGAAGTTCAACCCACTGTGGTATCTCCTCTACTTATTTGTCTAATATGGATACAGGAATCTTATCTGTGTTTTTAAAAATAAAGATGTAAGAGATCAAAGCACATCATAGGAAGACTGGATAAACATTTATGGATTCCAGCTGAAAAATAACTAGAGCTACAAAGTCAAAATAGTTAGGAGGATCTTTTCTTCACCAACTAATACTTAGACTAGTCTGACCTGTACCTTATTCTCCCAACTAAGTTTTAATAGCAGGTTTGTTCTATAGTGTGGTTTTCAGCAGGCCTGAGGCCAGAGAACAGATCTGAACTGGTTGTGCATGTAATAAGGTGCCAGCGGTTATTTTATGACTTGAGGAGAGCAAGCATGTTTCCACATGATGTGGGATCATAATTCAATGATACTGAAATTTCTACTATTCTTTAATACTTCAAAGCAATTTGCACTGGAAGAAAGATTTGCTGGATTATATCTCTATAAACTGAAATTTTTTATTGCGGAATGAAGTCTGTGCTGAAAGCACACGCCAGGTCTTACCCAGATGAGTTCCTCTACTGAAGACTTGCCCTAGAGCACAAACACAGTGTCACTGGGGACACCATCTGTCAATTGTGTGGCAAGACATTTAATCAGTACTTGACAAATTCTGCTTCCTGTGATTTTTAAATAAAAATGAATAAATAATAAATGAAAGGATGAGTAACCTACTAGTAGATTTGTGTACAATAATCTACCTTCACTAGAATCAGTAAGCCTGTGGCACTGAGCTGGGACTACCATTAATGAAGATACTTACATCCATTGTTTTCTCACTCTGGAGGTTGAGTCCATAAACTTTTATGAGCTATAGTTTAGATAATGTTAGGAAATAGCTTGTCTGGAACTAAAATTATCTCATTGTGTGAAACAGGCAGGGACAGGTTTTCTTCTTTTCTGCATTAGTCTATTTGCTATAAAACAGATCTTATCTTCCAAGTATTGTGGAACTACGTGTCAAGTTTCTGGGTTTATACATGGAAATACAATACACCAGGCTTCTCGGTGTCTATGGCTGCATGGGAATACGATAATTCCTGATCTAGTTAATAAAGAGAGAACTCTATGGGAGAAAAAAAATGCTGAAAGAATGTTTATAATCTGTTGGGACTATTTTAAAGAGAGTCTCAGGTTTTTCTGGGTGAGTATCCTTATGATTGTTAGAAATGTGTTTCCTTTGATGTATTCCCCTCACAGGCAGGATCAACTGTGTTCTGGAGACTGCGTTTATGCAGTCAATCAGTGACACAAGAGGACTACTATCCAGGTCTTCTGCACCTTGACTTCTAAGAAGTAAATGGTGACTTGTTTCTAGCCTTCTTGGATTTGTGTAGGTTTATAAAATAAGTCCACAGAAGTCTACTCCTTTTTGATAGCCTAAGAAAAACTCTTTACTTTTAAATCTGGGTTCTACACTACCAGCAAACTGAAATGTGCTGCCTGTATGCATACCACTAATGAAAGACAAGAGCACTTTCTTCACTGAGGTTTATTTCCACTGGGATAACATACTTAGTATCTTTTGATCAGTTATAGTTAGGGAAGAAGATGATTTTTGTACAGTGCTGTTATTTTTGCAGTACTCAGTAAAAATTCATTCTTGCTGATGGTAGCTGAAGCTCAGGGAATTACTGTTCTCATGCAAAACGATGCTTTCAAAGAACAATTCTAAGTGTCATAGATCCATGGGTTTAGGCAGTCAAGCTTAGCAGGAGTTCACACCGTGTTCAAATGAGTTCAGTGTTGTTTGCACTGACAATGTACCAAGTGAGTACTCCACCCAAAAGCAGAGCCAAGGTCTCAGAGAGAACATTGCTGAACAAAGGCACAGCCAGGAAGGACCTGGAATCTGTGATGTTCAGAACTATTGTTCAGCCCCACCACCTCCATCTAAAGCCCTCAAATTTTCAAATTCAGGGCTTTGATTCAGGCTGACTCTTCACTGATGCTGACTGTTTTCAGACAAAGGTTTTTTTTTCCTTTTTTTTGTCTTCTGTCATGAACTATTAAAAGAATTCAGGTCTCCTAGAAGTGCCTCCCTTCTGCTATATATTTCTTAACTGAGTTCTTGGCATAAGGAAGGGAGAAACTATTTCTAGCTGTTAGAGTAGCTGTGTGAACTGGGAAAGCTTCCAACTTCTAGAAGTATATTTAAAGGCTTCAACAAGATCCAAATTTCCAAATAATTTTTACTCCTTTGCTTGGTCAGCTGTCAGTATTTGATAAATAAGGTGGGACTACTGTCAATATTTAACAGCTCAGCACAAATATTATTCTTCATACATTATAAAAATAGCTTATGAAATGCAAATCAGGTGCTTTATTCTATGGTTTGATAATAACAGAAGCAAGTGATACAATCTCCCTTGCCTCCATACAAAGGCATAGAGAGGGAGGAAAATGTTATGAGTGGTAACAGTCTGCCCTGGTGGTAAGCAGAGCAGCAAGATTCCTCACTCCTCCCACCTAAAGTCGTGTCCCACAGTGGGTTCTGTGATAGAGCTTTGTTGTGAAGTGTTCCTAAGTAAGAAACAACAAGGTATGACTATTAACTCATGCCAGATTACTAGTGAAATTTTCAGTAACAGAACACCTCCTATCTCCAACAGCACATCACCAGGATCCCTTGAACTGCTCTGCATTCATATGGTCACACAAAATTAAATTTTTTCTGGAACTTTCCTCCTGTTTGGAGCAGTTCCTTCCCAAAAGCCACCATTCGGTATTAGCTTGCTGGATGACATGACTGCGGCATTATTTCAAGATGCAGTGTAGTCAATGTGAGATGGGTTTAATGAGTATCAGAAGTAGACTCGGATGTCCCTTCCCAATCCTGTGTTCCAAAACAGTTTCCATGGTTTTAAATCTCTAGAAACATATCACCATGTAAACAGTTCAGCACAACAGCAAGGAGATAATACATTTTTAACTGAAGGAGAGACACTGAGCAAGATGGCTCAGCCACGGCTGTGCTCAGTGAAAATGGAGGTTAAGTTGCAAGGAAGTATCAGCATCAGCCAGCCCTGCGTGCCTCAGCAATGTTAGTTTTGTTGGTAACTAGATTAAGCCACCACCCACACAAAACAAAGGATAAGGAACACAGCCAGTTTAGTCAGTAAAGGTTCAGATCTAGCATTGTTTCAGATTTGGCTTCAGTCCAGTGTGAAATGTGTTTTGTGTGTTCCTAGAGCTGCCCTGTAGAGAGGACCCTCAGGTAGCAGGAAACTGCTCAATTAGAATTGTAGTTGTGGGTTACTCGTAAATGAGTGTGAGTAAATCCAGGAAGAAACACAACTAACAGTAAAACACTGTTACTCCATTGTGTCCAAAACAGTCAGACTGCTTTACCATTAGTTGAAACTAGTTCTTCCTCAATTTCTTTACAAGGTCTACTGCACTGTTAATGTTTCAACTGTCATCCAGGAAACTTTCTCTTGAAGCCCATTCCATCCTTCTCCCCTCCACCTTCTCTTACTAGAAAGTTGAGCAATCTTGACTTGCAGAATGAAGCACAATTTCTGTTAGAATAAGTCTACTAATTCTATTTGAGATCAGAATCTCAGCTGTAGCTGCTACTAAATTGTTCAAAGGAAAGAGGCATGATATTGATTTTAATTAGTTTATTTCTATTGGACTTTTCTATCTGAGAACCCAAAATAATAACTATTTCCTTCAGAACCTTGTGACTGGCAACCTTGTGACTTTCAGATCAAGGTATCAAAGGTTACTGCTTAAGTGTAGCCAATGAGCCGTGGGGTGCTGGGGAAGACTTTGCGCATGTCCATACACTTCTTGTCAATGAAGAAGGAGTTTGTCTTCACAGAAATGTCCTCTTCCAGCTTTGATTTGTTGTTGACCAGCATTTGCAGAGTATCATTGGCTTCTTGTAGGTGTAGCTTTAAGGTCTGTAAGGTGTTATCCAGAGTGAAAACTTCAGTGACAAGCCTGAAAAAAGAGAAGAAGTCATGTTGTTCACCCAACTTTATGAGTTGCTCACCACATTTCCTTTTTTGACAGTGGACAGGTCATGCTTTCAGGAAGGATTTGAACAGCAGTCTTACACTGAATCAACATGAAACCTATTTGCCAAACTAGCTTCTATAGCACCTCTAAGAAGTGATAATTTCTTGCTTGTGTTCACTTTGAACAGCAGATTAGGCCACACTGGTGGGTCTTTCCAACTGCTGTCTTCATTTGTAGCCTCTCTAAAGTTAGCATGGCTGTGCTGAGCTCCTGCATATGGTGCTGTAGAATACGTTTGGGAGAGTGGTGTAGTTAATGATGGCTTAAACTTATGCAGCAGGATGTGCTAAATGGTCTAGACTTGGCACAGCAGCATGTTAATTGCAACAAGAATCACTTGCCAGAATAACTATTGAACATGGAGGTCTGAAACTGAGGTTTTCTGTGAGCTGATACCTGATATTAGCCACATTTTCTTCCAGTGGCTTATTAATGGAGATGTGGCAAATCTTTTATAGTCATTGATCTGGTAAACTCTCTAATACTGTCAGCTTTGTGTTTTATCTAATGATCTGTTAATTGCCCAGTGCACTGTAGACTGTAAGAAAGATTGATTTTTTTTTTTATTTTTTTTTTTTTTACTTTTTTTCCCCCCGAATCCCCTTTAACTTTTTTTGGGATAGTCTTAGTCGTTTCAGCACAGAAAAACCGGACTTTATTAATTTGTTTTCTGTCTTAATTCCTCCAACTACAAAGTTGGCAGCACACACAGAGAATGAGTGCCAACATCAGCACTTCCTCTTAAATAAACAGCAAACTCAGATAACATTTACATGATACAAAGAAGTGGCTCATTTGATATTTTCTTTCTCTATAACAGTTTAGCTATTGGGCTGAATTCCTTCTCACTTTAAACCACATGAGAGAAACACACTTGAATTATTTAAAAGCAAAAAAACCAAACCTTTGAAAGTCAGTTAGCAAATGGGTTTACTTTCTCAAATAGGATTTTGTCTCTAAGAAAATATATTTTGAGATGCGAACTCAACCAAAAACTATGATAGGAATAAGTGCCCAAATTGCAAATACCCTGACAGATTTCCTATTTCTAATTGCAGCTGTGATGCAGATAATACTCAGTGACTTGGATCAGCCAAAGCATCCATCATGGCCTGGTCTGGATTAAGGGGCTGTGGTAGAGCAAAATTCATATGCATTGGAGGAAAGAGACCAGGATATGCTAATTATCTGTCAATATATCTACATCTAGTAAACAGTGTACTTGTAAAAACAATTTGATTGAAAAGTTAGAAATCACATTAGACTAACAGAAAGTTTGTGTGCATGCTAAGCTTAAAATACTTACGAATAACTGCAACAGCTTGTGAAGCCCTTATATAACCTAGAAGCTAGTAGGAGTTAGATTTATTCTGCACCCCATGTACTTCTTGTTTTGGAGTATGTCAGGTTAATGTCCTTTCACTCTGATTGAAGAAAATACTCAAAGACATTCTGTTGTTCCAGGGGCTTCTAATGAAGCTTCCCAAATTTTTTAGACAGCACCCTCTGGAACATCTACAGCATCCCTGGTAGTTGTGGGAAGAAGAAAGGATCAGGTGCACTCTGCATTTTTTGACCCTCAAGCAAGCAAGTTTTATATTTGGGATACATGCAATTCTGCTGATCAGACTAGTATCAATCATAATGCTGCAGACACCTCTATTGAAGAGGTCTTCAGGGAGCAAGTAGAGCAAGAACAAGACAGAGTTAGTATAAAACTGCCGTGGTGCATTGATGTTGAAGGCTATCTTGTTTTGTATTGCTTCTTAAAACACTGATTCTAGCTTATTCGCATACCTAAATACTGTGGTGATAACTGAAGTAGCAAAGGACCTGTTCCCATAGTAAATGTAACTGCTAAGTGAATGCTACAGTGCAATCAGCTTTTCTGGTTTCTCAGAGCTGAACACCTGCAGCAAGAACAGGCATGATTTATGTGATATGAAAAGCCACACGAAAAAAACTATCCAAACAGAAACAAAAGAATTCAAGTCCAAACCAGTATTATGTGACAGAATGGATGTGGAGAGCAGAGCATGAAAGTGATTTCCTGAAGTGAAATCTTGTGTTTCATGCAGAACAGAATTCAAAACAGTTCCTAAGTCCCAACTCAGACATGAGACTGAATTCCAAAAGGTATCAGCCACCAAAAAGCAATTGAGCTCTTAACTGTCCTGGGAGAAGGACTGTCAAGACAACTACACACATTGAACATACATGGGTTTGCTCATTACTTCAATGTAGCTACTTGGATTTTACTTCTTTCTCCCAGAATCTTTATCACAACATAATAAATGCAATTCTAATCTCATCAAACTGATTCACACTGTCTATAAATTTCCTGTCCCTGAGAGGCTGATGAAGGAAGGGATGGAGTAGTCTGGCCTTTACTTACTGGAACTGAGGTGCATCACGGCAAAGCTCTATATTGGGTCGTTTAGTTCTTCCCTCCAGGCGGGTTTGAGCCACTTTCAGTGGGTACTCCTTTGCCTTTATGGATCTCTCCAGTAACATGATTGTATCTTCTGTTTGGAAGATTTCCTGAAGTGTCTGAACAAAGCAGAAGGCTTCTGTAAGCCTAACATGCATACAAAATCAGAACTCACCCCTGCTTTTAAACACTCCTGTTGGAACTGCTTCCATTCTGGCATTTTAGGGGAGGAGATTACTATAAACTCACATCAATCAGATGGATTTGAATATTGTTTGCTTGATCTTGCCATTTCTTGAAAAGGACATATGGTAAATCAAATCTCACAGGAGAGCCAGAAGGGGGGGGCTGTACACTCATACATCACATGAAAGCATTTAATGAAGCTGTTCCTAGACAACAGGCAAAAAAACTTGTCTGAAGAAATGCACCATCTCTTTCCTATTACTCATTTCAGGAATTAGTAGGCAAATTGTAATATAAATGTATTATAAGCAGAAGACAAACACTGAATTATGATACGGGGGAAATTTCCTTTGATAAAGCCACTTTCACAGAGGCAGTGTTTATGGTTCTATAGGGACTTATTTCCATTTTGCATCATTATCTAATTTTTCTCCTAAGTAAAAAAAACTGCTGCTTGATCTATGAACATTTTGCAGAGATTAAATTCCAATAAACTGTCATTTTCATTTAAACCTTCATTCAATTCTTTTTCTCCTTTTGCCTCATGAAAATTCAGAAGCAATCAAATATGTCCCTTCTGAAATTGTTTCATACTCCAAGTATTTTGGGGACATCTGCTGCAAGAATATATCAACACAAGTCATTTTCATACTGAAAGCAAATTCTAAAAGTTTTGAAAGCTCCACTGGGAACTGCAGAGGAGGATCAACTTCCTTTAAAGGCTTATTTTCTGTAAATGGAGAAGATAGGGAGTGAAATATCACCAGAAAGGAGAGACCCTGTGGAATTAATATAGCACAGTTTTCAGTTGCAGCGCATGTGATTGTGTAATTTTATTATCCCTGAGAAACCTAAGTGCTTCTTATATGTCTTCACCTGTATAAAAAAAACCACAACGTTTTGCTCAGTCTTAAGAAAGAAGGGAGAATATGTTTGAATTCAGGTAACATTTCCCAGCCAACTGATTATTATGTGACTTTCATTTATCATGATTAATTACAGCCCACGTGGTCGACCTGTTCAAGCTTTTGCTGTAGACAGCTTCAAAATGGAAGAGAACAAATAGAACTACTCTTCAGCCAGTCTACTAAAATCAATGCAATTTGAATTTCAAACACTAAAAATGGTGCAATGTGATTTAAATTATGCTGCTGGTTAGATCTTGCCTACCTACATACTAAGTTGTACCGTGTTTGCTAAAGGAAAATTGAATTAGTTCCTGAAAGGTTATTTGTAAACAAAACCCAAAGAGTTAAGAATGCTGGGAAGCTGCACCCCAGTCCAAATCCTGAAGGGCTTGTTCACACCCTATAGGAAAGCAATGTGAAAGATCTCCTGGCTGGCACTGTCCAAACCGGTTCAACCCTTGCAGCAATGCAATTTTCCACTAGATGATTCATCTTGGACCCTGAAGCAGCAGCATATGAACATGACTGTACTGATGTGAAGCCAGGTCTCCACACTATACTAAGCACTTTGAGTCCAAGGCTGGTTCTTACAGGACTGGCTTGAGAGCATCTTCACTTAAAAAGAAGCCTTTACTGCTTATACACTGCAGGGGGAAAGGAATCTGGTTTGTTATGAAGGGAACAGAGTATGGAAGAAAGTGAAGACAGCAGCAGCAAGTTTCTCTCTCTAACTTTATTCTGCAGTCATTCTTTCTCAATTAGACAATCACTGTAAGCCAGCTGTGTTTTAGAGGAAATATTTATGCAGGTAATCCAGTGCAGTTTGGGAGCTATTGGTCTTGGAGAGTGCATCATTTTATATCTTGTCTATGATTTTTACCAGTTGTACATATTTTATGGATACATGTATTCTGTTATGGACAAAAAACAAGGGAAAAAGACTTCATGATGTCAAATGTCTTCATTATGTATCAAGCCCACATCCTTTTTTGCATGAAAACACCAAGGATTTGGGTCATCTGCTGCTCAGAAGCAGAATTTGAGTAGTCTGTGCTATTGTCAGAACTTCACTGTTTATAACTTCCCTAAGAGAATCCAACATGTATTCATCTGTTCCTGAGAAAGGTGAGGTCCAGCTGCCAGGTAAGCTGCTGGTAATTAGGTGGATGTATGGAAGGCAGAGTGTTACAAGCTTTTCAGTTCTATCCTTTGCTCCCACTGTTCACTTTCACTGCTAACCAAAAACATCAACCTGTAGGGACATGCTGGGGCTGTGAGGCAAAGTACACAGTGCTCTCAGAAGTCACCCGCTGCTTAGCTGGGTCCTCCTTTCCTGTGTTTATGTTGCAGCTTCTGTCCCTGCAGTGGTGTTTCCCATGCTATGCCTTGCTGCCTGCAAGTGAGCCAGATTCACTGTGGTGTAGTTCTGCTGAGGATATCTGCTTAAAACATGGAGCAAGTTGTAAGCAGATTTATTTCTTTTAAATCAAAAGTGTAATTCAAAGTAAAAACAAGGAAGCCAAGCAGCATGTGTCAGCCCAGTAAGAATAAGGCAAAGCTGTGTCCATTGCAGAAAGGACTCAGTAGGGTTTTGGATTTTTTTTTCTACTTACACTTTCAGTTCAGATTCTGGGTAGGAACTTTGTGCTGTCTCTCACTTTCTCTCTAGGGCAACAGTTGAAAATGGTAATTGCCCTTTGTGGAGCAAACCTATCAATGAAACAGCACAACTAAGGCAGTCCCAAGGACGTGATTAGAAATTAACTAGGACTGTGAAGCCAGCTCCCCAGGGCAATACTGCAGTTCACAAATGGGCTACTATTATGGGAAGTATGAAATGTAGTCACTCTGATGATTCTTTCTGTCCTGTCATAATATGAACCTAAACAATTTTATTTATTCAGTGAGTGGAGTTAGGTTACAAGCTCTTTTACATGTAATTAGTTCTAATTGTTCTAATCAGGTTAGAGAGTTGTTCTAATCTGCAAGAAATATTTTCCTGCCCTCTTTTTCTTTGCAAACAGCATAGACATCTTGTGTTTATTCTACACATGGAGGGAAAGCAGGAAACCATCAAAGGAGACGCCACATGTGCAAAAATGTACTGCAGCAGACTATGGTAGCATTACACAAAGTTGTAAGTGGACCAGGGAAGAAATTTTAGTGGTCTTCAGTATTTCAGATAGTTCCACTTTTCTGCCACAAATCCTCATTATTTGAGGATTGCCTATAGCATACCATGGCCCTTCCACTACTATGTGACAATGCTTCTCTAATGGTTGGGTTCCCTATACTCTTTCATTCTGTTTGTGTGAAAAAAATAAATTACATATTGGATGGTTTTTAAGATGCAGAAGAAAAAAGCTGATTCTAGTACAGACAACAGTGAGCAGATTGCCCATGTATAAACTGTCCTCAGTCTCTTGGAAGGGCAATTTCCATCAAGCCCAGCTAGCAGAGTGAACTTTAAAAGAGGGATTTCATGAGCACACATTTTTCTCAGAACCTCAGATATATTTGCATGTGGCCAGAGTGCAAGTATAGCCACCAGACCACAAACCCATATATTTCAAATTCAGTAGTAACATTTCAAGTGCATGCTGGAAATCATCAAACCTGAGAAATTTTCTGTTCCTTTATAGCACTTACTGTGCTGTGTTGCCAGATAGCACCTGGCTGGGCCTCACTGCCCAATCTACACATGGCAAACATATAGGTATTCCCTTTGGTGACACAGAAGCAGGAGGCTGTATTTTCCTCTCTTTTCAGAATAAGTCGTGTGCACTTCCCCCATAAATAATGGCACATAACTGACATAGGACAATAGTAGTCTTGTATCTAGATATGACTCAAAAAGCATTTACAATTTGCACAGCCCACAAGTTCACACAATGTTAATGTTTGAAAAGGTCAAGCTCTGAAGTTTAAATAGAAAATGTTTCTCTTTCTTGAGAATCCAGTAGTACATTAATGGTGAAAAGAGAGCTTTCATCCAAAAATCACAGAAAGCTCCGTTTTATGCCCAACCTTTCTAATGCTTGGTCAGCACAACATGCAGTAGCTACACTCATTTCACACAACTTCATTATGTGCTCTGGTGTCTGCTCATAAAGGTAGGAGCAGTCTGCAAGCAGGTTATGTACAACCACGGTAATTGGTTAGTGATACTGAGTAAACCTCTTGTTCATTTGCCAAAGAAAAATATTGTTTAAACCTGCCTGTACTCAAAATTCAAACATGAAACTATACATCCATTGGCTACATGCAGGTGGATGTGGTTTATGTTCATTGTGTTTTCTCATCTTATTTCTTCTTTTTTTTTAAGAACTGCTGTCACTTAAGACATACAAAGACGAATAGCCTCAGGGGAACCACCTCCAACGCACCTCAGAAGCTTTGTACAAGCAATTTTCAATTACTCATTCTGGCCACACATTGGATAAAAAGATTTAGATAATCTGCTCTACATGAACGGATTGGTGGGGAGGATCACCAGATAGCGCTGGCCCAGTCTACGTCATGTCTGGATGACCTCCAAAGGCAGGAAGCAAAACCAACAAATGCTGAGCAGAATGTTCCTAGGAGAGTGTGGTGAGGCATTGGATCAGGCAGCTGCCCACCCGGAAACTTCCCCTTCCAGGGCATGAGTAAAGGTTTGTGTTACAGCATTCTTGAGAGCTTGTCGAAAACTGTTCTTGCTGCTTTCTCACTTCACTGAGGCCACAATTCTAACTGGCTAGATACAGTTACACCAAGAGAAAGAGATGCTGAAGTCACACATTTCATCCTGTGAACAGGATAGTCTTG
This sequence comes from Indicator indicator, assembly GCF_027791375.1. Lineage (NCBI taxonomy): Eukaryota > Metazoa > Chordata > Aves > Piciformes > Indicatoridae > Indicator > Indicator indicator. The sequence goes on from NC_072031.1 coordinate 3,925,524, forward strand.
TGCTCAGCATGAGCACTTTCAAAGTGCGACAGTCTGACAGCTGTCCTTGTTTCTTTGTTGTGTCCAAAGTTTGCTTCGTGCTTTGTATCTGAATGCAAAAAGCAGCAGACAGGTCATACGGTGGAAGGCACATTTTTGCACTTCCTCAATTTGTGAATTTCTTTAATATTTAGCCTCCCTGGTTTTTAAAATCTTTTATGTTCCATTTGTTGAGGTTTTCATGCTTAACTGAATTAGTGTGACCGTGAATGATTTTACAACTGATGTTAGGAGATATGACCACATCATTTCAAAGGAAATCTATATCTTGCAATCTTTGGATTGCAAGCATAACCCAGATCTCAAATCTGAAATTAACTGGGATCTGACAGTTTTCACTGTCATGTCATAGACAAATTCTTGACAGAGTTTACTGTGTCCCTTGCTATGGTTGTTTTTAAGGTTTGATTGTTTCTTTTGAAGCTTAATTGCATGTCACTGTTTTATGACTTGCTGAGTTTTGGTTTTAATCAGATCATGGTGAGGAGGAGTCCAGGAGCGTCTCAGGAAAAGAAGGAGAGCACATTTGAAAGAAAAACCCAACCATATTTCTTAACAGAATGTGACATCAGCAGGCAATGCATTCAGATAGTTTACCTCTATTACCAGAGTTGGTGTCATTCTGGGCAGTAACTTTTGTGCATTTATTGTGTGTACTCACACGGGATGACAGAGTTCTTTAGTGATAGGAACTACAGGTTGAATTAGTGTACCTTCAAACCAACGCATTGAACAATTTATCAAGCGTATCAGGATTGGGAGATTGGTCCAGATTTGGGCATATTGCGAGCTTATCAAACTTCCTTATAAATGGGAATAGAACTGGAACAAATATATTCAACAGATCTTGAAAGCTAAAATGTATTTTAAGTTCTCCATGTGCCCACTAAATCCCCAGCCTTTTCTCTTTAGCTGTTTTAAATGTGACATTTTCACTGAGAAGAGGAAACTCAGAATATAAATACTACACTTCTGAAACAAGAAGGCTTTAAATATACATCTGAGCATTTCATCTGTGTCCTTACAAAGACAGGCCTGTTCATCACAGACTGAAACAGAGGATCCAGAGATCCGGGGTCTTGTATATCAATGCCAGCAAAGTCCCACATCCATTCAATCCAGGCTGCCTTCACTGAGCAGCTCGGTGTCCCTCAGCGCAAGATTTCTGTTATTTTGTGAAATAAAGACACTTGGATTCACAACAACTTGAATGCATCCTGATGTGCAATGGCTGTCACTTGTTTCTGACAATTCTACAGCTCTAGCCTTCCACATTTCATGCTCCCCTTAGGCTAATCCATGGAGCATTGCTGCATGGCAGGCTGAGGAGCCTGCATGGTTTCTGCACTTGCCCATAGCTCATGTTCTGATGAAAGTCTTTATGGTTTTATGAGATTAAGCAATAATTTCAGGACAGAGAAATCCAATTTTGTCTTCAAGTGACTGTCCCAGCTCTCATCTGTAGTTTTTCTTGGTTTGTAGGCAAAAGTCTGTTTCTACCTCAAATAACCATTTCCTCCTTCAAACAGGTTTTTCCAGGCAAGCTTGAACTGCCTACACCTTCCCCACCACTTCTGAGTCACTCTTTATTAATGATCTTTGCTCTCAAACAGGTTCAAATATTAAATGTTAAAATTAACTATATACCTAGATACCATGAATGGGAATGAAAAACTGTAAAAACCTGAGATTTTAAGGCATAAAAAGAGGAAGGGGGAAATGCAATGAATAAATACGTATTTTAAAAGTTCTGTGAAGAGAGGATACATTGGGGTCTGAAAGTCTTTGTGTGGCAAGTGTCTTGTAAAAAGCACTCTCTCTGCTATAAAACATATGCTCCTTCCCACAGCTCACAACACTGCTGCAGCTCTCCTACATGCCTCCTGGATGGGTACCTCCCATCATATTTTAGTATTACTTCATGTTCCTGATCAGAGGAACAGGCTGTGTCCTCAACAGCCATAAGGGGATTCCTTTCAGAAAACTTACCAGATAAGTTTGAAAACTATTTCAGGGGCCAGTAGCAGTTTCTGGTTATATTGCCACTTAAGTTTTCCTGCTTTTATTCTGTATTTTGTATTAGCTATACAATTAGGTAGGTTCATCCCTTGAATTAGAAGAAATTTCTAAACTATAAAACATATTCAATTCTTCCACCATATAAACATACTCAATAGTTGCCAAAACAGAAAAAGTGGGTTTTCTCTCAAATAATTTATACATTTAAATTCAGTAAAAATAATGCATGGAGGATGGACACTCTGAGGGGAATAACTTGTTTAAGATATGGAATAACTTACTAAAACACTACTGTAGCCTCTTCAGAGAAAAAATATACCAGGCAAAAAGGAAAGTGACAGTTAACTTCTGTCCTATATTGATATAACATACTGGCCAAGGGTAAAAAAAAAAAAATTAAAATGGAGCTGTTTCTAAAAGTACACATTCTCAGAGAACTGAAGTGGAAATATTCAGAATTATGGCTAGTCATTTATGAGAGTGAGTAGCTGTTTTCTCATGCTTGTATTAAACATGTACCTATTATTCCAGCATCTTTCTGAGCCCTGTGCTCCCTGGTAGTGGAACAGCAAAGGTTTCAGGAAAGGTGGTGCTGGGCACTCTGCCTCTGGGCATAGAAACACTTCTGAGCACAGTACAGGTGTTGGAGCTGGCAGGGATAATCTGCTATTTAGGTATGGCATAAATACTGGACCATGTAGAATATGTAAACATGTCCCTTGCTGTCTGGTCTGACTGATTCCCAGAGCTAATGTACGTAAACATCCTGCCCTCTTGGTTATTTCCAAGAAACTGAAGCCAAAGTAACTATTTATTTTAGTATTAAGTTTATGGAAAAGAGATGCAAACATATTAATGAGGGGCTGGTACCATGATTAAAGGTTTTCCTTCTTTTCCTAAAGATCTGTGTACTTTTACACCAGATGCAAAATGTATTTACCATACTATGTCTTGACATAAACTGAGCGCTTCTTGAGGCATGCTGAAGACAAAATACCACCCTCTACTACACTGTATTTTCTGTTCACCAGCCCAAAAAGCTGGTCTTAGAGCAGCTCAGAGCCTGACTAGAGTCATATGTTGCAATCAGACACTTGCAGAATATTTGCATCTCCAAAAGACCACATGCTCTGTGTGCATAGTGATGATGAAACATAGGAGAGCTGTAAGACCTTCTTTGGTTTGTGATCTAACCCTTGCCGAATACCTAGCTAGGAATTCTGGGCTTCTGCTTCCAGCACTTCCTATTTCCAGGGTTCTGCTATCCAAATTCTGGATGAACCTTGAGTTGTTAGGACCAAGATTAATCCCAGAATCAAGTATGGTAAATTAATCATAGGCTTGTGTAGTTGGGACAGAAATGGAAATGGGATATTTTCAATCTTAGGGTCAGATGCACTAAGGCTGCACTGGCTACAGGCCACCACTCTATCCTGTAAAAATGTCTTTCCTGTAAGTCAGTGCCTGTAGGGAGATTAAAGCTTTCAAGGAGAACAGTAGTCTTGATTTTGAGTTCCTGGTGTTAATGAAGCCATCTATCTGCAGTAAAACTTTCAGTGATTAATTCCTTTGCTCTGAAAAAGAAGTGCTTATTTTCCATCTGGTTTTGTCTGGATTTTGTCTGGTCACTGATTCCTCTTTGGTTTTGTCTGCTCAAGCAAAAAGTCTTCTATTAGAATTATTTTTCCTTCTGTATAGATACTTATGGATTTAGCAAGTTCTCTGCTCCTACCCCAGCTTTTACTCAGATAAGATAAGTAAAGCAGTGTCATCTAGTGCTACTAACAGCAATATTTTCAGCCTGGTACAGAGAAAGTTGAGGAACTTATTGTATCCATTGCTTGCTTTCCAGTTGTTTAATCATTCCTGCAGCTGTGATGACTTCTAGGGTTTGGACTTGCAGTAGGAAGTGCTTTATACCACACCCTTGTTCCCACATATTCAGTGTGATCACCACTGTAAAGATCACAAATCGTCTTAGTTTTGTAGAAGAAAATCAAGCAAATGTGGGCAGAGAATAATTTTAGAGAGAAGCTCTGCAGTGAACTGGACAGGGACACATCTAAACCAGGTTTTTAAGGACAGTATTTCCCTTCTATATTTGATAGTTTCCTGTTCAGAATTATGCAAAAGCAATTTAGTCCTCTTTTACTGTTCCCATACACAAATCACTTCCCAGGCTTCTGACAGACTTGAAGTTGTCAGCTTCACCAGCCAGCTTCCCCAAAAGAAGTGGCAGACAGGAAAAGCCAAATAACAGACAATGAAAACCTGAGGTGAAGGTAACTGGGACAACTTCCTGAATACATCAACGAAATAAGTGGGAACAGGCAGCATCTGGACTGAGAATGCAGAAAAGCAAGTGGAATCACTGACAATCAATGCTCTTTGGAGTCTCCCTTGTGTTGACTTGGTTACTCGACTTGAATTTGGAGCCTATTCAGTATTTGGATTTGGACCAAACTTCCAAGTAGAATAAAGGGTAAAAATAAATCTGATCCACCCTAAAACAAGACATCTGCAAGTCGCTAACCATCTCTCAAACTAAATGCAAATTATTTTAAGGTTTATAGTAAAAAATGTGGACAGGAGATACATATCCTGAGATGATTGTGCAAGCATCTTTTTATCGTGTGTATTGCCTGATGACTATAAATTGAAGGCATCTGGTCTTGTTTGAACTGTTTTAGACATGAAAAAGAGGCAAAGGCTGTGTGCCAAGCAGCTTGAATGTTGAGGTTTGAGAAAGTATTTAAAGGAGCAAAAATCTGTTTATTCAAATGCCTACCAGGACAAGTTCTTAGGTGCATCTCTTGGCTTACTGGGTGTATAGTTAAGGAAAACCAGCTGAAGTCTTCTCCTGAAGACTGTATTGTGCTTCTAAATATGTGTGAACGCTCTATAGTATGAACCTAGGTAAAATTAGGATTACTTCTCACAGCATATACAATTTTCTGCACCTCCAGCATTTTGCTATTCTGATGTAACTACATTACTGTGGAGTTTGTGATGAGAAAAGTACCTCTGATATGTGTATCCTAACTAATACCTCAGCAGTAACAGCATTAGTTCATAGAGTGACATCTTCTTTGGGTTTTCGGGTTTTGTTTTGGTTTGGTTTGTTTTTTTTAATCCTTGAGTACATGCAAACTAATTATTCTTTACACAAATATGATTGCTCAAGTTTCTCCAGATAGCTTACTATTGCTATTTCATAGTCTAACAGTATAAGGACATAAATATTGGTTTATATACTATATGTCACAGTGTCAGCTGGACTTCATGACAAAATGAAGCTTGTATGTTGGTATTTCACAATGCACTTTGTGATTCAATATATGCACCCTCTGCCACCTTATGCTGGAAGTTCTTATATAAAAGAGACACTCAAAAGCATTAGAGAAGGTCAATGAAAAATATGAAGCAAATGTTCACAGATTTAAATCCCTGAGAAACTTGGATGGGCAATTCAGGGATAAAGCATTGTAGTCGGCTAGATCATATACAAACTAAAACACACAAACCTAGGTTCAACATTTTTCATGCTTTATAAGCAGGGCGGGAAAAAAGAAAGCATTATTTTATGTCCTGTGACTTAACACATATTTTTAGGTGGCTAGTTTGCACTTTCTTAAGAATCCCTAAAAATAAACTGAAAACATCTTAAAGTACTTATGGCAAATAGAATGGCAGGAAAACTCTATTGTTTCCAAACGTGCCTTGAAAAAAAAATGAGTGAACACGAGGCTCTTCTGTTAAGAGAGATAGTCTAAAGGGAAGAACTTACTGAGCTCTGACTGAAGTGATACGAAAGTAGAGTTTATCTATCAATACAAAGGCAGACTTTCTTCATTTCAGAACACTTGTTTCAAAATTTAACTAATATACTTCCAACATGTTACTTTTATCAGTGAAGACTTACTGAAAAGGCCATACAGTTAGAGAAATAGAGGTCTGTCTCCTTCTGTGCCATTTCTGCTTTGTATATGAAAACAAAGGCAGAGCAAATGTTTGAAAAGTTCAGTCTGACCCACTTTGAAGTATCAGGCTGGTTCTGACCACAACCAGGCAAAAATTCATGTTAAAGATGTGCAAACATATTTAAGGAAAGGTAAGGAAAACTTGGAACTTAGGTGTCAAAGACAGACTAATGACATTCTGCATGTAAATATTTTCAAATCTTAGTTAATTTAGGGCTCTTCCCTTGCTGTTGCCAACACAAAGTGCAAAAACTTCAGTTTTTCTCCTTCCTCTAAAACAAAGACTTGTGAGCCTTTTCATTTGCACACATTCCAAAGTTAGTTCACTGTTTAAAAAAATTTTTAAAAGTATCAGGAAATGGCAAGGGAATCTCATCAATGAATGGAAAATAGAAAAAAATACACTATTTAAGATATCTTTCCCCACTTGAAACATGTCAGTTGCAATAAACATAATCAGTGAGTGATTCTGGACAGATGTTTCATGGCTCCTTGCAAAACCTTGTCATCCTGTCTGCTGCTCTTTGAGTAAGCTCTTCTCAAGCCGTGTGTGAATTAAATGCAGTTTGAGGAATGCAGGTACATCTTTTGAGGAGATCCTTAGTCAGGAAAGATGTAAACTCCAAAGAAGATTTCTATGCCTTTTGAGTACAATTAAGATAATACACAGCTGCCAAGTCTCAGTCATTCTTACCTTGGCCAGTTGTAGTTGGAGTTTATTCTTTGCATCAGCTACTTCAGCAATACGACTGTTGAAGGCTAAGTTGGTACCAACAAAATGGTTCCACATCTCCTCAGATGCATTCTCTAGTTCAGCCTCTGCATCCTCTCTCATCTTGGCAGAGTTGGCCCTTGCATGTTGAGAGCACTTGATATTGTCGTCACTGAATTTAGCCCATGTCGCAGGAACGGAAACACTAGAAAGAAATTTAAAATATGAGGAAAATTTCAAACCTAAAAGCTTAGGTGAGCTGTTTTCTTGCAGTGATAATTAAGCTGAATTACACTGTGTTCATCCATTGAACTCTGCAGCCACATATCACATGATTCTGTGGGCTTCATATCCTCTGTTTTCCTCTATAAACCAGAGATTTGGCAGCAATGAGTGAAGGTGTTTGGAGAACTGTTGCTTTGACAGTGTTTCTATGGCTTGCTTGAATCTCGCAGCTGCTAACTAAAGCTCTTGGTCGCCCTGGAGCTGAGTACAAAGTAAGCAGGTTTATGCTTTGCTGTATAAAGAATGACTGTTTCTTGCATACTTTTTTATTTGTTGTTTCCAGGACCAGATATGAATGTCAACAACACAGCTTCTTTGTGTCTTTAACAGGCAAGGTGAAGATCTGAGTTCACACCTGCTGTGATTTGAAATTTGACTCATTTCTCTGTGTCATGTTTCAGAGTACTCATGGCTTTGATGGATTAGCAGATTCTTTAGCATGATCTCCTGCACATTGCACACCATCAGATTAGATTCAAATACCATCTACTTTTGTGAATTCAAACGTTTTTCCTGGCGAAACTGAGTTACATGTCATCTTCTCAACATTCCATTACATTTCCAAGTAGGTTTCCATCTTGACTTTCTGAAATACTCAGTACTTAATCTGTTAACATTGCTCTTTCAGACTGTAACTGATCTGGCTGGCTCTGCTAAGACAGAAAACACCTGCACTGCTCCTGAGTGTTGCCAAATTGTTTCAGGAAAATCTTAATGAAAAATGGCACTTCTTGGTGAGAAGTTTCTCACTTGGTTGGTGAGAAAAGAAAGAGGATATAAAATGTATCCACATGAATCTGCTTATTTACTAGAGCTGACAAAAAAAAATTATTTATTGCTAATCCTGAAAGCAGGTAGTTACTAGAGTCAGCAGAATGCCTGCCATGTTTCCTTTGGATATGCTCTCATTTCAGCAGTGAATGAGGTGGTCTTTTAATGAAAAGCAGAACATAAGTAAACAAATAATACTGATTTTTTTTTCCTCCTCCCAACAAGACACAGTCATTATGATTTCAGGTGGTGAAGTACAATCACCATTCAAATGCTTCTGTATTAAAGAGTGATAAGGGAACTAACAAGTCATTAGCACAAGAACACTGCCCTCTGTTGCAAGCTGCTTTTCTTCTGCTATGGCTTTTAGATTGGATGAAGGTCTTGATAAGGCCACTACTAATAAGCAGTTTTAAAACTGTATATAATTGGGACATTTTAATTCAGTCTGCAGTGCTAAAGACATGCCAACCCTTTTTGATCATCCTATTTAATACATATCTCTGTATAGCTTAATGGACTAATTTCCAAGCAATCTAAACTATTCTAATGGAAAATATATTTACCCCTGGTGTGCACTTGCATGCTGTTTACCACATTGCACTCTGCACACGTTAGCTGAATTTTTATTTGATTGCATTTGATTCTGAAACCTAAAGGCCAAAGAACAGTGTAAATCAAAACCAGAAGACATCTCCACAAAGGAGTTTGAGGAGTCAGATGTAACACAGTTGTAAATAACCATCCTCACTGAAAAATACAGCTCACTGCACATGAGAGCTGTAGGTGCTGCAGGCAGCCAGCCTCTGCCTGGCTCTGCAATGGCAGTGGTTAGGAGGCAGGGAATAACTAAAAATGATGGAAAAACATGACAGAAAATGCAGGGAGAGAAGCCACTTCTGTATCCCTTCTCAAAAGACAGGGCTAGAATTTGTGCTATCAGGTTCCTACTTCCAGCAGGAAGCACAGAAAGAGAAGGTTACAAAGCCACTCATACTCACGTCCCATCTGCTTTTTCTACTCCGTGGTAAAAGTTGATGCTGTCTGATGTGTTCCTCAGGTTAAAGCACTTCTCATCAATAAAATGGGCTGAGCTTTTGTCAGAAAGATCCCGCTCCAGGGCATGCTGTGCATCTCTGTTGATGCTGTCAAGGGGAAAGACTTCTTTAATCTCGATCCCCTTTAATGCTAAAGAGTTCATTGCTTTCATTAGCTTCCCAGAATGCTTTATTTTCTATTTTGTTGGCACAGGGGCTTGAAAATGCTTGGTGCTGTAATTTAGCTAGAGGGAGCTGCTGTACCATTCATCTCATTTGGTCCCTAGCAAGTATTCCCCAAAGAGTTGTATTTAACTCACTGCATTTAACAATGTTTGTCATTATGATGACAGACAACTGCGAGGGTGAAAAACAACAATCACTTGTGTGGCCTGAAAGAAAGCCTCAGAGAAAAAGGGAGGAATGCTTCAGTGATAGCCTTCATGCCTGCACAGCTGTAAAGCTGGAAAACCAGAACTGTAGTTTCACATCTCTCCTGATCTGGGGGACAAATTCACTTAGCTAATTAAATAATATAACTTAAATATAATTTGCACTTAGTAGGATATTTGTGTGCTCTCAATGAAATAAAATACATTCCAAAGCCTCCCATAACAAAAATATACACAAAAATAATTCAAGCCTGTCCTGTAACTCATCTCATCCCTTATGATGTGCTTAGATTCCTGTTTCTTTTGTCAGTAATAGATTTCTTTTTAATTTATTTAATTTAAATTTTAAAAAATCCCTTTGTACTTCACTCCAATGTGCCATACAGCAACACTGGCACAATTAAGTATGCCTAATTTTAATGAAGGATTTCAGATTAAACATTTAAAAACTGAGTCACAGGCATCTCCTGTGGTTTCACATATAAACTCTATCATTAGTAAGAATTAGAAGTGGAGGGCAGTGAGCATCTAAGAGGTGAAGTATCTGCTTTTGCCTTTGCTATTTTCAGTCTGTGGTTAAATACTACCTAACACTGGATTCAGCTTTCCTGGTTTTACAAGGGGATTTAAATGTAAAGTCTTACCCCAGTTGCTGATTGATTATCTGTGCATGTTTTGTCAATGTTTCTTGACAGTCCTTGAGTACATCAACCTCCTAAAATGCAAAATACACAGTGTCAGTGCTTTCATCATATTTCCTTTGTTTTAACGCACTTACTATTTCATTTTGCATTTTATATGTTGCAACCATTTCACATATCTCAAACACAACATGGGTCAAGAAAGGAAGTGTTTTGGTCTCTCTCTTCCTCAGTGCTATGTTGCATCTTTTTGCTTGGTTTTTTTGGCTTTTTATGTTATATCAAACATGATAGTAGATTTTATTAGATGGAGTCACTTGAATAAACAAAGTCCAGTTTTGTTTGGCTCAAGTTTAATGAAGACACTTGAAACATGGCTTTAAGCTGGAGAAGAGCAGACTCAGATTGGATATTAGGAACAAGTTCTTTACTATGAGGGTAGTGGTACACTGGAACAGGTTGCCCAGGGAGGTGGTTGAAGCCCCTTCCCTGTAGGCATTTAAGGTGAGGCTCAATGAGGTCCTGGGCAGCCTGATCTGATTGGGGATGTCCCTGCTGACTGCAGGAGGTCGGACTGGATGACCTTTGGCAGTCCCATCTGGCCCGGACCATTCTATAATTCTATGAGTCTATGAACCTTAATCTACTAAACTACCCTCTCCAAGCACTGCATTTTTCTAGAAGAATACAAATATTTTGCTAATTGTGGAGTAGGTTGAAAATATATCTGATATCAGAAGCAGGCTCCCTAAGGAAGTATATTGTAACATTCTTTCAAGCTATTAGTCAAAGAAATTCAAAGCCAGATTCCACTCGGCTTAAAATAAATTAAAAAACTTCATACCAACCACACTGCAAACTATGCAAACAATTATGTTCTCTCAACCAATCTTACAGTGTTCCAGCCTCTTTCATTTTTTTAAAAACCTCTGGTTTAGCACCACATACGCTCTTACCTAAAACTGTACAGTTTTGTGAGTTTTGAAACAGGGATTTAAGTGTTTCAAATTATTTGGAAGTCATTAGGACATCTTAAATTAAAAAAAAAAAAAAGCAGACTCTTATCTCATACTTGCACAGTATGTGTAGGAGTAACAGCAACTTTAGAACTGGCTTTCCTGTTACTACAAAATGAGTCTTTATTGTCCATGACTGTCTAGCTTGCTCCATAATGAGAGCAGCACTTGGTGAGATCAGGCAAAAAGTCTTTTGTTTGCATTTTGAAAATACATACTTTTCTTCTGTTCATGTGGAACATTTAGCAGTATTTCATCCCATCCTGAACTCCCATGCTAAATTAAGTGCTGAAATACTGAAGTTAATATGTATTTGCTCCTTGACTCTTCATTAAAACTCTTTTTAAAGCTCCATGTTGCTGGCTGTAGGCTCTGAATAAGCACCTCAGTTATCCAAGTGGTCTGAACATCCTTCTGCATCCAGGAAAGTGCTTAAAGCAATGCCATTGCCCCAGTGTTCTTTCTTAGTACTTTTTGTTCTCAAACACATCCAGTATAACTTCTTTTAAATATATTATCAAAATGGTATTTGTTTTTTTATTATTATTTAAAAGATTAATAATTACTACAATGCATCCCATTTCCCTTGTTCAGTAACACTATCTATACATCAAGGCAATAAACCAGCATTTTGTATTGGAAGCCCTAAGAAAATCTCCCCTATGAAGAGAGGCTGAGATCCCTGGGGATATTTAGTCTTGAGAAGAGACGACTGAGAGGGGATCTAATCAAAGTCTATCAATGTCTGAGGGGTGGGTGTCAAGTGGACAGTGGAGGGGATCAGGCTCTTTTCGGCGGTACACAGTGATAAGACAAGGAACAATGGGTTCAAACTAGAACACAGAAGATTTCAACATGAGGAGAAACTTCTTTACAGTGAGGGTGACAGAGCACTGAAGCTCCCCAGGGGGGTTGTGGAGTCTCCTTCTCTGGAGACTTTCAAAACCCATCTGGATGCATTCCTGTGCAGACTATCCTAAGTGATCCTGCTCTGGCAGGGGAGTTGGACCTGATGATCTCTGGAGGTCTCTTCCAACCTCTGATACACTGTGATATCGTGATATTAAATTTTATAGACCATGACCCAGAAAACAATCTTGAGAAATGTTTCCACCTTTTTTTATAGGTTCAGGGAAGGTAGAACTAGATGAGACCTCACAAGGATGCCATGCTATTCCTTTTGCTCTGAGAAGATCATTAACCATCGTAGTATACACAGTTTCATAAAATTTATTCCTCTTTTCCCTTCCTCTGTCTTCTAAATGACTGAAAGGAAGAAATTACTGCCACGTTTTTACCCTGATAAATGTCATTGAATTTTACTTGTCTCCACACTTTAAAAACCAAACTAGTCTGATCTTACCTTCATAAGGCTCTTTTCCACATTATCATGAACTAAGTCAATACCATGCCGCTTCTCACGGTGGTACAAGCATTCCAGAGCAATCTGAAATCAAACCAAGGAACATGAAGGTTGGACTGCATGATCAAAAGTTGGACTGGATGATCTTGAAGGTCTCTTCCAACAGGTATATTCTGTGATTCTGTGATTTGCAATAGGCTCAGTACTGCATTGTGGAGTGAAATCTTGAACCTTGCTGAAGCGGCCACTGAGCTAACATGTCAGGTAATGACCATCTACTGAGGGTAGAACAGAGTAGAAGGTGGTCTCATTGCACTCAACTGATCCATCTTAGTGGCTCATCCCTACTTACCTGGTAATGCTTACTTTTACAGATTAGTTGCCACCATAGAGGCTTACTAATGTGCAGCAAGGCCAACATCCCAGCATGCCTGAGCTTTGGTGTGAATTGTGTGGATTTAAAACCCCTTGTGTTGCTCTGCATTAATTCATAGTAAAATCCTTTAATGTCATGTCCCCCTATCCTCCCTTACCCAGTGCCCAGGTTTGAAGTTTCATACCTATACAAAAAAACTATGGTATCTGAATAGCCCCAGCATGTTAACTTTACTCTTCTCATCCGTTTCTTTAGAACCATAATAATAAATGCAACAGCATTAGCTTGGCATAAAGCCTTTCAGTGGAAAATGTTTCCTGAATAGAAAGCATATCCAGCCTGCCACTGTGGATCAGTATAGATACAGACAACTAAAAAAGTCATTAATGAATACTGATTTTGGGTTTCTTTACGTCCTTGACTAGAAATATGATAGACATAGCTTTCAGCAGCAGTATTCCAGATGTTTATTAGAGAACTTTGAGTAGTTTTTGCATGTTCTGAGTTTTAGCTAGCATAATCTATCAACTCCAATGTTACTATGTTGGGGTTTTTTCTATTGTGATTACTTTGCCTTTAGGATTCTGGAGAACTTCAAAATGTAACACAAATTATACACTAAGTGAAAATGTTATTTTCACCAAGTAGCAGCAGAAAATCTGAGCTAGATAAGAGTATCAAGATATTGCAGCCTACAGGACCACCTTTTGCTCTCCTGTAAGGTAACGAGCTGACTGGCCAGTGCCTGAAGGACACCCAGCCTCCTGGAAGCTTCAAGCAGAAAGGAAGAAAAAGAGGGCATAGAAATGTCTGGATAGGTTCTTTCAGACTTTTATAGATAAAAGTCTGTGGTGGACGAGTTTCTTTTTCATTGGGGTTAATGTTTCACCAAGATCTGTCTTCATGATAATGGTAAAAGTCATACTGCTATTCAACAGAGAGTTGAATTCACAGTACAGTCCCAAACCTACCTTCAGTGGTCCTTGCAATTCATCTACAGCACATTCGAGCCGCCTCTTTGCTGTTTCCAAGGCTTGAGTCTCCTTCAGCAGACAATCTAGCTCATAGGAGAGCTCAGCTCTCCAGAAATTGATGTTGCAGACCCTCTCTCCCAGGTTTTTTGTACTGTCTTCTTGCATATGATGAGTCAGTTGATCCTTATCTTGCATCAGTCTCCTAGAATCAGTGTTCAGCCTACCAGCACTGTATGTGGAGGCTTCAGAGCCCTTTAATTGGGCCATGTTTGCCAGGTGCCAGTCACGAGTGCTGTAGCGGGCATGCAGGCTGGATTGTAGCGCAGGCAGGACAGTGGGTGGCCGCCCCGTGGGGTTAAATTGCTTGTCAGCGCCGGCAGGGACTGAAACCACCCTGTGAAGCAGACTCGGCCTCCAGGAGCTGAGGCTGCGGTAGCCCGGTAGGTAGTAAGACTGATAGGTGTCCTTAGTTGTGGTGGTGGGAGCTAGATCTGGGAAGAGGCAGCTCTTCCTTGTGCCACAGTAACTGGCTAGCTGCGTGGTCCCCAAGAACTCCATCCTGCACCGCGCTCGGGCAGCCGCCCTCGAGCTGTCCACCCGCCGCAGCTGCTCTGAGCAGCCTCGGGGCCTCTGCTCCTTCGAGACGATGCGCAGCCCCTTTGTGACACAAGAGGTGTCAGCGTTCTAAGGACTTTCAGCTTGTCATCGCCTGGGTCCCGGCGCTCCAGAGACCTCCCTTTCTACTTCCTGTCCCTAGGGCACCTTGGCCTTCCCGCAGAGCAGCACCGGGTCTGCTGGGGCTGGCAGGGCTAGGCACCATGGCAGCGGTTTGGTTACAGTGCAGAGGCATTTGCCGAAACTCACTCTGGATGACTCTGTAGGTTACCTTCAGTGAGTTTACCTTAAGCAAAACAAAATGAGTTTTACTTTAGAGTGGTTCTCTATCTGTCGGTTAGTGGCTGCAGGAAAATGCAGCAGGAGTCAAGCCTTCTGAACTGAAACACGGCCTCTGAGAGTCATCTCACAACTGCCTGGTCATCTCTGCACATGGTTTGGTCCAAATGGACCAAAAAAAGTATAACTATATTGAGATTTGCTCTCCTGTCAACTGTATTCATCTTCTATAAGATGTATAAAAGATGGGAGAGATGTAATGATGATTTCTCTCCATTTCAATAACTATTCCAATAACTTTTCTAAGTTTTCCTTTCATCCTTCTGGCCTGTCTGAAAAAAAAAAAAAAGAATCTGTTTTTGAAATCCACTGCTCTAGAATTACACCCATCTTCTGTGCCAAGAATTTTCAAGATAAATTATTAGTTGTAATTAGGTGCTGTATTTGTCTCTTCTGAGAATCTGTAAGTCAGCATAGATTTCTTCTGATTTAGAGAAGGACATGAAACTCAGTAAGTTTCTTGTATTATGCTTTTATTACAGCGCTGGACACAGGTAGGATCTCTCCAAAAGACCTGTGTGTCGAAAGAGATTTCAGTACCAACTTATATAGTCCATGTTTCTTATCTTATTCGGAAATATATCAATGTGAAAATAACAGAGGGATGTTGAGGTTTACACAGGCAACCCTGTTTCCTCCTGTCTATACAAAGGTTATCTATCTAAAGATGACAGGGGATGGCCATATTTCACAGAATGTCAAAGGTTATCTATACAGGGGATGGAAGTCCTGGTTCCTGTTTGTTGGGCTTTTCCTTATCTATCTAAAGATGACAGGGGATGGCCATATTTCACAGAATGTCTATACAGGGGATGGAAGTCCTTCTTTTCTTCAATCATTTCCCCCCTTTCTACCATCCAATAGTATATTCCTATACTATATTTTCTTAAAATAATTTCCAGTTTCCAACTCATGCCTAAGTTTATCATTTTTATACCTCTCATATGATTTCACATCACTCTTTCCAATACACATAATTACCTTAATCAAGACTACTATTAATACTATTAATATGATAATCATTACAATTCCTACTAATAATTGTTTAAGCCAAAAAATGTTGGGCATCCACGAGGTTAACTTCTCCCAGAGGTTTGAAAATCCGTATGATATATCATCCCTGCTCACTTCATGGAATACCTTACTTTGTTCCCATATTTTATGCAAGTCCATTTCTATCTTCTTTTCCTCATTTACATATGTGCAACAACTATCATTCACTATTGTGCATAGTCCTCCTTCTTTGGCAAATAAAATATCCAGAGCGTATTTAAACTGTCCTGTAATTTTATGCAGACTCTCTATTTCCTTCTGCTCTGCACGAATGGCATCCTCAGTTGCTGCAAGGGCAATCTCCATACTGGCTGAGATATTCACTATAGCCTTTTCTAATTCACTCACTCCTATCATAGGAATCAGCCATCTGACAAAACTATGGAATCCCGTCGGTCTCTCTATTAGTGGGTTCAGTACTCTTTTTACCCTTCTCCAGGGACTTCTTACAATCCCTGTAGTTATTTCATTATGTATTGTATACTGTGGGATCAATTGTCCCCCTACACAATGTCCTTCCCAGTTCTCTGGCAAGCTCTTTCGTGCATATCCATCTCCACACAGCCACCACCAACCTGGAGCCATCTTACACTGATTCAAATATGATTGCTTTTTAAAATCATAATACTGTTTTAGCCTCCTCTTGAGTTCTCTAAATTTTCCTATTTTAGTAGTATTTATGCAACTTGGTAACTCAAAGATTTTTAAAAAATGCCTATTCCCAAATGGGAATCTGGTAATATTTCTGTCAGTACATCTTGCATATGCTTTAATTTCTTGTTTCTCATCCCAAGGTAAAAGTTCATATTTAGGTCCCTTTTCTCCGTTCCCCATTCCGTATTGGCATGTAAGATCTGAAAAATCTTTCCCTACTTTAACTTCAAATGTCCAATTCTTATGAGGTATTCCATAAAGTGGCACTTCTAATTGATCAGTTGGGAGAGTAGTACATAACCAACATGACTCTAGCTTAAACCCTAAAGTTATATTTCTCATTACTTGTACATACAAATTATTATCCCACGCTACCACTATTACTATTTTAAGTAACAGCAGATAAGTAAACATTATTGACGAGTTATTCTCAACTTCAAATCTCCCAGCTCTTCTGCTTTCCAAGGGCTGCCTTTTGCCTTCTTTACTCGCGTGTGATGTATCCAAGCAGCTTGCTCTCTGATTTTGATAGCTGTGAAGGATATCAGCAACACTTGATATGGTCCTGTCCACTTGGGTTCCAGGGGATTTTCTGAAAGAGATCTAACATAGACATAATCTCCAGGTTCTACATCATGAACTGGTTTGTCTAGTCCCCTCACATTGGTTCCAATCACTTGTTTGTTAATCATGTTTAAATTCTTATAAATCTGTTGAACATACCTATTCAACATTTCTTCTCTGAACTGCCCTGGTTCAGAAGGATTCATTGTTCCCACCACATAGGGTCTTCCAAATAGAATTTCAAATGGACTTAACCTCTCCTTAGTCCTTTGCTTAGTTCGAATTCGCAGCAGGGCAATTGGTAATGCTTGCGGCCAAGGGAGTTTTGCCTCCTGTCCAATTTTTATTATCTGATTCTTAATTAAATGGTTCATTTTCTCCACCTGTCCACTTGAGCGTGGATTGTAAGGAGTGTGGAGTTGCCAATCAATTCCTAAGATTTTACTTATTTGTTGTACTACCTTGGCCACAAAATGTGATCCTCTATCTGAGGAAATAGTAGCAGGCACCCCAAACCGGGGTATTATTTCTTGTAACATTATTTTGGTAACCTCCCGAGCTTTGTTTGTGCGACAGGGAAATGCTTCTGGCCAACCAGAGAAGGTGTCAGTAAGTACCAAAAGATATCTATATCCCCCCTTTCTTGGAAGTTCAGTGAAATCAATTTGCCACTGTTGTCCTGGATAATTTCCTCTACTAATCTGTCCAAGCTTGACTTCTTTCGCCACCTTGGGGTTGGCCCTAAGACATACTTCACATTGTCGAGTTACCTGCTCTACAGTTGTGTACAATTTTCGTGCTATGCACTCCTGAACCAATTTTCGATACAGAGCTTCAGCTCCCCAGTGAGTTTTTCCATGTTCCATCTGAACAAATGCCCAAAGGAGGTTACTAGGTATGACTAATTTCCCATCCGGTGTCCTAGCCCATCCTTTCTCTATCCTAGTCCCTAAAAGATCCTTAATTAATTTCTGATCTTCTGTGTTATACACAGGCTCTGGTTCCTTTTGCTCAATTGTCAGTTTACCATCTGGGACCAAAACAAATTCTGCCACCTCTTTCCCCTCCCTGGCTACTGTTTTAGCCGTTTTGTCTGCCAACCGGTTACCTCTTTCTTGACCACTGTTTCCCTTTTGGTGTGCTCTGCAGTGCATTATAGCCACTTTGCTTGGTTTCTGTACTGCTTCCAATAACCTCAATATTTCTTCTGCATGCTTAATGCCTTTTCCTTGGGTTGACAATAGTCCTCTCTCCTTCCAGATGGCTCCATGGGCATGCACTACTCCAAAGGCATACTTGGAGTCTGTCCATATGTTTGCCCTTTTTCCTTGAGAGAGCTCCAAGGCTCTAGTCAGAGCAATTATTTCCGCCTTTTGGGCAGAAGTGTTACCTGGTAGTGCTTCTGCCTCAATCACCTCTTCTTCTGTAGTTATAGCATACCCAGCCTTTCTTTCTCCCTGGATCACAAAACTGCTTCCATCAGTATACCAGTTATGATCTGCCATCTCCAGGGGTTCTTCCTTCAGGTCAAGTCTGCTGGAGTAAGTGGCCTCGATTGTTTCCAAACAGTCATGGATTACTGATTCTCCATTACTTCCCTGGAGGAAAGAGGCTGGATTGACAACATTAGTGACTTTGATCTCCACATCATCCTGCTCCACTAATATAGCCTGGTATTTAAGGAATCGTTGTGGAGACAACCAGTGTCCCCCTTTGGCTTCCAGCACAGCAGAGACTGTATGTGATACCAGGACTGTGATCTTCTGTCCCATTGTGAACTTGCGGGACTCCTGAATGTTGACTGCAACTGCAGCCACAGCCCTCAGGCATCCTGGCCATCCTTTGCTTACCTCATCCAGTTGTTTAGAGAGGTATGCCACTGCTCTTCGATAGGGTCCTAAAGTTTGTGCGAGGACCCCAAGTGCTATTCCCTGACTTTCATGGGAATATAACAAAAAGGGTTTAGTGACATCAGGTAGGCCTAGTGCTGGTGCCCTCATCAGTTCCCTTTTTAAAGTGTGGAAGGCTTGTTTAGCTTCTCCGTTCCATTGCAGAGCCCTGTCAGCCTTCCTCAATAATTCATAAAGAGGTTTGACAAACAGGCCGTAATTATAAATCCACAGCCTACACCAGCCTGTCATTCCCAAGAAGGTTCGGAGTTCTTTTACTGTGTTGGGAAGTGGAATGGAGCATATGGCTTCCTTCCTTTCAGGGCCCAGTACTCGTTGTCCCGCAGTCAGTTCATATCCCAAGTAAGTTACTTGCTGCTGTACTATTTGGGCCTTTTGTGGGGAGACTCGATACCCATTAAGTCCCAGAAAATTTAACATACTCACAGTCCACTTTTCACATTCTTCTGTGGTTCGAGTTGCTATCAAGATATCATCTACATACTGTAGTAGGACTCCATCTCCTTCTGGCTGATCCCACTTCTCCAATTCTTTTGCCAGTTGATTTCCAAAAATAGTGGGGCTGTTTTTAAATCCTTGGGGCAACACTGTCCAGGTCAGTTGGCATTTTCTGTTAGTTTCTGGATTCTCCCATTCAAAAGCAAACAGTGACTGACTTTCAGGGGCCAGAGGTAGGCAGAAAAAAGCATCTTTTAAGTCCAGGACGGTAAACCATTCTAACTCTGTCCTTAATCGAGTTAAGAGAGTGTATGGGTTTGCTACTACCGGATGAATGTCCCTCGTAATTTTATTTATGGCCCTTAGATCCTGCACTAGCCGATACCCTCCTGTGGGTTTCTTCACGGGCAAAATTGGGGTGTTGTATGATGATTCACATTCTGTTAACAGCCCATATTTTATAAATTTTTCTATAATGGGCAAAATTCCTTCCCTATCTTTTCTCCTTAAAGGATATTGCTTTATCCTGATTGGTTGGGCTCCAGGTTTAAGATCTATTGTTATCGGTAAAGCATTTTTGGCCCTTCCAGGATGCTCAGTGTCCCAAACTCCAGGATATACCTGATCTTTTATACTTTCTATTATTTTGTTTTCATCTCGTTGAGGGCTCATTAGTGCAAGACTTAAAACCTCAATTAACTGTTCCTCCCTTACCCTAAATTCTACCTTCCCCTTATTAAATTTAATTTCAGCTCCCAATGCTTCTAACAAGTCCCTTCCTAGTAATGACTTTGGGGCATTTGGCATATATAAAAACTTATGTAAGCCCCAGATTTTACCATATTTATATTTAAGAGGTTTAAAAAAATATGCCTTCTCAGTTTGACCTGTAGCCCCTACCACAGAAACATAGCTCTCATCCAAAGGTAGCAAAGCTTCATTTAAGACTGAAAAGGTTGCTCCTGTATCAACCAGAAACTCCAATTTCTTTTCCTTTTCCCCTAGCCTTATTACAACCAGAGGGTCTGCCAGGGTAATTCCCTCCGGTCCCCCCTAATCAACCTCTTCCAGCTGTGCCTGTACCCTATTTTTCTTTTTCCTTTCTGGACATTCTCTTTTCCAATGTCCCTTCTTCCTACAGATTGCACATTGATCCTTTTCCAACCGTGCCCTGGTAGGCCCTTTAGTTTCCCTATTTTCCTGCAACGCTGCCACCAACATCCTTTTTTCTTTTCTTCTATTCTCTTCTTCCCTGTTAGAGAATACCCTCCATGCTACATCCAAAAGTGCCTCCAAATCCCTTCCCTGTGGAGCTGGCAATTTTTGCAACTTCTTTCTGATATCACCAGCAGATTGCCCAATAAATAATGATACCAGTTGTTGTGTACCTACTTCTGACCCAGGGTCAAGAGAGGTTTTTTTCCTCATGACCTCCCTCAGCTTATCTAGGAATTCTGAGGGTGATTCACCAGGCCCTTGTCTGACTGAGTATAATACAGACCAGTTAATTGTTTTCGGGATGGCTTTTTCCATTCCCCTGGCTATAAATTCCCTGTACTCTTCCAGTCTAGTTCTTTGCAGGGCATCATTTGTATTCCATCCCGGATTTTGGAGTGGAAATACATCCCCTATATTCGCTCCCCCTCCCCGAGTTTGTATTCTTTCTGTTGCTATTTCTAATCCGTGTCTTTCAATTAATTGTTTTTCTGTTTCAGTCATTTGTTCCAGTAATAACTGGATATCATCCCAGTCTGGGTTATGCTGCCTGATCATAAATCGAAAATGAGTAGCTGTCCCAGTAGGGTCATTACGATAATTTTTAGCCTTTTTCCTCCAGCTATCCAAATCCTGGCTTGTAAAAGGTACCTTAATCCAGACTGGGTCACCCTCTGGCCCTACTGCTTGTCGCAGAGGGGCCTGAATGGGTAGCTGGGAAGCCAGGGCAGTTACTTGTTGTCTTCGGGTCCTTCTTGCCACTGGGCTTCCCAGAGCCTGGGTTGTGGAGCTAACTCCAGTGTCACTATCAGAATCACTGCTGTTACCAGGACCCTCTGTGTTATCTCCTGGACCTGCTGTCACTACCCCTTGCAGTTTTCCTGGGGGGTGATAAAACTCAGGCAGGTCTTTCGGGTCCTCAAGTTTAAGGCATCTCTGCCCTATGCTACATGCAGAACAACACCTTTTCAAATGTGCCTGCCTCTTGTTCTTAGCCTTATTTTCCTTCTCAAGGGCCAAAACTAGTGGATCTGAGGGAGCTCTTATACCACAGTCCCTTTGAAGATCAGGATGTTCTCGGAGATAGAAAAACATGTCAGCATATATTGACTCTTCCCATTTTTGTTTTCCTCTTAAAAACAACATCAATTGCAATAAAGTGTTATACTCTAGGCTCCCATTTACAGGCCATTTTTCTCCATCACCTAACTTATATAATGGCCACCACCGGGTACAAAATTTAATTAGGGTCTGTTGTTTTGTCGACCCTCCTGGAGTGCCTCCAATTTCATCCCAGTGGGCAAGTATACAACCAAGTGGGGTATGTTTTGGGATCTCACTGCTTTGTCTGCCCCCCATTCTACACAATACAGCACAGTACTGGCTTTTTACAACACACAACAAATACAATTATGACAAAATGACCGGTCCCAAACATACAATTATTGGCCACACTTCCATTCGCTCATTCGCTTTGTCCCTCTCTGGCCGTCCTCCTCGCGGAGAAACGGAACCGCAGATTGGGACTCCCTCTCGCTTCGTAGATTTTCTACGTCTCAGTCACACACACTCAACCACACACTCAAATTATAAACAGTGTTTATAATACTTTAAGTCCTTTAGGAACCCCCCTGGTTCCAACTGGTACACTTAAAATATAAACAATATTTTAAGTCCCTTTAGGAACCCCCCTGGTTCCAACCTGTATACTTAAAATATAAACAATATTTTAAGTCCCTTTAGGAACCCCCCTGGTTCCAACCTGTATACTTAAAATATAAACAATATTTTAAGTCCCTTTAGGAACCCCCCTGGTTCCAACCTGTATACTTAAAATATAAACAATATTTTAAGTCCCTTTGGACCCCCCTGGTCCAACCTAAGAGCTCTTTTCCCTAGGGGTGGCAATAAATGCTCCTCTCCCGCGCAGGGCGTCCCTCTGCGACTTACGGATACGACCCCTCCTCTTTTAATAAAAGCATACCTTCTCTCCGTCAGCAGTCTTGTCTGTTCCTGCGGTGATCTGGTGAGTAGAGGAGCTCTACTCGAGAATCTCTCGGGGGCGCCCTGAGAGGTCCTGTTCCTCAACAGGTCCCGCAGCCAAACAGAGGTGTCCTGCCGCGGTCGCCAAAATGATTTAGAGAAGGACATGAAACTCAGTAAGTTTCTTGTATTATGCTTTTATTACAGCGCTGGACACAGGTAGGATCTCTCCAAAAGACCTGTGTGTTGAAAGAGATTTCAGTACAAACTTATATAGTCCATGTTTCTTATCTTATTCGGAAATATATCAATGTGAAAATAACAGAGGGATGTTGAGGTTTACACAGGCAACCCTGTTTCCTCCTGTCTATACAAAGGTTATCTATCTAAAGATGACAGGGGATGGCCATATTTCACAGAATGTCAAAGGTTATCTATACAGGGGATGGAAGTCCTGGTTCCTGTTTGTTGGGCTTTTCCTTATCTATCTAAAGATGACAGGGGATGGCCATATTTCACAGAATGTCTATACAGGGGATGGAAGTCCTTCTTTTCTTCAATCACTTCTAGGTTGAATGCAAGACAACTTCAATAATTTTGTCTTCTCCAGATAGATAACTATGAGACCTTTTATTCAACCTAGGTAAATAAAATACATATCTACATACATGCATTACATTACAGCATATCTGGTCTCAGAAAGCTAGCAGGATATTACACCCCAGCTGAAAAAAAAAAAAAAAGGAGAGGTACTTTTAAACAAACAGTCATTGTAGGTTAAATTTATCTTCTCATGGTGTTTGAAATGCATACAAATGTTAAGTGCTAACTGTAGGGAGGTGAGGTATGGACAGAGGAGCCACACACAGTGAACAGGCATTAGACTGGGCTGTATTAACAGGGTAACACTGATACTGCAAACACTGGCACACACCAATAAAAACCACTTTCCTCTTGCAATAACTGATGGAATTAATTCTCAGCAGCTGCCCAGAAGGGGAAAGTTATTCCTGAGCATTGAGATTGCAGGAGTGCTAGCAGAGTTCACTGCCAAGTTCAGCCTGACTCAAGCACTATAAAGCCCAGATAGCCCTGCAGAAAGAGCCCTTGCTGGCTCAGAGGAAAAGTTCAGAGGAAGAGATATACTTTGCCTTTTTGGTGATTTTTGTGGGTAATGTTCTATAATAACCTCAGGAAATGATCTGTTGGCCCCAAAAGAAAAATATTTGGACACATACCTCAATTTAAAATGTGCTGACATCAGTGAATCTAATCCATATGTTTGAAAGGAAGCACAGACCTAAAGTGCTATACTGAGCCAAAACACAGCCAAATTCTTCATAGGTAAGGCACAGTAAAAATTTCTCAGATAGGAGTTACTGGCCCATTCTTCCCACCCCAGACATTTGAACTTGCTTAAACATTTGGATCCACTTCTACATTACTTTTTTTTTCATTGGTTTCCCATAATTACAGAATAGTAAGTACAAGTATCAGGAGGTGATAAGCTTTTATCTGAGGTAAATATACTTGAAAAGGAAAAGGGGCAATAGCCTGTTTATTGATGACCAAAACCCAAAGGCTGAGCTCCTTAAAAACCTTAACTAAGTGTATTTTAAAATATTTTTCCTAGGTTTTTGGGGTTTTAATAGGTGAATAGTTATTCAGAACTTTTTGTGTTGGTGTTTTTTTTTCCTACAGAACATCCTTTCTAGAAAGCTTGTGGTGGTTGAAGTGGAGAGTGTTCATTAAAAGATAACTTTGCTGTACTTTTCTTTCCAAAAGACAGATTTGACATCAGGATGTGCTGGTATTTTTCCAAATATCACTGGCACTCTTCCCTATATATTGTTTCCAAAGTGAGACGTCCTTAACGAGTAACTTAAACACTCATAGTTAATACAATCAAGTTTAGGGACTAATCAGAAGTAGGAATACTTGAGACTCCTGACTGTGCTCAAATCAGAAAAAATACCCTTTTTACAGCACCCTTGACCAGAGCAATAGAAGAGAGGCTTTGTGATAAGGAAGTGTGCTGGTTCATTTACAGTTCCTTCTCTCAAGCTTGAGTTACCATCAGTGGTTTTTAAACTAGAATTCATGGGCCCTGCCTCCGGAGTCAGTCAGTCTGTCTCATGGGAAGTCACCATGACAAAAGGGACTGTGTTGTTTCGAGGCTTATACCCGTTATGTGCATCTCCAGGAGAAAATCTGACAACTTCTTTAAAGGATATGAATGTACTGTCTGATTTTTCCAAAAATAAGTGGTTATTTAGTGCTTTATTCTGAACACCAAAGCTTTTCTCATGTAACAGCCCTTCAGATAGCCATTGCTGCACCAACAGTTTTTGGGACTCTGGCTGTTTTAATTATAACAGTATCGTGAGAACTTTATAAACAGGCAATGGGAAAATGAAGGGAAGGTGAAAACATTGACATCACAGATCTTGGAAAAACATTTTCTTCCTCCCATGGTTCTATGATACAGTGCATATTTATATGTAGATTGGAAGCATTTTGAGGCAGGATCTGTCTTTTGCTGAATGTTGGCAAGGTATTCCCTGCTGGGGAGTTGCAGCTGGTCTCCTTAAGTGATCCGTTTTACAACTGCAGTTTTCACACAGCTTTAGGTCAGGTGTACTGTCAGTTTGTGCTAGGTGTGCAGAAACCTCTCTTTGCATAAGCCCATCTCGACGGGATTATGGCACTACTGTCAGTTGCTTCTGCCTAGCCTGTTCTAGTGGAGAAATTTCAACACAGTTTAGCAACGCACTACTGTCCATAAGGAAACTCGCTGAGCTTAGTCAGCGGAGCTCGGTGCTGGTCTCTCCGGCGCTATAGGCCAGTCCGTTGCCAAGGTCGGAGCTCAAAACTTGCCGAAGGGCTGCCCGGCTGAACGAGAAGCCCGCACGGCTTCGTGGTGAAAAGATCCCGGGTGACTTCACTCCCTCCCGCGCTTCCAGGGGACGGTGACAGCGAGCAGCACTTTCCTCACCCCTCAGCCCCGCCTCGGCCCCGCTGCCATTCCAGGCCTGGCTTTGTGGCCCACCACCCTGCGCCCCCTAGTGGCAGCGGGGAGTACTGGCACATGCGCGCTGCGGGCGGTCCCTATGTCCTCCGCGCCCCTCCGGCGCCGCCGGAAGTGACGCGCAGCGGGCGCCATGGCGGAGGAAGCGGGCGGGCTGCAGCCGGAGGGTGAGAGTTGCACTGTGCGGGTTCGGTGGGCTGTCAGCGACACTCGTACTGCAGCTCTCCTTGTCCATTGCAGACTGCCCGGGGACCGGCAGCACCCAAGCGGGCAGGGCCACCGCCTGCCAAGGATGCCCCAACCAGAGGTTCTGCGCAGCCGGCGCCACGGCCCCGGACCCAGGTGAGGCAGGCCGTAAGGTGGCAGGCGCTGAGGGGCGGCCGCGGGGCTGGTGCGGGCAGCGTGTTCTGACTGCGGCCGTCTCACCTCGCAGCGGAGGCGGCGGAGCTGCGGGAGCGGCTGCGCGGCGTGAAGCACACGGTCCTGGTGCTCTCCGGCAAGGGCGGCGTGGGGAAGAGCACCTTCAGCGCCCTTCTGGCGCACGGGCTGGCGGCGGATGAGACCAAGCAGGTAGGCAGCGCGGGCCGAGCCGCTACGATTTGGGTGCGCTGGCTGGGGTGAGCACCTACGGACGCTCCGCGCAGGGTTTCAGTGCACTGAGCGCCTTCTCCTGGTTCAGGCTTTGAACGCGCTAAGTGGGGTGGAGTCTTGTGGTTGCATGATTTAGACTTGAAGACAGTCTGGTGCAAGCTCGTTTCCAGTGGGGCCAGCTGATTTGTTTGTTTTCCAGGTTGCTCTGCTGGACATAGATATTTGTGGGCCATCGATCCCAAAGATGATGGGTCTAGAAGGAGAACAGGTAAGTGAATGCTCAAACACGTTGTTTAAATGATTTCTCCTTAATATTAACGTTTTAGAGTTTTGTAAACTTAAAGCTTAAAAAAGGACTGCTTATTAGGAAATGTGTCTGGTAGTGCGCAGGGAAATACAGTGAGGTGAAGTTTAGTTTTAGTGTGTAAGAGTTGCCTGCTTTTAGGATGACCAGCTCTCCAAACCACTGCATATTGGCCACGTATTCGTGACTGCGTAAAATTTAAGTAATGTTAGTACAATGCTTTTTGTCAGCCCTGAAATATTTTATATAAATCTATGAAGTCATGGGTAAGTATCTTGTGAGAGGGTTGAACAATCTGGCCCTTCTGCAGTTTTTCCTCAGCTGCTCCCATAAAGCAGTATTTTACCTATAGGCAGGATATCTGTTTACACAGATGTGACTTACTGTAGGTGTTCTGTGTATCATTTGTGTTTATTTCCAATATGACCTTATGTATTGCTTGGATTTTCAGGTTCATCAGAGTGGATCTGGGTGGTCTCCAGTGGTAAGTTGGTGCAACTCTTTCAGAAAGTTTGTTGGGTTTATTTGTGTGGGCACTGTCTTCTAATGTAAAGAGGGAGGGAGGAGCAGAGGCTGCTTCTCTTAATTCTTCTTTTAATGACAGATACCCAGATTCTGTAGCATGTGGATATAGGCTGTATAGACTAGTGTTACACTTTCCTGACATTTTTATGCACTGTGGGCAATAAATAGAACTTAATTGATTTCAATTTTTATTGTTATCGTGGAGCTGCACAGCATGTCACCTTTTCAATGACACTTCAAAGAAGTGTCTTATACCCAAGAAAAAAACACATTAATCTTTAGAAAATGCAGGGAAAGCCTTGCAGGAGTGTGGGTTGTCTAAAAATCATGTTCATGTAGTTAAAAGACAGCTTGATGCTGAGGGGGAAAGCTCCTTTTATGCTTACACTGTCTCTGGTGATTTCATAAACCACTGTAAATCTTACTACAACTGGGTTTTTTCGGTCTCTGAATGTAGTTGGTGAACATTGCACAAATCCTGGAGCTTTTAATGTGCCTTGATAAAAGCAATGCATAAAGTTTTCTGCCTTTATTTTCTTAATGTCTTCCCTTTTTCCAACTGCTTTTTCTATAGAATCTGGTTTCCAAGTTGTTTTTTCTCCTCTTTACTGTTCTGTGTGCTTACCTGAGTTGATTTACTTCTTTTGTAGTATGTTGAAGAAAACTTGGGTGTCATGTCAGTGGGGTTCTTGCTTAGTAGTCCTGATGATGCTGTCATCTGGAGAGGACCAAAAAAAAATGGTATCTATCAAGTGTTTTCAACAATAATTCATGTATTTGAAAGATTTAAAACCATGAGCTTGTTTAACAATTAAATATAGTATAGTAAGCCATAGGAAAAAAAATGAGTGAATGGTTGCTTATTTTCTTCAGTTGAACATATTAATTTGATTAAGTTAGAGGTTCTATTTTAAAAATCTATTTTTCTAAAGCCTTGCCAAAATAACTATATCTATACTTAAGCTGACAACTTGGAAGAATACGTATACCTAGACTATAAATGTTGAAATACAGGGAGATTTTTTTTTTAATTTCTCTCTTCCACATGCTTGCCCCTTCTTTTAGGGCTGATCAAACAATTTCTTCGTGACGTGGACTGGGGAGAAATTGACTACCTGATTATAGACACACCTCCAGGAACATCAGATGAACATTTATCTATTGTGCAGTACCTCAGTGCAGCACACGTAGATGGTGCTGTTATAATCACTACCCCTCAGGTAGGAGAACTTAATTTCTGGGGATAGAAGCATCCATGGTACTTGAAGCCAGTCCTTGGTTTAGAGCCTTTAACTTCAGAGAAATGGTGGTACAGAACGTAAAGGAGTGGCTGTCTCATTTTGTGCCTGCAGCTGGCTGGCCTGTGAGTTAACTGGGTGTCTCTGGAGATGGGGATCTGAGAGGGTCACTAAACCACTGAGCAGTTCACAGTCAAAAGCTGACCCATGTGTGAAGGGAAATGCAGTTTTCATTTCTATCTCCAAGGTTTGCATCATTGTGCATTTGTAACTTGCCAACAGCTTAATGTTCAGAAGTCAGTAAGATGTTTAGTTCGGTTCACCGCTGTGCAAACACTGATGTGTGCTGTTAGTGACCTAGCCTGCTGCCTCCAGTAGGCAGCTTTGTGATGCACTTTTTTAAAAGCAAAATCTGCTTGTGGAGAGATGAAACTCAAAGTATGTCTTGTTCATTGGAGAGGAATCCCTCTGGAGATATTCAAGACCCATCTAGATGCATTCCAGTGTGATCTGGTAAAGGTGATCCTGCTCTGGCATGGGGCATTCCAGTGTGATCTGGTAAAGGTGATCCTGCTCTGGCATGGGGCATTCCAGTGTGATCTGGTAAAGGTGATCCTGCTCTGGCATGGGGTTGGACTGGATGATCTTTTGAGGTCCCTTACAGCCCGTAACATTCTGTGATTCTGTGAACACAAGATCAACTAGCAAAAGGCACATAGCATTTCCACAAAAGCTGAAAAAATAAATGTACAGGAAGTGGTGACGGTAGTACCAGATAGGTGGTGAGGGAAGGAAAAGGGAACATGAGAACTAAACAAGGTCAGGTATGTATGTGCAAAGTCTGAGGGATGATAAACTATTTCACATTTAATTTGGGAAGAGAGAACAGCTGTAAGCCTGGTGGTTCTTGTCCTGTTTGCTCTATGGAGAATACTAGGGATGCTTGTGTAAACTGAAAATGTGAAAAAGTTACATTTAAAGAACTGAAGTCAGGAGATAAAATACCAATTTGGCTGAGTCTTGACTCAAGTCAGATTTCAAAATAGAACCACATTCAGCAGGCTGGAACTGATGTACATGTTCTGTTGCTACTCAGAACTGTTGCTATAGCGCATAATACAGGTTTATGTTCCTGAAAATGTGAAGAAAGCAGTAGTAACACATTACAAATTTCCTTTAAAATTGCTCTAAAGATGTAACTTCATGAGTTGAGTCAAAATAGCAGTGCTTTCAATATTCGTAGGAAGTCTCGCTTCAGGATGTGCGGAAGGAGATCAACTTCTGCCACAAAGTGAAACTGCCAGTCATTGGTGTTGTGGAAAACATGAGTGGCTTCGTATGTCCAAAGTGTAAGGTAAGGCAGGCTGTATGTTACAGCAGTTTTTGTCTTAACATTGTTTCTATATAAAGCAGCTCCAAAAATGCTATGTTGTCGGAAGTGCAATATCTTAACTCTGATTTTCCTGTTGTCCCAGAATGAATCTCAGATCTTTCCCCCAACTACTGGAGGTGCAGAGAAGATGTGCCAGAACTTCAGTGTTTCCCTCCTGGGCAGAGTGCCTCTAGATCCTCAGATAGGTAAAGTTCCCATATTGCACTGCATTTCAAGCAAGTTTTTCCTTCTGTACTGATGTTATTACTGAAAGACCCTGTCTTGGACACTGATAAATTTGAATATTACACGTTTTGTCTCTTAGGTAAGTGCCTGTGTTTAGATAGAGTTTTGAATCAGAAGTTACTGCAACAGTGACACAGCATGGTGTGACAATAGGAGACTGTCAGAATAACTTATTTAGCCTGGAACTTAATCTTGATTAAGATTCAATTAGGCATATTTTCAGATACCACCAAAGTATAACATATCTTTCCCTTCAGTGTAATCACCTGGAAGTGCAGCCTGAATAGAATACTAACCACTATGAATAATAATACCTTGTTCAGCATTAAAACTAATGCTTAAACTTCAATGTTACTGGTACCACCCAAGTTCTGTTGTGGGTAGTGAGAAGGCAAAGGCTTGGTTCCTTGCCCTGCTGTTTGTTAGAAATTAGTGCTTGCTTTAATGACATCAAGGAACAGGTCAGTACTTCAAGGTTTCTGATAACAGTATTCTTCTGTGAAACTGTAAGCTGTGGGTCTGGTCCTGTTACTGATATAGGGACATCTTAAAAGGAATAGAATCGAGTGGCTCTTTGGAAGGGTATAACTGGTAGCAGGCTAGCAGGTAAAATAGAAGTTCATCTCTTCCTGTTGTTTGCTTTCATGTTTTCCCCTTGTCCTTCAAGGAAAAAGTTGTGACAAAGGGCAGTCTTTCTTGTCTGAAGCACCCGAGTCTCCAGCAACGTTGTCTTACAGGAATATCATTCAAAGTAAGTCTGAAAATAGCTCAATTCTGAGCACTTCTGCAGTAAAGGTGCTAACCAGAATTCTGTTGTTCTGCCACAAATACTAGAAATCAGTAGATGTGCACAGTGATTATGAAAGCACCAGATGCAAATACTGTGTTCACCTTTTGGAGTATCAGTTAAGATAGGCTTTTAAAGCAGTATTGAAATTGCATTGAGTAACTGGTTTCAGTTTGGTCCCAGTCATAAATTTTCCGGGGACATGGCTTTGTACTTGTTCTTGCAGGGAAGTTCCCAGATTCACCAGCAGGCCTGTTGCAGGTGCTCTCCATAGGTGGGGTATGGTACACCTGCCTGATTGCTGCCTCCACTTCTAACTGCACAAAATACCCATTGAAAACCACCTATAGATCTGGCAATGTGCAGGTTAAAGATACAAACAGCTGGGAGATTCCTAAAGCCATGTGCGCTGTGATAGAGGCCCAGCTTGTGAGAGTTGCACCAGTAGGGGTCAGAGTCATGCAACAATAACTAACTCCTGATGTGCAGCTGAAATACTATTTCTATTTTCTTTTCTCTGTCTTTGCAGGAATTCAGGAATACTGTGATCAGCAGCAGTTTCAAGAAGAAAAGATTATCTAATCTATGAGTGGAGTAAAAGTGTAGCTCTTGTTGAATTATAGCAAAGTAACTTATGCCTTGACTTAATAAAAGGAATGTATTCTTTTTTTATATTGCAAATAAAGTCTTAATATAAATGTCCTTGCTGTAGGTGTTTTCTATACCTCAAGATTCTCATAGGTGGTCTCAAAGTTTGCCAGAAAGCTCTAAAGTGGAATCTTCATCCCTCTTAGGTAGGTGCAGTCTGCACCCAGGGTACTAATGACCTGAATATGAAATTGGTAGTTGAACACACACATAAAGAAGATCTTATGTAGAGAGATGAACATAAAATACCCTTGGCTGATGCTGTTGTTTGCATCTAATGCATCTGCTGTGGTCATGGACTAGACTGTGTCCTGCCTCCAATGCTAGGTGATGCCCACTCACTCTTTCAGGGAGTGACATCCTTTAAGTATCTCCTTTTACTGGAGATTTGTATTTGAGAGTGACATTTTTTATACTTGTTCAAAATAAAAACCTACAAGAGTTTAATCAATTATAGTACAGTATTTTATTTATTACAGGTGTCAGAATAAGATTAACATATCTTAACTATTGATAACTGGCTGCTTCACAAAAGCTCTGTGTGAACATGCTGCACAACTTCTGTTTTTCTACTTGACCCTAAGCCTGAGCACTAAAAAATAAGCATCAGGTATCTTTAATAACTAAGAGGCTTTTTGTGATTGTAATATCTCTCTTTATTGAGGAATCAGACCTTTGAGAAGTCAGCATTGTATACAAGCGGGAAAGGCAGTTTGATTTTGTGTATTGTGGTTCCAAAACTAAACAAATTAGCATCATCTTTTGATTACCTTCTAACTCTTGGTTAAGGTAAGCCAACAGTTGACTGATTGGTTTGGGTTTTGTTTTGGAAGTTTGGGGGTTTTTTTTCTTAAAGCAGCACTCAGTATAAGCACTGGTTTTGTGATATACAAACACTTCTTGATGGAACTTCTGAGTAACAAAGGCTTTAAACCTTTCATAATCCAAAGCCTCAAACACAAATGACATAAAATCTTTAATATATCATGCAGGTGTTAATTAGTAGCATATTACTTAAAGATCTTGATGTGAAGAACAGCTTTCATAAATGATTTTTACTGCTCGTCCTTTCAGTTCTTCCTTAGCTGACTAGTGCCTTTCTTCCCGTGTTCTTCAGTGCGCTCTTCTGAAGTTGCTGTCTGTCCTGGATGAGCATAGGAAGCGTGGGTGTTGGCATAACCTAGTATGTGAGAATCTTACAAAAAGCAGGGAAGAGCCTGTCAGAAGCAGGAGGGTTGAAGACACCTGTCCCAGCTGTGCTTAAGCAGAGGCACTCATAGCCTCAGAAGATATCCCTCCAAGGATTTAACTGAGAGGACATTCCTCATGTGGCTCGGAAGCAGCTCAGCTGTGAAGCTTCAGCAGGCTCCAAATCTAGAGCTGGGGTACAGCCCCCTTGAGGAGTTCCACAAGCTGGGCGAATCAAGCTAGCCCTGCCAGGAGTTACTTTGAGAACTAAGACATGGGTGGAGCCCAAACAACAGTGTGAGGCAGGTTAGTATGTGACAAGTCATGCGCTGTAGCTGATAGATCAGCTCAGTACTTACTCTTGGGAACATCTGTGACAAAAAACCTTGAAGCTGCTCTGCTGGTGCTCTTTGATCCCCCTAATTTGCAGTGGATGTAGCCATATAAATTAGCAGTCTGAAGTGAGATCCCAGCTATCACAAGGGCCTGTGAACAAATAGAAGTTCAGCTGGAATAAATACAATGCTAGATACAGACCCTATGTGTGCATATGTATGTGGGGGTACTATTTAAATACATACATGCTATAAGAGGGAGATATTCCTTCCAATAATAAACTACCTTCTAAAAGATCCAACTGTGTCAAACTTCACACAACAGTTCCTTTCTACAAGATGCCTCTCTAAATTATCAAAGCACTGGTAACTTTTTTTTGTCATCCTGCATCTTGATAGACTTCATCACTTACCTAAAAGCAGCTATTAAAAAAAGGATCTATTCAACATATTCCACAATCCTTTCACTTTTTCAAGCCTAATTTGTATCACATCAGATACACAGCAGGCTTGTTTAGCTGACAAACTGCTTTATATACAAATAAGATCCTGTAACTTGCAGCTTTACAAAAAGAGCATTGATAGACAGGAATCCATACCTAGCATTAATGGGCAGTGAAAATAAATAGATCCCTTTGTGGTACTAGAGGCTTGGCAGCAGGCAGAACCCAACTGATACACTTATGAAATAACTTACGAGAACTGTTTTTGTTGGCCTCAGCAAGTTTCCTGGAAGCTATTGTATTTTCATTTATGTAAATTGCTTTTTACAAGCACCTGGCCAACCTGCCTCCAGTGCTGGCTCATTCTCCACCCAGCCTTCAGTTTAGCAAACAATCTCTGCTTTTCAAAAACATAGGTGGAGCCCTCGAGAAAGCCTGCTGGTTTAATTTTAACTGTTGCTTGTTTAGCTGTGCTGTTTGGGGAACTAGAAAGTGGTTAATGATTTGCAATTGATTTCTAACTGTGGATGAATTTCTTCTTTAATAAGAAAATGTAATCTTGACTGTTACTGGTTATGTTGTTGCACATGTCCAAAACACTTTCTATCTGTTCAAACTGAATTAAGAAATTGTAATTAGCATAGCTAGGAACTTGACAAAACTAATTCTAGGGCAAGTGAAACAAGTGAAAACATGAAGATTTCATAGACAGAAATATCTTAAAGTGATATATGGAGTAAATTTTCTCTTGTATTAAGAAAAATGTGGATTTTTTTTGTTAAGTAGATGGCTTATAAATACAGTAACTGTAAAATACATTCTTACAGCTCACTTTATGAAGCTTTTGAGCACCTTGATACTGATTATTTTGAAAGGGAATGGTACCAGAGATCTTAAATCCTCATTTTTAACAGTAAGTAACATTCAAGTCCCAAGAATCTGTGAAAACCAGCATCACTGGTTCATATTTTTTTGTCCTCTCCTATTAAATTCATTTGACTGAGATAAGATGGGGGAAATTAAGTTGCTACAGTTATGAAGAAGTCTGTAATTTTGACAGCCACTTGAGGGTCACATTAGATGAAGGAGCTGACATCCTACTAGAAGAGGGAATAAAAATTACTAATCTGCTCCAGAATGCAGGGCTTGACTACAGAAACCCCATGTTTTCTGTTAGAGGAATTTCTGTTCTATTGGAAGACTGGGTTCAAGACTGTTGCAAAAGTCCTCTAGCAACACTGTTTATCAGCCATAGGTCTTTCAGTACCCCCAGACTTACCAGCCATTTCAGCTTCAAGGAGAACAAGCTGCTAAAGAAAAACACTGTCCAAATAACTGGGCAGATAATGAGCCCAAGCCAAAAGATTCGAGCTTCAGCTTCAGTTGGGGCAGCTATTGTAGGCACCTAGAAGGAAAATTATTGAAACCACTGGTCAAAAAGACAAAATCCCCAATAAATAACAGATCAGCAGAGGAGAAAGAATGGACAAAATTACTTCTTTACCTAAATTTCACTTATTATATACATATAAGGGAGATTGAGTAAGAAGAGAAGTAGCTAATCCCAAGTTTTCTGCCTGATGCCCTGCTATACCTGACAGCAATTTCTTTTCAAAGGTTCTGGTGTCTGCTCACATATAAATAGTTATTCTTTTGGTCACTGATAGCTCCCACTAACACTACAGATTAGTAGCATTTCAAAGTCAAAGTTCTGTTACACTGATAACTGCTTTTACACTTCAAAACTACAAAACTAATTTTGATTCAAACATTAGATTCAAACTTTAACAAGGCCTTAGGGAAACGTGAAACACAAGGCAGTGCAACAAGCAGAGCTTTAGTGTAAGCATTTCTCTCTCTGTAGTGTATATCCATGGCACGTACCATGTTCATAAATCAAAACCATGAGGGGAAAATAATCAGTCCAGTATTGGAAAAGCTATAGCATCTAATGTGGAAATTACTGCAATGAGCTGTTGCAAGTGCTAACAAGCGCTTATAAAGATTGCCCATAGGATTTAATCAGTTGGTTCCAGTTCAGACAACAGAATTCTCATAACAGTGCTCATGTCCATGCATTTTCCCCAAAAACATGCAGTTTCTTTGCTTATCTTCAATCTTGCATGACGCTTTAGTTTTCTAATATGTAAACTACAGTTTTGCGAAGACCTTCAAAAATACCAGCTTCACAACTGGAAAAGCTTTGGACTCTTCCGCTTTGGACTCTTCCACTTTGGACTCTTCCACTCTGAAAACCGAAGTCTTTTAGCTCACTTTCAGTATCTCAAATTCTCCATGTAAAAATAAGACTCCTCCATCCATGGTGAGGCAGACAACGGCATCCAACTTGTAAATACAGTTAAGTTACTCTATCTTGCCTAAGAAAACCCTGAAAGCCTCAATAATTACAAGGTGTCTTTTTAGCCCAGGGTGTTTGGGAGAGCACTAGCAGCATCAGAATGTTCTGTGATTCCACACCGTATTTCATGAGCATGAATAAAATATTTGTTTGAAAATACTGAATTTGAACTATTCAGCATTGCTTTCAACATAGATAGACCTTTCCTGAAGAGGATTCTGTGTTGGGATTAATGATGTAAAGATGTGTTTATTACAAGATGTTATCACTAAAAAAATAGAACTGCCAGAAATGTTTCATACAAGTAGTACCATGCTATGAATATTTATTCTGCTGATACATATGATGGCAATGTTGTGAGATCAGTTATGTCCTTAATGCTTCCAGGATACGGCAATCCAGTGTGCTTGCAACTGAATACTTAACCTTATTTTCCACAGAAGGTGGATAAACAGTAACTGTTACAAAGGTGCTCTATTTGTTACTTTATTTGACTTAGTATCGGCTCTACAAGCTTTCCTAGGGATTTTGTGTGTCCTGTGCCTACTTCCATTAACAGGCTTACCCTTTTTGCTTCAAACACCCAATGACTTTTTCCATCTTCATCAATCTGGTTCCACCAACGCAAACCAACCAAGAGTCTTCCTGTCACATTCTAGTGACATAAACAATTATTTGCATTAATGAGTTGCATAATTCACTTGTCAGACTAACAAATTGGGGGGGGGGGGGGGGGGGGGAGAAAGCAAGCGTATCTGAAATCACAGTATTTTATCAAATATTAAATGTTCTAAAAGCTGTACCAGCTTGAGCACAACTGTGATAAAGGATGAATGAGTTACCACAAACTTAGAGGCCTTTTCTCCTTCTCTGATATGACAGTACAAAAACATTGATTTAGGTAAGAAATGTATAGGATGTATCTTTTCTAAGTCTGTTAGTTTGGGAAGCTCCCAATAAACTTATTTCCCCAGTAAGAGAGGAGAATGGTGAACAAAAACACCCTGAAAAAAAATGGAAGATTAATTATAAGCAAGTGAACTGTGTGGAATCAGGCAAACCAGGTAAGAAAACCTTTCTGCACCTGGATGAACACTACAAGTTTTCGGTATACTGGAGATGCACCAGTGCTTCACTTCTACAAAGCAAAAGTCTTGTTCCATGAGTGGAGCCCCTGAGATTCTGAACTGGTCTGACTCATCTGCCTGCATATGATTTAGGGCACTGGTGCCACAGCTGTGCCCCCAGGAGCCTTCTGCAGCCCCTGCATGCTGGGTCTGGGTACACAATCACAGCTTGGGATATCCTTTGACATGCACTGCTGAAAACCAGTAATACTCATTTATTTTTTCCTGAGAGAGGAAGGGTACAAACAAAACTACCTATGGCAAGGCAATTTTCTCACCATACTTAGCAGCTCCCACCAGCCATAGAGAACAAGCTGATGAACAGTAACTAAGACATCTAAATGTCTTAACTAAAATAGGCTAGACATTTAATAATTCAACAATACATACACGTATACAACATATACAATCAATACACTTATTTCCTTTTTTTGTTTGTTTTATTTAATGGCACACAAAATACTTTCAAAGGCAGTTACCATTCAGGGTCATCTTACCTTAACTGACCAAAAGTCAAAGGATAGAAGGAGGAGAATAGTGACAAAACAGGCAACAAAGCTGTTGCTGAACCAGTCACAGAACAAGTAGGTAATAATAGCACTCACTCGGAAAAATAGGTGGAAAAAGGTGGCCAGTGGGTGCCTAGAAAACAAACAAAAACAGAGCACTTAGGAAGTAATGGGACAAGAAGGACTGTTACAGTATTTGCTAAGTGTAGCATAGCACAGCTATTTCTACTCTGCAATGGTATTTTGGTTTGTAGCTGCTCTTATTTTATACATTGATGTGTATCTTCATTATCAAAGCAACAATATTTCCTGTAACTAATCCTCAATCTAAAGCTGGAATGTGTGGTTTGTGTCAAACTTTCTCAAAGACAGGACAAAATCCAGAGTCTCTCACCAGTTTCTTTGGTATTGCATGAAGGAATTTAGTGGTTGTGTTCAAAAATCTACCCTAACATCCCCATCTTTTCATGAAATAAATCAGCATCACAAGGCACAAAATAATTGGGACAGATCTTATGTTTTTCAGAACTGTTCTGAAAACAAGAACAGGAACTAACAAAAAAAAAAAGCTGTTGGGTTTAGGACAAAATGAATCTTCATATGTATGTCTGAAACAAAACACTTCCTGTTTCAGAGAGAGTACAATTTGGGAATCTAACAGCTCTTATGAATGAATGTTCATTAACTTCACTAGATATTTGTGCTCTGCTCATCAAATTTTGCCTGAAACAAAATAAAAGGGAGTTTCAGTGGAAGAAGTAACTCTGTGGCATGGGATAGTGGCCTGTACAGTGAGACTGGGGTTTGGGGAATGCTACAATGTTGTCAGGATAATATGCCAAGCACAAAAACTTATCCTGTACAGCTGTGCTTGTATTAATTCAACATGACAATTTAGAGGCCATGGCTTTTAAGTAATTTCTTCCCTTGATGCTGATTAAAACCTCTTTTCTAAATAAGATTTTTTTTTTCAGAATGGATTGTTTCATTAAGCTCCTCCACCTCTGTAAATAACAGTAGTACAGCCTAGGTCATAATTAATTATTCAACTATTAAATTGCTTTCTCTATTCTTGTGCATAATAAAATTATGCATATAGTATATACACAATTATAATTATTATTATAAGCTTATTAGATTAAAATTACAATAGTTACTACATTTATGTATTGATTTTAATATTATTATTTCATAGCTATTTAAGTATTCTAGTAATTATCTATATTCTGTACTGGCAATACTGTGCTTGTAGTCCTACACACACATGACTGGGTAAGCAAGAATGATGCAAAGCTGTAATTTATACTTACTCCTGATCATGCCCATGCTAACCTCAAATTTTCCAAAAACTACTTCTGACTTAAAACTAAACATGTGACATTTTGAGCAAAAGGAGCTTTTTCTGCCCTGAGCAGACAGGTGGGTGGAGTGGATATTGTGAACTCTCAAAACCAGATAGTGTCTTGCTACTTCAAGTCTTGATCTCATTCAGGAAGATGCAAGAGTTCATTATGTAAGTGGTATCTTGTGTCTGTACAAGCTATTCATGGAGCACAGGGTGGATGGAGCTTTTGTAACAGTAGCAAGGGCTTCAAATGTGAAAAGAACTTTGGAGAAGCAGTGCTTCGTTTTGGAAGTCAGAGGATGAATTACAGTTTGGATGCTATATCTGTTCCAATATAAAACTCTGAAGAGTGTTTAGTAGAAACAAGTACGTGAGCAAGAGGCTCACATTTATTCCAGCTCCAAGCACTTTATTGAGACTCTGGAATATCACTTCTCTCACAAGGATGTGGCTAGCCAAGGGACTTGCAGATTCTTGTCCTAGGGCAGAAGTATGGAGATACATCAAAACTTACACCTCATTCTTAGAACAACTCTCCCAGTCTCAGAAAATCTCCACATATTTATTCTTTTTTACAAAAAAATCCAAATTCTGAAACTAATCCAGTAAACAAACTGTTCACTTCCTCACTTAACAGAAGCATTTTCTGAATTCATAGCCTTCAGATGAAACATATAGCTCCTATCATATATAAACAGATTTTTTAACAAGGAGATAATCCCAGATAGATAAAATTGTCTTTTAAAACCTGAAGGTAAACCGTCTGCATCCTTTTTGAAACAAACAAATGAACAAAGAAACCCAAACAACAACAACAAAACCCACAACTTCACAACCTTTATGTGAATGCATTTATATTGAATTCAATTCCATTTTTTTTTAAAGCTTATTTTCAGAAATACAATGGCATTAGGAAATCAGTGTATAAACTAACATGATTTCTTGTACTAAAGGAAGGCAGTACAGCCTTTAAAATGTAATAACTTCTCATTATTATTCAAATACAACAAAGAATAAAGGTAACCAAAGCCTGCACTGGCTTTGGTTGGCGCACATTTGCACCTGAGAGCATAGCAACCCTCTCACTTGGACTTTTAGTTATCCTTTCATATCTATGCCAGTGTATATCTGGATCCTTGTGGCTAAATGATTATCATGACCGTAAACTCTGCTCAGTTTGCAGGCATGATGCCTATCAGGATAGAAACGAACTGTTATGAACTTAATTGCATCCCATATTAAGGAATCAAAGTGGGTAAACCGCAAGAGATTCATTCCCAGTACCTGCTCAGAAGTGCTACAGCAACAGTCTACATGCTGCTTTTTGTACCTCTGTCTGGTACTTCAAAATATCTAGCCAAATTTTGAATAAACAGGCTTCTGGGCTTGATCATCTTGTGCTACCTGTGTGTGGAAAAGAAGCTATGAAAGTACCCACTAACTACATCACAATCCACACTGTGGTAGGTTGAAATTCCTACAGCCTGAAACTACCACACACACCCCATTTGCTTCTAAGTAGCACATGCACCTGCCCTGGAGAATCACAAAGGCACACTTGTCATAGCTTACACAATTCCTAACCAGGTTCAATATATATGAAATTGGTATAAAGACAAATGACTGGAACCTGTCATTATACCAGCTAATAAGACAACAAAATTCGGCAGTACATGGGTGTGTTTCAGGCTCGTTTGCACAAGATTATTCATAAATCTTCTGTGTGAACAACATAAGGAATGTCATGTCTATATTCTGTCTCAGAAATTTTTTAGTATTGTCACAAGGCAAGAAAGAGCAGCAATCTCTAATAAGCATCTACACAAAGCAGATCAATTATTAGTATGGTTTACAGGTACTTTGCCCACGTTTTTGAGTAGCATAAACCAGCAAGAATAGATCCCTAAAGAAACTGGTGCTGTAGACCTCTTACAAACATTTCAGGCTGGTTTCGCTTCATGCTAACTCTAGTCTCATAGATTGAATCTGATATTTTTGTTTAGGTTAATCCTTTAGGTTAAACCTTTATTGCTAAATACTGCAATTCTGGAAATGTTAGTCTTGTGTCATGGATGACTCATCATGTAGTTGCAAAGTCCAATGGACTGGAAGGGCAGAAATGTTTTATCAGCCACTAGTAAAACAGAGTAGTTGTATCATAAAGCTACAATTGTTTGT
The DNA here is from genome assembly GCF_027791375.1 of Indicator indicator. Lineage (NCBI taxonomy): Eukaryota > Metazoa > Chordata > Aves > Piciformes > Indicatoridae > Indicator > Indicator indicator. The sequence continues at coordinate 3,966,123 of NC_072031.1, forward strand.
TTGCACATCTCTGATAACACTTATGTTTGGCTTAACATCTCTTAGTTTTCTTTGTTTATGCCTACAATAAATATTAACACTGTAATGGGCCAGAGTAAACTGGAGCAATGTGGAAGTGAAGTAATATAAATCAAAGCTAATTATATACATTATTGATGAGTGTATACACATGCATAATTCCTTTTGACTTATTTTTCCCTTGACAGTCTTTGACTGGAGATTCTTCAAAAGCCACTGAGATGGAACAACAGCTGTGTCACCTGGGATCTGGATATGGACAGAGCTGTAGAATGGCATCTCTGGTAACATAATGGTAGGCTGAAAGAAGAGATGGATCAGTGGTTTGGATTTTCTTAAATAACAGCTCCAAGGATAAGATAATTATTATAGTTATATTCCACATAACATTACATCCTGTAGTAGGAAAATGCAACATTTCTATTGCAAGTAACTGCTGTTTCCCTTCAGCTGCATGTGCAATGCAATGCCAGAGCATGATGCTGCACAGCTTGTTTTGCTGAAGATGGGTGCTCTCTCCACTTCTCCAGGTCTAACAAAAGCACTGGTTGCTTGGTTGGTTGGTTCGAGTTTTCTTGTGTATGTTGGCTTTGGGTATGTAAAATTTCAGTTTGCATTGGCGGGAGGTCGCTGAGCCTGCCGGGCAGCTGGGCTGTGAGGCTGGCAGGCCTGCCCACCTGCTCCAGCCCATGTCCAGCACTAAGCATCTCCCCAGCTTGCCCGGACGGTCTGTCCCAGAGCTTCTCCTTGTGAAATACGGGAATTAGGTGTTTAAATGGAGTTTATTGCATTTCAGTGCGCCTACTCAACCGGGGCAGCAAGGGCTGCCCAGGCCCCGTTAGCTCAGGCGGGCGCTGAGGCCTCCGCGCCGAGCCGGGAGCGCTCCGCGCCGTTACCTGATCTTTGCTTTCCGCAGGGCCAGCTCTTCCTCGTTTCCGAAATCGAGAGAGACATCCTCGGTGTCGTCCACCAGCGCCTGCGGCAGGGAGCCCGTCAGTGGGGAGGGGCCAGGGGAGCCGCGCCACCACCCGCTCGCCTGTCGCGCCCCGCACCGTCCGCCGGCGCCTCTACCTGCTTCATCCTCCGCCTCAGCCAGCCCGACTCGGCTGCCAGCCGCGGCGGTTGCCAAGGCCCGAGAGGTGTTTCAGACAAAAGGGTCCGTGCTACCGCCTGCCCTGGGCGAGCCTGCGGCGGGGCCGGGCCGGGCCTGGCCAGCGCTGCGCTGCGCTGTGCTGCGCTGCGCTGCTGGTGGGGGGCCGGAGCCCGGGGCTTGACCAGGGGCGGGGGTAGGCTGCACCTAGCGCGGGCCGCGCTCGACGCTTGAAGCGCCTCGGAGCTGGACGACCCCAGATAAACTTGTGGCAGTGCGGCCCGGCGGGGTTGTTTGTTTCTTCCTTTACGTCTGTGTCGATGAGATGCCTTTAGCTGTCAACCTCCTCCCTACCACACTTAGGCTCCCAACGGTCGCCGAGGCCTGGGCCCCGTCAGTGGGGCAAGCTGTAGGGGTGAGGAGCCAGAGCCCTCAGTGAACTCAAGCCCATTGCCCAGCGCTCTGAGCTATCTGCTCCACTGGCAACGCTCACCAAGCACACCTGCCTGCAGCCGGCGTCTTAGGTCTTGGTCTGAAGATAAACCCTAAAGGGGAAAGCAGTGAAGAGAAAGGTGATGGTACATGTGTGAATATGATACACCCTGCATGTTTCATTTGAGGGCTACAGATGGTACCAAGAATCTGTTGTCCTGTCAGTGCTGGGTCAAACCCTGTGTGCTGTCCCCTGCCTTGCAGTGGGCCTGTGTCCCTGTATCATCACAGCTCTTAAAGGGCAACTCAGTATGGCTATAGTAGTGCTATATATTGTGGAGCTTCTGCTTCTTCCCGATTGCCAGATTATTCATTTCATCTACCATTAGCTCTTTCATATCTCAGCACAGTTCTGTCAGCAAGTCTGATGGACTGCATTTAGTAGTTCTCTAATGTTGTCTGAGCTGTTGCATTTTTCTTCTAAGGCACCACAATATAATTGTTTGTTACATGCCTTATCAAGTAAAACAGTCCTTGCTTCTATGGGAGAGGTGATAATCAGCCTGTCACATACATTAAGTGTCTGACTTACTACTCCGGTGCTGCTAAATAATTTCATTAGAGATGAAATGATAGAACTAAAAAAGAAATAGAAGCTGTGTTTTTTAATTTTAAAACAGACAAATATTTGTATAATTTTTCTCCTGGTGCTTGTCTCCACTGATAACTCTAGCGATTATCTCTTTTCCTAAGAAATTCTGTAAGAAAATCCAAGATGACTATCACTATGCCTTGCAAATGTTGTTAATTGCTGGCTGAAACATAGGGTAAAATAGTTCTAAACCGCATCATTTGCTGCTGTGTGTTTACCATCATCTTGCAGACAGTCCTCCCCCCAGAAAAAATAATGGTCTTTCTATCATAGAGCACTATCAGTGTAAAAGTTTTGGTATGAAAACCTCATAAATCTCTGTTTCAACAATAAATGGAACCTCCCTATGGTTAAGATGAAGTCAGCTGATTTCTCTTTTTCTTTGGAGAGTTGCCTGGAATCTTGCACTGGCATAACAGACTTGCCCTGTAAACTGTACAAGGAGGATATTTTGAGTAGCTTGACAGCTATTGGTCTGGTTGGAGTATCTCAGTGGTATTTACAGTTAGGTATTCTGTTCCTCTGAATATTGTTTATCCAAGAAAAACTCTGACTCACATTAGATACACTTGTAGTGGTTGGAGATTCGATAAAATGTTTACAATTGGAGGAGATAGACCAAATTAGAGAAAGTATTAAATAGAAAACTTTCTAATAGTGTCACCTTCTAATTCATTTGTAAAAGATTATTTCTTGTTTTGGCCTGGAACCAATTTCTGTGGAATATTGTGGCTGTAACCTGAATTGTAGTAATGGGCAGCTCTGTATTAACAGGAGAGATGCCACAGCATTTACTTAACAGATTAGGAGAGTCTTTTAGTTGGGTGATACAGAGCAATACACTCTCAGTGGAGATCAAAGTATGCACTAAGTGCCTGCAGGGGAGAGGAGCTTCAGAACAAGGGTTTGAGGCTTCCCTTTCCCCATGGCAGAGCAGGCCAGAGACCATGCTGCAGGACTATGGAAATATGGGCCTGAAACTCCTGAAAAAGAAGTGGTATGACTGTATCTGTGATACCACACTCAGGGCCTGCAGTTACAAGAATAACAGCACTGCTACTGAAATTAGTTTTAAGTGCTGGCTTATTCAAGTGGTTGAAGGTAGAGCTATTGTGTCTAATATTGTGCTTAGTTGACAAAAATCAGAAATGCTCTAGGGAAGCCCCTAAAATACATGGTTTCTTCAACTGTCAGTGTAGTATTTTTGCCCAGTTTTCTTGCCTCCATCATTCTGAAACTTGACATAGGCTGTGGGTTTGCTCATGTCCTTTTCCTTGTTGGTTTGGGTTTGCATTTGTATTTTGTTTCCCATTTTTGTTCTATTTTATTTCAGTGTAAGGGGAATTGCCAATGTAGCAGTGTACTAGTAGATGAAGTCCAGTGGTGGTAACAGAAAGATTATTAATATTTTTTATTTATTTTTTGAATGCTCTCAGCTGTAGATGAATGACAAGCCCTTCTGTTAACAAGATGAATCCTGTTCTTTACTGTCTGTCCCAGAATTACTTCTAAGACATCTGTGCATTTATGATGCACACAGACTTTTTGAAAACCAGGGGAAGGAATAAGAGCTTTTTCTCAGGTGTTTTTTTCTCCTCCATCTGTAGGCCAAGCAGCAGCTGGGTATTGTTGCACCTCCTGGTGCTTATGGTGTTCTTTCAGAGCATGCAGCCACACCAACTGCTAGTGAGAATGTTTCACACTCCATCTTTGGCTTCCTGATTAAATACTTTGTGCTAGCAAAACTAATGTAATAAGAGAATAGCATGCTTATAAAGCAGCAGTGCTTTAGCAAAATACTGCTAAATCAGCAATATTTTACTAATTTTCATTTGTTTCTGCCTTTTATTTCACTGGGAAGTTTCAGCAGGTGCCATAGCACAATCATTTTAGTGCCAGTGAAAGTAATGGACTCATTTTAGAAGGCTCACTGAAAACTCCAAAGGAGAGCTCCCTAAGGAAGGACAGGTTCTCTTGGCTGAATATGTATGCCTGGGCAGCCACTGACACCCATGACAAGGAATACAGAGTCAATGCTATTTGGATTGTCCCCTCTTTTTAAGACTGGTTTGACAAGTGGCTGAGTTTTTGTTCTTCTTGCAGAAAAAGGAGATCAACCTTCGTCAGTCAAGGCCAAGGGAAAGCATACCAGGTCATGGCATCAGGTCAGGAAGAAAGTGGTGGAATTCATAGTTTAAATCACAGAATCACAGAAACATTCAGGTTAGAAAAGACCCTCAGGATCACCAAGTCCGATAACCCTACTCTACAAGTCACCCCTAAACCATATTCCCAAGCACCACATCCAAACGACCTTTAAACACATCCAGGGCAGCACGTTCCAATGCCTGACTACTCTTTCTGTGAAAAGTTTTTTCCTAATGTCCAGTCTAAATGTGGGCCTATAAACACAAAGATGGTTTAGAAAGTATTTGATAGCTTGCTACTGAGAACAACTTCATGTCTTTGTCTTCATATGTCTGCCTTGTGGTAACTGAACTGCACAAGCTAGGCTAGAAAGTTGATGTTGTTTGTTGTTACTATTATTTATGTTACTAAACTAAAAATGCAAGGGCTAAGAGTTTTTAAACTCTAATATTTCAGAGAAACAGAATAATTTGATTGAATGTTTATGGCAGATTGGCAGCAATTCTGGATCTCCCAGCCTAATAAAAGTAGAAACCAAAGTCATTTCTGCAGGAATGCCTGTAGAAGTTAGTCTATGAGGATTTTGCAAAGCAGGCACCTAACCAGGTCTTTAATTCAGCCTGCCTTGCTCCAACAGCCTTCTGAGAATGCTTATCCAAAGTTCTGTGAGGTTGTGAATGACTGCAAATATTTGAGGACATAAACTTTCTTTGCACCTACTAAAACAGAAATTCACAACCTTTTGAGTTCCTCATCACAACTGAGAAAATTACGTTCTGGAAAAGCTGCCAATATGACCAACAGCATTGTAGTGCATCACCTTGTGCTTTGTGCCATGTCTCACCTACAGTGTTTGTGCTGCACTGCTGAGACTTATCACAGTGTTTGGAAAATAATACGGTAGGTGTAAGCATGGAAAGATGCTGAAGAACTTTTACACATAAATGGAAGCACAGCTAGTTTCTGAGGTGAGGCAGAAGGGATACTTTACAAACAAGCTCTGGGAGGAAAAAAAAAAATTGGCTATCTAAAAGACACACCTTTTATGTCAAAAGATTTCCCATAATACCACACCTTTACTTTCCTGCAGGAAATTATTTTCATAATAGGCATAAAAGATTTTACATTAAGAGCTGTAAACCGTGACAGAATTAGTTAAGAAATCCTGTGTGTGTATGTGTGACTGAAGACACAACATTGGTAAAGAAAATCTCCATTCTAAGATTTACTCAAAGATTTGGGGCCAAGACAAGATACACATGGACCTATTGGAGAGGGTCCAGGGGAAGGTCATAAAGATGGTTACAGGGCTGGAGCACCTCTCCTGTTAAGACAGGCTGAAAGAATTGGAGCTGTTCAGCCTGGAGAAGAGAAGGCTTTGGGGAGACCTTTCAATAACAGAAGGGGATCTACAGGAAGGCTAGAGAAGACTGTTTAGAAAGGCTTGTAGTGACAGGATGAGAGTATATGGTTTTAAACTGGAGCAGGGTAGATTTGGGTCAGATGTAAGGAAGATCTTTACAGTGAGAGTGGTAAGATACTGGAACAGGTTGCCCAGGGATGTGGTTGAGGCCCTGTCCCTGGAGACTTTCAAGATTGGACTTGATATAGCCCTGGGCAGCCTGATCTAGTTGAAGGTGTCCCTGCTCACTGCAGCGGGGTTGGACAAGATGACTTTTGAGGGTCCTGCAAAAACTAACAAAGTTAGGTGATGGGCTGGTAACTAGGTACTCACTGAGAGCAGCATTCTCTAGTGCTGCTTGACATGGCTGTTGATTTCAGTAGATAGTATTATGAATGAACTCTACTTCCTTGAAAAATCTTTTCGCCTGAGCTGTTAGCTCTGTCTTTGAGCTCTGGTTTTCCAGGTGTCTTTGGCTGTAAATTGGATTCAGTACTAAGATTTTTGTTTGGGATTCTTTCTGTCCAGGCTGAACAGATTTGACATTCTGCTGGTTGAGCAATTTTCTATAGACTGGAAATTCTATTTAACATATTTCTCTACTTTACCATTGCAATGGCTCAAGTCAGTATAATATGTAGGCATCAGCCTTTCACTCCTTTGCTTCACAGATGATTCTTTGTGTTCAACTGCAGAACTTTCCTTCCTCTTCTAAGCATACTCCTTAACTGACACACAGTTTATGTAGGTTAGAGTGATGTTTCATAGCAGCTGCATCTCTTTTTAAGGATCATCATGGTCATCTTCCTCTCAAAGTACAAAGGAAAAGGCATACCTTAGCTATAGAAAGTGCTAAACAATAGTAACATAAGAAGCAACAATAGCAAATATGTGCAGGCTGCGTTAGTTCTCTTTTTCACACACATTGTTTGTGCTATGATACATTTTAAAGAGGAAAGTGAGTTTAAAAAAAGAGAACTCATGCTTTTGATTCCTCTGCATTGAGGGGAAGTATCATTTCCAAGTAAATATGATGCTGCTAAAAGTCTACAGCTAATTTTAAAATCCAAATAATCTTAGTAAAATCTTAGCTATTCATTTCACCATTTTGCCTAGGAACAGTGAAGCAGCTTAAAAGGATACCAATGTGTGTCAGATTACATCCTTCAGTACCTGGCATCTGGGTATGTCATGAGCTTTAGGAGATTTTATCTAGCATGAAGATAATAAGATTATTAATTATGATTATTATTTATACAAATGCAAAACCAAAAGCAGAAATAGAAATCATATTAGATTATTTTCTGAAAATTGTGCATTAGGACTGTAGCAGCACTAGAGCTTGAATCAGGTTTTCCAATCTTAAGCCACTGTAGTTTTCTTTCCTTATTTTGGCCTTAGCTTCCAGATAATAAGTTTTGAAGTTAAAGGCAGAGTGCTTCCAGCATATTATTGCTTGGTATATTTACCTACCACGAAGCAAAAGCTGGAGACAGCTGTATAGAAACTACACTTCTTCCCAGATGATGATCCTGCAGATCTTTAAAACACGGGAAGAATAAAACAGGAATCAACTTGAAATCTTTACAACTTATATAAATGCACTTTTGGGCTGTCAGAAGAAACAGAAGAAAAAATATTGTGTTTGGGGTTGAAAAGCCTGTAACATCCTATTCCTGGTGAACTTTACCTGGGCACATTTGCATGTGGGAATTGCTTAAGGTGTGTAACACTTGTAGAAAACCTGCTTTTCTCATGCTTAGTTGGCAATCACAATGACATACCATAAGGTATTTGCTCACTTGATTGTCTGCTTCTCCCTAAGAATGGGAGTTCTTTGCCCACAGAAAGAAATCCACCATTCCCACATTATTCTATCCCCTCACAGTCAAACATGCTTTTGCCTTGGAGCGCTGAGCAAGGCTTTCTGTATCTGGCTTTTGCAGAGCTGTGGTGCAGCAGGTCAATGAGTTGCAGAGACTGGCTGAGGATTACAGTTTAAACCGAGCTTCTTCTTTTAATACACAGCTTTTTGTGTAGCTTGAACTCTTCACTTCCCGTCAAGGAGACTTCTTAGTTAGGATAGCCACTCCCTGAAAGGGCTTTGAATGTGGCTAATGATGCTGAGAAAGGTTTCTGAAAACCTCCCTGGCCAAAGAATGAAGGCTATACCTTTCCCTTCCCTTCCCTTCCCTTCCCTTCCCTTCCCTTCCCTTCCCTTCCCTTCCCTTCCCTTCCCTTCCCTTCCCTTCCCTTCCCTTCCCTTCCCTTCCCTTCCCTTCCCTTCCTTTCCCTTTCCCTTCCCTTTCCTTCCTTTCCCTTTCCTTTCCTTCTTCCTTTCCTTTCCTTTTCCTTTTCTTTCCTTTCCTTTTCCTTTTCCTTTTCTTCTTTTTCTTTTTCTTTTTCTTTTTCTTTTTCTTTTTCTTTTTCTTTTTCTTTTTCTTTTTCTTTTTCTTTTCTTTTTCTTTTTCTTTTTCTTTTCTTTTTCTTTTTTTTTTCTTTTTCTTTTTTTTCTTTTTCTTTTTTTTTTTTCTTTTTCTTTTTTTCTTTTTCTTTTCTTTCTTTTTCTTTTCTTTTTCTTTTTCTTTTTCTTTTTCTTTTTCTTTTTCTTTTTCTTTTTCTTTTCTTTTCTTTTTCTTTTTTTCTTTTTCTTTTTCTTTTTCTTTTTCTTTTTCTTTTTCTTTTCTTTTTCTTTTTCTTTTTCTTTTTCTTTTTCTTTTTCTTTTTCTTTTTCTTTTTCTTTTTCTTTTTCTTTTTCTTTTTCTTTTTCTTTTTCTTTTTCTTTTATCTGTTGAACCCATTCCAGAGCATGCTGATTGCCAAAGCAGCTGAGGCCATTTCCAGTTACCCAGTCTAAAGACACCCACTCTTTATTTTGCTTCCTGTTAGAAAATGCTATGACAAAGATAAGACAGTATTAATTGCGTTTATATGTCTTTGAAGAGCAAATTCAGATTGGCTGTTGGGAGCAAGTTCTTTACCATGAGGGTAGTGGAACACTGGAACAGGTTGCCCAGAGAGGTGGTTGAGGATCCTTCCCTGGAGATATTCAAGGTGAGGCTTGATGAGGCCCTGGGCAGCTTGATCTAGTTGGGGATGTCCCTGCTGACTGGCCCTTCTGGCCCAGACCATTCTATGATTCTATGAAGTGTCCAAATTAGACAGTGCCTAGTCTTGAGCTCTGCAACAGAAAAGCAAGAAATGGCTCAAGAAGGCAATATTAAAAAAAAAATAGTTTTGAGATGAATTGAAAGTGTAGGTTGTAGTAAGTTTGGACCTGTATTTTAACATTGTTTTGACTGCATGGAAAATTTGGTACTTATTTAAACTGAAGATTTTAAAACTCTTAAGGAATTTAACTTAATCAGCCCAATAGTATGTTACTTGGAATAAGAATATATGGAAGTCATGCCTAACTTGTTTCCTAGGTGTTTTTCTTCCTAATAACTTCAGATATGGCAGAAACCAGAGGTAGATTTGGATAATATTTTAGCCTAGAGTTTTTACCCTGGTTCTAACCCATTTGACTTTTGCGAAAGCAGAATTTATTCACAGCTTGTTCTCTAATCTTACATCAGAGTCTTCATGTTTTAAACCTATCCCTGCTGCAGAGGATGTGTTTTGTGCTTAAGGTTTTGGTACTCTTCCGATTCAGCAATGACCGTGCTGGGCCCACTTACAGGACTACACTCCACCTTGGCCAGGAGACAAAGATCCACCTATACCAATCCTTCTCTAATGGGATAAATATGCTGCTGATTGGAAAACTGTGCTTAATGAATGCTTGTAAGAATTATGCTGTTGTGTCATTTGATCAAGACATTATTTGTTGTTGGAAATGTTATTTCAAAGGCTTAATCAAATGAGGAAATATCTCTGCTTTTGCAGGCCAAAGTCTCATAGTGGTGTTTTGGGTTTTTTCACTTCATCTTTTTGATGCTGAGTTAATTATTTATTTTTTTATTTTGCCAAAACAGTTGAGATTTTGCTCAGACCTCCTTCAAACATCTCCAGATGCAGATATGAATCTCTTTAAGGAGATCCTGCCCCAAATAAACAAGATTCTTTCAACTGCTACAGCTTCTGATGACCATGCATTGCTTAACCTCATGCTGAAAGAAGACGTGATATCCAAGGAGTACCATCAAGCTTTGCTCCATGAGGAACACGGAGAGGATCTTGCAAGGAAGATATCTCTGACATTTGTGGGAAAATGGGATCTCTGCTTGAACACTTTGGTTCCCCTCTGTTGTTTAAACCTCTATGGCAGTAAGCCTCAAAACATGACAGGCAACAAGCCAACAGGAAGCAAGTACATTTCTGGTAAATCAGCTGGTTTTTTTCTTTTTTGCTTTGTTAAAGATTTACTTTTGTTTATTGCATTTTGAGATTGCATTGTGGCATAGTGCAAAGTACATCAGTGGAGAGCAGATAGACAAGAGAAGAGAGTGGAATATAGTGCAGGAGCAGCTAAAAAGAAATCCACCTATTCAGGGTAGCTACTGGATACCCATTTTCATAGCCAGGCCATAGTGAAAGTTGTTCTGTACCACCTTTTGCAGGATCAGAAATTCAAAGTACATTAAAGAGATCATGCTAAAGGCAGTTCTCAGTTGACATACCAGCCATTGATAGTCTGAGTAGCATTTGTTCATGGCACCTGCTGGGAACTCATGTAGGGAAATCTCTTTTTGAATCATATTTGAGGGGAACACTATCCGTTTTAAATTCTAGTTGTCTACAAGCAACAAAATTGCACTGTCTACCAATGACCGCTGCAGGTTTAAGGAGGAGAAGTATTTCATGACTTATAAGGTTGGGGTTTTAGGTTTTTAGTGGGCAGCAGGAGAGATAAAAATGTAGACATCTTATAATTCTGAGGCAGTAAAGTAATTTTTTAGTCTGAGCTACTAAAGGATGAATATGTTGGAAAACAAGGATAACTCTAGGACAATCCAAATGTTGCCCGTCCTATGTAAAATGACAGAATCCCATCTTAAATTATAGCATTCAGAATGACTTTCACAAAACAGCCACTGGAAAAGGGGAGTAGCAGAATACTTATTAGAGTAGTGGGACAGTCATGTAAAACTGATGGAAGATCTTTGGGCTGCAGTGTAGTGAGGAGTATAAATTGTTTCCCCTCCTGAAATACAGTACTGGACATCACTTCTCAAGGCATGGATGACAGTAGAAGAGGAAATGCTTGGGGGATATTTAAGATAGTTCATGAGAGGTCAAAATACTGACCCAGAAGATTTTAGCTCTATTATTACACACAATCCAATTAAGGCCAAGAATTAATATTTTAAAGGTACAATATCATAGCACATGGCCTAGTGTCACTTATGTTGGGAGTGTATATATAGTCTGGTTTCCACTTTTAATTAAGTCCCTGAAGTGCTTGAAAAGATACATGTTCCTTCTCATTTTTATAATATATATTTATAATGATAGCACCTAGCATTTCCATTCAAAGATCTTGATCCTGTCATGTCTGGCTCTCTATCTCAATCACAAGGCCTGCATTCATTTCAAACATGACAGAGGGAAGCTGAAGTGCATTAGAAGAAGCATTAGTCTTTATGCATCACATGTTCAACCACTGTCATTGATTTCTAGACTTTGTAGTAGAGATGGACTTTGGGGAAAAAATGGGTAAAAAATTGGTTTTGAAGACATTAATTCACCAGGAAATTGTTCAAACTGTATAGGAGGCTTCAGCTTCCTTTGAAGCAAATTATTTTCTGACTTTCTTTCTGAATTTTTTTCATTTTTTTCAGTCATATATTCAATCATTGTTTCACTCTGAAGAAGCTTTCCAAAGAAAACTCATGTCACAAACAGATCAATAGAAGCAGGCTTCCTAATAACACCTTCAGTCTTGCTACTATTGTACCACAGAACAGATCTTTACAATTTCTGGACAAAAATGTCCCAGATTTCCCCCTCTTGCAAAGTGGACTGTTGATAGTAGTTTTGCAGTGCTTCCAGTATGCATCAACATGTTCTGTTCCCTCCTTTTGCAGTAGGGCAGTATATCAGCAAACATTGAAGCAAAGAAGCTGATGGTCACCTGAGAAGCTTAGGCAGTTCTCAGCTGTATCATCACCTCTTGCTTTCCAGTCTCTTTTTCTCCTCTGTCTCTCAGACCATCTTTATAGATTAGTTCACTAGATGAACCAGGACTCTGATTTCCTTCAACAGATCCTTTATGCTGTTTCTAAGCAGCTCTGTGTTGTTCAACAAGTGGACAACCAGTCTTTGCTGCAGTTATGAACTAGAATCATAGTAAACAGCTGAACTCTTTTGTTCCCCAAACTTCAGTTCTTGAAATATATAGATCACCTCATGGGATTACAGCCTTAGAAGCTGGTAAAGAAACCTGCCTGCAGAGCTGGTAAAGGAGCTCGTAATTTCTGGTGTTGTGCTGCACATCAGAGTAGGACTAGCAAATAATCCTGTTAAATTTTGTAGGGATTTCTCATGCAGTGATTGCATTATTGTCTTCTGTCAAAATAGGCACTAAAATACAGAACCTGTATTTATGCAGCCTTTCATTATTTTCTGTTCTGAATGCTGTTATACCGAGATACTGCTGATCAAAAACTTGCCTTACTGAAGCAGTGAGTCCTGCATATTGTTGACTTAATCAAATCCCACTTCCTTCCTTTTCCCTTCAGATTCTGGTGTAAGTTTTGTTATAAACTATAGCCAATGGAATAGTGCTACAAGAAATGTTTGCTCACTTGAGGATATAATTAATTTCTAATTTGTGTAGGTTTGTTCATAATTAAAAAATAGAAAAATAGGCAAATAAGCTTGCAGAGCCACACAGAAACAGCTATAGGCATCACAATAGAAAACTCATGAATGAAGCTGGTTTTCAAGAGGTTGTTTGTCTTACGCCTGGTAGGCTCTGGCAAGGCAAGCAATGATTAGATGAATAAACATTCTGTCAGATGCTGCTACAAGCAAACCCTGACCACCACGTGTAATCTAGGCAAGATTTATGAGCTCCTGTTTCATAGAACGTCCTACCTATAATTCTGGACCAATGGCAGGAGACACTTGCACAAGATACCCAACTAATTTTGTACTGGTAGAGGCTGTCTGTGAACATGTGAAAGAAATAGTTTCACTTCTGTTACACCAAATGGAGCTGCAAGGTAAGTGTCCGCATGCTGCTTGCTTTCTTCTTACTGATGGATTGTTTAACAGCATGAGTTTGGGAGAGAGTTGAACTAGACTTTTGGGAAACACTGGAAATTGTTCCTGCCAGCTGTCATCCAGTTTTGGTTTCCAGTGGAATAAAACAATCTGCTCCTGACTAGTGACAAAGGCAAGCTCTTCTGAGGAGTGACAAGTGACCGGTAAAGGTAGCAGTGCTTATTGTGCAGGGGTTGCTAGGAGGGAGGTTATTCTTAATTTTTCACTTTGGAATTCCCCTTGAGCCTTTAATTTTTCTGCATTGACTGATCTGATTCATTTCCTCCTTTCTGTGTCACTTTCTATAAGCTCTGGGCTGTGGTAGCAGCTCTCCTCGTATTCTGATACTGAATCCAGAGTGGAAGAACAGGAACTGTTCCGTTTCCTAAGGTCAGTCTTTCCTCAACTCTTGAATGCATTGCTTTTGTCATGGTAAATTCATCTTACCTTACCTTCTGTACATGTTGATAACTACAATGTTTTAGTACCTGGACATGTATTGATTGAAATATTAGTAGGATGACATCTGAATGCAAATGAAATTTTGGAGGATCTTTAGTGATTTTGTTTGTGGCTAGCCCTGTTCCTTGCACAAAGGGTTGCTGTGGCTTTTTTCAGACTTCGTTGAGAACATACTTGTTTTTTGTATAAATTTTGCTCCTATAGAAAGTGAAACTTAGAATCATTGTAACAAACTGGCTTATTCATAGCTCTGGCAAGACAGCCTAGAGTTTTATTTTCCCATTTAGAAGGGCTGAGATTCTGTCTTGAAGAATGTCTGTTTGTGCAAATATACTTTTTTCTGCCAAAAAGACTTATAGGTAAGGTGTATGCTTTGCTGCTCTATTTCATCTTCCTGCTGGGACAGGAGAGCTGGGCACACAAGGTGATACTTGGTTTGAAAAGGCAAATTCTGCTCACACATCACAACTCTGACACCTGCAGGACAGTACATTATTAGTCTGCCGGAGTTTGGCTGTCTCCAGCCCAAGGCTAGTAACATTTCTCCTATCTGTTGTATTGGTCATTATACAACTATCTTCATTGAAAGGCAGAAGCTCTTTTTACCTGATGTTTATGCTTCTAACTTCTTCAAACTCATCTCGAAGAAAGATGAAGGAGAATATGGCAGGTCTTCCCAGCATTATCTTTGTTCTTCCTTTTTAGATTATAAAGCCCTTGGAAAGTAACTCACCACTCCATTGTCAAGATAAAGACTGTTGGCAAAAGTAGTGCCTTTTGTTAAACTGAGCAATACAACAGGAAAAGTTGAACCAGCTTTCAGATGCAGAAGCCTTTCAGGGATCTGAAATAGAAACTAAAACCTTCAAAGCTAAATATAAATAGGGCATCATTACTTGCAGTTTACAAATAATCAGGCCACCTTTGACAGGAAAATCTGGTACAGGTGAAGCAGAGAAATTGTTAATGATAGATCTGGGGAGTGGAAAGAGAGACAGGTGACTGTAGCATAGAGGGGACTTCATCCCTCCTTACTGCTGGCTTGCCCACCTCCCAGAGAACATTGCCTTGAAACACTGCCTGTGACAAAAGCCAGGAAACACATCCATGCCTTCTGTGTTTTTATTGTTCACAGTAACCTAATGCTTGTGGGGCACAGAGGAGAGAGGACTTTCTAAAGTTGTTTTAAAAGGCTTTCAAATTGTGGCTGCTGATATTGAAGTTTTAGGTCAAAGTACCAGCATTTCACTGGACTCTCTTAGAGTTTGACATAACCTGGGTTCAGGCAGCTTGGTCACTCAAATTCATGTGCAGCACTTAATGAGGTCTTGCAAGAAAATAATATTTCTTCAACAATCTTTTTGTTTATTTTTTCAGCCTCCTTTTTTCACGGAAGTGCTACTCTTTTATTTTTCTGTAGACTAAGGCTACAGCTGTAATGTTATGTCATCCTCTGGTTAAGAAATGTGTGATTCGCATGGCACTACTCAACTTCCTAAACTGGTATAAAAATTAAATTGTGAGCGGGTTTTCCTCTGTTCCTGAAATGACTTTATGTATTTTCATTTTCTTAACTTCCATACTCACATGGGAGATTATTTTATTACCTGTCAGTAGAGATGTCAGCAATTTTGGGAAGGCAAGCTCCTAACAAATCTCTTCACATACATCCACCTTAGTTTTTGGAGTAAATGATACATTACTGTCTGTATAATCCTTCTCCATTCTCTTAGATACCATTTGATTTTTAGTTAGTAGCTGACTCCATTGCCTGGAGTCTTTAACATGCTGATACTTCAAAATATAAGACATATTAAAACAAATTACTGGGGCTAAACAATAAATCACAACCACCTCCCTCATCATTAGAAATCTAAAATGCCCTATCTAACTCATAAGTCTTGTATGTGATTTAAGTGGACCACCTACTCCTTCATTAACTGTATTCTCTGTTCTGGTACAGTGATGTTCACTACTTCAGGAAGCTTCAGGCCTTTATCTTTCAGGGTTGTGTGGCGTTTGTTTTTCTCCTGCTTGGAGCTGACTCTGGTGTTCACAGCCCTCACAGAAATTATTATGGAATGGTTTAGTCCTCTGATGTGAAATGTGCCAAGAATTCATTTTTGGCAGCATTGTATGAGACCTCAAAGGGAATGGATTATCAACACACTAAGTTAAAATCATGTATGGAGCGACAGAGAAAGTGCTGAGCAGTATAGTTTATTCATCTGTGGTCTCTGACAAGGGACAGTTGGGAAGCTGTGAGTAAAAAGGGGAAGCCCTGGGAAAGGAATTGCTGTTGTAAACAAGCTTGGTAGTGTCTGGTTTCATTTTCTATGCTTCAGCTGCAACACACAGTAAAAGACTTACTGTCCCTGAGGTGTAATTCACCTTGCCTCTGGCTCTTTTGGTGTAGAAATTTTCATCTTTCAAAATCCCCCTTCCTTCTGGTACCCTTGGACAGAGTGCTGCCCATAGAGGCACCATGATTTTAATGCAGCGAAGTACAGGTGCTATTAAGAACTTGTTGCTTCAGCTACAGAAAGAAATCACAGCATCCCTAATGCAGTGTAGCCAATAGAAAGACAGCTTTGTGTCAAAACCAAAGTAATGAAGCAGAAAGGGGGTAAGGTGAGGACCATTCAGACTGGTGAGACAAAGATGACAAGTAATCAAGTTTATAATTCTTTAAAGAGTGGCAATCTTCATTCCTCCCAAGACAGAATGCCAAATTTGTCTCACTGATGTGCTCCTGGGTTATAGCACCTTTTGTGTTCTTATTTTCAGCTCTCTATCTGGACTTAGCACCGACAAGACTTTCTCTTGGTTGCTTCCCAACTTTCTGACCATTGTAGCTGAAAACATTTTGCATTACTTATGTATTTATCCACAGGGAAATGCTATTGAAAGAAAGGTTTAAAATCACAAAAGTTCTTATGTCTATGCCTTAATTAAAGATTATTATTCCCATGAACATTAGGTAGGCCTATTTAATCTCTTTCTGTAGTGCTTGCCCTTTTCTTTGTCTGCTGTCATCAAGCAGTTTACCAATCATTGAACTTGGAGAGATGCATTTGTCTGTCTTCTATTCACTTTCTGGCTAATGCCCAATTATTTCTTTGTCTCAGCCCCCCCAAACTATTCACTCAGAGGTAATATTTCAACAGTGTTATTCAAGCAACCTGGCATTCTGATAGGCCCAACTTTGTTTAGATTTTATGTTAGTTCAAGAAAGGACAGGACAAATTAAAATGTTGCAGCAAACTGAAAATGTAATCTGGTGTGTTTATAACCTCGTCCCTGGTTCTCATGCAGGTTTGTCAACTTCTGCTTTCCATTTATAGCATGGCAGGCAATAACATCAAATTTTTGTAATCTTGGTAATGTAATGAGGCCACAGAACATGAAAAAGGAGAACTGCCTGAGGGTAGGTTATTTCTGCTTGTGGGACCTCTATGTATCCACCTGTAGATTCTGGTGTCTTCTGCAGCAGAACACAGAGAGGTCCATTTTCAACATGATCTGAGGGACAATCGCACAGAGGGATAAGAGGAATTTGTATTAGTCTATAGCAAAGCAGCACATGGTGGTGTGTGACTAGGGCTACTCTGCCTTCTTTCATTAGAGTTGAAGGGTTAGCTCTGTTTCTCTTTTTTTTGTGTTGCAGGTGGATTTCATGGCATAGCAGGTTGCTCCACATTTGCCCAACTTATGAAAGCAGACCTGCAGCCAGCAACACCAATGGCATTCTGCTAAAGGCAGAATATTTCAGAGCTGTATTATAGCTATGCTTCAGTGCAAAATAAGGTGCCTGATGCCAAGCGGAAACTTCATGGTCATGGTCCGTGGACACTTACTGTCACAGGATATGATCTGGAAATTTTGGTGGTTGTTCATTTCATGCTGGCATCTCAGTATTATGATGGAATAAATTACTTGGATCACCAGAGCAGGTGACATGCATATCAGTGATCTGTAAACACTGACAGCCAATATTTGATTTTGAAATAGTTTGATAAAGATGATAAACGACCAACAGGTAATGTTATTCAACTACCTGTGAAATATCCAGGAGGGATGTTTGAGCTTATTCTAGTGCTTGCTGCAGTAACTGGAAGGAAATAGAAGGGATTTTAAATGACAACAAATGTAGCTGCAGCAGCAATCTAAGGAATTGTTGTAGAAACATGAGTGACTGGAGCAGATAACACCTTAGATTGGCCAGATTTCTCTGGATACTGTATAGCATTCTGCTTGTAAGGCTATGGCAATTCCCAGCTCGTGAGTGGGTACAACACACGAGTTCTGAGGGGAAAAGAAAATGAATTAAAAAACAATTGTGACAGATTCTGAAATGCTAGGGAGTGCTCTGTTACCAGAAACTAATTTCCAAGGTGACCAATGCTATTCTGTACATGGGCAACCATACGGTTTGGGAAAGAACCATAAATTAAGTGTTCTAGCTTTCAGTGTTCCCTCTGCTACTGAGGGTGTCTTGCCTAGTGTCATCTCTAGGGCTTAGGAACTGGGTGCAGCATCCCAACCTGAAGCTGCTTCCCCTGAGAAGAAATTGTCCTGACATTAAAGAATGGGATTCTCCTTTCATGTTCTTCACTGCAGTCTTCCCATTTCCCTGATACCCACTGGATCTGTGCTTGCATCATTTATATCCTGATAAAGACAGGAGTTGTGACATTCAATACTTGGCACATTTGGTCCAGGCAGTCACACTGCAATATCGCACTCTCCTGGTTGGAGAAATAAATAACTAAGACTCATTGCAATCTGTATCCAGATCTGTAAGTTTAAGTAACTCAGAGTTATAACTCAGCAGTGCAAGACTTGGAAAGCTACACTAGCTCCACAACCTTAAGATTTCAATGTCTTGTCAGCAGAAATCCACAGTGCAGGACTTACAGTTTTGTTTGACAAAAGCTGTGGTTTTGTCATATCTGACTGTTGTGCAGTTTGATTTCAGACAGCAAGAGACAAATCATGAATTCTGCATCTGTGTCTGAAAGTGGCTATCTTGATTTGCTGCACAGTGATATTGATCCATTGCATCTGTATACTCTCTTTGATCCTAAGTCATCTGGAAATGAAGAAGGTGACTTCTCTGCAGGTTAGTAAAAACACTGCATCCTGAAGAATAAGAAGTACAGTAGTACAGATGAGTCCAGGCCATGGGTGTAGGCCTGGGTGTCATAGAACAGATTCTGGAACTGATTCCTTAACTATCAGAGATGAAGTCTCAGAGTGTTGCAAAAGGAAAGTGTTGATTTCTGACTGACTAGAAATTACTGAGAGTTCTGTTCCAGCCCTACTTAGTCAACATAAAATGAAAAGCCAAAGCCTTATGCTGAAGTACAAATATGCCTTTTCTGCATGTCCTACTATCTGTGGGTTTTACTCCTTGGTTATGGCATTCATTGAGCCAGTGTCTACTTCTTTTTAATTCTAGACCCTGAAGTTGATGCCAGCAACTGTGATCAGTTCAACAATATGGATTTCCTGTGTACAATGGAAAATGGTGAAAATGAGGATGAATTGTATCTCTGTTCCAACGCCATAGAAGCTTATGCTAGAATAGGTATAAAAGCAATTTTTGGTTTTCAAATCTTTATTTTCCAATGACTTACTATTACTAATCCTATTTTCAGCCTAAAGCAGTGACATACACTCAAATGGTCTCACTCATGGTAGATCTTGCAAGGGCACCTAAACCTGCGCATTGTGGGGAAACAGATGAACAGTAGCTTGTGGTTGTTGGGGGAAAATCTCTCTATTAATGGCTCCTTCTGCTTAATGCTTCCTGTCTCCACTTCTCCTTTCTCATGTTCTTTGTTTCCTGAACAACGACTTATAAGAAAAATGTAACTCTTCAATTTCTCTTAATCTGCAGAATTCTGTTAATGAGGGTAAGCTTACAAGAGTTTTACTGCAGAATTTACTGTGTCATTTACTGTGTTCCTGTTCTTTTTTTTTTTTTCTCTTTCCTTTCTTGGTAGCTGAACTAGCAGAATATGTGCTCAAAGATCAACAGGAGAAGCAGGCGGAAGATGCTTTTGGTAAGATTTATGTGACAAAGATTAATTTTCTCCATGACAGTGTTCTGGCTCACACCTGTGTTGTACTTCATCCCTACAGTTTGAAGCCCAGGAGGGTTTCTATACATCTAATATCCTCTTCTTTCCCCCTGGGAGTTATTTCCCTGGATTTTCTTGGCAAGCTCTGAGGATTTTCTGTATTTTTGTAGGCCTTTCTCAAAGATGGCATTTTTATCTCTGACCAATTTGCTGATCATGTCACCATGGCCATAGTGTATGTACAGCTTCACTGTCTAGTGCAGTATATGCCCACAATTAGCATCTGACTGTTTCTGAGCACAACACAGATAATATACATAAGTTCAATGAACCTGACTCACCCAGGGGACTCAGTGTGCAGTTCATGCTCACGTATTTCTGCCCAGGATGCACAGAGCTGCCTGAGGAAGTATATTACATTTTACTTCTCTCCCTGAATGGTATAATACACATGTAGTAAATCATTTGTTCAGTGCTTGACCAGAGATAACTGCTTGGCTTTTGACAAAAAGTAGTTCTTTTAGAGGTGGCACAAATGCAGATGTTCATATTTCAGAACATGAATACATTAATATGTGGTTGTTTTGAAATCTGTAGAATCAGAAAGCCTCACAGAATATCTGTATATTCTGGTTTATGTTTAAGTGAAGGAATTTGGAATAACTTATCAAAGATCAGTCCTTCCCTAGTACAACCCTAGGACAATTCTGACTAGATGAAGATCACATGACTTTTCAAATGCTTTTTACTGCTCCCTGCTGTGTTTAGAATTTGGGGTGTTTGGCACCTAAAGGCAAAATTTATGTTGGCTTTAGAGGAAGCAAGATACAGTATTAGTACTTAAGTATTTGCCAGTAGAAGAATGGTATGGATAGCTTCACAATTCCTACAAAATACAGCATCTGTTTAGAACCCTTTACTCTGTCTCTTAAAGGACCTAATGCTTTTTGTACATAAAATAAATTTACTAGTTCTGAGATCACACTGTGATACAGCTGTGAGGTTTTATCCTTTGCTTATCACTAGAGTATTGAGATATGTTTTATTAGCCACTGAATTTATTCAGTAGATTAATATTTTGCAGTGCTAAAACTAACACAGGGTGGCAGAATCTGCATTCTGAGCACCATGGGCTTTCTAAATTGTTATCAGTCTGGGTATGTGCAATGCTACAGGCTTGGGGAAAGTGGCTGGAAAGCTGCCCAGTAGAGAAAGACCTGGGGATGTTGATCAACAGCCATCTGAACATGAGCCAGCAGTGTGCTCAAGTGGCCAAGAAGGCCAACAGCATCCTGGCCTGCATCAGGAATAGTGTGGCCAGCAGGAGTAGGAAAGTAATCATGCCCCTGTATTCAGCACCGGTGGGGCTGCACTTCAAATACCGTGTTCAGTTTTGGAGCATGTCCAGAGAAGGATAACAAAGCTTGCAAAGGGTCTGGAGAACAAGTCTTATGAGAAGCAGCTGCAGGAGCTGTGACTGTTTTGTCTGGAGAAGAAAAGGCTGAGGGGGAACCTCATTGCTCTCTACAACTACCTGAAAGGAGGTTGGAATGAGGTAGATGTTAGTCTCTTCTCCCTAGTGTCAAGTGATCAGATGAGAGGAAATGGCCTGAAATTGTGCCCAGGTAGGCTTAGACTGGGTATTAGGAAAAATTTCTTTACTGAAAGAGTGGAACAGGCTGCCCTGTGGGATGGTGGAGTCACCAGCCCTGGAGGTGTTCAAAAACCACGTAGGCATAGCACATTGGGACGTGACTTAATGGCCACGGTATTGTTAGGTCAGCAGTTGGACTTGATGATGTTAGAGGTCTTTTCCAACTGAAATAATTCTGACTCTGTGATTATCACCTGATTTGGGTTTTATCTTTTATTTGGAGTATATTTCATCTTTGCTGCCTGTTGGTGTGTTTCTCTTGCTTTTACCACTTTCTGTAATCTCTCTAGGAGAGCAAAGGTTGACATTTGGCAATATTTCATGTTTTTAGCAGGAAATCTTATTTCGGATGAAGTGGCTGCTGAAAACACTGAGAAATTTACTGACATAAAGATGCAAAACTGTCGCAAACGAAGTAAGTGAAAAACAGTGAGAGTTTAAAAGGCCATAGTTTGATTTCCAAGTTTGCATGATGGTAGTTTGGTTTTAATACATGCTCAGTGCATCTCTCATGCAGCTCCTCACTAATAAAACCACATATGCTTCCTCTGACTTTGCTCATCCTGTGTGGGCTAGAAGTAAAAACGTCTCCTCCAAGCACATTCTTTACAGTTCGCAGAATCTGTTGTCCTGTAACAGGACATTAAACATGTTTATATTTCCTCCCTTTTTTTAAACATCTGTGTAACAGTGTTAGTTTTTTTCAGTATAGCTGTAGCTTAGCAAGCATTAACTGAAGAACAACAGCAAAAATCTTTGATTACTGGCATAAGAATCTGCAGCCTAACTGAGAGTTCATGATCAGAGTAAAATAATATGAGGCTCTTCACATTCATACTTCATACTGTGGACCCATACAGTTCTGAAATAGCTGAATTGAAACTGATAACACCCTCTTCAAATTAAAGTTAAAATAAGTTACCGCAGTGGAAACTTAAAATTACCAAATGATCCATTTTTATCTCTTGCTATCCTTTCTTTCTTTCATCCATCTTAGCCTCTGCAGAGAGTTGCTCTGGTGCTTCAGAACCCAAATACAAGAAAATTGGTAAGTTATTGGCTGAACAGGAGAATATTATTGAACGTATACTATCTCATGCTCCAAAGTCTCATCCTCTCTTAAGCGCTGTAGCTCTACCTTCTAGAGAAAGTTTGCTCTCCTAGATCTGTTGATACAGCATCATTGTGCATTTGCATGTTTGCACTTCCATTAGATTCACTGTAGAATCCTATTCTTACACACCTTTGACTAATTCATGATGCAACAAATTCACGTCCTCTCAGAAGCAGCTATTGAATTACATGTCCTAGGACTGTTCTTTTGGGAAACCCTCTTAACACAGGCTGGTTATCCTTACAAACACCGTATTGTCCAAGTAAAGAGTCAGGTTCCTCAGTTAATTGTACTTGGGCCTGTCTAATCACAGAATTGTCAGGGTTGGAAGGGACCTCAAAGATCATCCAGTTCCAGCCCCCCTGCATGAGCAGGGACACCTCAGACACACAGTCACAAAACTGTCAGGGTTGGAAGGGATCTCAAAGATCATCCAAATGATCTTGTGCAATGTTAAGGTAACAAACCATGCTTGGGAAACTTCGTACAGCCAACGTAGGATCTTGTTGTGTCCTATCTGTCAGTCATCTATATGTAAGATTGTTTACATCTAAACACATCTGAAGGTTTCTATGAAGAATATAGGCCGGGAAAGATGAAAAAAAAGGGGAAAAGTGGCTTACTACAGAATTTCATAAATACATTTTAGATTTTGAGACCTGGGTAAATTTCAGAAAGTTATTGTGAATTGTTCTTGCTTTTGAAAAATCAAAACACAACTAATCAGAATCAAGTGGTTTATGATATCTCTTGAGAGCTCTTCTTTGACCTCCTTAACTTCTTGCAATGAAATAACTTTTTCCTTTTTTTTTTACTTTCTTTTTTTCCAAGTGGACATCCCTGCAGTATCTACAGGAAATGGCAGTTTCTTAGCTATGCCTCTCAACAGCCACGCATCTAGCTCCACCTCACTGAGTAGCCAGCACATGTCTTTTTTTGTTCCTGCTACTAATGCACTGGAAAGAAGTTTTGCATTTCCTGGTATGTATGGTACAGCTGCAGGTGTGCACCTGTACACAGATTGATTTACACGAAGGGGAAACTCCTTATAAATCTGATCACTGACCATGAACAATGGTGGGAAGAACAAGTGTGGCAGCTCTTTCAATCAAGTACTTTAAAGGGTGGCACTCACTAAAAGAAGGAAAAATATTCAAGGGAAATTAAACTTGCATTTCCCCTATTGAAACAGAATGAGTCTTTCATTTAATTGCTGAAGTGCAGGTTAATAAATAGGAGAACAGAAGTATTTACTATATGATATAAATAATTACTTGTGTTAAGAGTAGGAAGTCACAAAATTTTCATTAATAAACTTTGATTTACTTCCAACTTCTTTTAATTCCAGAGATTTGTAAAGGACTGCAGGATAATTGTATTTGGAATAGTAGAGCAAAAGCTAGGTTGGAATTTTGTTCACAAAAACTGAGCCCATCCAAGTGATGGGCTGTGTAGTTACCTTGACTTGATCATGTTGGGTAGCAGAAGGTTCTTATGGTACACTAGCAAGGCACAATTCAACACTTTTCACTGTTAAATTTATGCTGGAAAAGAATCAAGAAGCAATAGGTAAGTTAGAAGTTCAGAAGCATCTGATGCTAGCTGAAACAGCACAAATTAACAGAAGAAATTCAGTCACACCTACAGAAACTCAGAGTTATGGCTGATTAAATTGCAAGCAATGCATCAACAAAAATATTTCCCAGCATGGATTCAGAGGGAGGATGCTTGCTAGGTGCTTGTACATCAGTGTGATGTACAATTTGGGGGAAAATACGTAGTGCAAAGGATGGCAAAATTAATTCAGACACATAATATCCACACATTTTCTCTCTTCTGGATCTCTGTTCCTTACTTCACAGATTTTGCCTTAAGCTCTTTTCCTTGTGTTAGTATAATTTCTCTTTAGGCTATTGTAAGCTAGTAGTCAATAAAATCTAGGTAATTCCTTGTGTTTCACATTCATTGTACCTTTTAAGAGCTTTTGTTTAATGGATTCTGTGGACCTCCCGTGATCCTACCAATTCTGGTTCATAAACTCTCTGCTGGGGATATTTGCCCAGAAGCTGCCAGAAAGGAGAAGAAGCTTTTAAATATCTTTTTTCTATCTTAGAAACCTTTAGAAAGAGGAGCCTTTAAAAAAAGAAGAGTAATTATTCTGCTCTCATTTCAGGATCTTCAGCACCTTTGATTCCAGAGTGTCTACTTGTCAGCATGAGCCAAGAGAATACAGGCTTTGCAGATCCTCCTCAGCAGATACTGAACTTTGTTCTTGGAAATGGCACATCTGATGTTATAATATATCCAGGTAGAAGCAATAATCTTTTATACACATAAATAGGCAGAAAGTACTGGAAAATCAAAGCTGTCCACAAAGTAATAAGTGCCCTCATTTCAGTCACTGACAGCTATGATATGCTGAAAAATGTAATTTCTTTCTTGCCAGTGCTGACTTCCATGGAAACACGGATATCCCCAGGTTTCCCAGTTAGTTTATGTGGTAAGTAAAAAATTTGGTTTTTATACATACAGTACTTTGGATTGGGAGAGGGAGCGTACTTCTCCCCTCCAGGCTTTACTCATATTTACTGAGGAAGAAAAAAAATTAATGGCATTTCCTTCTTTACACTGATCACTGGCTGCTTTGTCTAGCCCCAAGAGCAGATAAGATGCTGTAGAGCTCCAGGTTCAGCTACATATTTGCAGCCAGATGTAAATATCTTTGCTATTTAATTCTGGAAGAAGCCTTCTTGTCCAGATAAAATAATAAAAAAGCTTAGCCTGCTTGAGCACCATCAGAAGTGGAAGTTGTGCTAGTACTGGCGTGGCTTGAGCATCTTAAATCTCCAGTGCTGGAAGCTGAATTGCAGTCAGCTCACATGCAAGGCCCCCAAACCAAAACAATGACAACTTATTTAAATAAACAATACAGAAGCCTATTATACAGAATAGCTGGTAAAGGAATCAGAGCCTTGCTCCCACCTGTGGTAGCAAACTTTCCTGAGACACATTTCTTTCAGCACTCAGAGAGGTTTTAGAAGAGGGATTTTGATTGCAGTGGGTCTTTCAATAGTTTGCCGTGTCCTTGTACATTGGCAATTACAGCGGCCTGCAGTTTAGTACCGATGGTTTGTTGCCCTCTGCTGGCTAAGACCACCCGAAACAGCAACATTTTAAAGTGGGAATTAATAATAGGCAAATACCCCTGTGCTTGGGGAAGTATTTTTAACTGTATTTGTTCAGTATTTGTAACTGAAGTATTCGTATTTCATTTATACAAATGTACAATACCAATAATTCCAGCTGATTTACAGCAGCACAACATGTCTGAGTATGTCACAAGCCTCAGAATTCCAAATGCAGCAGAAAAATAGCACATAAACTGCCAAGCCACTCTCCTTTCCCTTTAAAAACATCATTAACACCTGATTGATCTGACCAATGCTGCTTCGCATCTTAATGCCTCATTGCAGCTTTTCTTGGGTTTCCAGCTGGTTGTTTTTGTTTAATAAAATAATTAGCAAACCAAAACCAGACCCTTGCCTGAAAACAGGCATGTCTCCTGTTTATTTAACACCTTCAGTTGATTTTTCTTCTACAAGGAGAACTAAATATTAAA
Source organism: Indicator indicator (assembly GCF_027791375.1). Taxonomy (NCBI): domain Eukaryota; kingdom Metazoa; phylum Chordata; class Aves; order Piciformes; family Indicatoridae; genus Indicator; species Indicator indicator. The sequence goes on from NC_072031.1 coordinate 3,992,009, forward strand.
GGTGTTCTGTCAATGGAAAAACAACTTGCTTACTAGAAGCCTGTGGGAGCTTCCCTGCTAGAAGCAGCTCTGCACTCTAACCATTCCATTTGTTGCTGGCATGCAGAGTAGGAATTGATTTCCAGATCTCTGAAATTTGAAGATTTATATTTTTTTAAACCACATTCTACATCAAGGTAAACCAAATCTTATGGTAATAGTTATATTTGTGCAAATCTTGGGAGATTAACTTGGTTCTTTCAGGTTTTTTCCACCTCATGGTTGTTGCTACCATGAGACTTGATGAGGCTGGGGGTGTTACAGACTGTCAATTTAAATTCTGTCCTGTGCCTGCAAAGCTTTTCCTAATCAAAGTTTTGTGAAAACTAATTGTCATTAGCAGTCTACAGAAGTGTGCTTTCTCTGAAAAATTCCCAGTTTCTTTATGTGTGGCAGACACTGCTCCTCTGACCAAGGGCAGAAGTCTTTAGTAGTTTGAAAAGAGACAAAATAAAAGAAAATTGGACAATGGCCATAGTTTGTCAGGAAGAGTAAAGGTTAAATTCTGTTACCAGTAAACACGTCTCTGTGACTTTCATCCTTAATGCTTGGGTACAAGGTGTAGAATAACAAAAGGAAGCTATTAGTTTTGATGACATAAAGAAGTGCAAAATGTGAATTTATGCAAACCAGTGACATTTGAGAAGAACAGTGCATGTCACCTTGTTATGATAGGCTGCTTCATGCAGCAGTCATCTTGCCTGGTGTCATTCTGCCTGCAACAGTGCGAGTCAGCTGAATTCTACTTGTGTGAGGATATTTTCCCTTTTCCTTGTAAAATAAAAAATAATGACTCTTTCTATGGATGATACATAATATATGTTGCAATGAACCTGAAAATGTCCATTAGACTTGTTAAAAGTAGGGAATCCAAATCAGTGATTATCTAGGTGCCTTCCTCACGTATATTGTTTTATTTCTTCAGGTTTAGAAACATTCAAAGAAGTCAGAGTTCCTGTAATTTCTCCTGAAGTACCTTTCAAAAGACCAGGTGAGTTCAGATCTCTTAAACTTAAAACTTCTAGTATCTTTTGGCTATTTTTTCTGTTTCTTCCCATATAGAAAAGCTACTTGTAGGAATTGTCATTCAAAATTTGTGAATCTTCTCCAAGTGTCTGAGCACAATTCCTGTTTTTAAGATGTTAGAATTCTCTACATTTAGATGTAGGTGTCATATCTACGTAGGGCACTGTACTTAGCTGTTTTGATCATGTGCATAGATCTTTCCACAGTGTTCAGTTCATAGGTCTGAAAGTGGCTGTTGTGCCTGCACTCCTACTTACAGTTGCATGGGATAAACCCAGACCTACATGCATTATGGGAACTGATGTGTTTTGACCATACTACAATTATGTACAATCATGATGATTTCATCATGAGACAATGTTGTAATTGGTGGACTAATTTCTTCAGTGTGTGCTTTTCATTTCCCTAGAGCCAGTGGAATCTTTCTGTACATCACTTATGGATTACTTCCGAGATGTGTGCAAATCTGTGGCCATGGAGCGTGAAGTAACTCTTGATCACCTGTTTATTGATGGAACACTTGTTCAAAGCCAAACTGAAACCAAGACTGGGAAGAATAGTGTAAAAGCAATGGAAAGGGAGATGGTGACTTGCAGTTTGCAAGGGAAGGAAAGGGCAGTCCTTAAAAGAAGCCAACTATTTCAAACTCCGGGAGGTAAAGATTTAGACACTAAAGTAGTTGTGGTGCTGGGAAAAGCAGGAATGGGCAAAAGCATTCTTGTTCAGAAGATCTGCCAGGACTGGTCCAATGGAGAGTTTTCTCAATTTAAATTTGTGTTTTGGTTTGACTGCAAGCAATTAAGCTTGCCTGAGAAGCGATACAGCCTGAAGGATCTGCTTCTTGAGTATTTTGTAAAACCCCAAGAGGGAAGCAAAGAGATCTTTGAGTATATATTGGAAAATCCTGCTAAAGTCCTTCTGATTTTTGATGGCTTTGAAGAGTTGCATGATCATGAGACTTTTCCTCGTTGCTCAGCCAGCCAGCCTGAAAAAGACTTCTGCAGTATAAGGGAGCTGCTTTCAGGACTCATCCAAAAAAAGATACTCCGTGGTTGTACTTTATTACTTACAGCAAGACCAAAAGACAAAGGGTACCAGTATGTGTCCAAAGTGGATAAGACTATTGAAATAGTGGGATTTTCCCCTCAGCAGAGAGAATTGTTCATAACCAAATACTTCCAAGGCTTGCCCTACAGCAGGAATGCACTGAAATTAATAAAAGAGTCTGAGTATTTGTTCAGTCATTGTCACTGGCCTGTTATGTGTAGATTTGTTTGTTTTCTCTGTGAGACACTACTTGAAACGGGAGACAAAAGCCTTCCTTCAACACTTACTACAGTCTTCCTGAAGTTTGTTCAGCAGAAGATCACGCCTAGGCAAGCAGATGTTACAGCTGTGCAAAATCAAGAGAGTCTCGCTGCACTAGCCCATATAGCCTGGTGTCTGGGAGAAAAGCACCAAAGTACCATGAAAAGTGATCTTCTTCCTTCTAAGGAAGTTAGAGAGTTTGCTCTGAAATATGGATTTTTCCTGCCATTTACTTTCCCACAACATTCCAATAGTGGAGAAGAGGAATTTGGGAGCATATTCTCTGATTTTGTCATTCAAAATTTCTTGGTTGCGCTTCACCTTATGTTAGCAGAAGACATCAAAGATAAAAGTCTAACAAAGTACCTTTCTTTTCCATCCAAGAAGAAAAAAACTCTTAACTGGTTAGATCTAATGCCTCGATTTTTGGCTGGGTTGTTGTTCCTCCAGGATGACCCCTACTTCTGCTCCTTTTCAAAGAAGGATATAAAACATTCAACCAAGAAGCAGAAAACGCTCTTGAAGTATATTAGAAGGCTGCAGATAAACAGGCTCTGTCCAGAGAGGTTACTTGAGCTTTTACACTGTGTTTATGAAACTCAAAGCAATTATCTTTTGCAGCATGTGGCCTTATGTCTTAAGCCAGAGATGTCTTTTCTGGGTGTAGTTCTTACCCCACCTGATGTCCACGTACTGCACTCTATTTTAAAAAGATCAAGTAAAGAGTTTTCCTTGGATTTGCGAAACAGCAGCATTGACATGCAAGGGCTAAAAGACTTGGTTGGCCTAAAGAATGTGGCATCGTTCAGGTTGGTCATTTTTTGTAGATAGTAGTGCCATTCATAGGACTGTATGTGGCTGACACTTACATGCAACAACAGCAGTCATAGCTGTTGATTTTTGTGTGTTTTGTCACTTCACAGGGCCTCCCTCAGCGATACAGTCAGGCTGTGGAACTCTTTAAATCAGACAAAAGACTATGAAACGCTGAGAGCGTCAACAGAGAAATTTGTTCTTGATCCCTTTAAGGCAAAGACAATGAAGGACATCAGTGACCTTTCAGAACTTGTGGAGATGCAGGAGACAATGATCAACTGGTAGGCTCATTTATGATCAAAAGTCCTCTTAATATGATGGAGTCCTCTGCCTGTCCAAGGGAAAATTAACTAAGGCAGTAAAGCTCTTGTATTGTCTCAGGATGTTCTCCTACCCTGACATGTGGTGCTTGTCATGGCAGGGAGGAGCAATGACAGCACCATGCAGAGTATTTATCAAAACTGCCAATAAAAAAAGCCACCTGGGTTCTTTTTCTCATCATCTTTTTCAATCTCTGACTATGCTAGCTTTCAGTTGCTTTCAGTTACAGAACTTAGGCTAGTTGATTTTTTCCCTCCCTGTGGCACCTGGGCCACAAAGAAGGTCTTGTTTTACACCTGTCACAAATGACCTGAGTTAGTCTTTTAGCTCAGGAGGGAAAAGCTTGTGTTATGTGATCTATAAACCCAGTGTTTCATGCCTGCCCATGATATGGCTAGGGGACTGGTTGCAATTAAAGGCATGCATATATATTTTGATTGTTTTTTAAAAATAAAAATGGTCATTTCCTTTTCAACATGGGCAGAGGATTTTGATTAAAATATAAATAAAGTAAGTTTCATATTTGACAGAAAAAAATTATTTAGAATAATGTCTTTTTAAGTTTTAGTGGAAAAAGAGCAAAGAACTGCACTATGAAAGGCAATTATCAGACTGAAATTAATGAAGAAAGGTTGGAGCAGAAGTTATTCTGAATTTTCCTGGTTCCTTCGTTAATGCAGCAGTGGTTTATTTCCTACAAACATTTATTAAGAAATTATTTTTAAAGAAGTGTTTTCTTGCTAAAATATTCATCATACTCTGGTTTTACTGTGATTTATTTAGTGTGCAAGACGCATCTGGTTGCAGCAGCAGCTATGAAATTCCTGCTATCAAAAACCTCAGAAAACTCGAGTTTGCGTAAGTGATGGAGCTCTCTGCTGATTGATGTGTGATTGCATTTAAGACTGAGAAAAGGTGGATATTGGCTACAGGCATTGAACCAATGTATAATTAGGTTTTGGGAAAGTGTTAAGCAAACCCTATTTATTGCTGTTTTGCTTTCCTCAACCAGAGTTATCACGTTATGGCCAAAACTCCAAAAAACAGTTCTGGCTCCTGCAGTGACAGATCAACATGGTTAAATTTTGTTTGATTTTACTCCAATTTAACTCCTTATTACCAGGTGTAGATCCTATACCACGTGTTATAAAATATTTTGATTGTGATCCAGCTCTCTGGGAAATATTTTTTCCCCACAAACTCTAAGGAGCTTCCAAGGCTGCTTCAAATATCCTGCCATAGCCTGTGAATTAGTTTGGGCAGTGCAATGGAAAACTCTCATCAGGTTCTTCATTTTTTCCTATTCTCCACACCTGGCCCAGTATAGAACTTTCAAATTCCTAAATTTTGCTGTTTCTGAGCATGTGAAAAAAAAATGTTGCATGTCTCTATTTGTTTTCTTCCAGGTTGGGTCCAGTATGTGGCCTTCAAGGATTCCTAAAACTCGTGGAAATTCTTGCAGCATTTCCATCACTTCAGCATTTAGAGTGAGTAATACTGAAGATTAACTTTGTTAATGACGTTCCTCAGCAGACCTTGATGATGCAGGAAGCTTATTTACCCAATAAACATTTTATTTGCCAGCAAACTGATTGTTTTGCTGAACAAACTGAACAATAAAAACATTCAGAGAATGTAACAGCAGACTAAAAGCTAGCACTCTTCATCCTCCCTGAAGACACTTGGTAGTGGTTTGTTTGATACCCCTTCAGTCACTTCTCATGTGTTCCTCAGCAGTTAAAAGCTTGTGGAAAAGGTTTAGAGTACAACTAGGTGCTCCCCCTTCCTGCTAGGGCACTGACCAACACTGCCTGTGGATTATTTCATTCAAGCTCCATAGCATGCCTGAGCCTCAGGCTCCTTTGTGGTGAGATTTATGAGTAACTCACAGTTGTGTCTGTCCCAGGAGAGAACAGGCGCCCTCCTGAACCAGAAGCCGTGTTAAGTTTAGGGGTTATCACCAGTATTTGTGCCAGTGCTGTGCACCTTCTGGTGCCAATGAACACCTTGAACTTCTGGTAGAACTTACAAGAGATTGAGTTTTGTGGATTTGATTAATATCAAAGATATAAAAAAACCATGTTCAGCCAGTATCTGGTTTTGTGCTGTCCACCTATTTTCACAGTCTTTGTCCCTTCCTTTATGAGAAGCAGTATTAGAAACAGAGTTTTAAGAACTCCACTTACTATTAATGCTCTTGTATCCATGACAAACCAGCTGTCTCTGAATTTTAAGCTTCTTTACACCAGAAACAATTGTAGCAACAATAGCCAATATTGTGACATCACCTCTGTGGGAAGATTACTGGATTTGAGAGGGCCTTTGGCTTCACTGGCTATTTGTATGTATAGTACCTGGCCTTTCTGATTATATCTGGGGAAAACAATAAAGCTCTAAAATTGGAAAGAGACCAGCATTATCTGTCAGATTAGAAAGAGACCCAGTACCTAAAATTATGACTGTCTAAACCCCTTTCCATCTAGATACCTGAATGAGGAAAAAAATCTTTTTTCCTGTCTGGAGAAGGAGCCATTTAAGCAGGGATTTACAGCATCTGTTGGGATTTTGTCAGTTCTGCACAGGAAATCTCATTTCACCCTAGCTGGAACACAGCTATTTCATAACCATTTTAATAATCTTGCATATCAAAGAAAATGGGTCAAGCCATTCAATGAGTAGAAAAAAATAATTCTTAGGCTGTAAGTGCAGGAAGCTGAAATCTGCTTATTAGAGAAGATGTAACGTGTGATGCTTCTTGCTGATTGGGGCTACTGCAGAGAAGGAATTTCTTAAGACAGATGGAGTAGTCCCTAAGGTGCATAAACTGCAAACATTTAAAGGAAAGCTAATTCTGTCCTTGTTGTCACCCAGCCTTGATGCTCTGAGTGAAAATGGCATAGGTGATGAGGGAGCAAAGAGTCTATCAGAAGTCTTTCCAACCCTGACATCACTGGAAACATTAAAGTAAGTGCAAGGTTAACAGTTCTGGAAAATTTTGAAAATAAATAGATTAAACCTAGAGCCTTAGGGGACTGTGTGTTAACAATCATGGGCATAACTAACCCATGGGCAAGGAGGATTAGTGAGTCTATGGACATACTTAATCAGTACATTCATGAGAGAAATGAGTTAATTTGTGGCAATGCCTTGTTTCCCCTGAGGGCCATAATTTGTCTTTCTCCCTGCATTTGGTCAGAACAGGCTGTCCAAATTATATAAAAACAGATATTGAAAATTAATTTTCCCCACACTGTAATAAATTAGAATAAATTTGCTCAACTAACAAAGCAATCTCACCGTAGCTTATCACAGAATAAGATAACAGATGTGGGAGCAGAGAAACTAGCTGCAGCTCTTCCTTCCTTGTCTTCATTAAAGACACTAAGGTGAGTAGTTGTATCTTCTTCAGTTGCTTTATACAGCACACTTTGCTGTCTCTGTCAGAAATTACATGGAACAGATATGTACACTGTGCAGCAGCCAAGTTGTGTACTTCATTCTTGCATAAAGCCTTTAGAGAAAAGAGAAGAGAAATGTATGACCCAGAGGAGACATGCAGAAGGATATCTCAGAAATAGAATGAGCACTGGAATGATTTTCAAATCCAATCCATAATACCCACTTCTGGATAATACCCTGCATAAATGTGCATCCAGCGGCAGGATCTACCGCAAGTTTAATGTGAAGCTTGCTAAGCACAGTGCTAAACCCTAAGCCAGCAACAAGGTAGTATGTGTTTGCTGATGTGGAACCAGTGGTACATCCTACTTCATTAAAATGTCTGAATGAAGTGTCTCAGGAAGAAATACAAGAAACCATGGTACGCAATTCAGGAATAATTTGCTCACCTGAAAATATTCTCATTAGTCATTAAGAATCTAGACCTATTTTTGCTGTAGATGTGCTAGCTGAAGAAGAGATTGTCTCACTTGATACAGAAAATACAAAACTGAGTTTTAAGCATTAACAGCATTGGAAGTTAAGATGTACTAACCATATCTGAAATTCCTTAATCTAATATATAATCCTTTTACTTTATCCATTATTTCATTGTGACTATACGGGTTTGGTTTTCTGCAGCTTATACAACAATAGCATTTGTGACTTTGGAGCAGAAAATCTTGCAAAAGTTCTCCCTGAGATGGCATCTTTAAGAGTGCTAGAGTGAGTATGAAATCTTCTGAAATGGCCCAGGAAAGTGTACTTGCTTGCATACTAAACCTTTAAATCTTCTCTGCTCAGGGTGAAGGAGACAGAAATCGAGGAAGAAAATTTCAGGGAAATTTCACAGGGAAAATGTGCTTATGCATAGCCCAGATAGTCAGCAGTCAGAAAGGGTTAAGGTTCACCATAGAAAATGAAAAATTAGTCTTAAGATGGGAGTATGAGGTTGTGGGGAGTTGGAGAAGGACCTCAGGTACAGAGAATAAGGACTCCCTCAGATGAACTAACTTAAGTTCCTGTTTGACCTTTTGAATGTATTTTGTTACAGATTTTTTTAACCAAGGATCTATTTGTTTTGTTGGTTTTTTTTTCTCTTTTCCCCCAAGTGCAAATAAGCTTGAATAGTATTTTTTTTATTTTGAATTAAATGCCACTACATGATGGGATCTGGATTAACAAAGTTGTTTTTTTTCCCTCAGTGTTCAGTATAACAAAATAACTGGTGTTGGAGCTCAGCAGCTGACTGATAGCCTACGAAAATGTCCCCATATAAAGAACTTGGTGTAAGTCTCTGCTGTATCCTCATTCTGCAAACTGGGTTAGAATTCATGCTAAAGCTGTGTTCTGTATTTGTCAGCTTTTTGAGAGGCACAAAAAAAGACACCACCAAAATACAAAAGCAGTCACAGCAATGTTAAAAATGTTGTCTCTAGTTTCAGTGGTGTTAATTCCCAATTGTCTCAGGCAAGCAATCTTGTTCTGCTGTAAGCAGAGTTTTCACTGAGCCTTCCTTCTATCCTCCCAGAGTACCTGACCTGCTCTGTGCTGCAGGACTTGTATTTGATAGACAATGAGCAGCCAACACTAGAGGTTAAATAGACTGAAGCTGCCAGGACACATTGAGGGGAAGGGAGTTTGATAGAAAGCTAAAGAACAGTTATGGAGACAGGACTGTAATGTGTACTATAACTAGTCAGCCAGGTTATAGAGGAGTGAACTGCTTTCCTGTAAATGAAATGCATTTTCATTTGTTCCAGAGCTCAAATAAAAATTATATTCAAAAGGGAAAGAAACTTAAAAAACAAACAAACAAAACCAACAAGCATACCAAACACTCCAAAAAAGCCTTGAAGCAAATGATGGTTCTTAAAATCTCTTTCCTTTTTGAATTTGCCCTTACAGGATGTGGAATCCCACCATTCCCTATGGCATGCTTGAACACCTTCAGCAGATGGATTCTAGGATCAGTGTGTAGATTCAGATGATCCCATAAAGGTAACATAAACTCTGGCTCCCTGAGACAAGATTTGTCTTTGTGGCAGCTGTTGATTCTGGTCTTGCAGACAACAGGCCATGAGATACATCAATACAAAGAGATGCTGCCCTAGAGCAGCACAGATCAATGTCACAAAAGGACCCCTTTCCCCTGCTGCTTTGCTTACCCCACCTCCCTGGCACCAGTACTAGCAGACTGCAAGAGCAGCATCAAGAAAAAACTTCTAGGATTCCTGCTTCAGCCCAGTTCAGTGACTGGCAGGTGACCTGCTCCCCTTCTCTTTTCTCTTGCAGAAAACGAAATAGCTCTGTATAATTCTCCTGTTTGATAGATGAGTTCTTACCCCTTAGAGGTTGTTTTGTGTTGATTTTTATAAGTCCTTTCACATTTCCTTTGCTTAATACCAATCCTCAGCAGCTGCTTGTCTCACTCTGACACCATGCCTGCACTGTATTCAGAGCAAACCATTGGTTCTACATTTCTTGTTCTCAGTCTGGTTTTTATGGTTTAGCTACTGGCAGCCACTTTTATTTCTCTGATTCTGCCTGCACAGTTTTAAGGATCCATGAAATAATTGCATCATTTGCAATTTGCTAACAGTTTGGTGATGATCCTCACCAGAATCTGACTGCCTTGACTGGACTGAAGGAGTTGCAGCAGGCAAAGGAAGTTAGGGGTTTGTGTAAGATTTTGGCTCTCCATTTTCTGCCATGTGCTTTCTCTTGCTCTTAAAAAAAATTAAGGAAATTTTCCCAGTGAAGAATAAGAAGCTACAGATATTAGATGCCCTCCAGCTTTCTTTCAGACACCAAAAAATACATTTCAGAGTGGTTGCCAGCTGCTTGAGCTATGGTTTAAGTGGTCCTGTCAAAGGCTACAGTTGCAAATGGCTTCCTAAGCCATTCAGTGAGCCAAGCTCTTGCATAGCTCTTGCTCCAAGTACAGTAACCACTGGATGCAGACTGGGCTATACATATGCACTAATCAGGCTACAGATTGTGGAAGACTCAGGTGCCATACCAGCTTCACAGACTAGATTATACAGCAGCAGTGAAAAATTGTAGTGATCCTTAGTAGCACGCAGTACAATTAACTCTTTGTCTAGTTCAATGACCATACCTGCTTGGGAAAGAAGACAGGGATATGAACACTGCCAGGAAACCTTACAAAGCAAAGCTTTGTCTTAACATGCTGCATCTAATTCAAGGTGAGAAAGTGGCAAGAGTCTCTGAACGTGTAGATCAGCTTCCAAATGACTGTGGTTTTCCCTGGGACACAGATCAATGGCAGCCAGTGGCAGACAGCTCCACTCTATAAAAGTCAGTGATCCTTGGACACTTCTCGGATCTCACACCAAGATGCTGTTTAACATGGCTCTGCATGAACTTGCATCTCCCTTCACTGCTGTCTGCAGCTCATGCCTTTGGCAACACTTACCATGTTAGTATTGCATGAGTATGTGAAGAAACAGTCTTCACCTTTAGCACTGAGGATAAGCAGTAGCAGAGAGGGCTGGATCTTGTCTCCCACACCTGAAACATCCAGCATTTACCACTTTTCAAAGTACATCAAATATATGGTTTGGCAAATATTAATGGTGATTACACTGATGGGTATACATCTAATACTCTGTTTTCATCATTTCACAGGCAACATAAAGAAGAGGGGAAGGTGTCCTATGTGTTTTCCTATTTGCTTTATGAATTGGTGATTCATTTTCATGAGTGGCAAAATGAAAGAAGGGGGAAAAAAAAGAAAATAAAAAGGTCATATTTAAGCTTCTGAGTGGTGCTCAAAGTGGATGAATGATGGGGTTGAAATTTTTTTTTAAAGTTCATTTAAAATGCTTTTCAAAGACCCAGCTGTGTTTCTACTGAAGTTGAAGTGATGAAGAGTTAAGCAACATCAAGTTTCTAAGGTGGAAAGAGCAACTGGATATTATCATCACCACTGAAGGTGACCAGTAATCACCAGAATATTGACAGTGTAAGATTCCATCATCAATTCATCAAAGAGTAGACTGGAAGCTGCTGCACCTGCAACATCTGAAGTACTGACAGATCGAATCTAATTGTTTCATGTGCAGTGGTAACTATGATCAAATTCAGTTTGATGATTTAGGACTTCCAGAGCTCAATGTTATAGATGCCACCTGTATGTCTAGATTGATTTGAAGCATTAGGGTCAGAAACATATATAAGAATGATCAACCTTACAAAACAGATATTGTAGGATCATCCATAAGGATAGTGGCTCTTTTCTTGATGCTAATCACCACATCACTTAAGGGAGAGAAATGTATTTTCTACCATTCTCTTGTTACAGAATCTTGCAAAAAGATTATGAGGGGAAAAAAAAAGCAGTAAAGATAAGAATGGAATTAAAGATAGGATTAAGGATTTTTCTGACATCACAGAAATCCAAATGTGTACAAATAGCTTCAAATTATTGCACAATAATCCTCAAAGTGGAAATCTTCAAACTCTTCAAACTGTTACTCTGTTTCAAATCAGAACTTTAAATTCATGTATCTGGATTGGGATTTAGTTTCTCACTTGGAGGTGGCAGCACAAAGGTACAAGCATCACTTTTGACAATGAAATCACTACTGTGTGGCCTTCTTTTACAGTAATGAATGCCTGGGCAATGACAGACAGTAACATATTTCCAAGTGTTATCATGTGTCTGTGCTGCTGGTCTCAGTTATATGTGGGCCAAATACTGGTGCTGCTGACTGCCATTGCAAACCCCTCTTGTCTTTTATTTCAGCTCTGTGAACATGCAGAGCACAGAGACAATTGTCAGGACTAGCACTCTGAATTCCTATCCAGAGACAGTCTGGAGACAAAAAAAAAAAAAAAAAAAGGAAAATCTAGGACTATATGATATGCCACAAATTGGGAAGGGAGGTCTCTACTTCATGGATAGTTCAAGGTTAGTTCAAAAACCTCCTTCAAGTCTCTTCTGCTAGGAAGCACTGACAATACTGACCCAAGGATCTACGCAAACTAGAATCTCTTCACTAACCTCTCAAAAACTGTTACTTGATTTTTAAAAATACCCCAGTTCAAACCCACAATCTTTATGTTCTTTCCAGCAAATTATACTCTGCTAAAGTTTCAGTGCCTGCAGAATCTTGATAGTAGAGATGAAGGGTGGATGAATTAAAGAAATAAGGAAGAAAAGAAGGTTTGATTTGTTGTTTCTGTTAATCAAAGGAGAGCAGGGAACCAGACATGCTGCATGAAGGAAATAGTGTAAGAGTTCAAGATGGAAAAGTTCTATGGAAAATGTAACTAGAAAGTGGCATTTTTCTTAACTATCTGCATAGTTCTTTCTAGCCAAATTCTAGCCAGAGTCATGGAAAATATCTCATTTACACTCCCTTCTTTCTGCTGCCTGAATGGGAGGTAGTTTGAGCCCAACCTTGTGTGACGTTTGCATCAGGCTGCGGCACTGCAGCTATGCAGATCTATGGTGAGCCCTTGTCTCTGCTTCCCTTAAACAAGCTTTGGATGACAAACACCCCTTTAGGGATATATTTTGCAGCTCCACTTCATTGTGACACAATCTGAGAATGTGCTAAATATTACACAGACAGCTGAATGTTACAGGACCCTGTCTGGAGTGATAAAATCTTGTTGGGTACACTGCTGTTCTTCTTGAGTTAGTGGGATATGTGATATGTGTCTTTATAATGTACAGATTGTAAATTGTCATACAGTGCTTTGGTTGCCTTTACACATATTTTTGTTAATAAAAGTCAGTATTCTCTTTTACAGTAGCTTGTTGTACCTGTTGAAAATTATTTTGATTTTTCTCTTGGAAACACTATGAAATCACTGCTGGCTTCTGAGCAAGACATGCTCAGGGCTTTGCATTGCAGGTTAATGGAGAGTACTGTGTTTAAGGCAGACAGGCTGGTCCTGCTAGCACTTTACCAGTTCAGTGGTTTGGAAATGAAGAAATAATTCTAACAGACCATGGGATCTTGCAATGCCAACTGACAGACTGTAAGTATGGAATCCAAAGATACAAAAGTGCTAACTAAAGCCACTAACAGCAAAAGGGTTATTTCATCCTTCTGCACTTTTTGACGTTAGAAGTTCTAAAATTAATCAAGCTTCATAGTCTGGATATTCTTGTGGCATAAAGCTCATCCAAAAGGTTTTTGTCAAACGAGAGCTTTGTGTATAGAGGACCGACTTCACTGGCCACCCTAAAAAAGTGTGCTCAAAAAATCTTTCAGGACGAGAAAAATGCTCCTCTCTTTATGCCCATGCTTTTTGTTGTGAAAGCAGCCTTGTTAAAATGCTAAGGCTTGTGTTATGCTCATAACAGAATCCCAGCACACTCCCCAATCTTTAAACGTATGAAGCTGAGCTGTTTTGAGAAATCAGAAAGCTTGATCTAAGGTTGAGAATCTTCAGTTACTTACCTCATGGTATTTGTATTGATTGTTCTGTGCATTGTGTGGCATAAACCCACTGCAGGGAAACGATTACAAACTAGCAGATACTATAATAAGTACCTACAATGACCAACTCAACCATGTTCTTAAAATGGCACATACGTGGAAAAAATGCGTGTAACCCACTTCTCTGAACAGAAATTTCCAATTATATAGTCAGCAGGAATGATACCTTCAGGACCAAAATTCAGCCTTTCTTGTGTTAGTACCAAATGGGCATTCTGAACACAAGCTTAAGAAGTTTTCAAACTTACCTTTCTTTATCTAAGTGCCAAAATAGAGATTTAGTTCCTTAAATTATCTTTATATGTTGGAATATTGTTCCCTAAGTGACCGTCCCTGAATTGCAAGCCAGAGATTGTATGGCACAAAGCACTGCTCAGGGGTTTAAGGCCCCAGACTCTGTCTGATGGAACCTACCTTGGAGAAAAGCTACTTAATTCAGTGACAGTGCTTCAGCTCTTGCAGGTGCAGCTCAAAATTACATTTAGAGCACAGAATTTTAAAGCCAGGGAGCTAATTTCTACTACAATAGGAGTAATAAAATACCATTTGAGTGCAACACACTGAGAGTATCAGAAAAAAAAGATTTTGATGTGCAAGTTTCTTTCTCTTTGTTTCGAGGGAGATCTAATCTGTCACCCCCTTGTTTCCTCATACAGGCTGTTAAAAGACTCATGACATGAGCAGTCTAGATCCAAAAGCCAAGCTGGGAGCAGATGATAGATACACAGACTGCTGAGGACAGACATAGTGCAAAGTTCAGGACAAATGTTTTCAGTTCTGCTTAATCTGAAATGTTCTCAGTACACCAACTTGGTTTAACAACTGCACAGACATGAGAATTAGACTTTTCTAAAAAAAAAAAAGAGAGTAAGACAAAACCAATACAATACTTGCTCTCAGTAACATGTGAGTTTTTCCCTCCACCATGGTGTGCAGTTCCTGCTGCTTCAGTTAGAGTCTGATTTTTTGTTCATGAGAACTACTTCCTACATGCTGGCTACCTCAACAATATGGAAATATTTGTGGGTACCTAGAGGAAAATTGGCATTTCCTGGAAAGCATATTTTGGTAATTTTCTCTTCAAACTAAAAAAGAAAACCTCCAACACATGACTGCTTAATTTTTTCATGGAAAAGGTCAGTCTTTATTATATTGCTTTCACATCTGTACATACGAACATGAGCTTAAACAATCTGCAAAGTACCTTGTGTTAAGTAATGAATCCACCTGACATATAAAATTAACTCTCTGATCTATTTCAAAATTCACAATTAAAATAAAATATCTTACTAGCACAGTTCTTGCTGTAATGCTGCCCTGAACAGAACCTCTTTGCAGTCACTCGTGTGTATTTTCCCCTGAGACAACACTGCCTTTGAACTACTGGCTGGTAGAGTTTTCAATGTGTGATTGTAAAACTTGCTTAAGCAGTATGTAGTGCATGTCCATTTGGGTGCCACGGTATTTATTCAAAAATTTATCAAATCTGGGTAACATCTTGATTTTATGTTATAACAGAATATAGCTTATATTACTTGTTCATACAGTTCATCCCCGACTTAATTACCTATGGAAGCCCAGTGCGTGAATCACTGCAGTTAGTGCACACTCAAGAGGCAATGACCGTGGAGAAATCACAACAAGGTCTGATGACAACTGTTCTTGTTGTCCTCTTGTCCTTTTCATCTCTACATTTCAGAGTATAGTTTCTTTCCACGACTTGATCCATTACCCTGGTCATAATCCATTTCATGTGTTTAAGGAATCTGTTTAAAAGAAAACACATAAATACAGAATATGAACTGAGAAGTCACTGTGAATGGTAGATATAGCACCATGCCATTGACTTAAACCCTATTGTGACTATGGACAATTCTTCTTTGAGAAGACCTGAACCTTTCAGAGAAATCAGGGAGATTGTTAGTACTCCGTATCATAGATCAAATTCTAGGCTGACTTAAAAACAGCACAGCAAAACGTATTGGGCTGCCAAAGCAAAGTATAAAGCTGTCTAATGGAAGTTTCACACATTGCTGTGGACTGTTAGTCCAAGACTGTAATTTGTAGTGGCAGATATTAAATGGGGTGTGCATGATACAACTGACCAGGATATTCAATCTTGCCTTTCTATTCAGATGATTAAAAATCTGTCCTTCAAATTTCATGTGAACCTATTTTTTAAGAGAAAACTCCAGAAAACAAGGGAAAATCAAAAGGTAGCAAATATTTTAGCATCTCAGATCTATAGTCTTCCAATAGCTTAAAATGGTACTGTAAATATTTAACAGTATGGCCCTTACAGCATAACTTCAGCATTAAAAGAAGAAACTCAGTCAGGATATTTTTGCTAATTCTACCTATGAAGTTATTGCTCTTCACAACTCAGGCTGGACGAAAGAAAACATGGTGACTCTGCTTGGCATCCTGACATTGCTTTCTGCCTCCTGACTTTCTGCCAGAGTGTGTTCTCATACCTCACAGGCTATTTAGGCTCTACTTTGAGCAAGTCTTGGGTGTTTCTTTCTGGCCCTTCAAAGGGTATATAGCCTCTAGTCTATTAACTGAACTGGGGCTTTACCCAGCAACAGGTCATTGGGTGTACATCATCATTTTCCATTATACTGCTATTTTCCATATATGGCTGCTATTAGTCTTTACCCTTTTTATCACATATATTGGAAATGTGTTTATGCCCTCAGCATCATTCAAACTATTCAGCTATTTTTGCCCAAGTTTGTGGCCAAAGTACTAAAACTCAGCTGGGAAAAGAAAGACAGTTCAACAATTTCCCTGAAGAAATGGAAAAATGCAGCCACTTCTGTGTTCCCACTTTGGAACAGCTGTATTCCATATAAACTAGAATCATTATTAATGAACAAATGCAAAGAGTTGGGCTATCCAAGTATACAAACTAAATGTCTCTAAACAAATTAGTCTTTTCTTCTGATTTCAGGTTGCCAGTTACTAGCTGAGCTACAGTGTCACTTTGACCCCACTCCAGGGGAAACAAACATGGAAAAATTAAATTGGATTGGTTTCTTAATTCCTATTGACAGCTTAACACTGATAATTGGCTATTGCCACCTATGGAAGCAAGTTAATTACAGTAAGCTCCATTTTTGTAGGAAGTTCCACACAAAAGATATTAAAAAAAAAAATTCTTTAAAATCACTTGTGACTGGGGCATTCAACACATTAAATACTCAGGCCTGAACTATTTCTATCCTAAACTGAATGTCTCTTTATCTTCTATGCCTCATTTTAATTCATTTTATTAACAGTAGCTCTTGGAAAACTATTTAAAAAACCTGCCTCCCCTCTTTGCATTGTATAAATGAATGCATTTGGAAGAAAATCACTTCAGACTGTCCATGGCTGTAGCTAATGAGTCTTTATGGACACTGATTTTGTCTTCCTTCTATTTCAGATGGAATTCCTGTTAGGAAGAGAGTACAAAAGTCTCTTTAAAGCAGAGCTGCCGGGTGAGTTTGATCACTCAACTTCTATTCATTTTAGTAACATCTAAGAAATCAAACCACAGTTCTAAAAATCACAGCTATTGCTCTTAATCCTGTTGTTGCTATAACTCACAGAAAAACAGCTAACAGATCTGTATCACACAGTCAGTGAGCCACTTTTTTTTCACATGGAGATTTCTACCAGTAAGGGAAGAGCATAGTGAAAAATGCAATGTAAAATAAGTATTGCATCACTGTCTTTATTATTTTTAAGATTCAGAGTCTGAAAAGAAAGAAGTGATGAGGTGGATTCTGACATATTTATGTGTATCCTGACATTGCTAGTAGTAACATTCTGTGGCATCTGTTATAAAGATGGAACAGAGGCACAAGAGAGTTAAGCTCACAGAAGACATCAGGGGCAGACATGGGAAGGTGTCCAGCACTGAGCCTGCATTTCTAATTGGCATTATTTTGATGAGCTACTGAGTAAAGCTGTTTCTTTGATTCAGGATTTAGATGCTGGCATTCAGCAGAAGTGCTGAGTCACAAGGTTTTGAGTGCTGGATTCTGCTCACTGAAGACATTCATCACAGTTCACCTTGACGAAAAAATACAGGTAATGCTTGTACTGTATGATTAAACACATCCAGTTTTTCCTATTCCATTTTCATTATTGATTACTTTTGCTTATTTTCTTTCTGATTACTTTGTGATGAGTCACATCTAATTTTACGAAAGTACAAGAACAGTTTTATCACCTTATTCCAGGGGACTTCAAATATATTAAAGAACATGGCACACTCACACTAAAACAGCTGATGATACAAGCAAGCACAATTCTGTTCAGTTTACACAGATGGTTTTCTTCATCTGAATAGGATAAGAAGCTTATTTCAGCTGCTCAGTTGTCCATGTTCAGTCTCTGCCACCAATTATGCTCAGAAACCTGGACATAATTTTGCTCCTATTGATTTTTTTCAAGTAAGGGTTTCGCTGCAAGAGAGAACAGAGCTCCTCTGATCCACATGTTCTTTTATTCTTACATCTAAATTAGCCTTTCCACATTCTGCAGAATCGCCTCTTGGGATTTCTCCCCTTTTGTTTTCCTCTCATGCATGCCACTCACCTCCTGGGTACAAGGCATCACTTTCTAAACTCAAGGAGCACACTGCAAAATTTCATTCAGCTAAGCCTAATCATAGCATTTTAGTTGCTCTCAGTAATCACTGGTGAGTCACATGAACACTCCTCTTACACATAATGCAAAGATTATGTCCATGTATTTTTCATCTCTGTGGGTACAACTGAGACCTCTTCTTCCTGCAGTGTCTTGTGAATCCTCAGCACTTCTGGGTGGTGGGCAGCCTTCCTAGGCCTTTAGAGAGTATGGGTTAACACTCACACAAAGCTTGGGTCACTGCAGGCTAGCCACCAAAAGAATTTAAATCTTCCTTTTTAGTGCCTTCTGCTCCCAAAGCAGAAAACACAGCTCCAAATTAGGTCCCTCTTCTGCCTGTCTTGCTAGGGAACTGGTGAGGAGGAATGGCACAGAACAGTGAAGAAACCTATAAGCAGGATATTGACACAAATTCCTTTTCCTGGCAACACAGAGTCTTTGCCTGGTGGCTAAATAATTCCACAATTTGTATCCTGGTTGCTGCACGTATAAATATAATTAAATACACAAATAAGGGATTTGTGATTTCATTCTCAGTGGAAATGGCCATCTAACATGACAGCTTACAGTGAAAGGGTGAAGGCTGGAGCTGGTAACTGCAGAGCTCCATTAGCTCAAAGTGGATATAGACTGAGACATACTTGTGAGCTCTGCAACCTCTTGCATTTTGGTTTCTGCAGATAAAGGTGACATGGTTTTACAGTTAAAATACTAAGAACCGTACAGAGCTGTTTATCCTCTTAATATGAGGTAAAAATTTAAGAAGCCCATTTATCTACACTGAACAGAACTGTGCTCAGATCCCATACTCTATCAATCTAGGTGTTCAGGAAAATTATTTGTTGTTCTCTTTATGTATTCCTACATGCAACTCACTATGACAAATCTTAGTCAGCAAAAAAATTATCATAAAAAATAATTTATTTCCTAAATTACATGGTGCTGGAGTTAGATTTGGGGTTTGGGGAAAGCTGTTTCAGGGAGAAAATGGCTAGGGCTTTTTGCACCAAAGATTTTTGCTTAAATCTTCGTTAGTTTTTACGAACTTCTTTCCTGGAATATAGGAAAGCACATGTGTTATTTGCCCAGCTGAAAATGGATTAGAATGCAGCCAGAAAAGTACCCAATACTCTTTTGTGGGGAGTTTAGTTCTGCTCCAGAACTTCTGTTCTAGCAGAAGTGATTCTAATCCAGCTGCTTGACCACCAAATGCTGGCATGGACACTTTCATTTGCAGTAACTATATGCGAGTGAGATTTCTTCAGTAGCAAAGATCTGTTCTCTCCATCATCCCACACACTTGTCATGCTCCCATGTGCCTTTGGCCAAGCTTTGTTCAGCTGTGTTATTGCAATCGATGTTGCTCCAACACCAAAAAATTCCATTTTTTCCTTCTAAACTATTGACCCTAATCGCTACTATTGCTTCATATGGAATCTGAATAGAAATATCTAGGAGATATTTTTAACTTGTATCAGGGCCAGCACTACAGGAGAGGTTTGTTTGCTTTTTATTTCTTTCCAATTAGAAGATTGATTAAAATCACTCGATGTTAAATAGTATTTGTATAGTATGTTCTCCAAGATTATGTTTGTAACCTTACAACAAAATTCCCTATCTCCATAACTTCAAATAGAAAATGAAAAGGCATCCTGAACAAGATTTCAGATTTACAGACTGTATTTTGCTTAAATAATCTGTTACTGGCAGATTTGCTAACACATTTTAATTTAAACTGTGTTTTCATTAACACATATTTGGCACAGAAACTCTCAGCTAGAGACAGTGATCTTCTTCCCAATTGCATTTCACTGTTTGAAAATGATAAATCCTTACGCAAGTTTTGGTATCACTCAAAACTACAACTAGAAATTGATCAAGCAAAGCCTCATGTTATGATTAACATGAGGAGAATGGTAAACTGGTTAACTTTCTGATTACCCAAGAGAGATGTGTCAAAGGGTTTCTGATTAAGATGCATTTCTGGCTCGAATTTTAGTATTTATTAGCCTGGATGTTCATTTAAATTTAGAGCTGCTTTCAAGACCGAATTAGCAAAGTTGTTGAGCAGCTGTAAACACAACACCCAGTATAACTACTGCAGTGGCTCAGAATTATGAAAATTAGTCGTTATGGAAGGCGTTCTCATTGCTGCGCAGCGGAGGTCACAGAACGGGGCCCTACCACCCCTGGGCTCTGCGCAGTGGTACCGGGCGGGAAAAAGCCGCGGGCGGCCGGGGTGCGCCCAGCGTCTGTGGGCAGACCGGCGCCCGCTTCTGCCCGCAACGCTCGCCCATGCTGGAAGCTGCGGCAGTGTATGTCCCCGGCGCTCACGTCCCGGGGAGGGCTGTCCCGACACCGACACCGTCCCCGCGGTAGAGCGGGCCGGCTGGGCGGTCGCGCCGGGGCACGGCAGGCCCGCAACGGGAGGACAGACGAGCGGAACGGCGGCGGCAGCGTCCTACGGACCGCTGCCCAGGCCGAGTCTGAGGCCATAACTTACTTCCCTGGCGAGCCCTCTGCGTGTCCGCGGGCGGCAGCGGGTCCCGGGGCCCCCAGCTCGCCCCTGCGCCGGAGGAAGGGGGCGCATTTGGAAAGGAAGATGCTGCGCAGAAGCGGCCGAGATGCAGCGAGGGCATCCCGAGGCCGCGGCGTTCCCTGAGCTACGGCCATGCCGGGACAACCCGTCCCCAGTGTCAGCCCACAGTCGCTTCGTAGCGCCCTGGGGCGTCACTCCAAGTACCCATCAAAGACATCCACTTCACTGTCCGTCTCGTAGAGCACAGAGCCAGGGTCGGAAAGCACTCCCAGATCCACCAGAGCCTGGTCCATATCCTCGGGCAGGAAAACGATGCCTACATTGAGAACGATGTACTCCATCAGGAAGGCATAGTACAGGATCAGCACGTTGACAAAGAACAAGCCCACGTAAAACATATAGGGCAGCACCAGCAGCGCATGGAAGGCCCAGGACTCCAGCGAATCCAGACGTGCCGAGACCGCGGCGGGCATGCAGCCGTGCGGGGCCGCGGCGGTGGCAGCGGGCACTGACCTGACCGGCCGGTGCAAGGGGGGCGGACGGCAGCGGCGGAGGCCAACGCGATGTCGGCAGCGGGAAGTGCAGGACCGCACTCCGCAGCCCCGCTGGCAGGAGAGGGCAAAGCTCTAGAGCCAGATCCCGACCCTGGGAACAGGCGAGCCCCGCAGGGGCGCGGGGTTAGCACCTCTGCAGAACGGCAGAGTCGGTCGCTTCCTTCACCGCAGGCGAAGGCGCCCGGCAAGGGCTTCAGCGGCTCTGCCGCAGCCCCGCCGCTGGCAGGAGGTTCCGCAGAGGCATCTCCAGTCCGGTTGCTGCAGTCCGGTCGAGGCTCCCCTCCTCCCGCCCGCAAACTTTGCGGAAGGAGCTCGCAGGCGTGTTGTGGCGGTCGGCAAGAAGCACTTGCCGCCGTCACTGAGTCCGGCACCCCGGCGTGCGCCGCAGAACTCTCTCCCGCCCCGCCCCGCCGCCTGCCCCCTCCGAACGCCGCGGCTGTTTACCGGCGCAGCGGCCCCGCATACCGCCGCCTGCGGCGCTGCTGCTCGGCCTGGGGTGGCCGTGACTCACGGACGCCGGCACCTCCGCCGCCGTCTTGCCTGTCAGCCGGGTTCTGCTCCGCCTGCCTGCCAGCGGCCCGCATCCGACTCGAAGGGACAGGAGGCGCCTTGCGGTGCCCAAGCAGCTCAGCACCCCCGCAACAGCCGGGCGGGCACCGTGGGCGGGTTTTGTCCGATACCTTAGCCCTGGGAGTGGTTTCCCGTGCCCCTCTTGTGTAACAGGGCTCTTCTGGAGTAGCCGGGCAGGCCCTGGGGCCCTTCTGATTTCGGTGGAGCCATTTATTCGCTGATCAAAGTTTTACCTATATCAAAATATAACGAAAGGCGTGATTTTTAAGTTGGGTTGTTTTGGGGCGGAGGGGTGAAGGAGGGGGGGCCGGGTTTTTTACTTTGGTTTGGTTGGTTTTTTTACACTGGCTGGCAAATCTGTCAATTTTTACTTTAATTATCTGGTTAAAGCAAAAAACCCCAACAAAACCCAAGAAACTTAAAACCATCCCAAGACAGACATTAATGCTCTTGTTCTCTTGGTTCTGCTTTAGCTGAGTTTTTAAACCAATTCAAGGTGGAAAGGTGGAAAAGGGATGTCAGGGGCAACATTTTATTTCAAATGATAATGTGTTTGGGAGGTATGTGGACATGTAAAAGGTTAGTTTTTGATTTGGTCTGGGCTAGAATTAATCTTTCGCATTCTTAAAAGTCCTCTCACGACCTGCCAAGTTTTAAGTCTTGAGTGCCAAGGAATAGGAGGGACCTGAGGGTTCTAATCGACAAACAGCTGAATATGAGCAAGCAGTGTGCCCAGGTGGCCAAGAAAGCCAATGGCATCCTGGCTTGTATTAGAAATGCATGAGGAGGAGAGAGGTGATTGTCCCCTTGTACTCGGCACTGGTGAGGCCACACCTCAAGTACTGTGTTCAGTTTTGGGCACCTCAACACAAGAGATGTGGAGGTGCTGGAATGAGTGCAGAGATGGGCAACAAAGCTGGTGAAGAGCCTGGAGAATAAATCTTACGAAGGAGCTGGGGCTGTTTAGTTTGAAAAAGAGGAGGCTAAGGGGAGACCTCATCACTCTCTACAGTGTGAGAGGACATTATGGAGAGGTTGGTGCTGGTCTCTTCTCACAGGTAATTAGTGATAGAACAGGAAGAAACAGCCTCAAGCTGCAACTGGGTAGCTTTAGACTGGACATTTTTCACGGAGAGTGGTCAGACGTTGGAATGTGCTGCCCACGGAGGTGGCAGAGCCACCAAACCCGGGTGCGTTTAAAGGTCATTTGGTTGTGGTGCTTGGAGATACGGTTTAGGGGTGAACCTTGTGGAGTAGGGTTATCGTTTGGGCTTGGTGATCCCGAGGGTCTTTTCCAACCTGAATGTTTCTGTGATTCCGTGAATTAAATAAAAATTGATAGACATGTAAATAGAAAATAAAAACTATCCACGTGCTCCGGCGGTAGCTCAGGCTACCCTCCGGCCCTGACGTGGCGCTCACGAAGTGCCAAGCTCTGCCGTATGCTGTGTACCCCGAGAAAAACTGCCCAGGCGCGGTCCTCGGAAGGGGGCGGCTTAAGCCAAGTGCTCCCGGTCCCCTGCAGCAATCCGTTCAGGAAAGGGGAAAACCCCCGGCTACCAGGAACTCGCTATTTTCCTGGCATGGGTGGGTGTCAGGCCGCAGTGAGTGCCTTTTCCACCGGGGGTCTCGAGAGAATAGACGTCCCCATCAGGACCCAACTGTCCCCAGCGAGAGAAAGCAGGAAGCGGAAGAGTGCGCACAGCGCCCGCCGCGTTGCCTGCTGGGACTCGCAGTCCGCGGGGCGGGGTGAGAGGTTTCGCTTCCCAGCGTGCCCCGCCCGCGCATGCGCTGGTGTGCGCCGGGGCCGCCGCTGCCGGGCTGCTTCCCAGTCCTGAGTGCGTCCGGGCGCCTCTCGACGCCTTGCCTGGCCTTCCCTGCAGGAATATGAAGCCCTAGAGCCCCGAAGGCCCTAGAAACCGTTCGCTGCCAGCATGTTCGGCCGCTCTCGCAGCTGGGTGGGCGGTGGACATGGAAAGGCCGCCCGCAGCATCCACTCCTTGGACCACCTCAAGTAAGCGCGGAGCCGGCCGCGGGCTCGCGGACGACTGTGAGGGGAAGGAGAGTCGGGGCTGGGGCTGCGGGCGGGAGCCGTGCTGCTCTCCCTGGTGGCGAGGACACTCGAAGGAGGCGAGTCAACGCGGAAGACACTAGCAGACAGGCTCTCGCTGCAGAGCTGCTCGGGGCAGGGTTTTCTCCCGCAAAGGGCTGTGGAGCAGGGCCGGGCGGCTCGGCGGCTTCCCTGAGGAGATGGGGTGAGGAGGGAGGCAGCTCGACAGGTGACACTCCCCAGGCGCTCGCTCTGGCCTCGGCTGCCCGCTCTGGCGCAACTCGCCCCAGCCGAAAGCTCCCGGAGCAGTGCACCAGCGGCGAAGGAGGCTCCGTGCGGTGAGGGCGAGTGTCTTCCTCAGGGACGCCTGCCTCTTCATCCCAAAATGCCTTCAGAGCAGACGCAGTTCCGCGGTGGCTGACGTACGTGTTTGCTTGATTTTGTGATATCACAGACATTCAGTGGAGTGTAAGGGATGATAACAACGATCACGTTCCTCTTGAGGGAGAACTTTGATTGTGTACTGCTAGTGACTAAGGCAGGGACCATGTCCCAACCTGTAAGCATAACAGAGCTTTTGAGATGTAGTCAGGATGGTGGTTTTGCAGGTCCAGGGCATGCACCCTGGTTAGAGGGCTCAGCAGCTGACACAGAAGTAAAGCTGTTGAGCTTGAGAATTGTAATGTTAGCCTCCTTGATGTCCTTGTGTTACTGCTAACTGCAGAAAGTGAGATCGTTTTTTCTAGCTCTGCCACTGGAGAGTTGGAAGGGGGGCAATGGATGAACCAATTTAAAATTCTCTGTTCTATATTAAAGGTTCTACTATGCTGTTCTTCCCACCAAACAAGAAAAGGAGGTCATTAAGAGGGGAAGCATTTTCTGAATGAAACCACTGTGAATACATAGCTCATTGAGAAATAAGCAGTTGGTAGCTTTTAACAATTAGTGAGATTACAAGGAGGACGTGAGTGGGGTCCAACAGTAATGAGCAGGGTGCGCTTATACAAGATTTGGATCTTGCAATCCCTTTATCAAGAGGACTTAGGGGTTCTGTCCCTTGTCTCTCAACTGGAAAAATGTACCAAACCAGCCAGACTAATTTAAATATATTACTTTTTACCAGAGACAGGGAAATCAAGTCCATAAATACAAAACTGATGAGGCAGTAGCACTGCAGAAAGTAATTTTGAAGCATGGTAGGTCAGACTAGTAAGTCAACATGATCTGGCATTGCAGGAAAAAGGGGAATAGTCATGCTCAGATACAAGTACAGGAATGTTCTATTTGGTTTACAAGGTGTAGCCACTGGGTACTACTCAGTGGTAGTGGAGCTTTAGATCTACCTGCTTCTGATACTACTCTTGAAGATCAAACTGGAATGCTGATGCATGATGAAATCTGAAGAAACTTAGTTTAAGGTTAGAAAAAGTAAGCTGGTGAGAGGGAGATTTTAAGATGTTAGAATCTTTCAGGCTGGAAAAATGTGATCATATGTTCTCCTGGAGGCGGGGGGGGGAGAGGGAAGCCATAACCTATTTGATTTGCAGCAAAAGGAAATTAGGCTGTAAGTGTTGTGACTTGCTCTTCTTATCTGAGAATTGATGTGTATATATATATATATATATATTTCTCTACTAAAGTATGAGCTTTGGTTTGTTTGCTTTTTTGTATGTAATTAATTATGAAATCTAACGTGGTATAAAGGACGCCAAAGATCTTTCATCTGTTTAGAACATGTATATTTTAAGTATTAATATATATTAAGATTCTATGAGTTTGTTTCTAGCTATGTGCCAAAAGCAAGGGCTGACATAGTCTCAATTAGCTCGCCATTTTGTGAGCTGTCTGCATTCTCATCTTTTCAACTCATCAAAACTCCATGTTGTGATCCATGTGAATGAGTTGAGTAGAACACACCAACCTTGCTATTACAGGCTGGCTTAGCCTATAAAAGGTGTATTACGCTATTTTCCAAGAGGGAAATTGTCTACAAACTTAGACTTTGGATTGTAATGGATCAAGAGGACGTATACATTTTCCTAGTATTTGAGTGGTGATGTCTTAACTATTCTTGAATGCTTCATGTGATATCTCTGATGTTCCTACTGAAGTGTAGAAAGTACTGAAGTGTAGCCTAGTATCTTTCTTTCTTTATGCAATTTTTTTTTCTACTTTTGTAAGAGATATTTTACATAGCCCTGTTGTTATCTTCAAGTATGTTTCCCATTGTTGCCTCTACACTTGGTGTTTTAATTGCATACTGATTACACACAAGGGTTTATAACACTAGAGTTGTGTGCTGAAGATTTCTCATTGCTTGGTCAGATGCAGTATCCATAAACGTGTATGGTTGAAGACTTGTTTCACAGCTGATTCATTTCCTGAAGTACTGTCCATGACATTCCTCTGTGAGGACAATATGTAATTACATAGCTGCAGACAGCATGGAGGAGCAAATATGTTATGGTTAAGTCTGGAGTTTTTAAGTTAGTGTTTTGACTTCCTAGTGTACTTTTGTAAGCAATAAGTAGGAAAATCATTAATACACTGTATTCATGAGCTACTACTATGTTACCCCTTTGAGCACAATCCCTTACCAGAAAAACATACAGAATTTTGCCTTGTTAAGTTGCTGACAAAATCTCCCAGTGACTGATGACATCAGGTGCATTGCTGCTTTCTGCATGTGGGTTTTTGATAGGTTTTGGGTTGTTTGAACCCAGTCTTCAGATACAGACAGAGATGACAAAAATGTCCTCTTTGAGGATTTAGCATTTTGACGCAGAAATTTACCGTTTTGTAGTCAGCATTTAAAGATAGGCTTTAAAGATTTATTTAAATATAAAAATACCGGGTTTGTGTGATACTATGTATTCTTATGATATGTTGCATGTCTGGTAAGAGAAACAAGTATGTGCATACTTTCAAGTAAGTAGATAAAGGAATAGCTTGAAAATTAAGTCCAGGTTTTCTCAAAGGGTATCAGTGTGTTATCAAATCAAGGAACTTTGCAGACATGATGATATTAAGTATGGTAATTTGGAGTCAGTGTATTCCTGACTGTTAAATGTTTCTTGCTTCTGTAACGCTCTGTTGTATAGACTCCCAAGGTGAGGTAATAACATATCGTTCTTTCCATTGCTTGCCATTCCCAGAGTTCTGCTGTTGGAGTAAAGTCCATTCCCAAGTTTGAGTACTGCAACTTATTAGTGAGAAAAGTATGTTCACAGGTGCAATAATCTATATACGAACTTCAAATAAATAGGTTAAAATATGTGAAGTTATGTGAAGTAGTGGAGTATTAATTACTCTCTTTAACTCTCTCAGGAAAGCTACTTTTAGAAAGATGAGGGAGTTCTCTTAGGTGATCAGACATAAATTGTGCTGTCTT
The DNA here is from genome assembly GCF_027791375.1 of Indicator indicator. Lineage (NCBI taxonomy): Eukaryota > Metazoa > Chordata > Aves > Piciformes > Indicatoridae > Indicator > Indicator indicator. The sequence continues at coordinate 4,019,178 of NC_072031.1, forward strand.
CACTCTGAGTTGTCACATTGTCAGTCTCCATAGAAGGAATCTAGAACTCTGATCCCCAGATTAGTTGAAGAGGATTTGCAGGTGCTCTTTTTGTTGCTGTTTATGACCTCTCTGATGGTATGACGTGACCAGGCAGTTCTGCCTGTAGGAGTAGCTATGAATCAACCTTTCCTGGGATGGTTTTAATCTGAGCAGTTTCTGGTCTGGATTTGGGAAATAAGTACTGTTTCATGATATGATTTATTTTTCTTTCTGCATTTGTATTAAAAGGAAATGCTAGGATTTTAAAATTGTGCACTAATTAGACAGTGTGTTTACATTTTTATAGTGACTAAGGACAAACACCATGCATGTGCAAGTGACATAGCAGCATATTATTTGACATTGTGTTTTGTTTTAGGTACATGTATCATATTTTGACTAAAAATACAACGGTTACAGATCACAACCGCAACCTGCTGGTAGAGACTATTCGTTCTATAACAGAGATCCTTATATGGGGGGATCAGAATGACAGCTCAGTATTTGAGTAAGTACTTCTGAGCAATTTTGTCTCTTGGTTTGCTTTTGAAGAGCAATTAGAGTTGCATAGAGATCTAGTTCAAAAGGTTAACTCTTCCAAGTGTCTGTTTCATGAATGTAGGTAGCAAGCTATGTCCTGTAGAAGGCAGGTAGACAGGATCATATTCTTGTTATACAAAGAAACTTGCGTCTGTTAACAAAAGAAGTGTTTCAAGTTCAGAGCCCCATTCATGTACCGCTTTTTACTCTGAAGTCTTTGACATAAATTTAAAATGTAACCTATTTTAGGACCCAGATGTATTCATTACATCTATTAATAACATTACTTTAATTGTTCAATTTATGTGACACTATAGATAATTGTTTTAGCTATGACATATAGGGATTGTGTCCAGATGTTATTTTAATCTTCATAAAATAGTGTGATAGAAAAACTTCAAAACAGATATTTACCATTGCAAATCTATTAATGCCAATTGCATGGCTGTTTGCTTCAAGGCACTTGCTCTTTTATAAAGGCAATTTGTGACAGAGAAGTAAAGCTAAAGTGTTCGATCTTTTTAATTACTTATTTAGAGAGTGGTTGGTTTTATTTCTACAGCATAATTTCAACATCATTGAATTACGATGTGGACTAAGAAAATTAACTTGTTCGGATTATTCATATCTGTACTGTAGCTCTGTCTCCTCTGCTTAGGAGGATTTTAGGAATGAGGAGTTTTTTCTGCAGTTAATGTAAAAAAACTTGTCATGTCCTGTTCTTTTTTAAATTGCATGCGTTTCTGGTTTCAAAACATTGAAAGCATTCACTGCTGTTTGAATTGTGCAATAAAATATGAAATGCTTGCTTCTGATGTGGAAAAAAAATGAAAGTGGATTAAAAATAAGGTCTACAGTGTCCAAGACAAAAAGTGTATCGGCCTAAAAGGACAAGTTAACAAAATGTATTCTTCATTCAGAGGCTCTTCCCTTCGAAATTATGATTGCAAGGTAGGGAAGGTGCCTGATAAATTGACTATACGAAAAATAACAAAGGCCCTGATTTCTTGACATCCCTTTGCACAGTTTAAGTGCAGAAGTGTTTAAGTGTCTTTGTTAGTATTTAAGGGGTTTGGAGGATATTCTTCTGAGATACAGATAAAACTTTCCAAAATAATTCTTCGTAAACGTAAAACACGCTGTTTGCCAAACTTGACTAGTATAGTCCCTGCTCCTCATAAAATTATGATTGTATTAATTACAGTAAGTGACTTAATGACACCTCTGTTTTATTGCAGCTTTTTCTTGGAGAAGAATATGTTTGTTTTCTTCTTGAACATCTTGCGTCAGAAGTCTGGACGTTACGTGTGTGTACAGCTTCTGCAAACTCTGAACATCCTTTTTGAGAACATCAGTCATGAAACATCACTGTGTAAGGTCATGCTTTTAAACTGCTAGGGCTTCACTGGTCACAATTTGATTGAATTCTTCCAATTCTTTCTTCTTCACAGAACTATATGAATGCGTAACAATCTTTTTAGTTGAAAATTACTGAAAATGCCTTTTAGTGTAAATTGTCAGGTATTTGGTACTACTAAAACATTGATTTAACGTTTCAAAGGTTTTTGTAAGTCCACAAATTGAGGTCTGAAATGTTACCTTGCTGTGCTACAGATATGTGGTGGAACTCTATTGTGCAATTTGTACTGAAACCATTCTGACATCACTGGGGCTGACATGCAGTCACTTGGGTTTACTTCAAGGATTTTAGAAACACGTAAAGAGAACAATCAATTAATAGTTAAAGAACTCCAGAACTATCATGAAGAGTAAGTTCTTAAGCAATCCTTTGAGTGTTTATGAGTTTGGGAGGAAAGACAGTTTGTGTTAGCTGCAAAGCCTCCATAAATTGATTGAAGTATGTTCTCAATTGTCTTGCCCTTGGGAGCGAAGACCTTCATAGGGAACAATTCCCTTGTGTTACTGCTCGAAGCTATCACTTAAGTTGTTTGGCTAAAACTTTGGATCTTCAAGCATCAGGTAGTTTGTTGCTAGCTTTAAATACAGCTAGTTAGCATAGTATATTAATTTTTGTTAACCAGTATGATGTGTCTTTTTTTTCAGACTACCTGCTCTCTAATAACTATGTAAATTCTATTATTGTCCACAAATTTGACTTCTCTGATGAGGAGATCATGGCATATTACATATCATTTTTGAAAACTCTTTCCCTGAAGCTCAACAATCATACTGTACATTTCTTTTATAATGAGGTAAGTGAAGAAAGAGTTGCAGTATAGTTGTCAGAGGACTTTAACTAGAAATTAATAGCAATTTGACATGTATTTCATTTAGTTTCTTGTCTCAGCATGTCCTGCATTTATTTTTATAATGGTAATGCCAGTGACTGAGAATTCATTTATGGTGATCTCTGCCAGAGTATGAGAAAGATCTTTGATCTCATATGACTATAAAGTTAAGTGATACGCTGGACTCTTTCGGTAGTTCTGAAGTCTATTTTTCTGAGAATTCAATTTGTTTATTCCCTGTTTCTTGTGATTTATATAAGCAGGATCTTTTCTGTTGATCACTTCTTTCTAGGAGTCTTAGTCAAAGTCCAAAAAACCTGAGTAATCAAAAGCCAAAGTTAAATTGGATTTTTCCTTGCTCCATTCCAATTTCTGCCAGAAGAGGGCATTAAAGGACTGAATATGTGCAGAGTTAACATGGAAAGCTCTCACGCTTAAAGCACCAGTTTAGTTTAATGCAGAGCTACAAATGAAGCCGACTGTGTGTTGTAAAATAATTTCAGTTATCTAAGATGTAAAAATACCAGTGATACATGTAGAACGTTTTTCATACAGAATCCAAACAAATATTCTGTTGTAATTACTTTCTTTCCTCTTGTTACAGCACACTAATGACTTCGCTTTGTACACTGAAGCTATTAAATTTTTTAACCACCCAGAAAGCATGGTCAGGATTGCTGTTAGGACTATAACTTTAAATGTCTACAAAGGTATGCTTTTTATATGTTAAAAAAGGCATGTGTCCCCATTGCTTGTCTCAAATGCAGTTTAATTTTGTTATTTACATCTAATAGTTTTCTGACAGTTTTAGAGATTGAAAAGCTTAGCGTATTGCTATGCTTCAGATACACATTTTGGGTTTTATGAAACAGAACCCCAAGCCTACAGTATTTATTTGTAAGTAATATTGTTTCCTCACAGATGAAACTGTTTTTAAAAACCCAAACGAGTATCAAGCATACACAAGAAACTTTAGCTTCCCTTTCAACAGATATCAGAATGTGTCTGTATTTATGAAACGAACCTCACACCACAAAACAACAACAACAAAAAAACCGAACCCAAAGTGCTTAAGAATATAAAGTGGTTTTTACTTATGAACTTGAACTTTTATGATGTATGAAGCAGTAACCTTCCTGACTACATCACTTCCTTTTGGATTTGAAGTGCATTAGAATATGATCATAGTGCTCCTACGTGCTGCGATCACTCCAGTTTAAAAGAGCTAGACCATTCCTAGAGGTGCCCATTGGAGGCCAGAAAGCTGCAGTCACAAATTCCCATCTGGACATTCCAGCAGCACATAAGGGAAAAAACCCAAAACTTTGCTGTGAGAATAGTTAAGCACTGCAACAGATTTCCCAGAGAAACTGAGAAATCTGTATTCTGTGAGATCTTCAAAATTCAACATGGCCCTTAGCAACTTGATTCGACTTTGAAGTTAATGCTACTTTGAAGTTAATGCTAGTTTGAAAAATGGGTTTGGATTAGACAGTGCCCAAAAGTCACTTCCCCCTAATTTTTTCTTGCTGTCTGTAAAATCTGTAGTAGGCTGAAAATTATAACGGTGATCTCTGTAGAAAAAATGGTGCCTATTCAGAACATCTGCCTCTGAAATCAGCCTGCTGTAAGGTGCTATGTATTATGGAAAATGTTCATGCAAGACGACTTATTCTTTCGTCCATTTTGAATTAAATCATATTTTGGATTTATACAGCTTTCTATCATTTAAGAGGAGTGACTTGGTGACAATGTTCATCATAGAAGAATGTAAAGTAATTTTTTAAAAGAATGAACAGTTGCTTTGCAGATTACTGGATAGCCTACGTAGCAGGGTGGGTTCTTCATAATGTTGACTGCAAGGGGCAAAATGTCTGTCTTTTGTATGTTGCGATTGGGCACCTGATACTTGTTTCTGCATCAAGGATAAATAAGAGCTCACAAAAAAGAGCAAAGTGCAGGCTTCATCTCCTATTTGTTATATATTTACATCTCTAGGTATTTTAATGTTAAAAAAGTACTTGTCCAGACTTTGAATATAAAGGCTAGAGTTGAAAAATCACAGCTCTGATGTTCCGGTTTCATAATTTCTGACTATCTGTTTGCATATATTCTGATCTAACACCTACCCTGTATCTTTTAGTTTAGATGCTTTGTGCTTTAGCTTTTTAAACCCACTTGGAGGATGTCACTATCCCGGTTCCTAATCCTGTTAACTGTTGTCTGTTTCTTTTGCCCTTCCTTCACTGATGATTCCTGTGTTCCTTAATGCAGTGTCATGTAAGTCTAACTAGCCTGGCTTTCAGCATTACTGCTTTATTCTTATGCTTTTTTTTTCTCTTGTTTTTTAATGAAGAATGTGCTAAAAAAAAATCTTAATTCCACTAGATTTATCTTCAGACCTAGGTAAATATTGGGCTCATTCAAGTGGAAAAAAAAAAGTGATGTGATGCTTTTTTAGATGTCCATTTCATGCATAAGATCATGTCAGGTATATACTCATATGAAAAGCTAGCATGTTATCAAAATTCAGAACATCCTTTGTTGTATTTCATAACAAGGAATCTAAATAAATTGGCAACTGATTTTTCTTTTTAACAATTTCTCTTCAGTGGACAACCAACCTATGCTGCATTACATTAGAGATAAAACTGCTGTCCCTTATTTCTCCAACCTCGTTTGGTTTATTGGAAGCCACGTGATAGAACTGGATAACTGCGTGCAGACTGATGAAGAGTAAGCTCTTAAAACTGCAGACTGTTGAATGGAAATAATTTTCCCAGATGTTGATATTTTCCTTATTTTGTTTTCAGTAGTCTGGCTAAGTTATCTTCTGAATAAGTTTTCTTGGTTTTCATTCTTACAAGGCCTTTTAGGGATTCTTTGAATTAATAATAGCACAGACAGGGCACACAGCACTAATATCTGTACAATTAGCATTTGGCAACATGCCTTTTCTTCATCTTTGTTTTCATTGTGTTAAATTTAGTAAGTATCTAAAAGACACACAAAGTATCTTGGGGAAAAAAAACCCCTTGCCATTTGCATTCTACAGCAGATACAAGCCTGAATCCTTTTGGCTAGCTGTATTGGTTGAGTGCTGAAAACACCTTTAGACAGGTGATCTGCGGAAGGGATGAGCTTTGATCCTTGCCTTCAGTTTTTAAGGCTTTGAGAATTCATTTAATCTGAGACTTTCTGCTCTCTCTTTCAGGCACAGAAATAGAGGCAAACTGAGTGATCTGGTAGCAGAACATCTTGATCATTTACATTACCTTAATGATATCCTTATCATTAATTGTGAATTTTTAAATGATGTGCTGACAGACCACCTACTTAATAGGCTCTTTCTTCCCCTCTACGTATATTCGTTAGTAAATCAAGATAAGGTAAGATATGTGCTTATTTAAGACTTAATAATAATGAAGTCTTAAAGGTGTTACTTGCTTTCAGTATGCATAATGATTTGTGTAGCAGGTGGGGTCTGTAGTGAGGTTAATACCATCAGTATCTGCATCTGTGTTTTACATAAAACAGCTTAAATAAAGTGACTATAAGGGAATTACCCTGCAGCTGAATTTAACAGCAGAATGGATGAAATTGTACTCAACAAGCATACACTGTTTTGGATGACATGGTTGTTAAATGCTAACAGTAATGGGACACCAGAAGAACTGCAAATTTGGAACTGAGTTCACATTTCTCTGACACTGGGAGATGTGTGATTATGTTTTCTGATATGGTAACTTCTCTGCTAGCAAAAGCAGATTAAAATACTTTTTTTCAGTATACACACAGATTATCTGTGGCTTAAACAAAAGAACAGGTTCTACCTGTTCCGGGTAGAACTGGTTGAAAATAAAAACATTAGGTTATGATACTTAATTCTTTTATTTGCAGATAAGGTGTGTTTGAATGTTGAATTTATTTTTGAATTGCAGACTTGAAATTCAGTGGAAAGCTGATTTTTAATCAAATAGGAACTGTACTTTTAAAACTATACAGGTTCCTGTATTTACTTTAAAAATAATTCGCTGTTCAGTTTTTCTATTTTGGCTATTTTTTTCCCCTTTTTCTTTTTTTTCTTTTTTCCTTCCCTTCCCCTTTCCCCCTTTTTAATCTTCTGTAGTAGTGTTTGTTGTGAAGATACAGTGCTCTGTGAATTTCAGCACACTTTCATTAACCAGAGGTCAGGTTTCTTGCAAGTTAATGCATTCAGTGTGTTACATGTGCGCTGAAGACTGAATAACAATCAGCTTCTTGTCTTACCACTGAGAAGCAGATTTCCTGACTTTTTATTTTGTTTCAGCTATTCTACCTCTTTCCATTCATGCATGTGCAAAAATCTACTTGTCCTGTTTTCAGGCAGATATGTGTCTATTATTATGAGGTCAGAGATATTTGCAGTCATAAAACTGGACTATTCTTACCTCTTGAGATAACTGAGGAATTAATTTGCTGATGGTTATCACCAAGTATCACTAATTTATTTTTAGAAATATTTTCATTACCAGTATATAAATTGACAACCGTGTGCACAATTTATACTTCAAATATTTTAATCCAATGTAATTTACTTCATTTAGAAAAGTGTCTATCAAGAACATGTTTTTATGTTGGTAATATGTCATTGTTTCTGAACAGATTGTTTTTAGAGCAGACTTGAAGGAATGTTAACAGAGAAGTACTTTTTGAAGGAACAGTAAGATAGTGAAAACCAACATCTTTCTCAGACTCTCATCTATTAAATTTAAATTACCAAAGTGACCATGAAAGACAGTAATTGATAGCTATTTTTTTGGCATGATGAACAGGGGATATGCTTACTCGGTCTTCATTTGAAGTAGTTTACATGAAGTGAATGTTAAATAGTGTGATGCTTTCTGAACACTTTGTAGCAGGATGTAGAACAGTACATTAAAAGTTTGGTTTTAAATAATACATTAAACAGTATCAATGCTTTAACTTTTTATTAAAAAAAATCAGCATTTTTCACAACTTTTTTCATGTAGGGTGGAGAGCGTCCAAAAATAAGTCTCCAAGTTTCACTTTATCTTCTTTCTCAAGTAAGTATTTTAAGTATTTTGTGCTGTTTCAGAAAATGTTTTGCAGTAGTGTTATGAATTATAAATTACTGTATTCTTGTCTGTTTTGGCAAAGCCATTAAAGAGAATTACAAATGTTGACCTCTTTTAACCTCTCTGATTTCAGCGGAAGCATTGGCTGGGTGTCACTTCAAGATTTGCATCTATGTTCTTTGTTGCTTTTAATAAAGAAAACGGAACTTTTTGCCTAATTGCAAAGAACTGGAAACAAATTTTGTTTATCAGAATAGCATGTGATGTAGAAAATCATGCTAATTTTTCTGTCCCTGGCAGAAATTTCCACTTCTTTTTAACCTAGTGTCTGTCTTTGGAATGGGATCTGAAAATTTGTATGCTGAGTATTTTACAAATCTTCTTAACTGCTTTGAACACCAGAATTACTTCTGTATTAGAGACAAGGGCTTGAGAGACTTCATACTAGCAGATGAAAATTGCTGCTGTGGGTTTTCATTCACTGTTCCAAAGTGAGCACATAATTATGCCAAAACATGCTTGTGTGCAGCTGTGATTTGTGAGATTGTTCTAAGTATTTTTGAAGTGTAACTTTCGAAGTGCAACTTCCCAATGTTTTACACAGGTCACCGCTGTACAGTAATGTGCTTATGCACATCATTTTTGATGGTCTGAAATGGTTCAGACTTAAATCAGAAAACCCATGGAGATAATATTTAGATAAACATTGTCAAAAAAATTATTAGGTGTGCTAATTTAGAAACTACCTGGGGATTTTTCAGCTGGAACCACATGTTGGGGACCCAGCTTTGATATTCTTGTGAAGAGAATGGATATAAGTTGACATAAAGATATTGCAGCTGGACCTGAGCTGGTTCTGTTCAGATGCTGATTGTTTGCTGACTGAACCTTGTAAGCATTGCCTCAAAACAGAGTAAACAGAAAACTGTTAAAGCACTTCTAGATAAATGCTTCAGTATCATAGGCAACATGGTGTTTATTCTTGTGTTACATAGCTGTTTTGTAGCTAGACCTTAATTCATTGACATTTCATAAGCGGAAAAGTTGCTTCTGATCCAGTTCAGCCTATTGTGTGACACTTACTCCTGAATCACTGCAAAGTGATTGTGTCCACAACACAGAACTTACTGGACTCCTGCCAGTTGTTGCTATACCACAAGGTCAGTGGATGCTGTGTACCGTAATCAGTTTGTGTAGCTTCTCGAAAAAAAAAAAAAAGCAAGGCAATTTTCTGGAGCAGTTTTAATTTGTCTTTCTTGCTAGAATATGACATGAATTTTGTCTCAAAGCTAATGAGGAGAGAGAATTTACAGGAGGGAAGATTATTACAAATTGTTAAAACTAGGTAACTTAAAACATAAACATCAAATACCTATAGAGAGGATTACGTTCTCCTTTGTTTTGAAGTTGGTTTCATGAACTCTATCAGTGTTAACAGTTGTACTTACTGCATATATAAACTCAGAATGCCAGTTTAACAAGGTCAAAGGAGCGTGTTCAGTTACTGAAACTGAAGCAGTATGTGTTCTGTGATATGTGCCTAATATTTCTTTCCACCCTTCTTTTAATAGGTTTTTCTAATTATACATTATGCCCCTTTGGTGAACTCGTTGGCTGAGGTTATACTTAATGGCGACCTCTCAGTGTTTTCTTCTAAAGTTGAGCAAGATATACAGAGAAACTCAGTAAGTAGCCAACTAATCTTTAATTTTTCAATTTTGAGGGGAAGGCAAAATACTTAAAAATCAAAATCATGTGTCTGGAAACTGGTAAGCTAAGGTGATTGTGTTTAGGAGAGAAGAGCAGCAAGAGGAGATTTCAGCTTTTGTTGTTGGATTTGATAGCAAAAAAGCACTCCATGCAACTTACAATATTAAGTGCTCACCATGGTTTTGGACATCCCTATGTTTCGTAGGTAGTAATGCAAGAATGGGCAGGACACAAATTAGAATACTTAACTGATTCTGTAGAAATCAGACGCTGGAAAGGCTTCCATCATTTTGTTGGGATGGTTTTGCAATCCAGTCTTCTGTGTTCAGTTTTTTTGTTACCAGCTCTTTGGTAGTGAAATAGAACTGAGTTGTCACAACCTTCCTGTGAAATTATTTGTGAAAACATCTGGCCTTATGCTAAATCCTTTGGATATAGAAGGAAATAAAGTTTTTTTTTTTGTCTGAATATTCCCAATGTTTTAACAGTAAAAGTGTGCCTAGGAGAATATAGACCAGCTAAAAATAGATGGGAGTGCTAATCACTTTGTGATTGCCCTTGAATGTTCAGATTTATCCTATGTAGATATTGCAAGATGCTCTTTCTACTGGTTTTCTAAGTACTTGATTTAATACTTTTTTTCCCCCTTTTGCTGTGGGTTTCACAGTTTCGAGAAATGCTGCTTAACTTTTTAAAGGCCTATTTGGAGATGGTAATAAGGGTCTATGACCTTACTTTGAATATGAGCTTTCTGACTGAACTGTAGCTCTAAAGATTTAACATGTCCCTTAGTTTCTTGACTGGTCAGCAAAGAGTTACTGACAATGTTTAATTTATAACATGCAGCAGATGGGCTCTCCCAGTAGTGGCTATAGCTCAGAGTTTCGAGGAGATGTGCTTTAACTCTTCCATCATGCAAGTCAACTTTTGCAGATTCTTCCTATTGTGTAGTGCAGTAGCTTTTGAGTTCTGGTATCTGGTACTGTTGATCTTGATATTTAGAATCTTCTTTAGAAAAAACTCCAGTGGAATGGTAGAGCTGACTGAATGCTTTAAGATAAAGCAATCTCCTACTTGTGCTAGCAAACATCTGACCTCCTGCCAGCTGCGTACTGAATGTTTTGTGTGTTACTCGTGCAGAAACGGTGTTGTTACTAGGAAATTTGTGGCAAGAGGGTGGGGCATCAGTTGTTGCAGAACTGAGATTTTCTTTTCCTGTCGAAGTTACTGTAGAGAGTTGCAAAAGATCTGTAGCATATGTTTGTGTGCTTGCACTAATGTTAGGAGTATTAAGTGTTTCCTATAAACGTCTGTTCTCGTGTTTGTAATAATATTTAGATTGCTGCTTGTAACTGTTCTTAATGATGTGTCCTCATGGCATGTAAACTGGGAGTTGTGTCATATCTGAACTGGTAATAAATAGGAAGGGTATTGGCTTTGTAGGACAGACAGTTAGCAAAGCTGCTATTGGTGGGTCTTTATTACCAGGGAAGAAGAGTGCTGGTGATTTTGGTGGAAAAGCTTCTGTGGTTTTTAGTAAATTCAACCATATCCTTCAATTAAATCTTGTAGGGGAAACCTGTAGTGCTGAAACCTTCTGGTGGAGGAGGCTGGTTATTTGCAGAAAGATCGGGGAGGAGGTCCTGCATGGGCAGGGAGGTTGAATTAGATGATCCTTTGAGATCCCTTCCAACCCCTAACATTCTGTGATTTTGTGATTCAGCAGAAGAGCTCCATGCCCTGCTTACAGTGAGGGGAGCTATCAAGTGTTCTCAGTTGAGTATGAACCACTACTGCATATATTATGTGGTATTTTCTGCTGATATACAATTCAATGCAGTGAGTTTAAAGTCAATTGCTGGTAATGGAAGCACAGACAGGTGATGCAGTTTCTCGTTGCTCTGTGATAGCATTTGTTAAAGCAGAAAGTTGATTTTTGAGCATTGTTAGCCATTTTAGGGGCTGTTCTTCAGACCGCAATGTGTATCAGGATCTTTGCAAAGTCGTTACTGTGGTGTTCTGTTGCAAAGACAAACTATTCAATCGTGGAATCTATTTCAGAAGATTTCTTCTGGGGCTAGTAGAGAAATGTAATGAATTAAAATGGAATGTGGTGTTGGGAGTATAGACTGAGATTACCAGAAGCAGGACCATGTGTCCTTGTTCTAGGAAACTAAATAAGAATGAAAAATGAAACCTGAGAAGAGTTGGGGTTACTCTGTATAAATGCAATATATCTAGAATAGGGCAAAAGAGCGGTGGGAGTTGTCATGATGTCAACAAATGATATTTTTTTCTGGAAATCAATTTGCGGGGAAAAAAAATCACCAGCAGATCAAAGTGGTGTGAGAATGAATTGGCAATAACCTGACCAGGGAGATCTGCTGAACATCACGGAGCAGTACTGACTGCCCAGCTTCCACAGAACGGGTTCTCCACCTTAAAATATAGATACACTTTTCTTTCCATAATTTTTTTCCTATATTTCTTGCTTTCAATGACAGCAGAAGAAATACTAACTTTTTAATCTTGTGATGAAATTTGAACGTGTAGCCAACAGAATCTATCTAAACTTGTTAGTAGCCATCAGACTAAGGTTTACCTTATTTCCTGTGAGATCTGCTTTCCTGCATAATTCGGATGTGGGCTAGTTCTGCAAATTTCATGTTTCTTGTTTAACCTACTTTCTCCTTCCTGTATAAGTTGTTACTGGTACTGCCTTACTTGACCAGCACACATTGCACAAGCTAAACCATAATGGAAAATACAGGTGAAAGAGAGGTTTAAAGTATAAATCAGCAGTATCTCACACTGTATAATTAACTTACATAAACAATATACTATGTAAATTAATTGTAAGTCTTCCTTTAGACTGTTTTAAAGATGCAGCCTTGTTATGTTTAGCAGAACAGAGTATATATGTTGACTTTCTCCTCATTCTTTCTTGAGAGGGACTAGACCACAGTTCAGTGTTTCTGAGCACATTGCTGTCTGGTATCTTCTGCTATTTTACTCCTATGGCTAATGGCACATTAGAATGCAAGGATGTTAGGTACATGCAAGGATGTTAGGTACATGCTTTCTTCATGGGGAAAAAAAAAAGTAGCCACAGCATCTAGGAAGCAATTTTAAGAAGTGAATGCAGGAAAATGTATTGTGCAACTTGTATGCTGCTTTCCTTTTTTCCCAAACAGATAGAACTTAATGTGTTTTTCCTTTTTTTTTTTTTTATGACTTTTCTGACCAGAAGCCATCAATAAAAGGTGATCAGATTGTAACTGGTTGTTTTATAACGTTCCTGTATTGCAGTTTGATCAGACTGAAAATATATCAGAGAGGTTACTGGGGGAGATCAGTGTGGTAAATTTCTTGTTGTGGCTTTTTGGTATTGCAAAAGATTCCTCCTATCTGTTTAAGTGACGAGTGTAAGGTGACTTATGCAAGATTTCCCTAAAACCTTTTAAGAAAGGGTAGAAGATGCTGAGAAATATTTTGGCCTTTTGACTTATAAGAGGCTTCTTCCAAGATGTTTTTGAAGTATTCCTTATTAAGGGGAGGAGTCTTTTTCCAACTTTTTTCTCAGAGTTCTCTTTTCATGCACACATCTTCAATACTTATTGTAATTAAGTCACCTAAGGCGAGGAATAGAATCAGTTTTGTATTTACTCTAGTCTTACTTCTTTTCTGTTGATTGGTCTCTTAACTCTTTAGCCAGTATCAGCTAAATGTGATGGAAATACTGAGATCTGAAATGTAATGAAGTTTCTGTAGCAGTCCTGATCAGCCATATACCTGTGTTGGCAGGAAGCTCTCAGCCCATGAGTTTCACTTCTCAGGACCAGATAGGTTTGGCTGATCAATGTTTATAGCTCTGAGACATAGAACATGTACTGTGATAGTCCAGCTGTCAGGCTTAATGAGTGAGAAAGGAGCTCAAAACACCACAGCTCAGAAGCAATCTGCAAAATTGTAGGAAACCAGTCCTGCTAGTCACAAAACCTCTTGTAATGCCCTGTGTCTTTTTGTAAAAATGTATTGTTCTCTGTTGTTAGCATGGTACAGGCTCTTGGAAATTCAGATTTCCTCTGGGAGAAATTTGTCACCTGAATTTATTTTCTTCCTCTGTAAATAATCCTGTTTGCATTCTTGTCCAAATCCACTATTTTGATCTGGAAGATAAACTTCTGATATTTTTGGGTAGTACACAAAATTAAGTAGTGTTGGTTATCTGGACTTGGTAAGTCAATGTCTGGAGGCCCAAAAAGAAGTTGAAATTAGTCATGCTCTGGCAGAAGGATTGCATTAAATGCTCTTTCTAGGTCCCTTCCACCCCCTAATATTCTGTGGGTTTGTGATTTGGTGCTAGTTGATACAAGGACTGGTATGCTGTTGAGAGAAGCTTAAGATTCAAAAAAAGCTCATGGCGTATAGACCATTGGTTCTTGTCCTTTTTACTGCTGAAGACATAGCAATGTATTAATAGGAGATACTCTGTCAACACACTTTGGATGTTGCTGCCTTTATCCTTTATACAAAAGGTGTCTTGATTTTGTATGTACTAGCTGTCCTACCTGTTTAAGAAAGGTCAAAATAGGGGAAAAATGAATATTTTCAAACTGATGAAGTAGTTATATGCCGTCTTGCTTCATGATGACATTTTTTAATGATATATATAGTATTTTACTTGAGATAATTGTTCTACTGATAATCTGGTAAAACTTGAACTCTACTTTCTTGTATTTTAAAATGAATTTGAGATTTGTGCCATGCTAATTTACATTCTAAAACCTCTCTTATGTGAACTGAACTTTCTTTATCAATTAGAGTTAAAATTGTCTTGCTGTAACTCAGTGTAAACTCTTCAAATTTACAGACGAAGTCAAGTATCAGATGTTTCATAAAACCAACAGAAACACTTGAAAGGTCTCTTGAAATTAATAAACAGAAGGGGAAGAAGAGAGTGCAGAAGAGACCCAACTATAAAAATGTTGGTGAAGAAGATGAAGAGGAGAGAGGATCTGAAGATAACCAAGACGATCTAGATAAAACTAAAGGTACAGAGGCAAGTTCAAAGGGTATCAGAACAAGCAGTGAAAATGAAGGTGAGTATAGCAGCAAATAAAAATGATGCTTACAACTTGGATACTTTTATTTGCTCTATGAACCTAGTCATGATCTGCAACATGACTTGTTCTGTTGTTGCACTAGATAAAAGCGAGACTACGAATTTTGCCTCAGCCTTTGGCTGTATTTTTTATGTCCAGTAGTCTTCAGCCCTTATTACAAATACATGCCTTGTACCTGGGTGTATGTGGTTATGGGGCACTTTATAAGTAGTCTTCACAACTTTAACTTAAAAGAAAACTTCTTCATTGGAAAAAAAAATGCCTACATCTATTCATTCATTTACCTTTCTGAGGTTATGATTATAACCTTTATAGATGCATTAGTAACTTTAAATGCAACATGGAAAATTGAGAAGAGCTTATGACAACTCTCTTAAAAATGGTGAGTGTTTTGCTTTTTTTTTTTTTTTAGAAATAGAGATGGTAATCATGGAGAGATGTAAACTATCAGAACTGTCTATCTCTGCTGTGACAGAACAGAATACAACAGATGAAGAAAAGAGTGCAGCTGCCTCTGGGAGTGAGATAACAAACTGGAACAGGTATAAAGGAACTGCAATCAATTTTGCTGGATTGCTTCATTCTGTTAACTTGCTCACTTCTCTTAAGGGATGTTTCAGATCTGCCTCCAGTTAAAACTACAGGAGTTCTTCTGGATCACAAATAAGTGAGGCAACAGAAAAATGGGGTATGGCCTCTCTACTGATCAGTTTTTAAAATGGTTGTGTTCTTTTGTACAGTTCAGGCTTTACTGCAGTTGTGATGCCTTACTTTGATATATTTAAATTACAGAATATTAACACAACAAAACCAGAATATAAACGTTTTTATTTCAGGATTTTCTAAATCTCTAAATTAAGCCAGAAGGGTTTTTTTCTTAATGATATTTATGGTCACATCTGCCAATTTTGCATACACCCATAGGGAAACAAAGAAAGATTCCTTAGTTCAGGACTGTATTTTGCAGAATTTTAGTAATAGTGCTAACCTAGGTACAGTTTCTTGGGGTTATTGAAAACTTCTCTTGGAAACAGAGTTTTTAAGTGTTTCTGGGAGCAGAAATTGCCTTGATTTAATCTTAAATAGGTTCTATTCCTATAAGAATTTTACATCATTCTCACTCGAATGCTAAAGAAAAGAAACTGGATGTGCCATCTCTGACACAAAAGTAATTGCAAATGTGTCCCTTGGGGAAATGCATATGTTTAATAGGATTTCAAATTTATTTTTAAACTTGGGAAATGCTGCCTGCTATTCCCAGAATTTCATTCTATCTCCATTATAGCTTTGATGTAGCTTAGGTTACATTCATTAATAAAGATAACATTTAATTTCATTGTAAAAGTGAAATTGAACCTTGACTTGAACTGGCTCTAAAATGCATTGTTCTAGATTATTGATATTTTGACTAAAATATGTGCCAAATGGCTTTTAGAAAGTAATTGGCAATGACTTCATGGAATACTAAAGCAACTAGCATGCTCAGGTTTCAAAAAGTACTAAATACTTAGATGTGATTTGCTGGCATATTTTGCAGATGTCTGCATTTCAGGACTCTTGATCTGTAGATATGATCTGCATCCTGCATCTTTTCTAAAAATAAACAGCAACAAAGAACATGCAGAGCTACAAATATTTGTAAAATAAGGATAGGACTTGGATAGGGTATTTCCAGCCTTAGTTTTGTACATCAATTTTTGGAAGTATAGGTGGATAAGATGCTGTAAATTAAGATTTTGTGTTACTCTATATGCCAAATAAATGTGAAACAGTAGCTAAATCTTCAGTCTTCAGTTGTGGACATACTCTGCATGAATAAATAATTTGAAGAATATTTGCATGGCATTTGATCTGTTTCTTCTATCAAGTCACTTGTAAAAAACTAGTAAAGCAAGAAAATTATGACAGTTAGAAAATAAATTTGAATACTTGCCATATACCCTTTAATATTAGAAGATGATTTTTGAAATTGTCAAATAATCAGTGAAAAATAAATGGAAACCAACATAGTTTTCAGTAACTGTAAAAGGTGAGGCAGATTTTCAATTTCTCTTAGCCATTTAACTACTCTGAAAAACATACAGGGAGGAAAATAAGTATTTTTGATGCAATTTTATTGTGATGTGCCTCACTATTGGGAATTTTAAGCCTAAAGGCTTGTTTTTAAATTAGCTTAATTTTATAATATGGTACACAGCAAAGTTTTTTCCAGAATGTGAAACCTTCATGCTAGGTTGTACCTTCTGTTGCTACTTTCATACAGCTGAAATTTTTCTGGGTGTATTCCATACTTGGGACCTGTTGAAGAAGGGGATTCATGGAAGTTGTTTCAGCTTCAGATATTTGCAATTCATACTTTAATAGTGCAGATAGATGCTGTGAAGAAGCATCTGGAATGAAAATTATTTTTGTCACTTTTTTTTTTTAAAGCTACATAATTTCACAAGTTTAAGTAGTGTGTGGGGGGGAAATGAGAAATAGTGTTAGGTCTGAAGCTAGGAAAATGTACGCCTTTTTATGACTTTGGATGTTAAAGTATTTTACATGGAAGTACTCTAGCTAATGTAAGGGTTTATTTTTTCTTTTTACTGGTAAAAATTACCTTGAGAGGTAGGAATTACCTCTTTCCGATCAAAGTTCTAAACTCTTTTCTAGTGACTCTGCCACTTCCTCAGTTTGGTGGTGGGGTGGGTTGGTTGGTTGGGTTTTCTGTCTGGGCCACCTGTGAAAATGGATTTAATTTCTGCATGTTCTCTGAACTGATTGGGTGCACCACTTTTAAGACAGGAAGCCAAGTTTCCTTGCCATCAGGCTTTTGCTCTGTTATCAACTTTATTTGAGCCATATGTCATCTGTCCAATTTCTGGATTACATTGACTTTCCTGGTCTGTTTGGAGTATAGGTGAAGGGTGAACCTGACACTGTTTGTAGCTTCCTCTGTGTGTGCTGTAGGTACAGCTGCTTAAACCTATGAAAACAAAATTCATCTGTTGTCCAGAGCTTTTTTCCATTCAAATGTTGCATCCTTGTTCATTTGTCTGTAACTGTACAATGGTAAAGTTTTGGAGAGGTTGTTTTAAAATAATCTAGCTTCCTCCAGACTTTGAGTGAAAACTGTGTCTTGTAATAGTAAAAACTTTTTAACTCTGTTCAGTACATGAGTTTTAAGGTAGTTTTTTTTTTTTTTTTAATGCAATATGGATCGCAACTTCTTGAAGTTGATTTTGTATATGCTTAAAACAAGCTGTGCAGTTCTTCTGCATATGTAGTAAATATGCTATAAACAATCCAGTAAATGTGTGAACAGTCAGTTCCTAGAAAAGTATTATCTAATAGATCCTGTTAAAGCATCAGAATTTATGTCAGAATGTAAATACAAAGCATGGCAATAATCTGAGTACTCTTAAACTGGTCAATTTTTGTTTAATAAGTGAAAACATGCATTACTGTAAATTTATGTCTTGTGTTAGCTACCTGTAGAGCAAGATAGTTACTAATTTTTCTGTAGATATGGTCTTGTTCTTAACCATTTAAAAATTATTCCTTTCCACAGACCTTTTCTTGATATGGTCTATAATGCACTAGACTGTGCTGAAGATGATTATTATGCCCTCTTTGTGCTGTGTCTTCTATATGCAATGTCACACAACAAAGGTAAGCAGTTTTTGCTTTTTCCAGAGAAAACTAAATGTGACGTGGTTTTAGAAAGGCACCGTCTATTTGTAACATATGTTTATGCATGCCTTAGTGAGAAATCCCTTCTGTGGGGAGGCAGAAATAAGTATGCTGTAACTGAAAGGAATTGCTAAGGATCACCTTTTTAAGAACAACTTCGTAGAAAGCTTTGTAGACTTCAGTTAACTTTTCTTTTGTACGTTTCTTGGAATTGGAATAAGATTATTGCATCTCATTTTTAATCTCTTAATTTCAGTTGAAAGCCTTTATATTTAGTCTACATCTATATGAGATACAGTTCTTTCAAACTTCGTATGTTCTGTGGTTGCTACATGCAAGCCAGGTATAAAATGTTGAAAACTTGACACTGTATGGTAAGATTAAACTTTTGTGGACTTCAAACATAGAGATAATATAGAAGGCCTGAGAATCAGCTGTGATTATGGAAGTCATGTGTTGCCTGTTTCTAGGCAGCTTTGGCAGTCCTTCAGTAATTGTTTTTATACTATGCAGTTCCTCGACAGCCTTCTCATCCATTGTGCAATAACTGATTGAAAGCTAAAGTTGCCAATGTTCTGTGCTGTAATGCATCTTGCACATCTTGCCAGGAACTGTGTTAAATGTGTACTACAACTAGGTTAAAAGTGTACTTCATTGTAATTTGGACAGTATGAGACTATGTAACCTTTCGTAAGGGATAGTTGTGGTTAGCTTTTTTGCTGTCTATCTTTGTATTTTAAATGGATTACTCATGGTGCCGTAATGTAAACATCTGATACACGTCACGTGCATAATAATCATGTGTTTCAGGAATCAGGAGCTGAATTTAAATTATTGTCTGCTGATGAGCTTCTGTAACATTCTAGTAATTTAGATGAATCAGCTGCTACAGTAAACTGAGCAGAAGAGCATCAGGTGTGATAGCACACTTAAAAGAATACACTTCCAGCTTCAAGGTATCTCTAATGGACAAATAGAGTGGAAACAACTCTTGAGGGAACTAGCTGAGCTGAACCCCTCCTGTTCTCTGCCATCCTCTTGATGGTTTTATCATTTTCCAGGAATGAAGGAATACTTCTCTGAGTTTATAAATTTCAGATGGTTTTAGGGCTTTCACAGTCTCTTATGACAAGAGATAATAAAGCAACTAGTACCACTAAAGACAGCACCACAGCCTTGCTATCCTCTAGCCCTCTCTGACTTGCATTTCCCAACCCTTGCAGCCAGTGTACTTCTTCCAGAAAATGTCTTTCCCTGAGGGATTTATGACCATTCATGTATTAGAAAACCCTGATGTCAGAGGTGGTTTCTCTTCTCATAAAATTTATCAGCTGAAGCTATGAATAGCCAGAATAGTTGTAACTGTTGCAGCTTCAGAGTCTCCAGAAGTCTTTCAGTATGATTGTAAAGGAGTAAGCTTGCATTCTAGGGCTGTATTTCCTAAGAATTATTCTATTAGGACCATAATCCTTCAGCCTGCTGTATTTGTTTTCAGTCTAATTAGTCACTCTTCAATGCCCTGGTCCCCGAAGAAATCTGATATCCTCTCCTGTGTCAAAGATGATTTGTTTACTTTTATAGTATTGCTGTAAATCACGAGGAACGCAGCAGATACAGCCTCTTGCTGCTTCACTTCAGCAAGCTCATTGCTGTTTATTTTTCACCCAGTACCCAGCATTGCCAAGACAAATACAACAGGCAGTGAAACATCTACCTTTTAAGAGACTAAAGTATCCTGGCCCTAAAACTGGGGATACCTTTTACACATTTAAGGGGTCAAAATCTACACTTCATCCTTTGGTCACATCAGCCTTTTCTAAATGAAAAATTCTTCAGGCTGTATTCATTGCCTTTCCCATCAACTATTTACATTATCCTGTTGCTATTTGGAAGCTATTTTCTGGTTTTCCCCTAGCCTTGACCCAAGATCTTGGGTGTTACACAGATAATGGCATCCAGTTTTGGTCTTCGCTGTCTTTCACCAGCCAGTTCTTCTTGTGCCTGTGATAGACTGCTTTCCGCCTTGGGAGCTACAGAATCAGTGCCTCTGTGTCTTGAAAAGAAGGGGTGTTACAGCTGCTGATTTAGTGCCTTCTTGATGTCGTTCTTTAAAAGCTTGGTAATTGTACAGCTGCTCCTTTCTATACCAAATTCGTGTCAGTCATGGAAAGTGCCTCAGGACTGAGCTGGAGCCCATGGTACCATAATGCAAGAGGTCTATTTGCTTACAGGCTTTATCAAACCGCAGGTCTTGTTTTTCACCAGCAAGAAATATCCATGTGAACAGGGAGAAGCAATCTCAAGGTGTATACTTACACAGCTAAACAGATTTATTGCAAACTGTCTGAGAGATCTTTAATGCTGGGAGGAGCCCTTCATCTATGTTACTAAAGCATGTGCTGTTTCTCAAGAATCCACAACTCTGCATCCTTGGCAAGCAGATAACCAAATGAAAGATGCTGAATATGAGTTCTTTCATTGTGATTTCACTTTGACTGCTTTGTTGAACACCTGCCTCATCCTGCCTCATTCTTTCCCCATTTTTGTAGTTCCCTTAATGGTTTTCTGCTGCACAATGGCCTTAATGACCTTGTCCATCCATGAAAGCTTAATCTACATATAGATAGATACTCTCTAAGAAGTGTCACTTATAAGTAGATTTCCTTTCCAGAAGGAAAACTGTAGCTCTTTAGTAAACTATTAGATTCTTGTGAACTCTAATACTCTGATTACACTGGTTTCTTAAATGCTTCTTTCCCCTGCACCCCTTTCTTCAGTCTCATCACAACAGAGAACATTTGTATCATTGTTATTAATCTTCAAATAGACCTTTATTAATTCTTCCAAATACATATACTTAGTGAAGAAATAAATCAGATATCATAAATGGCATTGTTATGTAGAATTAACGACAAGTTCAGGGTCAGAAGAAACTATAAACCACAATGTAGTCATCTTCTGTTTTATGGGGTTGCTTATTGCCATTCTTTAGAACGAGGACAGGGAGTTTCTCAGCAGTCCATAACTATGTTCTGTTCCAAGAGGTTTTACAGTAACCAGTCTTTTCTGAGAAATAGCTTTGCTATTTTAGAGGAATAGGTTGAAGAAAGATGGAGTTAGTTTCCTTCTATAACAAGTTGGTGAGAATCTGTGATTGACATTGGAGAGGGTACTAAATAAGAGGCTGCTAGTTACAGAATAAAATCCCTATTTTTTAAAAACATATCTGAATTCATCACTTGATCAAAGTGGAATTCCAAGTGAGGCTTTTGTCTTTTTTGCCTTTAGTCTTTATACTTTTCAGATACATGACTTGTCTTTGATTTCCTTTATTTTATTTTACTAGTTTTGTGCAAACAAATAGCCTTAGAATTACAGACAAAGCAAAATGGTTTAGATGTCACCAGCCTCTTTGGGATTTGAATGTCTTCATCCAGTAGGCTCCATTTAAGGCTGAGACTTTCTAGTGATAGAAAAAATGTAGTTAATTTTTGTTGTTTCTCTTTTTTCCTAGTAATAGAAATTCAAAACTAACTTGCCCAGTCTTGTATTGCTGATTACACTTTTTTGAGAACACTGCTACAGTCTGTTAAATACTTACCTTGAGCATAATCCTGTTTTCTAATATACTTTTCTTCATTCATTTCTCCGCAAAAGGAATTGACCCAGTCAAGCTGGAAAGAATTCAACTTCCAGCTCAAAATGCTGAAGAGAGAAATTCATATAATCATGTACTTGCAGAAGGGCTCATCAGGATAATGAATTATGCTGCACAACCAGGTATCAGGTTTCTAGTATTTGTTTTCCTGCTAAGATGAGATTTTTGAAGATTAAAAAAGAAAAAGATACCTAGCCTCTTGTCTTTGAGGGGAAAGCATCTGTTTAGCATGCTCTTTGATCAACATGAGGTACATATAGTATGTGGTATGAAAGACAACTGTCAGGTTTTCCTTAGTTGTTGAGGAACCAGAAACTCTGTGTTTCTGCTGAATGTTTGTGTTTATACTCAGAACTATACAGGGATCTGTTGTCTTACTTCCTACTTTCTGTATTTTTGAATAAACAGAAATGATGACATCCTACAGCTTAATGTAGAATTTCATCCTGAAAATATGGCACCTTTGCTTATAAAAGTAATTCCAGTGGAGGAGTCTTGAAAACTATATTGTGCTCTTTGCTTATAGCAGTCTCTAGAGGTGACAACAAATTTTCCATGATTATTTTAGTCACAAATTGTATTTTTGGTTCTGAACTGTTTTGCAGAAAATGTAGGGGGGTTTCCTGGCTTTTTTTTCTTTTTTTTTGTGAAGTGAGGGATACAAAGCTCTGTGACTTGTTCCATGGAAACATTTTGTTTGTTTGTTCAAGCCACATCTCTTCTGCCTGCACTTCCCCTCTTTGAAACTTCAAGTGAATAGGACTGGTTTTCCCCTGAAACTGACATGCTATCAAATTCCTGGTTCTCTGCAGAATAAAATCTGATGTTTGTTTGATTCAAGTCTGTTCTGCAGATCATTAACTTGTTATGCCAAGTGCCAGTCACAGATTAAAAACATGTTTATGTATAAGAGTTTGTACATACTGCAAAAGGGAGGAGTGCAAGATGAAGAAATGCATTTATTTAAACAAAACATTTCAGGAGAAGGGTGGGAATTGTGGGGTTTTATTAAGCTTGCTAAACCTCCTTTTCTCACCTTTTGGGTGTACTAACTGTGTGTATCTGTAGTTTATGCCAGCATAGTGCTAACTTGTAAAATAGTAGATGGGAAGTTGGGGCGCAAAGCTTTCTGTCTGTCTCTTGGGATATATTGCTTTAGGATTAAACACTGAGCTCAGACTGTACATTGCTGATGCCTTTTTTTACCTTCTGAAACTATGAGCTTAGAAATGTCAATATATTCTTTTGCTCTGACTTCTTTAGATACTCACAGGCTTCTTCCAGGCTGTATCTGAATCCTTTGGACTTTAAGATAAAGCTGTTCCTTATCAGTATGCTATATGCAAAGCTTCCTTTCATCTTGTAACTTTCTATGCCAAATGTCTGTGATTCTTTTGTCGTTTTAGTGCAATATAGCCAATGCTTCAGATTTGATGAAGGCAGTGGTTTTGGCTTCTTTTCTAATAGCATTCATCTTACTGCCTTCTGATTGTATGGTTCTGCTTTAAATTTTATTCATCTTTAAATTGCTTCTCCAGGTTTAGAGGGGTTTGGGTTGTTTTTGTTTTTAATAGCCAGCAACATTTAAGAACATCAACTAATGAGAAGAGCAATACTAAAACTGCTACTGTTTTGTATATTGAAATTTTCTTTTCATAGATGGAAAAATTCGCTTGGCAACTTTAGAACTTGGCTGCCTATTGTTGAAGCAGCTTGTGTTTTCTAAAAACAGGAGCATCATAAAAGACATTCACCTTGCTTGCCTTGAGGTAAGTGTTTTCTTTCAAATTACCAGTCACAGCATTACTTGTCTTTGAGGTTTGTAGTGTAGTTGAGTAAATTTGTTTAATTTCTGATTGCAGTAAGCATAAATGTGAAACTGAACTTCGAGAACATCCTTCTATTGGTGGCTTTGTGTACTGAACATAAAGAATCAATACCCCATGCTCTGTTGTCAGCTTGGCTATTACTATTTAAACCCTTCTTAAGCAGGGTTATGTTTTTCTGTCTGAAATCTATACTTTATCCATCTCAACAATGTAAAAAAAAGTGCTTTTGAAACTAAGTTCACATAAGCTGTGTTTTTGTAAGTGCAAGGACTGCATTCTATAAGATTTTGGGCTGAAGGTTATGAGTATGAGGATATTAACAGAAGTCTCTTCTGTATGAGTTTGGGTGTTGTTTGTTTTTTAACGTGGCTTTTGAATAAAAGGTGTGTTTACTCCGTGAAACATTTATTTTATGTTTTCTAGGGTGCAAGGGAAGAAAGCGTTCATCTCCTTCGTCGTTTCTATAAGGTATATATGCAAAATGCTGTTAGAAAAAACTCCTTTATATGACGTGGAGTTATAATGTATAAGTCTGCAGCACAGTCTGTCTGTAGTGCCCAAGGAAGTGCTTTTTTTAAGATGGCATCTCTGTATTTGTG
Source organism: Indicator indicator (assembly GCF_027791375.1). Taxonomy (NCBI): domain Eukaryota; kingdom Metazoa; phylum Chordata; class Aves; order Piciformes; family Indicatoridae; genus Indicator; species Indicator indicator. Next base: position 4,043,663 of record NC_072031.1, read on the forward strand.
ATAGAGAGCTAAGTGTTTCATTGGAGAATTCCTGTCCTTTCCTGCCCTTCCCATATCATGGTGACATACGTCACAAAAAGGCTGTTAGCAGCCTCAATGTTTGTGCTGCAGGTCAAGTTAGTGTGCTTTTGTTGCAGCTCCTTTGAATTTCATGGCACGGAGCCACACTTCGAGCACGTTTCTGGGATTTTGTCATTTGAGCCAATATGGAATGTGATTCTTTTTGGCATTACTTTTTATTTCTGTCTTATCTGAGATGCTAATCGAAAATTTTACTTAATCTTTGTCATTGTTGGAAACCTCTGTAGCTTGCTTTTTTTTGGAAACCTCTGTAGCTTGCTTTTTTTTTTTTTTTTTTTTTTTTTTGGTTGTCCTTCTGAATTCTAAACAATGAGAGAAATAGAATTTTTAGCCCTGGGCATTAACTTCTGTTTAAGCAGCAGTAAATCCATGACAGATTTCAAGTGTCTAAAATATCTTTCTATTCCTCTCTCTCTTCAAGAGAATTCTCTTGAAGAGTGTTTTCTCATTGTGGTTTACAAAAATAAGTAACTTGTGGTGGGTTGCCCTTGGCTGGCTGCCCTATACCCACCCAGCTGCTCTCTCCTCAACAAGAGACAGAATGAATATAGGATGAAAAAAATCTTGTGGTTGAGATGAAGATGGAGAAATCACCTCACAACTACCATCATGGGCAAAACACACCCAACTTTGCAAAAATAAATTTATTTTAATTGGCAATAAATTTAGATGGTAAGAAACAAAAGCAGATAAGAAAAACACCTTTTGCCCCCTCCACCTTTTCTCAGGCTCAATTTGCTCCTTCATTCCTGATTATTCTGAATTCTTACGCTTCTGAGTAGTTCAGAGGGAATGGAAAATGGGAGCTGGGGGTCAGTCCATGTTCATCTCTGCTCTTTCTTCCTCCTCACACTTCAGGGCACATCCACCTGCTCTGATGCTGCAGGCAGTGTGGGGATCTGCTCCAGCATGGTGCTCTCTAGGGGCTGCAGAGGGGTCTCGCTCCCTTTCTCACACACTTTGTCCCATAGGTGCTGGCAGCCTGGCTGAGGGTCTGGCCTGTGCCCAGCACTGGGGCGGCTGAAACTGGCTGTGTCCAGCACTGGGCAACCCTGGCCACTCCTCACAGCCCAGCAGTCCACAGTCAGCACCTGCACAGGAGCATCCAGTACATAATTAAAAAATCCAAACAAGCCATAATGATTGATCATCTGTCCATATCCCTCTTTTTGAAAGGGAGAAGAGATTTTCCTGGATATGTTTGAAGATGAGTACCGGAGTATGACAGTAAGTGACACCTCCTTCTGCCCCCACCAACCCAGACATGGCACAGGAAGAAGAACAAGTACTTACTGATAGCAGCAGAGAATGCTGGTATCTCTGTTTCTGGGAGTAGAGTAACAAAATGTGGGTGATTTTTTTTTTTTTTTTTTTTTTCCTCTGATAAGTTGCATTTACACTTGCATACATCATTCGTGAAATTTCACAACTTTTTATTAAAGAAAAGCTCATTACTTTCTGAAAGAGAGTATGCAAAAATTATTTCATCACAGGAAATGCGACACTGGATTAATTGTTTTTCTAATTATGTAACAATGTGAAAAGCTTCCTATGTCTTTCTGAAGCCCATCAAGGGTTCAGTTTTGAGTGGTGTCACTTCACTTACCAGTAGAGAGCAGGATTCTAGCAAGCAAATAGCCCCTCCAGCAGAGGTACTGTCTGTGCCACAGTACTGGCTATGAAAGTTGTAACAGATTACTAAAATTAATCTGACAGTTCATATTTAACCTGTAAACATGTTTTAAAATTAATTATCTGTTACACTTCTTAGGTTAGAATTCAGATTCAAAAATGTTTTAGCCACAGATTATTTTTCTTTCTCCATAGTGATGCTGTTTGGAGAAGCACAATGTACAGCTGATGTGCTGCAATAAGCCTTTTAATATGGGAAGCATTTTGCACATATACTAGTTAAATGGAAGTATTTAATGTGATATTTATTTATTATAGTTAAATACTGCTGTACTTTGAGAAGTGGCACCAGTACTAGCATAATTTTTGTCTTGCAAGTTCAGTATACATCTAGGGTTTTCTGCTGTAGCATGACTTCTTCAACTGCATTTATGATTTTCTTTTTATTTCCTGTAAAGGATAGAGCTTCATCCTGGAACTTCAAATTTGTTTTCTTTAAAGCATATTTATGTGCCTAGCTAGCAAATGACATGCTGGGCAGGCTGATTTAAGTGCTGAGTAGCACTGATGTTATCTTGTCAGAAGTTCTGTAAATAACACGGTGTAGGGCTTCTAGAAGGCAAAAGTTTTTTCAGAATGACAAAGAATGGAAAGGTTGTGTTTTCCTTCATGAGAGAAGAAAACAAGTTCAGAGGAGCAGTTAAATTGAACACTGTAGGTCTTAATATTTTTGCTTTCATCAATGATTTTCCTTTTTTAACATTCTTCACCTTGGTGATGTAAAATTCTGTTTAAAACAGTGTGCATTTGAAGTGCATCTGAAGTAGTTATTTACTTGTTAGAAATTTTAGTTCTGTGTTTTCATTTGTTCTCATTGTCAGTGTAGACTTTGGTATCTCTCTATACATAAACTGAATTTATTTATCCAGTGGTTTAGACACAGAAGATGAATTGCTCTGAGATCAGAAATTTTTTTTATTTTTGAATTTGTGTGTTCAAGACTGCATTGTGGCAATTCTGGACCTTGTTTCAGTCTGCTTCTGCTTCTTCTATGATACCTGACCATGGCAAAGTGGTCGTGGAATGCCCTCATGACTGCCTTTTTCTCCTATGCAGAATATTGTACAAAGGCTTTTATATGTTTTATTTATTCCAGCTGGCTTTTTGGCAAAACACAGCTTGTGTTTCCTCTGCATGTGTATATAATAGAAGTCAGATGAGACTGCCCAAGGGTACAGAAGGATAGATATTTCAGACATCATTTATTCATGAAAATAAGCAACCATGTAAGGGAGAGACTGTTATTGGCAAGACCAAAAGGAATTGTCTAGTGTGGAAATTCCTATATTATTAGGGACTAGAGAGTCCGTTTTGGAGAGAGAAACTTTCTTGTGATTGAAGTAATTACAAATTTGAGTCAAAACTTAAAATCAAACCTGACAGACTTTGAGTTTTAGTACTTATGAATCAGCTTTTCTTCTGTAGTCTTTCAGAGGATTTTTCTTGTGTTTTTCAGTGCAGGAACTTAAACAGTCTGTTTAGGGCATGATAAGCAAATATAAAATAGAGATTCCATGTAAGGATCTTAAAATAAGGGGAACTCTGTAACAATTCCTTCCTCTTAAAATACACGCCTATGAGTTGCACTTGAAAGTAAAGACACAAATGCTTATTGTTCTGTGTAGTAATCAATGTTAAAATATTTTTATAGATTAAACCTATGAACGTAGAGTACTTGATGATGGATGCCTCAATCTTGTTGCCTCCAACGGGGACACCACTGACTGGTATTGATTTTGTGAAAAGATTGCCTTGTGGAGATGTGGAAAGAACACGAAGAGTAAGACTCTTTTTCTTACATTTGTTCATGACAAAGTGAGTCCAAACAATTCTAGAAATGCAAATACTTTTCCTTGAAAAAGATGCTTGATTTGAAGCTTCATCAATGAAGACTTGATGAGGACAGACGTTTGTGGAGTGTATAATATTTACCTGTACTGGGGTTTTAATTTTTAAACTGTGGAGACATCTACAAAACAGAGATTTTGATCATTAATATATTGTCAATTTCCTTTGTGATCTGATGTCTGTTTCATTATATTTCTATAGTAAGAGTCTCCACTGGAAGACTGGTTGGCTTCATATTGCTTATGTGTCTAGACATAGTGAAAAATATAATTCCACTCAGAAGTGTTCATCTTGCTGAAGTAATTTGTGATAGAGATCTTGAGAGTGAGGATGAAAATAGCAAAATATCTATTTTTGTGACTGAAGCAGTCTGTAGAGGTGATATGGAGCTGAATAATGACATCATTATCAGCATTCTTGGGATAATTAGTTCTTTGCTTTTTGTTGGCAGTGTCCTATAAGCCTTGCAGTGCCAGTAAGTCTTAAGGATATATTTCTTCTTGACATTGTTTTTTGAAAAGTGGTGATCCTTGGGTAGCTTTGCATTTATATAAGTGTATATGTAAGTATATTGAAGTACTCTTTGAATAAAAAAAAAAAAATTAAAAAAAAAAAAAACAAACCAACAAAACATTTCCAGGAATCTTCTGAAAACTTGTGTTTCCATTGCTTGTTATAAACCACACAACTTTCATTATCACAGCAAGTTAAGTTTGATAAAGTACAGTGAATTGTGTTGAATGTACTGTTTTTAGAAAGCAAAAATGCTTCCTAGAATTCTCTCGGAGACATTTAACAGAATGATCCTTAGAAATGCATGTTAATGGAAACTGACTGCTCCATGGGTTTTCATGTGCTAAGTAAGGAATAGCTTAGCTACTGTTGGTGGAAATTTAAAAACCAATACAAATATTCCTGTCATTTCTTTGGTTGGAAGGGTCTTTCTGTTCAGCAAGAGCTCCCAGAATGCTTCCTTGTTGGTCCTCCTTGCCCTGATTGCATTGTTCTAGAAGCTTCAGAATTTCTTAGAATTCCTACCCTACTTGCTTCCAGCAAGGCTACCTCTCTTAGGCTGAACTGCTGTAAAAAATATGCTGCTGGAGTTCAGTCTGTCTTGTGACATTGCTGCTGCCACTTAGCCTGCTGGAGGTCCTTTTTGCTGACAGTTTCAAATGAATAGTGGTTCCATTCTGAGCACCCCATAGCATGATTCTAAAGAAGTGCTCAAGTTTTATTTCACTAGCAAGTGAAAAAATCATGTGTTTGGATTATATCAGGAGTTTTTAGCTGTTAGAGACCAGATTTTTTTTAGGCTTACACTTCTTCTTTTACTATAGAAAGTCCCTGTAAGTGGCAATTCCTTTCCTCTTAACAGCTTCAGGAGGAACTCTCAGAAATCAGGTATCTCTCAAGTTATCAAAGGCACATCTCCAAAATCCAGACAGCCAACCCCTCTGACTTAAAACATCAAAATGAGCAGAAGTTGTAAGGCTGCTTGCTGCAATCAGGTGCTACTGCTTGATCAAGCCTTCTACCTAGAATCAGATGCCCTTTTTAGTTGTTGTTAATCCAGTTACTGCTTGTTGGTTGCATCTCTTCTTTCTGATTTCTGTAGTCCTAAAGATGGTACTGCTTACCAGTACCCAGAATAATGCAGACTCCTTTATGTGCTTATTTGGGAATTGAAGTCTGCAACTTGGAGTACGTAGCAAGCAAAGACTCTTGAGAGGAAGTTTTGAACTACCTATAAAAAATGCTAATAGGAACATAATAAGATTCTGATAGGTTTTCCTGCTGTTTCTTTGCACATGTATATAAATGCAAGAATCAATGCAAAGTTCACTTCATCATAATGCATAGTTCTTTAATGTGGATAGCAATTCATATATGTTCCTACTTAAAACAAGCCAGCTGAAAAAAATTCTAGGCCACTGAACTACTCAGTTGTTTTATTGTGATCTAATAAAATATTACAGCAAATCACATGCTCCTGGGTTTATATTGATATTAACAGCAGCTGAGAGCTATTGGTATTGGAATGCAGTTTGCCTAAATGGGAGAAAGCACTCTGCTCTTATTCACAAGTGTTAATATTATATATTCGTTACTATTTTGATGTTCTTTGCTCCAGATAATCATATTGCCGTATTAGATTTCAACAGTGTACCAAGTTCATCTTGCTCTGCTGTGAATTCTTGGAAAAGCCAGATACATAAGTCCCTTTCTTTCATCCCTGTTCTGACAGAAGTTTCTGAATCTGAAAGCAGCACTAGAGTGATAGTTGGCCAAGCACTCACATTTCTGGTTCACAGGAGCCACAGTTCTGTTGATTTTAAAAATAAAAGGGTGAAGGGATTTACTTTAAAGCAATTTAGATTTGTTTTTCCTAATACTTCCTGCAGTTCAGGAGTTCCTGGGCACTGCAGCTGTTCCATGAATTCAATGCTTTTACTGTAAGACAGCAGTTAATTTACAGTATGCCACAGAATTACTATGTAGGGAACTGCTTTAAAAACAGAGCACTTGGAAGTAATAAAAAATGATTTTTTCATTTGCTATACTGAAGGTACAGTTCTTGCAGTGGAAGAAAATTCTAAATGGTGCTCTTCAAAATATGGCTAATAAAATGATGATTGTTCTTTTGGCACTATGTAGTCTTTGCGTACCCTGTGTCATTAATTTCTAAATCAAAACAAGAATATTAATTTCAGAGCAGCTGTTTGAAGCTGGTGCAGCTTTCAGAACACTGTGTCCTGATGCAGACCTTCTGAGAATACTGATAAGGCACTCTGAGAATGCACATGGTTAGCTTTGATGAGCACAGCAAATGAAAACTCAGAAATCACCACTGTTTTCTTTTGTAGACATCTTAGCTAAATTCAGCCAGAAAAGTTAATGCTGTTGTAAATTCAATGTGATAATCTATGAAAGTTGGTTGTGTAGTTGCCTGTAGTGTACAGGTATTGTAAATACCACCAGTCTTAAAATAAGGATTAAAAAAACAATAATCTAAGATTGTTCGTGCTTAAACAGCTGCTGTAACGTTTGCCTGTCAGTCACAGCCTGTTTAAACATGCCAGGGGGATAAAACCTCTGCTACTTCTATGTCGTTGAAAATAAATAGTATGCTTCAACTTCTTTCATACCTTTTTTTTAACTAACTTGGAAATTACATTATACTTTCTCAATTTAAAAAAAAAATAGATGTATTGCATGACAAACTCAGGGGCTGTAAAAGCAAGAATAGGTTTTTAAGATGCTGTTAAAATACATAGTATTGAGTATAGCAATGTTTTAATTTATTTATTTCTTAAGGCAATCAGAGTCTTCTTCATGCTCCGTTCACTATCACTGCACTTGAGAGATGAGCCAGAAACTCAGTTACCACTCACAAGGGAGGAAGATCTGATAAAGACAGATGATGTTCTTGACTTAAGTAAGTAGTCTTTTAATATCCCAAGTAGTCTGTGACAGACAATTTCCTGGCTTTTTGGTTTTTTGAAATTAAAAACCCAAAGAATTGTTGGTCTAAGTATTTCAAAGATTATTGCATTAAGTTTGTCTTCTACTGGAATTGGAACATTTTGTGTTTGTTTAGGTTTTTTTTTCCTTTGGTTGTTTTTGTTTGGTTGCTTGGTTGTTGGGTTTGGTTTTGGTTGTTGGTTTTTTTTTTTTTTTTGTTAGTTTGTTTTTTGCTTTATAAAGAGACTGTTAATAAAAGTTCTAGGGCTTAAATATTAGCATGTAAAGGATTTGGGTTCCCTTACCTGGTTTCCTAGTATGTTTGCTTTCTAAATGAACTGGTCCTAGGAGAATTTTATTCTCTTCTGTTTCACCTATTCCAAATGCACTTGATATGCACATGAATTTTGAGAGACTGGATGTAACTACTCCAAGAGCTGCCCTGTGCTGTTTTACTGATACTGGGATTTGGTCATCATCATGGCCTCCCTGCTCTGGAGATCTTTTTTGTCACATGTGTTCTGGAATTTTAAAGCTGGTGTATGGAAGCTTTTGCTCCCATATTTGAACAGGATACTGTGCTATTACCAAAGGGAATCAGTCTGTGATGTCCAGAATGACCTTGTGATATTAAGTTGTACTTATGAAGCAAAAGCAAAGTACTCTCAGCAGTCTCAGAGAATACTACTGCGCTTTCCATCCTGAAGAAACAAAGTTGGAAGGATTCACATCATGAAGTATGCTATTTGTCCACAAATTCAATATACTTGTGTTCATTTAACATCAGAATATACATCTCTAGATGACCTTACGTGTTACTAAGCAGTACAACCTCCAGAGTAATTCTGACCTAAATCATAAAGCTGTAGCTTTACTGTCTCCAACATTTTAGGAAATTGAGGGCATGTGATTGCTAAAATAGAGTGTGCATTTTCTAGGGTTTTAATTTTTGAAGATTCTTTTTTCTTAAAACAACAGAAAAGAATGCTCGATGTTTCAGGCATTAATTTTTCTTAATTCTCTAAGTGCATGAGCATTTTATTCCAATTAAAAAAACAGTTGCCCTAGTTGCTTTAGTGGTTGTTAACAAGAATATGTCCAGTATCTCAGGACTTTTTGTGCATCAAGTCCATCAAGATCATTAATTATCTGACTGAATTGAGTCAAGTTTTGTGATAAGAGCTGCTATGCAGTAGCCCAATGGATAAAATCCAGATTAAAGCTCAAACAAATAGATTATTTTTCAAAACTGTTGCTGAAAAGTTATTAATTTTTAGAGAGTGTATTTGCCTACAATACTGAAAATGGCAGAGGAACTCCCTCTGGCATTAAGTTTAAGCTACGTACCTTAGAGCAGTGGAAGGTGATGAGAATAAACTCATTTATCTCTAAATATGGAAAGAATGCTAGCAAAGGAGTTAACTGGAATTGTGAAAATGTACAAGCTGTAGAATGTGTTCTTCAATAGTTATATTCTGTCCTGTTCCTACTGGTACTGTTTGGGCTTGGTGAATTAAGTGGAATGACCTTAATGCAAACTCATCGCTTTTGATCTTTCCCAAAGAGAATACACAGCATGAAATGTTAATTACATTATGCAATTAGCAGTTGTCAGCTAAAAAACATGTCCAGAATGTAGTTATTGTTGACTTGTAAAAGGATTGGTGATACAGAATTAACTCAGTTTCCTGTTTCAAAAAGTTAGCTGTTTATTGTAATGTTGGCTCTTTTTCAGCAGGTGAGATGAAATAATGAATCGGCTTCTACTGCCAAAAAAAAAAAATTAAGTGAAAATCTGAGCTTGAAGTGGTTTAGGAACATACTGAACAAAACATAGATCTGATTGAAATACTGTTTCAGAATATCACTGTTCCTCCTATATAACAACCAAACCCCAGAGCCCTTAATTTCAGTAGCTATGTAATTTTTTTTCTTGCCTCCTTCCTTCAGATAACAGTGACCTCATTGCTTGTACAGTTGTAACAAAGGATGGAGGTCAAGTTCAAAGATTCCTTGCTGTGGATATTTACCAGATGAGTTTGGTTGAGCCAGATATTGCCAGACTTGGATGGGGAGTAGTTAAGTTTGCAGGCCTTCTGCAGGTAAGAGAAGTTTTGATCTGGGTGGTTAGTTTTTTTGAGCTGCAGATGTACATTTTGATGGGTAAAGGGTAATACCAATGTTCTCTCTGTACAATGCGTCTTCTGTTACTAGCTGGGGTTTTGCCTAGTTTGTCTTTAAGACCATATCTGTTTCTCTTAACTTTATGTAGCTAACTAGAGACATACTTGAAAATGAGGTAACTTCCCCAGTATATGTTTGGCTGTGTTCATGTGAACACAGAAATCATGTACCATAGGATTGATTCCCAAGGAGTCTCCTTAAGTGGCACAGTAATGAGCTCTTCTAGAGTTCTGATCTTCCTACACAGGTATGGAAGGTGACATGTTGTAACTTGATAGGTGTTTATCTCATTTATGTCTCTTTCTTGGCATAGCTAACACTGTATTGTCTGAAAATTCACTGTGCTCAAATAACCTAATTGAATTTTAAACTGACTTAATCTCTTGCATACAAATTTTGGAAGAACTAAATCCAAGGTTGTACAATTTGCATAGTCTTCTTGGCTTTTAAACAGAGAAACTGCTTTCTTACGAACTTCAGTGGAGCATTCATGGGATTTTCTTTAAATGTTGATATTTATAGTTTAAAATGCTAACTTTTTCATTAGCTACTTCTGTTTCTTTTAGGATATGCAGGTGACAGGGGTAGAGGATGACAGTAGAGCTCTGAATATAATAATCCACAAGCCTGCCGCAAGTCCTCATTCTAAGCCCTTCCCTATCCTTCAAGCTACATTTATTTTTTCTGATCACATTCGCTGCATTATTGCAAAACAGCGTCTTGCAAAAGGCCGTATCCAGGCTCGGCGTATGAAGATGCAGAGAATAGCAGGTGAACAGTTGTTTTGAAAGGATTCTGGGAAACAAGACTTCATAGCAACTCACTCTGTTAGCATTTTGATGCATTTTAAAAGAACTGGTGGGTCACAGAAAACTCTTAACCACAGTCTACTTTCCAAGCAATAGTTACTGCTGGATTAAAATATGTGTAAATACGTGTAAAATACATGCATCAAAGAAAGTGTGAAAAGGAAGGACTCCTGTCTTATCACCACTAGCTGCCAATCATTTCATAGAACTCAGCACTTCCCTTTAAATGCGATGCCCTGATTAGAAAGCAGATCTTCTACTGCCTTAGGGCTAAACTCGAGCTTGCCTGAGTTCTGAGTTAAAGGTAGTTAAATGCTGGACGTGGTGATGATGAGCAATCCAAAATGTTAAGTGGAGTATCAGCAGCAGCTAGATTTCTGTGTTTGGAGAACACAGAACGCAGATGAAAGGTTCATTTGTGTAAATAGCAAATAATGATTAAAATAATGCTTGAATATTGAGTGAGTGAAGGATAAATTGAAGCTAATAAGTAAACTGAACAAATCAGTGAGTATAGGGAAGGAAGCTCTGAAATACGGGAAGGGAAATAAGTGGGCAAATGAAAAAAGGACACCAGCTATAATTAACTTGCTTCTGACAATCCAAGTATGTTAAGCAATCTGGTTTAGTCTTAAGGTCCTGAGTAAACTATCAATTTTATTTTCACCTACTCTCCCTTGTATTTATTTTTGAGTAACAAAAATTATCAATTGTGGTTAAACATAGCTCTCCTGGATCTTCCTGTCCAGCCTTCAACTGAAGTTATGGGTTTTGGACACAGCTCTGCAGCTACAGCCCAACACCTTCCATTTAGATTTTACGATCAGTCACGTCGTGGTAGCAGTGATCCTACGGTACAACGCTCTGTTTTTGCTTCTGTTGACAAAGTTCCAGGTGAGATTAGCATTCATTATCAAGTGAGTTTTGCTTGGTGATTTGTATCTGCAAAAGCTGAACCCTAACTTGGATCAACAATGAAAAGCTTACTGTGATATGTTTCTGAACACACCACTCCAGGATGAGGCTTATGGAAAAATTTACTTCTAGAAAAATAGTAACAGCTGGGTGTATATTTCAGATACGTTGTGAACAATACACCCATGGTAGTTTCTCTAAATACACTGCAAATGTCTTAATACTTTGCCTTCCTTTACAAATTGTGTTAGTTTAAATACTAGATATTTATGCAAGAGATCTCAGTAGTGCATAGTTTTTCCTTTAATTTGGTTATGATAATTTTTTTGCCTGTTAGTAAAAATAGCTGGGATACTGTGCGCTGTTTCGTTTACTCAGAGCTAACAAGACAGAAGAGGGCCCCAGCTACTACTAAAATACTAGCTCGGAGTTGGGATTAAAGGAATTACTCTCAATCAATGAGGAGTTCGCTCTTTTGTCAGTTTGTTCTGTTTCACAGATTTACTTCTCTAGAGAGCTGCTTTTTTTTTTCTAGATAGTGAACATTTCTCCTTTTGAAGTGAGTCATTTTTAAAGTTGAATCTCATACTTCTTGCAAAGTAGTTAATTTTGCTGTATCACACAACAAGATGCAATCTTGTTACCACCAGCTGCCAGTCATTTCACAAAACTCAGTGTTTCTCTTTAAATGTGATTCAGTTGTTCAAAATTGTAATGTCCCACTTATAAAGCAGATGTTCTACTACCTTAGGACTAAATGAGAGCCCAGCTTGCTGGAGTATGGAGAACAGAAATAAAAGCATTTAGATTGCTGGTCAGGCTTTTGAGAAGACAAATGTATGTTGTGTGGCAGGAATGTATTTCCTTATTTGAGTTCCATGGAAAAGGTGTGATTGGAAGAATGCCAGTTCAGTGTCAACCGTCTCTAAGAGTGCACTTGTGTTCATAACAAGTGACTTCATCTACTAATTCCTTTTGTTGTTTTTGGGTGGGGTTGGCAGGTATGGGAAGTGGTTCAGTATGGTATTTTGTTCAAACAACCACATACTTACTTGGAATGCCAGGAAATTGAGACTACCACTATATTCGGAGAAATAATGTTAAGATCATATGCAAGCAAATGCTTCAGTGTAAGGACATGAATCCCTGAGCTCTGTTGTGCAGAACATTTAGGCAAGTAATTTTGCTGAATCAGGCTAGCTTCTCGAGAACTATGATAGTCACAGTAGACTTTGTTTACTTCTTACACTATTTCTACTGTTCTGCTGTGGATGGAAGATTTCTTTCTTGAAGTACAAACCTTTTCCGGATATAGAATGCCTTGGATGGGTATAACTTTTGCCAGAACCTTAAAGGAAACAAATATATTGATGGATGCATTTCTCCACCAGTGAATTTAGTAACTGTTCCAAAAAGAAGCTTCTCTCACTTTAACAGATGGCTTTGCCTGACTTCTGTGGTCAGAAGTCCATTGATTACTCCTTGTTTCTCATCCTAACTGGTATTTCAACATATGAAGTATGTATGAGAAACCTAATGCACATTTGGTGTATTAAAAACTATATGTATCAGAAGTCTTTCAGATTTGAGGTAGCTTAGTTTGTGGTTTACTTTTTGCAGACTATCAGGCATCACTGTAATCTCAGTTTAACTTACCTAAACGATTGTAAAAGATCAATCAGTTTGGCTTCTGAAATAAAACATGGATTTATTAACATTTAGGCAATAATTAGATGCTTAACTAACTGTTTTAAATTCAAATAGATGGTGTTTATTTAATTCTTTCAAGTGGTGTTCGTCTTGACATCATGAATTGTAACTTAATAGAAGCTAGAAGTGTTCACCCATCTAAAACTGTGATACAAGTACTACAAAGAATCACTGAGGCATTTTTTTCTAACCTGGCAGAGTGTTGATGTACGAGTTTATTAAGCATTCTGCCTTTCTTGATCCAAAGTCTACTGAAAGGCAGAGCATGCTTACTTGCTTTTGTCCCAGCAATGATAGACTCATTTTGTGGTTAAATGAAAACATAAACTTCAAGAATAAAGTACTTAACAATCACTGAAAAACGCAAGATGTTTTAACCAACAAACAAAAATATGTTTGTCAGACAGAACATGACTGCTTAAGAATGAAAAAAAAATTCTTGGTCAATGTAAGATGCTTTTGAAACAAGCAAGTGTTTTCATTTTGTTTCTTCTGTTCCAGATTCTCTTGTCGAATACAAACTACATTCTTACAACACTGATACTGTGAAGTGTTTTAACTCATCCAAAGACACTTCATGCATTTTCTATTTATAGGCTGGACAAAGTTTGAGTTGTGAGAAGATGGATGAAATGCAATTCCAGGATTAAAATTTTCAGATGTTATCTCTGCAGTAAAAGCGTAGTGCAGGCTTTCTATCCAAAAGACTTTTTGTTCACTTTTGACGTAACCATTTTCCTTTATCATGTTCAGGTCTGTGACCCATGGATTTATTGAATTATATCAAAAAATGAAAAAGTTTGATTTTGTGTGCAAGCTCTTAAGCTTTAAAATGTTTTGAATCCCTTAACCTCTGCTTTCTTGTTCATTGGTCAGTGTTTGTAGTATGTTTCCAGTTCAGATTTTCAAGCTTCCAAGATGAAGGTGGAAAAAGATGCATCCTCTGGGTCACTGCACAAAATTACCACCACTTTGATGCAATATGTACTCTAACTCTTTCTTGATTTGTTGCTGTAGGTTAACTCTTTGGAGCTAATTATTAACTTAAAGGCTTCATTGCCCTGTTTTACAGGCTTTGCTGTAGCCCAGTGTATAAATCAGCACAATCCATCGCCACTCTCATCACCGTCACCTTCCAGTGGCAGTGGAAGTACAGGGCGCTGTGATTCAGTGACAGCAAGCTCAACGTCCACTCCTGCTGCACTGAGCCCATCAGGTATTAAGTTACGATTTTCATTCTTGGCACTAAAGGATGTAGAGTACTTATAAAATTAAATTATTGTGTTCTTGGATGAAAATCACTGGGGCTTTGTTTTGAGATCATTTGTTCATTCAGCTTTCTAGAAGTCTAAATACTTGGCATCTTTCAGCAGTAATTTTTAACTAGTTGTCTGACTTGTCTCCTAGCACATAAAATTTAAAACTGCGATTTTGTGCTTTGGGTTTTTTTTAAATTGAAGTATTGCATTGCATAAGCTTAGCCTTTCACCACAGCAGATAAGTTGATCTCCACATGCAGCATCTTTTTTGTATTGAATGATGTTTGCTGTTGTGTGTTTGTCTGATGCTCATGTTAGCTTGTAATAATGGGCCATATATGAAATATTGAAAATAGTTATTAAGGATACTAGTCCTGTAAGGTTAATGCAGTTACTGGTTGAACACCACATTTTAAGAGACGTTTTCATTAGTGCAGAAGAAGCTACTGACAATATGACTTTCATAAATGTAGCTACCAGGTGTACCAGGTGTGTGTATTGGTCAGTATATTTAGTGGGTATATTTATACTGGAACTTCTTTTTGCCTTTCCTCTTTTTTTGGTGTAGTATTTTATTTTTAGAGAATTTTGTAGTAGTGTTTGTTCTGAGTGCAAATTATGAGTTATGTAAAGCCTCAAGCTGGAGACTAAACAAGAATAAATCCTGCAAGATGCATACTGAAATGTTTTCATGCTGAAACTGACCTACTCTGCCCTCATTTGGCTTGTAAAACAATAGAGGTAGCTTGATTCTCAAGACATTTTCAAACAGCCCCCTCATTTGACAGTCACTTTCAGTGTTCACCACTACTTGGAATAGTTTTTCTGGTTCTTCCTTCTTAGGCCTTCATTTTGCCTTCATTTAGAGGCCATAGATCTAACCTTTTTCACAGTCCTAGGAAATTGTGCAGTCTTTGCTAGGCGTTTAGTGTGTTGTAGGCTTCACTGAACAGTGTCAGGAGATCAATGCACATGATATGTCCAGAGTGACTATCTCTGCAAGAAATAGTCCTGGAAAGGCTAAGCAAAGGCTGCTTGTGAAGTTTGTAAGTGTTACCTAAAGCATTTTAACACCAATACTCTAGATAAAAGCATCTATCACTGTGAGAGACTAACATAGTAAAAATATTTCTGCAATGTGTGTAATTCTAGAATAAAATCTGGAGTATTTTTCTAAATATGTTCTATTAAAAGCTTTGGAAGGACCTAATTTTTTATAGGACCTTTTATTTCCTTTGTTAGAAATTGCTGTTACTCAGTTTCTTGAGGACCTAGATAATGTGTGGTGCTTACACAGAGAAATGGTATAATTTGTCAAAAGTCTGTGTAGATTTGTTCTACAAGAAAACCTTGATTTGACTGCATGTTTCTCCTTAGTGTAAAAAGGCTCATGTATGATGGCCTTTGCTATTTTGAAATACCCAGTTTCAGGCTGCACTTTCCAAGTTTGGTTGCATGTATTGTCCACACTTGGTGAGACCTTCATTGTAGCTTAAATCCTAAAGTATATTCAGAGTGCCACATGTCATTCAGGAAAACAGGTTTTGGATAAAGTTTGAATTTTTTTTTTTTTTTTTTTTTTTTTGCATAGGATCTAGGCACACTGAGGTGTATTGCTTAGCAAATCTAGTTGTGAGGGTACAATTGTGTGCCCTACCACTATGAGTGCAGTAATGAATGTGAGAATCATCTATGTCAGCCCCAAGTAAGCAGCTTGCATTAACCTGCTTCAGGGATTACTTTTGAGCTCAGCTCTTGGATTTTGTTCTGCTAACTTTACCGTAGCAGTAACAAAGAGGAAGTCAGTAACCGTATGTGCATGAGCAGGTAATTGGTGTACTAGGACAAGTAACAGTTGGTACTGAGGAGCATGCATCTAATCTGCATGTGAGTTAATGATTTTGCTGTGGACCATACTTAATCTGACCTTTAGGATGAATGTATTTGATTACCCACCAATTATTACTTCAGATATATATTGCTATTAATGTTTGAGTGTATTTGGTCCATAGTTGCTTAAAACTAAAAAAGCAAAAGTCATTCCTAGAAAAAGAAAACAGAATCCCTAGCAAAACAGAAAAAGCAGTACCAGGCTCTGCAAATGGTGCTATCAAGTTGGGTTTTTTTCTTTGTATTACATGACTATTTTTTTATTATTATTAACGTGTTTGAAGGAATGCTGTGCATAAAATAAAAGTGTTATTTTGCTAGACCGATTTTAGTCATTAAGCTTCTGAGCTTTGACTACTCTCTTTTCTTGGCTACACTTGCTGGAACCATGCACTTCTTTAAAGTGCTTATTTTTATATATGCCAAGGATTAAGATAAAGAAGCTCTCTTACTGTAAGTTACCAGTCTTCCAGAATTATGTCTGATGTCATCTATGCTGTATTTTATCACTTTTTAAGTTGTCTTAAGCTTTAAAATACAATTGGCTTCAATACTTTAAATGTTTACACTGGAGCAATGGATATTGAAGACTTCAGAAACCATTGATCTTGTATGCCATTTATGCTGTGTTTCATATTTCTGGCAGATATTGATGGTAAAAGGGTTAAAATAAGTACACAGAGCTATCCCTTGTCACAAAGAATATATTAGATTCCAGTCTGTAAAATAAAATGTATATATTCCAAGGAGAGGATGATTAATCAAGCATGGAGAGCCTGTGCATCCATCCTTGTCTCTTCCCTCTAAAATTAGTAGTGTTAATGTGGTTTGATATTTTCTGTTCTATGATGCTAGTAATTTTTGAACTAGATGAGGGAAGTATTTTTGTTTCTAGAAAGCTTCTTTTCTAGAAACTTTTTATGCACCAAGCATCATCATCTGAACTGCTGCTATCTTTTAAAACAATGTTTGGCTTTGTTATAAATCAAATCTAGTATTTCTGTCTCATATCATAGAATATTAGGGCTGAATGGTTTGCACAGTACTGTACCTCTTAGAATTTTTTGGCCATTGAAAAGCAGAACAAGTCTCTGCCTCCAGAATTTGTGATAAATAGCTTGACTCAAGATTTCTAAAGCATGTGAGTATTCTGTAATGTGAATAAATGCCTGTCAGGCCCTCCGCAGTATAAGTGCAGTTGGTATTGCCAGGCATAGCCTGAACTGTATTATGGACATTTCCAGATAGGTAAGCAAAAAATTAAATTCAGTTCAACTCACTTGTTTCTAAAGAATGAACGCTTCAGCTTCAGAAGTATTTCCCAGACTTGTAAGACTTTTGGTGTGGTGAAAAATTCTATTCAAGATACCAGCAGTTATGGATGTGTCCTTGTCACTTATTCTTGTTGCTACTCTAACATTTATCCTTTGTCTTCATTCCAGTTTCCCTTGCTTGTTTCATTGTTAAAGCCTTCATATGATCTATCGCTGTGTTTTCCTCTAGTAAGGTCTGGCAGGAAAGGACGTCGGCGGGTGTTTAGTCTGTCGGAGGCTGACAGTCACGGTGGACACTGGGTTTAGGTCTTCAAGCAGCAGCTGCAACAGAAACTCACGCAATATCAATTCAGGCAGGTTCTTCCATCAGATTTCAGAAGCCCATAACAGTTAATAGAACATACTTGATTTCCATGCTGACAGCAATGACAGTGAGGGGGGGAAAGTTAAGAAATTATGATATTTATCTTTACTGGGTATTTTTGGGAGAACTATAACACAGTAATTAGCTGTTTCAGAAAAATTATCTGCAGTTTTTCCCGTGTTTCTTGGCTCTCTTGCCAAAGATGAAAGTTCTGCTATCAAGCCTCCAGCTTCAAAGCAGCTATGTCTTCATTTGCACAGGGGCAGTCATGGCTGTAGTGGAATTTAGTAAGCATAGGCTCCTCAATGGACAGTAATGCAGGTACTTGGCTAGCAGCAAGAAATCTGTTCATAACTTGAGTAAAATGGACAAGTATTCAGCGTAAGGCTGTCCTTGGACTGTGAGCTTAATATTTTTGTGATCAAACTTAGGCAGATGGCTTTTTGGACCTTTGCCATAGAAGCTGAGGAGAGGAAGCAGATGCAAAAAAAGATGGAAATACTCTTTAGTCTACCTTCTTATTTATATAACCTGTTTTAACTTACATCTAATTTAGCTTTTTTTTTTTTTACTTTTGTGGTATGATTGTATTTTACTCTGTTTATATAAACACTCTTTCATTTTTAAAGATTTACTTTGCATCTGTTCACTTAATGTCTTATTTATATTTTTGTTATCTGTTCATAGTATATTGCTGTACAGCTTAGGACACTTCTCTGTAGATGATATTAATTATTTCCTTTTCATGTTCTTTTCTATCTTCTTTCATTAATAATCATCCTTAACAGAAGTTAATAAGAGTTATTTGGTTTGGATTTTTTTGCTGTAGTGATAATCTTGTTATTCAGCATTGTAGAAATGCTGTTCTAAGGTTGCTGAAGCCACTGCAACCAGGGAGAACTAATACCACCCAAAAACTTGCAAAATTACACCATTTTCAAATCTTATCTGGTACTTTAATGTGGAGGTTTGAGGACCATTTGTTACATGTAAATGTTAATATCACAACTGTTCTAAAAAACTGAATTCACTCTCCCTAGTTTTGTTGCAAATTTGGTTCTTGCTTAAATACCTGGGGGTTTGGGATAGGTAAATAGAGGTGCTATTTTCCCATATGAGATGGTAACTTTATATTTCAGAGTAGATAATAGCTTAGTGACTGGTGGTTTTATACAGGTAAAAATTACAAATATTCTTGCTTCTTCTATCCAAAAGTCAAACTTTAACCAAATGTTAGGAGGTTAAGGGTTTTTGAAAGCCAGTTAGTATTTTCATGTGCAGTATAGACTGAAGTTCCAGGTAATATGTAGAGAACTTAATCTCTAAACACAGTGGGTGCCGTGAAGCTCATTTGACTCAAGAGCATGGTACCTACCTGGGTTTTAGAGACATACATCCTTGTAATAATACATCTATGAGGTGTGTCCTTTTGCCACTTATTTATTCCCTTTCCAGAGACTTTAAGAATTAAACATATATTTACATCCTTGGATCCATCTCTGAATTGAATATGGCTTCAAAAGGCTTTGAAATTTTGATCCTTAAAGATTTTATCAGTAATTTCTGTCCTAAAGCCATGTATTCAATTAACTAGGAGGCGCTGTGTGAGAAGATTTACATCATGAGAGCGGCCTGACTTTTCATTGTAATGCCTCTTCTCTGGCAAATTTTCATTCTAAGATGCTGGATCTTGGTATTGTATCTTCTATTGCCCTCACCTGTAGTCTAGTCTAGGATTATTTTCCTCTATCCTTGTATCCAAAAGATTTGAGAGATACCAAGCTTAAAAACTTACCTATTGCAAGCTTGTGGTTATGATTTCAAGTAAAGTACACACCTCTAGTAGCCTATGGATTTGAAAGCTTGGTCACAAAGATTAAAGTTACCACTCTCACAGCTGTAGTGTATAGCTGCTACTGAAGAGTAAGATTTTTAGTTAAGTATTGGTCCAGGAGGGATAATGTATTGCAAAATAGTAGTGAGAACAGTTGACCTTTTCTAAGCAATGTTAAAATTTCTCCCTCCCCTAGCTAAAAATTGTTTCTGCCCCTTCAGGGACTAATGGCAGTTTGCAAACAGCCAGCCAGTCATTTTGGCAGAAATGCCATGCGGAGTTACAGAAATCTGTCACTGCTGCCCTTAAAATATGGTAACAGAGTAACAGAAGTGAAGCTCTGACAGTGACTAAAGAAATAGGGAAAATGGAGGGGAGAAACTTGCTTCTATCAATAGTAATAAAAGCAGAAGGGAAGCATAGAAGACTCTAGCTTTGTACATTACAGATGCCACAGCTAAAATATTGGGCCAAGGATGTTCTGTTTACATTTTCTGATATTTTTTCTTTTTCTGAATGATTTTTCAGACTTTTGGATAGAACTCATTGACTCCAGAGTTTTTAATTATTTATTTTTAAATGGAGGGTTGTGTTGTTTTGTTTTTTCTTCAAATACTTACTTTGTGGCATTAAGAAGGGAGTTATTTCAGCATTAGTTTTGATGCTATGTGGAGGGACTTGGGGATAATACAGCATAACAAAAGAATGTGTGTGGCTGTCATGATTTCAGTAAATAAAAGTATTAAGAAAATACATTAATATTTTGTTGGGAGAGGGGAAGGAATGACTTAGGAAATGAACTGCAGGATCAGAAGTGAAACAGCAGAAGTTCAATAGAAATGTACTGTATATTACATTCCTGAGCAGAATGCCATGGATACATAATACTTACTTACCAAAATGTCTGAAGTTTCTGAATCCTGAATTTTAGTCAATATTCATACTATAATTAAGATTAAAAAAAATAATCTTGCAAACAACATCTTATATTCTTTTAAGATATTATAAATTTGGAAAGTAAAATCACTGCAAAGAGCCTCACTGTTTTTGCACACTTACCTGTTAGTATTTACGTTGGAGTTGAGAGAAATTAGGCTTTATTTCAATGTTTTTAACAGTTCACTTTCCTTGCAAGTCTTGCATCACTTCCTGTTATCAGTCACTACCTTCTCACTAAAGCTTCTTGACAGCTAAAAAGAATCTGTGGAGTTACTTTGAATCTGTCTCTTGTTTTTCAAAAATAAGCTTTGATGTCCCTTTTATTTAAAAGGAGACTTTTCTTTTACAATCTATAAATTTTGTTTTTATTAAAGCGAGAAGCTTTAGCCATCGATTCAGCAAAAAAGTAAAATTGAGTGGTTTTCGGAAGTGACAATACACCATTGTTTGGGGTTATCTTACCAGAAAGGTAAAAAAAAAAAAAAAAATATCTTACTGTTAACCCACTGATACCTTACTGATATCCATTCCATTCTCAACTTTTATATTATTTTAATTTTTTTTGTCTTATGTTCATGCTTTCTGTTCTTCTACAAGATTAGTTGGGATCATATTGAAACTGTTATACACAGAACCTAATTCTTAGCTTCTATATTCACTACATTGCCTTGTAGACTTTTCTGTACACTTGAACACAAGCTGTTTCTTACAAGAGCTCTAAAAATGGTCTGTCTTGAAGCTGGATACCTGTTACTGTAATGACATCTATTACTCTAGTCTGAAAAGACAAAAAGTCCTGACTTTTTGGGCATACTTGCTCTTATGAGGCTGCATTGCCTCATCCCCTCCCTTCACTATCCATCTGAGCCAAATGAGCAGTTGACATGATAGGTCAGTAGGATTTTAAGGGAGAAAAGGGAAATAGCTGTTAATATATGGGGCTTTTTGAATTGTGTGAGCAGATGTAGTAGTGTATCAGTTTTCTGTGTTATGCCTATTCCAAATTTAATCTGTGTGGAATGTTCCATGCTTAGGAGTGCACAAAAAAAAAAATCCCATATAACACAAGCCCGGATAAAACCAGACCAATTTTGCAGCACCTTTGAATTACAGTCAGCACATTGTGCTTTCTGTAGTTAAGGGTGTCACTTAAATGTAAATCTGGAGAATGAAGTGAGAGAATTACTTCCAAATTTTCGGAACAAACAACCCACCTCTTGGAAGAACTAGTTGTACAAGGGTTCCTTTTGTATTATTTCTAAAGAGCTTCCTGGTATGGGGTGACTGTTCCTTTTAGTCTGTACTAAATACTGGAGGGGCTTTCTTACTCTTCCCTTCTGTTTCCTCTCTCTAGGAATATTTCTGACATCGCTGCATATTCTAATAGTAAAGGTGTAAAATTTTTCTAGTTCCTAATTTGAACAGATGCCTACTGGCATCTTGTGTTATGCCTTCATAAGATTTTGGTTTATTTCTACTTACTAAAAAGTGAATGTGTGTAACCATAATGCTTTGCTGAACTCATTTTCCACCCAATTATTCTTAATATTAATAAATAATAGTATACTCTTGAGCTTAATATACATAATAAGTTGACTATTGATTGGCTTTTGGTGTTTCTTTCGTTAGATGACACTTCAGCTCCAGAGCAGCCTCAGATGACAATTTCTGGTCAGATGATGACTGATGAAACTCTTTCAGCTGTCTCAAAGTCTAACAAGAACACTGTAAAAACCAGTGACATAGAAACAGCAAACCTGTCTCCTAGCCTGATTCCTGCACAGCAGCCCACAATATCATTAATAACAGATGACAGTACGGATGCACTAAGCGTGGAGTCGCTTACCCTGGTGCCACCAGTCGATCCACACAGTATTCGAACATTCACCTGCATTCCTCAGTCCTCTTTGGAGTCTGAAGGTGAAGTGTGCAAGGTGAAAGAGGTAGAGGAAGAAAATTCTGAGTAAAGCCAACCTGTGGACTGTATTAAACAGTGAAGCAATTGCAACCAAATTCTTCATTGTTTTTCCTTTGGGAGTGCAGACACTTCTTGAAGCCTGAAAGACCAACAGGTCCACAAGAAGAGACCCACCAATGAAATCAAATGTGGGCAGCTTTTAGAGTGAAATCAGATGCTCACCATATTTAAACTGGAATTAAAAAAAAAAAAAAAGGCAACATTTTAGTCTGCACTGGTTGGTTTCCACCAATTTCTGTTATAGAAGAACATGAAAGTATTCAGAGCACCTACCTTTTTTCTATTACACAGAGTTCCAGCTGCAGGAACTGTGATAATTGTATTAACAGTGTTATGGCAAACTGAAGAAAATTTTGGATACCTGGATATTGTATCATTAACTTCTCTGAAACTAGAGGCATACCATTGACTGGAAAAAGAAATATCGTCATACAGAGATTACGTTTCCATTTGAGATGTGACGTGTTTTTCTGTTTGTTTTATTTGCGTTTGTTTCTGGTTTGTTTGTGGGTTTTGTTTGTTTGGTTGGCTTGTTTGGTTTTGTTGTTTGTTTGGGTTTTTTTTATTATGATTCTGATCTCATGCATCTTTTGGAGGTCTGCATACCAGCAGGCTTGGCCACTTTTGGGGTTGTCTTTGTAGGACTGCAGACTTCAATATTGTGTTTTCCATGTGCAATATTTATTTCAAGGTGTGATTCAAAGCAAGGATATATATTGAACTATTTTTAAAAGGTAAAAGCCTGTAAGTAAATGACAAATGCTTATTCAAGTTCACATAAGGGATTTTTGAGGCTACTTTAGTCTTTGCTTAACCAGCTACAGAGGAATGTGAAATATTTTTAAGAGATTGCTATTGCTTGTTTATTCACTTCTGACAGTCAAATTGCTACACCTCTGAGGAGTGATGATACCCTTTCTACTGAAGGACAACTTGTAGAAGCACACAGAAGAGGCTTTTTAAATTTTTTGTCTTCATGTAGGAAGAAGGGTCACTACATCTAATTGGTAATTCCTTTGCAAGTCTGAAACTCAAAAGGAAAGGTATTGTGCAGTTTTTTTTCTATCTGGGCTAGTATCACAGTTAAACAACATTGCTATACAAAAGTGATTCTTCATTTTTGCTTTTTTCACTTTGCTTCCTAACTCACAATACCAAGTTGACAGAAAGTAGTGGAAAAGTGTTGATTCAGGTTTGGAATGTTCTTTGCTGATTTGATATATAATTTAACATGAATGGTGTTAAGATTTCTCATCAATTTCCATTCGTATTGATTTAAATTAATGGTAAAATGAGTAGATTGTTGTTATTCATCTGCTGATCACGTTAGTGCTTTCTGGCTCCCAAAGACTGAAGGTTACTATTTACATTACTCAATATTGTGATTTCAGTCATCAGTGCAATCTCTCTTCATCCTGTCTGTCCTAACATTGATTTCATATCAAGTAGATGAATCTGAAAAAAATTTACCTACTTCCCAGTCTCTAATTGCACCTTTTTTGGCTGTCAGATGGAATAGTTGAAATGCTTTAAAATATTATATTTGTATATGATATTGGCTAATGCACAAGTAGAATTTTGCTCTTTTTTTGCATCTTTTCCTTCACGTAATGATCATGTAAAATTGTGTATACAACATGTCTGCTACTGAATATCAGCAGTTTCTTTTTCTTTCTTGTATGCAGTTTTGTTGCTTTCTGGCTTCCTGTGACTTCTACTTTGTCTCAAATTGAATTAACCAATATTCTGACCATTCCAGAATGGCCCAAACTCTAAATGAGTTCTGAGAGCTAGGTGCCCTTGGCAGTGCTGTGAATATGGGATGAGAATTTGGTGTGGCTGGAGTAAGACCCTGTGTTGGTTGAGGCTTTATTGTGTTTGGGGTTTTTTTGTGGGTTGGTTTGTTTGTTTGTTTGTTGGTTTTGATTGGGTTTTTTGTGGTCATATGCTTAAAGTGAGATTATGCTGTTGCAGCTAAGGCATGTGTACCTAAGCAGTCTAGACATCAATAGCCATTTGGGTACAAGGACCACATGAATTTTTATTAGCTGAACTGATTGCAATCTAGGCTTCCTCTAGTATGTTTCAGTGTTACACTGTAGCCCCAGTAATATTCTGAAGATAATTATAAAAAAGGATGCCTTACTTAATTTGAAAGCATTTTATGTTAGTTGTTAACTTTAACTCTTGACCTAGATTACACAAAATGACACTGTGCAGACTGAGCTCCCTTAAATAGAATTAATTTTAGATAGGAAAACCTTGATCTTTATCTATTTTTAAATTCGGTTGTAGCAAGATTAGGATCCTGCACAGGGAGCCTTTTAATGAGTATGCATAATCTCACCCTTGAGCTGTACTGCACAAGAAATGGGACAAAGGGAAAGAAAGCTGACTTTGTGCTTTCCACTCCCTTTGAATGGCTTTTAAATCATATTACCTGTTTTCTACTGAGAGCTTCAGGGCAAGTGACTGAGATAGATAATATTATTAGGAAAGTAGAAATTAAGGTCTACTGTCCAGTCCACTGCTGGGAGAACCTTGCTGGTCGGGGGGTGGTAAGCAGGGATATCTTCTAGCTGTTCTATCACAGAGCTGTCAGCAAAGATGAAAAGTTCTGACTGCACCAGGTCTGCCAATGTTGTGTTATATAAATGCCACAACTGGTAGAGACCAACCTAATTTTCTGAATGGTTAGGCCACTGAAGCAATTGACTTTTTACTTGTTACTTCCACTATTAAGGCATGTCTGTATACAGTTTGGCTGTGGTTTGTGCTGCATTAAGGGACTTCAGAATGTAAAAGCTCTGGGGACATTGAAATAATCTTCCATTGGCAGTCTTTTATCTCTATAAGTATGGTGTTACTCATCTACAATTCTTTGAAGAGTATATCTCTCTCTTCCTTATCAGAAAAACTCAAGGTCTGTTTCCTTATGCCCCTTTCACTGTAAAAAGGAAACTCAACCAGGAAAGCATGAGCGCATCAGCCACAAGTGTAGTTTTTTTTTCCTGAATGAAAGTTGATTTGGGTCAGTGTAACATCAATCTTTTTAACCAAATCCAACTACCAAGTTGCAAATACCAGCCATATTCTGTTAACATAAAACAGTTCTGTTATTCTCCTTATGAGAAGCCAAAGATGCCAAGGCATCTTTGATATGTTACTTTGATACTGTGTGGTCTAGGTGTCTCATTTTATGTTCCAACGAGATACTGCTTGTTTAACAGAACTATGTGTTGCCTTCAGTGCCTCTTACAGGTCCCCTTTGCTTTTCTGTCATCCAGTGTGCAACAATGAACAAGACAAAAGGTTTTGATTTATGGAGAGTAGTGGCAGCATACACTTGATAATTTGGTAAGGAAAGGCAAGGTGGAAAAATCAGTGCCAAAATCTAATGTCTGCTTCACCATAGAAGTAATGCTTGTGGTGTAAAACTTGTGTGCAAAAATTGTTTTGTAGAGATTCTTTGACATAGAAAGAAATTAAAGGCTAAGCTTCTTGCACTTCATTCTACAAGCTGTGTGAATTAAACCAAATCCAGCAGAAATGTGGTGACATATATTAATATAAAAAGCTGTATTTTGTGTGTGAAGTCATGAATTATATACAATGTAAAAACTGAGCTCCTTGGTATTCACCACTGCTAATTCAAGATAAACTAAAATTCTGACTTCCTTTAATTAAACTGAGCTTAAAAAAATAGATAAAAAACACCTGTTAAAGAAGTTTCTTAATGTTCTTCACTTTACAACACAGTTAAAATTTTCCTTGAAGTCACTTGATGAGGAAAAGTTTCGACTATCTTCCAGAATTCATTTGTTCTTTTGCACTACTGTTGCTAGAGGACAGGTATGTGACATTTAGAAACTCTTCTATATCCAGAATGTAAGACTCAAATCTTGATCAGTATTCATAGTTTAAGTCAATGTCATATGAGCCCTTTGCCTAACAGAGACAGAATGCAAGTGGACGGTACTGCTTGTTGGTGGATTTTTGAAGTATTCTTGTGTGTAGAATTTTAAAATGGATGGTTAAAATAGTTTGTTCATAGCAAAATCGACAGTCCTTAAGATTTGAAATTACTGTGTTTGGTTTTAGTTTTGGTTTGTCGTTTTGGTTTTATTTCTAATGAAGCAGCAGGACATGAGTGACTAGAATTTCCACGTTTACTGGAAATGACCTGGCACTGGAAACTATCTGGAAAATCAGTAGCTGCTCTGCAATTTCATGTCATTTTACTAGTAGTAAATGAAACTTTAAACTGTATGTCTGCAGACACAGATAAGCTATCAGACAAGGAGGTCAAAATATAGGTATAAGTATGAAGCCACTTTGTAAAAGTAAACACTTTAATCACATGGTGCTGTCAGTGCTCTAGTGTAATCACTTTTCGCTGCACACATTAGAGGTAAATATCTACAGAATTACCCTAGTGAATAGCTTTACTAATCTGCATCTATTATCAAAAAAACCCACCATGATAAATTTTCTGATGTTGTCTTCATTGACTAGCTTAAAGTTAAATGTGGAGTTGCTTTCAAAAGGACATTGCACAGGCAGTTGTCATTTGGGAAACTTAAGTGTTTCAGTCCTGTAGTTGAATCAAAGTTTTGCCAAGAGGCATCTGATGAGGGTGATCAGTGAAATGTAGGAGTTTTGCCTCAAAGGTGATGAGTTTCCTTGATGAATCTCCTACTCATCTATCTAGTGTTAGGCATCTAAATATGTTGAACATTGTCTTGCTAAGTGTGACTGTCATTCTTCTTGAGTTTAGTGTGTAACTAACCATCACTGGCCTACCCTAAGGTACCACTAACCAGGGTGCTGGTCTTCTATTGTTTAGAAGTCTTTGGGGTGGTTCTCCTGTGCTTGCCTGTTCTGTTGCTCTGACTTAACATTTGCAGCATGAATTAGAAACAAATACAATAATTCTTAGTGTCTCCAATAACTCTTACTGTATCCCATTGGCTTCTGAGTAGCAGATGATGATCCAAGCACGACTTGCTAGGGTGGGATGTTTTTAGGGGATGGGAGGGGGGAAGTGCTAGGGAGGCTTTCCTGCTGCTCAGGACTTTTTGAGTAGCAGCAAAGACATAGGAAATACAGTTCTGGACTGTCTCTCAAACAGAAGGTTCTTTCATATGTAAATGTATTTTTATATAGCATTTGTACAGAATTTTCCCTATTTTGATCTCACAAAATTTTTAGGTTTGCACATTGCTCAGGTTTGCTTTCTTTTGCAAGGTGTTACAAAAATATGCCTTTTTTTTGTCATTTGTTAATGTATTACAAATGTAAATCTAAATTTTGCTTGTCTAATAAATGTGCACTGTGGTGATAACTGGTTTGTTTTGCTAATTTGAATTCATTGGCTCTTAATATGAAAAGGAAAACCGTGAGTCGTTGTGACTGTCCTGTTAACAGAAAAAATGTGCAGTGCATTTATTTTTGAAAAGTATCTGAAAAGGGCTTAAGAAGCAGGTAATGACTAAAAATACTTGTTGATGACAAAAGTTAAAAGTTCCGTGCATCCAAATTAGTATATTTGTTCTCAGAAGTCTTCTAAGATTATAATCTTAAAATAGATGAGGCATTTTTTGCCATCTTGTTCCCCATTACTTTTGGTTATTAGTGGTTGTACTAAAGTGAGTTTAAGACATAGTAATTGCAATCTGATAATTAAAGTATATATGAAGGTCTGAGCTTTTGTGTTTCGGCGTATTTAAGAACTAAGTGTGGCATAAATTATTACAATGAACATGAAAGTAATTTTGAAAAGGACTGAGAATAGATTCTATTGTGTGGATTTTATGGACTGCTAGAATTTCTAGAAGCTTTGTTTAGCCCAGCAATAGCACTGCACTGTTACAGTCATAGAGGACTCACTAGAAGCATTTTAATCTTGAGAGGATAACTTTAGGTATCTCCACTTGTGAACAGAAATGTTGACATTTTTGTTGCAAACTTTTAACTTAATTTTGAGTTGTTTTGTAAGTTTTATTGTTTTAAGTGCAAAGAGGGGAATATGTATTTTTCTACAATGAGTGTACCTGGGATTTAAAACACTGCATAATGAACATGAAGGACTGTCTTCCTGTGGAATATATTTCAATGAAGTTTTGTCTGAAATGTACTTTGAGGGGGTGGGAACATGCACTTATATTTACATGGAAAAAAAGCCCAAATGTGGGGTGACTTGAATTATGAATTTCTACAGGCAATAAGTATTTAATATAAGTTATGTTAGGCGTTTGGAGTAGATGTGACAATATCTTAATTTAAAGGAAAATGTAAATAACGTCTGGAAAGGCAGTGAAATTAGGAAATGTTGATGTATGCTACTGAAATCCAGATTTCTATAGCTGAGTGTCTTATTTGCTGGCATTAATCATGTATCATGGCTATTGAAAACCTGGACAAGAATGACCAATAGATCTTTCTTTGTAAATGGAACTTGGCAATAAAAATGGTATTACTAAGAAAACCTTCCCTTCCATGTTCTGGTGCTGGATTTGATGGACAAGGATGTTTAGTAACAGTCAAATGCAAAATTTACTGGAGCTTGCTTTTGTTAGTAAGAGTGTTGTGCATATGTGAATGTCAGGCATTTTAATCTTTGAGCTGAAAACTGAAATAGCTGAAGTATTTTTGCATTGCGTATGCAGGAAAGACATAGCATGAGAGTGCAGAAAAGCTTTTGTAGAGGTGATGGAAAGTTGATGAGACCAAGGGTTAAGAGTGGCTGGGCATCATTTAAAATGTCTATAGACCGGTTTGAAAGTGCCTGTCATGTGTGATTTCTTCCCTGAATATATCCTTGCCACCCTCTGCCTCTCTCTGGTGTGTGTTGCCAGTTCAGTACATGGATTAAATCCAACTCAGTTATTAGCTGGATTCCTGTTAATTAGCCTCTCCATCTATAGGAATTAATTATAGTCAATACACATTCTTTGTGAAATGTTATTTCTCAAACTAGGCATTGCTCCAGAAGCTTTCTTAGGAATAAATTAAATCACATTGTACTGTGAAATAAGCAGGCTAGGTATCAGGGGTGGGTGACAATACCATGCTTTACTGTAGGATGCAAGTACTAAAATGTGGTGTGGTTACTGAATACAGCAGGAGAATTCCTGAAGACCAATGAGGAGTTAGGAAGCAGCATTTCTTTATCTTGGCACCACACACATAGAGGATTGCTCCACCTAAGTGTCCCAGAGCCAGTAAAATTCAGAGAATACCTGCTCACAGCTCATACATCATCATTGCTTTTCTTAGAAGCGACTAGCATATTCATTTGTTGTTACATATGTAAATCTTCATTATATACTATGGTGGTACCCTGGTGGTCGCCTGGGGTGTCCATTGTCTTCCTCTCTATGGCCTTTAGCTGAACAACTTCTTTGTGCATGTTCTCTAGGCTGTCTGATGCAGTTCATGACAGACTGACCAGCTGATGAGACAGATTGATCACAGAGTCAGTCTAAACCAGTTTGCTTTTCTTAACTTCTTTCTCAAGCCTGCAGTTACAATTTTTTATTGTTTACACAGTTAATGATTCTTAGTATACACAATAGATACATTCTATAGTCTCTCCCTCAACAGCTAGAGCTACCAAAAATCTAGATAAAGGGTTTTCTGAAGGACAAGAGGGGCTGAGCCACCATAATGTCTTGGAGAAAAGAATTTCATGTCAGCAGAGGGACAAAGGACAAAAAGGGCAAAAGGACAGAAGGTAGTCTCGTTCTTGCTAAGGGAACCTGATTGTAATGATAATGTGTGTGTGAACACTTCTACCTGAATAACAGTGAAGGCATTGTCCAGCCTCTAACACTGAGGGGAAATTGCTTAGACTAATAATTAATAGATAGACTGATAGACTAATAATTAATACTATACTGTTAATATCCAATTAAGGCTAGTAGATGAGGTCTTTGAAATTATGTATTATTGGAAAGTGGAAGAAAGAAGCTTAAGTCATCTCAGTGGATGATGACAGACAGGTACTTTGGTCAAATTCTGGTAGTCTAGAAGTTGTTTGCAGGTGAATGCACCTTACCACCAAATGCAGTATTTTGCTGCCCCCTCCTTCCCAGTCACCTCGATGTCCTTGTTCAGACTACAGGAGGTAGAGGGCCAGGAGGTCAAGGATGATTCAACAGTTTCTGATCAGTGATGAGATCCCTCCCAGTAGCATGAATTTACTCAGAGATTGTAGAGTCCTTTGTATTGATACTCTTTCGTGTAAAGATCTCAATTTTTCTTTTGGAGTAGATTTCCTTGGTTTTCTGAGCTGTCACAAAGGCTAGAAACGTTTTTACTCAGTAAGAGATGATGTTCTTGGGTAACACTGAATGAAGGATGTTAGAATCCTAAGAGCCTTCCCATAGTTAAAAGATTCATCATAAAATCACAACAGTTAGCACCACCACATATCCTGTTGGTGTTCCTCTTGAGGTGTAGGAAGGATGCAACTGTGTATTACTTTCTATTTGCAACAGATTTTATGCACTTGGTAGGGCAGAGTTCCTCTTGGAATTTTCATCACACATGGTGAGATGAGACTTGGAAGGGATCTCAAAGATCATGTAGTCCCAACCCCCCCCCCCCCAGTGGACACCTTCCACTAGACCACATTGCTCAAAGCCTCATCCAACCTGACCTTGAACACCTCCAGGGAGGAGGCATCCACAACCTCCCTGGGCAACCTGTTCCAGTCTCACCACCCTCACTGTAAAGAATTTCTTTCTAATATCCAGTGTAAAACTGCCCTCTTCAAAGATTCAGTCCATTCCCTCTCATCCAATCACTACAAGCCCTTGTAAAGAGTCCTTATCTGGCTTTTTTGTAGGCCCCCTTTAGGTACAGGAAAGCTGCTCTAAGGTCTCTCCAGAGCCTTCTCTTCTCCAGGCTAAACAGCCCCAACTCTCAGCCTGTCCCCATAAGGGAGGTGCTCCAGCCCCCTGATTACCTTTGTGGGCCCTCCTCTGGACCCACTCCAGCATCTCCAAGTCCATCTACTGCAGGGGTCACCAGAACTGGACACAGTACCCCAGGTGGAGTCTCACAAGAGGAGAGCAGAGGGGCAGAATCACCTCCCTTGTCATGTTGCTCACGTCTTTTGATACAGCCCAGCACACAGTTGCCTTCTGGGCTGCAAGTGCACATTGCCAGCTCATGTTGAGTTTCTCATCAGCTGACGCCCCCAAGTCCTTCTTCTTGAGACTGTTCTCAAGCCAGCCCTTGCCTAGCCTGGATTTGTGCTTGGGTTTGCCCTGACTCAGGTGTAGGACCTTGCACTTGGCCTTGTTGAACTTTGTGAGGGTGGCTTGGGCCCACTGTTCCAGCCTGTCCACACCCCTCCAGTGTGTCAACTGGTCCATACAACTTGGTGTCATATGCAAACTTGCTGAGGGTGCCTCAGTCCCAGTGCCCATGTTGCTGACAGTGCTTGCTTTTTTGAGTATGCAACTGCCAGTATATTCAATGGAGGGTGAGGTTTTCAGTGACTGGAATTCAGTATTTGTTTCAATGACTGTCCTTCCTAAAATTTCTTACAATGATAAGGTGGAAGGGAAGTCTCTTCAGAGTGGTCAAAGAAGAAATAATAGAAAATTCTCTGTTAGCTTTTCTAATCTAATTTTCTTCTAGTTTCTTAAAGGGGATTACTTAAATTTGTAATTGCCCTTCTCTTGGCTTTTATGCCTTTTTTTTTTGTTGTTGTTGTTTCTTTTTTTCCAGAACGTGAAAAGAAAACTTGCTTTAAAAAAGGGAGCAGTGCTGAAAAACCTTGAAGTACTTGTATAAGTGATACAAATTATTTCAGAAAACTAGTGGAGTTGTTCTCCTAAAAAGAAAATAGACATTTTTGTCAGCAGTGTTCTCTACTCAAGTTGAACTGAGAAACTGGCAAGTTTTAGGTTACTGTAGAGGTCTGCTGTGATTGAGTGCTCCAATAGGACCCACTTGGTCACTACTAAAGCTGCCTGCAGCTTGATCTGTCTTGTCCTTGTAAGAGTTTACAAAGCATCAAAGCAGTCATGCATAGTTAAAAATAAGCTTTAATGCCCTGTTTAGAGGAGGATTTTCAAGTAAGACAGCAATCAGATTTTAATTTTAATTAAATTTATTTTTATCTATTGAGACCTATGTGCAGATGGAACACATGAAATAAAAATAACTGAAAGCAAAACATCACAGCAAAGTCTAGCTGGCCAGTAATCATCTAGCCTTGTGTTTCCAGTGTTTGTTACCCTATTTAATACATCTTTTAATCTGTATGAATACAGTCTGGGGTGCGTTATGATTTGGGAATAGTTTCTATGCACATCTTGTGATTTCTGCCTGATACTCTAAGGTTAAATGGAACCAATGTCTTACAGAGGGGTTGTCTTTGAATGTGTGATTTACCTGCTGCTTGTTAGCTATCGCATCCCTCCCCAGCTAGTTCAACCAATGGCACTGCAAATAGTAACCGTTGGCAAGATTTACAACACCTGGGACAGCATTGGTTAAAGACAGAACAACTGGCTTGCTTCTGAGACTGTATGGAAAATGAGTAATCACAAAGAGTAGAATGAACTAGACTTTTTTCTATGATTAGATAGGAAAGGTTTCAACAAGCAAAATGGGAATTGTTAGGTGAGAGAGACAATAATATGAGAAATAATGATGTCTTGCTTGGTGCTTGCAAAACAAATGCAGAAAGGAGCAACTTTCTGAAGTTCACCCTGTGTGGTTATTCTGTTCCTGCCTCCTGGTAGCTCTGATTATCTCATTTGTGCTCTCCCTAAAGATGGCAACATGGGGATACGCCATTTAAGCCCTAAATGATTCTTGCAGTGCTGTGTGCCCACTGATTCGTTGTTGTTTAAATATTCCAGAGTGATTTCAGGAATTTATACCAATAAATTTTTGGCTCCATTCTGTCTAATTGTGGTAAAACAGAAGAGTTTGATGCAAAATTTGAAGTTAGCATTCTGGGGTCTTGTGTTATTTATAAACAGCCCAGGAGGTTTTTGTATACATTTCTAGTAGACAAGAGATCAGAAACTTTCTTTTGAATTTAAAAACTCATCTTTAAAGTAGTACAATCATTTCCAGTATCTTTAACAAAGCAGACACATAGTGTTGCTTATGTGATTACAGCCTTTTGAATGGTTAGGGCTTCCCACATCTCTGAGCTGTTTTCTCCAGTACGACTAGGGATGCATTTTTCATAGTAGGTCATACCTTAAGCTCAAAGTATGGTCCCTTTGCCTGGTCTCTCTGGTCACAGACTTTGGTGATCCATTTTTACTTCTCACTGATTTGAAAGCCTTTGTTAACTTTCATGTAACTAGGTCTTGTTTCAGATATTAAAGTTTTAAAGCTTTTAGAGAGAAGACTTCCAAGTCATACAAAGAATGAACATAGTAGCTAGTTTGACAGGGCAGTTCCAGAGAAAAGAAACATCTGTATGTAACATTTCATGTGTAATCTTGATTTCTGTTCAGGACACCTGTTACTTAACTGATATATAAAACACATCGTCTGTAAGAATGTGCTCACATTTAAGCTATACTCTTTCTACTGGTGTGAGAAGGTTGTAACTTCAGTCCAAAGTTCTTAGGAACAAGATGTGAGCAGCTTTGCTTTGCTGCTTCTCCATCATGCAGTTCACTTGAATTTGCTTATCACAGTTTATCAGCTTCAAGGCTTTCCTGCGAAAGTGTTGTTTGCAACCACTGGCTGCTAGATAATTTGTAATCTTACACAGCTGTCAAAATGCTTCAAAGGAAAGTAGGCTTGCTTGACTCGGCTAAAGGTTGGTTTAAATGGGTCTTGAAAGCTTCATTGTGAGGTTCTGAACAGATCTTCATATTAGATGTTTTGTGGGGGAGGGAAACTTGTCAAATTCTTGAAAACCACAGACCTCTGAACCACAGTCTTGGAGCTGAGCTCCCTCTGGTTTTAATTTGAATCTGAAAGAAAATCAGGCCTATTATGGGAAATCAGACCTGACTTTTCTGTGGCTGCCTTTAGTTTAGCTCATATTTGATGCACGGTGTGTGTGTTATCCTGGCATCAGCAGGTGTCATCTTTACTTTAGCTTAATAGGACTTTGGACAGGTCATGAGTCTGTTTCTTCCTTAGTTCACCCTTTTCAAATGTATTTATATCAAACAATTAATGGTGCACTTGTGGTTGGTGTTGATGCTAGGCATTTATCTTTTTAACTCCTTGTCATAAAGGAATATTGTTAAAATTAACATTCCAGTCTTACTGCTTGCTCCAGGTAATGTAGTTCCTGGTGAATATCTGTAACTTTGAAATTCAAAACAAAAACCTTTTGGCTTTTTGTCTGCTCCGTAACTGAGCATTCTGAACAACTTCCAAATGCTGAAGATCTTTCCCATCCTTCCTGTTTCTTACTAATAATAGTAAGGAAATTATTTATCCTCTAAGATGTCAAACTGAATGCGTGAGTCAGTCTTAGAATGTTGAAACTGTTTTAGGAGTCTGTTTGTGTATAAGGTAGAAGTGTGAAAACTTAAGAAAGAAAAAGAAATTCATAAGAACAGCAAGATACTGTGAAAAGCTTGCCTTAAATTCAGCCACAGCAGTACCAATATGAGAGTACAGGCCATCTCTGAAACAGCCTTGGTTATTAGTTGCACAATTATTTTGAAAATCAAGAATTGCAAAAGCAGCACAGTTCAAGATACTACAGTGCAAACCCAAGAGTCAGTGGAAAAGAAATGTGACTGTTTTTCATCTGCCTCAGTGGCAGTCAGATGTCTTAGTGGCACCGATGGGAAATGTATTTTGATCTAATATGCAAAGGTTGGTGTAGGTGAGTAGCTTTCAGACATTACATTTTGATCTCTCTGAGTTAGGACTGTGACCAACCTCCTTCTAACAGGGCAAAGGAGGAAAGTCTTAGTTGTTGGTAATATGAAGAAGTCTTTGCCTGCTTGAGCAGTAATAGGACAAACCCAGAATGACTGTTCAGCCAGTCTGGATGAGGATCAACTGGAATGTTGCCTCAGCTGCCAACAAGTGTTGATGAAAGAACAATTTCCTATCTCCTCTCTAATCTGAGAAGTGCAAAGAAATAATGTTGACACCAAGTGTCCTTAATCAGTCCAACTGTATTTCTGCAGAACCTTATGGGAACAGTAGCTGAGAAATCATCATACCTTTGTGAACATTTGTCTCCTCTGTCCTGTGAAGACTATGTAGTTCATGTCATGTAGTGTCACAGGGAACAGTGCTGTGCCAAAAAGTAGCTATAGATAAGTTTCAAACATGACTCATGGTTTGGTTATAGAAGAAGTATCTAACACTAAACTAACAAAATTTATTATTTCAAGCTTTGTAACAGAGAAAATTGAAACAAAGGAATTTCAGGGGTTTAATGAAACAGTATTTCATTGAAAGTGTATTAAGCAACTTGCATGCAAGCCTGATTTAGCCAAAGTTACTCTACCAGAGATCTTGCAAGAAGTTAACTTTTCTGTCCAACCAGACCAGAGGCACAAGGTGTCTGTTAGAGTTCAGCAGGATATACTTCTCCTCTGAAGAAAGGCATGTCGGAGGAGACATACAGACAGGTTTAGTTCTGACTAGAGACATGTCAGTGTTAGCTCTTGTTACTCTGATTTACATATGGAGCTGTCATGTCTCTGAACTGCTTCTAGATTAAGCAAACAGTAGGAAAGAAAACCACAGTATTTCTCTACTCTAAGAATTAAAGTATAATTAGTTCTGCAAATGGGCAATTTTCAGACATTGCAGTACAAACAACAATACCCTGCCTTTGTCAGTGTTTGAGATCCAGCTCAGGCTTGAGTTCTAGGTCAATTATTAGTTTACTGTTGTTACTTTAATTAGTTTTGGTTGGTTTGTTTCAGTGTAAGAAAGAAAAACAAAAAAACACCCCACCTGAAAGCTGGGATAGGCTTCCACAAACCTAGGGTAGGGTAGCATTTTGTGCACAAGATTACAGTTTGCAGTAAAATCTGCATATCTTCTTCAAGTAAAAATCTTAGAATCCTGGAATTGTTTTGGTTGGAAAAGACATTGAAGGTCATTGAATCCAACCATTATCTAGGTATGGGTTTTTAAAGTAGGTTAATAAGGATGGTCATAAGACATGTGTACATACAGAAGTACATACAGACTCAGGAATGTTCTCTTTGTATCTCTGACTTTGTGTAAGTCAACAAGAGCTAAAGTAGAAAGCCAAGGGAGGAAATAGAGCATTACCTGCTTTAGGCATTTGGTACAGAACAGCACAGACTTCAGTGCAATGACTGTAGAAGGGAGTCCTGCAGGACTGATCAATGAGCCTGTTCTGCCTGAGCAGTTAATCTAGAGTTTGTTTCCCTTTTTTCTTTTCCAGCTCCTCTAGGATGTGGTTAATTCTACAATGTTGCAGTGCGGCTACAAGGGCAATTACTGTTTGTGTGAAACTGGAGAGAAATGGGTGGTTAGGTTTGCTTCGGTGTAATTAAGTCTGAAATGTCTCAGTGGTCACATTAGAAGCACTAACTTGAAGCTCTCTTACTGGTTTAGGCCATAGCCATTTGTAACATAAGGAGGCAAAGGGGGTTTGTATCCTTCAAATTATTTTCTATGGGAATAGGGAAAAAATAGCGTTCTTCAAATTTTAATGGAATTTTAATGTCAGGTTAGTCATACAGAAGCTTATATTTAAATTGCAGTCCAAAGTATGTCATTTTCATGTATTTTTTCCTTGGGAAAAAATGGTTTAAGAAGTCTGGTTTATGCATTCTCAGCCAGTGACCTTTGGACACAGTCTGTATGTCACTGAAGTTTGCTGGTTCCATCACAAAATACATGTTTTTGCATATGCTGATCCATTGCAAACAAGAATAGAAGTGGATGGTCAATGTCCTTGCTCTTCTTCAGGAACCTGGTAACGTTTGTGGTGTTTGAGAATCCTTCGGTTTAGAAGCATTCCTGATCAAAGTGTAGGAAACCCAAGGTGCTATTGCGGAGACATGGAAACTGAGCTCCTCCCTAGGTGATGGACACAACAGCTGAACAGGAGAATGAAAAGTGAAACTGTCCTTGTCACTTTAAGGATTTCTGCAAAGTCAGTGCTAAAGAGTAATTTGAAGTTTTCCTGGAGTTTGAACTCAGAGCTGGCTTAACTCCTACAATTCATTATTCTGCTTATCCACCCTCTATCTTTCTGCTGATGCAGCTACATCAGCTAATGACTCAAAACACAGGAGTCAACAGGTGGTGAAAAGCCTGTTTGCAGACTGTGCTGCTGCCTGCCTACCATTGAAATGCGTAGGTAATTTTAATCTTTTTTTTTTTTTTTAGTTCAAGGTTACTTTTTTATTAAATCACTTGTAAAAATGTATTAAAACACGTTTATTCCTTTTTAATCTGATGTTTGAGTTCCCAGCAAACTAAAGACTATTTCTGTTACCTAGTTTGAGCCTGGATGGGTTATGCTGATATGCTAACTTCGATGCTACTAAATGGGCTAATTTCTTCTGCCTTGCAGCCTTCACAGAAGTTTCTTTCACCTTTATGTGGCACCACAGGCTGATGTGGTAATACCAAAATACTCAGTTGACAGAGACTACAGAAGAACAGCTGTTGAAGCTTTTCAGAAAACAGTCCTTTGACATCTTCAAGTTGCTTTCTGAGGCTGCCATGCTGATCACAGTTCTGTTTGAGCTGTTGGTCTTCTGCTCTCTCACTCCAATCCTTTGTTTAGCCAATGTATTCTGACATTTTTTCCCAGAAAGGATTTAATCCTAAAACCAAAAAGTACTTGAAGCACTTGGGCACCATCACATTGGTATTGATCTGTCTTTTGTCCCTTCCCAAACCTGGGTCTGTTCTGCCTGCTTAGATGTGGCACTGCTCAAACAGCACCTAGCAGTGACCCATGTTGGTTTTGAGTCTCATACCTTGTCTAGGAAACAGTGCTTCAAGTGGACAGGGATAGGATGGAGTGGAGGAGAAGGTTGACACTTTTCATTTCTCTTTGTTTTTCTTGTAGGTTTGTGGGTGTGAATTGATTATAATATGGAGCAGTAATGAATGAGAGGACAGAGCAAAGGACCTTAAGGGCAAATGACAGAGGAAGCAGAACAGTAGGAGGACGACAATGTCTTATTTAGATAGAGCAGCCAGAATATGCAGGTTAGTGTTGGAAGCCATCCTCCTTCTATATGTTCAAGTGTGCACTGAAAAGGGAACACATGCATGCCAGACTCAAACTCATCTTCGAGCCCAATTTCCTCAGGTTGTTTGGTATCTTGTCTTCTAGTCAGTGGAAGATCAGTCACAGCAGTCTTGGGAGAGTCATGTGCATTGTATGTTCAGCTTTCAGCAGAGAAGAAGAAGCCTTAGCAGCGCTGAGAATAGTTAAATATATGAAATTCTCTCCTAGGAGTACAATTCATTCAGCTTCTCACCCAGGAAATGTCCGTTTATGCCCTTTGCTCAGGCAGGCACCTCCTGAGGGCACCGTTTCAGCTGATGCACATAACCAATCACATACTGTTCTCTGTAGCAGCACTTGCTCTTTATCAGCCCATTAAGCATGGGCTTTCAGCCAGTGAAAACATCAGGTATTTGCCAAAGCATTTGTAATTAGTAAGTGTTGTGGTAGAATAATGGAATCTGAGGTCTCAGAAACCATCAAGTGTGTCTGTTTCCAGCTGATAATCCCATGGAGGCAGCAGAATGGAAAGTGAAAAATACCGAACTGAAGGAGGCAGTATGCAGAGTTTGGATTTACTGCAGAGTATCTTGCAGCAATCCATACTCTTTCCAGTGTTAGGTACTCAGTGCTGAAGACTTTGCAGAGAAGGGTGTTTTCTCCCCCCTTACCTGTGTTTTACAAGCACTACCATGCCATCTTGCCCTATCATTTGTCCCTATGCTGTTCAGAAAGATTTTTGTGTTTTGACAAGGTGTACTTGGGGAACACATTCTCATATCTTGAAGTAGTTTGATATTAAGAACATGGTCACATTGTTGGGAGGGGAGGCAGGCAAAGGATTGAAGTGTGGCTTGGTCGACATCCACACAGTCTCACCATTTATAAACTGGGAATCTCCTTAATTTCTTCTCCTATATATGTTTTGTCTGATGATCTTGGATCTTTCTGGCCAGCTATCAGCTACTTCCTGCTCTCAAGCATGGAATATTAAGACACGGCCACTTTGTCAATGGTGGTTTTGGTTTTTCATTTCCTGGCATGCATTTGACAAGCTTGCTTTGGCATCATCTGTGTCTCACAGGCTATTGCTTAAGAAATGGCTTCCAAACTTTTGACATTCTCTAGCTAGATGTCATCCTCCCATAGCAGAAATTCTTCTCCCCTCACATGTTTGTCCATTTGGTATTCAGAGTTGGCCTATAGAACTCAGGTGAAAAACTTTTCTTACTCCACTTGGAGAGTCTGAAGAGAGTGTGCTCCAGTGGTTCAGTGTGTTGAGGCAACACTACCCCTGTTGAGCCAAGTGTTGTCAATGCTCAATATTTAGTTTATTTTATACTTTGTCTAGAAGAGTGCAAAGAACTGAGGAAAGGACATTGTGAATTTTACTAACAAAAAGGTTCAATATCTCCATTGACTGAGTAAGAATCAAATGATAGCAGCATGATTCCATGTCAGCTTCAGCTGGTTTGCCGTGGGTCCTGGCAGCCCTTTCTCCCTGGCATCTGCTGTGCAGCCCTGCCTCTCCTTTCCTTTGCATTTATAATACTGCTCCCATGACTGTGGTGAGGCAGCTAACCTGCCTGAACTCTTAACTGGAGGAGAAAAAAATCCAGAATAATTTATTTCTTTTTACTTTGCCAGACCTTTTCATTATAGAGCTACATGAACTTTAATTCTGGCACTAGAGAGTTGAGGAGGGAGGGACAAAAGGCACAGGATCACAGCATCTTGACTGAGATTCAGTTAAACTTCCATGAAATCTTCCTCAAAACTCTTGGCATGTCCCCAGGCCCTGGGTGCCACGTACATGCTTTTTCTGAAGTAGAGCCTCTACTACTACTGCTGCTGCTTTCTCTCTAATGAAGCCATCCATTCATTTTGCAACTACTGCATCAGTATCCAGTTTTAAGAAAGCCCTGCAGAGCAATGATTTAGTCTATGTCAGGATTTGGTATGTGTACTAGTACTGTGGGCTGTAACCTCCTTTTGTTTTTATCTATCAAACAAATAGCTGCATACAAAGGGAGAGAATTACTTCTGTTCTTAGTCAAGTATTGAGTAAAGGTGTTGAGCAGATCTGAGGAATTTGTACTGGCTAAGGATCAAAACTATCCTTGGAAGCAATCCTTAATGACATGACAGTATCCTTCCTATTTAAAACAGAGACTCAGATCATATGAAACAGATTTCTTCTAAATGCCTGAGAGGGAGGAAGGAGAAAAGCAGAACACCTTCTTTTTGAGTCATCGTATCCAATGTCAGAACCAGCTGAGTGTATACTCCGCATTTTGTTTCGGTTTGATTTGTTCTTTGGAGCATAAAAGACAGAAGAGGGAAGATACTGGCTTGGCAAATGTAGGGTGTGCAGTCCAGGGACTCAGTATCATTTCTCAAATGGTCATTTCTGCACTACTGTAACAGGCATGAGTAGGCTGTGCAGCTCTGCATTTGCATTTAGGCATTTCCCTCTGAAGTCCGGACAGTGTCTCCATTTGTGTTGCCCACAGAATCTAGGCCCAGTGCATTACAAGTGTGCTGAGGTACATGCACTGCCAGGCTATGCTGCCACAGCAGCAGTAAATACGTTGGAGTGACCTCTGGAAATGATGTCTGGCAGGTCTCATCAAAATTTTTGCAAAACTTGAAATGCAGGAGTGTCAGTGTGGGCCGAGTACAGCTGTATCAGAGTAACACAGGTGCTATGATTACAGGCCAGCCTTATACTGTTGTGCCCATAAACTGCACTTAGTGCTTTTTTTGTTACAAATGAGGTGAAGTTCTCCCTGTCAGTATTTGTCCCAGTCCTAGATGTTAGAGCAACTTCCTACAGAGCAAGCCTGGGTGTGATTTGCAGTGCTGTTTTATTTTCAGGACTTGTGGGAGTTTGGCATTAGCACAGTCAATGGGAAGGCAACATTGGACAAGAAAGAATTGCAGGGTTTTTTAGCAGAGTGATTTCGCTACTAGCCAGTGTTATAGCCTGGATCTAATTAAGCCAGCAGAAAACTAAGCTTATTAATTTTTCTTGCCAAGCTTGTAGCTATACCACATTAACCTTGATATAACCAGCAGCCATATTTGGGGTTGCACTGCGGCTCTAATGATAAAACCTCCTTTTGTGCAGTCCGAGTATTAGCCGTTAACAATGAATACTTGCAAGATTGTGACTTTAGTACTACTGAACTGAACTCAGCATCAGAGCCTGTTCTTCTGAACTTTTGTCCCCTTGCCCTTCAGCACCAGGCAACGTTGCTTCTATATAGAAGTTTTTCCTAAAACTTGAGAGTTATTTTTCTACTTAGTCTTTTCTTGCTTACCCACAGATTTAAGGTGTTCTTTTTGTGTCACCACTGAAATATCTTATAGCAGCTTTGAGGGTGGGAACCATGTTTTGTACATGTTTGGGTTTTGAAGCCCAGTGTGACAGTGTTCTAGTAAATGCCTTGGTTTCTGTTCATCAGTTCTTGAGGTGTTCCAGCTCAGTGGAGTCGGTTAACTTTCAACAAGACTCGTAAGTTTCACTTTCATGTTCTTGAATTTACTGCATTTCCCTGATGCAGTGAAGGGCAGGGTGCTTGTTTAAATACAACTTTTCTTCTAGAGGTTTGAAACAGATGTAATAGTTTTTTTTCTGTTTAGTTTACATTAATTAAAAATTGTTTTCCTGAAATTAAAAAAAAAGGACCTCTTCTGCATTTAAAAAACAAACAAACAAACAAAACCCAAAAAAACATTTAGAAATACCTTCTTCTGTGACATTTCATAACTGGCTCCCAATTTAAGCTGACTTTTGTAGCCTTTTTCATCCCAACAGGAAATTTCTGAGCTAACCTTGCTTTTTGCCAAGCCCATCTCCTTATATTGCTCCTTGCTGCTTATAGGTATAGCTACTTCTTGAAGGGAGTAGGTGCAAATACTGATGTCTTCACAGTTATGGGAGAAAACAGGGGCAGAAGCAGAGACAACTTCTTTAAGAGAAAGGAAAAACGAGCAGGGGGTAGAGACAAGAATGTTCTGGAAAACTGATGAAGAATGGATCACAGGAGACCACATGCTCCAG
Source organism: Indicator indicator (assembly GCF_027791375.1). NCBI lineage: Eukaryota > Metazoa > Chordata > Aves > Piciformes > Indicatoridae > Indicator > Indicator indicator. The sequence continues at coordinate 4,086,163 of NC_072031.1, forward strand.
GGAAATAAATCCAGTGGTTTGTAACAATGAATGCTCTACCGCTACGACACTGAAAGCATCAGCCATAATGCAGAACTCCATTTTAATCCAACCCTTCGAATCAGATCCAAACCAAATGTGCTGTCTGGAGAGCTGTTGAACTCACCACACCATATCTGTAGAAGCAAACACAAAAGTGATCTCTGAAGTCAACAGCATCTTCAAGGGCCCAGCAATTGTCAGCAGAATCACACGTTCATGATGAGTTTTGAATTTAGGATCCCAAATTCTGCTGTAATCTCACTTCATAAACCTTTATTTCTTACCCTGCATACTGGGGTTTGGGGTTTTTTAAATGTTTTATGACAATGGAAACATCATCCTGTGGAAAACATGACCGTAAGTTGTGTGAGTCTTTCTGATTTATCAAGTGTAAGCTAGGAAGGAGCAAATACGTGTGACATATGCATCTCCATGCTTCCATTCTTCTCAGTTTTAATGTGCTTTGGAACTTGTTGAAACAGATATCTTTATAATGCCATTATGACTTAAAGACAACAAGCAAATAGCTAGAGAACATAACTTTATACCCTAATGAACCATCAACAGCAAGCAGGAGGCGTAATTGTGAATTTCCTTTGTATTCAGGTTCTTTCCTCTCCACAAATTCCTTGTGAATCCCTGGTAAAGACAGCAACTACTAAATAAGGCAGTGTTTTAAAACTGTGCAATGCTTCTGGCAGTGAGGTATTGGTATTTATGTAGGACCTATTTTACCAGAAGTACAGATTGGGGAGGGAGGGATTCATTCCCTCACAGAAAAGAAAAATCAATCCATTCTCATAAATAATACACAAAATTCTCAGCAAGATCTAAATTCAGTATACTTAAGATGTCACTAGGGTTCTACAGCTGACTGGCCAAAGAGCTGGCTGGGGAAAAGCTTTATTCAGTTCAATTGCTGTCAAAATCTGGGTGGACCTGATCACCCTTACTGTCCATCACAGCCCCTGGAAAGAGGACAATTTATCCCTCTGCATAGTTGAACAGTCAATAAGTCACTGCAGTTAGGCATTTGGGAAGAGCAGAGGGTTGTTCTTACCAACTTACTCTAGGACATTAAGCAAAACAGCTGGAAATATATACTCAAGTGGTAGGTTTACAACCTACAACTGTATAAACACAAAAATTGCCTAGTTGAATTCAAGAGTTGATATTATAGTGGTTTAACACTAAAAGTAGTTTTGTGGGCCAAAAGTTTTAGTTTTCAAATTAAAAATGGTAGCAGGTCTTGCTCACTGGGGTTGGGATTTTTTAACCTGCAGATCCAATGTTAATTGTCCTATTTTAGATCTGCCTTGCCACTTTTCCTCTGTATTTGAAGAGCAAGGTAACTGAGCTACAGGGTGTTAAGAAAAGGCCACATAAAGTGACAATACATTTAATTGTTTTCTGGATAATTGGCTAAATCAAGACTTGAGTACATTCAAATGGCAAAATGTTGCAATTTTTCTTCTCTTGGACTTCAGTGCCTTTACCAGAAGTTTCATTAATTGATCCACAGCCTTGTTTCTGATATTTGCTTTTGATTTCTGTCTTATGATGTTGCAAAAGCATAGGAATTTAAATCTAGCAGTATAGGGAAAGTAAGTATATCCTAGGCTTTCCATCAAGTGTAGTTAATGTTTCTACTGATTCTGATACTAATTGCCTGTGTTGGCAAACTAGGAGCACATGGGCTTCTTAAAGGAGTGTGCATGTTCAGGTGCTCACTGAATCTCCTTTGAGTGCTCCATTGTTGGAGTTTGGTTCTTGGTTATTTTTTTAAGATTGCTGAAGTAAGTCTGTTGCTTTTGGTGCTGCTCCCTGAGCGGTTATCAACAGAAATTGTAATAGAGCAAGTTAAAGTGACAGATCATTAATTTTCCATGGCTAATTAAGAGGTCTGTCTGCCTCTTGGATGATGAGAGCAGCTAGACCATTAACAGCAGACCTTACAGAACTGCGTCTTCCTATCAGTTTGTCCTGCATTTCTGATTTCAGCTCAAGTCTTCTGTACATTCTCTGTATATTTAGCTCCCTCACCATCTCTGTACATAGTGGCTTAGCTTCCTACTGTTGACATGCACATGTCTGCACACACATGCCAAAAAGGCATACATGGTTAAAAGCTGAGTAGGTGCTGGCTGTTGCCCCCCAAGTAAGAAGTGAGGCATCCCAAAAAAAACAAAGTCGATCTGTTTGTATTTTTTTTCTTCGAGATTAGGTGGGCTATCAAGAAAATGTTCCCCTCGCCTTGCAACTGCAAGTCTTCAAAGGGCTGGAGGCAGCAGATAACTCTGGCACTTCAAGCTTTGTATCAAACTGAATTGGAATTTACCAACCCATTGAAGTCATCATGGCAGCAGTCAGAGGCAGAAGAGGCAGCACGATATCATTAACTTCATTTTCTTAGAAAATCAAGACAAAAAACCCAATGCATTTTGGGAAAATTCTGTGATGTGTTTAAGCAGCTGCCTAATTTAAGGCAAGGGAATTGTTCAACTGAAATTTCCTGGCTGTCCCATGGGACCACATTTCTGCCTACACTGTCCTTCTCCTCTTTATTTTTCTTAGGCACTCTTTCCAAAGGAAGCTAACACTTCCCCACCCCCTCATCACCCCCACCTCCAAACCAGCAAACAACCCCTCCCTTACCATTTTCTAGAACTCAATATGTTGCAGGTGGTTTTAATACCAATTGTCCTTTGTCTGGAAATGAAAGCCTCTTCCTTACCTCCAGGCTGCCAGATCTCTGAATAATGGGTGTTTTTAAAGCTATGCAGAGACCTTGGCAAATAATTCTCCGTCAAGGAGTAAAGCAGTAATTGAATGAAGTTCCAGGTTGCTTGATGCTGTCCCCTGAGTTTTTTGTATCCATTGCTTTTTGCCTATAAATAGCACAGTGACAGCTAGAAAGGAAAACCTTTTTTGAGAGGTGATACTGTCATTTGGCAGCTACCCAGTTAGACCCTATTGGCTCCACTGAAAGAAAGAAGTCCTAATGGTGGTTTAAAAAGAAAAAGGCAACAAACAGCAACAACAACACAAAAAACCCACACAAAAAACAGAAAACAGCAGCAACCCAAACCTAACCAAAAACCTCACTGTCTTGTATTAACTATTTAAAGGGAAAAGAACCAAGAATGTTTTATCTTCCTGTATAAGCAGGCATGGAGAGACATTAATGCTGCAGCTGAAAGCATTTCTGTTCCTTTTATCACTGGAGATACATAGAGCTGTGGATGGTGCTTTATGGCAGATAGAGGAGAGCCAGGAAGACTGGCAGCCAAAGCACTAAGCGTTTCTAGGTTACTGCCTGTGCAGTGAGCTCCAAGTGCTGGGAGCAGGAGATCTTTAGTACTCTGTGCATCTCATTCAGTCTAACTAAGCCTGCATCTCCCTGTGCCTCAGCTGCAACAATGCAAATACAAAATGAGAAAACCCTGTAGACCAGAGACTTTAGTGTTTGCCTATTGCTAATAGGATATGTCTTTCACACTGTTGTAACTGCCTGTGTGCTCAGAAAGAATACATCTGATAACTTGTGTGCCTGTGTGCAGACCACAGAATATAAACGTGTGTTGATTTAATGGTTGAAAACATAGCAGGTGAGCTGCTTTGCATTAAAATCAAATTAGTATATCCATATAGTGGTGTTTGATGACTCAATGCCTTCAAACTCTTCATGAGTTCTGTAAAGCTCATCTCCAGTTCTACCCCCTTGTACATCTTGCCCTTAATATAAAGGCAGCCTTACAACAACTGCAGATGTTTCCATGCAGTTAAGGAATGAAGTGCGGTGGAGGTTTTCTGATTACAATGGATTTGTGGTCACATCTAACTACAATTAACAAACAGAAGTTGCTCCTGGGGAACAAGGAGGCCACATAACCCCTACAACAAAGGGGCCTGTTTGAGTGGTGATATTCAGAGGTGACTAGAGGATGAGCCGGAGCTATACAAGCTGCCACCTCTTTTCTCCCACCTGTGCAATCTTTTGTCTGTACCAAAGCCATTCATACCTATTGCTTGAACACATCAGAGTGATGTACCCCAGGTTCTCTTACACCATATTTTCCAAGGTGCTTCTGGTTTGCACCAGGATCGGGGGAGGAAGATTAGAACTTAGGTTAGCTGGAGAAGGAAGTAATAGACTGGGATGAGAAGTGTCTGGAGAAAGGTAGGCTCATCCTCATATCCAGAAGGTAAACAATTTTCAGGGAATGGCTTACACTGCTACTTGGCATCTGAGCCAGAGATTTACAGTGTTAGTGTAAGTCAAGGACACTTATGTTGTGGATGGATATCTGATGTGGATGGATGTGTGTGGATTTGCCTTAACATGAGGGAATATATCTAGCAGAGCCTTTGTTAATGCAAAAAGACAGAGTTTTTCATTATTTCAAAGTTAAATCATTGTTACTATTTACTCTGGTCTGGTTACCATCCCCAAAATTCCCTAGGAACTGTCTCCCAAAGAGACAGTTTGTGTTTCTGCTATTTTTTTTTTTTAATTCTATGAAATGACCAGAGAATTACTTGCTCAGCTGAGGCATTTGGAAACACTGAACTAGTATCTGATTCACCACAAGGTGAAGTTTGCTTTGCTTAATTGCTGCTAGGTAATAAAATGTGGCTAGAGGCTTTGTAACCAAATCCCTAATCCGTAAGTAAATATGGCAAGACCAAGGAATAGTTGGAGTTTTAGGCAGTCTTTTTCTGGAATGATAAGGAAATAGATTTCTTTGTTAAAGCTGGTACAGCTCAAGGTTGTGTAATGGTGCTTGATGTTGCAAGGATAATACTGAGACATGCAATAACGTTTTTAGGAATATGAAGCCCTGGCTGGGAAATGGAAATCATAAATTAACACCAACACTTGATTATAAAAAGGAACAAAAATAAGACACATTTTCTGTAACTTCCTAGCAAGTCAGTAGAATGAGGCCTGTAACAGAACAATTTTCTTCTGTTTAAAGCAATGCAAATATAAAAGTGTTCCCTTCAATCCTACTGCAATCTCTACCCAGAGGGAGAGAGAAAGAGACTTTACCTGCTCACTTTTGAGGCTGTCCTCAGTGTAAGCATTATGACTGGAAGAGGAGATAGGTTCCTGTTCTTCACAAAGTAAAATGTTCTATGTATGTTACAGTGTCCCTCAGCATCTTCCTCGCTCTGATAAGCTTCTGTGTCTGTTGGGGAGTGTGTGAGCATTCCCTGGGCTCTGACTGCCCTGTAGAGGCCACAGAGATGCTTGTGAGCATTGGCAGGGGCCAATTTTATTCTATTTTCTTCTGTTCATCTTGGATATTGGAAGCCAACAGAAATCACAACGAGTAATGCCAAGGATGTTCCTCAAATAGCTTTTTAGGAGAGAGAGAGAAACTATGCCAGAAAGACTGCTGGAGCATAGAGCACATCAGCTAGTTCAGCCTATGTGGGATACATACATGCACATATCTGCACATCTCTTTTCAACAAAACATTTTAGCAGAAGCTGACTACAGGGAAACTTCTGCAAGAAGACAGAAGGCAGCAAGAAGTCAGAGGGCAGTAGGATGAGGCAGAGTGATCAGAAGACCAAGAAGTGCAGAAAGCTACTGAAAAAGGCTTTGAGAGGATTTCCTATACCTTCTCAAAGGAGGCTTGAGAAGGCTGGCTGAGCTCTGTGCTGTGCAGTGAAATACCAATGAGGAAACAGTAACCAAATACTATCTCAAATGAATTTACATTTGAAGTACATCTTCAGACTGGTATTTTGGGGATAAATGATGAATAAGACTAGAGTCCATGAGAGGTGTGACAACATCCCTTAGAGCAGATCTTATGAAACTCTTTGTATGTGTGCGCAATCTGTTACATAAGCTTAATTTTCTCCATCATGAAATGTATAAGGTTTATATAGTATCCTAAGAGGTAGAAAGGTTTGGTTCAGGCAAGAACAGAGTAGAAAGTTATCAGTCAGAACTGTTAAAAAATTGTTTGACTTTCATCTGAGGTAGTTTTACTTTCCTTAACCTTTGGTCCTCAGTGATACTCTCTATTGCATTGAATCACTTATCAGGAAGGAGTCTTTCAGCACTGCAGCAGAAATTTAGCTGCTTCTGTTAAAGTCCACAGAAAAAAATCCCATCTAGCTTTAATTTCCATTGTGTTAAATACTCTTTCACTATCTGAGGAAAGTCCTGTGAAATCAGCAGGAGTTACTTCCTTCTGGCTTAGTGGGAGCTACAGTATCTTGTTAAAGAAATCAGTGCAAACTGCAGTTCACACTAAGCTTTGTGTGGTTTCATGTTATCTGTGCTGACCAGAGTGCATCACCACACAGCTGAATGCTGCAGAGCCTGCCCTGATGTTTGGGTTCAGCACACTGCACAGTCAGCTGGTGCAGGCTGAGGCTCATGAGGCTGTTCCTCTACCACACAGTAGCTTGGTATCTCTTATACTATGGCTAGTCTACTATCCTGCTTCAAAACCAGTCATTCTATGGCCATCCTTCTGTATTTAGTCCTTTAATGTCATTGACTAATAGAACTTTGAAACTGTTCAGCCAATTGCAAAAAGCCATTGTTAATAAAGGGCTGATTATGCAGCACTTTGATCAGCAAGTGTCCCTAAGAGACAAGTGGATGTTGCATCCTTAGCCAGCTGCTGCCTCCTTAGCCAGCTGCTGCCTCACATCTTCGTGCTGCCAAACAGTGTGTGCTGTAAGGGGTGTCTCAATTCCAAAGGACCTATCTTTGTGGCAGAGATGTTTCTGTGTTAAAGGTGTTTAGCAGCTGGATTAAACTCCCCTGAAAACCAGTAAAGTCTTGTGTTCCATACAGTTCTACATACCTTTCAGATATCTCTACTTACATTGTTTTGACTTCTCAGCCTGTGTAGCAGCCAGATGTATTTTAAATTCATTCTAAAGGTGTTTAAATTTTTTTAGCTAAGATTTTTTTTTCTTTTTGAGAGTAGAGCAATTTTCTGAGAAGCTTGATAGAAAATGAGGCACCACCATACATACAATCAGGATATAAAACTCTTTGTATGTGGTCTAATTATGGTGTGTGTCAACATTTGTATGCATGTATTCTGCTAGGATTGTGTTGTGTGGCCATCCTGTTTAAATACTGTCCAGATCAGGCTGTTTACAGGTGCTTTTCCTTGGAGTTGGCAGTGTTCTGTCATATTTATCCTGGTAAGTTATGGAGCAGGTGTGCTGCCAGGCAGCCTGCCATGAATGCTATAGAACAGAATAGAGAAGCAGAGTGGGTGTGATACAGCTCTTAGGATCCAAAGCTGAAGTTCTGTACCAATCAAGATCTAAGAGAGAAAAAGGTTTGTGAAAGCTGGGGGCTTAAAGGAAAACAAAACAATAAAAAGTCATCATGAAGCAGACAATAAGCTGTTGCTGAAAAAATGACTGTGTGGAACCACCCCCAGGATGCAGGATACCCAGCAAGTAAGTGGCAGAAGATTCATAGTTACCATTACAAGTCCAAAACTGCATTGACTAATAGGTGACAGAAGTATTAACTGTACCACACAAAAATTTTTGAGCTCTACCACTGCTGGAAACCTTTTTTATATAGCAGTTATCTGTGAAAATTAAAGCAGTCCACAATGAATTTGTTCCTCCCTGTAGCGAGCTTGAAGGTGTATAGCACTCTATTTCTTCCCATCAGATCCACCTTCCCTGACATTCTTAAAGTAACTTTGTCTTCTCATTCTTAACCTCTTGCTTTTTCTTTTTTTTTTTTTCTTTACTGTTCATCGTATCACTGAAATGAATTCTCACTCCCTGGGAAGAAGGAATTTCACTGTAAGTCAGATACAGTAGTGTATAGCAGATTCAGAGGTGTCAATGTTCTACCAACCCAAGAGACTTCAACCAGTGTTTCTCTTGTAAAATGTTGCACTGTACGTGGTGTGAAACATGACACTCTAGTTTTTTCCTGTCTCCTGAGTGCCTGCCAGATGCTGCCATCTTGTTAAATTCCTTCACTTCTAATGGAAGTCACACAACATAGGAGTTTCTGGTTGTAAAAACAGTCTGTCATAATGAGTACTAAAAAAATCTAGCCTCAGCCACAGCATTCACTTACAGGTTTTGTGTGCTTTGTCTTTAGGATGGTTTGTTGATGTGCTATATAGAAAGGTGATTGTTATGGCTGAGGAAGATAGTGCATAGATAAATGTTTACAGGTGAATGGGAAATTAGTTTCAGTTTCTAGTACTCCGTGCTTTTGGATTCTGCCCTTTTGTCAGGAATGAAGTGTTTAAATACTGTATGGAAAACACTGCTCCAGTTTCTGTTCTTTTGTTTATGGACTTCTACCTGGGCATAAAAACTGGCTTTTAAGTTCATGGCGATAAAATTCCACTACATCATTCCAGCTAAGACAGAAATTCATCCAGACTTGATGGAATTGGAATAGAAGAATGTTTTACTTGCAGTATGTTAGAATGCTGCTGTTAGACTTAACAACTGCTGATAAGCACAGTAGACATAGGAATGTTTGTGCTAGTCTTACTTACTGGGTAATATTGTTACCACAGATTCACACTGCTTGAAGTTGGAAGGAGACTTTGGAGGTCATCTGGTCCAAGTGCCACCTGCTCATGTGCAGCTAGTTTCTCAAAACTCTGAGTATCTCCAAGGATGGAGGCTCCACAACCTCTCTGGGCAACCCGTGTCAGTCCCCAGTCACCTTTCTGCTAGGAAAATGTTTCCTGATGTTCTGACTGACGGAAGCTCACGTTCCAGTTTGTGCACATTGCCTGTCATCCTGTCGCTGGGCACCACTAAGAGCCGGACTCTGCCATCTTTGCACCCTACCTTCAGTTAAAATCCCCCTGAGCCTTCTCTTCTCCAGACTGTACAACCTAAGCTCTCTCAGCCTTTCCTCCCAGGAGAGATGCTCCAGTTCCTTAGCTATCTTCGTAGCCCTTTGTTGGGCACTCTCCGATATGTCGGGGTGTACTGGGGAGGTCAGAAAATAACAACACTCCTATGTGGCCTCACCAGTACTGAGCAGAGGAGAAGGATCAGCTCCTCGACTTGCTGTCAGTGCTTTCTCTAATGCAGCCTGGGATAGTTTGCCTTCTTTGCTACAAGGGCACATTGCTGCCTCATGTTCAACTTGATGTCCACCAGGTCCTTTCCTGCAAAGGTGCTATCCAGCTGGATGGCCCAAACATATATTGGTGCAAGGGGTCATACCTCCATTGATGCAGGGCTTTGTCCTTTTCTCATTGTTAAACTGAGAAAGGTCTGTGGCAGCCCAGTTCTCCAGACTGTCCAGGTCCCTCTGATTGGCAGTACAACCTTCTGGTATATCAGCCACTCTTCCTAGTTTGTCTTCTGCACACATGCTGCCCCATCATCTAGATCATTAATGCAGCTGTTAAGCAGGACTGGACCCAGTATTGATGCCTGAGGTACACCACTAATTGCTGGCCTCCAACTAGGCTTCATGCCAGTTTTCAGTTCACTTCAAGGTCTGCTCACCTAGCCCATAAATCAACAGCTTCTCTGAGGATTTTATGGGATTCAGTGTCGAAAGCCTTATTGAAGTCTAGGTAGACAATATCCACTGCGCTGTCCTCATCTACTAAGGCAGCCATTTCATCACAGAGGGTTTTGAAGTTATTCAAGCATGATTTTGCCTTGGTGACAGTAAGGGGATTCTTGCACACTGCAGGTCTGTGAACAAAAGAATTGATAAGGTAAATTGTAATGTTACTGTTGGGGGAAGGGAAGCAGGAACAGAGAGCACTTTCTGCCTGAGAATCTGGAGTCTGATTCTGACTGACATTACCATGAGGAGCTAGATGTTTTTGCTGGGCTGGGTGTTTTTGAAAGGGGATAGGTAGCTCAAGTGTCTGTGTGAGGTATGAACTATAAACATCAGTAAAATAGGTTATACTTCTATATACTTCATACTGGCCTAAATTCAAGCCAGTCTCTGAAATCATAATTTCTGCAGCTTTCCATACTGGTATCACTGGTGCCAGAAAAGGTTGTAGTCTCTAAAAAAAAGGAATTGTATGGCTGTATCCTTGAAGTGAGGAAAATAAAGACTCGAGATGTTCAAAAACTTACAGGAATCAGAGAGCTCTTGACTGGATTTCTTGCAGTACTTTTCTCCTCCCAGTGCAGGAACAGGACAGATATTTTGTGTCCTTAGGTTTTCTGCATTAGCAATCACTGCTGCCCTTCAGTGCCTGCCATGGTGCCTCCTGCATGGCCACAGTGGACTCCTTCACCCTGTTGTCTTTATGTTCCACTTTACCTTTTCCTGCTGCTTGCTCATCATATCAGAGAGCTTCTATCTCACTCCAGTATTAGTAAGATGACTTATTTGCTATTAAAACTGTTGTTGGTTTTTAAGAAGTGCTTGAAGAAACCTTAGAAAATTCTGATCACTTCTTGGAAATGAGTCTGAATTGCAGAAATGCTGTCAGTGGAATTGTTTACTGTTGTGCTGCAACATCAGTGCAGCCACCACGGTTGTGCAGGGGATGTAAGGACAGAGCCATTGCATAGCTTTGGGAACACCCCACTGGATCGAGTTGCATCACATGAAACAAGCAGGTGAATTTTACAAGGATCCTTGCTGTGGTTTGCTTTATAGCAGCTCAAGTGTATAACTTGAAACATTTGTTTTATGAAACTTTATGATGGAGAGGTCAATAATTCACAAAAAAAAATTTCTTAACAACCTACTCCCCAAAGTTCTCTGCATTATACAGTGAGATGTAGAGCTGTACAGAGCACTGTGACACAGTGCTTTCCCAGGATGAATAACTTTGCTTGAAAGCAGCCTCAAAAGCAAGCCTTTCAGCATAGCAGTGGATTAGGCAGTGAAAACTCTTGTAGGATGCCATGTTTTTGTGCACGGGCTTCACTTGAAATAATTTGCCCTGCATCCGGAAGAGTAAAGTGACAAGGTTTCAAAGAGACAAGGGAAGACAACTGAAGGGAGGTCAGCTGAAGAGAAACTTGGGAATCCTAACAAAAAGAGAAGAAAGATAGTATTGCAGACAACTGACTGTAAGGGCCATTAAGTTTCTGTTACAGCCCAAACCAGCAGGAAGGATCATTCTGTTAGTATCTTACATACCTGTCCAGAATTGTTGACCTTCACAGAGGCCTCTTCAGGCACAAACCAACAGTTAACACAGCAAAATTACACTTTGCATGAGCAACAGTGTGTCTGTGTGTGCAAGAGAGAAGTGACCCTTCCCTGACTTCTGGAGGGAGAAGCCGTGCTGGCTGTGGGCAGACCCAGCACGAAGGAGGATGGTGAGCATCCGATGGAGGACACTTTCTCTCGTGCTGTCTGATTGTGTTACACTAAGCACGTGGTTGGTACTGGGAAGGGAAGGGCAGAAGAGAATGAGGCTCGGCCTGCAGGTAGCAGGATTGTTCCAGAGGCAGGAAACTGGCTCTGTGGCAGTTCCTTCAGTTTCCAAGGAAGGCAAAGCTTCTGACAGGTTTTTTGAAGTGCTTCCATGTCTCTGCCTATGATTGAATGTAGTACTTCATGGGATTATTACAGGATTTGATTACATTTGAGAAGAGGTATATTTGAAACATAAAATACCGTCTTGGATTTTATTGGTATTTACACAGTACTTTTCCAAGATCTTTATATATCTGCAGCGACTGGTGGTTTGTAGTGCTATGTGTAAGGTGAGCCACGATGTCTGTGTGTCTCTGTTAAAATTTACTGACGGCCTATGGCTGAGCCTTTGACCCTGAGAAACGAGGGATATGTGACAGCTTCATTGATCTGGTACAGATGAAATCCTGGGAATGGTGAGCAGAGGCTCTCATTTAGAAGCCTGAACCGAGGATGAGTCTGGGGATTTTATTGTGAGTTCCCTCAGACTGGAAGACTGAAGGGTCTTGAGACACAAAAGTCTAATTATTCCTCAAATTGCTGACTAGCTTGGAGCGCCTTTGGCTTGCAGTGTAACTAACTTGGGATGTAGTGAGAAACAGTGCATTAATCCCCTTCCTTCTGCCCTCCCTTCAGCATAAAAAGCCAATGATGTTGGTCTGAAGTGAAGCTGCAGAGCACAAGTGACAGGTTAAACAAAGATTATATAGAAAATTCTTTGATTTTTGTGCTGCTTCTCTCAAAATCTAGCTGCAAATGGAGGTCAGAGCAAAAAAATACTTGCTTCGGAAGAATCCAGTTGTGCGAAGACTGTGGACCCCCTCATGTTGAGTGATGGAGAGCCAGCACTGACTCAGTCCCTCTCCTGGGAGCTAGGATTGTTTGTGAGAAGTACATCAAGCCAGCGCCTGGCCTAGCTGCTCCCATCTGGGAAACTCATCTGAGTACAAATGCTGGAGCTGCGTTGGTCTTCCAGGCCAATAAGTTAGATGTATGCCTGCTCTCATCTGCTTGAATTAAGGACGAGTGTGACAGCAATATAGCCAGCAGAGGTGAACATCATGTCTGAGGATGGGGGAATAGGCAGATGTTGGAAGAAGGATGGAAAGTTGGGAAGGAGCCTTTTCCCTCTGTATTATCAGGCAGATGGTGATCCCTTCCCCAGACACAGTGGATCAAGGACTGCTAGGATTAATGATACTTCTCTTCCTCTACACTTGCCGAGTTAAACCTTTTACGTTGAGAGGTGTAACATGTAATGCTCTGGGTCGTTTATCCTCTTCTTACTATTAGGTGCTTAGGAATCTGCCATACTGACAGTATGTTCTGTGCTCTTCTCTGTGGTTCAGAGCTTCGATCCTGCTGGCACCTCTTGTGAGCAAGGAAAGCACTGACCCTGACTGCCAGGCACACGGCAGTCACAGTTCCTGCCAAAGTGCAGCTACTGGATCAGCCTGGTTCCATGGTGTGTTGGCTGCAGTCTGCAGGGAATGGTTCATTTGTAGCAGATGGAGAAAAGACCAGAAACTTCCTCTTCCTAGTTCAGATTAAAAATCCAGCCCCTCTTTAAAATTTTTTTTTCTTCCTTATCCAAGCCCAGCAAATGAAGAATTCTATCCAAGACACTGATTTTACCCACTGACCACAAATAACAGTAGGAACAATGCTCTAGTGGTCCTCTGTGATATTAAGTTCCAAAAGACCGTGGCCTCTTCCTCAGTTTTTAACAAGCATATTTATGTGCTCCAAACCTCCTTTATGGGAATGAAAATGGTATCAGTTTAGATTCAGTTGATGTGAGCATGAATGAATCCATCTGAAAAAACAGTTAAATAAAGTTTTCTTGTGGGAGAAAGGGAGGGCTTCAGCACTCCCAATCCCCCAGCACAGCCACAGATCTCCTGTCACGTGAATTAAAAAGGTTTGATGCCCTGGTGATAGAAATCTCAGCTGTTTTAGAATTTTCTCTGGGCTGGGAAGGGACTTGCGAAGCAGGGATGTATTATGTCAAGAGCAGGGGAGAAAACTCTGTGTTTGTCCTGGCATAACAATGACTTGGCATGGAATCGGTTCTGCTCAGCAGCTTTAGTTCTTGGGGCCAGCCTGTAAACTCAGGAGGAAAATATCTAACCAGCTGGTCCAATCGCTGTAGGGCGGTTTCTTTTTAAAAACCACCATCAAGTTATAACGTGATTTATCTTCTAATGAAATAACATCTCCACCCTTTAATCTCAGTTTAAGGGCACAGAGACTCTGGTGAGTCTTTTCTAAACAATGTTCTTAAAATTATTTACATGTCATATGACTCTGCTGGAGGTTGCTGCAGCATTACCTGTCTCTTCAGAGGAAGAGGCTGAGACATGCTTTGAGTGTATGTGTGGTGTCACACCAAGGAGGTGTGACACATAAGGGTGTTGCAGTAGGTTTTTTGCATACCAGTCACCTGAGCTGTGACAGTTACAAAACTGCCCAAGCTGAGCTCATGCACAGCAGTTTCAAGGGCAGTCTATGCAGCACTCTTTCTTTACTTATTCCTTTTCTGTTTTTTTTTTTTCTTAATAGAAATTAAGAGATAAGTGACATTGTAAACACTACATTAGCTATAATGGTGAGAGTAGAAGTGCTGGGGACAGAGAGTAGAGAGCTGGGTACAACAAAGCAAACAAGCTTGAAAAGGAGTCAAGGAACAGGTTTACAACATCCTCTCAGTTTTGCTTAAGCCTGCCTGTACACATGATCAAGGAAGGTAACAGTGACTCTGCACCCACAGCAGCATGCTTCACGACAATAATAAAATTGCTTTCAGCTAATTTTCAAAATGGTGTCCTTTACTGACAAGTGTGCCAGCAGTGGGAGGCCCCTGAGTCACTCATGGGATGCTTTGCTGCCTGTGTTCCAGAAGTGCTCCAGGCAGCTCCTTGCAGAGCACTAGCAGCTGCGTGGGTGGATCAGTTGAGCTGCTCCCTGTTCATTTGTGGTTGATTCCTAGGCCTCCTCTTGGCACTCAGTGTCGTCATAACTGATGCATGACTAAGACCTCAAGGTTTAAGAAAAAGAGAACTGAATTTCTCATTCCAGACTTCAGTTTTAATCCCTGTAGAAAAAGAATATTCTTTCCTCCTCCCTAAAGTACAAACACTAGCTGCTGAGGATCTGCCAGGTAATATGTCAAGCCAGAAGCTGATCAGATCAGCTGGAGGGATAGTTGTGTGTACCAGCTGCAACAGAGAACAGGCAGCTCTGTGTATACCTGTTAAGGGCTTTCCAAGGAAAATGAGGGATCATCATTACTTGGAGGAGCTACCTAAGGAGTAGGATACAGGCACATCTTTGCAGAGAAGATGACAAGACAGTGTTAGGAATAGCAGTTTCCCTTGGAAATCAAAATGCCTATAAATCAAGTGTTCTAAGAGAAAAGCTGAAGTAAACCATATGCCTGTCTTACCCATGTTTTCCTTCTTCATCTTCGTACATTGTTTTTCACAGGCCAAGTTGTCCTCAGGCTACTTTCTCTTTGATTTTTCCTTCGAATGAATCCATTCTTTGTTTTCTTCTTGAAAACAGCCTCCCTCTTCTTACCCCTGTAGGAGTTTTTTTTCTGCCTTCTTTTTCCTTTCCTTCTCTAAAAGTGCAGTTGAAAAAGCTAGTACCACCACAAGGCCTGTTCTGGAGTAGGAGAGACCACTGGATACTGGAATGCCAGAGGTGGAATTTCCCTCCCTGGCAGTTAGCTACTTACAATATGGACTTGGTGGAGAAAAATAAGCATTAGTGTATTAGATTATGCTTTAGATTGAGATGAAACATACCAAGACTCTTTAGTGTCCAGATCAGTCAGGATTGTGACTATGTAATCAATACCTCACTTTTCAAGTTTGCTACTGAGCTACCTAGTGAATGACTTGGGAAGTCACCAATCTGTAAAGTGAAATAACATTGTGATTTTCCTAAAGACTGTATCTTCATTAAGTTTTGCTTTGGCTACATCAGGATTTGGCTTTGAGCAGTTACTTTTGCCTTCTTTTTTAACCTTTGGACCCTTTTGCAATAGGAAGTTGTGTCATTTCTTTAATTGGAAAAGGCTGGTCCAACATCTGCAGTCACAGGGCTCAGAGCTGGAGTTCAAGATGACACCTCTCTTTACAGCTTCCTTTGTCCCAACTAACCCTTCCCTGAGGGCTGCTGATGTTTTGGGGAAGAGAGGGGCAGAGGATATTGAGTGCTTTCCTCTTTGCTTACTATCAATTTCCTGTCCTCACTACAGGATGACACTAGAAAAGTTCCCTGTATCAAAACAGCCCTGTGAGCTGTGGCAGGTAGGAGTGGAGGTAGGCAGCAAGCTGGCCAGAGTTTGCTTCTCTGTTCTTTTTCCTTGAGGGAATGTGAGAGTAGGTCAACTGGAAACAACAGGTTATAGTGCCCTGAGCACTGTAGCTGGGTAAGAGTACCTGAACTCAGACAAAAGACAAGATGTAGGTGAAATTCTGAGCAGAGTCCTCAGAAGAAAACCTGCCTGATGCAGTGGCTTTGGCAGTGTCACCAGGTTTCTCAATTTCATTATGGATTTGTAATACGTAAGTTATATAAAATTCTCATTCTGCTCTCCAAAAACAAGCAAACAAATCCCCCAAACAAAACCAAATTTTTGTCGTGGAAAAAAAGTTGGCAAATACAAACCATAAAGTCTGAGACTCCAGATCAAAGAAAAGCCCTGTCTGCCAGCAGGTTCCAAAGTTAACTATAAATTTTCACAATTTTATCTAACCCTATCAATTTCTAGGGTTCAATTCAAACATTTTGAGCATTCCTGAGCCTCAGTTTTGTTGAGTGTTAAGACACATCAAGGTCAGCTCATGATATTTTCTCTTTCACTTCATGTTTTATCCTATTTTTTTATTGCATCTCAAATCTGAGGTCACCAGATGCAGCTGTGCTTGCTTTTGCACAATTGATGAACTGCAGGTTAGCACAATTGAAACTGTTCTGCTATTTTCATCTATGCTGACTTTTACCAAACAGCATTTATATTATTTTTCATCCCACAGCTTTACCCAATTTTTTGCGATGCAGTTCTCTGCCAGGTTCCCCAAAGGAACATCCTGACTGGTAAAGGGAAGGACCCTTCATCCTCTGCATCTGTGATTGATTTGGTTTACAGCCTCTGTAAGCTGAGGTGCTGGTAATGTCCTTGGGAAACAAACAAACAAAAAAACCCAGCACATGTTCATGACCATGCATGACAAATGAAATAATAGGATATCTGGTTATTAGTTTTCTTATACAATTCTGGCTTTTGGTAAAAGAGAAAGACTGCTTAGTCGTTATTATGTTGACAGCCTTATAGAGCTGCTCACTGTGGTGTCCTTTGCAGGGGCTCCCTGCTCATTTACCTCTTCCTGAAAGGCAAGAGAGCTGCACAGTTCCAAGTGCCCACAGTTAGCAGGTGCTGTGCTGGTTTAGCAATGTGCAGTCTAGCTCATGTATTTTAGATCACAGGCAAGAAAATGGCCTGCATCTGTCGGAGCATCAATATTTAAATAAGAACAAGATGGTTCTGATGTTGTATAGTGTACTGTGGGATAAGCATTTTTAAGCTTATCAGTTAGATCTGCAGGACTTTTGATCCTTGTTAGCCCTAACATTTGCAGCTTTCAAAGTGTGCTGCTGGAAAAATCTCGTGCTGGGGTGGTGGGGCAAAATAATGCAGCAGAAAGAGCAGCTTCTCAATGCAACCCCTTTGGTTATGTCTTCTCTCCTTTCATGTCATTCCCATCACCTGAGCAAAATACAAACACAGAACAGCCAAGGACCAATTGTAGTGCAAAGAAGATGCTTATAGTTCTCCCTCAGGTGACCAGTTCTTCCAACTGGTGCGTTCAGGCTAAAGGAGAAGCTGATGCAGAACACGTTTTCTGCATCCTTGCGTTTTTGGCAGTTGCACACACTAGAAGTATCTAAGAGAGAAGAGGACACAGCCTGAAACCAGCAAGGACTGACTACATTTGAAGTTGTATCGTTTGAGAGTGGGCACCAGGACAGGCTGTGAGTTGTTTTCTGCCATTACATTTGAGCTTGTGGGTTCATTTTAAACTCCTACTAGTTAAGCCCTGCTTTCAGAATTTACTGTGTTCTGCTGTTGATGCATAAAGCCCAGGTTAGAGCCATGGGGATGCAACAAGATAGGAAGCTTCTAGGAGACAAAGCTGAGAGCAGTAAGCTGAAGTAAAAAGATTGTGCTAGCTGAATGGCAAATTTGTATGGAAATCTTCATCTTTTCACCCACAAGCAAGTATCTGACTTTTGCTTTGCTACTTGGCAGTCTTGTGGTTAATGGAGCAGCATAGCTTGAGGATGAGGCTTAGGATTGTAGGATAGATGAAGCTTTTCATAACAAGTTTGATCTCACTGGGCGAGGTCTAATGCCTGATCTCCACACTTAACATCAACAAAAGAGAAAAAGTTTTATAAACAGTGGATTGTTTGCTAGTGACATTAGTTTTAGCCTAAAAAAATAGCACTTCTGAAGATCTGCTGCTGCTGTCATGCATAGGATTCACTTCATCAACACACAAAGCTATGTGCCCCTGAAATAAAAGGGCTGTTGTGGGTGTGCTAGCTGATACTCTTTCTGTTGTCAGTACATCTGTAGTCAATCTGTTGCAGTCACAGATCCATCCCCTGAGTACCCTAAGCAGTGGAAGCCAGGAGCCATGGTAGTCTGCGGCTGCTGTGAAAACCCTTCACAGTTTGCAGTTGCACACAAGCTCTGCAGTGATTTGCTCTCCTCAGCAGCAGTCTAGGAAGTGGATTTGGAGCCACATGTTCTTTTTGGTATACGATCAGGATTATGACAAAGTCTTTTTTATGCTTAGAGCTGGAGCTCAGAGCCTTCTCTCCACACTGATCTTTGAAAGAAAGTTGATTCTTGAAAGAAGAAAATTCCAAAAGGAAAGAGGAAAGGGTTTGCAACCTGTGTGACTCTTGCTTGTTGAACTGCAGAGCAAGCTTGGCAGATCACAGGAAGTTAGGGGTTGGAAGGGACCTCTGGAGGTCTTCAAGTCCAACCCCCCTGCCAGAGCAGGACTATATAACCATATAATCTAGTGCAGGTTGCACAGGAACGCATCCAGACAGGTCTTGAAAGCCTCCACAGAAGGAGACTCCACAAACTCTTTGGGGAGCCTGTTCTGGTACTCTGTGATCCTTACAGTAAAGACTTGCTTCTTCATGCTGAGGTGGAACCTCCTGTGCTGTAGTTTACATCCATTGCCCCTTGTCCTATCACAGGGCACAAGTGAGCAGAGACTGTGCCTTCCTTCCTGACACGTAGCCCTCAGGTATTTATCAACATTTATTAGATGCCCTCTCAGTCTTCTCCTCTCCAGACTAAAAATCTCTCAGCCTTTCCTCAGAAGGTGTGGTCCAGTACCTTAATCATTCTTGTAGCCCTCCATTGGGCTCTTTCAAGTAGATCCCTGTTCCTCTTGAACTGGGGAGCCTAGAACTGAATGCAATATTCTAGATAGGGCCTTGCTAGGGCAGAGTAGAGGGGGAGGAGAACCTCCTTTGATCTGCAGATGTCACTGAGTTGCTCTCACAGGCTGCTGTGTAAGATGGCTTTAAAGTCCTGTATGCACATTGTCTTCTGATACAGCTCAGAAAAACCCAACACAGCATTCCATAAATCCATTTAATTGCACTCTGATTATTCAATTTTTTTTTTTTACCAGAATCTTTTCGTGTCACTTACCTAATACCCAGGCCAAGTTTATTGTTGTTGAACTGCTGTGCCCCTTTTAAGTTTGGGCCCCAGTGTCAGAAAAGTTTTGTCATGTTAACCTTCTTCCAGGACTCTGCAGCACACATTCTTCTTCTATACTAAAATAAATAAAGAACATTTTTAGAATAATAAGAAAATGTTTATACTCAAATATGTGGAGGGTTCATAGATACTGAGTATCTATGAAAATATACTTATGAAAATACTTACTGAGTATTTTCAAATTAATATCAGATTCCTTCTCATCTCAGACTGAACTGTATCTACCAAAAATACCATAATAATGTTTTATGATAGTTATGTTCCTGGAAACCACTTCTTCCTTAACTGTATGCTTGAATCTTTTCTGCACCTTTGTTCTTATTTCCTTCTTGTCTCTACTCTGACCATATCTGGATATTACTCTCTTTCAGTCCCCTCTAGCTGTTTGCTCTGGAGTTCACTGCAGACTCTCAAAACTCAGATCTGCCCTTTTTCATGTTATCAGTCTGTTAAAACATTACTTTTTTTGCTTCTCTGGACCTGCTCTTTCCCCTGCTCTTAAAATATTAAACAGGTGTTCTTTTAGATATAAGTTAGCTAAATGTACTATCTATTAGTTTCATTGAGTGTTTCCTGTAAAAAGTTGTGGTAAATACAGCTTTTTCCATCTATGTTAAACATACTTAGGATGCTGTGAATAGGAGTATTTACCATGTGAGTAATTTCATTTTGTGATTTACTAAAGCTAGACTTTGTGCAGGTTTTCTGCTTAATGTGATCCTGATACTGTTTAACGTGGGTGTGTTTTTGTCATAGTGGCACAGTGTAGCCTACAGTGAAAACAGAAATGATATTTGACTTGTCTGGCTTAGCAGCAGGATTTCCCCTTCTCTCTAGCGTGCTTCCTGATGCTTTTTCCAATAATTTTATCTACCAGGTAAGGATTATTCCTCTGGCTAGTTAAGCTCAGTGGTATTGAATTAGTTCTTTCCTTGGTGATGTTAAATTCTTCTTTGCTTACTCTTCTGTTGCCCTTTTAATCTCTCTTCCAGACCATTCATCCTGATTATTGGTTAGTATTTATTATATCAGGAGGATTTGTTCAGGAGAGGAAGGGTGTCTAGTCAAGAGGAGTTTCAAACTACAATGGATAGATACACATCTGAATGAAGAGCCAACCAGAATTAGCATCACTTAGCATATCCTTACCAACATACAGCATCACCAACATACCAGCATCTCACCAACAAGCTGGTTTGGCTGAAGGGCTGCCAGGTGATTTAAGTATCCCCCTGTCTGAAGAACTTGCATGGGAGTTAGGATGTGTGGGCATGATACATAACCTGAGGTAGGTAACTTCCTGTTCCAAAATAGGCGATTGGCATGAGTTCTGATGGGGTTTGGCACTAGCGCATTGCAGCAATACACTCCTGAATATTCCTAGTAACAGGGCTTTAATTAAATATTCTCTCCTATAACACTGAATAAATTATTTCCTTCTTCCTATACTCAATCAATAAATAATCCACCTTTGAACCTTGTTATCTGTTACTAAGGTATGGATTGCGTCTCTAGCTCTTGCCAATTCCTGTAATTTCTATTGCAATATTTAAATAAGCTGTTAGGGAAAGACTTCAGAAGAAAAATACCATCTTCTGTCACTTCTCATCATGCTGAGTCAGTACCACAGAGGACAAGTTTTTTCCAGTCTAGCTTTTTTTTTTGGTCATAAATGAAACTTTTGTTCCATTACAATTTCTGGTGCTTAAATCCAGAATTTCCTCTCCAACTAGTGAACATATAGATCTCCAGAAATGGGCAGGGGTTGACTAGAAATGGTGATTAGAACAGGGACTTTGAATATAGGAAGAAAGTAAAATGTACATAGAATGCAAACTACTTTTGAACATTAGTGAAGGTGGCACTTACTCAAAATGCTTGGACCTTGAAGAGCGTTGGATAGAATCATTCCATGAGGTATGAATTTTGGATGTGAACTGCAAATAGCTGAGTCTAGAGGAAAATGGACTCAAGTCTTGGTTAAAGACTTCAACTTAGAATCTGTATCTTAAAAGCTTCCATAAAGAAGCCATTTCAGCTCTGCCTCGGTCAGTCTAGGCTGTAGAATACTGGGATAAATTTTGTTACTTTCTGTGTTGCTCTTAGCTCCTGAGTGGGGAGAATTCTTGGCATGTTGGTACTTTGCAATGAGGTTATTAAAGTATCGATCAGTGTTCTCGATCATCACAGCTCTAGAAAGCTGACAGCTGAGGTGGGTTGAGAGTTCTGTGTTCTGCAAAAATCAACACTGAGAGACGCTCAGTTTGCTGAGCTTTAATGGAGCTATTTTGGGACCTGGAATTCCTGCTTACCAGCCACAAACTTTTGGGCTAAATCATTCTCTCACCAGACTGTTTTCAATTAAGCTATTCTGTCTCTAATGGATTGTGGGCATTGTAGAGTAATTCTGGTTTGAATGAAGACCCCCAATTAAGTGACTTATTGCTAAATGTGTCTCTAGCTTTATGTGTGTTTCTGATACTGAATCACACAATCAGCCTATGCATAAGCTAAATGTAAGTTTGTTGTTTATTGTTCTCAAATCTATCCTGGTTTCATCTGTTTGGCAGAAGTGAGCTGAAGTGGCTGTACTCTCCCTGGACACCAGATCTGGAATACAGCCTTGTTTCCCCAGACTTACACAAATACTACTACAGTAGGCACTTGTGAGTCAGACTTATCCTGAAAGACGTGCTTCTGGTCTGTCATTTCATCCCATACAAGATATTGAAAGCCTGATAAAGTAGCAAGTATCATCTAGTCAGCCAAACAGCACCATAATGGGAGATAAGCATGGATCCAGGGTGCTCCTGTCTGCCAAAGGGTGGGAAGAAAGGAGGAAAATGTAGTCCAGGTGGTGCAGTCACAGCTGCTGCTGCTTAGGAGTTGGGATCTCCCTGCAGCACGTTGGTGATCAGGATATCTGCTTGCACAGGAAGGACCTGTGAGTAGGAAAGAGTTGGGACAAAGGCAGTTGTAGTTCTCTGGAATGGAGAACTGTCCAGATCCCTCTGCAGAGCTTCCCTACCCTCAAGCACATCAGCACTTTCTCCCAGCTTAGTGTTATCTGCAGACATATTGAGAGAGCACTCCCCTCATCCAGAACACTGATGAAGATGTTAAACAGAATTGGCCCCAACACTGAGCCCTGAGGAACACCACTTGTGACTGGCTACTGACTGGATTTGACTTCACCACTTTTTGGACCTGACCATCAGGCAAGTTTTTTACCCTGCAGTGTCCACCCATCCAAGCCAATGAGAAGCCAGTTTTTGCAGAAGGATGCCGTGGGTAGACAGTGTCAAGTGCTTTACTTAATGTCCTAGTAAGGACAAATTTCACTGGGATTTGGGACCCTCCTTGTACATGAAGTTACTGCCAAGAATCTTTAGAGTCCAGGTTCTTGAACAAGAGTATTCTTTAGCCTGGGAATGATGGTGAAGATTTTGTCATTATGGAAGGCAGTGTCTTGGCCAAACCACACATCTGTAAATTTTTTACTGGTTTTGCTCTTTATTTTTTTAGCTCTCTGCTTATAAGCCCAGGTTTCCTCTACACAACACAGAAGTCTCTGTGGGAAAAGGAAAGGAAAGTTACAATTTCTTGTTAGGAATCTGGTAAGATTAAAGAACATAGCTTCATCACAAACTGTTGTGGCCGTGTTGAAATTCAGTTATTCTTACCGAAAGAGATGAGTCTTTTAAAGAAAAGCTCTGGATCTTAAAAACACCTGTCTTCAGCTGCTACTTATGGTCTTCACTCTATGATTACAACAGATGAGGCAAGCAAAACTTCAGGGAATAGCCTACATTTGTTGATGGTGAGGCTTGCCAGTGTATTTCTAATATGCCACTTTCAGCTTTTCCATGTGTGACTGACACAGTGAACTCCTTAAAAGTTTTATACATAAATCAACTTCTCCACTGTACTAGCAGAAACCTGGCTTATCTCTGAGGTCAGTTGATACTTCAGGTAGTTTGGATCATGAGAACTATCAGCCATAGCACGTTCACTTTCAGTGCTCAGTTCTTTGAGTTCATGGTCTGTATTTCCAGGGAAGGATCAGGTCACTCATCAGGATCTGGCCCTGTCTACTGAGAAAATTTGTTAAATTATGTCCAGATTTTTGCAATGTGGTTCTCCCTCATGAACCTGACACTTCTGGGAGAAGAGAGAGGGGGTTTTCCTGAGACCTCTCATGTCTCTGTCATGATGACAATTTTCTTACAAAAGAAGTAGGATTACTATAACCCATTTACAAGCCTGTTAATAGGAGAACAGAAACTGAAATTACATATGCAGTTCTGCTAATGAGAGGGTTGAGGTTATTTTTTTTTAATTCAATGACCATTTGACAGGAATGAAATCCACTGACTCTTTATTTAGAGTCTCTAAGGTGAAATAATTTTTTTAAAACCCCACAGTGTTCTGAGTCTTATTAGCCATGGCACTAACATGATACTTGAATCACTTGATCCAAAACCCAATCCCCATCTAAACCGATATAACAAGTAGAAAGAGGCAGCTACTTCACTTCATGCAGGGGCTATTTCTGCTATGTAGTTCCAGGCAGCTGTTGCACAATATGATTTCAAATATAATTATCTGAAAGGCTGTACCTGGGAGTAAAAGGAATGCTATTGATTTTCCAGTTTGAAGAGTTGCTGAAATCTAGGAGGAAAGGGAGCGAGGTATCGTTAAGTTCCAGGTAAAGTAAAACATGGATAATGAAACAGCAAGGAAGGCAAGTGGATGGGCAGCCAAAACGTCTGGCTGCCTTTAAAGCTACATAACTCTGTAGCGGCAAACTTCGGGGAAACAGTCAGGTTTGTTTTCCAGGAAGAGATAATAACACAGAAACCTCTTTCTTGTGGTTTTCTTTAATCACATGGAGGGATGGTGTTAAAAGCCAAATGCGAGCTGAGAGATGCTCCCTTTGAACTACAAGAGCACAACAGATCCCAGGTTCACTGAGCGGGTGCTTTACTGAAAGTTACAGTCATCTCTCATGTTCAGATGACCTCCTCTGCCTCTTTCAAAACCAATTATTTTAGCAGCCTTTGCTGTTACAGTACTGTCAGGACAATTCAAACATGCCGAGAGCATGTTACTGGAACTGACATCAACATGCATGTGCCATGTTGTATGTTTCTCTTCAAATGTTTTTGAGCATGTTTACAATAGATGTG
Source organism: Indicator indicator (assembly GCF_027791375.1). NCBI lineage: Eukaryota > Metazoa > Chordata > Aves > Piciformes > Indicatoridae > Indicator > Indicator indicator. Next base: position 4,110,591 of record NC_072031.1, read on the forward strand.
CAAATCCAATCACAATATTTTCACTGGCTCAGTAGTTGTTTCTCCAGAACTCTGCAGGGAACACTTTGCTGATCTACTATAGTATCCTATTTAATTTCAGATTTGTAGGTCACTGCTTGCTTCTAGTATGGACTGAGCTGTCATTTTTTGCAAATGTATGGGCACAGATGAATTACTCTCTTGTATCCCTTCAGTATTTCCTAGGAGTGATGAATTGTTTGGTACTGTACTGTATCAGGAGCACCTTTAGAACCACAGGTATACCAGGTTCTGCTACAAGCAGAAACAGAGAAACATCTGTGATCCTATCAGGAATCTTTGTGTGACAGCAGTGCATTTCTCCTCAGCAGAACAGTGGAAAAGTTGGTTTGCCCTGCCTCAGCCCTACAAGGACTGGTTTCAGTTGCACTGAGATGAGGTAAGAGCATATTGTGACAGAGCAGTTGCTTTGCTAGGTTAGAGCTAGCAGGAGGAACTGTTTATAGCCCCTTTTGTTCCCCCTCTGATCCTCACTAAATTTATGCTGCCTTCTTCAACCAGAAGGTGTAACTGAAACACAGTAGACCTGGAAACCTAGCCTCAGCCCACACCTCCCTGCTGCTTCCCCACCTGGGGAAGAACATTCTTCAGTGACACGCTACCCTGAGGGGTTCCTCACACAGATGCTACTATCAGACCTCAGGTATGTTCCAAACACTGAGAAAGCTAAAGTTCTTAAGCAATATCCTGCCTGTGAAAGAAAAGAGGAGCATACTGGCCTGAAGTCTGTGCTTTCTTTTCAGGGATTTATCAACAGGCAGATTACAACCATAGTTCTCCAAATTATAGTAACCAACCTCATTTCCTATGAAGATGATCCTGGATTCCAGTAAGTAAAAGTTACCATTGTTTTTTCCAGTAAGTAAAAGTTACCATTGTTTTTTCCCTCTCTTTTTTTCCCAAGAACTCAGTATTGTCTTGTGTGCCTGCTTTGCACCAGTGATGGCCTGTACCTAAGTCCTCTGAGTACAGCCCTGTGGTAGTCCCTGTAAGTGCCTGCTGTAGGCCAAAAGGCTTCAATCTTCATGCACTCAGAAAAAACTCAGCTATTTCCTCCCGTTCTGAGGTCTAAATCTTCACAGATCTTCGGAAACTTTCTGTCCATTGCCAATGGCCTTTGGATCAGATGCTCAGGCTCTTACTCAGCCGCAGAACCTTCCCCCAAGGAGAGCTTAGTTTCTGGACAGCTAACATCTGATGGCCCTACCCTTGAAATCTCAAATTAAATCTGACCTGATGTGGAAGATGTAACTAGGCAAATAAAATAGGCTGCTCTTTTCCCCAGCCCCTCAAGTATTTTTTATGCCAAAGGGATTTCTTACTTTTTTGCAAAAACTCAGATCCTTTTGAGATCTTTTTTGAACTCAGTTTTGCAATCTGTTAGCTTTCTGCAGCAGCTTCAATGGGAATTCCACCTTAAAAAGCCTGAGGAAAACTGAGCCCTTAATTCTGTATTGCTTGCTCGTACAGTTCACTGTAAATCTAAAATGTTCTTGGATGTCAGTGGCATGCTTTTTCTCTTGGTCAGTCTTTTATTTTACTCCATAAATATTCAACCTTAATTACAGCTATTTTGGTTTTGGTTTGGGTTGGTTTTTGGGTTTTGTTGTTTTGTTTTCGGAATGAAAGCTAAATATAGCATTTAAAATTTTAACTTATCCTTCCTGGAGAATTAACAGAGAGAAAATTTTGAGTCAACTCTTTCTTCAGCAGGCTTTTCATATCATTCCCCTTTTGTGGCAAAAGCAGCAAAATCATTTACTTTACATGTTTGTTTGGATCCTACCTGCCACATCACTCATAGACTCTGAATTATTTCTCTCCAATATTTGGTACATGCTTTCAGTTTGGCATTTTGTTTCCATCGTAATCCTGCCAAACTCAACAGCAGGCTCATACAATAGCTGCTCAGTGACTTTATTCTAGATGGAGAAGTTTGTCTTTATTGACTTTCTGCATAACTGATTTGCCAGAACTGGTAAGCAAACGGGAGCTGGTACATCCTAGAAGCACTCCTTGTTCTGTAATGCACAAGGATGTTACTTATTTACAACAGTGGGGGCATTAACACAAATAGCAGAACCATCAGTAATCCTAAAATCTAGAAATTCTAATTTATCCCAGCTACATATTCCTGCTGCTTTTTTGCAGTGGCTCTGACATTCTTGGATTCTTTCTTTAGCCATTTTAGCTCTAAAAAGGTTTGAGAGACACCATAAAGAATGAGCTGAGATTCCATGGCCCAGGAGTGCAGGGATGGAGAAAGGCCAAGTTATGAGGGAAGTGCTGGACTGCCTCAGTGGTCTGTGACATCACACTTGAGTTGTTTCAAAACCACCCATCCTACATTGCTTCTATCACACAAAATATACAACCAGCAGCCTTCTAGCTACTGTCTTACAGGAAAGAGCTAAATTTATTGAGAAAAATGTCACATTCAGGAATGCAAAATATAGATTGGAACTGGTTTGACATACCAGACTTGACCAAAGAGAGCACACAATTGGATTTAGAGCAACTCAAAGAAAGTTATACTGGCCACACTGTTGAGGGTCAAGCTCGTTGGACTAAATCCTTCAGGTTACCTTTAACACTTCAGTGTGGGGCCTTCAAAAAAGACTAAGAATAAGCCTGTTTTCTCAGAGAGTGTCTTATCCATTTCAGTTTGGAGGATCAACCACTCAGGACAATGTATGTGCTACAGGAATGTATGGAAGGCACTGTGTTTATGCAGCTCTAGAAGGGAAGTGAAAAGAATTATACTGGTAGGAAGAGGAGCAGGATCTGCCATATATATGAATGGTAAAAGGAGTTATAGCTCCTTGGATGAAATGTGGCCCTTTTTCACTTCCCATAAGTAAGTGCTTTTGCCCCACCAAGTAAGGACTCGAAGCATATTGAATCACCATTTTAAGGAAAAGCATGGAAATTTCACATAGCACATCATGAGTGAATGGGCACCACTTTCCCAATGCTAAATGTTCCCATCATTACTCTGCTTCTCTGCATTGGCTCTTCCTTACGTGAGTGTATTCCTATAGCCTCAGCAGAGGCAGGGAGAGTCATCAGCCCATCGTGTGTCTATGTGTGCCTATCTATACCACACCCATCTCCTCTTTTATTGTCTCCCAGATGCTGACACCATGTATTTCAGCTGATACAGGTGCCTGGGACTCCTCCTGTCAGAAGTTATGTCCATGGCAGGTAGATTCAAGCTTGCCAACAGTAGTAGGGTGGCTGTGTTTAGACCATAATCAAGCTAAAATGACTAATGCCTGCCAGAGCAGGTTGGCTCAGAGCCAGCACCTCCTTTACTGCATAACATTTTACAGGTGCCACTATAGACACAGGGGGAGAAAGTTTACCTACCTCTGTCCTTTTCTCTTACCCAGTTCCAGCAGGTTATTACTTGCCAGCTCCCACTCTGGGAAGATAGGGCAGGTTTCACAACTTGTGTAACGATTTTGGAAGTCCCACAGGCAGAGACACGGAAATAGGGAAGTGCCATGTTAGTTTCCTTATAGATTTCTCCAATAAAAGAGGGGGGAAATCCCCCAACTCCTTACTTACAGGTGAGGGTGTGGCCTCCACCTCCAGGTTGTACAGCTTTTTGAGAGGAAGCCAGGACAGCCATCCTTGTCATTCTGTCCTTTTTCTGTTTTGCTTACTTGCAGCCTGGTTGCAATGCAGCAGTTTTATAAGACTTCTGAAGCCAGCAGAGGTTTTTTTAAAGGGGATTCCCATCCCTTGATTGTGTGTGAGTGCAGATCCTAATCCCTAAGCATCTTAGAGTTATGGTGAAAGCGAAGGGTGGAGGACAGAATGGATTTGTGACATGATTTCCCTGTGTTGCCTCTATAGAAATTTCTCTGTAACGCTTTGTTTGTTCACATAGAGCAACTGAGCCCCTTTCCATAGAAGCTGAGAGCTTGGTGTTGGTAAAAAAATCAAGCTAATAAGATTATAGGGCACTAGTGGAGCCGAATCCTGACATGAAATCTCAGTGTTACTCATACCACATACTAAAAAGCAGAACAGAACCTCTAAACACCTGAGCACTGAGAAGCTGCTGAAGTATAACAGCATCCAAATTCAAGTTTATCATTAATGAAGTGGCAAATAGAAGACTAATGTCTTCATCTGCAGTCTGGTTATCCTAAAATAGGCCACATACTTCCTATCTGTGTGCAAAACCAAGAGCTGGTGAGGAAGCACTTCTGACTTTCTTGTACTTCTAGCACCTAAACTTCCTGTCACCTACCAACATCCTGTTTCTGTTAATGTCAGAGCCACTTTTCAGTGCAGGCCAGGTGGTGTTATTTGATGGGTCATATACAGTGAGTAAGCCTTTCTGCTGAAATCAAGGCTATTGACTAGTCCTAGGAGGGAGAACACCTGTTATGTCAGCTTGATACATGCACAGTCTGCTCCTGCTTTTGCTGCCTCTGTGATCAATAGTGAAACTTCCTTGACCAGTACAGATTCAGGGAAGTATTTGTTCTTTTCATACTTCTACTGTTGGGAGATGGTTGTCTTAGGTATATGGATGGCCTTGCCCTTTCACAGTGTTCCACAACTGAACATGAGAGTCCCAAGGTAGTTGTATTTTCTGAGAAAAAAAAATATATTTTTTTGGTCCCAGTCTTGTAATCAGAGCACTTGCTTCCAAACAGATTCAGTGCTGGGAGAGGAATTGGTTTAAGTCCTTGTTGCCTGCCTCAGAGATGAAGGTCCTGCACTACACAGGCTTCTGTGGAGGAGAGGAAGGCATGTTGGTCTGTGGAGACAAGATTGTACAAACAGAAGTGCATCTCTCTGGTCTGAGCAGAATAGAACAGGGGAGGTCTGTTACCTTATGGTTCAGTTGCTCCTTGCATCTGAGAATTCATGATTTAGTCATTGTTGCAGAAATATTTCTGGATTTTAGTTACTTACTGTTAAATCGTTGTTCCTTCCCTCATGCATGCTGAAGTCTCTAGACACTGAATTCCTTTTCCTGGACTTGCTCCTGTGTTATCAGCTCCATTTCCTGAAGTGGCTGAAACAGAGGTCACAGACTGAGCTCCAACTTGATCATATGAGGATATTTCTTTCACTTAAGCTTACAGTAAAATTAATAAAGCTGGACCAGATGTGGAATATTGACTAGCTCATTCTCCTCAAACCTCTTAAAATTAACCATACAGAGCAGAAAACCTGAACTAATTTGTAAAGCAGAAACTGAGTTCAGTGAAAGTTGGTTCTTCCCCTCCTCCACCATCAATGACATTAGTAAGAATTGTTTGATGATGCTCTTTCCTCTTCTCAGCCTATAATTTCCTGGAGGATCGTATCTGACCAGCAAATGTAGAGGACTGTGCCTGGGAGAGATGTGCTTCAGCTGTAGTTGTTTCAGAGTAAAATGTGCCAGTTGCTGTACAGTGTGTGTGGAACAGGCCACTGGCTGTTCTGGTTAGATCTGTAAGCATTATGTCTCTTTAAAATGCCATTAACAGCAAACAGCATTACCACAAGCAATTTAGCTGTTTATTAGTTACCAAGAGGAGATAATATTTATGCCAGCTTTTTCATGGCAGGTCAGTTATTTTGTAAGCACAGGCAACAGTATATTTGTATTGTGCAACTCTTCCTAGGAACTGAACTCTGCTGGAGGACAGGAAATCATGGGAAGCAGGATGGACTTGAATTAAAGGGAAGGGATTTGTTTTTCATGTGTTTGGATGTCAGTGCCTGTTGAGCTGCAGTGACTTACTGTGTCATCTGTGCTTCTCATTATGCAATTAAGCAAAAGGGAGACCTACAAAAGATTAAAGTGAATAGACTGTAGTTATTTTTAGTTTCTTTTCTCTTAATTTTTTTCGATGTGGTGACATGTGGTCTCCACAGGTCAAATATCTAGATTCTGGAACAGTTTTGCAAGGTGCTATTATACAAAACTTCCTGAGATTCATTTGACCAACCTGCCCTATCTAAATGATTAAATGACCACCTAACCCAATGGGCAGTATTTCAAATCCAGCCACTTCTCTATGTTTTATAACTAGTGAGGACAAGCTATTTTCATGATCTGTCTGCTACATGAAGACTTTATGACTCAGACTGGGGGAGTTTCATAAATACTTCGTTCATGATTATTTAGAAAGATGTTTTCTTATGAAGGTGTTTAATAGGTGTCTCATCCTCCTCCTTTTTTCCCCTCTACAATCAGAATATTATCTTAATTGTGCAGTTAATGTGTATCTCTTGGATAAAAGAGAATGAGTTCATTTCAGTTCAAGCAAGAGAGGCTGTTAAAACTGACCTGCAATAAGTTCAAGCTTTAGAAATTTGGACCAACAGTAGCATACTTTGTATGGTGATCGATTAAGTGGTTTCTCCAAGTCCTTAATAAAGGCTCAGACCTTCACTGTGTTGTCAGTGGAAACTGAGCAGTTTTAGGAAATGTGTTGGATTATGTAACATGTCTGATTCTTAGATAAAAAGCTCTAATCTAGCTGTATAATTGGTCTGCACTTGGGACTCCTTTTTTTATAGCAGATTAGAGCTGGCAAGAGAACTTTTGAGAACCACCTGTATGCCATTGCAGCTGCTATTCCCTCTGTGAAATTCTTTCTGAACCCAGCTCATGTTTTCTCTGTCTCTCTCAAATGCATTGCCTCCTTCCAAAATTTCACAGCCTTCCAGGGTGCTTTCCTCTGCCATCCTACAGTCTCCCCAGATTTCACACAGATAGAAAACATTTTCTCTCAAGGTTAGTTTTGAGCTCAGTTCTGCTGACTTCACTAGATACTGAATTAGGTGCTGTAGGAACCCCGAAGACCACTGGCTGTAAGTTAAACCTGGTATTTGCTTCTAGATGGCCTTGCAGTGATTTTGTTCCACCAATGGCCACCATTCATGCTCATGGAGCTACACATGCACTCCTGAATTCACTCAAAGCCTATTTATACCATTTTGGACTATGTCTGTGGGTTGGGTTTATCAAATACATGCATTTGCCTTTGGGCTTCAACGGAGCTTGTATACAGTATTAACAGATTCCAGTCCCAAAACATATTTTGGATGGATGTGAAATGTGCTGCACTTGAAAATCACCATCTTCTTAAAACTGTATTGAAATAACAAAGGAAATGAGATATGTAGGAAAGCAAGGATAAAATAATATGGACAGCTGAGAAAGGCATAGCCTTACCTGTGTACCTGTGTATAGGCATAGCCTTACCCCTATTCTTGTATCTCTTAATGCAGATATGGGAGTCAATATCTGTGATTTGGATAAGTCATTATCTGTGATTTCAGTTGTCATCGTGTTCACCTTGGCAATGAGCTCGTGTATGGTTTTGCAAACTGCATAAATTACACTTCTTGGGAAGAAAGATTACCCAGCATTTATTTGTTCCAGAGCATAATAAAACCATACACAGTACAGGCTGTGCAGTTCATGTAGACAACCTCTTCCTCGTTAGGCATATTTGTTTTAAAACTAGATATAAAATAATACTTAAGACATATGAGAAAATATTCAGCAAATACTTCTTGGTACTTAGGCATGATTTATATTATCCATACAGTTTAAAGTGAAGAGAGATTACCATAAAAATTAGTACGATGTATAGAATATTTTTTTTGTAAAATCCAGAATGAAACCAAGGGTTTCCTCATGCCTTGGGAGGGCCTCTCACAGTAAGTCTGAACTATAACGCTTAACCCAAAGTATTTATTAATAGATAATTTGCACAAATTTTATAATGCAAGATTCCAGAATCACAGGGCAGGAGATAGTTTCCTTGTTTGGAGTTCAGAGTCCTAACCCTCATTTCAGCAGCACTTCACCCAAAAGCTGAGTTTCTGTTCTTTTCTATTTTGTTTTCCTATCCCAAGTTCTTCTGTGGTGAACTGGAGCATCCTTTGTGCCATTCAGCTTCAGCAGGCCTTGCTATTTCATATTCCTCACTATCTACCACTAAAACAAAAGCTGTCCTCCTTTACTCGCATTTAGACTCCAGAGAAAATCCCTCTGGCCAGTATGTACATGACTATTATTCACAAAATTCAAGGCCAGAGTGGCTTGTGAGATACTCATTCAATTTTGCACATTAGAAGATATCAAGTATTCCCAGTGTGTTTTGTACTGAACTTAATGTGTCCCTAGCAGAAAGTTGAAGATATTTGAAGTCTCACCAGTGCTTCAGACCTTTCTGTCTGGGAAGCAGAAACTGTTCAAATCCCAGAGAAGATGCCTAAAATCTCAGTCTGAAAGCTCAATCTGACTCAAATGCAATTAGTTATTAGTTTCTCCTGTAGGGAAGTTGATTTGGGGAAAGTTTGGTTAGGGTGAAAATGTAGCACAGTTACCAGTTTCAGTTTGAAGGGCACAGGGGAGACTTGCAAATACTCTGCCAGATTGGAAGGAATGGGGGCAGGAAATGGCACACAATCTTGTGCGCATACTTTTGGTATCAAAAAGGCAGCATAGATAAGGTTCATGTCACCCTCAACCTGTGAAGTTAGCTGGGGTACTATCAAGTAAGAAATTTTTGTGATGCAACCATAACTCATAGATTTAATTTTAAAAGGATACTTACTGTTATTTAATAATATTATCTATAGAACAGTTGATCTTCCCTGCAAATTTATTTCACTGTTGCTAAAATTTCACTCTAGCTGTTTGTATGTTCTGATGTGATAAACCTGATATTGAATATGGTTAATATTTTTATTTTCCCCCCAACGTGTAAATGTGACTAGAGCAGATTTTCCAAGATAAGTAACAGGTATAGAGTACCCTCCCTATCTTCTTGCAAAATGTCCTTCCATTCAGGATCCATGAAAACAGTACAGTGCTGGGAGCATCTCCACACTCCCATGACTTCATGCTGCTGGCTGTCTTGCGCTAATGCCATCTCTAGGGTGCCTGTTAGAGCAGTACAGCAAAGCACCTTATTTTCAGTTTAAATTTTGTGAAAGATGGAAGAGATTAGTGAAATTATCACTGATGTTCAGTTTAAGATAAAGGTAACTGAATTCTAAGGCTTCCTTTCCAATGCCAATGCATTAATCTATCAGTACACTGATAGCTCCTCAGTCTATTCTGACTTAACCTGGGAGCATTGTAACCATTTAAAGGATGGCTTTATAGCTACATGGAAAGTACAGACTTCAAGATTTGATCCCACTTGTGCCTTCCCTCTAAAGCTATCTTCTCATCTCCTATTCGCTGCTTCTGCTGACACCACCATTAAAAATGTTCCAGTGTTCATCACAGTAGAGCCACCCTTTACTACTATCTTCTCTGAAAATTTCCTATTTTCCCTTTTTTTTCCTTTGTTGCTACTAAGTTCATTCTCCTTTCTCATCATTAACATGTTCAACTGTGTACATATTTTGTATCTTGACTATTGAATCACTGATCTCTTTTCTGCTGCTCAAAGTCCACATTATCCTCTCAAGACACCATTTAGTGGTAGAATAAGGAAGGGTCAAATAGTTGTTTGCTTCTTTAATAGAGCCAGGATGCCCATTTATCCTATGAAAAGCAACTGAAACAGGGCACAGAACCAGGAGATATCACAGCAGCTAAGTAAAAGCCTAAACCCCTTATATTACTTACCTACCCAACTGGATAGGCCCTTGCTGCTTTGCCATACTTGAGCAGTGGTTATGTATTGGGATGGGTGGAAGAAGTTGTTTTTTTCTTTATGCTCCCTGCTGGCATGTGCTTCTGTTGTTCCATAGTGACACAAAGAGCAAATTGGACCCTGATGCAGCAAATTTAGCTGCTGTACTGGTAGAAAAAAAATCAGATACAGAGACAAGATCCCAATACTGTGCAGAAATATAACAGTCAAGTCAGTGGCAATGAAAAGTCTTGAATAGCACTTCTTTGCAACTGGGAGACACTGCTGGAAACCTACTGCACATGGAGCTGTTAGCTTATGCTTTAACTGCACAGACAGCAATGTAGAGTCCAAATTAAGTTGCTGTAACACAGCTGGAATTAATGAATAAATGCTTTGCTCACACAGCTGTCAGCAACATGAATGGACAGGTGGAAGGACAGCTAGGAACTGAATGGCAGCCCAACACAACAGAAAAGACTGAAAGAAAAGGAGAAAGAAAGGTATGGGAAGGAGATGGATACACTGTTCAATAGAGGATTAAGTACAAGCCGGGTGAGGAGTATTGATGGCTAGATATGATCAGTGTGTTGCCCTAGGGGACACTTTTTTTCTTGGCTGTTGAAAATAGCATCAGTGCTGACTGCAGCTGAAGCCTCACTTCTTGTAAATGACTTCAATCATAACAGAATTAGCATGACCACAGCTTCACAGTGGGTGAGGTTATGCTTGTCATTCAAGAGGCTCCTACTGAGCATTCAGTGACTCTTCACAGCTGAGTTAACCAGGTTCTCTAAACCCCTGCAGGTCTATTCATTAGCTCTGTTCATTAGCAAATGTTTTACAGCTGCAGCATGGTATGTAAATTAACCTACTCTGAAAGCAAATGTGTGTTTCAGTCTTTAAAAAGCAAGGAAGCCTCAGTCTTACTTAAGTCTGTGGCCATAGGAGCATTGCACTGGAGCAGGGCTGGGTACTGTCCCAGTAAGATTGTGCTGCTCTCTGTGGGACAGACCCCCACCACCCGGGCCCTTGCAGGTGACACAGCTGTGCTGCAAATGGCATTACTTTAAAGCAGTCTCTTCCCCACTAACTATAAATATTGGAGCCTCTTCAGAAAATGCAACTTTGTTCTCCCTCTGAGCATGGCTTAAATTCTTCCACAGTCCTTTACCAGATTGACTGTTTACTTCACTTTCCAACCACAGCCAGGAGTGAAAAGGTCAGAGGAAAGAGCTGGGCAAGACGGGGAGGGACTAGGAACACCACTCTTTACATACTGTTTAGCAGGAAAGATTAAAATCACTGCACTGTTGTATTTCCGTTGCTTTAGGTGCAGAATACAGCAAATTCCCTGTTTGACCTTGCTGGTACTTTATTCAGCAGAGGGTCAGAGATTTGACAGATGGAATTAATACAGAAATCTTTGTGAAACTCTTACTATGCTCCTTCAATTGGACATTTTAGAGAGCCCTTTCATGAGCTCTTAGAGAAGGCAAGGCAGAGAGACACTGAACACATACACTGTGGTTGGGGTTTCTTAGTTGCTAGACTGAGGATCTGCCTAGCCACTGCATTATTTGCTGGGCAGAGAGGAAGACAGAAGGGAAGGAAGGGGGAGAGTAAAGTAGGTGAAAAGATAAGTAGCTTTAAAATACAAGCCAGCTTTGTCTCCTCGTTCCTTATGAGGTCTTTTATACAATTCTTTCTTGTCCATATTTATAGTTTTGATTATTTTTTTTCTGAAATATCCTATGTTTGCATTTCAAATTAAGACAAAAATTCATGTGAGAGGATAGAGAGAATTTCTGCTAAACATACTCTAAAGTAATAAAAGGGAGAAAGTAGGGTTTTTTTTCTGCCAGGAAGAAGTTTAAATGAGTGCAATCCTTATGCTTTAAGGATTGCAATCAGTAGGGAGCCCCTAGTTTTGTTTGTTTTTATCAGGAGTAGTGGAGAACTTTCTAAATTATATTGTGCTTGTTCTACTTATATTTCTGTACAGCAAGGCAAAAGCCATTTGTCTGAAGACAGAAGGGTTAAAAGATTCTGTAGTGTGGGGCTGGGAAGATTGGGAAAGGGATAACAATCTCTGCTGACAGCAAACCAGTTTGGCAGCCTTCACCCTACAAAGACTTTCTTTTTCCCAATTTAACTTCTTAAAGCTATTCACATTCACAGTCACTTTGGTCTGCACAGCATTCTCTACTTTCCCAATTTATATCCTTGCAGTTGAGGGGAAACGCATCATTTAGCAACAAATTCCAACTTCAGAATTAAGCAGAAATGCTGTCTGCTAATCTCAGCCAGGGATGACTGGTGAAAGAATGTGAGAGTGCTAGGTGGGGCCAATCCAAAGAGCATTTTTAGGGAAGCAGCAAAGGGTCACATGATACTGCCTGTATGCTCTTTTTCCTCTTTTCACAAGAGGATCACTCAAGAGTGATCCTTAGTCATGTTTGAAGAGGAAACCTATTTATTCTGAAGAAACATCAGCAATGTAAGAGGTAAATGATATTAAACAAACTATTCAGTAGGAAACACTATGTAACATGTATTCAACATTTCCTAAAAATAGCTTTAGCTTTAAAGGGAACGTGATTTACAGTAGAGGGTTAGACCTTTGGTCTTCCAAACTCTGACTTCATTTACTGCTTACAGTTACTGTAAGAGCCATAGATCTGTGCTGACAGAGTACATTTCTGTGAAAGACTCTGTGCCTTCTTTGAAATGATTTGGTTCAGCTCGTTTTCTAAGTCTGCTTTTCATGGATTTCAGGAAATGCTAGGGGGAGGGGAGAATCGCTTTATAATAATGCAGGTGGTAGTGATTCAGTTACAGCTCTGTGGGACACTGATTATGCATTTTATAAGCAGATAGGAAATTGGTGATGGCATCCCCAAGTTTCTACAGATGCTAATGTATTTTAACTTTCTCTGAATGCAGCTTACCATTAGAAATTACAGCTGCAAACCTATAGGCTTATGCTGTCTGGATCCTGTCATGGAGTTAAGTCATAGATTCTTTTAAAATATCAAGTCTATGCTCTGTAGATCACCAGGAATTTAAGACAAGCAGCACCATTTTATGGTCTGCACCTTTGCAATTTTGTGCATGCTGAGCTAAAGAGAGAAGTAAGCTACTCTTTCCCCAAATCATCATAATGATACAGTGTTCACAGCCTTTTAGTGTATGAATGGCTATTCTGGGACGTTTCATTTTTTCCTACCAATGCTCACGTTGTTTGGTTATTTCAGACAATACTCTCTTCTTTGCATAGAGCCTCATAGCTTTTAAGGGATAAGGCAAGCTAGGATAGGTGCATCTAGTTCAGCCAAGGGTTTGATTCACTCTTTCAAAAAGTATGCACCACTGTAGTCTTAATACAGCTCCTGCTCTCATGGATTTAGGAAAGAGCTATATTCCTCAAAAATTCATCCTGAGTACACTTTCTACTTGCTTGCCATCTTTCCCTTCCAAGCTTTTTGGGGCAGGAGTCCTGTTTGCTGGAGTAGCACTAAACCAGGCTAGTTTGGTAGGGCAAAGAACAAGACCACATGGAGACCTGCCTGCAACTGCACACTACAGTAGCAGTTGAAGTTTGTCAGCAGCAAAAACTACTTTTTTAAAAACTTCCACAATAAAGTTTATTATTTTAATAGCATTAAAAATATTATAAAATAATAAAATATTCTGCTTGGCAGAAAAATTACACCGGGGTTTTAAAACCCCAGGTTTGTGCAAACAGTTTTTGTAAACATAAGTAGTCAAGTGTTCAGGTTCCATCCCAAAATACAGTAAATTGCTACAAAAATAAGTTTGCTCACTGTCAAACATGTTTAAAAACCCAGAAAGATGGATTTCTTTACACATCTCTCACACATTCCTATTCACTTAATGCTGTACTTATATCTGAAATGGAAAGGATTTCAGATAGTCCTTTAGAACAGGATTGAGGGGGATCTGGTTTAAGTTCTCTCTTCCAAAAGCCTTCACAATGCTCTTCCGGCAGAGCTCCTGCAGGGGCTGCACACGGACTTTGCGCAGGGGGGTAACCAGTACCTTCCTCGGGGAGCTTAGGTAATGTTCCAGCAGCTTAAAAAGACAGTCAAAAGTCTCTTTGCTGCCATCCAGGCTGAAACGTCCAGTCTGAAAATTTATCCGGATGCTGATGGGCCCAGTCGCAGTCTTAACACTGATGGCAAAGAAGCAATTCTTTTGTGTGCTGTCCCTGATAAGGAAGGTGCCCTCAGGCTCAGACTTCAGCTTCTCATGGGCAGCATTGACAGTCAGAGGTCCCCAGTAGAAGCCACAGGCATCCAGCAGGCTGCTTGCTCGAGTGATGCTACTAAAATCCGATTGTGAGCGAAAGGTTCGGAAATGTGTGTTGCTCTGTGCCTGCACAGTGCTGGGCCGGCCTGGGCCATGGTAGCCCCGAGCCTGTGAACGATCTGGTACTGGAGGGTCAAGTAGACATCTCGGGTCTGCTGCAACTGCATTATCTGCTGACACTTTGCTGTGTGCTACCATCCTACAGCCTAGACCAGCGGATGCGGTCTTCCATAGCGTCAGTGGCTACGGCAGGGCAGCTTTCCAGCAGCTATTCTGAAATGCCAAAGAAAGACACAATGTGAGATCCCTAGAGAAAAGTGACTGCAATCTCTGAATGACCAAGTCTTCCATTCACAGGCCTCCTGCCCATTATAAAATAAAATATTCATTTGCCAATTTATACTGGAGAAACAACTGCTTGCTTTCTGACAAGATTAGCAGTCTATCACTATGGCAAAGTCCAAAGCTCCAAAAATACTCAGCAAGGATTATTAACAGCCACAGAGGATAATGCAGTTTCCCTGCTATGAGCCCATAGAACTTTATCAAGACCTAGAGCAAGTCAAATGACAGGAGACTCTCCACAGGATGTATCTTGTGTACAGTCCATCAGATTCTCAAGTTTTTTTAGAGAGCAAAGCAGCAAGGTTTTACAGCTCAGTTACAAATTTCTCTGTACTGCCCTCTCTGTTCCCCAATACCAACTGAGATGTCAGAACTTTGAAAACATCATGTGGTGCATTGTGTAAAAAACAAAACAACAAACAAACAAAAAACCCCACACACCAAAAAAAAAAAAGAGAAAGGGGGTGAAGTAAATGTAAACCCTCCAGCTGAGTATGTCTGGGGAAAAGGGTGAGGATAAATAGATGTCATTGTGTGACTGAAGTGTAACTTGGAAGGGCAGCCTGTAACCCTGCCAATTTACACAGTAATCCTAAAACTACTTTCCTCTCTCCTGTTAACCTGAGGCTCAGCCATAAATGGCAATTTCCCATTCCCCCAACTTTCCCTTGGGACAGCAGTTTTACAACCTCACTAGCTTACACAAATCAACCTCTATGAACCCTTAAAGCATTACTTCTCAGTCTCTCTCTGTTTTTTGTATCACATGCACTTTAAGTGCCCCAATCTAAATTGCTTCCTATTGATATATCTTTCAGCATGAGGGACTAAATTCATCCCTCGTGTTACTTCAAAGGAATTAGTAGTGCAGCACCAGGAATGAGTTTGGCCTGAGATGTCTACCTCTGACAGTGCGGTTCGATACATCTCCGCTGGCTGTCTTGACCTTACTGGCAAGCATAGATTTTAGGATTTATCCCTGTAGTCAGATATAGATCTGCAGCAGCAGCTGGTTGAGAAACCTTGACGTATTCTCAGAAATGAAGCCCTCAGCCATCTTATGGTTCAGGGTAACATGCTAATGAGGATTTCAAAGAAAGCATGCAGCTGGATTCCTGTCTGTGATAATTTAACAGCTTGATGTTTGATTGCATTTATGTCATATTACCTCCTGAAACAGCAGAGAAAGCTGTAAAATCCTTATGCTAGCAAGTAACTTAACAGGCTGAAAGTAACGCTGGGCTTTCTTTATACAGCAGAACGAAACTGATGTCAGTTTTTCCAATTGCTGGGCCCGGATTATCGCTCACATTTAAAGTTAATAAAAATTAAATTTCAGAGCATGCTGGTGAGAAATAACCTCTAAGTTCGACATGTAAAAATCACAGAAGCTGTCCATAGCCAAGAAAGAGTTCGCGGTGCCTTTCCGAAGAACGCGGAGCAAAGGCGGGAGGCACGCCAGTCTTCAGCGTCTGAAAGCGAGAGCTGCCGGCCTCGACCCCGTCAGAGCAGAGCCGCCGGCAGGAGCTCCTCCTGGCCCCCGCTTTATCCCATCCGGCCGCCGCGCTCCGGGCCGGGGGCTGCACCGGCTCCCACCGCCGGGGTGTGGAGTCCCAGGAGGAGAGCGGGGCTGTGCAAACCGCCGCGTGTTCGCCTTCTTGGCTTTTCTGCTTTTTTTGTACCAGGCACGAAAGCTCTGTCTTGAGCACGAACACGGAACCAGAAAGGGAGGGTGAAAAAGAAATGGAACAAGAAAACACCCCCCAAAATACCCTCGCCAAAGGCAGAAACCCCTGAAGCCACCATGCTCCCACACAACGCTTCAGGCTCCTCAGTCACGCTTCTGGTAACAGCGACTACAAGACCCTCCCTTACCTTTGCCCGGGCCGCGGCGGGCGGGGGCCGTCCCCAGAGCGCGCAGCACACGCGCTGGCTGCGGGCAGGGGCGGCCGGAGCCGGCAGCTTGTCCTGGCCACGGCGGTTAGTGCTAGCCCCAACGGCCGGGTGCACATCCTCTGGGCGGGGGCCCTGCCTGGCGCCGCAGCGAGCAGGGGCTCCCGCTGGGCGGGCTGGCGAGCGTCTCCTCCAGCCCTCTGGGCCCCTTCATCCCCTCTGCTTTCTATTTAACGCGGCGGCGCTGGCGCTTGTTTGGCCTGGCTCCTCCCCTGCCTTCTCCGAAAACACGTGGCCCCCCTTCACTTTCACTTTCCGAAGGACTCACGGCTAGCCCGGCGTCGCCCCTCCCCTCCCCTCCCGTACCCTCCCTTCTCCTCCCGTGCCCTCCCCTCCCCTCCCCGCTGAGCGGAGCTGAGCTACCCGCGGAGCGCGCGGAGGAGGAGCGCTGGCGGTGAGGTCGCGCCCTGCGCCCCGCGCCCCGCGCCCCTGGGTGCTCCCTGCCACCCTTCTCTCTGCCGCCGGTACTGGGCTCCGGCCTCGGGTGACCTTGTTTCTTCTGCTCGGCTAAATCTGGCGTTAGTGGTGGTGTTTGGTTTTAGGGGTTTGGGTGGGTGGGGGTTTTTTGTTTTGGTTTGGTTTTTTTTTTTGTTTTTTGTTTTTTTTTTTTTTTTTTTTTTTTTTTTTTTTTTTTGTCTTTTTGTTTTTCCCCTGTTTGGCGCTAGATGGCCCCGGCGAGGCGGTGGTGCGGGGGGCTGCCCCAGGTAGCGGCGGGTGCAGGGTCGGGCGGACCCGGCAGGAGCTGCTGCCTCAGGGCGCTGAGGGCCGAGGGAGGCGAGGGGGCACTAGAGGTAGGTGATGAATAAGGCTCAGACCTGGCAGCCAGCTCAAAACGTAAGGAAAAAAATACAAGAAAAACGAACAAGCACCCAGCGACAGAAGTTTTCAGGTGAAGATAGCTGTTCTCCTCACAGCTGCCAGGTCAGCATGGACAGAACAGGTGAGAGGACTTAATATGTAACTTAAATGTACAAGAATGGGAGGAAATTTAGACCAGTAATAATTTTAAAGTGAGAAAAATATTTAGGAAAATCAATGACCCTTCTACTGAGAAGACCTTGCAGACACCACAATGGGTTTTGAGTTCTCAGAACCGAATTTCCCTGGTGTTTTTTTCTACAGAGTCACCAGATTTAAAAGTAACTGTTAAATCCCCAGCTGTATTTATAGCCTTGCAACAGAAGCCAATGCAAGAGGCTTGGGAGGCTGTTCTGTTTGCCCAGAGGGAGATTTGAAACCTCAAGTGGCAAGCCAGTGTTTTATGTGCACCTTCAAGCAGGCCCCAGTGCTTTCTGCCAAAGAGGATTTTTCTTACAGTAGTAAGTAACATCTGTTTAAAAGGCCATGAAGTCTTTATTCTGATAATTCCTTTTCCTTTCGGAAGCCAAGCACCCTAATACATACCTTGTTCAGTAAATTCATCTGAGTAAGCATGTCCAAAAATAAAAAAATGTTGGGAGGAATTCCACTGACCCTTGAATCTGGAATCACTCCATGAACATGTTGCTTCCAGAACAGATGTGGTTGGGAACATGCAGTATGATACTTGGGTTTTGCAGCCAGAATGGTTCTTTACATCAGGAGCAAAGAGAGGATGTTTTTCCCCTTGAAGTCAACAAGCTGTTTTGTGACAATGAAAAGGAAATGTTTCTGTCAAACAATTAAGGCGACCGGGGCAGGCGAGGGCTTGTGAGTTGTCCTTCGGGAAGCTGAGGGAATGTATTTTCTGAACATTCTTTTTGGAATGATCACAGACTGAATTAACCAATATAGCATCTTAAGGGATGTGCAGCCAGTGTACAATAGATGAACCTGGAAATTTCTGAGAATGCTTTAGTTGTTATGAGTTGAGAGAAATGGAGCTTGTCATTAATGACATTTGCTTTGTGCTCAGATTTCTCTTGCAAACTTTGAGTAGCTGAGCTTCAGCTAAGGTTTGGCTTAAGGAGCTGGGGAAGGGAAGCTCAGCTGCTTTTCTGTGTAAAACAAAAGCATGAAGGAATGGTGGAACTGAAACTTACTTTAGAATTTGAATGTGCAACAGTGAGAAATGTTTTGCCACTACCTGCTTTGGTGTAGTGTGTTCCATGTTATGAGTAGGTTCGATGGCTGTTTTGTATAAGGCACTCTTCGTGTTCAGACATGAGCTAGGCCTTGCCTGTATCAGCTTAAAGTCTGCTTAGGCAAGACAGTCTCTTTCCTCCCCAACACTACTCTAAAGGAAAGGGGTTTGAAGTTCTTAACTGGGTCACAATAAGGCAGATCAGAGCCAAAAGTACAGCTCAGATCCTCTTAACTCCTCACCTAGCCCCTGAGGCACCCAGCCCAGCTACCTTTCTGCTACTGCACCACTGGCTTCTACCATCACTGTGGCTTTAAGGAGTGGAGGGTGGTGTGGCTGAAATGCAGCACAGTGGTATGAATGTTTCTGAGGTGAGATGGAAGTTGGCTGTAGGTTCCTGCAGAAGTGCCAGGAAAGCTGTTCTACTCTCATGTAATATTTAATTTTGTAAGACCACAGGGGAAAGAAAGATCCTCCAGGTGCACGTGCAGTCTGTTCTCTTGTACCGAGTAGTGCAATTGACAAAGTATTGGTCCAAAAAGTTGTCTTCATTGAGCAGGAATGTGGTAATAAGATTTAGTGGTAAAGCTTCAGAGCCTGGCTTGAATGGGTAGATGAGCTCCCAGTCACTGAGGACAGCATTGGAGTGAGCTGGCCAGCTTGGACACCAAAAGCCAGGTGTGTCAGGCTGATGAGTTTGATACCATCTCTATGTGAATCATAATGAAAGTGGTCTAGGGTTCTCCATCAGGTGCCTTAAAAAGGCTTGCCCAGGAGAAGTGAACAATTGTAATATGTGAAGGAGACTTGTACAGTGAATGAAGATTATGTGGCAGGAGGAGACAGAGCTTTAGGTTTGAAGGTCACCAAGTTGGGCTTTCTTGGGATATCTTCAATTTTGCCCACTTCTGTTTCCTTTCCTACCTCTTCTCCCTCTATTTAAAATATCCATAATCTGAGCCTTGGAAAGAGCTCCATGCCAGCAGAATTGGATAAAAGGAAGTTTCTCTACCCGGTAGAGGGCAGTGAGTAAATTTGGAGCTGGTGCAGAGCTACTGGGCAGGGCACACAGTCTCTAGAAATGACTGAAGTTGAAAGTACAGCTGCTAGTTCAGATGATTCTGTCTCTTATCACTCAGCTTAATGGGCACTTACTGCTTATTGCAAGTTGAATTACACTTAGAGTCTCTTTGGTATGTAAAGCCTTCCTTGTGAAATGTCCTTTTTGCTCCTCATGGAGCAACAAATTGTGTTCCCTTTGTTTCCTGCCGATGGACTCAGAAAAGAAAGGCTATGTCTGGAGAGAAAGAAAATGATTGGGAGGCATTTTCTTATACCCCTTTCTCCCTTGTTTCTTGGAGCAGGAAAGTAAATGCTTTTGGTCTGAAGGGTTGTCTCAGTAAGTCTCCAAAGGCTATACTAAAGAACAAACTCATCTTGTGTTAAAAATAAAAGTTCTTACCCTTATTTTGTTAAACATTGGCCTGGAAAACTCAGAAGAATCACTAGGTATTTGTGCAGCAGGAGCACAGCTTGCTAGCTAGAAACAGGTCAAAGGCTAAAGGAAATCTGTTCAGAAAGCACTGGGAATATGCATACCAGGAAAGGCCTGCCAGGACAGAGAAGGGAAAAAAACATGTTTCTGAATATGCTTTTGAAGGCAGGAGAGTACAGTATCTATTTGGGATATGAGAGACATTTACCTGTTTGGTTTTCAAAATCCACACTCCTAGCCCTACTAGCAGCAGTGGCATGCAGGCAGAGCTTCCTTTATGCTCCAAGCATCTCGTCACATGTGAAATCACCGAGAAGGAGGCAGTTGTGATACCGTGTATGACATTCAGCATTATGAATTCCCTTTTGGGGCACTCCACCTGCTGTTGAATTCATCCCCCCTGCAGGGACAGCAGTCTGGGGAAAAAACAAACAAAACCCCCCCCAAAAAACCCAACCCAAACAAAAAACTTAAAAGGCATCGGGAACTCCCTATTCCAGCTTTGTTCTTAATTTTTGAGAATAGAAGCAGACACTGATTCTGTTATTAGTTGGTAGACCAAGGTGTCTGTGAAATAGCATGTTGTTTGGTATAGCAAGTGGGTGCTCAGTGTGAGAATTAATATAGGAATTTTATCGTTACGAAGACAATTGTCACTGAGAAATCAGATTATTTTTCAAGTCTAATAAATTGCTATTTGCTTCTAAGAACAGTTCAAGTAAATAGGGTCAGGTACTTCACTGAGTGTTTTGAGGTTAGAGCCTCTCTGATGCTGATACTGCAAATGGCAGAAGCACCCATTATCTGAGCTGACCAAGTCAGCACCATCATCTCTAGAATGGGGAACCGAAGCACCAAGAGATTTCAGTGATTTGCTTGAAGTCACAGAGCGAGACAGTCTGCAGAAGGGCTAGGAGTGGAACATAATTGAGGTCTTCAGAGCCCCATACTAGAAACTTAACCACAATACCATGCTTCCTGTTTTAGTGGGTTTTGTTTTCTTCTCCAGAATCTGAATTTACATTTAAATGAAACCCCTAAAATCGGAATTCTTTGATTTTACAAGTAAATTAGACACCACACTGTTTCTGAGTTTGCTTTCAGATGCACTGAAACCAGCAGCACTGACAGGAGTGTGAACTTCCATCACCCGCTTTAACTAGGTATGAAGGTCAGAGTTTGACGTTGTTAATTGAGACATGCCCAAAAGATGTGACTGTTGTGACTACACATTTCTTTATGCATCACCACTTTATACTATCCTATACCAATAAAGTGGCCCTGGTTAGTACAGCTCCATCCTCATATCCTTTTAGTCATTTACTCCTGGGGAAAATGGCTAAAATAATAACCCACTTTACACTGATATTAATTGTCATGCTAGATATCACTGAAGAATGATGTTTGTATGGCACAGTTGTCACAGCATACACAAGTCATTATGCCAAGAACAAAACACATTTTGAAATGTCACCAATTATTATCAAGCCTTGATAAGCATCATATGTCTACCTAGACAAGGGCTAGCCAGTCGCCACAGAATTAATAATTTCTGTCTGAACTGGAATTTGTGCTGTTCAGCTGATAATGCACAATTCAGACTCCCTCCAGCTAGGATGGATGATAGAAATCAGTGGGCTTGTCTTCTAAAAAGGATCACTGTGCATATTAGTTGTGAGAAAGTGCCTATTTCTGCTGGCTAAGATGAAACACAGTGGAATTTAAGTGAATTAAACTTAACTCTTTACTAAAATTGAGTAAGAGTTGAGCCTCTCCCTCCTATAAGTTCCTTTGTATAGTCCAGATTGCTGAAATACATCTTTGTAAAAGATATAAAATGTTATTACTTCAGATAAGTAATAAATTGTCAGAAGCTATGAGGTAAGTTTATTTCTAAGCTGGCTATTCTGGAATTGTTTATTTTAAATTATGTTAGTTCTTTCTTCTGGGGTAGTTAATGCTGGTTTCCTTGAGCCCAGACTAAATGGAACAGTTAACCATACAAAAAATGTGGTTTGGGTTTTCTATGTTCAAGTAGTTTAGAAATCCTTCTTTGTAATTAGTTCAGTGGAGGGGGGAAAAAAAAAAAAAGGAAAGCCTCAAATGTTGGTAAAAGTGTTGTGAAAGGGCAGCCTGCTTTCTGGTGGTTTTTTCATATGAATGAGAGCTCTGTGTTGCTTGGTGGAGTGTGTGTGTGCATAACTCCACAACTGATGGAAGAACTTTGCATCTCTGAAAATAATGTTCGTGCTAATTGCAGAGGTAGCAGGCTGCCTTTCAGGGAAGGGAACTGCTGCTATAAATGCAGAACTGGATGGATATCTTAGAACCATATGAAGGTAGTTTGGCTTCCAGATACCCTTACTGGACTACTGTGGTTTCAGTGCTGGCTGGAGAAACATTGATCTTGAGTTCCAGAGCCAGGTGCTAATTTTACTTCGGTCTGGCTACCTCAATACCTGATGATCCTTTCCAAATGAAGTCAGTACCGACCTCTGCTGGTTTTCCATTACCTTCTGTGATGTCCCAGCACCTCTCTGCCTTGCTGTTGAAGCCAGATTCTGTTTCTCCAGTTCCTTGATCTCATGTCTTTTCAGATCCCAAGCCCATGAAAAGAGAGTGGTAATGTAGACAGAAAAATCAGCCATGGCACCGAACTCTGTTATGGGGTTTGGAGCTCAGGTTACTGTTTGAACATGTAGTTAGAGTCCTCAGTTATATATCCATATAACATGAAAGAGGATGCTGACTGTAAAGAGAGCACAGGAGAGGTTCTAAACGGCTTGGGTGAAAATTTATTTTTAAATGGGAACCTGGAGGACACCAAGGAAGACGTCAGTTCATAATCCAAAAAGGCTCCCAGTGTCTCTTGATTACTATTTTAATGGTATCATTACCCTCTGCTTTTACAGTTTCCCATTCTTACAGATATTTTCTACTACTTCTCTTTATTTTCAGTGCCTGTTTAATTTGTGTCCTGCTCCATTTATGTGACAAGTTTGTATTTGCTACTGCAGGTGATCAGTGTTGCTGCTTTTTGATGTTCCCATAATTCCATCTGTTCAAAGCACATGCAAATGCTGAGCTTCTGCTGAAGTAATTCAAAGGTTGTGGAATCAGTTTCTGATGCATTTCATTCATGGCCATAATCAACACATGACATTTTTATGGTTGGGGTGAGGTGGAACAAATGACTCAAATGTTCCCTCATCTTTGGTTTTCAGTCCACAGAAGCTGATTAAACTTCATTCTTAATATGGTCAAATGGACCCAAATCTCAGTTTTATTTCCTTGAATGTAGAGAGACTCAGTAATCCAAATTAAGAGGAAAATAATGGTCTTGTTCTTAAAGTGAACAAAGACCAATACAGTGCTGTTATAGGAGACAGAAGCGGCACATAGGAAGGTGAGAAGTCAGGTTCTGTCATAGCACTATCTTGTGGCTCTTCACCCAGATCCAGGTGGACAATCATATTTCTTTGACAATGCACTGAGACACTTCCAGATGACTGGGGTGAACATTTAATATGTGAAGGCATCAAGCTTGGATCTGAATAAACCACCATTAATACTCAGCCTTCAGAAAATATCTTTTGTGGGATTTCCTACTGCATGCTATGCTAACCTCCATATTGCTACTGTGACTGCAATCTATCCTAATTGACAGATCTTTTTTACATTTGCAGTCTAATCTCAAAGTCATAACCCACCCAAACACATGATGATGGAATATGTTAAGATCCTGCAGTACCTAATACCCACGCTCAACATACAGAAACTATGTATCTTTTATTGTGCTATACAGCTAGATCCTGTATAAATTTTATTACTGTCTTATGGCCTTGTCCAGTTATATGTCTGCAAAGATCTAGGCAAGAAGTAACTAATAGGAATTTTACTTTCTCAGTTTTCAAAATACTGAGAAATTAGCCAGATTTGTTCCTCCCCTGTCCCTAAAGAAGGATAAATTCTGATAGGTTGGTCAACAGTCTACAGTCAGAATACAAATATTAATTCCTCATTTGCCAAGAAAAGAAAACAAACAAAGAAACAACCAAAAAACAACCAAACAACAAAACCCCCACAAAGAGCAACAAAAAAACCCCACACCATAATTGCTCTTGTGGAAAAAAGAATTAGATTTTTTTTCTTCAGACATTCTCCCTCTCCAGGTGTATTGCAGACGTCAGCTACTTTTACATGTGAACTCAACAAGCTGTGTGTTCATAATACATTATCTTCACCATATTCCAACTCCAGCAGAATTTCTAGGAATCAAGAGAATATGACAACAATTTCTGGCACAGAAGTCCTTTAAATGTAGAATTTATGGCATCTGTTATTAAAGTGGTAAATTAGAAACATCATCCAATGATATTAATGAAGCATTCTTTAATTTTAGAAATATAGATATTAGTTAGATACAGACCTCACTACACGTTTTTGGATTAATTAATCAGAAGTATTAAAGTATGTAAATTTAGTATATATTAGCCTTGGTATCCCCTATCAGTAAATTAGGTAATTGAGAATATGAAAGTGGGAAGAGCGCCCAGCCCGGAGGATTTCCCCCTGGAGTTCTGGAGACATTTCACTGAGTTGCTTGTTAGGAGGTTTGATGTCTGTGGTGACTCAGTTATTAAGGACAGCTTTGTCCTCACACTGTGAGGAGTGCTGTTACCAGTTATCTTAAACTGGAGAGAAATGCTATGCTGTATTTCAATTGCAGATTTATTTCAGTTCATAACAATGTCAAAATACTGGCAAAATGTCTGATGAGTCTAAAGGAAGTGTTAGACTTAGTCACATCCACAAATTGAATTGACCTTGCCAAGGTGACTTTTCAAAAGATTACTGAATGTGCAAGTAAATGTATGTGTGTACATGTGATGGCCTAAACCACAAGTCATTCTAATGCAACTTGAATCCAGAAAAACCTTTTAGTAAGGTGGTTGGAGCTATTCCTATATGTAAACAATTTAAATGTATTCTTTTCTTTCATTCTTTGCTCCAGCTGTCCTGTCCTGGCTCTGTGTCACACCGTGACTTGGAGTGTGGCCACAATAACCTTTCAGTTTCTGCAGCAATACCATGACTTCATGGCTTTACTTCTAAATTGAATGATCTGTATGTTCTTGATATTACAGTGCTATCCAATACAAATTTATGCATCCTGCAGGCAACTGCTGCCTTAGTAGATACCTGAGCAATCTGGTCTAGTGGAAGGTGTCCCTGCCCGTGGCAGAAGGATTGAAACTACGGGATCTTTAAGGTCCTCTCCAACCCATGATTCTATGATACCTAAAATGAAGTTCTGTAATTACATTTCTCTAATAACCAGTTTAAAAATTCAGAGTAGCTGGGTGATAAGTTGTCAAGAAAAAGCAGAGGTAATTTAAAATGTTAAGTGTTGGGGCTATTTCCCTGAAGAACTTTTATAGGCAAACAGATGCAATTGAGCACATTGCTACCAAGAAACACCAATGAACTGATGAATGTCAATGTAAATACTGTGGCCTCTCTCATGATTTCCCATATAAATAGCTTTACGTCCCCTCTCTCTGAGTCTATAAAGAAAGGTTAAAATATTAATAGGGAGTATAGATTTTCCAGTTAGTTAATTCCTTTGTGATGCTTATGGGTGACTTACACACAGTGAAGGTGGAGCACTTACTACAGGCAAGGTCCTGCATATCCTGAGAGATTTGACTAGAGTCAGAGAAGTTCTGGGTACATTAAAAATGCCAGTATCTTTCCAAGTCCATGCTTAACCACATATGTCTTGGTCAGGAGAAAATCTTTAGTGATTTTAGATTTATTTGCTAAAGGCTTGACAGGAGCTTCATCAGAGCCCTTCAGAAGATGTTCAGTTATAGTAGTATATAAACACAGTATCAGTAGTACAATGTCTGTAATCTTAGGACATTTCTCAGGATTTGTTTTCTTTGTTAGGCAGAGTGGACATTTTTTCTGTAATATATGCTGGTTCTTTAATAGAAACGTGATGGATATGCCGTGGCTATGGAAGGATGCAAGTGCGACTTCCTGTTAGACTTGACTTCTGTATTCAAAATGCTGCATTTGGGCAAAGATCTCCAAGTAGATGTTTTTAGCAAAATGGAAAAGCAGAAATGCACCTAGAATAGAGCAGTGGGGTCCAGACCTTAGTGTTACTGCTAAAAACGACTTATTTTTGAAGAGATGAAAAGCAAAGACTCAAAGATCAAAACCAAAGCTCACTGCTATATGCATCTCTGTTGCAGATTATGAGTTAGCTGAAAAGATAAAACCTAATTCCCCATGTTTTCCTCCCTTCATTCTGTTTTTTCATTCCTTTTATGTTCTACTCTTACAGTCTCAGCATCCCATTTTCCTCCTCACAGTCACTGATGACCAGGCCACAGACCAACCAGGGAGAGGCTGTGCACTTTGTCAGTGGAACAGTGCCAAGGGATTCCTGCACTGGAGGGCTCCAGGTGTCAGGGCTTGGAAAAGCAGCTTTCCTGGTTCAAGCACTGAAAAAAAACACATCTTCCTTTCTTGTTTGCTCAAGGGCCCTGCTAAAACCAGCTTATCACTGATAAGTCTACAATATAGAATAATGTGGTATTGAAGCCCAAAGTTGCATAGCATTCTGCACTTGTCCTCCTCTGTCTCTGTAAAAAAAAAATCAATAAAAAAATTAGTCCAACACACACACACAAAAACAAAAACAAGAATACATTTAATCTCAGTGGCTGCATTTACCATCAAAGTTAGCAGTGCTTCCTGAAATTGGTTTCTGATCCCCCTGAAAGACTGGGGACTTTTTTTAATGACTTTTTTGAAAGGTTAATTTCAGGGAAACTGAACAACAAACATGAAACTCTAAAATATCAAATGGGTAGATAAATTGTGGTATCAAGGGTGAAGTGCATGTGACCTGCCTCCAGTTCCCTGAATTCCAGTGAATTCCCAGTTTCCACTAGCAGGTGACAGGCAGATCTGAGTGTGGTTATTTTCTGTTCATTTTGTGCCAACATGTGTTTGTTTGTGGTGGTGAATAGAAGGGTAGGAGAGGTGTGATTTGCCAGGGAGAGGGAAACACTAGACTCAAGAATGGGAAGGTGAACCCATTGGGTTTTACAGTGCTGCACACATTGAGTTGTTTCAGATCACATATGAATCCTCTTCATGTGACAGACCTGCTGCATAAAATACCAAGAATGGTAAGGCCTGCAAATCTTTGGCAAATAGATCATCTCCTGTGATTCATTCCACATCCTTTCTCTGCTCTGCATGTGCTGATGTCTAAAATATGTCCTTGAAAGGCAGGGCTAAATTTGAATCTGGTTTTTAAAAATGAGTCATGAGCAGAATTCTGTGCAGCATAAAAAAGAAAAGTGACCCTCCATGTCCAAGCCTGCCAATGTGCATTGCCAAAGCAATTGATGCTGGATGGAAAGGGATGTTTTTACTGGCTATTTAGAAACAGCTTTAGGAGACTTCCCTATCAGTTTTACTCATACCTCAACTTTGAGACACTGTCACTGACAACTTCCCAGAAGTCTTGTGGCTGATTCTGATTTGCATAAACTCTTCTGTGTGCTAGTATATGCAGAGAGGAATGGGTCCAGCTGAAGTATTTTCTTGTCTTTATGTCTCTTTCCCTTTCTCCTCCCAGTCCCCTTTTTCAGGACTGGGGAAACATGATGGCATGCTTGTGCAAGAAGAAGCAGATTTAGGAGAGCAGTGTTGTAGCATTGTGCTCCACCAGGTTTACTACACCCAGGAGCACTCCATAAATGGAGACAAGTCCTCATCACTGAGGATTCAGCAGCCGTTCCCCTCTGAAAATGGGATTTTGTTGCAGTCATGATGCTGTGCAGACCCCATTGCTGTTCCACAGAATCCTTACCCTATTTCCTTTTCTCTTTACTAGCAGTTTTGCCTTCACATACCACAGCCTTACTCCCATGCTGCCCACTGGCATGCACTCTGCGCTGACGTTGCGTGGTTTACAAAGCCAAGAACTGTAAAACTGGGCAATATCAGATTTGCACATGAAAATCTGCCCACTCACACATCTGTGCACTGAGTGATGCAGGGGTGCTGGTGAAATGCATGATCCTAACTCACAAAACTAGGACAGAATTTGCAGGAAAAGGCAAGAAAGGTCCTGTCTAGATTTTAAGAGCTCGAATATGCAAACAATTACATTTTTAAAGCATAGTTTTCCATAGATAGTTATGTATTCTACAGAGAAAGAAGGTATAAAAAGAAGCTTTGCTAGCATTCCAGAATGGGTTTTTGATACAAACATCTTGTTGTTTTAATTATGTTAATTGCTGGAAGGATAATGTGCTGTATGTGGAAGAGCAGGACTCTGTCTCCAGGTGCTCAGTATGGAGATCATGGAGTTGATGCAGGATAGTCTGGCAGAACTGTGGTTCCCCCACCTTTCGTGGATCTCTGAGGTCGTGCCTTAAGACTAATGATGAGACACCAGAATTGTCCAAATTCTGAAGACAGGTGCCTATGTGCTACTGTAGCTGCCTGTGCTCCTAAAATACACAATAACAGCATGCTAGTTTCTAAACAGAATCAGTTCAGCAATGCAAAGCATGCATGCAGGTCAAGTTTGACTCAAGCAAATCAGAGTGGATGGAGAAAAGGTACCTTTGTACCAGAAGTGGAAGGGGCGGTATTTCTTCCACGTATGGTGAATATAAAGAAACCTCATGAAAAGCCCATGCTAACCGTGTGGCCTTTTGGAAAGTGTCTCTGTGCAAATGCATCCACAACATCTAGAGTGATAAAAAGCATCTACTGAGCTGAGTCGAGTGGCATAGTTGAAGTGGAGCTGTAAATAAAGGGTAGGCGGTTTCCTGTTAAAACTCCCCTGCATGTCCAAGAACCTACTGTGACTCAGCCATTGCAGTCACTGGGAACTCAGCACAGACACCCTTTTCTAGTTGGGTATTTTTGCTTCTCTTTTTGCACTATATCAGCAGGGGCTCCATTCATCCCTGGAGGAACCAAACTGACAATATGACCCATTGTTTTCATTGTGTTAAGGTAATGGCTTTGCAGTAGGTCAACCAGACCTACTGTTACAGGCTACCTGATTATCAATGACCCATGCCTGCAAAACACTCTGTCTGCCTGGATCTGTGTTAGACCCTCACATGAAAGTTCCTGGGACTTACATTAACATCCTTTAACTGGGCTCTACCTGCATCTCTTAATGGCCTAAAAATTGAATTTTCATTGCTTTCATTTCATGCGCAGGAAGACTCAGGATGACTGGGGGTTTTATTTTAAAAAGTAAGTGTGTACATCTGGCTGAATGGGAGACAATTAAGTATTTGCTTATGATAAGTTTTCTAGTTTACCTACTGTTCCTTCAAAGAGTTAGCATCTTTGGAAAGATGAGATACAGCAGTAGTACTGTCTAGTAGCTTTTTGGTCAGCAGCATCTAGAGTCTCACTTGCCCTAGAATATTTTATGTTTGAAGCTGTCAGATGTCATCTTACTTCCTCTGGGCTCATAGTTTTGGTACAGCCTTGTCATTAAGATAATGCTTTTCCTGGTCCATTTTGAACCTGCACATATAATTGCTTGTCCATTTGAAAAGTTCTCTACCCATATGGCTCTAAACTTGGCACTGGCAGATAAATAAAGCAGATTTAGGAGATTTGCAGGTTCTCATGAGCTGAGTTAGAATGGGCTGTTCTGTTCTTTCCCCCTCTTTATTCCATGCAATATTTACTCTACTTCTTTCTGTCCTCTTTCATTTCTAGCTTGTCTCCTTTCCTCCAATTCACAGCCCTTTTCCATTTTTTTTTTAATTACCGTACTCCCTCTGTGCTAGACCCATCTAACTCCTTATTGGCTTCTTCCATAATACTGCTGGAAGTTTGTCCCCATCTGACCCTTCTCAGAGTGAACAAATCCCGATGTCCCAGGTTTAAAATTCACTCCTCTGTTTTTTTCTGTTTTCCAGCCTGATGTTTTCTAATTGCTTCCTATAATTTCTCTTTAATATCTATTTCAGTTTCAAGATGCTCTTCGTCTTTTGCTTTCTTTCTTTCTCTGACATTAAGTATACTTGGTATAAGGTTTTGGTTTTTTTCCTGAGAATTCAACCCACCTTCTCCTCCAGAGTTTTCAGTTTAGCATCTGAAGGTTATCTGTGGTTCCTTGTTAGTGAACTTCCTTTCTGGGAAGTTCACCCTCCTTGTATTTTGACTCAAGGCATTAACATCAAAGTAGATTCTTTTTTTTTTGCAAATTCCCATAACTACCCACCTTTCTTCTCTTTCCTCTTCCTCAGTCCTCTCCAGTACCACATGCAGCAGTGCACTGCAGTGCATTGCTTTATGAAAGCTGGCACCTGGTTGCTGTCCCTCAGACAAGCCCTCTTTTGCTGCTCTTAACACCTGTGAATGGAGTTTTGAAATTCTCCCATCTGAAAAGCAGGAGTCAGGATTTTCACAAAGTGCACCCAAGGGGGGGATACCCAATGAGCTGGTGCCAGGAAGGAGATTAGATACATTCCCTTTGCAGAAGCCAAAGGGAATGTAGGGATGGCTGGCACTAAGGGACTTGACACTGGGAAAGGGGCCAAAAGGCAGGGAGAGCACTTGGAGTATGTGAGGGTTATGAGAAAGCAGCTCTGAGGTAATTCCAGGCAGGCAGAAAAGGATGGTCTGGGAATGATGTGTAGCCCAGAGTTTTGTATTAGAGAGGGGATGCCCTCATGTGGAAGGGTGAGTATTTTTATTTTGAAAGAAGAAAAGCAGCTCTGTAATGAAGGGAATTGATTATGTGCACTTGCAGCCCAGAAAGCCAACCAGATCCTGGGCTGCATCAAGAGAAGTGTGGCCAGCAGGTCAAGGGAGGTGATTCTCCCCCTCTACTCAGCTCTGGTGAGACCCCACCTGGAGTACTGTGTCCAGTTCTGGAGCCCCTATTACAAGAGGGATATGGACATGCTGGAACGTGTCCAGAAAAGGGCCACCAGGATGATCAGAGGGCTGGAGCACCTCTCCTATGAGGACAGACTGAAAGAGTTGGGGCTGTTCAGTCTGGAGAAGAGAAGGCTCCGAGGTGACCTTATTGTGGTCTTTCAATATCTGAAGGAGGCCTACAAGAAAGCTGGGGAGGGACTTTTTAGGATATCAGGTAGTGATAGGACTAGGGGGAATGGAATAAAGCTGGAAGTGGGGAGATTCAGACTGGACATGAGGAGGAAGTTCTTCACCATGAGAGTGGTGAGAGCCTGGAATGGGTTGTCCAGGGAGGTGGTTGGGGCCCCATCCCTGGAGGTGTTTGCAGCCAGGCTGGATGAGGCTCCGGCCAGCCTGATGTAGTGTGAGGTGTCCCTGCCCATGGCAGGGGGGTTGGCACTGGATGATCCTTGTGGTCCCTTCCAACCCTGACTGATTCTATGATTCTATGATTCTATGATTTGAAATAGATTTGAAGAAATAGGGTAAGGGATGTGGAGGGTCCAGAGACTGGGGGAACTGACAGCAGTGGGTTGGAAGTGGTGTTGATAGGGTATGAATGAGGCTGCTCAAAGGCAGAAGGGGATCACCATCTGGCAGAACTGATGCTATTAACTGGGATGCTGATCTGGGCACTGAGGACATACAGTGACTTGCCATATCCCGCTTCCTTCCAGTGGACAGCTGCAACCCTCACAGCCCATCTTTTTCTTCTATCAGAAATATAGCAGTGTATAGTGTCTCAGCACATGGTACATCCACTTGCAAAGAGAAGGTTTAACAGACAATCTGATACCCATACTAAATGATAATTTTATTTCAACAGGTGACCAGAATTCTCCTCTCCTTCCACATACTCTTTTTTGAAGTATATTAGTACTGAAGAAAAATTACTGGGCTATGTCGGTGGCAAGTCTTGTACCCCACAAACACAGAGCAGCTGCTGAGACATGCCTTCTGAGAAGAGCTCACCAGAACAACCAGTGAGGCCAGAGGGTAGGCAGAGCCCTGACTGCTGCAGATTGCTGCACCTGTCAGCAGGTCTGCAAGGGGACTGCTGCTGCACTTGTAACAGGACAGCCTGTCCTCATATCTGAGAGGGAAAGTGTTGCACCCTTATTGGTCATGGTGAGTCATTTGTACCTTCTGCTACATTTGGCATGAATTTAATTTAAAGTTACTCCTATGCATCATTATTTTCAGTATTTTCTTCACCAGAAGTTGGGTGAAACTAATTGCACTTACTAGAATCTGTCATTAAAATTGGAAACTAGTTCTCACTAGAAATAAGAGTCAGATTTTGAACTGTACTCACAGTCAGGTACTCAGTGGAGTCAAATTCTATTCATCAGAAGTAATACAGTGAATATAATTCTCAGGTATTCAGATGCAGCTGCCTGCACTTCCTTAAGAGGAAGTCAAGCAAGGAAACAGTACTTGAGGGACAAATTCAATTAACCATGAAAAGGAGGAATTTACCATAAGACTAGCCAGTTTGTTTTAATTTCAAGAGAACTGTGTGTCAATCTGCTGTCTTGATGTTAATATTATGTGCAACTTAACAGTAAGTGCTAGCTTTAAATGTGCTTCTGTACATCACCACCTTGGATTGTATCCATGCTTTTGGTCTCACCCATACTGTGAGGTTGCCAATGGTTCTTGTGGCCATCCAGGTTTATGTCTACTGTTTAAAACTATTAAGTGGCCTCAAATAATTAGATAACTGTGCTGTAAACTCCTGGACCACTCCGATGGCATGTCCTGCTTTCAAATACACAGATTTGTGGTGACTTGGAAACATTTCCACCTCAACGTCTTCCCTGTTTTTTTTTTTCTTGTATGTGTACTGAAGTAGTTTACAGGCACGGGTTTAATAAGAACTTGGATTCAGCTTTTCAAAGGAATTAGGAGCAAAATCTTTGCTTGCACACTGTGCCTGTCAGCTCTAACTGCAAGGGCTTTCTGCTGAAACAGAAAAGACACTGAGAAGGGAAACAAAGGTAGCCAGAAGAACATTCAGTTTGAATTGCGTCTGCTTGTATTTTAATCTTTTGTTTCTAGGAAGTTCTGGTTTTGTCTATAATACCATGCAGGTTCCTATAAAAGTCGGTTTGATGTTAGCATTACTCAATTTCCAAAGAAATAATTTGGTTTTGTGTTTAAAAAACTTACTGCCAAGCCCCCTCTGGTGGACAGAAAAATCAGGTTTTCATCCCTGCATGCCGAAGGCATCTAGTAAAAGCATTCCCACTTATTACTGTTCAAGTAATTATAGCTCAGAGTTAACATGATCATTACTATCTTTCTATTGTTATCTATCGTTATCTGACATGAGTTGAGCTTTAGAGAAGAGTCAGGATGGTCACTGCAAATGTGTTCAACTCCCTCCTTTTGAATGAATCTGTTGAAAATTCATCCTGTCATCTGAATATTTTATCATCCAAGTTATTTTCAGTAGTGTCCACCCTCTTCATCCCCCACTCTGTCTCGTATGTATTATTTACATCCTCATCAGTGATCTCATTGCACACAGTGCACTTGCACAATATGTCTATACAGGAAATAATAAAACCCTGAATCCGAGAAGCACACATGCTTTTCCAGGGCAGTTCAAACTGCAAAGACTTGCTTTGCTTGTCTTTATAGTGTGACAAAGGAAGTTCTCTAGGTGAGAGACAGTACTATGTGC
This sequence comes from Indicator indicator, assembly GCF_027791375.1. Taxonomy (NCBI): domain Eukaryota; kingdom Metazoa; phylum Chordata; class Aves; order Piciformes; family Indicatoridae; genus Indicator; species Indicator indicator. Next base: position 4,144,115 of record NC_072031.1, read on the forward strand.
TGTTTAAACCATGCTTGTCATTTGTGCATGACAAAGCCTTTTGCAGGGACCAGCTTTATGTTTACAGAGGGGAAATAGGCCCAGCAAGGAGAGGCAATCCATTAGCTTAAGTACGAAATTAGGGCATGGATTTAAGCCCTGCTTCTGAAACAGACTGCCTGGTGACCTTGCACTAATTAATTAGGCTGAAAGCCAAAAAAGAAGTTTGCCACAACATTAAGTATTGTCCAACAGTATTTTGAAGTTTCTGATACAACGTGTTGGACCCATTTTTGGTCCTCTGTGGTGCACACTAAGAGGTGAGATCCAAAGCAAGCAGTATGCCATGCAAGGAGCCTGTAAGGCTGTCTTACAGAGCTGTCTGAAGATTTTCGCTCTCCTGAGCTTTTTGAAAACTTGATCTTTGGAGAATGGCAGTCTTTTAAAAATGGAGCAAGCCAAGAGAACAGTGCTGGGGCAGCTGATTGGTACTTAGAAGACCTCTTTAGTATGTGTATTTGTGTCCCTGCTTGGCAAGAGGGCAGTCAAATTTCTGTTCCACCCTTTCCTGGAAGGTAATCTAACTGCTAAGTAGAGGTCTCTTCTCATTGAAAGGGAAGAAGGAGTATTTGTTAGCCAAGAACAACTTGGAGCTTAACATCTAGAGCACTCAGTTGTGAGTGAATTCTAGTGCCACCTCTGAGTGCTGTTACATACTGTACATTAAACAGTTCTTAGATAAGCCATGTAAGTGGTATTTTAAGCTGAGCCAGAATTCAGTTGCTAACCTCTCTCAAATCAGTGCCCCCATCAGCAGGCTTACAGGCAAGTCCCATTCTTGCTGCAGGTCAATGGCTCTTTAATTCCTTTCTGTGAACTAAAGCAAGTTCATGGGAAGACCAGAGAATGTTTCCTTCTATAGGCTTGTGGTGAGGTCAGCATTTCAAAATGAGCTTAACAAGCATGTCCTTGAGTCCCTTTATGCTGGGAAGGGATTTCAGACTGAATTTCCCACATTTAAGCCACTCACATTCCCACAAATTATCTCACTGGTCAACTGTTGGATAAAACTGATAAGGTTGAAAAGATGATGGTACCTCTTTAAAGAAAATGTCTCTGGTGAAGTCTCTGAAGGGGTGAAAACTATTTCAAAACTCCATTATTTCATTCAGTTTGAAAAAAACAGTGACAATGTCCCATAAAAATCAAACAGCAGCAAAACTGAGGGAAGGAAACATATATCGAATTTGGTGGTTTATATTAAAAAAAAAATTGTAATTGTATTTCAGATGAAAGTGTGAACTAATTAAAGCTTCCCAGAATATACTGTAAGTACAGCAATGTGCCCTTGTGGGCAAGAAGGCCAACGGCATCCTGGGGTGTATTTGGATTAGTGTGGTGAGTGGGTCGAGAGAGGTTCTTCTCCCCCTCTACTCTGCCCTGGTGAAGCCACATCTGGAATGTTGTGTCCAGTCCTGGCCTCTCAGTTCAAGAAGGACCTCAGGGAACTGCTTGAAAGAGTCCAGCACAGAGCCCCAAAGATGCTGAAAGGAGTGGAACATCTCCCTTATAATGAAAGGCTGAGGGAGCTGAGGCTCTTTAGCCTGGAGAAGAAGAGACTGAGGGGTGACCTCAATAATGTTTGTAAATACAAGAAAGGTAGTGTCAGAAGGAAGGAGCCAGGCACTTCTCAGTGATGTCCAGTGATAGGACAAGGGGCAACAGGTGCAAGCTGGAGCAGAGGAGGTTCCACGTGAATGTAAGGAAAAACTTTGTCACTGTGAGGGTGACAGAGTACTGGAACAGGCTGCCCAGAGAGGTTGTGAAGTCTCCTTCAGTGGTGATCCTGCTTTGGCAGGGAGATTGGACTAGATGATCTTTCAAGGCCCCTTCCAACTCCTAGCATTGTATGATTCTGTGATAGAGCATGAGGTTGAATGAGTATTCAGTCTTAGCTGTAGTAACCAATAAATGCTAAAATTAACAAGTTTAGACCAGAAAGAAGTCTAAATTGCCTTTAGTTCTAGGGAAGTTAGAAAACTGAGCCTGTGTTGGGAATTTATGCCCAGCCTCTCTGCTCACAAGGCAGAAGGTTAAATGCAAGTACTCTCAGGTTTTGTGTATGCAGCATTTTGTGACTACACAACATTTTGTGTCTGCTCTAGAGCAGCTGCATTGACTCACAGGTTTAAGTCATCTGTTGCTTTATAACTGCAGTGCAAGAAAGAGTTCCTTTTGCTTCTGAACAAGAAGGTTTTATTGCAGGCTCTGTGCACCCTGAAGGAAGAGGAGAGGAAGGAAGAAAACAACAACAAAACAAACAACCATAAAAACCCAAACTGAAGCAGGAAGTCCTTCAGTCCCAAGCAGAGGTAATCAGCTCTGCAACTGGGGCAGCACTTCTTCCTCCCGAGGCATTTGGCCCATCTTAAATCTCAGTGTTTTCTAGGTTTTCAGTCCAGTCCCACCTTCACTGGAATCTTGTGCTTCTATGATCAGATATGATCTGCTTGCACAGAGGTTACACTATGGCCTGCCAAGCTGTAGCACATGGTAAAAACTGGGAGCAGAAGGCAGAAGCTCCTTCCTACCTGAGTATCAGGGCTGACCCAGGATATGACTTGCCACTTTCCTGAGGCCTTTTCATGCAAAACCTCTTCATTTCTGACCTGAAATGCTCAGTCTTACACTTACGCAGAGCTGCAACATGAAGATACAACGAGAGCCATTAAAGTGAGAAATATTCAAACAGTTACTGTAAACGTATGAATGAAAACCAGTGAAGAGAAATCCATGATGGAAACTTGTTCCTCAGTATGTTTCTGCATGAGAAATGGCTACCAGGAAAGATAAAGCATTACTCCTAAAGCATCTGCCTGTAACTTTACTAATGAAACAACTAAGCAACAGTACGGCCTTTTCTACTCATGTACTAGGAATTTAACAGGGCTTAAAGCAAGATTACAGACCATAAACTATAGTTTGAGATCATTGCAAAACACACAAATGGCTTTGAACTGAAGAATGGAAACTTAAACTTTCCCCACAGTTTAGGAGTAAGAACTTCATGGTACTGCTTCTTGTTTGACTTTTCAAGTACTCTTTGCAAATGTTATCAGCTTGCAACACTCCACAGCTGTGTGATGAAGTTTGCAGAAGTACTGGTGGAGGGAGCTCTATTGTTTTACAACCGGGAAATACAGGCTTTAAGAGGAAATGTGATTCTCTGTTTTACAGAGCAGAGGATGAATAGAAAAGATTCTTTCATTACTTTCAGTTCTGTTTCCTTTGGCTGGAATGATTCCAGCATACGTCCAGCCAGAATCCAGGGTTGTACAATGACTTTTATAAGAAACACAAGGGAAAGTAGCCACAAGCAAAAGGGATGTTCACTGAATACTGCCAGCTTTGAGTAAAATGTGTCATGATTTAAGTGAAAACTCCTATGAGTGTAAACTTTAGAGATTTTCTTCGTAAGGACTGTTCCTTACAGTCGCTTATCGCTCAAGCTGGTACCAAAGAAGGCTTAAAGTCAGAGGAATCAGCAGACTGATTCTGAGCAGTGATGGGGTTTTAGGTAGCATATACTATAATTTGACTAGGACAGCCACAGTATTTCATGAACTCTATCCACATTATATATGCTGAAATTAACCTATAAACCTAGATGCTTTATTTTACCAAGCAGGGCAAAGCAATTGAAATGGGGAATTATTTGATCCAGCCACACTGCATTTGAAAAATGTCTGCACTAAGCTGTTAATTCCTTCATCAGTATGGTTAACCATTGGTAACCAACCGAAATGGAGGAAAAAAAGGGGCCTGGAGAATACTTTTGCCATTGCCCAGATGTTCACGCAAGTATTTGATTTGGCAGAAATGAGCCAAAAGGAGTTGCATCAAATGCAACACTGACTGTGCTTCAGCATCCTTAGCTCCAGTGGTAAGTGCTGGAGGCTCTTGTAGTCTGAAGTGGACCAAAATACCACAGAATTCTCTGCAGAGAGCAAGAGGTACCAGAATGCAAACAGTTTGTTGGGCTTTGTCAAACAGAAGGTTCAACTATGCAATTTTCCCTCTGCCTTAAAATCTGAGAAAACAAAATACCTAACCCACATCTGTTTGGATTGTTTGTTAATAATCACAGTATTATCTTCTAAGAGAGTCTAGATGAAGTATAGTCATTGTAGAGAGATCTGTGGATAAGAAAAAGAAACTACATTGTGCCTTTCACTTTCACCCTGCACAGTTTCTCGTAAATGAAGCTGTTAACAAGCAGACAGCTTGAGTCCTCCAATGAGCTTTGGCTTGCAAAGTCAAGGTCATGTGCTGTACTTTTCCGTTCTAAAATGCCTATTGCCTGAAATTCATATCTGTTCAGATCTTTAAATGCTCCTGCACAAGATTTGAAATTATCTGAATAGAAGTGCTCAATGTTTGGAACACTGAAACTCCAAAGGTACAAGGTAAAATGTGCACACATTGTCATGCCTGCTCTGCCACATTATGCTGCATTGCATTTACATGAATCTTGGGCACCATCTACACTAAACTGATGTCTCCTCGTTGGCTCTTAAGTATTGACAGTTTCTATTTTTGAATAAACAAACACTGTTGCCATTTGCATAGCATGCACAACTGCAAGTCTGGGTTTGTGGGCTTGTCAGGCTTTGAAAATAAGGCATACTGGGTTTGCATTTATCATTTCTTGCTGCTTATGACAAACTGAAAGCTTGCCAAGTTTTTTGCTTCAATGTTTCTGATACCTTTTGGTTGTGTTTGAATTTCAAGTCCAAGTTTTGTTGTGCAGTTTTGAGGGCTGCCCTATATAGAGCTACATTTAGAAATAACCATTGTGTTGCACAACTATGTGTGCTGGAGCCATCTACAAAAAGTTAACTGTATTTTAATATCATTCATTAATAATTACTTACATTGATTCAGATAAATATATGTTTGTATAGTTGCCTCACTGCAATCTTCAGCACAAGCATTATTTCAGCAGAAAGGTCAGATTACATGTACTGATTTCAATATTTTGCCTTGAAGTGTTTTTTTTTTTCCACAATTTTTTTGTGTGCTCCCCTGGTTCATTTTGTTTTCCTGTGTAGTTTCTAGTATGAGGTCTAGAGTCTTACTGGAATAAGCTAATGAAAATTTTTTCATGCCTGTAGATAGATATACATTAACAGAAACTGAGTACCATGAGGTACTCATGGATCAGCTGTCAATGATGGCTGTTCAGAACTTTGGCTGCCAGCAATAAAAGCCTGATCCTCATTCTACCACATTCATGTTTGACCCTGCATCTTCTGGGCTTAGTGGAAAGGGATGGGTCTTAGAGAATTGCAATATAATGTTTAAGCACAGGTTACAAATTTGAACCTCTGGTTAAAATAATGTAAATGAAGAGGTGGAGGCAGCTTGTGACATTTTAATGTCAAATTGTATTTTAAAATGTGACATTTCTGTATGAGTTGTAGAGGTCTTTATAAGCTGATGAGATGTCTCCCACTTGGTTCATGCAATCTTGTGTCTTTTGATTTTTTAGTAAATGAAAGAAGCCTAAGAATGTGAAAACATTTCAGCAATTACACATTGAATATTCTGATTTAGAAAGAATTCCGTGACTTTTATTTACCATTTTATGCCTTCTCTTAGAGCTATTATGAGATAAATAGGCCTTGTACCACCCATACACTGATGTGACTTTCATCCAAGATGAATGCCGTTGTGTGTAACAACAGTCATTCGTTTGTGCCATCAGCAGCTGGGGGAGTGAGCTGCTATTTGTAGGTGGTATGGCAATAAAGGCAGTCTAAATCTGGGCTTGTAACTGCTTCTGCGTTTGAACCTTGCTTTATAAAATGCATGCTATAATGACAGAAATGGAAAAATCAAGCTTATTTATAAGTCCCCAGTCCTTCTAAGTACATCAGAACATATAAGTGCTGTTACTGAGCAGCTTTAAACAAAAGTTTCCCTCCTGTTGATTTCCTCTTTATATTATTTTTGCTTTTTGAGTTCATTCAGCTATTTGTTCTGAAGTCACACTCTGCTTCCATGCTGCAGAGTGAAGCACTGGGTCAGGTGTTCCTTCAGATAGGATTTTAGCTTTTGCTTTCTGAAGTACCAGTACCAGTGCCTTCTCACTTGGCAGCACTCTTCCAATTCAAGGCCATTTATGCTCTTTATCCCAGTATTACCGCCAGCACCAGGAGAATCAGGAGGACAGCTGCTCACAAGCAGTTTCCAAAGGAGGCCAGTGCTGCTAGTGCCCAGTGTCCAATGCAGGATCCTTTCCATCTAGCATCCCCAGGCAATCACATGGGGACTAAAGAGTCACAGCTTCACAGAAAACAAAGGCAGCCATTTTACGTGGAGATTCTCAGATCTCAGAGCAAAAATTGGTTAGTTATATGGAAATACCAGTAAAAAAACATTGGCCTTAGAATAGGGAATAGTGAGTATTCACTTTGCACAAATTTCCAATGGCTAGAGAAGAGCTGATGGTGTGCTTGAGTGTGTGACCTGCAGCTGCCACTGAAGCTGCTATCAAATCTCTGTCTCTTCAAGGCTCTGCAGAATGCTGCCTCACACAGCAACAGAGATGTGAGCTTTATCCTCTCTGGCTCCCTTTGAACTCTTGGAAACTCACTTCAAACCTTCCTCTTTAAGTAGCTTGTTGATGTTAATCTTAAATTTCCAAAGTTTTCTCCTGAATGAATGCAGCTATGTGACGACTGTAAGATTGGTATAAAATTTCAGAGTTACTAATTAAAATTTAACTCCTTTTAATTGTATTCTCACATTATATTGATTTCAAATTACGTTGATTGGTGGTGGTGTAGCTGTGATTTTTTTCGTTTAAACAAGGTGAGACGCATAGGGAGAGATGAACTCTGATAAGACCCGCGAAAGATTTTGCCTGCATGAAAATTTGACTCTTGGTAAAAGCATCTCACTACTAAGCACCAGAAATTTACACCATGGATTTTGAACAGGCCCTTAATATTGCAGAACCCTGCCAGTGTATACTCTGGAATTTCTCAGCTTCACTGGCCTCCCATCTATATTTCTAGTATTTGACATCTCAGATTTCAAATTTTCAAAAATAAAATGCCACTCTTCTGGTCACTTTTCTTTAGGAAAATGATTGTGTTCTCACTTCACAGGATGAACCAGATGCTGACAGTGCTAATCAGAGTACATTTAAGCAAAGCCAACAGCTGTGAAGGAGGACACCATGGTCTGTATTCCCCTGCATTAGTTATAGGGGCTCTCCAGTTCTGTTAAACCTCTCCTAAATATCCAATTCATTTCTAAAGTGAAATGGACTGAGAAAGGCTGAATAACTGAAGTCTCCTAGCTACTGGCTTCACTTCAGCCAGGACAAAGATCTAACACTTTGGATGCCATTCATATTTGCTGTTTAGAAAGGGGCCTTTTTTCCTGGTGAAGTTTGCATAAGCTCTTCTCAAAGCCAGCTTTACAGACTATTTCCAGAGCAGCAAGCAACACTGGTAAAGACTATGATTAATGCAATTTTTTTCCTTTCATCATGTCATAGTCCTATTCCATAGAATGATTTATTTCAGTTACATGCCAGCATATTTATAGCATGAAAGAAATAAACAGGTGACACCCAGTTCTGCAGAATGCAGCTGGATCTCTTGTGAGCATTTCCTCTTACTCTTTTAAGTGAAATGAGTCAGCGAAGCTGAAGAGCTTCTCACTGCTTTCATAGCCTTTAGGCTGCCATCACAGAGGCTGTGGTAACAGGAACTGGTTAAAATTGCGTGATGGTGACACCAATGAAATAATTTCTTATGTTAAGGAGGCTGTACAAGAAGGTTTTCACCCTGTCTGAGGAGGTGCCTGAGCCAGATGCTGTTTTCTCTGCCAGACATGGTGCAGCTGTCACCTCCTGGCAGCTGCGGGAAGGTTCTTGCTGTAATCCTCTACTGATTCAACTAAGCATATACTAACATGCAATGTATAGCATCTATATTAGCATCTTGAGATAAAAAAAGAGCATGAAAGGGTTCCTTGCTAATGCTTTACTTTACCTACTTCATCTTATTTTAGAGTAACTGTCATGCAGTTTTGGCAAGACAACACTATAGAACAGGCCATAGTGTTGTCAGTAGTAGTAATATGATGATGTCTGTTGCTCACATTTACCTGCCCTTGTCCAAGTCACATCTAAAATGTCACTTATTCAGGGCTACCTGTTAACTAGAACTTCACCAGAATGCACCTAGAGTTTAGTTCTCCTGTTTCAGCAGATGACTTGCCTGGCTCCAGGTCTCCTGAAATTGCTGGTGGAACATAATTTAGCTTTCATATGCCAGACTGATCACTCCCAAAGAATAAATTACAAGCAGCTGAAGCTCAGGTTAAGGATGCAAATGTGGCTGACTTCCAACCCATTAATTCCAACCCATTGACCCATTGATTTAAAATCATTAATTAAATTCAGTTATGATGAGGTAGCCACCCCCAAAAAAAACCAACCCGAAAGGATGAGGATGGTTTTCCAGACTTAATCCAGCATGTCAGCATATCTACATTGTATTTTCTGTGCAGTACAAGTCAAATACCAGGAAATAACTGAATTTTATATTGTGATTGTTCCATATATTTCTGTGAGCAGTATAATAAGCATTAACAAGGGTGGTTCTTTAAAGGTGAAACTTGACAGGCCTTGTCCGTTCTAAAAGTTGTCCTTCAGGTGAAGCTCTATAGGAATACCAGGGAAAGCAAGGCAGTTTGTCTCAGATCCTTTTTCTCACTTACAGAGAAATGCTTTTTACCAAGTATTGTTTGCTCATCTTGCTTCTGTCAAGCTCCAGTATGCTGCTTCCTTTTACTAAAGGAGGATACAAAACACACTTTGCAGTTTACTCTCTGATTGTAGGCAGGCAGGATCTGCAAGAGACACTAACACAGGGCAGTACCTGCCAGCAGGTTACAGAACAGACCACTTAGAGAGCTGCCACTGGCATGTCCCCATCACACTGGAATTCCCTGAGCTTCTGAGCTGCTGAGGACATTTTTCTATAGCATCAGCTTTATGGACTTTTGTGGGCGATGCAGACATGATCCATGTGTTCAGCAGCCCCATGTTTCATGGCTTTTCTTCCAGTCATCTGTAGCCTTGTTTCTAAACCAAATATTTATAATAAATACTAGAGATATATTGGGGAAAAAATCTTAATTGCTTGGATTCCAAATCTTTGGAAAAAAAAATTAAAAGCAAAACTTTTTGCAAATCTAGTTAGTGACTTCTCAGTACGAGGAAGGAGAAACTGAAACATAAAATTAAATAATCTTTTCTGTATACAATAACCAATGGACCAGGACAGAGATCTTTTTTAAAATTCTTTTGGGTTGGGTGGAAGACTGTAAAATATCAGAATTTCTGGCCAAGTGAAAGAGGAATTTTTCTGATGGTGTAACATCAGCCTGTTACCAAAACTAGAGACAGCAGCAGAGAATTGCTTCCATTTTAAGTAGTATTGTCAGTACTATTTAGGTACTTAAGAAAAGCTCCAAGCTGGACAGAAAATTTCAATTTGCTGCTTTTCCGTAATCTTTTCATGGAGATGTAAGGTTGAACTATTTTCTGAGCTCTCTTGACGCCATACCAACAAACCAGTGCCAGAGTAATTGCAGGAGACCTGTCTGCTGCTGCACTGTGGATAATCTTATCTATGTGTAGTCTGACCTCTTTTTATTTGTACTACGACAGCACCTCACATGCATGTCAGTGTGAGGAATAATGTGCTTCAAGATTGCTTTGAAGAAATGTGCATATTGTAGTAGCCAGCAGAAGATTCATTCCATCTTTTTAATCCACACAAACCAAAACTCTGTCTCATCCCATGTGCTCTCACAAAATGTGCTCAAATTTAATCCAGTCTAATTTACAGTTTGTCAGCCACCCATTCATTACCTTTTCCAGCTGTGTGCTGAGCTTCCTCTGCTACCCTTAAACCAGAGGATGATCACAGTGGGATCACCTCTAGAAAACATGCCTCTGTGAGGCATCAGCCATTTTTGCTGCAGCTGCAGAACTTGTCTCCATGCTGAGTCGAACCAATTCTTTAGTAAGACCCTTGCAGGTAATTCAGTATAACATTGCATTTTACTGAAACAGAAGAATTTTTCTGGTTTAGGAAAACATTTCTTGCCAGTGCTTCTGCCCTTCTCTTAACAGTTTCTTCAAGAAAAATCTTTTGAAATGGACCTTTTAGTCTTTCCTGGAGGTTACTCTCTTGTAGGGGTCTTGCCTTCATCTGTAGATTTAATGGCTTAATAAGCATTAGACCCTCCTATTATACAGTAACAAATAGGAATACAATACTTTTATCAATATTTGGCACAATTATTTTTTTTTAATGTGAAACTAAATATTGATGCTGTCAAGTGACTGCAACTTAGGGACATAAATTACAAATACTCTTCTATGAGCATTGCTCAAATTCTACATTCATATACAGTAACCATCTAATGTCTTTCTATTCCTGTAAGCCATATGATTTGATTGCCAGATTACATGTTTCTGTATTGTGCTTAGATGTCAGTGTTTTTATTGTTATTACCCATATTATCTTCTATTCTTACTGTAAATGGTAACAAAAAGTTAACTGCTTCCTTACACTATAAAAGGAATAAAGTCCCATTTACCAAATGCTTATAAACAGAAAATGTATCTGATGAGTAGAAAAAAAAAGTATTTTGTTGTATTTTGCTACTCAAAACAAAATTGGATTTTTTAAAATAAAGTAACTGTCTGTTTTAACAGAGAACAAAATCTGCTTTAAAGAATGATTGCAGGGGAGTCCATTTCTCTGTGCATTTTCACCCATTTTGCACATCTTTAGGTAACAGAACCTGCGAAATCGAGGAATCCATCCCTTTGGTTTTCTTAATTCTTTCGTTTTTCTTTGTTTCATACTCCTGTTTTTCCAATAGCTTACTTTCTAAATGCAATGTCAATCCACCGACCCAAAGGAAACCATAACATTTCAAAGATTTCAGATTGCAGTCAATCAAATTAGCCTGTCTGCAATATAAACAGAGCAAATAAGATCTTAAAGGACTTGGAATTAAAGTCTAGCTTGAAGCTGCCTACACTTTCCATGTGTTATGCTCCAGATTTCCACAGAAATATGTACAAGAAAAAGATATCCTGGAAGCATCCCTGAGAAAATCAGCATGTACCTTCCTTTTTCTCATGAAACCAGAGGATCTTCATCAACTAAAGAATAAACATTATGTGATCATTTCTTACTAAGTAGTGAAGAAATACCACAGAAAAATATCTGGGATGGCTCCCAACAGCCTGAGAGGAGGTGTGGGCAAGACTTCCGCTGGTGTAACCCTAGGCTGGGGGCAAGGAGCTAAAACCTTGCAGGTGACTTTACTCCGATTAAGTTAAGGCACAGCAAACGGCATTTTCTGCTCAAACCAACCACTGATCCAGGTTCTACACCAGTTGTGTGCCTAAAGGCATCGATCCTACATTGATTGCAGGTGAAACGAGCACCATCTGGTCTAAAACTGGTGAGGCTCATAATAAATAATGACTGTGGAAGAAGGGGTGCTGGCCCAGAGCCACCTGGTGCATTGCACTTTCAGCAATCACAAGCGACAACTGCTGCACAGGTGGCTTGCTGGGATCAGGCAAACCATCTGGGAGTTAACTTCTCTCGTTTGCAGTCTGCATCAATCATTTGCACACTCGGGCACAGTATTTTCTATACAAGGACTTTTTGGTTTGGAGGCAGAAAACTCGACAGCAGATGTGCTGGTTGTGCAAGCCGGAGTGTCGGTTGCGGGGAGCAGGGTGTCTGCGCTCCCTCTGCCAGTACCAGGTGAGTGGTTGATCGCTGACATCCCTGCAAAGGCAGGACACAGCACCGCGAACTCACTGTGAGTGCCAAGCAGCATGGTACGCTGCTTTTGCGTTGGTGCAAAGTACCACGACTGTACCAGCCGCCGGGCTCCAGGTCCAATCCCCGCCTAACCCCAGCCCTGCCCTTCAGGTGGCGGCTCTGAGCACGCGGCAGACGTTGAGGCGCCGCCGGGGCGGGGCGGCCGCGCGCCTTTTCCCGCCTTGTGCTTTCCTGAGCGGCCGCTTCCCGCGAGCAACGGGCTGTCCTCAGCTGCTCCCGCCGCCCGTGACGGCAGACTTCCGGCGACACAGCATGGCCGGGGCCGGAGCGGGGCCGCCGGTGAAAGTGCTGGCTAGCCAGCTGCGGGGGGCGATGCGTGGCGCCGACGGGACCTGGCACTTGGGCCGGGCGGAGACGGGCCGGGCGCCGCTGCGCTTGCGGGCCGTGTGGATGCAGGGGACCGTGATGGAGGTGGAGCTCGGCGGCGCAGGCGGTGGCTCGGCCCGGCTGCAGGACGGCAGCGGCTCCTTCGCCGTGCTGGGGGTGGAGGAGGTGCCCAAAGGTCGGCCCTGCCTCAGCGCAGGTCGGTGCGGGAGGCGGGCGCTGAATGCCTCTCTTTCAGGGTTGGGTGGGCGTGGGGTCCCCCCGGGTGTTGCGGGGCGCTTTCCCTCCCCGTGTGTATTCTGAAGTTACTAAGCAGGTTCCTTCCCGGTGCCCGTGGGATACCGCACCTGAGGCCGCAGGAGCCGGTGGAAAGTGTCGCTCCCCGGATGGGGCACACGCAGAATACGGCACCTTGCCGCCTACGCTCTGGGTGCGGGTGGCCGAGGGCGCTCTCGCTTGCACGATGGGCCACGATATCAAGTCTTGGCCATGTGTATGGGAGGCATCACATGCCCGCCAATGTAAAGGTGGTTCCTGCACAGGGCTGCTGGATATTCACGTTGTCTGAAGGCAGGACGTTTGCAGGCCTGTGTGCGCACTGGCTGCATAGAACGTTAAGGTTAATGGTGCTTGCTTGCGTGTCTTAGGGGGCACGCTGAGCTGGTGCTGTTGCACAGATGGCGTGCTTCTATATACACCACCATTCGTACAAGAGGCATCCTGAAAATGCTGTGCAGCTGCAGCAGTCACGGAAGGAGCGTGTGCGCTGCAGCAGCTGAGTGGCTTTTTTGACTGTCAATAGGAAGACTTAGGCTGTTTACCACTGTGAGTTCCAGTAAGGATGGGGCCTGTTTTCACATCTCCACAGTTACAGGAAATGTTTGATCATTTGGTCAAACAGGTGCTGCAGAGAAGAGCTGTGAGTCTAGGCATAAGGATAGGGATTTTCTTTCTTTTTTTTTTTTTTTTTGCCTTCCTTTCACCAGTACTGTTAATTGATCTGGAGAACTGCTAGTTGTGGTACAAAATAATCACGTTAGTTAATTTTCAGTCGTCTTCAACTTCCCTTCACTTGCATGGCAGAAGGAAGGATTGTGCACTGGTTTTGACTCTTGCTGCATGTGAAAATCTAGTAAGATCTACAGAAGTGGTTGTATGGATAATGAAGCCTTTTCCTGAAATTTAGTTCTGAGTGATTTTGGCTCTGTGAGTTTTCTTGCAATTATTGGCAGCTTTAATGCAAACTGTTTAACTGCTTGGTTTTAAATATTTTGCTTTTTGAATTAAAATGCAAAGGTTAATTGGATGTCATGCTTGCTTGGTTTTTTAGGGAAGTATGTAATGGTGATGGGTGTGGTGCGGTCCTGCAGTCCTGAGCCTGTTCTTCGAGCAATAAAGATGACAGATCTTTCTGAAAATCCCATGCATAAGAGTATGTGGAACCTTGAAGTGGAGGATTTGCACAGAGTCATCCCATGATGCTTTTTCTTCTGCCTGAAATAACCGCAAATGCACCTTTTTTGGTGTCTTTCTGGTGCAGAACACTGGGCTGTTACGTATATTTGTGGTTTAGAACACTTGGAATATACTGAAGTAGGGCTCAAGAGTTAAGTGGAGGGATCTGCACGTATCTGATGATAATCACAGCATTCAACTTTTTCAGTCTTTTTTTTTTATACCAAGAGGCTTGGGAAACATTTGATGCCTTCTAAGTGACATCTATGCTGTTAAGAATACTGCATGTTCCTACATAAGCTAGTTGCTGTTTCTGGAAACCTAAGTTGAGTCAATCATTCCTATACCAGTGTATTCTTGGCAACAGAAGTACACAGAACCAGGGTGAACTTGTTATGTGGAATGAAGACAAAATGTGTTTTGGTCCATTGGAAAGAAAATCTTCACCTGTGTAATAACCATGTCAGTACACTCTTCTTGTAAGAGCAGTCTTGTACTTCCCTCTCTGGTTTCTGTGTTTCTCAAATACTGAAAGTGGTACGTAATAACCGCTGTGTTCCAGTGAAGTGGAATTAACTGAAAAGGTGCACTGAAGAATTCCTTGGAACAGGTTCTTTAGGTTCAAGATGCAGATACTTTTACTACCTCATGAAACAAGCTTGCTGTGCCGAAGTGCATTTTTGTCTTTGAAAGTTTACTTTCTTGTTCCAGTGTATGCTATTTTTAGTTTAAATGATTCTTAAGTATATTTTATCTTTCTTCCTCCTGTGAGGAAGAAAGATATGAAATTAAATCAAGCTATGAAATTAAATAAAAAAAAATATTAAAAAAGCAGAACTATTACTATTCTTTATTTTCCCTCTTGTTTAAAGAGAATTGGGGTGCTAAAGAAAGCATTATCCATGGGGTTTGGCTTTGTAATTTGGGATTGTCATCCTGCAATACAGCTCTGTTAATGAGAAATGCGTGCAGGAAATGAAGTTATTCTCTGATTGTACAATTCAAGAATCAAGTGGTGGTAACTAAATTTAAAAATTGTGGGATTATATTTTCATAGGATATGGAAATTAAATACAGTCTTTTAAGCAAATCTCTAAAGGAGAGCTTTACAGATTAAGGACTGGATTTCAGAGTGCAATTCCAACCTTGAGTTTAGCATTCCAAAACAGACCTTATCAGAGGCACTCTGAGACCCTGCTGATAAAAAGCCAAAACATACACATACAGTGTTTTGGCAGCCTGAGGTTTTTTTATTGCTTTTAGTCTGAGGAAAAAAAAACACTTGTGGAATGCTGTAGTCTTTCAGAACTGATCCACATGGTCAGCGTATTGACTGGCAACTTTTCATTTGGTGATAAATACTATTCCATCCAAATGCTTCTTATGCCGAGAAGCTGAAGCTTGTTCCAGATAATCCACCTTGTTTTGTTTTGTAAGTAGGCAGTAAAATCCTGGAAAGAAAGGGCTAAAAGGTCTGCTGCATCATTGCTAGTGTTTGTAAATTTATGCACGATGTAGAATGGTCTGGAAGGGATCCAAAGGTCATCTAGTCCAACTCCCTCTACATTAAGCAGGGGCACCCTCAACTAGATCAGGTTGCCCAGAGCCCTGTCAAGCCTCACCTTGAATATCTTCAGGGAATGGGGCCTCAACTACCTCCCTGGGCAACCTGTTCCAGTGTTCCACTACCCTGATGACTACCCACTACCAGCTGTCAGGAATGAAACTACTGTTAGTCCATCTGACAGCGATACATGTTCACTGAAAAGTTGTATTTATGTAGGATTAGATTCATAGAGTCTTTGCATCTTTCACCACCCTCTCCCATCCAGAGGCTCATGAGATTCCTTTGCTCACTTTCTAACAGTCCAAGCAGTGTAAGATCTCTTCATTGCTTGATTTAGAGTATCCCAGTATCTGTGTGGTCTATATCGTATGTTTGATATCACTAGTAAACTCACACATAAGGTCTGGTCCCACCCCTAGAAAATGTAAAGTATTTGGTCAGTACAAAGTTACAAATGTTGCTTAGTGGTTGCTTGGAAGGAGATCTGAAGCAGTGCTGCAGAGAGGCCAGCAACTGCATAAGAACAACAGTGACTTTAAGGGTTTTCAGGCCAAGACTGGCTGAAAACTGAATGATGCTTTTATGACAGTCCACATTGGAAAGTTCTTTCCTAGGAATTCAAAAGACACTTAAAGTTGAATGTCAAACTTCTAAACAAAAACAGAGGTGATTGCTTTGACTTGGGAGTTTAGCTCTGCTTCACCTAATGAGTGGCTGATGCTGCTTATGGTGGCTTATGTACCACCTAGGTTTAAGGGTCAGGTGGATGGGCCTTGTCTCTGGGTTTCCAAAGCTTGGCACTGTAGGGCTTTAGGGGGTAGTTGGAATTCTCCCTTTTCCACATCTGGATTTGTGTCTCAAATTTTACAGCAAAATCTGGGTTTGTCTGATTATTGTTGCTGTTGTACAGCAGAGCGTGAAACTGAGAATCCCAGGGTGATGAGATTCTGTAGCCTGGTCTTGTGGAGGGGAGGTCAAAGCTGGGATCTCGTGCTAAGAGTACTTGGTATTTGGACCTTGAAGAGAGCAGGGGAATGACTACAGAATGCAAGAAGGCTTCAGTTCACTCCACCTTAGCTCTGGTAACTGGAGCAAATGTGGATTTATCTCAGAACACATACCACTGTCTGGAGAACTCAACTGGCTGAAGCCTAAGGGTCTCTGTATTTCAAACTTTCTCAGCCTGTGGCAGAACCTCAAAACCTCAGCTTTGCTAAGTTTTGGGGCATAAAGAGCTTGCATGGCATGTGTAAACGTCTGTGAATGCTGGAGGTTTTATGTGTACTACATATAAAGCATATGTTAAAGGTGAGTTGTAGGCACTTAAAATACTGGTGCTTGGCAAGAATGACTTAATCTCTGCTCCTGTAAGGACAGCTGGTGTGGGTGTGTTACTCTGATCAGCATGAGTTACAGGTACAGAAGGCCCTGGTCTCCAGCAAGCTGGGAAGCAGGATCCAAAGGCATTTGTGCTATGTGATGTGTAGATTCATGAGCTGTTCAGTGGATTTTACGCATTTTCCATAGGACAGCAAGTTTGTGTACTGCATGGCCTTCAGTCAAGGTATGCTTAACTGTGCACTGTCATCAGGAGGTGTATACTAAAAGGTTAACCTGACAAAGCCAGAGATACTGCAGTAAAAAAATGTCCGTTGAGAAATCCTGAACCTGAAATACTGACCTAATAAATTATTTAGTCAAATCCTGCTAAGGGGACTCCTGGATGATCACATCAGTAAGGAATCACAGACATACTTTAGTTGGCTTGAGGGATGCTTTTTGCTCTCTCACCTCATCTTGGCAGGCTCCCCTGCCAAAAATGTGTCAGCTTGCATCAGGCCAGGAGACTGCTATCCAGACAGCATGGACTGTTGGAAATGCCCTTTCCCTCAAAATCTTCTGTCACTTTCCTACTGAATGACTTGTTTGCTAACATGAGCTGCCTTACATTGTAGCTGGTGTCTTACTGGTGTTAGGGAGGGAGCGTGCTGTATTATTTATGGGTTTTAATTCTCAAGGTGAGAGATTACCATATAGTGGTTAAGACATACTTAAAAATCATGTTGATGGTAGGTTTCTTGGTTCATTAAAGATTCTACCAAGTTCATTTGAAGAGCCTCTTAACCTGTGACAAACTACTGCATGTTTGTTGCTAATTATTCATGAGCAGGCATGAAAGAGGTTTCCTTTCCACTGACACCAGTAGTCTGTCTGGCACATAGGAAAGGCATAGCTGCCAATACTTAAAAATGGAGACTTGAGTCACAAGAGCTATAAATCAACACTACACAAATTAAGACGTCTTGAAGTGTGGTTTGCAGTTTGTTTGGTTTCTTTGTCATCTGCCACCTAGATCATTATTCCATTAGGCCAGTTCTGTGTAAATGGTGCTTTGTACAGCCCTTTGTTACTGGTCTGATGCACTATGTGCTGCTGATGTTGGTCAGCAGAGCTGCTGGGGCCAGCTCTTGGAACAGCAGGGCAGGAGAGGCTGAGGTTTGTGCTGCCCTGGGTGCTGGCTCCTTCTGCTGGTCCCTGAGCCAGGCCAGCCTGACCTTCACTTATGAGTTGGAGGGACCGAGAGTTCTTGCCTCGTTACTGACTAGACACAAACCGTTCCCAGAGACAGCCTTATCAATGTGCTGAATAGACCGGCTGCAGTTAAAAATGTTTCTTGGTTTTTAAGTGGCATCTCTATCACCTGTGACATGTTAGCTGCAGCTTCTGGGAGACCCACTACCTGCATCCACCTCAGGCCTACAGTAACTATATAGTTAACTCTCTGTTTTTTCTATTTCTATATTCCTCCCCTGCACTACAGTTACCTGACAAGCAAAGCAGTTCTTTGGACTCCTCTCCTCTGCTTGCTGACATTTTACTTCATTCTTGCATCTCACCTCAGTATTTTTTTAAAAGGTGTTTGGTGCTTATCATGCATTAAGTGACTAGGGAGATGATGCAGGTTTTTTTTGTAAATGAAGAACTGGTATAATACTCTTAACTTTCAGAACTATTTCATACAACTTTGGCTTCATTATGAAACACCTCTGTAAGTAAGCAGTTACAAAACTATTACACAGGAAGACTTAATTTCTACCTAGTTTTATACAGCAGCAGCAGCTCATGTGTGTGGGAATCCTAACAATTCTAGGAATTTTTCCCAACTAGTGTGAGAATCACATTTTATTTAGAATTTGCGTAAAAGCACAGTGTAAGTGTTCAGAAAGCAATCCCCGGCTAACACAGCAAGCACAAGGTAACCAAGGCCAGCTGCTGGTTTTGTCCCTGTGAACCACAGGAGTCATTTAAACCCAGCCAGTCCCAGCTCTGTAGCTTCATACAACTTTATTCTTACAAATGATTAGCATAAGAATAATGAAGTCAAATGTTTATTAACATTGTTTTGTAGTTCAAACACCATTATTTCAGTGTTTGCAGATGAAGGATTTTGAAGTGTTACCTTTCACTAAGGAGTAATTGCATTCCTGGGACTGTGTAGAGAAATGTAACACCTGTTTTTCATCAACAGACCTACACTACACTAATATAACACAGGAGACACACAACAGTATCTGGAACACTGGAAGACTATGGATAGGACAGGATAATCTGATTGCTGAGAAGAGGATTCTAAAGACACAAGGGGAGAATGTGAAACTGGTGAACAGATAGCAAGAAAGCTGTTTTTTATTTAAGAACACACACATTTATAAGGGAAAAATCAACTAGCATAAAAATGATAACATTATGAAATGCTTCTAATTATTTAACCATCTTATTTCTGTCTTAGCACTCTTGCATGTTGAGTCACTTCCCTGGAAAAAGGTCACTTTCTCCAGAACTTCCTGAACAACTGAGTTTCAGTTCTAGAGAAAAAAAGTCAGCATCTGCACAGGTTCAGAGCTGGTAACACTGCTGTCACAAAGTAGCCCACGTCTACTAATCTGATCTGGAAATAACCTTTCTGTCATCTTTTAAGTGTAGTAATGCTTGTTCAAGGCTTGTTCAAGTTTTGCCATGGAAAGGGAGAATTTTTTTGAAGTAACTAATACTCTTTTGTCCAGTTTCTTCTGGCTGATTATAGTTTGTCACTGTACTGAAATCATTCCTCTTACTCAGGTGTTTCGGGTGAAAAACTTTCCTCTTCACTATAGTTGTAGCCCATTCACACTTTTACTGTTCTCCCTACTATTGCTTCTAGCTTGTCAACTTTAAAATAGCTGTTTTATTTTGGGTGCTGAAAAGGTGCTTCCATCTTCAGGGCTGGTATCTGCCATTCAGAACTGACTCAAGCTGAAATGATGGAGAGATGAAATCCAGTTAAGTGCTTAGTAAGTACTTTAAAAGATAGAAAGTTACAAATGACAAATATTACAAGCTGTTATTACACTAAATTACAAGAAATACATAAAAGAAAATATGGCAATCAGAAAGCTGTGGGAACAAGTCTAGAAGTTTTAGATACAGTTTTATCATAGATACACTAAACTGAAATACAGAAAGGTCTTCCTTGTTTGATGATAAGTTGACATGTAGGAGGAAAAGAATCTTAGAATCACAGAATGATAGGAATTGGAAGGGACCTCTGGAGATCACATAGTCCAACCCCCCCTGCAAGATCCCCTAGGGCAAGCCACACAGGAACACATCCAGGTGGGTTCTTGAGCAGTGTTATGACTAAAGTTGATGACCTCTAGCTAGTTCAGCTCTCCAGTGGGAGCTCTTTGACGAGAATGAATTTCTGGGAGGTTATGCAGAGGTAAGCAATGCTGATGGTAAGTTTCTCTTTTGTTTTCATGACCTCATGTGGGGATCAGTTATGGTGCATGCCTGGCCACTGCAAATTCTTTCACTACACCAAGCCTAATTCTCCCTTGCTGCAGGCTGCTATTAGGCTTCCTTCTCTGTAGTGTGTTTACATATTTAAAGACTTAACTCATGCCTTTCCTAAGTCCTTTGGGTTTTTTCTCTGCACAGACACCTCTGGACTTTTCTCAACAGGTTCACAACTTGACTAAAGCATGGTGTCCAAACCTGGATGCATAAAATAAGCTGAATAGAGAAGAAATCTTTCTTAAATATGTGTATTCACACATACAGTCCCTACTCTGCTTAACAGCATGCTCTAAGGGCATGTTAGTGTTGTTCACTAAGCTCGTGATGCACTGGAATTCCAGTCCCTTTCCTCAGAAATGGGGTAAACTAGCAGCACTAGCTGACTTCTATCTTTTGGCTACTGAGCCATTCTGAAACTGTTTTCAACTCAATATTCAGGCTCAGATTTGTCCTATTACTTCACACTCATATATTGAAAGGTTTATATAAACTATTGGAGGTAAACCCACGTGGTGTTTACCAAAATACTACCCCAAATTTTCATGTCCATATACTGCCTACACACTGGCTGAACTGAATACATGAGGCAGATAGCGACAGCACATGGGAGTGTGGACTTACATGTCTTTTTTTCTTTACAGAAGAAGAATTCTTAAAATTCTGCATTTATCAGGGTCTACAGTTGACAAAACACACTTGCATCTCCTTCAGAGCAGTAACTGTCCTAATCTAGCTTCTGCAGCAGTGTGTGCAGCTCCACCAAAGAATGGAAGGATCTCTTAATTTGCACAGTACAACAGTGGATGGTAACACCAAAAAATTCAAGCCAGCACTATTGCACCTTTTGGCTTTTCAGTTTCTTTGCATTGTTAAAGAGATTCCCAGAGGACAGCTGCATTAAAATGTAAGTACTGATAATTCTAAGTTAAGTTTAAAGATAGGTATGTTTCATTAAAAGGGACTGAAAAGTACAAAAACAGGTCACTGAGTAAGTTTAGTCTGTCTCTGTAGTGTGTGTCACTGTTAACAGGAATCCAAACACATTATTCTGACAAAAAAAAAAAAAACAGACAATCCCACAAAAATAGTATCTGAGAAATGGAACTCCTAGGAACAATCACACCATGTTCTGCAAGTATCCTTCTGCCTCCTACCTAGCAAAGTGGGAGAAGAATAAAGGCATTAAAGATTGAGTTGGGTGGGTTATGGTGTGCTGCTCAGTGAGCAGCAGAAAGGGTGAAGTAGACAAGGAACAAGAGTAATGCCAGCAATAGGATCATTTGTGCTTGTGCCCACAGTTAGATTCCTTAGTTTTATTTTCTCATGTACTGTTGAATAATATGTCAGCAATGGAGAAGTGCAGTCACAATATTCAGGATGAAAAGAAACCAAACTTACCACTGAGGAGGAATTTCCACAGGAACAAAATTCCGGTTGCACAAATGAACAAAAGCTGCTGCTAAACTACAGGCAGCCTTCAGCTCCCGTAACTGACAGGTGTCATGTGTGCACATGCTGTAGAATGGTTTGGGGTCCACCTGCAACACAAAAGGGAGGAAGGTGGTTAGAGGGGTGCAAGGGCAGGAGCGCACAGTTCTGCTGCAGGCAGCAATCTGACACCTACAGGTGAACTGAAGGGAAGTTTGATTTGGGTCCTACTCCCCTCCATGCCCTTGTTAGGACCATTCACATTCTCCTCCTTCTATTGAGGGTTTTTTAATTTGTATTTCCAAATTCTAGACGTGTATGATAGAGCGGTGCAAAGTCATGCTGCTATTTTGTGGACGTCTAGGACCTTAATTTGTATTTCTGCTGATGTAACACTTTCTGCCTGGGTGGTGTTCTGATGACTCTAAAGTTATCTGCAACTGAACTTCTGTGTCCTTGCAACAATTAGGTGTGCTCCTTTGATGCATGGCCTTGAGGTATCCAGATAGTCCTTTGGTGGCTGAAGTTATACTTACAACTTTGAAGCAGTTCCTGAGAGGTGAATGTGAGTCTTCAAAAAATACTTTACAGAGTTTCTGCTTAGCTGTAACTGGGCACGGCTTCACTTTCCTCTGTATGAGGCTGCACTCATTCACCTGGGGAAACAGAATTGCTCAAATTCAAGGCTTTTTAGGGGGTTTTGGATGTGTTGATTTGTTTGGGGTTTTTTTTTTTTGTAGTTTTTTTGTTTGTTTGTTTGTTTAAACATCAGTGTTGTGTGAATCCTTCACATTTCCAGTATGAGATGGTTTGAAGAAAGATATGGGTAGCTCACTATGCTGCTCTGATTTATTGCTCATTAATACTGAGGAGTACCTTGCACTCTTCATAAACAGGAATGCATGTCTCATAAATAGTACAGGTTACATACATTGTTTCCTCTTTCTGATGCTTTTGCTGTTCACTGAAGGACTTCGGTGTGTAGCTGCTGACACAGTAAATAGAATCATAGAATTGTTAGAGTTGGAAGGGACCTCAAGGATCATCTAGTTCCAACCCCCCTGCCATGGGCAGGGACACCTCACACTTGATCAGGTTGCCCAAAGTCACATCCAGCCCAGCCTTAAAAACCTCCAGGGATGGGGCTTCTGCCACCTCCCTGGGCAACCTGTTCCAGTGTCCCACTACCGTCATGGTGCAACCTCATAGTAGTAGGCTGGTTGTCTTCACTTTTATTATATATGAGATATCCAAGTTGTAATGTTACCTTTTGTTTAAGAGAAAACAATCTTCACATCCTTGCTGGGTTAGTCATAGCTAATAAACAAGAAGGGTTTAAAAAAAAAAAATCAAACAACTGAGGTCCCTACAATTACCAGCATTTTTTGACAATAAAATGTGAATGGGTTTTTAATGAACGTAGTTCAGGTAAGGTCCCTTAGCACACCAGTCAAAAGCTAATGATACCAAATATTAACAGAACTAGTAATGAGCATCATTTGCCAAAGTTGCTTAGGATTTCTTTTGACTGACAAATGCTTTTAGTACCCTGTATCAGATCAGCAACTTACTGTTTTTTTTTTTTTGTCAGTAATTTAGAAGTTTAGAAGTTCTTCAAGTATGTATAATCTCCAGGTACTTTAACTGCCAAGAAAAATTAACCACCAGCTTAGTCTCTCGGATAACCCTCATTCTGCAGGAGCTGGGCAATTAACCTCGTTTTGCACAATGGCAGCTGGTCTGCTAACACTAGAACCTTGGTGATGCTATTGGCAATGTCAGCTCTGACAAGGGCTGGTAAAAAATGCTCATGGTAGTGCATTGCCAGTCTGAGTTTTACAGCTCACTGTGAGGTGGCTCCAGCAATGTGGAGTGACTGACTGATTTCATTTCAGGCTTTGATACCTGGCCAGATTTAACCTGACTGTATTTTCACTGCCCATGTCGTGTGCAGTTGTGCTAGAATTTCTGGTCCAGAAGGATTTTGCAAGCTCCGTTTTATCAGCATGTTTGAAGCAGGTATTTGCATCTCTTCCTACCACTTTGGAAAAAGTTTCTAAGACTTTGCATGAACTCCTGACTTGGCACATTGGTGTGTCTGGCCATTGCTGTCAGGATGTATGACAGCAGTACTGTATTGGCATCTCTGTCTTTTTATTACTCTCTTCTGAGCGGGATGTGACTGCTAACAGCACAAAGGTCACCTAGAGTCATCTATAAATTTTTCTTGGCAATGCACAGCACTGCAAAGATGCTGTGGCCTACAAATAAATTAAATCGATCAATATGTGCAGACATTATGCCATCAGCCGCATAAAGAAGCACATAAGTGACTTCCCAGCTTGTTTATGACAAAGTTTCTTATGTATTGCTTTTAATTGATTATTAATTTTAGTTCAGTGTCTCTGAGTGGTTCTGCATTAGATGTTTGCAGTTTTATGAATATATAGGAAGTTACTGTCTGTAGCAATGAAAAAAATTGCTATGTTCAGTCATGTACCATGATCCCACCCCATTACTAACAAAAACAGGCTACAACCTCATTAGGTGCATCCCTCCAACAGCAAGTGAAAGTACACCATATTTAAAACAATCCTTAACTTAGAGATGTAAAGCTGAAAATAGCACTTCTGTGACCAGAACTCACACATCTGGTGAGAGACAGTAAAAGGAAGAGTCACAAAATCTCAGTACTAATTATACATTGGGTTTTTTTTTGCTTATAGATTCTGAAAATGAGGCTTGAAGAGATTCAGGGGATCCTGGTACCATGGCTTGAGAGCACAGTGAAGCTACTTTCTGGTTTGAGTCAGTTGCATTCACAAAGGGCTATGTAGACCTGCATGTTTTCATATTTAGGTTACGTTCATCTGATAAATCAAATGAATTGAGGTTAAATCTCTGAAGCAAAGAGACAGAACACTTTTCTAGAAGCCCTTTTATGCAAGTTAATAACTGAATCGATAGCAACTAACCCTCCAAAAGAGGCTCAGCACTTAGTGTGGGCATGGAGAGCTATTTTACTAGTTACTGATCTCTAAAGCCTTGTTTCTTGATAAGATGAAAAGCAGGAAGAACAAAAAACAACAAAGAAAAAAAAAAACCAACAAAACACACACAGAGGCTCAGCATGTCCAGCTTACAGCAAAGAGCTCTAAAGGAAACAAAGAAGAAAAACTTTATGGTACAGCTTTGGCCCAGACCAAGTACCACCTGGCTCGGCATTCCAAAAAGATGCTCTAAGAAAACAGCAAAATTACTTGGTTCCAACTTTAGTTTCTTATAGTCGCAGAAGCAGTCCCTATGCTTTACCTTAAATTGAGGCCAAAAATACCCAACACCTATCTGCAGGGAATTCTTGTAAGGTTTCTAACAAATACGTGTAACATTTTACCTGGTTAAACACAGGAAAACAAATTCTATCCAGTATTCTCACTATCCAGCTTAAGTTCATCTAAGCCAATATATGTCAGATGTTGCCCTTTGTGCTCCAGCACCAGTGGTAATCTGCACAGAGAGAAGCCCTTCAGCTGTTACCTGCCAGCTCCGTGTGAACTCTTGCACATTGTCAGTGAAGGAATGATTAGGGAGTATCCATTCATTTCCAGCTTCATTGTCATTGGTACCAAGCAGCCCAGCTGAAATACCTGGAATGAAATTGAAATAAGGTAAAATAGTAGCTGTTAGCAACAAATACAGAGAAACACAAGTGGTCTCTGGGCTGCAATTATTCCATAGAGTAGAGCTCCAAAGAGGGAATGTGTGCTCAGGCACCCAGAATAGAGTCTTCTCAAACTGCATTGCCATCTCCTTTGTCAGCTCTTCATTGCTTCTCTTGATCATATGAAGGCATCACAGCCACTCTCTGCTAATCTCAGAGGTCTGAGTTATAGTATGAAGCACATGCATCAGAATGAATTCCAAGTGTACCAAAAAACTGTGGAAGCTTTTAGGCTCCCCTCTTCCATGCTCTTGCAGATTGGACAGAGCAGGGATTCTCAAACAGGGTTTGGCGTGGGGCACTGCATCTACCCCCTTGTCTGTCTCTACTGCATTGAAACAGTAGCAACCCAGGTTAAACACTTGCTGTTCTCTGGAGCAGGATGTTCCCTGCTTCATTTGGCAATGACTGGGAAAGCCCAGGGCCATTTTCAGGTTGTCTATGAATGAAGGTGGTGCTAATTCAGAGACAGAAAAAAAAAACCCTACCAGCTGACAAGAGCTGTATGATTTAAACTCACCATGGTGCCAGCCAGCCAGAATGACAGTACAGAGATCATACTGGAAATCACAAGAGACAGAAACTCCTTTCTGATTAGACACTTCTATTTTGTTGATTGCTGTCCTTGAATTAGTGCTATTCTTTTCAAGGGATTGATCCAGTAGTTGGCAGTTCTCGTCTGTAAGGTTGTACCTCTTGGATATCTGTTTTCAAATGAAAATGCATTTTCAAATGCATCACAATGGAAGTTCAATGACAGGCAAGGTCAGTCTGGATTTGCAGGTGGGATGGGCTCCACCTTGCTCAGCGCATATTTTGGGAGTAAGAACCACTGAAGAGTAAGTAGGCCAGGTTGTTCTCCAGACCTCTCTAACTGCTGTTCTCTTGAACCATATAAGTGGACAGATGAAGAGTTAATTGAGCCTTACTTATGTACCCAGAGAGCAAAAAGGCAGCCCTTGAGTTAAAACTCGTTTGTTTAGGGGTGTTTTTTCCTGATTAAAAAGTGGTTGCATTCTGGGACTTATATCTGAGAGGTGCTCAGATCTATGTTTTGAGGATTCATATTTCAAAAACTATTGGGTTTTGTTCTTTTGTTTTTGGTTGAAGGTAGTTTCTGGTCTGGAAAGGAAGAATGTTTGATTTTTCCCTTCCTACCTTCAATCTTGGGTAGATACTGATCACGGTCTGGTTCATCTCCACATAGAGTGACCTTGAGTTGCTGGTTTCTTCATTTAGTATTACAGTGAAAGTATTGTGAACAAAATCCTTGGTAAGAAGCACACTGCACTTTGATGGCAAGTCATAAATTTTCCCATCAAAAGTCATAAGATGCTTGGTTCCCATTAACATAGCATGATCTAGAGAACAGTATGTCAGAAGAAACATCAGTGAGTTTTCTACAGAGCAGTAAGTGCTGTGCTGCTACTTGCATACTCTAACATGGCTTCGGGATGAAATAATTTCTTAAGCTATTATTACAATTTAATTAGCTACAAGTTACTCTGCAACAAAAATTTCACGCTGCTTGACAGTCAGGTTGTAAGCACACCCCATATGCACATTATTCGTTCCCAGGCAGAAAAGAGCAGGAACACTAAGTGTCTCAAAAAAATGAACAAACAACCCTGCCAAA
This sequence comes from Indicator indicator, assembly GCF_027791375.1. Classification (NCBI taxonomy): domain Eukaryota; kingdom Metazoa; phylum Chordata; class Aves; order Piciformes; family Indicatoridae; genus Indicator; species Indicator indicator. Next base: position 4,171,024 of record NC_072031.1, read on the forward strand.
CCAAAAGCATCAGTCACAGTCCAGAAAGCCCTGCTGATGCATGACTTAAGACTATCTGATCACTAGGACCTATTTTGTGGGTGTCCTCCATTGTGTCTTCCTACTGGGAAGCCTTGAAAAATGGCCATTATCTCTAAGGGACAGCTGGGACTGTTAATGCAGTCCCTGCTTTTTCATACTGACCCTGAAACTTTTCATCCTAGATCAACAGAAATGATGTCACGAGTTTCAAAGTACAGACAAAGCTGACAAGACACAGGGCCACCAGGGATGACTAGCACTGAATCGCAGTGTCAGCACACAAGAGCATGCAGGTAAGACAGGTAAATGCCACCTGCTGATTTCTAGGCTCAGGAGTAGGAAGTGTAGGGAGTTGCAAAGTTTGCCTGAATATTAAGAGAGGGGTGTTTATTGCATGTCAGCTTTACCCGAAGTGCTGACATACATAAAAGTATTCTTCTACAGGAAACACTACCTAAACAGTTTATGGGATAATTATTAATAGCAACCACTTCTGTAAACTGCTATTCCAAATACAATGCCCAAAAGCAAAGCAGCACTCTGAAAGGGCTTACGCTCAAAGGGGCTCTCCAGCATCCTCCTTTTGAATCTGTAATACTCCGCAACGATATTGATACTGTAGAGGTCTCGGAGAGGCCTGATTAGCCTTTCTTCGATGAGATAATTAGTAATCTTTGCCAGATCCAGGGAGCAGGCTGCTTTAGGAAGCACTGGCAGTTTTACTGCCACCGAACAGTTCCTGTAGAATACAAAAAAAGCGCGTGTGCCCTTACCTGCCAAGCTGATGAAGTGCAGTGCTTTATTGTTAGAGATGTGGAAGTGAAATATTCATAAGAACTGCAGTATGGTTAGAGTGGCAAAGCAAAGGCACACAGAGGCCAAGACCTGGAACACTCCGTGTCATGTAAGGCACCATTACTGCTATTCTGTGTGCTGCTGAGGAGCTGTTTTTGAAATGCAGCCTGTCCTGGTAGCCAACTGAAGTGTGATGATGCCAAGTGCTCAAAGCAAAGACTGGTCAGGTCAGCTGGTATGAAGCCTAATTATGCACACAGTCATTCAGACCCCTACTTGGCAGCAGGGATCCTGCAGAAAGCACCACTTACCTGGAGGAAAAATTATAAAGGTTGAGCAAGGGCTTCCGGATCTTGCTTACAGCTCTAGAAAACATGGCCTCTGCCCACCTGAGCATCTGCTGTGTAGTCTGTTGGAGAGCCAGAAAAGAAGATACAAAACTGACTTCAGTATGGCTTTAGGGCAACTAATAACGAGTTTTGAATTGATAGCTGGTGAAAATAGCACTTCAGTCTCTTACATTTGTCACTTGCCTGACAACATTGTACCATTTAGTGGTTAATATCCAGAGGACAGACCATAGTCACTTGAGCAACAGATATGGACAGAAGTGTATCCTTCCTAAAATAACAGTACTTAAAGCATACCAATACTTCACTGAGGTAATGTGCTTCAGGAGCTTGCAAAGGACTTGCTAATACAAATTGGTGTCATGATGTATCCTTTATGCTCTTCACTTAAACCCGAGGAGCCCAAACCTAGCTGTGCTTTAGTTGTTGGAATCACAATCCCTCCTCTCCGTGGAAGAAAAGCAAAAGCTACATAAATTACAGATTACTACTGCTGTGATTTCAACCAGTACTGGTAAAAGAGTTTCTCCTCTGGCTGGAAAAGCACAGTTTCACTGCTTTCAAAACAGGTCAGATCATTCAGGAACAGCAGACAAGCTGTGCAGAAGCTTGTTATGTGGAAAGATAACCACACGATTGCCATAAACTACAACAGTTGCTTTTGTGTATCCACAGTTCACAGCTGAGACTTGAATTTGTAGGCCTTGCTTTCGAACCATTAAAATTGGAGAAGTGAATTATACCAACCACATCCAAGCCTGCTTTCACAGCCTTTAATGCCACCTGGAATGGTTCCATTAGCCACACATCTTTTACAATCTTGGGTAAAAAAGCCTGGATTTTCTTCATGTACTCTTCTGTCTTCTCTTGCCAAACTTCATCCAGGGGCTTTAGGGTTACATCATAGTAAGCGTCCTTCAAAGTTGCTAATGGCTCTGAAGCAAACACATTACATGAAACAAATCTTAGCTTGTATGCTACACAGGGGTGTCTGTTTCCCCACAGCTTCCAGGAAGTGAAGGAGTGACACAGAAAACACAGCTTTGTTTTCATGGCAGTTAGGCACATTTCACAGCTGTGTGGGCGGACTCAGGAAAAGCTGAGAGAGGCATTTTTCTGTAACCCTGATCCACTCATACATCTGACATTATAAATACATGGCTGCTTTCCAAAAGGAAGGTAAGGAATGCTGTGCAGCTCAACCTGCTGAAAGAATAAGAGGACAGTTTGATCACAACGGATTTCAAACCAGGTATATAAACTAACTCCCCCTTTTGAGTGGAAAGAGGCTAGAAGTAAGTGGCCCAAGTCAGGTTTTAATCTTTTGAGAACTGAAAGTTCTCTCACCTAATTTCAGCTGACCACACTTCTCAATGGTTTCAGTATGGGCCATAGTCCAGCTGAACAGTGGATTAGTGGCTACTTACTGGATAGACTTGGACAAAACAAATCAAGTGAAATCCAATTAGTCCAAGCATTCAAAACTCAAGGATGGATATGAACAGCCCTTTGGGAAGAAATTCTTGCCAGGGAACTGTTGGCAGAAATGCTTCATCTTAGGAATTAGGGCTCTGTTCTCATCAGATTGAACCCAGACTCCTGTGTCCAGGAGAATGTCTCTTCAATGATTTCATTAGAAAGGTGTCACACTGAGGTTATTTAGAGCTTATTGCATCAAGGCACCCACTTTGTAAATCCAAGAGTCAAGATCAGCACTTTCTGCTAGATCAAAATAGAAGGAGTTGTGCTGTTCAGCATTTTTTATACTCAACTTTGTTTTGCCCAGCACTGACATTGTCCTTATTCTCCTTGGTTTGCATGGTTTTGCTTACTTTGCAATTCGTTCTGCATTTGCTGGACAACATCTTGAATTTTATGCAGGTAAAGCGGGAGCTTGCTTCTCAGTATCTGCCTGACTCCACTCTGCTTCCACACCTGGGCAACAGCTCTACCCACACTGTGGAGGAATCCTGCTACCTTCTGCAAGGCTACTGAGGGCCAACCAGCTGCTTCAGACAGAAATTCAACTTGCTGCACCTACAGTGGTTCCCCAAAAAGAAGAAATGTCAAAATACACAGTGATCACAAACCAAGTTTTGACTTCATTCCAAAGCAGTTCTGAACTTCGTAGTGTTGCTACAGAGCTATAGGATCTTTACCATGAAACATGCTCTTGGTCTACAAGTGACTTGCAGGTTAGCACAGGATTAGCCATGTAAACGTTTGAGCTAAAGGAAACAAATGCATGCAATACAATGGCTTTTAATTAACACTGCATGAACATTTCATGGTTCTTTCACAGATGATGCACAGATACATACTGATCTCCTGAATCTCCACATATATTCCTCAAACTTCTTCATCTTCTCCATCAGTTTGGCTTTCAGAAGGCTCCCAATTTCATTAAGTTTGTGCTGTGAGAAGATGAATAAAACCCTTGAATTTATGATTCAGAATTGCTTGTGCTGTATTGTTTTTACTAGTTTAAATGCCAGCAAAGATGCACAGTGACCTCCCATGTCTCAAGGGAAATTACTTACGTGTTCTTCAGGGGCTAAAAATGGGACAAGAAGAGCCTAAGGATAAAGAATCAAAAAGCCTCTTCCAAGTAGAGTATGTGAACCCTATTGGCATAAAAGCATTTTCTGGAATTCCCCTTTTGGTTTGGTAACCAACGTGCTGAGCGGCTCCTGGCGTGGTACTGCTGCTCTCACTTATTTGTTTACCCTTTAGGGTAAGGGTAGGATACACATTTAGGAAGGGTCTCCTATTTTCTATGCTTTCTAGGCATGGCTGCACTTGTTTTATTCTTAACACATTATCTTTTCACACCAAAGTGTAAAATGCTGTTAATACGAGTTTAAAAATTGCAGAAGTCTCCCTTTTGTCTGGTTACTCACCAGGTTCGTATTTAAAGCCTACTTGGAAGATGCTCCACCAAAGTGATAAAATTAAACAAAATTCTCTGGGGGGAGGGGGGTGGGAATCACACTTCAATTAATTGCCGCTGAAGGGTCTCACCTCAGCCTTAAGAACTGGATCCCCACATCCATGAGCTAGAAAACTCAAGCTTCCATTAACAGCCTCTAGAGTAATTTGTGCCAGGTTTTCTTGCCTTTCACCGTTAATGTTGAGATATGTGTTAACGGCAGCCATCTGTTGCCCATCAGTACAAGCACTGACTTCCATTCCTTCTTCCAAATCCCCTCAGAGAATGAAAAGAGAGAGCTTAATCTACAGAAATAGCACTGACAGACATTGTTTCAAAGCAACTTTTTAATTACTTAGGTGATCAATCAGTGTCTGAGTGTGTTAAGATTTTGTGGGGAAAAAGCAAGGAGTTAAACAGAAAACAGATCAGTGCCACTGATTTTTCTGGTGTGGCTTGTGAACAATTCACAAATACGGATTTGCTGCTGCAAGGAAAGCAGGGGATTTGTGTTAATCTAAATAATTCAGTCACAGGGATTTACAGGCTGTTTTCTGTGAGTCACAACAAAAAGCACTCGCAGCTAACTTTAGGCACAGTCTGAGACAAACAGCCCTGTTTTCTCAGTCAGTCAGAACTGCAGAGGATGATTCCATACATCTGTCTCAGCACTGGGCAGAATTAGCCTCTGGAGGAGCTTCTCTCTTCCCTTTGTTGAAATCAGAATATAAATATTACTTTAAACAAGGCACACAACTTTCAGTTGGCTAAATCAAGATGAAATGAATCCTATCTCTGATCACTATCTATTACAATCCTTCCCTAGGTAGTTACCATACCAATGTCTCCTGAACTGGTCTCTGTATAACAAGTTTTAAGCTTTGTCTTTTCATTATCTGAAATACTATAGCTTGAATCAGCTGGGAACTGAGCTAGCTTGGCACTAGGGAGACACAGCGTTTTTTCCTCCTCATACCAATGGCAGCTGTGAACCACAGAGTATCTCAAGTTGGAAGGGACCCATGAGGATCCTCAAGTTCCCCGATCCTTGCAGAAGTACCTAAAACTAAATCATATGAGTAGAAGTGTCGTCTGTGAAGGTACCTACCTTTCAAGTACCCTATGTAGTACTGAACACACTCCTTTCCTGTAGAAGCAGCTACTTTTACTTTCTCCTGATCAATAATCCCCTCCAGCAGGATCTGGCTCTGAACAGATGTGGAAGTAGCAGTTCCTGTCAGGCCTAGCCAAATATCTTCAAAAGGTTTCAACTGCAGCCATAAAGGAAAAACATTTATTCAAAGCCACCATGCAGAATGAAGGAATGCTCAGAGATGATGCTCAAGTACCAGTGCTTCCCACAGGAGGGTAAGTGGTGAGGGAGATGTCTTCCCATGCCTGTGCCCGACAGGTGTGCAAGTGTTAGGATGATTGGGTCAAGAGCTGAATGACTGGAGAGCACAGGGCTTGTCCACAGAATTTTACCTATAGCAGTGAAAGAAACATACTCTAACAAGTCAGCTGCTGATTTGTGCCATTTATTCCAAAACAAAGAATATAGGAGGCCCAGGTAGAGCAGCTGATACTTCTCTTATCTCCCTTATTTCTAAAGAGAGAGGGAAAAATAATTTAGCATTTGTCTTAGCCTGTTACTAATTGAATCATCAGCTTCACCTTATTCATTTTATAGAAAATTAAGAGCAAATGCAAAAGAGAGGGGAGAGAAAAGGGGAGAGATTTGCCTCAGGATGAGCAACATATTCACTGCCCTGTGTCTTTTAAAGACCATTTCTTTTTTCTACTAAATGATACTTTGTTGGAGTATCACATACTGTTTCCCTCTTTCATTTCTGTTTATGTTGGGAGTTTTGTGGGGGTTGGTTTTGTTTTGTTGTTGTTATTGTTGTTTTTTGCTATGGTACAAAAAGTCCTGCCTCACCAAACAGCCAGTCATGCTTCATCTACTTCAGCTCATATACAATCACTGTGTTTGTCACTGAGCTCTGCAGATAACTCATGTTGGTGCCTCCCTTTCTCTCTTGCTCACACTGCATGCATATTGCATAAGTGCTCCTTTAAAAACTGAACTAAAGTAACCAGCAGTACTCTCAAGCACTTGCCTGCTGCTTTCGTCACTGGCTGCACCTGAGTGGTTTGGATGACAGATAGCAATAGGCCTTTATGAACCAAACCCAGACCCCCAGTACCACCAAAATAAAATAAAAACTCACTTCAATTTCCAGAGTGTAGTTCTTCACATCAGCAGTGCTCTGATTTTTTAAGGATATTGCAATTAACCCCTCATCTCTCCCATGATCAGCAAGGTGGAATCTGCCCTCTGATTGCAAAATGATGTCATCTTTGTTAAGTTGGTGTTTTCCAGAGAAAACTATTACCTGAGCATGAACAAAAAGGGTGTTAAAGGCTAATTCCTACAAGGAAGTGAGCTCTGCCTAGAGTAAGAGGTTGTTGTTGTTAGCTTCTCATGAAATTGCACAATGAAGTGTCTCACCCAATTACATTTGTGCCATAGCAAACCATGTTCAGTGATTACAGCCTCAGGCAAGATGAACAGCCAGAATGTAATTCTATTTTATTAAAACAAGTCCTTTTTTTTTTTTTTTTTGGTCTCATACCTCTCAACTACTCTAGCTAGGCATTTTGACAGTGCCTTTGAGGAACAGGATCCAAAAGAACACAAAGGCACTTGATTTTGAAATGACACACGTATACTTTTTTTTTTAATGTGCAAACAGGCTCTAACACGTCTTGAAAGAACATTTCACTGGCATCAAAATTTGGCTGCTATTTCCCATTGCTAACAGAGTGTGACCTGCTCTGACAGTAAAAAAAGAAACCAAATGAAATGTGTTTTAGCCACGAGGAACTGGGAAGAGACCACATTTATTACAAGATTTAAGTTTTGAGCTTGTGGTGAATATCCATAGGCAACTCTGGGGTCAATTGTTCACCTAAGGATGGTGAAGGACGGGTCTTCGGTGTTTATGTGTAATAGAAAAATGAATGATGATACAAGGTGCACTGAGGTTCAAAAATTCATCACTACCAGTGGAGCAACCATATAAGAGAAAAAAGAAAAACAAAACCAAAAAGAACCCCAAAAACCCAGTAAACATTTCCCTACAGGGGAAGGAAACCACTTTTACTCTTCCCTAGTTTTGTTTTTGATCGCTTATCAACCTGTTTTGATCCCATGCAGAAAGAATTAAAAGACCTTTGAGAAAGGAATAGGAAAGAAAGAACATGGAGGAAGTGGGAATGTTCACAACCGTAACAGGACCTAAGGAATACACTGCAATGGCAAACACAACCTTTCTGTCTCCCATCAAAAGACACTGCTTATTTAGGGTTCCTTCAGTTACAGAAGTATGGCGGTTCTCAGCAAAAGGTACAACTGAGGAAAACTGAGTCTCTAAACCAGGAATTACATCAAAAGGGAAGTAGATTCACTATGTTTATATGAGACTCACATTTGGAAGGTCACAGAACTCAAAGCCCATGTAATAGTCCAGCCAAGATGAGTAGTTTGTTTCTATTTTACCCAGAATCTTCTGTTTGGTGCATGAGGTCAGGAAAATATTTTCCAGAACAGCTTCTAACTGAAACTTAACAGGATATAAGAATCGATTTATCTGCAATGAATCAAGAAAACAAAGTTAAAACAAGACTGCAGAATCTCAGACACACCTCTGTGCCCACTCATCCCAGCTGTCCACCTTGTCCTGTTCTCGTGATGGTTTTATTCCAGTAACTTCAGGCTTTCAATCTAATACTTCCTAAACGTAGCTTGACAATCACTAAACGTAGCTTGACATCACTTGACAATGCTCTGGCTTACCAGCACAGGATAGTCCCCATCCTACAGAATTAACATGGTAACAAATTTATGGCACAAGTGAGGCCTCTAATTTATAAGAGCTCTTTTTTTTTTTCTTAGCTATGCTACATTTAGCTTTCTTCCTATGCATAGAAATTGTGGCCTTATTGTGGCCTTCCAGTATCTTAAGGGGGCCTACAAGAAAGTTGGTGAGGGACTTTTTAGGGTGTCAGGTAGTGATAGGACTTAGGGGGAATGGAACAAAAATAGAAGTGGGTAGATTCAGATTGGATGTTATGAAGAAATTATTCCACATGAGGGTGGTGAGACACTGGAACAGGTTGCCCAGAGAGGATGTAGAAGCCACATCCCTGGAGGTTTTTAAGGCCAGGCTGGATGTGGCTCTGTGCAACCTGATCTAGTGTGAGGTGCCCCTGCTCATGGCAGGGGAGTTGGAACTACATCATCCTTGAAGTCCCTTCCAACCCTAACAATGCTATGATTCTATGTAAAAAGAAAAATTAATTTAATGGTATTTCACAAGAAGTGGTACTCTACAGAAGCTTTCTTAAAATTCACTCAAACTTACATATAAAAATGAAATAAATTCCCATTTGCTAAAAACAGCTCCCATAAAAATGGTGAGTTAACAGACACCTTCTTACCTCATACGTTAAATTGTGTTTGAATTTTTTGTTATCCCAGGTCAGATCTAGATATTCGTTAAACAATGCTGATCTTTGCTCCAGAGACCCACATGCATGCAGCTGTTCCATACCTAATACTCTCTGAAGCTGGAAAAGGGAAAAAAAACTCAAACATATATATATATTAGTAATTTTCTAAAAGCTGTGTTCATTATATACTGGAGAAGTGTGCTTTCTGGGCAAAAAAAAAAAAAAAAAATTACTGAGAGAACATCTGAATGGTTGACAGCCATGAAAGACTGCTTCAACCTCTACCACAAACTTTTGGATCAATTATTCTGTCCTGGAAAGCTTCACCCAAATACAGACATATCTGGCAACACGAAACAGAATCCTTAAGACGTTTTCTTTTTTCTCAGACATGAAAAGGTTGACTTCAGGTAAAAGGTTTTTATATAATAACAAATGCTACACTGGTCCCTTCTTAGACTGAAAGCCTCATACCTGACCTGAGAAGACTATCATACAGCCACCCCAGGCAGTGACGTTCATCTTTGATTTATCCTCCAGGGTCAGTTGGATGTCAGCAGGCTGCCCACCATTCCCTGTGAGCCGCAACTGAAACCAGAAGTCCAGTGAAGCAAGACTTAAACTAGCAGGAAAGCCCGAGAGGGATCAGCAGAATGATCTCCACCCAGTGGAGAAAGAAGGAAACACAATGAAAACTGCGACAGGTTAAAAGTCTACTAACTCCATGAGGCCAGGGAGCTCAGGGCCTTTGACAACCACACAGGGAAATTGTACTCTTACAACTGAGGCAACAAAATTCTTCCTGTTAGTGTCTCTGGAAGCTGCATTGGGTCTGTCATGCATACCATTAAATGACACCCTGGAATAATGACACTACAAGAGAATTTATGTCTTGGAACATGATTCTTGACACACCAAGGTGTGTGCTTAGTGAAAACAACCTAAGAGCACTCTGTGGCACCACTGTGAGTTGAACAGAGCACTGCAGTATCTTATTGAGCAGAGTTGTCAGCCTCAGCAACTGGAGTTCCTGGCCAACACAGTGCATTTTCAGACAGAAAGTGCTCTGTACTCTTTGATCTTGAAGGATAATTTGTGGAGTTCTTTTTCTCCATATACGTTTTGCATGTGCACCTCAACTTTATTTTAAAGCCTCTCTAGTCTCACACGGTTTCACTACTATGTTATTTCCTATACAGTCCAAAACCTGGCATTTTCTCCACATGGGTATCAAAGGGTTTCTGCTTGGTTTTGGGTTTTGTTCATCCCTTTGTGGACAAAATTTGTGGGGCATCACTGACCAGGCATTTAATTCCTGTGCATTTCTGACTTCCGCTATCCAGTGCCAAAATTGCAAGACAGATATTGCCAGCTAGCAGCAGTTATGCTTAGAAAAGGAATCAATGCTGCTGGTTGGGACACATGGAGATAACAGCACTTGGTGCCCCTGACACTTTTGGGGGATGATATCTGGTTCTCTTAAGTCTTTGACATGAAAGGTGCACTAATAGTACATACAGCATTATAGTTTTATATTTTGCAGTGCTTTCTGCATGACCTCACCTGCTGGTTGTATTTTCTGCCTCTTCTTTCTGACAGGAAATGAACTTCCAGTTGCTTCAAAGTGTAATTAAATGGGTGGGCAACAGTGGCTCTGTAGTTCATACTGTCTCTTCCAAACTTCAGAGAAGAGGACACTGATATCTGGATCCATATCAAAAGATGTAAAATCAACTTGCAAAATAAAACACCTCCTACATAGTGACTTCAAACATACACCCAGTAAAATTTTCCTGTACCTTTTCCTCAGACAATTATGTGTGTAATGAAGTCCTCCTTGAAGCAGTGAGGCAAATTACTGTTTGAATGAGGACGTTCTTGCTATTTCCTACCTGGCACAGCTCTAAGTAAAAGTATCCTCTGTATTTTATTGGAACCATGAAACACACTGAAGTTTGATGAGGCTTAGATTTGTCTCATCTCGGGGCACTATAGGCTCCACTGCCACAGAGTGCAGAGATGCAACTTGCACAGTTTGCAGAATCAGGAACTAAATTCCATGATATTGCTGGGAGCAAAATACTTTTGTAACAACTTAAATAGTGGTGTCATTTAAACAGTTGTGGTAATTTAAGTAGTTGTACAGAAATAAATTCTATACAACTTTTAAAGTAAATTTTGGAATTCCAGGACTTTTAAAAGAAACTAAGAAATTCTTTTTGCAGGCACATGTGTTTCTGTATGGTAACATACTTTACACATTGTCTTTTACCTTTCCTTTATTCAGAAAATAATGTCATATTCAGCCAAGGTGCTGCATTTCACACACATATCCACCTGTAACACGTATTTCTTCGTTCTTTTCAGCCTTACACTAATGCTCACAATCTTTTCTCTTGGATTTTATTACTTTCTCCCTAAGCTCCTTTAAAAGTGAATATCTGTGCTATTTTTTCCATCCACTCTCAAAAGCTGTTTCAGAGCCTTGAAGAGTGCTGGGAAGAGCCTCTATCCACTGCTCAGAACCATACACACTCCATTGCCTTTGGTTAAGCAGTAAACTGTGGGATTATCACAAACAAAAAAATAGCACAGCCTGAAAATGCTTCCAACAAGTGCCTCAGCTGCTTGTCATTTGTAGTCATGGCCTTTTATACATCCAAGGAGGACAGATTGCCTCCTACTTGAATTCTGTGGCTTGCTTAATGCCTATTTTAACAAAAGAGAGGAAAAACCCCACAAAACATCTACTTGATATTCTTGTAATTGTGCTGAGATGTATTTGCTCTGGGCTGCTGTACCTGATCTTTCTCATTCCACATGACAGCAAGATCGTCCCGGTGACTGCGTGATGAGTGTTTCACATATAAGTTCACCCTGGCATGCCATGGGAAAGGGATGGAAAGAGGATGGAAAAGTTCCACTACAAGGGAAAAAAGCAAGTAAGTTTTCCTCACCACAAGTTATGACTGTTCATTTTCTGATACCTACACCCAAAGCAACTTCCAGCAAGAACAGTCTGGAAAGTGATCTTTACGAAGCTGAGCTGACCTTGCTCTTGAAGAGGAACAGCTTACAACTCTCAAACAAGTGCGTGCAGTTATTTTCTCTATTTTCAGACAGCATAGCTCTAGCATAAGGGTTTGGCATGTCAAGCAAGTGGCCAGCATGACCAGTGCTCCCTGCCATACCCAGTGCAGTAGAGTAACAGAGTTTACTAGTTTCGGAAAAAAGCCTTAGAAATGGGTGACAATAAAATGAAAAAAAACCCAAAATTATATCCAAGATGCACAAAAACATACAAAGGAAGAGGAAAATGGAAAACAAACCCCAGAGAAACCCTGAAAACAACAACAAAACAGCAAACAAACAGGAAAGAAAAAAACCTTAAAATGAAGTGTTTTTACTCTCCAAAGTGATACTTGGGCACCATTCAGAACAAAGTAATCTGTTGGATGTTTCTCTTTATACCCCTGGTGCAGTGGCTGAAAGAGATATCTGAGATGTGGGCCTCAGAAGGCCTGGATTGAAACCATTTGAATATGTATTCTGAAATCTGATTTACACATTTTATTTTATGGTCTGCTATCAACAGTAGCAAAGGACTTGAGAAACCTACCTTGAATGTCATGGCCTCCAGGCAACTTTGGGAAGAGTCCAGTGTAAGAGCCTGTTACCTTTACCTCTTTGCCATCCCACAGAGTGATGTGCTTCAGCATACGTGTTCTGTTGCCTTTTTGGTAAACTGTCATAAGAACGATCTGCCCTGGAAGAATTTCTAACTGAAAATAAAAGAGGGGGAAACATACTAAATCACAAATTCTCAGTAAAGTTACAAACCTAAATGTGTAATTTTGATGCTGTGAAGTCCTGTGGAATCTACCTTCAAAAATGTGTCTATAAAACATCTAGTAGAACAACACCCCCAAAGCCCACTGGTTTTGTATAAGCAGCTGTTCATTTCTACTTGACTTCGCTTCTACAGTAAGTCATGTTCTCACATAATGGGACATACATCAACAACTGAGTATCTCCATTACAACAGACCTTGCTTATTATTTCCTATCTTTTATCTCACAGAATAATCCTTACAACATCAAGAGCCCCATTATTACAGAATAAATCCAACAGACAGAGCAAATGATAACATGTGTCTTTGTGGCACCTTTACTTCCTTATTTAAAAGAAGGAAGTTGTACCTGCATAATACAAAAACTGGAAATTAGTCTGTTTGTAATCTACTTTGTGTCTCATTCCCTGTATTTCCTATGAATGTGCTCTGTCTATAGGAACAAACAAATTTGAATTCAAACAAGAGTTTAAACCACCAATCTACAAATGGTTGCTCATGCTACTGGAGAACAGCTGGAGCTGTATTTGACCTTCATGGCTTGGCAGTCAGCATCCTGAAAGTCATACTCTAGAAAGAGGGCAGTCACAGCTTTCCTTTTGCCATCTGAGTTGATGATACAAACCTGAGACATGGTCTGTGTTATTTCAATGACATTAGTGTAGCTGGTTCCACTGAAAGCTAGCTTTGCTGAAATGTTGAAAACACTTTTTTCCATCCTGAGGTAGAGTTTGCCTTTTGTTTCGCTCATATCGTAATTTACCTTTCCAAGTTTGATTAAATGAAAAAAAAAAATAAAATGAAAGGGAAAAAAGAGAGAGAGAAAGAAAATCTTAAATATCATGCCTGCACTGTTCACACAGTACATTATGGTCCTCAGGACCTATGAGAGGTCTCTTTGCATCACAGAAGGCACAGCTGCAACATAGCAAGAACAGAGTAACACACATCAGAAATTAGCTTTTATGTGAGCAGGAGTAACTTTGCTGCATTGGACTGACAAACAACCCTTTTCCTACTCCTTGCTCATGGTTGCTGTGGTGTATTTCTGCACTGCAAACAGCAAATACCCAGAACTGTTTTCTGCCCAGTCTCTTGTTTCTTTCCAAGCCTGAATAACTAAAAAGAGCCTACCAGAGTAAATCCTTTCCAGTAAGCAGGGATTTTAGTATCTCTGAGAACATGAACATCATGAACAACACAAAGGTCAGAGATATAGTTCTAGAAATAGTGCAGCTTGACTCATAACATGTTAGTCTAATTTGTAATGACACATAACTTGCAGATAGTTACCTTAGAAGACATTTCTGCTGCACTGGGGAAGTACTGCAGAAAGCAGGGATGAGTCTGGAATGCTTTTATATTCAACTCTTCACTAAAGGGAAGAAATGTACTTTTGTTCAACCACATTTCAGAAAGCCCATTCTCACTAATGGCACAAGTTCATCTGAGTAATCTCTGAGTCTGCCACAGCTCTCAAACTGCAGCAGCTTCCACTGAACACTTACCCAGATCTTTTGCTAGAAACTTAACAAATACCTGAAATATTCCAAGACTGAAAATATTACACCTGTTAAACAGACTCAAAAGCCTACCCTTTGGATTGTAACCTATATTAAATATTGCTGATAGACATTAATTATCAGACACTTTTGAAGTAAAGTATTATTCTAGTCATTAATGCCTTCAAAGACCTTAGAAAATTTTCAGAAGACAGAAAAAATAGAGAAAGTAGCTCAGCAGGTACAGCCATACTGATACCAACTAAGAAAACCGAGCGACTCTCCATATTTTTACAAGGTTCAACTGTACCAAAACGATTTAGTAAGACTTGAAACAGTTGTCTCGCTCAGACACAGAGTTTTCTGTATTATTTCACTGTCTGCTACTTTGATGTTGTGGGGGCCAGCAAAATGGCAAGTATAGCCCAAGCTGGGAGGAGAGGAATCTCTCTGCAGCCCTTGATAAACTTCCTGAGGTATACAGACTGTTTGGTGAGACTATTCACTTCATCAAGGATTGGATATGCATTTCACCAGTGCTTTGGTGACTAAACAGTAACTTTTCCCATGGAATCACAGTGGCCTACTGACATTTTTACAGTGCTCAGAATGACCCTTTTACCCTTGCTTGTCTTTTTTCCTATTGATGGTAAAGGAGAAGTTTGTGTTTTGTTCGTAGCTCAGCCTCAGTGCTCCTTCCATTTCATTATCTGTTAGGACTTCTTTAATTGTTATCTGTTGGAAGGTAAAAACAAACAATCACACACCCAGCTTTCACCCAGCATTTCACCTAAACTGAGCACAATCACAGATTCAGAGAATAGTGGGGGTTGGAAGGGACTTTGCAATCATCTACTCCACCCCTCTGCTAAAGCAGGTTCACTTAGTGTAGGCTGCACATGAAGGCATCCCTTGATGGACTTAAACCCATCTTGACTGAAGTTTATCTTCCAGACAGGTCACCTAGATGCTTTCTAGACCTAAAGCAAAAGCATCAAGAGATGCCTTCCTTTTTTCCTGTCTGTTTCCATAGCTATTCACCCTCATTACTACTAGCCTTACTTTCAACATACCCTTATCTGACTTATGTCTCCTCCACTCTTTTTTTTTTTTCATTTACTGTAAAGAAATTGCCTTTCCTCCTCCTCCTTCTTTTTTTTAATGAAACAGATGGAGCTCCACAAATCTTTTACTCAGAGTATTTTCTTCCTCCCACATCTGCTAGCTCATTTACAGCTTTATCCCGAAACTGCAAAAGAATCCCTCTGGAGAAGAGAATACTCCCAAACTCCAACATCAACACATACTGTGTTTGCCAAAGTCTGGGAGAACAGTAATTTCTGAGGTGCCATGACCACACTTATGCTTTATACATGAATAACCTACCTAAAGAATTACCATCTCTGATTTTCTTATTTTCACTCAAACATTTAGAGGCTAGACCACATTTCACTGAAGATTAGAGGAGAAGAATCAGGTGATATATCTAAAACCTTTTAATAAAATGTTGGTATTAAATATTCTCTTGAAGCACTGATACTTAATATGCAGGTTTAATATTGATCTAACATTTATTTTCAGAAAAGTCTCCCTTTAATCTTGTATCCTAGTTACATATCCTCTTCTTTGAAGAGGTGGTGATGGATGACTTGTTCCATGTATTACTCTCCAAAAGAGGAGACATTTCGACTAATACCTCTTTCTCCCAAGGGATGAAAAAGTATAACCTTTGTTGATCCTATCAAGTAGTCTGGAACACAAATCTATTTCTGTTTTTTCAACACAAGCATTTTAGGTATCTGTACTACAAATGATTTTACCAGGCCCAGAAATTCTCAAGGTATGAAGGACAGTTTTCTACCAAAAGCACTTTCTACTTTAGTAAGCTCTATCAGCTAGGAAGTGACAGTAAATTAATGTCTTCCTGAAATGATTAATCCTGAAATCAGGGATTTCAGTAGCTGCTGGGTTTCTTTGGAAACAGTCTTTTAGCTGTGTACTTAAGTTAAGCAAGGATTCAGATAAATTGGGCCAAGCCACTTCTCATCTGCACTTCTATAGACCAAGAATAATTCCACTGAGGCCACTGGAATTGCTCTGGACTCATGCCAGTGTTACTCACACGACAATTCTAATCAAAGCACAACAACAGATCTGTGGTTTGTTACCTTAAGAAAGAAGGGAAGTCCCAGGTGATGGAGAAGTGATACTGAATGCTTCACCTCTGCCCCAAGAAACATACCATATAGATGAAAGGTGGTGTCAACATCCATAGTCACAATTATATCTTTGTTGTCGTACTGGATTTCACAGATAGTCTTGGTTTTATTATCTAAATATCAAGAACAAAATAGTGTCATTGTGAGGTGTTCATTTTCAAGGAATATCTGTAGTGCCTGCATAAAAACAATCCAGCTAGCTTTTGAGTTAAGATATCCATGATGACAAAGTCATCCATTCAGGATGACAACAGCTTTGGCCTGTAGCTGGAGGACATTTTTTGTGCTCTATAAGAAGGTTTTTTATTGAAAATTTATTTGTGCAGCTATTTTGGGGATCACCTTCTTTCACCAATTGTTGTACCACATGAGATCTTTTCTGGAATTAAAAAAAATCAGTTGTGACTAGTAACAGATGCAGTTGAAGGACGACCATTTTACTTACATACAAGAAAATGTCCCTTTTTAAGTACTACCAGCAAATGGCCAGTTTGTAGCTGTTGAAGGAATAGACTCATTTAGGTTAGAAGAGACCTTTAATATCATCAAGTCCAACCATTAAACAGAGTTGATACTGATGTTCCAAACATGCTCAAAGAGCCATATAACCTACAAGGAATGGGCAGTACCTACCTGATTTCTGTAAACTGAACATCAAGTTGATTGCCTTGGGGTAGCCAGATGCCTGTAGTGCCTCACTACTATGTAGACTTTGGCAAAAGATATCCACTTGGTGACCAACATAATAGGAGTTTATTATGTATGTGATTGATGTTTCTCCAGCTGCAATGTGCATGTATCTTTCTTGAGTAGTATTCCTTCCTTGAAAAAACACATCCATCTAGAAAAAAGCATGCAGATATACATCCTTGAAACAACATTTAAATACTACTTAATTTTAAAACAGAAAATGCACAGAAGTGAAAGTTCTCTCTAATCTATACTTGTGTAAAGAAACAAACAAACAAAACTATTTGGTAACAAAAAAATTGTAGCCTTTCATTAAATATGTATGATTTTCTAGTATGAAATCCATTCAATTGAATTAATTTCAAACCACGCCAGCCTCATTCATTAGGTTCTCTTTTACTCCACAAAAACATGACTCCTTTTCTATAAAGGATCTTTGATCCACGCACACTGCCAGTATTTACCAGATAATAGATACTCCAGCGCTTTCCAGAAAATAGCACTTAAAGAAGTACTGCTTTAAGTATAAAATCCCCTTAAAGGCCATAGGAGAAATATTGCAATCGCTGATGCAACATGCTGCAATTCTCCTGTAAAGTTACAGTATCAACACCACACACTACACTAACACCAATCAGAATGCAATCATCTGGTAGAGAAAGCAGTCACAAATTTTTTGTTTCAGTAGTTCAGCTTTTAGCCATCCATAGTTTTTAGATATCAGAATATCTGTGTCACTCCTGCACCTTACAAAACAGCAGTTTCCATTCAATCCATGAGCTGGAATCATAATAAAGGACAAAAACATTAATGAAAAAAAAAAACCCAAACCCACCTGTAAAGATGATGGGACTCTGGCCTGCAGCAGCCATGGCCAATTATGACAGAAATTCCCAGTTATGTTGGTACTTGTTTCAAAGTCCTGGATTTGTCCTTCAAGAACCATTAGGTGAGCACCATAATGGCCTTTTATACTAAAGCTCTTGATCACTTTCAGGTTCAAGGCAGTCTGTGTGCAACAGAGGTAAACTGAAAAGGTAGCTTTGTAAAAGGTAAAGCTGCTGCTAGTCAGGGTTCTTTCTTTGGTTCAGGCATTATCATCTACACAGCACAGTTACAGATGTCTCTTTTATTTTGAAATGCAGCATTTTAACACATTCTCCAGCATAGCCATGCCTTGACCCAATTCAACCAGTAATAAAGAGTAAGTATTGTGCTGCAGGCTCATTTATCTTGGACAGAAAAGGTAATCAGAGTCTGTGAGGAAAACACTATTTAGAATGCAACCAGTGACATTTTATCAGCAGTCAGCTCTGTCTAGTCTATGCAAGGTACACTGCAGATCTACCAGACAGATCAGGCATCGGCCCTCTTCCTGCAGTGCATGCTGCAAGCTCAGCTGTGGCTTGGGCCATTCATATAACAGGAGCCAACCTCCAGCCTCTGATTTCTATGAAAAGTTCTGGTGTAGCAAGCTGTTCTCCTAACCTCTCAAAAACAAACTGAGCTTCTGGGCTCCTCTCCACTGTGAGCTCTATGGGAGAGCAAAGAGAGCA
Source organism: Indicator indicator (assembly GCF_027791375.1). Lineage (NCBI taxonomy): Eukaryota > Metazoa > Chordata > Aves > Piciformes > Indicatoridae > Indicator > Indicator indicator. Next base: position 4,189,451 of record NC_072031.1, read on the forward strand.
GGAAGGAGAGGGAGGAGGAAGGAAAAAAATCAACACCTTTAAAAGAGAAGCAGACAGTATGACCCAGGTGTACTGGGACAACAACCAAATTCAGGAAAATTTTATTCCACCAGGAGCATAGGCAGCAACATGCTTTTCCACCTTCACACTCCACCTAGCCAGGCAGCACCTTATCCAATTTCCTTTCACTTCTGATGGGTTACAGAACTCCAGAGTACAATCTGCACGACAAGAAGTGACTGATCTGATACCTTTCCATTAGAGAGACATTTCTATTACCACACTTTCCAGCTTCATCTCATCCAAGATAGTCCTTGTATGCACAGACAGACTTCGTGTCCCAGACAATTAATTTTGCACAAAAAATTAGCATTCACACATTTTGCAGTGCTCTTTTATGATGAAGTTACTGCTGCTCTCTCTGGCAACTGAGTTAAAGGTAAAGAAGGCACAACTTCAGTACAGTGAGTCAAGAAGAGTGCTGAGAGCACTGGGTCAAGAAATAATTATAAACGAGAATGAAAACTGAGGTAGTGTGACAGTACAGACACCTTAATTCCAAAAGATACTTTATTGAAGGTTAGATTGTGTATTAAAATGCTGACAGCAATCTTTCCCACATGTATCACTTAAATCTACATTAAGTAGATTGTTTCTGGTGGTGGTTTCCCCCACTTCGGCTGCATTTTGTAGCAATTAGCTTTCTCTCCTGTCTAAACCTTGACTGTGAGAAGCAGTGTTATGAAGCAACTTTGAAATCTGTGCTATGATCTCATGCAAGATGGCCTAATAGAAAACGTGATGAAGCTGCCCAAGTTAACTGAACAAAATTCTAAGCACCTTGACAGAGCAACAAAAAAATTACCCAAATAGTAAATGCACAAAGTCACATCTACACCCTCTGTTCTTTGCCACCTGACTTCTACAGCCACTGCTTCCACCATGGCCTGATTCCAGGCTGGACTCAGGTCTCCCCTGTCACTGTCTGATAACTTACCTGCAATTCAATCCTGTCTCTGATTTGCAAAGTCTTCAGTGCCTCTATGTTATGAGTAAGTTTGTAGTTAAGAGACATGACATCCAAATTCTGGACAAAGCTGAGTTCTTCCGTAATCTGTTCAGTCCAAATAAAATATGACAGAAGTTAACTGGCAATCTCTGACACTAAGACTGCTTAGATGAATTATAATTATTATACTAATTATACATTAGAGTAAAATTATTATAACTATTAAAAATTTATGGTGAAAAAATAATTTAATGTTATAATCCACATCTTTGTACTTTAATAGGGAATGTTCTGCACCAAGAGACTTGGTAAGAAAGGATTGATAGGGTTTGAAATGATAGTCATGGATCATTGCTGGTGTCTAATTTTTTGGCAGCTTGCACAGGAGTGGCTGAAAGACACTGTTTTGTTTAACTAAGGCCTGTAAAACCAAACCAGCAGCTGCACAGTATTCCTGAAAGTGCCTCACACACAGCACTTTCACAGGGAGAAAGTATTTACCAAATCAATCAGCTCTGTTTAACCTCTGCTTCACATCTTACTGATATGGAGAAGACACTTACTTGCTTGCTGTTCACACAGAAGTGAATCAGTCTTTTATAGAAATGGCTGTTCTTTTCTAACACCACATCAACTAGCGTCCTTCTAGGAATGCCGATGTCTGAAAATCCTTGAATGTTATGGGTGAGCACCACATCCAGCTCTTGTCTCTCCTGTTAATATTTCACAGCACATCTAGCAAAGCATGTGTAGAACCCAAAGCTTGCTCCAATATACAACTCAAACCAGGGACTGAGCAAATCTGTCTGTCCTACATTTAATGCTAACTCAACTCAATTGCATGGAATTTAAGAGAAGTTACAGCAGGAAAGAAAAAAGTCAAACCGAAGAGACAGGGCAAAAACCCACATTCAGCCATGAAGGAAAAAGGTGTAAACGTTTCTCTCTGGTGGCAAAGAACTCCCACTAGCTATCTGTTTCTTTAGACCACAGAATTTACCAGTTATGGCAAGAAAGTGAATGATCACAAGGAAAAAGATACTTCTGTGTGCACTATCCTCTCCTGCAACTGATGACAAGAGAAGCCAAACCTGTAACTGTCAACAGGACAGCAACAGACCACAGCCTTTCTTGTGCTGCTGTTGTACAAAAGAAAACAGCAGCAGTGTCTCAATTAATCACTGCCTATGATTTTGCAATGTAAGTCACAGTGACTACGCTGTAAATCACATACTTTCATGGTGAATGAAGAGTGTTATATTGGAGTACCTGCTGTATACCTAGAGTAGTATCAGCACTTGTGGCGTCGCATGTCTTATCATACCTGCCACTTAATGTAAAGCACACCAAATACTACAGTGTAAAATAAATAATCAGACAAAGCATAACAAGGAAGCAATTCAGGAAGTGCCACAGCCTGCATCCTATGATGCTATCCCTCTATTTTACTGTACGTTAAAGGTGCCAGGTTTTATTTTATTCTGGTATTTATTACCAAAAAATGACTATTTGCTCCAGGGAAAATAGTTTAGAATATTTCAATCAGTAATTTGTACAAGCAGGCTAACAGTCTGCAGGACACTTACATCAGTGACTTTTAGTATAAGGAGTCCTTGTAATTTACTTTCATCAACAGTGATCAATGTCTGTGAATCTAGGTTCACTTTATCCATCAAAATATAGCCCGAACCATCAACTTTTAGTGGTGCTCCAAGATCCTGTACAAGCAGAAAAATATAAATATTTTAAAACTTCACCACTTCCACACTTACCTACAGATGCACTAGACACCTGAAACCTTTTATTTGACTGTAGTATGTGCAAGGATCCTTGTTTAGATGTATAAATTAAAGAGAAAAGAAAAAAAAATCCCTTCCAATACCTGAATTGTTTGGCATTTGTTTTCTATAAACATTTTCCACTGAAGCTTATTTTCAGGGTGGAAGTCCCCATTCATTTGAAGGTCACAAGCATCCAATTTCACTCCTATTCCAATATGGTATTTTAATTGTTTTCGTGCAGTGATAGACAATTTATTGTCCCTTGGTATTGCCTTCAGCTGAGGGAAGTCATGCCTGAATTGAATTTCCAGGGTAATCTTTGGCTTGCACTCTGCTTTCACTCCAAGATGGGCAGTCTTGCCTTCTGTTTCAAGGAGACAGAGAAGTTCTGCTTGGCACTTGTCTTTCTGAATAGATCCTGTGAGCCGTGACTGAGTTGGAATACTGAGACCCTGTCAAGATATAAAGAAATAAAATCCTTTGGGTTATCCATACCCTTGTGTGAGACAACGATTGTCAAACAAACCAGCCTGCAAAACTAATAGGCCTAACATCTTGCATCTGTTTTTTTAAGGATTTTTTTTTAATACTAAAATTTTGAATTTGCTTTGTGCAACTGCTCCCTCTTATGTTCTCAAAGTATTGATAAACACACTGAAAATTATATTTTAAATGTTTAACTGGTTTTCCTTCTCTCTTCATGATGGTTGAGACACGCTTTCAGTCATTTTTCTGTTTATATTACTACTTTGTAGTTGAAGAAATTGGAACTGAGCAGTTAAAACCAAAAAATAAAGGCCTGTGAACATGGAAATAACCACAACATTCTATCTAATGTAGTTAGTGAGGCTAGATGAAAAAAAACAGGGAAATTCACAACTTCTACTTTGATAAAAAAAAGACAGACCAGAAAATATATATCCTTTGGCAAACAGTTCAAACTAAAACTGCAGTTCAGCCTTAAAGGCCAGTCTTGGACTGCAAAGGCAACAAGCAGCAGAGACAGAGCTAATCTCAGTCTACAGGAAGCACCTACAAACAGGATACATCAGACACTTTCTTTGCTGATTGCTGTGAGACAGAAGCGTCTTTAGAGTGGCTTCCAACACACACAGTGATTTTAGCCAAAACCCTATGTGCCCTGCATTTGATCCTGAATCTCTCTTTTAAAAGCCTCCAAGAGCTACCTGCAGAAGCTGACATTCTGTTTCTGCTTCCAGTGTCCACTCAGCTTTCTTCTGAATACAGAAATCTCCTCTAGCTTTAAGTTTGCATTTGCCAGCCTGCAGTAATAAAATGCCCTCAGTGGTGGAGTCTGTGGCTGCAGATAGTAGGACTGAGTTTTCAAGAGGCAGCCCAAGCTGGCTCAGCCAGGGAACTGAATGCCTGAGCATTCCTTGGAGCGTATGTTCATGTTCGCAGGAAGTGTCTATCTGCACATCAACTGTTCTGCCATCATACTGGAGGTTCATTAACAAGCCAATGTTGCAGATGTTCTGTTGGAACGAGCCCTCAAAAGCTACAGCATGAGGCAATCCCATCCTCTGCAACAGAGAAGATCATACAATGTAAAGCAAATAAGGCAAAGCACCTGTCTTCCTAATTAGTTTCTCAGTAATAAGAAAGCATTTCTTCTTTCTGAACCAATATTCTTTTGAAAGGACCATACAAGACAGCTTTTATTTCACAGAGAAATCCATGCAACAGGAGAAAAAGAAACCAAAAGTAAATGGCATGGGGGCATCTTACAACAGCATTTTCATAAGCACTGTAGAAGTTTGCAATTCCAAAGAGAATCTCCAAAATTTCAAACAGGAAGGAAATACTTTTCACTAGATTCTAGAACAAAAGCTCACTGTAATTAAAAAAAATATATTATTAAGCAACTATTTCATGGCAACAGCAGTAACATCTCCCATTGTATTACTCCAAAGACTTATCTTCAAACACACTCCGGCAAGTCTTCCGACTCATTGCTGTGCCAGAACAACTTCAATAAGAAAAACTGTCCCTTCCCTAAATAATTGTGTCAGGAGCTATTTATCTGTGACTCTTGATCTGAAATACAGAGACTATAATGTCATACAGGAAATACCAGACTTACCTCTAGAATGTCACACTTGTTTCTTAAAGTAAGTACCCATTTTGTATCTGTTTCATTACTTGCCAGGCTCACTTCTCCATCAACTTTCAAACTGCAAAGCCCAAGGACAACAGCAAGCATGCCCTTATACTTGTCACTTCCTATGGCTGACACCTTCACTTGGTTCTCTCTGGCAATTCCCAGAGACTGAAGCAAAGGTGAAGAATGCTGGAAGTCAATTTCTAAATGAGGCTTCATGTTAGTGGTGGCATGGACTTGCAGGCAGGCAAACATGTCATGAAAAGAAACATATCCAAAGAAGATGCCAGTAAAGTTGCTGGTAAACATTGACCCATTCACTGAAACTCTTGCTGGAGTCTGAAAAATTAAGCAAAATTGTTGTCAAGTTTGTTTTCCTGTCAGGCCATGCACTGGTTTGAAATGTTTATGTTACTAAAAGAGAACAATTTTCCTTCTACCTTGACACCATTTTGTATTTATCCTGCATATTTATAAATGCCTAAGCAAATGGAGAGATGGCCTTTATTTTAGAGTTTCATAATAAAAATAGAAAAAAAACCAACTCCACAACAATTACTAATACCAAATAAATCAACCGCTATTGCTTTTACTATTCACACTTCTGGTTTTAGTATAAATAAATAGAGCTCTGTCACTGCAAGAATGTGTTCAACTCCCCTCAGCTCCCAGCAGTAGTGACAAGTGTTAATGCATATTGCACCCATGTTACACAAGGGGAGAACTGAAACGTGCTTGCCTTTTATGTCGTTAGAACACACATGGGAATCAGAGTCGGGGATTACTGTCTTTCTAGAGACAAACATACCCTTCTGTAATGTCACTGACAGACGTTTTTAACACATTCTTAAAAAAATCTATCAGATTATAAAAGGTATCACCAACAGTTCAAGAGCCACAGGGACTTTCACAAACAAATGGTTAGCTAGAAAGAACAGAAAACTGAAGTAAACCATGCAATTCTCAGCCTATGCCTCCAACGCTCCCTTGTCCAGTTTGTATTAGGTCAGATGCTCAATAAAAGAACAAGACCATTTATATGAGTTCAGTTCTAACTAGCAAGAGATACAGTTTGGAGACTTCAGCTAGAAACATTGATATGACTTTTACCTGGTGCACATCTCTTATCTCCTTTATATTAGTTTTCTGCTAGGTGCAAGCTCTTGCACTGAGCTCTGAAACAGTACAACTTGATTGTTTGCTGTTGGACACAGGAATATCACCTTTAAAATTGCACCTGTTGGCCCCTAAAAACATCTCTTGCCTCTACTTCATACTCTGTGCTTGGTGCACAGCTGTGCACTGAAGATCTAAATCTGTATCACCTGAATGCAAGCCTGTTGACAATTCTGATGTAAACAATCTGCTGCATGATGGTGAAACTGAGTGCAACCTTCCTCATGGACTTGTACAGTTTTTGATGACCTGTTTGTATACATGAATAAGGCAGTAAAAATATCTTAAAGTGTGTGCAAAACTTCCACCTAACTCAAATCCGTTTCTACGTCTTTGACACCTTTCAGTACTTAGATTAACACTACTAGTGATAGTTCAGACAGTATGTTGTTGACAGCAGAGTTTATAAATGAAACCAGTACCTCAAAATGATGAAATATAATTACTCCATCACAAAGGCCAGAAAGTTGTTTGTTAGCCAATTCTCCACTGCAAGCAACCTGTTGGCATTATCAACAAAGCAAATTCAGAGCATGAAGAAAAGCAGAGAGGACTAAAATACAAAGGAACAGCCAAAAGGCTGCTTTCAGGATAAAAAGCATGAAGATACAAAATTACTACTTTAAGATCAAAAGTTAGAGACCAGTTTAAAAAAGATAAAGAGATTAGTGGATTTGAGGCTAAATCATGTCTTTAATCTTGCGTTATCATGCCAAAATTATATCAGCATACATAAACACAGAATACCTTCAAACAGTAGGAAACCAGTACTTGCTATTGTCAATACTCTGGCTGCAGATTTTGACAGATAGTGGCATTTCGTCTGTTTGGCACAGAAAATACCACTGCCACAAGTAGTGTTTCTAATGCCAGCAGCAGTGTCCCCTGTTGCAGATGTGAAGTCCTTGGGAAGTGCTGTTGGCTGCATGAAAACTACTACCATTATTAGTCATTGCTGTCAATACCACCCACAAACTGCCCTATGATCCACTGCAAACCCTACTTTAGCAAGATGGAAAAGCTGGGGTAGCATGTTACTGTGGCTGGGCAAAACCCACTCCAGTCCCATGACACAAATGTTTTGTTACCCACCACATCTTGAAAACCAAACCTGCTTTTTATTGATAAGCAGATTTTAGACTTTCTCTGCTGGCCTTGTTTGACAAAAATCTCTCTCCCTTCTGAGCTGCTAGCTTGCTCTCAAGATAAAGCTATGTCAAATATGCTACACAGCAGAATTTCTGCTAACCTCTAGTACACGTGGAACAGTGTCAAACAGTCCTCCCATGTCATGGTGAAGTGAAAGAGAAATTTCCATAGCACTGCCAGTGGTTTTCTTCTCTATTTCAAATTTGAGCTGTTCCATCTCCACTGTGGCTGTAATCCCTGCAGCAATTTTTTGGGTGAAATTCTATGCACAAAAGAAACCAAATCATGCAAAGAAACAAACATCTAGCAACAACTGGAAAAGGCAGAGTCTGTTTCACAATGCTTAAATGTCAGAACCTGTGTCAGGGCAGCAGCACTGGTAAAGCAGAACTGCAAATTTATTAAAGTGGCTTCATTTCAAATAGAGATTTTCCTGTTATGCCAGATCTTCTGAATGCTGTGTATCAGTGACTCCTACTGGCTTGAAAACATTCAGTACCCTAAAGGATTTGAATCTTATGGTATACATAGCAAGCAGGAAAAGGAGAACTTCCTCCACACACCTCTGTGTCTTGTTGTACCACAGTGGCTGAACTCACCACAAATGCCAGTATGTTAGTGACTGAAGCCTTCCATCATATGTTCAAACAAACAAAATATTTGAATCCTCCTTTTATGGAAGGATCATTCGAGATGCAAAAGAGCTATAAATTTCTCACAGATCTATAGCAGAAATGCAGACAGAAAGAGTGTGCCAAGTAACAGTGTACCAGGAAATAATCCATGACACTTCTGTGGGTAGTGTTTTCCAAATGAAAAGCCATGCTAAACACTCTTCTGCTTTTTAGCAGACATCCAAAGGATAACAACCGAACTAGCTAAATCCAGTAGCAGATGCACTACCTAGGCTCACTGAAACTTACCTGATGACTATGCACATCAGGCCTAGTATCTCATTTAGTCCAGATTTAGGTCCAAGACTCCAGATGACAAGTATATAGTATGACAACAAGCCAGAAACCATTTCTTTCACATAGTACTTTAGTACACTTTCATATCAGTACCTCTGAAAAAATGCAGATGCTTTTGCAATAGTGCACAGGAATAAGCTACAGTTACTAGAAATTTTTCTGCCAGAAATTACATTAGAGGCAGAACTCTTCTTACCTCGTAATAGCCAGCAGCTTCCACAATAAAAGGGATACCATGTTCCTTTATCTTTGAGATGTTGTGCTTTAAACTCACACATAGCTGGGATTTAGGAGGCTCTGTGGACAGTCTGTGACTTCCAAACACAGCAGTAATCCCTTCACTGCCACTCTCTAGGGCTATTGTAATGGTGTGATTTCTTATGCCATGGTCACATACGGCAGTAAGAAAGCCATCCAAGGGCAATCCTACAGACAGGGAAGGAAGGAAACTCAACACAACACTTCTGGGTTGTCATTGTAAAACACAGAAAAGATGTATTACAGCTTAAGGGAAGCCTTCTTTCATATTTTGTAAGAAAAGACAGGCTGTTTTAAAGTGAAATCAGCCAGCTAGCTGCACTTACTGGTAATTTCAGTAAGAAAGGACATTGCCTACCATATGAAAATCACATTAAAAAAAGGATTGTTAAATTAAAATCTGGCATGCACTTTGGAAGTCAAGGATATTCTATTTTATTTAATAAAGGATAACTACCAATGGATATTGTGTCCAATTCCAGTAATCAGCTGTTAGAAAGTTTCAAAACAGATTTATTCAGTCCAAAGTGCCACAGGTGATTTGCCAGTTCAAAACCATTTGTGACTTCAGCTTATGAAAACCTTTGGTTTTGATTAGAAAACAGCACTTTGCATATTTTAGTCTTTACTGTGATTTATTCACTGACTTTCAATGTTTTAATTCTGGTCCAAATCAAAACAGGCATAAAAATATGCTCAGCATGCAGGAATACAAATGTACAAGATAGAGATCATCGATGCTGAAGTATGTTCAAAGAGTTTTAAAGCCCTTTAGTATCCATTTTATTGTATTTTCTGAAGAATATTAAAAAGAATGTTTCTAAGATTGGATCACGTTTTGTTCTGGTGTGAGCAAAGGCAGCTCATCTATTTCTACTGGTCTGCACTCATTTAGATAAATTCACCTTGCCACCTTGTTACACCATTGCCACATCAGAGTTTTCTTCATACCTGCATTTTGTAAAAAGCTGATATTATGTGTGAAAGTCCCACTGATTCTGCTGTGCCCATGACTCATGATATTGGAAAAATCTAGAGAAAGGGCTTTTTCATCCACCTGGAAGCTAGCTAGTAGCCTTTTTATCTCTTTACTCAGCTGAAGGTGTCCCTTGAGTTTGGCCTCTGTTGGGATTGCTTGACTGCCATTCTGGAACACAGCAAAAGTGATACTGTGTATGGTGGTATTCCCAAACACATTTCTGTTCCTCAGACGGAGTCCATACAGTGTTTTGTTGACCATCACATTGATGTTACCTGTAACAGGCAGAAATATTACTGTCAAGAGTGTCCTTAGGGAAATAACCAGAATTATATAAGCAACAAAAAAATTAATCATTAAAATTAAGAAGCTGCCTTAGATAGCAGACCTAGCAGCACAACACAGAGTAGAACCCTACCATCATGACTGTTGGCTTTGCACTTCAGTAATCCATTCAGAGAAAGAAGATGAGGTATGGCTTTTAATCCCGCAAATGTGTGCTGTACTCTGCCATTTAGGGACAAAACAAAACCAACTTTCTGCTCCCTGGCTCCCATGAAATCCACATGAAGCCTATTTGCATTAAGCTTCACCTCAGAAGACATCAAAACCCTAAAAAGACAGAGATAATGTATTTTGTGTAGTGTATTTGAGTCTAGAAAGTCAAATATTTCAATAGGGAGTTTGTCGAAGGTGTGGTGAAAATTGTGTCTCAGTCTTATACTTGAAACAAGAAGCTAGTCAGATATTCCTCCTAGAAAATAATGATGAGTAAAACCTCAGTGAAAATCCACCTGATGGAAAGAACTGAACTATGAAAATTAGGGAAGTAAGGTTTGTTTCATCAGTCACCAATTCAAGTCTGTACAGATTGCATCTTTTTAATTCAATTTTTTATTTTTCTCTTTTATCCCTGAAAAATAAATCCCAAATAAATTGTAATTGCAGAAATTTTATGTGTTCTATTCTACTTCCTGTGAAATGAGCTGCAATAAATTGCTTTTACAACTTATCCTGGTATTTAAACAAATGATTGTACTATTGGAAGCCCAGAACTGCAAGTAAGCTGTGGAAACACACAACATATTTTCCTTGAGTCTTTTGTCTTATTTTTAATTTTACTAGCAAATCTAATGAGCTTCAATTAAATTGTAGTAACTTCTGATCTCTTTGACTGCACCTCCTCATTTTCCTTATTCTACCCAACTTGTAAACTGCAAAACATTGGGACCTCTACAAAACCATGAACTCCTTCACTGCACACTGTTGTAATTGCAAAATTTGAAAAACCAGCTGGAAGACAGCTGAAACTTGGGAGGGCCAAATTCCTGTTTCCCACCCCTGCCACCTCAGAGCTTTTCACAATACTTAGTAAAACTTTATAGTAAACACTGGGAAATGCCCTCTTCCAATGATGTAGCTTGTAAATACTAGTTCCTTACTTCTGAGAGGACAAACAATGGGTGAAAAAACAAACTGCTAATCTAAACCCTGTATAACAGTACCGCTGGTTCATTCAAGTTGTGTCTGCAGAAAACCCTAGGAAAGTTATTAGAACATGTCAATGTAACTTACTATATCAATTTATGAAACATAAAGTGCAAAACTATTTCAATAACAGGTATAACACATGACATGGCATTTGCTCAGTGCCTTCTGCTGCAGCTATATTAGTTACATTTAAATACACGTGACAGAACACTCTTCAGCTCCTCTATTAACCTCTTCTCTACCTTGACGGAAATATTTTGCCCATGAGTTGGAAATCTATTGATTCCGGGTTTGCCAGAATTGTCTGATGGATGAAAGCCCTCAAGTCAACAGCTCTGGCCTTCTTCCTGTCTTCACTGCTCATATCAACCTCCAGCAGCAGCATCTCCCTTCCATGGGAATGAATGTAAAGAGAGCCATTGAAATTGTTCTCACCATAACTCTTTAGAGCTGCCTGGGCCTACAAATACAGAAAAAAAACCAACAGTACATTAAGGATCTCAGTTCGTAATACAGAATACTGAAACATCGGTTTGAGGAGTATGACTCCAGACAAGTTTGGCCTGCGAAAAAGCAAAGCAGGGAGTGAAGAGGTGTTTTCAGATTTTTGTCAGTCCCATTTAACACTATTTTTATTTCACTGTGAATGAAATGGATAAGTGATCTTTCTCCCTTTCTCTCAAGGATAAAGTTAATCCTGGAGACAGAATCTTTTGACTCAGTAGTAAAAGCTACAAGTGACTTCTGATTTTGCATATCAGCCTGTGACCAAGCTAGAGTTTACAACAAAAAAATTTGAACTGTGTTGAATTGTAAGTACAATTTAACTTGACTTTGAGTCATCTGAATTTCAGCCAAAACATAAGCCACCTATTCCAGCTTCATATAGCCATCTATGCAAAATAAACTCTAACCACAAAAAGCTGTTTCCCTGACAATTTATGCCTCTCCACTACACAACCTGAATTCCATAGGAGTTGACTAGCTTTGTAGTATGCACATGCATTTGTATTCCCATGCTTGAAACTAGTTGTGTAAAGCAATGCACAGCACAAAGTTCAACAGCTGACAGACTGACACATATTCCAAGAAAGAGACTCAACACAGCTCCAAGCATACAACCTTCAAAAGCTACAAATTCAAGCATGGAGACTTTGGTAATCAGGGAACTGACCTGTGAAGATAGATTCCTGTTGATGATGGTTTTTACACTCACACCGTAGTCGAAGTGTTCCAGTTTAGTCTGCTTGGAAAACAGCTCCCCACTTAGGCCCATTGCTTGTGGCAGTTCAAGCTATTTGAAAAAGTAAAAGGCAAACATAATCACTGCATTCCCATCAACTTCCTCATGTGATTTGATGTCTGAACTTTTAGCATGAATTGGAGGATGTATATAAGCAAATATATGTATAAAGTTTTACCCAATTTTACTGAGAAATCAAATCCAGTAAAAAGTATGAAAACGAAAGGTCAGTGTGTTTGTTACCAGATATTATAGATACAGATTATTATTTGATCTGCAGAAATCCCTAGGACCTTTGTCAGGGCCAGGACTTTATTGAACTAGGAAGTTTATAAGCATAAAACAATCACAATTCTGAAGACAACGTAGTAAAGCAGCCACCAGGACATTAAAAAAAAAAAAAAAAACAAGCCATAAATTAAAATCACCATACCTGGAATGAATGTGTCACATCCATGTGTAAAAGATGTCGAAAATCCGCCTCACTGGATTTGTCCTGATACCTCCCTAAAAACCTGAGAACATCCTCCTTATTGACCTTCAAGGTAGCCTCAAGCTGATGCTTCACCTATGTGTTGAGAATGTGAATAAACATTAAGCATTAGCCCTGTGTATTATGAAAGATGAGAGAAGTCATCCACATATGTTATGAAAAATTAGAGAGTCGTGAGCTATTACATTATGGCTCAGAATGAAAGATGGGCAAAGAAGGAAAAAAATAACTGCATTTGGAAGAAAGATTGATACATCTAGACAAAGATGAGAATCCTCAATCTATTTCTCTCCAGTACTTATTAGTAGTAGTAATTTTTATGCATAATACTATTTGGAAAATACATATTAAGTATTATTATCAAATATTACTACATAACATATTATCATTATACAAAACATTTTATTATAGAGGCATTGTCCCCATCATTACCCTCTGAACTTTGTGGTTGCAGTATTTGCATCATGAGGAACTAAATAACTATAGCAAGCTAGGTCTGAAAAGTCAATAAACCAAACAGGTAATGAATCTCTCCTAACTGAATATGATGGGAAATTTACTCACATTTTGGTGACTTTGAGTTAAAATGCATATTTCAACATCTTTGGGAAACAATCTGTAGTTATATGGATGAATTAAGCCAGCACAAATCTAAAAGAAATGAGACGAAATGCAAGGAACATAAGATATATATAGCAAATCACTCATTTCTGGCATTTTTTGTGTGTCAGGTTAAAGGAAATTCTTGTATAACTCACATAGGGGTTTTCAGGTTGGTAACCAAGTGTCAGAGTTTGAACTGTTTCATCCACCCCATTTATCAAAACTTTTGTTTCCAAGAAATAGTATTTTTGCTTTTTGTCAACAGTAAATGTCTGCTGCAGAAGGAAGCTCTGTAGAATGGGCACTTTAAAAGGATGCCTGGAACAAAATGATGAATTAGCAAATTGTAAAAGATCTTAATAGACAAATACAAACTGAAATCATGCAGAGTTCAACTTCAAAATTTTCTAGTGCAGATACCATCAGAGTGTTAGGTAAAGCCACATAATTACAACTTCAGAGACAGAAATACTACAACTACTGAACCTAAAATGGAGGGTTCCACGTTTTTGATAAAGCATCTTCTCCTTCCTCAACTCTTCTATCTGACCTTCAAATTGCAGCATGACAGGCAGACTTTTATACTCTCTCCATACAGTCTTCACAGAAAAGTTTGTCTTCCTAGGCTGCAATCAAAGCATGAAACAAAAAGAAGAAAGGGCAGTTGCCTCAGATATACTGCATTCATAATCAGGAACATCGATATTGAAACCACATTCTTCAACAGGCTGCAGTGAGGCTTTAATTACACTGATCAAGCCCTTTAAAGCTGCTTCAGTTTAAATCACGATCTCCATTTACATGGAATGAAAAGTAACATTCATAGAAAACTGACTTCAGCAGAAGACTAATGACTGATAATGTATCACTTGAGTGTAATCTATTTGCAATATGAGCAAGCTTCAGCTATGGTATCAGTAAATTTACACACAAAAAATGGCTGGCTTTTTAAAGCATGGAATTCTATGACCAGAAAAACACTTTGTTTTAACCTTTCCTGCAAGGAAATGACCAAACTATCTCCTTGGAGAACAAACTGTTGATCACCCTTCTTATAGATTGGAAGGGATGTAGAAGCTAAAACAGGGTAAAAGCCTAGGCTTTTACTATGCTCACTAGCAGGCAACATATTTTGATTCTCCAAGACAGCAGAATCTTTCATACCTGCCATACATCTGCATCAAAATACAAGTAATCACATCTACAACTCTCTCATCTCTTTTTGTCCTTTCCTCTCCAACTTTCTGTCTGTAGCTGGCCTCACAAATAAGGGAGAATTACTCAAAACTACAACAGATTAGTTTTTATTTTCGTTTTGAACCTAGTTTTACATTGCAGGTTGTCAAACAGACAGAAATAGAAGCAGCAGTAGAAGTGTTTTAAGTTCCACCCTAGCAATAACAGCTCTCAGGACAGCAGCAGACCTGAAAAACAAAGACTGTATTTCTTTCTTACCATTGGCAGATTCTGATAGCTGGCTGTGAAGTTAAATTCCTGTTTTGAGCTCTTTATCTTAAAGCAGAGAAATTTGTCTCGTTCATTATTCTCCAGATGAATCTCACTCTTCACAAGCTGATTCCACAGAGATACCATTTCACTATAGCTATGCAAAACACTCCTCCCAAGATGATTAAATGTGGATGCCTGAAAATCAAAGAGAAACAGATTAGCCTGGCTGAGTTAGGACAGACAGAATCCTACTGTGCCGGCAGCACAGTGCAGAGATTAAACGAATGTGTTTTCTTGGGAAAGATCATTACAAGAACTATAAGGAATAGGGTGCCTGCCTCTCCATTATCAAAACATTCTGAATTGTCATAATGATCTTTATTTTATCCCCTCTAATGAAAGGGGAGAGAAAAGACTTCCATTTCAAAGAGAGAAGAGATGGTGGCCCTAACATTTTTTCAAAGCTAATAGAGACCCTGGCTGTGCTGGTTCAGCAGCCCCAAAGGAAGAATAGCTAGCTCATCATTTAAGCAATGACAAACGTGGGCATTTCAAGCTCCTCTCTTATAAGCTGGTGCACAGTGCATGAGTTTGCATGCTACTTCACACAGCACGCTCAACAAGTGCTATTTCAGTACAACCACAGTTCTATTGGGTATCTATCACAAAGCTCTCTCACCAAAGCCACATACTAAAAGAAGCATCATGTTACTAACCTGCAAGTACTTGGTAGCTGGTGTGTAAATGTGAACTTTCCCTTCCTTCTCATAGCCTTGATCTCTATAGAACAGTTCCACTACAAGATTCTTAATCGAGAGAGCTTTTCCAGTTGTCATCTCTGTAGTCAGTAAATAAGCAGAATGCTGAGGCTGCTGTAGCTTGTGAGCTGCATACAGATATAGCCACGGAGTGTCTATATTTAAGTAACCTGGAAGGAAGGTATATTAAAGCTGGCAGAAAAGCAAGATTTCAAGCTACCTAGATTCTAACTCTGCAATAAAGCTGCTTACAGCTAACTTGCAAGTAAATGGCAAATACAAAGAACAAAAATCCTTCAAAAATGGCAAACAGGACAAGGCATAATGGCCACAAATCGCACTTTAAGAGGCTAAGGAATTGCTGGAGAGGCTAGGCAGCTAAGCTGTGGAAAGTTGGAGATTCCAAAAACTCAGATAGACAAAGCCACATCAGATGTGATCTGCTGTCAAGAACAGTCCCGATTCAAGCAGGAGGTTAGTCTATGTAACCTCCTTCTATGATTCTGTTATACCTATGCAAAAATACCTTCTAAAACCCCAGCAGCAGCCTTCAGTGTCTGGCTTTTCTAATAACAGACTGGAAAAACACTTTATGATACTTCACCTTCCCAGTTCTTCAGGCCATTTCTGGATGCCTCTTTCCACTGCAGCCCAGCCACAAAAGGCACATGGTCATTATACTGCACTTCAAATCTGGTGCTGCTCTGCGAATAAACTTGAAAGCTGTGTGAGTGCTGCAGCTGGGTCCTGTAATTCATCTGCTTTTCCAGAACTTGCATGGTAAACTGCAAAACAAGTGAAGCAAATTTAAATAAAAACAGGGTTCAATCCAGAGGGCCGTCTAAACTAACATACAGAGACATAGTAGCGGGAAGGTCACAGCGAGTGCCTCTGCTCTGCATATTTGATGTTCACTTTATAGCTTTTCATGTATGCTGACCAATTACAGAGTGACATTTCTTTAATATGCAATTGTTACATCTATAGGAAACTCAAAAAGGAAAATTTCCACTAATTTTTAGACCATTTACCTTGCTGGACTATAATGCTAGGCCAGTCTATGCTGGGATCACAGATAAATTCTACACTTAAAGATACTCCCTATGGAAATAGAATAATGACAACCCACCTCAAAAAATTGCCTAATATTCTAAGATAATAACAGGGAAGACCTGGAAGTTCTAAGAAATAATGCAAAACAGTAATACTTTCTGTAGCTTCTGTAAGGAAAGCAAGAGATAAGAAGGCATGTCAATACCAATAATTATTTTCTTTCCTTTTGTTGCCCACAGACTATGCTTCAAAAGAAGGCATAACCCCCCTCTGAAGCTTTTACTTATACTTTATTACATGGAAAAACTTTTTTCAGACCCAGGATAGAAATCAGTTTATAACCACCACCCCTTCCCCCAGAAAAAAAACAACCACCAAAACCAGGTCTGATCTTAGTTCAGCTAATGCATTCCATACCAACTTCCACCTAAACACTGTAATATTCTATGTTATTATAACCTGCACTCTCCTTCCCATTGTGTGAGCAATGCAAGCTTTGTAAATCTCTGTGGTAATTTTGTATGTGCAAACTCTGCAGAAAAGCCAAGACCACATTACACGCAAACCTTTTATAGTACTTGAGAAATTCATCTGCTGTCTTTCTCTTGTTCATTTTAAATGTCAGTGACCTCTATGTGCCCGGGTTAAAACCATACCTAACTCAAACTTACTAGGTCTGGATGTCTGACATATTAGTAGTATACAAAGTGTTAGAAAAAACGTCTTAATGAACAAATTCATCCCGAACTTTTTCTTAGTTTTCCTGTTCAATGATGAATAGCAAGACCTGCATGTCAAATAATCATGATTACCTCCATGAAATAGTTGACTAGAGATGAACTGGAACTGTTCTTAAATGCTTGGCTGATCAACAGTTTCTTCCTGTTGTTTATTTCATTCCAGTGTTTCCCATAGTTCACTTCCATCTGGGAGGAAAGCCAAGATGCACTTGCTTCATGTTTCAGGTGAACCTAAAGAAGAGAAACCACCTTTTCCTGTAAGCCATGCCTTCTGTTTTATTCACTGCTGGTAACTGCAGAAATATTTCCACAGCAAGCAAGACTAAAGACGAAGTGGTTACATAATTTTCCAAAGAAAAATCATGTTCCAACAGAAGATACAAATTTGGTGTACAAAGCCCAAAACTTTAATCTGAGCGATGCCAGAGTAATTGATTTTCTCAAAAGCTAAGGTAACCGGACTCAGGTACCCTTGAACTAATCCCACATGGATTCACTGTGCAGCTGGTAAGCCTGGCAAGATCTCACTTTATGGGAAATCCTCATACTTCTTGGCTTCAATCCAGTTTAGACCAAAAGCAAATCAGAAAGGATACAACATTTCCTTTTATTGAGAAGCTTATTTTTGAGTTAGCTCTCTACTCTGGAGCAAGAACCCAGTGTTAATGGTAATTTGCCTTTAATTTAACCTTAGTCTTTGTGCCATTGTAAATGAAGACATTTTAAACAGACCTGCTTTTCTACATGGAAGAGTCACATGCACTGGAATTTCTAAGAAAGTATAGAAATCTGATCCAGAAAATGAATACAGAACGTTGTAAATGCCTTACTTCCCAGGCATACAACTTCTGATGAATAAGTAAAGAGAATTCCTGACTATAGTTGCAAAAGGACATGGTAAGTCATAAACACTAATATTAATGTCTTATATATAACAAAAACTTTCACAACAAATGTTCTGCAGAAGTTCCGGAAATACATTAAAAATTACATAACTGGAGGGTTCTATCCCTGACAGTGGTGATGAACTGCACAAATCAGCTACATGACTAAATATCTTTGCCTACATGGAAAGGAAAGAGAAGCAAGACAAGAAGGAAAAGACTGATCCAAAAATGATATCTCAGACATTGCTGTGTTCAAGCCCTTCAGGACACACAGGACTCAGCACACAAGTACACAAGTGCTTTGGTCAGTATCTCTACCTTGTGATTATAGGTCGGAGTCTGCATACAGTGAAATTCATGGCCAATATCAAGTTTGTACACACCATGTGCATCTGTCTCCTTTGTCATCTTTTGCAGCATGCTGCATTCATGATGAAGGTTTTTTGCCTCTCCTGTTCAAGTTAAATCACAAAGATGCCTATTCAAATAAATCAGAAGTAAACTTTCAAAATGTTATTAGTATAAATCTAGTGCTGGCCTCAAGGTTTCTATTTTTCAAAATCATTACAGTGAGATTTATCTAGTTTTCCAGATAGATACTTGCTGATGTATCCAATGAATCCAAAGGAAAGCACACATGTAATGGATTTGCGTTTAAAAACAGAGTTTGTATTTGCTAGACAAGTGATTTATAGCTACAAGAATGAAAATACTACCACAGTAAAAAGTAAACAAGAAGCAGATATTTAATTAATGTAAAAAGTCTGGCAGTATGGTCTGTAGTCTAAGGGTAAGCACCAAATTTTGTGAAGATTGCTACCAATATTGGTATAATTGCATTACCACGAAGTTCAGCTCAAGAATTACCTTCACTGTCTGCTCAAGATCTAGACACATTTTACAGGTGACAGTGCTGCTGACAAAACATTGTTTCTGACACCTGACCTGACTTTCCTGCCACATGTATGCTCAACCTAACAGCATTCAGTAGCTTTGCACTTCTGACTGTGGGCATTCTGCACATGCAGAACAATTTGTAAAACTTTGGCAAAAATGTGTTAGGCTTTGCAAATTTTCTTTTTCCTACAAGCTGTACTACAAATGAAAATCTTGGGAATAGCCATGTTACAGGCCTTACACGGAAGAGTTTGAGACTTTGTTTATTTAAAATGTCTCCAAGTTCAGACAATTAGAAATAGCTGTTTTGTATTAAGAATGGAATCAAAATGATCCAATGATTTAGACCGATTTTGTTTAAGAAAAGCAAAGGCTTTCCTGAGATTTTGACCATATTTCCATATTTTGTCAACTCAAGTTTTCTTCAGAAGCAATAGATAAACATGGGAACTAAGTTTATTACTTAGGTGGAATTTTACCTGGGTGAAGTAAAGGACTACAAACTAATCATAATCAACCTTTGCAGATTTCTTGGGGTCTCGCAATATTTGATGATCTTTTGTTTCTACTCAGCTCCTGATACCACAACTTTACATGACATCTTAAATAAAAAGCTTCTTCCTCTTTTGGTCACTGAGAAAAAGCTTAAAATAATGAATGTGAAGTTTCAACAATGGGTAGGATTACTTTGTTTACTTTTTTGTCTTCGGTTTTGTGCTTGTTTTTTAAATCCAATACTTATACAAGAAATCACTTGCTGACTGCTTCAGGTGGAAGTTACCAAATGAGTTAATATCAAAATATGACTTAAGCTCTAAGTCTGTAACTTCATAATTACGTAGCTTTAACTAGACATCATTCAATACTGTTGTAAAAGTTCAGATATGTTTCTGTTTGTGTGCTTAAAATCAGCATAACATTTTTAGCAAAATTATGGGTTAATACCTGTGTAGGTTAAAGAAAACTGCACTACACATAGTGCTACCTAAACTCTCTGAATATGCAACACACTTTACATATACAATCACCTTCTAATGCTTATCATGACTAGCTACTACAACTATTCAATACCTTGATATACTAACGTTCACCTGCTTTGTCCATAAAATTAATTCACAGTTCATACATTGCAGCCAGGAGAGCACAGCCATCTGTGTCCTGGAAACAGTCCCTCATTTTTAGGTGTATGTATGTATGTAACCATTCATTTTGTATAAACAGCTGTGATGGTTACAACACCCAGACATAAATATTCAGGAGAAATCCCCACTGAAAATTTTATTTTTAATCAAATGTTAGAGATGCTTGTGAAACGCACATTTAAAAAAATATCTGTTACATGCAGACTTTAAAGTTTATCCAAATGAAAAGAGAAACTCGTCATAGGTCTCAGATCACAGTTCAAAAATAAATGGAAATCTTTCTTGAAGTGTCCTAAAACAGACAAATGACTTGCAGAAAAATGAGACTAACAGAATGCTTTCACTTTCCCTCTTTTTCACTGTACCTAGGAGTCCATATTTTATCGTCGAACCATGAGACCACAAGCCCTCATGCTGATGGAGAAGACCAATGACATGAAGTCCAAGAACACCTGGAATGTAAGTCTCCCCTTCCAGTGAGTATTGTCTCAGCTTATCATCAACCTTCTTCTCCAGAAATGCTACAAAAAGAGCAGAACTAATTATGCAGAGGTAGAACATGAAGTTACTTTAGCTAGTAAATGGAATACTACAGTTAAAGAACACAAAATGCATTTAGGCTCCTGATGTCCAACTGAGGAACTCCACAATGTACTCCTTATGTTGTAAAAAAATAAATCAAGCTGGATGTTCTGTCTTTCTCTGACTACACACACAGCCTGTAGACTGTATTTCTTAGACACTGCTTGAAGTTTAATGAAACGAATGAAGCCAAAGCTGCTTCCAATAGGAAAATCAATTCTAACAGACTGATCTTTTAATTAACTAAGGCCTAGCGTGAACTTGTAGGTGTGTTTACCTCTACATAAGTCAGAGCCAGGTTGTGGCTTTGCATCAAAAGAAATGTTCCAGCCTAGTTCTCAGGGAATAGGAGTCAGACATCAGACTGTTTTTAGGTGCAGTCACTGATATTTCTTGTGAAAGCTAAAAGATAAATATTTCACCAAGAGATGATCTCCCAAACCCCAAACTGTTCAAAATCTTCATCAATGACATTGATGAGGGGACAGAGTGTCTGCTCAGCAAGTTTTCTCATGATACCAAATTGGGAGGCTTGGCTGAGACACCTGAAGGCTGTGTGGCCATCCAGCGAGACTTGGATAGACTGGAGAGCTGGGCACAGAGGAACCAAATGAGGTTCAACAAGGACAAGTGCAGAGTCCTGCACCTGGGGAGGAATAGTAAACTGCACTAGTACAGGTTGGGAGGTGATCTGCTGGAGAGCAGCCTCATGGAGAGAAACCTAGGAGTCCTGGTGGATAACAAGCTATCCATGGGAAAGCAATGTGCCCTTGGGGCCAAAGAAGGCAAATGGGATCCTGGGGTGTATTAAGAAGGGTGTGTGCAGCAGATCGAGGGAGGTTCTCCTCCCCCTCTACTCTGCCCTGGTGAGACCTCATCTTGAGTACTGCATTCCATTTTCAGCTCCCCAGTTTAGGAGGGACAGGGATCTGCTGCAGAGGGTCCAGTGGAGGGCTACTGCCTTACTGGGGAGAAGCTGAGGGACCTGAGGCTTTTTAGTATGGAAAAGAGAAGACTTAGAGGGATTTAATAAATGTTGATAAATATCTGAGGGCTGGGGGTCAGGAGGGAGGGGACAGGCTCTTCTCTCTTGCTCCCTGGGATAGGACAAGGAGCAATGGATGTAAGCGGCAGCACAGAAGGTTCCACCTCAACACAAGGGGGAACTTCTTTACTGTAAGGGTCACAGACCACTGGAACAGGCTCCCCAGAGAGGTTGTGGAGTCTCCTTTTCTGGAGACTTTCAAGGCCTGTCTGGATGCATTCCTCTGTGACCTGAGTTAGATTGTATGGTCCTGCTCTGGCAGGGGAGGTTGGACTCGATGATCTCTTTGGGTCCCTTCCAACCCCTGACATCCTGTGATCCTGAAACAGGCATTCTATATTCCTTAAAAATCAGTTTTATTTGAAAACACCATGTAATCCAACACTTCAAGTATCTTTGCCACATGAAGACTACAGTAAGAAAGACAAAGGAAAAATGAGAGCCTTAATTAAACCACAATTTATAATTCCTATTATTTTGAAGACCATGGCACTACTGTTTTGTCAAGGAAAATCACTTCTAAAACAGTCTGAAGGGAGCTACAGAAATGTGTGTCCAATATCAGGAAACCTTAATATATAAGGATTCCAGAACTTATATTTATATGACAAATACTTATTGTCCTCTAACCTGAAAGAAATGCAGCATCCTTCAACAAATTATTCAGGGATACTGAAAAAGCTATCTTCTTGCCAAGTTGTTTAGTGATGTTTCCTGACAGAATGATAGGACTGCTTTGCTTTATCAGTTTTACCTCCAGTTGGGTCATGTACCTCTGCTCTCCACTCAGCATCTGTAAATCTGTCATTCCCTAGAATAAACAAGTAAGAAGAAGAAAAAAACAAACAAACAAACAAACAAAAAACCCAAACTCCAAGTCACTCACAGTACAAACTGATTAACTTTTGAGAAAGCAACATAGACTCAGTCATTTCAGAAATGAGATGAGTAAGAAAAGAGATTCATTTTCTACAGATCCTGCAAGCCTCCTTCCACCTCCTCAAACCATAAAACTTGCTGCATCAAATAACACTGTAGTAATTTAACACCGGAAACAACCCAAAGGTTTTGAGTACATCTGAATGCAAAAACATTGCTTTAGGTTATTTGCAGAAGTCATGCCCTAAAAGCTTTTAAAACTCTGTAATACCACTATAATAAAGGTAACTAGTAATTTGCTCACAAAAACTATTTTTCAACATCTGTATTTTAATCGCCTTGCTTTTCTGTGCTTTTGTTTAAGCTTTCATCCTAGTATGAGAGCTCATGATCTCAAAACATACCTTAATGTAATACACATCTTCATCATCTACTATCAGCTCCAGGTGTCCAAGTTGTGAATTTTTAGAAAACTCAATTTTCCCTTGGAGAAAAATAAAAGTGTTTACTTTTTCTGGACATATGCTGTTCAATGATCCTTCAGTAAAACTGTACCCAAAATCACAGTTGCCTTTGTTGTGAACAATATGTTCACAGAGTAAGAACATAAGAAATACTGGAGCAAAGGGAAAAAGTTAGGAACAGAATTTGCAAGGGCATTGAAGTGCCCTCAGAATATACATCTTGTTTTGAAAGGACATTCTGAGAACAGTAATTGAGAAGAGGCAATGAAGCTGTCTCCTATGAATCAGCTTAGTTCTGGAAGCAATTTATACACTTCCTTTAGGCCTGTGCTAAAACCTGTAAGCTGTGCGTACAAAGCTTTGCACAGTGTAAGTAAATCTTTCATGCGACTCATTTGATAATAATCAAAATTAAAAAAAAAACCACACAAAACTCTGGGGGGACAAATTCTAAATATGTGATATGGTGAACAGGTAAAAACAAAACACCACTTGACCAGTATGTCAAAGATGCTGAAGTATGTTGTCCATATTACTACCATATATTTATCAGTTTATATTTCATCAATGTGTTTGTTGATTTTGTTTTCTGTGTTACACTGTGATGTGAATGCTACTTTTTACTATAATGCATAGCAGCATCACAGTCAGTACTCTACTGTTTTGGTAACAAGCAATTTCTTATCATAAGTAACAGAGCACAGCAAACTAAAATTCAGGCATACTAAGGCCAGTTCCACATATAAAAAAGATTACAGAGAACAATTCACTGGGTTCCTTAACCTGAACTTCATCCATACTGGTAAGGGCTTTCATCTTTAACACATGTGAGCCAGGTACTGAACTTCTGGCTGTGCCAGTCTCAACCAAAATGCAAAAACCACTGGGAATGGGGGTTACTCAAAGCAGCTAATTGAATGGCTATCACCCAAGAATGTAGTTTTAGCATTAGATTACTGTCTGAAATGTACTGATATTTCTCTGTTAATTCTAATGAAGGTCTCCTAACTGACATTAACTGGTGATATGGTTCATAGCTAAAAAACCTACCATCAATCTCGATTTTTTTCTTAGGTTGTATAAATTGGACTCTGAATTTCTTCTGTGGGATACTAAAATTTAGGTCAATACCAACATCCCTTTTCAAATCTGACTTTGGAGTCCCAATGAAGAAGTGAAGGACAGCTTCATTTGGGATCCATGAACTCTCCTGAAAGAAAGAGGATAACCACATTTGCAGTTGGCAGAGCATCTACAAAACAATCTATCAAACTGAGTTACATCACATGATCACAGCACTTCACAGCTACAGAAATATTTCACTTATCTGCTTTTCAAAATTTTCAGCAAGAAATTTCATTTTTCCAGGCTGTATTTTCCATTCCCTGTCCAATGCTGTCTGAACACCTTGAATTTCACAGCATACTGATCTTCTCTTGAAAGTATGCTGAATCCTGCCAAAATGTATGGAAAAAACAGACTACACTCCCAGAGCTCATACCTAAGTGACTAGAATTTGGCAGGGGCACACTAAGAACACTCTGGTTTCAGCACAATGACCCCTGTAGTAGGTGCCTTAGTTGATGGTTTTGACCTACAGGTATCAGATTTACTGGCAGAGGGAAATGCCTGTTCCCTCTCTTGCTTTTATTAAAGAAAATCAGAAAAATGAAATCATGAAGGGAGAGTCACCCTGCTTATTGCCATCACCTCACTGTCTTAGAAATACCAAGCAGCCGTTGAATAGAGCTAAAGCACCAGAACAAGAGGACACAGTCTCAAGCTGTGCCAGGGGAAGTTTAAGCTCGAGGTGAGGAGAAAGTTCTTCACAGAGAGAGTGGTTGGCCATTGGAATGTGCTGCCCAGGGAGGTGGTGGAGTCACCATCCCTGGAGGTGTTCAAGAGGGGATTGGACGTGGCACTTGGTGACATGGTTTAGTAGTCATGAGGTCTTGGGTGACAGGTTGGACTTTGATGATCCTTGAGGTCTTTTCCAACCTTATTGATTCTGTGATTCTGTGTGATTCTGTGGTAAGTAGGTAGAATTATCTCAAGGCCAGCAGCATACCTGGGCTGTGATGAGTCCAGCCATGGCCTATGTAAACACCTATACCACTCTTTTAGAAAAAGCCTGCAGAGGATGAAAACCATTCATGAAACCTTGAGTTTGCCTGAAGAAATATTTTAAAACAACTTACAGCCTTCTGGAATGGATTCATGACAGCCTAACTTCTACTTTTAAACAAGACGTTTAATGTAAAATAATGATTTGGGGTCTGAGGACACAAGTCATCACAAAGACAAACAAGCCATTGAAGTGAAGCCAGATTGCTTAGTACTGAGCACCAAGTCAAAAATCCTGGTCTCTATTTCCAGCTCCATCAGTCTTATCTAGCCAAATGACTTAGTATTTGTGTCTGCTGTTTTGCATATGGAAACAGTATGCATCTGCTATCAGTGCCTGTAATTTGTTTTCAACATATTTTCCCAGTCTAATGGGAATGGAAATAATAGTAATGTAGACCTTGAATGCCAGTTAGTCGAATACATAGTAGTGAGTTGTACCATTCTTTCATCAGCCTAATAATCTAAGTCTAAAGCCAAAGTAAAGTAATGGTACCTGAGGAATATAGTTATATGCAGCTTCCACCAGGTACTGCTGCAGGCCTTTGTCTTGTTTAGTTAATGTGACAGCCATTTTCAAAGGTCCTGCGAGAGGGAAAACCAAACCGCTGGCAGGATCAGGATATGACATTTCGGAACACAGCTGCCAGCCAACAACCTTAGACACTGATGGGAAACAACAATTGAATATTCAGTGAGAAAAAACAAAGAAAATATGCAAATGAACACTGCATTGGAGACATTTTTTGTTTGTAAAAACAAAATTCTGCTGAATAAGATGATCTGTTATGGCTATTTCACAATGATCAAGCTTTCTAAGATGAATGGAACAGCTAGACTTACCTTCTTGCCCAGTGCAAGATCTGGTTTCTGTGTGATCTTGAAAAACATCTCTCTCTTCTGTCTCATCCACCATTGTGAAGTAGAGTTTAGAGCTACAACCAGGAAATTCAGACTTAAGAACACTTATAGCAATATTTAAGCAAAATTCTCAGTTACATGCCATCTTATCCTGGATGGGAAAAATACGATGAGGTTTTATGCTAAGGTCAGTCTATGTTTCTACTAATTAGCACCCATTTTTATCCACACTTTCCATGTTCAATGTATCACTATCTTGAGATTCTTCTAAAGTTCCACACAGTCAATATTAGATTTCTTTTTTCTGAGCAAATTGGTCAGCTTACTGCAACTCCACTCACTTCCTGGCTTCCAGACTTTTTTTTCCTCTCCCTCAGGCTACATATGGATATTAGTTTCAT
The DNA here is from genome assembly GCF_027791375.1 of Indicator indicator. Lineage (NCBI taxonomy): Eukaryota > Metazoa > Chordata > Aves > Piciformes > Indicatoridae > Indicator > Indicator indicator. The sequence goes on from NC_072031.1 coordinate 4,216,008, forward strand.
TACAGTCTTGAAATTCTTCCAGAACTTCAGAACCTCACTAAACTACTTGTACAAGAATCAAAGTGTCTGCAATTGATTGGAGCAAGGGAGTTGATGCAATATCTAGTAGACTCTATAGTCAATTTTTTGTTCAAATAACAGGTTTGAAATTATTTTGACTTTCACTCTGGTGTGCCATCTCTCCTGGCTGACAGAAAACGAATGACATCCGTAAGTTTCCCAGAGTCCTAAGGGAAGGGGCGGCTTGATTGCAAAGTCCGGTTCTTTTCTTTTTTGAACAGCATATCCTGTAGTACCACAATACCCCAAAATGAAGAGAAATACAAGAGGATGACAATCCAAATACTGTAAATACTTCATCTGTTGTCATGTCTAAGAGGTATGTAGCTGCATGCAGTCTACGATATGTGCCTTCTATTTGGACTTCCATCAAATCTGAAAAGTCCAAAGAAAAGAGAAAGCCAGCAGAAAAGAAGATGAGCTAAAAAGCCTAGCTTGCACTAACACCGGTACCTAATCTGCTGAACATCTGACAACTGTTGAAGTGGTATTTTACAATGTAATCTTTATCTTAACATTAAAGAACCCAACCAAAAACTCACCAGAAGGGTACAGACACACCTTGTTAGTATAACATTCCAAATTACTCAGGTGTTTTGATAAATACCATTTTGTATCTCGTCTTGCAAAATAACATCTACAGAAGTAATGCTAAGCTTTTCCTCTACTATTTTAATACTCTAGATTATTTGGACACTATAGTTTCAGAAACAGCACTGACATTGAGTAGGAGAAAACAGAGGAGTATGAAAAAAAACATCTATAACTTCTTTAGGCTTTGATTTGAACCTATGCTTCTATCCTAAAACAATGTATAATGCAAAGTCTAATTTCCCCTTCCTTTTCTTCTGAATGGCAGATTTGAACTATGATTCAGAATGAAACAGTTTGTTTTCTAACAAAAATATTCCTGCTCCGTCAATAAGATTTCCAGTCAAGAAAGTTACTGTGGTTACTATTTTAGGAAGGTGTCCTTCCTCAATCTTACCTGAAATTAATTATCTCCATGGATTCTTCTGGAGTGTTCAAGAAAACTTTGAGCTCTTGCCCCTTTTTAACTTGGACTCCCCCATCAAGACTGCTGGATGTTCTTATTCCTGTTAACCACTTTAAGCCAGCTTGTCCCAGAGTCCCCACAGTTCCCATTTGGGCAGAAAGCTGGACAAAAGCACTGCAGAAAAATTTAGATACATAATCGTCTATGAAAAGCATGCCCTTTTTAAAGCACTTAATTTAAAGCATAGGCTGCTCATCCTCTTCATAATACAGAGTGTTTGATGCTGTAAATCAGTTAAAATCATGATGGTTATATTGTTTCAAGAAATAACTGAAAAAAATTACATATACACAGACATACACTTCCTAGCACGAATTAAAGTATAGTTTTATTACATCTCCTAAGTAAGGGATTTGGACCCAGACTTCAGTATGAAACATCAGGAAAGGGAAAGCAGTTAGGGCTGAGTATCGTGGTGTAAGTTTATCTCTGTATATACACTTAATGAAGTTCAGTAAAAGTATATAGTATGCATAAAAAGCTACAACAGCCAGGTAAGGAAACACAGGGTTAAGTCATCCATTGATTTGCAGATCCATAACCTGTAAGTGCATGTCTGATTCTGAGAAAAATCTAAAATGCCATCCCTCTAACAGGTAAAGCATTCAAAAGATCATCTGCATGCAAGCATTCAGGATTCGATTTACAGATAGGGAGAAATAGTCACTTCAAAACAGTACTGGAAAAATAGCAACAGAGATCAAAATTCAGACAGACAAGATAGGAAACCACTGCTGTCCTTACAGCACTGAAACCATTCAGCAATATAAGGCTGATGACTCCTGGCATCCTTCAGGCATCTTCCAAATTATTACAACCAAATTTGATTCACACAAACCTTTCACATCAGAAGCTGTTACTTGACATCAGGAATATGTGACAGTGACATGCTTGCAGTAGATACTACCTTGGCTTGATATATCCATTTAGAAAGAAATTTGATTGTTGTTTGAAATCTGCATTCCCTTTGATTTTTACGTTGATTGCTGCTGAGGCATTGACTGCCAGCTGAACAGGAATGCCTGAAATTGCTGGAAACTGCAATTCTTCAGTGGCCAAACTCAACCTTTTATTAAACTGCACCTCTTGGCCCTAGGGTAAAAAAGCCCAAATAAACAACAACAAAAAAGGAATTTTACTTTGCATATTCAAGTCAGCATTCAAGAATTTTTCCAGATCTAAATATCCACTGCATTTAACTAAGCTGATTTTGGTAACAAGGTAGAAAGCAGCCCAAAGTCTGCATCTGGCCAGGGCACAAGTTAGACACTAGTACTACTCCATCTGAAAACAGAATTATTTTTTGTAGGAGCATGGATGGATTTGAATGAGAAAAGTAAGAGGTAATAACCACCAGACGAAACAACAAGTTAACCCACTATATGCTGATGTCTTTCAGCGTTCAGTTTAGAGAAGCGGTGAGTAGTATTTTGTGTCTTTTATGTATCTGTAAGAAAGCAGTTTCTCAAGATATTTACTTTCAAATAGAAAAAAAAAAGTTCCTTTTACCTTCAGAAGTCTGACAGCCAACTCAGCCAGATTTAACGAATAATATTTCATTTGTTTTCTTAAATCTTCACAATCCAAGAAGCTAAGTTCATTTCCAAAGATTTTCATGCTTAGCTCGCATTTTACTGCCTCCTTTCTCACTGTTCTCTCAGTGAACTGATGAGATAAAGAAATAAATCAGAAAGAGAATGATGCTTATATCCATTTCCTTTCAAATTCATAATAAACAATTCCTCAGTGCAGGCTGTTATTAGTAAACAGACATTAGGCTCCCTTTTATAAATATTGTAAGACCACATAAGACCTGAATTAGTACTTGTTCTTTCAAGCTAAACTTTAGCTCCACACCATACAACCTGACTTTCACTACAAACACAGGTAACATCTGGAGTATTGCAATACATACCCACAAAGAGATTAAGTTTTGAAAAATAATCTCAATTAAGGCAATGTTATGGGTGCCATAACTGGTAAATAAACTTCAAGAAGTATAAATTTTATATTTTCCCTTTTCAACACAACAGCAACAGAACATGAACATGAGATTACATTGTAAGTCAAAGCTCTAAGAAGATGAGTCCCAAGAGGAAAAATTGTCTAAGACCAACTAAATAAATCATAGTTCCCAAGTTTTCCAGATAATGGATTAACAACTGAAGTCAATTCCCAAAACTTTCCTGTCATATACACAGAACATAGGTCTTTCCAAACATGGGTAAATTCACAGAAGGTCAATGTAACATCTGACATCAAACTGGGAAGTCAGATCTCAAACAGCATGACTCAGGAACTGGCTGAGAATCATCATTTTGAGACAATAAAAACAGTCTTTTAAAATGAAGATCTGGCTCTTTGTTGCTTTGTATTTTATGCGGCTGCTGAATTTTTCTCTTCAAGTGACTGGAAGAAATTACCAATGATTTGTGCAAAGGAGTTACAGTACTAAAGAACAGTTGTCCAGTACTAGATGGGGCCATAAGTTTAAGTGGGGACTGTCATTAATTTTTCCAAAAGCTACAGAGTCAGTTACCTTTTTGACTAACTCACTCATCTTACTGTACTTTCTACCAGGACAATTCTGATTAGCAAATCTCAACTTTGGCTTTCCAGACTTGGTCACAAGATGATCAGCAGGGTTGTATCGCTTTGACGTCAGCCTCCTCTGCTTGACCTTTCCTGTTGTTTCCACGGGGTTTTCTGACTTGTTTCTTTCATTAGCATTTGCAAAAAAAAAATCTCTGAAAGTAGCAGAGTTCTGCCCAAAAATCTTCTGCACAAGAGCTTCAGCATTTTCTAATCTTACACCAACCTAGGGGAAAGCATACAGCACTGAAAAGCCTGATAATGAGATGGAATAAACCATGTCCAGTTCTACAGGCAAAAATTAAAAAAATATACCCAAATGGAACCTTTGAAGAAAGATTTGCCATACAAGATCACAGCAGTCTGTAAGTTTAGTATCCTAGCTCATGCAGCATTCAATACTAGATATTTCAGTATTAAAACTTTCTAGTAAAAATTCTTTAGTTGTTAATTATGTGAAGCTCAGTACAAAATAAAAATCCTTTTTTTATTCAAGTACTGGTTCATTTACACCATGATGGGACAGCATGTTACAAACAGTATTTTAACTGGAAAACAATGAACAGATCCTTTGAATGTTCCTGAAATAAGATTTTGTTTGGAAGTTTGACTAAAATAGTATTACTAACACATAAATCCAGAGTATATGACAGTGAACAAAATATTTTGTTTCCTTGCAAGATTAAACTTGGGATCTGAAGGCTACATTGAATTCTTTCTTTTACATATACATTTTTACCTGAAATAAAGAGTCCATATGGCAAACATTGACTTCTCTCAAAGGCACAGTAGATTAAATATGATGTTGCAGGCAGGACATTTAAAAATCCCAAGCATTGGATGCTCAGGGGGACTAAACCAGTGACTTCAATTAGGTATATATGACTCTGTTTCCTGTATTACAGGAACAGTGTACTCAAGCCAATCCATTTTCTACTGTAAGCCAACCAAAGAAAATATTACCCTATACAGGATCTAGAGCAGTGTCTCGGCAAGCACTTTCAGCTTTCATTTGAACAAACAAGAGCTGAATATAACTCATTTAGCTAGTGTAAGGTACTATCAGAGTGAAATTGGTCCTATTATGACTACATCCATTACAAAAAGGAGTCATCAGTCTGAGGCAACTTTGCTGTAGCAATGGAAAGTATACCTTGCTAAAGCAACTGTGATGGGAAAACAGAAAGCATTGCTTTTTACTTCAATACATCAAGTGTCCCTTGAAGAGACAGATTTTTTAAAAAATAAATATTAAAAATCCATAAACTTACCTCCAGCAGATTTATAGCTTGCCCCATAACATGAACAGTCAAATTTGTCATGACTGATCGTGGTAGAAAAGATGCAGGAGAAAAGACCACGGATGCTTCCACATTTGCACCTGCACCAGCTGCAATAGAAAATATCAGATGTCTGTCATTTGGATATCAGCTATTCTCACATACTTTGCAAGTCTCACCACTCTTTGGGAAACTGCAACTCTCCTCATTGAGAAGATGGTGCATAAAACATTAAGTCCACATCAAATACATTAATGGACACTACTGAAAAACTATTATTTGACTAACACTATAGGAAGAGCATTTACAATACATATCATAACAATTGCACTAGAAGAGGTGGACAGAAAAATCAAGATCTAACTCTGAAAAATATTATCTAGTTCTTTTGCTAAAAACAGATGATGAACAGATAGTAAAACAGGAAGGAACTTGTCTGAATCTTCTCTTATACCAAGGAAACATATGAATCATAAGAAAAAATACACTCCAGTCCCTTGTTGCTGCAAAGGAAGCTCACTAAGGAAGGACTCAAAAGTTGATGTTCACAAAAATAATCTAAAATTTCATTGGTTCTTATGCTCTTCTCTCACAAAAAGCAAAGCTGCATGGTATCTGGCTTGCTGGAATAACATCAGATATAATTCCATTAAGGTCAGAGCAGAATCAAGCCTACATTTGCATATCTGGGTACTATTATGCCATAAAAACCTGTGAAAAAAAAATCTGGTCCTTTCTGTACCCTAAAAGCATTAAGTTCTAAAACTCCACATACCTGAGTGGAATGTGACATCAGAATATGAGGAGTATTTCCATGTCTCTCGGTCAAAATTTCTGCTAAGGATTTCATCCGGAATAGAATCTCGAAGGTGCTCCTTCAATGGATCATCTGTCTCCAGGTGTTGAGAGAGATGACTCCAAACAAAGGAGCCCACTTAAATTAAACAAAAAAAAAAAAGCATTTGGGAATTAGAGAATAATTAAAACAGTTTTAAAAACTGATACAAAGACTAATTCTGTGAAGAGTCAATGCTTTACTGACTACTGCTAAGTACCAATAAACTCATACAAAATGTGACCGTAATAAAAACAATCTTTTAAAAACAACCTGCAAAGGATTAGGATTAAATAAAAATTGATATAGATTGGTACCACTACACATGTAAAGTAAGTATTACACTGAAGCACAATTAATCAATGTGTAAGACTTCAGTAGTTGCTTGGCTAACCTTGACTGGATGTTTCATTCAGCAAAGTCCTTTGTATTTGTTTAAATAATTTTTCATGGGGACATTTCATTGCTATATAATAAGCTGCAATTCTTATTTCCACATCTTCATTGGCTGCTTGATACAGTTGAACTAATACAGCATTCTAGGAGAAAAAGATAAGAAGGTATCTCATCAAAACAAAAAAATATAGTTACAATTTACTCCCCTAAGACACCTCATATATGCACTTTGAGGTACAGGTGGATTTTCCTTTCTGCAAGAGATAGGCTTTACACCTGACGAAGTGCCTTCATGCAACACGCACACAAATAGCTGTACATCTTCTTATCCACAGATTTCCAGAACAAACTGTCATGATGACCTGAATCCTGCACCGACTAATTCATACAGGACTGTTTGCAACATGAGTCTCACTTGCTAGCTCTACAGGTAATGACAGTTTTACTCCAACACAGTAAGAGTTCTATTGTATTTCACACACGGGCAACAGGTTATACACAGACAACAGCAGCTACATTTTTGTTAACAGGACATTAAGATCACTGCCTCTCATCTTAGTCAAAGGGTAAGACCGGAACAAATTTATTCTGTTCAATACTTCTGTGGTATCAACCCACACAAGATGGTTGGTGAACTGCCAGGAATTAAGACCTCTAACACCTCCAAGGTGTCAGTTCAATTGATAGACAATGATGGGGTGTATGACATCACACAGACTTCATACTTTCAACAGGTCAAAGGAGCAACACTGAGCTTCACTAACTACAAAACAAGAAAATCATGCTAATCCATGCTGTGATTACATTTTAAAAAGCTAGAAAACACTCCTTCAAGTGCAAGTCCATCTGGAACATCTTGTTCTTCTGAACAGGACTGCCAGCTTTGCCCAGGCTAGCACTCCTGGCTTTGCCATTCTTTTTTTATCAAGTTGAGATAAACAAGTTTTGAGTTTTCATCTAGTAAACCACTGACAAAATGTTCTAACTATGACAGTGTATTACCAATCACAACAAGCTTCTCAAATTAATATTTAGCATTTCAGAGAATGATACAGTGGAACAGACTATAGGAAAAACAAAGTACCATGGGTTTTTAGCCGTAACCCACACAGATACATGCCACCCAACTGAGGTAGCTTTTTAAGAAATCATAAACTTTACCTCAGTTACTGGATGCATTGCCTCAACTACAGCAAAGTATATTATAGGTCTTCAGGTGGTCCTACCAAGCTCTCCAACAGCAGAGCTCAGCTGCAAGACACATTTATACTTGCACCTTATTTGTTTGCATGTTTCAAAACTATTCCAGAAAATTAAAAATCTGGGATAGTGCCAGGAAGCCATCAGTCACCTGCTGGCAATAAGTCACTTACCCTAACAGAACAGGGAATACGCCTGAAGGCCTGGATAGCAGCTAAACGAATTCCAATTGGATTACTCTTCAGGGAAGCACACGAGCTCAGAACAGGAGCTAGTGAAGGTGCTGCCAGTCCCGCATTTCCAATGGCTTTTAGCACCAGCTGCATCTGTAAATATAAAGCAAGGCAGAAAAAAAAGCTCTCCACATGCTGTCAGTTGTATGTGAAATTCTGTTGTATTAACATTTCCTGTGTGAAATTTTCTGTTTAAAATTATTCCTGATCATTTGGGGGGGTTGCTACAGCCCCTGTTGTATCGTCTGTACTCTGGCTTTAGTGTGAGGACAAGACTCATATGAATATGGTTGACTGTTCCAATGCCATGTAGCACTTTTAAGTAAAATTTGGCTTAGACCTGATGGAATACAGAAGCATTTAATCATCACAATGAAAAAAATGAAGTCATGGATTTGATGTACTGTAGAAGTTTTTCAAGTCCCTTTTGATCACAGATATTTTGACCGTTTAGTGATTCAACACAGTCCTGGACAGAGTAACTACGTTAAAATAATAATTTGTCAATAGATGCCATAATATAACCAGTTTTCCTCACTAAACATCAAGGAAACCTGTGCAATTGCAGAACCCAGAAATTATGTTAGTGTTGGCAGTCAATTAATTTCAATGACAAGCTCTATATTAAAGTTTAGGTACTTCAATGCAATACAGTGCCTGATCAAAATTTTGTTCAAGGCTCCCAATACATAAAATCTGTTAAGTTACTCTTTCAATAAATGGGTTAAGAATTAAAAGTGTAAAGACTGCTCACACTATATGAAGAAAAATACAAACCCAATAGGTTTAGCTTGCACACTGGAAAATTAAAGACACGAGATAAAACTTAGGTCTTGCTGCTATCTGATATACTGTTAATGGCATCTCTATTTTCTAATAAGGAAGAACTGATTAAGTAGATCATCAACAGAAGATACAAAGATATTTCTTCAGCAGCAAATGTCAATTAAAGATATGCTTCTGAATGAATGATACCTTACTGTGTCCTTCTGAATCTTGCACAGCACAGTTTCCTCTCAAAAACTTCTCAAGAGTCCTCATCACATTCTGCACAGCAGGTACACCATCACAGGAGTGGTAAGCTGAACAAAACCTATGTAACAGAGCAGTTATTCCTAAAAAGCAGCTCTGGCTTGCTCCTGGTGACGTCAGCAAAGGCTGTAAAAAAGCACAAGAAGAACAAGGTGTCTCAGAAATGTCCATTATTACTGTAGCACACCACAAAATAAATGCATCAAAAGTATTTGCACACCAAAATTCAATCTTAACAATGTATATTTTCAAACAGCCCTTAAAAGACTTAAACACACAAATTAAAAAGGACAACCCTGCAGAGATATAGTGGCAAAGTCTTCCACATGTGGAAATATGGGCTAAATTAGTGTCAATCTGATACAGACTTCAGTTCTTTTCAACAGAAATCATGTCCTAAATGCTTAGGAAGGAGTGTGAAAACAAATCTAAAATATTTTCAAGGTTCCTCAAAAAAATGATAAAACCCTCACCAGTACAGAGCTTTTCTGAATTCCACCTCAACACTTAGCAACGGCAGCTTACTAAGTCACAGGCAGTTCACCATTTTTAGAATGAAAATTACTTTTCCTCTTTCATGAACCTGCAAATTCCAAATTTCTGTACCCTCTGAGGCAAGTCTGTCACTGTTGAAAATCCCACCCCTTCAACCAGTGTTTGCAAAGCACAAATGCGCTGAAGATCTGTCATTTCCTGCAAATGCTGTGGGAAGCCTGCTAATATTAAGAGATAGTTTTTTGTGATGCTGGTCAGAGTCTGTATGTCTGGAACAGCAGGTTGTGATATACAGCATACTCATAGCTGATAAACATTTCATTAGGACCCAAGCCAAAAAACTATTCTTAATTAGCTATTTAAGCTACACAGTATCCATGATTTTAGCACCTAGAACACTGCAGCTTCACAAAAAACTCTAAAAGCATGATGGATTCCACTGTATAAATCCTGCAGAACAACAGAGCTTTAAAGGAAAAAACATACTATAAAATGGACCCAGTGTTATTCTGCTGACAACTTAGTTAAGGAAAAATCACAGAATCACAGAAGGGCTGGAAGGGACCTCTGCAGGTATGCCTAGATATGGTCACACAGGAATGTGTCCATGTGGGGTTTGAAAGTCTCCAGAGAAGAAGATTCCACAACCTCTCTGGGCAGCCTGCTCCAGCATTGTCAAAGTAAAGAAATTTTTGCTTAAGTTCAAGTGAAACTTCCTGTGTTTTAGTTTATACCTCTCGCCCCTTGTCCTGTCCCTGGCAACCACTGAAAAGAGGCCAGCCCTGTTCTCATGACCTCCACCGTTTAGATATTTATAAGCATTGATAAAATTCCCTCTCAGTCTTCTCTTTTCCAGGCTAAAGAGCCACAGGTGTCTCACCCTCTCCTCGTAAGAGAGATGCTCCAGTTCCCTAGCCATGTTGTGGCCCTCTGTTGGACTCTCTCCAGTAGCTCCCTGTTCCTCTTGAACTGGGGACTCCAGAACTAGACAAAATACTCCAGGTGCAACCTCACCAGGGCAGAGGTGTCAAAAGCTGCAGTACGGCTGCATATACAAAGGACTGAAATGTCTCCAGGTGCTGAATACAAAGCCTGCAAGGGACTAAATTGGAATCATGTCTAAAATAGCCAGTAATTTCACTGCCAAAATTACCTGAACAGGTAAGAGTTTTTATAAATCTATGACAAAGACTATCAGCGTCAAATACAAAAATTATGAGCAGCTAGATGGATGTAAACTAACAAAAGATAAAGAAACATTCACTCACAGCAAGAGATTCGATCATGCCTGAGGTGGGTTTAGGAATGAATGAAAGTGACCAAAAGAAATATTCCACTTTGTCTTCCTCTACTTCTCCAGAAGCTATAATTTCTTTCATTAGGACAATACATGCCTCTGTAGCACAAGAGGGGAGAGCATCTATTAGTGGCTGCCTGCAACACATGAAAAAAAGGACAGCAAATCTAAAATGATCAGAATACTCAAGAATCAAACAAACACACTGAGGTTGGGCTTCTTTCAGAGTAAAGAAAAGTCCACTGGCTTAGCAAATACCAGGTTCCATAGAAATCAATATTATCCTTCGGTTTAGTAACCTAGAAATATGCCTTAGTCAAGATGCGAAGAAGTGTTCTGATTGTTTCAAGAACTGTATGCAACCAGGCTTTTAAGAAAACATTCAGGCGCTTTCTCTGAAAACGAAGCCAAAATGTATCCCAGGTTTGACTTCAAAAGACTGAAGTACCTTAAAGCACTGAATTTTTTTATTAACATGGGGTTTTCCTTTCATTTCACCAATAACAACATTAAAATTTAAAACTGAATTGACTAGCTTTTAATTCCTGTGCTTTTTTAGACCTTAATTAAGTGGAATAGTTACACCAACATGACAAGCAAATATATATATCACTCTTAAGAGTCCCTCTGTAACTATTCTGAGCCTACCTCCTATACTGGTGGATGGACACTTGTAGTAATGAGGAAGCAGTCAAACTAAAGTGGGTAAAAGCACCTCACCTTGATCAAACTAAGACAGCAGCTCCTAAAGTTAGTAACTTTGTCCTGAACTTTGTCCAGAAAGAGGCAGAGTAGTTGAGACTACCCTCCAAAACAGAAGAGTATTAGCATGACTGTTTGTCAAAAGGTGAGAATAAATCTAAGCCATAACAAAATTTCCCCCTTTTGCATGAAGTTTAAGATAGTTACAAACATGGCATTAAATTATTTTCAAACAAGCTGATGACATTTTGTAATGAAACTGAGTAAAAACTTGTTTCTTTATTTATACTTCTCAGAACGCTGATTTCAGAGGGAGGGAAAAAATGGTATTAATTTTAATAATACTGGGTGTGTATTTCTGAAAGTCTCACACTGATAGATCAGAACTATGCCAGACTGTAGAGGAGTGTGGGCCTTGATCTTTAAAGCTGCAGTTCAATGACTGGAATAACTGAGATCAGGGAGCTACTTTAGAGATGTGGCTTCACCATGCCCATACTCCCAGCTTAACATTTGTCTCTTCTCCCCAGTGAATACTAAGGGCACTGAGGTACAGATCCAAATAAGCTTCTTCATGATAAATGGCAGTAGATGCTTAAAACCAGCAGTATTGATTTTTATCTAAGTCATGACTCAAGTTTCCTGTTTGCATTGCTCCTGAAACTGGAAGTCTGTGGGAATTAGCATGGGTCTGGAAAGTCTGCTTGGTACATAATGTTCAGTAAGACAATAATATCATCCTTCTGTCACTTAAACAAGATCTGCAATACACATTGCTCTTTAAAGTGCTCCAAACTTAAATCCAACATTTGAGCATGGGTTTAAGAATTTAATATATTTAAAGTACTTACAAAACATTTATGTCCTATGTATATTTCTTAAATGCAGTTATTAAAGGGACCTTACCAGTTGTCTCTGCATTTAAATGAAGATCTCTGCCATAGTGCTTTTAAGGCCTCCAGGGAAAGATATCTAAGCTCAAACACAAGAGTCATGAAAAGGTTGGCAGCCTGTAAGAGAGCACAAGAAGAAATGTAATATTACAGCTGTGCAGAAACAGGCTTTAGAGAACAGAGCATAGCAAGAGACTTCAGGTTATACCAGAATTATCACTGATTTATTATGCCACCTGAGGGTAAAACCTCTCCTCTTCCCTGTGCCCCTATCTTCCTACCCTCTCTTGCTTTTCGCTTCAAGCTGCAAACACATAAGGAGAAAAGCTTTCACTTAGGCTGTCAGTCAGTCCCCCAAGCAGAAGTGCTCAGCAATCACTAGGCACACCACTAGCATACAAATAAATAATAAACCAAAACGCCAATGCAGAAGAGAAGGCCATCATCTTCTCTGACTTTGTACACCAAGTTCTGACATATGACCAGAACCGCTGACATAGCGCACAAGTAACAGTCAAGCTAACTTTATGTTAGTCTTGAATTTATGAGAAAGATCATTGAACCAAGGTTTGGACAATGCTTAAAAAGTTTTGCTTGAGTACCTCTGGTACTGTGTGAAAATACTCCATCATTTGGTGGACACACCCAATCATAACTGCTGTTACCTCTGCAGGCAGCATGGGGGTGGTTAAAAGTGCAGCAGCCAAAGCAGGGAGCTGTCCTCCCTGCTTAAGTTGAATTGCTGCAGCCTACAGCAGCTATTTTACCTGCAGTACATTACCACACACTTTTCAGTGTAAATAAATTCTAGCCCTTCATTCACAAGCTGACTGTTGCTCTTGCAACAGGTAAAAACTGAAAAACCTACTGTAAGGTTACCTCATAAAAATCCTATGTATTTCATTCTGGCTGCACAATAGAAGCTGAATAGTTCTATTTAGTAATTTATTTGCATGTGCAGGGCTGAAAGAAATTAAGAGCAGTTCAGAGATGACCCCCACTTTTCTGTAAAGTGAAGTAGCCACCTGTACTAGACTTTGTATTTTTTTTAAAATCCCTTCACTCTCACCCCTCATTTGACTGAAATGGTCAATATCAGTTGCCCATCAGCTGAAAAAAGTATTTTTTAGAAACTGCCATCTCAAAGTATTTTTTGATGCATTACCAGCAATAATTTTTATTTTATAAAACATGATGCTGGAAATCAAATTAATCAAATATTTAATTGAACTGAACACATTATTTTGACCTCAGTACAAGCTTCACAAAACGGTACTTCAAAGGTTAAACAGCATGTAGATGTGTTCCTCTGTGACCTGATCCAAACTTCAAAAAGGCAGATGGGTCTCATTACTTGAAAAATTAGCAAAATGTTAAATACAGTAGTCTTTTCATTCATCTTAACCTGACTTTATAATGTACAAGTTTTAACCATGGTCCACATTGTACAGTTTCTCTTCAGCTCTTCATTCACTTCAGATGTGAAAGCCTTACACATAGGACTACTGCTCTGGTTCCAAAGAAAACATTTTTCTCAGCGTAGAAGTCATACAAAGTTTAATCACTAAGTCACATTTCCAAAGGTCTGGAAGAGAGACCTGCTCTGAATTCCTGACCTTTCTTCCAGGAGCTGCTTCCAAAAGCAAGAAAAATAGAAATAACCCAGTGCCAACATTTGTTTTTAATTTAAAACTGCCAAGACATTTTCAGTAAAAAGAATCTGTCTTTCAATAAGAAGACAGAGTAATTTCTTACCATGTTTGATAGGCTGAGGAAATAGTTTGTCAGATCCAATACAAACATAGTTTATATTTTTGTTCTTTTGGGATTTCTGTTCTTTTTAGTAATAATACCTTAGTTTCACTAAATTGAAATTTATTCTCATAATTGAAGCCCTACCTAGGGATTAATTCCAATAACATTTATAATTCCATAGCTAAAATTCACCTAGAGCCACACGTATTCCATCCCATACCATCATTATCTTTCAGGTCTATTTGAAAAAGAAATTACCATACCCTGAGCACCATGGAGGTCTACATGGAGGTTCACAGTCTATAAAATATTCTGATAACTGTATTTAAATAAATACTTCAAAAGCATGCGCAAACCACAGACCTTATGTGTATTTTTACACGTGCAAATACACTACAGGCAGTGTGATTAGGGAAGCTGGGGAGCCTCACAGATGTCATCACAAGGAGCTGCTGCTGAACACAGGTGGCCACCAGTTGGTGGCAGCAGCACAGTTCAAGATAAAATTTCCAGACTCATGTATTTCCAGGTGATATAATTTTATCCTGTAGACTTGTCTTCATTCTGGTTCATACCTACTGACAAGATGAGCTAGCATCTGACAACTCAGTGTAAAGTTTTTCAGAGATACAGCTACTTTTATTTCCGAATAATAGAACTTTTGATGGAACTGTCTGGTCAGGTGGGCTGTTTTGACTTTTTAAGGTAGAATGCACTGAAATCGAGCTGTCAGATAAACAGTAACCTCATGGTCAATTTCTCTATTTGTGGTATCATAATAACAAACTACATGCAAATGAAGTAAATGAAACATAGGGAAGTCTGGTTTTTTTTCTACATAGAAGCTTGCTTTCCCTTCTATCTGCACACTTATTGCACCTCTAGTTTAAAAAAGAAAATCTTCTGAAAGTATAAACACGGTATGGTTTATATTGGCAGGTAAAGTGGTAAAATGCTTCCCAATAAAAATGTTTCTGTTTATGATACATACAAACCACTCTTTGAAAGCTTGACACCTTATTTGCTGCCAAGTATTGGCCTATGTAAACAGAAGGAAGGTTGCTTTGAAAATGTGTTCAATAAACCTACTAATTTATGTTCTCAATGAATGTGTGAGGCCTTCTCTCCAGCAAATTTAGAGTAACTCTTTGGAATTACACAGCTGTCTCTCCTATATTGAGCTTCTCGTTTTCAGCTGTGTGATTCATCTTTTCAGCTATATATATATATGTTAAAGAACAAGTGCTTTCCTTGAAGACCAAGCGTGAATGAAACCAGATGAAGGTGATGCACTCTTCTCCGTGAAGTCTGCTGTTTGAATAGCTGCAGTTACTTTCTCCCTGCCACAGCGTAACTTCCCTTCCTTATGATCCTTATCAGTTCTTTCTTATTTCATTTCTTACTTTGCCAGTTACCCTTATTTCACCCTCATTTTCAGGAAGGATGTAACTGCCCCTGATCGTAGACCAGGTTTAAATGACTTAACAGGCTATTCCCAGTACTGTCTTCTAAGGCCTTCCAATTCCAAGCAGACAAAGACTTCTGTTCCTGGTAAAATTGTCATATAATCTCACAGGACAAAATAAGTTAAATTTCTAAAAGCAAAATTTTCTATGTAACTACAGTATCGTAATTCATCTTAATAACGAGAACACCTTCCGTACCTGGGAAATATTCTGTCATACTCCCTGCACCCACAAGTTAGAAACATACAGATCCTAACACCCAGATAGGTAGTAACTAGCAATTAGAATGCCTTATGAGGAAAACAAATGGTGAGACCATGCCTTAAAGGTAAAGCCTTTTGGGTCAGACTGGGGTACAGGAGTTGACCAGGGTGAATCTGACATACTCTCACCTGCTCTGTTTCATGCATACCCACATTCACCAGAGGTACCAATCCCATATCAAAACCCAGACAGCCAAATATAAATGCAGCGCCAGCAGAAACTTTGTGACAGGCTTCCTTCAAGCTTCTCTCAAGTGAGGGTCCCTTGTCCCCACCCCTTTGACCATTCTTTGTCAGTATGCAGCTTGTTCGCTTAATGGTCCATTAGCTAATCCACATCCACATTGAAATTCAATCTTGTCTCATAATAGCATTGAAAAATTAAACAATAACTTTGCTTCCTTGCAAATGACAGTCTCCACCCCCATTTTCTCATCCCTTCACTGTTTTCCCTGGAGTTGGGGATTTTCACTTCCATTTATTCTTCATCTTGTGTCCTGAAAGAAACGCATAATCTTTCCTCATTCAGAGTCAAACAATAAGGGGACAAACAAGCTATATATGCCTAACACTGGAGCTGTCTCCCAGGCAACACTGTGAGCATTCCCATAACTTCTTTCCTGGCCCAAAAGACATTTTATCAGTTGGAGTGGGGCATAATAAAGATCCCTTTTGAAATCACTTGTCACATAGAAGGAACACCCTGAAGCAGTGACAACCAATCGAATCTTGTGCTGGAATAGGCATATGATGAATAATTCACCACTTTTTTAGGCAGTGGCATAGACAGCAGCCACTTGTGCTAATCTTAGTAATTTACAAAACAAATTTCCCACACATGAAGCCAGTGGGCCTCTTTGGAGACACAAGTAACATCCCACTGTTACCAGGGCAAATCGTCTATCATTCTTTCAGAGACATTGAATTATGGGTGTTCAAAAGAAGCTGGATTTAGAGTCTCAGGTTCGCTGCAGTAATTTCTTTTTTTTTTCAGCGTTTTCCAAGCAGCATGCAGCCCCCTAGTCTGTTCCTAAATGCCACTGCAAACTGCTGTTACAGTAACAACCACATAGAATTAACATACCTAAAGAGGCTACTTTTATTCTACATTAGCCAGAATCATGTTTATGGCTATTAGCTCTCTATAGCCCAAATCTCCCTAGCATACAGCTAAAACAGGCAGCAGACTTGCTTGTAACTCAGAGAGAGAAATCTGTCCTATATACCACCACCTAGAAAGGCAAGCTTGCTGCTTTCTCCACAGCCCTGTCAGTCCATGATACCAGATCAGACAACAATCACCATTTAATAAGTTGGGAGTAACTCCTAGGGTTGTAATTCATCAGAGCAACTGAAGCAAGCAACTTCAGTTAGCTGTGACTGCAATCCTCCACTCTGTGCCTTTGTCTTAAGTTGCGCACCATGTTACACAAACACCTATTTGTGCTCATTAATCACAGCTACAGCTAAGAGAAAGGGGAACATACGTAGTGTATTAATTTCTAAACAGGCACCACTGGCCTGCAGAGCTTTAATTCAGCAATGTGCTCTTCTCTAGTCCCCATAAAGCCTGTACTCCACCTTCCAGTATGTGTGCACCCCCAAGGAGGACACTGGCAGAACCTTGGTTCTTTCAGATGGGACTTAACCTAGACAGAGGAAGATGAACCACTTCTCCTAGGCTAGGTCTGCACCAAAGTACAAGCAATCAAACAAGACAAGAACATCAGGGGACAGGAACTGTATCAGGAATGAGCTGACTTAACTTATCAGTGGCAAACCCATGGAGGAACCAAGACCCCGTTCAGTGCTTTCCCCATTAGACCATACTTGTTTTCTAGTAATATCCTGTCCATGAATGACTTAAATGAGTGTGTTCTTCTATTTTCAAAATCTCCTTTTTTTTTCCCCCACATTATTCTAAGAACTTCACTGTTAACAAGAACCACTCCATCTGAAGCATAATGACATATGAAGTGTTCTCTCTTTTAGGTCATTGCCCTCAGTCCATCTTAGGTCAGTAATGACTAAGCTGCAGCATCTCTACATCCTTCTGTCTTGTACAGAACAAGTGTTCTTGATAATCTCCAAATTTCCCAGAAGATAGGGATCTTCAGTTCAAAGACAGTGGCAAACACTAACTGACCTAGCTGCTGCCAATATCAACAAAAATTACAAGACCTAAGCGAGCTAAGGAGGGAGGCAAACTCTCATCCATAATGATCATCATCATAGAAACAAATCGAGCCACTGCATGTTGCACATGACTAGAATATTTCACCACCATGAGAATGACTTAGGTGAGAACAGATTCCTTCTGGACCCAAGCAGCATGTCTGAAAAACATAATGGTTACTACTGGAACTCATCAGAACTAGATGGAACCAGTCAGCCAAGGCCCAGAGGCAAGGGTTTCATATGCACTGTTTGGAGGGGATGAAGCCAAAGAATCATCACAGAACTCAAATAAACATGGAAACAACAGCAGTACCAGGGCCAGTATACCACAAAAAAGCTGTAGAAAATGGGGTTTACAATTAATTGTCATAACTGTCAAGTGACAGACTAAACTAGGCACATCTTTTCATTTGTTTTTGCACAGCAAAACAAAAATTCAGAATATTTTCTTTTGGGTTAATTTAGAGTACAGTTCAATTTGCTTTAGCCCAATATTCAGAGGTCGTACAAAGTTTTGACCATTCCTTTCAGCTATTTATATAGGAAAATGACACTTCAAAGCATTTGATCTTTCTGTAATTCCACATTTTAAAATGCCCAAAACAATGGAAGGCTTCAGGATCTCAAAATTGCTGCTCTTCTAGTCACCTCTTACCTGTGTAGGAGAACTCTTGAAACCACAAAGGGCCTTAAAAGAAAACAGAGGTTATGTGTAAAAGCTTACCTCAAAACTAGCACTATGTGCCAAGCAAAGTTTCCACACTAGTTCAGTCACTTCCCCTCCAGTCACTTCCCTCTCTGTTTCTTTCCTTTCATAGAGCATGCCGGTCACATACAGATCCTCAGAGTCCACTTGAAAGACATAAGGAAAAATCAGGTACCTGGTGCTTGCTGGTCATCAGCTATGGCTAACCCTAAATCCTAGGGGACAGCTTCTCTCTGAGCCTTTACTTCTGTATGTAAGAATCTCTCTAGTCTCTGTAAAGCCAAGGGGTGAAGGTGAATGTCTGCAGTCAGGTGAATTTAAGTACACAACAAAATAAAGGTCTAAAGACAAGTGTCACCTAAAAGAAAAAGTCAGAGAAACAAGACAAAGAAGATATTCATGAAAAAGTCCCACTTCCCATCAATGGCCCTGTTACTTTACATTCATCACCCTTTCCAATTTTTTCTAATCACTGGCTCCCATCCCACACTTCAACCTCTCAAAAACTCAACAGAACATGTAGGTGCCAAAAAAAATGACTGAACTCTTAACCTTTTGCTGAAGAAGAATCTTGTCATCTTACGTCAGCATAACTATAAACAAAAAGTGTTCTGGAAATCTGGATTTTCTCCCTTAAAAACAACCCACCAATAGGTGTAACAGACAAAAAAAAAAAAAAAACACAACACAAAGTGTTTATCAAAATTTAGAGCTCAAATTAAAATCTTTCCTCAGGCAGGCCTCCTATTGACTTCATTCTCCTAGGAAGTACACAGACCAAAGAAGGAGGAGAAACTGAAACAGTTCTCAGAGAGTCCTAGTTCCATTAGGACTTGAATTATTTAGGCTTGATTTGTACAGACACTGGGAGGCTGATGCTCTGCATACAACGGGCTTAGTATGCAAAGCAGGTAAAAAGGAGTTGGTCATTAAGGAAATCTATCACTTTTGGAGTCCCTGGAGTTGAAGCCAGCTTCTTTCTAACAAGCCCAAACTCCCAAACAAGGTATAGCTCTCTATAACTCACAGTGTAAAAACATCCACTTTCACAAGAGTTAAAGGAAATATCAGGTGCAAAGAGTTCTCACAGGCAAGACACAATCTGAAGATTTTTCTAGGAAATAAATTTATTTTAATAGAAACACCACGTTACCTTTTTTGTACAGTGTCTCTGTTTCCACCTGAAAGAGTTTCAGGGAAGACTTTGTCTGCGTCTGCACCCCACTGCCCTTCTGAGAGAACAACGTAACAAGGTTGGACTCAGCACATTTGGCTTCCTCCAGGATTCCATCCTTAACACTCTGAACACATTCCAGTCTGGAGGACAGGATCTGCTGCTCAGACTGAGAAGAACAGATACTTCAGGTAAAGTCTTGATGTCCTATGACAAATCCCTTCTCTCCTACCTTCACAGAGGATTCCAATCCTGTAATATAGTGCAAAGTCTCTTGTCTAGAGCTTGGCACCCAGGCTGCGGAGGTTAATATGCTCTTTATTTTCAGTCTAATTTTTCCATCACTGAAACACAACTGCTACTAACTTTCAGTGTCAAGAGGTCTCAATCTATTTCAGTTCACAAAGCATCAGTGTTAAGCAAATCTTTTTGGTCAGGAGAGCTGAGAAAATCAGAAGGATGGTAAATTACAACTAGTACAATACAAGAAGCAAATAATATTCACCTAATAAAAACTGCACAAGATACAAACATTAACTGTATTAGCCACCAACAGTGGGAAGCTCTGTCTTTTAGAAAAGCAACTATCTTTCCAAAGTTTTCTGCAAATAGCATCTCTCTATTCCTCTTTTTCACACTTCACTTTGTTTACCACTCTCATACATTTTAAAGACAGAGTTTAATCTAGGTCCCTAACAGCCTCTTGCTTTTTTTCCTTTATTGTTCATCGACTACAATTCAAATTTGCATTACAAACAAATTCTGTGAATAACAGGCATTACAGAGACAATAATATCCAACACTTCTTTCCTAAGGATTCAAGTTTGGGCACACACCCACAAATACAAATGACTTTAAGTGACTATTCAAAAATGTTTTCATCACTCTTCCAAGAAATTAGAAGGTTCTGTGGAAGAATCAGTCATTCCCCAACACTTACTGACACATGTGGAAGAACAACAGACTGCACAGAAGTAAAACCAGAATAGCGGTGAGAGCAGAGATTTAAGTCCCTTGTCTTAACAAGAACAGGACCTTTTTGCTGGTACTTGGTTGGGCATATTCCCAGAACATCCACCTAGTAACAAACAGACAGTGTTGAAATATGCATGCAAATACAGACTACAAGCAGCTATTATGTGCTATTAAAATTAATGTTACTAACTGCTTTGTTGTAAAACCAATGCAACAGAGACCTAAAGTCTCTCTTGAAGGACACTGCTAAAAAAGCCATGGAAAGGCACATAATTTTAAAGACCTTGCTCAAACTTGATAATAGACATGGTTTGTTGATTTGTTTAGCTTCAGCGAATTATTCTCAATCAGGTCATTCAAAGACATTTCCTTTTTCATTTCAGATTTTCTAAGTTTGCAGGGAAGCATTAATTCAGGAGACCATTTCTATTCTGAAGAAATTTAATTACAATGGGTCTTCCCAGTCCTCATTGCAGAACATCTATTTAAGCACTGGTATGTAGTAATAGCATGAGAATAAGGCAGTGCACATCATACTGAAGGTCAGCCTAGAGACTGCTCTTCAAAACATTAGAGGTACAAGATCTTTCAGTTGCAAACAAGCACATGACAGCGTACTCTGGACTATCATTGCAATGTAACACAGTAGATCATGAGCTTAAGTATTAAAAAAAAAAGGTAAAAAATTGCAAACAGCTCTGAGAAGCCTGATCTTAAAGCTTCCTGAAATTAATGAAAGTCATGATGTATAATCATGAATAATGAAATTTGTATTTTCCCACAAACCACAGTTGTATAACTCCTTAGCAAATTCTGCAATTACACAGCTTTTCCTCAGGTACCCAAGCAGTGGATTCCAATGCTCAACAAGACTGCAAATTACAGATAGTTTCGTAACACTCATTAAAAAAAGCAAGCAGGCAACCACCATTGGCTGCTGACCAGTCACCAAGTGGCAAAGTGTACAAAGGCTAACTGCTGCCCTAAAGCATGACTCCAGCAGTGGCCTCACCTCTTCGACGACTGCACCAGCAGTGGGTGCTTGTGATGTCTGCAGGACACTGAGAATGCCTCGCTTTATGTTCAGTGCCCAGGTCTGTTCACTCCTCACAGGACAGAGCTTCTGAACTTTCCCATCGTGGAAACAAAAATGAAGAGGATGCTGTTCTAGTATTTCCCTGGAATAAAATAGTTTATAGTTTCTTGCTTCGAACAGTGGTTGCAAATCAGTTTATGACATTAGACTCAGATTTTCTGGACAGAGTTGTTCCTCCACAAAGGGTCTGTCTTGTTCTGTATCTCCATCCTTTATAGCAAGCCTCTATTCTTCAGTAATTTCCCCCGACCCTGAGAACCCTTAAAAACAAGCCAACCAAACAAAACCTATCAAGATAACCACAGCATCTTTGAAATAACTGTAACACTTAATAAAGCCCACTCTGGTAAATTCTTTACAAGTAATTATACTTCGTGGCAACAATTTTTGTTTAATGTAAGAGATTGATTCCATTTTATGATTCAGGGTGCCACAAAGTAACTGCATGTACTCTTTATCATTCCTTTTCAGCCACGGTGCATACAAGAAAAACTCTTTTCCAATCAAACCACATCTTCCTGCTCTACTAGGTGGACACACATGGGCTCAGTCTCAAAGCAGTCTCTGCTGTCAGTCAACTCCCTGATAGCCTTTGCTATCCCAGATTGAGAGTACACTGTGCAGAAGATTACTTTTTAACATGATTTCTTCCTCTAAATTGGGAAAAATAAGCTGTCCAAAGGAAGAACTCTACAGTATCCCAAGTCAGCTCCCATGCAGGGAGATACACAACTATTCCTCTAAGACAAAGTAAGAGAAAAAGCTTTTAATGCATCAACACCTGGGTACAGTCTTTCCAGATGACAGTGTGCACATGGCATAAGGGTTTCTGAACTTCTAGGCAATTGTAGATGCTTTTTCTACTGTCTGTGGAAATTACAGGCATGTTTAGAGGAGAAGCTACACCACTGCATATTCACAATAGGCTGAGGCAAATGCTAATAAGGTTCACTTGTCTGAATAATTATTTTCAGTAGCCAAGCTTCACTGAATGCTTTCTTTGCTAACTCTGTTTTTGAGCTTCCCTGCAAAGAATAAGACACAACTGCTCTTATCACTACAAAAATCCTCCAGAACATCCCAGAAGAAGATGTGCCTATATAGTGAATACCCATACCGTAGGACACTAAGCTCTTCCTGATGAATATAAAAAGCAATGCATTTACTCCAAACTTGCTCTTTTTGGTGCTCTGAATTAAGTCAATCACCTCAATTCAAGGCTGAGCTTAATCAGACAACAGAACTGCATTTTTTTTCATGACACAAGAAGCAACAGCTTTCTGGGAAAATACCAAACTTCCACAGTTTGAAGAGACCTTTTCATATAGGCATCTTCACTAGTCTACTACTTCACAAGTCAGAAAGAAACATGCCAATATATGTTATGAATGAGCTACTAGAAGCAAGAATATAAAAGGAAGAAAATGACATAAGACAAATAAATGCAATTTAAATATCCTGGAAGCAAAAACCCTGTTTTGCATTGTGAGGATCCTTCAAACCAAGAACTTTTGAAATGTACTTCAAAATTCAAGAATATGTAGAACAACTGCAGCTCAGAGAACTAGCAGGCAATCCACACACACTGATAGCCAGCTAGAGGCCAGAAAATTTGTAACCAGAATAATTTTGTCTTCTCTCCACATTTTAACATACAAAGTGATGAAATTTATGTTAAAAAAAACCTTTAGGGCTTCCCATTCTGCAGACAGTGCTCATATCTTGTGGGGGTTTTTTTTGTTTGTTTGTTTTTGTTTTTGTTTTTTAACACAACCCAATACGTCCAACTAAAACTAAACAGAGCATGAAACAGAGTGAACAATGTCTGGTCAAGCTGCTGTCAAGCCATATAGCTTCAAAAAAAAACAAGAGCTAGACCTGAAGTTTTTCTACCTTAGCCCGTCCATTTCCTTCAGAGGCTCCTCACTGGATGTAAGACTTTTCTTAATCTGTACATCTTGCACCTAGAAGCAAAGATTATAGAGCAACAAATTTCATCGTCTATAGAAACTCATGAGCCTTGCTCAATGCAAGTATCTTCGTAGAATATCACAGACTACGAAAAAAGGTTCAATGTTGTAAGCAACACGACTGCAAAAGCCAGATCTTCACATTGCATATCCAAGATGGTTTCCACAAAGTTTCACACACTATTAAATACATTTTATATGGTGCTACTGTATTTCTTTCATTTTCAAGATGGAAGCAATCACCTGCTCTAGGACAAAGTAAGTGCCTGAATAAATATAAATTCTCCAGCTGAGAAGCAAAACGACTAGTCTTGACTCTTGAGACCACACCTGGTAAAGTTCTCAGTATATAGCAATCATTCCATAACCTACTTCTTTAAAAGTCAGAGAGAATGCACATTAAGTTCATTATGGAATTGCCAAAAAATACTTGCAGTTTGGCTGGTTGTGATAAGGAAGAACTGTTTCAAATGGCAGATCAAAAATGGTGTAGCTCTGCCTCACTATTAGTAGAGCAAGTAATTTTTTTCATTAGTAACTCTCTTTCGTAGAATCTTCTACTTTCTAATTTTTTTTTAGAAAGACAAATATTCAGGAACATATTATTTTGCAAATCTTAGGAGGCTTCGAATTAAGATAAAGAAATAGAAGCTGGGGAATCCAAACACCGATACTGTGAGGCAGAAAAGAATTATTTGATCTGAAGACAGTACCTAAGTTTTCATCTTCCATGTAAAATTACAGAACTGACGACCAGTTAATTTTATCCATATGGCCATGTTAGGACAGGGATAACTATCCTGTTCTTTCCTGGCCTCATGCATACATGTATGTCAAACCCTTGCAGAACCCATTCCTTAAGGAAAAACAAGGTGGATGAAGAAAGTTCATTTTCCATGCTCCCTTTCTTAAAGCACTGTAGTTCTCAAACCACACTCACCCCAGGAAAAGGTATGTAATTTTAAACTCTCTTTTGCTCTTGTCACAGAGAGATCAGTGGAAAGTCACAAGACTCAGTTTTATACTGGGCTAAGAACGGCACCAATCCAGCACAGCATGTAAGTTTCTCAAGTTGTCTTTAAAATGTTCACTATTTTAAACTACTGCTTCAGATATGGAAGTGCTTAAAAATAAAGGAACTAGCTTCACCTACAGTTCTGCACTTCATGTGGCAAAACAGTGAACTGTCATGCCACTCAGGAAAAAAATCTGATGACTTGTTTAATCTGCTCTTTAAAAACTGCCAAATATTTAATTTGAAGATGTGTCACATCAAATTAATTCTGCAGCCCTAATTATGAGATTCACAATTTTAGATACTTTTAATTACAAGAAAAAAAATATTTTAAATGTAGCAGTAATCCCAAAGACAGATACAGTTCCATGTCAGCTCATCCCAATCACTCAGATGATTGTGACAATACTTACTTTCAAAACCATCTGGCAACTCCCCAATACCTCAATGACCACTGTGCTCTCCAGAGCGATGCCGCTGCTTTTGTAAATACTTCCGTGCAGAAAGGTGTTGGTGATTGCTGAGTACCTGTAGATGTATCTAGCTCTTTTGGGGAAGTATGATGCACCGTGTCCTAGGAAATAAATTTTTTAAATGGGGGTTTAATATACTAGGCTTCACCGTCCCCCTATTTTTTTTCCTGCTTTTTGTTTGGCCACTAAAATCAGCCAAAAAAGGGGGTGAACATTCAGAATGTTCCCTTCCCACCTGGATGTACAATTGAAAGAACTGGGTTTCCGAAAGCACCCAGCCTGCTAGCAATAGCTCCTGTATGAAAGGTGAAAGGAACACCTCTTTCTCCTATTCACATAACCTCACAATAGCCATTGAGGCAGGAATCTAATTTCCAAGAGTAAAAATGAATGCAATCCGTTTACGGCATTGTCGGTGTGGGGGGGAATTTCAGCTCACACTGACACAGATGTTCTTCTCACACATTTCAGAGAGCAACAAACCAGGACCTTTGAAACAGGAGGATGAAAAAGAACTGCTGATATATTCAGTACTTTTCATGCCAATGCTGTGAACTACACATACACAAACTACACAATGTGGTTTTGAAGTAAAGAACTTTGGTTCCAAAAGCCTGCCTGAAGAGATCTGAGGAAAAAAAATAAAAAGGAAATCAAGGATTATTTTATATGTATGAAGACACTGTAATGACCTGGCAAGTGTCCATGGGCAGCACTGCCTTCTAGAAAATACGTCAGACACCCTCATGTGTGCTACATGGCCTCTGTGTTCCTCTAAACAAAGGAGATTCTCTTCTAGACCAGGTGATAGGAATTAACTCTGAAAGATCAAGCATAATACCTTCAATGCCATACATTTTGGTAGCAGTGGTATGTGTGACTGTAAAGAACATGGTGTTCATAATTGGGAGCACTGAAGTGCAAATAAAGGAAAATTCAAAGAAAATGCTTTCCCTTCCCTCAGATGAAGACAATACCCAGGAAAAACAACCACTTTGGCTCCCCTAATACAGAACTACTTTTTCTCTCAGCAGCACTGCAACACTCAAGCACTTTTAAATGACAAAACCACACAAAGGTAAAGTAATGCTGAACAAATAAAGGGTCTCTAAGCCACAGTATCTAAGCAGATCGGTAAGAGGCCAGGGCAAGATTTCCTTGGAAGCAGAATATCCATGTTCTCCTTCCTGTTATGCTGAAAAACTCTTTTACACATTCAAGAACCTGCTAAAGTAAAGTAAACAGGAAGAGTAAGTTACAAACTACACCTCAAGTCACTCAACCAAACTTTTCCAGGTCAGTTCAGTATCTTATTACAGTATCTTATCTCCCTGTCTGCCCCATTCAGTACGAAAGGAGCAAACACTGGGTACTGGGAAAAAAAAAAACAAACACTCATACATGGCTGGGTATTGTTCTGCAGTGATTTAGTAGTTTGCTTAGCTCTAACATCTACGAGTTATCCAAGCTCACAGAATTCAAACTTCAGGCAAGGTCTGTTCCTGATAAAACTTTATGAAAGTTTTCTGCTGCTGCCACAAATGCTCATCGCTCAGACATCAGTGTCACTCTTCTAAGAACAAAGCAACCCTGCTGCAGAGAAGGAAGTTTTCAAATCCCACCTTTATATATAAGGCCTTTACTCACCTACACACTCTGCAAAACAGGGAGCTCCATAATTTAAACTCTCCAAGGATCCTGCAATGACAGGTAAGAATAGAACAGCACTGAAAATGTGTGTGCAGCTCAGAACAGACCTGCTGCTTTTCACCCCAAGTATCAAGTGGATCAGGTAGGAAAAGGGCTGTCTACCTCACCTATTTCTTTTAAACATTTGATTTTTTAAGATGTTGAGCACGCCTCTCCAGGACCAGATTTAATAGCTCTCTCAGCTCCCAAGTCTGTATCTGAATGCTGCACTCAGAAATTTTAAATCTGTTCATCCCAGACAGAGGGTGATGGGCTGAGCACTCTGAACAATCAAGCGTTCGGTCAACTTTGTGAAAGTGCCTAAATTTAGAGATCCTGCTCTTTACTTGTTCTTTTTAAATTTTAACTTTTCTTCCATAATTTATTTTCATTCTGCACGCAACTCTTTTCAGCTAACAAGAGTAACAAAGGACCACATCACTGAAATTTCATTATCTATTCCCACTTCTCAGAATCCTTCATCTGCCAAGTATCAAAGTGAGAACAATTTTAGAACATGATACTAACACGTCATTTTCAGGTGAGATAATTAACTGACAGGCACCATATCACTGTTTCTATTGCTTTCCCTAGTAGTGCTGATGGAAGACATGCTATTTAACTGTACTCCTTTACAGGGCAGGTACCCTCCCACCACTACCACCCAGAGCTCAGTAAAACAATTGCTACACTACACTGAAAAATCAAGGCAAAGATTCTATAAAAATTACTGCAGACTTACAAGTTGTAACGTAAAGCATCTCAGAAGTTTCACTAGTAAGACCATTCCTTAGCAGAAGTATTTTGATTTAAGAAGAATCTTAGCAAAAGAAAAAGTTTCTTCTACTTACTCCCTGAAGCTCCTGCCACAACAGCACAGAGTAAAATGATGGTGTACAGCCCCATGGCCATTGAAATCACCTCTTCAGCCCAGAAGTGAACAAAACCACATCAGTTCTCCTCTCAAAGGAACCTCTGAGTAAGGCAGGGAAAGAAAATTTCCTTCACAAAGCAGGAGCTAACTACTTCAACTCCCCTCTTCGAGCCAGAGGAGGAGCTCCAGCAGGGCAGCCAGCCGAGGGGAGGGTGCACATGTGTAGTACGTGTGAGCAAGAGATACGCACAAACACTTCACTCACCTCTGACAGCATTTCAGCCTTTTTACAAAAAAGGCTAACCTATTAGAAATTCCACATAACTGAAAGGAAGAGTAACTAATTATATGGCATCAGCACATAGCAAATGCCCAGACCAATGTCACTAAGTAAATTTTAAATAAATAAATACATTTAAAAATCACCCTAGCCATCATTCCCTGATGATTAGTCAATCAAAAAGCACACAGACTGAAAGTAAAAGCTTTGAGACAGAAGGAAAAGTGTTTCCACCTGGAACAAGTAGGTTCACAGGAGGCAGCTCAATCAAAATCCAATTGTAAGATGGATGAAATTGTGCATAAATTATACACAAACTCACTAAACTACAGTCCTCCTAGCAGCAATAGGCTTTTTACAACACAGCAGATACAGGTCTGCCAGGGTTCACTGAACTTGGGATAAAGACCTTCCACTCCTGTTAGGGGAGATTCACTATCTACTACTGACTCCTTCTAGAGCAGGGGGACTTGTCACTCATCTTCCCTGGTAGCCTATGGCCATGTTTACTCTTTGTCAGGTAACATGTACCCAGTTAAAATTTCTTAGAAATTTTACTTAGCGGGAAAACAACTTCTGCCATGTACTTTACATAGATCACCAACCACAGAAGGTGAGAATGTCAAGTCTAAATAGTTAATAAAAAAAAATCCCCTGATAAAACCTGGACTCTTTGATCAAAACCCCAGATCTACCAAATGCCAAACTCAAGGCCAGCTCAGGAGTAAAACTCAAATTAATAAAAAAACCCAAAACTTAGAGATTTCATACAGCAGCACAGATTTCCCAAAATTTAGATTAGTACAGAAATAAATAAAATGCAATCGTCGTTTAGCAAGAGAGCATCGCTCTAGTCTTTCAACAGCTTGTTATGTTGTTTACAATCCTACTCAGGCTGATTTTGAAAATGTTGTTTTCCTCTTCCCAGTGTGAAGGTACAACACGCTGTTACTGTTTACAGCAAACAGGCTAGCATGGCTCTGCAAGCTAAGGAAGAACACACATGCGTGGTATATTTGCTGTAATATTTTCACAGAAACTTGAAAATATACAATTTTAAGTGGTTTTGGTATCAAAATGGGTCTACGATTCTATGTTTTTTTAAGGGAAAAGAAAAAAGCTCAACGTGATTTTGTAGAAAATATCATGGAAGACATAACATGAAAATGTGACCTGCTGTTGATAACTTCTTAAGAACTGATCTAATTTTAGGGAGTTCTTAGAGGAACATAACACTACCTAGTACCACCTAGTCTATTTGGAGGGAATGCTTTTTTTTCCAAAAAAACAAAAGCAAGTATAAAGCCTGAACATGCCATTCTGGACAGATTACTTCCAATTTCATTTTTACCCATACAACTCAGTTTGTGAGCCACTTGACAAACCTGTGATCCAACCTCTAAGGAACAGCCAAACCTGCAGATTTCAAAATCCATTGTTGAGGCTGCTCTCTGGTCATGAAATTACGTGTGATATGAGTGATAGTATGGTGCCCGTGGTGTGGTGGTGTGTGTAGAGTGGGTGAGATAGGGTGTGGGTGAGATGTGGTGTTGGTGTGTGTGTGATGTGGGGTGCAGGTGTTGCATGATGTAGGGTTTGAGTGTGATAGGGTGTGGGGGTGGAGTGGGGTGATGTGGGGGTGAAGTGGGGTGATGTGGAGGTAGAGTGGGGTGATGTGGGGGTAGAGTGGGGTGATGTGGGGGTAGAGTGGGGTGATGTGGTGACAATGATGGGGTGATGTGGCGGCAGTGGTGTGGGGGTGATGTGGTGTGGGTGGTATGTTGTGGTGGGTGGGTGATGTGGCAGCAAGGTGGTGCTTGCAGCAGTGTGGTGTGGGCAATGGGCAATGAGGTGACAGCAGCATGTGGTGGTGGGGTGTGGGTGATGTGGTGGGGAGTGACGTGTTATGATTTCAGTGACTATCTCTAGGCTAGCAACATCTTCATGCAAAAATATCTAGCATGTCATAGAAGGGCTCTTTCTACAGATCAACAAAGAAACCTCACAAGACTCTGAAAGGAGCAACAGCTTTCAGCTGTAAACACTGGACATTAATGCACTTATACATATGTTTGATTTTAACCACAAGTAACCCTGTTAAATGTAAAGGATCAAATAAACGCAGACACACAACACAAACGGAAGCAAGAGAAATCCAAATGTCTGTAAGAACAGAGCAGCAGCTATTCAGAAGTTTCCATCAGAGGTCACCAGATTCCACTGTCTGAGAACTGGACATACCCATCTTCTACTAGCCCTTTCTGATACCAAACTCAGGATCAATAGCCAGTAATAACACTATGAGCCACAGACTGAACACTGACATAGAAGAAGATCTATGCAAAGTAACAGTACTGTGAATTTATATTAAAAAATCCCACATTACTGACATGTCAGCATGTTAAGAGACTCACAGGTCACGCTCACATTCAATCTTGGAGTCAGGCTGTGATTACCAAGAAAAAAATGTGCTTTAGCAAACTGGTAAAGGATGTTCTGTAAAGGCCCCACAAGTTCTTTTAAAGTAATTATTATTATAAAACTCACGTTTAACCCTAACAGCCAAAGACGAAAGTGCCCTTGGGCCTGACACGCGGAATTATCGCCTTTCTTCAGCACCGAACTCACACCCCTCATCGCGAACACCTGCCCGACTGGCGGCCTCTTGTGATGGCGGCAAAGGTTACTACTGCTCCCGAGAGTCCCACGGGCGCTGGGGGTCCAGCTGCGCCCGCTCCCACCTACCCGTCCTTACAAGCGCTCGGTGTCTTGACTTTACTAGCTCTGGACCCTGCCACGAGTCCCGGAGAGCAGCCGACCGCACCCTGCCACCGCCCGACCAGGCACGCGAGGGGGAAAGCCCGCGGCCGGGAAAACCCTTCATGGTACGCTTCTCAGGGCAGGGCTTCAGGAAGAGCTTTCCAGAAACATTATTTCCCTAGAAACAAAGAAACAAACACAAACGGAGACGCACCCACAGACAAGTGCACTTCTCAGGAAGCGATGCGCAGAAGGGCGCCCCTCGCCTTCCCTGGGCTGTAGGGGCGCGTGGCGGCCGGCGCTGCACACCACACAACCGCCAAGGCCGGGCGACCCCTAACGCGTCCCTCACCACTGCCCTGGCCACAGAAGAGAGGCCGAAAAACCCGGCGCACGGCGGAAGCGATGAGGCTCCGTGCGAAGGAGGGAAAGAGGGAAAGAGGGAAAGAGGGAAAGAGGGAAAGAGGGAAAGAGGGAGCCAGGACAGGGTCAGGACTGGCACCCCCGAGGAGGCCCCGCCTCCCCCCTCCCCGCGCGGTGGCGCCCCAGCAGCAGCGACCCCGCGCTGCGCGGAACCGCGGTCTGAGCATGGACACCGGCGCACGGGGCGTGGTGCCCGCGGGCTGGGTGCGGGATCTGCACCGCTATAGCTGCGTTTGTTAGCCCGGAGAGAAATGAGCTGCAGCGCTGCCGTGTGAGGAACGACAGCACCTTGTGCAGCGTGGCCCCAGGGGAACTTCTGTAGCGCTGGTCGCTACGACCGAGACGAAGCGGGTCGGGCTTTGCCTTCCTCTCTACCTCCCACACTACTCAGGGTATCATGCCTAGAGAAATGGCTTCAGAGGCTTTGTGGGGCAAGAGATGGAAATTGCTTTGAGTTTGCCTTCCCCCCACCCCCTCATACTTTTGTGTAATCCCTGTTAATCACCTTTATACCCACCACAGCTTTACGTCCTCGAGCAGCGTCTATCACAGACCATCCTCAGGAGTTGAGTGAGCTCAGCCTTTGTGGCTTCCTTTTAAAGATCAAGATGTTGCATTCAGCAAAGCAGGGAACCACAAAAGGACATTCTGAAAGCCTCCCACCTCACTCTTAGTTTATTCTAAACTTGAGCATGACTACTTTTAGTATTTCCCAACAACATAGGCACCTGTTCAATGCAGACACTCAACTTTCAATAAAAAGCACTTCCTTTTTGAAAGCAGCAGGTTTCGCACTACACCTTTTGGTGTCCTGGTTTGAAAAAGTAATGGCACGCACTGCAGAGTTTATTTCTATACTGAATTCCTGTCTGGCACACTATACATAAGGTATTCTTTTGAGGTGAACACCCTCAACAGTCAAGAGGGGAGCCATATGAAGAACAATTTGAAGACTTAGTCACCAAATGAATACATGGCAGGAGCTTCCAGACTAGACTGACCTGGGTACCAGAACTAAAAATCCCCACCACCACACAAGCAAACATCAAATTTGCAAACCCTTCATGCTTCATTGCTTCTTCCTGGATTGCTCTGATAGTAATATGGCAAGAAGTATATTTTCTAAGAAATACAGTGGGGGTGGTGGGTTGGGGGGAAGGAGAATACTGCTTTACCGTAGCATGTGACTGAGTACTTAGAATCACTGCTTGTGTCAAACAGAAAACTCAATGGAGCATCATCCAGGCCTTTAAAGAACATGGAAAGAATTATAGTGGTACAGCTAGTAACACAAAGTGGAAAGCTACAAACCCACCGGCTTTTATTTCCATCATTAGCTTGCTCATTAGTAGCTACGACTGTAAATTATTATGGTACAAGGAGATACACAATCAG
The DNA here is from genome assembly GCF_027791375.1 of Indicator indicator. Lineage (NCBI taxonomy): Eukaryota > Metazoa > Chordata > Aves > Piciformes > Indicatoridae > Indicator > Indicator indicator. The sequence continues at coordinate 4,248,572 of NC_072031.1, forward strand.
AAACCTTTTCCAAATGCAGAAGGATGTTCTTAAACCACTTGCAGACTGACCCACACAGCAGCAGTTGACAAAAACTGCTAGTTTTTGTATAGAAGTTGTACCTGTGATCCATGAAACTCCAGGATTACCAACTCGAAGTGTTGAAAGACTTCTGAAGAGTTAACTTGTACCAAACACTTACAGAAGGCACACTTGGCAATAACAGTAAATTCAGCCATTTTTGTTTGTGTTTATTTTAGATTTATTTTTTTGGCAGAGATTAATACAGTGTTAGCATCATAGCCTTGTTTAAACACAGCTGCCCTTTCTAGGCAAATATTCAAATGCATCAAGAAGTTATTTGGACCAAGCCTGATCTTTATGACATAGTAAAACACTTCAACCTTCAGAGCCCCATTCCCTAATTTTTTTGTGATCATTGTCTTAAACAAGCAGTCAGCTGAAGTTTCTGAAAACAGAACTTCTCTCATTTAGAAAAAAGTCAGTGTACAAATCTAAATAATCATCACAGAAACTCCTTAAATGTATTATCTTCTCATTGAAGAAACGGTAATTGATAAACAGATCAACAATTAAAAGCTCAGAGCCTCTGCATTTTTCAGGTGGAATTCAAGCCTTAAGACAAGGTTGAGGTTTGTTTATGATCAATCACCTGACTTACATGAACGTACAAACAAGTTTTCCAACTCTATAACCAAGGCTCTATGGGCATTTCCCACCAAGGTGGAGAGAAGTGAACACTTTACAAACTTACACATCAGCAGTAAAAAAACCCAACCAAACAAAAAAAATTAACAAATACCCATTAAAAATCCCTGTATGAATATCTTTACAGTAGAGCAGAGATGTAACTAGACTTGAAACTACTAGCAAGGAAACTCAAGTACTAGATTGAATCACCATTGATGCAAAATAACCTGAGTTGTCTATTTGTTAAAGCAGCCTTCAAGAAGGAAGAAGTTGAAAGAACCAAACATAACAACTAAGTAAATTTCAAAGTGAATTTAAGTGCTTGTGAAAAACAGTGCTGTTGCAAAAGCATCAACACCAAGCATGAGAATACATGCTTACATATTCTCCTTACACATTCTCACCTCAGTATCTGCTGAGACTAAGTAGGCACACCAGTATGCAACATGACTGAGACAAGATTAAATGAGGATTATCACCACACTGTTTTGCATACAGCAGAAAAAGAAAAACATTCAGTTGCTATCAACTGGTGATGGACTGAGTGGCCCATAAAGATTACATACAGACCTAAGTCAGATTCCCCTCAAGCAAATTCTTATTCAAACAATCTAACAATAAACATGGCTTCTGATTAGTTTCCTGTGACAGGAAGCACAGAAACAACCAGAAATCTCCATAAAACTTCAGAAAGGGCTTGTAGAGCCAACTTCACCAATCAATTATCAATGTTTAAACACTGTCTATAAACGCTTGTAAGAACCAATAAGAGCATGGCAGTTCGGACAGGTGTGATCCACATCCTTTAAGGCATCAATGCAGAAGGGAATTAAGCAGCAGCCACCAATACACCTGCAGAGAGAAGGGAAAAATTAAAAATAGATCTGTTTTACTACTTGTTACATACAAAAGAAGGTAAAATGTATTTCCTGCAAAAGCCATCCATAAAACTGGTACCATGAAGCTTTAGGAAGAACACACACAGCTGTGGAACTCATCACACTAGCGTTCTAGAGGTGCTTAAGGTCTTGTAGGAATTAAATGCATATGCAGGCTATTCAAACCATAGAGGGTCAGGTTCCAGAGAGTGAGAAAGAACAGTGCTGAAAGCTTGGTTATGCCTTAAAGCTATAAAAGATCATGTAAGAAGAGAAAAAATAAAGTGCAAATTGAAATCAACCTACCCCACCAGGAAGAGGCCGCCACACGACAGCCAAGTCAAAGCTCCTGATTCATACGAGAGACGCGTCACTATCATCTGGTTACATGAAGGGCAGCACATCTGAATTGGGCGGTCATGAAATACTACTGGTTGCTGCACATACACTGTCTGAACTGCAACTGAACAGAGAAATATTTTGTTTACTCCACGGGTAAATCATGAAAAAGGGATAGTTCTACTTCTGAACTAGAACCAGCTAGTACTCTGAAACATTTGAGGCTCAGAAGAATGAAATACACAATGACAAAGAAGAATCATCACAGTACTTCCTAATGCAGAAGCACTCTCTTAAGAATAAACCTGGATTAAAAATTGCAGAAAGCCAAATGACATTATTGGTACTAATGCACATTGAAGGATTCACAAGAATTATTCATCTTATTCCCTTCAAAAATATTTTTGGAAGGTGAAGAACACCTGGGAAATGCAATCTCTCATCTTCTGTACAGCACTAATTACCGAGCTACTCTCCTTAAATTGAGGTAGAGTTTGAGGCTTACTGGGGTTATTCACAGGTGCAGGCTGTCCCACGTACGGGTGAGGGTTCATTCCCTTCCCATCTGGTTTCTGGCCAGGTTCTGGGACAGGGTAAGGATGAGGATAGCTCACATTTATTCCTGTTGCTTCGTCATAAGAAGGTGGTGCAGATGGAACAGGGATGCCACTTGGAGCAGACATTTTATCTAAAACAAAAATAGAGAGAAAATTACAATAAAAGACATTATTTATTGAGGGCACGTGACAACTAATTAGGCTCTATTCTGACAGAAAGCAAGAAGATAGGATTAATATGCACCTTTATCAGCATAAGATTTAATACCATCAGAAACAAATAACAGTCAGCAAATGTTGTTGATTCCTTCCCTCCTTTTTCACAGGGTAGTTTTTACACTTTTATCACCACCAATTCCTCCTTTATAAATTTAACATGCTAAAACAGGGACATGGGGGTATCTTTAGAAGTACACTAAGCTACCTGGCAGTTTATTCAATCCTGCAAGAACAGTATCAGATCCTTCTCATTCCCCTGAAAACTCAGTATGACAGGCCACATAGTAGTTGTCAACTAACATGAGAAAGGTTTGTGGGGAAGCTCAAATACTTTAAAACACTATTGATCAGTGCTGTGATTTGAACAAGAAAAAATATTTTTTTTTATTGAAGGACAAAGAAACCCACTCAAAGTACATATAATTCAACTCAAAACTCTTACAACTCTCAAATATGTCTAGGGTTGCCATTTTTGATGCTTACCAAAGTTTCAATGAGTTTGTTAAGGCAGCTTTCCTCCACCAATTGTTATTTCATTAAAGTATTAGAATGTTTAGCATCGCCTTCTCCCAAAGTGAAAAGAAATTACCATTTCAACACAGACTTTCTCTTACTCTCTGCCTCTGCCTGCCCGTTTATTGTCGAACAATTCTCACAACATCAATGCTGATTAAGCATTTCCTTTTTTCTGTCCCTCCTAAGGGTTCTCATGTGAAACTATCTATCTACAACCACCTCCCTCCAGGTCATCTCATTCCATTCTGTTTATGCTTATGGATAAAGTCCAGAGCTAGTTTGCTGTTACCAGTATACTGTAATGCTTAAAAGCACCAGTTAACAACCAACTGCATCAACGAGACTCATCCCAGTAAAGCATGTAGCTATTTTGTGTACAGATCTGGAACTTTTCCACTGCATATTCTTCTCATCACATTTCAAGACATTTGTGTAACAGCCACATTGAGGTCAAAGCATTCTGGACTTTTAGATTAACACATGGAGTCCTGCCTATTAGTTAGCTGTGAAAGAACCCCATTTTTTCCCTTGGTCTCCTAAAATCTGGCTTTTTGTAGTGTTTAAAATGCACCCCTTTCTACCTGTCACCCCACAAACATTATCACATTCTTCATTCAAAAAACAGATTAATTTGGCACCCAGACAACAGAGAAGGATCCAGCAGATACAACCAGACCAGAAGCTGAATATAAGCTGCCAGTGCCATGAAAATGGCAAACACCACGCAGGAATGCATAGCAGAACCAGTACCTGTATGGCAGCTGAAGAAGTTCTGCTGCTCTGGGAAAGCCCCCATGGGAGCACAGTATCTATGAAACACACAGGTGAACAGATTCCAAAGAAAAGCACCAAAACACTAGAAAAGAGGACTTCTGAAGAAAGCCAAAGTTCCACAAAATCAGAGAGAATAATGAAGAGACAGCTAGCAATGAAAAAGACCTAAAGCTTCTGAAAGTAAATGTTAGGGAAAACTGTAAGAAAAGCTTTAAAATCATAAACTTTTCCCTATATCTATTATTAAGGCTATTTAAGTACTAGATAAATTGGCAAGAGGGTTGTAGAGCATTTCCTCCTGAAAGTTTTAAGAACAGCTACACATCAAAACCTGCATGTCATTCAGCAGTAAGTGGATTGGAGAAAGTCCCTTTCAACTGTATTTGCCATTATTTCAACACTTGCTTCTGAAAAAAAATGCAATGCCTTTTAATTTAAAACACTTCCTCTTATGAACACTGTTTCAGAAGTGAGATACTGCACCTTCTGCAAAAAGTAAGGCCCAATTCTGAACTAATTGCTTGCAAACCAACCTGCCACTTGAGCACATTGTAAGACTGGGTCTGGAACTACCCGAAAACCAGCTTCCTCTACTTAAACAACAACAAAAAAATAAAACCCAAAGCAACAAAATCATGAAATCAAACCAACCATGATTATAAAGAGTTTATGAGTATCAAATTTGTTCAAGCTCCATACAGCAATAAGCATTAACCCCAGGATTAGGTAGCACTGAAAACAAAGGCAAGAGGGACTTTCTAGAAAGGACTTTATACATTTTATTTTAGCTTAGGCAAAATGTAATCCTGAGGTAAATAAACTGCACTTTATAATTCCCTCTGCAATCTCTGAAGGGCACTAATAGACATTCCATAATTTCCATTTGCACTTTGCTCCCTGTAAATAGGTACAGAACAGCTTATAACTTTAATCATACCAACACATCTGGGACGAGAAACTAATGCTTAATGCCCTATTACAAGCAAAAGATTAGTATTACATACCAACCCCAGGTCATATAAAAAGTGATACAGAATCTTAAGCATCAATGTAGGATAGGGAGGACATGAATTTCTAGCAGCTTAAACTGTACTCAGATACATAGGAAACAGCAGCAATTTATTGACTGAAAGGCATAAAAGCAAGCCAATGGCAACAGCAGAAACCAAACCAACAAGTTTTGTCTTCTTAAAGCAGACTCTCAAATGCTGCCCCCAAATAATTCAAAAAGGAAGACTGTTCAGTGAAAGGTACCCAAGAAAAGACAAAGGACAAGACAGGTAACAGACAAGCACTAAAATGTTATTGAGAAGGTATATACAGGCAAACCATTAGGCAACATTAAAGCTCTCTCACACCAGGATATGCAAACACTGAACAACCAACAAGCGCACACTAAATGCAAGACTCTGTCTGATGCAGAAGTTTCCATTTACATCTGTAAGTTTCAGATCCAAATGCTGAGCAGTTCTAGCTTTTCTTCACAGACTCTCACTACTCTTTTGCTTTGAGTCTTTAGAAGTGCATGTGGTAAGACAAAGACCAATAATTTCACCTACCCACTCCACATCATTCTTCTTCGAAAAAACCCTCTTGTATTCCAGGTGTACAACTGTAAGGTAGACACTGACTCACAGTGCCCAACTGCTGCACTCAACTTTGGGCAGATGAGTCATTAGACTCTGGAGAGGAATCAATACAGCAGCAAATGTACCAGCTCTCTCCTCCAGATTTTTCTTTATGTTCATTAGCTTGAGATGAAGAATCACATTCAAGCTGCAGGCACTTAGCTCAATTTCCTTCATAAACTCACACTGCAACAACACTTGCACAGGACACAGAACCCTTCTTGCTCATTCCTTTCTGCAGAGGTCTGTAGTTCTACATAGAGAAGAAAGTTGACTTAAAGGGAAAGAAAAGGCTGGTGAAACACACAGCATTCAGAAATCGCTCTATTAAAATGAAACCAGATCAAGTATTACACTCTTTGAAGAGACCAGAAAGACAAGTCATGAATTCTACCAACAGAATAAGGCACAGAAAGTGCAATACAGCTGTGTCATTTTTACAACTGCATTAAAGCCACATGAGTTCTGGGGAACAGAAGCCTTTTGAAACTGCTGCACACCTCTGAGTTTTACTAAATATTCAGCAGTTTTTGCAGGGGTCAGCATTTTGAAAAGCATGTTTCACCTAGTTCAAATATTCCACCCCCTTTTCAATTTCTAATCTCTAACTCCATGCAGCAATATGAAACCAGAAGCAGGGTCTGCATGTGCTCCCTACCCAGAACTTTCAGTTTTAACAAGGCGAGACAATTTGCAGGCAGCACCTGAAAAAAACCCCGTGACACCTGGCTAAACTTTCCTTTTATCTTGCTATTAGATAAAATGTATTAAGTGAATGAGAAATTCTAAGGTAACTTATCTGAAGATTAACCAAGCATTTATTACAAAGCCAAGATTCTTACAACCTCCAATCATGAGCTTCTGGGTTTGTACCCAATTAAAATTATCCAAGATAAAACTCTGCCTTGAAACTAGCAGTGTGCTCAGAGTCAGCTACACATTGCGGAAAGGATTTAGCAGGTTTATATCCCATCTGACAACTGCGCAATAATGTTTATGAAATTAGATAAAATATAGGCTATGACCTAACCAGAATTTTTAAATGATGGTATAGCATTCCCAGTACAGCCTCCCACAGTGTGGATTTGTAGAAGTTAGGGAGTTTCTGCAGAATGCTAATTGAAATATCAAACTGTAAACCTTAGTGTAGATGAGGAAGACTTATTCTGACCTTTTTCATCCAGATGCATACAGGCATTACAAGGAAAATAAGGAAGAATATATATTTATCACAGTCTAGACACTACACAGGGTTTGCTTAATGTGCCCAAAACAACAGACTGCCCTGTGATGACCTACACCTTCTACATCTGCCAGGTACCTGTCAACTCATGGCATTGTCTGCTCTACGCAGGGAAGTGTATTCAAGATTCCCTTCCTCTCAAGGGTTAGATTTTCTGTAAGGCTCCCAAATATAGAGACAGACAAAGCTACACAGCTGCAGCCATCTTCCCCTTCCCTCCTCACATCCCATCATGACACAGATCAGACTCAGAGTCTGGCTCAAAACCCTTTCATGCATCTTCAACTTGTGATAATCACCGTACATACAAATTGTCCTCTCCACTCCCAAAAGTTAACACATTTGTTACTATTTTCTCATCACAGGATGCGCTCCCCATCTCATGAAAACTTTTGACACTGCCCAGATTGGTATGCTAACATTACTGAGTTTAAAACTGCAGCCTTCTTCCAAAGGCAGGATGCAAATACGTATTCTTAGCATGCAGAAACCCACATTTTCCTAAGGACAAATGGAAAAAAACATAAAACATGACGAGGGAACACATCAAAAGGGGAAAGGTAAGTCAAGTCATTCATGCCTTACCCAATGATTGCAGGTGACTCATCAGGCAAGTTTTTTTTTTAATGCCAGCTGGTTTCCTGACCAGCACAGGAGTCTCATAGAAATGGGTTCCACAGCATCACAGATGTAATAGCAACAGCACCACAATGATAACTGTGGGTAGATAATCACTTTGCCCCTTATCAGGAGGGGAGAAAAGATCTGTGCAGTCCCCAAACTAACACATCACACAAGAAGAAACTCAGGTGCAGAAGGAGTGCTCCTGGGAGGCTGGTGAAGAGACTGCATGTAGAGCCATCACTCCCTCTTTCCAGCCAAACCAGAGGCTGGCATCCGCTTTTAGTGCAATAGCAAGTACTGCTCTTGTGAGAATGAAAGAGCAAATACCTTACAGAAACATTTTCCTTATCTGAAATCATCCTTAGCTACTCAAGTAAAGACCAGAAATTCTCTACTTGCTTTCAGATAGACTGCCCTGAAACTACATAATTATACATTTTTGTGAAGTCCTTCCAAAACAAACTTTAGTATAAGGAAAATACAATTTTTATTTTAGATCAGAGTGTATGCCTGTCCTAAGAATTTTTTATAAAAGCATAGATAGCCATACGAAAGTCTGTAGTATGAACATGTTTGCTGGTATGGATTTACAACTTTCTTATCAAAAGACATTTATATCCTTAAAGCAGTGCAATAGCAAATGTCCTAAATCACTCTAAGGCTATTTCTACTAAGACCCAAGTTGATACTTCAGCTGCCTACCACTATGAAGCAAGTTTTCAGCCACGTTATTTCCTTAGTTGTACCAACCACACCTTAGCATAAATGCTAGCGTTGGAAAGGGAGAAGGCAACATTAATGCAAGGGACCACAAGCAAATCATGAAACCACATTAAACCTCTGAAACCATCTCTCTTTACTTTCATAAAGCATCCTTCCAAAACTCAGAATCAGTACAGGTGCATTCTCAGCAAGAGGAGTGGTGCTCCCATTACACACATTTACTAGGAGGACTTAGGAAATAAATACCTAGTTTATTTTTATCTTACACTGTAAGGAATGTTGCCGAATGCGAATTTATCTGAACATATTACATGAAATTGCTTTCCTGGGAATGTTTATTGAGATGTACAACATGTTAGCAAAGATGCCACACAAGTCAAGGCAAGGACAAGAAAATAAAGTAAACCTGCATCTGGCTATCCAAGTGATGACCAAGAAAGCACACTTCTTTATAAGAGCATATGAAGATACTATTTTCTTAGCAGTTTTCATTTTTGTGGGAAATTTTATTGAATGGCATGTATGCTGGACAAAAAGACACAAGACATGTAAGCTCAGTCTGTCATGCTGGGGTGCATGACAGCAGATCTCAAGGAGGGGCACACTAGCTTCTACTCAGGATGAAGGCACAGTACTGAGCACTCTTTGTTGGGAGCATAGCAGAGGATTTGGCAGGAGAAATGGGGCCAGGAGAGGTTTGCAAATCAGCATGGCATGGGAGGCACTTCAGCTGAGCAAGAGAGCAGACAACTGAGAACACCACCAGTATGGTTGTAAGGAGCACAAAGCCACTGTCTCCCTGCCATTGCCATCCAACCATGAAAACCTGCAATTTGTCTCAGCAACTCCTGCCTCTTGACCCTGCTAATCTATTCCCAGCCCAACCACCTTCTCCTGGATACAACCTCCTTCACTTAACTCCACTGCCCAAAGTTATTCTGAGCAGCCACACCCCTCAATTTGGAATCATTACATAAGGAGGTCTCCAAGTGCAGAGTACAGCACAGGCTGCACTGGGCAGGGAGAGAAATGTGTTAAGAAAATTGGAACAAAAAAACCCCAAACAACCAACCCAACCCAAAACCCAAACCCACAAAACCTGAAATAAAACCAAACCAAACAAGCCAACAAACAACAAACAGAAGAAAACAACCAAACAAAAACACACACACAAATGTCTGACTCACTTGAATTGTTGTACATTTGGTTGCACACAGCAGAGAATTGCTGGCTACAGACAACTATGGTATCTGATCTCTTAAATCCAGGAAAACACTCACTGAAAATACCAGCACAATCTGTAGGCAACACCCAGAAGGGCAAAGAACAGATCTGTTGGAAGGAAGCAGGCACTACAACTGGACAATATTTACTATGAGTAAGCAAAAGGTACAGCAAATGAGCCAGCTAATAGCGTAGAACTTCCCTGTTACAACCATTGCTGGCTGTAAGTAATTCCATAACAAGAACAGAAGCAGGAAAAGACACTTTAGAATGGAAACCGAATGTAACAGAATACAAAGGGCCTTGAACAACCTCACCTAAGTAGGTCCTAAGCAGGCATCTGATCCAAATGTCCTCCAGAGGTCTCTTATCCAACTTAAATTACTCTTTAATAACCCAGAAAATAGAAGTTAGATTACCATAATAGAAAAAGAATACAATATTTAGTTTTGCTTTTATTCCATACAATAAAGCCTAAATACTAAGTTCTGTCGTAAGTGCTGCAAAAGGTACCAGTCATGATGTAAACCAAACAATTTAATTTGCTTCAAAGACTTCTTCACTGAGAACAATTCTCCAGAAAACTGCCTTGCTTGCTGGGCTCTCTCCATTGCTGGCAGCTTGATTCAGGTCAGAGAACCACTAATTCATGCCAAGTACAGAGACTGGCAGCAACCATAGGAACTGTGTGGTTATTAAATACTCTTGACCCAAGCACTGCTGCACACCTGGTAGAATGCAGATTCTGGATCAGTATCTTGGTATCAAAAGGAAGCTGGGTTTTATTGGTATATGTGACATTTTATTATCTTTTTTTCTTTCTTCACAAGACATATCTATTTGAGAACATAGGAATTTCAGGACACTTTAAGACAACCTTGATTTTCTTGCCTTTTTGCAAGACGCTCTAGAAACTCTTCTGTCATGGTTCCACACTTTGTAATGAGCTTTAGCTTTAACTCATAACCAGCTTCTCTTGTATCTACCCCATCCTTTAAGCAGTTATACATCATCATGTTTATCTCATACACTTCCAGTACTGCAACTTCTGAACCAGAGTTCTCAGCCACTAATTCCTATGTAGTAAACCTCTGCTGCTCTTACAATGTCCATGGTGTCTCCTCACCGCTTATGTCTCTATCAGTCCATGTCAGCATTGCTGCCCTCCAAGATTATCTGTCTTTTCCTTCCCACACTGCACCTAGGAATAATCAGCTACCACTATGCACCAGCAGAGTGAGCAGAGCTCAGTTACATAGCCAGTCACCTTCAGTGCCTCTGCAGCTGTGAAGAGCTGTCAATTCCTCTTCTGAGTCAGCTGCCAGTACTTACTTACCTTATTGTATATGCCACCTAAACACATCCACCTACCAAAAAGAGAAAAGTAATCTAAAATTATTGTTGTGTCCTGCTCTAGCAAGCTATTTATTCAGCTTTCCCCTCACAATCTAAAAATCTCTCACATAAACCTTCAGCTACAAGGACAAGGCTCTGTGGACACACATCTCCAGACTGCAAACCTCAAAGAAAATGGTATTTCAAAGCAACATAAAGTAATTTGGAATCCATGACTGCTCCTCTTCAACCATCCAAATCCTGCGTATGTTGTCACGGTCATTTCTCAAAGTTAGGGTCTCTTGATTTACACTTTTTCTGACCATGTTTCTCAAGACAAAAGCTCTTTCAAGACCTGAAAAACGGCTACAGAGAACTTCGCAGGTACAAAAGACAACATGGGGGGAGGAGGGGGAAATCAGGCTTAAGTATCCAATTAGGGTTAGAGTAATTCAATCCACACAAAGTATAGCTGAGGTCCAGCACAGAAGCTTCCTAACACATGCCTCTTCCTGGAGCATCAAGTCTCCAGAATACTGCTGACAGCCTTCCTTACACAACACAGCTTTCCTCAGAACTTCATTGACATCTATAAACATTTCTGTAAAGAACCTGTCACAAGTTTGTTCACTCTTCCAAGTTACACATCTGCTGCACTGAAGGCATGGTAATACATAGTAAACACTACTGTTTATGTATTTCAGTAGTCCCATGGTTTCCCAGCACGCCAAGCAAAAATTAGAAAGGAAATTGTGTACTCAGGCCAGTGTGGGTTTTACAGTAGCCAAGTAGCCAGGACAAACACTGAAGCTGGTACAGAAGGACAGACGTGGTTACAGGTGCAGTGCATACACAGGTCAGTAACTGTGGTGATCTACCAGCTCCTTGAGGACAGGCGTTGCTCTTTCACAACATTCTCATACTCACACTGCAGCTTTGGAAGACTGAAGAAGGAACAAGACAGCAACCAAAGGTGAACGAACTCAGGAATTTTTTGTGATATTTACATTATCGAATACTCCACAGCCACATTTTTTTAAACCCCACTGACCTCCTGTTTTCTTTAGAAAAAGTTTTCCCTTGTGACTAAACTACAGGGCTGAATGCTGATCAATTGCACCCCAGTCACAGTGTGCCAGTTTTGGCTGGGGGTGCACAACAAGTTGGGAGAAGACATAGCCAGAACAGGTGATCTCAACAGACCAAAGGGGTATTCTGTACCATATGACATCATGCTCAGTAAAACAACTAGGGAGGAGGTTGGCCAGGTGGCCGCTGCTGGGCACTAGCTGAGCACTACTCGGTGGTGAGCAATTGTTTTCATTTGCATCACTTGTCTCTCTTAGGTTTTATTTTTCTCTGTTATTTTCCTTTTCATTACATCTACTATTAATTATTAAACTGTTCTTATCTTAACCCACACATTTTTTCACACCCTTCCAATTCCCTTCTTTCCATCCCACTGTGGGCAGAGTGAACAAGCAGCTGTATGGTGCTTAGTTGTCAGTTGAGGTTAAACCATGACATGTAGCTACTTCTGCTGCATGGATACTGAGCAATTCTAGACCATCCTCACTTGTTTTATGGAAAAGCAAGTTCTGAGAAATCAGCACCCTTTCATAGATATCAAAATGGATTTCATAGAAGAAAGATTTCATGGATTTTGTGATCATAATGCCCAGCACGAACACTTCAAGTCTTGATATTTAACATTCAATACATAGTTTTAAATGATGTTGCACTTTTCATTTCTTACCACTGACTAGTTTTGGACAGTTGCTGTAATTTAAAAGTAACTGCTATGCTTTTTTGCCCTTTTTTCCCCCCCCCCCTTCTTCCCTTCCTTAAGACAGATGCAACAAGGTCTTAGGTCTTTGCAGCATGTGGCAGCATCCCTGGCATGGCAACCACCCCTCCTGTGCCTTTGTTTCCTGTTCTTTTTAAAGTTTGAAGTTAAGTTCTTTTTAGAGTTCAAAATCTAAAAAACACAGACATTTACCAAGTACTCCAGTGAATGGTAAAAAAATAAAACCAAGTATCCATCCATCTACATTATCTGTCGAAACAGAAATTCCTAGTAAAGAACAAGATGACATCAAGACTACAAAACAATCTCTCAAAATACTATTGTGGAAGTAACCACAGCTTCAGCTTTTCATCTTAATTTTACTAATGTCCCTTTGCTTTAAATGTCAACTTTGAAGAGAAATTTTAACTATTAGTTTCTACAGCTAGTGAAAACATCTCTCACAGTCCTGGGCACTACTTGAAAATTAGCCAGGGTCAAGAGAAAGAGAAGGTAATAACCCACCTCTCTGCCTGGTATTAAAAAAAAAAAAAAAAGAAAAAAAGAAAAGAAAAGAAAACACACCAGAGAAAATACCTGCTTATAAATACAGCTTTCCTAACTCAGCTTGGCCAAGTAAATACATTGTTGCCCTTCCTTTACTCTTTCTCTTTTGAGAAGAGAAATTTGACATGATTTCATCCCAGAAATTAAACAATTCCTACATAGATCTCCTCACTAAAAGTCCTAAGCTGCTCCTCAACACTGTAAGTAATTACAGTGGCTCCTTGCACAGCAGAGGTTAAGACAGCCACTGATCAGCAGCACCTGGAATGAAACACCGGTCAAAGGCTAATCTTTTTTTTTTTTTTTTTCAACCAATCAGGCAGGATATACAGGTTTATCAGAGTACTCGGCATTTTTGCAGTGCATAGCAGCAAGTTGCAACCCTGTGCGTGTTAGGGCCCAATATCCTGGTTGCCTGAGCTCTGGGACAGTAACTTCTTAGTTCACCAACCTACTGAGAAGGAACTTGTGAGAGAAAAAAATTCAACAATAATTGCAAAAACATACTTGGATCTGCTCTTTAGTACGACAGCCAGTGCCACTTGGGTCATACAATTTTATACTGGCAAAACAGAAATGGTACCACACCACGAGTTCCTCAAGCAAGGTTACAGATATTTAGTAGGTTACTTTTACGAAGCTATCAACAGTCTCAGAATCATCCCGTGACGTGCCTTGGCTGGGGTCCTGGTGAGGCCGGTGAACCCCTCCCTGCGGCAGTGCCGTTTCCAAACTAACTGCTACTGCCGTGACGCTCAGGATGTCCCTAAGGAAAAGGACACTTTCCGCCACAGCCTGGCTGCTACGTGCAACAGTTGGGTTTCGCTTATCTCACTGCGCACCGCTCCGGCTCTGGCCCCGCCGGCCCCACACCCAGCCCAGCGGGCATGAGCCACCGCCCACGGCCTCTCTCTGGGCCGTCTCCTGACCATCTCCATGGGGCCAGGCCCGGAACCGCGCTGCTCGGGACGCCGCTGGCGTCCACTAAATCCGGCTTTCCCCAGTGCCCCAGGCGCAGCGGGACCGGCCGAAGAGCAGAAGCAGCTTCCCCCTGAACCACAGCCGGGGGAGGGTTGGGGGGGGAATCCGGGAGAGTTGGGAGCGGCCCCCCCAGGAACGGCGGCCCCAAAAGCGGCCCCAGCAGTAGAGCAAAGCGTCCCCCCCTGCGCCAGCCGCGGAAGCAGGTCCGGGTGGATCCTGTCAGACAAATCCCGGCGCACCCAGCGTCGCTCGCAGCGGTCCCGCAGCCCTTACCGCTCCGTAGCGGGTGCCGGTCTGCCCTCTGCTCGCTCGAGGCCACCGCCCTGCGGGACTTGCCCCGTCCTTACCCGCTCCTTCCTCCTCCCCCCCTTCTCCCGGGGACGGCGAGCCTAGGGAAGACAGTGTACCGCCCCAGCCCTGGCACCGGAGCAGGCACTGCTCGGAACAAGCTGCCTACCCCGTTCCCATAGGATTTACCGGCAACGCCTTCCCTGGACCGAACCGGCGACTCCGAGCACTGGCGAGAAGGAAAGGGAAGAAAAAAAAAGCTCGTGGAGGTACGAACATGCTTGGCGCAGATGGCTCTAACTCTCGCGCTCTGCCACACAAGCGGCCAACCCGGGCTGTCGGGGAGCTCGGCCCCTCTTACCCAGAGGCTCACTCATATACTGCAAATTAAAACGAGCGCTCTTCACCTTTCTTGTAATCAGCGCGGCGAGATAATACATTTTCTAGCACCGGAGGGTAAAACCGTCCTCTAATTTTGTCACTGAAATCGGGACTAGAACTCTTTACCGCTGGATTTAGCGCTCACAAGCAGGCATTGCGATACTACAAAAGCTGCACAAGTTTGGGTGCTGCAACATTCCCACAAGTCTAGCACACCAGATTCCCGGCGGATAGTCATACAATGAAATACAGCTACACCTCGTGTTAACGCCTACTAACCAACTATTGGGCAGTTTCTTCCTCTCTTCGCGTTCAAGGTCCAGCTTCTTTTAAATTCACTACGGAGTGAGGGGTAGGAAGTGTCGTCTCTCTTGGTCTCTGATGGTCTTCAGGACTGGAAACTTTCTTGAACTTGGAACCTTAGAATTCTTATTCCTCATATAGTCATGTTAGTCATCACCTTTTTTTTGTTTTTGGTCAGGCCATGAATCATATCAACTGGTTCTTCCTGGTTTTGAAGGACAGTTAAGAGAAGATAGATGTAGAGCTTTGTCAATAGAGATGCAGACTCAGTTTCAGGTGATAAGGATGTGGTGAAATTCACCCAAGCAAGTTAAATTTGTAACCATTTTTTTCAACAATTCTGCAGTACCCCTTATTATAGAATCATTAAGGTTGAAAAAGATCTCTAAAGTCAAGTCCAATCAATGACCTAACACCAACCATGGTCATTAAACCATGTCCTGAAGTACCAAGTCTGCATGTTTTTTGAACACCTCCACGGATGGTGACACTACCACCTCTCTGGGCAGCCTGTTCCAATGCCTGACCACTCTTTCAGTAAAGGTTTTTTCCCTAATATCAAATCTAAACCTGCTCTGGTTCCATTTGGGGCCATTTCCTGTCATCCTATCACTAGTTACCTGGGAGAACAGACTGACCTCACTACAACCTCTTCCTTTCAGGAAGTTGTACAGAGCAGTGAGGTTTTCCCTCAGCCTCCTTTTCTCCAGACTAAACAATCCTATTTCCCCAAGCTGCTCCTCCACAGACCTGTTCTCCAGACCCTTCACCAGCTTTGTTGTCCTTCTCTGGACACGCTCCAGCATCTCAATGTCCTTTTTGTAGTGAGGGCCCAAAAATGAACACAGTATTTGAGGTTCAGCCTCACCAGTGCCAAGTACAGGGGCATAATCACTTCCCAGCTCCTACTGGCCATACTATTCCTGGTGCAGGCCAGGATGCTGTTTGCCTTCTTGGCCACCTGAGCACACTGCTGGCTTAATGTTCAGCTGGCTGTCACCCAAGATCAGTTATTATACTGCATGCAATAAAACATAAAATAATGACAGAAACCTTAAACAGATACAGTTGCTTTAACTAGTGCCTTTACATGCAATTAAATTGGATTCAGTCTTTGGAAAGTACAGAGTATCACTCTTTTCTCTATCTAACACAACAGTTCAGAGGTAAGACAGAAGATTAATTACCGGCCAGATCCCTGAAAGGGATTCAACAAAGCCTGCTTCACCTGCTGTGGTTCAGGTAAACCAGTTGGCAAGGCCTGGTATTTAAGTGGCTTAATCCAGTTCAGACTGAAGGGAATCAGCAACCCTTGAGGGCTCAGCAGGGACTGTGCATTAGGCCTTTTGACTGAAATCATCTAAAACCTGCTAAAGTTGTATTTTTGTGTTTAAATCCATTCTTGGACCTTGCCCTAAGTAACATATATAAAACTTCAGTTCAAGCTCACCCTGGAGCCAGGATTCAGGTTTCACAGAACAAAAGGGGCTCTTACCCCAAGTGACAATAAGCCTAGCAGTGAGCTCTTGTGTTGGTGTGAGCTGAAATTCCCCCCCCCCACCCCCCACCCCCCCCCAAGTAACCAGGCTAGCCCAGTCTGGAAGCAAATGAAGGCTGTATTTACAAGCAGAGAAATGCAATGAATATGTACAAATATACAAAATTCACAACATTTACAAATATATACAATCAGACCAGAAAAGCACAACCGATCTCCCTTTGCTTCCCTCCAAGGGGACCCTCCCAAAGGGGCCTCTCTCTCTCCCAGGAGTTTCCCCCCAGACGCCCCTGGACAGAGAAGCAGAGTTAGTTAAGCAGAAAGTTGTTAACTTAGCTGCCAAGGTCAGTGTGTTATCTTCAGCCAGAAGAGAAGAAGAAAACAGCAGCCAGACAGCCCAGCAACTGCCCCCACTGCAGAACGCAGAATGTGCAGAGTGCCCACTTTGTTTTGGGTAATAGTTCTTAAACATTTCTATCTATCCAATGGAAGTGTTTAGAACAATCAGTATTTTGCTTTCTTACACCCAATAGTGACTTATTTACACTCTTTCACTTTCTCTGTTCTGAACTTTGCAAGGAAAAATTAAAAAGACAGTTTCAAACTATCACAGCTCTTCAGTCACAGAACTCTGCTGACCCTCCTACAAGTACAGCTTCATCAGGTGTTGCAGTATGAGGGCTCTGGCAACAAGAATATTTCCAGTTCCCCAGGCTGGGGGGAAGCATGGGGTGAGGAGGTGATTCAATAGCATTCAGTCTTCTTACTACAAGTTGGCATTTGACAGTGAGAACTAGACTCAGAGGGGAAAAAATTTACATATATTACCAAGAAATCGTATTACAGTATTTTCATCAGGAGCACAATATGAGCAAATTTGGCTTTGTTGCCCTGGCTTAACTAAAATTGGAATAATTGTTCTCAATGTACTTAAATCTCCTTCCCCAGATGGCTTTGGACAGCGTAAGAGCGAGCCATGACTGACCACATCTCCCACAGTGAAATAAGGCATGACCTTCAAGTGAAAACCACCATCTTCTGCCTGCCATGTTCTCCCACGTTTTTTGCTTACACCTAGTTAGAGGTGGTTGATGACATAGTTTATACTCCTCCTTGAGCACGCCAGTAACACAGTGCTTTTTGCCCTACTACCATTTCCACCCAGACAAAGCAGGCAGTCAGCACCCATTTACTGCTGCATGAGTGTATTTCCTCTCACTACCCCTCCTTCCCACCTATCTCAGCACTCACTAGTTCTCCCCTTTCCAGTCCTTTGCTGGCTGGCTCTGGGTGAAAGAGGCATGAGCTTTAGCTAGTCTGGGGCTGGCCAGGCCACTGCAGCACCTGTGAGCAGCAGCTCACCAGCCTGCCTGGGTTAGGCAGGGTGGGTGCCTGCCCTGTGGGGCAAACCCAGCACAGCTTCTCAGCAAAGCTGCCTTTGCAGTGGGACCCACAGAAGTTCTCTTCCTGCGGTAGACCAAGTGACTAGGTGGGGACATGGGCAGCACCAACTCAAGGCATGCTTGAAGAAACACTGCTAGCAATTAAGATAGATCTTTGTTATCTCTCCCCCATCCCCATGAGTTTTGTACCTAAAGATTATAAACATAATTTGTCTTATGGAAATTGTAAGAAAAGGCCATATGGCAATTCCAGAAGCTTACCCTTTATTGGGTAAGGATAGCTCCCCTCATGCCCTGTCCGGAGCGTGATGTGCTAGGCAGCCCTACCTGCTAAGTTTGTCTGTTAACACTTTTCTCCACCCTACTGAGTCATCAGCAGGGCTGTTCACAGTGTCATGGAACTGGGAATGTACACAGAATAGGGTGTATATTTGGTCATCACACTAAAACATTGTCTGCATTGTATTACAGAACACCAGTAGATGTCAGTTTAGCTCCAAAAATGAACTCTAGATTTATTATGTACCGTAATATGCCCTCAAAGTGTAAAATAAGTATAAGTAACTAAAACTTATTTTTCTCCTGCATGGAAATCATAGGCCTTGCAAACATACAAAATTTTTTTGGTCATTTTGTATCTATTGATTTGTTGAGGCTAGAAAAGAGTTTCTATGAGTTTTGATCACTTCAATAATACTACACATTTACAAGAGTTGTGCCAGAATGCAGTTTCAGACCAGTAACAAATATACTTGCCTAGATTTACAGAGAAGGCAGTAAGTCAGATAATCAGAGAATGACATAGAATGACAGGTTGGAAGAGATCATCTACTCTGGCTGATTCAAGATGCAAAGCAAACAGAGAAAGAACTCCAAAACAATTTGAATACTTAGTGCAAGCAAAATACAGCCAGTCATTTTGGTATTGCAATTGCCAGTCTATATCCTGACCTATAGAAAGAGTTACAATTTAAGACACTCATAGGTTTGCTTTTTACACTATTTTAAGAGGAACAAGTACACTTGATAGAGTAAAAAACCCCAACCAAACAAGCAAACAACAACAACAAAAAAGCCCCACAAAAAAGCAGTGCCATCTAGAAGATAAACACTTCCAAATATTTTGGAAACCAGACTAAAAATCAGAAATTACCATTTCTACATAATTCACAGCTGCAAGCACCATTTAGCTGAAGAAAAGTTACTTCAAGTCCCAAGGGCATGGATTTCTAGGTGGGATCAATACTGATGAAGAACTAATTATTTATACTTACAATGTTAGGTGGTACTTAATCAAAAATCAGCTTTTGCCCATGGGAATGTTGACTGCTTGAGAAAGCAGAGCTTGTATATTGATTAAAGTAACCTAGCACAAATTTTTTTAATTCTAAATCTTTTCTTCAAGCCCCAGAGCAAATTTAACACCTATAAGCTAAATTCTTTTAAATGTAATTTTGAGTATAAGACTGACAAAAAATTTAAAAGCTAGAAAGAATTTATATGTAATTATTTGAGTCAAAACGATTTCTTCCCCTCTTGTCCTTTTACTCTCCATTATCAGCAACTGTTCTGCTAAGTTGTTGTTGCTGCTAAAGAATATGCACAGGTTTTCCTTATGTTTCTCCCTAATGAAATGAAGGCCAATATTTAATGCGAGTATTGAATCTTTTCAATTATATGATGATACAGTTTCTTCAAGTTTAGAAAATTATGTCCCAAATCACTCACTGGATTATAGTGGGAATGCATCAGATATTAAATAGCTTTTTAATCAAAGAGAGAAAAGTATAGTAAAAACCTATGTTCAGAGGACAAAGCTGGGAAAATGAAGATTAATGTCTTATTTTTCCATTTCAATAGTTAGGTGATGAGCAACTAGAACAAACTAAGTAAGTTTTTCTACATCTTTTGATTCCTTCCAGACAACTTTGGTGACTTTCCAGAAAATATATTTAAGACAAGATGAGACCATTACAAATCATGTATCATCTACATTGTGTAACATGGCCAACTGGTGAGATGCTAATCCCATCTAGTTTAGGAAATAATGCATGAGTTAAATAATAAAAACCAAAAAAACCCAAACCAACAAAACCCCCAAAACCCCAACAAACAAACAACCCCCCCAAAAAAAACCCCAAAGCAAACCAACAACAAAACAACCAGAAAACAACCTCCAACCCAAACAATACAAAACAGTAGTACAACTTGCTATTATGTCATTTGATTTCTGCTGACTTCGGTCAGATTTTTCTTCTTTAAAACTGAGCTGCATTTTAACCAATCATAAAATACACCTACCGTCAGTGCCACCAGTGTGAATCAATATTCTGTTCTACGGGTCCAAGGTCCAAATGAAGATGTTCTGCTGCCTTTCTGGCTAACAACAGCTAATCTAAAAGAGCGATTTTCTCTCTGACTAGCCAAGCAACCATGTGACATGAGCTCTGAGGTTCCCACTTAAAATGTCAAGATATACATCCCACATTTCAGCACAAAGTGCAAATTCACATTGCTGAGATGTCCCCAAAGCACTGGTAATACTTAGCTGTCATGAGCTGGGCACAGTTTGTCAAGATGACCTAAGCAGCTCCTTTATAGTAGACTGGAGCATGAAAATAGGAATTTTGGCTGTTAGAAAAGCCTCCCTGTTAGGGTGTCAGCTATGCTTAGATTCTGGAGATCTAATGGGGGCAAGGGGGAAGGTTCGAGTCTCTTTGAGACTGCCTGTTGAGGAACAGGAAAAACACCTATTAACCACAGTAACAATGCCCCCTTAGTGAGGCACTATGGCTATATAAAGGTGGTATTTGCATGCATACGTGTATTTGGTAGCCACAAAACTCATTTGCATATCCCTACTAAAGTACTAACAGCACCTTCATTAACACACATTAATTATAGATATCCTGGCTAAGGTTAGAATCCATTTAAGTAATTTGATGGGGTTTTATACAATGCTTTTATAATGGTTGGAACCCTGGATGGGTTTTGATTGAGAAGGAAAAGAGTGTCATTGACTTTTGGTTTTAAATATCCTCATTTATGTTTGATCTAGGGCCTAGATCTTTTATAAAACAAAGAATGGGACAGCATATTAGTTGATTTGGTAAATATTAAGAAACAAAATCTGCCAAGTGCTTTATGAGTCAAAGTAACAAAGGATAGACAAGAGCTGCGTTTTGAAGGAATAATGTTAGCACGTAGTAACTCTGTCTGCTCTGAGTTAACACAATTAACTTCTGTGCAGGGGAAATTAATTTCAACTTCTACATGGTCCTCTCCAAGTAATAGCTACAAGAACCATTTGAGCTTTAAGCTTTTGATGAGCTCATGGTTAAGAGTTTCATCAGCTTCCAAACCCATTCTTTAGTAACTTCAGTGCTTTGTGACTCCAGTACTGTGTAGACAGCTTGTTTTATTCTCTAAGCTACTTTTAACAGTTAGTGCACACAAAAACGTCAGCAATAATTAAGTACTGCCATAACATACTTCCTTTCATGTACTACTACAGAAGCACTGATCTCAAAATACTTCAGAGCTAACAGTGCAATAATGAACAGGCATAGATAACACTGCTGTACTGCTTCTGCTTGAGTAAGCACTGCCCCCGTTCAATATAAACAACTATACTGCTATGTGCAGCTACCAATGAGCCTGACATTACAGGCACCAAATTAATTTGAAAGGACAGTGCAGTTTGCTGGTGTGAACAAAAGCAGAGCCTGAGTTGCAAGGCTGCCCGGAAGTGGGTTACTTTAAATGCTGGGCTCGTTGCAATGGTGGTTTAGGAGTTAATAATGTCAATTTAAATTATCCCCAGATAAATTCTCTGTGTGACAGAGGTGGCAGAGGAAAAAAAGCAGAGAGCCCAAACACAGCATCCCATTCAGAAACTACTTTGTGAAGCTAAATACACCATAACTGACACCATCACTGCTTAGGTTCATGAATCAGAACAATACTATTGCTCCACATCAATATTGAACTGGTAGGGAAAAAACCCACAAAAGCAACCCTCATGATATGACTCCAAGTCAGCCGTCAGACACAAGTTATCTTGCATAAACCCATCTTCTTTCTCAGTTCCCAGTTTCTTCTTTTACACTTCCCCTGATGATCCCACCCCCCAGGTGCTGGAAACTGGAAGGGTGAAAGTCTCCAAAGTTTTGAACCTTCAAATTTTGTCCCACATGCCACATTCACAGCAGCCACTTGGATGCTTTTTGCCTGGTGCTCTCCAGTGAGACAGGTTTGAGGGTGAGCTTTTTCTGATTGCTGTTTTTCTCTCTTTTGAGGCTGTAGCTGCCCATTTACCACCATCTTGGCAGGCAGGGAACTCTTCGGCTAGCGCCTATCCATGTGCTGGGCAGATACATGGAGGTGGATTGCCCTGCCTCCACAGAGCACAGTCAGAGGCTGCCCCCTTCCCAGGCAGGCCAGCCCTTAATTTAAGGCATCACAATAAACATCTGCCATCCTCTTGCTACTCTTTCCTAAGCATGCACCGTATGAGCTTTCCTTAGCATGACTATTAAGGAAAAAATAATGCTTTCTTTTATCTGCAAGTTGATAATATGCAGAGTAATATGCTTGTGGAAGATTGGAATATCAATGGATTTGTTATGTTAAAAAGTAGCATATCAAGTCTGAATCTGCAAATGACCTTCCAGAATTGCAACTGGTTGACAGAATTGCTAAATTAATCCAAACCTAAATATTAATAATTTACTGTCCTTCTTTTAGTATTGCTTCCTTCCTAATTACCAACTGCCATATTGTTCTTTCATTGTCATAACAGTTAATAACAGCTGCCAGACTGCAAAACACTCTGTCATACTACAGTAAACCATTTAAGTATGTAAATCATATCATCTCCCCTAGAGAGCAACACAGCAGTGCGGTGTCAAGAGAGGTAATGATACATTTATTTTTCCTGGAACACCTGGCACTTCATGTAAAGAATTGCAAGGAGAATAACCATTTTTTGCCAGTAATGGTTCTCTTAGTATAAACAACCAAAAAGAAATGGTTATGATAGAAAAGCTTTCCATTTAAAAATGGCAGATCTGTTCTGATTAAGCCAGCCTTTATTTGATGGATTCTCTAATAATGCCATCAGAAAACAGAGAGGAAAGTTATGATTCTTCAGCCATTGACACTTTAAATCCATCTCCCTCCTCCCTTGACAGGATACAGGAAGGATGTGATTTTTAAAATAAAGCTGATTATTTTTCTTATAGACAGAACTGAAGCATAATTTCAACTGCTGTGAAAGCATTGCTTAATGAAGGGGTGCAAAAATCCCATCTTCTCATCTGTCCTCCAGAGTAATGCCTGACCTGCCGTTTGACCAGGCTGTGATATTGTTTTGACTATAAATGAGCTCTGCTGGCTCGTGTTGTATCTGACCACTGAAACCACTGATCTAAACCTTACATTTAAGTTAAGTCGTTTTACTTACAGCAGCAGCCAGACATATTTCAATCAACTGCTTTGCTCCAATTCTGTGGGGATCTAAAGTGGGTAAGGAATGATACAATAGTCTCTTGTGCATAATTCTGACATCATAATCTCTCACATAGGTGTTAGCTGGACACCAGAATTATTACAACCTAGTTGTGATATAGGCAAGAAATACAGAATGATATATAGAGATGAAGATCTTATTGCTAAAAATTCATAGTTATCCAATAAGGCCACAACTATCCACTGCTCTGAAACTCTCAGCACATTATGTGCAAAGCTGGATGCTATTTGTTCCCTTATGTTCCTCTCACTTCATGCTACAAACGTGAACTAAGCAATAGTAATATTTGCTGCAGTTCTGGCAACTGCAAAGTTGTTGCTACTGAATTCTGTCTTGATTTATAATCTCTGTCTGTTATAACTTATGTCACATGATTTAAGAGTACCATTGACATACTGTTTAGAACTTTAATTCCTCACCTCTGGAAGGACTATCTTCATTAAAGGCATTTAGTGAATCTCTCAAGTCCACAAATAAATTAAATGACCAACAGTCTCAGCTGGAAAACTGTTAGTTCCTGTTCCAGAAAGTCAGATATTACATATCATGTCACTTGATATTGCTTGTCTGCAGGAAGCAGCAGACCAGGAAGCTTACCATCTGGGGACAAATCAGTATGAGTGTCATAGCTACAGAGCCAAAACAGTGATAGCAATGTGAGGATTAATCTCCATTTACCAAAACAATGACTAACTATTGTTAAATGTAATCTTCATCATCCATTGCTACGTATTAAGAAAGAAATTCACCAAATATGCTGGCAGCCTTGGGTGACTTGTTAGATATGGATGCAAATGTTCAGGACACTCCTCAGTTGAAATGAACCTTCCCTCTTTCAGACTAATCCCTCATGACAAGAAAGGCAATCAGTAAACAACTGAATATCCTTACAGACAAAAACTAGTGATAAAAGTAAGTGAACTAGAAACCTTCACACGATGGTTGAAAGCATTTTGGGCTTTTTAGAGTTGTCTTATCTGCTGTATGCATAGATCCTGCAAGTCTTGATTGTATGCACAACTTCCTCTCAATTTACCCTGCAGCAAAATCATGTGAGATTCTGCAAGTCTTGATTGTATACACAGCTCCTCCTGAATTTGCCCTGCAGCAAAACCATGTGATCTGTATCACAACCAGAACAGAATCTACAGTAACTAAAAATAAACTACTATGCAAATTCATGGCTCACTTTAGTCCAGCTCATAAATAAGCCTTCAGCACTGGTCAGCAATCAGATTCTTATTATTACCACGATGTGCATGGCCTCATTAGTTGTCATATGGGTGGGTGATGTCAGTGTCTTCAAATACTTGCAACACTTGGTTTTGGCCCCAGGTGCTTAGTAAGTCATGAGTTCTCTCACCATGTTATGATTCCCTTATTTGTATGGGGTAGAACTGTAGAACCATCTCATCCAGCTCCTTTGTCTTGATAGCTTTCAGAACTTTAGAGGAACCCAGCAATATTGGGAGATAAATCTGTTACCAGATGCTGCTTAACACTGCTATAGCACTAATTCTGTTACACGTGGGAAAGCTTATTCATTAGTCACCTCTGCAGTATATCTGCATGACCAATCGACAAAACTATGTACCCTAAAGCTAGGAATGGTTCTGCTTACCTGCAGGACAGACAGAGCTATCAGCACAAAGAACGTTAACATTTTTTTAATCAGCACGTGATTGACACGACTTTGTCTAATTCATATTTAAATTAGTCCTTTTTTATGAAAAACAAACAAATGCTTCTTATTGAATTCAAATTAGATTTTAAGTTAGATCAACTCATTTGAGATTTTTTTCCTACTAGAATTGTATTCTCAAGCTAACAGCAAAAACATAACCATCTCTGTCTTACTTTTTACATGCTTGCCTTCAGAAAGATTTACCATAAGCTTGTCTTATTTTATATTTTAAAAGAAACAAGCAGTAGACTATCTCTAAAGGACTTTTACAAGACAAGATCTGTTGATCTCTAATCTCTGCATGAAAAGGGAAATTATCTCATTCAGCAAGCATAACATTTTGACAAATGTTAAAGTTTTTAGAGCCTTCCCCTGCTTTTAGAAAGGACTTTTTACTTACTGGACTAGATGATCTTGAAAATCTCTTAGAACCAAATATATTCTGTGATTCTGTAAAGAATGCCTTAAGAGTGGTCACCTGATTTCTACCAAGAAAGGATCAAACTAGTATGGGTCAATAAAGGGTATAGGTACCCTAATTTCACATTAAAAAAAATCTGTACAAATGTCTTATGTCTCTAATAAGACTTTTTTCTTTCATTCTCAAAGCAATGTCCAAAATTAGGTTTTTATTATCAGCATGTATCAATATGCTGGTTTGACAGATGTTTCCCAGATGAACATAATTCTAGGTCATTGTTTTAAATTTATTTAAGAAGAAAACTGCAAAAAAAAGTATGTTTAATAGTTTCACAAGTAGTAACAAGTGATTCATATCCTAGCAGAAGAAATTCAGCTTCCTCAAAAGTAAGAGAACCAAGCAAACTCAAGTAACTCCAATTACAAAATCAGCACCCAAGAGAGGGATTGTTTGCATTGAACTGCAAGTGTGTGCTATTTGACATACTGCACAAGTAAGCAATTTTATCACAGACACACACAATATAATGATCTTTAAATATTTGTCTCAGGGATTCAGACAATGCGACATGTCCACAAGATGGCATACACCGTGTCCAAAAGCAACTGACACAACAAAATGTTGTATAACGTCTGTGGGACAAAAACGCTTCAGTGTAATTATACTTCTTCATTTCATTGTCCTTCTAGACAAGCACAGAAGAAAATCTGTCTGTAATTATTTTCATGATTCGCTTATATAATCTAAAAATCTGGTTGCCTCAGAGGTAAGCAGAACCTTCACTTCACATGGAAAACAGAAAATGTCTGTCATCCAGAGGAACCAGTTTTTCTCTTTGAGATTTAAAGTGGCTGTAACCAAGTTAAGTCACACACAAGAGGCAAAGGCATTGTAGGGAGAAGGATTATAACCTCACCAAACAGATCGTTTTACCAGTCTCTCTCACTGCCTAGGAGAAGCAGGCAATAGGGGAAGAGAAGGAGCTTAGGGCTCTGAAAGGACTCAAACCCTAAAAAATCAGAATGAGGATGAGCTTCACAGGAAGATGTAACTAAGAACACTCTAAAAGAAATTGTCTGTACATACCTGATAACCAAAAAGGCATCAAATTCTCAGAGCTCTCAGTAGGGTCTGTTTCAGGTTAAAAATAAAACAAAATACAGCTTCCCTACCCTAGCCCACATCCTGCCACAGATGCTGCCAGAAATAGAAATATTAAATGAATAATACTCATGCATCTGCCCTCTTTGGATCTCAGAGCTACATTAGACTATACCTTTTGAGATTGTTTACACAGAGTGGTAATATTCTTCTATTAGACTCACCTATGAAGCTCATTTTCAAGTCTAAAGATGAGCTCTTATGTGCCTTAAAGTCTCTTTATTTTAGCTAGCCTAATAAAAGGGCTTGTCATTGTGCAAATCTGACCTTGTTTCCCATCTGCTACTACTATAGAGACAGCATTCCACAGGGATTGGTTTGTTTTGGGGTGTTTTATTTAAAAAAAAATTAAACTACTACAGTTTAAGACAAATTCCAAGTCACAGCTATGGCTAAAATGATCACAGGCATATGACCATGTCCTTTAGACACCTGACTGAAGAGCCAAAAGGACATGGAGCTGTCTGGGCTCTAGTACAAAGCAGTGTTTCCCAGCTAAGCTCAGAAATGCTGGCACCAAGTGGCTTAAGAATACTCCAACAGATACACTTACCAAGTTGCCAGCCTTGCACTTTTGCTCTTACAATACAAGTATTTCCCCTTCTTTTCTTATAGTGACCAAATCATAATCATAAGACCATAATCAAACCAGAGGCAGGATTCTGGAATTAGTAGTGCAATTCTCCCATTTCTGTAAATAGCAGCAGTTCTCTGAGCTGTGAACTAGCTACTAGCGAGTGCAAAGCAGAAGTGGCACTGAGAAGAAATTTATTTTAAGGTTAACAGCTCTACAGAACTTGTGAAAATGCCCAGAAGAGAAACGCATACACACTAACAGCCCTTTTTGACATTTAGAGATGCTATAGAACTTGGGGCTGAATTTTATCTTCCACGAGGTTAGGGCTCTTTATGAGAGTGAAGTAATATTATGGCTTCCAACTCTCACACCTCCACCTCCTACTTTGCTCTCCTGTGCTTTATTCCAGCTAGTAAATTCTCTTAAGCATACATCAGGTCTGCTTACACAGCTTGGGTAAAACAGGAACAACTGAAAACTCCCCACAAGAAGTACTTGAAAATCTGAAAACTACATGAGGGGAGAGCTGATAATAAAACACTGATAATAAAACATCGGTAGCCAGTCACAATATTCAGGTTTAGCTTTCTGCTTCTTTACTGAACTGCTCTATAACAGAGCAAGTAGTTTCACTGCACAGTACTACCACTGGCAAAACAAGATTAATTGCCTTTACTCAGAGAGTCCACAAAAGCTGACCTGCAGAAAAATGGGAAAGCCAAGTCCACAGTTGCCTGACAAGGTGAATCAATACAATAAGAACATGGAAGTTCTTTTGTTGCAGCTGATTATTATGGGACAGTGTTCTGAGCAAGTGTAATGAACAGTCCGTTATTTATCAGTGTGTTTCATGACATACAAGAAGGGAAAAAGATCAATTTAAAAGTCACCCAGATGCAGAGGTAGAAGTTACAGCAATTGTTCCTTAAAAAAACCCCAAACACCATCCCCAAGGCTCCCAACAACTTTCTATCACACACACACAAATATATGTAATATAATCTGCCTTAACTATTCCAGTTCTAAAGTAGGAACTACATGTCAGTGTAATGTCTCCTCTTCATTTCAAACAGTCAGATTTAAACAGTGTGCGATGTAAAGCTTCCGTCTGAAAACTTTTGCTCATGCACACAAAATTCTTTTTGGTATTCCATCTTACCTGGAGTTATACTGCTCCTTGAGGTTACTGGTGACTGTTGGCAACAAGATCAGTATGCTGCCTAGCCTGAGAATTTGAAAAATGAGATAAAAGTTGCTCTAGCCAACCAGGCACTTTATTTTCTCTCTTCTATGAATCAATAACCGTATATGATACTATTAACACATCCTCTATTCAATTTTTCCTGAGTTGGAGTATGCATACTTTGTTCCAGAATGCCCAAACCCTTCAATGTTCAGCCATTCTTGATTAGTTGAGACACTGAGTCTGAATACCCAGAGGAAAGGCAGAAATGTCAGTTACAAGAGCACACTGGAAAATGTTAAATCAATGTGAAATCAGCATCTAATTTCCCCATAGAATGGAGTAGTGGCTATGCTACATGCTTTTTAATTAAATGTCAGCCTGTCAATACTTTTCAGATTGGTTATAAATATGAAAACTGCCTATGAAAACTTAATTAAAATAGACAAATTGGTGAAACTCCTGCAGACACATTTCATTCATATTCCCAGTCTCTTACCAAGAGCATTTTAAGAAACTACAGCACATCTTTTTATTATGGCAATGATCTCGCATGCAAGGCAGAGAGCAAAAGAATGTATTTATTCCAGTTGTCTCAAGCCTATTCTCAGAGAACACCTTTTGCAGTACTGTATAATAAAGTGTGGAGTTGGGTCAGACTTTATTATAGATTCAATTATTATTTTTTCTTAGGGGTAATGGAATGGGTTCCATTTAATATGAATTAATTAATTATGATGGAGTACAATTAAAAAAATCCAATGAACTGTCTTTTAATCTAAATTAGTGGGAGTTGTGTTTTTTCACACCTGTGCCTGATAAAAGGGCTCTATACAGTGGATTTGGATTAGAATTTTGTTTCTACCTGTAGCAGTTTGTGCCAGGTGTTAACAATTGCTACAACATGGAAACACTTCTCTCTGAAAGTTACAGAGCCCTCTGAGAGGTCTCAGATTGAGCTCTCTGGAAATGCTCAGAAACAAGCTGGTTACAGTGTATCAGGGAACAACATGCAGCTGCAGCTGGCAGTGCAACACCCCTCTGATGATCCGCTATTATATTAAGGGTCACAAATAGAGGACAAAAAATGGGAAAAAGCCAGGATAGATACTATGAAATTATTACTTCCCACTTACCAGAATTTTAGTAGTCCTAACAGCACATTGAAGCTTTCTAAAGAAGCAGTCAGCTTTCAATACTGCAAGTCTCCCTTTAAAAATCAAAGGGGAAAATAAATGTGTATTTTCACTGATTTAGTAACAGATATGAATTTACTCCAAAGACATTTACTAATTCCCAAATTCAGAATGATGAGATTGACGCAGATTTTGAGGTCTGAGTTCCACCATATTCAGGGTTTTACAGGATTAGTCTTGTCAGAAAGGAGTGATGCTGTAGAGCATGAGACAGATGGAGTGGATCAGAAAGAATCTGTTCACCTGATATCATTTCCTTCCCCCCCACCCACTACAGGTAGAAATTGTATACAGATATGAAATATGACATAGATTCAAAGATTTTCCTTTTCTTTAAGAAGTACTGACCAATTTTGTGTTAGAGTAGGAGGGGCTGAATTTACTTACTAATAAATATACTGCTCTGTTTAATTTAGTAGCAACAGCTGTATGTTGAGGTGCCCTAGTGTTAGACTTTTAAGCTGCAATATCATCCTTCTGGAAATGAGGCTGTGTGTCCAACCATACATTATTATTCTGAGAACCACTGACCTGAAACAAACAAACAAACAAACCCCCCTGCTTGTCTTTGCTTAGGTACAAGCACACTAAATGCTATTTAGCTGCAGTTGGCTGAAGCATTTACAAAAATCTCGGTGCAACTCACAAAAATCTCTTTCTTCAGCAAGAACTGCATTGAATTCTCAAGTATCCTGCAAAAACTGGATGGGTGATAACAACACTGCCAGGACTGTTAACAGACAAGAGTAGTTGTGATTCTGCTCTTTCAGCGGCTAGGTGAAAGCAAATTTGAAAATACAAACGATTCATTGAAAACTGCAGGATATCTTAGTTAAAGCTGCCCTATTTCAGTTTCCAGGATGAAGCAAATAGGGCTCACAGGTAACAATTAGAAATTATCACAATCTTTTTTTCATTAAAATTAGATAAAATTAGCAACTGAGAAATATGATAGCACAAAAAGATACAACTCCAGCACTTCATCAAGACACTGTATCAGAATCCTACCAAAAGGACTCATGCATCAGCTTTTAGGTCTTCTTTCAGTCATTTGTTTGCAACACTGTTAGATATTCTCCTTTCAACTGAAAGGCCAGAGTGCTGCTAGCAGCTAAGCACCCAGACTACCAAATCTCACAACAAAAGGATCAGAGCAGCACTAAAGAAGTGGGTGAAAGATTCCTGAGAAAGCATACCACTTGGAGTTAGAGGAGTGGAATCTCTCTGCTTTCCTTATCCTTCAGATCTGTATCCTCCTCACCCTTATATGCTGCTAAAATTTGGAGGCACATGAGGCTTCCCATGGGAAGATCTCCCTGGTCCCTCACACGGGTTGGTGCCCTGCATGAATATACATAATATATATTATAAATATTTCATACATCACATATTAAAAGCCTGTTTAGACTTAGAACACCCAGAGATTCACAGTCTCTTTTCATTTTTAACAAAACAATTGCAAAGATCTTTCCTCTGAAGACCTTACAGTAGGGACATTAATTTTCAGGTCCTCCATTGCTTTCCTCCCACAGGAGAAAACACTAGATTGAATGAGTTGTGCTAGCAAGTCCCCAGGCAGCACTGTCCAGGATCTAAAGGTGCACAGCTGAGTCAGCCCTACAGCAGAGGATCCTGCCCTTTTCCCCTACCTTACTGAGAGCAACAAAACATGAGGAATTTCTGCTATCATCAGCAGTGGGAAAAACATACACTGGGTAAAAGTTAGACTAGAAGAGTAATATCTGGTACATAGATTTGCTTGGTACTTGGTATTAGGAAGACTGGACCACATTATTTAAAAGAGCTTCAGAGCCCTGAAGAATGGTTTCTTCTCATATCCATAGTATTTAGCTGACAGTTTCAAACACAAACACAAAGCACAACAGATCAATCTCAGGTACCCCTCTGTTACATTCCACAAAACTAGACTGATGATATACAGGTAAACACTTGACCCTCTGAGATTTTTAATTATAAAAGTTTTCATATGCAGTTTCTAAGTGTTAGTGACTAATAATACTCCGTGAAACAATCCAGCAAAAGATTAGAAGACAAAAGGAAGAGCTATACTTCCAAACCTAGTACCCAAGCCTAAAATAACCTCTTCCTGCTATCCAGTCTAAATGCCTGGTGACTGTAGGAAATCAATGGCATGGCTTTTTCAGTGATGCCCCTAACAAAAAAAGAAGACAGCAGATGAGTGAAGTCAATGTAAGCCTCACAGGAGTTATATAGAAAAACAAATCAAGTTATTTCTATATGTTCACTTCTTAGTTATGGCCTGAAACCACTTTTTGTTCTGCCCAAAATAACTAGGCATATGGTGTACGATAAAATCACTAAGTCACATTGTGGGCTGAGTGTGTTTTTCAGATAACTGAAATTATTCAAGCTTCTCATAAAGCAGGCTGAAGCCTTTCTGGTGTCATTCCTCATTGTGAAGTTATGACCAACAGCACCGTATAAAGTTCTGGTGTAAGTACAGGCACTTGTATGAAGTACTAGTACTTATTTATCTCCAAGCAAAAACCTAGCGGTAATGCATGTCTCTCTTTCCCTTCTCAGTCAGTTCAAGTACCTATTCAGTCAGAACTAACTATTTCATTCTCCTTCCACAGAAATTAGTACTGGCAGTACAGGACTTGCTGCAGTACTCACACAGCACTGGTACTTGTACCTCAGACAATGATCCAGTGTGCACTGAAAATAGCAGTGACTGTTTGGCTTTGGTATGTTTGTGTATTTAGTTGGTTGAGACATTATCTTTGCTACAGTTATTTTTAAGCACTATTAGCTGCAGAAGCCACAGCAGATCAGTAAATTCATCCTACCCAATTTCAGGCATCTAAAGCATCTGAAGTGTTAATACAGTAGCCTGCCTTGCACAAAATAGAAGCTTAGCTCAAACACTCTTTAGCAAGTGCTTGACTTCGTAATTTATTATTTCCTTTAATGCACTCTCTCTCTTTCTGTTTAATAAAGAATGGAAGCTATTCTCTTCCACAGTAGTTCTATCATGGGCAGTTATAATTTACTGCATCACTGAATGTGGCATAAAATGCAGGTGCAAAGTGCCCTAAGGAGAGCTCAGGCCACAATCTGCTTCACCTCCACGAAAGTTGTGGGGGAAATCCATCTTTTGCAAAGAAACAAAAGAAGACAAACGACCTCTGCACTGATTCACACACTAGAACCATACTGCCAGTTTCACGGTTGCCAGGCTGTAGTGATGACTTAACCACCGGTCTTGTGTTGTGCCTTGGCACTTATCTAGCACCTCCTCATCCTGTTAGAAAAAAAAGATGCAATTTAAAACCAAGTGATTTTGAATGTGCTAGGATGAACTAGTCCACATTCTGGTGTACAGTTAATTCTGAGTCCTTGCTCACACAACACATTTATGGAATTTAAACAAAAATAAAATTAGTCATATCCAATCTTGTTAAATCAGTGGAAATTACTTCAAGGATACTAATTTCATTCCTACAGATTGTTTCATTGCAACTCAGCTATTACAGATACTCACAGTTAAACATTAAAAGCTGTTCCAGACTCCAAAAATGAATTTCAATGTGATCTGGGCCATTTGAAAGTTCTATTGTTTCTAAGCTATAGGATGTCCATATGACTTTTTGTACTACAAATGCTCAAAAAATATAAGCTGAACAAGTGTTAAACAGCTCATTCCCAGTAACAGCCAAAATTGTTACTGTTAATTTTTTTATTAAAAGATCTCCCAGGCTTTCTGACAACACTGCCTTATACAAACATAGAGAGGCTGGTTCCTGGGCAGAAATATGGCATGGAGTAAAGAGGACAGCACAGTAAAGTTGGAGATCTAGAAGAAATAGGATCACTTTCGAAAACACTTCAGTGAGAGCTTTAAATCATTGTATTTTATATCCAAAAAGCATATTAGAATTGGAAAAAAAGGTGTCTAAACATACAGCAAACTAATTTTGTTTTCTATCTCACAAACTGTATCTTCTGTTGGGCCACAATGAAATCTGAAGTATCTGAAGTTAAATGACAAGCTTTGGTCTCGCTGCCAAGATCCTAATGAGCTGCATTCCCAGCTTTCTGAATGAAGGATAAGATTCCTTTCCCATAGAAAATGATGGAGATGATACAGCAGTGGCAGAAGGACTGCATGAACTGCAGCACTGGCCAGGTGATCCAAAAGGTAGTGGAAAAGGAACATTGTTTCCCTCATAAAAGAGGCAGTTATAATGACAGAAGACTCACAAGTGAGGATTAGGCACCTCTGAGCCAAATGCATAATACTCCATTCATTCCTCTTGAAGAAATGAACTACTTTCACCCCAACAACCCAAAAACTGGATTCCCTACAAGAGAAGTCCAGTGAACGTCAGAGCCTACATCACTGCACTGCTAATAACAAGCCTTGAAGTATCAGAAGGTACATATCTTTAATTTTGTTGATGGATTGCAGGAACATTTCCTCCATACAGTGTCAAACAGGACTTCTTTCACACACATACATGTACATACATACAGACTGCTATGCTGTGTTACCAAAACTTCACAGAAAATTGACCAAATGCTAGAGGAAAACTAAAGACTGTCACTTTTATGGTTAACACTCTTCTTTGTAGAGCTCTCCTTCAACTGTATAAATCAAGTCCCTAGAAAATTTTTGAGGACTAATATCCCTAGAAACTACAAATGAAAGAGGTCTCTTGTCTGACTGGTTTTTGTACATGGACTTTTCAATAAGCTAGACCATGGTCTTCCTGCATCCATGACTCATGCCTACATTCACTGCTTACATAAAACTGAGCATAGTGGGTTTGGATCTGTGGGGATTCTTCCATAAGAGCTTGATTCCATGTATGTCATGAGTTGTATGTCAGACAGGTAGGTATGTATGGCTTTGGAGAAGCCTAATATACCGACCAAACAGATAAAAGCAATGACTGTGCAAGACATCAGCTAAGATATTCTGTCTTGCTCAGTTTATCACACCTTAGCTGGATAGTTCTGAATGTACAAACAGCTTAAAACCAAAACCAAACAAGCAAAGAACTTACGGAACAGGTTTGCACATTTCTCACCACTTCTTACATCTTTCAAACTAGGACTGTCTTACTTCTTTACCTCTACTAGGCAATTTAGAAGGGAAGGTACTGGAAACAAACTGTGGGCATTTGTAATGTCCCTACAGAGAGTGGAAAGGAGGCAGCAAAACCTATTGCCTATACCTTCTGCCCACCCTATAATATCATAAAACAAGAGATGCCTGTCAGCATGAATGGGCTACCATCTTCCTTCTTCCCTAATGTTCTGTAAGCCGTTTCCAACAGACTTTACAGGCCAGCAACAATAAATCCTCTACAATAATTTTGAAGATGGATATGTCTGGATTACAAAAAGCTTTCTATACCACATTATCTACACAGAGAAATGAATTAACTTGTATCAGCATTAAATTACAGGCTGCAGTAGCATTGTAACTCTTGCAGGAAAATCTGCATTGTCCAGCTCAGTTGCTAATCAGATCTTCAGTTAAACAAAATTGTTTCCATTTAATGTTAATCACATTTGCAATTTGTTGCTGACAGAGTTTCTAATTGCTTTTAGTAAGGGCTTTCAGGACACTGGAGGACTGCACATTCAGGTCTTGATCTTATCCTAGTTTGTACTCCATCATAAAATGAAATGCTTAAATAATTCTTTTTAAATCCTTCTGTGACTATTCATCTGCAGTTCTATATCACAAGCTATAGGGAGATTAGACACCCTCTAAATACTGATGCAAGTCCACAAACTTTATTTATTAGCAAAAACATTTATGGAAAGTGAATTTCAAAACAATTGCAGCACACTGACAATATGTGTGCAATTGTTTAAATTACTGAAGTATAACCAGATGATTCTCAATTAATCACTAGTGCCTAAATGTAGAGGTTGTAGCTGAAAAAATTAGGCAAAGCTTAGGTATATTTCAAGATTGCAGAAATTTAAATGTATACAAATTCGTAAAAGCAAAAGGTCACAAAATTTGGAAGTTTTCTCAAATCTTTGCATATGTAACTTCCCAAAACTGTGGCATGAGTTTTCCCCTTACACAGGAATTGCATTATGAAGAGAACAAATGTATCTCTCTTCTGATAAGGCTGCAGTTGAATTCAGAAGTATGTCTTACACCTTGTACTTGAAAAAGTACGACAAAAGAAGAAATGGAATGCTGCTAAGGGTTTGCTTAAAATACCAAACTTACCTATATCCTCCTTTCTGAACCTGGTGATACCTGATACTTACAAAAATCTATGTTCATGCTTTGGCTATAAAATTAGTTGTGTGGCAGCAATGAAATAATATTCTAGCTTATTTTACCAGTTCAGCCTCAAATGGTGTTTTATCACAAACACATAATTATACACGACCAATCCTTTGAAGTCTGTGAGACTGCTGAGATTTCTACAAGATTGTTAGCTCAGCCTATTTACTTCTGTCTTGCATAAAAAATTCTGAACAAATTATGAGTTTATTTATGCCTTAAATTTTGCTATTGAGACACTGAGTGTACTATGACTAATTAAAAATATTTCTGTTCCTCATAATTGCAAATGCACCACTCCCCTCTTCTCTCAAAATATTGGAATTAATTTTGCCCTTGGCTGTATCTCTTCAGTTTCACATATCATAGCAGGAGTTAGAACTGCAAGGGCCTTGTTTTGCTCCATTGAAATCAATGATAAAACAGCAGTTTAGTTCAGTGACAATGTGCAATAAAACAGGCCCTCAAACTTTTCTGCCTATTGAAGACAGAGGCTGGGAAATGGGCTCTTGCAGCTCCAAGCTCCAAGCTAACTGCCTGTATGAGCTCCTGCATGACTGCTTAGGTCTTCATCTTGGTGCTATAATGGCAAGAGAATTAAATGGTGTCAGAGGCAGCCTGCCTCAGAATTTCTTCCAAATGCTTAAAAAAATTACTGACTGTCCTCACATTTGTGGAATTTGTTTTTTTGGTTTTTTTGGGTTTTTTTGCCATGCAAGAAGCTTTAGAAGCCTCTTACTAAGTGTAGGTGAGGTTGACAGAGCTTCCTCTCTCTCTCTCCTTTAATTCTGGTCTATTCTGACAAAGTACTTTCAGTTCCTGTCAGGAGAAAAGTCCTCACAGTGAAAATCACCAAAATATGTAGAACAGAATGCTAATGCAATCTTAAAGAGATAAACAAAATCTTGTGAGCGCAGACATTATTACACTACACAAGCTGATAGCTTCTCATGCCTTAGAAGTTACTTCATTGCCACAGAACTACTCAGCATTCCTTCTCTTGAGAAAT
Source organism: Indicator indicator (assembly GCF_027791375.1). Lineage (NCBI taxonomy): Eukaryota > Metazoa > Chordata > Aves > Piciformes > Indicatoridae > Indicator > Indicator indicator. The sequence goes on from NC_072031.1 coordinate 4,285,591, forward strand.
AAGCCAAAACTACAGTTACAGCCAGCACCAGCCTTACCCAATAGAAAGATGCAGCTAAACACACTGTCCTTTCTTCAGCACCCTCAAAACAGAGAAGACCTTTGTGGTGCATCAACATGGGTCCATGGTGACAGTGCCACCTGAACTGATTGTGCTCCCCAGGTTTTACCACAGTGGCTCCAAATTATAACCTGGAGTCAAGGGAGAGCTATCGCTGTTCCTAAGGTGCACTTTATTGTGGTTTTGAATGATCATCATGCAATTAAACAAATTTAAAGAGGAAGTAAAACTAATTCTTTCTGACGTTCATTAGAAGTACACTATGAAAAACTCTATTCATTGGCTTAAGAACTCCATTTTAATGTGTGATGTAGAGAAATTGACAGGAAAATATTAGATAAAGATACAACTGGACCCAGGACCACACAAACCATAGAAGTGGGAGTATTCAAAAAAATTCTTTAGAGTTCATTGCATATGGTCTTCTGCCATTCCACTAATTATGTACAGCTGTTGCTATCTTCCACTTTTATAGCTTATGCTATAAAATTTAAAACTTCTGAACAGGAGCTATTACAGAAGAATTTTCTGTGAAGTCCTGAAGTATGTAACCAGACAACAGCTAGCAGGCAATGACCTAGTGCAAGACCACTATTTTCATCTGCCTGTACAGTATGAGGTGAATCCATTCTCTTATCTTCATTTCCCTTTCTCTGTTATGAAAGAATTAAAGAAGCGTAACTCAGGAACATTTTCCAAAGAAAACACAAGAGCCCAGAAAGCAACTTCATAATTTGCAGAGTCAAAGTTTAAGTATCACACATCTAACCGTAAGAGCTTGAAAAATAAACAAACAAACAAATAAATAAATACAACACCTTAACTCCTCTTTGGACTTAGGACATTTTCTTACAAAGCAGTGATGTGGCATAGTGAGAAGGCAGAAAAAATTACAGCTGGAACTCTGCTAGAAATGATGGGGGTTAAATCTCCCTATCTTTGGGCACTTCTCTCATGCTCATTTGGCCATGCTGCATTAACCATTCACTTGTGGAATTGGGAGACGTGTACTTGTTGAAAAGTTTGGAGACCCAAGGTCCCACAAAGCCCTTGGCAGGGTAACATCAGTTCAAGAGTAATATCCCTTGGCTTCTTGTATGCACAGACCTTTACCTTCAGAACAGTTCAGCTTCAGTTAGGATAGCAGATAGGGGAAATCACAGTTAAGAGCTCAGTCAACTCAAATCCTGCCAGAACCACACAGCACAAAAACCTCAAGAGGCTCTTTGGTTTGGATTTCCATCTCTCCCTGTCTTACCACTGGCTGAAGGTACCAAAAAGAGAAGTGTCCTAGTTTACAACTATGATCCATGTGCCACACAGTCTGAAAATGCTAACTATGCAGCTCTGTTATCCCTACTCCCCTGCCTGTCAAGACAATTTTTGATAGACTATGAACACTTGGACAATCTTTCCGCCTTCTGTCCTGGCCCTCACCAACTCATACAGTATCTGCTTTCACAGTAACCAGAATAAGCAGAGACATTCTCATGCTCTCTTATAATGAAAATAACATTTTGGTCTGTCTATCCAGCCATCACTAAACCATTTCCCTTAAGCATCTGTAGAGACTTCAGCTGCACAGTGCATTTCTACTGTACTTTGTTTACTTTTCATTTACTCTTGTGCCTTTATTTAGCCTACAGCTGTCTGATCACAACACAGATGACATTAAATTCATTGACTATTCAGAAAAGCTTTTTTTCCTCTGGGATGACAGAAGACACATGGGCAAGAGCTGTGTGCATTTCCTTGCATTTCCTCCATAAAGGCTGCAAGCCAAGAGGCTGAATTCCAAGTCCAGAGCATGACCAAGAAGGTTTGTCCCCCTGTCTCCCGTTTGGGTTCTGTGCTTTAGAAATGAGCTGTAACAGTACACACATGGTATATATTTTCTCTGGTTGTTGCCAATACTTGCTTTCCTGGGGGGGTGAATAGTATTTTGTGGGTGTTTTCTGTGTGTGGCTCTGTGACATGTATGATATTGGCAATATTGCCAATATTGGCACAACATCTTTTGAAATGGACCCAAAATCACCATATCAAAATGTTTCTCCACAATAATAATCCACATAACAATAACTATTAACCATTCCCTTTGCCATCAGAGATGCACACAGACACTACTGGACTCTTGCCAGAGACATTCATGAATCATAGAACCATTTAGGTTGAAAAAGACCCTCAAGAGCAACCTGATCTAGCCTCTGTTACTGCAGGGGAGCTGGACCAGATGACCTCTAAAAGCCCCTTCCAACCCAGTGCTTTCTATGATTCTAAGATCATCAAGTCCAGATGAAGTAGCTTAGATGCAGTGTGGAATATGCAAACACATCTCAGTTTAAACTCTGCTCCAGTCAAGCCACAAAATCATCAAAAATCAGGTGGAAGGAAAGCAAAAACGAGAGGCTTTTCTCCGTTTATATGACACCCCAAGAAATTCTTCTTTAGGCCCTCTTCCAGGGAGAAATGAAGAACACATTACTGACACTAGCATTCTAGGATGCATCAGTCACTAATCTATCGTGTTGCTATCTAGATACATGTTTACATGTATATAGACAGTGGAGCTGCTCCTCAGTTTTGTTCTGCTATGCAGCATGTACGTATGCTAACACAACAAACCCAAGGGGCAACTGCACTGTCAGAACACAGATATCCAAGTTACTTGTTAGTTTCCATTTGTTTCCAGTCCTAGGTCTCTCTATAAGAAGCCCAGATGTTAAATATAAGACATTTCTATCTTTACTTGGCTCCTATGTGTGGACACTAAAGATATGAGGATACCAAATGGCTAGACAGTCAGCTTTGTTTAAAAAACAAACAAACAAACAACTCCTCAGAAGTTTTATCTGCCCACAGATGGGCTTAGGTCTGTAGTTAAAGCAGCAAAACAAGCTCTGTTAAGGGATGTTAAGGACTCACAGTTTCCACTACAGCTGCTTAGTTTCTGCTGTCTGCTTAATAGAGAAATAATTGAGGCTTGGAGTGCTCATTGTGCAAATATTAGTTTGGATTCCCTGGCCCCACTATCTCCAAGTGCATGGGTAGCACGTGAATTAATATAAAACCCCTAAATACTAAAATATGTAATAAATTATGAAGCATGTTTGTATCACATTTTAAAGATAAATACAGAATCTAGTAGTCAACGATGTTAAGTCAAGAAGTCCCTTCAATAAAGTGGAGCTCCATCACTAAATATTGCTGCTGTTACTTCAGTTTCATTCTGTCAAGATATCCATGCCCAAACACAGGAATCCTTGTGACTTGAAGTATTACTCATAGCTTTATTCGGGGAAATCACATCTTTGACCTCTGCATGTGAGATGATCACACTGTGCAACTGCTTTTCCTGAGAGAGTGTGTGGGGGGGGGGGGGGGAGTGTTATAACAGCAAATTATCACTGCCCAAAATTATACAAAGGAAACACAAAGGCTGCAACAGTGAGATCCATGGCTGGGCTAGGAGAGGCACTTGAGGGGGGCCAGGAAGTCAGGCAGCCTCAGCAGAGCTCCAAGGATGGTGGTATCAAGTAGCTGGACTCACACCAAGACAATGAAGTGTGGGGACCTGGTATGGAGGCCAAGACAAAATACAGGGAGCAAGGGACGTATGTTCACCTGTAGAGTAGGATGGTCATTACCTGCCTGAAGCTCTGCTTCACCTTAAAAATAAATAAAGGAGCCAGAAATCAGGAAGAAGACAAATAATCATATTTTACTACTGGAGAGTAAAAAAAAAAAAAGGGGGGGGAAAGGTAGAAAATTTGGAGGAAATTAAGGGAAATGGAATGGGGGAGTTGATCTCCTTCCTACCACAAGAACTGTAACCGCTGGTTTGTTCATTTGTCCATCTGTTGGGCAGCACGGGACCTGAGGTTTTATCAGGCATTTGTTCTCAGCTGTGAGCTGGCTTTGCATGCTAGCAGCTGCTGTTCTTCGCCACCTGTGCTGCCCTGATGAGAGGCGTGAGCCTGGAGAGAGGCTTGGCTAATTCTAAGAATGGATGCTGTCCAGAGTTAAAAACAAGAAATGAACCATTACTTTCCAAACTCAGTTACTCATGGGTTCAAGCAGTGCTCCTCTGGTTACCAGGAATGTGCACAAATAGGAGTGAGGGGCCCATCTGCAGCCATGTTCTTGTGTCCAATACCTTGCTGTCGCTGGTAGCCATGGCCCATAATCCCATCAATCTGTTTCTCAAGTTGCTCTCAGCTAGCTGGGATTTCTACCCTACCAGTGCTCTGGGAATGCTGCTTGCTATCCCAGGGCTTTGTTACTTTCAGGAAACTCAAAATACTTAGGTTCCTGTTTTCTAAAGACATGGGCTATTTTAAGCGTCAAAAAAAGCTGAGGGGCACAAGCCATATCTCAGGGAACCCCAGGACCTCTAGGAAGTGTTTATGCCAGTAGTGCCTGGGCCCATGTGCTCTTCTGAAGGCCACTGACGAACAGGTTTTCAGCACCAAGACAAGAGCCAGGAGATAAGTGACAAAGTGCTGAGGGACTCAGCTCTGGGTTGCAGTGAGAGCAGTATCTGTCTGGTATCATTGCACTGGAAATATTTTGCCACCAGGTAAAACTGTGTATACTGACAAATTAAACAAAACAGGTCCACAAAAATGGTCAGAGGGCTGGAGCACCTCCTCTGTGAGGACAGGCTGGAGATTTGGGGTTGTTCTCTCCGAAGGAGAGAAGGCTCCAGGGAGATCTTATTGTAGCCTTTCAGTACAGAAAGGGGGCCTATAAGAAAGATGGGGAGGGATGCTTTAGCAGGGTCTGTTGCAATAACGGATAACGGATAACGGATGACGGTTTTAAACTGTAAGAGGGGAGGTTTAGCCTAGAAATAAGGGATACATTTTTTAAGCTGAAGGTGGTGAAACACTGGCACAGGTTGCCCAGAGATGTGGTAGATGCCCCATTCCTGAAAACATTCCAGCTCTGAGTAACCTGCTCTATTTGCAGATGTGCCTGCTCTCTGCAAGGGGTTAGACTAGATGACCTTTAAATGTCCCTTCCAACCCAAATCATTCTGTGATTCTACTTATTTTTCATTTGAAAAGCACCAAGACTGGAGACTAATGTGAGGAGGATCTGTGTATGTCTTCAAGTTTAGGTGACAAGAAAAACTGTTACATAGTATAGCTGTTTCACTTGCAGCCACTCAGCATTTTACCTGCAGAAGTTCCTTGGTAGAACTTCGCCTGCCCACATCCATCTCCAGGCAGCAGTTCAGAAAATCAGAAAACAGAGCAGACAGTTGCTTGGAGTTTTGCAGCTTGGGTGCCCCTTTGGTAGTTATCAGATACATGGCCTAGAGAAAAAGGAAGCCCAAGACTTCACCTTTCTTTCATATCCACAAGTACTCATATAGATTCCTCTTTGTTTTTTTAAGGTCCAGTCTCCAGCGACAGTTTCTTCCCTGACAGAGGGTTAGAGATGATGTTTCTATACTAAGAAATAACCTCAAAACCACCAGTTTATCTCTCTAAAGCACTATTTTAGAAAATTTTGGCATTTGGTGGTTTTTTTTTTTTCAGGAAAGATAACATTAAATCTGTTACACTTGCTTCATGGTCATCTTCAGAGACAGAGAAGAGCTGGAACAACATATAGTGTTACTTGAGGACTGGCAGTATTCATCTGTGCTGAGTCCTCTGTGAATTCCCTTCCATGATGTGCATAAACGTTTGGCATGGTTCTTCTGTGCACACAAGCCTACCCAGACACTTGAAAATTCCAGCCTTTCTCCTCCTAAAGAGCATCTAGCCTTTCTTAAGGAAAGCCAAGGAGTCTCACTTCCATGCAGCTGACAATGCAGCTTAACAAGTCCTTCTATCTGATATTCCTCAGGCCAAGGAATTATAACACAATTTTGTGAGCAGTATCTAACAAGGTTCACTTGTAACTAAGAGCTAACATACAGAGAAACTACAGAGATGAGTTCATCCTGCTTTGGCAAGCTGTTATTTAGAAATCTAAGAGAAATATTTTGAACTATTCAAACCTAAACTTGCAAAACATGCCTAAAATATACAGTAGTAATAAACTGCAGGAGAAATTTCAAGCATGGATACATGTCATTTTTCCCTGAGGTTCTCCCATTGACGTAACCAAAGATACAGGATGTGCTTATGTGCTTCAGTGACATTTTTAGAAGCAGGCCTTGGTGGAGCTTAGTTCAAGCTGAAGTGATTGCGATTTTATCTCATGGGAGACAAAACAGGGGACAGGTGAGAAAGACAATGATATCCATTCATTTGCGCCTTACCCTGAGAGGACTTTTGCTATAGTAAGGAGGTTCGCCTTCCAGCATTTCTACTGCTGTGATCCCAAGTGACCAAACGTCTGCTTTGGGGCCATATGGCTTTTCTTTCAGCACTTCTGGGGCCATCCAGTAGGAAGTCCCAACCACCGTGTTCCGTTTGCTGTGCTTGGAGGTAATCTGAACACAGAAGCCGAAATCAGCTGAGAAGAAAAACAAGTATTGTTAAAGCCAAAACTAAGCAAAAGATTGCAATTTTCTCACTCTGGGAAGAACCTACCCAAACCTAAGACACTCTTTACACCATTTTTCCTTTCTACATCTCTCTGCATGCTGGAACTGCACTCTTAAACCTGCAGCAGTGGTCAGTGCACTACCAAAGACATCACTTTCGGGTCACTGGCAGTCAGTCAACAGTAGTCCCACACCACATCCTGGGAACGCTGTGCCTGACCAATACCTACCCAATTTGACAGAGCCATTCATTCCCAAAAGGATATTGTCACTTTTGATGTCTCTGTGGATCAGCTGATTTGAATGAAGGAAATGCAGGGCTTGAAGGCACTGAAAAAATACAAAAGAAACCTGAGGGTAAAAATGAGTTACTTGATTTCATCGCATATGAAAGGAATGTCTCTAGAAGATTTAATTTCTAGAATATTGTGCTGTCAAGTGGCCTAGCTCGCTGCTCCAACACCATTAAGAGTGTTCTAAATGAAGGCATAGGAACTTCTGAATGAAAAATGTCAATTGTTACAGACTATCCCTTGAAAGCATAGACAGGATGAGTGTGTTGCAATGAGTGTGCTGCTTCCATCCATATGAGAAACTGATTTGATAGAACAGAAACAGTCCCTTCCTTCACTATGATGCAGATCACATTCAGGTGGGAGGCTGCATGACAAAGATCTTATGGTTAGGCTCTAGAGCAGATTTGGCAATAGCATGTTAGTTGTTTGTCAGAAGGAAACACCATTTTGAGTGGAATGCTATCCTTCCAAGATGAGGACTGTGATAAATGAGTCTGTTTTTCTTTGCAGTTATATTAAAATTCTGCCACCAGCATGTTTGCTTTTACAGGCAAGGAATGCAATACAGACACACTCCAGGGAAACGCTGAAAGAGGCAAAGCTGATAATAGCAAAAGTAAAATAAGAGATAGTACAGTAAGAGTATACAAGAGTGTAACAACAGAGTTAAGTACAGTTCTTAAGAAACACTGGCTAGCAGTTCACTTAAGATGCTCTTTCTTCTCCATATGTTAAAAGCAACAGAGAAACAATGGCTCTGAAAATGACATTGCTTATGTTAGAAGTACCATCTTGTTCAAATAATGAGAAGCACATGTGGGATCCCTTACCTCCCTGCAGACTGCTGCTATGTGTCCTTCATCCATGCATACTAGGGTAACAACATCGAATAATGAACCTCCATCTAAATATTCCATAACCAGCCAGAGTTCATTATTGACTAGGTAGCTGAAAGAAGAAAACAATGGCATTGAGATGAATGTGCAGAGATAAAACTACCTTATGAAAAAGCCTACAGTGGATTTTTCTTTCCAGGTCATTGTTGAATGAAGACCAAACAAAATGAATAGACATTCAATTCTCTGCCACTTAATCTTTGGCTTGCAGCATGTAGATAAATATAGACATGATAACAGCAGAACTTCTTACCTGTCTAAATAGTTCACTATATTGGCATGCTGGTTTCTCTTCATGATTTGGATTTCATTAAGAATAGGTTCCTTTCTGGACTGTCGATGGAGATCTATTTGCTTTATGGCCACCTGAAATGACATTTAAAACCATTAACCTGAGCAGTCTGTTGCACCAGATCAGAACGAACATGGAGTGTTTCTGGAGTGCCATAGCTGAGCTATAGCAAACCGTCTTGTGGCCAGTCACCTCCTCTGTCTAGTCCTGCTCTCAATATGGCACAGAAGAGGCCAGCCCTCTGCTCTCATTCCTGCTTTTCTAGACAGATTTTCTGGCAGGGTTTGTATATATTCTAAAATTCTATCTTGGAAAAGGAAATTAGTGTTACATTGCCACTATTAGACTGAGCACCGAGAGCACCAAGGCTCTTCCTGATTCCAGTGAGACCAGGACCTTCCTGCTGAAATTTGCAGGCACCTTTTCCGGCATTAGTCAGTCTCTGTGTGTAATGGTTAATAAAAAGTGGATAGCCATAGTAAGTGTCTAGTTACTGCAGCACAGAACCACATTGCCCATAAAGAGCAAGCTGAAAAGCTAGAGACCAGCGTGCACTTAAGAGGAAAGTGCTGAAGACCTGCAGAATCTGCTGGGACCATTGACACTTACCACTTGTCCTGCGGCGATGTCAACTGTCATATAAACTGTTCCTGATGCCCTAGAAGCAAAACAGAGGCAAAGAAGTGAGATGTGGTTTAGTCCCTATGAGTGAAATCAAGCCCAGACAAGAAATCTCCATTGCCTGTAGTGTTTATAAACCACCTTTGTTCATCTGCTGCTTCATCCAGCAGCACACAGTGCAGCAGCCCACCAGCCCTCTGCCATGCAGGGTACCCAAGATAAAACCTAATTCCAGCATGAAAGAAAAAGTCTGATGCAGCAGTCTGGCTTCCTGTGATGGTCATTAGCTTTGCAATTATTTTTTCTGTAGCACCTTTCCCATCACTCTAAATTGAGCTGTGGAATCACAGTCATGGGCTGGTTACAGCAGCACACTCCTCTAGTTGTTGAGGTACCTTTGTACAAGCTCACTTGATAAAGATCACTCCTACGACTTCCAAAAGATTCTGAAGTTGATGGTCATATTCTTATGGTGACAGCAAGAATCTGCTTCACGCATGTTTATTCTGACTCTCCTGTCCTTAGCTGACATCTTTTGAGAGACTGGCACAGTTCTAAGCATCCACTGACATTTTACCAATTACAGTTAGAACCAAAGCTCCAGGTAGAAAGCAAGCTGGAATCTAAGGAGGGGGCTTGACAGAATGAATGGAGCAGAAAGCCCTTCCCACAAGTTCTGTACCAAAAAGGATTTATCTACGATAAAGCCTGCCAGAGAAAGAGCAGGAGCATGCCTGATTTTCCGCAGCATGTGTCAGTTCTAGGCCAGCAATGTGCCACACAGAGTTCAAACCTCACAGACAGTTAAGGCAGAAAAGTATCTCTGTCAGTAAACAGCTTCTGTCACACAGTGACAGCAGTGTGATCACCCTGGTGTTACACAAATGGCACCTGCCCTCCTGGGATTACAACACAGCTGAGGAAACTGACCAATCCAAGCAGGGATTCTGCATTTAAAATGCAAAGCAGAGACTTAGTTTTGATGTAATTCCCTTTGTTCTTGACTCCTCACATAGGAAATACTTCCAATCAATCCTATTTACTGTAAGCGAAGTTGGATTTCAAAAGGGAGCAGCATCATAGGCAGATGATGCATTTTCTCATCAAGTGCTTTGTGCACTGACATTGTGTTTATAACTGAATTTTTGGGGGTTTCCTCCCTCTGCTAGAAAAGAGAGATTATTATGTCATCTCTGGTATTAGCTTCTAAACTAGGTAGTTAAAAATCCTGATCAAAAATATTTGAAAGACATATTGAGAACTGTTACTCATCTAACAACTATCAGGTGGGAAGTGGCTCTTTTAAGCAATGTTTTTTCTCCTTTCTCTAGCATGGACATATTATTTTGAGACATTCAATTAATTTTTTCTCTGCCCACAGTTATAAATTCTGACTAGTACTGAGGGACAGGAGAGTCCAAACCCAGTGTCTAAAGATGTTTGGAGCTTGCCCAACTTCATGCCTTGTGTGCTATTAGCAAAAAAACTGTCCCTTGTTTTTGTGTAAGTAACTGTGATTGGACTTACCCCTGGCCAATTTTTTTAAATTGAGTATATTTATTCTTGGGTTCCTCCACACTCACAATGCTCCCTGAAAGAAACAAAATTAAAGACACTCACTTAAAAATCAGGTCAGCCTTCTGCTCAACCAGAAACAATCTCTGCTTTTGCCCTTGGCATAGAAGGAGGCTCAGGCAAACCCAGCCCAGTCACAACTGCCCAGAGCAGAAGGAATACCCAGCATGCTCTCTCACTTCCTCCAAATACAATGAGAGTTTGTTTAAGGGAGTTGCAAGGGACTCTTGACACTCAGCTGAGAATGAATATTTAGTACAGTTCACTGCTTTGTCAAACAAGAACTACAGAATACGTACTCAGTTTCTCTAGGATCTCCTCATGTGTCATCTGAGATTTCTTTGGCTGCTCACATGTCTCTCTGCATGAACTCCCTGAGTTTTCAGACAGGGCAGGTTTGACTGCAGAGTATGTACAGATCTGTGACAAGAAATTGTTTTGAGTCAGAAAGGTGGTTTATAGAGATGGCCCAGAACAGGTATTTCAAATTCAGACCATTAGGAGGATGCTGTCTGTCACATCCAGAGCTCTCAAATTGATTGGGTTTGCTGTCCACTTCTCACACTGAACTGGGAAAAACGAAAGGCCAGTTTTACACACATTCATGGCTGGTAACATTTCCAATTTTCACTGATTTTCTGGAAGGTGACTGGAACAAGGAATTTGCTGTGTAGCAAGGATACAGAAATAGATCTGTCCAGGGTCCCACAGCTTTGTTCCTGAATGCTCATGTGTGTTCATGGGTATCCAAAAGACTCTTTAGTTTGTATGTAAGTGTCTTGAATAGAAGCAGGTAGCATCTCCCTTTTTTGACCTTAACTGTTCAACTGAATTCTCATCAGCATTTCAGGCTCTAGGCAGCAGCCATTAGGATGCATTCTAGTCCTTCAGAGGCCTTCCTTCTCTTTACAATGCAGAGCTGTGCAGGATTCTTCTCATGAAACTTCAGTCATGTAACAGTTAAGAGTGTAGTCTAAGCTGTTCATTTAGCTATTCAGAGAGTCTGTGGAAAGGGACAGGTACCTCCAGGGGACAGTTTCTCCCATGTATTCTGCAAGGTTGTGATCTGCATCTGACAACCACTTTCTCCACTAATGAGAGAGCCTACACAGACACTTTGGATAAAGTTGCTCCTTTTTACACCAGCAATATCCAAAGACATAATGCCACTTCTTATATGATACTGTGATTAATTCACAAGCCCTAGCAGAATCACAGGAAACTCATGACTAAATATAAAAAGTCAAAGCAGAATTTCCTGGGGTCAGTGGCTTGGGTGATGCACTATGTCATGGTAGGACTCCAGCCCTCAGAGTCTTAGTGCTGTCTTAGCAGAAACATGCTGCTCTGATTACACGAAATACAGTGCTGATGAAAGATAGGACTTACAGATTTTGTATGTTCAGGCTCTGGTGCTATAACAGGTGAAGATTCATTGTCATCTTCCTCAGGTGGTGATGTGATAACAGGTAGAGATTCGTGGCCATGCTCCTCCAGCCATGGAGAAGAGTCATTGTCAACATTCTCAGGCCCTGGTACAATACATAAAGATTCATTGTCATATTCAGCTGGGCACTGTGCAATAGCAGGTGGAGATTCATCACCATCTTTATCTGGACATGGTGCGATAACAAGTGGAGATTCATCATCATCTTCATCTGGACATGGTGCAATAACAGGTGGAGATTTGTTGCTATATTCCTTCAGCTGTGGTATGATAGCAGGTGAAGGTTCATAGTAATTTTCTTCCTCTTCACCATCTTTATCCTTTCCATCAGAAAGAGGGGAAGACGGTGAGGCTTCTGATGCTGGCTTTGCACTCTGTGGAGGCACAGGAGCATGAGTGACAGCCACCATTTTGGCACTTGGTAGGTTTGGTAATTACACACAACTTCAGTCTACTTAGAAATCAGAAACCAATCCTGCTAAGAGTTCTGCAGGCCTCCATTCTAGGTTACACTCAGCACAATACAATGGAAAGGTCATGAATCACCACACTCTTTTGTCAATGCATCTTGGTGGTTTTTATTTCTGCTAAAAATAACTAAATCATTCCCACACTTAGTCAGTCTCATTTCACAAAATGTAGTGGCTGACTAGATCACTGGAAGTCACATCTAGTCACTGGTTAACTGCTTTGTGCATTGTGTCCACAGAAATGGTAACAGTTCACTAAGCTAAAGGTTCCTACTTGCTAGGTGAATTAACACGCTTCAAAGTGCAAAGCTTCCTTGGTTTTCTGGCTGGGAATTTGGTTGTGGAGAGAAAAGATGTTTCTTTCTATACTTTTTAACCTGTGGGATAATAACATTGCCTGTTTTCACAGCACTGAAACAGTGAAAGAGACTACTGATATGGCCAAAGCAGCGAATGACTTTTCAGCCATACTAAACAGCAGTTTAAGGGCCAACTCTGTCAAGCAAGGGCTGCCCCCTAATGCGAAGGTCAGAGTTACCTTGGGCACACGTTAATCAGTGTATAGCTTTCTATGTATTGTTACCATTTTGCTTACAAAGAGATAGAAGAGGATGAAGGGAAAAGTAAAGAGCAGAACAATCACATTTTGGTGCTGTGACGGTGGTATCAATGAAAACCTGAAGTGTGGGTATTCAAAGATGATTTTCCTTTCACTACGCACACTCTCTGCTGTGTAATCACAAACCTAAAATTACGTTGCTTAACACTTGAAAATAAAGGCCAAATCCCCATCCAGTCATTTGTTATTTCATGCACCATCCTGGGTTTGGCTAGGATGGGGTTGATTGTTACAAGAAGCTGGGAGGGCCCACAGCCAACAAAGGGAGATTCGATGCTGCATGACCTCATGCCTGCTATCAAACGGCCCCTGCCAGCTAGCCAGGGCTCTGATTTGGGCAAGCTTCTGTGGCTGGGATAGGTGCCGGATGCAGCGAGTGCCACGTTTCATATCCCTTGCTTTATACACTATTTCAACATCATTATTGACACTACTGTTGCTTCTTCCCCCTTTGTTTTGCTCTGTTAAACTCTCCTTAGCTCAGCCCATTGGGTCTGCATTTCTCTCCCAATTTTCCTTCCCATCCCACAGGGGCAGTGAGATGGGGGGGCAGTGAGTGAGAGGCTGTGTAGAGCTCAGATACCAGCTGGGTCTAAACCACGAGCCATGCAGTAGCATGAACACTAATAAATCTGGTCAGCAGCAATGTGAATGTCACTATGGCAATCCAGTATTCATCAGAGGGGATGATTATCTAAAACTTTGTTTCAGCGGTGCCAGTGAATTACATACCAATTATAACTTTATATACATTTTGCTGCATATCCAGCTGTACTAAGGATAAATCACAAAACGTAGTATGAATGGATTCTAAATTATTAAAACTAAATTAAAACAGGCTAATTAGACAGAATGCCTATTGTTGCCGTTATATATTCCATCGTGGCAAAGAACAGCAAATAACCTTCTGTCTGCAAAACCAGACCTTCATCTCTTTAGAAGTTCCTAAACAAAAAATCATCTCCAGTGTTCTGAAACACTCTGGAAGTAAAAAGAGATTTTCACACTCACTGAAGGAGGAGTTCCTCTGGACCCACGGGCGATCTTATCTGCAATGTGGAGGGGAAAATTAACCAGATACTGTGATAAAACTGTCTGCTGTGGGAATCCCACAGAACAAGTCCATCCAAATAGATGGCATCTTTCTTTCACAACATATCTCCAACAGCAATGGTTATTTTACACAGAACTCATGATAACAGGGCAATATTATACTAAGTTATTATTTTTCCACAGTTTCTTAAGTCTATTTTTTGCCCTGCTTTGCCAGTAAATCAAATAAATAGAAACTTGGACGAGAAAATATAAGTTATTCCTTAACAGTCAATGCTCCTATTCTGCCCAAGCATCTTTTTTTCCTGGTTTGTTTGTGTTTCTTTGGATTTTTTTTGTTTGGTTGGTTTTGGTTTTGTTTTCTTTTAAATAACTTACATGCTTTGAATCTCTTTTGTTTGATAAAAATGCTTTGCCATGAAAGCTTCCCTAAAATCCCCCTTAGCCATGGCAGTTCTGTTCTGACATAGCACATTAATGGCTCCTGAGTTCAGGAGCATACACCAATTGTTTGGAATCTTGCATTTCCTCACAAAAGTAATTGCTATTTTAGTAAAAAAATCACGTGTCAAGTGAGGCGGCAAAACCTTTTAATTCTGGAATTTAGAAAAAAGATGCTTCCCCTGAAGAGAAGAGCAATGTTAGTAAACTCAGAAGATAACGGCATGGGTTTGGGAAGGACATCTGAAAAGCTCTCCCTGTTTGCATTTTGGAAGTTGTGTTTGCTGAACCAGCAAACTGAGGAAAGGACAGACTCCACTGCCACAGACTATCAAGTGTAGGGTGCCAAACCATGCAAATTAAGTTACAAATGCTGTCCATAGCCTGTTGGACAGAGACACCCCCTTAGCTGAAGCTGTAGACAGGAGCTTTACCAAACCAATGGTATCTTAAAAGTATTCTTGTTTAAAAGCCAACTTTGTTATTGAGGAATACCAAAAGAACCCATCCAGCTGTATCTAATAAGAACTTCTACTTACATGCTAAATGTGCCATCAGCCATGGTTTGTCTAGCAAATAAGTGAAAGAATAAAAAAGAAAGCAAACTGCAGGACAGACTTGCTCTATGCTCATGTTTGCAATGCTACAATGCAATTTCCCATACTCTATACAGTCAAGATAAAACCAAGAGTATGTTCCTGGAAAGGGTAAGCATCAGAGACTACTCTACACAGTGATAGAGGCTGCTGTGTACCAACCCTGAGGCCTGCCACCTCCTGTGGTGTGGTGACACACCTTGTACATCACAGCAGCAGCTGTTCTAGATTTCTTAGTGACATCATGCATAGCAACCTCATCTTTCCTACAGCTAGCACATAAATGTCCTTGAAAATTCTCGTGAAAATTATCCCAGGAGATGTGCACACTCACTTTATACTAGTGAGGAGTTTATATCAGAGCATCTGTTTCAAAATGGTTCATATTTATATCTTATGAACAATAATCTGGCTATGACCATTTCAATGCAAAAATCCTGCTAATGTCAAATAAGTTGATAGCACAGCGATCAGCATTTTGATATCTACTCATAATTTACACAAGTTTTGTCAGAAATCTAAAGTTCAGCATGGCTTTGCACTGATTTTAGACTGTTAGATCAGGGATGAAAGCTCTTCAAAATCAGCCTGCATTTATCTGTGTTGCGTGCACACTGTTTACACTATGTTCCAAAGCAGCCTCCAGATATTTCATAGACATTTCCAAACACAGCTCAATCTCACAAGCCCTCCTTCTCTCCCCACAGAGATTAGAGGGAAAGTAACACACAAAAAAACCCCTCTGGGTTGATGTGGTAGGTTGAAATTCCCCTCCCAACATTAACTTCACCAGACTAGCTCAGTTTGGAAGCAAATGGAGCTATATTTACAAGCAAAACTATAGTCTACAATGGAATGCAATGAATATATACAAATATACAGTATTTACAATATTTACATATATTTACAATTAACAAAACCAGCACAAGACCTTCCTGGCCAAAGCCAGGAAAGCTGGCTGTCTCCTCTGCCCCCCGTCCCCCCATTCAAAGGGAAGAAAGAGAGAAAAGAAGCAGAGATTATGTTAGAACTTAGCCAAGGTCAGTACACAAGTTGTTATCTCCCCAGTGCAGGAAGCAAGAAGAGAAGTGCAGAAATGCCCTGCCAGTCTGCCGCAACAGAACTGAACATTGTTTTGAGAATTAGATCTTAAGGGAACTATCCCTCCAATGGAATCATTTAGAATAATCGTTATTTTTTTCTTTTTACACCCAGTAGTGATATATTTACATTCTTACTACTTTCTGCTCAAGATCTGTGAAAAATTTTAAAGGCATAGCCCTAAACCCAGAGTTGTGATAAAGAGTTTTACTGGAAATGATCCAATGCACAATGACCTTAACCTCTTTGCAGAAAAGCACAGCAAAATGTCTGCCAGAAGCAGCAGCAGAAGCCACCAACACAACAGTTGCCCCCATCCAAGCATGCAGCAGCTGACCCAGCAGATAAAAACAGCACCCTGAACCCAGAAATGGGAAGCAGCAACAGGAACAGGAAGCCTCTCATGTAACACCCTGAATTTCAAGCCCTATGATACTTTGCTCCAGCCAGCACTTTCAATTTGAAGCTGGCATGATGGCAGCATGGAGTTGAATATCAGCAGCAGATTGAACTGAACCCATGATAGGCACAAAGCAAAGGTCCATTTTTCATTTCTCTTGACAAGTCCCAAAATCTTTTTGGGGAGTATTTGTGCTAGAAGCACCATCACAGGTGTCATGCTGTGTAAAGGAAACATTCTAATAGCAATGCATATGATGCTGGATCTGTGTACACTGTCTGAAAAACGTAGGCCTCATTTGTGGGACAAAGCCCTAGAGGGAAGAGGGGCCCAGGACAGCTGGTCAGTATTCAAGGACCACCTCCTCTGTCTCCAGGAGCAGTGTACACCAACAAAGAGAAAAGCAGGGAAGAATGCTAGGAGGCCTGCCTGGATGAGCAAGGAGCTGCTGGACACACTATCACTTAAAAGGAAGCTCTACAAGGAGTGGAGGAAAGGACAGCTGGAATGGGGGTATATAAGGAAGCTGCCCGAGCAGCAAGAGACCTGCTTAGGAAAGCCAAAGCACAGTTTGAATTGAATCTAGCCAGGGAGCTCAAAGGGAACACTAAGAATTTCTACAGGTATATTAATGGTAAAAAGAAGCCTAGGGAAGGTGTGGGCCCCCTCAGAAAGGAAACAGTGAAATGGTCACAAGTGACCTGGAAAAGGCTGAGGTTCTCAATGACTTCTTTACCTCAGTCTTCACTGCAAGGGCCTCCAGCCACACTCCTGGAATAGTCGTGGAAGCTAATGGCAAGAACCAGAAGGAAGAACTGCCCATCATAAGTGAAGATCAGGTTTGTGGTCACCTGAAGAACCTGAAAGTGTTCAAGTCCATGGGACCCGACGGGATACACCCACGGGTACTGACAGAACTAGCAGAGGAGGTTGCTAAACCCCTCTCTATTATATTCCAAAAGTCCTGGCAGTCTGGGGAAGTCCCCACTGACTGGAAAACGGGAAATACTACTCCCATTTTCAAAAAGGGGAAGAAGGAAGAACCAGGAAACTACAGGCCAGGCAGTGTCACCTCTGTGCCTGGCAAGATCATGGAGCAGATCCTCCTGGAGGCACTACTGAGACAGAAGAATAGTGAAGAGGTGATTTGGTACAGTCAGCATGGCTTTACCAAGGGCAAATCCTGCCTGACAAACCTGGTGGCCTTCTATGAACAGGTGACAACATTAATAGATGAGGGGAGAGCAACTGCTGTCATTTACCTGGACCTGAGCAAAGCCTTCCACACTGTCCCACACCACATCCTGGTCTCCAAACTGGTGACACAGGGGTTTGATGGGTGGACCACAAGATGGATAAAGAACTGGCTTGACGGCTGCACCCAAAGAGTGGCTGTCAATGGCTCCATGTCCCAGGGGAGGCCAGTGACAAGTGGAGTCCCTCAGGGCTCAGTCCTGGGACCAGTCTTGTTCAATATCTTTGTGGGTGACACGGACAGTGGCATTGAGTGCACCCTCAGCAAGTTTGCTGATGACACCAAGCTGTGTGGTGCAGCAGACACGCTGGAGGGAAGGGATCCATCCAGAGGGACCTGGACAGGCTGGAGAGGTGGGCACAAGCCAACCTCATGAGGTTCAACAAGACCAAGTGCAGGGTCCTGCATCTGGGTGGAGGCAATCCCAAGCACAAATCCAGGCTGGGCAGTGACTGGCTGGAAAGCAGCCCTGAGGAGAGGGACTTGGGGGTGCTGGTGGACAAGAAGCTCAACATGAGCTGTCAATGTGCACTTGCAGCCCAGAAAGCCAACCAGATCCTGGGATGCATCAAGAGAAGTGTGGCCAGCAGGTCAAGGGAGGTGATTCTCCCCCTCTACTCAGCTCTGGTGAGACCCCACCTCGAGTACTGCATCCAGTTCTGGAGCCCCTATTACAAGAGGGATATGGACATGCTGGAACGTGTCCAGAGAAGGGCCACCAGGATGATCAGAGGGCTGGAGCACCTCTCCTGTGACGACAGACTGAAAGAGTTGGGGCTGTTCAGTCTGGAGAAGAGAAGGCTCCGAGGTGACCTTATTGTGGCCTTCCAGTATCTGAAGGAGGCCTACAAGAAAGCTGGGGAGGGACTTTTTAGGCTATCAGGTATGGAATAAAGCTGTAAGTGGGGATATTCAGGCTGGAAGTGAGGAAGAAGTTCTTCACCATGAGAGTGGTGAGAGCCTGGAATGGGTTGTCCAGGGAGGTGGTTGAGGCCCCATCCCTGGAGGTGTTTGCAGCCAGGCTGGATGAGGCTCTGGCCAGCCTGATGTAGTGTGAGGTGTCCCTGCCCATGGCAGGGGGATTGGACCTAGATGATCCTTGTGGTCCCTTCCAACCCTGACTGATTCTATGATTCTATGATTTAAATGAAAATGTATTGTTAAAATTTTGTTAATGGAAAAATGTTGAAAAGTGCTTTTTCAGTAGATATAATACAATGGACTTAATTTTAAATTTCCCTTCCACACCTGGAAAAATTAGATCTCATAAATGAAGCTTCAACAAGCTGAGCAGTTCTTCTGTGACCTTTAGAATCAAATTGGCAAGCTGTTTAAAAGCATTAATTATCTTTGGTCACGGAAGGGAACAGATGAAGACATTGTCCTTTTAGACACTGACTGGAAAGCAAAGTGCAGGGCTGATACTACTTTTCACAGAAAGGAAAGTACACTGTGATAGAACAAAACAAAGAGTCAAACTTTCTCCTTGGTTTAAAAGACTCTAATTTTCTTTGTAGCATGGCAAAAATAAAACAAATACATCAATTCTACTCCCTAATTCCCTCTGGTGCTGAACTTCTGATTCAGGCAAGTTCTGGGCACCTTCCACAGAGAAAACACAGTATTTCTTACCAAGTTCTATGGAGCAGAAAATGTAAATCCATTCTGCTGGCTGGGATATTTTAAGCAGATGATGAGGAGAGGGAAGAGACTAAAAATAGCTTTATTATCATAGACCTTGGAAGGCTAAAGTGACATAGAGCAGGCTTTAAAATGTTCTGCAGAAAAAATAAGAAAATTAAATCCTTTATTATTCTTCCATGCCTGTATTTTAAGGGGGATTTTTGTATGTTTTTGCTGTGTGTTTTCAGGTTTGTATGGCAAGCAGTACATTTCACAGGAAAGCTAATTCTTTTACACTGGCAGAGTCCAAATTCACATTAGTCTGGGGATTTTTCCAGGAATCCCATGGAAAATGCAGACTTTTAAGTCTGTCACATGGACAACACATCTGAAGAAGATGCTGTGCTGTTTCTTCCTTCCTTGCTCTCACCCTCCTCTCCTCTCCTATCAAGTTTAAGGGTAGTGATGTCATCAGTCACAGACTGATTAATAACATTTCACATCTGTTCTTACCCCATATTGATGCAGATTGGGTTTACAGTTCTGAACTGACTGAATGATTGAGAGCTATGCTTTGCAAATAATTTGTCAGCTCTAGTACAGTAGTATAGATATTTATCACTGAGGGAGTCCTCCTTCCAAATATATAAACTAAGATACTAAACCTAGGTATAGATGCTCCCTAAAAATGCAAATGAATCTTTTAAAATTGAAAATACCAGCACCTATTCAGAGTGCAGAATTAAGATTTAGTTTGGAACTGGCTCAGGCAAAATAAATCTTTTCAACTGAATGACAATATGACAGCAGAGGTAAATCTAAGCATTAGGAACCAAGTAGTTCCTTTTCTGGAAGTTACAGAATTTTATATCTCATACAAGGTCTTCTTGGCCCAGACTTCTCCATACAATATTTACATTTAGAACTAAACATTACATGGAAAAGGAAGGAGAGGGAAAAATAGCTAATATATGTTGTTCAAAATGGAAAGTCATTATTATATGATCTAAAAGATGGAATTAAAAGACATTCTTGACAAAAAGCTAGCAGAAATATAGAACTATGTTTGAAATTTGCACTTTATTTCACTAGTTTATCTCTGTTTATACACAAAATTCCAGAAGTCAGTGAATCATTATAGAGTGCTTTAATTAAAAATCTTTCTATTGACTGAGTGCATGAAGCTCTATGTAACACGGTATCTATATTGATAGAGCAAATATAGTTTGACCTACCATCTCTGTACAGGGCAGAAGGAATACAACTATAAAGCACATTAGGACAACACAGCTCAATAAATATTGGATTCCAGGTTCGATCCATTTCCCTTCTTGCACCATGTCGTCTAACGAAACTGAAGTTTAAGTTGGCTTAAGTACAAAAGGATGCATTCTAAAGGCAAATGGTTTACAGTATCTAAATCCACTTCACTGATGACTGAACTACTATCTTCACAACTATTTGGTTGGTATTTTCCCTCTAATCACCCTGGGGTCTAAAACCTGCAGGCAGGATTTAAGAACCGATGAATATAATGATCAATTCAGATCTGCTGGTAATTACAGAGTCAGAGTGTTTTGGAACTCAGAATAATTTAG
Organism: Indicator indicator; assembly: GCF_027791375.1. Classification (NCBI taxonomy): domain Eukaryota; kingdom Metazoa; phylum Chordata; class Aves; order Piciformes; family Indicatoridae; genus Indicator; species Indicator indicator. The sequence continues at coordinate 4,306,439 of NC_072031.1, forward strand.
ATTATCCACATTTTAGATTATGTGGTCATAAAAGCACTTCTCCTTATGGTGCCTATGAAGTCACCCTTTCAGCTTCAAGACATTCTTAACATACAGAAGGAAGACATTCTTAACATACAGAAGGAACACCAAGCACACATTTATTGAAATTACTGATAAAGCAGTAGGAATACAACTTTCACATTTTATGCTTCTATTACTTGGGTGGATTGACAAGAAAAAACCAGTAAACCTCTACTTTGTACTTTTTGTCTGCAAGTTTGAAAAAAAAACGTGCTAGTATAATTTTAATAGAGCACTTTTCAAATTTCTAATTGCTTTGCATGTAAACACGCTGGTTTATTAACAACTCACCATAACTCCAGGAAAAGGGAACACTGCTGGATAACTTGCTTTAAACTAAACCCATGGACAGGCACATACAGAATGTGTTAAGGGCAGAATCAGAAAACCTGTTCCACCTATTAGCCAAGAGCTATGCCTCCAATGGAAGAGAGCTGGATTTCCTTGGCATTTGCCACACCTATAAGAGAGTTAAATTAAAACATCTCAGGGATGCATCAAAAGTAATTTTTTGACAGTTCTTTGTGAACAAGCCCCATTAAGGTCATCCTTTCTGGAAATATTTAAAAAGAGAACAATTTGATTGGACAGCATGCAAACTAATAGTCAGCCAAATGAAGAGAAGTGACCTAATTTCATTTTTATTTCAGGCCCCAAGGAAGGATTACAACATTCTAGCCACAATATGCTATTAACAACTATATTTCCCCCCTGCTAATACAGTCCTGCATTTTTCAGTTGAATCGAAAGCTTCATTGCCTCTTACTTTTTAATTCCTGAGGAAATCGACTACTCTCCAAATAATCTCCCTTCTCTGTCATCAGCATACTTAACTACTTGTCCTAAAGGCATAATAGAGGATTGACTGGCCGCTTCAGTACTGCTAAGACTCAGACTCCCTGTGAAGTTCAGAAGACAGCAATGACTATTCATCAGCTCCTCCTACATAAATAAAGAACATTACTTCTACCTCCTGTCCTGTTTCCTCCTGTCTGCTTGTACCTGCCATAGATTATGTCAGTTAAAGTATGATTAAGAATCATTCAAGACCGGACACATTGTTCTTTGAGGGCTTTTTAAATGAAGCCTTATTCATCCTTGGCATTGCACCACCGGCTTTGCGAAAGCCACACTACGGGTTACAGTTTAACTGGACTGAAAAGTGTATTACTAGCAAGAGTTGAAGAAAACTGTCTGTAATTAATACTGGTACAAAGGTTTGCGTTATGAGTAAATTCTGTATCTGTTGTTTACTTTGCTAGAAACAGACACCTTACAAAAGTTATAGTATTTTCTTAATCAAATAAACAGAAATTATCTGTCTTTCCACTTTCATTTTTGCTTAACCACTGCATAGATACTGCTGTAAAAATAGAGTAAAGCTAGCTAGTGTTAACTAAAACTTTTGAGCTTTCAGTGCACTTCTGTTTAGCAAAAGTTTTTCAAGTGAATTTAAATAGTATCTGATCTAGTTAATCCAGCCTTATACCATTTAGATAATTTGCTTTTGTGATATTTTGTGAACAGAATTCATTAAGAAAATGCAACATTGAACTTCTCATTACCATACTCTGGTGTAGCACAAGTGTCCAGAGAATCACAGAATGGTTTGGGCTGGAAGGCACCTTAGAAATCATCTAGTTCCAACTCCTTGCCATGGGCAGGGACACCTCCTACTAGACCAGGTTGCTCAAGGCGACATCTAACCTGGCTCTGAACAATTCCAAGGTTCTTATAAGAACCTAAATTCTTAGAACACTCTGACTAGAAGTAACACCAGATACTCTAAACCCTAGTTTATTTTTCTAGCCAAGACCTTCCAGGTCATAATTTCATATTTCTATGCATTTGTGCCTTTCTGGTGATGGTGTACACATTGTAAAGTAACTGTGTTTCCTAGGGCAAATCAGCTTCACCTGAAGACTTTCTGAGGTTTTATTACGACTTTTGCTGTTATTTTAATAAAGACACAAAACTCCTTCACTATAAAAAGTCTACACAGGGCAATGAGAAACACATATACTGGAACATGTCCAGAAAAGGGCCACCAGGATGATCAGAGGGCTGGAGCACCTCTCCTGTGACGACAGACTGAAAGAGTTGGGGCTGTTCAGTCTGGAGAAGAGAAGGCTCCGAGGTGACCTTCTTGTGGCCTTCCAGTGTCTGAAGGAGGCCTACAAGAAAGCTGGGGAGGGACTTTTTAGGATATCAGGTAGTGATAGGACTAGGGGGAAAGGAATAAAGCTGGAAGTGGGGAGATTCAGGCTGGAAGTGAGGAAGAAGTTCTTCACCATGAGAGTGGTGAGAGCCTGGAATGGGTTGTCCAGGGAGGTGGTTGGGGCCCCATCCCTGGAGGTGTTTAAGGCCAGGCTGGATGAGGCTCTGGCCAGCCTGATCCAGTGTGAGGTGTCCCTGCCCATGGCAGGGGGGCTGGAAGTAGATGATCCTTGTGGTCCCTTCCAACCCTGACTGATTCTATGATTCTATATAAGCAGTTTTGAAGGATACATGAAACAAGAGCTACATAGAGCAATTCTGTGGAAAGAAGTGTTTATGTGCATTTCTATATTTATTTTTCATTCTCTTTTACACCAGAAAGCTTTCATCATGACAGACTGAATCCAGTTGACTCAACAAAAAGAAACAAGGCATTAATTAATATTAAACCCGGAGGAAATTCTTCCAGCTTTAAAGAAATATTATAGTTGTTAGCAGTGAATGCTTTTATATTGGTCATTCTTTCTTTATTGTTAAAAGTAACTATTTTGGATACATGGTGAATCAATCAGATCACTAGCTATTACTCAGCAGAAAATTACCAGCACAATCCCACTATTGTGCTGGGTTGGCTGGCACTAGTCACCAAGAAGAAAGGTCAAGCTTAAGTTGACTTACCTGCTGCATAAAAAAAGGTAATAGGATGGGAGATGAAATATTAGCAAACAAGTTTTCCTCAATACTCCCTATACATCACCACTACTGCTTGGACATGCAAGCTCAGATCTGCCTTTATTCCTTTCAGCAAGCACTGTTACAGCCCCAGAGCAAACTGTATAATATTTTATGTGAAACCAACTAATGCTCTAGAGGAACGTGGAGATTTTCCCCTCTAACAACTCATCTCTTCTCTGGGCTGACTTGTGCACATTGATTTTTCTGTGCAGTCAATTTAATTTTAAATTGCTTCTAGCTGTTATTTTGTTGCTATAGGAGCTTCCATAATTTCTCTGCACTAAACTGCTGTGCAGTTCATCTGGCCAGACATTCAGGTTCTCCTGGTAAGCCCATGACATTGAAATCACCTCAGTCCAAATGTTTTCATTTCTCCTGCTTTCTTTGCCTGACCCCTTGCATGCAAGCACTACAATAACCTCCCAAGTACAGTAGTCTTATTACATTCTGGAATTTTCCTGGTTTATTTACTGAGTTTACTTCTGTCTTTCCCTTAATACATTAGAGGTATAATTGAAATTGCTGCTTCAGCCTCTTCATACTGCTGACTGACTTCTACAACACTTTTTATTCCAGTAGTTTTAATCTAGTCAGTCAAAAACTGCTTCAAGATCCTTTTCTGATTCTCCTACCTGCATTGGATCATCATTCTCCAAAATCTTTCCTAATCTCTCTCTACCCTACTTTCAACTCATATTCTCAAATTACATGCTTGTACTACTGATCTGCTGATTGTTCATATTCAATTGTTTAGCAAGCTTTGCTGTTCACCTCTGCAGCCTGGTGTTTTCAAAAGATCAGGGAGGCTTCACACAAAATTCTGCAGTGGGATATCATCAAACATTTAGTTAAAATTCTACCACGTGTGTTTAAAAAACAGGCAAATTTATCTACATAGTTGCTGATACATTCAGATCACTGACTATTATATTGATCTTTGTTTCCTGGTCATCCTCTGCTGCGAGCTGCCTTCAAGAATTTTGAGGTAGTCATGAGTTTGTACAGCACCCAGGATTCATGTCTGAACCTTTTGAAGACACCAGAAAACTAGTAAATGACAAGCGCTGGTACTACCGGTTGGTGTGTACCAGCTGGGGACAGTCATATTCTCTTTCTCCCCCAAAACAAAGACTTGTTCATTTTCAGAAACACTTTCCTGATACACATTATCTGTTATTACAAATAATAGGGTTTTTTCATCTAAACAAAATCTGCCTTTATAATTCAAAAGACAGTATTTTTGCTCAACATCTTTGCAGAAACAATTCAACCAGTTCCAATAATCCTGTAGATAATTAAAGCCTGAAATACATAATATAGAGGTAATTACGAAACAGAAGACTGTACTGTAATAAGACCAGCTGAAGTACTTGTCAAGTGCAAACAGAAGCATAAAATCCATTTCATGCCACTTAAAGCTGCTGCTGCCTCCATAACACTATGACTGTTTTCTCATTATTCTTCCCATTCATCAGATCTTCCTCTAAGCTCAGGAAATTAGTAAACCTCAGACTAGTGGGAAAGAGTATAATGAAAAAAGCTGTGTGTGCAACTTGTGATATACTATTTAGCAGGACAGAATAACCCTTGGTACAGAAGAAATTAATATCAGATTAAACAAGAACTGATTTTGAACAGAATCTCAAACCAGTTTCTTCCTCTGTCTTTACAACAGCTGATGGTGTTCGAACTCATGTTCAAACCTGCAAATTATGGACATAAATGTCTATTTCAGTTTCTAAGTGGGAGCCAAATCAGTTAAGTGCTTAGTAATAAATGTAGTTATTGACAACATTAGTTTTTGTATACATGTGGCTTGCTGGGGCCTTTTACAGCACATTTAAAGGAGGCAGAGCAATAAGCAGCAATATTTACAACCAGAACATGTACCACTGAACTGCCAGTGTTTCAACCTTGACTTCTTTCCTGTACAGAGGAAAAGAATGACTCTGACTTCCTCCCTTGAGGTGGTCAGCACACTATTAATATGGGAATCTTTTAAAATCAGTGATCCAATGGGCAGTCTAGTATAAACCAAGGAAACATCTGTCAAATAGTAACTGCAATACCTACTCTTTGAAATTAATTTACAGACTTTTGGAAACCTTCTGAGTCCATCACTTGCTGTTCTGTGTTCTTCTAAAGGATCACAGTAAGATTAATCAAAATTTAAGGGTTTGCAGTGGACATGCTAACTGGAGGCAGGCCACTTGCTTGCACAGAGCAAGGTATGGAGCTCTGACATGCTACTGAGGTAAAACACTTCATGCAACTGTGAGAGTGGCTGAAAAAAACAGATGCACAAGAATCAACAGTCATGAGTTGCAGCAAAGAAAATGTATGTGAAATCAGTAAGAATTCTTCACAGCAAGGCTGAAACTGCTAACAGAGGCTGTGCAATCTCCACCCTGAAAGGTATTAAAAACTCAGATGGAAAAGACATTGAGCAATCTGCTCTAAAACTGATCCAGAGGTGCATTGGACCAGAGGTCTTCCAAGCTGTCTTGCAACCTGAATGATTCTGGTTCTATGTGTCTTGCTGACTAAAGAAACCACCTCCTCTGACTGATTTATGAGACTCTTTTGTATGGTCTAGAAGGAAATTTGTCTTTATAATCACTTCTTGTCTATTCACTCAGTCAGTGACAGACTATAGACTATAGATGTCTTCCTTTCTCTGCAGTTCAGTTGCCTCTTAGGTGCTTCCCATTTGCATGTGTTTATATGCAAAGTTTTAAACTGCTGTGACAGATATTTTTCATTTCTACCATTTACACAAATGAACAGAAGCTGAATTCATTTTACTGGAATAGCAGAGATAAAGCAGGTTATCACAAGAAAGGTGAATACATATTGACAGTCCCCGGGGCTATTCACACTCTGAATGAGAACAAAAGCATTACAGGCCCTGCGTTTGTGCAAGAACCGTCTCAACTGTCTCCAGTGAGAGCAGCCTCAGGAGTAGGGCGTAGTCTATGTGGTCTTTGCTGACGTTATTGACAAGTGTGGGAATTAATGCCCCCTGCAATGCAGTACTTCTTTTCTGATTATAATTCAGTTACCTTTCATATCCTTCTAAGTGAAGGAACTGCATCCTTCACAGTAACACGATGCTGTATGGGCAGCCAGTTTTGAGGCTGCGGAGGTCCCTGGCTGCCAGGCATTAATTTGCATCGTTCATTTGATTTCAACTTGAAGCCAATCCTGCATCAGTTTTCACTCTGTCAGTTCAAAATAAACTGTGTACGAGTCTGAATGTAGGTGCATGAAAACTCTCACGTGGTGCTCTCAATAGCATTTTTGAAAATGTCACTTTGTGCTCAGTGCCACAAATGAATGCCACGACATTCCTCTTGCTTGGCTCAGTGGGGAGGCAGGTATTGCTAATAAATTTCGATCCATTCTCAAGCTTTCCTGCTTCTCATACACAAAATGCCCTAGCCACAAAATTATTAGGAGGTAGCAATTGCAGATGTTTATGTGGCAAGGAAACAAGAAGGCAAAGAATTATTCTCATAAATAGGTTATAGAGAGGTATTAGAGACTTATGCAGGAAGATACAGAAGGCTGGCCTGCCAGAAGGGTTTGGTCAAAGGACAGCAGGAGTGGGTAAAATGAGAAAAGCATCTTCTCAACCTACAGTGATGACATTTACCACTTGAAAAATAATGAACACTATTACACTTTATCCCAACTATATTTTTTCAGAAAAATGTTCCATTTTTAAACTGTTACCTTTGCACTGAAGAAGCAGGATCTGAAATGCCTCACTCTTCCCCATGTGTACAAATTGCTGTCATGTTGTTCATAATTCCATCACAAAATACAAAACTAACAAAGTTTCCCCTCACAAAGCTCTCCTTGGCACACTGCTGCCTGTGGAAAGCTTCCACAGGGCAGAAGGCACTAGAAATCAGCTCCATGTGAGGCAGGATGTTGAAGCATCACTACGAGTAGTGCTAAGATTCCAAAGTTCATGTTGACCAAAAAAGGAAGGCAGCAGTGCGATGAGCAATGATTGCTGCTAGCATCCCACAAAGCAAGTGTAACCTGACTGGGAGTGTCAGCAGCCTGCAGTGAAATATCTATGTCATCATCCTAGCTAATAAGCAGAGTCACTGTCTGTTGAATTTAACAAGAGGTTTGGGGTTTACATTTTAAATGGTTAGCTTTCACATCCTGTGCTACAAAGTACTCATTTTTCTTAACATTTAAGGTTTTTTTAAAAAGAAAAAAGGTTTCAGATTTGACAATTTCTTAGAACATATAAAGGATGAAAATGCCTCTCCTTGAACTGATTGTCAGTCTAGTAATTTGAAACTCTTGCAGTTTACCTTACCTTTGCAAGCTTAATTGTTTTGGCATAGTTGATTTTTCTGTGAATAGGAAACGAGATCTGGCACCCATCAAAACCACCAGGATATCTGCATCACCAACAAAGGACTGAGAAACCAGCTCTGTTTATTGTGGATGTTCTGGGGTATCATACAATGCCGTCACAGCAGAACCCCAGAGCCCCTTGGCTGGCTGAATTGTGCAGCCTTCCAATCAATTATTATTCTTCAGCTGCCACATCCTACTTTGGAGCCTTAAGAATTAATTGCTCTCTCCTCCCACTGAAGGCTCAACATCAATGAAAGTGCAAAAGCAAATACTGAAGAGTAAAAGGACAAATCAGCTCAAGCTGACTCACAGGTACAGGAAAGGGAATGCTCACCCCTCCTTAGGCACTGTCAGTGTATCTTGCTTTCTGCCAGTGCCAATATTTTAGGCCCTTCTTCAGAAGTGTGCTCCGAGTGTGAAAATCCTCATGCTATTATCAATTTATTTGACATTAACCAAATGCCTATTTGAGCAGTTTCTTGCAAGCATACAATCAGACATTGGACTACAACCACAGGGGCACAAGGTCATCTGATTCACTGCACATTGTCTATCCAGCACAGAATAGAAAAAGCTTTCTGGAAACACTGTAAGACAACTACTATTTTTAACCTAATTGTAAATCTGCTACTTTAGATAGTTATCAGTGCAGGTAATAAAAGTATAGGATGATGGCCTTCGTATTTCCTGAAAATAAATAGTCTATTTAAATGTAATCGTAGTTTAGATTTATGGAGCTATAACCAGCCTCTGCACAACCTCAAACAAAAATGTCACCAGTTAGTTTAATTAGTGCCACAATACAGAGATAAATAGTTAAGACTGCCATGCCATCCTCAAAAGGAACCAGCTGCAGAAATACAGAGGGATAGGCTGGTGAGTGTCTTCTCTCTTTAGAGAAGCTGGCAGATAGCAGTTTTTCTGTTCTTGCACATGAATTTCTTCACTCGATAGGTAATAGAACTGCATCCTTTTATTTAGGAAGCAGCACCTTGTGCCTTAAATTTAATGCTACATATTCTCTTCCCTGTACCCATTTAGGCAGGCAGTTACCCAGGGCAGCTGTGGGTCACTGCAGGCAGTCTAGGATTAAGAGCCTTAGCAGAGCTGAGTACAGAACAGTTCAGAGAAAATCAAGTAAATCTAGCTGCTCAACTTATAACATTGAAAATTAAAATGGTGGTATTGTGTTATTGTAGCAGTACTTAAACTCCTCATTATTTTCAAAGAACTTTTAGTTCAGTTCCTTCCAGCCAGGCCATTCCAGTAACATTCATGTCAGCATTTCTATTCTAACAGCTTCCTATTTCAGAGGTTTTATAACTAACCTACCTAAAAAAATATACTTTGGGCTCAGGAAGTACAGTTTCTTTTTCTTGGTATTACTTGTGAATATAGCATAAAAGAGAAAAGAATTAAGGGAAAACCAATTGGATGGTTTTGGTTTTTAACTTGCTGCAATCATCCCCAACTGTAGCACATTAGGGAAACATTTCACAGTGTTTAACATTTTTTAAAGTGTCCATTAAACAAGATGACTCTAGTAGCAACTTCTTTTCCAACAGGTTCCCCTACACAGGAGATTACCAGTTGAACATCTGAACATCTCTGACAGTTTTGTATATTCCTAATTTTATGACTCAGGAAATCCAGAAAGAAAGCACAGTTGTCAGCTTCCCCCATTTCTTTCTGTCTTTTTTTTCTCTTTTTTTTTTTTCCCCATCAGTAGAAAATGTGCTAGTTACACATGTCTAATCTGAAGGCAAACCAAACAAGTTATACCTCTGCCTCAGGAGATGGTTCAGAGTGATGCCAACATTTTAGAAAGACTCTCCTCATTGCTGATATGGAAAAGAAGGAATTCATCTAACTGGTTAATATAACCAGTATAGTTTGGAAGCACAGAAATCACAAACTGCTACCCAAAACTTCTTTCTCTAGTTCAAAACTCAATAAAGTTTCATATTCCATGGTGAAGCTTGCTTGAAAATATCATTAGCAACCTAATCAGTGCTGATGTGTTCAGACATTTAACTGTCCCTCTGTACTTCAGCTCGCACAAACTTTTTAAAGCATGCTATCAAGTCCAGGGTATAGACTAAAGTTTTTGTAAGCTTAGTGCTTGTGATTCTAGTTTCAAAATGTTTATACTTGGGGTATGACAATCAGGCAAGTCACACACTGGCTGAAAAAAAGAAAGTACATTTATAATACTGTGCTTGAAATGTTTTAGCAATTAGCATTTCTGTTTCAAGAGATTAGATTCATCAATAGTCTTTGTTCACCATTTAATCCCCTGTCCTCTAGGGAAATGATGGCAGAATGCTCCAAATGACTAACGCTGGTTGGCACTGTTTCTCATTATGATTTTATCAAATACAGCAGACCTGTGTGGCCATAGGTACAGTTCAGTAGAAAGCTACAGCACTAGCACTAGCTAGCTTTTTCTGGTTTTGAAGTGATTATTACAGTATTAGTGGTGCTCTATTTCTTTTGCTTCCTTCAGGAACGCAGTGGAGAACAACTTCCAAGATTTTTGGTGAAGGACTTTGGAGACATTGAAACATGGTTATAAATCTTTTATAAAAGGAAAGTGACAAAGAAATGAATATTATGGCCTGAAATATCCCTTTCCTAACCTCTCTTGTCAAGAGTATCATAGTGAAAGTGGATGCCCATTTGTTTGCGATATGATCTGGTAGATGTGAGGTATCAGTACGTGACTCTGTAAATAGTCTTTCCAGAGTGCATCAGCAGTGAGGGAAAGCAAATTCACTACATATGCAAAACATACTATGGTTTTGGTAAGACTTTCACTGGGGAACTGCATTTAAATTTTGGGACTTGATAACTTACGTTAAATTGCAAACATTTATTTCATGGCACCTAAAGCAGAAAACACACAGTCCTTTTCTTACAGGCAGCATAAATTCTGAGAATGTTGTATCTATCTTTTCTGTGAAATTTCCAGACAAGTAGTAGATGGAAAAAATACATGCACCAACTTTTTTCTATTAAAAAAACCAAACACCTTATTATTTTCAAAATACAACATAAATAACATTTAAAGAACACGAATGTTCTTGATCATGCATATTAACTATGAAATTCAGCACAACTACTCAGGGGAGTTACTGCTAGTGAAATTAATTTGGTATGTATCTGGTACCAAACAGAGTATTAGTCCAAACTTAGGACAGGTTTCTCCTAAAAATACTATAAAAGTGGTAAAGGCAGTCACAGATGAATAGTTTGTAAGCTACAAACATGTATTTTACAAAAGCACCTAGAAGAGAGTGCCAAATACAGGGAAGTCCATTGAATTTTATAGGTATTATATTCAGGGTTTCAGTGGAAGATTTTAAAATATTTTAGATGACTCTCTGTGCAGGCAACTGCAGACTACTGGGTAGTGAAATTAAACAGTATTCACATGGACAGAAAGACAGAAAAGTCAGAATTTAAGGTTCCTGAACTGGCTTTTCTGCTTGGGCTTGTCAGGATGAAAAGGCTGCAGAACTGTCTGAAGTGGTCTTCTGGCACTACACTCAGTGTTCAGTGTGGAGAGGATAGCCTAAATAAAAGCAGCACTCTGGAAAGCATTTTGAAAACTGACACTTCAAAGAGAGTCAGGAAGTTCAAAGCTGTAGAGCCATAAATCAATCATTTTTCATCCCACACATAAGCGCTACGTTTTTACTGTGTTTCCTCTTTTGATGTCAGAAGTCTAACCACACCTTAGGCACATTCCCCATGATAGTAATGTGACAGTATTAATTTTGAATCCTACTGCACATTTTAGAAATATACAAATTCCACAGCCTCTTCCTGCTTCCATTTTGTTTGAACAACTGTGGTGAAAATAAAACACTAAGTTGTGTTTCCCTCCCTTTCACAGAATATTGATCTTAGTTTTGAATTTCTTTTCTTTTTCATGTTAGAAGAATTAGGAATTTGCCCTCCTAATTTTGCAAGCATTCAGGCCTGCCATGTTGCCGAAATCAAGGCATACATTTCCTCCGAAGCCAATTACTTTCCCTAAATTTAACCATTCTTTTAATTTTTTTTCAGTAGCATGTGAGAGGGTTTGCTGTTATGGTAATCTGTGCCTACAAGTGATTAAAAGTTCCCCCTCAGGTTGTGCTGCTGCAACCTATTTTTAGGTAGAAAGTTAAGACCTAGATCCAGTCATGCCAAATGAACAACAAAATTGTGTGCAGAGGGAATCCTTTACCTGGATTTACTTAATTGCCCTTTTCAATGGAGTTTGAATCTCCTGCTACCTGTAAGCCATTCCCCGTTCTCATCTGTTTCCAAGCAAGTATGGGCAATTGTCAGAGTGAAGGGCTGGAAAGGAAGTAAAGTATTTAAGCCATAGATCAGGACAGCAATAAGTTGCTAGTTGCCCAGTGTTTGTGAAGGATCATAAACAGTGCTCACATATTCTGTAGCTTGATTGCACTTAATGATGATGACCTGCTTGTAACTGTTGCAGACATGACTTGATTTTTTTTTGTTTGTTTGTTTACAAAACCAGCAGATGTATCACACCTCTGATAAGTGAAGTAACTCTTACCACAGTACTGGTAAATGCCAAAGGGAACTCCACTACGCTTAGTCCTATGTATGATAGGTTCTCCTCTCAATCTTCATTCCTGGATGTGTCACCTCTCAAAACACTGGTGAAATGCAGAGCTGGAAATAGCTGAGTTATTTCAAGTTCCTGTAGCTGCACAGAGCTAAATCTTCCCACAGAGAAGTGTGGACATCTCTAACACAACACAAAGTAGAGGCAAGCCTGCTGTTATGGGAGATGGAGCTGGGAATCACTGTTAGCTAGTTATGTAAAAAAACCCACTCATCATCTTCTATACTTGCATGGGTCACATCATACATAGTCTTTCACACTGAAACAGTTTCATTTTTTTCAGACTAAGGCATAGAAAGTAGAGTTCCCATGGGACTCGATGGCAGCTAGGCACCTAGATATCTTTGGGGTAATGAAATATCAGTGACAGTGTGCAAGGTCACACTGGGGTAGAACAGAGAAATAAGTGTCCATGCCCTGACTCACAGTATCTGAAATTAATGGCACACTCTGTTTCTAGAGGTTCATGCTCTGGTGAAGTCCTTTTTATAAAAGACTCATTGATAATAAAGATCTGACAACCATTTGAGATGGTATTTCAGGACATGGCTTTTCTAATGCAATATAAACAGATCTCCTGTTTATATCCACACTTTAACCCCTCCCTTAACCTTTCTGAATTACAAATGGAACCACTTATAAAATGGGACTTCCAGATATGAAAACCTGTAATTGCAGTAAATACAAGCAACAAAACTGCAGACTCTGTCCATATCTGCAGCTAAACTTGCCTACACCATGTCCATATTTTTCAGGACTCACTCCAAATTCAGTGACGCTGCAAAATTATATTATACCATGACTAGTCCTCTGCCTACTTCAAAGGCTTGCCTGTGCATTTAATTTTATTTCTACACACATAATGAAACATTTTCTTCTAAAAGTCCTTCTCATGGCTTTGCCTCTAGTCACACTTAAAGGAAAAGCATTGTTACATATATATAGTTGATCAATTGTATTAGTCTTTCAGCTGGGCCAATTAAAACATTTAATGAACTTCGATTTTATAGTAAATTCTATGTTACTGCTTCAAGAACTAAAGTGAATCACACAGCAGCTGAACTGTTTTAACAGAAGTTACAAAAATATATTAAATGCCTAATCTCACAACAACATTTTTGTTGTTCTAATGCACTATTTGTTGTTTTTCTGCATCCTCTCTGTGTATAAGTTTAAAAGCAAACATTTCATTCCTCTTCAGTATATTAACATATGGCAATTCCATTTCTGTAAATGCTGGTGCATAAATAATTCATTTGGTGTTAAAATACAAGCTCTCAGATGTACTCTGTATTTTATTAAGACTTTATACACAAAAAGAGATGCAGCAGCAGATAAAGACATCTCATGCTAACGCTAAGTCTGGAAAAATGTCCATGGTCACAAGACACATCTGGTCAAGTAATGTTTGGCTACAGGTATCCTCAAGAAGGTTGGGTTTCTTTTGGTGTATTGGAGACAGCACTTTATCTAACCTGTTAAAGATCACAGACATCTCATAGAAAAAGTGCTAATTAATATAAATGTGAATTTTCTTACCAAAGGCACAAAACCCATCCCTGAACAAAATCTGAAGAGAACAACTAAAAGACCAGGTAACTATTATTATAGTTACAATTCCACAGGTAAGTTTCCTTTATCTTCACTTATGCAATATCCACACAAAATGAAGAGCTGTTTGCCACAGCTGTGAATTAATTTGTCCTGTAAAGGGCTGTGCTGTGGAGAGGAGTTGAGGAAGAGGGAGAACCTCCCCTATAAGGTGTGCTGCAACACTTGTGTCTTTTCAGCACATATCAGACAGTTTGCAAACACTGAACACTAAGCACACAAAAGAGGAGAAAAATTTCTAGCTCTGTGGGTAATACTGCCTCATTAGATGGTATAAAAGTGACAAATTCAAAAAACAGCACTATGTTAAAATATTCCATCATTTTGCCAAAAAGACATTTTTGCTGTTTGTTGCAGGGTCTGTTCAGTCACAAATTGTCTCTCTGGTCATAGTCGACTACCTTCTCACAGCTATTTCTTACTGCAGAGAGTAGATCCCACTTAGAAGCCTTGATAATATCACTAATAATTTCACTGTCAGAAAACCTCATAAATATGCCCCATTTCCAGACCCATGTTCTCTGGTCTGCATTGAAAACACCACTAAAGGATATGCTTTGGGCTTATACTTCTCTATGTGTGTTTTATTAAGTAATTCGGACTGCTATAAAAATGCTCCATGCAGTTTGTCCTGAAGTCAGAAACTGCAGGTGGAAGACAAGAAATGAGTGCTGTCTCAGCTGGCAAAGATCACATTCAACGCAAAATGCACAGAAACAGTTCATGTGTTCCTTGTATCCAGCTTAGTATATGAGCTAAAGGAATCACATGAACCATGCCAATGGCTGCAACCATAACTTTCTGAAGCAATGCTGGCAAAACTCCTCAATACCAAGTATAGTTTTGGATAGGAATATTTTCCAAAATAGGTAGTGAATTGCTGATACAATTTCTCTCAATGCATCAGTTTTAATATTCACTCAAAAGAACAGAATCACCTTGTGCAAAGACTGGGAAGTTCCTAATCTAGCCTTCAAGTAATCCTTGACATTGCTATTCAAAGAAGGACAAGCTATTTTTATTCATTTACATAACAGCATTTTCAATAGTACTTAAATATTTTGATCTTCTAGGCCAATTAATTTGTCAGAGAGATGGTTAGTCATCTGCAGCTGCAGGTATATGCATAATGTGGCTGAAGGCTAGATATTTTCTTCTCCATATCTATTATATCAGGGCAAGATCTCTGCAGGATTAGAGTTTATGAGCTGTGTCAATGAAATCTTGCTCTGGCAGTCAGTCCATACAGCAGGGAATGCACAGATCCCTCCCCTGAGACAGCAGATACCAGACTTGTCAGCAAACTATAAAGCTACTTCAGATAACATAATGCTGCAGCAGTGTTCCTGCATCTTCACTATTTGGTATTGTGTTGCTACCTCTTCGTAGTCTCTCTTTGCACTGATTCTTTGGCCTTGATTCACTTATTGCACGTGTAGCAATCTGCATTGGTATAGTTCATGTGATTCCTTTAGCTCACATACTAAGCTGTGTGTAAGGAACGTAACAACAGCAGACAATGGAGGTATCAAATAAGGTATTTTCAAGAAGAGTCAAGGTCTTTGTGCAAGACCCTCAAGAAGAAGAGTCTAACAAAAATTTCAGTTTATAACAGCAGGGCTGCTATATCTAATTTTCAAACTATGATCTAAGCTGATTCAGCAACAACCAAAAAACCTGAGACAAGATGGACAAGTTCCTAGTTCTTAATCTCTGATTCTACTGTTAAGTGTATATAGTAATTTAGTGTCCTAATTACAGCTCTTAATCTTTTTTATATAGGATCTTCTCTGCCCATTAAATGGGAAAAGAGAAGCAAACACTGGCAGTAAGGGGAACTGCAGTATCTAAACAGAATGAGAACAAAATAGGTTTATTGGCATGATTAAGTCACTTCAGAACTCAGTGGAAAATTAGAGGGCAAGCCCCCACATTTAGCATAGGAACATATTTAGTCTGTCCTGAAAAGAGTGGAACAGAGTGAGTTGAAGACTTCTCTTACAAAAGAGCTCAATTGTACCAAAAAAAAAAAAAAAGTACTATGAAGAAATATAAAAAAGTTATAATTATCAACCAAACTGTGTAGCATCTGTAATAGAATACAATCACACAATCTGTGATCCTTACTTTGTTTCTCTCCTGCCTTCCACTATGAGCATACAATGTGTGGTGAAACCATGCATTATCTCAAATATAAGTCTCACAAAACACTTGTGCCCCCACCAAGCATCCCTCCAGGTCTCCATCTGCCTTGGGCATATGTGATGCACCACTCCCAGGTGCAGGCAATGGTACACTGGACTCCAGCTGTCCTGACAGCATGTCTTTATTAGTGTGCGAAAATGGGTTCCTGACCAGAAGTCTGTCACTCTTCACAAGCTCAGAACCAAGGTAAGTCTCATAGTGACTCTCTACTTGACACCACATACATATCTTCTTCCATCTCTAATTCTCATGTCTGAAAGGCTTAAACAGGTGAATTGCTTAAAAGTTTCTATGGCACCAGGGTAGAAAGGCTTGCTGCACAGCAGGAGGAAGTATTTCAAGTTGATTCATCCACATGGTTAAGGAATCTCTTTGATGTATTTTTACTTGTACATAGCTCCAAGCTTTCAATTTGCCACTTGAATTTGTATAGCCCTGCACATACCACCAGAAGAAGCATCATTTGACAGTATGTTTAACTGTGCTAAAAGCAGTGACCTGGAAGATGAAAAACTGAGTGAGTAAAAAACCACACTGCTCCTCAGTTAAACAAGCTTTGAATCCTTTCTGCTGTTTGCATATGCACCATCACCTTAGCTTTATAAAATCATAGTAAAGGGTCTGGCTGAGGAAAACAAAAGAGAAATGGGGGTGGTGGGAGGGGAGGGAAACAGGTTTATACTAGGTAATTTTAAATGTGGTCTTCACTAGAAGACCCTCACGTGAGTTCCACTTACTGATTTGCATTTTCATACAGTAAATTAGCCAACATAAGAGTGTGGGCCACACTTTCTATCACTGGCTGCTGCTACACAGAGAGATACAGGCGGTGTTTATTTTTACTAGGTAATGTATTATGTAATCAGAATGCAAATACAGATTTGTTTTTGCTAAAGTTTGGAGGAAAGGAAAAAAAACCCCAAACTCTAGAACTACATATACAATCAATAGTCATCTAATGCAATAGAAAAAGAGATTCTAAAAACATCCCATCTATGGGTTTGAATCCATCAATTTGGCTTCAAAACCAGCATTCTGTCTAATTGTAGGTTCCACTCACTATGGCAGAACTGCATGTTGATGCGAACAGAAAAGGGAGTTTGAATGTAAAGTCCAAGTATCATCCAGCTCGTGCCAAAACTCACTGCTCTGCCAGTTTTTAGTGTGAACACACCATGTGCCTGGCTCAACACAGTCCACTACACTGCTATCTTAGAAGTGTAAGTGATTTTAACACAGCCTGGGCATGAGTGCGAACTGCTAATGTTCTGCGGCAGCAATGTAACACTGGGTGGTTGTTAGGCACAAACGCAAGAACTGCAGCAAGTCCTGTCTATACAGCCAATGTCAAGCAGGAGATGCTATTTCCACTATAAATCCATCT
This sequence comes from Indicator indicator, assembly GCF_027791375.1. Lineage (NCBI taxonomy): Eukaryota > Metazoa > Chordata > Aves > Piciformes > Indicatoridae > Indicator > Indicator indicator. The sequence continues at coordinate 4,323,685 of NC_072031.1, forward strand.
GTATTCTCACATTTGAAAAACCAGACTAGCAAATTTATTCTTGACAGCTACCAGAACACATGAAAAGCTTTCACCATCTTGCTGTTAATTTTCTGAAAGTGTGACAATCACTGTTTTATTTAAAAGCAGTGCAGGCAAGGATTCCACTTTTCTCACCTTTCTGACACATGCAAAATAGTTTGCAAGGTACAAAGTCAGTTTATTCCAGGAAACACACCCAGTCTGCACTGGAACAAAAATATTTTTTCCAGAACATACAAGTCTGCAGAGGTGGGAAGCAATGCAACTAAAGGAACATCCTAAGTAACAAACATTTAATTTCTAGAAGCTACCGGACCACGCCAACCAATCCCTGCATAGATTTGGGTTAGACTTTTTATCATGAGCCATGGAAACGTGACTGAAAACTTAGTTGTGACACAGAGCTGCTACCTCATCTGCAGTCATTCACTCTACACTTGGCTGAAATACCTTCAGAGACTGAGGCTTGTATCAACAAACTAGCTCAGCCATTCCCTCTCAACAATACCAGCAAAGCACTATCTATTGATTCGATGCAATTTATATTTTTTTTTTTCTTCAGAAAGATTATCTTCCAACTATGGTCTAGGCCCAAATCTGCATGAAGTTAACTACTAAACTTACTTTACAGAATGAGCAGTCTGTAAATACTGCTGTCAGATACAGTTAAGAGAAAAGCATGAGTGATTTGCGGGTCTGCTGTTTCCCCAATTCTGTTTTCAAGAGTTTGTCCAGTCTCTCCTAATATAGGCTTGTTCTCTAAGGAGAAAAATCTTAAAATTGACTGAGGCTTAATTCAAGGGTTTTAGAAGGGGTTTTAGATGCTACTAGAAAAGGTTTTCTATGCAAGAGTACACTTAATAAAATATTATCCTGAACAGAAATTCACTGAGACTTGAAATTCCTTGTAGTACATAGATACTAATGCCAAATACTGAAATTGAGAACAACTTAGTCACATCTGGTTGAAGACTAGTATCTTTCAGAAAAGGTAGTTTAGCAGCTGGGTGTAGGATTATAGTCTCCTGCTATTGTCTCAAGCTTTCTGGTACATAGTCTTTTCTTTAAGTTCAAGCCCTCAGAAAGACAAGAATCTCAGTTTTCACGATTTTCAACATACTCATCCTACCTTTCTGGTTACAAAAGAAATTTTGAAAAAGTATGTAAAGTAACTCTTTAATTGGAAGAAAATAACCCAATATTGCTATTTTTAAATGGCATTTTAATCCCCTCTTGAGAGTAATTTGTCAAGAACATACTGATTTATGGGTTTCTGAGCTTATTAGTATAGACTCAAATACACTGCTGTGGGAATAAACACAAGAAAGCTGAAACAGATTGTCTAATTCCTGGCAACTTTTGAAGTTATTTGGAACAACTGGTCAAGCAAATCATCAGCTTTCTACAAAAGAAACTATAGAGGGAAAAACCACAGCAAAAGGCCTGCATACACATTAATAGTAATGAAAGGACAAGTCAGAGGTTCTGAAGAAACTGTTTTAGCAGTCCTATGCTGCAGGTTACTGGACAAACCAGTAATGTGCAGACTTTTTTTGGTGACCTTCAAATCTAAGAGTAGTTTACAGAATCTTGACTCATCTTGACTTTGTGATACCAGCTTCTTTCAACCAGCAAGTGTCACTGCAGGCCTCTCAGCAGAGCATACAGTGCAGTAAGGCTGTGTCTTACAACTCTGAGCAATCAGGCATACTTATGTGGTTGCTTATTTTTGTTTTATCTGTGAGTTTCTGTTTACCAAACAAAACTGCCAAGGAATTGTGATAGACATTGGATGTAGGGGACAGGTAGTCACCACCAAGAAAAGTAAGACTCAAATAGTTCTCTTGCAGTTCATTCTGAATCCTGTGTTCTGCTTTGCGTTACTCATACTGGAGGTAACAGAGTTTGTAAGACTGGTTGCACTATTTCAAGACCCCAAATGCTTCCAAAATGATGGGAAGAACTAAAAGCCATTGAGAACCGCACCACTGGGAGCATTTCAGCCCTCATTTCCTCAGTAAGAAAGTGTGTAGATAAAGCTGTTGGATGAGGCACTTAAGCAAAAAGAGAAGAAGAAATTACTGAAACAAATCAAAGCCCACTAACTTTGCACTTTTAATTTTACTGAGCACACTCTCCTAGACAAGGTGATTCTAACTGCAAGAGGCAATGCTTGGAAGTACTTGTTATGGCCTCACTGTACGTAACAGGACTATGGCTGGTATTGCTGCACTCCCAAAGCCTCATAAGCACAACAGAGATGATGTAGTAACTACACGTGTCAGTGTGAGCTGAAATTCCCCCCCCCACCGACAATAACCAGGCTAGCCCAGTCTGGAAGCAGATGAAAGCTGTATTTACAAAGCAGAATCTACAATCTACGATGAAATGCAATGAATATGTACAAATATACACAACATTTACAAATATATACAATCAACAGAAAAGCACAAACCAATCTCCCTTTGCTTCCCCCCAAAAGGGGACCCTTCCCAAAGGGGCCTCCCTCTCCCAGGAGCTTCCTCCCAGACCCTCCTTGGACAGAAAGCAGAGTTAGTTAGAGCAGAAAGTTGTTAACTTAGCTGCCAAGGTCAGTGTGTTATCTTCAGCCAGAAGAGAAGAAGAAACAGCAGCCAGACAGCCCAGCAACTGCCCTGACTGCAGAACACAGAATGTGCAGAATGCCTACTTTGTTTTGGGTAATAGTTCTTAAACATTTCTATCTATCCAATGGAAGTGTTTAGAACAATCAGTATTTTGCTTTCTTACACCCAAAAGTGACTTATTTATACTCTTTCACTTTCTCTGTTCTGAATTTTGCAAGGAAAAATTAAAAAGACAGTTTCAAACCATCACACTACAGAAGCCAAGGAGCCATGAGGAGTCTGAGCATAAAGAAGAGTAATAGAAAACAGAGATTCAGTAGACCTGTGTGTCTGGGACCTCTCCTCAACTGCCTTGTCTGGCTTCTTATTCTTGGCACATCTACACAATATGTGTCTGTGAGTGACACTCTGGATGTCAGATTTCCATTTACAAGGCTTATTTTGTATCAACTCAGCTGTAAGAAACAGGTCTGTCTAGAATGATCAGTTTACATTTCAGCCCAGCACTGTAAAGCAAAGGATATCAGTTGTGTCTAGGAGGCTTTCCAACTGTCTTGAAATCTGTTGGAAACCTGGTCTAAGTGCTGTGTTGGGTCTGTGATAATCTTTCGTGTCACTTCCAATGTGATTCTTTGTAGAACTGGCTGTCAGAGTCTAAACTTCCACAAGCTAAAGGCAAAACTGCAGGATTCCCTTGTGTCTCTAGGTAATAAGCTGATGCTATTCCAAACAGTTCTTGGGTTGGTCTGTTTTAAAGAAACCTAAATAGCATTTGAATGTCTGAAGAGATGTATGATAGATTTCCCCAATAGTTTCTTTCAAGCTTTTCAAGCCTCTGGAGTGTACTGTCTGCTAGTCCGGAGATTACACTCACATTCTCTAATGTTTTGAGCCACCATCTACATTTCATTCCTATTATCCATCTCAGCACGTTGTAGATCTCCCAGTTACAGCTGTTGATCTGTATTTAGTAAATAAGATGCTGTTAAGCAATCAGAAATTACACGACTTGATCATATACCAGAGGAACCACAGCAAAAGCATTTCAGGCCTGTCTGCATCATAAGAGGCTGCAATAACAACTCCATCAAAGCTGTTAGTTTAAATTTTTCCTCTATATTATTCAAGATTCATAGCCATGTTGAATGCATCTTTGAAACATATACATGAGCACCAAAGGGCTGAAGGTGCTCTGCACTACTGCACAGGCTTGAGTAAGAAGTAGCAATCTGAATAAAACACTGCAAAACTATTTTGGCTATTAATACAACCTAAGCTATATATGTAGACTTGGAGCTTATCTGACGATGACATCAACACTCCAGCAAACAGAAGTACCCTCATATTATTTGGAACGGAAATACCAGATACAAATAATCACACTGGACACAGCCCTACCCAAATGTCTGATAGGAAATAAGTTCCAAGGGCAACAACACACCGTATTACAAAGCAAAACTGTTTGCAGTTATAACTGTTCAGATGTAAAATTCACCTTAGTAACACCATTCCTGTTTCAATGCTAACAAATTTTATTGATTTTCTGTTAAAATAATGTGTACCTGATGCCAGAAAACTGTTTCCAGAATAATTTGATATCTGAGATCCTATAACCCACATGAAGCTACATTCAGAGTCTTTCCATAGCTATGTTACCCCAACAACAACAAGATAACAACAAAAAAAAAGGAACTATCACGTTGTTTGGGATAAACTGCACAAGTTGCTAGAGTGGTACTGTCACTGTCTCACAATGCTCTGTATTTTCCTTTAGCTTTTTAAGTGTTTTTCTTGTCCTTCAGATTGCCTACTGTTTTCCTGCTAATATTTTCATCACAGAGTTCTTGACCCTTCACAAGCCTAAAGGGATAAAAGGAATTGCCACATATTCATACATCAAGTAGAGATGAGACTCCTCAAGAGACAGAGCTCTCTAAAATGGAGAGCAGGCACTCAGGGTGTAAGAGGATCTAGGGAACAGACAGGTATAAGAGAAATTACTTCATTGCATTTAAATGCTAACAGACTTTTCACTGTAGCAAGGTGATCTGATTTCTTGCAGCAATTAATATCAGCTTTAAAGACTATGCACTTTCAGTTTTGAAATCCTGAAATAAAGCGGAAGAAAAAACTTCAAATATTTCCTCCAGAAGTTGCCTTCCAGGGAATAACTGCTGACTGGAGACCTCACCATAAGGAACACTGTATAGGAGGGGGTTTTAAAAGAAAAATGCATTGCTGTTTTGAAATCTTGTGAAATCACCCTGGGGAATCTACAAGGCACTTTGTATTGTAGAAGAGATATCTTGTCATGAATGACTAATGACTGGTGGGTCTCTTTATCTGACAGGACTGCACATGTGGATGGCTTGCAGCAAGATTACCGTAGAATGGTTGCTAAGCGGCCAGTGTAGTGCCTGGAAAACATTTGATATAGACAGCTACTGTAAACTGTTTTGTAGGGAACAGCTTTGCCAGTGCATTAATTCTGCTGCAAGAAAGGATTTGCTAAACTAGAGTTATTCCAAACACCCACACACATACAAAAAATCAAATTTACACCGAACTTTTGACATATACAACCTGTATTTCTCAAACGGAAGATTTATAAATCTTATATGACCAGAGAAAAGGCTGTCCTGCAACTTGCCCACAGACCATATGCTCGGAGGACAGGCACTCACAGCTCTGCCCTCCCTGAACTTCAGACGGAGGTGGCACTGCTCAAATAAGCATCTTAGCTGATGAAAAAGTCAAGCACAAATGTGCGCTTCTTGTACACTGCTCGCCATGCATGGCTACCACCTTGAACTCCTTTGTCTTCAAACCGTCTCTCCACTAAGGATTTGCACGTTGGCAACAGCACAGCATCTCTTTCCCTAGAGTCACACGTTGAACTCTAGTTATCCTTGCAGCTTCCTGGTCTTCTTCAGAAGATGTGGTCCTTCACACAGTGACCAGGGTACCACCTGCCACAGCTAACTTCCATTAACATCCTCTAAAGCCCTGCTACCCCTGTCTAAAATGGCTATGGAATACTACTAATAATTATAATGTAGCTAAAGTCATGTAGTCTGTGATATAGGATTTAACATAGCATAATGCAGTTACTGCAGGACAGAATCAGTTCAGATTATGTCCACCTGCAGATTTTCAGTGGGAGAGTACACCTAATCCTAAAAACAAGTTAAAAATGTCATTATCTGAGGTTTAAAACAATGGAAGTAAAAGGAAGAGGGGAGACTTACAGTTAGATTAGTTGCAGGAATGCAAAGCAGAATGAAGGTCTTTGCAAATCCAGCATTAGAACAGCTTATGACTCAGCTTCTAGTATAGTGAATAATTGCTAGTATTCAGGAAAGTAATCTAAAGATCTTAATTGCAGCTAAAACTATTACTCATAGTCATACTACTATATGTAATCATAGAATCATAGAATCAGTCAGGGTTGGAAGGGACCACAAGGATCATCCAGTTCCAACCCCCCTGCCATGGGCAGGGACACCTCACACTAGATCAGGTTGGCCAGAGCCTCATCCAGCCTGGCCTTAAACACCTCCAGGGATGGGGCCCCAACCACCTCCCTGGACAAGCCATTCCAGGCTCTCACCACTCTCAAGGTGAAGAACTTCTTCCTCACTTCCAGCCTGAATCTCCTCACTTCCAGCTTTATTCCATTCTCCCTAGTCCTATCACTACCTGATATCCTAAAAAGTCCCTCCCCAGCTTTCTTGTAGGCCTCCTTCAGATACTGGAAGGCCACAAGAAGGTCACCTCGGAGCCTTCTCTTCTCCAGACTGAACAGCCCCAAATCTTTCAGTCTGTCCTCATAGGAGAGGTGCTCCAGCCCTCTGATCATCCTGGTGGCCCTTCTCTGGACATGTTCCAGCATGTCCATATCCCTCTTGTAATAGGAGCTCCAGAACTGGACGCAGTCATTTACCTGGACCTGAGCAAAGCCTTCCACACTGTCCCGCACCACATCCTGGTCTCCAAACTGGTGACACAGGGGTTTGATGGGTGGCCTACTAGATGGATAAAGAACTGGCTTGATGGCTGCACCCAAAGAGTGGCTGTCAATGGCTCCATGGCCCAGTGGAGGCCAGGGACAAGCAGAGTCCCTCAGGGCTCAGTCCTGGGACCAGTCTTGTTCAATATCTTTGTGGGTGACACAGACAGTGGCATTGAGTGCACCCTCAGCAAGTTTGCTGATGACACCAAGCTGTGTGGTGCAGCAGACATGCTGGAGGGAAGGGATCCATCCAGAGGGACCTGGACAGGCTGGAGAGGTGGCCACAAGCCAACCTCATGAGGTTCAACAAGACCAAGGGCAGGGTCCTGCATCTGGGTGGAGGCAATCCCAAGCACAAATACAGGCTGGGCAGTGACTGGCTGGAAAGCAGCCCTGAGGAGAGGGACTTGGGGGTGCTGGTGGACAAGAAGCTGAACACGAGCTTTTCCAATAATAGACAAAATAGATATTTCATGTATTAAATATTGTCTCTGTTAAATGTTTTGATTTTCTGATGCAATATTCATCTCCTGGGTTTCATACGTTTTTCTGGATCTCAGAGAAATAAACAACAATGTCTGGGCAAAATTTACCAGGAATCTTGCAGAAAAAAAAATATGGTAGCCAGAGTTACTAAGGGACTAGATAGAGCTGTCTGAATTGATTTGTCAGTCTGAGTTTATGTTTCCAGATCACTTCCACCTTCCCTGTTTGCATCACTTAAACCCCATTTTATCTCTGAATCCCCTCTAGTTCCTCTACTAACATGAGGCAGTTGTTATCACTAAGTGCAGAAGCAAATGTTTTCTTTAGATGTCTACTCTTTCCACCTATCATAGATTTATAGACTCATACAATGGTTTAGGTTGGAAGGGACCTTAAAAATTGTCTAGTTCCAAGCTCACAGAGAGTGGTCCACCCCTCAAGTCCATGCATTTCCAATTTGGTGACCAATTTGTCACATAGGACAGTATCAAACACTTTACACAAGTCCAGGTAGATGACATCAGTTGCTCTCTTCCCTTATCCACTGATGCTGTAATTCCATCATCGAAAGCCACCAAGTTGGTCAGGCATGATATCAGTTGTACAGTGCTTTCTGGTTTTCTGTAATGGCTGACACTTCCAGTTTGAACTGTTTACTGTGATTTGGATTCAGGAGTGCTCTTAAAATTCAAAACAAAATAAAGCAAGTTGGCAAAAATATTAAGATAACAAGGGATTTCTTTTTCTCTTGGCTACAGTAGGAAAGGTTCAAACAAGGTTTCATTTGGAGAGACGTTCCACTGCAACGCAATCTATCACAGCACATGCAATACCCTGGTGTGAACTCTGATTTGCAGTAGTGCACTTACACTGCTTCAGGAAGCACTTGCTGTAAAAAACAGAACTATGGTGACAAAATCTAGTAAGACTGTCAAGAAGTTACTAAACAATTGACTACACAGCCTCAAAATACTACCACTGTTGAAGGAGGCTAAGGTCTTACTGATCTAATCATACCCATTTCTGCAGTCCTTCAGATTCATACTAATAACTGGTCAGGAGCTGAGTGCAGACTCTCCTATAAAATAGAAGAGATTGCCTTGCCAAAGTCAAAGTACATGCAGGGCCACACCACTGGTGACAGAAGGAAATAGTAGTGTGCTGGGTTCATCAAGAAGGGGGAAATGCTGCTACATACAGGAACAAAAAATATGTGGTCTTTTTCTATGGATCAAAGAACTGAAAGAAAATCTTTTTGGCTCTGCTTCCAGTCTTGGAACAGAGAATAGCTTTGTTGCATATGTCTTTGTGGTAAAGGCAATTTGAAGGAGATGCTGAACAACTCTACCAAATGTGTTTTCCAAATGTATATCAAGGAACCTATTTTTCAGCATAGCACAGTTACCTGAGTGCCAAGCAAACACTGTTCCTGCAAAGCAAAATTTATTACACTGCCAGAACTTACAACTGGGAAACTCACTTCAAAGTAACTCAGAGATATGGATGACTGTGACAATGAACTGGGTACAGGTGAAAGTGGCAAAGTAAGAGGAGTTTTTAAGCAATTCAGGTGGATTAACAGCCCTGTACTTTCTCTACGGTAGAGTGGAAATTTCCCATGCTATAAGCCAGTGCAGATCAAGCAGCCCATTTGCAAAGACAAGAAACTGATGTGAATGAACCTGCTTTGTTCTCTGTGCAATTTACTAAACATGAGTTACAAAATCACTATTAAAAGTTTCTCAAAGGCAGAAAGTTTTCAAATTGCATCAGAAGAGATTGCTGATCTTCTGTTAAGGCTATGCTATTGCCGGATGGCTTTTACCAGTCATCTGTCATAATTGCATTCACGCTATTTGTACAAAAGGGCATGACCCTTCTCACTGAAGTGGATTAGGACACCAATATACAGTGGAGTCTACATCCATGGTTAGATAAAAGAGGCATCTTCATAGAGATTCAAATATCTAAATGAGATTTAGACATCTTGTGAATGTATCGGTCCAAAGGCTACCTCTGCATTTGCTCATTTAACAGAAAGATAAGTTACTGTCATGATTGATATTGCTTTGCCAGAAAATCCAGACCATTAGTTACTAGCAGGGAAAGTAACCCAGTGTCAGTGCTTGGTCTTCTTTTCAAAAAAGATCCTGAACTTTTAAGAATCTTTCAGTAATGCTTTATCATCTCTTCTGTGATGGCAGAAACTGATACTGTGTTACAGTCATTTGAGCCAAAGCTTAAATAAAACATTAATTTTACATTAAACAATAACTTCTCTAAAATGTAATTAATTCCATGCCCCCATACATTTTAAATTAAACATAACTATAAGATGGTGTGCTTAGGGCAGTCTACTACGAGAAAGCTTCTCTGCTAATAATGCAAAATGGCTAGATGGGATTTGGGAGCAGCCTATGTGTTACCTGTCATTTTAGGAAGGCCTCCTGAGATGCCAAAACACGTGAGTGGAGCTGTACAGCTTCCAGGCAAAAGATGGCTCATGTCTGGCCAGCTCTGAGAGTGAGCAGCACAGATGAAGCATCCATCTCGGTACTGAGCCATAGTGAGATTTTCATGGAATGAGAATGGAAAGGAACAATGCCATTAGGGCTGTCACATGCTCATGGTAAACACATGCAAGAAAAAATTACTTTTACTCTCTAGAAATATTGTACATGTCTGTGCCGCTTTGGGCTGGGATAGAGCTAATTTTCTTTGTAGTAGCTACTATAGAGCTGTGTTTGGTATTTGTGCTGGAAACAGTCTTGATAATTCAGGGGTGTTTTTGTTGCTGTGCAGTGCTTACACAGAGTCAAAGTGTTTTCTGCTCCTTACACCACCCCACCAGTAAGTACGCTGGGTGTGCACAAGAAGTTGGGAGACAACACAGCTGACCCTGACTGATCAAAGTGTTATTGCAGATGACATAATAGCATATAAAGCTGGGGGAGAAAAAGATGCAAGTGGGGGAATGTTCTGAGTGATGGTGTTTGTTTTCCCAGGTAACTGCTATGCGTGCTGGAGACCTGCTGTCCCAGAGCTGGCTAAACACCTGCTTGCTGCTGCAAAGGGGTGAATAAATTCCTTGCTTTGCTTTGCCTGGACACATGGCTTTTGCTTTACCTATGAACCTGTCTTTATCTCAAGCCAAGAGTTTTCTCACACTCTTCTGAGCCTCTCCTCCATCCAACTGGGAGAGTGAGAAATTGGCCGTGTGGGGCTTAAGTACCACTGGGGTTAAGCTGTGACATTGATATAAACCAGCATCTATATTGTAAAACAACTGTTTATGCAAGTCAGAGGAACTTCTGAACTTGATCTTCCGTCAGGATCTGTTCCCTCAAACTTCCTTAAGACTTTAGATGAACCTCGAACAAGTTGGGATCTGTTTTACCAGCAACTCTGCTACGTCTGAGTTGTTGAAATACTTATCACCTTTTCATTCTGTAGCATCATTAAGGCCCAGCTTCAGTAGAAGGGTGATGAAACCCTACCTTAGGTAATTTGTTAATATATTTACATAGTCACTGCACCACCACGGGGTGAATTATTAAATATAATGGACATACTGGGAATGACATCATACTTGATGTTTGAGACAGACTCCCTACCTGAGAGTCAGGGATGACTGTCAAGCTATCTGCATCCAGCCCAGGCCGGGGCCGGCCGCTGGCTGTCAGCGCTCACCAAGCATCACGGCGGTTCTGGCGTGGCCTTGGCCGTTGACAGAGCTCTTGCCGTATTGCTGCACTTGGTCGAGTCGATAAAGGGCCTCTCGCGCAGGCAGGGAGGTAGCTGAGGGGTTTTACCCTCACGGAGGCTGCCAAGGGGAGGGCTGGAGCAGAGACAGACACGGCTGGCACCCTCACTTCCTCCACCCTCGTGCTGCAGGGTAGCTGCAGGGCTAGCCAGCGCGGGCGGCGTCTTCCCGCCCAGTCGCTGCTCTCTCACACCCTCGCCTCCCCACTGGGCAAGGCTGCAGGCTTAGGCGGCCGAGAGCGGCGCCAGGAAGGGGTGCGCGCCGCAGGGAAGCCCTTCCCGTAAGCTTCGCCCGCCTCAGGCCTTCCAGTCCCGCTCACCGAGACCCGCGAAACCCTCACGAGGCGGGAGAAGGGAAGGAGGGCCGAACCGCCACCTCCCGCCCGTCAGCTGTTGCTTGGACAGGCCCTGCGCGCCCGCCGCCCATTGGCCGCCGCGCGGCGCCGCCCGGCCCCTAATATAAGGCGGCGCGGGTGGGGAAGGAACGAACCGTCGCCCTCGCGGTGGCGTCGGTGGGTGTGCCGCGGGAAGGTGAGCGGCGGGGCTGCGGCTGATGGTGAGCGCCTGGGGCAGGGGGCGCGGCGGGGTCGCTGCAGGGGCTGGGGGAGGTTCAGCTGGGTGCTATGCGGCCCTCAAGAGCTCGGTTGAGGTTGGTCCCGCCGTTGTGTGAGCGGGGGTTGGTGGGGCGGATGCGGGCCGCGTCTCGGGCAGTGTTCCGTGTTGGGCAGGATCCGGAGCCTCGGGAGCATTCGCCTGTGCTTTCCTGGCCTCAAACCTGGGCTGAGGCCGTCTCTTCCCGGGCGCCGCCGCGGCGGAGTCGTTCTTTGTCTGCGGCAGTCCAGAGGGAGCGGTCCGCGCTCGGGAGGTGGCTTCGCTGCCGAGCGGCTCTGGGCTTGGCTCGGGGCTGTCCCGGCACGACCTGGCCCAGACGGAGGTTCTGGCCCCATTCACCTGAGAGGGCCGTGCCGCCTTGTCGCCCGCCCGCGGGCTCCTGCCCTTTCCCCTGGTGCGGTTGCAGCTGTCACCGCCGCGCTGCAGTCACAAGGCGCTGTCTCACGGCTGGTAAGCGGAATCGGGGTAGACGTGGGTCGTGCCCCCGCCACCCGCTCTTTCTTCGGCCCCAGTCTCGTCCCCGCTCACTCAGCGCCGCAGCACTTAGTGCGAGGAGTTACGTGCGTGGCACGGAGTAAGTCCAACCACTGTATTGACAGTCCTGGAACCTCACGGTAACCGTAGTTTTCGAAGCGACTCTCGCTTCTTCCTCTGAGCATCTGCAGTGTGCTGTGCTGTCTCGCACTCCTTTTTGCGACATGAATGCAGGTTTAGGCATCTGACAGTAGATGTTGCTTCTGAGTAGCTCTGAAGAAGTAGCTTCTAATATTCATGTCTTGATTAGCAGGTAGGTGAAACAGTATCGGACCTTTCCCTGGGTGCCTGTACCAGCAGCTAATGGTTAGAAATCGTTATGTAACTGCAAAGCCAAGAGAAAAAGGGACTCTAGAGACCGATGTGATCCCTCTCCACAGGGGAGGAGCAAGAAGTCTTGCCAGACAAGATCCAAACCCAGTCTGACATTCACTTTTCTAATAAGGTGATTCTGAAACTGAGTAGAGGACTCCTAGCCTGAGCTCTTGAGCTACTCAGTACATGTATATGACTGACTTCTGGGGTATTTGCAAGTCTGGTGATTTGAGATTATTATAAGAAATACTTGACTAGTAGAAGTGTATGGGAGCTATCTACCTGTTCCAAGACAAAGCCACTAAAAAAAACCAAACTAAAAACCCACACATTTGGAAAACTACCTTGAATGTGTAAATATGAAAAGCTTTCCCATCAGCAAACTTAGTGTTGCCATCTCAGCAGTTTTTCTAATATATCAAGAATATACAGGATATACACAGCGTGTTACTTCTGATAACCGACTGTTAGAAATGACCCTTTTATCAGGACAGATCTTGTCAGGGTTCCATGTGGATATGATACTGGCAAATACAAATCCAGAGTGTGGCAGATGGTCTGCCAGCCATCCAATTGTCTCTGAAGCATACATGATCTTGCCTCTGAAGTCATGGTAACACCAGAAGCTTGCTTCTAGTTCTGCATACGCTGGCTGACTTGCCTGCCCGTTACAGCATAAACTTTGCACTTGCTATGCTTCTGACAAGGTCTGCTTATTCTTGAAGTTGTATGCTGTGTTTGAGAAACTTCCTAAACTGCTGCGCTCTCTTCATCTTGCTGTGCTCTGTAAAATAATTTCTTTGTGGCTTAGCTTGATGTAAAGCTTCTACGGTGATTCTTGGTTAAGTGTAAGGTACTACTATACTTCCTGTGGAAACTAACTGCTGTTCCAGTTAATGCTGTTAGGTATAGGCTTTTGCTCTAGTGTTTCAAGCAGTTGCTTGAATACTAAGTTGTTGGTAGACTGTCCATAATGAACTAGCCACAGAAAAGCCCTCTTTAGCTACCTTCCTTGCTCTTTTCCTCATCATAACTGTAATAAGGGTTGGGAGGAGATTTGAATTGAAGGCTTCTACTAAGAGCTCCCAGCTTCTAAAATAGCCTCTGGCCAAGCTTCAGTTCCTGCAGTAACTTGGCCTTATCAGAAGAAGGTGACAATAACTGGAGTTAATTAACAGTGATCTCATTGTTTCAGAAGCGGTGAAGCCTGAGGACTGCTGCATTGTTAAGGCCTAAGGATGGCTGGGTAGTGTGGATACAGTATGCATTCATGTGCCAATGGTAGAATTACAGCTCTGATTTTCCCTAAGGGTTTTCCTCTCATCTTCCATTGACAATAAGGATGCTCTTGTGATGAGTATGCAGCATTCCTCAAACATAATCTTACCGGCATTTTTTACAGTTAGTAACATGTAGTGCAAGGTGCTGTTAATTTTAAAGGCCTTAACATGGAATCTTTCTAACTGGGTCATTACTAAAGCTTTTGTAAGCTGAAGGTCACTCTGGTAGTTGTATTCATATTTCCTTTACCCTGCTTCATCCAGCTTACTCTAGGTAAAATACTGTAATAGTGTGACTCCCACTTTTCCCCTCAAGCCCTCAAAAACCAAAGCCCAAAGACTTAATACTTGTATCTTAAATATAACTGCTTGAGGACTTTGCTATAGTTTACCCAAACATACGAGATTCATTTCTGAAGCCTCTTCATACAGCTTTGGCTTCTATGGTAGGAGTATTTCTTTATAGAAACATGCCTGTAGGTATGATGACAGTGAACTCTGCAGCAGAAGGCCTATTATCATGAAAAACTTAGTTTAGAAACTAATGCTAGCTTTGCACTGAATTTGTCCCCTAGGAGCCTGCTGCAATTTAAACTGCCTGTTTGTCCTTTACTTAAGATTTTTGAATTGGATTAAAAAAAACCAAACCAACAAACAAACCCAAGCTGGTATTAAGACAAAGAAGCAGTTATTTATAGGAAAGTGGTTTCTAGCTGATGTTTTCACTGCATGATTGCTGTAAGAACTGAGATTGACTGATAGAAACTACAAATAGCCTATCTGACTAATATTGCTAATGAGTAAATATACTTAAATGTTTGCTTTAATAGCAAATGTGGTGGGAAGGGATGTAGCACTACAAGCATCACCAAATATATACAGATGGTGCTAGGAATTCCTTTGAAGATAGGGAATTACAGCTTTTAATGCCTTAGAGTAAAACTGCTAAATGAAGTCAATGCTGTTGTGTGCTCCTGGGCTTTTTGAGCTCAGCTATGCTTTAAGGGCAAATGAGTCTGAAAGCTAGTTGGAATCTCCTTTAGATTAATTTAAGGGGAACTAGAGTAGGCAATATTTTTGCCATCAAGAAGTAGACTTGGGAGACAGCTTAACCTCGATTTTGGTTAGCTGCTGTTGGAAAGTAGTGAGTGCAGTTGAAGTTCTGCCTCTAGAAAACAGCATAGAAACCAAAGGACTCTTCCTAATATAGTTACAGCATGCAAATGTCCTGTGCTAAGGATAGAATTGAGGCTGTGGAGAGCTTTAGCTCCAGGTATACAGTGACCTACAGCCAGAAAAATAGCAGCATGAGCTAGCAACACTGCTGTAGGCTTCAGTGCCAGAACACTGCATGTGTTTGAAACAAAGCTATCAAACCTAGTAACAGTGCTACCATCTCAGTTGCAATCATGCACCATTAACTAGCTGGTTTGTGCTACTTCAGATATGTACAGATGCTTAGTATCTGACTTCATGTAGGGTGCTGGCTCCAGACTGCTTGAGTGTGAAGAAGAGGATGTGCCTGCAAAAGGAGTAACTTCTGCACTTTATCTCACTGAAAAGTGCCTTGAGAAAGTGATCTTGAACCTTAGGATCACTCTTCAGGATCCTTTTCCTAGAACGTTAATGTTCATGGAATAATATCCAGAGATTTAGGCTTGGATTTGGCAAACAAAGGTATTTTAAGAGTAATCTGCAAGTTACTGTGTTGCACTTAGATTTGGACTAGAAATGGTTTAATAAATCTGTCTTGCATGTCCTGGGATTTCTAGTTTTCAATCTCTAATACTTTCGAACTTGCCATAAAGCACAACCACTAAGACAGGAGAGCCTAATCCAGCTAGGAGTAACTTTGTACTGTAAACAATGAGCATTCATATGTAACACCCTGCCTCAAGGACAGGTCCTCCACCTTTCTGTTTGTATGTACAACTGTTAGCATCTTTGTCTTAAAGAGCTCTGGTGAAAAATAAATATAATGATCCCCTTAGACTGGATGAGTCCAATCTTCATTGTCTGTAAAGTTAGGAGCAAATCTTCTGCATGAAAAGGTGATCTTTATTAAATCTGCCCTTTTGTAAATGAGTAATGTGAAGTTATTCTAGAAGGAGTTGTCTTGATGAAGATGAGTGTACTTGCTAGAGCAGAGGATAAAGAAACAAAGCTGTCACAGGATCACAGGATGTTAGAGGTTGGAAGGGACCTCCAAAGATTGAGTCCAACTCCCCTGCCAGACCAGGACCATAGAATCTAGTGCAGGTTGCACAGGAATGCATCCAAAATACTACACTAGGCAACCTCTTGAAATTAGTGGACCCGTTTTTACTACTTTTTCTTACACATAAGGAAATGGATTACTTTTAGTGAGAATATACCCAAAGAAATCAAGTTCTTCCTTGCCAATTCTGTACTTTCAAACTCTCCACTTAAGCATCTGACTGGCACATGCTGTAGAATTTCATCTGTTCTAGAAGCATCAGATGTGTGGGAGTTGCCCATAAAGTTACCCATTCATGGAGTGCATGTGGGCCTGCAAGGCTCTTCCCAGTGCCTGCTGAGAATTATGACTGACTGGAGACTTGGATCTGATCTTTGTACAGTTTAGTATTGGGATTTTTCCAAAAGGTAGAAGTAAAGGTTTAATTGCCTCAAGTGCTGTTAGTAAGCAGCACTTATGGTATTAAACAGAAGCATCCAAGAAGAGTAAATAAGAACTAAGTACTATGCAGCTTTTCACACAAGGACAGTGTATAAGTCCTCTGAACTGCTGCTCTGCATGCTTTGTTCAGAAAAAGCCCATGAAAGTCTCAAGTCACTCTTAATCACTCAGCTAGTCACCCTGTGCTGAATAAGCATTGCAGAATAGTACACTTCTCCAGCTGCGGTGGGGCACACAGCTGTGCTGAGGATATGTGGTGCACCTTCTTTCATTCTACTTATTTGGATGAAATCATGTCTGCAGGACTTTACAAGGCTGGAAGTGCAGCCCTGTTATGTGAAAATCAGCTATGTGATGCTGGACCTTAATGACCCTCATGTTGAACTGATCTTTCATGAATGAGTCCTTGCTGAAGTGACTGGCAGTGTGTATGGGTCTGCCATTCCATGAGAGATGATGGAATAAACTTAAGTCTCTAGCTTGAGTTCTGTTGGTAAAGATACTGCACTGTAATTCCCTTGACCTTCACTGCAATTACCTTACTAATCCTAGAACTGTGTAACTTCTGTAGTCTGTCTCACCTGTCTCCTAGTAAACTGTTACCTCTTAGGAGGCTGACTATGTGCTATCTCGACAAGCAGTTGAAATAAGTTTAGCTTCATTTGCAGTAGCTTACTGTGGAAACCTGCATCTTCAAAGGCAGTTTGAAGAAGTAGGTTAAAATTAGTGAGTACTGTAGGGCTGCAAGAAGGTCATGTGAAGGATACCAACCATCAACATCATGTTGCTGAATATGGTAAAACTGCACAACTTCATTGAATTGTCTTGTCTTTTCCACTGCAGGAGTTTGAAGATGCAGCAAGCCTGACAGTGAAGACAGAATAATCTCCTTAAAGAAGTCAGAACAATCTGAAATACTGACCATGTCTATGGATCATAGTCCCATCACTGGGGTGGTGACTGTTATTGTTATTTTGATTGCTATTGCAGCTCTTGGTGCCTTGATACTGGGCTGCTGGTGTTACTTGCGTCTGCAGAGGATCAGCCAGTCCGAAGATGAGGAAAGCATTGTGGGTGAAGGAGAAACCAAAGAGCCCTTTCTTCTGGTGCAGTACTCTGCTAAAGGACCTTGTGTAGAGAGAAAAGCTAAGCTAACTCCAAATGGCACAGAAACACATGGCTAACCTGAAGCAACACATGTACATGGACTATGCTTATGTGTGTAACCAGTAGAAGACTGTCTATACTGTGAAGAACCTGGTCACATGTATACTACTCATCAGAAAACACCCTCATGAGGATTAAATAAGCTTTGTTTGCAGTTGCATGCACTGAGAAAGTAGCACTTTGTGTCAGCTGTGTATCCCAGTTCCTCTGTGACTCACCTGGCATAACGTCCATTGCTGGCAACGGACCCAGGATATACTGATGTGAAGAGACTACTAGCGTTTTTTTCTTACTTGAATGTTTCGCTATTTTGATGGAGTTACTACTGTAATGTGAACTTCATAACTGTGAACTGTAAATGGGCTGTTAAGCTTTTTGCTTTTGTTCCACAACATGGGAATTACATGATGTAACTGTACATAACACAGGAAGACTCCTGAATTGCAACTGTAGATGAGATTCCAGGCCTTCAACACCAAACCTGCAGTTAAAGCGTGCTTCTGCTACTAACTTAAGCACACAGCCATGAAGTCAGAACTCCTACTCTTAACAGTTTGTTGGACTGATGCAGAATACTTTCTTTCAAAAGTTTTTAAGCCTTTGGTAACATGTTGAGGAAGCACAGAAGCTGCAAGAAAAGGAATTGATTTCCTATAGTAGCAGCTGAGTAAGTTCAGGCTTTTGGCTGCTGGAACTGAGTTCTGCAAGTATGTAGAAGGAAACTGCAAGGAAGCTGCCATGTGGATGGTTTCCAAGCTGGAAACTCATGATGGATACTGAACCCTCAGGCATGGTCCAGAAGGTTTCCAGGAGTTCTGAAATGGCAGTAGAGCAGGATTTTCTGTTCTGTAGGTCTGCATGCTGCAACTGTGTAAGTGGTTACTTAGTGAAGCTGGCAGAAGTGCCACTAGTATGAGTTTTTCTTAGGATCCCTATTTGTCTACTTAGCAGGTAGGATATATGCCAACAGCCTGTTGTAAAACAGCATTTTACTCTACAGACTAACAGTCAACTATAGAATTCAGTTAATCCTGTAGTTAACTGTATTACCAAAAGATAAGTTTCTTTCCTATATAAACAAATGTTAGTGGGAGCAAGGAAGATTACTGGCCAGTTTAAGTTTTTAGCTGGCAAAGTTTTTCCAAAAAAAAAGACATCCCTTCCATTTCCTGCTCAAGGCTGTAGTTCAGCCATGGGAACTGTAAAAATGTGTTAAATGGGCAATTCTGGGCCTCAGAGGTTTTGGGGTAGGGAGGGCAGAAAGAGAAGAATGAACACTGAGCCACCACTGGCAGCTTACATGTTCTAGAACTCTTGGGGTAGGCACATAGGCTTTAAAGCTGCTGACCTGTTTTCTGTGACTTTAGCTTCCTTTGCCTACTGAAATTTTTCAACTATTGCCTAGGAGAAAAAGTTAATGTAAATCTGTTCCCCGAGATGAGTTACAAATAATGAAGTCAAAGTTCTTCAGCTCTATATGATGCATTAGATTTACTGCTTGTACCTGTGCATATGGAACAACCAAGTAACACAGGCCTAGGAAGCCTGCTTCAGAATTGCAACAGTACGCCAGCCAGTGGCCTAGACAAAGTCTTGTCCCTTCTTCTACAGTAATGTGTTGATGTGCATTTTTAGCTCTATATTTGCCTTTTAATTGAAAGCTATAATTTGAAGCAGAATTAATGCTGTCTATTGCCTCTTGAGAAGAATATGGGGTACAGCTGACAAGAGGGCTCTTCTTATACTGGCACATGCTTTTAAGATACTAGTCTGAGACTTGCATGTGTAGCCAGACCCATACACTGAATCTGCTATATTCTAGACCTCTTACAAATCAAAGAGAAAATTAATTCAGTAAGACTTTTAGTTTTCAGTAGAGAACAGTTCACACATGGCTCTTGCAGGTTTCAAGACAGTCAGATAACTAGTATACAAAAGTGATAAAGTGCTGAAGTTCTACAACAGAATAGTTGTAGCAGGATGATTTTGTTCATTCAAGTTTACTGATTACACAGATTGAAGTATCTTTTAATTCAGCAGTGTAAAGGGCAAACCTCAGAAATCATGTAAAAGTATAAATCAAAGGTCTAATTTTTCTAGCAGCTATAAGAGAAAGCCAGTGGAAAATGGTCCTTAAGTAGAGGACCATAAGTCCTGGTCCTTAAGTTAGAGGTGCTTCATACTGCTTCCCCTAAAAATCAGCATCTTTAATTTAAATGGATAAGTGTTTGCAAGTTAGTGCAATAGTAAAGTGCAGAAAGTGTTTTCCATTCTCCTCTTCTTAGATGTGGATATTAAGTAGTTGTTCAAGTATACAAAAATATTCCATTTGATTTTTCTTTTTCTAGATCATGTGGGGAAGAAGTCTTTATTTACAATGAATTTCAATAAAATTTGCATAAATACCTACCCAATACTGCATCCTTTGATTGTGTAAGCAATCATTCTGTCCTGTTTCCACTACTGTGCTCTGTGTCTATGGTATCAATATTATCAATCCTTTCTTCTGATGTGGTAGCAGCTGTTGAAACTGATGTATCATGATCTTCAGAAATTGTCTGCTGTGACAGAAGGGGTTCTTTAATTGCATCTTTGCTTTGTAGCTTTTCTTCCCTTGATGCCACCAGGATTCTCAGTAAAGTATTTGCTTTAAGGAGGTTTTCTGATGCATCAGCTAATTCCTGAAGCTTTTCAGCCATTTCTAATAATTCTTGATTCTTCTGGTCATATGTGGCCTGTAACTGCTCACTGTGAAGCTGCAGAGTCTTGTGCTGCTTTTCCAGTGTGTTTTTTTGCTGCTGTAGTCTGTGTTCCTCTCTCCTAGCTTCAGAAAGCTGTGCTTCAAGCTGGTCATGAGCTTGATGAAGTGCCCTGATTTCTGATCTTAACTTCTGAATTTCTCTCTCTAAGTGGGAGATGTGTCCTTGATGTAAAACTGTCCCCTTATGTAGGCATTCTTTGGTACAGGGCTCCAATGAAGAAAGACTTGAGCGATGTAAAATAAATTTCAGGAGATTAGGAAGGTTAACTGGAAAGTCTTCAGGGAACTTCACACTTTGCTCCTTCCTAGAAAGGTAAGTTAATATCAATATTCAGTTAGGTGAACAAGGATAATTCTAAACATCTACTGTTCAACCTTGTTTTTTTTATCAAAAATGGCTAATATAACGGCTAAGAAAAGCTTGAACTCGTGCAATGAAGAGCAGTTGTTTTCTTCTGATGAACCATTTAAACTGTATCCAGTCTAGGTGCTCTAAGTGTCTCTGCACTAGATTGGTATTTACGTGAGAGCAAGATTGAGGTGAAATGATTTTGAGAGAACACAGGGAAGATACTAAGTATTAGAGGAAATTTCACTTACCATAAATTGTGTTACTGCTTTAAAACCTAATTAAGCTAGGCTTCAAAATGCCAGAATAACCTTTTCATCCAGTTAGATGTAACACTGTCCCTTAGAGGCATAGTTCTGCAAAACGGATCCTTCTTCAAAGTGAGAGTAAAAAAGTCACTTGATTCAATTCCAAATACTATTTTGGGGCTGAGAACGGTGATTTTAAAGCCATGCCCACAAAAATATTTGGAAATCGGTTTCTAACTTCTTCCAGCCCTAAAATTAGTCACATTAGTATTCCAGTGGTTGATAATAGAGTTAGGTCAGGTAGGTCTTCAGCTCATGCCACTTGATCTAATGAAGCAGAAGACAACAGCATTCAACTGCTACTTGTCCCAGCTGTCAACAGCACCTCCTGAAAAGTGGCTCAGCTCAACTAAAACTGAGACTATGCATCTTCAAACCAGCAGATCCTCTGCTTATAGATACTCCAGCCAGCCAGAACTAATGGACTGTGCAAATGAGAGTCTGAATACCAGACACTG
Organism: Indicator indicator; assembly: GCF_027791375.1. NCBI lineage: Eukaryota > Metazoa > Chordata > Aves > Piciformes > Indicatoridae > Indicator > Indicator indicator. Next base: position 4,345,015 of record NC_072031.1, read on the forward strand.
TACAGAACTCAACAGGTAACTGGATTTGGGGTATTGCAGCAGATGAAGGTAACCCTGCCTTTATAGAGACAGGCACACCCCCGGAAATACTCCAACAGAGTTCCTGCGCAATTAGCCTAGAGAGCAGGAATGGGGCAGAGAGACTGATCTGAGGCTCATTTGTAAGGCTTACTGCGTGAAGGGAGGTGATGAGTTGGAGGTTAGAGTGACTCAGAACTGATACTGAATGCATGCTGATACATAACTGAAACTCGTTCTGTACTGAAAATATGAATTTGGAATTGCAAAACAAGGGCATAGGTTTAAAGATTTTGTGTAGGAACAGTGTGAAGTGCAACAGTTTGAATTACCATTTGCTGATGACAGAGCCCTTGAGGGAGAAGATTGGAAATCAAAATTTTATTTTTACATTGCAAAGAGGCACATGTTTGTTGTAGTACTTGTTTGCATTTCCTTTCTGTAAAACCCAGAATTACATAAGACTGACTCTTTAAAAAAGAGAAGAACTTCAGCGTTCCTTTTATCCTGACCCACCCTTTGTGCTTTTCTCTACTTTACCCTCCTTTGTCTTTTTTTTCCTGTTCACCCATTCATGAATTGATTCCCTTCCTCCAACTTTCCTTTCTTTCATTATCTCAGAAATCATTCTCAATCCTAATTGTCTCCCTGAAATGACACTTCCCTGTCCTACACTCTTATTTCTTGGCTCAGTCTGTGAGGTCTTGCTTGCTGTATACAGTTTCACTTGAACAGCATGTACACCTTTGTTTTACCACTAATCTCCTCTGGATATTTTCCTCTGTAGGTGTTAGATTGCTATTGAAGCTTCACTTGTTTTCTGTTTTCACAAAACAATGCAAGGCTTCTAGAATGCCACAACTCTGCTGTTAGAATAAAAGCCAAAACATTTTGGCAATATACATAAAATCCAACTATGTAATTCTATAGTATCTTTACTATAACAGCTATATGCAAAGCAGTACTGTCTAATTTTTTTTAATTCCTGCAAAAAAGTTAGGACTTTGAAAAGAAATGTCTTTATGCCTAAGTGAAAGAATGAAGTAGTAGGTGCAGTATTATAAGAAAGAAAAAGGTATTTCAATAATCAGTGTTCAATTACACAGGAAGTTAGAGAATCAGTCAGGGTTGGAAAGAACCACAAGGATCATCTAGTTCCAACCCCCCTGCCATGGGCAGGGACACCTCACACTGGATCAGGCTGGCTAGAGCCTCATCCAGCCTGGCCTTAAACACCTCCAGGGATGGGGCCCCAACCACCTCCCTGGACAACCCATTCCAGGCTCTCACCACTCTCATGGTGAAGAACTTCTTCCTCATGTCCAGCCTGAATCTCCCCACTTCCAGCTTTATTCCTTTCCCCCTAGTCCTGTCATTACCTGATATCCTAAAAAGTTCTTCCCCAGCTTTCTCATAGGCCTCCTTCAGATACTGGAAGGCCACAAGAAGGTCACCTCAGAGCCTTCTCTTCTCCAGACTGAACAGCCCCAACTCCTTCAGTATGTCCTCACAGGAGAGGTGCTCCAGCCCTCTGATCATCCTGGTGGCCCTTCTCTGGACACGTTCCAGCATGTCCATATCCCTCTTGTAAAAGGGGCTCCAGAACTGGATGCAATACTCCAGGAGGGGTCTCACCAGAGCAGAGTAGAGGGGGAGTTCTTACATGAAGTAACTTTACACTCAAGTGCAGTTTTCACTTCAGGAGACTCTCATTCCCCCCAAAAGCTAAACATTAGAACAACGAGAGAAATGCAACTTGAGAGAACTTGTTTGAGCAACGAACACTCCGAAGTCCCTCTGATTAAATTTATTGTATTACAGAGGAGTGAGGAAGAAATAAAAATCCACAGAGGAGGATCACTCTGCTATTTCCAAAGGATGCATAAACCCTCCTTTAGTTGTCAGATTCTCTACCTTTTTGTTTTAGCACAAATTTATGATTTCAAAAACACATAACGATCTCTCCCTGTAACAACAGGACTGTTATTTTTTTTCTGAACTTGGACTGTATTACCTACTCTCCATCTGTGCTTATTTTTTGTTTTTCTTCATTAAAAACATAGCAAACAAATCTCTGCATTTTACTGCAAGAACCGTTATAATATTCTGAGAACTCTTTCCTTACCCAGTTTGAAGTGAGCTGCACAAGCTGCACTAGATCCATGCTGCCCCACCATTAACATAATTTTCCCCTTTGTATAGTTACACAATTTCTTTGGACCATGCCAAAATTATATATATGTAATGAGGGAAATTAAGTGAAGAATAAAGTTAGTAATGCTGGTGTTCATAATTAAAGACTTAGAGATAATTAAATAATGACCTTGAGAGAACATTAATTTTCTGCCTATCATCAGCTGTCCATGTCCATTGAGGGTTTTTTTGGTTGTTTTGTTGTTTTAATTAGAATATGCATAAAGTAAGAGCACATACATGGAAATGAATTACTGTTTGGCTTTTTCCTCCACTAAGACACGTAATCAGATAAGTATTGTAACTTAGTAAAATGACAGGTAAAAACCCACAGGGAAAGAATTACATTACCTCTGGTGAGGAAAAAGTAAAATGGTTGGGAGACGATCTGTCATAAATTCCCATGGAAGGTCATTTCGAGTGATATCAATCCTGTTAAGAACAGACACAATTGAGAAAGAGAATGGGCAGATGCACAAGCTGTGTTTTCTTGTAAAGCTCCATTTTAGTGATTGGAAAGAAGGAAATGCAAGTATCTGTGAAAGTAAGTCTAAATGGTTATGTCAAAAATGTGTATGTGAGACAGTAGAATTAATTACCAATATTCAATATCATGAATCTCAGTTTAAGAAATATCTGTGGGGATTTTATTGTGAGAAAAATATGTACTGCATTCAAACTGTTCTCACTCAGTAATTAAATCTCAGTCACTCATTTAGTACACATCTTCCTTCTCTGAAACAAACACACCTACCCAGTAGTTTCAACACCAGACTTAAGCTCTTTTCTGTAATTTGATCCTCGTTACAGCTCTATGGATATTTTCCCCTCAAGTAGTTTTGGGTGAGAAAAAATAATAATTTTCTAGGCTGATGACCTCAATGAACTTAGATTATTCTAGAGAGATGAAATTAGAATCTTTTTTACCTTGCCACAATGAAATTATCTGGAGGTAAAAGCCGAGCAAGCTGAATAAAGATGTGATTCAGAGAAGCACAGAATCCACACCATGGTGCATAATAGAGCAGCAAGACATTCTGGAAAATTAAACACAGTTGACTTTGATTATCTGTTGCAGCCAATCTGCAGTACAGGAGGCCTAGTATTCACAACTTCTAAAACTCAGAACCCTTAAAATGTGACAGGGAAGTATAATATTGTTTATTAATGTTATAATACAAGCTATTTACTGATGCCCCCTTTCCACACAGGGAAATAAAAAATCCACACCTCCTCCCCAAAACCCAATAAATCTCGAACTGTGGCAGAAACCTGTTAGGGAATCAGCTGCACTGACTTTGAGTATTTTGCACCAGATGATCTTTTGCAGATAAATACTTAAGATCACACTATTCCAAATTGCCTTTTTAAGAAAAATCTAAGCTGAATTGTTACAAAATATCCTACTTTATGACATAAATAAGAAAAGCACATAAAGGCAAAAAAGAGTGAGACCCACTCCTAAAACGTCTGAACACATTTTCAGTAGTGAGGTGTACCTTTTCACTCAAAAACACGGTCTCATGAAAGGTATGAGTAGTCACTTCGGTGATTACGTGCTGTCCATGAAAATGGACTGAAGAGTCATCCACAAGATGCCTTTTCAAGGGACTGTAGAGAATACTGAAATTTTTAATGAAGTTCTCTGAAATGAAATTGATACATAACAAGGTTATATCAGTCTCACAAATTCACGATTTTGGCAGTTTTAACTGTGGAACTCAGAAGAACTTTACAGAGCAAAGACAAGTTTGAACCTGGTTTCATGTCATTAATTTTTAACAGTTTATTAGCCCTCAAGTAATCACCACTGATGTGAAAACAAGACAAAATTTCACCTTTGTTTTTGTTTTACTCATTAGAGATATCTTCACTTGCCACACAACCCTTTAATCTTGCTTCTAACTCCTATTCAATGTACTATAATGTAATTCCCTGCCCTCCTAATCTAACCACACACCTGGTCAGTCAGCAATAGTATCCTCTCACCAGCTGTCACTTTCTACACAGCATTGAAGCATTTAGCCCTTACCTTGGAGGCTCTACTTATTTTCACATTTATATGCATCCATTCTTTCAGTTTTAATTACTTTCCCTGTAATTCTTTTGCTTTAGACCTTTAAACACTGTGCTATTCCCATGCCACTATGACCAGCCACCTTCTGCTGATGATCAGTGACCACCTTCCTCTTCATTCAACCTTCTCCTTAAACATCTTTAAAAGTAACTGGCCAGCAGCAAAACTTTTTAACGAGCTCCAAAGCCCTCAACTACCTCTAGCTACACTACTGTGAGCCTGGACCATGCTCTCTAAATTGTTGCAAGATACCAACTGTGTCTTTCTTGACAATTTAGATAGAGAAATATTATTCTATGCATTAAAAATAAAAGTACTCAATAATCAAGACAAAAAATATAACATCAAACATGAAAAAATAAATATTTTATCAAACAAACACTTTGTGCTGGTATTTCCAGTCCAAAAACTAGGCCCAAGTAAAATTGGCACTTTTGTATAAGCCAGTAGATCACCAAATTAATCTCTGAAATGCAAACAGAGGTACATTTCACTTTTAAATTCTCACCCCAAACCACAACCTTTTGTTTTTTCTTTCTAGATGTCCAGATTTGGAGCATCCATGCACAATTAAGTAATAACTGAAAAGAGGGGGACAATTAACATTTTTAGGAACTGTCTGTAAAAACTGAACACCGTTAAAAGTAGTAAATATGAATATGTTTTATTTTAAAATACCAAAAGTTAAGGAAATAAAATATAAAAAAACCCAAACCCACAAAACCTAAATCATGGTGACTCCTTGACAAAATACATAAAAGCAAAAAATTCTGTGGCCATTCAAATGACTTGAAATAGAAATATACTTAGTGTTACCCAGCAGAGAAACCCTCATCATGCTCAGGAAATCCTGTGACCTGAAAGAAGTTCGAGACAGAAAGTGCTAGGAGCAGAAAGAGGAAGGAAATTGAACTCTTTGCTCTGATCATAATTTTTCTTAAGCATCCTTTTATGGTCACTGTGGTTTCTGTTTGTTTTTCCCCGAGTGCTTTTCTAGGGGGCTGGGAAGGAGAGAGGATACAGGGCTTGATGGTATCCTTAATAAGAGCGTGGCTATTTGTTCTACATACTTCTGCACTTATAAAAATAGAAATGTAATAATGCTATAAGAACTACACTGACATCCTTCTTGAACAATTAAACCTGAATTTACTTCCGTGTTTACTTATGCTGCTACCATTAAAACCTCCTGCATTTTCTGAAGGTAGACTCAAGTTTGTCACATCATCATGACAGGTAAATACATGTAGTGAGGCATGTTGTGTCATCTGCAATGACTTGCAATTTTACTAGAACTGTGATCATTGAGTTGACTGAATTTTTAGTTTTGTGTTTTCCTCCTCCAATTCGGCCAGGAAATAGAGTAGTGACAGACTAGGCCAAAACCATTTCAGCACACTATCCTGAAATAGATGTGCTCTTCAAAATAAAACTCACATACAGGTTGATTTCAGAGGACAAGAGGAAGGGCTAGTCTCTGCTGACAAGTGGGCAGTACCTTATGAAATTCAGGGACATTGTAGTACACAGAACAGTTGAGCAAGCACCAATACCACCATGTAATACCAAATGCGTAAAGATGCAAGTGTGATTTATTTTTCCCCTCAAGCACATTTTAAAATGTAAATTTTACCAGTTACTTCAATGCATCAGGTAGTCAAGAATCACACACTTTAAGGTTCACTTCTTGTCAAGTAACTGACTTTTGGTATGTGAAACTTAGTTCATATGCCATCAAGGACATGATTCTACTGCTTGGTTTACTACTAAAAAAATTAGAATAGAATAAATTATGATTCAAAACGTTGGCTATAGTCACACTTCTCAAAATGGCATTAAGTTTTCCATTCATAAGCTTAGTCGCAAACTTAATTTTGTTATTTCATGCATTTCTATAGTGAATACCATACCCAGGGCAGATCCAACAAGTGACTGATTTTGATCCAGGACATAGTGCACTTCTTCCTTCAAGTCAACGATGGCAGCAAATTCCTTAAGATGAGTAGATTTTGATGCTCCTAGTCTCTCTGCATATATCCAAAAAAGATTTGAATCCAGTAGATAGAGATTCAAGGTTTTGTTGGTCCTGCAGCTCAGACCTGTAATGTTAGTGTCACTAATATGAAGGTTAGGAATGAAACAATTCCTATCCTCAATGTGAGGAATAGAATGTTGGGTGTTATCTTTCTTCCCATGGGAAGAAAATGCTACTTTGGGGGTCTGAAAGATGGCATTCTCAGAACTAATGAAACTTAAAAAATGCCTGTTTACTGTCCTGCAACATGCAGTGTAATAGCTAAAGGGACTATAGAAACTTAAGAAATTGCTGCACTCTATGGTATTTGATATAACCTGGAAAAAGGTATGTTCCTGGAGGTAGAAAGAGTCCAAAGCTGCTTCTATCTCTAAAAAGTTACAGTGTGGCCCATGGACTTTATTTGGTTTGACACCAAGTGTCTGATTAATGCAAAGCTCACAGACATTGTGAGTTCTAGATATTGAATGCCACTGTGGAAGCACCACTGTGTTACAACATGGGTACTTGGTTATGGAAAACGTTTCTGATAATTTCGAATGTGCATCTGGTACAGAGAAATCAAAAGCTGGTGAATCAGTGTCTCCTGCGTGTTGAAGATCTGGCTCAGCTGCCTGGCTTTTATTACAGTTGTGGTATTCCAAGGCCACTTTGGTAATCTACAGGGGAAAAAGAAAAAAAAGAAAAAAGGGGTGAGGAGAAAGGAAGATTAACTGCATGTACTTCACTTAAATGCAGTTATCTTTGCAGGTGTAACAACATATATGCAATTAGAGATGCAACTTCAGAAACAGGAAGTTTGCCACTCTGATATTCTTAACACGAAATAATGAGGATCTAACTTGATAGTTAAATTTTCAGATATTTCTGCATGTAAGAATTGAATATAGAACAAAAAGCCACTTAAATTTTTTTCAGTCCACTACACTGATCTTAAGATACTCTTTGCCTCATATTTATGACAGTGCACTAACACTATATTTTCATGTTAAATTCTACTACATGAAGCATTAATCAGCATTGCCTCCTGGATTTTCTTTATTCACCAATACACAGAAAAAATAAACATTCCTGTATGAAGAGGAAATCGAGGTGGTACAAAAATTTTGTAACCATCACTAACAGTGTTGAAGCAATGTTGATATTCTCCCAGCTATGGGTATATAGTGGTAATATTGCAGGTGTAGAGAAGTGGAGAAGAAAAAAAAAAGAGGAAAAAAAAACCCCTAAGTCTGCCTCTGAGTGCAAACATTCCTGTGCTGCATCACCGTTTTGCTTTTCATAAGCAAGGGGAAATAAGCAGCAAAAAAGGGCACCTTTATGGATCACACGAGGAATTCTCATTCTAGAAGATAAACGACAGAACATAAAAGAAAAGAAAATGAAAGCGGAAATTTGGTTTCATCCTCGTCTACCACATTAAACATAATCAAGATACAGGACACACACATTGCTTACAGAAGAACACTTTGAGAGGAATCATAATTAACAAAGGGATGTCAAAGCATCCCATCTTGGAGGGATGCTGTGTCACAGGACCATTAGTATTTAATACTCATTAAATACCAATTAAATACTGCAGTCTATAGCAACAATTCGTACAGTCTTTAATAATATGTTGCTAGAAGTTTTCATCCAGAAAATGCTCAATTAAATGCTTAAAAGCACCTGACCCCTCACACTATAATCTCACCTGAAGATTTTGACTACTTACTGAGAAATGTGAGTAAAAATATGAGCAGAAAAACAGATTTGTGATAGGAAATCTCATTTCACTAAGCTACAATTGAAAAAACCCTTCTGTTCTGAGAGATTTAACATACAACTCGATAGCCTTGTTCTTTGCAACTGCCTTATAGTCAAGAGGCGTCACTGCTTGATGAAACCGACAGAACAGCTGTAGTAAACATCTCTCCCTAAGGTAAACAAGTTGCATAATAGCTCCTTAACAAAGTGCAACTACACAAGATCAGCTGAAATATTTTGTATCCCATTTCACATTTTGATATAGATAAATACTGGTTTTTAGCAGAATGAAACCTGAAACTAAACATCCTACGTTGCACTGATTTGATCTATGTAAGTGGTACCTGCTACTTGAATGTTTAATCTGTGATGAGCACCACTGAATTAAATCTGCTTAAAATAAAACAAGCTAGTGCAAGAATAATTGCAGTTCTTCTCCAGTCTTTCTGTCAAGATTTCCCCAGCCCTATATCATAGCCATCTAGCTTCTGTTTTGTGTATTTCTAGTTTGGATAAATATTGTATCTTATTTTCATTTTCCTCCTCACTGCTTCAGGTACTGCAATATTAATTAGGCCTCCTCATGGAAACCACACCATCCAGAGCATGAATGACATGTATACAACTCATCATTGCCACCAAAACTTAGGCCTGCTCTTCATCTTCCACAGATGGTCATTCCTTGTTCCACACTGTCCCCAGTGCTATGCAGTCACCCCTCTGACATGCAGCTGTATGACACACTAAATGGGACAATGGGTTCCAGATTAAAAAAATAAGGGGGGGGGGGGAGACAAATATATATATTCAGCCAAGTTAGTTTCCCCATCTCATTTACTGACTCCTGGCTCAGGCAGTTCAGAAATAGAAATAATGCCAAAGGAAGAGAAATTGAAAATTCACAGATCTGCATCTCTCACACTACTCACCACAAAAAGGAGGTGGTCAAGGAAAAGAATTAGGTGCTTGCTCTAAACAAGTCCTGACAAGAGACAGAGGTATATTGTTGGGATGCAAACCAGCATATGGAAGCTGTGGTAAGATGGCTTGAGAAAAGGTGTTTTTAAACAACACTGAGTATTTGGAACAGTGACATAAAATGAGACATCTACCACAATGAAGCTCAGAACCCTAGTATTTTTGAGAAAAACAAACAAACAAACAACAAAAAAAAAAAAACCAAGACCAAAAAACCCAGAACACTTACTTCATCTAAAAGAGGATGAATTTCTGCTAAGGGATTGTAAGGTATAAATATCAGAAGTGCTGGTCCTTTCTTCAGCTCATTGTTTAGAAGAAGGCTTTTTCCACCATGTGGTCTCAGCCACCGTATGAGCATCTCTCGATTTTCTAGAGCCCACTTGCAAATGTTCTCAGCAGTATAGTTCATTATGTCATTTGGGTAGATCTTGAAAGGGGAAAAAAATTATTATTTGTCCTCACTTGGTCTAGTAATGAATGCAGTCCTGAAACAAGGATGCTTTGTTACTGTAATGCTTAACACTGTCTGAATTGAATTACACTATTTAGGAAGCTTCAGCATTCTGTATACTCTTTCCCTTTGGGAAATCTTACTAAATTGTCATCAGATCTTAGTAACACACAATCAGTTTTAGGTAAAAGGTATTCTACTACGAAAGTCCCTCTTTCTTCTACATCTTTATAGTCTTTACTTTTCTCATGATGTATTTTCTTGACAAATGAAAAAGCTCAGTGTCCTCAGTTGGGATCATTACATATCTTGATTTATGGCATATTAAAAAAAAATTTTGCACTACTCATTCCACATATTAATTCATTTTAAATTAGTTTTTTAAAGACATCAACATTAGGACTGCACTTAGAACTGATATTGCTTATAGTGAATGTGAGGAAACGAAATGCATACTAAAAAAAGTGCTCACAGCTTCTAGGGTCATTTTAATAAACAAAGGCAAGTTTATCTTAAAGCATTACCACAGACAAATGTAGTTTTATGTATCTACCCATAATTCAACCAAAAAAACCCCAAACAAACGTGTTTTCCCTAGTCTCAATTGAATAAAACACATTACAATACTTATCATCACATTCTCCACTCATGATCGCAGCGTGGATAGAAAAGGTCTCTATGCCAAATAGCAAATCTGAAAGTTAGTGTTTTGAGTCTTAGTCTTCCACAAAACAAGGCAGGTAGAGTACTACAAATTTTCAATTAAATTAGCGTGACTGATTTTTCTAATCAGTGTGATAATAGATCTTTAATTTGAAATGCAGGTGTTCACTATTCTTACTATCCCTCCACAAATTCTCTTTGTCAGTATCCTCACCCGAGGAGTCTTCTACTGAAAGTAGCATGAACTGTAGGAAAGTCTTTGTCTAGTCATTTTGGAGGTGCTTGGTTTTGTAAATTTTGTTTGTAGAGGCCAAATCAAATTTGGTCTTATTTACTGTTTAAGAACAGCTGCTGACTAGTAGAATGAAAAGGTGTGTTACTGTACCAAAAAAAAAAAAAAAAAAAAAAAAATCATTCTGAAACATCTTGCATGCTAAAGCTCCATGAAACATTCATTCATGGCCTACTACAGCAGAACCTCAATCTCTATATTCTGTCTCAGAGTCACTACAACACGAATACAATACTCACAAGAGATGTATTGACATGTCTGTGCAAATACACGCTGCCTGAATGCAGCAAGGAGATCTCCTCTGCAACACGTTTATCTGTGATCACTCCAAAGCGTATTGTTCCAAGGTAATCTGAAAGGGAAAATTTTCAGTTTTTAAATGTGATACAAGCTGAACTTCTCTCCTGAAAGCCTTAGAAGAAACATAGAGTACTGCTATGTAAGGGCACAAAAATATTACTGCCAATATTTGTGATTAGGTGAAGTAAGAAAAAAGATGAAAAGAGCCATCAACAAGAAAAAAATATGTTGTTCTTCTACACTCAAAATACAGAGAATGGTAACCTGAATTGTTCCATTTCTTAATTTGCTTATTAAATACAGAATCTGGTATCACTGATGCACCTTGATACATGTTAGGGCATCTGAAAAGCCAAGATATACATAGAAGGAAAAGGTATGAACAATGACTGTTTAGATGATATACATTTACAGTTTATATATATGTATTACTATATTTCTATATTAATATGCACACGGAAGTATAGAATGCTTCTCATCTTCACACTGAAAAGAACTATCCTAACATATAAATGGGGAAATTATAGAATGAAATATAGGAGAACAGGCTGGCACAGTAAAAAAAATAAATAAAAAAAATCAGAATAATGCCACCAGTTTTTCCTTAATTTGCAGGCAGGATGCGATATCCATAAAACGTACTAATCTTAAAGAATGTTATATCCAGAATTTATAACCCCCAAAAAAGGTCTTAATTTCAAAAGGCCTTAATATTTAAATGCAAGAGGTTTTGTGTTTTAGATTGTTAATGCAAAACAACAGGGCAAGAAAGCCCTTCTCATCATGCTACCTTGTACCAGCTCTCACAGCTCCATCCAAGAAAGCCCTTTGTTGAGTTCAGTTACTAAGTCTTGCCAAAATAATACTCATCTTAATGCTCCTGAACCCAACATCACAAATGTTGCACAAGACAAACACTCTTGCTTCAAATAACTGCTAGTCTGATTATGGTTCTCTACAAGTCGCAGCCACACATTTAGGTTTTTGAGGAAACTGTCTTAACGTCTCCTTGAATAGCAGCCTGTCACATACTTTATTCCATGATGGCCAAACACACAGTAAGCCTTCTATGTAAGCAATGCTTGCACTGTAGTAAGACAGTATCATAATTAGATCAACAAGAAACATTCCCAAGCTACAAAACACTGCAAAAAACTACGAAACCCTTATATACAACTCATTCACAGATGTCTTAAATGATGAAAAGGAAGCTTTTACCTTTCTTCAATGAATGTAACGCTGACGTGAAGAATGTTAAATAACCAGGTGGTTGAGGTGAAGCATTGAATTCAAAATATCCTATAACTCCTGGCTGAAATAGTAAGAATTAGAGTCAGTTAAACTATTTCCAAGTATGAAATATGAAGGACAGCTATTATTTGCCTACAGTAAAGCATAACAGATTTTTAAAAGAACAGTATTTACTGAAGAATAGTCACTTTAGGCTGCAAGAAAAAAAAACAAACAATGAAAGACTGAATGGGAATCAGTTCTAAAGTTGTCATTCAAAAGCTGTGTATAAGAGGGGGTTTATGGCTGTAGATGCATAAGTTCCAAGCCATGTATTTCCCATGTTAGCTAATAAAGCTCACTAAACACAGGATTTACTTTGCAACTACTTTGAGTCATTTCCAGCACCAACATCACAGCCACAAGCATCATAACGACTTCTTTAGAAACGGAGCATCAGATGTGATTTTTCAATGAATAAACAGCTTAAACAGTAACACTAATTCTTCACTGTGTTGCACATAACTACCAATGCCATAAGAATTCAAACATTCAGTGTGTGAATACTTCAACTGCTAAGCCAATTTATCATCCTACCATTAAGCTATCAGTCACTGTAAAGGCTTTCAGTATGTCCTGCAGCAGTCAGTGAGAGAACAGCTGCACAAAAATAAAGAGCAAGCCCCATATCCCACCTGCATATCCAAAGTTCTTCAAATTGCCAAGCCAACAATTCCAAATTTAGAAGACTCATCTCTATATAGGCCCACTACCTTTGCCAGCTATGAAGCATGAATGGCTTCATATTAAAATTAGGAAGATAATCTAGGAGAAGCAGACTGGGAACAGAGAAGTGCATAGCCTTCAGACTCCTCTTGTTCCAAAACTTGAATTAAGTTTTGGGTTTAAATTTTCCAAAATGTAATTCATTAAAAATTATTATTAATTATGCTTTTAGATGAATCAAACTGGCTTAAACTTTCAGGACAAAGTGAGTGACGAAATTTGGTTATTTTGTGTTGTTCCCCAGTTCCACTAGTGTATACAGAAAGAGCATTTGATAGACAAAGCAGTCTAGGGATTGCTGTGAATAGGATTCTCAACCACCCATTTGTGTGCCCTGTACTCAGCACTAGTGAGGCTGCACCTTGAATACTGTATTCAGTTTTAAGCCCCTCACTGTAAGGGGCTTACAGTGAGGGGCTGGAGCATGTCCAAAGAAGGGCAACAAAGCCGGTGATGGGTCTGGAGGACAGGTCTGGTGAGGAGCAGCTGAGAGAATTGGGGTTGTTTCATCTGGAGAAGAGGAGGCTGAGGGGAGACCTCACTGCTCTCTGCAACTCCCTGAAAGGAGGTTGGAGTTAGGTGGGTGTTTTCTCTTCCCCCTAGTATCAAATGATAGAATGAGAGGAAATGGCCTGAAATTATATGTCAGGGGAGGTTTAGGGTGGAGATTATGATTTTTTATTTTTTTTTTTAATAGAAAGAGTGGTCAGGCATTGGAACAGGCTGCCCAGTGGGGTAGTAGAGTCACCATCCCTGGAGGTGTTCAAAAAATATGTAGACACTTCGGGACACGGTGGTGTAAGGCCAATGGTTGAACTTGATCTTAGGGGTCTTTTCCAACCAAAATAATTCTGTGATTCTATGAAATACATTCCTACACAAATATTTTCATTTAGTATTTCTGAGGCTGCTTTGACTTTTACATATAGAATTTTAAATTTGCTTTTAAAAACATAAACATATATTTTACCTATTACTGTCAGCAGTGATAGGAATTCAGTTATTCATACCAGCCACATGAATTGAGCTAATTCAGTACGAATTACAGATCTTGGGATGCTCATCAGTTACATGGCCCATTACAACTAATGGCCTGCCCTTTTTAGACATGAATTCTCTTTCATGAATGAGTGTTAAACACAAGATTCTTGTTCATCAAAATTCCTTGAGGTTCCCCAAGAAAATTGTCAATAATGAGATACAAGAAATTAGTGAAATTTCTGCAGTAACAGCTGCCTAGAAAGAAATAAAACTTCATATAAAACAGAAGTGGAAATATACAGCAAAATAATAGCATTTATTATTCACTTTTAAACAATAAACAGGTTAGTAATTAAGTGCTCATTTTTCTCTCCTACTAGCAAATTAAGACAGTTAAGAAGGAACAATTCCTTATTAAAAACTTGATAAAGCATTCAAGTGAACCAAAAATAAGGAGTTACATATCACAATTTTAGTTCCCCATTTCCTAAGGCCGTTTTTGAATGCCATTACTGTACAAAATTAATTTATGGCACCAAACAGTCAATTAAAGAAGTAAAAAAAGACTGTAAAATGCAACAAGCCAAAAGTCAGATCTAGAAATATTTATAAAATTATTATAAGAGGTGATGTTTGGATTCTGACTGCCAGTTCTGTTGTACAATTACAGCAGCTTAAGACTTCCAGATTGTGAAGAATGTTTCCATGACATGTTTTTGGAGAGCATTGTTTTCAGTAAGAAAAAATTGTAGTGGGAGAATATATACTAGTGCTATATGCCTGATCAGTGATCTGATTAATTCATGTCCTTGTAATGATCATCCTAGAATATTTGTATTTTCCTCCCCGTTACAGGCTGCAATTATACATGTAAAAAAATACCCAAAAAGCTTTATTTTTACAAGTACCATGCAAATTTTCCTGTTCCTCTGTTAGAATGAAGAGATTCACTTGCTACTACCAACTGCTCTGTCCGTCTGTAACAGGAGAAGTCCTTTTTCAGATGAGTAGAAAATATAGAAAACTACAGGGAGAAGCTTGTCTGCAGTCAAAGCCAGGATGGGTACTGATGCTCATAGTTCAACATTTTGATAAGTGCTTTAGAAAAGAGAGAGAAGGGTGAGGAACAAAGTTTGCAAAGGTAACTGGGAATCACAAACTACAGAACAGAAGCCCCCTACAGCTACTGATTAGCTTTTACAATTAGATATACACTTTTACTACTCGATTAAGTTACTTCTTTTCCCATTTGTATGTATTTTTATGCTTTGGCTATATTACATTGAGGTAAGGGAGATAATTTTGGTTTTTCCCCCCCCCAGAATCCCAGACTTGCGCAGGCAAGCAATTCCTGCCTCATTTTATCTGTGAGCACATGAAAAAAACCAGCAGGAGGAAAGGAAAATGTTCTCTCTGGAGAAGAGAAAGCATTACATACCAACTCTATACTGTAGAAACACAAAGGAAAAAAGCTCTTGATTGACATTAATTAAATTTACAAGTAAAAGTTTGTCATTTTCTAACAGTGTTAAAAAGGTTGTGTATCCAGAACTGAAAGCAGAATCTCACACTGTCAGTACCACAGTACCCCGCACAAGAGCAAGCTGTTAAGTTAAATCCACTTCTGGGTCAGACCCTACACAGTTAAGTTTTAAAGCTCCGGAAGCACTTCTACACAAACAGAGCGAAGAAGAAAACTGACATCATGTTAAGATATGCCAGCTACACCCCAGAGATCAACTCCTCCCCTACTTCTCCTGAAGCCAGAAAATTACAAACTACCTGTGATGGTTTGAAACTGACTTTTTAATTTTTCCTTGCAAAGTCCAGAACAGAGAAAGTGAAAGAATGTAAATAAGTCACTATTGGGTGTAAGAAAGCAAAATACTGATTGTTCTAAACACTTCCATTGGATAGATAGAAATGTTTAAGAACTATTACCCAAAACAAAGTGGGCACTCTGCACATTCTGCGTTCTGCAGTCAGGGCAGTTGCTGGGCTGTCTGGCTGCTGTTTTCTTCTTCTCTTCTGGCTGAAGATAACACACTGACCTTGGCAGCTAAGTTAACAACTTTCTGCTTAACTAACTCTGCTTTCTGTCCAGGGGGGTCTAGGGGGGAAGCTCCTAGGGGAGAGAGAGAGGCCCCTTTGGGAGCGTTCCCTTGGGGGGAAGCAAAGGGAGATCGGTTGTGCTTTTCTGTTGATTGTATGTATTTGTAAATGTTGTGAATTTTTGTATATTTGTACATATTTATTGCATTTCATCGTAGATCTTAGACTCTGCTTGTAAATACAGCTTTTCATTTGCTTCCAGACTGGGCTAGCCTGGTTATTGTCGGTGGGGGGGGAATTTCAGCTCACACCGACACACTACCTCTGAGCACACTTAGTTTTCATGAGTAAACAAAGCTTTTTCTTTGTCTACAGAAGCTGTGTGTTTTCATCCTCTGTGCCTCAGAAGGATGAGACCATTTCTAGTAGCTGGGTTAGTGAGATGAAGAATGAGATGTGACAGTTTGGATTAAAGTGAAACTGTTACATCTCAGTAATTAAGGAAATAAAAGAAGTCTGCTTTTAGGTACTGACACATATGTGGAATTAGGGTAGGAACTGTGTATTTTTCCTCTGATGTAACTCAGATCTTCCTATATACTCCAAGAACTTAACTGATTTCCAAATGAGATTTTCTTTTTCCCCGTGCTCTCAAACATTAAATTCTAATTCTTATTGTGTTCTAGTTTTGCAGAATTATCAGTCCACAAACACAAAAAATACTTAAATAGTATCAGAAAAGGCAACATTAAGTGTTAAGTCTTAAACCAGAACTTTTTGCTTGGGGTTTGAGCGCCCTCTTGTGACAGCAATCCAGAACCTCATGATATGATTGGGGTGAGGAATGGACATACCACCATCTAACCACCACCACACACTCTTACATTTAGCTGGACTCTGTTCAGCAGTGCTTCTTAGAAACAAGAACATCCTAATGAACATTTGAATACAAGATAAAATACTAATAGATTCCTGTATCTCTTGGTGAGGTTCATCTTAAAGATGCTTTCAGTCTTGGTACCTATGTAATACTGAGTAGTTCAGGCATTTAATGGATTTAGATAATCAGATGACTTGGGCTGGGGCTCCTGGTTTCCTTTGCTAGATGCTTTTTCTGTCAAAAGCTGGTTACTGGAATTTGAACACAAGATTAAAGCACCACAAACTTCACAAATTAGACAGAAGAGGACACTATGGGCTTGAAGTCCTGACTATCAGGAAACTGATCATAAGTAACAAAATGGCCATAAACAAAAAGAAAAAAAGAAGGGTGCCGAAGGTCTTTCAAGTGCAGAAACACAGCCTGAGAAGAACTTCATCTCGACATGATGCCTTTAAATGAATCACTCATCTACTAATAATATACCAAGCTACTGTATAGTCCAGATTAGACACAATGCTATCCTTGGACAGAGGAACAAAACAATGAGGACCAAAAGCAAGTGACAGGAAGCTCTGCAACGTACTGCTTCCTTAGTATGGGAAACCTTAATACCAAAGTGACATGAAACTGCCAAGGAGCAGAATAGGTACTGCCCAAGTGCAACCTGGAGATCAGCTGCAAAGAGGTAATTTTCAAGCTCAAGATTTTGAAGTCAGAAGTAAATATCCCTAACATAAGTTTGCAGAACACAGTACTGAAAATCAGATATTGATAATCACTAATCTTTCAGGAAATATTGAGCTTCAAATTAGTAAGCCCCTCAATGAAGAAATCACAAAAGCCTGATCAAGCAGCACACAGTGATGAAAATGCCTAATGATCTATCCTTTTATAGTCTTCTTTTCTTTCTGCTAAAAATTAACATTTTTAATATATATTAAAAAAAAATAAATCAAAAGAAAGACAGTAGCCAAGGCTTCCTTCCAAGGTTACTTCCTGTAACCTACTCTATTCCTAAAACTTTCTCACTTCTTAAACACAGAAGTCACCTCCTGGATTGTTCCTTCTCCTACAAAATGTGAAAAGTTCCTCATCTTGCACGGAGAACATTAGATATGTTCACATTTCTACCTGTTTAATGTGATGAAACAAAGAGTTTACCTCTGGTTGGAAACAAACTTTTCCTTTGTGCCTGAACTGTTTCCCTTTCCATCCACCCTCATACACAACTCTCTACTCTTAGGTCTTACTCTTCTTTGCTTTTCTTACTGCACTCATGTGGACTCGCACTAGCCTATGTCCTATTCCCTGAATCTTACTGTACAAGCCGGCTGTTATTTTTTGTATCCCCTTCTCCTCCTGTTGCTTAACTTTACAGAATCAAGACACTGAGCACCTAAGTACCACAGTCTGGGAAATAGCCTCAGCTTTATATGACTGCAGGGCAGCATGATAGATCAGGCTATTCCTTCCTAGTCCATTTCAGAAAAAAACCCAACACTTACAGATACAGAAACTGAGCACCTGAAGCCCCAGAATTTGAAGCACAGGAAGGAAGGAAGTTTGAACACAGACATAAAAATATCTGTATAACTGCTAAGCAGTATTTTTAAAAAAGTTTTTTCTGGTTCCCCCATAAATTTATCATCTATCTTAGTCTTTATCAAGTGGAAATGCACCTCCTAAAGTAAATTTAAGCTAAATGACACTATGCTATCAAGAAATAATTAACATAACACAGACCAAAAAAACCCAAGTGGCTGTTTTCAAATCTCTATAGGAGGCAAGAAAGTAACAATTTTAGAATGGCAAGACTGAAGCTGTGAAAGGACAACAGAATTGCTTGTGGTCACAGAAAACATCAGCATCAGAGACACTCAATCCCCACTTAAAACACTGGAAAACTGAATTTATTAATAGCCCCTGAGGGATATGCTACAGCATGAACAGCACAGCACCTACCCATGGTAACTACCAGCACATGTCTGCTTGTGCTGTGGCAGCTTTTGTTAAACAGCACAGGTCCTGCTCCACTTGGCAGCAGGATCAGCCAATGGAACATGCCCAACTCAAAGAGGAACTGGGCTTCATTCTGAAAGACTGGAAAGCCCCTTGCATGTTTTGGCCACTTCTACAGCATTCTGCTCTAATAGCCTGGCATTTAGTAACATTGTGGTATTTCTCCATTAGGCACTACAGAAATGAGCAGTTCTAAAGAGATTATAAGTGGTTCTGTTCAAAGTGCAGTCTGGGAGTTGGAAGTTATTCATCCACCAGTACTGCTGCCAATCTTGGCACCTCTCAACATGACAGATCAAAAATTAATAAAACACAATGTACTGGTGGATTAAATTCATGAAGTTACAGCACACAGAGTGGTTAGGAGCCATTATTTCCAATGATTTCACATTTGCTTTTACTTAACAGGCTTATCTTATTAGAAAGGTTTCATATGCCCTTAAAAATCAAAGCAATGGGGGCTTGGACTAGATGACCTTCAGAGGTCCCTTCCCATCCAGACCATTTTGATTCTATACATCTCAAATGCTTTCTCATCTTAGACTGCAAGATTTTTGTGAAAGTATTTCTCCATTCTGTCTTGCCTTTTCGGTAAGACAGCAAATTTGATTGTTGTCTCTACATACTAAAGAACTATAAACTAAAAGCATCACTAAATTGTAAGAGCCACTATACAGGGAACCAACATTATGAACCTGTCATTTCATATTTTTATGATTTTAAAAAATTTAAGGGGCACTGATTTCAGGATCCTGCAAATAAACTAGTACTTTGGAGCAGATAAAATTTAATTGAGAAACAAGTCAAACTCTTTCTGAACCACAGTGGTAAAGCTAGAGAAGAGAGACAAGTACCTCATAATTTGAGAGGAAATCTAGTAATTTTGATCGAGACGAGATGTAGAGTAGTGGTGTCATCACCCGGCGAACAAACTTTTCAATATAAACAGCACTCATAGGGCCTTTGTATTCAATTGGTCCAAAACTAGTACCAAAAAAAATAATAAAACATTAAGACTTAAATTAGCAATAGAGTCCCTCCCAGGGGTGGCAGAGATAGGAGTTACATAGACAGCATGCTCAGCCTCTAGGGAATTGTTCTCTGTGTTAATTAACAGTGGCTTGTGTAACCGATGGAGGAGTTGTGTTACCAGGCTCAAGGTACAGTGCAGAAACTGCAGCGACTCCAGTGCAGTGTCTATGGGAAGGTGCAGTGTGTTGGGGGAAACAAAGAGTCCCATTAAGGAAGCTAGTAGAACGCAGGTATGGATGATAAAAGCATGTACATGTATTTCTGAAGTAAATATATGTCTCAGAAATGCACACCTGAAAAAGTCACTATTTCTACTTCATCTTTAAAAATCTTTAGAAAGTTCAAACAGTGCCAGTCTGAAAAGGTGCAGTATTTTTAATATAGACCTTTGTGAGCAGCACTCAGGAAAGCACGGATGGATCCAGCTGTGCTGCTGATGAACAGACTTAGTGAGTCTCTAGTTTCTCATGAAACAGCTCACACCACATTAGGTAGTGCTAAACCAGAATGCAGACTGGGCCTTGTGGCTACAATTTCTAGAGCTTCTCCTTCATCCCCTGAAATCCACTATCTGATTTATTATTATTAGGTTGTATAAAGCATCACAGTCCAAAATAAAACCAAAAGCACGAGGAATTAATCCATTCCCACTAAAGAATTTCATGAGATACATTTTTTAATACAGTTCATATAGAGAGACACTCTGAAAAATATCTGAAATACCTACATTCAGTTGCTTTGAAATGGTTCTCTAAAGCCCACGAGATTATTCTACATCCTGCAAAGGTTTATTACAAACCTTTGTCTTAACAGCAACACGTACTGCTCCAACATGGCACATGCCCAGTAAGCACCATTCAAGGTTTTAGGATGAGGGGTGAATTGCCCTTTGGGGCTTTTATGGAGGTACATCTCATCTCATTGCAACTGCTTAAGGTTACTCATAAGACATAAGTGTATCGGGCTGTAATTTCAAGATCACGTAAGTTTAAGTCAATGTACATCCTAGTTGGATTGTTGTTTTTACTGCAGTTGGAATTAAGCCAGTGCCATCTGTGTCTATTCCAAGTTCAGCAGCCAAAGATCAGGATTGTTCCTCCTCAATACATAAATTCCCCTCCTAAAACCCAAAGTCAGCCTCTGTGATGGAAGAGAGCTGCAGTTTATGACTAGAGGATACAAGTTAAAGTACAAGTGATAAATTACACAGAATCCATCTCTGTTGTACCTAGCATTAGAAACTGTTTCCTTACCTTCTATGCCCCACCAAAAAAAGTAAATACATACAAATACTAAAAATGAGATAATATAAAATTTGATACAATATCTCAATGTTTGAAGCATTAAAAATTGAGTGCAAAGCTCAAATGTAGAAGAAAACCTTCAGTACATAGTGCTATTTAAATATGCACTTAAAACTCTGCTGACTTACATAGCCCTTAAGTACATACTTTAGTGGTGTCACAAATTCGGACCAGTTGATATAATCCATCTACACAGCAAGCAGACAACTGAAATTAATACACAAATCTGACTTAATGTGCTCTTAAATGGAGGTAGAACTTCCAGGGGATGTACAGGCAAAACAACATTTCCTTAAGGATGAAGAATTGTGCAGCATGTCATTTAACTGACATTTGCAAGCCCTCTTGACAACTGAATAGCACACAGGACGAGCTTCACCCAGAATCTCCTCCTCTCCAAGTATTTCACGTAGTCATAAATACGACATTTGCAAAATGCAACATTCTACACAGTATCTGTTTGCCAAAAAAGTGACAAAAAACCCAAAACAATAAAACCTCCAGACTCTAGTTATGGTATCTTACCTCTGATGGTATAAGTGTATCACAGGAAAATAGAAGAAATGCTTCTGCTTCCTACATTTCCCCTGGTTCCACCAGCAATTTACAGCCACAAACAGCACCTGCAAAGCAGGCAAAAATTCACAGCTAACATTTATATTACCATGACCACCTTTATCTAACATGCATTTTTTCCAATCCATTCCATCTGTTTTCACTGTCTTTTCAATTCAGTTTTCCCTATCTAGCCTCTTAACTCTATCACACAAGACTTTTTAAAATTTATTTTTAAAATTTTTTATTATTATTATTTTAGCAACTTTGTAATTTCTAGTTTTTAAGCTTCTTAATCTAAATGAATTTACTAAGTTAGTCAGAATCTGTGTTAATTACATTTCTGCAGAGTGGGGCTCAATGAGCAGAGGTTTAGGACAGCTGTACAGCATTCACAGGTAACCAACTGCTAGAAAGCAGGGCATGGCTGCTATCTTATATCATTACCAGTGTGTCTCCAAGGATCCTGGAACTGGAAGCAAATTCCCTGTAGTTTCTGTCTGAAGGCAGGTGAATAACGCTGAGAAGAAGCCTTCAATTTCCCATTCAGGACAAGAAATAACAGACAACTGAGCAGGAATCAAGGGTTTTCTCAATTTATTCTAACACTCTGTACATTATATTAAAACTATGGTGACTGGCTGTGTTACCCTAAAATGTGAGCAATCAAGTCCTACTTGTTCCCTTGGGATGACAGAAACTAGCATCAGTTTGGACACTAGAAAGCTATCAGATCATGTTTAATATTTGTATCTTCTCTCGAGTTACCTGATCTGACAACCTGCTGGCCACATGTTCTACTTCTTCTCTTGCTGCAATGGACTGACCACACCACGGTGCATAGAAGAAATACAGCACAATTTCTGAATCCTGACGAAGGTGATCTGCATAATCTAACTGTCCCCGGAAGAGATCAATGACTGGAGATCTTGTGGAGAAAAAATTCACTGGAAGCTTCGCTGGCATTGTTACATCCTTTGCTCGGCTGTAGGAAGGAAATTAAGAGTGGTTATTAAGAATGTACAGAGTTAGTTAAAGAAGTGTGCCCAAAGCCCTAACTTTCAATCTTAGCAAAGGTCATGCAATGAGAAAACTTTGGAAATTCCAAATGACTGCAACTTACATTACCGGATTTAGTGTCATAAAATAGCAAAAAAAAAAAAAAAAAACCCAAACCAAAGATCACCTTTAACAAGCTTTAGAAAGTCACGCTGTCATACCATGCACTATGAGTATGTTAGCTCACACTCATTGCTGGTTGCTACAGAGCATAAAATTACCAGGAAGAGTGATTTCTTTGGATTTCTTCCCTGGCCTCATCCTCTTTTAACACTTGTACTTTAGGTAACAGAACCCTGATAAAAGAAGAGACACTGGTCATGAAGTTTTTCTGACATGATGTTTTTGAAAACAGAGATAATTAATCTACCTTATATGCTTTGCTTTAAAGTATTCGACACTTCATCCTTCCTTGTTGTATTAGGGAAGAATACATTAACGTGTGTTAGTTTATTTTACTGGTTAGAGCAGGGACTGTAAACTACACAGGGCACACTTCCTCATCTATGCAAGGACATCATCAACAAATGGAGTGCCAATGTAGAGATTATGATATATCAAGTTTCCCAAGAGACAATAGTTTGCCCAGTAATACTAAGAAAACAAATGAAATACTCAGGAAACCATTTTATACCAAATCAGCAAACTATCCAGAACTCAGCATTTCCCAGATGTTCAGAAGTTGTTATAAACTGCCTTAAATGCAATGGAATGACCTCCAATTCAAAAGTTTTCCACTACCCATATTTATATTAAAGCAAGTCAGACTAAAATCTGGACCACATCACTGCAATGCTCAGTTTTGCCATGGTTCCTTACATGACAGGAAGTTTTAGGAAGGACTCTGCATTCCTTTACTTTCTAGCACAATAAAAAGCTAACAAAAATCTTTTTACCTGATGTCCGATCCTCCTCATGATACCATTTTACTAATTGTGGTAAAATTATTGAGCCCTGAACACTGTCAAACTCATATATTAAGCAACCTCCTAACAATGCTGCCACATTTTCAAACTGTACAATCACTATGGTTTCTCAGCAGTACCTTTGCTGCTATACAGACCTACAAAAGCCCCAGCTCTTCTCTCATTTCCAAGTTACTAAGCATGCACTTAAAGCTCAGCCTTTAAGAATCACACTTAGTATATTTTCTGTGAGTTATGGAAATTCTTAGATCATGTGTAAGAGATGATATTTACTTCAAAACCCAAACGTTTGAAAATATTAATTAATTGTACATGTAAGAAACCAGTTAATTCCACTATGCACAAAATTATATTTCCATGCAGATGACAAAAAAATCCAGCATCTTCGATGGACTTCTACCTTTGTTTCATCGCTTCTCCCCCAGCTAGTAAACCAGCACCTCCTTTCCCAACCCTCAGGCTCTTATTGCACCTCAGAACCAACACCTGGCTCCCTCCTCTTCCTACACCCCACATTTATCCAAACTGCTGGCTTCTTGCCATGACTTCTAGCTGCCAGCTGGACAGGACACAATGCTGATGTGCTACAGCTCTAACTCAGAGGTCAGCACACACATGCTGATCAGCTGCTGAAAGTGAAAAAAGGCACCTAGGCGTTGATCCCACACTAACACATTAACTGGAAGTCAACAACTGGGCCAAGAATTAGAGCATAATCATTAAAAATGAGATGTGAAATTGGCTCCACAATTGCAAAAAGGTAAAACCAATTAACAGAAGTCCCATGAAGCAAGTCAGGAGCTACAAGGCTACCTTGAAATATGAACATGACTCCAGTAATTATTAAAAGCCCAAACACAATAAATAAACAGCTATCAGCTGCTTAAGGTGATCTGCTCCATAATGTCTCTCTCTGCAACATAAAATGCGTAAGAGTACTTCTACATAATTCCCAGGTTTACAAAGATAACAGTGCACTGAATCCCTAAAAATATACAAGTATAAACTGAGAATTGTGTAATAAATCATTATACACACACAACAATCACATACTGTTTATTAACACACTGTGTACCTCATCTGCTGCACTCATTTAAACAGAAAAACCTCATAATAAAGGAAAGCACATGGAAATGCCTGGAGGATCAGCCCCTTGGACTGCATAATTCTTAGACAGGGGCTACCTCAAAAGACATTTGCATAGTGCCACGTTCTAAACCACAGGCTTTCACAGTAACACGTTAGGTCAGGTTTCATTTTGGTTATTCTTTGAGCCATTACAAACCTGCAATACCTCAAAACCCATTAATGAGTTGCCTTGTAGTAAAGGAATTTTCCCTTTCCATGCTTTTTATCCATCAGCCTCAAAAGTTCCAAGTAAGCATAGTGGTAGTAACTGTTCTTTGGTACTGAGGCTTGCTTGCAAATCATGCTGCTGTGTGTTGAGAAATCATGTACTGTACTCACAGTCAACATATGCAATTAACCATCTTCCAGTGGTTATTTTTACACGTGAATTTTCTGAGAGCAACAAAACAGGGAATGCTTTTCTGATATTGGTCTATTTAACTACAATATGAAAAGCCAAACCCCTTTAACCAAACTTCCTGTACAGAGTACAGGAGGGCAAAGAACACATTCAGTTTCTGAGCTTTCAAACACAACTAGCAGCAACATGAAACTAACAGCCAAGTTTTAAGTAAAGGAGAACAGGAAGAAAACAGAAACATCAACATCAGTGTAAGTGTAAAAAAATAATTTTTTTTAGAAACAGACACTAAAAAAGAGAGGTGACTAAGTTCAGAAAAAACCCGCACAATACATGGCAAGAGCTTTACACTTCCATCTAAATTATCTAGTCATTGTTAAATAAGAAATTGCTGGAACAGAGGCACTGCTGCTCACAGAGCAATTCATTGAGACTCAAAAATCACTCTGATTCAAGGAATATTATCCTCAACAGGTGAGAAGAGATCCCTAGTATTTTTCAGAAGTATTACCTGTGAATCAAGTGTTTCTTGCAATAAAAATTTGTCAGATTCTGTAGAACAGGGGAGTAATCAGATCCCTGTAGCCTTCTCTCACTCCCAAAATTAAACCCCAAATGTAGTAGAGACTTTTTCAATTAATATAGTATGAATCGAAGCACACATTACCTTGACCTAAAACCCATCTAGAACATTCAAATCCCAGTCTATGCTCCAGAGCCAAGCTGCCCAGCTGCAGCACCACATTTATGCCCCTACCATTCATCACCCAACGCTCCTCACATTTCCAGCTACAAATACCAGCTGGTTCCACGTGTTCCATACCCACGTACACCAGGCTCCTAGCGAACAGGAGCCACAGAGACTTTTGCCAAGAAGACAGTTCCAGCTCACAAGAGGAGCCTCACTAGACTGGGGGAAAAAACCCACAAAGCACCTTTCTGTCTAAACCAGGTGCAGGTAACTGGGGTGTCCATGCTACCGCAGGAGCCAGAAGAGACTTGTTTGCCCCCTCTTTGTTCTCCTACGCCGAGGAGCTGGCTGAGCGCGCCAAGGTGTCAGCCCTGTGGCCTTTAGGTGGCACCGCGAGGTCAGGAGCTGTTCTCTGGAGATTTCCAAAACCGCGCCAGCCCTCAGGTGCATGTGCCTCCGCGCACCTACCAGGTACCATCCGCCGCTGCCCGACGGCCCCCACGAACACAGATCGCTCTTAAAACCACCGCCGCTTCTTCTGCACCTATGGATTGACGCGAGGCCTCAGGCCTGCCCCCTACCCGGCACGGGTCACAGGGCCCCGCGTCCCCCCACCGCTACACTGCTGAGCTGGCGACGGTGTCCCCCTACCACACGAGAAGGGCCGTGGTTGCCACAGGGACCGCATGCCTCTAGCCCCGGGAAGGTCTGTCACCTACTCCAGGCACGGGCGTTCCTGACACGACCCGGCCCCGTGCGGTGCTTCTCGAGGCCCGACCATTGAGCGCGGAGGTAGGCGTGGCCAAAGCGGGCACAAACGGTGGCGCCTCGGGAGGACCCCCAGCTCTGCCAGGCCTGGCCGCCCCCCACGACACACCCGCAGGCCCCAGTTCGGGACTCCCGCAAGCGCCCCTGCCCTAGGCCCCCGAGGCGCGCCCTGCCGTCAAGGAAGAGCGGCGGGAGGCCGTTTCCCTCGGCCAGGCCCCACAAGCCCCGTGTCCGCCCAGCCTCCGCCCGCTCCCTCGAAGCCGTCCCCCCCGACCCCACCATTACCTGCAGGTGACTTTGAGGGCGACAAGGAAGGCGCAGCCCAGCAGGATGGCAGCGCCGCACAGCAGCTCGGGCCGCCGCGCCATCTGGGCGGCGCGAGGCCGCAGCCGAGGGGCAGCGGCGGGGCCGGAACCGCCGCATAACGACATCATTCCCCGCCACGGCGGGGAGGGGTGCGGGAACCGGGCCGCTCCCGCTCGCACACGTCTCCCTACCACCCGCCTGTCAGCCGCGCCGGGGCGGGCCCCCTTGACAGCGAACCCGCTGCCGCCACGTCGCGCCGCCCTGAGCAGACGCACTGGCGGTTGGACTACGGTCGCCAGTTCCGGTGGCCGAGGGGACCCCTCGGAAAGGCGAGGGCAGAGCTGGTCCGGCCGAAGAAGGACGCGAGGAGTGGGGCCGGCGGTAGGAAGAGCCGCGGCGGGGCCAGCAGGCGTTAGGCCGGCCGCCCTCATTCGCCGCTCCCCCCACCCCCCCGTCCTGCCTGCGGCCTCAGGAAAGCCGCGTTCAGAATGGGTTTGTCAGCTTCCTGCTCTGTGCAGGACACGGTTAAAATTCAGCTCGCCGAGACCGGCAAATAAATACCGCCCCGGTAATTCCTGCGAGACCGGAGACGCCGTGGGCAGCTCTTCCCCAACAGCCCCCACCCTGCAGTCATGAAAGACTTCACACCATCCTTACAGAACAAGGATTTCATGTTTAGTTTTGTCTAGAATTACTTCCAATAATTTACAGAGCACTTACATTAAACAACGACAGCATAAAATCGAGAAAACAATTCGGAAAGGCACACGATACAATCAGATTTTGTCACAGAAATAACAGTGTCTGTAACACTCTAGTTCAAGCTCAAGTTATTACAAACAATGTAAAAAATCGGCATTGCAGCAGGTGGCATTTCAAGCACCAAGCTAAGTTTGTATGCCTACTGTACATTGGATTCAAATGGACTTTAGCCTAGCCTGTAAGGAACAGACACTTCACAGGTTCTCCCAGCTATGGCTAACCCTAAGGTGGTGGTTGAGTATTCGTTGTGCTTTTATTTTGTGAAGTGAAAGGGACACAGCTTCCAGGCTAGTCACGTGTATGGGCATTACTGAACTTCGGTTCAACACTTTTTACATACACATTATATGGCCAAAGACTACATTCGAACTACTGAAGTCATTCTTAAAGCTCTTCTAAATTATATAAGGTCAACCAGTAACAGAGAAAACTATTCTCAAAAGGAGGGAGGAGTCAGTCATAGGGGTAAAAAAAAAATCCATCTTTATTTTGAATGAATTAAAGAGGCTTAGTTAAAAAATAATAAAAAACTAAGAATTAGGTAGAGACACAAAGGAAATGGAAAGCATGATCTGCATAGAAGCCTAAACACAACAGAAACTTCAGTGCCTGTAAACCCAAAAGCCTCACCAGACGTTAAGTCACCTCAGCCCTTGATTGGTTTCCAGTTCCTGAGGTCTGCAAGAAACGCCATTTGAAGTTCCATCCCTCTGGCAGCTGAGGTGGTGGTTTAAGCTCAAATCAAAAGGCTGAAAACATGACCCAGCACTGAGTAGCTCCAAAACGCTTGTCTACTTGACAAATTAGTTGGCCAGTTTTGTTATTTTAGTGATGCAATGAGATGTTAATACAGAAAAAGCTAGAAACAAGCAGCTGCAGACACAAATCTAAACTTAACTAAATCTTTAGCTACAGCTGCTCACGCTTTTGCTAATAGGCAAATCATTGTTTTTACAAAATCTCAATCCTGAAAGGTTACATGCAGAAAACAGCTTTGTGTAAAGTTCTCTTTATTACAGGCAACATTAGTCCATACAGTAATACACAATACTGACATACAAGTGTAATCTTTCAAAATCATCATTTAAACAGCAAAGACCAATAAACAGAATTTTAACTACTTCATTTTCAAAAATTAATATGTTTTTCTCTCAAGATCCTTTTTCAGTTAATTATATTGAAACATACAAATACAGAAAAAATACCCATTCAACATATATTGCAGTTAAATGGTTATTTTGTTTAAAATCTTTAATAAGAAAATCCTTTTTAGCAACCTACATATAGATAAGTAGCAAACTTTGTTTTAAACAAATCCTCTCCATTAAAAGATCTGAAGAATTTTCATCCATCATTTTCTTCTTAGCCCAAAACGTTCTGTTTTGTAATACCTTGATACCTTAAAGTTTTTCATCTGAAGGACTGATACTAGGGGGGCTTCCTAGATATTATAACCTCTTTCCCCCCACTTCTATTTCCTATCTTTCTGTCCAACAGAAGGTGAGTAAGCACGTAATACTTCAGATTTCTTTAATCGCCACTCTGCTTCATAAGAGCATAGACTGGTCTGCTCAATCCCCCTAAATCTACTACATTTTGCTGTTCAGGAGGAACAATATATGCCAATAAAAGCAGAAAACCTGCAGCTTTTCTGTCACATGCTTTAGATTATTGTCAAATTTTCTGGTTTATGCTTCCCAGCTGATAACATGTATGTGTCATCTCAGTATTAGTTTAAATCTTTAAACAAAAAACTATATTTTCCAAAGTCATTATCACTGGGAGCAATCAAGTGGTCTTTTCTCGCTTTGCTGAGTTTCATTCTTAAAACTTGTCTTCGTTCTTCCCACTCATGAAGTTCAGCATTTCCATGGGCGAATTTACAGTTGTTTCCTTCAGTGCAAGTACCAGCCATATATCTGTCAAGACAGATTTCAAATAGTATTTCCATAGAATTATCATTATTGTACCTAGTTTTTCTTCTGGTCATATATTTGAAATACTAAGGACAAAAATATCATAATTGGAGGAGTATTCACTTTTTAAATATGATGATTTAGCATTCAATTATATTTTTCTTTTCCAGCTGTCAAGTGTTTTTAAAGGACACGAGATGTCTCTTTTCTTTCTGTTCTTCATGCTACTACTTTACTGAGTCATCTAATGCCTGAAACTAATTTCATCAGGTCAAATTAACATAGTCATTTAACTCACTAAGCGAAATAACTACGACTGTTAAAAACCTCCAACTTATTAATTACCCTTTGTAAGCTAAATTTGAGTTTTAAATATTCTGTATGACTTAAGAATCTATTTTATCCTATTTTATAGGCACACCAGTTTGTCTTCACTTTATACTGCATATCTGAAGTTTGTTAGTGTTCAAAATATCAAATACATTTAGGACGTTATGCGTAGGTAGCACATAAGCTTTCATGCAAAGACCGTCAATAAAAAAATAACTTGTTTTAAACACTGTGCAGTTTCTCAAGATCTCCAAAGTTCTCAGAATCTTTTAACTTGGAGTAACAAGACATATCTGTACTAGTTAATTTAATCTTTAACTCCAGAATGCAAATTCAAAGTTTTTAGCCTTCTAAAAAGATTCCAACAGTGGAAAGAACTTTCAACATATTTACCTGTTTCTGTCAGGTAAACACTGCATTTAAGAACTAAAGGGAAAGAAAAATATATAACCAGCACTGGGGAAAACCAACAGGTCTTGTGGAAGTCCCTCTTCTATGAATTCATGAAAAATTTCCAGTAACAAATACTCAATTTTAACAAATTTATTTGATCATGTTACATGTCTACTTGCCTTAAAGATCCAGTATCATTGTGCAGCTAGGTCCCATTTATGTATTCCACAAGCAATTAATATGCAGATGCTTAAGTAAACTTCTAATAACACCAATAGTATCTTGTGGAGCTGCAATAATCTTGCTACCCTTTATTAACACCACAAGAGCATTAATTTGGTCCCACTTTGCCACTCCCTGGGATGTATGCAAAGCAAGAAACACTGACTGTCAAAACTAGTAACCACTGTAATTATTTACACTACAAACTGGCATTTTTCAGCATTCTTGACATCTTAAAAGGCACATACCTATCACAAATGCTAAAATAGCCAGTTGGAAAACGATACTGCCAGCAGTTTTGATCATCCTCAGTGTGGAAAACCTTCTCTTTATGCTTTTCAGAAGAAATGTGACCCTGCCATTGCTTCTCACTATTACAGTTCTTCCCACACATCCAACAGTGAAAATCCACCTGTTTTACAAGGAGTTGGAAAAGAAAACAATGAGAATTCAAGACTGTAAGCAGGGAACTGCTCCTAATACACTTTGAATGTTTTCTTGATGTTGGCCTTTAAACTTTTACCTAAATAGAAATAGTGATTTAAACACTGATTTAAACCTGAAGTTTATGATCCCTTTTGGATTTAAAGGGTTCAGAAAAATTGCTACACAGTGTCACAAGTTGCATTTAATGTAGCTAGCTATGATCTAAGGAAGCACCATGAAAATCAGAACAAGAATGTATGTTACTGACTGTGAGAAAAAAAACCCTGACCAGCAACCCCCCACATTTTCATTTACAATTATACCCATGATTACTTACTGTAACTTCAGCATAGTCAGTTGGCATGTGAATTTGCTTCCCATTTTCTTTGTTTGACTGAGCAGCTGTATCGTCTCCTTTTTCTGGTTTTTGACTTTTTAGCCATATATCATACAACTGCTCCAAGTCTTGAACTAATGAGAGCAGAAGCTAAAATAAGTAATTAGCAATTAAAGCAAGAGTTTGAGAATACTAGATAAATGACTGAGTCTGCAAGCATAATTCAGTCCCCATCTATTAAAAGAAGAAAAATTAAGGACAAAATGTAGACAGTTACACAGTTTAGAGATAAGAACCAAGACCAGTATGAATCTCTGGCTACTTACCAAGACCTATTTCACCCTAAGGGAAAGCAAGATGTTACGCATTTCAGAACAGGCACCCAAAGTGCAGATTAACAACTGTGCTGTTGTGTATCGGTATATGAATTTGGGAGTACTAATATAAAGTGTGCTACAGTTTTTGGTAAATTTAATCTGCCACAAATAATCTGCTCACAGATGTTATCAACAAAATCCCAGTGCAACAAACACGTAACTATTTTGTTGAATACTGGGTTTTAAATACCCAGTCTGACCTTATTCAGATTTTTGAAAAAGGCACTTGGCAAAGTTTACCACAAAAGACAGAGGAAAAAAGTGAATTAAGAAGTAGTAAGAATGAAAAACAGTTATATTTACAACATCCTACATTTACTCTTCTACTTACTGCTGTTTTCCTTCATATAGGTCCACATCTCTCTTTCCTCAGGGCTGTGAGCAAATGAGCAGTTCCCATCATACTGACATTTCTTGCCTGAAGCAATATGATTGCACAACTGGAAAGTGAATTAAAAACATCCTTATGGAATATAAAGTAAAATGAATGATAGTAGAATTTTTTATTCTTTTTTTCAGTCTTAGCTAGTGTTTCCCCTCCCAATGAGACATCTATATGACTTGAAAAATAGAATCATGTTGATTTTATTTAAAAAATTCCTACACTGTAGGTAGAAAAAGGAAACTGCTGGAAGCAAGTAGCATGATTGCTTTTTGCCCCAACCAAAATACCAGACCATAGGTATATTTAAACTATTTCTGAAATGTTTACTGGACATTGTAAAAACTTAGTTAAATCACTGAAAAAGTTATTAATTCCCACTGATGAGAAAAGGCTTCACTACTAACATGTGAATCAGCACTTTTCTAAGGCTAAACTCTTGAGAAGCATTATAAACATATTCCAAATAATTCCTGAGGGAAACGCTGCAGAACTGACAAAACCAGTAACTAGTGTTTTCCCAGATACCCTATTTTCTTAACTAAACCATTAGCTTTAGGGTAACATACATCAAATTGCAGAGGCACTTGCTTCTTTGAAGGAAGAGGACGGATAGTCATCCATTTCTTACGTTCATTAGACATTACTAGCACCACACGGCGATCTTTGGTCCATCTAAAACCAGATGCATTCAAGTGAAAGAAAAGAGTATTTTAAAAAGAAGACACATTGTATACACAAGCAGAACCAGGAGAGTGCAGAAAGGGTCTTTATAAATCTCAAATATATCACTATTAACTTTACTCTACTGAAACTTTACCATAACTGATAATTTAAAAAGCCCAAACCAAACAACCACCAAGTGTTGCTTGTGACCAATTATCAGCATAATACAAAGAGAGGACTGTGTTCTGCTTCAATATATGTTTTTTTAATTTCTTGTATGGTTCTTTCGTAAGTAGTAACAAAGTTCCCCAAAAGAGGTTTTCAACAGCTGACAAAACAGTAAAATTTTCACTGTCTGATCTACTTACGGGTGTCTGGCCTTTGCACTGCAGTATTTTTTATTTCTGTCTGGCTCATTAACTTGACCATTTCTCCAGCACTGACCACAAACAAACTTCATCTTCAGATTAAGTGATCCATACTTCATTTGGTTCCCAAGGATCTTAAGCCAAAAAAATAACAACAATAAAAGGTATTTTGCATCTGCAAAGCAGCCCATACAAAATTATAAATTCTCCCCTACAAGGCAGGCTTACAATACCTCCAGGTCAGAGGTTATACTGCACATCTTGTAAGAGTCCTGCTTGTAATTTCAAACTAACTAAACATTTCTTAACAAATGCATTTTTTTAAGCTTATTTCAGTATATATTCCCAGAAGTTGTAATGCTGTATACAAACTAAACACATAGCAGTCCTATGTTTTGAAAAGATAATTAATTGCCCTATGGTAGCTGACTTGGAAATTACGTTTAGGTTTTATGTTCCAGCTGTGACAGAATAAACCAAGTCAGAAAGGAATTGTATAGGAGGAAAGCAAGCATTTTATTCTAAGTGGAGCAAGCCAAAGAAAGCCTATGCTGAAAGAGATTATTTCAGGACAGCATTAAAAAAGTAATTTCTAAAATAAGCTACATTACAGACACGGAAAAAGAATTATCAAAGTCAATGTGGAATTAGTTTAATGAAAAAAAAAAACAAAATACCTGTGATCCATGGGCACTAGCTTCCATGTTCTGCCAGTATTTCTTTGATTCTTGAACAATAGTATCATGTGAAATAGCTGTAAAGGAAGAGGAAAATTTCTTGAGCACTTATGCCTGTATGCAGAGTTATAGACATGCTCAAAATGCAATGCTACGAAAGCCCCAAAGATTTTACCCTGTTTTCATTTTTATGTATTGCATACATATACAGACACTCCTGGCTGGAACTTCAAAGAGCAGAGATGAGCTTTAATTGACTTGGGTAAAGCATGAGTGCAGCACAGACACATGATAACGCAAAAAATCAGCCTTTTGTGTAAAATCGTGTTTCCTGGAGAATCCAACTCTTACTTCAAAATAGAAATTATGTAAGAATTTGCTATCCTTGACTTTGTAGAAGCAGCTGGTAAAAAAGTAACTGTTTACTCAATACTTTTTATCATATTTACATTACTGTTTATTGAATGTGCTGTATGAAAAGCTCCAGCAAGTGAATGCACTGATCCCAAGGTTGCTAATTTCAGAAAGGAGCCAAGGGAGAGGTGACTCCAACAATCAAGAGTAAAGTGAACATTTTACCAAACATACCTGTTTCTTTTTGCATTATCCAGACTTTAAGCTCTACCAGACTGTGAGCATAAAAGCATTTATCCTCTCGTAAACAGCCGTAATGCACCTCATGTCTGCACAAGTCAAGCTGACATCGAACTTGAAAAGGGCGGATTTTGGAATATTTCACCATAGTTTCTCGCAAAATATGGACAAGGCACCTGGTTTAAAAAACAGTCAATTTCAGATATTCCTTAAATTTGTTTTATTCATGTATGGAACATGTTAAGTAACCATTCCTCATGATAGCTTATTCAAATGTTTGGGCGTTTTTTTAGTTGAAATCAGAAAGCCAAAAATATTTCCGAAGGAAGGAATATGTAATTATCATTTTGTGTCTGAGTAAATCAACATCACCCAACAGAATGGCAGGTGTTGGAAGGGACCTGTGGAGATCTAGTCCAACTCGCTTGCAAACACAGGAATCCATCTTCTGCAAATCATTACTGGACTCAATCTAACTGGACCTCCGGTTTCCAAGAGGGAAAGCACATCATTTCCACTTTCAAGTACATATCTAGATCTAATATCAAACACAAGTACTTACTCTTTTGTAGAGCACCAAGTGTTGATGCATCACAGCAACAGCCTAGCTCTTACAGCTATAGCATTTCCTCAAAACTGGGAAGTGGAGTACAAAGCAATTAAAATGCTCCCACTTATGTTTCCATCACATAAAAATGTAAGTCTACTAATTCTCCAGAACTTATATTACACTATTTCCACTATGAAGACTTTCTTAACTTTCAAAGACACTATGTTTTATCAACTAATTTAATAAGGACTATGGTCTATTTCAGACACTGTAATTAAGGTAAACTTAGAACTGAGTTAAAACTACAGCAGAATAAGCTAAACAGAAGAGAAAACTTATGAATTCCTGTACTAATTTAACATCACACATCTATTTAGATCAATGCAGCTCACCAGCTATTAACCAACTGACACCAAACCAAGTAAGATTAAAACACAAGGGTGGATACCACTATTTTTGAACATACTGACAAGGATGCAGTTCACTTTCAATTTAGTTACACGAGACAATCCTTGTTCAGTAAGTCTGTCTTATCAGTACCACCAATGCTTTAACAGTCATTTAGCAAGGAAGAGAAATGAAAGCATTAAAAAAATGCCCTGAAATCTCTACTTTTCATTTGAACCTTAAAGAGATAGTATTTCAAACATACTTGTTTTCTTCAAAGTCATGCATAGCAGGGTGAGAACAAGAAGATGAGTTATCCTTGTTCCTTTTGCTTATTATTCTTGGTTTGTGATCAAAACATTTCTGGAATACAAAACCAGGTAATCATACAGTAAGTATTTTATGCATTTAAAAATATACCTTACCTTAAAGATTTTAAGACAGACCTCAACTCATCTCCAGTCTAAAGCTAGCCAGATTATTGCTGAACATGCATATCAAGACTTGCAAAACAGTCATGTGTGAACCAAAGCATTTTATTATCTATTATCATTTTTACTATGTCATTAGAAATAAAGCAGCACCTCACAAAGAAACATAAATAATCCATGATGTTCTTGAAGAAGTCGGGACACAGTCATGTTGATTTTTCCATTTCCTCCAAAAAGAGCTTCCCGACTAAAGGCTCCTTTGCGCTCCAGTGTCCACACATCAATTTCCTCTTGGCAATATGCAAACGTGCAGTGACCTGGATATCTGCACTCCTCTTCAGCAGCAACATCTAAAATAACATTGAATATGACACCTATTTTATTGGAAATTCATTTTAAAACTTTCACTACCTCAACTTCAAAGTATTTTAATAAAGAGGCTACACCTGTTGTAAACAGGCCACTTAAGTCTAGCAGACAGCAGAAAAATCTTACACTGAATGACATGCTCTGAAAATGTAAAACTGCCCAGACTGATGCACTCCTCTATCAACTATCCTTTCTCTAGTCCAAGGCAATAATGCTGAGAATCCAGAATGTCCTTTGTTTAAATATATCTGTTAATTAATCCAAGTCATCTCACTCACATCACATGTAGAGATGTATACAGCAAAACTCTAACAGTAAGTAGCCCAGCACTCAGAAGCAAAGTTCTCCATGACCAAGAAGAGCATGTTCTCTAAATAATCACAGTAACGATCAGAATAGTCTCTACTACGGCCTTTGAAAATGCAAACAACCTAGTCAACTTCCTTCTCCAATTCCCAAGAGCAAGAATAAACCTCATTCTATACTTGACTACAGCAAAGCTAAACTATATTGCTTTGAGTTCAGGCATGACTATTTCACTCTCTACCCATAACACATACCTTTGCATATATAATATGGTCCCACATACTGTGTCTTTGTTGGTCTCGGGCGTATTTTTTTCCATGATTTATCTTCAGAGTTTTTTATTCTGCCAATTAGAATATCCTTCTTACATTTATGTTCTAAACTGGGATGGTAAGCATAATCCAATAATTTAGGACCTGAAACAATATGAGGAAATTGGTTACACTTCCATAAATGGCACCATCGTCTTAACATTTCCACACACAGACTGGCACATAAGTCCAAAAGCAAAGTACATGAAGACACAGTAGAGAATTACTACTTGTACCACCAACTCTAAAGAACCAGAAGGCATTAACAGCCATGTTGAGCAGAACAGAATAAGCTAAATACTTACAAAAGGACCAGTTTCAGCAAGGAAAGTCCCATGAGTTATTTAGGGAGGGATGCTTTGGGAGAGCAATTGATGCATTTTTTCCAAATTCCAAATCATATGTTTTCATAAACTGATTTAAAACTTGAATTGCTTATTCACATAAACCAACGCAGATGAATTCCAAGGATCAAGTGAATGGTTCTCTTAACTTTCAATTTTTATTGTATTAGAACTGTTACTATGTTCAGAAACAAAATACACTAGGTAAAAGAATACACAAGTGCCAAAAATATAAATTCCAGTCCCAGAACTTTGTGGGTTTGGAAACAAAAAATATGCCCAGCTTTAAACTCTACTTTTAGGATAATACTGTAGTGAATTTTACCACCAAAATGAAGATATCAGGGGGAAAGACTAAAGACGAGCAGATGTTCAGTGAATTTTGCTATTTAAGGGACTACTGAAACAAAAGCGTGACCTACTTCCCCTGGACAAGAGGCTGATGGAACAGTATCATTTCAAAAGCAAGTAGTAAAGTACAAGACACTTAAAGGCTTTGCTAGGGATGCAAAGAGAGAACAAATAGATGCTCTGATAAAAAAAGTGAAGCTAGGAAGGTACTGTGTACTTCCACAAATATTTTATAGCTCCTGCTTTTAACAGAAAGTGTTCCAAAGTTTCTCAATCATCACTTCACGGATTTTTCTTGTAAAAGCAATTTTAAACTAATACAAAAGTTCTTTGAACTATGAAAGTCATTCCCTTAACATCTCAACACAATTTTTTATTAGTGTATCAATATCAAAGGCACCTGCAGCTTGAAAAACAATGCTTATTTTTAAGATTAGTCTAACTAAAAGCTATTGCCTCTAGAACATGATGCTGTTTAACTGCAGCAGCTCAGGCCTAAAAGATTAGTTACATTAAAGCCTAGTACTGGTTAACATCCTTCGAGTCAATGCAGTGGAGTTAATTATTACTACGGTTTGGAAGCCTCAAGATTTAGAATTAGTTTGAAAGAACAATAAAACAGATGGGATGTGAAGGTTACCAGGTACTTTGAACTGCAGTTCAATTCCCCATGGCCAATCAGAGAGAGTATTGCAAGTTTTTTTTAGTCTTGAGCAAAGGTGTCACTCTTCACAGTACCCTGGGGGTTGGGAGGAAAGTGAATACAGAATGTGAATGACCTTACACAGTAAACCTAGAGCTTGGGGAAAGCGTGTGGTGATCTGTGATGGCTTTAGG
Source organism: Indicator indicator (assembly GCF_027791375.1). Taxonomy (NCBI): domain Eukaryota; kingdom Metazoa; phylum Chordata; class Aves; order Piciformes; family Indicatoridae; genus Indicator; species Indicator indicator. The sequence continues at coordinate 4,383,188 of NC_072031.1, forward strand.
AATCAAGAGTCTGTTAGGACAAGAAATAAAGACAAGAAGGAAACAGGTAACAGTTGTTGAAACACGTAGCCATCTCTTGAATCATAATGCTGTACTACATCTCCAAAGAACAAGTGAAGATTAATATTGTTTAGAAGGCAACATTTTAACTTACGAGTACTAATTTTTCTTTTTTTTTTTTAATAATCAACCCAATCGAGTCCAAAAGCCCCTTACCTTTTTTGACAAAACATAACTGGCAGGCTTGTCTTAGCTCATGTGTGCCTTCTAATGGATTTCTTGCCACAAGTGCTGAAGATACAGGTATATTAGCACTTCCACTACTAAAAACATTTGAAAAGTCATTTCTAGTTTGGCCAGCAATTCCCATGTAATTTTCAGACCCAAACAAACTACTAGGTCCATTTATCTGTTGGGAGAAAGCATAGTTTACTGAATCCATATGATTAAATTTATCTGCAATTAAAATTTAACCTACTGAAATTATTATTCAAAGCCTAAGAAGGACTACACACAAAACCCCACAGTACAAACTTAACTACATGTCTAAGAAGAGGACATGGAGATTCTACAAAAGCTATATTCCCAGCACAGACTAAGCATGTAACAAGACCCAGGTACAGTGAGAAGAACAGCACTTTGCGGACTAATTATTACTCCATCCTGGCTCATGAGGATGCAAACCTTCATGCCACCTTTCCAACATGCCAGCAGCATGATTGAAAATACACAGCACAACTAGAGTACAGAGACCAGATGGACTCTGACACAAGGTGGTCTTGGCTCTGTTCCTATACTACGACATTGCTCCAGGATTTCTAATATTCAGCACTCAGATCACAAGAGATTTTCTCTCTATTAAGATTGATTATTTCACACTTCCCACAGTATTTTACAGCAAGTTCCTCAGAATGGAAAAGTGGCTATGACAACAGTCAAATTTTGTGTAAGTGAAACAACCTTTGTAAATTTGTTCTGGTGTTTCATTACCGTTGCTGTGAGCTACTATACACTGCTTTCCAAACAAGAATCATCTTTATGGTACAAGTGCCATTTTTCAATGATAGAAACTTCTACTGTAAAAATTAAGATCTATGTTAAGCTTTCAAGGTGCTAGCATTTGAACTGATATAAAAGGGAAAGTGAAAATACTTACAAACAATGGGGAACTATTGCTGCTAAGTGTTGGTGTTCCATCTCTAGAAGCTGAACTTGAAAGGTCTAAAGGAATGAAAAGAAGTTTTATTATTTCAGTTCCCTGAAACATCTTATGTAAAAAATTATTTCTCATTCTTGAGAAGTATGAATGGTTTGGGTTTTTGACAAACACCAAAGGTTTTTTTGTTTTCTATGAGTACTTTTCTCCAATTATGTAAAAGCCCCCTGTAAATGTCTGGATAATGAGCTTCAGCAAAATCATCCGCTTAACACCAGTAGTAGCTTCAGAAGCATATGCCAGAGCAACACAAAGATACTTGGGTGGTACAAAAAGGATAGCTAGATAAATGACAGCTATCAAAACTGAACACAGTGGGTTTGGAGCATACTTATGCAGACACCAAGTAAACAAAAAGCTTTATTTACACCTCTTTTGTACAACCAACACACTGGTTATCAATATCATCAAAAATTGTGAGCACAGATCAAATGTTACATGTTAAATATTACTGAACACTTGTGAAAACTCATTTGTTAAAAAGAGAAGCCAGCTGGCTCACACAAACCTTTCATCATAAAAAGTTAAATGTTAAGACTTATTTCATACCTCTTTTTGGGTCACTGATTGAAAAGGTGCTTAATGGTGAACAAAAATTTTCCAATGAAGAAGCTAAAGGCTGTGGAAAGATTTCTGAAAGAGAAGGTGAAGGAACAAATCCTGCATTAACTGGTAGTGTCCCCAACAAAGAGGCAGAGAAAGGTACACTAGGAGCTACACTTCCTGCAGGAACAGGTCCTCTGGCTCCTGTAGTTTGCTGAGAGAAAAAGAAATTTAAAAAGAAGATTCACACACAGCAAAAACACTTTCAAGCACACAATCTGCAAATATTTTAACAAAGTTTTTATAATCCTATTGAAAACCAACAATAACAGGTAGCCTACAGTGCCACAGTACTGCACTGAGCTACCGTACACTTAAGAAAACTACACTAATCAATGCCCAAACAATGCCCTAATGAAAGGAATTATCTATGAATCAACCACTTTAAAGGGTCAGTTAGTATATTCACTTATTATCATGTTTTAAATTTTCTATTAATCAGATCACAGCTGAATTTCCAAATCATGATTAAAACATAGAACAGGGCAGAGTAGAGAGAGTCAGAAATAAACATGGATTTTTTTCTGAATAAATAAAACATAATTCTAATTGCAGTACAGTGAAGAGGCAGCTTTGAAATAAATCCTCAGATAGAATCAAATGCTACCATATTCTGCAAAGACCAGATCACCTTCCGCCACCAAGGAAAAGAACATATCCTTCTGTACACTTTTGTTAAGCAGATATCAAGTGGGGAAGTTTGCTTCCCTTCTCCTTGTCATCCCAAGAAGCTCCCCCCCCTTGTCTGGAGGCTGACTGCATAGGTTTGCACAGAATTTGGCCAACATGAAACTCCCTGTTCCCCAAGCTGCTAGCCTACAACTCGCTCAAGATTCTACACTACACAAGACTGCAGTCTATCTTGGAAGACTGTATTTTCTCCTGCCTTTTTCTAAGCCAAACTTCCTAGGACCTCTTAAAAATAATTACTGTTTCTACATTTCTGAAATACTTTCCTAAACACAAAATGCATAAACCAGAAAATCAGAAACCCAAGAATTTAAAGATTTACAACTGCATCCATAGCTGAATGACGAATTAAAATCGTAACTACTTGAAGAATTAAATATGCCACAGCAGCAGATAACACTGCAATACTAAGGGATCCAAATGACTGGTAGGGCCACAGCAGTCATGGCCAATTTATCTGATAAATTCAGACAAGTCTGCTCATCAGTCACTGCTCTTATTTTGATTAACAGATGAGAAATTGTATTCCTTGCAGACTGTTCTAGCTCTGGAGTGAGAGTGTATTAAGAATGACTCTTCCTGTGCTTGAATTTATCTAATATTCTCTTCTGAAAATATAACAGTTAGATTCATGGCCAACCTTTTTCTGGTTATCCAGGAGGTGGATCTGGACAAAGCTCTGACTTGCAGAGATACTAGAGAATGCACTGGAAGACCACAGCACAGGTACTACTGTCCTGCAAAGCTATGAGCATATGCTGAACTATAGTTTCTACAGCTGCAGGTTGAGCACTCCAACACACCCTCATGTTCTGAGAAGGTTTGTTTCCACCCAAAAAACACAAACCCAATCACACTACCCAAACTTCAAATGTCTACTTTGCTTTTCATAGTGCTTCCTGGAAGTAGTATCGAGAACAAGAGGGAACAGTTTTAAGCGTGAGGAGGGCAGATTCAGTCTGGATATTAGGAAGAAATTCCTTACAGTGAGGGTGGTGAGACACTGCAACAGCTTGCCCAGGGAGGTCGTGAATGCAGCCTCCCTGGAGGTATTCAAGGCTAGGTTGAATGCAGCCTTGAACAACCTGGTCTAGTGATAGGTGTCCCTGTCCATGGCAGGGAAGGTTGAAACTAGATGATTTTTAAGGTCCCTTCCAACCTAAATCATTCTATTATTCTGTGATTCCTACCGCAGAAGTACTGGCAGTATTTCTGACATAGTATCCCTCCCCCCACCAACCTCACTCATGTTTTCCAACACTTAAACCCAATGTTATTGTCCTTGGAGCTCCTTGGGTCCTGCTATCTTTACAGCCCCATTTGCAAGAATCTGCACCTGAGAAAAATCAACCCAACGATACACAAACACAGTTCAATGTAACCAGGAAAGGTAATTCACATTTCACTAGCCCACTTGATAAAAATACAAGATCCCACTTATGAGGATAGTCTCTCAAGAAAGAAAACAAAAGAAGTCTTACCATTACACTCTCATCTGGATCAGGCACAGAATCAAGTAATTCATCAAGTTCTTCCCCAATAATTATATCTCCATCACCACAATCTAGACATGCTTCTGGCATAGAGAAAGAAACATTCCCTCCATTTGCCAGCACTGCGGAAGGCAAAGAAACTTTTTCCACTTGAAGAGGCATAACAGAAGATAAAGATGGTACAGGTACTGATGACACTTTAGACACTTCAGAAACAAAGTTTGATGAAGCAGCAGCGGACACCAACTCTTGCTTCTGGTCAGATAAATCTGAAAGAAGTAAGGTAGGAATGACTGGAACTTTTGTTCAAAGATGTAAAACTATCATGCGTAACTTTTACCCTGACAATGTGGGGAGTGAGAGAGCGGAGAAAACTGAAAAAGTTTTAAGCAAAACCACATGAAACGTTTTCCACTTCTACCAGCTTCCAATTCATATGTACCTATATCTCAGCTTTTGTATTACTAGAATTAAAAAAGATAGGAAAAGTTACAGACCCATGTGGTGGGGCACACCCATCCTGGATGGGTCTGAGAAGAACCCAGCCCCAGGTGGACAAAAGAAGCTTAATCTGGGGAGGGCTTGGCCCCTCCCCTGCTGGGAAAAGGTGGTCCCCTGACTCAAAGGTGGTCTATTCCACTCCCCCTTGCTGTCCAGCAAGCCTATAAAAAGGGTGGACATCTTGCTGCTCGCTCTCTCTTTCCTGCCTCGTCTGCTGGAGAAGATCTCCTGCTGCTGTTGCTGTCACTGCCTCCTGCACTGGACCGTGTGGCTGGGGCCCCCTGTCTCTCCCAGCTGAATCCACCGACATCCAGGGGAACACAAGGCCATCCAGGCTTGGTTTTGTATATTTTTCTCACTTACCCTCATCCCTCACCTCTGTGAACCCCCCTGTTACTGCTATATATATATATATGTAAAATTATTTTTCCTTTCCCTTTAGTAAAAAAAAGAAAAAAATTTACTCCTCCTACTTCCAAACCAACTTCAGATTATTTCTTTCACGAATTTTTTTTTTTCTTTCCCCTACCCTTTTTTTTCTTTTTTCTTTTTTCTTTCTTCTCTCTCTCTCCACCCTGAGAGAGGGGCAGGGGGAGGAATTTCAATCTATTATCATTTGATGAGCTCCTAAACTCAGAGCTCAAACTACCACAACCGGGTACTTAATTAAACCTGTAGCCTCTTCTCCCCTCCCTGTTCTTCCAGGCTGAAGAGAACAGCAGGAGACAATTGCTATAGGAGCAGTTCTAATCATATAAAGGTCAGAAGACTGAAAGGAAATTTAGACAGCCACTTAAATATGTAGCTCTGGAGATGAAGAGATTAGACTTTTTACTACAGATCTTTCAATTGAAAGGATAATATTTCTTAAGAACTTTCATTACAAATACAACAAGATATGCATATCTAGCTTCCTATCATTAATATTGTAACACGTTAATATTATAACACATTAATATTGTATCAAGACTCACCTAATTCAATATCTTCTACAGAAGAATTCTGTAAGTGAGAAAAAAAATATCACTCAGCACTTTGCACAAGAGCCATATGAAGTCTAATGGAATTTAAAGGTCAACATTTTTTAGGTAAAGCATCCATTTGCAGACTGAAATCCATTCACAGTATCACTAAAAATCCACAACAAACCAACAAAAGTGAAGGTAATAAAAGAGTTTAAATAATATCTTAAATGATCCTATGTTTCCTCATTCATTTACAGCTAAATTGTCTACATTCACATGTTCCTATGTTTCCTCATTCATTTACAGCTAAATTGTCTACATTCACATAAAAAAGTCTGGAAGATAAAATTGAACTCCTCCACATTACTGCTATTCAGACACATTTCAAATAGCAAGATAAATGCAAATTCATCTGCTAGTGAAGGTCAAATTTGGGCAAACACATAAATTAAAAGGGATTCTATAGCAGCACCATTCGCTTTATTAACAACAAATAAAATGAATAATTAAACACATTATCTATGCCCTTGCCTCAATATACTAAAAGTAAATATATTCATTAGACTGGATTTAATGCTTTAGTTAGCATTTATTCTACAACGATAACTTGAATGGTAATCTTATGTCCTATTTTGCCATAAAAACATAGCAAAACTGGTCAGAAAGTTCAAAAGAACCCTTAAGTTCAAAATAACAGCATTTTACATAAAAGGTCAGTTGCATCCTTTTCATTTCATTGTGAAATTAGGTAACAATTAGTCCCAGTAGTTTGCATTCAGCTTGCATTTGGAACATATAAAACCTTACCTGAGTTGATACATCACTAGAAACTGAATTTGAGGAAGGTGGCTGCAATGAAAAGATATCTTCATTAAATACAAAATTGATACCGAGAGGGAAACCTCAATATAAAAAGCTAAAATAAAATCTTACCTTTGCTCTTACATATGCTTTCCTTATTTTTAACCCCAGTTTTCGAGCTAGTTCTTGGGTAAGCTTAATCACACTTTCATCCTGAAAGACACAAATAGAATTTTATAATTTACAGTCAAGACACCTGTTTACAACTCAGTCGATATTCTGCAAGATCCCTACATGCAGGATGTTTCATAACGTATCTTTATTCTTTTACAAACAGATGAGACTGCAAGCTAACACTGAAATATGCAGCTACCCTCAAGTAAAATTACTCCAGTATTTTGAGTTTTCAAGAAAGCCAGAAAATAGATAGTATCCTCTTTTTATCAGAATTTAAAATAATGTAAAGGTTTTTCCATACCCAGAGAAGTTCAGAGAAGCAGAAATTTTTTGTGGCTGAGTATTTTTTGTTTGTTTGAAGAGGATGTTTGTCCTTTTAAGGAACAGGGGGTTTCATTGGTTTGTTTTTACACAAACAGAGGGCCACATTTCTGATTCCCATGTCATCTACTACATAACACTGCTGAATTATTTCATGAGAACTCTGTCTGTTGGCAGTAATTCCCCACACAACTAGAAAAGTTGGTTATATTTCAACCTGTCTTATAGTTACAACTATTCATTTAAATTATTTTAAGATTTAGGTTTCAGAATGTGTCCTACAGAAAAAAAAAGCTATTTATAAAACTTATATAAAGGCACAAAAATCTTAAGCAGAAACATTCAGATATGGAGGTGCGAAGTGAGGATCTAAAGTTACACATTTAGATAAACTGCTTGTGTCTTTGGAAATGCAATGAAACCTTCTCCCTATCAAGGGGCAAACCTAAGCTCAACAGTTTATCCAGGCATTTCACTGTAATTTTGATGTAAAAAGGAAAAAACAAAACAAAACTCAGAATTGTGTCCTGAGATCAGCCTATTTTGAGCAAAGCATGTAAAATTTCCATCAGCATTTTAATTCAATTCAGGAAAGCATTTCTGAAGTCACTCGTTACGTTTTATTTTGCATTTATAAAGGGTCTCAGAGAGCAAAATTAGATTAATTTTGGAGGAAACTAAAAACCAAAATGAAACCAAACAATGAAAAACCAAAACAACTACCAACCATGGAAATCAGATCCTCAGGAACAGCATCCTAGTCTACAAATCGTCTCCTATCTTACCACACACTACTTGCTAATATAGATACAGCCTAACATTAAGTGCAGCGGTAAGTGATTTGGATGAAGGACAATAGAGAAAAATCTTTTGAAGTGCTTGAAAAGCTCAAATATCGTTATCAGAACAATCAATATTGTATGTAACAATTCCAGGTGGTTTTTCTCTTTAAGTCATGAGTATACTTCTGACTGTATAGAATTTTAAACAATTAATTCACTGGTTCTAGAGTTTATTACAAACATTCGTGGCACTTGACCCCCACTGCAAAGTGACTTCAAAGTGACAGTTAACACAACAAATCAAGCTCGGGGACTATAAACCCTCCTAGCAGCCTTCACTTCCATGACAAACCCAGTTCTTAGAGGAATGAGAAACATTTCATTGTATTAAAAAAATCAAATCAAACAAAAAAATCTTTAATGGTCTTGATATATGTGTATGTTTTCTGTAGTAAATCTTTAAAAACAATCATCAATATGTAATTTACTTACCTGTGGCACAGCAAGAGAGCATTTTGCAACAGCATCATAAGCCTTTGTGTAACTTCCCAGCTCATTCAAAGCTTTTGCTTTCCGATAGAGCGCTCTGAAATTGTTTTCATTTAATCGTAATGCTATCTCACAGCTTTCTAGAACTTTTTCATGCAATCCCTAGAAGGAGGAAAAAAAAGGTGCTAATCAGAATTATTATCATTGAAATAATGAATTTAAACTGTCTTAGGTAAAGATACTGAAACACGATAAAACATTTACCATGGCCACTGCACACTGCATGTATGAGTCCTGTAAGTCACCAATTTATGCCACTAAAACCAAGCAGGGCTATCATTCATGTGAAATCCAGTAATAGTTATGAAGACAAATGAGCTTTTTCACAAGAGGCATCTTATTCCACAGAGAAAGCAGCAGACTCAGGTGCAATCAGCAGTGTAAATGGATAAAAATACTGTTCCATCAACTTCTAAGCCCAGTATGACTCTTTTATGATAATATTCTAGTAACTAAAAATATCTCTATGATCATACGTGTAAAAAGAAGATACTAAATAATATGCCAAAATGATGATTTGAAACATGACAATTCTCAAATCAACACTAAGAGCTTTTCACTCACTAGGAACCTTTCCATGTCTACATATTCTCTTAGCACATTGCTTCTAAGAAATCATACTGTTTTTAAATAGAAGCTTACCATATTTGAAAAACATGCTATCCTGTTCACATGCAGCTTCTCTAAAATATCATCAGAAACATGGATTTCTTCAGAATTAGCATAATCAGCTATGTTTATAGCTTCTGTATAGTGACTCAGTGATCCTCTCCAATCACCTTCTCGATATACATCATTACCTTCATTAAAAAGATTTCTAACAAGCTCCCGTATAAATAACTAGAACAAAGAAAAGAAACATCAGTCAACAGTGGTTTTGTTGTTTATGTTCCTTATTTCCAAATATATTTTGAACAGAAAATTTATACTTCCAACTTCACAGAATCAGAATTAAATGCACAAGTTTTGTCTCTATCAGTATTTTTCTTCTGACTCCTTTCAATCTCTAATATTCAGCGTCACAAAATGTGCGAATAAAAGAAGCTGAACTATTAACAAAAGAATTACTTTGTATAAGTAGCTTAAAAGAGACATATACATAAACATGTTCCATACATTCTTTTAGCAATCAGCAGCTATAGCAACTCACAAACCAGTAGTACACAAAGGCTGAAAGGCTGCTTTTGCAGAGCAAAAGGGTTTTTTTAATCTATAATGTGAACAATTGAATTTTATCTAATGTGTTCTCAAATCCAATTAAACCACTTACCACCACATAAAAATGCTACGAAGATGAGTCCAAAAATGGTAAGTCAAAAATTATGCAACATAATAACATGTAGCAAACCAAAATATGTTATGGAGGTATATGTGATTGAGGTCCTTTTATCTCACTTTTGCTGTTCTACTCTAAACTTTACTCAGAATAGCACATTGTTTTATTCAAGCAATGCCCCAAATTCATCCCTAACACCAGTATAAAAAGCTTTAATCTGAATTGCTATATAAGTAAATTCCAACATTCAAATACCTGAATACCTGTATCACAATGCAAGTATTCTTCCAGTTCCAATACACTGAAAATTGTAAATTACCATTCATAAATGACCATTCATACTATACCATTACAGAAATTATGATTATAAACAAGAATAAATATAATAAAATAGGTCCATGGTAAAAACCCTTCTGGAAATGCAAAAAGTTATTTCATTACCTCATACTGTTCTTGTGTCCCTGGATAGGGCAAGGTAGATCTAGAGAAAGAAATTACAGAATTTATTTATACATATTGCTTAAAAGATGATCACATCAGAGAACACTGGTTCTTACTAAAAAGAATCTCAATGCAAGACGCAAACCTTGAAATACTGTCCATGGCCTGTGTTCAATGTGGCAAGATTAGTTTTGATGAAACTTTGTTTTCTTATTACTAATGACTCATTTTCATTTAAAGATAAGACTGGTAATGTAACTCAGCTATTGAAAATATATTAAGGTTTTGAATGCTTTGAGTTTAAAACCTCAATGGTGCCTGTTTAAAAACAATTTCCTTCCTCTTCTCCACTGTACAGAAATAGATTATACATGTAAAGTATTATAAAATGACAAATTATTTGTCAGAAGAACACCTCAGTTTTAATCAAGTCATAGCAATGACACAGGAATTTAAAGAGCACTTTTGTATGACACACTAGATTTTCTCTAGCACAGAGCAGAGGTATTTACTTTTAACTTTTCATGAAGAAAAATAGGAGCCTTCTCCCTTCCTATATAGGTTATCTAAGAATCTGTTTCTAAGTAATTTTCAAAAGGGCAGTTTTGGGTTTTTGTGTTTTGTTTTTTTTTTTAATTTTGTTTCATTTTAAAGAATACTTTATGTGAGCATTGAAATAGTGTGACATTTCACAATGATTTTAAGCTAACCAGGATCCTCTAGCGAAGAATTTGGCATTTGTCCAAATAGAAATTAACTACTAAGACAATTTTTCAGGTTAAATTGTAGCTCCACAGAGTTGAAATGTTTGGGTAGTGGTAAAGAAAAAAACTCTACTCCTATAGTGGCAACCTATTCTTAGCTGTCCGTAACTGTAAGGTGGATTTTTAGGGCTATCTATGGTTTCCATCTACCATAAAAATTCCATGCTGATTTTTCTCGAAAGCAGAGAAGGAATACCCTCCCATCTTCAATCTGCTCTGTTTGGGAACAAAGAAAGGTTCTGTCTTTTCTCTAAGACTGCTCCCCATTTCCACATTATTGTTAACAAATATTCTAAGGAGAAACAGAGGTCTTCCGGCCTCCTCTGCTGGTGCTACATTAAAAGGACTTTCCCAGAGCTAATTGTGTGTATAAGCATACAAGAATAAGACCACAAAAATCATACTCTATAAACTGGAGTCCTTTCTTAATGTCCTGTTGTCTAGTGCTTCTCTCTTCCGACACATTGGACATGTTATCCTGAACATCCAGTTCTTGGATACACCACTCCTCAAAAAGGGAAGAAATAAAAACAGTTGTTAATATGTAGCAGTTTGCATTTGGTACACTGGTACAGAAGGATCCAATCTCACGTCAACACTAAGATCATTATACAAATGTGATATTGCATACCACATCTTCAGAGAACATGCTCTGAAGAAACTTCAAACACTGAAGTGCTCAAAGCAATAGAGGTAGGAGCTCCAGGTCAGAACCAACACCCTATCTGTCTGTGCCAGTGTTACCCAACACTTTCACAGAAAATCTTTCTTCTAATTCCTGCTTTATTTTTGGTTTTCCACTTATTTACTCTACATGATGCAGAATCATGTTAGTGAAACTAAAACAAACTACAAGCACAGCTTGCACATACTACTGCTAAAACAAGCTAAGGTTCCACACTGTCCTTTTTTAATAGCTTCATATTTCTTTTGTTAGTTGAAGTAGAGATAAACTCAAGACCTTGGTGTATTTATTAAAATAATTATAGAAGTAGTAGTAGTAGTAACAACAACAATAATAAATAACTCCAAACTGATTAGAAAACTACTAATTAAGTTTAATTCTAGAGTCTCTCATCATCACCCAAACATTATGGTGTAATTAGAAGCAAAATACTACAGCTTTAACAATATCTACCAGTTGACTATGGTATTTTGGAAACTATACTAGCAAACACTACCTACTGCATTCGAAAAACTGAATAAATTCAGTATAATTACACATCAGCAGCTTGACATTTCAATCAAATGTAAGTAGTCTGAATAAATAATTATTTTTCTACTTCCTGCCTTCCATTTACTGAATTTACAAATATTCAAGTTAAACAGGCTAAAATGATCTGCCTAATCTTCAAGATAAGGCTATCTGACATGTGGTTTCACAGCTGCACAGAGTTGTGATGAACTGCAATATAAGAATGTAACTTGTTCTTACAAAAAAAGATCAGCAAGGCAGTTTTTTCTGAAAATACTGAAATTCAGAAAAAAGGCTTTTAGCTTCAGGAAATACACTTTTTTTGGTGAAGAAAAATATTTTTGTAAGCATCTGTAGTTAAAAAAAAAAAAAAAATTGACCTGCACGCAATCCCTGTCTGTTTCTGTCCCTGAAATTAAGCTAAAAAAATCCAGTTTTCTGCTGGGTTACCATTTCACATCAACATGGGAAGAATGAAAACAAAGTAAAACAAAACCCAAAATAACCCCCAGCAAACTCAGCAAAATCGAAACTGAGAACAGAAACTGTCTGGAGAATACACCCTACTTCCTTGGAATAAAGAAACAAACTGAAGAGCTTTCAACTTGAATGTTTACAAACCTTTCAAAAGCATCTTAAACAAAAATACTTCAAGCCATTAAGACTTAGTTCTATTATAACACTTTCCTAAAACAAGCATAAGAAAGTGAGTAATTTTCTTAAGGTCAATAAGCAAAGTAACAGAAGCAGTCCGCAGTCCTCATTTCACCTCACTTCCCTAGTATCACCAACCGTTAAAAAAAATAAATGAAAATCAATCTGTAGATAAATATTATGGGCAGCTACAACTGTTCACTGACAGGAATTGTTCATGTATTGCTTGTAGGTATATAAATAGCACTCAGTAATCTGCTCTCCAAGAGGAAATAACCATGAACACCTTTTATAACTGTTTGTCACGTTACTTTATGTATCGCCTGTTCTTCCACAATTTAGCAATACATAGTGTGATTCTGGTGCATATACTGAAGACTTGTATCATAAATGTTTTAACCAATGTCTATGAATAAATCTAAAAGCCAAAAATAAATTTATTTGGCACCCCATTTATTTATGTACTCATTCATGGCTTAGGTTTTAGAAACAGAGCAGCAATACCAGCATATGCTTTCCCATGAAACTATAAAAAAGGGAACCATCAATGTCAATAATGAACAATGACAGCTGAAGGTCATTAATTCCCAGTGATGACAGTTCTGGTTTTCAAATAATATTCGCCCCCCCAACTAAAAGCTATATTGGCTCCCTGAATTAACAATTGACAAAGTAATACCATGCCAACACAAGAGTCTTGCATATGTCAAGATCTGGGAAAGCAGACTAATTTTAAACAACCTCAATACTCCACACCAACAGCTTGCAAAGAGATGAAAAAAGTCCAACACAGCAACAAGTGTATTTATTTATCACCTCTGGCATAAAAAGAATAAATGGTATATTAAAAACTTGAGGATGTGCGGATCCAATTTCTCCATAACAACGTTAATGGAAATGTTACAAATTGACATCCCAGAGAGAATAGCTAGCAAATGATGAACATATGTGAGTGCTGTCATTTATTATTCAAAGCAGTTTTCTATTTTTTTTCCCTACTTAGTCATTTGAATCCATAAGCTGTTCAGGCAAAAATTATCTTTCCTTAACATACTTTGACAGTCACATTGCCTCAGTATTTCATGATTTTGCAGAGGATATAAAAATCTTTCAGATAGCACCTCTAACAGCATCTCTCCCATCCAAACTATCCATAGATCCTCTTGAGCAATCACAGAAACAAACTCTCACATGCAAGGCAAATAACAATCACGGCTTGGCTTTTAATGCAATCTAGCCACTTTCAAATTACCCCCCCACCACCACCTATTTAGCAACAGCTTTTCTCCTCCATCTGCAGGGAGAGAATTTAAAACAAATATACATATGTACCCACCTAGAAAAAAGTTTTAAATGTTGATCTGTTGCTTGTAACATTACTTGAAAAGCAAAGCCCACACTGTTGCTTTACTCTTTCAGCAATTCACTGAAAGAACCAAGCTAAAGGGAAGAAAAAAAATAGTATGGGCTCTGGAAAAAGAAAAAAAAAAAGGCAGCAGACTAATGGATCAGTAACTTAAATAAGGTCACAGGCTGAACTGATTGTCACAGTAAACGTAATATTTCTGTAACTGCTGCTGCATGATCAATACAAACTCAATTCACTAAACCTAACACAGAGTATAATAATAATAATAATAGCTGCCTAACCCAAACAAATTAAAGAACAATTTGTACTCTTACCTTTATCACAGACTTCAACTCATCCTGTTTCACAAAAGCAGAAGCCAAGTGACAGTACACTGCCAGCTGCCAATATCACCTTTTCTCATAGATGCTGGTCCCTATTTATACAAATAAGAGATTTGAAAGAAAACAGCTTTGTGCCAGCTCTGGCAGACAGGAATACCTATGCTTCTCTCTTACACAAATTTGCTCCTTCCTCTTACTGTTCATTTGTTTTCTTTCCAGCACAGAGCAAGACAATTTTCTTGTTTTCAATATTTTGGCATTTCTGAGAAATTTAAGATGAGTTTTAAAGGACACACAATATTTAGGATATGCCCAAGCTAATTCAGACACAAGAGCTTTGAATATAACAATTACTGGACTGTCTTGCAGAGCGAAACTGATCTTTGGAATGCATGTCAATAAATTAATTCAGAACGCAGAGAATTGAGTTTTTCTGTAGAAGGAACAGGCCTTGGTTGATCTGAAAGTGAAGGTCACACTGCTTAACACTTCAGAAAGTCTAGCCTTTCCATTTCTAAATTGCAAATCCAAGGAGGAAATATCTACAGTTTGCCATACACAAGTTCCCCCAGCTGAAAATTAAGTCCTGAAGGATAGGGAACTGGGCAGGACTAATCCTTTCTTCTGCTGCATACTGGTTTGCAGACAGCGTATTTGGAGAGCAATGGAGAACAGAGGTAAAAATGCAAAACATTATTTGGAGACCAGAACTACTACCACTGGGAAGTAATAACCTTCAGCTGAGCAAATAATTCTATTATTGTTCATTATTGACACTAACGGTTCCAGCTGTTATAAACACTTCAGCTAAGCATCCTCTGTACCTCCAGGCCTAAATGCCAAAAACAACTGGAAGTCAGTGGTCCTTACTGCACTTCCATCTCCACTGAGCTAAAACTTACCATCTAAGTGCAGTTATAGGCGTGTTCTTCTAAGATAGAGAAGTATAGCTCCTTGCCATGCATCACTGAGTTTACTGTTAATGCAGTTATGGGTTACAGGAATCTCAGACTAGATCTTTGTACAGCACAAGGCACAGTAAAGATTTTATCATGACTGCTGCTCATAGATCTCTACCAGTCTCAGCAATTCAGATCAATCTTGAACCCTAACTGCACTTCAAGTCTAGTGAAAAATCACACTGAGCAAAGAGACTTCCTTTTGTATTCTAGCATCAGCCGTCTCCCCCTTTATGACCCAGGCAGGAGAAAAAGTAACAAACTCAAAATATTAAATCAATTCAGTCAAAAATGAACCCATCATCCACACCACCATGTATCAAAATTTGATCAGCAATCAGAAGTTGTGAAAACAAAAGCCTGTGTGTTAAATGAAAACATGACCAGTTCACCAGTGTTTCCATACAGGAAAACTGTACTCCAGAATTTACACCTTGAGTCCTAGAATAAAGGGAATATTGCAAAGAGAACCAGGAACACTGAAGCAGAACAGTAGGAGTGGCTACATGACTTAAAAGGCAGATAGTCTAAATCCCTTTTGCCTGTGAGAAACAAAAGTCCACCGCTCCTGCTGCTTCCTGCATCACTAACAGCAGCAACAAGCATAATGACCATCTGGACCCAAGAAGGTAAGGGCACAAGAAAACAGGCCCCTACCTAACAGACACAAGCAAGAGAAGGAAGTGGCACACATGCAGCAATACCCTCACTGCCTCCTAGAGACATCTCACCAATAAAAATATCACCATTACCCCCAGTTCTAACTCAGCCAAGAAACAAACTGGACATCAGATACCTGCACAACATAGACTAACCTTGATTCTTAGCACACTTCCCAAAGCAATTTTATTGCCCATCCTAAGCATCTGACAGTTTACATGAGTAGTTACAGATAATAAAGTACAGTGCCTTACAGAGATTGTAAGCTGCTCAACAAACTTGGCTCAGGCTAACCTGACACCAAGACAAGGATGGGAAAACAGAAAATTTAATGCAAACCTTTTTAAAAATAACTTCCTCAGATGCATGAGCATAAAATTCAATATTCATGCTCATGCATCACTGGACTGTTACATAAGATATTTCAAACATGTAACATGCTGCAGGGAGAAGACAGGGAAAACATTACATGACACATTTTAACAGTTTTAATTCCTCTGCTTAATTTAATACTTCTAGATACAGACTATTCTGTCATATCTGCTGAAAAAGCCACTTAGTAACATAAACATAACTCAGTTTTGGTATATATGTAAAGAGGAACAAACCTGAGCTGTGTCAAAAATGAAGTATCTGAATTTAAAAAAATGAAACCGAATATACAGTAACAGTTCACCACCTATTAATTCCATATTCTTTATTTACCTCTAGTAAGTTGCATCTCCTCATCCACAAAATAGTAAGACACTGTTCAAAGTTTGTTTTCTATTTTGACAGCTTTCCTACATTACTTTTAATCCATAAAAGAAACAGGAGAGAACAAGGATGCATTGTACAGTCACACTCCATTTCCCTAGGAAATTAAAAGGGTAGGTTTGGAAGACTTCGATTTATGGTTCCCTTAAACATTTTAATATAGATCCAAAATGCAGGCTGAAGAAGCATCATCTTATAAATAAATCCAGATTTATCAACAGAACGTACACCAGCATAAGATTTTGTAAGCAATTCCTAATGACTGCAGTTGACAGCCTTTGGGTGTCTTTTGTTGTTGTTGTTTTTACTTCCTGTAGTTCAGTCATGATTTTCTGTAGTAATACTAACAGTACCGCCTAACCGAGTAGCGTTAAAGACGCGTAAACCAGGCACTATTTTCCGTTCAGCCGGATGAACAGCAGCACAGGTGACAGCGCGCACTTCGTAGCGCACGCAGCCCGAAAAACTCGCCAGGCACGAAACGCGATCGCGGCGACGCTGGAGAAGCCGAGGCACAGGACGGGCATCGGCCCGGCCGCTGTCAGCACTTTGCTCCGTTTTTCCTGTCAAATAACGCGTTTTGTTCCGATCATGGAGTAGCACAATACGCTAGTATTCGCAAGAGCAGCCGGCCGCGGGGCGCGCCCGCCGGGCCCGGGTCAGCCGCCACCCTCAGCCCCTCGGCGCCGTCGCCTTTGTTCGCGCCAACTGGATCCCGACGCCGACAGTAAACCCTCTCCAAGGGCGCCCGCTGCCTGGTCTGGCCAACTTCATCGGAACCGGCCGCGCCCGCCGCCCCCAGTGCCGGGCAGACACACACAGCGGGAGGGCCGCTCCGCTCCCCAAGGAGAGGCGAGACAGCCGACCCCGCGGCGAGGGACGCAGCGCAGCCGCCTCCTTGGCCCAAGAGCGGTTGGCGGCTGCCGTGCGAGGAGAAGCGGGAGCGGCTCCCCTCATCCGTCCCGTCGAACGCAACGTAAAGGAACGGGCCAGGCGGGCGTCTCCGCCCGCGCAGAGGAGGCTCTTCGTTAGACAGAGGGGCCCCGCCACTCACGGGGGAAGCGGCACCCGATTCCCCACCTCGCCCACCGGCCGCGCAGCCCTTACCTTCTCCTCAGGCCCGCGGGTGCACAGCGCCGCGGAAGGCGGAGCCAGCGAGCCGGGCGCGCGATAGCGGCGGCGACAACGACGGTGACAACAGCAGCGTCCGCCCTGCTCCGTCCCCGGGAGAGCCACCGCTGCCACCGCTCCCGAGCGCGCCCTCTGCTGCTGGGAGGCCGCAGGCACAGCCTAGAGGTTGCCTGACTCGATTGGCTGGAGTGCCGGTAGTGTGGGCTTTCTCATAGGGTTGTTACACTTGTTTTGGAAACAGGCAATTCTCATTGGTGGCAGCTAAGAAACTGCTGGATGCCGATTGGCTGGCTGCCTAGCATCTCTCGCCCCGTATCTTTTTCCGGTCAGTCAGCTGCAGAGTGGAATCCGCCCCTAGGTCTCTTCATCGCCCTGAGTAAACTGCGGCATATGGCTGGCTTGACAGAAAACGTCCGCGCCACGAACAAGCCCACCAGCTGCCATCAACCGGAGACACCGCGGACCTTTCAGCTCTCTGGAAAGCGGCCTGACGTAGGCCGCCTATCTCGCGGCGCCCCATGGGAGTCATCGCGCCGGGTGACGTCACCCCCTTCCGCTCCGGCGTACGGGTTACTGCGCGTGCTCCGTAGGGAGCGTCGGTCGGGGGTGAGGGATTGTGAGGCGTCGGGATCCGCTAACCGGTGTTCCTCATCTGGCTGGGCCCGGGCGCTGCGCTGAAAGGAACGCGGAGCGAGCTGGTGGGTGCGAGAGCCTGGCGGGAACGATGATTGTCTCTAGAAGAAGCAGCTAGGGCATTGCCCGGTGGCGTGTGGGTTCTTCATTTCCACGCACCGGCGGGACCTGGAATGAGTACTGTTGACCCCGAGAACTCGTTCTGTTTTCTGACTCTGCATGTCAGAACTCAGCGCGCAAGCTCAGGAAAGCCCTTTTGCCGGATAATAAACTATCAGGGTGTTTAGGGAACCTTGCTTTGCCTTCGCTTCCCCGGCAGCGGCTACTCAGCGGGCAGGGACCGCGCCGGGGGGCTGCGGCATCACCGATACCTCCATGCCCTCCCATGTGAAGAGACGGGATTTTTCCCTCTCTCACAGTGCACATAATTGGTATTCTAGCAATAGTGTTGTTTTATTTTTTTTCCTCAGTTATGTTAGTGATGACAACATCAGTGGTGCAGCTGACCAGCTTGTACCGATGTCCCAAGAAATAACGTGATAAAAAAGACACCAACATTTGAGACACTATTGTAGCGTGTACGGGAGAGCTATATAAAGAAAAGCTTTGCAGGTTTTAACAAATACAGCGTGCAAGTTGTAGTACCATTAATTGAGATGAAAAGGAATACAGCAAATTAGCAGTTTTATCAGGTGAAGTTACAGTGATGGAAGGTTTTCTGACCTGGTGAAGCATACCTGTATCTAACCATCGTTGCAGTCCAATTACTGTGGAGGGACTGTAAGAACAAATTGCTGAAATGCTGCCTTCGAGCTTTTCCCAGCAACAAGTTACCTACAGCTGATCCAGTCATGTCAATTCTTAAGTGTAACAATTCAGTAGTAGCAGTCAGACAGGAGTAGTTAATGGGAAATTAGGCTGTTGCTTATTGCAGGAACTCAAGGTGAGATACTGGAGATGAGTGAGTATTGCTCAGACCAGTATCACACATTTTTGTAGCTGGCCAGCAAGTGAAGGAGGACTCCCACTGAAGGTAGTACCAGTCTTTGGTTTTGTTTCTGCTATTTCTTTGATGGTGGTGGGTTCTTAATAAATCTGTGATAAAACGTTGTGTACTGTATGCGAGTTACACTTTCTCTGGGATTTAATTAATCTGCCATGTGCATATCATGCTGCTGAAAACCCTAGCTCAATGCATTACTGAAACAGCAAAAAGCTTTTTCCTTACAGATGCTGATGAAATTATTGTTTCCAGCAGTTGCTGGTCAAATTATGGGCTTGACCCTTGAAAATAAGATTAATATTTATTTTTGAAAACAGCAACTTTTAGAAGCCATGCAAGAACGTAATATCCACACTTATCTCTGTGGAAATAAGAATTTTTTTGGTAGCCTTTTTTTTTTTTTACTTGTTTATTGTTTCTTAAAAGTCTTTATATTATTATTTAATTACCTTACACTTGAGCTACACAGCATGATAGTATCTTCCTACACAAATGAGGTGTTGTAAACTTGTGTTTGTGACTTAGTACTCTTAACAACCATGTTTCAGGTGCAGTTCCTTTGTGTTTTGCATATGGTGGTAATGTCCTAGCAGGGAAATGATTGATTTCTGCAAGCACTAAGGTGTTGACAGTGGTAAAGGGGCAGCAGAGTATTTGGAGAACTACAAGTCAAGTTAAGCTGAAATTTTTATGGTATGAGCTCTGAACATTTTTAATTTCCTTAGGAAACTACTTAGCGTTTTTAGATTAATATAAGATTTCATGCTTCTAAAAACATTATTGGAAATTGTTTAGGCCAGTGAAACACCCCTGGGGTTTTGTTTAGGAGTTAGTACAGGAATTCCTCAGTCATACCCTTTACATAACAATGAAGTATTAGTACCCAATAGAGAGCACCACGGTTCTGTTTTAATGTCTCAATTGTAATCTGAAGCAAGCGTTATCAACTAGAGAAGTCATCCATAATGCCTTGCCGCAACTTCTGCCTTAGTCTAAATCGAAGATGATTTTTGCCTTCCCCAGTAGCAGCGTCATGAGCCCGTGGGCCAGCAGAGGGCATGAGCCCTGCTCCTGTGCTTCCTGGGGTGCTGGCCAGGCCCACGGTTTGTGTGAGTTGAATTCTTAGGGGTAGCTACAAGTTCATGTCCGACCTGAATCCACGAAAGTAGGAAGATAACAATTCTTTTATGTTGAAAGTCCAAGTGCTGGGTGCTGCACTTTGGCTACAACAGCCCCATGCAGAGCTACAGGCTGGGGTTGGAGTGGCTGGAGAGCAGCCAGGCAGAGAGGGACCTGGGGGTACTGGTTGACAGCAGCTGAACATGAGCCAGCAGTGTGCCCAGGTGGTCGAGAAGGCCAATGGCATCCTGGCCTGGATCAGAAATAGTGTGGCCAGCAGGAGCAGGGAAGTCATTCTGCCCCTGTACTCAGCTCTGGTTAGGCCACACCTTGAGTATTGTGTCCAGTTCTGGGCTCCTCAGTTTAAGAAAGATATTGAGACACTTGAATGTGTCCAGAGAAGGGTAATGAGGCTGGTGAGAGGTCTGGAGCACAAGCCCTGTGAGGAGAGGCTGGGGGAGCTGGGGTTGTTTAGACTGGAGAAGAGGAGGCTCAGGGGTGACCTTATTGCTCTCTACAACTACCTGAAGGGAGGTTGTAGACAGGTGGGGGTTGGTCTCTTCTCCCAGGCAACCAGCACCAGAACAAGAGGACACTGTCTCAAGCTGTGCCAGGGGAAGTTTAGGCTGGAGGTGAGGAGGAAGTTCTTCACAGAAAGAGTGATCTGCCATTGGAATGTGCTGCCCAGGGAGGTGGTGGAGTCACCATCCCTGGAGGTGTTCAAAAAAGGATTGGACGTGGCACTTGAAGCCATGGTTTAGTTAGTCATGAGGTGCTGGGTGATAGGTTGGACTTGATGATCTCTGAGGTCTTTTCCAACCTTGTTTATATGATTCTATGAAAATTTTAGAAAGGGCTTCTGGAATTAAAATTTATGTGCAATGCTTTGCCACACAGAAAGCAAATGTATGAAAGGGGGTGTGTGTATGTGATCTGTTAAGAGATGTTAGGAAAAAAAAAAAGTAGTAAGGGTTATAATGGGCAGGTGGCAGATGGATCTAGAGCTTTTTTCGCCAGCTAGCTTTATTCCCTAAGGTATCTAAGTTGTTTAGAAATAAATCATGATGCACCAGTTTGTTTTGTCAGGGGAAAGGAAAAGGGGGGGGGGGAGGAGGAAGAGACAAGCATGTTAGGCTATCAGGCTACTAGGAGACAGTTCAGACTATCTCCTAATGTTGTCACAGACATTTAAATGGGAAGAGTGGCAGAACTGGAACCACAACTACATGAAGCTGTACCTGAAAGTGCTCTAGAGCAACTACCCAAAACTTACTGTCTCAGAAATGCAGTGGTTAATTTTTTCATTGTTACAATCAGAGTGCCTAAGGTAGCCTTCCTAAGTGTTAGTTGTTCAAAGTATGTTAAAATATGCAAATAAAACTTGTTGTTGGACTACAAAATTCAGTATTTGAAGAGCCACACAGAGGGCTTTGAAAATGTGATCTAAAATGAAATTGAAGATGTATAGGGTGTTTTGTATTAATTCAGAGAAAATACTAAAGAGTAAATAAATCTGAGAAACTGATACAAATAAAAGTTCTGCTGTGTAAACTCCCAATAGATTAACTTCAGTTTTCCAGCTTACTGAACCTTGACACTGCATACCCATGACACCTGTAAATCTTCTAAGGTTCTTTGCCACTTTCTTAAGGGAGTCACACATTTGCAGAATTTCTTAGGATCAGACAAATGTATGTCTTGACATAAAGGCTGTATATAAATAGGAATATATGTATCTTGCTTCAGTTCTTGATTCAGTGATATCTGATCTGTTTCAGCTGATTATAGGTAATTTTATTTCAGGTATTTCTCTGGGCAGTACTCACAGCACCCTATTTCATGTCCAGTGAGCTAAGGACACTTTCTAAGAGTGCAGAATGTATCTTGAAATATGAGATACTTATATATATCAAGATACTTCAGAGATTCAAGGAAAACACACGATGAAGATATTAACCTTTCAACTCTCTTCTTTCTGGGAGGCTTTTCATTTTGCTAACATTATGTCAATTCTAAAGAAAAGAATATAAGAACTTTTCCTACCTTTTATTATGGTTAAGCAGGTTTAAATGTAGCAATCTGCTTACTTAAATCATTGAATTATTCTATTCCATTTTCTCTCTGCTGTTGTCTTACCCATTAATATATTATAAACAGGCAATAGAGATTAAGATAAGGAAAACTGCACTTATTTTCAGACCTACTTGATAATATATTTACATCATTGTTGTAACTAGCTAACCCATTATCATGAGCTTCAGCTGCTTACATCTGGTCTTAAATTTATCATTTTCTGTAACTATGGCTGCACTAATTAAACTACATAAGGTGTGTCTGATTGCTTCTTTTGGAAGACACACAATGTCACACGCAGGCACTGATAGCATGAATCTCAGGAAGTGTTTTATCCAACTTACAATACTTGTTGTAGCTGTAGTTGAGAGCTATACAGTTTTTTTTAATTCAATTTCTTGTTGTTTGGTTTTGTGTTTTTTTTTCACCTGAGTAGTCTTGTCCCTTTTTTCTTGGTTTTATATTTAGAGATTAACTGTAACAGATGTTCTATGCTAGAGAAGTCTAGTGTAACTGCAAAGATGGGTAAAGTGGTTATGTATGAGGGTTGAATCTGCCAATAAAGAAAATGGGGAAAAGGAAAACAGTGGTTTATAATCTAACTCATTTTAAAAATGGTGCTTTAGCAAATAACACAGGCAGAACTGAAGAATAGAATACCCTTCTACCCAGGTACCCAGGCAGAGTTCCCTGCCAGAACAGCAAAAATACCTCTTCCCTTCCCCCCCTCCTTTAAAGTTTTGCTGAGATCTAGAAGATCTTGATCTCATAGTAATCTAAAATACAAATTACTGTGTCTTCGAGGAGTGTACTTTTAGTAACAGTTGCCCAGGAGAGACCAGGGAGCAAAATGCATGCTGACTCTGCTGTCTGCACATGCTTGTGTCTGCTTTAGCATGTGGACTCATCCAGAAGCCCATTGGTAGAGCAAAAATTGTGTGGATGTCCAGTGCTCAGCACCACTGCACTTTTCAGGGCTTTTACTTTGGAATAGCTTTAGTCTGAACACTTGGGTTGTATATAGAGGCTGGAGCACACTTTGTCTCATTTTACCCCAAAGGAATCCAAATTACATGCTCTGACACAACTCTATAAAATGAACAAAAGCACAGCACAGGGGGACAATCCATTTGGCTCACTTCTGAGCCAAATTAAGCTACTGACAGAGACACTTTGCCAGCTTACTCTTAGCAGCAATGATGTATCTGAAAAAAATTGTGCAGGAGACTTTTGAATAAGCAAGCAGACATCAAGCCAGGAATGGTAATCACAAGGTAGAGTGTCACTGGTTTATGTTTCTTTCTCTGTCACTGAATAAAGAGACATTAATTCTTTTTACAATTCCAATAAAAAGAGCAGAGGCAGTAGTTGCTTAAGAGCCTCTTTAAGATGGTAATCAGATTATCGTTTTCATAGGTGAGCTAAGTAGGTTAAATATCTTCAAAGCCTCTAAAGTGTATCTCTCATATCCTGAAAGCTATTAACACATTGGCACTGTGTCTGTTTCCCTGCAGTCTTAGGTCAAAATGGCTAAATGTTACACCTCTCTGCCTTCCTTAACCACAGCCACGTAGCTAAAATAGAAAGTTCCCAATCGTCATACTGGCTCTCATGAATTATTAACTTTCTCCATATGTAATGGAGGATGCTCAAGCCCTTCACAACCTGCCACCACAATGATGTTACAAACCAGTAACTTAATTCCTGCAAACGGTATCAACAGTTATTCATCAGTTCATCTTAACTGTTATCCCTACTCCAAAAGGGCAAGCAGTCATCCAAAACTGAGATTTATAAGCATGAGTAAAAATGGCAAAGTATTTTCAAGCTGACATATTCCAAGAAATTCGAGTTTTGAGTCCATTATGGTAGTGTTTGCTTTTTATCATTCTACTTCATGTTGGACAACATAGTGAAAAACAAAATCATTTGAATAATCTGTCTCCTAAAACATAGTGGAACAAAAACCAAGTAAAAAAAAAAAGTAAATTATAGATACAGTGAAAACCTCTGAATTTAAATAAAGCTTTAAATAAGGAGTTTCAAAGTTGACTAGGTTCTTCTAAAGAAAATGCTTTGGGCAGAAAAAGGAGAATGAAGTTAGCTAGTGCATTTGATCTTGCTTACTTCTGGTTTTCTATTGTTGGACATCAAACTGATGAGAGATTTTTCTGTTTTCTTTATAATCATTACTGAAACGTGGAATTCAAAATACTGCTTTTCAGTAATGGTATGGGAATATTTTGCCATTGTGTAGATCAGTCTGAATCAACAGTCACTTTATTAAGTGATCTAGCCAGCAAATGAAACTTTAAAATGTGTCAAACCCAGATATTAGAAACTCGTACATTTTCCTTTCACGTCTATCTTCTGTGGAGAAGCAGATTTTTTGCTTTAAATTAGAAAAAAATAAAACCAAACAAAAAATCCACAACAAAATACTTCATAATTGAGATTCCATCAAAAGAGAAATATTTTAAAACAATGTTTTAGTTATTGATTGTCAAACTAGAAGGATTATCATTTTAAGAAAATCGTAGAAGTAAAGCAGAAAAGTATGAGAATGCTTTGGATGGGGCTTTGAGCAGCCTGGTCTAGTGGAAGCTGTCCCTGCTAATGGCAGGGAGATTGAAATTAGATTTCTTTAAGGTTCGTTCCAGCACAACTCATTCTATGATTGCTGCCACGATGCTCTAAGAAAGTATTTTCTGTAAAAAATTATACATTGCATCTCTCTGTCCAACACCTTGGTATTCAAGGTAGTGTGACTAAAATAATCTCAGGGATTTAATTGACTTCCCATTAAAGCTGCCATATGAAACAACACCATCATTGGAAGTAAGTGATTCCACAGGGAACTGTTGGGAAGAAATTATCAATTTGAAAAATAAGGTTAGCACATTTTCTTCTTATCCAAAAGAGTCAGTATTTTCCAGCATGCTTACTTCTCAGGAATTTGGGAAGCAAGTGTAAACCCCTCTGCTACTGCTGTCTAATTTAGTAGTACTGACAAAACTGCAGCTGTGAGCTCTGTTGTAAGCATCTAGATATATAGGAATTACTCCTATAAATATACACAGTTTCAGAAGTGATAAGAGTTCCCTGACAGTGGGCTAACACAAAGTAATGAGTTTCACAGAGTTCTAATTCTAAAGTAGAGAAGAGAATCCAGATGAATGGGCAGTTCACTGTGCCCATTACAAATAATGGCACTGGTGGAGCAGCAGGACCTTTCACAACAGTCCACATGACTATTACGAGGCAGGGTATGAGATATATTAAGTAATGGAGAATTGATTTTGAGAAACAATTGCAACAGGATTGTGCTGCCAGTAACACCGAAGTTGCTACAAGCAGAGTCCTGCTGTTCCATGTACCTTCGAGCAAGTCAACGTTTCATGCTCTTTTAATTTCTTTTATAAATCCTTTTTTGTGTTTCCAACCACTTAGGCTTTCACTAAATTTGAGTTTTGAGCTTGTATGGTTTAAGATACAAAACTAACCATAGATGATTGGGTTTTTAACTTGAATGCTGTACTGTAAAATACAGCACCCCACCCATTAGCTGTATACAAAAGGAAGTTTTAAATTGACAGGAGAGTTAACATTCTCCCAAAACTGCAGTCTGGAGCATGTATAATTATGCTAAGCCATTGTTAGGAGCTATTTTGAAAAGGAAATGTTGTCTGCCTTCTGAAGTTTTTCTATACACATAATTTGGACATGCCAGCCTTTCTTTAAGAAACAAGCACAACTATCACACTTAAAAGCACAGGAAATACTACAAGGAGCTAGGCTCTTCCAGGTTTATGTCTCCACCTTGCTACCAACTTTGTACAGGGCTTCAGTTATCCCAGGTCTCATTATTTAAATCTGTAAACTTGAGCTTTCCATTTTTAAACTTACACAGCTGTTGCAGTGATTATTTGTTTACATTTAAATGCACTTTCTTCTATAAACTGCTGAATCTCAGGTATTAGATACTGGATTATACATCTTTGTTACCTTTTAGAGATAGTAGGAAGGTACAGTATTGAACTTTCTGCCATTCTTTCCTTTTCTTATTGGCTCTCTCAAATAATTACCTCTAACAAATAATGAATTTCAACTGTCTTTTTCTTGCTGAGAAAAAAAAGGATTGTCTCTATTAAATTTTATTTTTGCTATAAATCTTAATGTAAGTAAATCAGTTTTAAATAAATTGTCCCTGAACTAGGCTGTACCATCTTTGCCTCTGGTGCCTACTCTTGATTCAACTTCTTTCCAGCCACAGGCCCCAGTTAACAGAACAGGAAGTTCCTTATCTTCTAAAATTGTGTGATTCCAGATTTAATCATATACTTTAATCAGATAGAAAGTTTGTCTTGCTCAAAGAAGAAATTACTTCGGCTGGTACAAGAAATTGCAGGGCCTATGGTGTACAAGTCAGATGAGATAATCTGACCTTCAACTCCCTGGATAAATGACAAGTGACCTAAGAAGCCAAAGGAGAAAATACGGTGGCCAAAACGAAGTGATGAAAAACAAAAGTCAAAGGGGGGAAAAAAAAGTGGAAAGCAGCAGCTTAGCAAGTAAAGTGGTGACTCTTGTTTCAGGGGTACCCCTTCTCTGAGGGGCTGTGCTGCTTGGTGTTCTTACATAGGTTCCTATGTCCAGTATTTCAAGTAAAATTAGGACTGCTGCAGCTCCTCCTCTTTAGGCTGCAGTCATAATGATCATAAAAGGACCTACTTAATTCCAGTTCTTCCAGTTGTGGAATAATCAGCTAATTATGCAGATTACATAAAACTGAAGGGGGGGATGCAGTACATGTGCTACAGTACAAAACTGTTCTTTCTTTATATGAAAATGATCACCTAGTGCTTATATTGTGGAGTGCTTGCTTTCTGTCCAAAGGAAAATGCATGCCCTTCTCTAGGTTCAGGGATGAACTCATTAAAGAGAATTACCTAATTTACTTTTTTTAATTCTACTTCATGGCATGTATATGCTAAACATGTTTGCACACATCCATAGGCAAACTATTGCTTCAACAAAAACTAAAATATGAAAAATGCTACTTGATTGGAAATGAAGAAAATGAACTTTCAGCAGCATCTCAGCACACATCCTTGAACATCTGGGCATTTGAATGCGTGGTGCACAGTAATGGCTTTTGGGTTTTAAAATAAATACTATATAGGTATTTTCTGAGAGGGAGCTGTCAGGAGGAACAAATCTGAACAAAAATTCAATGCAGTATTTTACAGAATAAATACTAATTAGAATTGTGCATATAGTTATGTTTGGGTATGGCCTCTTTAGCCCTCCATTCTAAATAAGACTTGGCCACAAGCAAAGATTATCTGTTCCTGGAAAATCCTTCCTAAGGATTACATGGTGCATAAACTAATAAGGGTTTATCTTTCCTTCCTTCTGAGAGAAGAAATAACTAAAGCAACATCAAAACATTCATGTGACATTAAAGAATTCCAAACAGAATTAGGAAATTAAAAGGATTCTCACATCAATATCAAATCACCATTAAGTTTAAGCATGCCTACCTTATGCACAGACCACACATAAAATTCAGAATACTCTCTGTATGCTGCACTGTTTTGCTTTGTGAAGGAAAATGTCAAGTATGCATAAGCTGTTTATTTTAAAAGACAATCTGAATATGGCCAACGTAAAATTTTGTGTGCAGCACCACAATAGTCCTAATTTTTGTGGTGCTATAGCCACAAAACAGAGCTAGACAAAAGTTCAATCATTCAACATAACTTAAATGAAAATACTTAGGGTAAAATAATTGAGGAATACAATTAGAATGTGCTAAGTTTTATACCATAAAAAGGGAACTGTATTTAGTATTTGCCATCTGTAATAGACCTGACTCCTGACTAGTAGGGTATTGCACTGTTGACAGAACGAAGAAGAAAACAATAAAAGGTGAACAAATAAACAGGTAAGAAAATGGAGCATTTTATTATTAAACAGTTAAAAATTAGAGACGACAAAGAGGCAGCATACATTCTAAAAGGAAAAGTTACACAAAATCATAATAACGTGCATTTCTGTCTCTTCCCTCTTAGTGGAACAATCTGTGCAGTGTCTATAAATTCATGTTCTGACTTCACCTTGCATACTGTATACAATTCTGCAGCTTTTCCCCCCCAAGTAAAAATAGAACTGGAAGAAGATTGAGAAATGGTCAGTAAGGACAAAGCATATAAAGGGAATTTCCTAACAGTGAGTTAAAATGGTGGGAAAGTAGTTCTTTATGGAAAGAGCACTGCTTCTGTGTATAACAAAGTTGTGTAGATAGTAAAATAGGCAAACAAAGCCTTAAGTCTCTTTGAATACAGTACAGATGATTTGTGCATTTGCATAGCTTAGTTGCTGATAACGTGGAAAAAATAATTATCAATGGATTTTATGGCAGTAGAACAGGCCTATGCCTTCCCTACCTGCAGGGCACGGTTTCATGAAACCTTTAGGCAACAGAAAAAATATTATTGCAGTCTCTCCCTGGCAATATGGAACTGCTAGTTTGAAGCTATCTGCTATCAACATCATAAAGTCATAGGATCAAATAGGTGGTAAGGGACTTCAGCAAGTCTGCAGAGTCCAACCTTCTGCTCGACGCAGGTCCCATTAAAGCAGGTTGCTTTAGGCTATGTCCAGTTGAGTTATGAGTATCTCAGAGCATGGAGTAGCTATAGCCTCTCTGGACAAGCTGTTCCAGTAATTGACCATCTTTTGTTAAAAAAATATATAATAATTTGTTTCCTGTATTGAAGTTCCCATGTTGTAATTTGTGCTAATTCTCTCATGTGCAGCTCTGGGAAGAATCAGGCTCTATTTTTTCTACACCATTCCATTAGAAGGTGGTAGAGAACAGTAAGGCCTCCCCTCACCATCATCACCAGAGCAAATCCATCTCTCTCAGCTTTTTCTTTTATGTCATGACTTGCAGCCCCTTGAACAGTTTGGTGCCTTCACTACCCTTGCTTCAGTATGTCAATTCCTTTCTTAAAACAAGACACAGAAGTCCAGGTGTAGTTTCACAAGTGTCAAATGGAAGGAAAGAATGAGTTACACACAGCCCAGTATGCAGCTGGACACATTTGCTGCAAGAGCACACTTGATTCATATTCAGCTTGCGTCCACCACAGCCCCCTGGCTCCTTTTCTACATAGCTGCTCTCTAGTCAGTCAGTTCCCAACCTGTTCTACTGCATGGGGTTATGCCAATGCAGGTGCAGGGCTTTGCATTTGCCTTTGCTGAACTTCATGAGGTACTCAACAGCTCATTTTTCCAGTCTAACTAGGTTTATCTGAGTAGCAGCCCTGCCCTCCAGTGTATCAACCACTCCCCCCAATTTGGTATCACCTACAAACTTGCTGAGAGGTCACTCTATCCCATCATTATTACATCAGCCATTTTAAGAATCTAAGTTGATGTAACCTGTATAAAAGAAAGTCAGACATCCATGATCCTTCCAGAGATACGCTAGAGATTCAAATTATTTTTCACAAATCTAAGAATTGCATTGCTAAGTCTCTTCTTTTTCTAGATATAAAAATAAAAATTAGCTCTAAATTCCCCATGAAGCAGGCCTTGGGTCTTTTTTCAGGTGCGAATGCTGAGGTCTAGAATTTCACTTACAGTGAGTAAAAAAATCTTTCAGAAGGCAAGAGATAACTGTTGAAACTTCAGAGCTAAGCAAGCCAGAAATTATTTACAGAGTTCTTCCCTGTAAGAATTATTTACAGAGAATCTTCCAGTCTGTAGCTTTGCTCAAAGATAGATGATATATTTGCTATTCATAAAAATGGCCAGAGTTGCACCAGTTATACCGGGTACTCCAAGAACATACTTGCAATCATGTTAGTTGCCTTGGTGAGTGTGTGCACAGCATGGACTTTGTGCTGATAGCCATTATACTTGTAGAGAAGAGAGCACAATCTGGAACAAAACCAGATGAAGAAAGAAAACTGTAGGAGTAATTTTGCTCCTCTGTATAAATTATAACTGTAAACCAGTTTCAAGAAGATTTATGTAATAACAACTTTTCCAGCACACAACTGTCTCTTGTGGGCAGCTATACACTGGCAGTGTTTTTGCAGAATGGACAGAAAAACATTGCTGCCATAGGGCACATAAAGGGCAATGCTGCAAATGTATTCCCCAAAATTCTCTCTGAACATATGCTACTCATAGACTTACTATTACCAAAGGAATTACAAGTTATGCTATAGGCTGGTATAGTCTTAAAGTTGGAGTTTGTTCTTTATGCTAGACGTAGATCAGAGATGGTAAATACCAAATAAATTGGAAAATGGGTTAGTATGATGTTTTCTGATACTCCAGATGGAGCTTGTATCTCCAATCTATGCTTTATAACTCTTGTAGTTTTTTGGAACAACATCCCCAACAACATGAGCTGAAGAAAAACAACTGGTAAACAGGAAGCATTGGTTGTGAAAAGGAACTAAGGGAGGATGGAAGGACATGAAAGAGAAGAAAGCCAGGCAGGCCTCTAAAAATGGGAACAAAGGCACTGAATGTTTCCAAACAGCTACTTGAATAATTTTTTTTTGTAAATAAATATAATGGTAATTAGGAAGTTGATTGTGTACTGCTTGGACATTTGGTATCTGAAGAACATACACTTTATACGAGATGTATTCCAGGCCAAGCCCCTGTCCCATCTGATGTTTAAGAACATGCTGGATGACTTAGGACATTTGTCAAGTACAGCAATGAAGTAAATACAGTCATTTGACTTACTGCTGGGAAGCAGCTCTTCAGTTCTAATTATTCTGGTATTCTTACAGTTAGGCATACGTTTTCTTTCATTATTTCCCTCCAGGAGACAGTGCCACAGAAGAACCCAAACTGGTATGCAGAATACAGCCATCATGTAACACCTTGAGCAAATCACTCTGTCTCCGTTCCTGTCTCTAGCAATGGGAAAGGAATGTAATCATTCTTTATTAGTTCATTAATTCAGTGGGGCAGCAATATATCACATAGCTTAACTGCTTGATTTTGTAGGACCTCACTTAGATGCCTACAGACCCCAGCATTTGTCATCATCATGACTACAGATCTTCATAACAGCTAAATGTGGATTCAACCAAGGTAGATGGTCAATGCCTTTTCATTTCTCAGTAGAAATAACTGCTCTTACTAAATAAGCAGTAGTGGAAGGAACTTCTATTACTATAAAAATACAGCTTTGCAGCTGTTTAGTCAGCAGTAAATGCACTCTTCCACTGCTTTCGAAGTCACTACCTTCACTTGCTGACAGGGAAGTGAATAACTGACACATTAACCATATTTTAGACCATTCTAGCACTTTCCATCAACATTTTAACATTTTGGATAATATACTCTTATAATCTTCCCGCATGTACAGACTCAGATACTGAGAAATAAGGCTTTTACAACTAATTTAACAAGTTTGCCTATATTGTTGTGCTGTAAGAATATTCCTTAGTACAGCTGTGTCACAATTATATAAATCTATTCCTCAGATTTAAGAATAACTTAGTTAAAGCAACCATTAAGCCCATGCAGACTTGCTTGGGAAAGTATATTTGAAAAGCAAATGTTTCTTCCAACCCCTGCACAGGTCCAGTTGACAAGAAGAAAGAATTGATCTGTAAGAAAGAAAATACCACTTGGCACATATGACTTCTAAAAATTCTAGAAGCTTCAGATTAAATTGAACACTACAAAAAAAAAAAAAGGCAAATATGACAAATAGGCACTGCCACATAAATTTTTATTTACAAATTTAAAGGGAATTTAAAATCTGTTTTTAAAAAATACACTATAGCATTGTAAATATTAACTTCCAGCCTGCTACTAGTATTTTTTTCCTAGCCATATGCCATGGCACTTAACTGGACAGCCTAACTCCACCTCCTATTCCTTTCCATCAGATTTCTCCCCCTCTCCACCCAAATTTCATTTAGTATTCTTTGAACTGCTACTACAACTTGTAGCAAACAGAATTCCTGGTTTTAATTAATTTCTTCATAACTTCATAAAGGTTTTGTCACTTTACATCTTTATCTATTTTCTGATTGAAGCAGCTCCACTTTATTTTTCAGTGGTTTTGGGATTACTTTCCTTCCTTCAGAGAAAAACATATCACTAATCCAGTATCAAGTGCACTAAACACATTGCATCAGTCTCCTGAAAAAACAAACATGAAATGTAATTCATGTTGCTCCCTGGATACTGTTTTCATTGTCATATCCAATGGTATGCTGGATGGGATACTGTTCAGCTGGAAGTTTCACTTAACAGCTGTTAACACTATTAAAGCATTCTAATAGGTGTGACTTATTGACCGGAAGAGTCAGTAAACAAATGCAGTATAAGTGACAGTATGAAAATAGAGTAACAGTAATTAGCAATGTGACTCCATGAGTAATGGGAAAATTGCTTTGACCCAGTTGATGACAGTAGCAACAAAATATTTTAAAAAATATTCCAAATCTATCCCAAATAAATGGTGTTTCTATTATGACTTGTACACTACCAAGACTTCTCAGGGCCATTGACAATATTTATGGGTGCCACAGGCCCCATTTCGTCAGTGTTCTAGTCTGTCTCTGCTGGGAAACACAGCGGTAGCTGTAGTCCACTGTGTTCTCAAGATCCAAAAGACCGGGCTAGAAAGCCTGTCTGATATGGATCATGACACATTATATCAGAAGCTACTGTTACTGATCAGCAGGAAGCCAGTCACACAGCAAGCCTTCAACAACTTTCATCCCTTTGCAGAATACAAGCTCTTGAGCTGGAAACCCTGCTTTGTTCTGGTTTGTCAGGTTCATACTATGATCCTTTCTGCTCTGTTCAAGCATGATGCAGTTTTGACTGGGCTAACACACCATTTCTGCATTCGGCATGTATTTGCACAAATGCATACCAGGTGCACAAAGATGTCTGAATACCCTACCTTAAACTGATGTGCTTCCACATTTATCCCACACTATTCTAACTTCAGTGCCAACACAAACGTTTTGTAGAGCATGGATTAATGAGAGCATAGCAAAACTAAATCTGATCTGTCTGTACATGTTTTTTGTCTTTTGGAATCAGACTGCATATGATTTTATACTTTGCTTCTGATCAAAGAGGAATGATACAATGCAGAAATCAGAGTATTTCAATGCAAAAGTAGAATTATCCTTCAGTATGCAGATAAAAAAAACCATTTTATTTCTTTGATGAAAATACCATTCAATACAGAAAACACTACCAGCTTCTCTCCAATAGTAAGATGACATGACCAAGAACAACTTCTTGGCAAATTCTGTAAAAAAACTTTTTATGTCTTCTGCCTTGTAGCTGTGTAGGGCTCAATGGAATCCAGGAGAGATCATATTCTGGAATATAATAATCTCCACCACGGGGGAAAAAAAAAAAAAAAGGGAGAAAAAAAACCCCAGACACACAAAAAAATCAAAACCTAAAATTTCAGTGATCCTGATTGTTTGAACAACTGATAGGAAATGCCCTGGTTTCAGGGCAATAATAAAAGGTTTGATGAAATACTTGGAACGCATGAACAAGTCAAAAATCACATAAAAGCAAGTGGTATTGACTATGTTGAGAGAGGCAACAAAACTGTGACTGCAATATAGCATCTAGCTGTAAGTTCTACAAAATAATACAGCAGTTGGAAAGGGAATGGGAAAAATGTTTTAAGTGTACCAAAAAAAAATAATACACAGCTCTAATTGGTTATGTGAAAGTAAAAAAGTTACTTTGATCAAGCAACAAATACTCATGAACAGTGTAGGAACTGGTTGTTCTTTAGTCCTCCAAGAAGAGAAGAAATTGGGAGATAAATTATGGCCAGTAGACTACAGGTATAGTGAATGTATTCTGTTTTCATTCACTACTAGAATAACTTACAGCTCGCTGCGGTCTTAACTCTTCAGATATAAATTAAATTATCTGGGACGTGCTGTAATTGAAAAAAAAAAAAAAAAAAAGCAGCTACCAGAGTAGGAAAGTCCTGGAAGGGTGGAATGCAGCCCTCTCATCAGACGCCAGCAGACAACCTGACTAGAGAGGGTCCCCTCTGCACGGTGCTCCGCTGCCCGAGTGACAGGTCCCAGCTCTCCTCAGCTCTTCCAGCGGCAGCTCCTCCCTTCTGGCCAGATGGACAGCAGAGCATGGGCTCGGGCTCCTGCGACCCTGCTCGGGCAGAAGCAGCCCTTTATAGCCAGCACGCAACTGCCCCAGCTCACACCTACACACTCCACTCCCGGAGCGCCGCGCTTCTGCCAGAAGCCCGCACCCCACCTGCCCGGGATCTGCGAGACCCACACGGGAGCTGCCCATGGAACCCCACCGCCCGGTGCTGCTCCTGCGGCCGGCCCTGCTGCTGCCGCTGCTGCTGGCGGCCGGTGAGTAGAAGCTGCTGCGGAGCCGGTGCGGAGTGGCGAGGCAGCGCCCAGACAGCAGCACCTCCCCGGGCTGTGCTGCGGGACGCGCTCCGTACCCTGAGGGATTTGGCTTGGCGGCGTGGGGAGAAGGGAGGAGAAGGAGAAGGAAAAAGCGTTAGGAGAAACGTTCACTCTTGGGAAGGAGCACTCTGAAAGGCTTCCGGACGCGCCTGGCGCACTGGGGTGTAACTCGCCCAAACGGGAACCAGTGAGCTGCCGGCAGTGGGGCGCAGCTGCGCGGACAGCCCATCCCTGTCCCACTGACCTCAGCAACCCGGGCTGTGGCTGAGGGGCTCGCCTTACTTCTTAATGTTCATCAGTAATATGCAAGAGAATTACAAAGCTCGGCATTTAAAACGAGACTGCAGGCTGCACCTGCAATAACAATCTTCCCACAAAGGCAATAGTTACCAGCGCCAGTACCTGTGGGCAGTGGAGAGAGCTATCGCAGGGCACTTCAGTCACAAAGCAGCGCAAAAGCTAGGAACTGCTAGAAGCAAGATTGCCAGCAAACCCATAACTAGGTTATTCTGAAAGAATGAGTCGGTCTTTATGAATGTTATGATGTTAGAATGTAATTAAAGGACCCCTGCATCATACTCAAGCATAGCCAACTACTCAGTTTGCAAGTATTCAATTTATTTTTTGTTTGTTTGGTTCCTATGTTCTATTTATTAAGCAGTATTAAAGGCTAATTGTAATAATTTACAAAATATTTACTCATAGGTTTTCTGAGGTATTAATCTGTATAGTATCTGAATATACTTCTTCCTTTCACTTTTGTGAAACAGTATTATCCCTCTCTTTATGATAGGCAGGTGGACTGAAACAGAAGTATCCACTCATTTTAGTTTCCCATGGGTTTACCCACAGCAAAAAATTATTTGGAAGTTCAACTGCTCAAAGCCTGGCTCTCAGTGAGTACTGCAGCCTTTGGTACTCCAACCCCAGGATACTCAAAATGCTGGGAGTATGATACTAGTAAACATCTATAGGCATTGTTTTAAAGTGATTAAACTAACCTCATGCTGAACCTTTGTGACAGCTGCAAGGATAAAACCCAGTTTTCCAGAATAGCATTCAGCTGCCTTAATTGATTCTCCTTTATCTTCATACTTTTTTTTTATACATCCCTACACACCTTGCAAATTCAACAAACCAAATCCTGCAAATAAAAGGATGCCAAGGACAAGACCATCAGTTTATTCTTCTAATAGATTCTGTGTACAGAATGAAGCAGGGTCTGGGGTGAAGGGGAACGCAAGCACACAATTAAAGACCATAAGGTAAGGTGCTTGCATAATGAGGCTAACTTAAGGTCCCACCAAGCTCACTGCCCCAGCTCTGCTTCCTGACCTCAGCGTGCATCTATTACTTATTCTGCATTTTTATCAGCTTCCAGACTTCATCCTTTGCACAGCACAAACTTCAGCAAGAACATTAAAGGAAAGCAATAAAAAAAACTGTTTCACTGCCTCTTCCAGCCTAGAGTGATCATTACAGAGAGTCTGGCTTCAGTCCAATAGCTCTGAGTCAGGCATCAGTGTCACCCATTCCGTAGGCAGTAAGGAGGAAGG
Source organism: Indicator indicator (assembly GCF_027791375.1). Taxonomy (NCBI): domain Eukaryota; kingdom Metazoa; phylum Chordata; class Aves; order Piciformes; family Indicatoridae; genus Indicator; species Indicator indicator. The sequence continues at coordinate 4,419,680 of NC_072031.1, forward strand.
GAAATGCAATTTACCTGTTTCTCAATGCTTGGCCCACAGTATCAAAAGAGGCAAATTTATCCTTTCAAAAAATTAACATGTAATCAGTTTGTGAAGATAGCACATCAGTAGTCTGGGCAACAAGACAAGGTGAAGAAGTCCATCCCTTATGAAACCAGTCCATCGCTTATGAAACCAGAGGAAAGAATCTAAAAAGAAACCTCAACATTTCTATAATGCACACAGTTCAAAGGTTTCCAATTATGGCAATAGCTTGCAGATGCATCAGAAAGTCTGCTTACTCCCAAGTTTCAAAATCTGAACTACACTAGAGCACTATTACTGTAGAAAGCAGATATCATTGTAGGAAATCTTACACATGTAACATTAAAAAATGTTTTTGTAGCCTCAGTCTTTGAAAGAATGGCTTAAAACTTCTTTTAAATCCCACAAAACATCACAGACTGTATTAGATGCTGATGACTAATGTAGTTATGTATCATGATTATGCAAATGTGTGCATCATAATAAAAATAACTGCATCTAAAAAAAAAGTAATGTTTGCATTATGCCTATTACAAGATAAAATGTTATAGGAAATATGACCTTGCGCAAAAAAATAACGTGCTTCTAAAGCGGTTTTTGTTCTTCTATGCATAAGGAAATTTAAGGTTCCGAATTTTAAAATACTGCCGTAAGCTATTTAGAAACCTAGGCCAAATAAGAAGGAGGAAGGCATAGTGGAAAACATCTCACAAAGCCATAATAATATACAGCATTTAGCAAAGTCTGAAGTCTCAAGAGCTTATACAAACAACAAACCAAGAGGTCATTTGGAGCACATCCAGCTTTGCCATTCACCACTAACATGTTCCTTCAGACACTGCTGGAGAGCGACAAGAGTCTGGTTAAATCTCACTAAACACTGAAGCGTAAGCAATTGTTATTTGTAATGCTGCTGCCTTATTGCAGGGTATTTTTTTTCCCAGCTGGGAGTTTACTGAACTTGTACTAACAGTGAAGATCACACTTTCAATGCTATAGACAATCTGGTTATACTCAAACAAATGCTTCTGCTACCCACAGCTGAAACATATACTCAGAGCTGCAACAGAATGGGAGATAATCACATGCCAGTTCCACAACATGACTGTTATTTTGACATTTGGAACTACAAGTTCCAGAGAGGTACCCAGTACATTTTACAGATCCCCTGAAAGGATCTTTTTAGCAGAAAATGTATCTAACTAAACAGCAGATAATATGCTGGAACAGAAGCCATGACAGAACAGATACTGTTAAAACCTGGTTTCAAGCAGAGTAGCAAGCAACTAAAGATTTGATTGCTTTTAATCAATGGCCAAAGGTGCACATGTGCAAGTTTAAGCACTCTCTTCAATATTCTCTCCCTAGATCACATGCCAACAGAGCAGGAAGGAACAAGATTTGGGAGTAGCCGTCAATCAGGAAAGTACTAAATACTGCTTTAGGAAATCTAGGTATTTTAAGTCAGGATGCGCTACAAACATTCCTTCTAAAACTTATTGTACCATTGTCACAAACAAAACAATTGTAATTTTTTTATTTCTTAGTAAGGTGGTTTCATGAGGTGTTTAAATGCCTTTGTTTAATGAAATAAGGAGTGCTGGAGGCCACCAGCATCTGACACATTTCGAGTTACTCAGCTGTGTTTGGAACAGTATTTCTGGCAGATCACCTATTAACTGATTATAGTTAACCATGTAATCTATTATAATAGATTAGTCTCCTATAATAAATGATACACATTATATACAAATTGTACTTTTTCTGTAGGAAAATAAATATCAAAGCTTTCAATGACAAAATGTAAATAGTTTTTCTGCTCTCTCTCAGATATTATCAGTTATCAAATCTTTCCCAGTCTGCATCCAGTAGTGGGAGTTAAGGTTTACAAATTGTTCTCTCCAAACAAAAATAATTAATTTAATTAGTAAGACAGCTCTAATCAGCAACCTTCCACTAATTTGTTTTGTAGTCATCCAACTTTTTTAACATTATTGCAAGCAGCTTGGAGCCTGCACTGCAAGGAAATGATGTCCATTACCATTAAGTGACTCTGCTGTTGTGGTAGTTTCAGGCTGTACCTTTAAAATTTTCCACAGATCTTGAACAGAAAGTGGTAGAATGTAAATAAATTACTATTGGGTGTAAAAGGGGAAAAATGGTAAGTTTTAAACAATCCCATGGACAGATATCTTCCATAAAACATAGGTACACTCTCTCTTTCAGCTGCCTCACTCTGGGAGACACTAACTTGCTTCTGGCTGGCTTTGCTGTGTTGTTTTGGCTGAGTATCCTAACAAAGTAACTCTCTGTTCTTTTCTCTTGTCCCTTTGTGTCCAGGGAGGTAAGGAGAGGGGCAGGGCAGGGGAAGCTATTAGCTCCCCTGGTTTTTGGCCAGTGGGGGTTCCTGTGCTGTTTATGAATAGTAAATGCCTGTAAATATTGTAAATACTGTATATTTTGTACATATTAATTGTATTTCATTGTAGATTGTAGTTTTGCTTGTAAATACAGCTTCATTTACTTCCAGCTGGGCTGTCAATTTAATGTTGAGGCAAATTTTCAACCCAACACAGCTGTATTACCTCAACCTGAAGGATGAAATTGAAGCCCTATAAAAATTCACCTGGTATCTCAACATATTTATGCTGCCCTGTACCTACTAATTTAGCACTGACAGTATTACTGAAACAAAGTTCATAAATACATCTTATTCTGGTGAAACAAAACCCAAACAAAATGAAACAGAAAAAAACAAAAAGCAACCATTCTTCTCATTTCCCTGGAAATAACTCCAAGCATTATTTCCCCACCCTACACCCACCCCACCACCTCCACCAGTTACTTGGCTTGTCTATACATGAGGAAAACCAGAACCCCATCACAGAGGACATACTTGCTCCAATGCAAAGCATTAAATTCTACATTCTACAACATGGGCAAGACCACATTATGCTAAGGAGAAAATACTTAGGGCATCTAATCTTAGCAGATTGGTGGAGCTAAACCACAGAACACATGCTAGTCCTTGCCAGTTTTAAGACTTGAAGTGACTGAAGTCTGCCATTACATGCTGCCTAGATGGGAGGAAACCACTGCAGCTATTCCCATGTTCATTATTCTGCTCATTATAGACTCGGGTAAAAAGGGACTGGATCAAGCAGTGAGGCCCCAAAGTGTCAAAAAGAAACCTGTATTATTTTCAGGTACTGACATTCATTATAATTAAACAAACAACAAAACAAACCCAAGAACTATTTTACATTTGGCTGTTTAATTCCATAAAAAGAACAGTTTTTCTTCCACAGTTTATACAGGCACTTTTGGGGAAGCCCATTTCAGGAATCGAAGAGGTATTCTTGAATTAGCTGGAGCCATTAGATGCACTACAGGAAGATCTCCTTTTGCCTACCTACGTTATGGATGCTATTGTGGTCTGGGAGGAAGAGGATGGCCCAAGGACAGAGTGGACTGGTAAGAGTAACTGTTTAACTGAGTAATTAAGTACTGAATGTATGCAGATGACAGAGTAAGAGGCCTATTTAACATCAGTGAGAGAACTGAGTATAAACACACCTCAGATTGCCAAGAACCTCTGAAGAATTATAATTGTGTCACTGTAGATCTGTATGAGTCCTACTTACTTTTAACTCAAACTCTCATTGCATTAATACTAGATTCACAGTACCATTGGGTTTCTTTGCTGTTGCTGTTTGGGCAAGAGCTAAGGAACTAACTTCTTGGAGAAGTTTTAAACCTATCTATAAAACTACGAATTAAAAGAAATTGCAATTGAAAAATATTTTGATTCTACTACCATCCATTCCATTTTATTAGTATTCAACATGATGCACAGAAAATTACGTAAAATGCAAACTGCTGAAAAATAACTTTGTATTAAAAGGAATTATTGTTACTACAATAATTCTAAAAGCAGACTTTTGTATTTAGTACTAGACCTCAGCATATTGACTACCGTCAGTTTAATATATAATTGAACATTAGCTAAGAGGAGGATGATTTTTAATAATTAGATTGTAGTAATTAAATAAGAATTTTTGTATTTTCAAGTTTACCATTATAATGATACATTTCTCCACTGTATATGAAATCTCAACTTCTGACTTATCAGACAGATGCATCAAAAATTATAAAAATGTTTGTAAGGACATGAAGATAGCCTGCACTACGGCAAAAGAAGCTCAATTTCCAGATTTGGTTATCTTAGTACTGCAACAAAGACACACTAGAACTTTTTTATTTCTGTCCATGAACTGGATGTATTAAGCTACTTCACAGGCATCTGCTGCTCAACTCCCAGGTACTGCAGGATCCTTGAGTGGCAATTCTTATGGAATTACAAAGTGATTATTCAGTAAGCATAGCACAAAAGAGTAATTGCAAGTGAGTTCACTGCATTAACTTTTTCTGTTGCAGACAAGAATTCCTCAGGCAAGCTAACCACCATCTAAACACCATGTGCGTGCTCTATGTCATATGATGGTTTTAGGCTACCAGGAGGAAACTGAATGACTGCATGCAAAGAGCTCACAGATAGACCCTGTTTTTCCACCAAGTCAAAAAAAAGAGTATAATTAGTTTGCAGCAAAAACTTACAAGCCATCTAATTTCAGGTCCTTGGGACTCTACATAACTCTTTTTTTAAACATTAAAATATGCCATTAATGCTCACCTGCACTGCTCAGTTCCACAATGTGATACAAATCCTGTGAATTCATTGTCCCAGTGACGACAGAACAATTCTGAAACAATCATTTCGGGCAACTTCCCAAATTTCCTCATGATATTGAGCAAACAGTTTTAACTATATTATGGTGTTAAATAGCACCAAGCTTATTCACTAATGAACATTTCAGTTGCTCTCAGCTCCTCTGCGATCTAAGGCCTTTGCTGCCAAGCGACATTTATGATAGTATGGTGGAGTCTAACAAATCTCATCCTATCCCTGTAACTGTTACAATAGCATCAGTAACTGGCAGAAAAACATATCATTTATTATCTGACAGGCTATTCTGGCATTTCATCTCTTTCTTGGAAGGCACTAGGAGAGAGGTTTACCCATGTAAAAGTTTCTTATATTTAAAACATAGACTGTTTCAAAGATTCCTTGTGTTTTCATCTATGAGGAAGTTCAGCTACATAAGTATGTATTAGACATCTTCCTCATCCCTGTCTACATGAAAAAGTAACTTTTTTTTCCAGGTAATCTATTAAACAATTACCCTGTAATAAGTAACTGTAGATTTGTGTATGATGAGTGCTTTATTATTTCACAGCCTGTAGAAAAATGATGATCAAAACCAAACAGATTATATGGCCATAAATCACCACAGTATGAATTTCTGTTGCTCTCAGGTGCTGCTTTAACCATGACTGCTGCTATGGTAAAGCAGAACAAGCAGGTTGTCAGCCTAAGATTGAAAGTTACCACTGGGAATGTGAAGACAATACTGTTTTATGTGGTGAGTGAACAGTTCTAGTTGGTTTTGCTGTTTGGGGTGGGGGTTTTTTGTTTGTTTGGGGTGGTGGGTTTTTTTAATTTATTTTATTTTACTTCTACTGATTGGCTCATTGACTTCATAGAAAGTTTTTGGTTTTTTTTTAATTAACTGCCAAATTCTTATTATACCACCCTTTGTTTTGTGACCTTTTTGCCAGGATATGCTCTACCTCCAACTGAGTGCAGCTTCTTCTTAATCCTCGCCTACTGACACACATAGAAACCAATTCTAATCTACAAGGTCCTACTACCCTTTCTGAAAACACTACCAAAATCCCCCTCATTTGACTCTGCATGTACCTATGCTGAGGAACCCACATTATGCTACTTCCTGCAGGTCTCCAACTAGAGCAACTGCAAACATGAGGCAAAAAAATTGCAATTGTTTAAAAACTGATTCTTTTTATACCTTGCAGAAAAATATTTCCTACCATTTATAATGGCCAAGTTCTTGGCATACTTACCACTAATCAGCTGCACAGCCCCCAATAATGGCTGCAATTTATTAATTAATTCATGATTACAGCTTACAGTTTCAAACACTAAGCTAATAAAACATTTGATGTGTATGTTTATTTATGGAAGTAATGTCCACAGCCACAAAACATAAATTTGAAAGCATTCACATAATTAGTATAACTGGCAAGTTACAAGCTACCTGTGTGTGGCTATAAAGGTTCTCCAGTTCCAATATTTTAATACTGGCCAAGACAGTAGGCATGTCATCAAGAAGCAAAGCTGAAACAAAGTCCCTGGCATACCATGGACAAAGTTTGGAGCTATAACAACAGAAGGAGTAGCAGTTATCAGCGAATATGGCCATGTTGATGCTGCAACTAGCTACCCTAAGAATTACTCAATAGCATAAGGAGTATAGAATAAGATTTAAAAAAAACCCTAAACAATAATTAATAACACTCCCAATTTCATAATAGAATTTCAGTTAATTCACAAAACTGAACACTTGTTCTGTTCTGAGACAAATCTCGAGCAGAGATCTGGACAATCTTTCAAAATATTAAATACTCAGACAAAATATAATGAAGGATTCTTCAGCTTACAGAGTTTCAGAGAGAGAAAACACACATTTCTGAGTTGGCACAATAAAACCAAAATACATTGCTGTAGAAGAAAATGTTCATGCCAAGCAGAAATGTTTATGCCAAGAAATCTGTTAAATTACAACACTACAATTATAAAACAAATATGGCCAGACATGAATTTTATCATACTAAAACACACTTCACCTGACTTCTTACTGAATGTCTTAATAAAAAAAAAAAACAGGCAATTTAAGCTGAACATGAAACATCTTTGCATTGCGTATTTAACATATGTAATTTTAATGCTACATCTTTTGGAGATTAAAGCATATGTGAAATGGAAAATACCTCCCCAAATTCAAGTTTGACTAGAGCAATAGAGCAGGTAGGAACTGTCACATACCTGGTTCTAAAGAAGAGTCAATTATGACAGTTCCTTTATTAAAGAACGTGCATTATTTTATTTTCATGTGCCAAGACAGTCTCACTGATTATCAATTGTCATTAAACTAAACCATGCTTGAATATTCTGTTGTTGAGGTGTCCTAGCACAGAGCTCTGGCTAAAGAAAACGAAAGAACTTGAAGTCTTACTAAAGCTCAGTACAGTTCCTATTGCACTTGAAACGTAACAGCCATTTATATGTCAAACATGGAACACGAGGTAGCAGCTCTTGCTGTTCCATTTGGTATTTTTAATTATCTCAGACTAATATCAAACTTACTGTGTTTTCTTTCAGAATCACTAGAGGATAAATGTCAAAAAATGGCATGTGAATGTGACCGTGAAGCTGCCAAATGTTTTTCTAAAGCTCCCTATAATGCAAAATACCTTTTGTGGCCAGACTTTATGTGTGGTGAAATTCAGCCTTTGTGTAGGAATTAGATATATGACATCAATCTTTATGAAAACTCTGTATGTGTTTAAATCTAAAATGCCTTTTTTTTTTGGTCATAGTAGTGACCACAAATGATTTTTCCCTTTCTTGATCCTTCTTCCTACCACCTTAGCCTTTCCACCCCAGAATGGCTAAAGTAAACATTTATCTTCCTACCTTGTAAAACTTACCTTGCAGTCTAAAAGCAACTTCATTAGGTCTGTGTAAACTTTTATTGACTAAATAGAAATCTATCAGCCTAAGGAGTAGCTGACTTAATTTTTTTATTTATACTCAGATTCACAGATTTTTCAGATTCAAAATATCCTTCACTGTAAACTTTTTATCCTCCCTCTATAAGAAATAAATTAAACTTTTCCACCAACATTTACCTTAACATTTCTTAACTTTGAACCGACAGGAAGAAATGCATGAAGTGACAGTGTCAGCACAGAGTTTTCTCATCCTTATTAAACTTAATATGAAGCCTAATTTAACTTTTGCATCTCATTCACCTGAAGTAGTCCTGCCTGTATTTAAAAATGCCTAATATTATTTTGTTCTACTATTTACTTCTAAAGTACATTTTTCTAAGAAGTTTATTTAATATGGCTCAAACTCCTTACTCTATGAACACCTTGAGTTTCCTGTGGACATGGGGAGAAGTTCTACCTTTAAAACTTCAGAGACAGATTTGGAAGTGTAAACACAAACCATCACCAAGACAGGTACATGACAAACATAGCAATCACTTGGGATGACCTTCTTTTCCCATAAACATTTGACCTTGGATAGCAGAAGTTTGCAAAGTTTAGAAGAATATACACCTCATACAGATGTAAAGATGGTTTTAGATGGTCACTTCACAGTTTTCTGGAGACTTTGAGGAAAACAGTAACACAAGGTCCCAAATACACACTTTTTCCTAACAGCTAGCTTGAACAGTTTAAGAACTAAGAGTGTTTTGTATCTACTTTCACCTACCTCAACTTCAAAATACAGGGCTACAGAACAAGTTTGCACAAGCATTCAATCTAAAAAACCCCACCGAGTCAAAACCCAGTTCTTTAGGACGGATGAAGATTTCAAAAAGAGATCTTTAATCTTTAAAAGTATTCATAGGTAAATTTAAAGTTCATATTAAAAAAAAAAAAACAAAAAACACAACACAACAAAAGCGACAACCCCACACAAAACCAAACTCTCAAACAATGTAGAATGCAAGAGGACAACACTCTTGAAAAATCTAACTTTTGTTTCAGTCAAACCCCATACATTTCCAAATGGCAATCCTGGTGACACAAAATAACTTTGCAGTCAGTCTGCTCACAGACCTAGATACACGTATTATATTGCAGTAAGATGTAATTACAGTGTCAGGTCACTTTTCTAATATAATAATTTTTTTAAAAGATAACCCTGAATTGAAGAACTAGCAACTGACTTCAAGAGAAGAGCACTAATGGAGCTACTGATGAAGTCTAACTGATCTGAATAATGGCAATGAGCACATTTTCCAAGTCTTCAAGAGTGGGAATTTTAGAACTGTGAGACTGTGCTTCTGACAGTCATAACTTCATGTGTAAAGCAGATTGAAAACACATTTTCAATATCAAGCCAATCCAGGAAGAGCTGTCCTTTGGCAAACTTGAGAAACACACTATTGGTATGAAATGCTAAAGGAAAAAAAACCCAAATAAAAATCACAGTAGTAGTGCAGAAGACACTGATTTTAAGGCAGACAGAACAGAGAATGCTTTTTGATCAGAAATAGGATGACATGACTGTATACATTTTATGTGACTAAATCAGGCATGTTTTGTGTTTGTTTGTTTGTTTGTTTTTTTTCTCTCAATAGCAAATTTCTGGTAGTAAAGCCCATCCTTGGATTTAGAATCAGATAGTTTAAGAGTAACTTATCTTAAGGCTTTTCTATACATTTAAAATTAACATTATCCACCATTTTCACTGCCATATATATATAAGAAAAGCAAAGCTCATTTCAGGTGTCCATTTTTAGAAGTTAAACAGATCAAAAGTTCCAAAGCCAGTCACTGAACTTGTGTCTCTAGACGCCTCACTTCTTTAACCACAAGATCAATGTTTATAATTGGATTAAAGTATAAGGCCCAGTAAAACAAACAATTGCACACAAACTGAGGAATAAAAGGCCAAAAAATTGCAACAAGAAGACCCTGAGTTGAGACCTTCCAGAAATGTCTCCACATTCTTTGAGGAATAGTCCTGTGAAAAAGGAAAGGGAGAGGCTTAGAGGAACTTTCAATTTTGTTTTTACCCATTCTTAGAAAAGCTAGTATGTGCTGCAGCCTCAAATTACTTATCCCTTACTCGGGAACCTGTGAAATATCATTATGGACCCCAGAACAATTTTCTTAAATTACAATAATACTACATTTTACATGGGGAATCATTAAGTCCATTTATTCAGACCACAAAGCACAGCAAAATAAAGTGGTCAAATTCCAGATTCTCTTAGATTATATCAAAGTACCCTCTTCTCTTTTGACCACACGTTCTGCCCTCTAGCTGCCGGCAGAGAAAATGAGAACCCAGTACACACCAAATCAAGAACTTCTATGCAAGTTCTAAAGACTATAAATAACAGATCACAGCAATGATGATGTAGTATTAATATTCCTGAGGACTCATTCTTTAACACCTATACTCTAAGTGTACCATGACAATACTCTGTACTTAGTTCTCAGCTGACAGCTAATACAGTTAGCACAAAAGGCAATTCTCAAGATAACAGTTACTATTTACCCAATGGTTAAGAACATGCTTATTAACATAACTGCATCTGCTACATCTGATCAGCAAAACCAGCTGTAAGAAACTCTTTCAAGTGCACACAGAAATTAAGATATTCAAGAGTAAGTATTAGTATGTGCTTGGACTCAGATTCACATATTCTTATTAATCTCAGAGTTGTGGCAAGACACTGTCATTTCAGTGAGCAACTGCGAAATCCTAAGAGTGTTACTTTCTATTTACAAGGCCAGGTACTTTCTACCCTCCTCAACAAATTGAGGAAGACTTACTTCAATTCTCTTCTTGACCAGAGCCTCCAAAATGAGAATAATTCCAGGACAGATAGCAACATAGCATTCACAATTATAAATCTTGATGTCCAGTAGTGCACATCCAGCCAATCCCAAGCAAATTCAGCTATCAACTGGTATGGTAAAAATAAATACTTTATAATGAATTCTCTCCACTGTTTCCAAGAAGGATCTTCAAGGTCCTGAAAATTAGGATAAAAAGAGTGTTAATCAAGTTCATATTAAACTGACCAACACTGGCTTATTTCCACTTCTATTCTTGAAAAATTGTTTTTCATACACTGAAGACAGTAATTTATATTTCATACACTTTCTGGTAGATATACTATAATGCAGTACTTTCCATTAGGTTAGAATAACACATCACAGCCAAACAGACTTTACAATGCTGATTGTTAAAATACAGGTATTTTGAGTGAACAGCCTTTCTGTAGTCATGTGAACTTAAAAAAAGTCAGCTTCACAGATTCAAAGTCTTCAAAACCTTAAATCAACCCTATTAAATGTAATGGTCACAACACTGGTTGCATACAATAAAATCAAACCAAGGAACCACTTTGTAGAAATTTTTTTACAACATTGTATTGTAAAGATATGAAAAGATGATGTGTTTTTATGTTGCTAGTCTTAAAATGCTTGTACCTAAAGCCAGTAGCATATTCAATATTTTGAACACTTACTAGCAGTTTTGGGACAATAGCTTCGTATTTGTCTTCTTGCATAGGGCAAATTGTGTGGATGAAAGGTAGGAAAGCTTCTGCATAATCAAACACATATAGGTATAACATACTGAGTCTTGGAGAACTTTTCAGTGCATAGAGAAGAAAGAGAGATTTTCCAGGATTTACTGCCTGAAAGATATCAAATAATCAAGTTTCAAACAATGAAAAAAAGAAAATGAAGGGTTCATGCCAGTTCTTAGATTTTTCTGACAGTTTTTCAAAAGATCATTTTTCAAGTACAACTGCTCATTGCACTGAGCAGTCTTTACAAGGAAAATTCTATGACCTTAAAGCTCCTTCTGTGTTTAAGAGAATTTTCTTTTAAAGATATTATTTTAGAAATACTTCACATACATGCCAGACTTCATATAAAATTTACCTTATATTCCCAAAGGTTCTGTGGTGGTTTAACACCTAAAGTTTTCACACATTCCAGTTCCTCCATAATAGCTTTTCTGTGGTTACTGTTCTCTATACTGTAAGGTTCTTTTGTAAAATCCTCCTCTGTCAGTGTTAGAAGGAGTCTACAAAAGAAGAATTAGGAAGGTAAACAGTACCTCTCCACCAAAAGGTATCACTTAACAAATTAGCAATTACATACCGAAACAATAAGCTGCTGATAGAAGTTATCACTTTTTGAATTACATTCCCTATCAAGTGTCCTGAATCAACTGCATCCCAAACCCTAAGTTTTAAAAATTCTTCAAGTTTTCTCTTGCTTGCTTTCAGCAGGCAAATCTATCAGCTTGTTGGCTATTACTGAACACACTTCTTCAGTACATCTAGTCTGGTCTCCTAAAATCACATTGGGTGGAATGCAACAATAGCATAAGAATAATTTCACAAGAAAGAAATGGTGGGAGAGGGGAATAATACATCAGTACGATTTTACTTTCAGTATCATTTCAGTCTGTATTGTAGCATTTTAAAAAGTTCTTAGGAAGCGTTCAGTTACCTTGCTTAGCATATGCTACAATATTTTTCACAGAATCACAGAATGGTAGAGGGTGGAATCTGGAGATCATCTAGTCCAACAACCCTGCTACAGCAGGGTTCAAGTGAGTTTTACTCTGATGCATCAACACAATATTCCCACAATCTACAGAACGAAGTATGGTCATTTCACAATATACCACCCCCAATACCCAGCAGCACAATCAAATGATAGCTGTTCTTGACAATTATGCCTCTCACCTTCCATTTACTTTCTCCAGTAAAAATCTTTCTTTATAATGTGAAGCCCATGGACCAAGCTGCTCCAGCCAGCGTATTACTTCCTCAGAAGTCCATTTAGCAACAGGCTTGTGGACAAGAAGATCTTCAAATTCTCTGCTACTCCAGTGATATCCAAGTAGAACTACCTAGAGGGAATGAAAAAAACAAAATGGGGGGAGAGAAAAAAGAGAGTTCCTTTACCTGCAAAGCAAATACATTAATGATATGAATAAACACACATTAAGAGTCTTGACAAGTAGAGTCTTCCTTTTTATGGAAGCTGGAATATTCAAGAAAGTATCTTGAAATTTTACCCAATTTGTCTAACTTCTGTTTAATGTATATTGCAATTGTAATTCTGCTACCTTTTTTACTTTGCTCAGATGAAGTTTCTTCTGTGCTGACAACCTTTTTATGTGCATGTACTTTCAGTATCTTTGATTGCATGCTTAATGAAGTAAATATGGAAAACCAATCAGGTGAAACTTACTGCTACACAAGTTAAAGCTGTCAGAACGCCTGAGAAAAACCCTCCTCCTCGAGGATTAATTCTTCCTGTGTTCGGAACTGTAGGGATCTGGTCATTCCCATATTTTTGGAAGGTTGCTAAGCTGTGTGCTATATCACTGTTTTGTTGAATATCTTCTTTTCTTTGTTCAATGGCATCAGAAAATAGCTTTTCAATAACATCCCTAATAGGAAAAATATTTGTCATTGTACTATAACCACTGAAGCTTAATGTTCAGAAAAGGGACTAACTTTTGATTTTGCTTTCCAGCCTCTATTTATGACTTTTAAAACCAAGAAAACATTAGTTATTAACGTTTTGTTAAAAGTTACTTCCAAACACTTCCCTGAGCTTCTAAAGACAGAGAAAGTTAAATAGATAACAAATAAAGATTTAATTTTTATTTGATAAAACTGACTTGTGTATGCTCCTGGCAAGCCTTGATTACCAAAAATGCTAAGCAAAAGACAACATAAAATCCTACTATCAATCTTACCATCTACTTACAAAAATATTATCAACCTAAAAGTGAACCAAGAAACTATGGGTAATTCAAGACAGTAAATTGCTATTTCTAGCTTTGTGCTGCAGTAAGATCATATTTCTTCCTATATATAATTCCTGGAACAGAAATAATTACGCAATTATCAAAGATCATTGTAACTTAGAATTATTAGGAAACAACTGGCACTATTTAAAGAAGCAAATATCTCACTCCTAAGAACATTTAGGAGAAAAAAAAAACACTTAAAACACAGCCAGACAACTCACTTTCCATGCAGAAAAATCTAAACAGTTCAGTACAACTGCAGAATGCAAAAGATTTCAGGGTTTAAACATCTTTGTGACAGCTGTGATTACCAATAAACTACTAAAATCTGCAGCAAACTCAAGAAACCAGACAACTAATTTCAATGGGTTTAGAAATTCAAAAAGGCACAGCACACTCACCTGAGGAGGATGTTGACTTTGGGGAATCCTTCCCATTTTTCTCTGCATTCAGGGCATTCATTCTTCTTGGATGATACCCACCACAAAGCTAGGCAATGTCTACAGAAACTATGCCCACAGTTCAGAGTGGTGGGATTGACCAGAATGTCGTAACAGCAGTGGCAAAGGAACTCATTGGCTGATACCTGCTGACCGACCTCAGGAGTAGTGCATGTTTCAACTTTTGCCCTCTCAGCTTCACTTTGTAAAGTCTCATCTTCTTCCATTTTCTTTTGTCTTATACAAGCCAAAAGCTCTCTCTAATCTTCAAACTAGGTAAGACACTGTTTCTGCAAAGTAACAAGATAAACCTCATTAAGAAACAAATTTGTTACTATAGAAGTTTAGAATTGTAAGCAGTGTAATTTAATATTGTTAAGTCTTCAGTCGCTCCCATTGTTTCAAACTTTTAAACTAACTTAGCTCTCCTCAAAATGAAACACGATCTTCTACTTTTTCAACAACATATTCATTGCAAACTACACTTAAAATCAGATTCTAGATGTGAACAGCTGGGTTCCATCTCCCTCTATTTTCCCATCCTACAGTAACCAACATATGAAAGTGAAAAAACCAAACCACCTCTGTGATTCATAACAGTACTCAACATATGAAAGTCAAACAAATACCCCTAACTATGATTCAGATTACTTTTGATCGAAGTTTTATCAAAATCAGCAAGCAAAAGGAAAAACATTAGAAAGTGACATGAAAGAATAATTAAAAAAAAACAAACAAAAAAACAAACAAAAAACGAACACCAGTGTAACGTAATGATCTAATTTACTCCATTACTATTCTTTCCAAGCATGTGGAACAAAACATTGCTACCAAAGGTCAGTTTGACATTACTGGGCAATGTTAACCAAAAAATTAATTTGATCCACAAAGTCACGTGCTTCAGAACTCTTAACAGATTTATCAGCACGGATCTGTTTGCCTACTTGGTGAAGGACAGACCTCCGTATTTTTACTAGTAATTACTTTTCCCTAGTATTTCAGAAAATGCACAAATGACAAGAGTTTAAGATTGTTCCAAACTTACTAAAAAGATAAACCTACTTGCTCGATGTTCTTACTATATTCTTTCAGATGGCTGTGTCTAGTTTCTTAAGAAAAACGCTGATGCAGATTACTTATCATTTTCTCCTCATACACTACCAAACCACTCTATGCTGGCACTCTCCACCACGTGGCTCCTGCTTAATACTAAGTTACCATCAATCCACCCAGATCAAGCTCAGAGGTAAGCGTACAAGCTAGTAAAGAATTAAAAAAAAAAGGCACTACAGAAATACAAACCAACAGTGCAACTAGGTTCCGCAGGCTGCTGACAAGCATGTCTTTTCCCTTCAAAGCAAAGACCGTTGGCTTTCTCAAAGACAAACTCAAAACATCACTTACAAGAGCAGAAATCAAAACAAGGGTTTGCACCCAAGAACATTCTTCTAATTCTCCTGGAACAGAGAGGCAACAGGATGTCTGTGGGTACAAAACATTCCACCGGTCAGTCAGAGAACGCTCAGAAGAGAGTCAGAAGTAGCAAGCAATTTACTAGCTCCTCTCCTGCCACCTCTTTTCAACTTCAGCCTGCTTTCTCCCCCTCTGCGCTGCTACCAAAACCGCCGCATCGGTCGCTCGGGCCTGCAGCGACGTGACGGCCACTTCCTCTCGCTAAGCAAGGCCGGGCCCATCTCGGAGGCGTCACCCGCTCACCCCTTCCCGCGCTGCAGCAGATGAGGGGAGCGAAACGGCACCGGTTGGACACCCCCAGGCAGGGAGAACAAGCGAAGGTCTCGCAGCGCTCCGCGGCAATCCCACCTTAGCCGCAGGCATGAAGCCGGCCCCCGCCACCCACTACGGACTCACCCGCCGACTGCCCCGCTGCTGCTTCTGCGCAGCGACCCCGCGGGGGCGCTTCAGTGCTGCGCCGCTCCCGCGGCTGTGCCCGTAGCTCCACGGGAAACGCAGGTGAGCAGCGGCTCAGCCGGGAGGATGGGCTCTAAGTAGCCTATCCTGTCCGGGGGCTGCGGAAGGAAAACTCAGCTCTGGTCCTGCGGCGGGCTCCAAACTGCACTCTGGTAGGGGCCACCAGCATAACCTCCTGCTGGGGGGCAGCAGCAGGGAGCTCATCGGTACAGTCCACGGCAGCAAAACCCTCTTCTTTATCTCCCAGCATTTTATTTCAAAGCTTTTAAAATCATCGGGCAGGAACACTACTGCAATCACTTTTTTTTTAACGCACTCACCCCCATATTCCTGAGAACTGAGCTATGTTTGCTGGGTATATTTCTACACACCCAGGCAATCTCCCTTCACAGGCTTTGTTCAAGGTTTATTTTACAAGATTGGGAGGTTTAGTCTCTGACAAATTACAACTTTCAGATGCTAGTCTTGACTGCAGTGCTAACATGCTGCACCAGGTTGGCTCACACCGGCTAATTTTATCACGAGACTCTCATCCATATACATCCCCACTCACGGTTATCT
Source organism: Indicator indicator (assembly GCF_027791375.1). Lineage (NCBI taxonomy): Eukaryota > Metazoa > Chordata > Aves > Piciformes > Indicatoridae > Indicator > Indicator indicator. Next base: position 4,436,153 of record NC_072031.1, read on the forward strand.
GCACTAGCCTCTCTTATCTTACTGCATTTCTTTTTAACTGAAGCCCAGAGGAAATCGAGTGATTTTGGAAAATACTGATGAGATGCATGTTTTCATTGTGCAACAGTGACACTTTCTTAAAGATTTTGTCCTTGTTCCAGTTTGATACAAGCTGCAAGTCCAGTTCGAATTAGAGTTACCAAACCCAAATAATTAACTCTTTAATTATTCCAGTTTAATAATAATTTTTAAAAAGTATTTGTTTCCTCTCCCATACTATGCAGATTTCTCCAAAGGACAATTATTTGGGGAGGTCATCCAGAGGGCCCAGACAAGCTGGTGCAGAGACATCTTGCTAGGCCTTCAGCATTGTTTATTCTACCATGATGGGTTAAAGTGCTGATTTTATCGTTTAAAAGTAAGACAAACGCTTCTTCCATAGTAGTTCAAGCCTGCCAGTTCCTCCAGACACTTAATCGTTAAGAAATAATCACCAGTAGTTCTCCATTATCCTCCTGGTATCTCCTCAGCAAATTCCCAGCCTTTCTTTCTCGCTGATGCTAGTTCTGTCTTTCCGGTCCGTGTTTCCCAACATCTCTGGCACTCAAAGTACAAAAGCAGCTGGTTTAGGATCCCCTTTTCCTCTGACGACCCTATCAGTTGTTCCGCTCCGCAGAAGTCGGCAGGGCCATCCTTCTCCACCGTCACACGGCGCGACGTGCAGGAGAAAGGCACTTTTCAGGCCTAATGGTTCACTGCAGCAGCAGCAGCACTAGCTAGTCTACGGCTGTTCACACAAGACGAACAGACCTCCCCTGCGGGAGCGGTTTCTCAAACACCGCGCCCAGAGGGGGCGGGGTGCGCCTCAGGCTGTACATAGGAGCAAGCGAACGGCACGCCGAAAGACCCGCTGCCGGGCGCTGCCACGGCAAAAAAATGGCGTCCTCCCGCCCCCCACCTCCGGCGCCTCACGTGAGCGTTGACGTGCGGCGGGCGGTTTCCGGAAGCGCTCGGCAGCGGCTGCGGGTGGTGCCGAACCGGGCCCAGCTCTGAGCGGGCTGGTGTGGCCGGGCGGAATGGAGGTGGTCAGAAGCAGTGAGTGCCAGCTGCTCTCGTACCCTGATGCTCGGGTTAGACCTCGCAGCCGTGGCGGGACGCTCGGAACGGGCAACGCAGAGGACGTCCTGGGTGTCCCCGCTGCCCATCCCCTGGGTGACGGCGAGGTTCGGCCTCAGCCTCTCTTGCAGGAATGAAAGGAGCTCCCAGTTCTCCTCTCGCCCCTTGAGGGACAATCCTGAGAGAAAAAGTGTTGGGCAAGCCTCCACCCGTGCCGTAAGGCCTCGGGTGCGGGCGGCCTCTGGGCGGCGAGCTCGCCAGCTGGTTTGGGCCGCCTGTGCCCGCCTGAGGGGCGGTGGGCTGTGGTAGAAAGTCGTTAGTAGTCTCAGGTGTGCTTTCCCCTTTTACCCGCAGATTTTAAGGATAACCTAAGCAAAGTATATGAAGCCATTGAAGAGTCGGACTTCCTGGCCATCGATGGAGAGTTTTCAGGTACTGTTTTGTGATCGTGAACTGTTGGCAGCATCTGTGAAGGATTCCAGGTGCCCAATTTGCTCATGTGACGTATCTTAGTGTTTGACTGAAAAAGCTGAGGGTACCACAAAACAATAACACCTCTTATTATGTGTACAATAGTAGGGTTTTGGTCAAATAAAGATACATGTCATACTTATGCAGTTTCTAGTCCTTCCTCACTGTAACCTTTTAACATGTTAATTGATTTTCAGCTGCAGCTCAGGAAAAGTGAGATTTTATACTTGTCAGGAAAACAAGACATTGGGATAAATAAGGAAGGCGCTGCAAGTGTTTGGACAAGGAAAGACAGCAATAAGAACTTTTGCGTTTGTGAAACCCAGAGGGTCTGCGCACCAGAGAGATGTCATGAGAGTTGCTTCAACTTCAGAATGCTGAGTTCAGTCAAAAACTAAATGTGATCAAGATTAGGTTGTGTTAGATGCGCTTATAAAAATATGGCAGTTGTTAGGTATTGCTACAGACAGCACCCTTCCCATTTTCAGTTCGACTCTGTGCATTGTGTTGTAAAGACCCGTCAACGTTATGTTACTGGTGGATCTTTCAATTTAGTGTCATGTTGTGTAGGAACAGCTAGAACACTGACATTAAGCTGGATGGTTTTTGCACTAACATGCATGCTTCTGTGTAGAAGAAAATCTCTCAACTGAAACAATCTCAACATATACTTTAAGAGAAAACATTTTTCTTAGGTTGCAAGTTGTTGCATTTCTTTTCTGTGGTTAATTGTGAGAAACTTACCCAAAGCAAAATGTGTTCTGCTTTTTCAGGGATCAGTGATGGGCCTTCTGTTAGTGCATTAACCAATGGCTTTGACACTCCAGAAGAAAGGTATCAGAAACTTAAAAAGGTAAGTGTTTACCTTGACTAAAATAAAAATGCTGGAAAAAGGTTAGAACTCCTTTGTTCTGAATGAAGACAAGGTAGGGAAATATGGCAGAGCTCTGTAAAACTGAGTTACATAGATCAGGGGGATTGCATGTTTCATTGTCTCAGCTGACAGGAGAATTGAGGCGTGTTGCATTAAATTTGGAGAAACCATGATCAGGATGTTCCTCACCAACAGTTAGCAGCTGCCACCACCTCTGGAGCACACACACAAAAAGGTGCTGGAGGATGTGGAAAGAGTTTTGAAAAATATCCAAAAAACTGTAGCAGACAATATATGGTGTACAAGGGTCAAAAGGTCACTCTCAGCAAGCTTGCTGATGACACTAAGCTGTGTGGTGCAGTTGAGATGCTAAAGGAAGAGGATGCCATTGAGAGGGTCTTTGAGAGGTTGGGCCTGTGCAAACCTCATGAAGGTCAACGAGAACCAGTGCAAGGTCCTGTACATGGACAGTCTCAAGAACAAATACAGGCTATGCAATGAGTGGATTAGAGCAGCCCTAAGGAGGAGGACTTGCAGGTGTCAGTAGATAGAGATCTGAATGAGCCAGTTATGTGTGCTCGCAGCCCAGTAAGCCAGTTGCATCCTGGGCTGTATCTAAAGAAGCACGACCAGCAGGTCAAGAGAGGTGATTCTCCCCTTTTAAAAGCTCTGCTTCTGTGAGACCTCACTTGGAATTCTGTGTCCAGCTCTGGGGCTCTCAGTGTAGGAAAAGTGGGGAGGGACTCTTTCTGAAGGAGTGTAGTGATAGGACAAAGGGTAGTGATTTCAAACTAAAAGAAGATAGATTTACTTTAGATACTGGGAAGAAATTCTTGACTGTGGGGCTGGTGAGGCACTGGAACAGATTGCCCAGAAAAGCTGTGGATGCTGCCTCCCTGAAAGTGTTCAAGGCAAAATTGAACCAGGCTTTGAGCAACCTGGTCTATTGCAAGGTGTCCCTGCCTATGGCAGGTGGGTTGGAACTACATGCTCTTTAAAGTTCCTTCCAACCCAGACCGTTCTGTGATTCTAAGACTACTTTCCTATGTCCTGTTACCACCTTTTATTCTTTGCCTATGATACAATTGAATAGCCCTGTGTATTCTGTGTGTTTAAAATGAGTGTTTGCCCCTCAGGAGGAACAAGTCGTCTAATGAGACTACGATGCTTCTTTACATTCTTGTACACTTGCAGTGTTATTAAAAAACTTTTTGATGCTGATGCAGCTGTTGTGAAATACTAGAGAACATCATCATAATGTGCCTACAGACTATGCTAGTACATTTGTCATATTATCCACTATTTGCCACATGGATTAGAAGATGTATTATTGCATGGATTTGGAAACTATACACAGCCAGTGTCCCTCACAGCCTGCTCCCATGCTGTGGGTAACATTGAGAAGGAGACTTGACAGTTGCTTTAGATGCAGCATCTCTTGTGTGTGAGCAACAGGTGGAGAGAGGTGGGACTTCCCTCAGTTCCTGTCTGTTTAAGGAAGTGCGTACTACAAATTATCTTTAGGCAGTAGTGAGGTGATTGAATTTGGGTGAAATCTAGTTGAAAAGCTGGTGTTCTGGCATATTTAATTCAAAATGACCACTGGAACAAATGTTTGTTAAGAAAATTGAGATTTGCTTAATTTTGAAATGGAGAGCAATCATATTAATTGTAGATGCATGCCTGTTATCTTTAAATATGTATGATTTTTATTCTCATGCAAAGTTTTCCTTTTCAGCATTCCATGGATTTTTTGCTCTTTCAGTTTGGCCTTTGCACTTTTAAGTATGATCACGCAGAAGAAAAGTAAGTTATTATCTTATTCCTTGTCTTCTTAACTGAGAAATTTATGAAATAATATTGATAAGCTGTATTGACATACAAACCATCTTTTTTCACAGGTATATAATGAAATCATTTAACTTCTATATTTTTCCAAAACCCTTTAACAGAAGTTCACCAGATGTCAAGTTTGTCTGTCAGGTTAGTAGTAAAACAAGTTTGTTTGGTTTGTTTGGTTAAGGTATACCTGCATCAAAATTTAAAAACAGTCCCAGGAAAATTCTGCATCATTGTCAAGGGAGAACTGGTTAGTCCTTTTAACAGTTAAAAGGCAGAAAACCTTTTTTCTTATAGAATAAATAAACATCAGCTAAGAGCAATTCCTAAAAAAGAGCATTAAGGGAATATATTTGACTTCAGTTTTTAAATCTTGTTGCATGTTACATTGTGATGTTTCTGGAACTGGAGATAATGTTCCAAACCTGGCAAGATGTTTCTATTTTTATTTTTCTCTTCTTTCTTCTCTGACTTTCTATTCCGTTGCTTTTTCTGTGTGATCCTTTATTACCTTTTGCTTATTGCACTTTCACAGCTTCCCAGGCTATTGCCAGCATTATTCTGGTCTCAGATTTGTTCTGAGCTACATTTTGCTTCCTTTAGTTTCCTCTCTCCACATTGCTCGTTCTTTCATCTTTATCCTTTTAGTGTGTTTATTGTTCTTGTACTTCAGGGAGGTTGAAAATAAATAACAAAGGTAGCATAGCCTAAACTCTATGGTCACAGACTTGGTTGCTCTTTTCTTTGGATTTCATATAATTTCTTAAAACATGTAAAAATAACTGAATTGATCTTTTTATGCCACAGATACTCTTGTCAGTTGTAAAGCTATTTTCTTTTCTTGCAGAGTTCAAGTATAGATTTTTTAGCAAACCAAGGATTTGATTTTAATAAAGTTTTTCGCAATGGTGAGTGTGTTATTTTTTTTCTGTTTTCAATGTCTGTAAAATTTATGATATCTTTCTTCATTTTCTGCAAAAATGCAGCCATTTGTGATGCTCCCCTAACACATAACAAAGTTCTTAGACTTATCAGATCTACAATTGTGCTGATAGTTTAGTGCTTTGTTGTTTGTTTAGTGGCTAAACATAGAGTAACAAGTTGTAGCTGTGCAATGGATCAGTAATCTGTAGCTGTGCAGTGGATCAGTAATCACAGTTCAGAAGAGTGTGCATTGTTAAAGGTGCTGCTGCAGTCCCTTAGTAAAGTGATGCAGACAGGAAGGTAGAGGAGAGCTAAAGATTTTTGTGATTGTGATCTATAGCTCTGTAGTCCTCAGGCTCATGCCTTATGCAGATGAGGCAAATAGCTCTTAAAGGTCCAGTGGTATCAGCTAGTCTGGGTTGTGCTAAAGTGAACCCTATATAGACACTAAAAATAAAGAATGGGGTCTAGAACAGATTACTGTAATGGAAGGATATAAAGATGTTTGGAGTCCTCAGGGATATAGAAGTGGCAAATGCTTGTTTAGTAATAAGTCTTTCCTTTATCTTACTTCACACTAATTTGTCTTTAGTTATGATGAGCTTTTAATTATTTTTTTTAAAGGAATTCCATATTTAAATCAGGAAGAAGAAAGACAGCTAAGGGAACAGTATGATGAAAAACGTTCTCAGGCCAACGGTACAGGTTCTCTGTCATACATTTCTCCAAATTCTTCAAAGTGCCCTGTAACAATTCCTGATGATCAGAAAAAATTCATTGAGAAAGTAGTGTAAGTAAAATTGTTTAGTATCCTCTGATGATGTTGAAACTAAACCAAACACTAGTGATGTGTTTGTATGTGTAAGGAATTTTAATAGTTCATGAGTTGTGAAAGTTCTTTGTTACAAAGTGTTCTCTGTTCTTTTGGGGAGAACAAAGTAGATATAGAAGCAAATACTCTATTTCTTCCAGGGAGCAGATAGAAGATTTATTAAAGACTGAAGAAAATGAAAGTTTGGAACTGGAGCCGTGCACAGGGTCAGTTTCTAAAATTACATATCTTCTAAAAAATTACTTATTTTGGACATACTAGAATCAAGAGAATTCTAGACAAGGAAGAGTATCTTTACTTGGGTTAACTGTAGCAGAATCTACATTTGGCTCCTCTGAAGCATGAGAAAATGTAATTTATCATTCTGCTTTATGAGCCACAACTTTTGCACATAGTGACAACATGTTTAAGTATAGCCACGAAGCGCTGTGGATTTGAGCCTCCTTTTTTCTATTGCTGAAGTGCTCCATAAGCCTCGGATATGCATTTTATAAACAAATTTCTCAAATCTGTTGAGCTATCAGTTATTCATAGGTGACACCATCTATTGAAACTGTTTTTAGAGTGTCTCCTTCTCAAAATCTGCTTAGCTTTGGAATCTTCAGATGTTTTAAAAAATGAAATTTAAGAAATAAGGAATTTAGAAATAGCAGAACATTGTGCAGCTGGGGGTAAGGTAACATTACTGATACTCGATCATGACTGAACAATACTTACTTATGAGAAGATATGTGGATAACTGTATGGAATGATGTAGATGCCAGCTTGTAACTGAATATCAGGAAAACCCTTCCAAGCCTATAGCTAGCAGTGCTTGTGCTTGAAAAGCCTTTCAATAGTTGAACATAGAGCTGACTACCTGAACATTATTACTTTGAAACACTTCTGTAAGAGGCATATTAGTAACATAATTGTCTTTTTATTTCAGATTTCAGAGGAAATTAATTTATCAGACCTTGAGCTGGAAGTAAGTTACTCATAATACTGCCTTGCAGTATATTTTTAGTATTTCTGATAAGAAATCTGGGTAAGATCTCATTACCTAACCTCAGAGGTCATTAGTTTAAACTTTTTCTTCTAAGAGTAGACTTTTGTAATATTTAGAAGATAAATTGCATTACACTGGTTTGTGATAATTAATTTGAATGTTTTAAAACTTAGTATTTATTTTCTCATTCCTAAAGTCTAAAATCTGTTAATTAATCAGCACAGACCAAAATTATGTAACAAATGCAACTTGTCAGGTTTTTAATGAACAGAAAGTACATGTGCTTGTGGGCTTTACTTGAAAAACAACTAGCTATGTAGTAGGTACTGGTATGTTCATATTTTTCTGTTAAGAAGTCTTAACATTTCTGATGACTTAAAAATTCTAATTCTGGTAGCGATTCTCTTCTCCTTTCTTGGCTTTATCCCTCATCTTTGCCTAAATATATCCCTTAATGCTTTAGGTGAAACTATAAGGCCATAGAGATGAGATTTTCATTGTTCTGATGCACTAGTAAAATGTGGGAAATACAGTGGAAGTCTTTCTTTTTTTTTTGTACATTTAGTTAATTCAGTGTTGTAACAATAGCTGGTTCTTGGTTACTTACAATGGAAGTGGATAAAGTAAGGCTTCTGTACATAAAATGGTTATCTCAAAAAGTGACCTTGAGAACTAATCTTGAAAAGAGAGGTGTTTTCATGAGTTTGTGTGTGTTTTTTTAAGATATTGATATAATACCTGTAACTTCCAGTAGCACATAGTGTTAGGTTTGTCTCAGATTCTTGCATCTTTTCTCAGTGGATGGAAGGGTGTGTTTATAAACTGAATTTTTCTTAACGTTCAGCTGTGTGCAGTGTGTGGTATATTGGTGAGAGAAAGCACAGTTGTGAAGTTATAATGGAGATAATTGAAGCAGAAAACAGTGAGATTATGGATTGCCATTGTGTCCTGAGCTCTTCACAGGTCATTTTGTCTACTGAAATGTTCTCTTGTACAACCGTGTTTGGCTGTGACTGAAGTCTGTGACATGAAGCAGCCTGAAAGTGAGGTCTAGGTTAAAAGCTGTGTGAGATGTCAGGGTGGAGAGGACACAGTCATACTCTAGTATGTGTTCATGAGCACTAGATTTAGTAGGAGCCAAAAGGTGAAGGAAACATGCTGGTTTTGTGGTGGATATATATTCAGGGCTAGTTCATTTTAATGAGAAGATTAGAGTAGTATCTACTTGTTGAGCAGTGGAAGACGACGTTCTCTGACCTTGGTATCAGTTGTATAGTAGTACTTTGGTAATTAAACATGATTGTGGTGAATAGAGGCAACCCTGTAGCAGCAATAACATTTGTGTTAATATTTCCTCTTAGATCTTTATGTTAGCAGGAAGTTCAAGGTTGTTTATAAATTCTAGAGTAAGTGACATTAAAGGCCTGTAATCACCAAAGAAGCTGTGTGTGGCTGCAAGTAAATGAGAGCTTTCTCATTTGTGTTTTGGGGTTTGTGTTTCTCATCTCAGTGTTTTGGGTTTGGACTTCTTGAGAGTAGAGATTCTACATTGTAATGAAGTATCTAGATGTTGTTTTATTTTATATTATTGAAATAAGAAGTTAGAGGCTCCATAGCAATAGAATGGGAAATTATGTAAGAAAATACATATTAGTGCTAGCTGCTGTTGTCTGATGGAAGGAGGCAAATTTAACTAGCCTATTTTGTCAAACTTTCCATTATTTTAAATTAAAAAGGAACTTTTGCACTTAAGAGTTACAGTAATAGTGTAACATGAAATTAGTGAAGTCCTGTTTGGTTTCAATATGTTAAATGCCAAATGAGTAACTACTTATATTTATTTTCATTTGTTTTGATGTAGGTATCCAAAAGGTATCCATGTTGAAACTTTGGAGTCAGATAAGGTAATTAGGCATGTTGCCACATAACGTTTGTTCTGTTTAAAGGAAATTGTATGTCTCAATTTTACCAACTTTTGTAGCTTTTAGATCTGGTTTGAGCTTTGTTATGCAAAATGCAAAACATTTTAAATGCAATACAATGAACTAGTTTCTAAATGTAACATCTGACCAATGTCTGAAGTGTAAGCATGTATTTGTGTGGCTTTTTTTTTTTTCTTTCGGTGTAGTAAAGGTGTTTAAGATGTAGTGAATCTGGCATTCATTGTTGGTGAAAATTAAATCTTTATCTTTGAAGAAAAGTAGTGGCATCACATGCTGTATCCTCACTTCATAGCACAAATCTGTGCTTCAAAAGACATTTTAAATCCACTCTATACAAGGAAGTGTGAAGAAACTGAAAAATTAATTCAGTAAAAGTTAGGTTTGGTGAATCTAATACAGTTTTCTAAAGTAGGCTTTGCTGAGTAGATGATAAAGTGGTGCTTACATTAGAAACAGTCATGTTGCCAAGAAACTGCTGCTGAGGTATGACTTAATTTTCTTTGCAAGTTTCTGTACATTTACATTGTAATGGACTTAAATATGGGCTTCTTAGAGTTGTTCCTCAAACTATCCGTTTTTGATTTCAGAAGGAGAGATATATTGTTATTAGTAAGGTAAATGAAGAAGAGCGAAAAAGAAGAGAACAACAGAAACAAGCAAAAGAACAGGTAAATAAGTTTGCTGTTATATGAAAGAGAGAGGGGGAGGATCTATGACTTCAGTTGGTTGTACAGAGGAGTTTGATAGGCTTTGGTGTCTTCCCTTTTGATTGACTGTGACTGTCACATGAAATTGGTCTTCCAAGTTCTACCAGATAACTTAGGCTTTGCAGTAGAGCAAGAATTGCGATGCACTCTAGAAAATTTTAAAGAATAAATAGTTGCAGAATACTGAACCAATATGCTGGAGCAGTGAATCCCTCCTTTTATGAATCTGCTGTATCAGAGAGGCACAGTGTCAAGACTTTCTTTCTTTTCCATCCTCCCCAAAAGAAAGTAGGATGGTGAGGCAAGCAAGAGTTTGGGAGGGGATATGTTTATGGTATTTATCTTTGCAAGCTGAGGTCCTGATTCCTAGGAAGCAGCTGCACACCTGCCTGCCAGTGGGAAGTGGTGAATGAATTCTTTTGACTTGTGCATACAGCCTTTACTTTTCTTGGTAAAATGTAATTGTATTGATTCATGAGTGCTTTTGCCTTCCTTTGAATTTGTTTTGTTGGTTTTGTCTGCCCTATCTCCTGGGAAAGGGGAGTGAACAAAAGAATGGATGTTTGGCTTGTGGCCAGGGTCAACCTACTACAATAGCTTGTGACTTGCCCTACTTCACTGTGAACTAGAGCTACATATAAAACTGGAATTCTGGCAGCAGCATCTTGCTTTGACCCTACGTATCATCCAAATATGACATGTCCTCTGTTGTCTGTTCTTGGTTATGACTGAGAAACAGTTCTAGTGTGTCTGCCAGTTGGCAGGTACAGGTTTAACAGTATTTGTTTCACTGATGCGAGAATCTTTGCTTACAGGAAGAATTGAATGATGCAGTAGGATTTTCCAGAGTCGTTCATGCCATTGCTAATTCTGTAAGCTGATGTGTTTTTTAATATCCATTTTGGTTGTAAGAAAAAGAAAAGTTCCAAGAAAGAATCCTTCACTGTTATATTTTGGAAGATAAGATAAAATGCAAGTTGAAGTGGCTTCTTGCTTTTTTTTTTTGTTGATGTTGCTTCATATTTTACAATGGTTGAGTATAGTCGGTTAATTAAACTCTCAAACTAATGACATGAACAATCTCATTGTCTGCTACGAGTCAACAATACCAGTTTCCTAGGGCTGAGGGATTATTTTGAGGAACTAAGTTTTGAGGGCTTTTTTTCTGTGTCTTAAAGAATGTTGATTGGTTTTTTTTCTGGCATAGATTTAATTAGAAAAGGTAACTTGGTTCTCTTCTGCTTGATTCTTCTAGTTAAAATAGGCTTTAGCTGTATGTCTATCCCCTCAGTATAATTATTTTGTTCTGTGGAAAAAAAAACACCCAACAAAAACTTACACACAATGTTTTCTCTAGAAAATAGAGGACGCTTGAAAGCAGAAAAGCTTGTCTTGTCAAAGGAATCAAAGTTGACATAAAAATATTTCCTGTATTTTTTCAAGAAGGAATTTGCTTGTGCAGCATCTGGCATGAAAGGTTTCTGCACTGTGAGAAGCCAGATCATGCCCCTAATAACTATTGTTTATTACAACTGTCAAGAACATATTGTAAGTTGCTGTATAAGTTATAAATTAAAAGCTAGCAGACTGAGAAATCACTTTACTTCAGTCATAAATATATTACGTTTGGGAACCAAGTTGTAAGTAGCTGTTCTAGTGCATCTTAACACTTTGAACTGCTGCTGCAGGCTGTGATAAGTGGTTGTGGGTAGAGGAAAACAGTGGCTTCTCTGAGAGGATAGGGGAGTCTGGGGGGCAGGCAGAAAGCCTGGGAGGTTTGATTTGTATTTGTTCCCAGCTGCTCTTGGCTTGCGTCTGGGATAGGTGCTTTCAACATGCATCATGCTTTCCATGGCCATGATTGGAATGTAACTAGCAATGTTCTTTTCACAGGGCAAGCTTGTTATTGGGCACAATATGCTGCTGGATGTTATGCATACCATACACCAGTTCTATTGTCCTCTACCTGATGTAAGTAATCTTCGGAGTATTCAGATGATTAAGTAAATTCCTCGATGTATTTTGTTTTCAGTCTTAGCTCCAAACTTCCTTGTGAATGGAATTACATGACAATCTGTTGAGAACAACAACAAAATGTTTAAAAAAGAACACTTGTTACTTTTGGGGTACTGTCTTATTTTCTTAAATCTTCATGTAGAAAGCTTAGCTGGATTGAATTTTTCTCCTTGACATTTAAAAAACGTTCAAATTAAATGTTGGAATTGTATTGTGGTTCCTTGCTGTTATCTGTTAGTACTTCAGAAAGTGCCTGGATAATGTTAGGCTAATTTAACTGATGTCAAGATACTGGTTTGTCAGGTAGTCATTCCCTTGTAGTTTACAAAGTGGGAAATATATGTTTTCATATAATACAGTACAATTAAGAATAACAAATCTTGTAGCAGGATTGATCTTCATTGGGATGAAGATGTGGAAATTAGAGATACCAGTAGGGCAGTCTAACAGTTCATGACTGCACAATTAAGTTGAACTATGCAATGTATTGGCACCAAGGACATCGAAGAAGCCAAAGGTTTCATTGAAAGCATGGCCCACGTGATGGTTGTATTACTTGCAGTTCTCAAGGTCTTGTGGGAGTTACAGGGAGGACATGATTATAAGATAGGAGATGGAAGCTTGGGACCTGTTCAGACTGTAGTGGATGTAATCAGTTGTCATTTGTTCCTGTACTTTTGACATTTGGAAGATCTAAACCTCCAGGCAAGCAACTTCCCCCTCTCTAGTGACTGCTTATATTCCATTGAAATATTAAATGCTGGAAGACTGAAGTAGAACTCTTAGCACAGTTGGGTTTAGAGGTAGTCTGAATGCTATAATAGTAGAGCATTTCTCTTGCGAATCACAAACAAATCAGAAATAACTGGGCTGTAGTTCTGTGCGGCTGCAGGTGCTATTTATGGTAATGCAGACAAATAAATCCCTTACAAAGTGAGAAATCAGTCACTGTATCTGAGTTTTAGAAGCTAATTGTAGTTACTGCAATGTATTGTGCTGAAACTGATACACAGTTAACTTATTTTGGATTTTATCTCCTGGTTTAATGTTAAATTAGGACCTGAGTGATTTCAAGGAAGTAACATCATGCGTCTTTCCCCGGTAAGTTCTTAATTAAAATTTTCAGTTGCTTTAGTATAGTTTTAGCAAGCTGACATTTTGTCCTAGCCCTGTAACCTAACTATTACTGGAAATAAAAATGGGATCAACTTTGATAAATACAAGTTTCATTAAAGTATTCTGTAGCATCTTTTTTCCAGAAGAGCAGTGTAAATGTTTTATTTGGCAAAAGATGCAGCTTTGCTAGCCCCTTGGTTTTGGCAAGATGTTTGGTGTTTTGAATCTGCACTACATTTGGAACAAGATTTGTTTGTTATTTGTTTGCATCTCTTGCTATTGCTTTGTTGATGTCTTTTTTTCATGCTGAACAAAGCCGAGGTGTGTTTCAGCTGCCCTAAGATCTGAGAGTAGTTGTTCAGTAGAATGAAGCTGCTATTTCTCAGCTAGTGCACCAAAACACTCTTGAGGATTTGGCAAAATTGACATTCTTCCATTGTAGCTTATTTAGCTTTTACTTTGTTTCTAGGCTATTGGATACCAAACTGATGGCAAGCACACAACCTTTTAAGGTAAATTAATATAATATTAAAGATTGTGTGAGATTTGTAGTTTTCTTGCTATTGAAGAAGTTAATAATTGTTATTTTTGCGACATTTTATATACACATATGGATTCAGTAATGCAGCTCAGCTAACCTGAAGTATAGTAGCAGCTTTCTGATTATCTGGTTTCTTCCACTGTCCTTGTATTTCTTGAAGTCATCAGTATTTACAGTTATAAACTATTCAGGAGTGTTCAGTCAGCGAGCACATTCTAATGCTCACCTTGAATGCCATCAACTATTAGAATCAATATTGAGGCTATTTCGCCTTGCTGTTTGTGCTGCCTTTTCCTCTGTCACGTGTAGCATGTGCGGAGCCAGATTCAAACAGAAATACCACTTAGACATAATTCATCATCAGGAGTTCTGAAAAGTATTCATACATGCATGTGACCCATGTTGTTGGTGAGGCAAGTTAACTTTCTAAAACTTGTCTTGACAGACTTTAGTGCGTTAGTTTGAATGTATAAATCCTTAGAGAACACAAGGTGGCAGCAGTAAATACTCATTTTGTCCTACCTGATTTCAATTTCCAGGGAAAATGTGCTCAGCAATGGCAGTTAATTACGTGTTTTCTTGCAGGAGATCATTAATAATACATCCCTTGCGGAACTGGAAAAACGTTTAAAAGAGGTTCCATTCAGCCCTCCAAAAGTTGGTGAGGATATATCAAAATGGTCTTAGTTTTGAAGTGTTTTGATTTTTTTTTTTTTTTTTTTTGTTCTTGGTCTGAAATGTAAATTTCTCTATAAAAATTTGTTGTGATAAAAGGGACTTAAAATGTGGTCAACATACATGTAGTGCAGTTTAATTCAGAAGTCAGTAGGAATCCTTCCACTTTATTTCAGATAATAAAAGAATGGATGTGAACAACAGTTCCATTGTCTTCTAATGATGGCATTTTGGTTTCTATGTTGATTTTTGATGAGTAACTTGAAATTGGTTTAAAAGCTTTTAATTTGGTTGCTCTTGCTGTCCTTCAGATCAAAGCCAGAGCACTCTAACAGACAAATAAAACAAAAAAAACCCACCTCACAGTAGTGACTCTAGAGTGAGTGTGAGTTCTAGAAATTAATAAAGTTCCTTCAGAGCTTTCTTTGCTTTCAGGTGAACAAAAGGATATTTAATCAGAGGGCAAGCTTATCTCAAGGTTCTGGAATTTTTCTTAAGCTTCTGGTTTAGAAAAGGAGGGAAATGCTGAACAGTACAATATGTTGGAAGGGAAAAATCTCAGTGCTTAGTCAACTACAAGTTGACATACTTCTTTTACATTGCTGCATGTGCAGAACAGATACACTTAGGCTGTAGTAACTAAGTAAAGTAGGAGAGATAATAAGATGGATTATCTACATTCTCCTTGGACAATGAGCAGGAGCTTTTGGTGCCTAGACCAAAGTAGTACTGTGAATATGGAGTGTGTAGTAATCGCATGCAGGCTTTTAGTGGCATGTCCTCTGTAGCTGTTTCTCAGGATGTAACATAATTTGGCAGCTGTTAGATACTATTTTTTGCTGGTGTAATATAATTTTACATTTTTTTCTTGAGCAGAATATGACCATAAAAGTTAACTAACTCTGAAGTGGATTTAGTTGGAGATGATTAATGTGGTTCAGAACATTCAAAGCAAAACATGTTTACGAATACTAGAATAAATGAAAAGTTAACAAAAGTATGTTTTCTTTGGGACATGCGTCTATTTAAAAAAAAAATCTGATGCAGGTTTCTTTTACAAAATGCAACAAGTATAGATTTTCATTGTAAAATTTACTCTAGTATTTTTGTATCACTGTTTTAAATCCATACATATTTCTGTTACTGAGACTTGGGCACTTTTGGATACTTCAGAAAAGTTCTTATTAAGGTGTCTACTTTCAGAAGTGATTCAAGGGATACTTCTCGATGGTTGGCAAACAGAT
Organism: Indicator indicator; assembly: GCF_027791375.1. Taxonomy (NCBI): domain Eukaryota; kingdom Metazoa; phylum Chordata; class Aves; order Piciformes; family Indicatoridae; genus Indicator; species Indicator indicator. The sequence continues at coordinate 4,451,418 of NC_072031.1, forward strand.
TAATAGCTGAGTTTTCAATTAGCCTGACTGTTCTTTTGAATGCAAGACAGTCAGGAAAAAATTATGCTGTGTGGGTAATCCTGGTTTTCTCATGTTAGAACTATTACTCCATTTTGGCTGAGTAGATCTGTGATTAGTAACTTAAGTTCCTATCCTTGGAGTCTATTCTTATTTAAAAATACAAAACAAAGCTGTCCTCTTTTTAGAACTTCAGAAATTTCAGAACTATGAATTATCTCTAATTCTGAAAGTAGTATAAACTTACCCAAACGATGTTATGTTCTGACAAAATAAGCGTGTGGATAAGCATACAGGGCTGCCTTGAACTTCTGTGATAACCTGTTTACAAATGATTATTTTTTTCTCTCCTCAGAAAGTGCAGAAGGTTTTCCAAGTTATGATACAGCTGCCGAACAACTTCATGAAGCAGGATATGATGCTTACATTACTGGACTGTGCTTCATTTCCATGGCTAATTTCTTAGGTATCTATGTAGTCTTTTTCAAACATCTCCTTAGTGCTGTCTGTAGCTGCTTATTACATACTGAATTTCTTCTTCATTCATCAGGTTCATTCCTCAGTCCTCCAAAAAACCATGTGTCTGCTAGATCAGAACTCATTGAACCTTTTTTTAACAAGTAAGTGGTGGTTGTATTAAAAGACCTGCTAAAAATATGGGCATGTAACACTGGCCTCAGAATATGTATCTTTAGCCTCAGAATCAATGGCTAACTGCATTTTTCTTTACAATTCAATTTTGACTGGCTATCTAGTTCATGCTAGTGATGCTATAAAGAGGCCACTGTTTGTAAAGTAAATACCTTTTCGTTTGACAAGAATGGTATCATTTCTGCTCACTTGTAAAATGACACTTAGAAGAGTACCTGGATTGATTTAATGGCCTTGTCCACGCTGGTGTTGAGAGTATACTGACATTTTAGAAAATCATTTCTGGAGTAGCAGAGCTGAAGAAAAACTGGTCAGATGTTCTTTATGTTGTAGGACACTGTCAGAACCTGGTGATAGTTAAAATTGAGTATGCCAAACGGTCCGGAAAAACTAAAATACCCTTAGTGTAATATCAATCAAAATAACTCAGAGCTATTGTATTAACATTATCAAGTAACCCATTTTTAAGAAGGCATAATAAACATACATGATCATTAGTATTTAGGATGCTATGATCAGTGTTTTGCTTTTGAATTGCATCTTCATGCAAATTACTTGAACAAATTGAAGTAAGACTTGAGAATTCCAGAAGTTTTTATTCATAGATTTGATACTTTGCATACTTAATCTGGACATTTTACCTAATGAGGCTTCTAAAGATAGTATAAGCTGTCATGTAAAGATGAAGGACTTAAAATAAGTTAATAGTGCCTTACTCTGTTTAAAGAAGAAACTCCAGGCTTTCAAACACTATGATACAGGAGTTACTAAAATTAATTATTTTAACTTCAGATGGCCTGTAGAAATCAGGGAGTAGTTGTGATCAATGGCTTCCAGCATTCCTTGGTCTGGAAGCCAAATTCCTATAGTGACAGAAGTTAGGTGATGACTCTCCTGACACAGACATATGAGGCAGTAACTCCATGTATTCCAGCAGGCACTACGAATTGTATGCACATTCCTTAGACTGAAGATGGAGCCATAATCACCACTTGATTTGAATGTGAAAGTGATGATAGAGTTAACCAGTGTAATTTAATTTTAAGATAGGGTTTGTCACAGGGTTGTTTTCAGTAACACCAGTGCACACACACGTGCAAACTAGTAGATGCCAGGTGAGGGGGTTGGGTTTTTTCGGTCATTAGCCAAAATGTTTTCAGTTCTCCCTAGAGATGTATATCTGAAACAAATACAAACTGAAACTTCTGAAACTATGTCACAATAATACATAGAATTTAAGTTTTTTAAGTTAATTATGTACTTCATATGTGACATTCCTCTGAAGGTGACATTTCAATGTTTTGAAAGAAGGCTGCCTTGTCTGTTCTGGCTTCAGAGTTAACACTGCCTAACTAACACAATGGGAAGATAAGAACAATTGTAGGGAGAACAGATTTTTTTCATTTTTTTTTAAGCATTACTGTTTACAAGAAGAAAGGAAGTTTGTCCTCTCTGTCATTATTCAGAACTTGTAGCTGCTTCTTTCAGAAAAGCTATATGTTAGTTTTGAATCATGGAGACTTTGAAGACTTGCCATGTCTTACTTTCACGTGATCTTAGAAGCTGTGCCATGTTATAACTAACATCTGCCACTTCACCTCAGTCGGAGCTTGGAAATGAGACTGTCTCACCTTTTACTTACAGTGACCAGACTAAGGCTTGGATTTTTAAAGCTTGTGTTTCTTGTATAATGCAAACTCATAAACCAGAATAAGACAACTCCATTTCTTTAATGTTTTTTGTTTTTAAGAAAAAACACTTAGGTACATATCAGAAGTCAGAGCCATTAGATATTTAAATGTACAAGTCTTTTGCTCTGTTCAATATGCCCTTGCAGACCAAATCTGTATTTGCAGCACTTGGTTTCTTTAGCACCTGCAAGTAGCATCCAGGGCTTGTGGAGTTTACTTCGTTATCTTAAGGTCCATAGTCAGTACGTTGCTTCTCAGGGTTTTTGTAGGTATGCTCTGGACTGCCAGCTAGTTTCCTGCTGCACCTAGTTTAGTTAGTGGTCTAGAAGCTTTCCCTAGCTGAACAACCACTTTTCCACCTGGGGAGAAAAAAAACTATCTTCCTCCTTCCTCCAGAAGTTCTACCTGATCCTGTGGGCAGCAATCAGAACAAGGAAACCTTTTCCTTTGTGCTGTAGTCATGTTCTTCAAGCAAAACACAAACTACAACATGCAAACAGTAAGCTAAACAAATGAAAGTTATACTATCTGTCACAAAAGTTTTTCCTGAAAGAAGCTGACCAGAGTAGTTTATTGTAAGGCAGTTATTTAGAAGCAATGTTCTCAGTTTGAACTATTATCAAAATAGTCCTGAAAATATTCTTTAAAGCAGACCTCTTTTTGATTATTTAGGTTGCTTATAAAATCTTAGATCTCTGAGTATTAGTGCTAATACTTAAATACACTTTAGAGATAGAACTTTTATGATTGGTGTGATTGACAGGATTTTGGGAATGTTTTCTGTTTGAATAGACTTGTCACTAATGTGAATAATAGGAGTAAACTTAAAACTGAAAAATCAGACTTTGATTTTTACATACTTAGCCTTCACTTTTTTCAGTAGTTACTTTGACCTTTTTCGTTATGTCAGCAAAGTTTTGGAACTTGCTGACTTGCTGTTCAGGCATGGTGGCCAGCTTGTAGGTTAATGTTCATATCAGGTTAATGATGTACAATAGGTAAAATCTTTAGTTTCAACTTCTTGTAAGAGTGGAACTGATTAAAAACAGACTTTGCCTTAGAGTTGCTTGGTTCTTTTAGGCATAATTCAGTAAGCTACATGGTGAACAACTCAATAAACCATGAATTCCAGAGATGCATTTGTGTAATCTTTATGCTTCATTGTCTTTGAAAAATTATGTTCATGTGAACAATCTGCTGTGAGTAATTCCCGATTAACACAAGCTGAGATGATGGGACTTTTTATATTGTAATAGCTAAACTTCTGTGTGTGTACTTCAGGTGCTGTATTGTATTGTAAACTTAAGAGTTGATTTGAGAATTTGTTTTTAAACTTACTTTGTTTAAAGCAACATCTCTTCTTCCATATCTCCCTGCTCCTACCCACAAGCCCTTACCTGACTTGGAATGACAGGTTTACTTCTTTGGGTTCTTTGAATGTTGTATTTCTTTTTCTGATGTAACTAGAGGCCAAGGGGAGAAAGAGGTGTAGAGAAATGAAAACAGTATGTTTTATTGATCTGAATAGCATGATGATCTGTAGAAATATTTATAGTAAAGACAAGTTAACGGCTGCATTCCAGTAGATACTTCAGTGATACAAGTAACCCTAAAAACATATTCAAACTCCTAAAAAAACTCAGAGTGAATTTGCAATTTGGTACAAAGAATCTCTAGAAAATTATAGCTCAGCCTGCATCCTTAATGTTTTTATATATATGTCAGCTGTTACTTAGGTGAATACTATAACTGTAATCTGATAACCATTTTAGAAGCTTTTTGAAGTTTGAGTAGTAAAGTTATTTACTTAGCTCTCTAGTGAACACTATACACAGTTAATGTTTTGTAGCAGGAACATGGCAACTACACCAGTGACAGGGTTTTAGGCTGCTTATTTTGGAGGGAAGTAGGTTTGCAGAGCTAAATACGAGCTTTCAATAAAAGCTCATACAAAACCTCAAGCTCTGAAAGCTTGAATGTTCTGAGAGACTCTTCTGTTACATGTTAAAAGGGCAGAAGACTCATCTTGGTTATCTCCACTAAAATGTTATGATGACTTTTGCAGTTCTAAGGTTTTAAGATCCATTCTGTCTAAAGCATAATGCAGTGCTCAGAAAACTGGATGATATACATGGATTTAAAATGACAGCTTTTTCAATATCCACCACGTAATTGGCTCTTACTGCAGAAAGCTGCTACTTTTTGAATGTTCTTTTCCTTACTTCTTGTAATGGTTTTCAGCAGTTAACAGCTTAAGGCTTCTTTGTTCTTGTTTTGTTTAATAAGTAAAATTATTAGCATGGTGCCAAGTAACTTTTTAAATATGGAGTGTTAGATAATGAATTGGACTTCCTCAGAGGGTCTGTTTCTTTTAATATAGCTTAAGATATGATTGAGATGATTAATTCTGTTTCTTCAGAAGCAACATTTAAAATCTATCAAATGGAAGGTTTATTAACTTTAGGCAGAACTTTGCTAATGGTGCTTTTCCATTTTGCTTCAGGCTATTTCTTATGAGAGTAATGGACATACCATATCTCAATCTGGAAGGACCAGACCGTAAGTAGCTTATTTCATTGTAAACTTACTACCACTCCAACAAATTTCCTGGAGGAGGAAGTATAAGGGTTAATTATTGTGTATCTAAAGCATGGGGCTTCAGCTGTGTTTAGGTTATTGGCCACTTATCAAATGATGTCCCCATTTCTTGAATTAAGTAGTAAAACCATTAAGTTCTTCAAATTTGACCCGAGAGCCTGCATTGACTAGGTTGAGATTGAAGGTATTGACTAAAACAGCTAATATTGTAACTAAATGTAATTGAGTTTGAAGTTAAAGCTTTATGCTTATTTTGGGTAATTATTCTTAAGTACCATAAAACATACAAAGTAGGGTCTTAACAGTTTCCCCCTCAGCCCAGCAGTAAATGCAGGATGCAAACTAGTTAATAATGAAGAGTTCTGAGAATCTGGCTGCTTTCCTTCACAATTTGTGTGCAGCAATTCCTTTGCTCAACTTCATCAAAACACTGGAACTTTTCTACCATGTGAGATTATGATTACATTTCAAGTTATTTCAGGTTACAGAACTGAGGCTATAATGAATTGCTAATACATTTAATGAAAACAAATTTTACTAATATAAATTTCCTTACTGCCGTGGGATGTTACACTGACGGAGAAAACTTCAAATGAGTTACTACTGATGTCTTGGCTTATGAAAATGTGAAGCCCTGTGTGGCAGGCTAGTGTTCGACCAGGAGAAAGCTTAATTTTGTACTGTGAAGTCAGATACACAAATGTCTTAAAAATGATACCCATCTGGAAGCAATGTTGATACTAAGACATTGTCCATTCCCTGCATTGAAAAGCTCGGACTGGAGAATGACCCTTTATTAGATGTTAGTTTAATAGTAACAGAATGCAGTTCTACAAAGATGGAAGCAACTACTGGAGAGGAAAATAAATGCTGTAAGGGCATATGTTTAAATGCAGTTGGGTGATCAGATCACTAAGCTCTGCCTCTGCAGATGTGTTGGAATGGTTATCTAATTATGTTGCATACTTGTTTCCCCAACTGTTTGATATTGAGTGGAAGAATGGATAAATACTTCAGGTCATTGACTGAATGCCAAAGCTACTAATCTGTAAAGATGCTACTTCCACTTGCTAGCCAACTTACAGGATTGTTTTGATAATTTGCCAAGTAGAGTTGCCAAAAAAGAGCCTGCCTCTGAAAGTCTCTTTTATCTGAAAGCCACTCCTGTAGAACAGACTGATGCAGATGTCACAGCAGAATCTGAATGAGGGTGACTTTGTAAGCTTCAGAATGGGGAGTGCATTTAGGGTGGCATGTTTGACTGCTGCTTTAGATACTTTTATTTCTGTTCTGAGATGTAAATGCTACTATAGGTTGAGGAAGCTGTCTGGTTGCTTGTTGCCTGTAAGGAGCACTTTTGCAGAGAAGTAAAGGCATGCAAAGAATAGTGCCACACTTCTGAAGTAGATCTATTTGGAGACTATTTTTTTTTTTTTTTCCAAAAAAAGGTGAGGTGCCCAACTAGGTGACTGTCATAAGTATGGGTAGGTTTGTCTGTTCTGTAGTGTTATAGCAAATTTGTGTGGTTTTTTTTTCCAGAAATAATGGTTTGGCAACGTGTGCTAGGTTAATTGGTGTTTAATATGTGAAAGTGACTTTCTCTTTTTTTTTCTTCTTTAAATTTTTGTTACTGTTTATTAACAACTTCTTCAGAAGGAATGAAGTTGCTGCACAAAATGGCTGTCGAGCAGAATATGAATCAAATATTTCTCACTTTTCTTGGCAGAATGTATAGAGGTTTAACAGATGATTCAACATGGTTTTAGGAATAAACTGATACCGGAGAGTTGGAAGTAGATTCTTGTCTCTAATCAATAGAAAAGGGCAATTCTAACACCAAGAACTGGAGTTGTTACAGTTACAACTCTCGACTTCTGAATTGAAAACACTTAAACCTTTGAATTGCTGGCTGTTAACTAGGCGTACAGCATGAACTGGTGAGTTAGACACCATGTGGCACATCCTGTTCTGGTCTTCCATTTTCTTTCAACTCAGAAAGTAAGTTCCTAAGTGAAGCAAGCCAGGTAACTGCTCAGAACAAACCTTATGAAACTTTTTTTTTCCCATGGCTTTGTTAAGCCTTCAATATTTCATTTATGAGATGCCGAGTTACAACTATATTATTATAGCAACTGTTAGTGTGTGCCTAATGAAGCTTTTGTGAATGATTTTGGTTTAGTATTTTAATGCTATAGTTGAGTACATGCTGCAGTCACTTCCTTAGAGAATTGGTACACTTGCAAATCTTTGTCCTATTTTCATAATGTGTTTGGGTTAGGAGCTTGAATTTTAGAGGCCTCTAGGTAACTGCTGTGTTGACCGTTGTCTTGCATAATTGCAGGCCCTTTTTTATCAGTGCCTGAGCTAGTGTCAGAGGTCTTGGTCTATTTGCTCTCCCTTTTTTTTTTTTTTTTTTTCCTTTCCTTAGTTATGTGTTTAAAAAACAGAAAAAGAAAAGCTACCTGACCATATTGGATAGCTTTTTTTAGGATATTCTAAAAATAATAGGAGTGATTCTTATTTTAACAAATACTTTTTTGTTTCACAGTGCAGCCAAAACGAGATCATGTTCTTCATGTCACTTTTCCCAAAGAGTGGAAGACTAGTGACCTTTACCAGCTTTTCAGTGCCTTTGGTGAGTGATATAGTCTGTTCTTCCGTATTTTTATATATATATTTAAACTTCTTCTAATTAGCAAGTACCTTTTAGGTTTGGTTGTTGTTTAATTTGTGGATGCAGACTTATTCCTAGTATTGGTAATGATGAATTGCCTTTTGTAATTTTTGAACGGTGTCCTGTGGACTGTCTTCGTAATGATGTTTTGAAAATGTCTGCCCTCGTTAACTGCTCTTTAGAGATCTTTTTATTATAGAATCAGTCAGGGTTGGAAGGGACCACAAGGATCATCCAGTTCCAACCTCCCTGCAGTGGGTAGGGACACCTCACACTACATCAGGCTGGCCAGAGCCTCATCCAGCCTGGCCTTAAACACCTCCAGGGATGGGGCCTCAACCACCTCCCTGGACAACCCATTCCAGGCTCTCATCACTCTCATGGTGAAGAACTTCTTCCTCACGTCCAGCCTGAATCTCCCCACTTACAGCTTTATTCCATACCTGATGTCCTAAAAAGTCCCTCCCCAGCTTTCTTGTAGGCCTCCTTCAGATACTGGAAGGCCACAATAAGGTCACCTCGGAGCCTTCTCTTCTCCAGACTGAACAGCCCCAACTCTTTCAGTCTGTCCTCACAGGAGAGGTGCTCCAGCCCTCTGATCATCCTGGTGGCCCTTCTCTGCACATGTTCCAGCATGTCCATGTCCCTCTTGTAAAAAGGGCTCCAGAACTGGACACAGTACTCCAGGTGGGGTCTCACCAGAGCTGAGTAGAGGGGGAGAATCACCTCCCTTGACCTGCTGGCCACACTTCTCTTGATGCATCCCAGGATCTGGTTGGCTTTCTGGGCTGCAAGTGCACATTGACAGCTCATGTTGAGCTTCTCGTCCACCAGCACCCCCAAGTCCCTCTCCTCAGGGCTGCTTTCCAGCCAGTCACTGCCCAGCCTGGATTTGTGCTTGGGATTGCCTCCACCCAGATGCAGGACCCTGCACTTGGTCTTGTTGAACCTCATGAGGTTGGCTTGTGCCCACCTCTCCAGCCTGTCCAGGTCCCTCTGGATGGATCCCTTCCCTCCAGCCTGTCTGCTGCACCACACAGCTTGGTGTCATCAGCAAACTTGCTGAGGGTGCACTCAATGCCACTGTCCATGTCACCCACAAAGATATTGAACAAGACTGGTCCCAGGACTGAGCCCTGAGGGACTCCGCTTGTCCCTGGCCTCCACTGGGACATGGAGCCATTGACAGCCACTCTTTGGGTGTGGCCATCAAGCCAGTTCTTTATCCATCTTGTGGTCCACCCATAAAACCCCTGTGTCACCAGTTTGGAGACCAGGATGTGGTGTGGGACAGTGTGGAAGGCTTTGCTCAGGTCCAGGTCAATGACATCAGTTGCTCTCCCCTCATCTATTAATGTTGTCACCTGTTCATAGAAGGCCACCAGGTTTGTCAGGCAGGATTTGCCCTTGGTAAGCCCATGCTGACTGTACCCAATCACCTCTTCACTATTCTTCTGTCTCAGTAGTGCCTCCAGGAGGATCTGCTCCATGATCTTGCCAGGCACAGAGGTGAGACTGCCTAGCCTGTAGTTCCCTGGTTCTTCCTTCTTCCCCTTTTTGAAAATGGGAGTAATGTTTCCCCTTTTCCAGTCAGTGGGGACTTCCCCAGACTGCCAGGACTTTTGGAATATAATAGAGAGGGGTTTAGCAACCTCCTCTGCCAGTTCTGTCAGTACCCGTGGGTGTATCCCGTCGGGTCCCATGGACTTGAACACTTTCAGGTTCTTCAGGTGATCACAAACCTGATCTTCACTTATGATGGGCAGTTCTTCCTTCTGGTTCTTGCCATTAGCTTCCATGACTATTCCAGGAGTGTGGCTGGAGGCCCTTGCAGTGAAGACTGAGGTAAAGAAGTCATTGAGAACCTCAGCCTTTTCCAGGTCACTTGTGACCATTTCACTGTTTCCTTTCTGAGAGGGCCCACACCTTCCCTAGGCTTCTTTTTACCATTAATATACCTGTAGAAATTCTTAGTGTTCCCTTTGAGCTCCCTGGCTAGATTCAATTCAAACTGTGCTTTGGCTTTCCTAAGCAGGTCTCTTGCTGCTCGGGCAGCTTCCTTGTATACCCCCATTCCAGCTGTCCTTTCCTCCACTCCTTGTAGAGCTTCCTTTTAAGTGATAGTGTGTCCACCAGCTCCTTGCTCATCCAGGCAGGCCTCCTAGCATTCTTCCCTGCTTTTCTCTTTGTTATTATACATTGCTCCTGGAGACAGAGGGAGGTGGTCCTTGAATACTGACCAGCTGTCCTGCACCCCTCTTCCCTCTAGGGCTTTGTCTCATGATACTTTGACTGGCAGATCCCTGAAGCAATCAAAGTCTGCACGCCTGAAGTCTAGGGTTGTAAGCTTAGAATACGTCCTTCTGGTTGCCCTGAGGATCTTAAATTCAACTGCTTCATGGTCGCTGCAGCTAAGGCTGTCTCTGAGCCTCATATTGGTTACCAGCCCTTCCCTGTTGGTGAGAACAAGGTCCCACATAGCACCTTTTCTCGTTGGTTCCTCTACCATTTGGAGGAGGAAGTTGTCATCTATGCAATCCAGGACCATCCTGGATTGCTGGTGCCTTTTTATGTGGTGCTTGTTGAGTGTTGCAGACCTTTTGATCCTTTTATTTACAGCCTCTTCTGGAAGGAGGTAAGAGGTGGATAAAGAAAACTGGGAATGGTGTGAAAGGTGGATCCAGATCTTAGAAAAAAGGTTCATTCTGCAGTCTGCTTAAAGCCGTATGCTAGCTTAAGCGAGCCTAAGGAGGCAAGCAAACCTGGAGAGAGTTGCTTTGATGGTAAACACCATCCAAGTCTGAAGAAACGGCAAAAGAACTGTCTAATAACTGGATACTAGTAGTCATGTTGTTCCTCTACTAGTATATAATGTTAAGGACATGGAGATCCTAATTAATTGACAGTCAACTCCTGATACATAACAATTGCAGCAGAAAGCATTGGTTGTGCTTTTGGTCCCTAAGAGCAAGAATGATCTTCCATACAGCCCTATGTTGGATGTTGTTTCCAAGATTCTTCTTGCAGTTTGCTTTCTAGTTCCTTACTGAGAGATGTGATACTTTCATAGAGATCTTCTTGACTTGCAAATAGTTGGGGCATTTTGTTTTGTTTGTGATTTGTTTTGTGTTTCAAATAGGTAAATTAATTCCATTTTTTAAGACATTTATGTAGAGCAAAAATTCTACCATTAAAATAACATTTTGCATGATTTTCCAGAAATACTTGCTCACAATACTTTGTTGAAATTAGCTTAAGCGTTATGTATAATAGGCATTTATGCATCTTGTCATCCTCTATTCTGTAATAAGGCTTTTATTGGAAATACCTATTTATCAAAGTGTTTATTTGAGAACGATCACTTTCTCATTTAAAAAGAAGGACACAGAGCTGTTGGAGTGAGTCCAGAGTGGGGCCACAAAGACGATCCAAGGGCTGGAATACCTCTTCTGTGAGGATAGGCTGATGGAGCTCAGGTTGTTCAGCCTAGAGAAGAGAAGACTCTGGGGGGACCTTAAAGCTGCCTTCTAATACCTGAAGGGATCCTACAGAAAGGCTGCAGAGGGACTTTGCATAAAGGTATCTACCAATAGGACAAGGAGCAATATTTTTAAGTTGAGGGACAATAGGTTTAGACTAGATCTTAGGAAGAAGTTCTTCAGTAGGACCGTGGTGGAGACTCTGGAATGGATTGCCTGGGGAGGTTGTAGATGTCTCCACCCTGGGGGTGTTCAAAGCCAGGTTGGACTCTATGAGAAGAAAATGAATCTTTGCTTTACATTAGTCGTGGCAGCGCTTGTATGAGTGAAGTTGTAATTTACCTGTTCCAAAAAAAATTTCTGCTTGGCACTATAGTTTCCTGGGTTTTGTGCCCTGAGCTGTCCTTAAAGTCCCAGTACCAATTTGGTCCCTTGGAGTATACTCACTGAAAAACAATACATATTTTCACGTTTGTTTTTAAGCACTTGAGTATCTAGTTTGCCTTCTATGAAATGGGGCTTTTCCCTTTTGGAGTCAAGTAAATGAAGTGATATTCTGTTAGCTAGTGCTTGAGCAGTGTAGTGCAGTTGTTTCAGAGTAACGTACTGGACTTAATGACTTAAATCAATGTTGCATGTGGCAAAAAGATACAGAGCAAACCTGAACCTAACAATAAAGTAATTGCAATAATGGTATCCATAAGGATGTTTAATCACCAGTAAAAGGATGGAAGTAGTCAGTCTTGTCACTTGGTAAGGGTCTCTGCACCTATAAATAAAATTCAGACAGTTCCTTCTGACTGTTAATCTGTACTCCAGCATGGTGCCAGTAAAATGCTGGATAGGATTTAATATTCCTGACTGGACAATCCAGAATGTGAGAATGTAGAAAGTTACTGAGATGGTTCTAGAGTTGCTGTTATGGAGGTAAGAATCAAGGCAGTTTGGACATTGTTTCTATAGGCTTTTAAAGACCCAGCTGTAGGATTTTTCTAATGTTATCAGCTCCACCCCTTCGGTGTTGGCATGAAACACAAGCACAGATCACTGCCACCAGGGGTCACGCTTACACATCTCAAAATACTCAATTTTGAAGTTCCCATTTCTCTCACTTCTCCAGGTTACAGAGCTGAATGTGTTCATACTTGGATTTACAAACTCCTGGCTTTTGGGTGGTATTTAATCTGTATGTTGTTTTAGGTCTTATTCCCGCTGTATCTCAAAACAAAGTCTAGGTTATTCCTTCCAGAATTCTCATGCTATTTTTGATGTAGCTGGTGAGAGAGACAGGGCGGTGCAATGTGAGGATAAGTGATTTGCCAAAAGCCAAAATAAAGTGGTGGCATCTGGCATGAATTACCTAAATTTATTACACCAGTTAAACAGAAGTATTTGTAAATTAAGCTTTTAGCTGGACTAAAAATCAGTTGTTAAATCGAATAGCAACATTAATCTGACTTCATAGTTAAATTGGTTTGAATTTGTTTTAGCCTAGTATGAATTGAGGCAGAGTAGTAATCTTGTATGAAGCTTCTAATGAAAGCTGTGAAACAGCTGAAGGGCTGCAGTGTCAGACTTGGAACTATTTTGTGTTTGCCACTCTAGGAGGAGCGTTCATGTTCCTGAAGTCTTTCAGTACTGCATGCATACCAACTGGACACCTGTTCATGCAAGATGTTTTTTCAGTCCCATGGGTGAAAGTAGTTTCACTGTACAAGTGTTTGCATTACTATGCAGTCTCTTAGAACACTTTCTTTACATTCTTAAATTTGTTTAATGTTTTTGTTGGTGAAATATGAAGGAATTAAAGTATTTGCTGGAATACAGCTTTTGTGATTAGCCCTCACTTCTACTTAAATGAGTGTCTTTGGGCTTTAATTAAAACACATACTTTCAAAGTATTATAAAAAGTAGTGAAACCTATACATTGTATTTTGTAAGACCCTGACAGATGTCTTTAAGAGGGAGGTGATTATGGAGTCATAGATCTTAAAGATTTACAAATTACTTTTGAAATGTAACCAGTGTTTTTTGTCTTTAAATCTTATCTTAGTAGTCCAAGCTGGTATACAGGTGAGTTTTAAGTGATTCTTAAATGCATTTTTGAGACTCATTTTCAAGTTCCATACACTGTGACATCTATTCTGTTAACCATTGCAAATTATTTTACTTTAAGGGGAAAAAAAAAAAAAGAGCAGAGCTTGAAAAATGTCCCTGTAAGTGGTAAACTAGTTTAAGGAAAACTTCTAGCACACAATATGTATATTCTTCTGAGCTCATGGTCGTACAGATTTGTGAGCTTTGACTGGGTTTGGTGGTGTTTTTCTGGGTGTGGAGTTGTTGGTTTTGGTGGTTTGGGTTTTTTTATGTTTGTTTTGGTGGGTTTTTCTTCTGTTTTGTGGTTCCTTTTTTGGTTTTGTTTGTTTGGTTTTTTTCCCCGCTTTTCTGCTTTTTCTCTTGCTTTTGTGGAGTTTTAAAAATTTGAATCCTATTTTTCTCTGTGCATTTCTGGCCTTCCCTCCTTCTTCCTGTGCCAGTGTTTCCTTCAGCTGTTCTTGCTTTCTTTGTACCCTGTCTTCCTGCCAGAAAGGTGGAAGTTCTGTTAACTCTTCTCAGTTATTCACCAGAAAACTGTCATTTGTGCTTCAACCCTTACTTGTAGAATAACGGCTTTAACTATTGCTGTTGTCTGATGCAGTGAGCATCCAGAGCTGTTAACAATTGTATCCAATGGAATATATTAGTAAGCTTCCTGGTTATAGGAAGGTCCATGTAGTCCTAATACTGATCCTAAGTGTTAAATTGCCACTAACAGTTGTGTAAGAAATGTGTAAGAACAGAGCCAAAGCAAAAATGAGTGTTCTGCAATTCCTTCTAAAAGTCTGTAACTTGAGGATTAATGAGCTAGAAGTCACACTTGCATCTTTTAGTTAGAGCCTTTCTCAGCTTTCTGTAAGTCAGTCTAAAATCATTCTTTATGTTGTATATATTTTTTGTCATCCACAGCACTTGGTGGCAGTTCTCTAACTGTATTTAAGCATTGTGCAAAAAAATCCTTTGATTTTAAAAGTTCTGTATATTTCATTACATGTCTCTTAGTTTTCTGATGAAATAGTGAATCCCCTCTCTATGTACTTCTGTTCTCGTATTGCCCCCGTAGGTATGCATAGACATCTTCCTTACATTTTTCTTTGAAAGCTAAGTCCTAGTTTACTTGGTCTTTTATACAGAAGCCTTTCCATGGCTCTGATCACTGTAATCTAAAAACTGAAGGGAAATCTGCTTGAATGACATAATCCATCAGTATTGATTTATTCTGTGGATTTTCTTGTTGCTTGTGTGTTTGGGTTTACATAGAGTGAACTTTCAAATTAATTTATAGGAAAAAAAAAGTTACTTTACACCTTTTATTTCAGAAGCATCAGATCAGATTTTCATCTACTGCTATTTGGGTGAAGATGTTTTATTTCACTTGATAATTCTTCGCTTGACGTTACCTTTGCTTTTTTTAGCAAGAGATGTTGTTTGACATTGCATGTAGTAGCAAATAGATAAGGGGCCATATAGGCTAACTGGTGTTCTTCAAAGTGTCAAAGACATTTGATGTATTCTAGAAGTGTAAAAAGATAAATCTGTTTTATTTCCCTAGAGCTGGTATTCTGTTACAGTGCTTTACATAGCTTATTTGGATTAGCCTCGCAGTGAGCTGGCATACGGCGATGGTGATTGCTAAACATTGTACTGCAAGTGCAGAAGCATTTGCTTTTCAGATCTTTATTGCCCTTTCCCCATCATTTTGAAATGTGCAATATTTTCTGAGTGCTTAGCAATATTGCTGAATGATCTAATTTATAATCTTGTCTCTCTTAAATTCTTATTTCTTAATAATAATGAAATGTGACATATTCTGAAAAGGGTTATCTTTTAAGCATGGAGAATTGCCTAAGAGCATTTGTTGCAGTTCTCTTCAGATTACAGCTCAGTGTTCAGTATGTAATGTTTAACTTGTTCTTATACATACCACAAATACAATTTTTAAGGTAGTGTGTTGGTAGATTTTGAAACCCCTGATTGTCTGAAATACCAAAGTAATTCAGAGCGTGGCAGCCTTTCTACAGCAATTAATGCGTATCTGATACTGAAATGATGTTCCATCATTAGGTTGGATTTTATTTTGAATTGATGCTTAGTGAAAATTGAAGTCTATTTGAGTAGTAACTGAAACTCCGTCAGGAGATTTCAGTCCATCACTGATCTTGTTTGATATTTCATGGTAAGGGCACAATTGCAAGATTTTCAGACGAATTTGTCTTTCTGATCTTTCGTTTGCTGTGTTCAGGGTAGATAACAAAATTAAACAACTGTGTATATAGGAAAGGAACAGAAAATGCACAGCACTTCCATGTTGAAGCACTACAGAAGAGTATGGTCTTGGATGTCTTAAATAGTTCATAGAATCATAGATTCTATTTTGTAGTTTTGTAATTAATAATGCAAAAAAGATGAATGTGATGCACAAATTCAGGGCTGTAACTTGTGAATGCGCTTGGAAGAATGTTGAAATTTCTGCAGTAATTTCTGAGATTTAAAGAAAGCTCAGTGTTGGGATCCTACCAAATGCACTACAGTTTTGAGTTGCTATAGTAAATCAGTTTGGGCTTTCCTGTTTTTTTCCTGCCAAAACCATGTTCTCCCTACAGTAAAGACCCTTACTAATGGGCAGCAAAAAGATATGTTCTTCAAAGACTGCATGATTAGAAATTGAATTAATTTGCCCTACGAAGTGTTTAAATAAATTATACCATTTGACTTCTCAGTGTAGGCTCTTCTTAATAGCAGCCTTAGACCTTTAGTATTGGGAAATGTCAGAAACCATATTGAATTTATTAGGGGTTTGGCAATTGTAAATTGAAGTCCTAAATAGCTTGCTGCTCAAATATATAGCATGCAAACTAAATCGAACTAGGCTTTTATTTTTTATAATTAGAAAATCCATTTATTATCTATCTGGATTTCAGCAGAGACCCTATAACTTTGTAACCTGTAGTCCATGTTCAATTTAAATAGATGAAATTTCTAAAAATCAAATTTATTTTAGCCATTTTGCATCATTGTTTTTAATGTTGTAATGTTTTTAATGTTGTAATGTAATTGTTTTAATATTGTAAGGTTTAATAGTGGTGTGATATTATGATTTCCTGGTCTACCTGGAAGGAATTGCATCAGTGTTACATATCTGAATTGTACTAGAGGTACAATTTGAGGACAGATGTGAAAGAATTTCAGACTACAATATGATAGTAAGACCTTGTGTCTGAAATAGGAACCCTTTCCTTGGCTTTTTTTTTATGTGCTAATTTGACATTTTAAGCCATGAATGGAGACACTTATTTCCAGCTGCTCTTCCATTGTAACAGCTTCCAAATGAGGTCCATGATTTTGTGCACTAGTCCTCATATTAACTTAAATTATGTTTTCATTGCACATCCTGGAAATGGTTTATAAGTGGGATCCAAACAAACCAGGATTTGAAGATTGTGTCACGATATCTGGAGCTCTCCACTTGTGTGGTCAATCTTGCCATACCTGCTCAACCCCAGTCTACTGGAATTTCTTACCTTGGGTGTCTGTACTGGTAAAGGAACAGAGAGTGGTAACTTAAGCTTGTTTATCCTGTGTCTTTAGGGAATGGTGCCGTTCTGAATGATGGAAAGGTTTTAAAACCCAAAGAGCTGTTTGTCATTTCAGTACAGAGCTGAAATTTCCCAGAAAAATTGGGAAACAGGTGAAGAAGAAAAAAAAAACTAAAAATTAACTGAATTGTTACAAGATTTATTAAAATTAAAAAAAAAAGAAAGAAAGAAAAAAGAAAGCTAAGAATCAGCAGAAGAATACACTGGGAATGAAAAAAGGTATTAGACATGTCGTTTTTCCCTTTTGGTCCTTACTCAGGTGGGTCTGAGGCTGTACAGGATGCATATGCAACCCCAACAGTCACTGCTCTCTTAACAGTTCCAGGCTCATGTACAACAGCAGACAAAAGCCTATTAGTTACTTCTAGTTGAGTATGTTATTTTATGTCATGGGACATCAGCTAAAATCTATGGCTGGGCCTGAGATGAAATAGCCATAACAGGTTGTTTTTTGCCTTTTCTAGGTAACATTCAAATTTCTTGGATTGATGATACATCAGCATTTGTATCCCTGAGCCAGCCAGAACAAGTACAAATAGGTAAGTGTTTCTGAATTTACTTCAGCATTAAGACTTGACTTCAGCTGGCTCCTATAAAATATTCTGAGCCAACAGGGTCTTCTGTGATCCTAATGCCAAAACTATAGCCCCATTTTATCTAGCTCTGTGACTCAGGAAAGCATTGCTAGCACTTCTTGCGTATGTTGTCTGAATTTCTTACCTCTGAAGCATTCACAATTTGTAAACTGTATGTATTATCGTTGCACCATTAAAGGTGATGAGGGAAATGCTGTTCATGCAGCAATGAGTACGTTACATGATTGGAGGGAATGAGCTTTTACCTAAATATCCTAAGTAAGAATGTTCTCTGAGCAGTGCAATCACAGATACGTTTGTGAAGTAGCAAGTTATCTTCAAGTGTCTGAAGCTTTTTATTTCAGACCTGATAAATCTTATGCAGAGTTTAGTTTTCATGGGTGAAATTTAGGCTGAGTAAAAATCAAAGTATTGGAATTGTTCCACTTATTTGTCTTTCAAAGAGGATTTGTCTTTGTGGTGAAATACTAATAGGCTGCCCAGAGAGGTTGTGGGAGTCTCCTTCTCTGGAGAATTTCCATCGCATCCGCCTGGATGTGTTCCTATGCAACCTGATCTAGGCAAGCCTACATTAGCAGGGAAACTGAACTAGCTGATCTCCAGGGGTCTATGATTCCATGGCCTGATGTGCAGATAATCTATAGGTCATTGTAAGTTTATATATTTATGCATTTTTCTCTCCTTATTTCAAGCTGATTGCTTGTTTCTCTGAGTGAGACTTGCAAGACTTTGTTTTCAATAAAACCCATATGATTTTTATGCCCTTTCATAAGCTGAAAGCCTTCCTAGATGGTGCTACAGTAACTTAACTGCTATCACCTCAGTTATTCATCTGACTTGCATGTTGGCATGCTCTCTAGTTCAGTATGAGTAGAAAAAGGCTGCTGCTTGTATAAAATCTTACCACTCTTTACAGTTAGAATTGGAAGCTGCATCAAGACAAATGTTGGTTAATGTTTCATAATCACCATTGGAGTTAGGTGCCTTCCATGTCCATATATGCAGGTTGTACCTGTGTGTTTAGTAGGGGAAAAATTGTTCTTGAGTTCTAGTGGGCTGTGTTCTGTGGGTCAGTTATCACTGTTGGACTTCTGTGTCTTATGAAAGTGGTGGTTTGGAAGGCTCTCACTTTTTGCAAGTAACCTGAAAACAGTAACAGGCAACAGTCTTTTTTTTTTTTTTTTCTGTTGAGGTTTGCTGTTCAAGGTAGATAATTAATTAAAAATTGTTAAATGGTTGATATTCCCTTAGCTGAACATCTGGGAGACAGAACTTACTGTTGCCAAATTGTACTTCCTGTGGTGTCAGCACTTCTGTCAGACATGGAGCACATGCTCTTTAAGTGTATGGCAAAGATAAAGTAGTGTCACTCTCATAGTTGATAAATGCAAGAGATGTCAGAACAAACTTTTAGTGTACAGTTTCTGGCTCTTAGGACTTTCAGCTTGCTAGATAAGCTTAATTTTGGGTGGTATTCAGCTTTGTATATTTATAAGGTTGTCTTTTTATCTGGAAAAGTTAGTATGAAATAAGTACTATTTCAGTGCTTCTTGACTTACAGGGGTCTAGACTTTATACAAATAGTCTGAAAATGGTGGGGAAGATGGGATAGACTTCAGCTTGTAATAACTTTGAGGTAAACCCAGTATTTGATTTTAATTAATCAATCTGTGTAACCTGAAGTATTTCAGTGTTTCAGCCTTTTCTCAGCCATTTTGGGCAGCTAGATAGAAGGCATTAATTGATGAACACCTATCAAGGATAAGCTTTTGTTCTTCATGATTTTCTTGATTTTTGTTGCCAGACAGCTTTCAGTGAATATTTAGGTCGCTGATCTAAAAAAACCCTAAATACATTCTTAAAAAGAGATTTCTTTAGATGTATTTGCACTTGTGGAGTCTCTATAGGCCATCTAAAATATACTCTATGAAGTGCTCTTACTTGAGGGTGGGTTAATTTTTACGACACAGGTAAATTCTTACAAATACATTAGATTTTTAGAGTGCCTGAAAATAATTTTCTTGGTGTGTGCTTTGAAAATAAATTTAGTTTCTGTTCTGAGGCATTTGACATCTGTTAATGGAAATAATAAAAAAGTACCTGGTTTATTTTCCCTTAGGAGCTAGCACTGGCTCTTAATTCTCTTTACCTCAAGCTTAAGTGCAGTTGAACAGTGTCTATGTTTTGATTGTCAGCAGTTTCTACAATGTTTGAAAACACTGGTTCAACTAAGAGTAATCCTAAGATTCCTCTTGAGAATGTTTTTCTGGCTGTTTTAAAATGCAATAAATAGTCTTAATCTGAAATTATAAATGCATGTGAAAAGCAACTGCTTGTCATAAATGGCAAGCATTGAAATAATGTTAAGTTGTTCCATGTGTTAGTGCCCTGATAAATGAGCTCATGCAGAGTTTACTGTGTGCAAGATATATTCTTCCTCTAGGCATTGAGTAGCCCAATGTATTTAGACAGCAGGGGAGCAGTGGACTAAAGCAGATGCAGCAGCTGTAGTTGTGGTGGCCAACGATTCTTGTTTAAAGCTTTAACCATTCTGAACTTGAGTTTCTCAGTCAGGGTTGGACTTTATGGTTTATTAGTGTATAAGGTTTACTCTAGAACCTTCTACGTAGCATGAATGCTTACCACCACACATATATTTTGAGATTGTGGGCATGTTAGTCTTTTCTCTCTAAATTTGAGGAAATGGCAGGTAGAACCTACTGCTTTCCAGGTTAACTGGAAAATTACATTTCATATGGCTATGTTCTCACCAATAATATAATGTGAAATGCATGTCAGATGCATGCTGTGGG
This sequence comes from Indicator indicator, assembly GCF_027791375.1. Classification (NCBI taxonomy): domain Eukaryota; kingdom Metazoa; phylum Chordata; class Aves; order Piciformes; family Indicatoridae; genus Indicator; species Indicator indicator. The sequence goes on from NC_072031.1 coordinate 4,471,631, forward strand.
TAAGAAACTTCCTAAATGTAGATCAAGGAAGGTTGGATCATCCTGCAGTGTCAAATCTTAGCCATTACACTGTTTAAAGTTGTAAATTAACAGATCTGAACACTTTACTAGTGCTCCTGGAAATTAAAATTCCCCATTTCTGTACTAGCAGGGGATGAGATTTGGTGAGTTTCTGCTTGTATTGTTCAGGACTCCTGACTATAACAAGAGAATGAATTGTTGATTGATACATTGTCACAGTTTTACAGTGGACCCTGTAGTATCAATCATAGAGATAGCTATTGCAGTATCACTGATGCAGAGTTGAGAGGACTGATTAGAGGCTTGCATTCAGGCACCTGTAGCCTTCCCTTTTGTCATCATTAAAACAAAGCAAAGCCCTTTACCCTGTAAGTTTGATTATAGTAGGTTTTTTCTTAATACGTTGTTGGAAGTCTTTTGACCATTTAATTTGATTTTTTTTTTTTTTTTTTTTTTAGACTTGATACATTTCACAGCTTTTGTTTCAATTACTGAGGTATTTAAATAGGGTACAAAATTTAAATGCCTTGAATTCTTTCAATATTTTAACAACTTCATATTTAGGAAAGTTAAAATCCTTTATAGCAATCAGCAGCATAGATGTGCATAGTGTGAAATGTTTCTCTGGACTGTTCTGTTGTCTGTGTTCTTTGTTGAGAGAAATGCATCTTCACCAACTTTAATTGGAGTTTCTGTGCAGTCAGCATGCAGCTTGTGAATCTAGGTATGGATTTCACTAACAAAGTGAGTCCTTACATAGTGAGTGTCCTTGATTTTTGTACTTAATTCTGTACCTATTCTCCAATAAAAGTGGTCTTCACAAAGTTAAGATTTTTTTTCATGGGCTCCAAAGATTAACATAGTATTTTAGCTCTGATGATTTGTTTTGGTTTTTTTTTTTTCCCCTAAACAAAAGTTTCTAGAATTCTGAATTTCTAAACATATGAAAATGAATAATCAAGTATTGTTTGTTTTATTTTAGTAAATGCAGTACAGATGATTTTGAAGAGCTAGATTTTCTTAGCTTGAACGGGTGGTCTGTGTTGGTGAAATTGATTAAAAACTTGAATTCTCTAACAAAATGTTGAGACTTAATGCTTTCTGAATACAATACCTTCTAGCCTGTTTGATGTTTGGGCAACTGAGGAGAGGGAAAAGGGAGGATTTAAATAGGCATGTTAAAAACTGAAAACCAGTTGAAGCACACATTTTATGATTGAATGCTGCAACAGGTACTAAGAGAGTTGGGACTTCCTAATAGTTGCATTGAGGCTGCTGATCTCTGGATAGTCAACTGTAGTTAGATTTCTGGGGATATGTTTGCCTCAGTAAATACTTAACTTCTTCATTTTTTTTTTTCTTGAATTTTTTTAAGTGCTTCTGAGGTCCAAGATAGCACAGTATAGGTTTCAATCAATTAGGTTCCAGCTTCTACACAATTAAATAGTTTTACCAGTAAGAGAAATTGTAAGTGAGTTTTAATTATCTCCTAACCTCAGAGCAAGCCAAGATGTTCTTTTTGTCATGCTTCAGTGAAGGGTGATCCTAGATCTTTCATGAGATTTTGCTACTTTGTTTTATTTAACTCTCAAATTTTAAAATGTTTTTAAAAATTAACAGCTTGCAGTGATTTATTCTCTTTAATCTTCCTTGAGGACAAGGATCTTGAGAAGCACACTGATGAAGTGTCACTTTATTCAGCAACGCTAGGCAAGCCTGCTCTAGTTACCTTGGCACGTGCAAAAGATTTCAGAGTGGCAGCACAGCTGTTACAGAGAATGGAAAGCAGGCAGTCACGCTTTCTGTAGCTGAAGTGGCACTTAGTTGTGATTCCCTTCAGTCACAATTGAGATGTTTATTTGACTCTACTGGAACTAGACCTGGGCAGGACACTTTCTGTGGAAAGTAGAGAAAACTATTTTCAGGGTAAGGTTTCATCTCAGTAAAAGCTTTAGTAAAGCAGAATACATCAACTAAATAAAATAGCTGCCTTGCTGGTAGGGCTTGATGACCAAGGCTTTAAAGAATCCTGTTTGTCATATGTAGGTGTCTTAGCCTGGTAAATTAATAAGTCCCTTGATCAGTTTTGACAGTAACAGTTTCAGATGGATTTACTCTACTAAACTCCATTGTGCTGTTCAGCTGTTTGGTCATGAGTTAGTGTGAGCATTCCAGAAGAAAATAATAAAAGCAAAACACAAACCAAAACACAAATTTCCCCCAAACCATAAACACAACTCCAATACTTAAAAACAGGATTTAAGGAAACAGTGAAGTTTGTCTTTTGTAAGGACTTAAGAGTAACATACTACATAGGGCAGTTAGTCTTTTTTCCTGCTAAAAGAATGTGTTTGTTTTGTAGTCTTCTAAATTCTTCTACATGTCTGTGAACTTTTGAAAAATCATAATTAATTTTGAAAAATCAGCCAGTTTAGAATATCATTTTTTGTATGTACTGGGAGAGAAGAGAGCACAAAGATGGTGAGATTGAACCTGTGCAATATTTCTGTATCAGATTGAGTGCCATTCACAAATAACTCTGAGGCACTATGTGGACTTACTTCGAGGTGAAACATTAAGAAAGAAAACTAAATACAGTTGTTTATTGGTAGAAGTCAGTATAGCCTGTTCTTTTCCCGATTCTGAAGGTCACTTGGAGTTTTAAAAACTGTTCATTTAGTTTAGTGGGCGAGGGAAAGGTATCCCAGTGCTGTGCTTGTCCTTTACACTATTCTTTGACTTTCAAACCAGACTATTTTGAGAAAAAAGTTAATGGTAATGGAATATATTTTTTAATTGTTTTTTGTTTGTTTGGGCCATGTTGGTCCTTTTGGAGGTCACCCAAGGTTTTGTGTCACCAAGGTTTTGTGTAGTGCTACATAGACTAGCCATGTTGCAAGCTCTGCTTCCTTGTTTTGTACAAAGAGTGGCCAAGGACAAGGTGGGTACTAATTAGTTCACATCTTTAGATGGAGCACCAAGGCTGTGACTGAACCAGGTATGAAAACAAACTCATTCAACAAGTACTACCCTGTCTGACAGAAAAATGCGGTAAAGAACCCAAAATAGATAGCAGAATGTAGCTTGGTTAAGTTGGAAAAAAATTGTATATAATAGTAGTAGAGAAAATTTATAAAAGGAGGTAGGAACCCTGCCTTGCTAGAGAACAGTTTAATATTGAAGAATGTTTAGGGTTATGATAGATTGCAAGACTAATGTGAGATAGAGACACCCTGAAAAGACTGAACTGGGAAAAAGACAAATTAGAGAGTGAGATAAGAGCAGAAATGTTGGCTAATTAGTGAGAATTCTGTCAAGTTCATGTATCTCTGAGAGAAGCCAACAGTGTGTGCCCAATGCTTTTTGTATTGAGTCAACACTAGCAACTATCAGTAATTTTTATCGTTCTAGTGGGAGAGGCTGGAGAAGTGCATTTAAAATTCCTGGTCCAAGTAATTAGTTGTGTGTTTAACAGTGGTGTCTTGTAACAGAAATTGTCTAGATGTTCCTAAACCTTTGAAAACTTTATAGGCTAAACCAAAAGAACATGAGTATTGCAATGCAAATTTCTGTAATACTTAATGTAATATAGGTGAATTATGCATTGATCAAGTCATGTGCTGTTTCTTTTGGATTTATGGCTTCTCTGGGAGTATGTTCATACATCTGCTGTATAGGCAGCTCTGATGGAATGCTTTCTGTAGTGGACAGTTTAATTCCATTTAGGTTAATTTAATAGATACCATTTAATTTGGGGCATTGAGTCACTACTTCTGCTTTCTATTTATACAATAAGCACATAGCACTGCTGTTTCAGCTCATGAACTTTCCTTTGACATACCGAACAATGCTGTGATGAAAAAAAGTATACATGCATGAATAGCCCTGGAAGTCAATCAAAAAGGCTGTAGAACCATAGAACAAGGAAGAAGAATAAAACGAAGTACTGAATTAGCTGCACACTAGTCGAACACTCTCAATCTAACCAAGGCAGAGTCCCTGTGTTTTAAGTAGAACATGATCAAATTACCCCAACATCTATACAGAGATCACTTTAAGGCTTCACTATGAATTGTTAGTTCAGTATTTCCTAAATATGAGTGCTTAGTATTGCACCCTTAATCTGTTTAGTTCTGTATATTAATTTGATTTAAGTTGTGGCATTTTTACCAACACTGGTCAGTTACATATCTATCTATTAAGAGGCTTAATATTGTCAGTGGCCATCTGTCAGGATTTTGATCTGCATAAGAGGAAGGACTTGAAAAACATCTTTGGATCACTCAGCAACAGTCGGCCTGTTTAGTAGCTTGCCTAACAATTAGGGAAGATGACATCCTCTAGAAACACTTAAAGTAATGTACAATTACTACTAGTCTACTATGAGACAGAAAGTTAGCTTATGGCTGCAACCAGAGTAATAAAACACAGCCATGTGGTCTTGGCTACTAGGTCAGGTTTCTCACAGAAAGATGTCTTCTATCTTACAATTTAAATAAGTAAACAACCCCTTAAGCTCTCTTTAGTTTGTTAGAATTCACAAAGCATTCTAGCAGTGCATTTCTTGTGTTGGCAATGCAGAGTGATGTCATTTTTTACTTTGTTTGGCAATATGGATAGCGTTCATCAAAAAAGCATCAGAGAAAAAAATTATTTTAAACTTTTGCATGGAGCTGCTCTTCGGTTCAACACCATGCAAGGCTGATTTATCTCTGTGGCTCCTTAGACTGTTCCATCTGTGTGCCTTCATTTCAGTCATTCAGTGCATGAAGCAATATATTCATCATAGAACTTTTAATGTTAAATATATATACATATATGCATATTTGTGTGTGTGTCTAATACAAAAAGGTTGCTAGAAAATAACAGGGCTTATTTCAAGAAAGCGGAGTTGCCTTCGTTCAAAAGTATTGGCTTTTAATTTAAAAATATAACTGATGATTTTTTTAAATTCCTCCCCTCCCCCCTTAAATACAGGCCAGATTTGTCTGGGAATTAAATGGAAGAACCTTCATTTTGACTCTTAGTTTATAGCAAAACAAATAATGTGAAATGGCTATTGTGTTTAACAAATCACTATTTATCAGATGAGCCATGGTAACTACGTGCTTGATTTTAGCAAGTAAAAACATGCTTGAGTTTAACTAAACAAATTTTACCCTGAGGAATGTCAGCTGGCATGCAGTAACTCCAGTGTGCGTTATTAATTCATTCATGATCCCTGCCCCAGAAATTCATGGGCAATAGATATGCTCCTAATTCTTACAATCAGATCTTGTAGCTTCACAGTTCAAAACAAATAAGGGGTGTGAAAGCAGGTATGCATAACATCTCTCTGGTTAGTGCAACAATCACATGAGGCCATTCATCATAGTTGCTGGTATGTATTCTTGGGATTACGATGAAATACACAGTTCTGTTGCCTGGTTTTGTGGAAGTTTGAAGGACTTTTCAGCAGCATCTATATGCCATGACCTGTATTGGAGGTATTTCATAATAGCATAGCCAATATGCAGAATAGGTGATCTACTTTGAAAGAGTTAAAAACCCAGATCCACCTACCTTCCTCACCTTTTCTGAATTGTGAATTGTTTGCTAATTCTCGTGCTTGAGCTAGAGGCAATACAGAATACCTCTAGTCAAGAGACAACACTTCAGCTAGAATCAGAAAGTGGGATGTGCATTTGAAATTTCCACAAAAAGATTGGGAGTACATAATAAAATCAGGATTTTTGTCTTCTCTGTAATTAGAGAGAATCTGTTGGGTTTTGTTTTGTTTTGTATTTAAACTGGTTCACTGGTTGATTTAAAATACTTTCAGTGACTTAGGCTGAAAACAGCAGAGGACACCAGTTGACAGTCAGTTTAATATGCTGATTCATCTGTTATAGTGATGGCTTCAGGCCAGAGCTTGGCTTGCAGACTAAAGGCTGAGAGCTGTGAAGACGTCGGGACTTGAAAGAATGTTGGGAAATTGTTGCTGAGTGAAGGCAATGACAGTTTCTTTTCTTTACTTTTGAAGCGATTCTAATTTTGCATTGACAGAAATCCTTCAACTTTGAACTACCAGTCTTTTTTAGTTAACTGGAGTCCAAACGTTAGAAAGATACAGGGATGGAACAACTGGGTATTAGTTCAGTGTTGCTTCCATGGATATCTTGTGCAACCAAAAATGCAGCTCAAATAAGCTTATGTTTCACAGCAATCAAACAGAGTTTTGGCAAAGGCTTTGCTAATGTCGTCTTTTCCTGGCAGACTTGCAAAATAAACCTGCTGGGTTAAGTAATGAGACTAAAAGGGAAAAAATCCAGGAAATCTTTTCTTGCCAACAAGCAATCTGGGAGAGAGTTATGACTGAAGAATTGATGGTTTCTAATTTAAAAGCATTTAGTAGATTTAACCCTTTTTGTGTGAAGTCTGAGAAGAGTTTTGAGTATCTAATACTATGTGAATTTAGGAGAGTACAGCATTTTGATTGGTTTTTTTCCTTTTCATTAGCCATCGTGGAACTAGAAGTCATTCATATGAACAGAACAAATAGCTCACTGCCTTCTGTTTTTCAAAATGAATTATTTCAGGAGAGGGCATGCTGTCATTAACAGTGTTTTGTGTATAACATCAACTCTTCTTCCCCATAGCTGTAAACACCAGCAGGTATGCTGAAAGTTATAGGATCCAGACATATGCAGAATATGTTGAGAGAAAACATGAAGAAAAACAAGCAAAGAGAAAATGTACAGAAGATAGTTGGAAGGAGATGGAAAGGAAGCGGTTAAAAACGCAATGCACACCTTATGTTTCCCAGAGTCTATACTACTGTGTTAACAGGTGAGACTTTTCCTGCACTGCTAACTCTTTTATTCTTACTGCATTTCTAGTAGAAGTTGAGAAATTTTCAGGTAATTCTTAACTAAGAGGTGACTTTTTTTTTTTTTTATCTGCATGTATTTTTTGCCTACAAATCAGTAGTGGTACATCAGCTGTCACAAGATCATAGGTAAAGGAGCAGAGGGAATTTATTCAGAAACATGATTAGACAGACTAAAAAAAAATTAGGATCTTGAGTGTAGGTCCAATCACAAAAGTAGTTAATTTTTTTTAATTTAACACCTCTGAATGGCTTCTGTCATCTGAAAATGTAGCCATCATCTTAGACCCTTCGTAAAGGCCATGTTGGGTTTTGGATGGCTTTCCATGTTTATAATAGCGCCACAGAGAAGGGTCTAAATTGCCATCTTGAGCAATCATGATGAAATCTTCCTTCTACTTCAGAAATAGGAAGGCAAGTGATGATACTTGCATGGCTTTAAGCTTTAAGAGTAAAAGAGGTTTAGTTCATTATTTAAGGAGAGAATAGAATCATAGAATCAAGAAGGCTGGAAGAGACCTCAAAGATCAAGAGGTGCTAGTTTTGATTCTCCTACAGTGTTGTGTTCTGTATTTCTTGTTTCATTTTCACCCTCTTATATTAAGGGCAGGTTTTGGATGTGATGGTAATAGGAGGCTTCTTTCATAGTCGTTTGTGTAGCTATGAATGAGATGGGTCTTTTAGTCAGTAGAGTTGTATAATGAACCTATCAAGTTACTGCCATACTTCTCTTCCTCCACCACCCCAGGATTCTCTCAGTTCTATATAAACCCGAGTTTCAGTGGAGTACTGAAGTGAAGTTTCTGTATTTCTATAAGGTGATGTTTTGGGGTTTTTTCTTGTTTGTTTAGTTGAGTTTCTTTTGGAGCGGAGTGTTTCTTTTCCCGTGGTTTGACAGACCAGATGAGACGGTCATAAAACCAACACTGAAGTCTTTCTGCTTTCTCTCTTGGGAATGCTATAAGTTCTAGCTCTCATTATATCTTCCTGTAAATGTTATCTGTCTTGTAACAAATATACTGAACTTGTTCTGTTCTTCTCACTTACATGAGCTTATGATTTGCCTACACTGCGAAATTAAATGCAGGTGTATATTTTGGGTGGCTGTCAAATGGTCATGGCTTTTGTCATGGTGGCAGTTCTAAATGTGGTAGAGGCATGTTTGGTCCCTAAAACCGTATGGAGGAACCTGGTGATAAAACCTGTATGAAATGTTTAATTGAATTATTGTAGTTAGAAAAACATGGGAGTGCATGCAGTGAAGGGATGAGTAGCTGTAAAGATTGTCCTCCCACTAGCTTACGTGTGACTATGTTTTAGGTCTGTAGTTAAATCTGTATTAAATGGTCTGAAAATACTTATTGTGTCTGGAGCCTACAGCAAAGAAATACTAAGACCTCATTTTATTTTTACTAGAAGAAGAATCTCTTCTCAGTGAACGGGGTTTTCTGGGTGTCTCATGGATTCTAAACAGGTGTCAGAGTGGCAACATATGGTTTGAAGCATAGACAACTTACTCTTTTAACATGTGCTCGGGAAAACAGTAAATGCAGAAAGCTGATTTGTTATTATCTTGCGAGGTACAAGTGTTACATTTGGAAAATTGCTGAATAAAATTCTTGGTGAATTCAGTAAAATTACAATATACTGCAATGAGTAATGTGCCCAAGTAATTAATTTCCTTGAATGTTTTTAATCCATTCTTTTACTGTTGTAGGATCCCACAAGAAGCAGTTCTATTTTCAGATAATCAATACTTCAATAGCCTTGGATAGCAGCCTTTATTTTGTTGATAGAACTTCATTTGTAATTGATGTTACATCAGTTTTTGATCTCTCATCATTCTATTAGTAAAATTATATGATCCTGTCTGAAATTCCCTTTCCTGCAGGTCTTTGTACATGTTTTTCTTAATGTTATTTTTATTTGTTACTAGTTAGATTGTGTTCTCTTGACAATTAATCTGTTAATGTTTTCTCTTAAATGTAATCTGGTCAGACATAACACGGAACTGCAAACTTTGTGGTCGTTCAGTTCATTCAAAATAACTATTTTTGTTTTGAGACAAAAATATCTCAAAAATATTTATTTATATTATCTATAACCACTTTTATATAAAATACTTATTTATGTTATATTTATGTAACCAGGACAAACATAGCTGTGTGCATGTATATTTGTGTTTATTTGTCCAGATTAATTTGAATCATATATAGGTGAACACTCAATACTGTGATGTATCAAGCAGCTGATCTCTTATAATAGCTTCATGTTACTACATCCTTTATTTATTTATTATTTAATAAACTTGCTGCATCAGTTTCTGCCAGGGAGCACAGCTGCAGAATAGCTGTTGCTCTCCATGATGACAGTATATCCTGGCTGTGTTTTCATTCAGTAGTGAAGTTGTTGGGTATTGCTTGTAAGAAGTTTTGTCTTAAGTTGACAGATTGATATGTAACAAAGGTTTCTTTAATTCCTGTCTTTAAAAAACTACAGTTCTGTATTATTGAGGAACTAGTCTTCAGAAAATATAGTATAATGGTATTAATAGCAGCCATAGGAGTAGAATCACTTAGAATTAATATATACCCCTTGCATATAACTTATTACTGCTGATAGCTATCAAAATTGGTTTTAATGGAAATATGTTTAATAATTAATGTTAGGTGGAGAAGTAGAGGAGAAACTGATGCATTTGATGAAACTTCAAGTAGTTGATAGGTTGCCATTCTCCAAAACAGTTCACTGTTCAGATGGGTGGATCATAGCCTCTTGTACATTACACAGTACTGTGCGTGCACAGAACTGCAATGTTTAATTAATGCTACATCATCAGAATTATTTTGCCACCTTTTGTCCCCCTCTACTTGCTGATTTTTTTTTTTTCTAAGTAATTGCCATATTACTAGATGGAATGCTGCTTTCCATTAGCTGAAATGACATTACATGGGCAGTTTAGTCTGTCTCTAAATGGGTCAGGTATCCAGATAATTGGGGACCCTAAACAAGTAGTATATCTGAATTGTACAGTTACTGATGGCTATTGGTTTGTTCAGTTCTTCCACTTTGTTTCGTTGTTTCTCAACAGAAGAAGGAAATTGAGACGGCAATATGGACATACTCCAAAATAGCTGGTATAGTTAGAAAACTGAACTTTGATTTAGCAGTGCTCTAGCTTGTATAAGCAACTGTACTGATTTGCTACTATTAACAAATGAATAAATAATACTGCTGTAGTCAATTTAGGCCAAAGAAGAAAAAGACACGAATCAACCCATAGTCATCTAGAATCCTTGCAGTCAAACAGTGAATGTAGAATAAAACTATTACTTAGGGAGAAAACAAGAATTTGCCAGTTCTTGATTATAAACTATAGATATATATATTGGGTTTTGTGCTGCTGAGATTTTTTTGGTAATTTCTTCCTTCCCCGCACCTTGTAGATATGTCCATAAAGCCTAAAAGGAATTTTTGTCCTTTGGTACACAGCTAAACGAGCACTAAAGGTCAAGAACTTGTTTCTCTTTAATCACAATAACTTCCCAAGTGCCTAAGTTCAAAAAGGGAGTTTCTTCCTACAGTGACTACAAGTTCCCTTCCAAGAGCCAAGTCCTCAGAATACATCTGAAAAGTCCTGAGGGTCATAATTTATAGCTCTTAAGTTTTTCTTCTTTATGCATTTTCCAGACTGTTTTTTCCAAAATTAGAATTTTTGCAAACTTTTCTAAACAGTGTTTTAAAATATATAGTGGATTTTCATTTTCTAAATGCTTTTTGTTCTCTTGACTTTTTTTCCTTTCCAAACATAGTTTTTGCCTCTTTTACTATATTTCAGTGCCTTTTGTAGGATAAACAGTTCCATGCAGCTTTTTGGCTTGCATCTTTTTATTGATGGTAGTTGCAGTGTGACTCAAAATGATGATTTGTAAGAAATGGAGCAAGAACATCTTCTGTGTGTGAATGTTTGCTGGAAAAGCCAGCTATTCATCAAAGTAAATGGTGTTTGTGCTCCTCAAGTGGAAGCAAGAACATAAGGTGTGATCAAATGTTTCATGTTTATTGCCTTTGGACATCCCAGAAAGAGTCTGGTTTAAATTGCAAAATGTTCAGCCGGAAAAATTCCATTTTAAATCCAAGCCCATACAGCCAAATTTAACAGTCCATTATCTGAAGCCTTACTGAAATACCTTAATTCCCTGCTATTATTGATCAGAAAGAAAAAATAAAATACCTTGCAAAGCTTTGTTCTATAAAGAATAGAACATGACTTAGATGCGTGCATAGGCATACAGCCATTTTATGTAGTTCAAAATTGAAGGTTTGTAAGTTTAAGACTGCCTTTTTTTAAATGTGTATTGTGCTAAAAAAGCATTAAAATAGACATTTGAGTAGCTGGTAGTCACATCTATGGAATTTGTCAGGGGAGCAACTTTTTTGTAATTCCTGCGTTCTTTCTTATGCAATTTGATTTTAATATTGTCATCTGTCTTTCAAGGAAATGTAACAGTAGCATTCCAGTAGAACAAAAAAATCTCTGCAGTGTTATTTCAAGGCATGCTGAATGAGATGAAGCTCTGGGTTCACCTTCATACTGTGTTAGTCAGGCTTCATGCAAATACTGCCTATGAGTGTTCAGGGTTTTGTGCTTCTTATTTTATCAGTCCACTGGATGGTAAGACTCTTCAGTTTGAGGACTGATCTAATTGTATTTCGGAGCTTGATGATTTTCTCTGCCTTTATGCAGCCTTAAAGCATTTCTATTATATATAATTCCAGGAGAGAGGATGAAGTTAACATGTAGTAGAACCCTTCAATATGATGTAGAATCGAGATGTGTGTTTGAGGCTTAGCAGTTGTTTATAGCTTAGTGTCTATTGAGAATGTTTTATAAGAATTTTCATAGCTAAGAGAATATTAAGACTAGGAGGGGTAGAGAACAGCTTTAATTACATTTGAGTTGAGTGATCTCATCAGAACAGCAGCTAAACCTAAGACATCTGTACCACCATCCACATAAGACTGGATTAGATAGCGAACTTAAGGAACTTCATGGTTAAGTCAGATCTTTCAGATACTGTAAGTTCACAGTACACCACTTAGTACACTTTATCCTACTACCTAATAGATGTACAATAACTAGTACCTATGTAACATTGTTATGCCTGATTTCTATAATCATATTTCTCCTATACTTCAGTTTTACAGGTACCAGTACAGTGGGAAAGAGAAGCATGAGTCCTATTCAGGAAGAAACTGGTTCAGATGATATGGAAGAGAGAGAAGGCCAATATTCAGAATATAATCAGACAGACTCCTTTGCTGAGTCCCTTCCAGATGGTAAGAAGAAAGACAAAAAGTTCAAAAAGATCAAGACAGAAAAACTTCCAGCAGGTAAGCACAGTGTTTGTGCACATGGTGTTCTGTTCTGTTTGAAGCTACTTTAGGCCTGAACAGAATTGAAGTTCATTTCCTGAATGTCTTCAGTGATTGCAAAATAACTTCTAACAATGAACTTACTCCATTACATTCATAGAAATGCAGAAAAGTTGTTTAAGCTGAACATTGGGGGATTGGTTGGTTTTGGTTGGTTGGGGTTTTTAATGCTGCAAAACCCAAAAAGCCACCCTCCTTCTCACCACCAACAAAAAAAACCTAACTAAGCACAAAAACCAAACCTCGTCTGAGATCAAGCAAAGAAGCAGCATGTAATTGATTCTTTACTTGATTATATTTTTTCCTTAAAAGAGTGTTTTGAATAATTTTAACGATTCTTAATATTTTTCTTTTCTTTTTTCTAATGTGGCTTTCTAGTTAAGGTTTCCCAATATGGTTTTGCATATCATAAGCAAAACTGAAGGAATTCTGGAACAGGATTCTAGAGTAGATTTCCCTGTTAATCCAATACTTCATCACAAAATGTAAGGTTCATTTAATATGAAAAGTTTCCCTTAACATTGATTGAATGGAATCATAGCATACTTGAATGCTATGCACCTAGCTTGACGTGCCAGATGTGTGTTATTAGACAGTCTGTTGCTTTCAAATGAGTTCAATTTTAATAAAACCTACCTGCTGCTCTGAAAGCTAATATACATGTCTTTTTAATTAGCACTTTAAGACTATCTTGAAAATACTGTTTAGCATCCCTTATTTATCGTTATTTGTGAGATATTTCTGTAAACTGAGAAAACAATGAAATTTCTTCATCTGGTCAGGATGTTATTGACCTCTACAATTAAGCCAAATCTTTTGACAGTCTACCTACCTGCCCCTCACCACTCCTGGCACACTGCTTGCCACAGTGCTCTGTTAGGCTGAGTGCAGTGTGACCCAGTCAGACTGTTGATTTATATTCCCTAGTATAAATGAGTAGGCTGCACTCTACTGAAACCCTTTCCTCCCTAGAACACTTCCTGAGAATGTGTTGGCTTTCTGAGATGACTGAATGAAGGAGTAAGCTGCCAGACAGGTGCCACGCTGCTGGGCCCTTAAACTTATGCAGGTCCTTTAGCTGTCTGGGTGTTTTGCATTTATGAATCACTTTGCTGTGGGGTTATTTTCCGATAATACTTGGCACTACAGTAATGGAAAGTGAATGTGTTTAAAATCTTTTCCTAGCATTTTGGATTGGTGCATCAGAGTCACCCTTAACAGTTCTTACATTCAACCATGTGCTCTGAGTAAGCTTTTGCTTACTTGGAAGGCTCACTGAGCCATGAAAAGTTCATTCACATTTCAAGGATTACTAGTTGTTGAAGCTTGAGGAACCTCATTTTTTGGAATTCAGATTTTGAAAAGTAGAGGAAATAGCAGGGGTTTGTTGTAAAAGTGTCAAATTGTGATTTTTTTTTCTTTTGTTTTTTAACTTCTGCAATGTATCTATAAATTGTCCTTTTTTTTTTTTTTAAATCTTGTATAGAATTCACAATTTAATACTTAAAAAAATTGTATTTTTAATACAAATTATAAACCAAAACATTTTCCTGTCTTCTGAAACCAATTTTGATGTATACATTAATATATGCAGTGTTCTGTGTGGTGTTTGTAACCATAGCCTTTATTGTTCTTTATGTGATTAAAGGCTTTTCACCTATGATTGATTTAAGGGATTTTTTGCAGACTTTAATGCCTACATATTTTTTAGCTAAAATACTTTAATCTCTGTCTGACTTAAACGTGGGCAGGTGACAATCAGATGACTGTTTCACCTGATACTTTTGCTATGTTGTGTGAGTTATTGCAGCCTGTGTGAAGAAAAAAAAAGGCAAAACTAAATCAACTTCAGGTGACATAAATTTAAACCTCAAAAGATCTTATTTCTATTGATCTATTAATTAATTTCAGCTTTTGTAAGTAGTTTCTTACAGAAATTGATTAGACAAAAAATTAAGCTGTATCTTTATCTGGAGCACTGCCTCTATTTGAGTATATTCAGATACAAATAGTTAATAGTTAAAACTTCATTTCAGTGTCTGCTCTAGCCACTTCTGTCTAGAAACTGGTATTGTAAATCAAACATACTTTCTCCTGACTTTTGTCATGCAAAATGACAAGACTGTCTACTTTAATTCCAAGTATAGAATTCATGCTCTGTATTTGGCATTATAGAAATACACCTTATCAGAGTTAGTGTGATTTATCTTCTGCAGTTCGGGCTGGAAATACTCTTCACTGTCTTAACTGTCTTAAACAAGAATAGCTGCAAGTACAATAATAAATAGCATTAACTTCATCATCCCAGTTATTGCAAAACTAAAATTACTTGGATTAAAAATACTAGTTGCAAAAGATAACATTTGCCATTTGGGTAAGATGCTTGACATTAACCTCTTGGGTTTCTTTTTCGCTTTTATTTTTAAAGTGTCTACTGAAAGAGTCTACATTCCTTGCCAGTAATGTATCTAGAGCCTCAGTCTAGAGGAGAAAATACATCGTTGTGTGCTCTGAAAGAAAAAAAGCTTCTTGATTTAATTTTATTCCTTTCAATGTTTGTGTATTGAAGTTATTAATATATTCTTCTATGACTGTTTTAGGAGGCCTCACAAGCAGTTCTACTGGAATTTTTGAAGTCCCTGAAACATGGTAGGAAACAACTGCCTTAACAAGTGGAATTGATTGAAAGCAGTTGTGAGAATGCACCTCTTGGAAGCCATACTTTATTTAAATTAAGTGGTGTTAACAAAGCAGTATGTGTTCTGAAAAAATCAGTTTAATTATTTTAAACTGTTTATTGAACAATCACTGTCCATTTTACTTCTGTGTATCTAACTAGTACATGGCTTGTTGTTAATCACGTGAAATCTTTGCTGTTGTAAATGACGTTAGATGTAAGAAGCGAGACTAAATGTATTTTGGTCACCTACTCTGGCATGCTGGCTATGAAATGTACAAAAAGAATTGGCACTATATGACATATTTTTGTGCTAGGCTGTTTCCTGTGCTTGAGGACAGTTTTACCACAAATCTCCTAATCTTCAGCTATTTTTTCAGGCAATATCAATATGCTGCCAGCATTTTTGGAACAGGTAGAACTGCAGTTTCACACACTGCTGTCTACCAATTGCTTTATCTGGACATCTCCTTTAGTTTTCCATTCTCTACCCTCTACTCCCAGCCAGTATTCATCTAAATACCAACTTTCCTCATACCTTGGCCTTTCCAAAAACTGTAACTTTCAGGTTTCTGAAACTTTACTTTCATGGTGGTAGGTAGGTTTGTTTGTTTTTTTGTTATTGGGGTTTTTTTTGCGTTGGTTTGGTTTTTTGTTTGTTTGGTTTTTTTTTTTTCAGATCTGTTGCTGTTTTCCCTCCTGACTCTCAATCTGTTTCTTCCTTCCTTCTTCCCTGACTTGTGGGCGTTTTGTAAAAATGTTTTTTGTTACCTGTGACAAACCTACTAACTACACCAGCCCTTTATTTGTCTAACAAAGGATCTGCATTGGTAGATTTCAGAAAATGTTTGATATTTAACATTTTTGTATCATGGGAATGAAAACAAAAGATGTATTTCCATAAAATGAAAATTAAAAGACATTTTCTTAGGACCGGATTTGGGTTTGTTTATTAGTTTCTGTTTTGTTTTTTTGTTTGTTTCGGGAGGTTTTTTTTGCGAATTCCTCTCTTGTTCTTCATAATATAGCAATCTTCTGTGTCAGCCGGGGGTTAGCAGACCGTTTTGGTTCATGGACTGCTCTCAAGATATTTGTGAAGTGTAACCAAGAAAAGCAAGCATGTTGTCAGAAGTTGTAAATTGTTATGTGTTTCCCTTGGAGGAGGGAAGAGTTCTACAAATCAGTGAGTTCAAAGTTGTTTCTGTGGAAGAGTGGGCTATTAAGTAGGTTTCACCAGATTATGTTTACATTAGTGGGAACTGCAGTCAGTCAAACAATGCAATAACCTGTTTGAAGGCATGCCAATTTTTTTTTTTTATTTTAAATGATTGTGAGAGCTATCTAGAACTTGCATTGCAAAGGGAAAAATAATTTAAAGATGTTGATTGTTGAAATGTTTTATTTCTAACTTTGGGTTAATACCAGTAGTGTAATTAAGTTGTTGTTTTTTTAATAGGAGCCATATCATCACATTCTCACACAAGAATGTGGGAAAGAAGACAATGTTATTAGTGATGCAAGGGGAAATTAGTAACTGAATTCTGCTCTCAAGGATCCAGAGACTTTGCTTCTCCGAGACTCAGGACTTAGGAGTAAATACTTAAATCACTCTTGAGTGTCCAAAGCTACAAAGAAACTGCCAATTTAGCCCTCAGAATATATGAGACACTTTGAAGTTGTATAAAATATTCATCTCTTATGGAGATGATTCAGGTAACTTTTATGGTGTTCTATCCAAATTCTGGGGAGTGTTATTGACTATATATCCTGAAGAACTGGCATAAAGTGATTTGGGAAGGAGTTTAGAGAAATAATGTCAGAAGGACACAAGAGCATTTAAAGGGATTGTCAAAAGTGTAGGTTAAGAGGCAAGGGGCTCTCTGCTATAGAGGCACACACTGTTGGAAGTGAATCCACCTGGAGTCTTTATGCTGAGGCCATTCGGATCTTCATGGTACTGACTTCACTCTTGAACAGCAACATTTACATACCTGCAAGGAAGATACAAGTCTTAACTGCATTACGATAGATTATGTACATCATTGTCTGAATTACAAAGTTTAATAGGTATTCCCACCCTTTCTACCCTCTTGCCTTCCAGAACTGTCGTTTTGAGGATCAGTGTGTTTTTTATCTCTACCCGTAATTAACACTCCTTAAGAAAATGGGGCTCTTTCATCTTCCAGTCTTTGTATGTGTTTGATTTTTAGCAGTCACACCTAGATAAACTACTAAAATGTGACTGGATGTGGGGATGTAGTATTTTTAAGTCTAGTTTTGGGTGGAGAAATGTTAGGGGTCAGGAGGTGGCCTAAGAAGGAACTAACCCAGCTGATAATGTCTCAAACCTCCTTATTCTGTGGGGTTTGGTACACTTCCCATCATTTGAAATGAAATCATTAATTCTAGGAGGGGAAAAAAATCCAGCTTCTTGAATTAGATACACATTTGTTTCCTAATGCATGTTTAAAATATGTGCATAGAATGTACATCTTTACAGCATTTGTTTCTGAAAAACAAAGCTGTCATCACTGGCCTTAATGGCTATGGAGTTTCCTGGGTCTTGGTCTCTGGAGTTTTATGTTCTATTACTCAGCTCCAGAGGCATGGTGCGGCTTTGGCCTGGCTGCTTCGTCATGGAGCTGGCATAGCTGGTAAGTTGCTGAGAATGTGACACAATCTGAAGAGTTGGTGTGAAGAAACATGGGAGAAATCTCTCTTGGCTGGCAAATGAGGTAGGTGGGCTGAAATTCTGCCTCATCAGTGGAATATGTTTATTTGACTGAAGCTTAAACTTGACAGTGATAATTTATCAGCGGTGACCAAGCACTTCACTGTTTGCATCAGAAAGCAAGTTTAAAACTGTTTTTGAGG
Source organism: Indicator indicator (assembly GCF_027791375.1). Taxonomy (NCBI): domain Eukaryota; kingdom Metazoa; phylum Chordata; class Aves; order Piciformes; family Indicatoridae; genus Indicator; species Indicator indicator. Next base: position 4,489,507 of record NC_072031.1, read on the forward strand.
TGATCACTTTCAAATCCATCTCAATCATTTATTGGTGAGAAGTATTAACTTGTGTCAGAATCCACAGGATTGATGGTCCAGAGTATAGGAAGTTGCTGGTAGACAAATAAGGAGAAAAAGGTGATTGTGTAGCATAAAAGGAAAGAGCATGAGTGTCCCTGTAGCATGGATTTGAACAGGGACAGGCAAGAGGGAATGAAGACTAAAGGAAAATTAACTGTCCCATATAAATTAAGATTACTGGGAAAGCAACAGTCTCAGTCTCAATTTTGAGCTTATGTTTTGGAGCAAAAAGCAAAAGGCTTCAGTTGATTTAAGTGGAAGTCTAGATTTAACTATCCATCCAATGGACAAACCAAGTAAGAGGCAGAAAGCTAAAATTTCTGTTGATCCTGGGGAAAAAAATGTTACAACTCTTCCTTTCTTTCTTTCTTTAAACCTTTGAGTTCTGTCATGGTGCACAGAAAACGTCTGCTACCCTGCATGTATTCTTTATCTTGAAATCATGATAAATGTAACGCAGGCAAATATGTCCTCTGCAACTGAGCTTCAGAGCATACACAAGAAGACTCTTGATAATCAAAATTTCTTGGCTTCTGAAGTGTTTAGACTACTCCAGCTGACCAGATGTGTGCATAGAAGAAGATTCCTCAAGTTACTCCTCAGTACATTTAGTACATGAATAAGCACTTAACTTGTCTGTATTGTATTGCTGCAGCTTTAAACTTACACTAATGTTCCCTGTGTGCTTTACAGAAATACTGGCACACTGTCGTTGGATGAGGAGAAATAGATGATGAGTTAGGCTGGGATTTATAGGGTCAATATACTTAGAATGAAGATTCTGGTTTTGCTCTAGTAGGTATGCATTAATCTCCTGTCATTTTTTAATATTTTCCAAAAGAATAATTATTTGTAGCCATGTGCTTCTGTGAGTGCTATCACAGATCACAGGGTTGGTCCCAGCTCAAGACAAACTCTCACAGAATGCATCCGTTCATTAATGCAGTATAGAATACATTCAGCCACACTGAAAATTTAGCTTTCTTTGCCTTTTCTTCGTCTTTTCTTTAAAATGACTGATAGAAGGCTCATGTACAAGTGCAACTATAGTCTGCAAGTTCTTGCAGTTTTCTGGTTGTTTACCAGTGACCCTGCATCACGTAGTTGGCATTAGCCTGCAGTTGAACATGAAAATCTGGAGGTTGTGGCCATGCCAGGCTACTTGCATCCTAATCTATGATGTGTTTTGCAACCCATCAAATGATTGAAAGTATGGTTTTGTTAAAGCTGGTAACTTAAAATTTATCCTTCAAGGTTACCAGTTCCTTCTATAAGCCTCAAAACCCCTTTGCACTGTGATCGTGTTCATTTGACTGTAATGACTGAATAATTTTCTCTCAGTAACGAGTGTGTTTATCTGTAAGTACAGATGTATATATTAACTTCTACCTTGAATGTTTTTTCAAATGTAATTTTAAGTGTAGAATATTCAAGGAAGACTGAACATGTTTATTTCATTTATATACTCAGTTATCTTTTTTGGTTTTGTTTTTTTGGGTTTATTTTTTAAGTAGAAGTTAGATGACTTCAATGTGAGCTCCTTCTTATTCTTCAAAAACAGATCTCCTTCCAAGCATGTATAGTATCCATATCTCTGAGCCTGCCGTTTTGTGTTTTTGTGTTAGGGGAAGTTGCTGTTGCTACATCCATAACAAATTACAGCTATCTATTTGTTAAGAATTCCACTGTAGTTAAAACTGATCCTCCATTTTGTTTGGAAAACATCTGCACTTCAACCTTCCCTTTTAATTCTCCTGTATACTGGATTTAATTTCAGTTATTGTATTTTTTTAATGTTCTGTTATGAAGCTGCATCTGTAAATGCTTTCCCATCTAGTGTTGGTGATTCCTCAGTTTATATAAGGAATTTGGAAAATTCTGTCTTTTGTTTCTACAGGAGTCCAGGTGAGGTAGAGTTGTGATATGTTCTGAATTCCAGTTTGTTAAATAAAGGTAGTTCCTGGATTTTCTTCTGCTAATGGACACCAACTTTAACTACAGCTACCACATTCTCATCTGTTTCTAGTTATTAAAATGCTCACTCAAATAAATCAGAAACTTTCTTGTTCCTTGAATACTTTCCTGAAAAAAACGCACACACAAACTCAGCTGTAAAATTGCATTCAGAACTCTGAAAAATGGTTGCTGTTTACACTACCTGTGGTTTTACTTGTGTATGGATCTCCTTTATATTTAGGAATAAATTATTGAGGTAAGCCTACTCCTGTGACTTGAACATAGAGTACACTTTCAAATGTAGGCATACAGTCTAAGGTAGATTTGTGAAAGGTAATCAATATGTAGATCTCCATCACTCTTTTTGGCAAATAGATTTCACCTTGTTTCCCTCTGCAAGAACTGAAATAACCACTGTTTTGAAGTTGCAGTCTCTTGCATTCTCACAGGTTGTTTTAGGCCTCAGGCAATCTGTAATCTCAGTATATTAATGAATAGAGCACTCCATTTCCACATGCAGAATATTTACATAAAATGGAACATAAAATTAATAATCTGGCATGGTGACTATTTAACATACTGCAAAGGATCCTGGAACTATTCAGCCACACTACCAGCAATGCAAAGGAATTCCTGCAAGCCAAGGCTGGAGGCACTGGCAAACTGCTCATATAATAGCCTGAAGAACAGTACACTGTCAAACAAAAGCTAGAGAAAACTGGAAGAGTTTTCTTTTTTCCTTGCAGGCTGAAGAGCTAACTCAAATGTGAAAAATCCTAAAACATACTAAAAGAAAAAGGAAAAAGGGTATCAGTAAAGGTGAGAAGTAAATTAGTTGTTAGAATTTTGAGTATATTGGCACATTTAATATTTCTTAAATAGAATTGAAAAGGCTTGTGCAAATAGTTTGTGTAGATAGTGTTCAGTGATGCCCTTTGACAATGAAATAGTGGGGATTTAAATGCGACACTGGATTGACAAAGGATTAAAGTGTTCTCTTGTATAATATACAACTGTATTAATAACTGCTTCTATGTGTTAAGTACTCAGCTGGACTGCAGGGTACAGAAGCAAAATTGTGCCTTCTGTTTAGGTGTCTTGTCCTTGTAAGTGGCAATTAATACATAGTCACATATGCTGTCAAAATTTAAGCAGCTCTGCAGTTGCTACTTAGTTCCTATAGCTCGTCTATTGAATGCTAATAGTGTGGCATTTAGATCACAAAATCTTGACACAGTACCTACTTTTTTTGGTTTTGTTTTTATGCCAACAAATGGTGCAACATTTAGTGAAACAGACACTGAAACAGGAAAGAACCAAATGGTTTATATGATTCAAATTCCTTTCCCTGATTCTTTGTATGGTCTTAATAAGAGCCTGGGCACCTCAGTTAATGATTTATTTTCAGTTTATAAAAGTTAACAATGTTTTCTTAGCAAGAATTCCTGCTAGATTTGCTATCTGTATGTTTATTTGAGACAGATAGAAGATTATATATATATAATATCAGTATTTCAGGGGTTTTTTGCTTAATTTTTCAGTTTAAAGGTAATTACTGTGGATGTTGCCAGATTTTGGAGAGACAGGCATCACTACCACAAGAAGATTCATTGCAAGGCATATTCCAACAAAACTGTGTTACCTAGCTCTAAATGTAAGTATTTAATATCTGCAATTAAATGAGTATGTGGTATGAACAGGAAAAATGACGCCAGGCATTGACATCTCAGTTCTGTGGGAAACAGAACTGAGTAAATAGAACAGAGTAAATTATCTTTTTAGCCTGTAAATCTGATTTAAATTGTATTTGCTTGCAATCCAGTGGTAGAAACATCGGGGGAAAAACAGCAGGAAGCTGGCACTCATCTATTATTTTAAGTAACTCAAGTGCTAGCTAGCTCATGTTCAGGAAACTTGGGGTTTGTCTTTTTTTAATGCTAAAAAGTATTTGTGTTTCAGAAAGATTTAGAGTTGTGGTTGGCAAAATGGTCAGATTTCAAATTTCATCTAAGGAACAGTGAGTTTCTTTCCAAGTTTAAAATTATCTAAACTAGGAAAAAAGTTTACTGTAGCAAGATGTAAATAATATAGACTTATAGTAGATGAGAAAAATTTGCAGGACTCTTGCATTAGCTTTTACATTTTTTTCTGTTGCTGCTTTTGCTCTGTATGTTCTGAACCTGACAGACATGGATGTTTACTCCATTGGTTGGAACAGCCTTGCTAAGATCTACCCACATTCAAAATAATAAGTAAAAAATCATTACTCTGAATTTTCAAAGCTTGCAGTGCAAGTGCAAACAGCACAGAGTTCTCACTGTAGTTAACAAACTGACAGAGTTCTGCCATGTTTCTGACTTTTTTTCTACGGAGTAGAAATCAAAGTGAATGATCCTAGGAGAAAGTCTGAACTATGCCAGTGATCCCTCTGGATGGGTGGATCCATTTTAGCATGCTCTGGCTGGCTTTTAGGTAAATGAAATTAGCACTGGAAACTGGAATGGAAAAAATGGGTTATATAAGTAAGTTAGAGCATCAATAGTCATAGATACACAGTATCTGCTTAATAATAAAACTGTACCAGGAATTTCATACCCTAATGAAATTCCAAATATCCAAGCAGATGAAGAACTGTAGAATTTACATATTCAAGTTGAAAATGTTGAGTGATGTATTTCATTAAAGGTGGTAATGATTTAGTGATTAAATAATACTGTGCTGCATTGAAAAGCAGTTTCCCACTACCCCTTCATATCCTGAAGTTTGAGCCCTGTTTAAATCACTGTAAAACTGCGTGGCACTTAATTATATCCAGACATGCCAGTTTGTGCACTTCTCTGGGATCCAGCTCGCTCTCATGTATCTGCAACTGCCTCATACCTTTCATGCTCTGAAAGACTTATTTTTTAGTGCGAAGTTGACTGGGATCTACACGTGCAAGCTTCAGAGTTTAAGCAGCTGCATAAGTTCCACTGAACAATACACAATTCTCATGCAAATCATGCTGCTGAATATTGTTTTTTGCAAACCTGGGAATTGAAAAGTTGATAGAAATCATTTGTCTGAAACTATAGTGATTCTTCACAGAATGATTTGTCTGTATTCCACCCTGGGGTGAGTTCTAGCACTGAAATACATGATTGGTGGGGATCTGCAAACATTCTGATGTGCAGTTTTATCTGCACTTACATCAGATTTTATAACAAATGTCCATGGTGACTTTTTCTTCTCTAGTTCATTTGTACTTCTCTGTGGAGGAGTACACAGCAGCATAGAACTTCTATGCTAACCTCTACAGTTTACAAATGTTTTCAACCTGAATGAGGATAAGATACTTACTTGCCTTCACAAGCTTTTAATTTTTGCTACACAATCTCATTCCTGAAAGGGAAAGAACCCTCCTTCATGACTGGAGCGATAGGTAAATAGCTGTAGCTGGTAAATACCATCTGAGAATGCATATAACTTGTAAATAATTTATATTCATCTTTAAGTTGTTTAATCAGTACAAGGTAACAGTGCCTTTAAACATTGAGGGTTTTTTTTTTCATAGTGGTGATAAATCCAAACCAAAACAGAAATTGTCCCAGTCTAATCTCAGAATTCAAGATTATTTTTGGGAGGTACCTATATTGAGCCATGAGTTGCATAAAATCTCCCACCTGAAAAGTTTGCATTTTTGTGTTTGTGCTGCTGTAGCAAAGCTCATTTAAGTTAAGCTAATATTTTCATTAGTTCAGACTTAAGCTTTGTGAATTTCAAACAGTTCTGACATTCTTCCTGTCAGATAAAATTTTTCTGATTTTTAACTTACTCTTTGTAAAATGTCTGGGATATATCTCAGGACGTTGATTTATGTAAGATTGGACTGTGCATAGAGTGAAACTCAGCCACTCAAACCTATATAATTTTCAAGTGTTTTGTCAATGTAAATGTAATATATTTAGCTAAAGTCTCTAGTTGAGGATAGTTCTTTATGAAGATTTACAGCATTATGAGGGGAAACGTTGTGGTATTTCCTATTTTTGCTAACTCTATATAGAGTAATTTGTCTGGAAGTTTTACTGGCACTTCTTTCAGTTTAACATAAAATCATATCACAGAGAACTTCATGTTTTCCTGACAAAAATAAAACAAAAAATGTTAAGATGTTGATAGATCCCAAGGGTGGAATGATTCCAGCATTTATCTGATTGATATTGTAGAGCTGTTTTACTTCTACACAGATAGGAGAGGATGCTCTGCCTAGCTTTCATGTATTGGTAGTGTCACATAAGTGTATTCTATTGTTTTGGTTTGTTCTGTTTTTTCTTCCCTTTAATAGCTGCCTAAAAGGAACAGCCACTGAAATGCTAAAAATGAGGATGAATGACACATTGTAAGGAAAGAGGCCCCATGCCAAATTCCACACATTTACGCTGCCAACATTTATCCAAAATGTTGGCAAAGTGGAAAAACACTTCTGAGCTGCTCTGCTATTTATGAGGCAGATAATTTTTTTTCCCCTGGTAGGACATGGGCAACTCACTTTAGCTTGTCTGTGTCTCTAGTTCCTCCATCTGTAATTTGGAGGTAATAATTGTTTGATATTAGTATTCTGTGACTAAATTCAGTTAAAATTCAGAAGTATATTGTATTTTTATGTGAGGCATTATTGTATGTGGAAGCAATCATTAAATTAATGTAATGAGTACTGAAGTCAGGATGCTGTGAACTTTGTTCATAAAAGGAATACTGAGAGAATTAACAATTTTTCTAAGTCTTTGACAATTTGGGTGTAACAGTTTTCTTCAGTTTCATTTGACAGATATGACAAAGCTATTTGCCCTCGTTTTGTCTTGGTCCTTACCTTCCCCTCTCTCCCCCCAATATTATAAATAAACTGTATTACTGTATGTTCTAATTAAATGTGTAGGGATGGTGTTATGTTACAGAGTCTTAGTTTATGCAATGATTACTCCCCTTATGTTCTTGTCCCGAAAAGACCTGTAATGCTTTTCCTGGTGCTATAACTCCCAAGGGAGAGTTGAAGCTAGAAATTTGTGTTCATCCACTGTAAATGTTAGTTTGAACAATGTGTACTGAGTCCTTGTGCATGTGGTAGTTAATTACTGTATAAGAGATTTCATATAGAAATTAATTCTAGGGAGTTGCCTTAGGCAAAAAAAGACCAAGTCTTACTTTTAGAAACATCTTCACTACCATAAGCAGCGAGTGGATGTTTGAGTTCAAGCAGCTAAATATTCACTGTAAAGCTAACCTGTGGAGTTACTCTGTCACTCTTAAACAGAAGCTGCTTTTCTTTGCAACTAGAGAACTACACAGGAGTCATCCAGCTGCGAGGTGCTGGGGAAAAGGAAGTAAAAGAACAATTATAATAGCGCTTCTCAAATTCATAGTCCAGGTTTTCTTGGTTAGTACTAAGTGTGTATTTGTGTAGGCATGGTGGTCTGTAGGACAACATACCATCTTCTTGGTATTTGTAGGAGAAAAGGCACTAGTTCTTTATTTCTTGGACTAAATGTGCAAAGAAACTTTCTAGTGATATTTAGTATCTGCTACAATTCTCTTCAGATATTTTTATGATACAGTTTAAAGCATTGTGTAAACACAAAGAGAAATCTTTATCCTGTTCCATATGGTCTGTGGTGTTAGGCATACTCATTTTTTCAGTTCGTATCTGGTGTATTCAGTCTTCATAACGGATAGACCAAAACTCTAAGGTCCAAACCACTTAATTGTATTGCTCTGATTGCATAACAAATGGGAGTTAGTTGAATTTCTCTGTTGTTTTTTCCTTTATTTTTTGGGTGGGGGTGGTAGGAGTCCTTGGTGTTGGTTTGGGGTTTTTTCTTTTGTTTTGGGGGCTTGGGTTTTTTGTTTGGTTTGGTGGGGTTTTGTTTGCGTGTGTGCTTTTGGTTTTGTTTTGTTCATGTGGGGTTTCTTGGTTTTGTTGGTTTAGTTTTTATTTTTGAGGGGTATCTTAAGTTGTCTTTCTGTTTTCTTTCTTTCTTTTTTTCCCTTGAACTCTCCTGAGTAGAAGTATCTCCTTGCAACAGTCTAGACTGCTTCTTTTTTAGCTTCATATATGTGAAACAGAAAGCATAATGAAGAAGAAACAACGCTTCCTTTTTTGGCTCTTTGGGTTTTTTTGTTTGTTTATTGTTTTGTTTTGTTTTGTTGTTGTTTCAACTTCCATTTAGGCTGTCTTTTATATTCTTGTAGTTTTGGGGGATTTTAATGAGAATGTTAAAATTTCACTTTGAAGATTTTATTTTTTTTTTTTTGTTTCAACAGTCTTTGTTCTATCTTATCCAAATGCAGTATTTTCTCTTGTGCTTTGTTCTACTTCTAAGTCACGAATGTTCTGCCAACTAAGAATATTGTTGGTGAGCCAGATGTCTCCAGAAGAAGGCTTCTAAAGGTGGCTTGAAATTGTCTGAGGTTTAGAAACCACACAGTATAGGAACTCATAAAAAAATCCATGATTTATGCAGAGAGAGTGCTTTGAGCCTAGAGAAAAAGTGTCTTGGGCTCAGAAAGAAAGGTAGCAAACTCTAAAAAATACTTTTATTTGCTCAGGATATAATTCCTCATGTCTTACACACAGTGCCTGTAAAGTGCAGTATTTTACTCTGTAGCAGAAGCACCTCAAGCAAGTCAATGCTTGAACTTAGTTTGGCCTAAAATAATTAATTTTTTCGATTTGAACATACATAAGTCACTTGTACTTTTATTTTCACAATGTAAACTTAAAAAAATATATTGCTGTTGAATGTGTGCAGTTAGGAAAATTTTTTGAGACTAACTTCAGCATTTAGAGTTTTCAACTGTCTGTTTTTTTCCAAATTGCAATCTTAGGTTGCTGTCACAGAAAATCACCTCTATAAAGAGAACATAATTAAAGCTTCTGTTCAAAAGCCTGTAGAATCTTTGTAAACAATGATTTCAATTTAAAAAGTGAGCACTTGTTTATTTTCACATTGTCCTAAAGGCAGTATTAACCTTTATTTATTTATGTCAGTGAGAGAGAGGTTACAGACTTTGTGATCCATCCCTCAGCACCCCAGGAGTGATTGCAGTAAGCGTTAGTTATGGAGAATGCGATCAGCAAATTTTATGTTTATCTCAAAATGGTAAATTGGCAGAGTGAGTTGCTAGGCATGTTCTTTATTAATTTCTCTGATGTTTCTAAGGATGAGAGACACTTTAGCATCTATTCCGATATAAGACTGAAGTACTCGAATTCCAAACGTAAGAGAAGGTTTAATTTCATCTAGTTGAAGCTTCAGATCAGTTTCAATAGAAACAAACTCTGCTGGAGGATCTTCTCATGCTGACACACAGGCTTTGTCTCTGGTGAGATTAAACAATCTTCTGGAGCTGCCTAGCTGTTTTCCTGTGAGCTGCAGAGTAAAAGCAATAGTCAGAGTAAACTGATCTTACCTTTACATGACAATTTATTTGAGAGGAATCTTACCCACAGTGCCCAAACAGGAATTGATCAGAAGTAGTAGCTGTGGTAAAAAGCGCAAGTGTGTGGCATTGCACATTTAAGGTTTTTAATTCTGTCTCTGAGTTAAATAATTATTTTGTGACTTGGAAGTAATGCTTCTGCATCTGTGGTATGTCAGTGAGAAATACAAGTGTCTGGAAAGTCTGGTACCTTCTGAGATGCCAGGAATCAATTTATTCAGGTTTTTCCACAGTAAAGCTTTGTGGAAGGCTATACACGAGGGAGAGTGACCAGTGTATTTCTCCCCTGAATTTTAAGACCAGTTTTATCTCCTGGGGAAGTTTTATCTGTGAAATGTTACAACTTTACTATTGTTACACTTGCCAATACTGTGTCACATTTTGCAGCATGAAATTACAAAGTTACTGAGTGTTAACTTCAACTATTTTGCACATATACAATAGAAACAGTTAAACAAGGTTTCAGAAAGTCTTCCCCTGACGTGCTTAAGCAAAATTTTACTTCAGTAAACCAAACCCTTTGTCCTGGGTTGACACATCCTGCTCTCATACGCCCTCCTCTGCCCACCTGGGAGGGAAAGTAAACACACACAAAAACAATTTGATTGAGATACAGAATTTACTGGAAATGATCCAATGCACAATGACCTTAGCCCATTTACAGAAGAGCACAGCACAATGCAGAAGCAGTAGCAGAAGCCAGCAACAAAACATTTTCCCCCACCCAAGCACACAGCAGCCATCCCAGCAGAAAAGACCAGCACCCCAAACCCAGAAACTGGAAGCAGCAGCTGGGACAGGAAGCCTCTCATGTTACAGCCTGTACTTCAAGCCCCATGACACTTTGCTCCAGCCAGCACTTTCGTTTTGAAGCTGCCATGACAGGCTTGGTGTTGAATATCAGCAGCAGATTCAACTCAACCCGTAGGAAGCTATCTGTTTGAAAATGGTAAGCACTTTGAATGTGGTGTTCATGTCTATATTACCAGTCACTGAGTTATTGAGTCTTGTATTTCTCATTATGTGAAACCCACAAGAAGGTATATATAGATCTTGGAATTTATATGCTAACTATAATTATTTTTGTGTGATTATTTGTTTGCTGCTATAAATTGTCAAAACTCGCAATGCACTCAAGAACAGTAATGCACAGAAATGCATTTCTAACCTAATTTTTTTTAAGTGGAGAAATAATGTCATACACATGGCAAACTGCTAAAAAATCCTCATGTTTTGTTAACTTTTGCTTAGCAGTTTCCCTTTTGGTACTTTACTTTGGATGTTAAATAAAGAAATAAGCAGGTGGAAATTGGGTCATAGGAATCTTTCTGGTGCCAAAAAACAATTTAATGGAAATTGCTGAGCATAACTGTATTTTCTAAGGAGCTTTTCTATTCTCATCTGGTTTTGGCTTAATAATCTGTGTTATGTATGTTCGAAACAATTATAAATTAGGCTGAATCCATTTGGTTCTCATCAGCTCCTGTAGCAAACACATTTCTCACAGAAAGATGGCCCCTGGAAATAGGAAATCTTCTATTTGCCATGTTACAGCTTTACTTTTACCTTTTATGATCTTTGCATTTCAGTGCTCTAAATCTAAACAAGAGCTGAAGCTGTAAAAGTCCAGTCTACTGATGGCTTTTTATTAGATTAATGCTTTCTTTGAATGTTGTTAAATAAAACTAGACTTTTGAATGGGATTGGTAATACAGTTGGTAGGTTATATACATAGGGTGTATTTATTTAACTTCCCCCCCCAATTATTTTAGTCACTGTGAAAACTATTTTGAAAGCTGTCATCACCTGAGGTTTTCAGTTTTGTCTAACCCCACATTGTTGCTGTATTACCTTTTGGTGAATTTGGTCCTTGACTCATGGTTTGCAGATATCAAACCCAGAACTATTTCTGAAGAAATACAGATAAGGAGAGTGGGTGATCTGGCATACACAGCATATCTAAATCGTAATAGATATTAAAATGAATGGACTAATTGTAATTCTAGGCCTCTTGAAATAGGAAAGTGTGTGTCTGTTAAACCCCATCATAAATACTTCAAAATCAACAGCAATGTCATAACTGCTGCCTTCACTTCAAAACAAAACAAAGCCAGCCTCTGAAATGATTGTGAGTCAGCAACACTTGATTTGCTGCACAGGAGAATGAGACAGTAGCATATATATGAAACACATCAGCACACTTGCTTTTTCCTTATTTTTTTTACTTTTCAATTCTTTTCCTAATGGATGATTTTTTTCTCAACCAGAAAAGCTTCTTGATTATTCTTTCACTTGTTTTCCACAACTTCTGTCTCATTCTTTTATGCCTCCATTAGCTAAATTTTCCGAATTATTTCAGAGCTTGACAGCAATGAGGCCAATCCTTTAAAAATAAAGAAATGTCATCCTTTCAATTCAGTTCTGACAGATGTCAATGTAGACTCTCTCCTGCGTCAAGATGCTGCAGCATCAGTGGGTCGTGGAAGAGTCTCTGGAAGGAATAATTGAACGGTCTTGATTGCTGCCCAGTTATTTCAGGATATATGTGAGGTTCTGACTCCCTAGGTTAGCTGCAGGTGTGGCATGAGCCTGCCCACAGCACTCCAGGAAGGAGAGCCAAGTTAAACCTTGTCCCCAGTGTGCAGAGGGAGTAGAAGATGTGATGAACTGCCCGGTGGTGGGCCCACAACTGCAGATCCCAGCATCAACTGCATGAAAGCAGGCAAGTATGTTTGGAGGAATTATTGATGTGTGGGCAGTGGGACTAAAGAAAGCTAAACGTATCCAAATTTGTATTGCTGCCATTACAGTTACTTTGCTAGGACACTTCATTAAAGGCACTTCCCTGGATGTGAAAGTTGTAAATGTGTCAGCCCAGTTCAGCTTGTATTGACCTAGCATTCTTATTTCTGATAACTAAGTAGTATTTTGATAGAATTACAATTCTGGAGTCTCACCATTAAGTTTAGATAAGTGATAATTTACAGTTATATCAACAGATAAGAAAGATACTGATCTAAGAAATTTAATTCCTGCACATAAACCTTAGGTTATATAACTTTTCAAAGCCAACTTATTTTTTGCTGTAATTTGTGTAAACTGTTTTGGAACAGAGATGAATTTGTTTCTTTTTCAGAAACATTTACCCAGAACAAATGTGTCTTATCAAGCATTTTGTTTAGTTAACATAACTTAACATAATTATATTTTAGCTACTTAACATAATTATATTTTCATAGAATCATAGAATGGCTTAGGTTGGAAGGGACCTTAGAGATCATCTACTCCAACCTCCCTGCCACGGGCAGGGAAACTTCTCAAGTAAATTTGGCTGCTCGACACCTCATCCAACCTGTCTTTGAACACCCCCAGGGAGAAGGCATCCACAATCTCCCTGGGCAGCCCATTCCCATTCTTCACCACCCTTGTGTTAAAGACTTTTTTCCTAAGATCCCATTGATAAGAAGGATCAACTTTCTTATCCTGTTTTTGTAACACGTCTAAAATTTACTCAGTATTCACTGTTACTGCTAAAAGGTGACATGCAGCACATACAGCAGTACATAATCTGGTTAAATAATCTGTTGTATCTAATTAATTCATTTTTATTAATCATGATTTGTACAGCAACATGGTGAAACTTGATGATCTTAGAGGTTATTTCCAACCATGATGATTCTATGTGATATGGAGCTAGTTTTCAAGTCACTGAAAGAGAAGTGGAAGTTTTTCATTTATCACAAATGTGGTTTGTCATGTTCACAAAAAAGTTATAGGTTGTAGATGCCACCTGTATAGATAAGTGTTACAATGTCTTTAACATAAATATATAAAACTAGAGTCTGTGTTAGGTTGACTCCCAGCATTCATTTTTGTTATTAATGTAACTGGACTGAAAACTACTTTTTTTTTTTTTTCCTTTTGGGTTTCATTTAGTTGTTTTTCTTCTAATGCCTTTTTTACCAACCAGTTTGTCAGTAGATGTTCACAAGATTCCACATATCATTACCAGGCCAATTACCTTTTTTTTTTTTTTTTTTTTAATATCAGCACAATATGGTAACATTTTTTACCTCTAATACTGAAACCCAGCATTTATATCTGCTTAGATCTGTGTGTAGTGAACATTTCAGTTTCACAACAGTTTGTTTCACAAACATCTCTTTGTGAAATGAAACTGCATGCAATTCATTGCTGTTTGATTCTCTACAGTATTTGTTAGTAGTTGCTTTTAGTGATTCTTACAACTAACTGAAAAAAACCCCCACCTGACAGGGGGTTTTGGGTGGTTTCAGGCATTTCACAGTATGGGATTGAAGGTTTTCTGGTACACTGTTTTGATAGACAAAATACCAAAAGATTTCATGCATGCCATTAAATTGCTGGTGTTGTTTTTACCATTGTAGTGTGAAATGATAGTAAAGAATTTGTGGCCAAAATACAGGAGCTTTGATGTCCTTCACGAATCCCAACTAATTAAAATACTAAGAAATAGAAACTATTCAAAGGAAGGGTTTGGGGGCTTTTGTTTCAAGCTTCGATTCAGCCTTGAGATGAATTATCCTTTTGTTGAATTACTGAACAGACTGACAAAGAAGATGATACCTAATATTGTGCAAAAAGCTTACATTTCCTGATGTTTTCATCCTTGACTTTGACTATCTGTCCTTCAAGATTTTTTTTGAAAGTTAGTATGCAGCAATTACTTTTGTTGTATGCCGTTGGCATACTAAAGTGGTAATTCAGTGAAAGATCTCAGATACTGTCTTTGCTATCCTGAAGTGAAGGGCTTTTTAATAAATCAGTACAGAGTTCCAAAAGACAGATGAACTTCGTATTTCACTCATCTTTATTTCCCCTCATGTATCTCCCTTGAGACTCAAGCATCCAAATATATTCTGAAATAGATGTTCATAAAAGAAAACAAAATTGAATGTATCCTGTACTATTCTGAGCCCTAGTACTGGGTCTAGGTGATTTTACTATAATTAAATAGATATACACTTTTACTTTTTTTTTTCTTTTAAGAAAGGGGTATGATGTTGGGATTTGATAGAGTACCTCATATCCAACAGTTAAATAAGGACTTTTCCTTTATACAGTTGGAATAAAAAATAGTTTTATATCTCTAAGCAGAAAAGTGAAACGCCGTGGAGGAAATTATTTCTGAAGTATTGTACAAACAGATTTTGCAAGCAGGTTTTTTTTGTTTGTGATTTGGTTTTGATTGGTGGTTGGGTTTTTTTTGGGGGGAGGGTGGTGGTGGTGTGTGTCTGGTTTGGTTTTGTTTGTTTGTTTTCCATACAGTTTAAGGAATTATTTGCTCTTTAAAATTTGGACAGATGAGTAATTTTGTTTGAGGACATACAGATCATCTTATTTACTATGAATTTGATGACAGTCCTTGAACTGACTTTCAAAAGAAAAGACAAAGATTTCCTAATTTCTGTATCAGTATTTGCATTAATGCAAATTCAGTATATACATTAATACTTGCTTCATTAGCTTTGATATCTAATTTTACAAATCACAGAATTTTCTATGAGCTTTGTGGCAAGGATTTTGCCATATTTAATTTTTTTTAAAAGGTATAAACCAAGAGAAGGTAGAGTGCTTTGGAATTAGTTACACCAAACTTTGTCAGTTTTGGTGACATAAAGGTTTTATCTTATCAGGATTTGTCAGAGAGTTAGAAGTGGTTAAATTTGTACCTGAAATTTTAGGATATGAATCACATGTGAGGTCTCCAATAAGAAGTGTTTTGACTGGGTGTCCCAGGTGGAAAAAAATGGCCACTTAGATCTCACTGAAAGCATTTCTATAGTTCTCTCTTGACCATAATTTTTATTAATGCTTTATTGTTTCCTTTGTGGAGAAAAAAAAAAAAGGAGGGATGGGGGGAAACAACACAGAAAACCCACAAACAACCAAACATTCACACAGCTTCTTTTATGGTCATGATTCAACACTGTGGAAATCGAGTGAAGCTTGGAAGAATACTGCATGATGACTTGCCAGTGCTTTGAAGTGCATGGCAGAGCTGTTTGGACACGGTTTAACTTGAATGTTGTGCTAATGTGCTATTTCCAAAGTTTCTGCTTGTGGTTCTCCACCCAGAAAATAAGAAGATGATGACAATGTGCTCTCATACTTTTGTCCTAAGAACACATTAGAAATACATAATGAAAACATTAAAATTGCAAATTATTATCCTGAAAAGTTGCAGTGAGGTGATTATTATGAGTAAAGAAGTCAAAGACAGAATTAGTTACTCATAATGTTAAGAAAAAAGCTCTGAATGTTGTACTTAGCTTATTTTTGGTGTATCCACAAATGGTTTGAAATTTCAGTTTAGTAGCTTGGGTCTAATCATGCAATATAGTCAAAAAATATGCATTTTTATTTGGAACAAATAGGCAGGAAATCTCTCTCTGGTATTTGGCTAAGAACATAGGAAGATTAACAAGATTAACAAAATTTGAGCTGCTATTTGTTTAAGTTACTTAATGAAGAGCACTCAAATAGTGAAGAGTCATTTTTAAGTATGCATGGAGTGTTTCCTAAAGCCATCATGGCTATGGT
Organism: Indicator indicator; assembly: GCF_027791375.1. Taxonomy (NCBI): domain Eukaryota; kingdom Metazoa; phylum Chordata; class Aves; order Piciformes; family Indicatoridae; genus Indicator; species Indicator indicator. Next base: position 4,505,584 of record NC_072031.1, read on the forward strand.
AACATTTATTAAAAATGAAAACTGGACAAGTCATGTGCAATTTTCAACTCATGCAGTACTGAGAACAAACATGGGCTTGTCACAGGCTTGATAATGTTCTGTCAGCAAGAAATGGACTGGATTGCTTTGTTTTTGTTCTAGCTCCCTAAGACCATCTACCTTTAAGTTTTGTTTGATCAGACCCAGTCAGGATTACTCGTCTTCTGTTTCTTAGTGAATGTGAGACTTCACTGACTACTTGCACATGCTCTCCCCACCCCAAGGATGAGTGCTGACAGCTGCATCCCTAAGTTCTCTGAAGGATTAAACATATCTTTTCCTTCAGCCCCCATTTTACTTACTTGGGGCTTGCAGTTCACCTCTTTAAAATATGTGACAGTTGAAGCAGACACAGATGTAAAAATTCCATAAAATCAATGATTCTTTGTATTAGCTGGCACAAAATATCATACAGATGGAAAAATACTAAATATACTGTGTATACTTCCCTCAGTTTTGAATGTTGTTTTGGGCATAGTCTGTGGGCTCCATGTCTTTCATTTCTGTACGTAACTTTTCTAAGTGATGTTGCATGCATGTCTGTGTCAGAATTCTGAAGCCAGTTTTCTTCTCACTTGGCTGGCCCACAGTTAGCAAAGCACACCTCACTGTTCCTTCTTCATGCACAAGTTTTGTGTCTGTGACTCATGCCTTTTCCCAAATGCTTTAGCTTTTGAAGTTCATTCATAACATTTGATCTTCCTTTCAGGTTTTTTTTCAATTCTATAGCTCCAGACCCTGGCTTGCAGGAAGAGTTTGGGTGAATTGATTGCTGCCTGGCTTAGGCTCCCTATTGTCCTTTATTTTTCATCTTGACTCAAGCTGCAAGGGTGGGAAGTTTTCCACAATCCCATGTCTGAGACACATGACTCAGCCCTGACAACATATGGTTGACTTCATATCCTCTGAGGTATTTAATGATACAGCAATTTCATAACCGCAACCAGGATTCATGCTTTGTACAGGGATAGATTTCCCACATTCTGACATATGCTGTTTCAAACATAGTTTCTGAACAGTTTTGAGTGTTTTGCCTACAAGCTGTACTGGTGTCATTCTCCATTTTGCACAACTGATACACCTGCCTGCTTATGTGCAGAGTATGTAGACAGGTGTTAGAGTGAAATAAAATATGCAGAATAATTGACATACAACATAAACCAGAAGTAGAAGGGTTACTTACAAAGCTAGCAGCTGCTTTATATAAATTCTGAAAAGATATAATCAGTACTTCTCTGAACAGAATTTCACATTGATTATGAATCAGAAACTTGAGAAAAACTGATGGAACAAAAGGCTGTTCTGTATCTAAACTTAATAGACATGTTCCAGAGTAACCTGTTTGGACTTCAGTTGTTAGTCATGCTTTGAGCAGGAGAAGGTATTTCCAGAAGTCAGTTTCAAATTTATTTTCTCTGATTCTGACCTACTCTTCCTAGTGTTTTGGGTTTGGGTTTTGTGGATTTTTTTTTTGTTTGTGTGTTGTGGGTTTCTTTTTTAAAAATAATAAAAATCACATTGAGCACATCATAAAGGTCTTTAGCAGCATCAAGCTGCTAATATGCTGTATTTAATGTTTTTCATCACTTAAGATAACAACTAAAAGCTTACTTGATAACATTTCGTAGATCAGAAGTTGATACCTTCTAACCATGTAAGAGACAGGAGGCTTAGAATCATAATTTTGCCTTTTTGTCATTCCTGAAGCCTTAACTACTTCCTCCCCACCCCCCGCTGTAGTTTAAAGGGAGTAACAGCTTCATCCATTATTTCTGACTTGCACACAAGTATGTTTTGTGCAAAGACATTGGAGCCACATTGCTTCTTCCTGATTTTGCGCTGCCCTTAGCGTGCAGTTTGCATATCTGGGTGAGCCAGTCTGAAAGCTACTCCTGATGGGAACAGCCCTCTTCATCCTGGCTTCAGTTTCCTGCCTCTCTGTTATACCAGTTCAGGGAACTAATTCCTTTTCTGTAAGGCTAGTCTTTTGCTTGCTTCACTCCCTGAACTTACTGAAAAAGATTAGAAAGGTCCTTCTGACAAGGATCTTGTCGGAAGAGGATGGTTCAAAGGGAGAGAATGCTACAGTGTGGCCAGAGAAAAGGGAAACCCTTTATCTCAGCACTGAAGAGGTTATATTGATTTGGCTCCTTCATCCACACTTTCACTGTCACGCTGATCACTTTCAAATTAAGTTGCTTTGCTTAGAATTTTCCAGACTGATGTGCATAGGAACTTATCAGCTAAAGCTCATAGTGTTAGAAACTTCTCCGATACCAAATGAGTGACTGAGTTTCAAAAAGTGAAAATGTTAATGCATGCAGAAAAGCATTTAGAAGAAAAAAAAAGTCACTTAGAATAATTTTTAAATGTTCTAATTTTACATCAATTTATATTTATCTACCTGTGATCTCATAACATTGAATGTATTTTCTGCATATGAAGACTATAATTGACAATGAAAGAAATGTTAAGCTTTGAAATGTGAGTATTCATATGCTTGGTCTAATCATCTAAATATTCTAAGTATTGCTGCAAGTTATGTTGCTGTACCAAATGTCCTGCTCTGTTAGCCTGGGACTTAATTTGGCTATTCTGATAACAAGCCTTAGAAAAACCAACCCAACAACAAAAAACAAACACACGCATACGCACAACTAAACAAAAAAAGCCCTTAGAAAATAAACTCTGATTAATTTTCTGTTTGTAGGATGGTTTTTATAATGCATTAACTATTAAAAAGGGAAGACCATAGAACAGAAATATTTTGTATTTCCAGTATAAAGTTTTTAATTTTTTTTTTTTATTAAGCTAGAGGCCAGTGTTCTGTGTTGTCCTCATTAAAATACAAAGGTCTGGCAGATTTTTAGTACTGGCTTGGAATTGAGATTTTATGTTGGCAGAAAAATGGCCTGCCTGTTAAGCATGTGCTTTTTGTTATTTCTGTAACAAATCTACACATGTTAGCAAGTTTTTAACCCTTAGAGGCATAACTCCTCTCATGATCCTCAGAGATCCTCATATGATCTCTGCTTGCTAGATTTTAACAGCAAAATCTATTATAATTGGCTAATTGTCCCCGCAACCCCACTTTCTATAAGAAGTATATGCATACTAGCTTCTCAGAGCTGTTTGTTATGCTTTGTCTCCTTATAGATCTTAATGTGACTAGATTGCAGGTACATTTCAGCATAGACCTAGTGGTGTAATGAATTCAGTCATCTTTAGCTGTCATTGAAAGTGATTCTGCTGAACCTAATTGGTCAGGAAGTCCATTTCATTTAATAGGACTTGAGGATGGTAAAAAAAAAATCAGTAAAAGAAGTAACGTCTTAAAACTACCACAGCTGTTTCTGAAGTGTTTGACCACAGCAGATGAATTTCTTGGCAAGCTGGCTCATTGGTGTCAGCTCTGTAACTCAGCTGGCAGTGCCTGTCCTGTAGCAGTGCTGCAGAACCAAAGGAATGTCGGCTTTGCCATCACTGCATTTCACAGTGCTGTATGTTAAAATTCAACAAATAACAGCTTGATTCCACATGCTCGGCAGTGAACTGTGGTAGTTTTTTCCCCAGTTTTTGCTCTGAGGAATTGACAAAAGAAAGTTGTAGATCTAATCTCTAGATGTGGCTAGCATGGAAAAAGTCCAGTGTGTAGAAGTTTGGCCTTATTCAATGTTACCAACAGTTAATGATTATACAACATTTGTTGTTACTCAGCCTCTTCTCCTGCTGTTAAGAGAGTTGTGAGACATGACTGTTGTATGTGATCACGATGATTTAAGAAACACAATCTGTCCGAGGGATTCTGCAAAACCACTGAATTGCAGAAGTTACGAATTTTCTTAGTATCTGTAAATTAGAGAAGTTTCTTTAGAGTATCAGCTTTACATGTGAACCACCCTACATGAGCTACAATAAGGTAGCTGTATAAATTAATTATTTGCAAGGGTTTAGCATTGATTCTGCTCTCTGAAACTCCTGTCACTCCTTCTGATAGTATGTTATTAAATAAGTAGTAAGTGTAATGATTTTGTCATGTAGGATTTTGGTACGAATCCAGATGTTGAAAAAAAATAATCTAAAGAAGTAATTCACTTAGAACATCAGTTTAATGTTGACTTTCCTCAAACCTTAATCATCTTTTATAATTAACTTTTTTTGTTACTAAGTATTTATAATTATTCTGTTTAAATACTGGGTTGCACTATGACTAAGTACTCTGGGTGCTTACATCTTAAACTGAGAGCAGAAAGAGGTCAATCCATGCATTGGATTAAATCTTGAGCACCAAAATTCCAGTTGTCTCATAAGCACACAGAAATGTGCATATAAAGCTATAGGTGTAACTTGTGAGGGGGAATCAACAAGTAACAGTCACCTCTCGCCTTGCCTTCTCTCCAGTGTCTGCAAGATAACAGATAAAACAAGTGCAAATGGCTGTCAGAAATACTGAGTGGACAATCACAGTCTGCACAGAAATGAGCATGTTTATGAAGTGCCATAAAGGAGAGAGTACTGTGTTTGAAGCCGATTACATAAATAGGTCTTATACTTAATAATTCTCTTAGTATTCTTCATAATCACAGAAATTATTACAGACTTCCATGCTTTAAGTTCTCTTGATGCTTGTCTGTACCATGAAGTGTAGTAAGGATAGCAATGTCTTCCTTTTTTTTCTGCTATGAAATTTTAAGAGTTTTTGTTATGTGAGGTTGAATTCTCATTATAGTTACACCTTGTTTGTCCACTCTAGCTTACATAAAAAAGTGAAATTCTGCAAAATGGCAACTGTTACACTGAGGTACCTAAAGCAATTTATAATTTCCATGAGAGATAGTAGCAGAGAATGCTTAGTATTTTGAATGTCTCAGATTTAAGAAAGATGGATAATTTGCCACTTTTCTTTTTAATTGTCTTGCATAAATATTTTGTTTAAAACATCTCTTCAGTACCAGTATATTTCTCAAAACCAGCAAGATGACTTAGAAGTTAAAAATATGAAATTACTAATAGAATACTTCAAAATAAATTTACAGTTTGACACTTACCAGTTGATTCATATGGTCAACATAAATAAACAAACAGCTGATGTATATATTCCAATAAGAAGTGAAGAAGTTCTTTGTATGTTAATGGTAGTTTGTGTTGGTGAGAAAGAGAGTTATAGCAGAATTTATTGATTTAGTGGGAAAAATTACACAGATAATCCATGCATTGCTGCTATAAAGCACTGACTTTTAAATAAATAAAAAGGAGTAGATGTTTACTTCCATTGCTTATGTTTCCCCTTGCAGAATGAGGTGTTTTCCGGTTTGTATGAGTGGGAATTGAAGTGCATGAATTTAAAACAAAACCAACCAAACAAAAAAATTGCAGTTATTTCGCAGAGCAACTTATGATTCCTGCAGACTACAATCTGAGAAGCTCTGTTGGAAGAGGTTAGATTTTAACCAGCTGGCTGAATTTCATCAAGAGTTTAGAGAATGAGGAAAATGGCAGTTACAACATAATTTATCTTGATAACCAGAGACTGAATCACTGACCACATTCCCATAGTGCAAATATTTGTGCAGCTAGGTTTTCTGGATCCTCTCTCAGAATCTTTGACAGCTTTCCTCTATGCCTTTCTGATGTGGAATTCTTTTGTGCATTTCCTAGACAGGTATTGAAGAACATGAAAGAACGCAAAGATTTTGTTTCTCATGTTTAATTACCAGTGCCCCCCATTGTCTTTACGTGCTGTGTTCTAAATGCACGTGCTATTAGATAATACAACTACAGCAACAGAGATTAAAAAAAAAAAAAAAGAGTTTAGAAAGCAGAGGTCCCAACAAAGGATTGTTATTTTGTGTGTCTAGTTTCAGAATATGGAAAAAGAGTTAAAAGTTTAGAACTTCTGAAACGTAGTCAGGATTTTGTAGAATGTGAAATTTGTTTAATTCAGATAGTTTTATTTTAAATTATTCAAATTTAGAAAGCTAGTTAAAACACCTTGTGAAAGTATGTAATTTCATCAGTAATCAAATGTATAGTAGAATATATCTTTAATATCAAAATGGATTAAAATTCATAATGAATATATTGTAGTTGCATCCAAGAGTTGGGTGAATATGTGGGTTTGAATTTATTTTTAAAATATGGAAAATAATTTCAAGTTTGGAAATGAACCTGTGAACATCTAACCAGATGGAAAGCCATCCAATCAGATGGAGGAGAGGGACAGCTGTGTTTATTGGACTGTATGGAACCAGTGGCTTGGTAAGTTGAACCCATGAAAGTATAAAGTTTTAGTAGATAACAGAAGCAAAGTGTACTCTGATGCTATCAAACTATGAGGTATGGAACACATCTGTATTTGTGGTGTGACAGGAGGATCTCAACAGCTAGATGTGTTGGAAGCAGAGCACCAAAATGCAAAGCACAGCTTGCTTTCACTTGGAGGGGTGGAAGAAGTCACTGGAATCCACCACCCCAGGTGTGGAAACACAGCCCCACTATTTGGACTGGTTATGGACTGATCCAGACTGTACTGGAACAGGGTGGAGCTCCAGAGCATCTGCAGTGAGAAGTTTTCTGTGTACCACAATGTGATCTCCTTTTGAGTGAGTATGGAGAGTGAATGATGTAAGAAGTGTGACATTATTTGCTGCTGGGTATGGCGTAGGTGATATAGAATGAGGGGTGGAGAGTGTCATGGGTTGAGTTGAATCTGCTGTTGATATTAAATACTGAGCTGCTGTCATGCCAGTAGCATGACAAATGAAAGTGCTGGCTGGAGCAGTGTCATGGGGCTTGAAGTTCAGGTTGTAGCATGAGTGGCTTCCTGTTCTGGTTGCTGCTTCCAGTTTCTGGGTTTTGTGGTGTTGGTCTTTTTTGCTGGGCTGGCTGTGGGTCAAGGGATAGGGCTAGGTCATTTGCTTCTGCTGCTTCTGCATTTTGCTGTGCTTTTCTGCAAGTAGGCTAAGGTAATTGTGTGCTCCAGTAAACTCTTTATCTCAACTTTTCATCTCAACCCAGAGGTTTTTTTGGTGCTACTTTGCCTCCCATCTGTGTGGGGGGAAAGGGGGATGTGTGAGAGAAGGCTGTGTTAACCCAGGACAGCCACCAACAACTGAATATTAGTAAGAATTTAAAGTATTGTGTAAATAACACATGGCACCTTTAAAGCAGCGTTAAAAATTACAAGAGGGATGTTAGGCACAGATTTGTAGAGTCATCTTGGGTGTTCTTTCTAGTGGAGGAGCTCTTCCCACAGTGTTGCAGTCCATAGCAGTGTGAGTTGTCCTAAGTCACCTATATAATTGTTGTTTCCTCTTGTGTAAAGAGAGAGATGCTTTGGAAAGGACACATCTCTTCAGTAGTTCAGAACTGATACCAGCATAGATTCTGTATCATCTTGATGGTTTTTAATGTGACTGTCCACCACAAAGTACCAGAATGTGTACCAAATAGCCATTTAAATTCAATATATTCTCAAGGGACAAAATAGTACTGTAAATTCTCACTAGTAGAGGAAAAAATGCTATGACAGAAGCACGGTGCTTTTCCTCAAGCTTCTCAGGGAAGTACTTTGCAGGGATTTTAGCACTGAGAAGCCAGCAATCAGATTATACACATTTGTTTAACCAAGAAGCTAGGCAGGAAAGGTAGTCAGTGTCTAATTACCTCCTTATCAGATATATCCCACATTGCTGTTCTAAACTCCAGATTGCTACACTCCTTATTAGCAATCCAAAATTCCGTTTTAGCAATCTGGAATTTGTCCCCTTCACTTGTGAAGCCAGAGGAGAGGGAATTGTCTGTTGTGTTTGTACATTTCCATTTACCACAGATTTTTTTTTTTAAAGAAATATTTAGAATTCTTTTAGAATTCTGTTTCTTTTTAATACTTTCTTTTAGGATTGTTTTTAATTATTTTTTTTTTAGGAATCCTCCTTTAAATCTTATTAATATAATTGTATCAAGTGTAATCATGCTTTCATAATAACAGTGAAATAGCATAGCAGAGAAAGAGTGACAATGACAGATTGAAAAACTGTAAGACTAAAACTGTATAAGATGCTTGCTCATAATTCCTAATCAAATTGATATTATCAGGGATTCTCAATAAAGAAATTGTAGCAGGACACACAGAGTTGATTTTTACAGAACACATGTAGTGTTTGTTGTCTTACATATTCCTTACAATGCAATTTCCAGATATCATTAAAAACTACAAAGGAAAAAGAGGAAAGAAAAATGGGGGGTTTGGGTTTGTTTCATCTTTTAAAAAGATGAAAAGTATAATAATAGCAGACTTGTCAAGGCGAACGCATTGAAGTCATTCAGAAAAATAACTGTGTGACATCATATGAGAAAGATAGAACCAAAAAAGGGAAAGTTTTGTAGGCCAAATAACTTCTATTCATTCCCAAAGAATTTGCCCTACTCACAAAAGAACTGGGAGAGAAAGAAATAAAATCTTTATCCTTGGAAGCTCACAAAGTATAAATATGCTGTCCCAGATAGAAAAGGTCACAAAAAAAATAAAATAAAGCCACAACTCTAATCAGGAATGCTTGCTGAGAAATACTGACTTGCTGCTCAAAAAAATCAGAGCTGAAAGTTACTCCCAGCAATCCAAATAAGTCCTAGAGCCATTGTGAATCACTGTGTGTTCCTGTTATCTTATGTTTTCAGCAAACTAGTGTTTGCATATAAAAGGATGATTTTTGACACTTTTTTTTTTTTCAATATTGATCTCTCAGAGCAGCAGGAAGAATTTTGCACCTTTATGAATTCAGCAAGGTGATTTCTAGGCATTTGCTTGGCGCTAGCAACTTTCAAAAACACCAGCTGCTACAGAAGCTGATCTTTGTCCTGTCACTTATCCTGTTCTTAGGCAGGCAATTGTATTGTCTAAACTATCCCACACCCACATAGTTCAGGATGAAATGAAGTGTTTGAGTGAGACTACCCCCCACACATATAGGCGAAAGCTACATTAGCTGCAAACTTGAGGAGCAAATGTTAGGGGGTTTGCCACCCCTAATCTTGCAAAAAATGTGTAAAGTAGCAATGTTGTTACCATGATAGTTTCCAGTGGTGCATGACATGCTACATAATACACATTGGCCTACTGTCTGTAGGCGTACATTTGGTATGCAGCTGTCTGTAGTTCTGCTGGATTCTTTGGGGGAATTTGGAGCTGTGAACTATATGTCTTCAAACAGCCATTCCTGACAGACCAGTTCCCTGGTAATTTCTGTGAGCAGAGCTTGTTTTTCTGATTCTTGCCCAACTGAGAGAAAGTTTTAGTCTCTCTTGTGACAATATTCTTACTCCACTTTTTAAAAATTTGACTGTCTAGTCTTGTTAGCTACTCTAGAATCTCCCTAGAGTCAGTCTCCAGGAAAGTGACACTTTTTTTTTTTATTCTTTCAAGAGACAGGCACTTCCAGAAGGCATTTTTTCTGCTTTCTGTCTCTTTCCCCAGACTGCACAGAGACTGTAGATTTAGATGAACGACTTTTTTTTGCATATCTAAAGAAATTAATCTCACCTGAGTTGTGATAGAAACAGTCCTGCTTCTTTTACCTTGTTTTCAAACTCTGAATGAAAGCATTGATAAAATCTTTCCATTAATATTTTATGAAGGCAGAGTCTTCTTTAGAAAATATGCATATGTGGTAGCAACTAAAAAAGAAAGACTCTTTCTTTTGCACTGTCCTGAAAGAATTCCACATACTTGTTTCTCTAAGTCACTCTAAAAATGTAATTGAATGAGCCTGCAGATGTACTTGTCATCTTAAATCCATTGAGCAAAGAAGTGTTTATTGTAAAAGTCCAGAAATCTTTATAAATGTAATAGTTAATCCCTTAGATTTCAGGTCCAAAAAAAATGTGCCAGTATTTCTCATAATTTGAGTATATTTATCTTTCTAAACAGATGAAATGCATTTGTCATATTTAACAGGAGATCTATGGAGAAGAACAGAGTTTTCTATCTGAATGTTTAGTAAGAACAGGAGAATTGTAGGCAAGGCTTTAAAAACCCAAACTGACATAAAAGAGTCATGACAAAGCAACCCCTCACCACAAAGGTAATCAAGGTTTGTGCTAAGGGATAGTTTTCAAAAACTTATGTTTTGGGTTATTTCAATTGCCATCACTTTTAAAGCCTGATTACCAATATGGAAAACTGATACATGGAGGATAAGCAAAGGAACATTCAGTGTTTTATTTTTTTGGCATTAGTAGCACATTTTAGATGGCATGCACTAGTAAAACTCAGAGCAAAGGACTGGAATTTGGCTTAAATTATATGTTTTATTTCTTCCAACATAGAAAAATTAAAACAAATCCTGTGTGAGCTGGTTTGAGTTCAGCATTTCACAATCAATGCAGTTAAGTAAGCAGTTGAATTAACTTACACACTACGTGTCAAATCTTTTCTTATAAACTAATGCTTTCGAGCTGAGTGTATAAAAAGCTCTTCTCACTGTTATATTTCAAACAGCATATATGATAATGCATAAAATAAATATCCATAGAGAAACCCACTTTTAGTCTCAATAGCTTGTAAATTGATGTTAAAAAGCAATCCAAAACTCTCTGCAGCAAGCAATTAATTTTAACCCATAAGAATAATAAAACAAGGGCTAGTATGCAACCTGTCTCACAGATGATTTAAGGTATCTAACACTACAAAAGTTTAGTGTGGCCTTCAGTTTCAAGGACAATGTCACCTGTTGCAAAGTTTCTCTGAAGTCCACATATTTTTGAATTATCATAATATAACTTCAGAATCAAAGACTCAAGGTTTTGCTTTCTTTAAGCCACCTGTGGCTGTAAAGGTTTTGCTTCTGTTGATTGGAAGAGAAAGATGTTCCCATAAGCCACATGACAGTACTATTGCAATGGATTATAGACAAGCAGTGATTGTCTTCTTTTTTTCTTAACTGTTGAAAATTAGCTATATGGATAGCAAATTTTTAATAATAATGCCATTAATAACATACTTGTTAATAAAGTATAAGATTTCAAAATGGCTAGTAATAGAATAAATAGGATAAATTGAATGTTGTGGAGAGGATGGACAAAGGATGAACACAACGGAATAGAAAGCTGCTACAGAAATTAATCTGGAGCTGTAAAGAATACCCATGCATGTTAAACACTATAAAAGATCAAGAGGAAGATTAGAGGCCATTATAAAGGCGCTTAATGAAATTAGATGTATTTTTACCATTGCAAAGCACGAAGAACAGGTGAATTTTCCTGTAATTTGACTGCAGATATTACTTTTATTCAGGAATTCAACTAACTCCTTTTTCACTAACTGGAAAAATAATAAATTTGTAGAATAAACTAATAAAAATATTTTGTAGTCATCCAGAAGATAAGTAGGAAGTGAGTAACAGGATGTATTTGTGAACAACAAATCATGTTGAACAAGTCTCATTTCCCTCTACAACAGAGTAGTGGCTTTTGTGAATGTGGGAGAGGCAGGAGGAGTCGTATATTTTAATTTTAATAAGGCTTTTGATGACATTCTCATAAACTATCTAGGGAAATACAATCTAGGTCATACACTGGCAACATGAAGGGCTGTATGCCAGATTGAATTTTCTCATCTAGATTATGTCATTAAGAACCTGGTGCAAGTTGGGAGGTGTTGCTTCTCAGACAAGATGCTTCTTACTGGCAATGTGTTGCCTCTGTGAAAGATGGTGATTTCACATATATATCCCTACCAATGTGCTGTGATTCCATTGCCAGGGCAGGCACAAGAAAAGAGACAAATGTAGGATGAAAAGGTTGTAATAAGCAATAGCTCAAAGAGGCTCAACTCTGCCTCATGACAACTGCAAGGGCTACTGAAAACATAATATTTACAGAATACAATTGTAATGTTTCATAACATTGAAAGGAGCTTCCAGTATGCTGAAAGGCAGGATTAGAAATTAGAATAGTCTTCACAAATTCCATAAATAGTCTGAAAAATATAAGACACAATTTAGTAAGGGAAAACACAAACTTAAATGCTCAAGTATAAATGATTTAACAAGAAGGGTTGTGGAGAAAATAATCTGAATGTTGTAAGACCATCAAAAGAGCCTATATCATGCTGTTATGAAAAGGAAAAGCAGGAGTTTTGCTATAGCCTTTTAAAGCAGCTTTACTACTCTTTGTTTGCTCAGTCCTGTTAGCCTTTCAGAACTGCTGATATCTTTTGAACTACGCCCCTTCATGCCCATCATGTTTTTAAAAATTCTGTGGTTTGGTTTCTTTGTACCTGCACATTAAGTCTCCTGTGAAGCACATTTTAAAAATCTTACATGGTTTTACAGAATGTGGTTTCCATCTCTTACTGTGGAGTACTTGAATATTTTACTGAAGTCAGGTCATGATGACACAAACAGTAACTGTGCTGGTCAAAGAAGCGTGAAGAGTTTCATTCCTGCACTTCAACCCAGCCGTCATGCCACTCCATGTTGTGCTGCTGTTGCTGTCTGGGGGCTAATATGGACATGAAGTTGAAAACACATTCCCCTGAACAGTAACATTGTATAAAAACCCACAGCAAACAAAAGGCATAATAAGCATATATATAAACATAATAGTAAACATTAATAAGTGGAACTGGTCAGCCTTGGAAATCTAGAGCTGCATTTGGAGTCACTGCTGACAGCTTGAGGAGTAACCGGTGTTGAAGAAGGAATCAGCACCAACAGTTAACTGTTCATTCTCTGCTAAACAAACTGTCACAAAAACAAAGCTTGGTTTAGAAGTACAAGAACTAATTATTTGGTGCCAGGAATAGAAGCAGTGATCATTAATGTGCCACCTGGGCTTATTCCTGTCCACTGGTATCAGTGGATATTGGTGATATCATCAGCAAGAGAGCAGGGCAAATTCAAGCCAGGAAAGAGTGACCTGGTTTAGCTTCTGAGTTTGTTTTGGGGATAGATTAGTTTTGGGAATAGGTTAGCTGCAGAGTTCTGTCTCTGGTGAATGAATCTGATCTGTTACTCGTAAGCCATGCAAGCCAAAACAAAGCAACTCACCACCTCCAAATGAAGTGGAGTATGGGTGCCAGCTATTCACTCCAAAGTGAATCTGTCAGCCCTAAGCTAACACTTTCTGACAACTGCTATTGCTGTATGTAGAGAAAAGACACAAAGTAAAAGGTACTGAGAACAATACAGACAAACTCTTCTGGAGTCCTTGACTCCAAACTCTTCTTTGATATGAGAAGAACAAAACAAATCTTTATGAAAAATACTTCCATAACACTAATGAGGAAGTATTCTTCTGGTAACACACCTTAATTCAGTGATTCTCAAGGGCTTTCTCACAATTTTTTAATTAGATATTCCAGATCCTTCATGGTACACTAAGGACTATAAGGACTAATGTCTGAGCAGGCCACTGTCCTGCCTGGCACAGCCTGCCACAAAGCAAAGAGTGATTCAGCAAGGTAATCCAACAATTCATTGACCCATCAAAAGTAAAAGCATCCAGGAATGAAGAAAAGAAGTCCCAAGAAGATACTAAAGAAGTGTAGTGGAGGTAAAGAGAATGTAGTCAACCTTGACAAAGTCTTTGTTAGACAAGATTGGATTGAACAAGATAAAATATGGGAGAAGTGTACTGGTGCGACCTGTTTTATTGACATATACAAATATCTTGACTAGCATGGGTAATTGTAATAACTTAAAGTCCTAGCGAGAAAATACTACAAAACACTAGAATTAAGAACTGACTTTATCAAAATTTAAAAAGAGAACAGGAGGAGTCAGCAAGACTCCTGGTATTACAGGACATTAAAGAACAGCAGTTGATACTTTTTACCCTGCACATTAGTATTGTGAATGCTGCAAATTATAGTTCTGTGCTTCCCGCCAAAGGTCTGTAGGCAGCAAGATTTCTCTTTCCAAATGCTATGTTTTCTTAAAAGAATGCATGTACATGATTAAACCAAGCATGCCCTTCTACCTACTTTTCAGAGAAGAACCATCTTTCTATTGGTGTATTATAGGAATGAAGCTCCCTCCCCTTTACAGAAGATGGCACAATTCAGAAGCTGTTTCAGAACATACTCAGTTTAATTACAGGATCAGTGAACACAGCAATGTTTTCTTGGCAACAGGTAGAAAAGCTGGCAGTTTATCAGTTTCTCTGGAGCAGTTTCTTGGCATTACCATCACTGCATTAGAAACTTGGATTTAATTTCTTATTTTGTTTTTCTGTTCCCCTGCTTCATTTGCTCTCTATCAGGTTTTTTTCCTAGTGGTACATAAAAATAACATGCTGCATTCTTTGTTATGAAGAAATAATTAATTCAATTGCTTTTGGAATTTGTAAACAGTGTAGGATGTGGTAAGAATTTTGCATATACATATGCATTATCCTATCATAAATAAGGTAGTTAATGAAGATCATGAACAGCTTAGAAAGAGAGGAAACAGTTTAAGGGATATGTGTCAAACGTTAAACTTACATAATTGCCATTGCTGAACTTACAAATTTAAATGTATTATATGCATAAGAAAAAAATCATGTATACTATGTAAAACTACTAGTAGTATATCAGGCAAGTGAACACACTTACAGTAGGAAGACAGAGGACACCTGCCAACAGTACTTAGTAATTATGTTAGTGTTTAATTGCTGTTACCTTACTGACTTGCTGCCTGCCCCATGACATTCATTTCTGTTGATCACTGCATACATATCCTAAGTTGAATTTAATAGTTGGAATTAGATAGGATATGTAAGAGCAGTACTTTCAGAGAAAATTTATGGTTCTTCTTCCCTTGTCCCTTTGAAAGACTCAACAAAACAAACAACAGAAATAACTACTGACTGAAGACGAGAATGTTGCACATACATTTACACTTGACAGAAGAGCCGAATTATACAACTTAGTTTGCTAGTTTTCTATCCTTTAATATAGCCATACATGGAGAATGTAAGGAATTAATTGACAGTCTGCACTGGATTCATGGTGAAGCTATCTGAGCAAAGACAAGTCATAAAGAATGACATCCTTCATACTAATTGATAGAACTTCAGGAAGTAATTTATATATCTGTCCAGAACTCAAAATTGTCTCACTTTTTCTGTATTTTTTTTTTTTAATAAGACAGATTCTTCCTGAGAGCATGCCATGCCAGCACTCTGGCTTTATAGTTCTAGTTCATTTTTCTAACTCTGTGTTCTGTGCAAGCTCACATCATCCAAAAGAAAAAAAAAATCAACCACTGGAAATAGTATTTCTGTCTTCTTTTTGAACTTACTTATGCTATTGTACAACAGCAACTGGCATATTGGCTCCCATTGCGAATTCACATCATGTACATTATCACATCTGGTACCAGTTTCTCATTCTAGTTTCTAGAATAGGGTTGGAAGGAGTACCCAGATAAGATCATTTTTGGAAAGTTTTTTGTATTGGGATATAATTTTGCCCTTGTGCTGAAATAAAATATTTGAATTCCTATTTTGAGAACTGCAAATCAAAGTAGGGCACCACTTTATTAGGTTAAGATGTTATACTGTGCTTTGCGAATGCAGCGCTTTAGAGGTTGGTTTGGGTTTTTTATATGACTTGTTAAACAGGCTTTCTGTACATCTGTATACTGCCATAAAAACAAAGCAAATTAAAATCTTTTCAGAGGTAATAAGGAACAGAACAAAAAGAGTTAACAACTGAGTAGTACAGCTTCTGAGAAACTTTAAACTTCTCTAAATACTCATCAAAGCAGTAGCCTAAAATGTAGGTTAAATCTTGCATGAGGTTATAAAGTGTTTATAGTTTATGTGTGCAGTGGTTTTCACCAAGTCTGGAAATAATACATTTACCTTCTTTTTTTCTTCTTTTTTTTTTCTCATTTTCCTGAAGTTTTGCTTATGTAGGTCTAGTTCTCACTTAAGTGGCTTGAACCTTTTTGTTTGTTTGTTTTTTTAAAGACAGAAATGACATAGATCTCTTCCCACCCATGCTACATCTTCTGCACAATTTGTATTCTGTGTTCAGAAAACCAATTAATAGAAGTAGAGAATGTTTTACTCTTTCTGCAGGGACACCTTCATTCTGCAGAGATTCTGTTTAAAGTGCAAGTATTAAATTCAGTGCTCAGTACCCTGTGTCTTCAAATACTTCATTGAATAAAGCTGGTATTACCCAATGCTATTACCACTTAGCATCCAAGTCGTTTCCTGAACTTGGGTGCTAAATGATGCAAGTCCTTGGAAGCAAGATTCAGGTTCAGCTACTCCCTTGCTCGAGTATGTCATTAAATCATACCTCAAAAATGGGCTGCACTGAACCTTTAAGATATTTTTGTGTGTTTTTTTTTTTTTTTAATTTGTAAATACCTAAATAGAGTATCAAAATTTGATTTCAAATGACTTTTATGTTTTTGAGAAGCGTAAACTAGAATCTTACCTCACTGGTTTAGTTCTTTGTTGAGAACTTGTTCTTTGAGCGCTCAAAGAAGCTTTCTTTTGACTCCTACTTTTAGTAGTATTCTTCTCAAATTTGTCAGTTTTGGAAACAATATTAAAGGTGTGTCTTGGATTTGGTCTTTTCATCTGGTTTCTTCTTCTCCTCTTGACTGCGTTGTTATGCTACAGTTTATGTGATGAGGAATATGAGAGTAATGCCTGGTGATTTTGACTCACTTCTGATGATAAATATGAGAATAACCAATAGTGATTTTGACTCACTTCTGATTTCCTTTCAGGGTTTTCTGCTTTTATTTTCAGGCTTAATCACTGCTATTGTGAAAAGTATTTGTTGTCTTCATAAAAGTTCCCAAGTGATTTTGACTATGACTTGGGTGTGTCTTGTTATTCATACATACTAAGGAACCCACAAATACACATTGTTCAACTAATTGCCAGTTAAGTACAAACCTCCTGGTGTTTTCCACATATTAAATATACTTTTCTCCTGTAATAGTGCCATACTTAAATACTGGAATTTACTCAATCTTTATTTAGATGTGATAATCCTGGTAAAGATAAAGAAATATTTTTGATAGCAAAACTGAATAGGTTCTACCTTTACTACATTTAGTATCTAAATTTGGTACATGAATATAAAATCTTCCCTGAAGTGCCCAGGATCTTTGTGTTTCTAGATTTGAAGTCCTTGGTAGAGTCCAGTCTAATCTCAGCAATTTTCTGTACTCTGAAGCTACAATGAATATTCTCGTTCCACTTTCAAGTGTTAAGAATTACTGATTTTTTTTTTCTTTTTTAGACTCTTCATTTTATTTCTTTCTTACCTGAACACTTATTTAATCACATGGCATTTACTATGACTTCTCAGAGTGTGTGATTCTTTTGCAGAGGTTGTAAGTCATTGGCAGAATAAAGGCTTACTACTAGTCTGATTATCTTGCAATTTTCTTATACTAAATATGGGAAAAAAAAATCTTCTGAACTGGCGTCATGGGTGTTTATAGCTTACTTTGAGTCATGTAGTGTAGAAAGCAAGTGAATTTGTTTCCAATTCTTCACATTGATGCTTTTCAGTCTGATTTATCTTTTTCATAATCTATTTCCTTTTTCCTTTTTTTAAACAGAGTTATATTAGTGCCATTTACAATATCAACCCATGTAGGACTGAGAAATAGACGACAAAAAAGAAAAGTAAGAATAAAGAACTTATAGTCTTAATTATTTTTAATCAGCTACTGGTTTTGTTACTTTTGATGGTGATAATTATTGTGGAAAGCCCTAGAAGCCTTAGTAAGCTAGCTTGATCATCTGAAGAATGCCATTACTTATTAGGGAAAGTTCATGATTCATACTCAAGGATTAAGCCAAGAGAATCTTGTGACCTAAGCAGCCTGGCTCTCCAGTGGTAAAAATGGGATTTACTTATCTTCAGAAAAATAATAATTGAGACAGAGAGCAGGGATGGAGGCAGACAGTATACATTTGGTTTAAGAGCTAACAGTACTCAGTGTGTAGGGGAATCACTATTCTGGCAATTTGTTGGTACCACGATAGAAATGTGAAGTTGAACTGCGGTAGATGAAGTAGCCCACAGAGGTGAATCAGAGCATGCCTGAGAAACAGTAAAAATGAGAATTGTAACATGAAATACTGGGTCTTTAATCTTCAGTGTCTGAGTTAGCCTTAAGAAATTTTTAGTCATTTGCCTGGTATTCAGGCAATTGCTCTTCCCTGGGTTTTAGTCACTGAAAACCAAACCCATGAACATGTGTCACAATTATGGTAGGTAGTGAGTGCTAGAAGACTGGATGCAAGATTTGCAGTGATGACATGAAATCTAATCCTATTTCTAATAGTAAATATTGACTTGTCAGAGTCAGTCAGCTTCAATACTTCAAGCTCTAACTGTCATCACCTTTTTAATTGGTATCTGCATTCATGAACATGAGAAAAGTAAAACATTACTGGTTTGGTGAAACTCCTGTCTTTTTATTTTGCTTTCAACTCCTTTCAAGAATGGATGAATATCAACAGGCAAAAATGTAATGACTGTATAAAATTGATGTTCCTGTTGATTTCTTTGAAAACCGTGTAGTCAAATTCCTTAGCATTCACAGTGTAGAAATCTCTGGCATGCATTGAAATGTTTCAGTGGCAGCTTTTGTTGGAACTGCATAGGTAGGGTACCACCATCCATTCGGTGCAACCTTTTGTACTAGCTTTTGTATTGTACAAATCAGATATAAGGGAATGATGCTGTAAGGGACATAGGCAGGCACGCTACTCATTTTAATAACATCAGTGTTTGGTTTCAGTTCTGTATAGGAAATCATACATTTAAAGCTTCTCGCAAGGAGCTGGTTTGTAGGGAAAAAATTACCATCATTACACTCCTGTACTCAGTTGCAGTATCTCAAATTCAAGTTTATTCATACCTTCCTTTGCAGTACTGTTGAATTGCAGTTGCAATAAATCAAATTATACAATGAAAAAGTATAAAACATAGCAGAATGTAAAGCAAATTCCATCAGTGCTGCCAGGACTGTTGCTCAAATACAGAGTATTTTCAAGTATTTTGTAAAACTTTTTAGTGCGTTTAAATTTTAATTTGCTTTTGTGATGTTTGGAAAAACAGCAGAAATCAATTTTGTATAACAATAATTTAGATAGCACAAGTTCTATCCAATAATACTTAAGTTTCAGAAATTACAGTCTAAATATTTTAAGAGTTTTCTTAAGGTTCAGTAATGCATCAGCCCATTGTAAAAGGCAGAAGCAGACCTTTAGAGATACATCCTGGACACTGCTTTTGTCCCCCTTAGAAGAATGTGAAATGTCAGGATTGCTGTGGTACATGGAGACACCATCTAGCCACCCTTGCCCAGCAGTTCTCTTATTCTTACAAATATTATCACTGTTATCTGCAGACAAGAATTTTCATTTCTTCTCATTGTGATCACAAAATCTGAACAGTTTAATAATGAACACTTTTATATATACCATATTGCTATTGTATTTTCAAAGGGACGACTTTTAAAAGAAAAAAGACAATTCAATCCCCAACTACGTGGAACACATGATGAGGAACTTGCCCAGCTCCATAAAGTTTTGTTAACAGGTTTGCTAAATGTTCCTTATGACATTTGACAAATGGAAAAAAAATAATATTTATATTGCAAACATAAAAGACCTATTATTTCACAACCTCTTTTACCTGCCAAAATAACACAATGTTTTATTGTGGTAAAAATGAGGATCCAAAGCTGTAACATTTGTTTTAGGTAAATGCTGTTATGAAACTATCAACAATTTAAACAATTAAGTTTCAAGTGATACTTTCTGTTGTTAAACTTTCCCTTCTTTCCCTTCTTTCTATACAGTGTTTATTTAATGTATAAATTGAAAATTGGTAAGTCTTTAGATCTTGTTTTGTAATGTATGTTTTAAACTATTCTCCAGCTGAACTTGTAATTCTGACTTTTCTGATCCTCATTCTGAATTACCATTTAACATTTCCAGCTTCCAATCTGTAATTCCAATCTGTAAATCTGCCTAAGTTATTAGCTTTCAGTCCATATTTTATTTTCTGTTGTAATTTTATATAGGAAAATGCATTTAAAGTGTTATACTAAAAAAGACTCCTTTATTTGAAATCTCTGTTACTTTGTGCTTCAAGTGTGGCATAGATGTAGTTTTCTCACATACTGAAATGAGAGCTGACATTCAAACATGTTTGAGAACACAGGAGAGCTTAACTAAGTGCAAGCAGGCACTGAGTACCACCCTTGCCCAGGTTTCTTGGTTCTGACTTGCAGAACCAATCATAGGATTCATTTAAGCAGGGAAGAAAAAGCATTGCTGAAGCAATACAAACCATGCAGTGTTTGCAAGTGTGGACTGGTGCGTTCCAATTTTTTTCTTTATGCCATACATCGTAAAAGATTTGATGCCATACCCCAGCATCACTCCAGTCACCTACCCCATAAGAGAATCTGTTCTTTCCCTTATTTTTTGAGAAGCGTGTGATGTGCTAGCACACTTAAATTGTGGTGAGAGAAATATAGAAAAATTGCATCTTTGCCAGTCCTTAACACTCACTTATGTACTGTTCTCTGGATGAAAATGAGTGTTCTAGCTACCAATCAGAAAGAGTTGTTGGAGGGAAATTCAGCAAGGAAAGTTCACTTGGTGAACATGAGGAATGTATAAATGTAATATAGCAATTTAAAACAACAGTTGTATGGAGGGAAAAGGCATTTTTTGTTTAAAATGGGTATGTATAATTGATGCATATATTCTTGTATTTATAACCTGTATTTATATTTTTGTCCATGCTAGAAATAATGACATTGCACTAAGGGTGGGCAAGGTAGAGAACTTCTTTTAGGAAAAAATACAGTTTTCATAATACTCTAAATTGTGTCTTTGCTATTATTATCTAAATATGCCTCATTTATTAGCATTATCAGTTAGAGAGGACATCCGCCCCATAACATTTGTTTTGATTAAATAGTCTTTAAAGATCTATACAGTTGTATCAAAAAAAATAGTTTACAGGAGTTTTATTCTCATACCAAAGTTACACTCAGTGTGAATATCTAAAACTCATATACATAATCCTGACATTTGTATGGACATAAATTATCTCAGTTTTCAACAAGCTTTTGAATGACAGACTAGAATATTTTACCCATAAGCATAAGCAATTTTACCCATAAGAAAAGCAATAAGCAAAACTAGGAGTATGACAAAATTTAGGTCTTTTAATTCCTATAAATATTCAAATACATTAGCAAAATGTATTTTTCTGCTGAGTAGGAATTAAAAAATTCTCAGTTCTACCAGACATTGTATCCAGGCCATCCAATTCCTGCTTGGAGTTCCATCAGTTTCATTATCTTCACTGCAGACTACAGATCTACTTGGCACAGGGAAGAATACACTTATATACCATAAAGAAAAGTTATTTCAAAAATGTTACACAGATTTAGTGTTTAGAGTTTGGAGAGCTAGCCAAAGCCACCTCTATCCTTACAGCAAGTTTTTTGACTCTATGTAGTGAATACGACCCATGGATATGGAAATCAGTGATTGTAGGCTTACAAATTAGGAATAATGCCAGATAAGATTGAACTGTTTTAAACATTACATGTAGAGAATGGTTATGAAATTATTCAAAAATCTATCACTTGAAACTGGAAAATGGTTTACTTGGCTTTATTTAAAGTATATATAATTTCAGTTTTTGCTGTGACATAGATTGTCTGCATGCAAAATTTCTCACAGTAAAAGACTGACTGAAAGACAAACTCTGGAAGATTGTCAAGAAAGAGCTCTATAAAAATTCAATAAAAGACAATTTTATAACTTTTGTTGTATAGCTTCAAAGAGAAATTAAGTTTATTATTGGCAAAGTTCCTCAAACAAGGAAAATTTGTTTTCTTTCTAAAAAAAAGTGAAATGAAGACATAATATAATATTTAGAAATATTTATATACCTACACATACATAAATGTAATACCTGTCATTTATTTTTTTAGCATTCAGGTTCAATACTTTAGATTTAATATCTGAAGATGTGAGGTTCAGCATACGTTATTGTAATATACCCATGTGTGTTTTCAATTATCTGCATATGGTCAGCACAAACCATATTTGGAAATAATATATTATTTTTTTTACTTCTGATTTTGCATGCCTCAATTTTTGAAACATTTTCAAATATCCTCAATATTCACAACTCCCAACTGATGTGAACTGTAACTTGAAACTGTCCTAGACACAGATTCTTTTTACACCCCAGAGTAAGACAAAGTAAAGACTTGAGAGTGAGTGGGGAAGAAAAAAGTTTAAAGATGCTTTTGGCTACATGTTTCTTTTACAAACAATCTTTTTCAAAATATTTTGTCAGCAGACTATGAAGTCCACTGGTATAAAACCCTAGAAGCTATATATTGAAATAGTAATTTTAACTCGCTTTATTCCCTGCCCCTTTATGAGCAATGTCACCATCTGTAACTCAGAATTATAAAAGATATCTTCATAATACAAAATGGGCAAAACAACTCAGTTTTACAAAATACCTGAAATATAGAGATTATTTTAAAAACTGTCCTGCATTTTTGCTGAGTTTTAAACTTAGTGCTTGTTTTGATGACCTTTAAAAATTTCATGTAAGTAGCTGAAACTCAGTCTTTATCAACATTTTAGGAATGTGGCATATGGACTCTGTAAATTCCACCAGTGCCCTTAAATTGAACAGAGTGGAGTTCCAGAGTGCTCTGCAGGTATCTAGCAGCTAGCTTATATCAGAGAATAGTAATTTGCTACAATCTTTTCTAAATGCAAGTTAGCTGGGCTTTTTTGTCAGCATAGAAGTAGCTAATTTGGAAGGTCTCATTGTCATGTATTTTAGGAGATAACCTTTTTCCCCCCCCCCCCCCCCGTAAGTCTATAGACTTAGAGACTATCTATCTGGGTTTTAGATATTGATCTTAATCCAGCTTTACATAGCTCTGACATAAGGCTGAAATGAATTTTACATCTTGGAGCAAACTTTACTGATAATTAAATCAGACCTTATCACAAACAGAACAGATAACAAACATCTATAACTGTTTCATTAAATGCTGACATAGATACTTTCCATAATATGTTTAGTTAAAAGACAATTATTTCTAGAGTATAAATATTTTTTGCAGAGAAATAAATGTAAAATCTGTCCAGGAAATTGTTAACAATGTTGATTTTCTTGAGAAAGTGAGAGACATTTCAGCGGTATTTATATACTCCTAGACATGATTAATTGTGTCAGTGCTGTCTTTTTTATTAGCATGCCTTTCCTCTGTATTTATAACATTAGAGGATTAGTAGTACTGGCTGCAGTCAAACGAGCTTAGAGAGGCACTATACAGGCTTCTTCCATGTATTTTAAGCAGACCATTGCATTTTAGGACAGATTCTTAGCCTAAATTGTGGCTTATGGTTAATTGGTTGTACTCTCTTCTCCTAAACAGCAGGAGTATTCCAAAAGAATGAATACAAAGAAATTTCCAGTAAGTAATATCTAGAAGGTCATCATCCTCATTTGTTCAATGTGCTAATACAGCTATCAGAGTCTAACTCTGTTCCAGAGAACCTCCTCTGGGGCAGGCACCAGCCATTTTTATCTAACTGCATTTACAGCCTCTAATGTTTAATCACTGTGAATTTAATAAGCGAGGGAACCTTGCTTGTACAGCACAGGTCTACAACTTAGGATTTTTTTTTTTCCTGAATATAGGAAAACTTTTAAATTTTGGCAATTAAATTGACACTAAAAGGTTAGCATAGATATTTCCTTCATTTCTCTACCAATTTCTCACACTTCAGAATTACTTGAGATTCCAAAAGAATATCAGCCAAACTCTCTGGAGTCTCTCGTTATTTCCTGTCATTAGTACCAACTTTTTGCTATGTTGAAATTAAACTGTAAATCAGCTCAGGCATACTAAATGTTGAAGGGAATTTGGTCTGGGTTTGCAGTTGATTTAAAAGCAAAACCTATTCCATAGAATGAGATTTGAGTATTTCACACTGATCTATGTGACATTTATAATTTATGTAAGGGATTTTTAGAGTAAAATACAGAAATAGGGACTTGGAATAAAACCTTATGTCAAAACCCAACATTTTGTGGTGTTCCGTTATAAACAAAATGGTCTCTTACAAACGTAGTTGTCTGCTAAACTTACGGTTCTGCAGATCACTTTCAGATTTCAAAATGGATCTATGCCTAGGAGAAATGTGAGGTGATAGAGATACCTACTTAAGCATTCTTTGATTTGCAGTAGAGCTCTAAATGAGGAAATTCAGTGGTTTTGCTATAACCTTATCCTACAAGGTTTTTACAATACATTTCATGCACACTGTTTTATTCTAGGAAGTTTTATCAATATGACACTAATGACATGAAAATATTACTGCCAGTAATTTTCTCTAAGTAGAAAATGACTGTTTTGTCATTTAGACTTAATTTTGATCATGTTAGTCCTTTATGAGTCAACTGTCTAATTGTTTTATTTTTTATGTGTTATTGGACTTGTCTAGTACAATTTAGAATGTGTTCAGTGTAATTTAGCCTTTGGAGGAGTAGTAAGAGACTCTGGAGTGCAGGCTGACAAGAGAAGTTGTAGATGTCCCCTCCCTGGAAGTGTTCAAACTGAATGGGCTTTGAGCAACCTGGTCTAGCACTAGGTGTCTCTGCCCATGGCAGAGAGAGTTGGAACTAGGTGATCTTTAAGGTCCTTCCCAACCCAGACCATTCCATGTTTCTAAGAGATGATGAAATGATTTAGTTTACAAATACAAGGTCTTTCTCTGTATTCAATCTCAGGGATTTTTTTTTTTTTTGGTCGTTTATCTGTAATTTGCACAGATAGATTTAGGAGGTTTTTAAAGTCGTGTCAGAATAGGCAGCCACAATGAGACAATATTAGAATAGTCCTTTTTTCACTATTTCTTTGATTCTTGTAAATACAAAAAATAATGTGCTAGGTTTTCATTTCTTAATCCTCTAAGGAACATGGTGACTTTAAGGAAAATAAATTTCTCCTTAATTTGGGCATCTAAAATTTAGGCACCATGATGAACAAGATCACTGAGGAGTACTCTGTTACAAGGGGAGAGAAGAGGCTACTGCTGAAGACTGTCTCAGATAGGTAGGATCAAAGAAAAATTTGCTAAACTTTGAAAGCCTTTACCTTGAATCTGGATTTATTCCACAAAACCAGACTGCAATCTGTAGTAGGGTTATGCTGTTCAGTCATACTACAGCTGTGAAAAGCTGGATTAAAGAAAGAGTTACTTACTTTGCATCTTATAAAGCAAGCCATATGTATATGTACACATCTAATCTCTATATATACATAGACAACAGACAGGTCTCATTCCTTAAACCGTCATTTATTGGAGTGAGGCAACACCAGGTACAATAACATTACCTGTATTCTGAAATGTTTGTTCATTATTTTAATCACTTTTTAATTTAGGCTTTGGCTAAGAACAGTCAATATAGTTGTGCATCTGAAAGTCAATTAAAAATGGGTATTTCAGCAATAGGAGCACAGATAAGGCACTTTCCATATTATCAAAAACTGTTTAATAAGGATATGTTAACTTTGTAAAATGTGGAACTTCAATAAGGATTAAATTAGTCATAGTCTGGAGGAATTCCTCTGAATAATCTACTTAGTTTATATTTTTCTGTAGAGAATTTATCATTCAGCTGTAGAATGCCTTTTTTCTTTCTTTTTTTTTTTTTTTTCCCCTGTGGAGAAGGACTATATTATTTCAATCCCATTCATCTTTACATTCCATTTGCTGCTTTACTAGGATTAACAAAGTGTTCCAAGTATTTTAACAGGAAAGTAATACATTCACAAAAATTCTCATTAAAGTCTTTATCTTCAAGTTACAAAAGACTGCACTTTTTAATGATTAAAAACTGCATACTGATGCAGCAGATACATAGAAAATTATTCTGGTAGTACTTTTCTTGCCTTGATTTCGGAAGATCCCTTTCTTTGCTAGTCCATTCTGGTTTCTTAGAGCTTATAACTAGAGTAATAAATATTGAATTATAATTCCACGATATAATATATGGCTATCAATGCCTGACTAACTAACATAGATTAATTTTATTGTTGAAACAATTCCCATATAGAAAAATGTCCATTTTAAATCTAGAGGATCAAATCGTATTAGGGTTTGTAAAAAAAAGTAAGGCTACAAGCACAACTGAATAGCACCCTTCCAACATAAGTTTATTGCCTTGAGAAATTTGTCTCTCCTTTTCATGAAAATTTGAGAGGATTCTTTAATCATGCTATTTTAAAATTATTATTAATTTAT
Source organism: Indicator indicator (assembly GCF_027791375.1). Taxonomy (NCBI): domain Eukaryota; kingdom Metazoa; phylum Chordata; class Aves; order Piciformes; family Indicatoridae; genus Indicator; species Indicator indicator. The sequence goes on from NC_072031.1 coordinate 4,531,969, forward strand.
TTATTTAAATTCAGAGGGGAACTCTGTGTAATTACTAGAATACATTATACAAAGAGCAGATGAGGGACATTATCTGTTTAAGTAGAGATAAACTCTAGAAGTCCTTAAGATGAATTCCAGGTCGACTATCTCTGAGCCATTACTTCAGAACAGTTTCTCCACCTCTAGCCCTTGGCAGCAGAAATCCAGAAAACAGAATTCCCTACAGAACATTCTAAAATTAAAATTAGCTTACTAATATATTTCTTTTGGAAGAGAGATTTGTCTTTAAGTTATGCTAAGGTATTTTCTAGAGTCCAAGACAACCTGAGCCAAAGCTTCAATTCATATCAAACTGGCATCATATTACTTGGCTCGATGCTGATCTATACCAGCTATTGTGTGATTCTTATTTTTTTTTCTCTAGACTTAAAAGATCACGTTAACAGAACAAGTAACAAGTTTCCTGTTAAGGTCTAATTTCATGACTCTGAGATTGAACAAGGTATTTATGATCATTTTCAGGTCCAATTTGTGTCTAAATCAGTGTTCCTTCCTGAAAGATTCTTGTTTTGGGAGACCTAACCTAATATAACCTGATGATAAAATTAAAATTTGAAGTGTCCTTTAGGCAGGATAATGAGTCCAAAATGCTACATCAGTAGTCTTTTATGATACCTGAACTTTATTCTACCTTAAACATTAAATCTGTAAGACCAAATATAAGTCAAATGTTATCAAACAATATTCTCTTCTGTTTTAACTTAGATTTATTAGCTCCTTATGGCCATTTGGGTCTTTGCACAAACTAAGGAAAAATATTTTTAGACCTCAGAGGAGAAATGCTATCTCCGTTTGCCATATGTGAACAATTTATCTTATGAAATACCTGCAGCAAAGTAGTTGGTGTGAAACCGAAACACAATTTATTCTTTAAGCAGTGTGTTGCTCTTGTAGGCAGCCAGTCAGTTAAAACTGGCACATTTCTTCTTTGCTTCTGCATTCTCACAGGTTATTGTTTATGTTATAGGCCTACATGAATTCCCTTGATTCAGAACTAAAAAACGTGGGGAATGATGGTCTGTTGGCATCCTGCTTTCTTCGTGCCATAGTCAAGATACTGTAGTTCCACAGTGTGGGTTCTGCTGATTATCACAATATAAAGGTCTGCTGCCATGAAATATTAGACACTTTGTAGGAATCTCATAGCACTGTAAGAATCTGTTGACCTCACAGAAAACTTCAATTGAAATTTACACCTTATAGGCTGTCTTACTAAATTGTTTGCATTCTGAATCTTTTGTAGCGACACTTAGCTCGTTGCTTAACAGTGCAACTGTCTCCTGTATCAAGAGATGTCTCATTTCAGTGTGCTGGTTTATGAAGGCCAAATCCCGTATCTGAACTGACACGTACATTTCAGTGCCTGGTCTGTTTCTCAAGTTTAAATATTCTAGATCTGAGAATCAGAAGAAATCAAGATAAGCAATTATGTAATAACTAATGGAAAATTATTAATTTATTACATGACTGAATTTATAAGATTAATAAATTCATGATAGTTGGCATGCTAATAACAATATTTCTGTTCTATTAGTCTGAGAGTAATTAATTAAAAAAACAAAACAATAGCCCCTGGTTGAATAATACTAATATAGTGAATTCATATGCTACCAAGAAAACTGTTTATGTTTTCAAGGAAGCTAGACATCTGCAAAAAAAACCCAATTTCTGTATTGCAGCAGAATGTATTCAGTGTCTGAGAATATAGAGGAAAAAATCCTTTGTTCTTTCTTCTTCAAGACAGACAGGAACATGTTTACATTCACCAAATATCCATAAATGTGCGGCGCTTTCATGAGCATTCATTGTAAAATTTTTTTATTCCTGATGTAAACATCCTGCAAAGGCATCCCCTGCATGTGTGCACTAAATAAAGAAGGAAGTGCTGAAAGACTGTCTGGGTATTCAGTTGTGAGCTCCCAGTGGGAAACCAAGGCAAAGGACACAATTCTTATACAAATGGGCAAAGGTACCTACATTCCACAGTGCCAAGCAACCATCAAATCCAGAAGAAATTCCTAGTCCTCATCCTTGCCCTTCTTCAGGCATCTGGGAATCATTGAAGTCTTGCAAATAACTGAAAATATTAGCCTTCTAGTTACTGATCACATCTTGCTGAAGTATACATTTCATCTGCCCGTCATAATTTTCTTGTCCCTTTTACCCCATATTGTGAGACAGGATATTAAGATAAGTTCTTCATAGCTCTTTGACAGAGTGTAACAACATTTTCCAGGCAAAATATGTCACAATTTTCTCCACAGTCTATTAATGTTATTCCTCTAGAGCCACAAAAATTGGCATACCACAAATGTCAATAGCGTTTAAAAGCCAGTCTTAGTGTGGAAAGGGACTATAAAAATAATATGGATACTTCTGCATGAAAAAATGAAAACTTTTCTGAAATAGCTGTTCAAGAAAATAAATGATACAAGAAAAATCTTTAGAGTGCAGGATAAACATCTCTTCCTGCAAGCTAGAAAGATCTTTTTCCTTGTGTTTTGATCATCTGTGATTAATATAGCCACCTCTTCAGTAAATCCTGATACTGTGCATTATCTCTTTGTTTCTCCTTGTTTATATTATACTGCATACCATTACGAAAAGGTAACTAAAAGTGACAACTCAGATATATATACAGCAAGATTTTTTTTTTTTTTGGCAGAACTTTGTTCAAATACATATTTGATGACAATAGCAAAAGTAAAATACTATCACTTTTTTATAAGGCATGTGTAGCCATATGTCCCTAAAACAATCAGGCAAGAATTGAAGGAGTGCCAACTAGAAGTGTACAACAGAACCCATCATAGCACCTATTTTGTACTATACCTAAATAAGTAGTAGTTAATTTTCAGTAATGACGAGACAAAAACATAAGCCAGATCCCAACATTCATAGTTAATGTGGAAAGATAAAGAGCAGAAACTGCCTATTTTTAATCTAACAAAGTCACTAAGCTGAATCCTGCCTCTTGTGCCACAACTTTAGCATAGTTGCTGACGTTTATCAGTGCAGAATTTAGACTCCTGTATTTGTGCCCCTTGAAAATACAACACAGTGGTGTAAAGTGTACAAAGGAGGCAGATACATTGAGGAATTTACCACAAACAGAAAGAAAAGTTCTCTATAGCAGTGAAAGCTTCAGTTGCTAAGAACAGAAAACCTTTTTACAGCAGAACAGTTTGGGCATTGACCAATTATTTTTCATTTTTCAGCTCCATGTGAAGACTTTCCAGCACGCTTCTATCTCGTTCATTTGAACTAATAAGCTCCTGATACAACTCTTGATAGTGCTTATCAACTTGTCACGCATGGCAGTGTTTGTTAACTTCCAGCACGAAAATGTTTATCTTTTTGCTACACTCAAAGCAAGCAGCAGAACTGAAAGTTCCTGTATGAAGAAGCTGGCAAATGGCCTGCAGTCTAAAGAAACTTCGGTTTGCTCTTTTTTTCATTCCTATGCCTTTTCTCAGCACATTTTCTATATTCTTAGTGCTAAAGATGGGTAATAATTATTTACAGCCTAAAGCACAAAAAATGTTCAAAAATAACATACAGCACTTAAAAATTATTTGCTCTTTCAACTCTTTTAACACCCATGTGCGAAGTTCATAGATCAGGAACTGGGTGATGGAGAAACATGGAAGAGAAACAAAGTCTCTATCTCCCAAATGCGCTTAAACCTCAGGTTTAACACTGCCATGTTCTGATGCATTAGCATAAAATATTAATTCCTAGTGAAATTAGTTAAAACTGTGTAGCTAAGCAGTTTGTTACGCAGGAACAGAGTTAAAGGCTGCTCTTCAATCCCATTATTAACAGTGATAAAAGACATTTACTTAGGGAGTCAGGTAAAGTGCTTATAATGGAGCACTTCACCATTTCTTGCTGTCTTGCAGGTGACATCTAAGAAAAAGTTCCAAAAGTGCATGCTGCACCAAGGACAGAGCCACGCTCTTGCCCTGCAGGCAAAGGACTGGTGTCTTCCAGCCTCCCACCTGCTCACAGGGTCCTTCCAGAATGCCCTTTCACCCCAGCTCTAGTTTTGCACTGCAGTCTCCTTCTCTCAGGCACACCAGTGTTGTATGACACCATGCAAAGGCATGCTTCCATTAGACAACCCACCACACTAGATGAAGGTCTCAACCGCAAGACATGATGCATGGAGTGTCCTGCTTTATGAGACAATCGAGAGGCTTGAATTAACTAGCTGGTATAATTTTTCCACTCACTCACACCATACTGGGATGTTAGCAAGAGGTATGTTATCAGGAAATTGCAGCTGTGGCTCAGTCTGTGTCTTGAAAACAAGTTACCTCTGGTTTTTGGTGGGGGTTTTTGTTTGTTTGTTTTCGGTTTTGTTTTACTTCTTGGAACTTGCTGTTTATTAACCGGATAATCTGCAAAGGAGGAGATAGGAATAGAGCTGGTTCAGAAAGATAACTGTGTTAAGGCCAGAACTGACTTGTCCTCGCTGCTATTCCAGACTAAAATTAATTCTGGAATCAGATGGTAGCTGTACTACTGCCTCTGGAAGGTGAAGTGCATGCAGTATTTTAACTTGTTAGGTTCTAATGAAGGCGTTTTGCACCTTCCTATAGCTAGAGTAGAAACCAAGGCTCAGACCTTGAATTCAGAATCTCTTGACTTTGCAACATTGACCTTCCAATGTACTGACTGGAACCACAACTAAAATTTTCATTTTAGATACATTCTAAGAAAGGGGTTATTTTTGTTGTTAGATGTACCCAGCATTAAAAAAAATAAAAATAGTTGTGAAATTCTGGTACAAATTAGAATAAATTTATGAGATAAAATTAATTTATATAAATTATCAAAATATTGAATCTGGATTATTTGAATATAAATCCAGATTATATCACAGAGTCTGTGTTTGATTCAAACTGCGATCTGAAGATCTGGGTACATTCAGTTCTCCTTACTGGAGAATTCCATAAATGACTAGGCAGATTCCCTGCTTTATATATGAATCTTTGAGCTTCCTCTTATACAAAACTAAACTGCTGCAATCTATTTAGGTAGTTTTGCTGTTCTCACCACTGAGATCTCTGCAAGTCTCAGCAGTCATAGCATAGATGTCTTTTTTTTAAAGGAGTATACAAAATACAATTTGTCAATGGAAAAGTAAAGAAAAAATTTAAGTGGCTTTTTGTAAAAAAATAAACCAAAACATAACCCAGAAGTCAACAAAAAAATCATTTTGGTTAAGAATTCCAGTCACTCAGTAGATTGTCAGATAATATCACGTGTCAAGTCTAACTCCTGGAGAAGTTAATATTTCAGCTCCAAACATTTCAGCTTCTATTTTAATTGCTTAAGTATAGAATAGATCATATTATCTTGATGAAAACAGGATTATTAAATGTGTAATTTCTTTTAATAATTTTTATTAACTTATAATGATTCCATCTATTTCTACACTGTATACACACTGGCAACTCTTCTTCCAGCTATAATTATGTCTGCACTGTACTTCATAACTTACATTTGCCTTGTTTATAATACGATCAGAATCTTGGCACTGGTGGTTTAAATTTGGGAATAAAAATGTTTATATGCATTTAAAGGTTAAGGAAAGCTAAAAACAAAACCAGTTACACAGATTTTTATCAGCCATCAATGGGAGCAAATTAAAGTCTGAAACAGTTTAGTGTGAGAAATGTAGTAGCAAGCATTTATTAATGGACTTTATGTTTGTATGCATTTCCCCTCCCATGACTAGCCATTTAAGGAAAAAATACATTCTAGGCTCATCACAAATACTGGTCTGCTTCCTTTAGCCTTACTTCTGCCCACATTCTGGTCTCCTGTTCAGAAATCTAGTTAGGTCTTTACTCTATAGACTTATTTACAGCATCTTAGTGATTTATCTCTTGCAATTGACTTGCTACTCTTTGCTATAGCTCTTCCCTTTCCCACATCTTTCTCTAACACAGTGTGAAACCAGATGGCTTATCTGAGCTTTTCTGAACAGCATCATGGTGACAGAGCTACAGTACTGCTTCCTGCATTCAAACTCTGATTCTTGTATGTAGTCACATGCCCTGTGGGCAATGGTACAGGGAGCTATGCTGGTATGCCCTCAGTACTGACTGAAGCAGAACTGATACTGCCTTAATTCAGTAGGCAACTGAATCTAACATAGCCAAGTAAAGTAAACAAGTATTATTAAAATGGATGAGCCATGTTCTGTATTCTGAATAGCATTTTAAATACTGTCTGTACAGCTTACTCAATACATCAATGAGATTGATTTAGCTTATCCAGCCTGTTTAATAACTGCATGTCTTTTCTATTATTTCTGTTTATCTGTTATGAGATTGTTGGTAATCTCAAAAACTTTACATATAATAAATCCCTAAAAATGATGTTAATGCTCTTCCACTTGTAAAAGAATGAAAGTATTCTCATATTACTCATTCCTTGGCACATAACAAACATTTAATACCTTTTCCACTGTGGAAGTTCTATTAAAAATATTACTAGTTAATAGTAATTAATAGTTGCTACTGTTGCTAAACTAATTAATAGTTGCTACTGTTCTAACTTTTAAAACACTACCGTGAATTTGTTGGTTCATGCTTGTTGGTTCACTCTTGATCCTATAACTAAAAGAAATCAAAATCCCGAAGATGAGGATCATAGAAAGCTTTGCTTTGCTTGTATTTAAAAACAAACAAACAAAATGACACCAAAACAAAAACCACAAAAAAAGAGAGAGCAAAGTAATCTTTTACAAAGTATTTAATATTGAAACTTGCTCACAGCCTATTCACAGACAAAGTGCCCTTAGCTTCAGCGGCCAGTTTTACAGATGAGTTTTGCAGCCGTTCCTCTGTGGCGGTGTCAAATCCAGAGATTTTTGTGACATAGTATTTCAAACAAAAATAATTTAAATACTGAAACATTTAAAGCAAGTATCTGAATTTGAAAGTTTAAGTATACATCTCAAACCATGTGCTTGGCTCCCATTTTCGAAGGCGGCTTATTCAGTGATAAAGATGTGTAAAAAATTACAATTGTATGTGAGGTGATTCCTCGTTTATACCAAAGGGACAAGAATAGAGTGTTACTGATTTTGATTCCCTTCTATTAATTGAATCTCAGAATTGATGAAGTCTAAAAACTTATTTTTCTTGGTTGCAATGTCATGTAATAAATAGATTTTTACATATTTACAGAGCATATGTTGAGAGGGAGTCTGATTTTTCCTTCAACCTGTGTGTATATAAGTAGATATGTATGTAAGAATCAGCTGTTGAGATTTACAAGTTATATAAGAAATTTTAAGAAAGATTGCTTACAGTAAGAAAAAAATTATTCTGATATCCTCAGAAGATTACATGTAAGATAAATTGTACACAACAAATTTAGATCAGGTTTAGTGCTGAGATCTTCACATAGTATTGTGACTTGCATAGTCCTCAAAGGAGTTTTTAAAAGTAATTTAAATTACAGTCTGTTAGTATTAGCAGTATCCTCTATATAAAAGTGATACAATTTGTAGGTCTAGAAGTATTCCCTTCAGTGATCCTTAATATTAAAGAACTCCATAGAATATGTGTGGTCTCACACTTTTTTTTTTTTGTTTGTTTATTTAACATTTTTAATTAGGTGCAGAGTATTCAGCTAGAAAAGTTATTTGGAAGTAAAACATTTGCTAAGCATGTATACAGATGGCAAAAAAATTACTAATAACATTAATAATTCCGTTAATCTAACACCTTGTTATGTAACTTTTATAATTTTAAAGGCTGCATAAGCCACAAGCCAGTCTGTTACAGCACCTTTCATTTATGTCAGAAGGTGCTAGGAATCATCTTGCGATGAGCAATCCAAGTAGAAACACTGCAGTATTGATGTGAAAATTTAGAATTAACATGACTGATTTTTATGCTGCTTTCTGTCTACATACACTTGAAATGTTGTTGCATGTTGAAATGTTCTATGCTGAAATTCATATGCCAGCATGTTTTGACTTGTGAATACAATGTTGTGCAACATGGCTTATTCTGTCCTAGAAAGTAATTTTCTTGTTACTGTGGTGTTTATCTGGGCATCAAAAAGTCTTGGTTCCAGTCATAAGTGCAAGCTTTCTTTATGACCTGTAGGACACAACTTAACCTGTAACATTTTCCTGCCTGAAAAAGGAGAAAGTGAAGAAAGCATTTCCTTGGGGATTAAAGTTTAATATAAAAGGAGTGGGGTGAATATACACAGGTAGTTGGTTTTCTTTTTCCTGTCACCAAGTATTTTGAAGGCTATTTAAGGATACTAGACACTGTCAGAGGGACAGTGTGATGCCATATATCTATTTCTTTTAAGCTAGACAGTGAAGTCAAAAGTACATTTAACACAAAAGTTATTGTACTGTCCTGCACGCAGCTGCTGAAATGGGTGTTACAAGCACTGCACATGTCAAAGGGATGATGTATTGCACTACAATACACAGACAAACCAAACCATGTTTACATTTGTATGTTCTGCCTTTTGTTTCAAGCACTGTGGAAATCTGCAGACTTCAGGGGAACCTGCCACTTAGCAGGAATAAACTGCCTGAGACCAAGTGTGGGCATTCCCATCCTCTCACACTCAAGAGGGGTTAGAGGGAGAAACCATCCTTTCTTCAAAAGTTCCAGCAAGAAATATGCCCACACAAAGACTTTTCAAGTTGAATAAGAGTGGAACAGCTGAGAACCAACTATGTATTTTCTAGATATTTATTTTGAGACTGCATGAAAATTTGATTGGAGTATTTCTGTGCATTTATTTTCAAGAAAATACTGGACACGTTGTTCGCTTGATCGGTGGCCTGACATACGTTCTTAAAAGGGGTTACTATTCTAAGGTCTATGTAGCAGTCAGTCAAATTAGCTTGCAAAACCTGTGTCATGTTTTCAGAGTCATTCATAACTAAATTCATACATTAAACCCAAGTTCATTATAGAGAAGAGTGAAGCTTTTACTGTTAAGCCAAAATACAGTCCTATTCATAATACCGTGCAGTTATCAGCATGTCCCTTGGATTTATGACTTATGACATTTCTTTACCAACAGGTGGTTGCATATCTTGCCATTTATATTTTAAGCAACAGTAAACACAACTAAAAATAAGATAAACAAAATAAAAGTCAGTGGTTTTTAGGGAAAAGCTGTACTTAAAAGCTAGGTCTTCAAGTAGTTCACACCAGGCCCACCAACACAGAAGTATACTGCAAGAGCAATAAGGATTTTTAGGGGCATTATGATAGTGTAATGGCAACACATCTGCCCCCAAAAGTCCCTCATTTTCCCTGCGGTAAAGAGCCATGCAGGAAGTGGTGAATGCTGTGGAATATCAAGAATGAAACTATAAAGAATTTTTTTTTTAAATTAGAACAATTTTCCAACAAAACTTCAGGATTTCATAATTTCCTGTTAGTCCACACACAGGAAAACTAGTTTTTCAAAAAGCCTCACAGTCATTTACTTTGGATGTATGAAATGGTTCTGTCCTTCACCAAAGTGAACTCTGAAGCAGCTATCTTAGAAATACTATTGGGAACACAGAAAACACAGGACAGTTCTTGTTCTTTCACATCCCCAAAAGCAAAAAATAAAACAGAACAATCATCATTAACAGCTGACCTGCAGTCGTCATTTTTAAGGATTTACTTGTGATAGCACAAATGCTAGTTTATAGAAGAAAATTATACATAATAAAATTATAGAACATCTTTCATTTGAAAGAATTTAAAACTATTTTCCAACCATGCAGGCACCTTTCCATATGTACAGAAAGATCACTCAGAGTGAAAATACAAAGAGGAATCCAAATTAGTAAAGACTGAATACTCCAGATTTATAAATCCCCAAGTAAACCAAGTAGGACATTTGAGCTTTTAGTTAGGCCTATTCAACTGACACGCTTAATGAAAAATTACTCTTAACTAATTCACACCAAATAGCACCTTACAGACACATTCTTCAATGAATTCTTGTAGTGTAGCATATAAAATACAATACAGGAGTTTAAAAAAGCAATGTTCAGTTCCTCATATATTATTTGATATGGTGTTCTATGTAACTCATTTTGTCTTTCTTTGTCATGTTAAAATATAAAAACATGAACCAAGTTCTTTCTTCTAGGAATTTTACTGTGATCTCACTTGTATTTTTTGTTGATGTAGGTCCAGTGGTTTCAGTGGAGGTACTGCTGACTTAACACCAGGCACCTGCTGACAGAGGTGTGTACAGATTGTGTGATTTGAAATAGGCCTTTTATTGCAAAAGAAAGCTTTTATAGAAACAGAAGCAGCATCAAAGCAAAAATCTAGATTATGCTGACTTTAACAGACATTTGTACACCTTCAGTAAAACTGCTGCGTTCAGTTATTTTTACTGATCATTGTCGGCCCATCCCAGAACATCCTGAAATTATTTTTCTCTGTTTTTCCTAAAATCATTTATATGTGGCATGTTGTAGATAACAATGTATTTTGTGTTTTTTATTCTAATTCTTATGCTTACCTACAAAATAAATCAAAAGCTATCACATAAAAAACTATTTTATATCAGCTGGCATAGAAAGGCCATGAGTCCAGTAAAAGGATTTGGACTGACCAAAGCTGAGATATCTAAATAACAAAACTGCACCAATACTACATCACACTGGTGAATTGTAGCCTTCTCCATTAACAGCTAAACTAAATGATTACAACAATATTAACTGAAAAGTTCAAAATAGTTTTGTTTAATTTTTTAATTCATATCAATGCTGTAAGCATTCAGTATATTAGGAAGTCAGACAGGACCAATGCATCATTTTTAGGACTTCTTTGAGCTCAGTTAGGAGCACAGGTATACTCCAAACAAGACAAGAAAAAACCGCCAAACTATTACAAAACTCAAGAGCCTGTCTGTAGAGAATTATGATTCCAATGTGAAAAATGAGATGTTGATAATTGCAGAGCCTTATATCCAACAGGGAGCTGGATATAATCAGCAGTATGCTTCTGAATCTAACTGCTAGCATGTAGGCATATCTGGCTAGCCCACAACGACCTCAGAAATAGATGTGATTTTATTTCTATTCCTATTATCTTTATTTATTCTGTTCATGCTGAAGAAATGTCCTGGAAAAAAATCCACAAGGTGAATAATGCTTATCCATTCACAGGTCACCTACAGAAAAGTTGTCCTTGTACTGAAACCTTGTAAACAGAAATTAATTGTTATTCTGACAACAGGCAAAAAAAAAAAACCCAGAACAAACCCAAAACCAATTCTTTGTTTCTTTTTTTCCAAGTTTGTACTTTTACAAAATCCCCTAGACATTTGTATTGTTTGACTGAGAAAAGCCTATGACATTGAAACATGAGATTTGTGTATTTATTCACTGATGTGCTCTGTAAACAGGACAAATGATGCCTTAAATTCATTAGTTTCACCAGAAGCATCGTAGTCTCAAGCTGCATGGTCTGAAGTAGATTTGTCAGTTTGTGCAATATGACCACTTTTCTGCTACTTCTTTCACTACAAGTGCAGTGTCCAGGTGATAGCAATGTTTTTTCCCCTAATACTTTAAAGACATCTAAAAAACTCTGGGGTTGGTTGGTTGTTTTTTCATAATCTGTTATATACAAATTTTGAGGCAAATAAAACAGGATTTTTGAGTGATACCTTTCAAAAATACATTCTGAACATACTGGGTGTATGCTAGCATAGATTCTGTTTGTGGCATGAGGTACAGGTTTTAGGCAGACAAGCAGTGCTGATGTGTAACATACTAAGACTGAAGAATAAGACATCATTTTAAAATTGTGTCTTGGGTGTCTGTATCCTTGCCTTGGAAAAACTCTGGTTAGCTTTCATAGGAAGGCTACAAACTAAGGCAAAGTTTTCAGCTGTTCCAGCTCATGAGTTTCCAAACTCAGGGTCATTACCTTTCTCTCTTTTTTTCTATGGCTAGATCAGAGGGGAGTCACAATACTTTCCTGTTGCAACATAAGGTCAGGAGATGCCAAAGGTTGAGGCCTTGCTTCAGAAAATGCAGGCCACAGACCAATCCCCAAACCATGCCACTGGATTCTGGTGGGGATGCTGATCTTTTCACTGCTTTCAATAAAATTTCAAAAGTAAACAGATTAGGCCATTTGATAATCCTCTGCTGAATCAGTGTTTGTAAGCTCTTTATTTTAAAGGTTTCCTTAAAAATGCAGAAAAGTCATTCCAAAAAATGTAGTTTTAAATTTATTTTCAATGGAAACATAGAAAGTAGGGCTTTCAATTTTATAAATTATAAATGCAATAAATAAAATGGCATTGTGCTTTCTAAATATTATTTTTTTTCAATAATTCATGAGAGTTTTTTTCTCAAGAAAAATTAATTTTGATTCCGAACATGCCATCTACATTTTATCTTCTGTAAATTTCTTTCTTTTCATTTCAAATAGCAAGACAGACTGATCCCAGGTATTTAATCATTAATGCTCTGGATATGCAATGCACTTCAGGAGTCTCAGCCCTGACGCTACCACACCATGCTGCACGCAAACCTTGTGGGAAAACCAGTGTGAGGGAAAGAGATCGAATTTTTATAACATAGATGTTTAGTTAGTCTCTCAGTGTTTTGTCTAATCTTTAATTTGGGTAAGACATACAAAATTAATATACATTTAAAGTTTGGTATATATGCATGATATTCATAGCAGCAGAAAATTTTCTGGTTTACTGCACACTAGAGACAAAGAGAAGCTCTTTTTATAAGCTTACTAATGGGAAAAAATGTGATGGGAATAAAAAATGTGGTATAAAAATATAATAATAATACCACATATAATAATGTGGTATAAAATGGGAATAAAAATGTGGTATGAGGAAGGCCTAGAGAAGTGTAACTGTGTTCTTTAACACTGCTCCTTCATCATTTAAATAGCTTGTTATTCTATAGCTAGCTTATAGACAGTAGAAGAAACATGAATTTTATATGTCGTCAATAGAGAATCAAATAGAACCTATTTGAAAAAAATAACTAAAAATAGCTGGTCAAAGTGCACTATGTACAGCATGTCTTACTGGAAGTAACCATACAAAATTGCATACTTTAAGAGCTTCAAAGTAATAGTTGGTGAGAAGAAACTCCTGTATTTCAGCAGAGCAAAGTTTATTTTTGCTGCTGTTGGGATATGTATATTTGTTTCTCTCTTCCCTTACAGCAGGATCTGCATGTTGATCCACTTTGTGATCTCTGATTCTCTGCTCTCCTGTTGCCAGAATATTAGTGAAGAGAGCAGAGGAGTTAAACCAATCCAAATCTGGCTCCTTGTAATTCTGGATAGGTCTAGAATGTACTCAAAAACTAAGTTCTGTAATTCAAAATGAAGAAAAAAATATACAGTTAAATTTGCAGCTTAGCTGGTTCATGAAAATTTAACCTTCTCATAAATGCTGCTTTTGAAGAGCATTATTTCATGCAAAATTGTAGCTAAAAGGCACAGTAGCAGCATAGCTGTGACTTAAGCTCTTCCACATCAGATTTCAGTCTTAAACGAGTGAGGAATTTGTGGTGTTGAGGTTCAAATATGTCCTACTTCAGCAATTATATTGCTATAAAATATATCATCATTCCACAAAAAAACTCTTCATAGTTCAGCAGGATACCCGTTTGCATGAATGTACAGGTCTTGCATATAGTCATGTGTTATATCACATCCCAACAACATCCCCTTAAAAGTGTATCACTGAGTAACTTCAAATGAATTTCCAAGCCTGTTTGAACTGATTCAGTCTGAGTAGGTCAGCACTTAAAATTAATCTGACTGCAACGATAATGTGACCATATTGTGAATGTCTAGATGTTTATGTGTAACTTAAGCAGGTGATTAGCTGTTGTAAAATGTCAGAGCTATGATAGGCACATTTACACCAAGAGGATGCTCCTGGATGTATTTTGTGTGCATACGTTTTACACAGGAGACAGTATGTAAATTATATTGTGTGAGTGCAATGCCTTTCATTTGGTCTTAAGTATATGTACAGTATATTCAGAACCACAAGAAAGTTCAGCTAACACATTCTCAACACTTACAAATACATAATTCTAAAGTAAAAATTATGCTCGTGTTCTTTAGGGTATTGATACCAAAATGTAAATAATAACATGAACTTCAACAGCTCTGCCACCATACTCAAAAATATATTCTATCAGTACAAAAAAAAGAGTAATCTTTAAATTGATTCATAGATACAAACCATGCACACATAAATGCACAAACACACACATGTGAAATCCAGCTAGTTGAAGGGATACATTAAAACTGCAGACATCGTGAACAAAAAAAATGAGGAGGGGATTTGACAGTACAAAGGTTACCATTGGTTGTCTGATGCTCTCAAGGTTTAAGCTGCCTGTTTTCTAGGGACTAACTTCCTTTTCTCCCAGTTCACCTATATTGAATAATGACTCTGAAACAAAAAAAAAGTTGTTCTGCTTTTCCTGGCTTTTTAAGACAAAAACAGCACCAACAGTTAGAAAACTTTTTTTTATGTTGAACTTTCAGGATGACAGCATTTTCTACCCCCTGTTTATTGCCGAAGAAAACATTAAAGATAAAATACTATTTATTTAAATACATAGTAGCCTTTTAGGAAGTGCAACAGTAGTTCACTATTAAGTTTACAGTCCATTGTAAGAGCCATAATGTACTGATTTCTTTTGCAGAACAAAGTGACCACCAAAAGCGGGACTTTGTGGGCCAGTTGGATAAAACACAAGCTCATCTTGCCCCCAAAACCCCGACTCTGGAACCACAACCTTCTGAGATTCAATTTGTAAGTTAAGTATCTTAGTAATATATGCCAAATCAACTAAGAGAATCATTGCTTATCAAATGGGTAATTTTCAGCCTAATGGAAGAGAATACTGTAGGCAAGTAACAATACACACTCCTTCACTTTAAGGACAGCAGGAATTGCTAATAGATACTGGGTTTATGAAGTTATTTACCTATTTATTAAGCTGCACCTTCTCTTAAGTGTCCATAAAATGTCATGGAACCCTCCCAGAGAATAATAGTAAAAACTTACTTGCTTATGTGTTCCACTACATTTCAGACTAAATTGACACATAGAAAAATATCTCTCATTATTCTAAAATTATTTGTAAAATAGACTAGAAAATAATTCCTCCTCACTTGAAACAGGTCTCTCTTGACTAAGAGCACTGGGTTTTTAGTATTCAGCTGCATGTCTAAATCTTACTGCTCTCAGCATTGTTTCTGAAGAAATTCTCTCAAAGATAAAAGGTAGAGATCTGCAGACAAAAGGAACATAGTTTCTCGGTTTATCATTCTAACAGAATTTCTAAGTAAAGTCCAAGTTTAAAAGCATCACAGTTTACACTTGGATGACTGAAGTAGGTAAATTCTGTCAGTTCCTATAAAACGAGCTAATTGCTGTGCGTGAAAAGCCACTGTTCTATTTATTCTGCTGTCGGTAAGGCACAATGAGCCCAGGACGCTTGTCTCGGCTGAACTACCCTGTGACCGGCAAACAGATCTTGACAACAGAGGAGGGAGAGGTGATGGAAATTCTAGGCAGGCAGAAATGTTAAAGACAAGACACGGCCTGCGGAAAGCGGAGGTGTCTGACACGTACGGCTGAGATGACAGAGAAGATTGTCCTTACTAGCAGCTCACGCGAGCATATCAAACGGTCCGTACCGGCACCGCTTAGCTCGCTTATCTGCAGCCCCCTTGAGGCGCCAGGACGGGACCGGTGCTCGGACACCTGTAGCTCCCGAGGGTGCACGGCACGGCGGCAGACCAGTCCGGGTGCCCGGAGGACGGCGGGGCCAGGCGGTCCCGGCGTCCCCCCTCACCGTCTGCAGCCGCCCCTTCCGCGGCCTGCGGCAGGTGGGCGCGGGGCCGCCGGCACGTGCCGCGCGCGGGAGCCGGCCAGGGGGATGCGCGGCCATGCGAGCTCCCGCCCCGCCGGCGCCCACGGCCGCACGGGCTCGGCTGGCGCCCGCCTGCTCAGGTGCCCGCCCGGCGCGGAGCCGCCCCATCCCCACAGCAGGGCGCGGCCCCGGCTGCCCGCGGAGGCGAGGGGCGGTGGCCCCACCTGCGGGCCCCCGGGGAAGGCAGGCATCGGGAACGTGCGCGGGGTCACGCTTCTGCCGGCGGGCGGCCGGGAAGCGCCATGGTGGGGGGCGCGGAAGAAGCGCGCAACTTACCGCTTGTCAGTCCCCCCGGGCGTGCCTCCGCCGGCCGAGAAATAAATAAACGGCCGAGGTGAAGGGGATCCCGAGGTGAGGGTACCGCTCAGCCGGCAGGTTCCCGTTCCTGCAAGCAGACAGCCCCTCGCTCCGAGCCGGCTCCTTCCGTTGGCAAAATCCTGACTCATTACATAAAAAGATCACCCTGCCAGGCGCCCAGAAACATTTCTTCATCACGGTCACGCCACAAGCTAAACAAGAGGCCACATCAAGGGGAGGGGGGAGCGGAGGGGAAAAAAAATTCCTGAAGGTTGTTTCTGCCTTTTTCCCCCAGTAGATCCTCTTCCTTTAAAAAAGAAAGGGGGGGGGGGGGGGAGGTGGGCGGAAAAAAGTGCCGGGAAAAAACAGCAAAAAGAGCAGCCACCGGGAAATGGAAAAAAAAAAAAAAAAACAAACAGTGGAGATTCACTCATTGTTGCTACAAAGACACCTCTCCCCTTCCCACTCCCTCTCCATGCTTGTTCCTCCAACAGAGCTACAAAGACGTGCGGTCTGTGCCGGGAGTTGCTGAGCCCGAGCTCTGGGCTCCTTAACTCTGCGGGGGCTGTGCCAGGAACCCCGTGGCTCGGAGGCCGTCAGCAGTCGGTGTGGGGAGGCCACCACCGTTCGAAAATTACTTTTTTTTTCCTAGAAACTACCTCCAAATATAGTAACAGGGAAGGGGCATTCCTAGATATTCGGGAGACGTCAGAAAGGGAAGATTTGTGAAATTCAGCTTCATTTCCTGCAGAGGGCTCCTAGCACAGGGAAAAAACCCCACACCACCACAACCAAAACAACAACAACAAAAAAAAAAAAAAAAAAACAAAAAAAAAAAACCACCAAGTGAGCAATGAAGTGCTTTTTATGCTTCTCTGATCAGATAATGGTTAAAAAAGGAAGAATGGTAAAACACTTAACTCACAGTTCTCCGATATGATCTAGGAGTTTCCTATGGAAGAAAGCTAATCAGTAACCCTCTTTCCTCATTTTCTATTCATGTTTGTAGATGTCTGTCTCCTGTATTTACTTTCCCCCATGTCCTCGGATCAGATCTGCAGACACAGCAAATAAAGGGTATGTGCATACGACTGAAAATGGGCCAACTGATGACCCTGCCGTGTATCGGGGGAGCACCAGTTAAGGTCCACATGTTGTTTTAACCAGGCTTTGCGGGTTGCATCTTTCACGCTACACTGATGTGAATAATTCATGTTATTACTGTAGATGTGCACAATATCCTTACTCGCATCAATGGGAATTTGCAGGTTGGCTTTTAGTTAAGGGCCTCAATACTGAGAGCTGCTGAGCACTGTCAGTCCCCATTGACTTAATGGTCTTAGGCTGTTAATTAATTCTGCTCAGCAATTCACAGGATCAGGCCCTGACTGAAAAATTTAAAACATGACTTGCAGCAGACCAGCACACTGTCATGAGCCACTATTATTCCTTATTAATTTCCTAATATGTGTATTTCTTTTGTGTTTGTGTCCAATACCCAATCCTTCCTTAGTCATATCCTTGTAGAAAAGCACTATCTGATACATTTCAGAGGAAGCAGAAATGAATGTTTGCAAAGCAGTAGCAGATGAAGATGTTATTATACTCTACTAATGATATAAAGATGTTAGTGCATTTGTAATAAAGCATTATTTATCCAGGAATAGCAAAGGTTGCTATAAAAACACAGTACCCAGCTTCTGGGGAAAGATAATAGATTCCAATGTGTGCAATTCTTGCAGGTTAATTGAATCTCTGCAATGAAATTCCCCTCAGCCACACGAAATCCTTGGGTTTGTTCTTTGAATTGCGTTATGACTTTTGCAGAGTCTTCTCTGCTCCCAAATCAAATGCAATAAACCCAGCCTGGCTTTATTTCAGTGTGTAATAAACACTCACATTTAATCAAAGCTTAGTTACAGACACCTTGTCTGTCTGCAGTTGTGAAGGGGAATTAGCAGAATCCACTGACAATCCCAAGAGTGCTTTGACTCCTAGGTATGTTTTAGCTGTTACCGCAGTGTTCACTAAGCAATTGCTTCAGAATACACACCTAGGTTTCAGAGAGGTGTACCCAGTGTTTTGTTAGCAATAATTCCTGGTTAGAAGTAGATGTATTTTAATTAATCTCTTGGAATTCAAACAACCTTGAGTTAATTGCAAAAAAATGTCTTTTTAAGCTGGCTGGCTTATTTATGGCACACTGTGGTACTCTGCCTGTCACTCACATTTCCAGAGTGAAAAAAGTGAATAGCAACCTCAAGTTCAGGATCTTTTGATCATTAAAAGAAATGAATGTGCTGTCCTCTGTTGGTCATACTGGTTGTCACATGTAAAATTCAATTAACACAAAAAGGCAGCAAGAAGCTCTGTTAAAATGCAAGAAATGATGAAACTAAATTAAATTTGCTTCGCCTTCTGCTTTCACCAGTAAGTCTGCAGTGTGTGAGGAATTTCTAAACAATGCCTACAAAATGATGCAATGGTGGATACTAGGAGTTGGATTATGGAGAAGACTCATCTCACATGACTCCTTGCTACAGCTTCTGCCCAGGGATTGAGCCCCATTGGACACCAGCTGCTGTTTGAAGCACTTGCCATGCCTGGCGTTCTGGGTGCCATGGGCACTGTAGCCTCCCTCCAGCTCCAGCACCACCCCTCTGGGTCTGAGTTGCAGGGGGCTGCAGCGCTGCCAAGCATGGGGTGAGAGAGCAACTTTCCAGCCTGAATTTCATATCACACAGTCTGGTCTGGGGACAAGGCTGTGTGTGCCTTGTGCTGGATAGCTTGTGCTCACAATGCAGTGGCTCGTGTTGTGTGATGTGATATAGCAGCTATGCAGCTTCTCAGAACATTCCAGTTGTGGCAGCTCAGGCAGGTAATGCCAATTCCTGCTGTACCGCTCACGGAGTCCTGCTGAGTCATGATGTGTAGAAATGCTCCACTCTGCTCAGTGGTGGGAAGCAGCAGTAGTATGTCCACTCTGGATCCTCATTTCAGTGTAGCAGCTGGGGAGGATCTGGTGGATTGTAGCAAGGACAGTTAGAAGTGTAGAAAACCTGACCTAGAAGGGGACTGTTGTCTACAAAGGAGAAAGCTGAAGGCAAATGTAGTAATACTTGCAGAAATGTTTAACATCATGTAAATGAGTCTGTGTCATGGCAATAAATCTGTGCAGTTATGTTATTTCTTCATCTTAACTGCTGCTGGAGTTACCAATTTCTGGTCTGCACTATGCTCTTATGCTGTGATTTCATAGATAGTTTTCTAATTACAAAATTGATTTCAGGTAAATAATCATAAGATGTGTCTTAAAACATTACTAAGCAAAATTATTATGCTAATCATTAGCAGTGTTATTTAGTAAAATGTAAGTTTTCTCTGCAAACTGTGGAAAAACAGGCTCTGTATGATCTAATTTATCAGTATGTTTCATAACACGGCCTGCCTCAAACTGTTGTTACATGGGTGAGATGCATCAGTAGCTCGTGCACCTGGCTTAGTCTTACATTAAAAACCCCCTGAAGAATTTATGAAAGTATTACTCATCATGGGGGGCGGGGGGGGGTTCTTCTCTAGGTTTATCCCTGCTATTACAGCAATAGAGAGCAGTATTTCCCAGATATATGTTTTGTCCTTGAGTTTGATATTTATGTTTAGTTTTGAAAATCCTCTTATGAAAGCAGCTTCAGGGACATGGCTGTTTCTCACTGTTCTTCATATCCAGGAGGAAAGATATCTAAGAAACCAGTTTGGAACGTTTTAAGATTGTAGTTTTGTATGTGCTCTCTGTCACCATTCAAAAATCAGTAATTCACATTTGTCTTCTCTCCAGGGACATTGGGCAGTGTTGTCACACGTTTCATATCGGAAATTTCAAATTCAAAACGAGTTGGACAATAAGCACTGTCATTTCCTCCCTGCTGATGCTTCATCAAAGTTATGCCAGATTTACTAAAGAGCAGGTCTAAACACTTGTGATACTGACAGTAAACTAAGGGGGAAAAAACACAACAAACCAAACAATCTGTATTTCAATCACAGGCATTTAATACAGTCAGATAATCTTTATAACACCAAATCTGTGCAAAGAAAAGCACCTTATGTAAAACAGTTGCAGCCCTTCTTTGACTCCAAATACAATGTGAATGATGATTTTGACCTACCAACAGAATGTATGTATTCTATTGCAAAAGACTTTACAAAATCTAGTGTAAATATTCAAGGACAGTTATTTTTGTTCTTACAATTGTACAGTTTTGAGTCTAGATAACCGTGGTGCATACTGAGAGGAAGATTTGCCAGGAAGAAAACAAAACTGTGGAATAATCAAAGGACAGTGAAATTTAAAATGTAAGTAAATATCAAATGTGATTTAATAAGTATTTCCTTCAGTTTGTGGTGCTGTTATTGTTATTGGCATTGTTAGGATCGCTTTAAGTGCTGTCAGCCCTTAACTGTGTGCACAAGTCTGGTGGCTGGTCCCATCAGCCCCCTCAGCTGGACTGCCTGGCTGCTGGTGACCCTGCTGGGCTAGCAGTATCTGCAGTACCTGGGTTTGCTTGTGCCCGGCACGGGTGAGCACCACACTTCTGTGCTTAAGCCAACGGCTCTTGGCTCGTCCTCAGCCACACAGAGAGTTTTTCTCCTTAAAAAAAACATATAAAATGTAAAGGGAACACTAACCGAATTGCAAATAATACTTAGAGGTTAGTGATACAGACGAAGAAACCTCATGTTTTACTGACCCAAAGACAGGACCGAATTAATAAATAATTAAATTATGTAGTGGGGGGTGGAACAAGCAAAATAGCCAGGAATTTTACAGGATGGTCTTGGTAGCTACAACCTGTGGAGAACGGCTCTTCAAGTAAGAGTTTGAAGAGGCTCCACTTACTCCTCACAAGAACGAATCCCTTTCACAGTGGGCACCAGCGTGTGCTTCGAGGTGCCCGTGTAGGAAACGCGTGCGCCACAGTTTCACGGGTAGACATCTTTTCATTGCAATTTCCGACTACCTTCTACTTTTGCTTCTTCAGGCTGAGTTCGAGGGTCTCGAGTAAGGATCAAACCCCAGGAAAGGTGTTCTGAGGAAAAAAAATACTTCTATCGTTGCAAAGGTGGAAAGAGGTTTCGGAAGCCGGTGCAGGGAGGTAGAGGAGTGCAGGTCTGGCCGACGTGAAAACCGAGAGGAGGAGGGCGCTCGCCACGTCGCTTTGTTCAGGGCGGCAGCAGGCAGGGGCGGAGAGCGGCACGGGCGGGAGCAGCACGAGCGCCGTGCGCAGGTGTGACGCTCCGCGCCCCGGTACTTGCTCTCGACGTTTTGCAGGCGGGCTCTACCGCCTGGCTTCCCGCGGGCAGCCGACCGTTCTGTCGGGGCCGGGGGAGGCACCATCGTCGTGCCACTGTCACCGGCCGGGTAGGGCGGAGGTGCGGAGCTACTGCCGAACCGCCTTCCCCTAAAAATGATGGGAGAAGCTACCGCCGGCGCGGAACACAGCGAGGCACGGACGGGGTTCGAACCCGTGATCTTCGGTTTACGAGACCGACGCCTTACCACTTGGCCACCGCGCCTGCGTTAACGGTTTCTTCCGACGCCTTTCTATCGCTGGCGCCACTCCCGCATGGTGGCTATAACACCTCATGTTCCCGCCTACTTCTGCCCTCGCGGCCCGCCGCTCGCACCCGCCTCCGCACCTGGCGGCTTTTGGCTGCTCGGTGGGGCTGGGTGCCCGCGTCCGCTACTCCCTCAGGGGCGGTGGGAGCGGCTGTGGATTCCCCTGGGCAGGTCTCCGCTAAAGACGCGGCGCTGGGGCATGGTGCTGAAGAAAGAGTCCCGCTCTCCGTGAGAGCCGCCAGCAGCTGTCCTTCTGTGTATGAAAGGACTCCCAGGCGCAGCGTCCTCTTCCCGCCTCCTCCCGGCGGCGGGACCCGAGCGGTCCCGCCTCTGAGGGAGCAGGAGGTGCGGCCTGGGGTTGTGTGGGCTCCCAGCAGAGCTTCTCCTTACCAAGAGATGGCGCTCATGCATTTAGAGCGAGAAACAGAAACGCGAAACGGTGATTTTTTATTTAAACACACTAAACGGGTGATGCTTGTTCCCTGTAAAAGCTTGGTAATGTGAAACACATAAATTACATATTCTTCTACATTCGTTCTCCTAGATATTCACAAGCGTGACTTGACAACGAAACTTCACATTTTTATTTCCTCTTCATTAAATTCCTTATGAAACTTTTGATGGACTCTCAAGTTATATTCCATCTCCCTGGATGAAAGGAATTTTGTGTTTTGATCTGTGGGAGGGTACTTATCCCAGCTATGATCAATCTGTTGGGGTGTTTCGTTTGTTTTTTGTTTTTTTGTTTGTTTGTTTTCTTGTGCAGAAGCAGCATGCTACAGAAGTACCTTTGTAAAGGTTGAGATCAGAGTTACTGATCTGGTGTAGCTGTAATGGAAGTGTGTTAAAAGAGTAATATATTTTTGGGATGTTCTTTGAACTGTCATCAAGAAAATTCATGCCTGATGGCTTGACTGTCTTTATCACAGTGATCCCTGCAGCAGTTCGAAAGTGTGACGATGTGTAAGAGTGGAAACTGCCTCACTTAACTCTCACACCTGTAACTTGATAAGAAGTGACATCAGAGGGCCAGCTACCTTAGCTGACAAGAGTTACTCTCAGTGTTATAAAGCTGGCAGCTGGAAGCAGTTAGAGTTTAATAAATTACCTTTCACTAATGCCCTTATGTTTCTGGATTACTACCTTAGCTTATTACAAAATATGCCCTTCCCTCCCCACCCCCCTGGTGCTATTCTTGCCACTTGTAACTTGGCATCAGAGGTCCTCTGCAGCTCATATCTGTGTGTCTTTTACTCAAGCTTTTATATCTTTGTGAGCTGAGAAGTAATTTTGTGGAGTGAGAAAGCAGAGGGGACTACTTGAGTCATATGGAATGCAGATGAGTTTTATCCCTTCAAATACACTACAGTTTTAGTTAATTATTCAGCTGGCATGAGAAAATAGTAATTAGGGTCATAGAATCATTTTGATTGAAAAAAGACCTTTATGATCATTAGGTCCAATTCTTAACTGACTACCATGTTTGGTGCTAAGCCATGTTTGTCGGCACCGCATCTAAAGGCCATCAACTTCTAATGCTCATGATCTCCCTTAACTGTATGGAGAGACTGAAAGTTCAGTTTGAAATCATTAGGATCTTCTGAGTAAAATAAGAGGAAATACTTGATTTGTTTTAAAAAACACTGCCTGCTGTCAGTGTATCTGGAGAAAAAATGTTTCTTTCTAAAAGTGCTGGTGAGCTCATTTATCATCACAATAGATGTTTTAAAATTCAAATTTATGTTTTCAGTTATAAAGTGTAACTGCCTTTGGTGACTTTTGATATCTGCATACTTTTGTTCTGAAGTGTTTCTTATGCTGGTCATTACCCTTGTTTCAGCTCATGCTGAATCCTCACATAGTGTTCTTTTCTGATGGAAGTTTTTTTACAACACAAAATGAATACTCAAAGGAAAATGTCAGAGATGTTGTTGAAAGGAGGAAACAATCACGAGCGTTTTTTTCATCCTTCCCTAAACCTCTCTTAGGAGATTGAGGTGTTGTTCTAGGAGAGTGCTTTGATGACTGTTTTAGTGGTTTGTAAACCAGGCCTTTCTACAAATCTCCCTGACTCTTTTCAAGAGATACAGGGGAGCAATTATATTTATGCAGAATTTGTGAAATTGTATAACTGAGTTTATAAAGACTTGCTGTCGGGTAAGTGGAATGCTCCTCAGTTATCAATTACTTGAGCCTAGCCTAGCCTTTGTCCTAGCTTTATGAAGGAATGTTTCTGTTACAGATGAATTGAAGGGATTCCAGAATGATGCAGTGTTATGGCAGAGTGGCCCTGCAGTCCTTGTTCTCCAGAGAAGACTGGAAATGCTGGTAATTTTTTATGTGAAGGGTAATAGTTCTGAGAGTTACTTTATAAATTTATGGATAAGCAACATTTGTATAATACACACGAAGGAGTATAGGAGTATATAGTGTATACCATATAATATATAGTATAGGAGTATATAGTGATTAATACTGCACAAAGACAAATGGGATGATGGCCATTTGTAGAATATGGTTTAATATATTCAGGTTTTACTGAAAATATCTCAAGCTTCATCAGTCCTTCTCATGTTTACATCATCATAATACTAATACGAATATTGTTTGGGAGGGAGAGTTTTATGTTTATAGTCTTTGTGAAACAATCAAAATCCCAAATTTCCAGCTGGCACCAAAACAAGTGATTTATCTCTGATATAGTCCAACTATAAATTCTGTAATGCAGAAACACACAGGCAAAAAGTGATGCGCTTTTTCTGCAGTATGTGTGTTCCGTGTGCGATATCTGATGATAAGTTTGTGGTATATATAGCCAACAAATTTTCCAAATTATTACAATTCATAAAGGTATTTTATGAAACCTATAAGGCATACTAGTAATTTTTAATTTGTTCAGTGTTACGAGTACTACTTACTGCATCATGGATATTGTACTATTGGGCTGAGTCCTGCTGTCATCAGCCTAGAACAGGCTTCAATAAGGAAATGGTGTGTGATCCATTGTGGAACTGCCTCGGCAGGAGGAAGTGTAATAGTAAACATTTAAATGAAGCAGCCTTATAAGGAAAAGAAGCTTATGCACGCTGAACAGTTCATAGCCCATGCTCCTGAAGTACTATATACTAATAGTATTGCTTTAAAATAAAATAAATCCAAACCTAAACTTGGAGAGTTCAGGAAATTTCTGACAGATTTTGGCTCTTGGAAGACAAACCATCATGGGAGGCTCTAATCCTGGAAGCATTCAAAGTCAGGTTGACGGAGCCTTGAGCAACTTGAGCTACTTAGTAGGAGGTGGCCCTCCCTGCCCATAGCAGAGGGGTCAGAACTAGTTGATCTTAAATGCCCCTTCCAACCCAAACCATGATTTCTTTAGAGTTGGTCTAGGGGCAGATTTCATTGCTGCTCCTTTGTGTGAGAAAAGTACTTAAAACACATGCTAAATGTTTCTGACTCATATGAGTTTTAAGTAGTAAACATGGACAAATTAACACAGTTTTCTTTTTTTATTTGAGACACTTAGCAAAAATGCTGAAATATCAAACATTTCCTCAGTAGCTACAATATTGCCACTATGTACAAAATATTTGATAAATGTAGTACACATATAAAAATACAGTATGCATTACATATATACAGTACAATGTGCAAAACATATGGCATTCAAACATATGGAATTGATTTTAGGGGTGCAAACAGCAAATACAAAGGCATCATGGTTTCTTATAGAAAGGCAATACATAAACTGACGCCCTGATTGCCATAATTTGCATTTAATAAAGTAGTGCTTAAATGAAGAGGGCCCTAGAGCCAGGTGTCTGTCTTCTTTTCACAAAATGAGATGCTAAGACATAATTACGACTATGAAAATCAGAAGAGAAACACCTACTAGGGGTAGCGTTATGTCTACTGTAAGCAGTACTGTGAAGAAAAATCCTATCTGGAAAAAAGCCTGTGCTATTACTTAATACAAATTTCTCAAACAACAAAACCAGATCTTTACTATTAAATGTCAAAAACAGCTTTGAAAATATCTACATCCTTAATTTTAAAAAAGTATGGACAATACTTTGGGGGATTTGATTTCCTATGCTTCAAAATACAAAGTGCCTCCTTTGGCAATATAAATGGCAATGCTTTGGTTCCCGTTTAAAACTTTATATAATTATAATTTATTTTAGGCTGTCTTTTGAATATCTGAGCTGTATTTATTTATTTAAAAAAATAGGGTGATTATATAGTTATTACCCATTCCATGCTTTTTAGTGAGAATTTGCTCTCATAGCTAGAATGGCTTTTTTGGCTAGATTTCTACAAATATATTTATACACTTTTAACTTAAAAAGTCTTTATATTCAGTACTGGACCCTACAGAGTGATGTAGGTGCCTCTTTTTTTTTGCACTTTATATTTATTCCTAGCAAACTGGTATAAAAGGAATATTTAACATTATTTCAGGTTTTAATGGATGCTTATTATTGGCCATGTATATACGATATGCAACTCCATTCCATGAATCTCAAAACCCATCTGTAGCATGGTCTAGAAATCGACAAAAGGGGATTTAATAGACCACAATATAAAGAGTTGCAACAGAACATATACTAGAGATAAGTGGAAGAATTGTTTTCCAGTTTTAATAGAATTTGCTTTAAGTTTATAATACACTGAGGATGCCATCCAAGTAATTGTTTACATCAGTGAGCTTTACTGTGTTTTGATTACATAATGCCCTTCCAGTTACATGTAGTCTGTGATTGCATTTTCTCTGTCTTGAAAACAGTTCAGCAGCTTGTGCTTGGTTTCCAATTATCATGCCTGCACTTTTCAGGCATCTGAATGTTTCAGATTAAATAACTTAGAATACTGACACTTCTATTTTGATCACCTGCTTCCTTGAACATAACTCCTGTTGGTGAATTTAGAAATACCTTGGAAAGAAATTTCAGTATTAAGTAGTGATTATTTCCAAAAGTTGTGACCTCAGCTTTTTAAAATCTGATTCTGCAAGCTCACAATGCTGGATTAGACTCTAAATTTCCATAGAGAACAACTGACAAATTAATTTTATTCTTGGAGAGAAGACTGTATTTCTGACAATGGTTTCTTAACTATTTATAATAACAAACAAAATTTTGCCTGTAAACTTACTTGCCTTAACTAATGCTGAATGGCACTGAAAGTGTGTAACAAATACGATTTCTGTATTAAACACAGGATGTGGTTCCCCTTGAATAACATTAGCCTTGCAAAACATACATCTGAGCTCTGTCTAAAAGTGTAAACACAAACTTTCAGATTTCACACTGATCAAATAGTATTCTTAATTACTTTGATGGTTCTACTAACAACACATTTGATGTGTTCTCCTAGTATATTTCAGCCGTTAAATGGCAAATTTAGTGCCAGTGCTTTCCTTTGCAACTGTTCTCTTCATGAAAAGTATTCAGTTCTGTACAAACTGCACAGCCATGATTACATTTCTAAGATGTATTGTATTTGTGTTACAAAAAAAGTCATGTAAAACATGCACACACAAAAGTCTAAGCAAAATCTATTTCTGCCATAACAGGCATTTATAACTATGGCAAATATATCACATTTCAGAACAAAGTCTAAAGCAAACCATTATATCTAGGGTTTAATACACAATTCTGAAATGTACAAAAGAGTAATCACACATTCCCTACACTAAAATATTTGTACTTCAGAAAACTAAACTGATCCCTTTATTTTTTTTTTATAATATTATTTTCTGGTTTTTTGCAAATAGACTTTTAGAGTAGAAAGCTATACTGTACTGATAACAACACATCTCAACTGTTTGGGTTTATTTCTGCACATAGATTCCTATGGATTGGTTAACATTCCTACACTGCCAATAAGGATAGTTTTGTAAGCAAGATGACTTTGCCACTTTTAAGCTCTATATACATGCACATCAAAGACGACAGTACAGTTGCTTTAGGGTAATTTGTCTTCAAAATTCATTTACTTGCCTCCTATTTAATCAGAAGGCAGGGTCAAAAAGGGGCAAGTAACCACACATGTGGTATGACGTCTGGTGTATCACACATAATAATTTGACAGTAATGCACAACACTAAATATAATTCAAAATTGTTCCTATCAGACCTAGAGTCCTTAATTCTTATTCTCATAACAGCTGAGGGCACTTGGTATCTCAGAGTATTCGCTCCCAAGATAATGTGATGAAAAGGAATGCAAAAAGTGAAATGTATTTGTTTGGTGTTATTGAAAAGTTCTATACCATCAAAATTTAAGGCAGACAGTCCATTTGTAATATTGTACTCAAGTATTGTAGGCACAGCAATAAGGAAATATGTATTTCAACATAATTTTTTGTTATGAAAATCCTCCAGATTAACACAGATGTTATTCTGTACTTAGTTTCAGATCGAAGTAAATCCTGGTCTGTAAAATTACTGAAGATACATAATGATTTAAAGTGCTGTTAACTGATATGATGCAAACACATGATTAGAGTTTAAATCCTGAATCAATTATATAATCCACATTTTTTATCCAAGGCCAATGAAATTCTGTAACATTACTAAACCACACTGCACTGTATCTGGGGACATAAATTTGGAGTTAATTCCACAACACTTTCTGACAAAAGTTTGTTTGTTTATTTGTTTGTTTTTAAATCTTAACATGATTTTGTTATATTTCCCATTTAAAAAAAATGTGATACAGGTTGCTATATAGTTAAGTTACTTTCTGTTTTCATTATTACTTTGATACTCTTTGATACGTATCATTGTTCTGAGAAGTTAGAAAAAGATTCAGGGCATTCTTCATTACTTCTTACAAAACTTTGTTTTTGAGGGTTGGTGGTGAGGAAGGAATTCTGCAAGGAGGTCAGTTTTCAGACTGGAGAACATCACATTTCCATTGTTCAGGAGTGGGGACTGGTTCCTTTGACCTTAATACAGGAATTGTCTAATCGGAAATAATTCCAATTTTATGTTTGATTATCAGTCTACATAATCTATGGCAACATTTAACAGCTATTACCTGAGACACAACCACAGGATTTCAAAGATTTTTTTTCCCAACTGATTTCATAACACTGACAAAAATCAACTAAGGGCTTTAAAAAAAAATGATAATATTTTCAAGTGCTGTGCTGTGAGGTAAGAGCTTAATTTTTGCTTTTATCTGCTTCATGTATGATATATGCCTTCTAATCACAGAACAGTACATCCTACAGTGCTATTTATGATTCTCACTGAGCTGCTTTTCTATTTAGCTTCCCTGATGTTATGTAGTGGTAGACAAAGCTGTTCAGTAGTGCTTATCAAGAAATGATGGTATTACTGCCCCCTGCAACTCAGTTTGCTCCCACAAACACCTCCTTATTGAGGGCATCAGGACTATTCTTGTAGAGATGTTTGCAGGATCATAGTGCACAACAGCATTAATTCAACTTTTCCACTTCCTCAAACTATTCTAATATGCTGAGATACTTGATTCAATGACCCAACAAATACCCTCAAATACAACGTACATTAGGATATTTATTATTTCCATTATAGTAACCTCTTTTTTGAAGACCACTGTTCCCCTCTGTTCACAAAAATAAGCTATAAAAGTTAAAAGAGTATACAAATAACTGTCTGATATACACATTAAAACCCAGCTATTAAATCCAGAGCATTGCTATAGAAAATTCAGTGTTCTCAATATTACCTGGCATAGCTACAGTGGATTTCTTGCAGTTACACTTAATATCCCTTTGGATGCAGTTATATTCTTCCCTCATGATTAAAGAGTTGGGGAAGAGTTTTAAAAACCACAAAACCAAAATATAAAAACAACTTGAACAAATTAAGAGAATAGATATATGAAATTTCACTGAACCAGCCAGTGTTTCTACTTGCCCTTGCCCTCACAATTCATTTTGAACCTGGCTCAGGCTATCCACAGGAACAATGAAGTGCAGTGATACCTCCCCCTCCCGCAAACATTTGTTCATTATGTCAATACAGACAGTTGAAATCTTACTTTTTCTTCTCTAAGTTTAGCCATGTTGTGCTGCTCATTTTAGTATTGCAAAGTCAGAGACAGCTTCTTTCTTAAACATTTGTGATGCATTTACCTTGGGGTACTTTTAATCAGTGAGTACAATCATGATTTCTTGACTTGTGATGTACAGCTTTCAGAGGGCCCTGATCTGCATTACTGATAGGAGCATAAAGTAATTCACTGTTGTAAACTTGAAAATCAATAAGGAATTAGCTTCAAGCATTTGTTCTTCCATACATTACTGTCTTAATTTATCTGAACTTCAATCAGAATGGTATAATAATGGACCTCTGTTGTACACAGACTTGCAAGTTGTGTTCTCATTGGCTGTAGCTTAATCCCAGTGCAACTGTAGATCTTGTGGATCTAAAAAGTCAGTGGAAAACACGCTGGGGGCAGTGGAACTGAGTGGAGTTAGTCCAGATGAGGAGCTAGGCATTGTAATGTCTAGCCATTCCATATTGTCCAAATTCGTATCAGGAAGATCAAGAGACAGACAGGAATTATTAGTGGTAAACTGTGGGTCACATGTTTCCATGGGTGAATGAGAGTGATCTAAAATGCTAGAGTGATTAAGCAGATCATTCTGCAGGTCTTCAATTAACGAAAATGACTCTCTGTCCTCAGTACTGCTTGTTAGTTGAGGAATTTCATTACCTGATGGTAAAGTTCCATCCAAGAGGGCTTCAAGTTGGTTTTCCAAACTTATAGACAAGCTGGTTGTTGGTTCTAAGGACATAGGAGGAGGGGCCATTTGGATTTGTGGTGGTGGGCGGGATATCACTGTATTCACTGGCATTGTAGTGATGTTGGCTGTTACTGGTCTCATTTTAGAAATGGGAGATGGTTCCTCCTTCATTGGAAGGGAAATCTCTGAAATAAGAAAAACACCACCACTGTTGGATTCAGGAAAGAGAACGACATCTATCCTCAGGCTTACAACTTCCACCCCTTCTTGGCCCACTTTGGGATGCATCCATAGTGAACTTGAACTCAATGGAGTGATTTTGTTGCTCTGGTAATGCTAACATTACATACATGGGACTATGTCAGGTACTCTATGGACAACACAGGATTTTAAAACAAGTTCTAAAGTTCTGCTTTCAGTGATACTTCAGCCAATTACAATACTTATATTGATGAAAAAAGGAATAAATTTCTATATGTTGGCTTTACCTCCTTCATGTTTATAGTGCTTCTGACATGTTTATGGTTGTTCTGACTAATGAGAATAATAATGAAAGCAGCACATTTCCTCATTTATAGAAGAGTACCTGATTCAATTCTCAGTTCCATCCCTGTTCAGTGCTCTGTCCACCTTGGTGAATTAGAGTCTAAGAGATCAACTGATGTGATTAGGATGCATTTATTCCTGATTCTAGAATCTAGAACTACTCTTCTGTCAAGAAGTTCCATGTAAGATAGTAGGCAGTAACAATAAAAGGAAATAAAGCAAAGTAATTTCCAGTTAATTCTTATATACAAATGGAGTAAAAAAAACCAGACAGACCAGAATATGCAAATAAACCCTTCAGCACAGATGATGTTTCTCCCAGCAAAAACTCACATACTTAAAACGTTAAAATGATTGCTTGATAAAGGCAAAGCATTACTAAACAGACCCTCTCATTCTTCAAGTACATTAATAAACAAAACATTTTTCATTGTAGAACTCACATAAGTGCATGTGCCCTGATTGCTTTACTTTGTTCTTTATAGAGATGATTAGGGAACATGTGCATTTTTTATTGCAACTTTGCAAATACAGAGCAGTTGTTACTTTTAAGATCAAATAGGTTTAGTAACATATGACTCAAAGCAAATATTTAAGTAAGCACACCTATGTTTCCTGCATCCTGTGTTTCAGGGGTAGAACTTGAACTTTGAACTACCCATACAATATTTTAATAAAAGTACTGAAAGCATTTTTTAATTTAGCTTGAATTATTCACTGCACAAGTCACATCCCAGTCTATCACTGTATACCGTGTTTTCTTCAGCTGATTTTGCAATTTGTTTTGAAAAAGTGAAAATACTTTCTTTAGAATATAGCTAAAAACTTCTAAGAGCTTACAATCAGTCACTTCTGTTCTGGCATTCACTGCTGTCAAGATCCTTACATGACAGTAGTACAAAACATTAAGTTAATTGAATTGCTTGGCACCAGAACATTTCCCAGTAGTCTAATGGCTTCTTAGTATACAAAGCCTAATTATGCCTGAAAGCTTCCTTCTTTTACTGCAAAGTGTATTATTAGTTCTTTCTGATAGCTCCCTTATTTTAACTGACATGGGAAGTTGTTACTCATTGCATGTATGTAGTTCGTATATACTTCTTCCAGTAATGTATCTTTGAGGTTTATAGACTTGATAATACATGGTTATATTTTATGAAATTTTAGTAGCCACATGTGTTAACTCTTTATTCTATTTAATGTTAATTTCAATATACATTATATGGACTTGCTCAACTTTTCTGATTTTGATAAAGTACGTCTGTGCTAACTTAAGATGTTACTTTAATCACTTGAATGCTGTGTGGATTATTGCAAGGGTCTGCCTGGGCTTTACAGCAAAGCTTCACAGCATGTTTACTTGTGTGTGTTTTGGTAACAGTCTGGATAACTTCTGATCCCTCTCCCTGAAAGAATTATTTCATTCCTTTGATTATATCACTGAGGTTTTACTATGCGGTTTTAAATACCTACATCACACATATGTCAATTAGTTTACCTCCACTTTTGATGAGAATATCAAAAAGATCATCCATCTGCTGACTGTGTGCACTGGACATCTGTAATGCATGAAAAAAGGGTTATTCTTGTTCATGTGGTATTTTTTCTGAGCTGCTTGACTCTAGTTTCTCTGAGTAGTACATTAGCACTAAACTATAACCAAGACTTAAAATTTTTCATTTGAAACTGTCAATCTAGAAAACAGAAATAGTTTGGGCAGACACTTGTAATCTCTGTGGTCAGTTTTGGTACAAAGAAACAAGGAAAAAATCTGAAAAGCATGACAAAGATTTCCTGAAGAGAATCCAGAAGAGAGAGGCATAAAAATAGGGATAAGGAGTAGTACCTTTTGTATTAGGATTAAGTATCTGAAATAGCTACAAGACTTTGTATTTTGGGGGGTGCACCCTGAACTGCTTTCTCTCAGAGGTACCCTGTAAAAGGTATTTTGTTAGGTATGTTGGTTTTTTAAAAAAATTTGTAGACTGGTGTTCTTTTCTTTTTTAAAGTGGGGAAAAGCTTTCATCAGCTGCCTGTTTTAAACAGCCATCTCCTAACCCTAAGCAAAAGGTAACACCCCCCCCCAAACCCATTCTTTCAAAAATGGTGTAGGAAAAGTGAAGACTTATAATGGTCTCAAAACTAAAACAGTGGTTTAGAACATTGGTTATGCTCTAGAGATTAGAAGTAATTTGTCATCAAGAGATCTAGCTCCTGAAAAGACATCAGTGGGGAGGCATTTTGCTAATGGTAGTGACATTTCACGCAAGAAGACCTGTGTGCCTTCGCTAGGAGGATGTCTCACACAGGCCAAGAACATATGAAAGGGCATTAGATACCCATGCTTCTGCATGAGTGTCTGCCACCACAAAATCAGTAATCAGTACTAAGTTTCTCCAAGGTTTCATCTTCTCAGATATTTTGGAGGTGCATGAGGTTAGGGATGCCCATTAGTTTTCTTTGCAACTTTCCTCCAACATGAAGGGTACCATAAACTGACAAAGCACTCTGTGGGATTATTCATCAAGCTCACTTAAATCCAGACTCTTCAAGCAAGCACCTATGTTCATATATATATATGTATATATACATATACATATGTATATATTTGCTAAGTGTGTGTAAGTAGACTCACACATTCTCCTCAAGTTACTAATTTTGGAAAATACTCGTATAATTTTCTTTTTTAGTCGGAAGTTTGGGTATGAGCTCTCGTTGAAATAAGTCAGTTAAAGGCTAATTATAGTTTAACAGCTATAACAGCATTATCTCAAATTACATATACCACTAATTGGATACTATGTTACTTTAATAAAAAGAATCATAAAACAGGGGTCCTGTTTTATATTAAACACAATTATGAAAATATTAACAGGGTATATTAGAAAATATTGGTGCCAAACAAAAGACTAGAATAAGAACTGGCTTTGGTAATTCTTAAAAAAAAAAAAAAGAAAAAGAAGAAGTTTTTCATAAACAAGAGAAAATAACTACCTCTCGGTGTGATGTCTGAACATTGCGAGTCTGTTTTATGGCCTCTTCATAACGAGGAGGATCTTTTGTCTTGGATACTGTGTTGTTGAACAGAGGCTGTTGGACAATATAAGGCTGTGCTTGAGATGGAGAGCCAGGCTGCATGAATAACAAAATAGACACTAAACAACACATTTAAGTGAATTCTATATGTATCCAGTTTTAAAGATAGTCCTACTTTGTTATATCAATCTACATATTCACAACTAACAATAGCATAGGTAATCAGAGGGATAAAGGAATAGTTTCTTTCTCATACTTACATACATGCATTACTAAAATCTACAGAACATTCTTCCTCCTTGATGAAGTATGTACATAGTCGTATTACTTAAGCATAATAATACACAACTGACCTTTATGGAACATTGTTGGGCTAGCCTTACCTTATTAGGAGTAGCAGGTCCATTCTGCACAGAAGAGACCTGATTACCACCAGTGTGAATCTTAGAATTTGATGTTTTATTAATAAAAGACTGGGAAGGGGTTGTAACTGCTGCAGTCTGATAGGAAAATACTGTATTTGATGTGGCAGGTGGAAAAACCTGTAAAGGATTAATATATCAGGCTTAGGTTTTGGCTTTTAAAATAATAACAACACTGGGTTAATAACATTAATCAAGTTTAAGACTTTTTTTAAAAATAGTTGTTTGCTTCAATTCCGTATTAAGGGAATGTTACTTGTACTGATTTTTCACTCCAGTGGAATAACTTGTAAATCTAGAACAGTTACTCTTTGAAAGAAACGGTGCTGTCATGTACTTTCACTCATCACTGATAACTAAAAATATCTTCCTGCAGTGTTCCAGGAAGCATGATGAAAGTGTAATGCATTTTTTCTGAAATACATTCAGAAGAGTATGGAACAGTTTCATGCAGTATGCATTATTTCCCCACCTAGTGGACAGTCAATAAAATAAACATTTCTGGCCTGATACAAACTAATATATGTCTACACTTGTCATATGCTGCCTGGGTTTAGGCAGAATGGTTTGGTTTGTGCCACAGAATTCTAATTTCTTTTAACTACAGTTATCTATGATTAGAGATGAAGAGGCAAAATACATAAATGATGAACTTGGATATCAACTGTAAATTTGGTTACTGGTATATACAATTTTTATTTCTTCAACTGATGGTCCATACACTCATTTCAAGTAGTATCCTACTTCTCATATTTCTAAGCTAAAGGGAGAGGAAGAGGAGCTATGAATGTACGAGTGTGTAAGACTGTTCTTGAAAATTCTGTATCACTCCCAGATACCTTTATGACAAAGGTGTGATAAGTCTTAAGATTGCAGCTGGAGATAAAGATAGGATAAGCTTTGTAGAGTACAGTCTGGATACAAAATTAAGTCTGCTGTGAGAGGGTTTAATACAATTTTTGTTTGCCACCTGGATCACCTGTGTGAAAACTGTTGTATTTTCTGCCTGTCTGCCACCAAGGTGAAAGGCTGTGGAGGTATCTCCTCGTTACTGAATGAACTGAAGGAAAAGGGCCATGTGGAGGGCAGAATGTGAAGAGATGTCTCAAGCGTGTAGGAGTAAATAGATGGAATAATCAGCTGGTTTGCAAAAAAATCTAAGCTACCAGAGAAAGCCTAGATGGACTCAAGGAAAACTTGTTCTAGAAAACAACTATTTATGGAGGTGATCACTACAGTACTAAGACCAACTTCATGAGGAAGTGTTACATTAGTAAGTAGTGTTGCTCACAGTTCCTCATCTCAGTTTGCCTGCTGAAATACCCATGCCCAAAGACTGTCCTGACCTATTGTATCACCTCAGCACTTTGCTTTCTGATATAAAAAACTAATGCAGTTACGTTGCCTAGTTTCCTATGTAAAAGATGGCAGTAGGTGTGTGAGGAAAAAGAGGTAGGATAGGCAGGCTGGCAAGCTCCAGGACAGCCAGATGCAGACTGGACTCTGATGAGAGCTATGTGGTCTCCATCACAACTGATCTGAATAGGTTAAAAAAACCCAGAGGGTACAATTCTTTATCTCCTGCAATCATTTGAAGGAACCTCTAGATAGCAGAAGCAGCAAACTGCTAGTTTCTGGCACAAGTATATGTCTCAGGATGACTGGAAAATTTCTACATGGAAACTGTCAAATTAGCAAGGTAAGATTAGCCCCTGAACAAATCCCAGAGAACTAGGATGAAATCTGTTTTTTGCATATATGTCAGTTTTGACTTCTACAGAATAACCTCAATGCCCATGAAATTAAACAGATTGAACAAGCAGTCTGAAGAGCGATGATGTTCGTTTAGCTGTCTTCCCCTTTATTAGCCAGATGTCTAGAGAATGGCAGAGCATAATCATACATCTTTTAAGATTAATTCTTAACTGCAAAAGCAGAAGCAGATTAAAGGACACTGCACAGGTAGAAGCCCCAAATTATATTACAGCATGGGTTTTATGATGCACTTTTATAAATTGAAATGAAAACTTTGAAGGCTGAGATATTTTGTAACAGTTACATAACATACTGCAAAAATTACCTTCTGCAAAAATTACCTTATTCATCTTTAGATTTGTTTTTTCCGAATTACCCTTTCCCTTGGGGTGGGCTGAAAAACCTTGTCCTATGTGATAGGGGCTTTAGAGTAAATGGCACTGACAAGGAAGTAATGAATGTCCAAAACCAGTCTGAGTTCCTAATAATAGAGGTCAGCCTGAAAGAGGTTCAAAGGAGGAGAAAACCTTTTCTTTTGCGATGACTGGTGCTGATGGGTTGATTTCAGTTACTATATGAACATGACTGGATTGGCACTCAGCTGTGCATCCAGCTGATGAACATCTGCTTTGGAATGAGAAATTTCAGAACTGCTTGTTTTGAGAAAGGGAGGAATAGAGAGATCTCTCTCTGAATCATTCCCTGCATTCCTCAGGAAGAGAGATGTAAATATGGTGAAGTTCTGACTTGCTGGAATTGCTGTCCTCAGTATCTGAGTCCATAGCTTGCTTTGTAAGTAAGGATGAAATCAACGAGGAAATCAGGAGAACTAAAAGGAACTCCTACAAAGAAATATATATCTGAAGCCATGGGTAAAAAGCTTTATCTTAAGAGACAATCTTCCATTTTGAGTTGGTGGCAAGTGAAACTGACTGGAATACCTGGCTTACCACTTGCTTGTACCAATCATGAGGAAGAACATAGTGGTGCCATAAGAGTGCCATTAAGAAAAGAATATTTTAGCCTTATGTATTCATTTGCAATGAAAAACTCCAGTCCTGCATGGACTAAAATCTTGGAAAGAGGAGTTACAAGGTCGTTGTATCATACAGAAAAACATAGAACAGAGATGTTAGGTGACCTGGTAATTTTTATTTGTGGCAGATGACACATAAAATATTCTAAAAGCCTAGAATTAGATTACACAACTATTTATCTTGATGTTTACTGCTATCCACAAACCTTTCTGATCTGTTGGGTCTGACCAAGTGCATGCTGCGTGATGGTATTTGGTTTTGATTGTGGAGTATGCATCTGAGGTGCTGTCTGGACCAGGCCAGAGGAAGAAATAGGAGCAGGTATTTGTGATGGGGTCTGTATTCCAGCTTGTGATTGAGCCTAAAGGATGAAGATAAAATATTTGCATTATTTGTATCTCACAGTAAATTATATCATGTAAAAATCTAATGCAGAATAGCAATAGTATGTATACTGGGAAGGATGATTGTCAACTGTGTATAGGAGACAAAATTTTCACTCTGGTACTGGTGCATTCCTAGCTAAAAGCTGTTCATTATTTTGCCATCAGAGTTTAGGAAAGCTAAACTGGAGAGGGTCCAGTGGAGACCAACGAAAATAGTAAGAGATCAAGCAAGCGTAATCAGTAAGAAAGGAGTGTAAGAACTGGGTTTGAGTAACCGGAAAGAGAAAACTGATGATGCAAGAAAAAGGTTGTTTTTAATAAGATCACAGAAGTTTCTAATGGCTGCTGAAATGCAAGAAGCTTGTCTAACTTCAGGAAAGACCTTTTCAGCTAACAGTTAAGAAAACTTTATGCAGTATTAGTGAAGTGAAATACTAAACAAGCTGCTTAAGGTTGTTACAGAATTCTAGAATGCTTTTAGAAAAATTTAGACAAAAATCTGTCTGGGTACATAGCTATCAGGAATAGCTCTTGTACTGCAGACTGTGGAGCCCAGAATTTTACAGCCCTCTAAGTATGGAGATATGTGATGCTACCTATGCTAGCACCAAAGCCTAGTCCCACAGTGTGCCACCACAGCCAAGTATATACTGGAGCTGAAAGAATGCTCTGCTGGCACAATAACCATGTGGGTGGCAGAAGGGTTTCATCTAGCTATGTCTCAGTAATGCCACTGGGAAATATATGCTTAGTTCTACATTTCAGCTTGGTCAGATTATTCTTATACCTCCTAATATATAACCTATCTTGGTTTATTACGTAGTTATTCACTGTGATACTACCTATAATCAGACTAGAAAGAATAATTGTGTAATGATGGTTTTTTTTTTTATATCTCCACTGGAGTTCTATAACCTAGCATTCACAAGTTTTTCACCACACAGGAAAGCTCAAATACATGTTTTGAAGACAGGTATACCTCAAAATACAATTTTGAGTTAATGAAATGGTGGTTTATGCTGATATAAATCAAAGGCAACTGGGCATGGAAGCAGTATATGGTAAGACAATTTCTTTTTAGAAACAAAAAGTTGCAAAGAAAGCAAGCACTAGAAGTTGTTTTTCTGCTCTTCTCCCCAAAGCAGAAACAAGCTAAGGCTGATCTGCAAGTTAATGTTACAATCAGCACATTTAACTGTTTATACTGAACTATGCAAATAGTGCCATGCAGTTTACATAGTGAAAAAATAAAAACACCCTTACCTGCAACTTTATATTTCCAACGGGTAGCTGCACTGCAGTAGTAGAATTCGGTCCCTGGATAGACAGTGGAAGAAGCAGCTGTGCAGTTCCTTGGGTAGTTAACAGAGCTTGAGGCTGAGCCACAACTGCAGTTTGCGGCTGCCTCGGTGGATTAACATAAAACTGAGAAATGGCATTCTGAGGTTCAACTTTGGCTACAGGTATCTCCTGCTTGATAACAACTGCCTTTTTGGCAACTGGATTCTGGCCACTAGTATATACCGATTGTCCTAAGGAGTGACTAGCTACAGGTACAGGTTGACTTGTACTAGAGCAGTCAGTAAGAGTATTTTCATCTTTGACAGCAGCACTGAATTGCTTCTGTTCCAAAGCAGCTGAGTTACCAGAAGTTTGAGACTGTTGATGTTGTCCCCGTTTTTCAACCTCAAGTTGCATTTTCAATACTTCAACAAGTTTTTGCTCTTGTTCCAGTTTCCTTTTGAGCTCTTCAATCTGCTTTTCCTTTTCTTGAAGTTTGCGGTCCTTTTCTGCTACGTCAAACTCCATGGCTGAGATGCTTCCACTACTGCGATTCTGATTATCATCACTCACGTTTGCTCTTAGCGGTGATGTACTTAAGAACTGGGATGGTGACATCATGGTCATCATTTCTGTGAAAGTATCTGCCATACTAGTATCATCTGTGCTTAAACTAGACTGTTCTGAAGGAGAGGGAGATATAGGCAAAGGAGAGCTAATATTTTCAGTATTTACTGTTTTGCAGCCAGGTCCAGTAGATGGTTTCTCTGCAGGAAAGCTGGATATTGTATTAGCCACTGGTTTGTTTAATGTTGCAACAGGAAATGCCACAGCCACTTCCCCAGTGTTACCTGTGGCCCCAGTAGAAGTGGTCACTGTAACAGAGCTTGTAGTAGCAACCCCATTGTTATTAAGGTCTTGATAGGGTTTCAGACGCTCAATGAGATCTGTTTTTGTTCCAGACACTGGTAGTCCCCTCAATTTCAACTCCATTTTAAGCTCTGCTACCTGAAATAAATCATAATAGTTAAAAAAAATAGAACTTATTTATATACATGCTACTTCATTATATTTTAATAAGAAAAAATATTTTTTCATCACATTTGCTAATTATTACACCTCTGCATTCTGACCGCATGCATGATCCCTGTGTATTTCCATGACCTGCTACTTACTTTCACTGTTTGACTAAGACCTTATCAGTTTTGGGTTGTTGTACAATGAATAGTAGCAAAGTTATGCTGATTTTTTTATAAATATTAATAACAGGAAAATGATCATCCAGCTCCAATTCTGGGCTAAAAACTTTGGAAGCAAGTCTGTAGACCACAGCAGCAGTGCAGATAAAAGCAATGAAGGATACCATGCTGAATCACTTTCTCACACC
The DNA here is from genome assembly GCF_027791375.1 of Indicator indicator. Classification (NCBI taxonomy): domain Eukaryota; kingdom Metazoa; phylum Chordata; class Aves; order Piciformes; family Indicatoridae; genus Indicator; species Indicator indicator. The sequence goes on from NC_072031.1 coordinate 4,572,478, forward strand.
ATCACAACAAACAGATCTGTTTCCAAGAAATATTATCAGGTCATTTGGGTAATTCAACAGACCCATCAACCACAACCTCTCTCTAATTAGGAATTGGACAGTTACAGCTGAGTGTCACCTGGGTTTCTTTTACAAACACTGAAAGTACAAGCGCTCAAAATTAATCTAATTTCTGACAGAAAAATGTTCTCAATTTTCCAGTGAGATTACAGACAAAGTGAAGTGCAAATGTGTAGAGTGTAAATAATTTCTGTGCTTCAAAACAGCAATTAAAAAAGAACAGTACCAATGAATGGCTCCAATTTATGATTTACATACACCACATCTAACTGTAGAGTGAGCTATATGTATGTTAGAACCACCTCCAAAAGAATAAAATATAATGACCTCAGTAATTTTCAGTACTTTGCTAGTTTAGAATTTTAAATTATAGGTTGTCATGATTTGGAAATGAAGGAAAGTCACAACAATCCATTTAACCTCTCTGAGAATCAAAGCAACTTTATGTTAAATAACTGCTTACCTAACAATGGTTATCAGTTGTTTCACCCAGTCTGGTACCGTCTGGTACCCTTGCTTGAGAGTGCATTCCAATTTTTCTGTTTTTCAGCTATGCACTTCTGAATTCTTAATCAGAATTGATTTAGATGATTCAACGTTAAAACCACCACTAGCAGGTCTGCAAGTATGGCTTATGGTACTGTTACCATATTAAGAGGAATAGTAACGAACTAGGCAGAAATAGATAAGTGAATGTCTTTAATCATTACAGAGCACAAATTCATATATCAATGTAAGTTGATATTATTAAAGAGTTAATAATTTGAAGTTTAAAAAGCTTATTTTGAACTCTGTTCCTTGAATTGCATTTTATAGACTTGTGTCCTATTAAAAGATTGGTGTTAACTGGCAATACTACATTACTGTCTTGAGAATCTGATCTTCTGAAACCTCTTTTCTATTCCTTCAAGTCTAAAGAAATACTGACTCCCATCCCTCAGAAACCCAGACCCTTGGTTAAAGAAGGGAGAAATGAAACAAAGTGCCCACTAGATGTCGCTAGGCCTCTGCTCAAGTTTGGTACATTCGTGGAGTTACTGGGATCTGAACATAAACCTCCACAAGCTTCTTCAGAACTCGTTTTCATTAGGTCCCTCACAGTATTAATTTCTGTTAATGTATTTCCAAAGGAAGAAAATATTATGTAGAATTTACACCTTTATTTATAACTTCATGAAGTTTGTATGAAATGTAGTGTTCGTTTTCAGATGACCTCTTGTAAGATCTCTTATTTTCTGTTCTTGTTTGCCAGTATTATTTCTCTATTGGCTTCATAGCAGAGACCTCGCTCTTGAGATTATAGCAGCCTTCCAGTGCTTGAAGGGGCCCTACAGGAAAGCTGGAGAGGTACTGTTTATAAGGGCCTGTGGTGATAGGACAAGGGGCTATGGTTTTAAACTAAAGCTAGGTAGATGCAGATTGGACATTCTTTACTATGCGGTTGGAACAGGTTGCCAAGAGAAGTTGTGGACACCTCATCCCTGGAAGCATTTAAGACCAGGCTGGATGAGGCTTTAAGCAATCTGTTCTAGTAGGTGTCTCCCTGTCCATGGCAGGGGGGTTAGAAATAAGTAATTTTTAAGGTCCTTTCCAACTCAAGCCATTTTAGGATTCTATGATATACTACAATTGTCACGAGGAAGTTACTGTTCCAGTATTTAAATCTGCTTGGGCTAAAACTTCACATTAAGTGCACCTAATACCTTTCCCCAGGTTTTGATTAGGTACCTATAGAATCTGTCTGAAATTATTCTTCCTCTTCTAATTGCTTGGGAAATAAATGTCATTTCTACAATACATGCATATGAATAAAAAAACAAATATTAAAGTCCAGAAGTTGTATATGAAAACTTTGACAACCTTAATCTAAAGAGTTCAAGGCAAATACAGTTTTCTATTGTAAGTAAGTCAAGCTTATTCTTGACACTAACAGTTTGCATGATACGACCTATAGTGATGCACAGGTATGGACAAATCTCTCTTATTTTTTACCTTCAGGTCATCCAAGCTTGAAGGTAGAGGTCCTGGTTTCCGGCTAGGAATATTACTGTTCTGTCTGGGGGAGCTGGCAGCTGATGTTGGTGTGCTGTTGTTCAAAGTATTCAGTGGCGTATTCCCGTTGTTACTCTGTTTGTCATTCAATGGCCTTTAAGTAATACGCAAAAAGGGGACAACAATGTCAATCCTAAATATACCTTGTTTTTAATCAAGGAGCTGTGTTTATGAATCTAGTGTCTACCAAGTCAATGAACAAATTATTTTTTTTGCAAAAATGTATTTAACATAAAACATTACCGTTAAATCTTTTTCATAAAACAGCACAGAGAAGAAAAAAAAAAAAGGTAGTATGCTGACATTTTATTTTCTCTTAGTTTTTACTAGTGCCATGGCATCCCTGAAAGATATTATGGCCTATAGAATCAATTTATGAAAATTAATCACTGGCCACAGCAACTATGTTTTTGGGTTTTTTTTGACATCAGTAAATAGCACCCTTCCCCCAATATTGAACTCTCTGTATATCGATCCTACATACATACCCAATGTTCATATATAGTAAGGATGATGTGAAGGCAGTTTACTCTGAAACTGATGCATTTTTATCAGCTGTACTTGTAAAAAGAGTCTCACATAAGAATTTAAAAATAATTATTAAAAAAAATGTAAAAGCCATCATTTCCACTATGTCAGCTCTTTTATTTAGTTCAGCTGATTTATGAAGGAATGTTTCTGAAATGTCAGTAAACGGAACATAAGAAGCGTGGGTAAGCAGGCAGAAACATCTCTAGTCCAAATGTTAGGATACATGGTAATTATAAATATAACCACAGATGGTATCTTTAACTTTTCTAGCCTCACTTGCTGAGGAAAAATAATTTGGTGAAAACTAATTACAAAAAAAAACCCAGTCAAAAGTCATTTGAATTTAGGGATGTGTGACTGTGGCATGTTACACTGTAAGCACTTCTAGGAAAAGATTGGTCTTAGTGAAAATGAAACTCCATAGTCAGTCAGCTTCTCAGTCTGCCATAGTGTGCTAGCAACTCGGAGAATTTTTTTTTCTGAATGCTTCTAGCTATAAATGAGAAGGTACACTTCTCACTGTTAAAAGTGATGGAGATCCACAGTGTTAAGGAACTCATAATCATTAGAGATGAGGCTATAAAAAAACCCACAAATTTTACCTAGTTAAAAATGATTGTTTCTTCTTATTTATATGCAAAACTGTGGTCTGTGAAAATGTAAAAAGACAATCACAACAATAGTATGGGTCTTTGTAAAAGCCATTGCCTGCAAGCTTCTCTTCTGCTCTGCCTACCTCTATCATATTTGAGTGAAAAGCGTGTCAAAACTTTCTTGCTTTTGTGTAAATGCTTTTGAGTTTCAAACATGCATCTTATAAAAACTACATCTGATGGGTAGGAGGTTCTGTTTCCATGTCACAGAAAAACAACTAGGACCACTTAACTAAGATGCTTCTCAGACCTCTGGAGTATTTTAACGAGGGAACCATCTCATCACCTTGTTAAATCACACAAATAATATCCATGGTGATGCACACTGCCATTTAAGTTTTCTTGGGTTCCAACTGTCTCTTAACATTTGCAAAACACATTTACTTCTAAAGCACAAAGTCTATAACTGATGTATGTATCTTTAAAGGACACAAACAACGCTTCACATACTTCAGTGGTGCAGGTAGAATTGTCTGGTAGTTGTAGTGTTGTTGCTGTTGGCTCAGGATCTGCAGCTGTAAAAATAGTTGCTGCTGTTGTAGCAGGCGAGCATAGTTGGAGTCCATCTGTGGCTCATTTTTCTCACCTTTCTGATCAGGTGGAATATATTGATGATACTTCAATTTTTTCACCCTTGGCTTTGGTTCTTTACATTTCTTGCTCCGATGCTTATCATTTGGGTTCTTTGGGTGGCTTTGCTGTTTATGGATGGAAAAGATTGAAAGAACTGTAACAGACACATAATTTACAAGCAGTTGTGCGAAGTGCATAGGGGCTATGCTGTTCACCTTTTTTTTACAGGTAGACTAAGAATACAGTTCCCTCTGTTCCTATTAGATCATTCTCCATACAAAACTAGATTGGAAAAGATTAATTTACTGGTGACATAGGGGTTTGATGGGTGGACCACAAGATGGATAAAGAACTGGCTTGATGGCCGCACCCAAAGAGTGGCTGTCAATGGCTCCATGGCCCAGTGGAGGCCAGGGACAAGCAGAGTCCCTCAGGGCTCAGTCCTGGGACCAGTCTTGTTCAATATCTTTGTGGGTGACACAGACAGTGGCATTGAGTGCACCCTCAGCAAGTTTGCTGATGACACCAAGCTGTGTGGTGCAGCAGACACGCTGGAGGGAAGGGATCCATCCAGAGGGACCTGGACAGGCTGGAGAGGTGGGCACAAGCCAACCTCATGAGGTTCAACAAGACCAACTGCAGGGTCCTGCATCTGGGTCGAGGCAATCCCAAGCACAAATCCAGGCTGGGCAGTGACTGGCTGGAAAGCAGCCCTGAGGAGAGGGACTTGGGGGTGCTGGTGGACAAGAAGCTCAACATGAGCTGTCAATGTGCACTTGCAGCCCAGAAAGCCAACCAGATCCTGGGATGCATCATGAGAAGTGTGGCCAGCAGGTCAAGGGAGGTGATTCTCCCCCTCTACTCAGCTCTGGTGAGACCCCACCTCGAGTACTGTGTCCAGTTCTGGAGCCCCTATTACAAGAGGGATCTGGACATGCTGGAATGTGTCCAGAGAAGGGCCACCAGGATGATCAGAGGGCTGGAGCACCTCTCCTGTGAGGACAGACTGAAAGAGTTGGGGCTGTTCAGTCTGGAGAAGAGAAGGCTCCGAGGTGACCTTCTTGTGGCCTTCCAGTATCTGAAGGAGGCCTACAAGAAAGCTGGGGAGGGACTTTTTAGGATATCAGGTAGTGATAGGACTAGGGGGAATGGAATAAAGCTGGAAGTGGGGAGATTCAGGCTGGACATGAGGAAGAAGTTCTTCACCATGAGAGTGATGAGAGCCTGGAATGGGTTGTCCAGGGAGGTGGTTGAGGCCCCATCCCTGGAGATGTTTAAGGCCAGGCTGGATGAGGCTCTGGCCAGCCTGACTGAGTGTGAGGTGTCCCTGCCCATGGCAGGGGGGTTGGACCTAGATGATCCTTGTGGTCCCTTCTAACCTTGACTGATTCTATGATTCTATGATTCTTTGAATTTCACAAAAAGAAAGCAAAAGCTTAATATAGCAAAAACCTATTGTTCTTATTTCTTAAAAACTTCCACAGAAACGTAAGAGGTAATTCTGCTTGAAAACTTTTGTCAGCTGTACTGTAAGAACCTCTTGAAATAATGAGCTAGTCCCTACAAGCATTAATGGTTGATCTCAGCATCCAAAAGGTTTCAGTTAACAACCCAGTGTGCTCTTCTGAACACTAATTAGTGAAAGTTGTTATAGGCACTATAACATTATTACTTTATTCTTCCATTAAATATAGCATTGGAAAATGTGATGGTTTGAAACTGTCTTTTTAATTTTTCCTTGCAAAGTTCAAAACAGAGAAAGTGAAAGAATGTAAATAAGTCACTATTGGGTGTAAGAAAGCAAAATACTGATTGTTCTAAACACTTCCATTGGATAGATAGAAATGTTTAAGAACTATTACCCAAAACAAAGTAGGCATTCGGCACATTCTGCGTTCTGCAGTGGGGGCAGTTGCTGGGCTGTCTGGCTGCTGTTTCTTCTTCTCTTCTGGCTGAAGATAACACACTGACCTTGGCAGCTAAGTTAACAACTTTCTGCTTAACTAACTCTGCTTCTCTGTCCAGGGGGGTCTGGGGGGAAGCTCCTGGGAGAGAGAGGCCCCTTTGGGAGGGTCCCCTTGGGGGGAAGCAAAGGGAGATCGGTTGTGCTTTTTCTGTTGATTGTATATATTTGTGAATGTTGTGAATTTTGTATATTTGTATATATTCATTGCATTTCATTGTAGATTTTAGACTCTGCCTGTAAATACAGCTTTTCATTTGCTTCCAGATTGAGCTAGCCTGGTTATTGTTGGTGGGGGGGGAATTTCAGCTCACACCGACACAGAAAAGGACACAGATTAAGAACAGAATCCTCAGGTGGCATTATTACAGATACCTACCTTTACTAACGCTGGCCCAGTCTTTGCTGCAGATACAGTAGTTGTGGTCAGGGTGGTTGTAGCAGTAGAACGTGTAACCTGCTGTTCAATTGTAGAGGGGGTTTTGAGAAATTCAGGAACTGGAGAGGTTAAAGGTGGATACTAGTATTAAAAAGATATAAGGAAAAAGAGAAACATTAAAAACATCCACCATCTGAAAATATATTAGAAGGTTAAGACAATTTACTATCATGTCAAGTTCACAAAATACTTTTAGGAGGAATGTCAAAAACAGGACTATTTTGTGGTCATTTTGGCACACTTCAAATATAGCAAACAAGATAAACTAGTTTCTTACCTTGACTTTTTAGTTTGCATTTTAACTGCTGCCTGTAAATGTATCCCAAATGTGTTTTATTTCCAGTTTCACCAAAGCAAAAGAGTAATTGATTTTAGTATCAATTTTTGTAGTATATCAATAATAAATATTTTTCCAACATTAATATTTTTCATAATAAATATAATCGAGTTTTATGCAGGTAAAAAGAATTATCAAAAAGGATTTATAACATAGAAAAAAAGCCCTCAATATGGGCTTTGTTTTCATAACCTTTACACTATTGTTTTAATTTGCAGAATTCTTTTCTCCATTTAACATACATGTAAACATATATGACAATATTTTCTTTCCATAGAAAAGAGCTGGAAATACTTTCAGAAGTAACCTCACTCATTCACATCAGGAACATTTTAATTAAACTGCCACTAATATATATTTATCTCTGGTGGGTAACCAGAATCAGATTAACTAATTGATGACAGTTATTAACTTTATAATGTCAAAATTTTCTTAGAATTGACAGCTGTCATTAAAGAAGTTCTTTTGTTCCTGGCATAAATTAAAGAAAGGTCAGAATTACAGGAGAAGGTTATGTCAAATACATTTATTTTCTTTTTAGCGTTGCCAAGTTTCATGTATGAAGGCTTCTAGAACCAAAGAATCACAGGTTTTAGGAATATATAACTGATTTCAATATTTTTCTATGCAACCAAGTATAGAAAAAGTGCAAACAAACATTATTGGACTATAAATAAAAGGAGGGATAAGGATTAAAAATAATTCAAAGAAGAATGGAATGAATTGTTAGCAAGTGTTAGCAGAGGTACTACTATTCCTATTACTCTGCTTGAAGAAGCATTAAAATTTTACCCTAGACACAGTGCACATGCTGAAGCATCCTACTGAATTTCCACCGCTCTGACTGTAGAATTCAGGCCTTCACTATTTTCTGTCTGTGAAGTCAAAATCTTGTGTACACAAGGAGAATCTTACCACCCAAACTAGTACTGTTAGAAAAGCCATGTAGGTCAAACATCACCACAGGAATAGAAACTTCTTGTTTCAGAATGCTCACACAGCAGCAGAGCAAATCTATCTTGAAGAGATAGCTTCGTATTGTATTTTCATGGTAACCACACCTCTGACTGTGCCAGGAGGTACACTACTTCTGTATTTGACTAGCAGCACAATTATATTACTGTGTTCATTAGCTTGAGCTTTACTGAGTTTGTTCCCTTGCTGTTGCAAACATAATCTGTGTAATTTCTTCTATAAACTTAGGAAAGTCCATGTAGGCTTAGAACTCTTTTTTCTTGTTATTCTTTTACTGGCAACACTATGCCTACCAGAAAATTCCAGAAAGTTTTCCTACATAATAACCAAACTTTGTCATATCAATATTTTCTGTGCTGAAATTCTTTTCCAATTTAAAACTTATTTCTTTCTACAGTCAATATAACTATGATGGGATATGGACTGTACAAACCAGATCTCAGTCATTGTTTATCTAGCTACACAAATGAATTTTTATTCTTTTCTCATAAAAGATAAAGTGGCATTAACACTTCTACTGGAATCTTCTCTTGTGACATCCTTGCAGTTTTGCAGAGGAAGTACAAAATATCAGTCAGTACACTGCTGGCCACTGCACCTCTGATGTCTTTCTCCTCAGTTTACTCATGAGTCAGAGTCCATAGGCTTGTTTTACATGGAAAGGAGAAGTGTTGTGTATTTTTCTTTTTAAGAACTATGCCATTCTACTGGAATTCCATTTCTCTCCTAAAAGTCAAATCAGCCAGTTCTTTCTGGATAACAACAATCCAACTCTGTGCTGGCTATGCCTTCCAACTTACGTTGTTATCTGACTCATTTTTTTGGTCAAGGTAACATGAAACCATAATGTTCCCAAACTGACTCCTGCAGGGCACTGTTACCAACTTCCTTTCAACCCAATACTTCCCTCTGTTTCACCTCTGCTAATCTTCATCTTCTCCAGTTTTGCCACTATTTAATACCATGCAGTATTAAACCCAGATAGATTAGATCAGTTTTATTACCATTGTTTAAGAAAGCCATAAGATCACCTAGTACATCCATTTCCCTTACATTCCTATCAGTAATATACTTTTTCTTCAGAATACATTCTAAAACCTTGTATTCTTACTAAGTCAAAACGGTGCTTCTCCCTAATTCATTTCTTCATATGCACTACTACTCTTCTGTGACATTGTATCCAAAGGACTGCAACTTTATGTCCTGGTTCGAGTGTATTTCTAGGATGGCGATTATCAAGCTGCCATCCTCATGCACTAAGTCCTCTGACTTCTGCTTACAATTGAATGACAGTAATTTTCCCTTCTATCTGTTCTATACATTTTGCTGTGTCTCCAGCCATCAGCCGCCGACAGCTGCTGTAACCTATCTAAACCGTATAGTGGTTTTGATCCTTCTGTGGTGCAGTCGCCCAGAGGAAAAGCTCCTGGTACAGCTTCACTAAATTGCAGCACTCTGTATGCCATGCCTAGTCAATGAAAAATTGTATACATGCCTGTCTTGGGTTGTGTCAGTTTATGGTGGCAGGCTAAAGATATAAATGCCTCTATTTTTATATCCAGCTTTCAAAGTGTTTGCTCTGGAAAGCATCCGAGATCTACACCGTATCTGTTATTTACTGGACTTGCATAAGAATTGGCAAGGTACTTTAGAGGGACTTACCCTTTAAAAAGGGTTCTGGATGCTGTTTTCCAACATATTGCACTCCTGTTGCTATCAAGTTTTAAAAGCTTATTTTAGTTATAGCAATAACATTTAGAAACACTTTGTCTTTGAATCAGTGTCATGTATTATCTAAAGCACAGAATCCTAATCGTTTCACTGGTTCCTTTATTTTCTTTTCCTGAAGTCTCATCTAAAAAATGCTTGATGTTTCATCTTATTCATTACATAATTTTTTACTATTCATCATTCTGATTCTTTTTAAACCCAAAGAAGCAACTTCAAACATACTATTTAGCAATACTTTATAGGTTATGAAAATAACTCACGAGTTATTTAATATGAATTATTAAATAATGACAGCACAACAAAACTCTTTAAAATGAAGTTAGTAACTTCCAAAAAAACAAAACAAAAAAAACCCCAAATAACAACACTTCCACACCTCTTTAATTCATACTACTTGAAAATCATGGTGTGAAACATTCTCCTCTTGCCATAGAGTATCTTTGTTATCCTAAACTACAGAAGATTAATACCTATATGAAATCAAAAGCTTTTTATGTACTTCCCAGATTTATCTGTAAGTGTTAGATGAGGCTATGAACTGTGCACATCACTTGATAAATTTTTAAATTAAAATCCCTAAATTAACAGGTCTGAATTTCTTCACTTGATTACTTCATAAAAACCTTAAAATTGTTTCCTTGAAGAGATCTCCTATCTTGAGTTAGAGATAGTATGGATCTCTGGTCCTTCTCTTCTAAATGCAAAGAACCATCTAGCAGGTCAACAAGCTACAATGAATATATTAAGAAAATAGTCATTATATTCTGTCTCATCAAGCAAAATACTTTAGCTGTTTTTAAGATAACTGCTTAATGTCTTCAGAATTGTGCACCCCACAATTTGATCTGTTTAGAGTGGTGTGGTTAAAATGCCTAATCCTTACCAGATGCAACTACATCAGGCTAAAGCAAGTTTTATGCTGTAAGTCAAGGAGAACTGAAGGTTCTCAAAGTTATGTTACGTCCTCTGAGGTCCGGAAATGTGAGGAGGAGGAATCCTTGGAAAGGACTCTGGATGCACTCCACTGTTTTCAAAACATTCTATTTTATGTTGTAATAAAATGTGAAATTTGTCAGAGGAAATTAAAAGAATGAAGGAGCAACTACCCAGACACATCTTCTGTAGAGACAGGCTGTGCTGTTATTCTTTATTTCAAAAGCAACAAAGTATGCTCTGTTATATTCTGCAGAAGACTAATTTCTTATTTTAGCAAAGTGACTAGTATATTATGAAATCTATAGGCAAAGGATTAAAGTTCTACCTAAAGTGCTTTTTCAATCAAGTTCAAGTGCTCTGTTACTTTGTTGCTGCAATCATGTATCTATCTTATGCTTCCTACTTGAAAAGCTTTTGGCATGTATTGCTGTCAGTATTTTTATTTAATTCCCCATTAGGAACCTGGCTCTTTACTTGGGAGTCTAATTTCACGTGGTTTGTTTTCAATTTATTTATCACAGATTGGGTTTTCTCAGTGTGAAACCCAAATCATATCTTAATTCATATGTTGGAGAACCACAAAACGTATGTGTTGTACTTCGTGTCCAGCACTGATTTTGAATATGAACTTTGCAATACGTTTTCTATCTACCATAGTAATAAAAAGATCAAGAAGAGTAATTCCAGATCCTGACCTACTCAGTTGTCAAGTCTCCATGGTCTTTAAGACAGTAACATGTCCAGAGCACAAACAGACTTATCATCTAGTTTAATTTTACATTGCTTTATACAGTAAGAACTCAGTACTCAATTCTGTCTTATCATTTGCTTGTGCCTTAATTTATAAATTGCAGCACAATTCCCTATGCAGAACCCTGGCTTTGCTATGAACCCTCTGCAAGTTTAAATATATAAGTAGATGTATCTTCCAAATGGATAGGTAAGAAAAAGATAATCATGAAAATAATTTCAGCTTTCCTTTCTTTCTAAGTAACTCAAGAAAATACTAAAAACCTCACAGAAAAGTCAGGAGAAAAGTTACTTCATCTCTTAAGTAATAAATTCCTTAGGCAGTATTTTTTAAAACTACAGGAGAGAACATCCAAATTATGTAGGAAACCTTATTTTTATGGGCTTTTCTGGAAATAATGGAACTGATGTCAACTATTGTTGTTTCAGTTAAGTTTAATTCTAAAAAAGTTCAAGACTTTGCCCAGAATGAAGACAGACATTAAGTAATCAGTAACAGCTGGAGTAAACCATGGATGTGACCTTTTAAACATCTGGGAAAGCTGTAGATCTTCTACAGGCTGTAATGAATTTCAGTGATGTGGCTTTACTACAGTCTATGGGAGTTTCATCACTGCTAACTGCTAAGCCAAGGTTCTAGTCTATACACTCCCAAAGAGAAAACGTAGTCACAGACGCTCCTTTGCAACAGCAAATGTATTCATGCCATGTGAAATGATGCCCTATTTCTATAGTGCCTGATTGCAAAATATACTGTGAAAAAACGTCAACATTTAAAAACTGTACCTGCGTCGATGTAGTACTAGCATTTGGTGTTACTGGTGATGGTGAGTCATTTGGTTTTGGCTCACCAGGGGAAGCTGCTGAACCCTGGGATTCTTGGCTGGCTGGCTGATCTGGAGATAAAGCATCACTGCTGTCTTCATCAAATGAATAATCATCCAAAGCTTGAGGATAATTCTCTTGTCCAACTGCTAGAATGTTTACAAAGAAAGAAACAACACCGTTTTTTTTTACTTACACAAATTATATTTAGACACTGGTGACAGAATTAGCTAATTGTTGGAAAACAATCAGTTTTCAGCAAAATCCAAACATAAGGTACATGCGTATTGTGTGTTTTTAATACAATGACAGCCGTATTAAATCATACTCAAGGAACTGGTGCATAGCAGAAGTTGCTTTAGTAAGAGATTAAAAGCTATGCTCAACATATGTGGAGTGCACACAGACACCCATGCCAGATGACTGATGACCACATTTGCTTATTTTGTACGAGTTTTTGTGAAGAAGCAAGTCTTTTCAAAGACAGTATTGTACACCTACAGAATTCTAGCTTAGTTTTGAATATAAAAAGGGGAACTTTAATTAAACAATAACAGAAGTTAGGACTCAGAAGCTGAAAGAATAATTAGTAATAAACTTTGAGTATGTTTTCTTCTAGTGAACTTTACCCTCAAGAGTTAAAATGTTTTCCACAATGCCATACAGATAGAAGCTGTGGCACTTCTACTTGCCTATAATTGCCTCTTTAACGCTGGAGTCTACAGGAAGAATATTTTTTTCTACCAGTTCCATAGGGCCAGGCCTCTGAGCAATCTTCTCATTGAGATCATCTGCCAACCGAGCTCTCTTCAGTTTCATCTGAGTGGCTTGTAGTGAAGGCTCTGCAAAGGTCTCTAAAAAGACACACTGATTTAAATGTTCTGGTCCATTTTTTTTCCAATATCATGACAAACAGCATTGTCTTGTCTTTGCAATAACCACTCCATTTGTATAAAAACCAGGCAAGTAATATTCTGAAAATTCTCAAATTAATAATACAAGTATGAGTAGATGTTGTTCATCCCCATGATCATGTTTTTCTATAAAAATAACCTCTTTTTTAACAGCAGTAATTCTTTTATTAAACATCTGTATAATGTCCAATAATAAAGCAGGAAATGTAAAACAAATGCTAATATATCTGTTGCTTCTTGGGGATTTTCTCTTGACATACATCTTTGAAAGTTTACCTTTAAAAAAAGCTTCCAACACAAATTTGAGTCTTCAAAATTGCATTTGAATAATAACAGGGAGATAGTCTGTCAACATGGATGTGAAGTACCAGTACAGAGACTCCTATCTGGAAATGTGGTTTTTGAAAACTAGTGGCTATTGAATTGACTTGGATTATGGTTATTTAGTAATTTTTGTCTTTGGTAAAATTATGCTGAAACACACTAATACAGCCCCATTCATAGAGAGACCTAAGCAACGATGACTTAAGCAACAAGGAAAAGATAAAGGCAGGGAAAAAAAACCAAGTTTATTAAAAATTGTTTGGGGTGGTAATTGGAAAAGTATAAGGCTGTCAGGTTATATTAGAGTACAACTACAAACTGAAGCGATATATACACTACATGTACATATACCATGATGTAATCACCATTACAGAATAAAAGCAATATGCAATTGCCATCAAATACATAGTTGAGAATACTTTCATTGCCATAGATGTATCTATTGCAACAGACACCATAGAAGCAGAGAAATAAAGCATATACACCTTTTGAACTAATTATTATCAAAACCTGAGAAAACTGAGTGCGTAACAGAAGTTCATTCCAATACCAGCTCCAAAAATATATACAGCTGCGAACCTACCTTCAAGGATGTGCATTCTGACCAGCTCAGACCGGTCTGGCCTACTGCGAATCTTGTGCTTCAAAAAATTTTCAGTCTTTAAAGAAAGGAGGAAATATCATTAGTTACTGCTTACTAGAAAATTCAGGGTAGCTTGATGAATCACTGATGCCCAGTCAATGAACAGATGCAGTTGCATTCAGTTAATTTTAACATTGCTGTTAGCACAAGGGCAGCAGAGGGGTTTATTTCTGTCTTTGCCAAACAAGTTGGGAATGTTTCTGGATTTAATCCCATACCACCACCCAAAATCATAATGGTATAGATCTGCTACAGAAATATTCCCCAAGCATAATTTACTCAAGTATTCTATCTCCAACTGGAGGGAACTATGTAGTACATTATAACCATAAGTTTATCCCCCCCTCCTTGATCTGTGAAGATTTAAGGAAGTTCCTCTCAGCTTTGACACCAATAATTTATTTTAATATATAAAAGCACACGCTGTTACTGTAGTGGTAATATGTTTTCCTGTACTCAGAGAATTTAGTATCATATACAACTGATTATTCATTTTCAGATGTTAGTAACAAGTTTACACAAAGTAGTTTACCCTGGCTCGCTCCAGGCTCTTTATCTGCTCATGGAATGCAGCTGGACTTTTCAAAGCTGTGAAGGGAAAGCAAGAGTTAAATTGACAGGAAATGATTTCCAAAAGAAGTGCCAGTATGTGTGTATGGGTGCTTAATATCATCTGAGAGTTGTGTTTGCATCTGACCAGGCTTATATTTGACTCATGATAGTTGTAATCACTTCCATTTAAGAGATGAGGAACAGTCCTATGCAGAATACTAAAAATATTTGATTTTAACAGATACTACGATGTAACAGTTAACTTTTTCACTATGTACATCAAGGTCTATTCACCAAAACTGTTCCACAGTAGAAATTTTATGAGATAAAGGGTCAGAAAGCCAAAATACCATTTCACTAGTTCCATTGTATTTACTGTCTATGCCTCATACTTGCTGTTAGTAGAGAGAAATGGACAGCCCCTTAAGAACTATTTGTGCTGATTAAAAAAAAAAAAAAATAAATGTAGGAGACTCAAACGTTCAGATTAGAAAACAGAATGCTGGTTAGCTGCTAAATAGCCAGAAGAGTAAAAAAACCTCTTTTTAGCCAGAAATATGAATTGCAGAGTGCTTCATGGACTGTGGAATGGAAGTGAAATGGCAGCAGGCATAATTATTTGAGACACTTTTGGTGGAGATACGATTCTGCGAAACAAAATATCTAACACTTTCTGAGAGTTTACAAGTTTTTTTTCCCCCAGGTTTCACTCTAAAAGAAATAGATAATTCTGTTCCTGAAGATAATCAGAACTACAGACCTGGGAAGGTGAAGATGCTTTAGCAAAGAAATCTGAAGCTTGCTGCATACGCCAAAATTTTCAAGAAGAGATTAGCTCTAAGACAGTGTGCTTTCAGGCTAGAATTCATCAGTGCACATTGCCTGTTTATGACTTGATATAATGCTGATATGTTTTCAGTGGCTGAGGGATTTGTTTAAAAAAAAAAAAATCACTTTGTGCAATTGAATCTTTGAACAACTTGGACCTATTATCTTGAGCCCAGTCACATCCTACACTGTACACTTGGGGATTCTTGATGTTTTCTGCGCACCCCTCATTCTGAGGCCAGGCTGATCTCCAAAACAATTGCAAAACAAATTATACTAAACCATGAGCAGTCATTGGGAGCCCAGGTGGAGGAACACCAAAACATCTCTAAGGAAAGAACTGACTGCAGTTGAATTCTAGGCCACTAAATATCCATACTCAGGAGGACCCTCTTGTGATTCCTAAATTGATTTAAAGTATCGTAAGTGCTACTGCTGAAACAACCATTTTCTCTAACAGACTAAAATCAATAAAGGAGAAAATGGACTCTGGTAATAAAGTGAAATTGCATAAAGCATGCCAATGACTTATTTCTCAAATGAAAATACTGTGAGTTCAGGTATAAGTATGTAATAAATATCCAAATTTACAAGCATTATTTGCTTGTCAAAGCAGCATGATCTTCAAATAAGTTGCAGTGGTAAAAGCAAGCTAAAGATAAAAACGTTTTACTGAAGAACTCGTAACTTCTTGCATTGCTGTCAAGGATGGTAGGTAGGCAGGCCAGAATTGTAAGCTCAGCATTACAGAATCACAAAATCATAAATACATTGCCAATTGTGTTTATGAACCTAGTGACAGTGTTCCCTTACTGAGACATTTCACACTAAGGTGATCAGTGACATCTTAATTCCTCCAAAGACAGCATCTAAAGCCATTAATTGAATTTTCACTGCTATCTTTGTTTCAGAAGAGAATGCAAAACTCTTATACCAATTTGGACAGTTTACTAGCAGTAGCAAGTTCATTGGGAACTTCTGGCAACTGGGAAAAATGTTCTAAAACCGAAACAGATCCCAAAAGCCTCTTCCCACAATCTCAGAAAGGTATTCGTGCTTGGAAAAAAGGCCAGGCACAGAAGCTTCTGCATTAGGTTGTATGATCCAATGTGTGAGGCCCAGCCTAATCCACTACCTCATGTCCTGTAACATGATGCCATAGAAGGCAGGGCTGTTGGTGCCTAGGTCACAGCTTCTGTGTCCTTTGGCTTTGGCAATGCTTACCATTCTGATCCTGCTGGCTTTGTTACTGATCTCCAGTCATTTATATAATTCAATATATTTCAGAAAGATTAGTCATAATTTAAAGAGAAAATGAAAGGAGAATGAGATTATGTCTGAAAATCCTTACACTTTCAACACAATGGCTATTTTAATTGAAACCTTAGGTAAGGACAATGAATTTACTTCATGTTCATTTAGATTGCCAAAAAGATCCCATGAGTCATTTCAAATGATAAAGTTATTTTTAATCATTCTCACATACACGCTTCTTTTCATTAGTTTGCATGTTCAGTTCATAATTAATACAGTATCGTAATGCAAATGACTGGAATAACAAGACTTACGTGGCATGATGCCCTGGTCCACCAGCTGTTCTCGTGTCCGTCTTTGTTGTAGCCTCAGCTGAAGAACTGACAAAAAAAGAGACAATGGTTCATTTGTATGTAAGCATACCATCCCTTGGAATGCACAAAAAAATCCTAACATTCAAAAAATGCCAAATATTTCAACATTAGAAATATTTTTTTCTACATATACTCAGACCTGATAGTAACTTTTAAGACACTATCATTATGGCTCAACTGCTATTAACATAGTTTGGATTGATTGTCTCCAATGACTACTTATAGTGGAGTTGCTTCTTTTTTGGTCACATCTGATAAAGGCATGTTTCACAGGTACCTCCACATTTCCTACCAGCTAGGCCTCATAAGAGGTATTAAACACCCATCTAAATCTAGAATTTATTTTCTTTTTCCCCCTTGTAAAATTAATTTTGGATAATAAATTCAATAAAATATCATGATGTATAAAGAGTTTATGATATAAACTGCAACACATGACTATGTTACATCAGCCACCTTACATGTCTTAAGCAATCTTGCATGACTGCACAATGCCAAAGAAATTATGTTTGCAGAGCATCAAGAAAAAAACAAATGTATTAAAGATGTAATATTGACAATCATAAATTCTGCCTTGGTAGCTTTTTATGGCAGTATGATTATGACACGCTGTTTCCATTGTATTTCACAAGGAAGCAAAACAAACTAATGCATTGTTCAATACATCAAAATGAATGTAATTTCTAAAAAATCAAGCTAAGGACAAAGTTCATTGTTTTCAGTATTTAAAAGGAACCAGCTTATTTCCTATTCTAAAGTACAGGAAGGATACTCTTCTGGCTAAAGCATTAAGACTGGGAATAGCAAGTCCTGAAACAAGGATATTATTTTCTTGTCTCACAGAAACACTGAGAATTTAAATACAAACATTTCAGGGCTGTGGTACAGCAGTTCAGACTTTATTGTTATGCAAGAATTACAAGAGGCAAAGATAGGAGAATGCAAAAGTAACAACACTGAAATGTAAATTGATGGCAAGTAATTTCAGATTTATTGAGTTCCTCTGGAAATCTGAAAATACCTGCTTTAATTACTGAATTGTGTTTTCCAAGTAATATTAAATAACTGTAAAAAGCTAACTAAGAATTCTTTTGTAATAGTTCAAATAATTTCTTTTTGGTTATCTTAAATTTCACATGGCTCCATGTAAGCCATGACCTCTTCTTAATGACATCTCTAACTAGCAGATGCAAACTTGTGCTGCCTTAAGTCTTGCACCAACTCAAATGCTGCTTTTTTCAGCAGTGCTTTCTAAGTTGGGTTTGCTGTATGGAAAGGGGTGAAAAACATGTCCTGCACTGGGGAGGAATCTTATCCATACAGCTGTATTTGGTCCAAACATACATCATACTTTTGGCTTTCTTGAAATAGTAAACACAGTACAAATGTGTCCACCAAATCATTTACCTACTGACAAGTCAGTTTTAAACATACATCTCTCTATTTCAGGGTCACGGTCTTGAAGAAAAATTATGTGCTCCAGTATCAATCATGCCTACAGTAGAGCTGATATATATCATCAGACAGTAAGTAAACCAGAATTAGTATTTTTTTCATTCCATCACCTGGAACACAGTAGATCAACAAGTAAAACCTGGTAATATCACAACAAGTGCAGGAATGTTATCACTGATGTACTTTACCTTCCAACATATGATAGGCAAGTTATCTATTGAAAAAAAAAAGCCACATTTGTGCTATGTGATATTTCTGATTTCTAATATGCTTTTAAATCAGCTTCCTTTTATTACTGTGCATTATCATAAACCCTGTTTTGTAGGTGTACCTGGTTCAGCTAGGGCTACCTAAGCTACCTAATCAGAATGGCCTCACACTTCAATCTGACAATACAAGTAAGCTAAATAAGTACTCCAACAGTTTCCTGTGTGCCCCTAAATTGAACTTTAAAACGAGACTGCCTGAGGTACATCCAGCTGCTGAAATTTGTCCTGGAAAAAAATCAACCAAACGAGAAACCCTCAAAAAAAAGCGTATCAAAGTTTATGTGTCAAGGCCCTGTTTTGAACCCTATTTCAAAAGCACTACTAAGATGGAAGTGTCAGGAACATATCACACGTGCCCCAAGAGGAAGACACTTTGAACACTGTAAGTGAGCTGGTATTGACTTGTTGAATGTCATGCAGTTCCTGCAGCTTTTTGTTTGTGCTGTCTAGAATGAGGTGTGTCAGAAAGGGGGAAAGGCTGTGCCTCCCTCTGACATCACCATGGCCTACACCATGGGAGCATCAACACTATAAAAAACAGCAACCCAGTGGATGTGTTACTTATATTTGTGATGATGTGATTCCTGTCAGTTCCTAAAAATTAATGCTGCTTGGCCATGGCCATGGCCATGATGTGGTATTTGCCCAGGAAATGGAAGACAGAGACTAAACCAAATTTCTTTAGCAAATAATATCAGTAAGAATGAGGTAGCTCACCTCTTATTTTTCAACTGGTTTCAACTAATTCTTCAATGAAATTTAACTCCAAATGTAAATTATGGGAAGTGCTGCTACATAATTTACAAATGCATTATATCCATGATTTGTGACTTCAGTTATGATTAGATATTTGGCTTAAGCTTTGCAGAAAAAACTTTTCAAGAGAATCTGCAGGACTGTAACAGAAGGATGAGAAGAACAGTAAGAATGTACCTGCACATAAACCATATGTGCTCAGGTGGGAAGCTGTAGCATTTTTCAGCAAACACATACAGAACAAACAGTTACTGTCTCTCATAACACTACTTGCCTACCCATCATCTCTTGACCTACCACTGGGATTCACAAAGTACATCAGGGACGTTTTTTGATGTCATAAAAACTGTGGGTGGACTGAAGAAATGAGATATACAGAAAATATAAAATGTGCAATTATTCACTTTATTTAATAAACATCAGAACTTTACACAGTAAAGAAAGGACAGCCTGTATAGCATGACTAATAGAGAAGCACTGCAGAGGGAATACTAGAGAAGAGATGACTCACAGTTAGAAAGATGGTCTGAGAAGATAATCATTGAATATTTCGACTTGACCAGAGCAAGGAGGTTAAATACAAACAAAGCTGGATGAAAACCAGATGTTTGCTTTTGCAAATAACTCCAAAATTAAGCAGCTTCAAAAAAAAAAGTTTAGTGACTGATTATGGGTTGTTGGTTTTTTTTTTGTTCACAGAAACGTTGTGCAGTTGAATGCGTTATTGAAGAAACTTTCTAAATTGAAAGTAATTGTGAATAAAAAACTTAAATGTATTATTTTTAAAAGCTGGGGGGAAAAAGTGCTTTTCCAAAGAAAACAGGTTGGGGAAACACTAATATTTCAATAAAAGACATAATGACCTAAACCACTTTTAGCTCCCACAGTGACCAAAAAAAAAAAACAAATCAGGGGTGTTTCTAAGGAAGAAATAGTAACATCTGTACATGAACTGCATAGCTACATCTAATCAAAGAGGATATTTGGTGTACAGGTCTATGTGTCAGAGCAGATAGAATAGAATAGAATCAAGAAGGCTGGAAGAGACCTCAAAGATCATCGAGTCCAACCTGTCACCCTAAACCTCATGACCATCTAAACCATGGCACCAAGTGCCACATCCAGTCCCCTCTTGAACATCTCCAGGGATGGTGACTCCACCACCTCCCTGGGCAGCACATTCCAATGGCCAACCACTCTCTCTGTGAAGAACTTTCTCCTCACCTCCAGCCTAAACCTCCCCTGGTGCAGCTTGAGACTGTGTCCTCTTGTTCTGGTGCTGGTTGCCTGGGAGAAGAGACCAAACCCCTCCTGGCCACAACCTCCCTTCAGGTAGTTGTAGACAGCAATGAGGTCACCCCTGAGCCTCCTCTTCTCCAGGCTCAACAGTCCCAGCTCCCTCAGCCTCTCCTCATAGGGCTTGTGCTCAAGGCCTCTCCCCAGCCTCGTTGCCCTTCTCTGGACATGCTCCAGCAATTCAACATCTTTCCTAAACTGAGGGGCCCAGAACTGGACACAGGACTCAAGGTGTGGCCTAACCAGTGCTGTGTACAGGGGTACAATGACCTCCCTGCTCCTGCTGGCCACACTATTCCTGATGCAGGCCAGGATGCCATTGGCTCTCTTGGCCACCTGGGCACACTGCTGGCTCATGTTCAGGCAGCTGTCAACCAGTACCCCCAGGTCCCTTTCCACCTGGCTGCTCTCCAGCCACTCTGACCCCAGCCTGTAGCTCTGCATGGGGTTGTTGTGGCCAAAGTGGAGCACCCAGCACTTGGATTTGTTGAATGCCATCCTGTTGGACTCTGCCCATATGTCCAGCCTGTCAAAGTCCCTCTGCAGAGCCCTTCTACCTTCTAACAGATCAACATCTGCTCCCAGCTTGGTGTCATCTGCAAATTTACTGATGATGGACTCAATGGTCACACTATAGCCAGTAATGACCATTATATGGTCATTGTAGGTAGAAAGACTGAGTCCTACAACTGACCATAAAGAAGTTAGAGACTTGTATCTTTATGCTGAAGATAGACCTGAAGTGGGCATGGTATAAAGGAAGGGAATAGGAAGGAGGTTTGTGAAAAGCTCAAAAGGAAATGGGGAGCCACAAAAAGCAGCTCAAAGAACAGACAGAAAAAAATGGAGGACAGGAGTCACAGAAACTAAATCACAAGTTTTCAGTAAGGAAACTATGATTACATTATTTTCAAAGGTAAGAATGAGTGATGTGAGAATGGTGCACAGCTTTGCACTTTAGGCAAAGAATTGCTGATCTGTTTCAGTGAGAAACTCTGTAGAATAGAGTACAGGTTGATTTAGATCTAGTATAATTAAAATAATACAGACTTTCTTACATATATATAAATCTATATAGCAGAAGATTACTAGAACACTCAGTAACACATAAAGAGGTAAATATAGTAAGGATGGATAAGAGGACACAGATTCCAAGAAATCTTAAAAACCACTGAGGTATTAGCCAAATTTATACTTGACTATTCTACTGGTTTGGGTGTTTGTTTTGGTGGGGAAGTGCAGATGTTTGTTGTTTTTTTCTTTACTACAAAGAACTATTTACAGACAAAGCAGTGTGGAATCTGTGGAAGGGATAATTCTCCATGGGGTGCTACTTAATCAAACGCTGTGTTGAACAGATAGCTCTTATCCACTTCTAAATGGAATGGAACGGACATGATGGTGCAAAAATCATGCACCATCTGTTAGCCAATGCGCTTTATCATTTTGAAACATTTCTGTGTAGCAGTGAATTCTATGAAGTTCACAGCCTGTGTTTTCAAACAGTGGATACTGTTCAGGTTGACATACACTATGCCCTAAAGGGGCATAAATATTAAGAATAATCAAAATAAGCAGGTTCTTAACAGCTTGCTGAAGGCTGTGCTGGTTTGGATACAGGAAAGCTGGCACAAATAGGCACTTAAGCAAGTACACATCCCATTCTCTGTAAGACTGTGAAAGATAAAAAACCTAAAGCAGCCCAGTCAAGTCTTACTCATTGTGAACGGTAGAATACATGAAAGTAAAAAGTGTATTACTAAATCACTTAGAAAAAACAGCTACATCAAAATTGAGAAACTGATTTCTGTTACAGATCTGTAATTTGTATCCTATGGAAAAGAAATCTCAAAGTAGTACTATATAATCACAAGCACTGGAATGTAAAGAGGCCAAAAATAAATGGGTAGTTGTCCTGCGGGAACAATGCTATCTACACTGATTGACAAGCTTTCACCACTGCTTCTTGCCTTGAAAAAAACCAGAACTTGTACTGTGCATAGTTTCAGCACTAATAATTCTACATCAAATTTAAATTATATTTATATGAAATGTAAAATGAAACAGAAAATAGTTGTTGTCTTTTAAGAATTAGACAGGTGAAACCTCAAAAAGAGGTTCATGAGATACCATGCAATTCTTTTACATGACACTAAGAAGAAAAATAATGATTCAATGTTTTTTAAATTTCCATATGTAATCATCTCATTATTTCTTCCAAAGTTAAAATCCAGTGGATATTAGCTATGTAAGCCCTTAAAACTGTACGTAGAAAAGGGAAAATGTAATGCCCAACATTCCTGCATACTCCCTTGGAAATTTCCAAGAACAGTAGAAACTGTGGTGCAAGCTGCTAGGCTGGCTGCCATGGAAACAGACAGTGTGGAAACAGGGCCCTTTCCTTTAAATTAAGAGCTGTTACACAGCAAAGACTCCATTTCTTTCTGCCAGCTTAAAACAGCTTTATGCAGCTGACGTCTCTAACATTTTGAGGTTGAAACAAAGCAATGTTCCAGTTGCAATGAAGCACTGCTGTGGATGAACTGTGCTCCTGTATCCTTGATCTGAAGTAATTTGGAATTAGTCTTTTGGCATCAGGACCACACCATATATAATACAAGGACACAAACAGCAGGATGGCAGTAAAACGGTACATGGCAAGCAGTAAAACGGTAGGCAGACCATACAAGTGATTATCAGCTTTGGAGAAGCATTCTGGATCAAATGCACAGCACAGGGAGAGTTACAGAACTTCAGAAATGAAGGACCAAATATGTAACTCTGTGGCTCTTCCCATCCAGAGATGGATGTTTTGCTTTCTCCAGAGTTGTGATTGTTTCTGCCTCAACTCTGTATGGGGTGTGTTGTGCTCTATAATCCATTAAATGCTTTATTAAGAAAAAAATGGTTGATCTTTTCAACTGATATTTGTTATGTGAAAAATAAGAAAAATATAATGATCTAAATGTTTTGTATAGTAAGTGTAAGACAGAGCAGATGGTGTGCAAGGTAAAATTCCAGGAAAGTAGAATATGGTATGGTAGAACATGGGATATGATAGGTAGTTTACACCTGACAATCCTAATTCCATGTGTTCAGAGTCAGACATTTGTTTTCATTTACATGGCATGCCAAAGAAGGAAGGAAGGAAGGAAGGAAGGAAGGAGAGGGAAAAGCTGTAAAAATATTTAGGTACCTGTGGTTTGTTTGAAGTGATTCTAAATAAGTTGTACAGCATTTTAAAGATAAAATTGTGGTACTTGCCTCCCACAAGTACCTGGGAGAGTGTGGGTACTCTCCCTGCCTGAAGAGAGTGATACAGTATGTTAAATAGTCTCAATTTTAAAACAAAACAAAAAAAATGATCATTAAAGAAATCAAGACATCATCGAAATACGAGTGAAATATGTTACGTTTGGTTCAGTCTTCAAAACTTTCACGTATGCCAGGGTATAATTTAAAAAAGAAAATATTTTACTTATATTCACTTGTTTTTATAAAACAATACCTTGCTTATTTTTCTATAATTTAAAAGTATATAAAATATACTTTTTCCATTATTGTGTATGTGATTTTTCTGCTAGGACTATAGTCAAAATAATTAAGAAAAGTGAAACAGCCTTTGATGCATACTCATTTTAGGCAAGTATTCAGTCATACTTTCATTTCAGCTTAGAAATGTTCTGGATAAATGTAAAGCATGTGAGTGGAGACTATTGAGGGTCATTTCTGACAATCTCTTCAGAATTCTGCAGGTCCCTGCAGGGACCTCCAGAGCTTTTAAACTACACCAATGAGATGTAAAGCATTTGTCTGTAAGCCAGCAATAATGTACACATAACTGTTTCCAAAAGTAACAGAGTCATACTGAAACCAGAAAATGAAAACCTAGATGGGAAAGATAGCTGAATGTAAACATTTGAAACAAAAATATAAAGTATAACAGTATCATGAGTCGAGCAGTTTAAATGACTGGGATATAGGACAATCTGTATTGTATCTTACTGCTATGGAGCATGTTGCTTAGAAACAAGCCAGAACAGGCCTTCAAACAGATTACCAGAATGTCTGCTGCATGTACATGTAAAAGGCAAAATCTATACTTTTCACAATTCTATTCATATCCTGAAAATGAGAAAAATCATAACCATCTTGTGTGGAAGGTCTGAATAAACTAGAGCTTACATTTCAAGTATTCTGTAAAATTCCATCCCGTAAGTATATTAAGAGTAACAAGATTTCCTAGATCTGCAGTATTCCTCTGTTTCATGCAGTCTTGTGATTTTTTTTTTTAATAATCTGCATTTCCTCAATACTATCAACCAAGAAGTGTTCTGTCAAGAGACTCATGAAACCTGGGTTTCAATTCTACATCTACTACAGACTTGCTTTGTGATATGTTGGGGCATATTACATTGAATGATGACAGATGATTTCCAGCCAAGCCCTCTCTAGACGGTATTACTTCCATTTTCCATGCTTCGCTTAGGCACTGCAGAGCCAGCAAACAAAATGCATACCCAGGCAGACCCTCCAACTCACGAGATTACAAATTAATTCAAAACACTGAGGAAGGTACTAAGATGCCTGATTGCCAGCTGAGATGTAGACAATGGCATTGTATCAACTCTGCTATGTAGACAACAACATCACATTTTTGCAGATGGTTGCTCAGTGGATGAATCAGGTTGCCTACAGTGACAGGGAAATTGCTGCATTAAGAAGAACTTTGCATCAGAAAGGCTCAAGTACATACATATTTTGTTGGTTACGTTGTGAAAGGCTCCAGCATAGCAGCAAAACAGAGAGTGGTTTCAGAGTGCGACTTCATGACTTAATGTGATCTAAGATAAGGTTACTGATGAAAAATAACAATGATCTTCTTCTTCCCTCCAATGTCAGCTGCTTCTGTTGCATTATCATTGTAAAGATGCAGTCTGTCAGGTTAGTGGCTCTGCTCTGGCTGAATATCAACACTCCTGAAATAAGTAGTTCTCAGTAATATTTGTTCACTGGTCCTCCTTGCTTCAGGGCTGCATACTTACTAATGCCAACACAAGAACAAGGCTGGCAGTAAACAGGCAGTGGATGAGACTCACCAATTTTTGGCAGCAGTGTTCTTAATTCTAACTTTTATATAACCTTTAAGAAGTCTTGAAATTGCCAAGCAAGTTTCATTAAAACTCTAGGTGAGACTCTATCTGCTAACTGCATACACATTACACACAAAATCAATGTCATACATTGTGGCCTTGGTTTATCAAAGTATTTAAACATCTGCTTATTACAGTGGGATTACCATGTTTTGTATAAGATGTGTCTTAAGAAACCTACCTAACAGACAGCATAAAAACACCTCTAAGCACTATATAACAAAATGTGAATATTTTCTTTTTTAAAAAATAAAACCCCCAAACCAACCCCAGCAAATCAACATCAGAAACTTTAGGTCTAACATGCCACCGCGGGAGAGCAGCAGAGGTCAAGCGTATCACCAGTACTCAACATGCCAGCAATGGCAGGAAATCTGTTGAATAAACAATTCTCCTGCAGTACTGATTTGATTGCAAAAGAGGAAAGGAAGAAATCCTTCCTGACTAAATGTGGTAATCTATTAACCAGAAATCATGAAGACATTTCCAGCAAGCACCTAAGAAATCTCTGTAAGTAGAAAAAGAACCGCAACTTACAATTTTCATAAACTATTAATTGCTGAAATAAGCACACTGTGCTGCCTCAATATTTTTAGATTTATCAAAACCTGTGCAAACTGAATTAAAAAGCAAAGGCTGTAGCACCTTCTGAATTACTTTGTCTTTACATATTTCATGTGAGTTTGCCAACAGAATCACATTTTTAGTTTTTGCAGGTTTAATTTAACCATTCACAGATGGTTTTCATGAGTATTTCTGTGTCCTAACAAAAAAAGGGTTAATGATTCAAGTCGCAAATTCAGTCACATCATTGTTTGAATTAAAGGATAAAGAAAGGAGAAAAAAAACCCAGACAGAATCACAGTAGCTAATTTAGAATATACTCTTCCATAAAATAAGAAGTGTTTTCATGTTCCATATAGTGTTATTTAAATAGGATGAAACTAACAACTGCAATTGAATTTTTATAAACCTACAAAATATCTGACCTACACATTTTGTAGCGTTATAAACTGAAAAGCTGAAGCTCTGTTTTAGTCTCTCTAGATGCAAATCAAACAGATTTGCAGTGTTTCCAGTAATTCATTCTATATACTACAAGAAAGAAAAAACTTGCTTTTTCTACGGTTTAGAAATAGGAAAGGCTGGAAGAGAAGATTTTGTAGTCATTTGTACTCTAAAAAAGAGGTTCATTAATTTAATCATTAGGTTGCCAAACTGAGGAGAGAGAAAAGGATAAGCAATATTCACTGAGGAAAAGTGAAAATGGAGAACAGGTAATAAAACAGAGAAAAGGAAACAAAGATAGTGATTGTGGAAAACAATTATATCTCCTTTTATGCACTGAATAATTTAAAATCTAAACCATTAATGAATTTAGACTGGAAGAGTGTCCCATATTTGCAGGTTTGTTGCTACTCTGACAGACCATCATTACTGTAATGTACATTCCTTCAGCCACTTTCTACATAACTGATGTATTCAAAGGCTGAAGACAATGATCACTGTGGTTACTTATTAGCCCACCTACACTATCCACCATGCTGGTTTTTTCACATCTTTCTCCCCTTTATTTCTTGGCAGCTTAGATTAATTAGTTTGTTGGGTTTTTTCTTTTTCTCACAGTATTTTTACAACAGTATGCTTATTTCTCTGTCCCTCTCAACTTCCTTGCTTTGTTCTTGTTGCCCCACAGAGGTTCAGCAGTAGCAGAAGCAGGTGTATCTGGGCCCATGGAGTTGCAAGGCAAACACCATGAAAAAGAGGCCACTGCTGGCTCTTTCTCTTCAATTACTGTCTTTTAGTCAGTAATTTTCCTCTTGTAAACAGAACTTTTATGATCACAGCCACATGCATCTTTCCAATCAGGAAACTTCTGGTATCAGTCCAATATCTAAAAGTCAGTGCTTTTGCTAGCCCTAACTTAGAACTAAGTGAAGGGGTTTTTAAAATAAAACGTCAGTTACTGAATTCAGTAATGAACATGGGATACCTTTTTGCTATTTTAAATATTTAAGATCCAAATTTAAACCCAAAACGAACCCAGCATTTAAACTGAGAAATGTTGTCACATACATGGGGACAAAGCAGCAGTTTTGTCACAACACCAGGGAAGAAAACTTTGAATCGCCAGACAATCCATAAATGTCTGGAGCAAAAGCCAAAGCAGAGTGCTGTAAAAGGAAAAAAAGGAATCTTGTCTACTACAAATGCAGTTTGTTTGTGATTAAGAAGCTGGAGTTAAGAGTTTTGAACAGCAAAGAGTCTGGTCCATTAACACAGACCACTTAACAAACTGTTCTGCACTGGGCTGGCAGCTGACCTCAGGAGATCTTGTTCTTCTCTTTCTTAAGACAATCTAGCTAAAATACCTCCAGTTACAAGGAGTAAGACAACATCTATCTCTCAACAGTATTTGCCACAGCCTAACAAATACTACTTTAAATGAATCTGGTATAGTACCATTTGTTAGCTTGAAATAACGCCCCACATATCCCCAGAGTACTACTATGTTACAAACTATTCCTTGTGCATTGCATAAATTTAATGCATAGTCTAGGAACAATCATTTAAGAAGACATAATGTAATTTTAAGAGCATACATCTGGAAAGCAGAGTCAAATCTAAAGTATGAGGGGAAATCTAGAGAAAGTAGCTGAGAAAAGCACTCTTGAAAACGAGGTAGTAATATGTGTCTAAAACTAAAGATTTGTTGGGGTTTTAATTTTAATAGTGTCATTTAATGACATTTATTTCATTGTCTTTATTTCCATAGTGACATTTTGCAGCTTTTTGTGGAATATTTACAGGACAATTTCAGAGTACTTTATGAATTCAACACTAAAAGCTATTCTGAAAAGAGTAGTTAATAATTCTTTTTGCTTCATACTACAACTTCTGTCAAGCTGTTACCATCAGCATTTTAATCAGAATCACATAAATTCTAAATTTAGCTTTTAGACAATTTTTTAGGTGGGAAAACAATATCACATATAATGTACAAAAACTCTTCCTGATGTACAGCATTATACCACAAATGCTAGTGAACTGAATCTGCCCAGTGCTTCTGCATTTTTTGTCCCCCAACCAGCAAGTGACTGACCTTCCTTGAGACTTTTCTGGCTGTTCACCTCAAGGCATTCCTTCTCCTTCAGCGGCTTAACATCTCCTGCAGGTAGAATCTCAGAAAAGCCCTGTTGCTGCTTCTTGGAGCTATCAATCATGATGAGAATCCTTTAGAATGGCAACATCCAGCATAGAAAAAAAAAAAAGATTTTTCACCAAGCAGTACACTGCTGTCCTGGTGACTGCTGCCAGGTCTTTTCTCCTAATGAAGGAGCAATTGTGCCTTTATGCAGTGAGAAGCAGCCATCATCCTTCACTTTCTAGGCTGACCTGCAGTATGCTCAGTCTGCTTTGGAGCCTGTAACTCGCTCAAACAGCGGGCACAGAGCATGTGAACCAGAACTCCCAAATCCCACCTCTCTTCCCAGACAACCACTCCCCCTTTTCCTTTAGTTACGCTTGCTTCCTCTGCACATTCGTGTTTCACTATGCAGCTTAACGGTCAATCATCTGACAAAGCATGAGTCAAGCAGTTAAAAATAAATCCAGCAGTTGCTGAAGGAGCAGCACAAGCTGATACCTATGACAAACTACTGCTGAGGACTCTCTCCCCTTTTTCTCTTCCTCCTCCCTTCCCCCACGACTCTGAACACTGCTGCAGGCAGCAGAAATACTTTATTTTTGCCTGACCGGCATATTCATTACCCATTAAGTTTCACCAGTAAGCAAAGCTGTACATCAGCATTTGAAAAAGTTAGGTGGAGGACACTTCCCACCTGCTCTAGCTTCAGGTCTTGTTTTGGAGATGTTTACTTAGCAGAGTGAAATGGGAAGACCAAGGATTATTTATTTCCATGTCTTTGCTTGTGGTATAAAGAGAAATTCTGTTCCTCGTAAATATATTTTCCTTTTTTGCATTACAGTTATGCATGTCATTCCCCGCAGTTTTTGGAGTATTTCCTCCCACAGCTTCTGATCTGCTGTTCTCTCTAGCATACCCCATTTATCTTACATGAGTCATCAACTTCAGTGTCAACCTGGAAGATTTTGGGGAAATGGATCCTCTCTAATTCTTTGGCATTGGCCACAAGGGAAGAGCAGACTAGCTTGCATTTCACGTTCTCAGAGAACAAAACCTGTACATAATTTCAAGTAGTTGCTACATGTCAACAAGTAACTCCAGAAGGTGTATTTTCCCTTCTCTTTGGCCTAAAGATGCGACCATTACATACATTTTCTACACCTCTACCTCATATTTTAAATCCTTCAGCCTGAAATTATAAAGGACATCTCCACTCAGAAAAACTGTTCCAATTCTGCGGCATCAGATTTTAAAAGAACAATACACAATAACAAACACCCAATGGAGAACTTTTAAAATTGGAAACTAGGAAAAAACCCAAACATCTTGCCTCTTTGGATCTTTCTACAGGGCAATCACTCAACACCAACTCTTCACCTTTACAGTGCACTCCTGGGCAAGCAATCAATACCATAGGGTGTGGGGCTACCTGACAGCCAGCAGCACTTGAAAGCTTCTCCCTGCCTTCCTAATGCTGTGAGAAGGGAGACCTACATCTACTCAGAACTGCAGATTCAAAGGAGACGTGAGTTTAATAGGCTGTGTCAACTTCTTGACATCTAAGAAGCTGAAAATACAGGCAAAAAAAACCCAAAAACAAAGGCTTTTGCAGAATAAATTGAGGCAGCTCTCCCAGCCTAAAGATTCGTTGTTTGCATATAATTGTATAAAAGTTATCAGCTTAGATTCACCTGAAATACAATTTATAGCCCATTCCGAAACGTTTGCTTTTGCAGTGATTTTTACTGAACGCAAGAAAAAATTACTGTGAAGAACTCCTTCATAAATCAAATGAACCTACTCCCTGTCTGCAGTCAGAACGCTGCTGAGAAAATCCACACATTCAGAAAAAAAAAAACCTAATGCAGACAAACAGAACACATGCTACTTAAGAAACCTGTATGAAATTTATATGGAGAATCTTACACAGTTTTGGATATACTAGATTATAAGCGCATATTTTTCTTGTACCACAGACGTTAACAGTTTGGAGGGGTTAATTAAATTCTAACAGTATAACAACATGTAACAGCAGAACTTGTTTTATGGGCAGGCTACAGTGCACTTCACACACTTTCTGAAAAAAAAATGTACTTTGGTCTGAAGCAATTTCAAAATGATTCAGAGAACAGAGTATTCTGAAATGCAAAAAATAAACACACTAATAAGGAAGTGTGTAACTGAAGAACCCAAGGAGTAATACATTTTGTATCCAATGCCATAGTTCTGACGGTAGTTCTGTGCATCCCTTTTTGTCTGTAGTGGTTTATAGGAATTAAGAGTGTCCAGTGCACAAGTGAATGCTGGATCACAGTAACAGCAGTTGAGTCACAGCAGTTCAAGCCTTCATGAGTGTCTCTCACCTGCTCAGAAAGACGAGCTTTACTAGCATGGACATCCCGCTATCCACTCCACAGCAGAATTCACACAAACAAATATGCTTATGCTTCAGCCATTTGCATTTATTTGAATATTTTGCTTCAAATTCACCTCCCAGTTCAATACAAGATAAAATCCAGATTAATGTTTTAAAATGTCTTTAAGAAGTTTGATCAAAATCTCAACACTAATTCACAAATAACTTCATGAAGAAAAGCAGGAATCATAGAATTTATGGAAAACAGGAATGATTAAAATCTTATGCAGACTACAAGAGGTGGTCAAAATAAAGCTGTGTATTTTCCACGTAACCCAACATTGTAGTTGCCAACAAAAGTGATATGATATTGAAAAGTTAGGGCAGGGGCAGACATAACAGCTGAAGAGGAAGAAAATATACCTTGAAAGAAGAAAATTGGGTTTGTTCAGTAATTTTTTAAGCTCCTGTAATCAGCCACCAAAAGCATGTTGATTCCTTAAACACATTTCCTACATTAGGATGGTGGTATCTGTCTTGAAAAATTCTTTATAATAAGTATTAGTGAAACAATACCAACTTGTTTGTTCTTTGACTACTTTCCTTTATTTTAGCAGCCACACAGTAAATAGAAGGCAACCCACAAAATATAAAATATATACAAAAAAAGCCTGGGGGTATTTCAACTCCATTCAGTTTGAAATGCTTTTGTTCAGTTTCTAAAAGGCAGGTGGAATTCAATTATCACTTAAAATTGATGGCATTATTAAAAAACAGGCCAAAAATCTTACTCAAATTGCTAAATTTTTATCTTTCTGTTGCTGACTGTAAATTTAAATACAGAAGGCTTTGTAATAAAAGAAAGAGAACTACTAATTTCCAAAGTAAGCACTGGATGTACAACCTCTGACTTGAACATGGACCTGTTTCCAAAGAGCTATTTTTAACAGTACCAGTAGCTAAATGACATTGAGGATCTCAGAGGAACCTGTAATAAGCTAGAAACAAAACTGTGGCTGAAACGCTAGTTTGTATCAAACAACAAACCAGAAGTATCTTTTTCAGCTAAAAGAAAATCTTAAGCAGTTCACGTTGTATCTTTCAATTATAGGTTTACATCCAATTACAAACTGCATCAGTGTGTCAAAGCCAGAAGCTGAAGTAAAAGATACACAACAAGCTTTTTGTTTCAATAAAAAGTAAATCTGTTGGAATTCATATCATCTTCAGAAGGCTGCCTCATTTAAATTTCAGTTGTACCTATTGTATACAAGTGGGTGAAAGGAAGAAAAAAGGCTTCAGAATGGAACATCCCTTTCAGTTCCATAAACCAGAATCCAGTAACATCTCATGTAAGACCCCTGTACTGCACAAGTTTTTCATAAACATCTTTGCTTTTAATCTAAAGTAATCAATGTTTTTTCTTTCCATCCCTCTGCAACAGAGACTTCCAAATGTTCTGCCATCTTTCAACCTACAGAAAAAGCATTATTTAAAAAGAGGAAGCACCTGATAGATATTTGCCAAACTCATGTACAAGAGAAAACAATAGAGCAACATTGTAGCCTCCACAGGGCTACATTGTCTGCTATTCAGAATAGACC
Source organism: Indicator indicator (assembly GCF_027791375.1). NCBI lineage: Eukaryota > Metazoa > Chordata > Aves > Piciformes > Indicatoridae > Indicator > Indicator indicator. The sequence continues at coordinate 4,605,229 of NC_072031.1, forward strand.
CATTATCTTATTAAGTATCAGTGATCTGCTGAGTGAGATCACTGTGAGCAACTTTACAACCTCATTAAACATGGAGTAACTAAGCAACAATTGCTTTAACAGTACATTCCAACTCTTCACATCATATGGAGCTCATTCCTTTGCAAGTCCACAAAAAAAATCTCCAAGGCCTATAGATGAATTTAAACTCTGGGAAAAAAAAAACCAAACCAAACCAAACCAAAAAACCAACACTACCACCAAAACCCAAATGCCCAAAATAGCCCTGGGCATTTAATATATTTCACCACCACAAGATTTTAAAGTGGGAGAAAAGAAGCTTAATTACTCATTTATTTAATCTTGGCTTTTTTTTTTTTGTTCATTCTCCCTGCCCCAAAGATAAATATACAAATCCCAAAATGTTCAGGTCTCTTATCTTCATATTCTTTTGATAGTAGAACACCAAGTGTGTCTAATTTCCTTTTCAAAAATGAAACATTTGCATAAGTTTTGAAACAGCACTGTGACTAAGGAATTATATCAGAAGGATAGGAGACTTCTGCTTATATTCTCCTCCACTGTAGTAACAAAGACCCAGACAACATTACTTGTGGTCACTATCTACCTCAGCTACTCTCCCCAGAAAAATCCCAAACACTTACAGCAATACTAAGTGTAGAAGTCTGCATGTTCTACTTGTCCCACTAAAGCTTGCACAAGTTCCTTTCAAGAGAGGACATATATTGGTAGTGTACACTCTTTAAATGAAAAACTTCCCTACCATTCAGCCTTGCCCATATATGCATATGAATAAATCAGTATTTTTAAATGTATATACCATAAATAAAAACATGTGATGAACTGCACACATGTGATCTGCATCTATACACATATATATAAACACATGTATGTATAATATATATGTGTATATATAATATACATGTACATATATAAAATTAAAATATGAATATAAATAAAAATAAGATAACAATATTTGGTCATCTACCATGCTACCTATGATGTGCTGAGGGTGCATATAGTAAGTAGTGCCTGGTGCCCATCAGTGACCAGTTCTGTTTGCCTACGTTGCCTTGTAGTGGCTGTATCACAACATTTCAACAGTAACATATGCAGCTAGGATTTAGTTCTAATGATTTAAAACAATTATACAGTGGAATTTCAAATTAACTCAACTTTTTTTTCTAGCTATGCATTTAGTTATCCACAAGGAATTTCAAGGAGAAAAAAAGTCAGAATAAGACAGTTTGATCAAGAAGGCTCTTTAAAGGAAAACATACTTTCCATATCTCCTGCAACCACTCAAATGCCAAGCCCTCTAACAGGATCTTTTCATATATACCAGATGCCTTAAATTGAGTTAGTCACAGGTCATGTCTCCCATGTTAATCTCTTCACAATAAGTAGATAATTAAAAAAAATAATAATCTATAAATCAAACTAAAATGATGGAATGTTTGTTTAGAAGTTTACCAAATGGAATGACCCTGCTGGAATTCTTTCATGTAGCCTGTGAAAATGTCAGAATATATTTCATTTAAGAGGTCACAGTCCCTAGAGAGCTCTGAGTTTTGGCCTGTATGTCTTTTCACATGCTTTCATATTTGAAAATTGTTCCTTGTAGACACTGACTGATGCCCTGGGAATGCTAGGATTGTGGGAACTGGCAGTACCAATGACAAAGACAGACTTCCTGGGAAATCAGTACCTACTGAAGTTTGCTCTCATCTCACAACAGATAAGACAAAATTAAAATATTTACAGGGAGACCAAAAACTCCACATGTTAAAAGATGTTTCCTTTTTCTACTGATACTGTTTATTAAAAAACAAACAAACCAACCAAGCCCAAACTCAGGAAAACAAAACCCCAAAACCAAACTCCACAAAACAAACTCACAGCACCCAAAATAATTCCTAACCCCTCCATAATCACAGAAATAAATATATATATTAATTACAATATACTTCGTGTTCTTACAAAGAATTGTTTAATAGAATGTTTGTACTGGATGTTCCACAGACAATTAAAACATTACAGGAAAGACAAATCACAGAACACTGTGGCTGGAAGCAACCTTTTGAGATCACCTAGGCCAACCCTCTGCTCACACACGGTCAGCTGGACAGGATATTAAAAATGCCTGCTCACATTTTTAATATCTCCATGGATGGAGATGCTACAACCAGTCTGGGCAAACGTTCTTCTACTTACACACATACATACACTGTACTCTACATACACACGCATTTCTATTCTAAACTTGGAGAAGTTGTACACTTCTGTATCTAGGTAGGTCTTTTGGAATGTACTTACTTAGAGATTTTGGAGATATTTTTTGTTGTTGTTATTCTAGGTATTGGTAATCAGAATATCTGTATGACATTTTCCAGATCTCTCTGCTTTCAGCTTCGTGACTAGAAACTGCAGAAATTCAAGCTGACATTTTCAATTATTTTCTGTGCCAATCTATTTCTTTATTAGCCCTAAGTTTTCCATTTGTTATTCTCTATTCTTCCCACTAGCCTTCTTTTTTCCACTTTATCTCTCCAAGTTCTCTCAAGAAAATAACTTCTAACCACAGTAACCTACCTGTGTACCATTTGGAAAGGAAAAAAGATGTCTAATTGCAGGTCTTAAGAGTAGGAAAAAATCCCTGTCCTACACATACACAAGGAGATGTCCCAGTTTCACCTGATTCCTCAGTATCAAATTTGTAGCTTCAAATCTATTAACTGCACAGAGGATTAAGAATTTGTTCAGAAGCCATAAAGCTATGCCAAGAATGCACGTTACCAGTGCTACATAATGAGAGTAGAAGATAAGAGATAACAGGCGAACTAATATACCCATGACTCTTTGTGATGCCAAAAAATTTCCCTCGGTTCATCAAATTTATTTAAGTAATAGCACTAGGTTCAGTGTGATGTAGATTTCATTCAGTTATTTTTAGAACTGCTTGTCTTCCAGCAGGCTCAGCCAGTCCCTTGAGAGAACTCAATATACACCATTTGGAGTATTTGGTTTTGGTTTGGGTTTTTTGTTTGGTTGGTTGGGTTTTTTTTTTGGAGGGGGATTGTGGGAGTTTTGTTTTGCTTAGGGGTGGGGTGTTGTGTCTTCATCATAATTCACAAGCTACCCACAAGTTCAGTGCCTCAAGGTCTTTGCAGCCACACACACTAATTTCTTTTGGCTAATTTCTTCTAATAAAGATTTTACTATTCTTGTTTTTACTGTCCCAAGTCTTTTTTCCTGACAAGACATTCAAGACTCCTAGCTCTTTTCTCAATTAGCTCAATTCTGATGCAGAAGATCTATCAGATAGCTGTGATAGGCATATCTCAACCTTTTCTACCCCTCTCCAGTATAAGATATACAACCTCGAAGAGAGCTAGAAAGCAATCCCTTGTCTAGTCTGCTTCAGAGTTTAGGGAAGCAGACACTCATCAGTTTCCATTAGCTGGAATAAAAGTGTTTCTCCACACAACACAGAGGATAGAGAATGGGCGCTCACAATCTGACATGATTTCTAGTAGAGACAAAGAGCTGCAGCAGGCCTACAGAGTGCTGAAGGACAGTCAGTGGCCCATATAGGTACCAACCAGTTATCTACCCGTTTTACAATACAGCCAGGCTGTCATCTGTGGATGGCAACTGCACAAGAATAACTTACATCTCTTTTTAACAAACTAGCAGCCACTGTCAGAAGATGATCCTGGCACAGCATGATAGTTAAAGAAGCCCCTTCAAAGCCAAGATTGCTGCAAAACATAGAAGCTGGCCCCTTTTCATTTTACACGTATCTTGAAACAATGATTGCATGGCTCCTGACACTCAGGCCTTCATATCTACCTCTACTAGCCAAACTGGTATGCTCACCAATTCCAGGGAAGCTCTGCTCCAGCATGGAAAAAAGTTTGCTCATGCAGTGCTTCCTTTTTTTTGTGGTATCTGCATGTGCAATTCCTTCAACACCCTTTGCTCTGAAACAGCAGGTTGGAAGGCTGGAAGTAGCATCATTCCTGTCCACCTTACTGCTGTCAGCAGCAGCCTATCCTTCCCTCCCTTGCCACCTCCTGGCTCTCAGACAGAAGCTTGTGAAATTGTGGCACAGTGCGTGGGTAGCATATTGTTCTGACTAGTACTTCAGCCGTGCCATGGTGCCTGCTACTGTTGTTCTTCCTCCACTGCAGTCCATCTAAGCAACACCTAGTCATCAATCTTACCACTCCTGCTCCTAAAGAAGAGCCTCATCTGTGTCACTTTTCTCCTCCCCCAACCACTGTCCTTCCTAAGAACACAGCATCTTGACTAAGAAAGCAAGTACTGTGTACACAACCTAGCATCCTTCAGGCAGGGATGCAAACCAAGGGCCTTTTCAGCCACAGCATTCTGTATCTCAAGATCCATTTATGGGAGAAGCCCAACTGCTCACATGACAGATATGGACTATACACCAGTAATTGCCATTAGACTGCTAGAGTCACAGGTGTCTTCAGTGTCCACTTAGCAAGTGACAAGTGTGAAAAGCAGAGCTAATGAAAAGGTAACTTTTGCAGCGTGTTGGCAAGTGAGAACAGAGAACAGTGATGATAACATGCTGCAATAAACAGGGCACAAGTTTACATCATCAATGCACTGTATGTGTTGACTAATTATGCAGAAATATGCAAACTAAAGAGAAACTGAAATTAATTTAATTATTAACCCAGGATTGCCCAGAGCCATTAACTAGAAAACACTTAAAAGGGGAATCTGAGAAATGTGACTATCCAGACCAACATATGAGATCCCCAAAAGGAGATTCTTTGTAATTACACCTGAATATATACACAAGGTTACCTTCTACAAATCGCTTGTTTTTCTTAACCCCAGATAAAGTCTTTGCTTTAGAGATGGTTCAGTGGAAGTCTTTCAGCCTCACAATAAAAACCTTACAAAGTGAATCAGCTTGCAAACGTCCATTACTTGTCCCTCTATTAAAATATGAAACATTAAGTGGTTAGGATTTGTATTTCACAGACTTTTTATGATGGAAGAACATCTGTCTGAAAAAAGACATTTGGGAAGATAAGAATATGTTGCTGCTTTTGCCTTTATTTAGGGAGTGAGCACTTGCATGTTATAAATGGCTGGATAAGCTTAAGATGCTATTGCCCTCCAGCTTCCTCTACTGCAAGTTACAACCTCTTCAGAGTTGGCACATAAGTATTCCTCTGTCAGCTCAAGGGACAATAGTTCCACTGTGTCTTAATCTAACCCATGAGATCTTCCACCAAATAATACTGAGCTCACCTGAACTGTTACGTTAGTTTGGTTGTACAACTCTGATTTCTATGGACAGAATGGGCAGGGGAAGAAGAGCAAGTGACATTTCAAGTGACTGTCGGCCCACCAGGCATTCTGTTACCCTGCTGTGATTACCTCCACAGTACACAAAATCAAACCAGAGCATTAAGTCTCCCACTACTTCAAGTGTCATTGGAAAAGCTTGAAACACAGTTTCTGTACTAACTTGTGCAAGCCAGCTTAACAACACTATGCAGAACAATACTACAATAATTCAGCCTCTACTGGACTGCTGCCAAAAGACTCATTCAAGTAAACAAAAGGTTTAAAGGATCACTAACAAAGCTCACAGTAAGTGTAATGTTTCCTGCATAAAAGTATTCCACAAAAAATCCTTAAGTATTTCAGAATTTTTAAGTGCCACAAAGAGCTTCCAAAAATCACATTATTTTATTTACTTTAATTTCAATGTACACTGTTTACTTCAAATACTAAGAAAAAAATCTTCATTATTAGAAGACATTAATGTGAGGAAATATACAAACACCACCAAAGGAAAAAACAAAAAAGTTCCCACCTTCTCCCCAATAAAAGTAAGCCTTGATTCAGACCTAATTCTTCCTGATGCTTTACTGTTAACAGTGAAAACACTTTTTTTCCTAAGTTGCTATGCCAACGTCAACAATGAGGAAAGATACTGGAAAGTGTCCCAAAATGTAAATCTTAGTTTTCTTTTATTGTTCAACCTTAAACCATGTGGTGAATTAAACTTTCTGAGATACAATATGAAACTTCAATTCTATTTTATTTTTGCAGAAAGAAAACCGGTTTTGATAATTGTCCCTTTTTGTCTGACAAAAACACAATTCTCCAAAATCTTTAATTAATACTTCTATTATACACTAGCTGTGGCTTTAAAACTATTCTAAAATATAAACAACTCCATTCTATATGCCTCAAGCTCTTCCAGTTGGTGTTTTAAAGTTAGACTCACAAGCTACCATGACAGATGAAGCTGATCAGGACAGATTTCATAACAAACACTATAGCACTTCAACTGTACATGTTGTGGTTTGGGAAGAGCAAGTGAAGACAGTCAATTAATCTGAAGAAATCAAACAAACATCATTATTCCCACAGAAAACATCTAAACAGTGTAGGGAAAAGGACAGCAGTGGCTTGGGCACTCACCATTCTTCCGCTCATTGAGAGGAGGCAGGTACTGATTGGGCTGCAGTGAGAGCTCCTTAAACTCATGTGCAACTGCTTCGCTGTGAGGGCTAGGAGCCAGGCGTGTGAGTGAGCCAGAGTCCTCTTCAGCATCTGCTGTCCCCAGGTGATCCATCATGTTAAATTGTCTGGAGACAGGGAGAGCAAACAGTCTCTTAATAACACTAGAGTTGATAAAACTAATAAAGAAAAAATATAGTATCAATAATCACGTACACACTTTTTTGGGATTTTGTTGGTTTTGTTTTGGTCAGTCCCTTCACACACAAAATTGAACATTAAAATGATAAACACATTATCTACTAATTTTCCAAAAATATTACAGCTTTGCAAAATATAGTTAAGCAATGTGTTTACAAGCTGTTTAACAGTCATTTTTCTAAGCAGCAGTTTCTCTGCTCACTTTGACAGAAAAATTACACTGTGCTAACTCTCCACATGGCTGTCTGGAAGCTCCTGTGCCCTACCTTCTAGCAAGTGATACAGACCCTTTATCAGCAAAATGTTTGTTTATTTCAGGAGCTTATATGAGAGAATGTCAAATTAATATATGATAACTTTAGAAGTCTTTTACTATTTCAAAGCACTGCACAACTTTCCTTCAGTAAAAAAAAAATCAACTTTGGTATTCATAAAGGACTTCACCACCGAATTGTATTTGAGCCAGCTAATTTTCAATCCCTCCAGCAAGGAAGGCTTTTTGCCCTTAATTTTTTCAAATTAATTTTATTGCATGCTAGCTACTTATTGTAAAATACAGAGTGGAATAAAAGTCCAAATGTATTGTTTCTTTCCTTTCTATCATTAATGTGGCACTTAACCTACAGTGAGGAGTGACAGAATATGAATTACTAGTACAGGCTTTTTATAGCTCATAGAACTCTCAAATTGTTAACATTTCTATGAATCAGTATGGACTTCAGTGAAGTTCATCCCTGGGTTCTTGGCCATGCAAACAACACGAAATATTATTGGATCTTCATGAATTGTTAAAAGCAAAGAAATGTCTTAATCTTGCTAAATTGTTTATTTATTTGTAGTTATTTTTCTTGAGTAACAACTACTGCTTACTCATACTCAGCCTTAAAATTTCTGGAAATATTTCAGGCATGCTGAATATAAATACCACATATGTCAGGGTGTGTATTTAAAGGTTTCTAAAATGTAACATGTTGCAATGGCCACACTCAAAATACTGTGTTACTTGATACTTTAAAAAAAAATGACAAAAAATTACTTATGACAAAAAATGATCATGACCATCAAGGAATGCTCCCACACGACAATTAAGGATAAAAAATAATGTTGCTGAAAGTGCCAATTTAAAAATAAGAAATATAAGCAAGTACTCCTTGATATATGCCTCATTAGAATTATTATGGTGGTTAAGTGCAGATTTTTCATTATTTTCCATAGTTACCAATTGGTGCTTTCACATGAAATGAAGACACATTAACTTACTGTTATACAAGATTTTTTTCTTTGTTCTTAGCTTTTAGAAGTATAATTTACTCAGCTCTCATCTGATTTCCTGACATTACACTCTCCTCAAACTCCCACTCACTCATACAAATCAAGTAGATTATTAACCAAGTAAGAGCCTTCAGAGCAGAATTTAAGTGAAAATTTAGCTGCTTATCTGCTCATTTTCACAGCATTTTATCCAAAGAGATTAAGCCACATTAGCTGTATTCATGCCATTAAATTCAGGTGAAACTAATAGAAAACATCTTCTTGTACCAAAGGTTTAACACTTATGATGTTTCAAGTTGGCTTTGACTCTTTTCCCCATAACAGATAGCTCAATATCTTGCTTTAAATTTAACCAGTTTAACTGTCATCACTTCTACAACACACTGCTAAATAAGTTACATGTCCATTTGCTAATTTTTGTTTCAGGAATGCATGTAAACGTGGTTTTATGGTTGAGATTCAACTAAGAACAAAGCATGCTAGAATTGTATGCAATATATTAAATTATATTGATTGCAGCATTGCAGTGCAACTCAAAACAAGTTAACTCATACAAAATATGCTTAATCTGTGGTTTGGACCTGAGGAAACAAGTTTAGAAGGGACCTTCTAAGAGGTCACCTAGTTCATCTCTCAATTCTGCACAGGGCTACTAGCTGCTTAGGAATTTGCCAGGTTTTGGAAATCTCTCAAGCTGGCAATTCTACCACCTCTGGATAACCTCATTGTGAATGCCTTGCCCATCCTTTCCAACAGAATTCATTATACTGTAATCTGCAACTGCTGCCTCTTGCTGTTTAGCTCAGCAGATGAAACTGTGGATTGTGACTCTTGGATCCCAATTTTACCGAGGTTCCAGAGTACAAGAATTTGATCACTAGGGAACCTCAAAACCCAAAATTCTCCAATGCAGAACTCTAATCCTAATTTGAAACATTCCAATTGACAGTCAAGCCTCAGAATAAACTTCTAAACTTAGCATCTATGAAATTAGTAGTTTGACTTAGGCATAAGGTTTTCCTTACTGAATATCAAAATCATTCTGAAACTTAAATAAAAATAATTTTGATAAGTTGTTTCCAAATAAAGAAACAAAAATTAGGCAAGGAATAAAAGACATGTCTATGTAAAAACCATCTTTTTACACTGTTGTATGTATGAGGTAATAAAGCACTACTATTTTTTAGCACACTAATTTTAACTGCTAGAGAAGGTACACACTGTTGTTTTATCACCAGCTGGAGGTTACCAGCAGCAGCATTATACTTCACATGAAACTGGACTCGTGATATGCAAAACATGTTCCATCTATCTTCAGTTTTTTGAAAGCTGTACTTCATTCTGACATTTCTAATATAACACAGTGCTTGGCCATCAGCAACTCAAACACAAAAAACAGTAGGAGAAAACACTAGCTCACCTCAAACCCTGTACAATAAATACTTTATCCAGTCATCATATGCAAAAGTGAGAAATTTACCTGATTCAGAATTTAATGTACCATGGCATTATCACATTTTGTATTAATGATACTACATTTGTCTCCTCTTTCTCATTTATCTGTAGCCTCCTCAAACCTGAAGAATTACTTCATATTTGCCATCTGGATTTACAGATGGTAAATATTATTTATGTAACCCCTGACTTTAAGCAGACCTATATACTAAAGTCTATTTATAAGAAAACTGAAACTCAAAAGTAAAAACATGTCCATGAAAAAATACAGTTAAAAAAAAAAAGATACTATTAAAGTCTCATATTTTACTTTTCATAATGCAAACATGCACCATCTTATATAACGCTAATCTGAAACACAGAAATCAGATGTCAGCTGGGGTTCTACTTCCTTGAAACAAAGACATTTTGAAGGTTTATTAAGCTGTATGAAATGTCATTCTACTTGGTATGAAAAATATTGCTACTTATAGATTGTTGTAAAGTCTAATACCATCTTATTTGTAGCAACTAAAATTGAACCACTCCACTCTTCAAGTAGTCCCAAAGGATTTCAGATTTAAGTTTTGGTCTTGGTTGGGTTTGATTTTTCTTTTTTCTTTTAAACACAGAATTCTTCAAAATGTTTAAGAGTAGTAAACTGAAAACTACAACAAAATTGTTTTCCGACTTAACCTTTAGAATAGACTACCAAAATAGAATATGCACCAGCACTGCTAGCAAGCCTTTGGTTCACATGTATCTGACAACTACATAGAAAGAGTGTTCCAGTACTGGCAAAAGAGAACTCCTGTACAGCGTATGAATCTTATGTAAGTGTTCTCACAGATGGTAGGTGGTTGCTATCTTTCTTAACTGCTGAAGACAAACGCTTCTTTTATTTTTAAACATTATATCTTCAAAAGACAAAGTATATTTCCTTAGTAAAATCTTAGAAGGGGGAAAAATACATACTTCCCTGCCATTTCAGACACTAGAACTGCGTTTTATTCTGCACAAACTCGGAAATCTGGGTGACAGTTAGGTAGTAAATCAGCTTTTAATTTAGAAAGCTGCTGAAAAAAACCCAAACAGTTTAAGAATCACAGTGCTCTCAGACTCTGGCCAAATCAAATGACTAACCTTAATATTGCTCACTCAAGGAAAAGTTCTTCTGTGGTTTTTTTAGTTTTGTTTTCTCATAATGTTTCAAATCCACTTACTGACATAGCATTTAGAACCAATAAAGATGAATTTATGACTGAGTCCAAAATGACACAGAAAGCACTTGCTATTAATAATCATCCAGATTATCAGTAAATTAACTGAATCTATTAATCTAATTCATTTTCGACATTCATAATTTCACTGATAGGAGAAAAAGTCTCAAATGTAGTTTGCCTCTGTTGCAAGAACAATGCTTATTCCACTGAGATTTAGGCCTCTCATTTTGTGTGTTTCACAGTGTATTAAAAGATCAAAACACACTTTTTATGAAAAACAGTATGGAAAATATCCAGCCCTTGTAGCATGCCACTGCGCACACCATAATGCTGTTCCTTTTCCCAAAGCAAGGCAGTATCAACATTGCTGACAAGTTGGTGTTGCTTGGAACTTCTGCAGTTACACTTCTTACACAGCATTTCTCATTGGATAAAGTATGTGAACTTTGAAATTAAAACTGACATCCAATTTTATTATTGCAAGAAAAATTGAAATGCTACAGTCAAAATACAGCATTTAAGTAACAAAGATAAATGTAATGGTGAAATACGCCATAACGACGATGTAAATCATACAGCTATTTTTACAAAGGCAAAAAAAAAAGGCAGAAAAAGATGTGAAATATCAACGCCTGACTAACTATGAGCAATCATCTTGGATTATGCATTATCAAAACCTCACTGTTACTATTCATTTCTTTGAGAAACAATGTGCAGAAGTATATGACAGAACTGAGGACCTGTTATGCTTCTCACCATACCACCATGGAAATGACTTGCTTCTTAATGGAGCCATGACTGCTCTGATAAATATTTCAGATAAATTTCCTTTACTTAAAAAAAGTATTGAGATCAAAGTTTTGTAACTATTCTAGCTAAATTAACACCACTGAGCAGACACTAGAAGACCTCCAGAAACTCATTTAATACTTTTGCATATTTTGATGGCACTGCTACATTAAAAGTATTTACTAACTCTTAGAAGGAAATCTTCATATTTTTGGATAAAGTGTGAAAAGAAATAAGCCACAGTAGCAAGTGCATACCATAAACTAGGCAAAGTATAAAAAATACTTGTATCTGGGCAGAGGCAGGGACATGAAGCCACAAATTACTATTTCTTCTGTAGCATCTGCAGAAAAAAGAAAAAAAAGAAAAAAAAAAGAAAAAAAAAGTACAGCACTGGTAATGGGAGATGTGGCCTGCTAAGTGCAAATTAATTATCAGGCACAGTGTGGGCCTGTGATGAACAAAGGCAGCCTCCCACAGCTCCCCTAAAGCATAGGGAAGCAAAAGCTTGCCCTGTCACAGTGTGGGGCCATACAGATGATTCACTTTTTATTTTTTTTTTATTAGTTAGATGAATGGACAGTGGAGTGGATTGAAAACTGGCTGAAGGAGAGATATCAGAGAGCTGTGGTCAGCAGCACACAGTCTGTAACAAGTGGTGTTCTCCAGGGGTCAGTACTGTGTCCAGTCCTGTTCAACATATTATTCAACAACCTGGATCAAGGGCTAGAGTCTACTCTCAGCAAGTTTGCTAACAACACAAAATTGAGAGGAGCAGCTGACACACCAAAAGGCTGTGATGCCATCCAGTGTGGCCTGGATGGGCTGATGAGTTGGGCAGAGGGCAACATCAATAAATTCAATAAGGGCAATCGTAGGGCCCTAAACCTGAGGAGGAACAACCTCACATATCAGTACAGGTTAGGGGCTGACCTGCTGTCAAGCAGCTCTGTGGAAAAAGGGCTGGAATTCCTGGTGGACAATAAATTCACCATGAGCCAGCAATGTGTCCTTGTGGCCAAGAAGGCCAATGACTTTCTGAGGTGCATCAAGAGTGTGTCCAGCAGGCTGAGGGAAGTTCTCCTTCCCCTCTACTCTGCCCTGGTGAGGCCTCATCTGGAGTATTGTGTCCAGTTCTAGGCTCTCTGGTTCCAGAAGGATAGGGAAGTGCTTGAGAAGGTACAGCAAAGGATGATGAAGATGATTAGAGGACTAGAACAACTCTTATGAAGAAAGGTTGAGGGATTTGGGGCCTTTTAGCCTGGAGAAGACTTGGTGGGGTGTGTGGGGGTGTCTTACTGATGCCTGTAAATACTTCAAGGGTGGCTAGTCTTTTCTCAGGACTGCTCAGTGACACAACAAGAGGACACAAACTTGAACACAGGAAGTTTGTTTGGGCTGAGCTGCAGTTAAATCCTCCTCAAAGCATCAAGTGAGTTCCATCTAAACAACTTTACTTTGAGGCTGGTAGAGCACTGGAACAGGCTGCCCAGAGTCTGCATCTCTGGAGTCATTAAAAATCTGCCTGTATGCTGTCCTGCGCAACCTGCTCTAAGTGAACCTGCTCTGGCAAGGGGTTGGACTAGATGATTTCCAGAGGTCCCTTCCAACCCCTATCATTCATAACAGGAGAGCTGCCTGACGACTGGAAGCAAGCAAATGTCACTCCAGTCTTCAAAAAAGGCAAGAAGGAGGACCCAGGCAACTACAGAGCAGTCAGCCTCACCTCCATCCCTGGAAAGATGATAGAGCAGCTCATCATGGAGGTCATCTCTAACCACATGGAAGACAAGAAGGTTATCAGGAGTAGCCAACATAGATTTACCAAGGGGAGATCTTGTCTAACTAATCTGATAGCCTTCTATGAAGCTATGACCAAATGGGTAGATGAAGGAAGAGCAGTGGATGTCATATATCTTGACTTCAGTAAAGCTTTTGATAGTGTCCCATAACATCCTCATAGAAAAGCTCAGGAGATGTGGCATAGATGGTTGCTCAGTGAGGTGGATTGCAAACTGGCTCCACAACAGAGCTCAGAGGGTCATCATCAATGGCACAGAGTCAACTTGGAGGCCTGTGGCAAGCGGTGTCCCCCAGGGATTGGTACTGGGTCCAGTTTTGTTCAATATCTTTATCGACGACCTGGATGAGATTGAGAGTACCCTCAGCAAGTTCCTGATGACACAAAACTGGGGAGGGGGTTGGCTGACACCTGTCAGGCTGTGCAGCCATCCAACATGACCTGGACAGGCTGCAGAGCTGGGTGCAGGCAAACCTCATAAGGACAAGTGTAGGGTCTTACATCTGGGGAGAAATAACAGGCACCAGCACAGGTTAGGGGCTGCCCTGCTGGAAAGCAGCTCCACACAGAAAGACCTTGGAATGCTGGTGGACAGCAAGTTCTCCATGGAACAACAATGTGCTCTTGCGGCTAAGAGAGCCAATGGGATCCTGGGATGTATCAAGAAAGGTGTCCAGCAGGGCTAGGGAAGTTCTACCACCTCTCTACTCTGCCCTGCTGAGACCACACACTGTCCAGTTTTGGGCTCCCCAGTTCAAGAGAGACAGAGACCTGCTGGAGAGAATCCAATGGAGAGCCACAAGGATGCTTAGGGGACTTGAGCATCTCCCTATGAAGGGAGACTGAGAGCCCTGGGGCTGTTTACTCTTGAGAAGAGACGACTGAGAGGGGATCTGATCAAAGTCTATAAATATGTGAGGGGTGGGTGTCAAGTGGAGGGGGCCAGGCTCTTTTGGGTGGTTCACAGTGATAAGACAAGGAACAATGGGTTCAAAATAGAACATAGAAGATTTCACCTCAACATGAGGAGAAACTTCTTTACAGTGAGTGTGACAGAGCACTGAAGCTCCCCAGGGGCGTTGTGGAGTCTCCTTCTCTGGAGAGTTTCAAAACCCACCTGGATGTGTTCCTGTGCAGACTATCCTAAGTGATCCTGCTCTGGCAGGGGGGTTGGACCTGATGATCTCTTGAGGTCCCTTCCAACCTCTGATATACTGTGAAACTGTGATTCTGTGATTCTCTGATTATTGATGGGCAAAAAAACAATGCTTCTAGCTTCTCGTGCCTGCAGATCTCCACATATTTAAGTGAGACTTTTTTTTTTTTACAGTAAAACATAAGTGACATATCAGAAGGAATTGATTTGAATTCCAATTAAAAGATCAGGAGTTCTTAGTATCAGTTTTAATATGAAGCACTTCGGAATAGGGTTAAAGTAATTGCAAGATCAACACAGATTTACCTGCCAAGAAGTAAGTCCATTTCCTTTGGTCTGTGACAGAAGTTTGTGGAAGAAATTGGTAAAATAACACATGCTCCATGATTTTTTTTGTGGCCAGCAAACGTAAACAGTGTAGCCAGAAGAATCTATTTATGTAACTGAAGTTGACAACATGTAAGAAAACCAAAACACTTTGATTGCATCTGATGGCTCAAGTCTGGAAAAAGGGTCAAATATGTACATGAACACATCATACAATTGCTAAACATTTGGGTGTCATGTTCTAGAACATTTATTAAAAAAAGATTAAATATACAGAGCTTTATACAAGAGGTGCTCTGACAGTTCAGAAAATAATTAATTAGCAACTCATCACTAAATTGGATCATATTCTTTAAGAATTCCTCTGTGTTCAGTCCTTTGATTGCCAAAATGCTGATCTGTCTTTAAAAAAAGTAGGTATAGCATCTAAGTCACTTCAGAAAAGGTTAAATTGCCCCACAATTTCATTTGTTTGCTTAGCTACTTCAAGATGTTCCTACTTATGACTAAGCTGCAGGTGCTATTCTGTTTATTTTGCTGCTTGTAAACTAAGCCCTTGTATGGAACAAAGCAAGGAAAGCACTAGGATTCAAGTCAGAGGAAGGAACTGCACCACTGTTTCCCGTTGAACATGCTACTTTGTACCTTCTTAAGCATGACTGAACATTACACAACCATTTCCAGAAAATGAAATTTCTTGAAAAACACACTTTGCTTCTTTTTCTTTTCACACACCATTACAGAGATTAGCTACATTTTATTATTATTTTATGTAACAAGGAATGGTATTTAACCTCTCTAAAAATACAATCAACAACTTCTACAGGGCAGAATTTAACTTATTACTCACATTCATCAATAAACTAAATACAAATTAGATATTGATTCAAAATAATGTAGCATAGTTATGGATTATTGGCAACTTCAGTTTGGGGGATCTTACAAATATCAAAATGATTATCTGAACTGCAACTCAGCAGACACCTGCAGATGATATTCAGTCATAACATTAGGGAAACACAGAAAATCTTTTTCACAAACTTTTTGCTGCATATTGACTTGCACCAATACAGCTACTTTCAGATACTAACAATACAAACAATAATGTGAATTAGCTCCCCTGGAAACACATTAACTTGTTGCTCTTCTGAAACTAAAACTGGTAAAATTGAACCTGCTAATGGACAACACCCCCCCCCCCCCAAAAAAAAAAAAAACAACAAAACACCACAAACAACAACACACTTAGAATGCATTTAAATTTAAACAAAAAATTAAAATTCATCATTCTCCTATTCACCATACGTTCTTCACTTGATTTACACTAACTGCTTGGAGTTATTCTGAGATGTTCTCTTTTCTGTTCTCTTATTTATGATCGTGTAGCTACCCTGTAAAAACCATGGCAGAACATTACAATCCGTATTTAACTGTTGTAAATGACTGGGTTTACTTTGCAAGTTATTAGAAGTATTTAATTTTCTTTATTTTAACAAGAAAGAAATCCAAACTACTACCAAACAACATGTCTGGTTTGCAAGTTCATGGGATCATCTCATCTTTTCAGCAATTCAGTTTACTTTGGATGACGAGATACATTTTGAATGGCAACAGAAGCACGATTAAGGGCTAATCAAAGGTGGTGACGGAAGTGTTAAGATTTTTTTTTCATCATAAAAAAAATAAACCAAAAAAAATGCTGTCCTGCTTAGACAAAACCATTAGGTGATATACAAGGGTAAGATTTTGAAGGCTCTCCTAGAGCTCTCAAAGATGACCTGTATTTGTCCCATGCATGCTGTGTGGGTATGGTGGCTCATCTTTCTCAAGTAAACTGAGGCAGTGATAAAATTTTGGCAGTCCCACAGTTGAACTTCATGATATTGCAAATTCTTCTACTCGATACATGGAAATCACAGTCTGAAAGAGGTCAATATACTACTCATTTTTTATATCCAGCTGCTATTAGAACTGGGCAAATATGTATATTTGTTTGGCTTTAACATTACGAACTTCATAAAGGAAAAGGCACAGTTGTTTAATCACTTATATATCTATCTTTCACATTCATGGCTTCAGGAGGACAACTTTTTCTCCTCGGTCTTCAGCTGATGCTTTCTCAAAGTTACATCTACTGATAGAGCAGGGTTAAAGAAAAGTTATTACACCTTACCTGGAAGCAAACAGAAGTGTGTCCATTTCATTTGGTTACAGTGAACCACTGCTCAGCTGCTCATATTCCACGTTGTATGAAGTGACTTAATTTTTTTACGCAACAGTGACAAAAGGTCAGAACAGAAATGCAATTACAGCAGTTGTAACAGACTTACACCTTGCAGTGTCTTCCCAAGAAATAAGGGGTTGGGTTTTTTGTGGTTTTTTTGTTTGTTTCTTTTTTTTTTGTTTGTTTTGCTTTGTTTTCTTTTTAATACAGATACAGTAAGGGTGCACACTAAAGGAACGCTGCATTCCTAGCATTTAGGCACAAAATTTAGGTAGAAAACCCAAACCACAAAAAACAATCCCAAGTTCCTGAACACGGTTAACAGCCTTAACTGAACAAAAGCCAAACTTTTACTTCTCAAACCAAGAGCATTTCTTCTAACAAGGCGAGACCACAGGAAGGAATATCACTTATTGTTTCTTTATAAATGCAGAACCAAGACTAAAAGTGATCAAGCTTAATCCCGAGATCAACATCCATATTCTAAATAACCAGAAAAAGCATGCTATTAGTACGGTGCCTGAAAACTCTAATGTTCTAAACAGTTTAATGCTATAATCCACAGTCCATGCCCTTGGTGATATAAGAACTGATTTCTCACGATCTCCAAAGCTACAATGAACTTGAATTCCATTTTCCATGCTGAAATTAGCTAAAGACTAATAGGGCAGAAACCCTGGGTCAGGAGAGTTTACGTTGCCTAAAGCCACTTTCAAAGAAGTCTTATCTGTTAAACTACATTGTGTGTTCCAGTATTTCATTCCCTGCAAAGCCGCTTGTTTAAAAATAAATAAATAAAGGTAGATGGTAACCATATAATTGTTTACAGCTGATTTCTGCACAAATTGCTACTCAACAGCTTTAATATATCTAAATTCTGTCTTGAGATAATGCAACTTGAAGTGAAAAAAAACCATTAAACCTTCCCCTTATTAAAAAAAAAAAATCTCATCTCCCTCAGTTACAAACGAAATTTCAGAAGCCCTCTCTTTAGGCAAAAATAGAAGAATAAGAATAAACTGATCAAAACCCAAACATTAAAATCTTCAGAAGTACTTAAAACCTCAAGCACCACTCAACAGAGTTAACAAATGGAATAAAAGACATTTCTGAATTAAGAGACACCATTACTGGAGTCTGCTCTACTAATACAGGAAGCTCCTGTGCAACATTGCCTTACTACTACAAAAGTTAAACAGCTCTTACTGCAGGTTAACATAGAACACCTGCCACCACTAGAGCGCTACTTCAAATGTTCATAAAAATTGAGCTATACTTATTGACTCTTTAGGACCAATGGTATAGGGACTGAATATAGGGCATTTCTGTTAGAACTACCAAGTCCACTTGCAATTGTGCTGACTGCTGAAATCACTAGATGCTGGGATGACTTTTACCACCCAGTTTCTGGTTTTGATGATTCTGACCACACTGGTGGGTCAGCTGTTGGCATGAATGCTCCTTATCCACAGAGAGTTCAATCAGCTAAACAAGTTTGAACAGTTACCTTCCTAACTTGGCTAGACTGAACTGAAATGGTTTAGGAAAACAAACATGGGCAGGCAAAAATCTCTGGTAGGGGTGGAATGAGAGGCTCCACCAAAAGACAATGTGTATCATCTTAACCATGTTTCAGTAAATTGTGTGGGTGAATAGTTCTTTCCCCACTGCTGTACTTCAAATATGGAGTAAACTTCAGGAGCTGCAGTAAAATTTACCAAACAAATTTAAAAATCCTTAAAGAATGGGCTGAAATATTTTTTATCATATTTTCCTAATATCCTTCTGCATAGTGTTAATGGAAAAGCTCTTCCTGAATGTTTCTGTTCATGAACACATTAAAACAGTACAGTCAATTTATAAACTCATAAGCCTAAAAATACTTCAAGCCATAATTTCTCTCCCACAGATTAAGTTCAATTTTATTTGTATACTAGACATCTTTGGCATTGAACAGCATAATAGAAAATACATTTCCTTTAGTATTCCTTCTGATATACAAGACATTTCTATCATTTACTAGGGTAAATATGATTCAAAACACTTTGGACAGATCCATTTACCAACACTAAAACACAATGTATTTAATCACTCATAAATCAGCGAAAAGAGGCTGAAAAATCTAAATCAATGCCATTCTTTTCTCAGATCCATTTTTTTGAATAGCATTAAAACATATTTTGTAAAAAAAACATATACCACCAAGTTTTATTAGAAACACTGCTGGAAAACTACTGATAATCAAATGAAAACAAGATATTAAATATTGCCTGATCAGATATGATTACTATGGCTCAGGTTTCTTTTTTTCTTTTGGCTTATTTTCATTCTTTTTTTTCTGGTATCACATCATAATTTATTTTTTCCCCAGATCACTTCAGTACCAGCTTTCCTACGAGATTTCTCTTCCTGAATTCTCTTTTTTTTCTATCCGCCCTGGATCACTAAATCACTTCTCACCTCAGCTTCCAATTTACCCATAAAAAATGCTCTTGATATCATTTTTTCTTCTCTTGACCATGTTCCTCAGCCAGCCAGGACAAGGCTTGGCTTAGGCTTTCAAAAGCCTGCCTACAGATGTCAAGAATCCAGAAAAGGGTGCTATGGATTTCTATCTTCTGGCCTGGCCCCATTACTGCCCCAGATATTTGAGAAACAGTATATTTAGGACTGTGCCTACATTCACAAGCCTGTCAGCTATCAATCTGGTTCAGTCTGCAGAAAAGTAAAATACCTTCTAGTGTTTCTTCCATCCTCCATTTAATATTTCTCATTTCTCTCCATATTGCCTACCTTTGCTTCTGCTCAGAACTTCTTCAGGGCAGAGGAAGATTAACTACTGGATGAAGTAGGTTGTTACCATCTGCACTTCACCCTTTGCCAGAGACACTACCTTTCTGTTTTCCCAGTTCTGCATCGTGAGGTTTAAAAATCAGGCATATTTCACAGGACTTGTAAAAGAGCTGTCAAATTGGCAGAACAGAGGAAGGGTGGAACATTTGGCAGAGGAAGGAAGGAGTCATTAACCACTCAACTTGGATCTACCAAGCCAGAACAGTTTGCCTCACCATTCCGATCTGATTCCAGAAGAAATCACCAATTACACTTCATGTTAATCATAGAAGTAAAGGAAGTTGGTTGAAACAGTCTACAGAGGTAGATGGAATTATTTAAAACTGAATTCACATTGGAAGATTTATAATTCCTGTAACCATAAAGATGGTTTACATTTTGCAGAAACAGCATTTGATTGGTACTGTGCTACTGTGTTATTGGACATCAGTGTAAAGAAGCATTACTGTAAATAACCCAGACAAATGAAGAAATAAAGCAGCCTGTATAACAAAGTAGTAACTTTGAGAAACAGTGTGAGCACTACCCTCAACCAGGATATTAAAATCCTTCTGCTGTACAGAAACTCCAAGTGAAATTACAGAGTTGAATACACTAATCAGAAAACTGAGGTTTGCAGCCGTTCCTGTAACTCTACACACCATTGTGCCACAGTGTTGTGGTTATGCTCGATATTTACCTAAAACATACTAAAACTACAGAAACACTGGATATTTTAAAAGAAAGAACAGCAAGTCCCACACAATGGCCTGTCACCTGATCAGCTTTGCTTTTGGAACAATTCCTCGAGATTCAGTCATAGCACGCACAGTCCACCACTTACTTGCTAATAAGTGGTATGTAAGTTCTGAATTTCTTACCTGAAAGAACTTAACATTTACAAAAACACATTAATCACTACAAGCTCATCTACTCCTCTGAGTACAAGCATTAAATTCTGCAGTTTTACTGGAAAAAAACCAAAACAAAACCAACAAAACCAAAAACTCAGTTCGTAAGAATAAAAATGTAAAAATGAGAACTGAAAAGCAAACAGCTTCAGTGTCAATTTTGCATTCAATTTCATGGCAAATGATGCTGCACAGAGATACTAAATCAATGACAGTCTGAATTTATCTGTTTTCAGCATTTTCTTACTAGAAGCCTCCAGAAATTTATTTCCTTCTGTTGGATGCACAGCAAGCACAAGTAAAGCTATGAGAGGAAAATGTATGACAAGCGTACTGCCATCCAAAAAAATAATTATTTTATTGACTTGAACAGAAAAATCTAACACATCAGTACTAAACAGTGTCAAGAGCTGATTCAGAAAGATTTAAAAAATTAATTCCTAATTCACATAATTTGCAAGTCTTTAACAAAAACCTTATAAATACACTAAGTGTATTTATAGAGAGCATATTGAAAATCATTAGCAAAACATTAAGACATTTCTTTTACTTACCTGAGTTTGTACTTTCCATGGAAAGATACTAAGACAGTATTTTTAAAAGAAAATCCTTTAAAATAACCTACCAAGTAACATGATACCATAATGAAAAAGCAAACACTCTAAAATAGTTGAGATATTTATTAGTCCATTCAAAAATGCCTAAAATAATAAACAAATGGTACGATTCAGAGCAATCTCAGCATAGTCAACAAGCTCAATTTTCAAACTATACATATTCCAGGGCCCTCATCTGCCTGCTGACCACTGAAGAGATTATAAAAGCAGAGACACTCCTTTGCTTTCCCATTTCCCAAGCCACTTACATACAGAAAGATGGCTAATTCACACCATACAAAACCACAAAAAGCCATTCACAATGACATCATGTAACATTTAAGTAACATGTAAGTACAAACACTTACTTTACTAAGCCCATAGGTCAGTTCGCACTGAACACCTATCAATGTCAAAGAGGTTACCTAGACACAAACACTGAGGTCTAAGAAGGAATACACCCACAATGACATTCATACAGATTTCCTTGCTTGTCACAGCTATTACTTACCTAAAATGTTAGTAATGTGTGCTTCTAATTCTTGAAAAGCTTTAAGCACAAGTTCACCTTTGTACAATCATAAACACTCACTTAAACCTTTGTTGATTTACAACTTCACCGTTTTTTACTATTTTAGTTTTCAAAAAAGAAAAAAAAATTAAGGATTGTGCCAGCAATGGAACTAGATGGCCTGTCAACATCTGGAGGTCTATGTCTCTCCCACCTTTTTTTGTATTGGAAATACCGAGAAACTTGCCAATTCATGATACCCATAATATCATTGATGTCTGAACACAACAGGGTATTAACTGGACATTACTGGAAGACACAAACAACTTGAATTCTACTTTAATGAGCTTCTCTGATGAATTTTTATGAGTGAACTCTTTTAAGGTTATTATAAATAATAACTGGCAAATGTTAATGTCTCTAGAATTTTAAATCAAGTTTTCAGCAACTGTTCCTTAGTCCAGCAGACTTCTAACATCAGAAAAAATGTGGAAATAAAAACTAGTGTCCCATCCTTTTCAGGGATGTAAATTAGGGCTAATTGTCTCATAAATCCAGTTTGAGAAGGGTAGAAAAACAGTGGTTTTTTTTTCTTTTTGTCTTAACTTTTTATATTTTGTTCATCTGCCTTTCACTAGTCAATGTGAAGATCAAAAATTATCTTAACTCTGAGTTCTCCCTCACTTTGTTGCCATTGGCATCATGCCCAGGTTTAAGCCAGTTTTCAAACATTTAATTAATGGCTTCAGCCAAGTACTCACATATGAAATCTTAAAATACTGTGTACTGAGTCAACGATCACACAGTCTCAGTTTATTGCACAAGTGCAAAACTGCTGTATTAACATCTGGCTTTAATAGTAGTAATCTGAACACTTTAATACATTCTGTAATGTACATTTGCTTTGGACTTCCAAGATATGGAAGATTTTTGTGGCTGTGGCTTCCACAGAGCCAATAACCCCAAAAAGGAGTTTTACAGCAGTTGTCAATCTTGACCACAGAAGAAAAGTTTGAAGAAATTTTATTCTGTAATTAATATTATGCAACTTAAGCTTTCAAACTTCAAGTGATAAAAATCCTCAAGAAACAATGTTAGGAGTACTACTTCACTGTGAATAACTTTATTTAAAGAAGCAAACATGAAACACTCATGGTTGTCAAGTGCAAATAGGCTTAATTTCAGTTTTTATTCAGGCATGCTGCTAAAAAGGTAGCAGATACACTCAGAGTAAGAAACAAAGGTTGCAGATTTAATAAACAAGGACACAAAGTGTACTTGTTTGCCAACTTAACCAAACCTGCTCTTCATGTAGCCTGAACGCAACCCTAAAACACACCTTACCTTCAGGTTAAAGGAAGCTCCCCTATCTTTAAATGTTTCCAGCTACTAATCTTTGCCTAGCACTAGAGTTGTGGGGCTTGTTGGATTACACTGATGCTCTGGACACATACCACCTTCTGTGTATATCAAGATTTTGTACGTCTTGTTCTTCTATTTTCTGGAGCAGTTCTTAACCATTGTGTGCAGTGTCTGGCTCTTTCTGCAGAGGTAAAGCCAATACTCTGTTTCATCTCAGACGGGCCTCAGCAGAAATTATCAAGGAGGCTTTAAGACTGATGCACTGTCTCAGTTATTCTGAAAATAAAGCAAATTCCCCCCCAGACCTTTTTTTTTGCTATACAAAAGATTGGGAGGGGGCAAGATCAGAATTTTCACCATTTTGGTAACAGCTGAACATCGGAAGCACACAATTCCAAAACAGAGAATGATTTTGCTGATGTAACATAGGTTCCCTGGTTTACTAAGCTGCTTCAGTCCCTTCCTAATAACTATTAAAACAGAATTCTGCCAGCAGCCATTAAGTAATACTGGTTACTCCCTTTGAGAAAGAAGTTTCCTCTCCACCTATAACTGAATTTATTTAATCAAAAAACATTTGATCTGGTGGTACTTTAGATGTGCTGTGCTATGAAGTGCTCTGACACTGTGCTGGCACCAGCCTGAGTTAGTGCAGGATAACTGTTAAAAATAAACGAAATAAAGCCAAAGCTTTAGCTACCAATGAAAAACTATTCAGAAAAAGTCTAACAATTTGTGAAGGCTTGCAAGCATGACAGTCCTTTAAAAAAGAGAAAACAGTATTTAATCAACAAAAGAGTATTTAAGTCAAAATTCTTAGAAGTCATTAAAAGAACTACTCATATCAAATGGCAAAGCAAAACCAGCATAACTTGCTCTTAGCTTATGTAACACAGGTACTACGTATCCCCAAATTCCTGTTTGTATGAGAATGTATCTTTCAGAAAACCTTCCATTTTAGCAGGCCTATTAACCCAGCACAATTTAAATTGATACACTGCTCAGTAAAAAAATAACTTTATAACCCCCCTGTATTTAGAAAGTTTTAATTATTTTAAGATATATTGCACTTACTTGGTATCTCTAGATTCCTTCTGTAGTGTCTGCTTCAGAACATTTCTGGTCAATTGGAAAGTAAAGATAGGGGAAAAAAAAAAAAGTCATAAGGATCCTTTATTTTAAAAGTTGCATATTCTATTGCACCTAAGAAATTAAAACCTTAAGAATCCAAGTAATTATTTCTCAGTTTTTGCAGTCTTGTTAAGGCACATTGTTAAAATTTGTTAAACTAATTTCAATATGCTCTAAGCTCATTTTGTAACACCTTTAATATTACTACTCAAATTCTAACACATTAATTATCATCCCAGTTACTTCTGGCAAGAATTGTGCTGAAGGTGCATCACCTACACCTCTTAATTCATACATCTCTTAATTCTTAATTAATTCAGCTACAATATAGAAGACCAGTCCTCATTCCTTCAAGTCTATTTTGCATAATTCCTTAGAGCTGGAATGTCTTCACACTTGGAATTTTACATGCCAATTACATCTACGCATTATAATTTCAATTAATAACAGAAACACATTTTAGTTTTCTAGATTCCAATGCAAGGGAATCTTTACAAAGAAAAATAAAAGGAAACTGTTCACAAATACATCTTAGCTTTTTGCTATGACAACTCAAACCTATCTGTTTCATCATCAACATTTCGATTATTAGCATACTTTAGAGTATGTGTGCACATATATGCATATACAGACACATGTGGTTATGTCAGTGGAAACCTACTGCATGCTAAATTGACAAAAGTTACAAAAATTACATCAATAAATCACAAGTCTTTAAAGCTGGCATTTAATAAATGTCTCATACAACATTAACGAAGTTTTCCAGTTTTGGCTTTGTACCCATAGGTATTGACCTAAAAGGTCCCATACATCGCCCAGCCACACAATGTTGCTTTTGTTCTGAGTGATGAACCCTGACAGAGCTTTTCTTCTTTTAAAGGTTTGAGTGCCCGAAGGCTGAAGCTGATGTTATGATTTCTATAATTATCAGTGAAAGAGGTTAAAATGTAAACATGTTAAAAAACGAATGAAAACACACAAGAGGAAGAAGTTACAAGGTAGAAACACCAAAAAGGCCTAAAACCAGAAATGGCCTACAATAAAAGATATTCCCTCTTCCTACCAGTAATTGTATAATGAGTAAGCTAAATGCTGTTTAAGAAAATCCCCAAAGCAAAGCACAAATCATGACAAAGTATATTCTCTATCCAGTATCATAGTAATCCATAATTTAATCAATTATCTAATTTGACTTCTAGGCTAACAAGCAAGGGCTCCAATTTATTGAACATTTTATGTGTAGAAACACTAAATGTGTCTGAATATCTGTGTATTAACCTCAACTTTTGAAGTTTTTTTACAACTCATTCAACAGAGTCGCACAAATTAAAAATGTCAACTATTAAGGTGATTTTCATACCACTATAAGACTGCAATTCACTTTTATCATTCCATATTCCACATTTCTCCAAACACAGTCAAGCTGTGAAAATTGTTCTGCACTTCCAATAACATTCTAAGTATTTTTAGCTGCCAGATGTTTTTATTTTCTTAATTACTGGTGTGATTACCAGACAGCACTCTGTCAAATTTTAAGTGCAAGTTATACCACTAAATCATAACTTACTGTAACTAATTATACAGGAAAGAAAACTTCAGTAAGAACCTAAGTAAAATGTCAGGCACCAAGAAAATCTTATGAAATGCCAGCTGTGCCTCTATTCAGAGCTTAAAAACCATCAGTGAATTCAAAACCTTGGGATTTTTCCACCATAATGGTAAGGATGTGGTATGAGGAAGAAGTGTAATCACCTTCCCATAAACAAGAACTTTAGAACACGTAGTACTCACTATACAGTGTAACCTTCTGTGTTTTGTTGTTTTTTTTTCTTAAAAGGTGACTGATGTTAGTCTAAATCTTTTAGACACTGACAGCAAAATAATGAGATTTCATGCTGCTGTTCGTGAAATATGCATGAAAAGATAATTTTCTGATATTTACTTCGTGATTCAACAAATTACTCATTTTATTGTAAATCCTGTAGTTTGTACTTCAGCTAGTACAATGAGGTCCTAGTACAATCTCTCTCGCCTACACTGAAGCAGCATAGCAGCAGTTATCGGCACTGCAGTAAGAAACCAGCAAAAAACCACATGAACCGAATAAAGGCAAATGTACTTACTTGCTGGCGCAACAGAAAGGCATTGCAGCACAGCTCTTAACCTGCTCCCTTCATTCCCAAGAATGTCACTCACAAGTGATTTATGCGCACCTGAGATGCACACCTGTGCATACAATTGCTGCAGATACTCGTTATTTTCTGTACAAAGACCATTAACCAAGTGCCATCTACAATCCACACGTTTCATATATCACAAACCAAACTCTTTAACAGTCCCTGGCTCAACGGCAGCTGCTCGTTTAACAGGTATGTGAACCTACTCTCTAATTGCATGATTTTGGTCGTCGAGGCTAGAGCTCTCAACTTTACTGCTTTAAACAAGCAGAAGCTCTCGTTCCCATGCCAGTGTTTTTAAGGCCAGGCCCCGCAGTTATGCCTTTCTACCCACAGGCCCTGCACCTCACCCGGGACTTTTGTGTGCCTTACTAAAAAAATTATCGGGGAAAAAAAATCCGTGACCGCATTGCAGCAGAAGGAAAATCTATCAGCACAAGCACGGCAGAAGTCGAGCCGGGCAGCGCTCCTAAGTAGACGAACCGATGCATCCCGGCGCACGGTGCGAGAGTTGCCGGCACCAGCACCCGCGCCCGGCGGTCTCCACCTGCGCGGCCCTGCGGCGCCGAGAGTTCCCTCGGCAGGGCTGAGGGACGGCAGCCACTGCCACCATCGCGTCCCCAGGAGCCGGCCTTGCGGGGATCCTGCCCTCCTCCGGCAAGGGAAGGAGAGGGAGGCCACCACTCCCGGCCCCCACCAGGGGCGGGCGGGCGGGCGGCCGCCCCTCCTGGCACCGGGCCCAGGCGGCGAGGCGCACTTCTACACCCCACAGCCTCCTTAAGATGGCTCGGGCCGGTGCGAGCGGGCGGCCACCCAGGGGCGGGGCAGCAGGCTACCTAGTAGCCAAGCGGAACAGCTGGCCGGCGGCTGCCGCTCACCGCCCTCCGTCCTCTCCGCGGCAGCGGCCCGATCGATCGACCCCGTGGGCAAAGCACTGCGGCCATTCCCACTGCCGCCGCCCCGCCCGTCACGTGGCGAGGTCCACCGCGGACCCCCCGCGCGGGATCCCGGCCGAGCGGCGGCACCGTCCACCCTCCCCCGCTCGCTCCCCCCCTCTCCGCCGCCCGCTCACCCCCGCTCGCCGCCGCCGCGGACATGTCCTCTCGCGAGCTCTGCGGCCGGGACCGCCCTCGGGCGCGCGCCCCAGCGGTTGGCCCGCAGGCGGGGGCGGGGAGGCCGCGCGCTAGTGCTCTGCTGTCGCCTCACACACGTGGGACGCGGGAGACGAGGGGGCGGGAAGGGGGCGGCTGCATCCGGGCACTCGCGCCCCTCAGCGGGGCGGCGGAGGTAATGGGTGCTGGCCGCCTCTGCTTGCGCTGCCTGTCCTAGCTGCTCTCGGGGAGTGTTCCCGGGGGCTGCTTCCCCAGGCCTGACGTAAAACGGCCCCAGCCCCTCGCCCTACTCAGGAGGCGACGTCCTGCGAGGGCCGTTGCCCGTTCTCAGGTGTCTGAACCTACCTGGTTGGTGGAGGGAGATTCACGCCAGACTGCCCCTGTGCCCTATCTTGGGGGTGGCAGGACCCAGGCGAGGGGCCCAGGCCTGGGCGGGATTGCTGCAGCGCTGAGGCGAACCTGCGGTGAGTAGAGCACACCTTCCCGGGGCGGCTCCCGCTCAGCGATCTTCCAGGTGCTGCAGTCTCACGAATTTGAAATTCGAAGAAAACCTCGGGGGATTGCTTCAAACTTCGGTAGTGCAAACACACATAAGCAAGATGGGACTTGTAGCTCATGTGTTTTCCCTTCGGGCTTACCTGTAAATATCTGAGGTGACAACTTGATCAAACATCAAGCCAGTCAGGAGGTAAAACACATTTCTTAGAAGAGGTTTTAGAAACACGATGTACACTTTAGGACGTGCAATAGTGAGAAGGCGGCAAGCAGAATATGAACAGGCACGCACACAGCATTAATTTGTTGCATATATTGTGCAACGTTATGCTCAGAGCAGGGAGTCTAACACCTGGACTTTTACAAACAACTAGTCTCATTCCTTAAGTATATCTGGCCTATCATTATGCAACTCTGCTTTTGTTCTGGGTTTTTGGGTTTTGTTGTTAGTGGTTTTTCAGCTCACAGAGTAAGAGCTGAGCTACTCTTGATGCAATAGTCCAGTACGGCTCTATTATTTGAAATTTGCTAGTGTCCAGGAGCTTGCTAGGAGACTACACTGTGCTTATGCTACATGGTAACACAGCAAAACATGCTTCCCTGCTCCAAAGAGTTTTTCAGTGCATTTGTTCAGCAGTGATACAGCACATACATAAACTCCCATGCATTAAAAAACACAAACACCTCAATTTTAAATTTCTTACAGTTTTAAGATGCTAAACAACATGCTCATATGTTTTATTATAGACTATTGCTTATGTGGCTTGGAAGGGTTATTTATTTGGCTTGTCAAAGCAGGATACATGTCTTTCACTGTCCTTTAGAATACAGTTAGATTTGTATCAAATTTCAGATACAAATTAAAACCAGCAGTGACCTGGAAACTTAGCAATGAACGGTGTAAAGATCTCATTAGAAGCTGTCACTTGCTCCAGATTTACTTCCGTCATCCTTCAAATAAAATAGTTCAAATGGGAGTCTGCTGTTAAAACCAGGAGTGTAAACAAGTACAAGTCACTACTCAGTTTAATGCATGGCATCTAATTAATGAAATTAGGATTACAAAACAGTTAAGGTGAAATTGAATAAAACTAATTTATATCTAAAATTTCATATTTCTAAGAAAATGGAAAAAAGCTATGTAGTGGCAGAGACATTAAGATTTTGGCACTACTTTGTCATTACATTATTTGGAGAAGGTCCTAAAACTTTGGAAGCTGAAGCAGAGAGATTATAAAAAGAAGAATTCAGTTGATATCTGTTGTGGCTGAACATAATTTTCTCAAACTGAGAGAAATGATGCTCTAAATTCAGGACAAATTATTGGATAAGATAAAAAAGAAGAAAAAGTAATAGATGCCTGTAACAGGGAAGTAAAAGACTGATACAGTTCAAGGCAACTGTGCACTGAACAGCTGTTGGAATACCTTTAGTTCAAGGCCTTTTTGCAGGGACAAGTGCTTTTAACGTGGTCAGAAACTTGTAGAAATAATGACAGATGTTTAGAAACTGATTCTTGTTCTGTTATATTTGTGTTTTAACACAAACCAGGGATTCAATAAAACATAGCTCCCAATTATTTCATGGTCACTGGACCCCAGGCAGCTCCGACCACCACATCTCCCACCAGCCCTTCTCTATTTGCAAACAGCAAGTCGAGCTGGGCTGCACCCCTGGTAGGCTCACGTAACAGCTGGGATAAGAAGCTATCCTCCATACACTCCAGGAACCTTCTAGACTGCCTCTTATCTGCAGCGTTCAATTCCCAGCAGATGTCTGGTAGGTTAAAATCACCCACAAGAACAAGGGCAAGTGATCTTGAGGCAGCCTCCAGCTGCTTGAAGAATAATAAGTGAACCTCTTCTTCCTGATTAGGTGGTCTATAACAGACTCCAACCAGGATGTCAGACTTGTTGGCCTTCCCCCTAATTCTTACCCATAGGGACTCAACCTGATCATCCTTAGTCTCTACTTCCATGATGTCCAGAGCCTCCCTAATATACATGGCCACTCCTCCACCCCTTCTCCCTCTCCTGTCTCTCCTGAAGAGTCTGTAGCCGTTGATTACAGCACTCCAGTTGTGAGAGTCATCCCACCACACTTCTGTGGTGGTGACAATGCCATATTTCTATCTTGTATATAAGAATTGAAGTTATGTGATTGCTGCAGAAATGCAGATCATACCTTTACAAAGTGTACAGAATATGGAGAAACAAGCAAGGACAAGAACATTGTGCAAGAATCTCTTTCATGTCCCAGTGTAGTGTAGCTTATTCTTACTATGTCAGCTGTTGCATGTATTAAGGCATTGTCAATTAAGTAACTACAAAGGCATAGACATGTCTTCTGCTATGGAATACTTTGAGTCTTCCATGATGAGGAATAGTACAGAATACTAAAATCCTGGAAAGAAACAAGAGGCAAAGATGCGTTAAGAGGCTGACGTTAAATACAGCTGTTATTCATTTCTTGGAGGTATTTGTGCTTTTTAAAACAATGTAGTGATACTGTCCAGTGAAAAGGAAGACCCATTAAAAGCAACAAATAACTACTTGAAAACAGTTTTTCCAGTAAAATCACTCTCTGGAAATTGTCCAGCTCCACACAATAAGTCTTGTCTTTCGAGCACCACCTTTCCTGTCTTAGGTATGAACATACACAACTCTTCCTTCTTATTACAGAAAAGTTCAACTATGGCACTTGGCATTTGCCTCTAAGAATAACACTGAGCTCTGTATTCCCTTTCTTGCAATAGAAGTAAGCGTAAGAAACAGAGGTACAATGATTTTAACTGCTGGAGTCGTGCTGCTGTTTGAAAAGATGAGTCTAACTCTTCTGTTTCTTTCAAACTAGTGTCCTGCTGTTAGAAACTGATGATCATGGAAAGCAGGTAAATGACACAATATCAGTATTCTAATATCCAAATAGTGTTTGTTGTGATCTAATGCCAATATGTATTTTATCATGCAGTTGTAAATTGTATAATCTAGGCCAGGATTGTTTATGTACTGAAAGAGTGTAAAAATATTTCCAGAGCTTATTCAGAAATTGCAGCTGCTTTTCAGTTTTTGTACAGGCTTTATATAAAGATTGTTATAGAGATGTAAAGGCTGTGTTTGGCTTCGTTAATAAAGACAATTCATCATTTAAAACATACAATAAAAGTATTCTGCAGTTAATTTTAAATTAGCACAAGAATGATCAAATTCAGCCATATGCTTTTGCATGGTTTTACACTTCAGAGTCATATCAAATACAAGTAATAGTGAAATCATCAGTGTACTTGTCTGAGGTGTCTCTGTAAAAATCTTACATATGACATCTTAATGTTGTTTGAATTTTTTTCCAAAAGCTTTCCATCAATTTTTTTTCTTAAGCATATTGGAAAAGAGAGAGTTTATTAAATGTCTTCTAGAGCAATGTGTCTGTGTGCATGTTGATAAGAAGAGCTCATTAATGTTTATTAATATGTAAAGGGTGAGTGCCAAGAGGATAGAGTCAGGCTCTTCTTGGTGGTGCCCAGTGACAGAACAAGGGGCAATTGGTGGGAGTTGAGGTAGAAGAAGTTCCATGTAAACATGGGGAAAATGTTTTTCACCATGAGGGTGACAGAACACTGGACAAGGCTGCCCAGGGCGTTTGTGAAGTCTCCCTCTCTGGAGATATTCAAGATCCATCCGGATGCATTCCAGTGTGATGTGTGTGATGTGGTATAGGTGATCCTCCTCTGGCAGGGGAGTTGGACTAGATGATCTTTCAAGGTCCCTTCCAGCCCCTAACATTCTGTGATTCTGTGAAGACACTGGTGTCCAGAAATGAGAATGTCTTGCTATCACTCCTATATCATTATATAGAGCTTCATAAGAACCTGGAATTTTACTGCTGTTAATATTAACTTGCTACCATTGTCTATAGAAAGACTTTCTTTCAGTACCTATGTTCTGTAGGTTTTCTAAATCTATTTTTCTTTTTCTGATATATAAATATTTGGTAACTATATACAAAAAGCCCACTAGTTGTCTGGGAAGGCAATTAACATACACCACTATGTAAAGCCACATTCTGTGTAAACTCCAGCAAAGAATTTAAAAAAAGTCTTTGTGTACGTTATCAAGTGGTGGGGTTTTTTGTTATCCTCAGGCATTATGAAATTCACTTGTAACATCCTTCTCAAGCAAGCACTTGAAGCCTGTATCTGCTAACACAAATAACTGAAGTACTTCATTTAAAACATAGCTAAATTTATGCCATATCACAGACAAGCTTTTATTCATAGGTTACCTTGCCAACCACAATTAGCACCCACCGAGATTAAGTGTATCATACAGTTACACCTCCTTACAAACAATGCCCTGTCACTGAATTCTGTGAAACAGAAGAAATCTAATTGTTGTTGTTATTTATAGGCATAAGAATAGTCTAGAAGCTCTTACGATTTTTTAAATGATGTTTTAGAATGTGTTGGATATATACTTCCATCGAGGCACTGAAAAGAATATATTCACATTCATAAAAAATCAATTTCTCTGCATGAAATTAATAATTAAGCATTTCAGAGAATTTATGTAAATCTGCCTTTACCCAGGAGCACCTGTGAATCACTTAGGGTTTTTTTATGTTCAGGCTGCATTAGTACATAGTGTATGAGGTTTTTTTGTTTGTCATGAGTATTTATTGAATTATTGACTTTCAAGAGGTTTAATTACATATTACTAGAATTCAAGTGCTGAGAAAAGCATTTTGTAGTACATGCTCACTGCTCCAGGTATTTTTGTCAGAAAGTAGTTCCAGTTCTTCCAGATTATCTGTGGAGTATCCATAGTCCATAAAGGGAGAACTCAAGAGAAGATCAAATGCAGGATATGACTGAAGAAAATGCTTGGGTTTAGGATATTTCGACATGTCTAAGTCTCCTGGGTTAGCACAGCCTGCTCTCACAAGCTCCCCTCCCTCCCCACATGGATGGCAGGGAAAGTAACAAAATACCTGGGTTGAGGTAAAAAACTGAGATACAGAGTTTTACTGGAACTGATACAATGCACAATGACCTTAGCCTATTTGCAGAAAAGCACAGCAAAATCCAGAAGCAACAGTAGAAGCCAGTGACCTTGCTATGACCCACAGCCAGCCCAGTAGAAACACCCCAAAAACTGGAAACTGGAAGCAGCGCCTGGAACCAGAAGCCTCCCATGTTACAATCTGAACTTCAAGCCCCGTGATGCTTTGCTCCAGAGTGCACTTTCATTTTGAAGCTGGCATGACTAGTATAGTATTGAATATCAGCAGCAGGTTCAATCCATGACATTCTCCACCATCTATGTCATGCCCAACAGCAATTAACTCAGGGTAGATCTCCAGGTGGTATTCTTGGGAGAGACCTGTATTGCTCTGGACAAAACCTGACCCACCAGTAACTGATGGTTAATTTACACTCATTGTGTTTAACCAAGTGCCCTGGGTTTGGCTGGGATCAGGTTCCAGGTGGTGAGCAATTCCAGTGTACATCACTTGCTTTATGTATTCCATTATTAAGTATTATTGTTACTATTACTTCTCTGTTGTCCTTTTAAACTGTTTTTCTCTCAAACTTTTTCTCCTGATTTTCCTCCCCATCCCACCAAGGCATGGGAGGAGTGAGCAAGCTGTCCCATGGTGTTCAGTTGCTGGCTGTCACCATGACAGTGAGTTTACCAGTGTAGTGTGTTTGAATTGCAGACACGTGGAGCTAATTGTGAGCTATTAGTAGCCCACAGTTTGTGAAAGATCCTGAACTCGTTGTAATTGCTCCTCTTAGTTTTCAAGAATGAGGATTTCTGAAATTTCAGGTCATGCATGTAAGCCTTTGAGGGGTAGGTCTTTGCAGTGGGGATTGGTATGAGTTTTGGAATGTTGGCAGCCAGCCCATTACTTCCAATTAAATGAGAGAAATAATTTCTCACAGAGAGAGGTAATTTAATTTGAATTTTTGTCAGAATGCCCAGAGTATCAAATGGGTGTTGGATCATTAGAACAACATCCTTAGTACAGATTGAAAAAATTAATATAATTAATTCACCACCACCATGGGAAAAATTCTGGGATTTTGTTTATGCATATTGAAACTGATGATGAATATCCAACCTAAAATATATGGTATTCTTGCCTTTTCCAAGATGTGCAAGTTCAATTTCTCATGTAAAGCTCAAGCCTGAGAGGCAAAAAGCACTTTGGTACATGGGAGATGGAGGCTCTGCTAATTTCTCATTTGAGACTGAAGAGTCCGTGGGCTACTTGTCCCAGGTAGTAATTGAGACCTTTTCACAAGGGATACAGATATCTCAGTGCTCATCTTACTTTGTTCTAGAGCATTTTGAAAACAGTTATAATGAAAGCTTGGAAAAAGAACAGTTTAAAATGTAAAAATAGCGAAATGTGTGGAGGCTGCTGTTCATTTTGTAAGTCAAAGCTTGTGACTAAAGAATGCTGCTTAGCAACAGATGGGAAAAATTTAAGGTGATTACATCATTTTGCACTCTGTGCAAATTTATTATTCATGTTCATCCTATCTTTTAAGCACCATCCTTTTCATGTCCCTGTTCTGCTTGTTCCTTGGGACTGGGTAACTGGCTTAGTCGTGAAACACAGTTTTATCATCACCCATGCTGATGCAGCTGTGACTCAGCTGCAGAGCTCTAGCTTAGTTCTCTGTCCCACTATGCTGTACATAATGTGTGCTGATCTGTGTGGAACAGGACACAAAGGTGTCCTAGGAAGGAAGGACACCATGGACTATGCAGCTTCTGTAGATTGTTGTTTTGTTAAGCACGTTTCTGTCTCAACTATCACCATTCACCACTAGCCCTTGCTGTAGCTCCTAGCTACTAGCTCTCACAGCTAGTGCACCAATAATTTGACTTCATAAGTCTTTTTTTATGCTTTGAAACAGCACAGGGTTGCTTTTGTTTCTAAATTTGTTTTTTCTTACAAAATTAATCAGATCCCAGATTGAGAACTTTATTTTATAAACATTGCTAATGAAATATTCTCAGATTGCGGAATTTGGGAAACCGTAAGGTTCCCATTTGATTCACTTGCCACTGCCATCATTCAGCATGCACAGGGTGGAAAGGTAATTACAAATACAAATTGGCAAGTAGTGATTGATTTATTCATCTGCAGATACTTTCTGTGTGAACCAGGACTTATGTTGACCAGGTCATTAATCAGTTTGGCAGGCTTAAAATACAAACACCTCATACCCAACTGAAAAATTAATTTGCGTAAATAGTTAAGTAAGCAGAGATTTGCATATTCACCACCAGATGAAATCTTGCTTGGCAGGTGGTAAGAAGTCTTTGATGGGATGTTTGTAGTCTTCACTTCACCTTTAAAAATGTACTTTTGACACCATGCAATGTGGGAGTTCTTTAGAAAAGTTATATTTTTCTTTGTTTCCTCTTAGCCTTAAAGAAAGGCATCTACAAGTAAGGATACTGATTTTCTCTACATATGGAGACAAAAAAACTTCAGGGTGAATTTTTCAAGGTATTAATTAGGGATAAAACAGCAGATTATAAGATTTTTTGTTTTGGTAAAGACTGTCATCATATATCATTACTTAATAAAATCATGTTTAAAGACTTGAATTTTCAAATTCTAAAAGTTACTACCTTCCTCACTATGTGCCTCAGTGGCAGATAAATACACTTAAAAAACCAGAAACACTATGTAAATAGGCACTGATAGAAATGAATGTTTAAATTATCTGCAAGAATAGACTATGAAAAAGATCATCTTGCTATCCAATTTTTAGGAGCACTACACAATGTTACATGCCATAATCATTTGAAACAGTGCACACAGTGGTGGTCCTCAAGTTTTCCTGTTGTTGTTTTGTTTTGTTTTTTTTTTGCCAGTGAGCATAATGACCCTAGCAGAGGTGGGTAACTGAGTGCTTTACAGAGTTAAAAAAAGTGCAGTGAGGAAGAAATACAGTCTGTACATGTCTGTTACTTGATTCTATTTGAAAAGACTCTGGACAAAACATGGACTTTCTGAGCCATATGTGGCATGGAGACACAGACAAGTATTGTACAGTATGGTGATCTCCTCCTGACCAAATATTGGTTCCAGTGAGGAAAACAAGCCCAAGTTTTTCTCACGGAGATCTTGCAAGCTCATATGAAGAACTGTAGATCTTTTTGGTTTGGTGCTAATTGGGAACTAAGGTGGATTACTAATTATTAAAATTGGAGTAGTCTTGATGACTGGCAGGCAGTCTGATACATGAGTACATTGCAGAGGGGTATTACTTGTTACATATAATAGGTACAGTGACCTATGTATACTATGTTTCCAAACCAGATATTTGAATGCTATATTACTACAAACAAGTTAAATTTTGGTATCTATGAGAAATCCTTCAGTGGTACCCCAGTTTTGTGCTCTCCTGTGCTTAACAGACAGCTTGAAAGGCAGAGCAGAAGTTAATAAGCAGTCTCAGAAGTAAATTTAATCTTTACAAGCAATGAAAAAGGCCTGAGAAAGACTAGTTCTTCTTCATCAGTTACTCTTACAAAGCACTCTTGTGAAAGGAAATAGAGCTAGAATCTAAGTTCCTGATTTGTGAATAACTGAACACCTAATTTAATGTTTATTGTTTGCTGATCATCTTGCTTACTGCCATTTATATATATATATTTTTTACAGTCTGGTGTATGGATTAACTGCCTGCATTTGAAGAAAAACTTCTGACTGCTAAAAAGGTACATTATAAGAACCACTAAATAATTAAATAATAACTAGCTAATGCTGTAAGCTTAGGTTTTTATACATTCTCAAAAAGGTAAAGCAAAAGAAGAGGACAATAGGACACAGGTCTCCTCTGCTGAAAAGACCCTCTCCTTTCTCCTTCTGTTTCCTGGGTGGCATAACCATTTATTTCTCTCAGCTTCCCCTTTTCCTTGGCTAAAGGTGATTAAAGAGTTCTCATTTCTATGCAATCTATTTCATGCAGTATTTATAAGGTACCTAGATCCTCCAGTTGGCATATACACACACTTGAAAAAAATCCATCATATAGCTGCTAATTTGAGCTTCCAAATTGAAGGTTTGGAAGTTCAGTTAAGATGCAATTAGTTGAAAATGAGGCATTATGTACCAAAATCCCTGTGTCAGCTTTGAAAGTTAAGCTCATGATGAAATAAGACATTTCAAAACTGAAGTTATGGCTGCATTCTCTCTTCCTTTCCAGGCCTAACTTGTTCATAATCCTACTTATTCATTATTTCTTAGTACATGACTGCAAATTAAGTCCACATGAGCCTTTTAGATAAATAAAACCAGATCATAACGGATTTGGCCCAGATCCTATTCTGGAATCTGCCAGTTTAAGCAGTGTAACTCTAACAATAAGGGTCAAGCTAATTACAGTTGCTTAGAAATCCAGATTTTCTCAGTCTGAGCTGGGTCCTGCTTGCCAGCCTGAATTTCTCTGTGATATTTAAAACTCACTCTTTGAACAAGGACTTGAATAAGTATACCTGTGAACCAGTAACTTCTTGGTTCTTGACTCCATGCTACCACTTAATCCCCAGATTTCCTTTCTGCAGAAATTCACTTACTGAAAATAAGATTTTACCTTGTACTTGTAATAGCATCTCAGAAGAAACTTCATCTCCAGACTGGTTAGAATCCTTGATCCAGTTTTAGGATTTGAACTTCTTACGATTTTTACCTTCAACAAACACTCCAAGGCTTCACTGATGTGCAGAACGCTTAATTCTTGAAATATTCTAGTGATTCCTAAAACTGTATCAAGATAAAAGGTCTTCACCTTCAGACAATGAAACCATTTCAAAGAAACCTAAAATTCAGCAAAGGAGATAGCTCTGACTTGCAGAAACGATCTTAGCTGACTATTCTGGGAATGCTCTTCAGAATTACTTCATAATTTATTCTTGGTGCAGTTCACCAATTAAACAAACAGTTTTATATATGGAAACAGGGATGGGCTTAGCTTACTTCTTCAGGGTCATCTTCAGTGACACGGATACTGAAGATGTGCAGGCTCATATTACCCAACAGAGCAGATACTCTGTGTGTGTATGT
Source organism: Indicator indicator (assembly GCF_027791375.1). NCBI lineage: Eukaryota > Metazoa > Chordata > Aves > Piciformes > Indicatoridae > Indicator > Indicator indicator. The sequence goes on from NC_072031.1 coordinate 4,643,391, forward strand.
GTGTGTGCAAATATGTATGTGTAATGTTACATGCTATCAGCAAAACTGATTAATGAGTGAAGGAAAGTCTGAGATTCCTGGTGGATGTCAGTTGAAATCCCTGTTTGGGTAATAATGCATGTGTGGTTCAAACCACTAGAAATATGTGAGGCATCCCTAAGAAGCTGATGGGGCTGAGAAATTAAAAAAGAAACCCCACTCTACTTTAATATCAATAACATTTTGTGGAAAAAAAATAGATGACTTAGTATATGATCATTCAAACCTTCTGTCAAGCAAATATTGAAGTGAAAAAAAAAATCTTGATTATGACTTCTGTTAGCTAGTGATGTGCAGTATAATGCTAATATTTAACAAAACCCTCATGTACTGTAATAGTTACACAAACTATAACACAGCAGATTTGCTGCTATTCAGGACTTGGTTGAGGCATTTTCACTGTTTTAAAGACTGATAGTCTTTAAGACTCATGCACCAAGATGTGCACGGAATGAACCTCAAAAGTTTCTGTATTTTTTCTTTTTTTAATATTTGCTATGGTGTGTCAGTGTGAGAGCTGAAATCCCCCCGACAATAACCAGGCTAGCTCAGTCTGGAAAGCAAACAAAAGCTGTATTTACAAGCAAATCTACAATCTACAATGAAATGCAATGGATATATACAAATATACAAAATTCACAACATTTACAAATATATACAATCAACAGAAAAGCACAACCAAGCTCCCTTTGCTTCCCCCCAAAGGAGCCTTTCCCAAAGGGCCTCTCTCCCAGGGGCCTCCTCCCCCCTGCCCCCCCTGGCAGAAAGCAAAGAACTTAAGGAGTAGAGAGGCTGTTAACTTAGCTCACCAAGGTCAGCGTGTTATCTTCAGCCAGAAGAGAAGCAGCAGCAGCCAGACAGCCCAGCAAGCAAGCCAAGAGCTCAGACTCCGACTGCCCCAACTTTGTTTTGAGTAGTGGTTCTTAAACATTTCTCTCTCTCCAATGGAATTGGTTAGAATAACCGTTATTTTGCTTTCTTACACCCAATAGTGACTTATTTACATTCTTTCGCTTTCTCTGCTTGAACTTTGAGAAGAAAAACTATAAAAAAAAGTTTCAAAACATCACATATGGGCAGCACTCTTCAAGAATCTCTAGATTTTCTCTGTAATAGTATAGCTGAAGATGATCTTAACATTTACTTACTAGCCACCTCTGTGTTAGGAGTGTCTCTCTTGTCCAACTAGTGGTCATAACAATGCTTTCAGACTGCAGGCATTAGAAATGTAGCGTGACATTCTGTAAGCTAGAGAAAGTGTGGATGGCTACACTAGAAGGCAACTGAAACAAATGAAACAAATGAATTACATAGATTTTAACAGAATCAAGTAACAGTTTAACACAAATATATGTTGACTTTTAAACACCAGAGTTCTTTCCAACAATTAACATTCACAGATTCTAAAGATGAAGCAGGAACAAAGTGTATCATGACAATGGAAAGAGCCAGATTGAGGGATTTCTTTGAAGAAAATTTAGATGGAAGTAGGAGACACGGTGTTAATATTCTTATTAATATGCAGATCTCCCAAGTCCTGATATGAATGATTATGCATAGAATATGAGTTTTTGCAGGCTCTCACTCACCAGTTGTATTACTGCAATGTGTTGAAAGGGCCATGAGATATAAATGCCACAAGAAAATTTGCAACTTCTGCTATCCATGTGTAAGACCCCAAGAATTTTGCTTTGAAAGTTTTCCAGGGCTGAGAATAATTTATAAAATCAACTGATTCTAATTTTATTGTAGCTATATTTGGCCTGGCTTTAATCTGTTAAAAAGAAATTCAAGACAAAACTGGAAATTACATGTTGCAGGAACTGCCAGCTTGCAGCTCTGCACTTTCTCTGTGTGTCAGTGTGCCTCAAGTCTGAGGCCAAAATGAAAATGAAACACACTACATTTTTGCTGTGAGCCCTTAGATATTAAGTACTGGACGAGGGTCCAGTGCAGCCAGCCTTGCAAAGAACTCAGTAGCTGCTCGCAAGTTGTAGCATTATTTAACCAGCATTCTTGAAAGCAAACAAATGGACAAGAATACAGACAGACATTAGTAGGATAAGAGAAGCAAAAAAGAAATAAATGAGAAAATTCCAAGTTGAATGAAGATGCTGTGAACAGCATCGAGAAAAAAAAATTACAAAGAATTGCAAGACATGACTTCAAGTCAGTGTTAAATGATGCTGTGGGTATGACACAGGCCTCCACTGCAGCTGAACATTCCTGATGTCCCTGGGCTCTATGACATTCCATTCACCCAAGAGGATGTTCAGAAGAGGAACAATAATGCGTATGTCCCACTACATACACTAATGGGAACTGAGTAGCTGTACACAACTCAAATTACAACTATGCTGCACAGTTTTAGGGGAGCTGAAATGCAGCAATGCCAAGTTTTTGCATTCTGTGCCAATTTCACTAGACAAACTGTACTTTGAATCACTTGGGAGATCAGTTTATATTTGGAATTTGAACATTAGTACATTCCTCTGGACAACATGTAATAGGCACTGAAGGTAGCTATTTCACTGCATCAACAGATGTAAATTTGTTTCTCTTCTTGCATATTCAACATAATATTTCATGGTATACCTGTGAGGTTTCTATGTTAGGGTTGGTGGAATTTGTATTCAGTTGAACCAGTAAACAAAGAGAAGCTGGAGCAGTGGGGAATGGTGATCTAAAACTTCTACAACTTTGCAGTACATACATGGTAGATTTGGTAGTGATTTTGAAAATTCTGCCCTCAAAAATCAGAAATGTGCTCTCTGGCATTGTAGAAATCCCTTCTGGAAGTCCCCTGCCTAAAATCCAGCTTAATAGTTTTTTGAAACTGTATTTAGCCTTTTTTGGCAGTAGGCCATGGTACACCTTACCATCTCAAACAAATGTAGGTGTGGTTTTACTTGGACTCTTCACAAGCAAATTATTTATTGGGATCTGGTGTAAGAGCCATTCTGAAAGCAGAGGAAGAAGATGGGAAGCTCAAGAACAAGAGTGCACTGCGGAATAAATCCGGTTTGGAAACAATGTCAGTTATTTCATAACTATGGTCTATTGATCTTTGATAGCACATGACAAAGGTAAAGGAAAAAAAGTACTGCTGAGGGACAGAGGACCCTAGAAATTAAATCTATCCTTTTATTTGCAGAGGGAGTCTCTTCCAAAGAGAAATATAGGGAAATGCAAGTTAAGGAAACAGTGTCTATTTACCCCCAATTTAATACTCCTAGGAAGACTGCTTTATTGCAGTTCTGGATTAAGGTCATTTTGCCATGCTTTAAAAAAAAAAAAAAAAAAAAAATCACACTAAAATTAGTATGTATGCAGGCCCATATTGAAATATCACAGCAACATCATCTGTTTAGGCAACAAATCACTGCAGCATAGAAGCCCTGATTACCCTTACTAAGTTCAGTAAGACTGAAGAATTCACCTCTCAGCTAAGTATTGGCTAGCCAAGTTGCTGAACATTTCTTCCCTTTTTCCAAGACGGTGTGACTATTTTTTCTTTTCCATTTGTTGTGGAGAAGCTTGCAAAATACAGATCAAAACTCAAATGAAAAAACAGCTAGCCTATTTGTATTGAGAAGTCTGAACTCTTAACATTTTGTACTAAAAAAAATGGCACCGAACCTTTAAAACATTTGAGTATTGCCTTGTACAGCATTATCAAAGCCATGCACTTGCTTGGAGTAGAGAACGGGCCGAGCTTGTGAACTGCAACTGAGTGCAACTGAATAAAGATGTTACAGTCTTTGGAAAGAAAAGAAAGGAAAAAGCACGACAAAGATTGTGAACTTCCAGAAAGCAAATTTCAATTAACTCAAGGTCACATGGGAGGAAAGCCTGATGGAAAAGAAGCTACAGATATCTGCCACAGGACAGACAGATCAAGTAAATAAGGCTAAGTAATGGCAACTTTACTTGCTTCAAGGACTGAACACTTGGCTATCTGGTTAACACTATGATGGAAGAGAAGTATAGCGTGAATATGTAGTAACAAAGGCAGAAAGTCAAGGCACAGAATGAGATTAAGTAGCATGAAATATCACAAGTAAGCATTTTAAAATAAGTTCCCAAATCGAAGACAGTATGTTATTTTATTTTTAGATTAAAAAAAAAAATTACATAAAACATCAAGAAATGACAACAGGGTAGACAGCAAGGCTATCATTCACTCAGACATGATGGTGCATCTGCATACAGGTAGACTCTTTGGTTTGGTTATTTGAGGGTTAAGTGATTTCGGGAGTAATCTCTTCCACCCTTGTTCATAGTTTATACCTAATGCCATAGACTGTACCCAGAAGGTCACACCACTAACTTACAACTTAATCTAATACAGAATACGCCAAATCACAAATAAGGAATAAGAATATACAACAATGGCACTTGTGGTTGTTTAAAGAAAAAGCCAAATCCAGCACTGAAAAAAATCCCAACAAGCCAATTAAAAAAAAAAAAAAGTCTTCCAAAATTCGATATATAAACAAAAAGCAATTTAACATTTATATTTAGCAAGTATTATTTAATTTCATTATGTGACTTCGATCTACATGAAGCTACAACTTCAAAACCTTTTCATATAACCCTTCATTTTCCACGTTATACAAATACAAGCAAAAAACCACACACTGGCAAAGCCGAGATGCAATACATCTGAAAGAAACCAACCCACAGTTCCTCTAACATCTTAGTGATGCAAATGCACAAACAATATGGTTTTGAAGGTTGTTGAGCTCTCCTCAGGCTCCATAGTCCATGCATTCAGAACATTTTTACTCTGATTTTCTGTTCCCTTAGCACCAGTTTACAGGCATTCTCAACCCTGAACATTTCTGACCTTATTGCTTTGAATAAGCAAAGTTCTCATGGAATGACTTCTTACGTTAATGAAATAAATTAGAATGTAGGGTGATAGAAAGTCAAATATCTGGATTATAACCCCACACCAAAAATAAAAACATTCTGATATCAATAGAGGCAAAGGAGAGGAAAAAAAAAAAACAGCTTGTTATGGATGTATTTAATACTGAAATCTGCAGTTGCAGAAAATTCTCTTAAGAAACCTGTCACAGCTCAGTCCTAGACTACAAGTTAACAAATTCATAAGTCACACTTGGAAAACACAGGAAACATTAAACCTGAAAGTGCAGAGTGATTTCTACTGAACCTGAATTCATAAAATCATATTTTCTCTTTTAATAATGGAGATGGTATTTGATCTGTTGTGAGCATTAGAATCATATAAATACATATGTGCAAATCATTATAGATAAAGATTTTCTAAATAGCTAATGTAAATCCATTGCCACGTAATGACACAGGACCAACTCTTTTGGCAGTTTGTTACATACTTATATCAAAGTTTAGTGCAGAATGTAAGCAGTATACACATTCACAAACTATCGAAAGAAGAGTAACTTTTTTATGCTACACAGATATTTACTGAATGCAAGTGCAACAGGACAAAGACAGCAGATAATATTGGAAGAACCATCAACAATTTTTAAAAACTTCACTTAGAAAACTATCACATTTTAAGAGAGGAAATAGGCTCTGGTATAAAGAAATAGTCCCAAAGGTACACCTAATTTTATACTTTCAAGTGAATGAGGTTAAAGAGCTATCAAAACTGAATGAAAAAAAAAAATCTTCAAAGCATAAGTAAGGCACACTGAGAAGTTGTATTGGGCCACCAATGCACTTTGTACAATCTAGCAAGACAGAGCTGGAATGTCAAAAAAGAAAGGTAACTGCTAGTAAAGTAAGATAATACAAGGTAGAACATACCACACAATTGTAGTTTACTGTGATAAAGGCTTACTATGATGTTCTAAAATTCACCCTTGAGTCCAAGTCTTTTCTCTTAAACAAACTGCTGACAAAAGGCCATGATGTGCTTCAGACAGCTCCATCACTGTTGACTGAGAACTGGCAGTTTCCAGAGAGCAAGACAATTAATAAAAATGGCAAAAGAAAGTGATGTGTCATGAAGTACATCACACATACCAACCAAAACATCGTACAATTTTAGCTTTACTTTCCAAAGAACACACCTTTATTGGTTAGCTTTAGCAATTCTTACAGACTTGAACTTATGTGCTGGTTAATTTAGTTCATTCAGTGATATAATTTGTGAAAAAGCTGTGGAAAGACTAAAAATAATTTGCATTTCTCTATTAAAAACATTTCTTATTCCTCTTGAAACTTGTCTTCAGTAATAATTAACTCATGTTAAAAACTGATGGAACAGCATTAGCAAGAAACTGTTATCTTAGAGGGCATTTATTAAAAGTATTTCATGCACTTTGGCAAAGCATTGTGCACAAAAAGTTTATCTGTGCCCTGTGTTAAACACTCTCATCAATCACCTTTTGCTTTTTCCTTTAGCTACTGCCTCTCTGTAGGTCAGGTGAATAAAGTCAAAGAGTTGTGTAGCATTGGCAGCATTGCCCAAAATGTCGGTGAGCTCATCCTTTGACAGTGTCACTAGCTCTGCAATGCTTTTAACGTGGTTCATTAAGGCACGGCAGTTTTTTGCATTAATACCTGGCATTTTTAACAGAAAGTCCTGAGGACCAGGGTTATACTTGTCTGACTCTGGAAGAATTTCAGAATCTGCTGTGATGGCCATTGCTGTCTCTGCATCAGGTTGGGGATGGTTTTGTTTTAACTCTTCAAAGAGTTCAGCAGTAGCATGGGGAGAAGGACACCAAAGGATACGCAACTTTGGGAAATGGAGTGTAAGAAGGGTTAGTTTAGAAGTGATGTCATTACTGGAAATTTCCTGATGTAGAGAGCCTCGTGGAATCAACGAGAAAGGTTTGCTAGGATCAAATTCAATCAGGAGAATGGGTCGCTTATAGTAACGGGACATAGAAATGCATTGTGCGTACAGTCTTCCATTATTTAAGGAACCAATCAGATCACTGATACTTTTCCGCTCGACACAGACATCAGGAGTTAAAATATAATCTCCAACTTCCAAAGTGACAGGCTCAATGTCAATACCACGACGATGGATCAGTGATGGGAGCTCACTGCGGAATTCCCGCATATCCACTATTACAGTTTGCTGAACGTTCTTCTGCTCCTGGCCACCTGAAGAACAAAACAAACATAGTTAACCTAATGTTTATGACCTGGGGTGGAGTCTTCCTATGTGCTGTCAATGCTTCTGCAATGGATGGGCTTCACATTTCAAAATATATCTCAAATTAATCAATATGATGAATCCAGACTTGACTTAATTTCATTCTATACTGCAGATCATGGAGTATGCCCTGCAGTTGAATAGAACTATCATGCTACCTGCTATGACCTTTGTATATGTGACAATAAAATACATTAAACTCCAGTGGAAAATTGCTTAAATGCATCAGACAAATGTTCAAAAAGCTGCCTGCAAAACAAAATAATGAAGCTGATCCTTTTAATTTCCTGCTGTTTCCCACAAAAAATGGCATTTTACTGTAGGAGTTGTACTTTAGCCTCTATAGATTAGTAACGGGACACATGAAGGGAACATAGCATCAAGGCCACACAAGATGTAACAACTAAAACTCAAGAGCATACAGTAAAGGAGACCAGGATTACAAAAATGAGAGCAAAGCAAAACAGGGACAGAGCTGTAAAGATGAAGACATATAGGACAGAAGAAAGGAATGAAAACGTGATTAGAACTGTAACAACAACAACAAATCCTTTATTGCAAAGAAAGCAGACAAACCCCACAATCTGCAGTTGTTTACTCAAGCAACCTGTTTTGCCAAGATCAAAAGAAGCCCTCACCATGTACTAGCTCAAGAAAACACTGCCTTTGGCTATCTGTAGACTCCAGTTTTAATTTCACCTCCCTACGAGCAATACTAGACAGTCCTGTAACCAACAAGCTGCCTAGAATCAATCAAAATGGTATCTGTCTTAATGGTAAAATACTTCATTGTTGTATATCTTCTTTTCAAAGACAAACATAATAAATTGTCATTGCATGGAAAGAGGTAGGTGGAACAAGGTTGATAATGCTTGTTTACCACCAAGGGTACAGAGTCAATGTGCAGTGTGTCTAGGTCTCTGCTGCTCCAGACAGGACTCAAAGGCACTAGTGACAGGGCTCTCTCAAAGCTTAGAGCCGTAAGCTTCACTTCAGAAACTGCTCACCTGCTTTGCGTGTGTCTGTTGAAGCAGAGGCAGGTTTAGCATCTCTTATTAGATCTAAGTTTGTTTCATCTCTTCCTTCTCCTTCTTCAGGAATAACCATGCTGGCCTTCTCACTAAGAAACCACAAAGAAAGAAAAACTAAAGTGCAATTCGATGAGAAAAACAGATCAAACACTTTCGAATCTTACATCTGGCTGAGGGCTTTTATCTAGTTTAACAGGAATGCAATTTATTAAGTTTTCCAGAACGGTAGGCTAGATGCTACATTTTACTTTTCAACTTTTTAGCATCTGATTTTTTCAATTTGTAGAACTTCTCAGGAATAATGACTAGCAATAGCAATATAATCTGCTGAGAAGACACTGTCAGTAAAAATACTGTCTTGCACAATCTAACAAAATAAATTATTTTTGGGGAAAAAAAACAAGTCATAAAAGCCTTAGAAATATCTTACATTAAGTTTTACCTAGAGATAAAAACACATTTACAGAAGTGGAATTCATAGACAATAAGGGAAAACAATTGGTGCTGGTTAGCCTTTGAAATTTAACTTTACCTCCCTCCCCCAAGTTTAATAAATAAAGTATCAGATGCATTGAAAAGGAAGGTTTTGACTTTTCCTTTTTCTCTGTGTAATTTCTCTTAACATCTAAAAAGCAACTGAGTGAAAAGTTTATGTAAAGCTTTCACAAAGCTGAGAACTTCACTCTATTTAAAATGTAAGCATATAGATAAGTTACATGAGACATTAATAATGAAGATAGTCAACTACATTTGTTACCGAATTAGCTTTTCAAAGGCCTCCTTCTCTTTTCTCAGAGCTGTGAGGTAGCGCTGTTCTTCTGTGGAGCCACCATATATGAGGAAATAAACCCTGTGGGTTTGGAGGAAAGGGAACAGGGAACCAAACTAGGATCACAAAACTTCATATCAAGTAGAAACCACCCACAATCAATATTTAAGATTAGTATTAGTAAGTGTCTGACTAGTTAGTATTTGCCTCAAAAAAAGGCAAGTTAAAAAACACTCTCTTTTTCTGTAACAAGACATTCCGAAATCGGCAACAAAAATTACTCTATCCAGTGCTTTTTCTTTACCCACTGGCAGATACACTTACTGGAATTCTGGGATTCAGAGTGGACCAAGATTTCAGTCAGCCACTCAAAGAGACAAAGCGAGTGTAATGGAGAAGTTACTCTCAATGTTTTTAACATCTTCCCAGTAACATACGTAACAAACTAAAAAAATCTGCAGTCATTGTGGGCTAGGAAAAAAACATCATCTGAGATTTTTAAATGACATATTTGTTCAAGGAAATCATAGGATCTACAAAGAACAAGCTGTCATTTATATCACAGAGCTCAACACACCAACAAATTAAATAGTATTCTGCAAATAAGGAACATCTAAGAATTCATAATTACCTTAAAGAAGTAATTACCTATGGCTTTTCAGCACAGTAATTTTTTTCTCAGCATAATTTAATTCAGGTTCATTCTGACAGACTGATAGGATTTTATTTCTATTACTTTTTTTATGCAGGGCATCTCCTAACCCTTAATTGTGTGCCTGCATCTGATTTGCCTGCTCTGAAGCGTGGGAACATGATGCTGCTGGTAGATACAACACATGCTGATTAGGCAATTAAAAAAATTAATTGGACAAATAACCCAGTAATTATCCTCATGCAATAAACCTTATGAGTTCTTTCATTCATATCTGCACTAGAGTCCTTACCTGGGTATCAGGTACAGACACATATACTGCCAAAGTGATTTCCATTTTCGCTGCATATATACAAATCTTTGACTGGAAAATTACAACTGCTCTGTTAAATTTATGCAAATAATTTTCATGAGGGGACTGAAGTAGAAAGCAAAATTCAAAGGGCAGTAATTTCATATGCCAAAAGATTTTGTTTCAACTGTAGCTAGTAAAGTGTTTATTCTAAGACTTAAGAGACTGCCCTAAGTTATTTTCAGAGGTAGAGGCGTAACTAGGGTACATTTTATTCAAGAAATGCTGTATCAGGCAGCCACATAAATGGAAGATAATGCAAAAAGAGTATATTAACATTTTTCTGTATTTATAATTACTCCTATAACATCTATTCATAGAAGTGAGTTTTTGAAAATTACAAGTGTGTCAAATGTATCAAGTACACAACATGTAAATCTGTCATTTTCTTTCTTGTGTTTTCTTTTGCTTCTTTTTCTGTTACAGTTTCTGAATTACTATCTTCAGCATGACCTGACATCAGGAAATGGGAAAGTTAATTAAATTTAAAATGATGAAGCTTATTTAGTAAAAATTTTACCTATAGGGATGGTTTAAAACGAGACTACAGCTCCTAAAAATGGACCTATTAATACTAAGATTATCTAAGCAGAGGCCTTGTAGAAAGTGAAATGATCTTCCCCCACCTCTCCAGGTATGTCTCTGCTGTTAAGGGACTTAATTCCTGCTGGGAGGTAATTATCACTTGGCTACCTCAGACATTATGCTTTTGTTTAAAATTAAGAGGGCTAAACAGGAATTAAAAAGTAGCCAAAGAAAACCAGATGCATGTTCTGCCTTGACTAAAATTACCCTGACCAAATCAACTTGCCTCAAAGGCTTCCCAGGCCTGCTTGCCTTGTAGATTTCCAGCTGCCGAACAAAAGTTAGTTCTGCATCATATAACACAACATATCTAGGTTCTACTTCATGCAGGACCCGAGTGAGCGCATAGGGATCACTGCACCCCTGCAATGGATGAATAATTGTGAGCGGGTTCTTGAAAATCCCATAGTAACAGTCTGAGGACAAGTTCACATGGAAATCTTCAGGAATGGTCTCTTCCGCACTGCTTTCTTGGCTATTGCTTAATTCTTTGTTATCTTCCACCTCTAAATCCTCTTTCTTTTCCTCCTCGGTTTTCCCTATCATTTCAGTTATAGTCCGGTCTTGCTGCTTCTTGTATTTAGTTTGCTTTGAAGAAGCTGTGAGTTTGGCTTTTTTGATTTGAGGCCCTGTGTCTGGTCTGGCATGTCCTTTCGACTTGACAGCTTTTCTGTCCTTAATCCATACTTCTGCAGCTTTCTCATCCTTTCCAAAGGTTTTATTATACAGTCTTGTTAAAAAAGCTTCTGCTCCAGCAATAATACACTCCCTGAGCTGTGCACAAGCTCGGTCATCACTGGCACAAATAAGCACTTGCCCTGCAGTCAAGAAATAACATCATGTTTACAATCTGTTATGCTGTACTTCTTATTCAGTTACAAGACATCTCTTGAGCAAAGTGTTCTTAATACTAGAAGCATGCCTGCCAAATGCTTTCATATTTGCTTGTCATAGTTGCTCTGGACTTTCGGGGAGTCTAAATTGCATGATGTTTTGTACCAAAGAAGGTTAGAGAAGGTTAATGCAAGTTCAGCATTCCTTATTCTTACACCATCTACATTAGTGAGCTTTTCCTTTTGGCCATCTGAAATGAGGCAGATTTAGCACATTATGAAACATACTAGGAAAACTACTGGGTTTTTCTTGAAATGTGAAATAAGAGAGAAATTAATGTAGAGCATTCTAATTTTCAGCATTTGTTAGCTGTGTTAGAGAGTCTTAAAAAAATACGTTTCACACAGTATTATTGACATTTGTGGGCCTTGAATAGCAATTCTCCACAGCTGACTCAGATAAACTCCTACAACACTAGGTGAGAGAGCCAGTTCTTACCCAGTCAGAACACTGTAGGTGGGAGAAAAGAGTACTTTTTTACCATTACTATTTCCTAAAATAAAACTTGGCAAAATTTAAGGGGATGAAAAGTGCTAAAACAGGAAAGGCAGCAAAAACAGTTAGATAGAAACACACTTGCCTTCTACTCTCTACCCCATTTAGGTGTATCTCCTGGAGAAGCAAAGCTTTCAGGTGCACAAGAATGTGTGAGATGGAAACAGCATAAGACAGAACTCCTGTCTTTTTTAAACCTGCACTTGAGCAATGATTGGATGGTGCCTTGATTAAAAATTTCCACATTAGTAATTTTATTGGTTTTGAGACCAAATTATCAGTACAATATCGAAATCTAAGTCAAAATGTGTTTTCACTAGATGTTCTTTCATGAACCGTATTGCACAGTAATCAGCAGCATTTGTCTTTTAGAGCAAGAACAAAGCAAGAGCTTATGTAAAACTATTTTGTTTTTTCATAGTTGATGTACATGTATGCAAACTTGTGTTAAGTCCACAAATTAAACTTAAAACTAGGTCTTTAATAAAACTTCAGTCTCTACTACAGTAAAGAGTTAGGTTCCTTCTCTCAAAAGTCAAGTAGTAATAACTAGCTGCACTCTGAAAATTGACATCACTTAGAATTCTCTCACCTGGACCACCAAGGTCTTCACTGTTGTTATTCTCATTTTCAATCTCTTTCAGTACTTCTCTCAAAGCTTCCCATTTTGGATTACTTTCTAGAACCAGTTCCCTTTTCAGTTCTGAAACAAAGTGAGATTGAATATAGCAGCTCTTACAGCCAAAATATCCTTCAGAACTTTAAATTAGTTGTTAAATGTCAATAGCATGATGGTTGTTGGCAAATAGAATATTCAACAGCCTACATAGGCAGCTTGCTATGTTAATGGGCTGGAGAGGAGAGCAGTCTTACAGAAAACATTTTTAAAGGGAGATAAGTGCTTTAGTGAAGCAAAAAGTTAAAATGTTAACTCATACTTCAATTCTCAAACTCCTGAATATATATAGTTTTAATAAAAGCAATGGTACCCTCCTACTTGCTCACATAAAATCATAAAGATCTAACTAAACATCAATGTAATTCAAGAACAATTCCATAAAAACTCTCCCAATGAACAGCTGAGCAAGCTTAGAAGAACCCCTTACTTCATGACTCTGTTCCACGGTGTTTATTATATGCTTGTTGAACTAGATTATGTCTCGACTTATCCCAGCTAACAGATCACATAGGGAACCACATCACAAGTAATAATATGCAGAGCATTTGAAATCGTGTGACACTCTCAGACTTAAAATTAGGAATGGTTGGTACCATTTTCCTTCTTTACATTGCTTTTTTCAGAGACTTTGCCTTTCTGATTTGGTTTCTCCTCTGCAATGCGATAAACTCTAGCTCGAGCATTTACAAACATTGAAGTACTGGAGTCGAGAAACAGCCAACCTAAAGAGAACAAGAAAGCAGTAGTAGATTGACATTTGCAATGTACATGTGTTTCAACCCTTTCCAGTACAAGCCCCAGTCCTCTGCTCTGGAATACCTGTGCTACCTGCTTCCTATGTAATTACTAACTTGGTAAAAGACAGAAATGTGATGCAAATCACATGCTGTTAAGTAACAGCAGTTAAGTGGGAAGATGAAAGCATTATCTGTCAATAAAAACCTACGTCCTTATGGCTGGTTATATAATACCTAATTAGATACCTTCATATGTTTGGGAATGTTAATTAAAAATATAAACATTTCACTGTTTCATGCATTAACTTGTATGGTTACTCAGTGTTTACCTGAATTCTCACCAAAAGCTTTTTCACTTGCTTTCAGTGACTCCAGAAGATTAAGGAAAGTGACGCAATCATACTGAGTTAGATACAGCAGCAAAGTACGTAGTATCTTCAAATCCTGGACCAAAGATTTCGTCTTAGCTCCAAGTTGATGCCAGAGAGGATCTAAATAGTGACGTATTGTCTAGAAATACAATTTGGAAAGTTCAAGATATCAAATCTATAGTATGCTAAATCTATAGTATACTAACCAAGATAAGAATGCATGTTTCCCTCCCCCCCTCCCCCTTTTACAGGAAATGCTTGATAAGTAATTATTTTTTTACTAAGTTAGCATAATTTAGATGCCTTTCAGTGTGCTTTCAGTATATGGTTTCCTTTCCATATAATAACAAAATACTGGTAAAATTAAAAAGCAAACCCTTACTTTACTGGTAATAGCCTGTGCCTTTAGTATCTAGCATCCTTTACTTAGGTAAGGTAAAAACCATTATAACGTAATTTGATTTTCAAAATAAGATGAGTACCATGCAAATATGCAACCTATAGCATGTAAGGAAAGAAAACCCTCCAAGTATTTAAAGTACAGAAAGCCCCACACCAAGATGAAATCGCAGGTAAGAAGTAAGCATGTTTCACTATCGTGGCTGAAGCTTAAGACTACTCTGCATGTACGTAAAACATTGCAAATCTGCCAGAAAAAAAACACTGCACACATAATTAATGGCATTTATAATGACTAAAAGATACAGCATATTACGTAATATATACAGTGCTTCTCCTAACAGAGGAAAGAAAAATATAAGCAGGAAATTCAAGAGGAAATAACAGGGTGTCTGTCCGTGTGTGTAAAGAACTACATACTTATATCTAAAGTCTTCTGTGCTGAAATTGCAACCACCTTCATCACCATAGTATACTAATCATGAATCAAAATGTTCTTACTGTAGACTTTGGAAATGAAGGAGGAACAAACTGTAATATCACCTTTTTAGATGGATAATTTGTCTCCTTGTGCCAGTAATAACCATGTCATAGGAGAATGCTCAGATGCTGCTGGTTATTTATTTTACAAATAATATTTTAGTTTGCATTGAAGACAGTTTGATACACCTCTTTAGTTAGACACAGGAAAACAATCAAAATGGTTACCTTGTCAAAAGGTTTACCAATAGCATTTTCTAAAGATAGGTCTTCTACTTCAAGGGTTGGATTATAACGTTTGAGTTCTCTCAGACATGCGTTCAAAATGTCCAGGATCGATGTCTGGATAGCAAGCATGGCAGGGGTCATTGACACGTGGATTTCCACCACTTCAGGTTTATGCTTCTCTAAAAATGAGTTCACTGCTATATGAAATCTAAGAGGAAAACAGCTGATTAAGATTTACATGGATGGTTTGCTTGACCTACAATTATTCAAAGTTTGTATAAACTATAACAGCAATTGTTTTCAATGTAAAGAAGTGAATTGCAAAATACACGTTTTTACAGATGTGAAGATTGCAATCTCATGGACAGCTCAGAAAACCTTCAATTCCATGATTATGACTTATTCTAGTCTAGTCATGTGAGTCATTCTGGGGCTGCTGAATGATCCATGGAAAATTACTGCACTAGATTCTATATCATCATTACATATAGCAAATACTAAAATAAACAAACAAAAAAGTCTCAAGGGAGAAACTGGAATGAGTTGATAAATCCTTTGGAATCACATGGGTCCACTGGCAGATTTGTGATGCTTATAGCTTCTGATTATGAGCAGCAGATCCTTGTTGGACACCACCCTTATGGCCTGCACAGCTGTACAGGTACCTAGATGCTAGGTGATTATTATTAATAGAATGAGGCTCAGAGAATGCTGTCTGCTGACCTGAAACTCAATGGGTGCCTCCCCTACTGCCTGCTGCACCCCCAGGTGTTTTCATGGTTCAGAAGCCAAGAAACAAAACAGAGAGAGCTTTTATTCAACCTTTCCTATCCTAGTTATGTCCATTTCTACTTTTTTATGATACTGAAAGAAAGACTGTTAAAGCATTTACAACACAGAGTAATGGCACATTCAGGTGGCATTAAACATGTTCTAGACTGGACTAAAGGAACAAATGATCAAGAGCACTGGACGGGTGATCAGCTTGTGTCCAGTTCCACTTGTGGCTCTGCTCCTGAAAGACTTAATGCACATCACAAACTTGGCACTTCGGTTTCTGTCAGCCATTAAGAAATATTCTTCATGCACAACTGAAAAAAAAAATCTGACATGTAGGAAGGGATCCATGGAGCCTCATCACAGGTTTGTTGGAAACAAACACCTCCATAAATGGCAGAGCTGTTACTTCATGGTTTAAATAATCTGCTTCATAAGTGAAGATTTTCTTAAGCTATTAAGAATGTCACTTTCTGCTGTGATTTCTATTGGCTAACAGTTCATCTATACCATAAGGTTCATCACCCAATAGATTTAATTTGGGTCTATTTTTAGAAAATTTAGAATCTTTCAGACCACTTCTGTCAAAAGTTGAATGAAATTTGTTCTGGAACACAAGACAGAACACAAATCAGCAGCATGACTGCATACACCTCATTGTCTTAGGAACTCACTGTAAAATCCTCATCTTTTTTTGAAGTTTAACTCTCCAATGAAGTAAAGAGGTACCTTACCTTGGCCACAGATAAAGTTTCCTGACAAAAAGATTTCTCATCACTCTTTCCACGTGGCAAAAGCCGGTGTTAAATGCAACCGCATTATCTGTAAAAGCTTTAATGAAGCCTTGCTTGTTCTTCTGGCGATAAAGTCGTAAGATAAATGCTTCCTGACAGGACTCAATGATTCTGTGCGCTTTGTACACTAAAATGCCTGGCAAAATAAAAGGTTTTCAAGTCAAAAAGTAAAGGAAGGTCCAATTTTGTGTAAGTTTTGCCTCAAAACTGTCTTAAATGTTTTTTCTTAAATGAAATACAGTAGGAATGCAAATCTTATAAAGTGACAGTTGAACAAACTTCTAGGAATTCTAACTAAGAGTTTCCTCACTTACAGTATCATGGAATTCTTTACTTCCAAGGCAAAATTTGAACTCTAGCCTGTTAAAAGGAGTAAACGTGAATGCCAGACTAACACACTACTACAACAAACCAAGTTTGCTATCTTCAAGACTGCAATATTTTAACTATTTTGTAGAGAGAAATTCTAGAATTACAGACTTGTCAAGTATGGTTCACTGGCAGCAGTTCAAGTGTTTACAAAATGAAAGAATTTCTGAAAACATTTGTTTTGCTTTTCTACCCCTTCTGATATTCACATTCACACCTGAGGACAAAAGGTACCATCACAAATTTTCTTCCTGTGGGTATATTAGGCAAAAGAGATTTATTGTGTACATTTCAGTACAGAGAAGTAAAACAATGCTTGAACTATATTAAGCATTTGAGGCAAATACTTCTGGGATTAACTCTTGACTCAGCCAAGACCTGTTATTTTCTCTCACATTTAATTGTGTTAAAAGACCTATTTTTCCACTTTGCCCCTACTGCAGGGAGTCCTACATGGTATTTTTATTTGTTCACAGCTTCCAGAAGAATAATAAATGCCTTTCTAAAATGGAAGCAAAGGATATCAAACATTACAGGTTTTACCTTGTACCTACACATAAGCTGACAAACTTACAGCACATTTGATTTCTATAACAAGTTTCTTCAGCTCAGCACCCAGCCATTGATTTTAATATGCCTTTGCTTTGTAAATGAAAAAGCATCTAAAGAAAAAGACTTCCTGCTAGCCACTCATGTTCACTCATGTCCTGCTAGCTGCTAGCCACTCAAGTCATGGAATAACCCAGTAAGGTATTTTTGTCCAGACATTCTTACGTCTCTCCTGTGAAGCAAATTTTTCAGGACTAAATAATGATTGTACTAATTTCTGAATACCTTTCCATGCTGTCAAGGTGTGACTCTGAAAAGACATCACAGGAGATGTACTTACTGTGTTGCCTTCCTACTTCTAGTCAATACTTCTCTGCCTGTGAAATGAGTTCATCCTGCTGTGTAAGCCTTAGTAGAAACAACTTGCCACTGTCTACTACACCAACGTGCATCAGTTTCACTCTGCTATTAACTACATAATTTCTACTCTGCCAAAACCACCAGGAATAATTTTTCACTGCAGTCATAATTGCTTACTTTCATTTAGCTTGAGTTCATCAGATGTCAATGCACATGTGACTGCACTGATTTTATAAACATTTGAAACACCTGGAATCACATTACTGATTTTTTGCTATGCTTAACTCCTCGAGAAACACAAGTTTTTGCTGGTTTTGTAAAATCCCACACACACTACACGTTTCTGACAGAACCATGCGTTCCCCGAGTTTTAGATGAAACAGGGAGTCGACCCAAGCTGCTGTCACGCTGACCTCTAGTGGCAATGCAAAAGCTGTGACAGCTCTGTGTCATTGAAGGACAGGATTATCATATATAATGATAGTAACGGCATTACTTTGTAATGCTCGTGCTTAGGTTTTGTCCAAGTTGTATCAAGACCAAGATTAGTAAGGCATGAGTAATTTTTTTAATGCAAAAATAGGCAGTGTGTATAGTTGAAAAAACAAATCTAAAATCAGTTTTAAACCATTTAATCTTAGACCAGTGTCCCATAAACCACAGGACACTATTTCACCAAGTGCAGTCAATTACTCTTCTTTGGAAGTCAGTCTGAATTTTATGTTTCTTATGTCAACAGCATTATTTAACCGCTGATTTCTTCTTCAGCTGCTGATTGATAGCAGTAAGCCATACAAATGGCTTGATCCAGTATCTAAAAGTAATGTGGATGCTTTCAAATTGTATGATTAACTAAAGTGAGTAAGTTTGGAGCAAAGAAAACCATTTGAAAAAGAGAAAGAAGTACCTATTTGCTCCTTTTACTTCAATCTTTGTGGAACAAAAGGAATAATTCTTCAGTCTCAGTACCTCTTAGGAGGATTCTTCATACAGGGTTAAGCTTTATGTATTTTCAAACAGAACAGTCTTACCTTTATTTCATCAAATCCTTACCCGTAATGAGGTTTGCAGGAATTCTGTCAGTAAGGAAATCCACTACAAGGATTCGACTTGTTGCAAAGATGACTCCTCCTTGCGTGTAAAATTCATATCGAGTATTATTTGTAATTTCATTGGTAACACGCCGAGGAAGATGAACAACTCCATCTGACCTCAGCTGATCGATAAAATACTCCTAAACCAAATGGAATAAAAACACAAGACATGATGGTAATTGATGAAATGGATGCAAAACCCCCCAAACTTAATTTTGAGGATTTCTCCAAACCAGATCGGAAGCATAGTACCACACGCTACCTACGGAAGCCAGAGTCATCATGTTTTTTTTCTTCTTAGGTGTAATTTGCTCAGTTTCAAACTCATCTAAAAATCTACGTATTTTCAGCAGTAGCTAGACTTAGGCAAATATGAGCAAACAACACTCAAAATAACTTATCTTTTAATAGCTCTTTTAGAAAAAAAAGTGATTTTAATACTGACTTCAGAACAGAGACTTGGAAAGAGATTGTCTTTTAAGTCCACTCCCTTATCCAGGGCAACTACAGTAAGTAGGTCATACACATGAAGCTTAACAGTTGTGATATTCATTCACCCGTGGTCACTACAAAAAAAACCCTAGAACATCACCATCCTGTCGGTGGGAAATCTCCCTAGTTTGAAAAAAAACGGAGGCATTTTTGTACAGGTAGGGGCAAATCTACCAAAACTTTCACCCCCTTCTGCTCATTGGCTTCTAACAGTTTTCTGCTACTTCAAAGTTATGTACACAAGCATATTTTATCTCATTATTGTTATTAGGATTCCATCGTGTTGCACGAGTAGAAATTCGGTCCATGATGTGATCCTGAGCGCGTCTGGTCTGAGAAAATTGTCCCCAGGGAGTGCAGAGGCCAAGGCACAGCGCCCAGGCACCCGCTCCGCGCTGCCGCCATCCGCCTGCCGTCAACCCGAGCCCCCACAGCCAGCCGTCCCGCTGAGCCCCTCTGCTCAGGAGGAGAGGGCAGCAACCTCCTTCCCTTGGCCCAGACAAGGAGAGGGCTGCCGGTCGTCCCCGGGCTGCGCCCGCTAGATGAATCGAGGACGCCGGTGCGAGAAAAGGGCGGGGCAGGGGTGCCGCTGGCTGACAGGGGCTGCCCTCACCTCCTCGGCAGGGCTGGTGTTCAGCACCAGCACCAGGCTGGCAGGCTCGCAGTACAGCCGGAGGAAGCGCAGCAATAAGCGGTCAACGCCGAGCCCGCGGGCGCAGATGACCAGCCCGTCCTGGTGGAACAGGTCCAGAAAGATCTGGCTCTCATGCTCCAGCAGCACCGCCATGGCCTCCCTGCCGGTAAAGTGGCGCATGCGCGCCAGCCGCCGGCCGCTGCAGTGCCCCCTGCCGGCCTCGGATGTGCGGTCCTCCAATGCCTCGCGCGGCCTCCTTTCCCGCCTCGAGCTCGAGGTGCCTCAGGCGAAGCTCCGGCGGGCGGTGGCGGCCGGGCAAGATCGCAGAACCGCTGGCCTGAAGATGGAGATGGCGAAGAGACTTATCTGCGCTGCAAGAATCCCACAGGTGCTCGTACTGAGGTGAGCTATTGCTACTAAATTTGACATTTGCATTAAAACTTATTTTACACCATAAAAGTGCCGGAAAATCATCATTTTTACTTGGACAGCATTTCGTTTGGGGGGCCTGCAGGTCAATTTACTGACTAAAGCAAAAACTTACACAATACCGAGAAGGCTGAGGTGCTCATCAACGACTTTGCCTAAGTGTTCACAGAATCCCAGAATGTTAGGGGCTGGAAGGGACCTTGAAAGATGATCTAGTCCAATGCCCCTGCCAGAGCACTCCAGATGCATCCCTTCTAAGAATGCATCCAGATGGGTTTTGAGTATTTCTAGAGAGGGAGACTCAACAACCCCCCTGAGCAGCCTTTTCACTGGCAAGGGCTCTAGCTGTTCTGCCCAAGTTCCAGAAAACACAGGTGGGCAGTGGCAAAAGGAAGGTCTGCCCACAGTAAGCACAGATCAGGTTCCAGACTATCTAGTGAACCTGAGGATGCACAAGTGCATGGGGCCCAATTAGATCCTCCCACAGGTCCTGAGGGAACTGGCAGATGAAGTCACCAAACCACTGTCCATCATATTTGAAAAGGCTTGGCAATCTGATGAAGTCCCTGCTGACTGGAAAAAGGGAAACATAACCCCTGTCTTCAAAAAGGGAAAAGGGGAAGACCCTGGAAACTATAGGCCAGTCAGTCTTGCCTCCATGCCTGGCAAGGTCATGGAGCAGATTCTCCTGAAGGCTTTGCTAAGGCATGCAGAAAATGAAGAAGAGGTGATTGGTGTTAATCATCATAGCTTCACCAAGGGCAAATTATGCCCCATGAACTTGGTGGCTTTCTATGATGGAGTTACAGCATCAGTGGGAGGGGGGAAGAGCAAAGGAAGGGCAACTGATATCATCTTCCTGGACTTAATGTAATAAGTGTTTGATACTGTCCTACATGACATCCTGGTCACCAAATTGGAAAAGTATGGACTTGAGGGGTGGACCACTCGCTGGATGGCAGCACTCAGTTGCTATCAGTGGCTCAATGTCCAAATGGAGAACAGTGACAAGTGGTGTCCCTTAGGGGTCAGTACCGGGACCTGTGCTATTTACACCCTCGTCAGTGTAATGGACGGTGGGATTGAGGCACCCTCAGCAAGGTTATGGATGATACCAAGCTGTGTGATCTGGCTGACACACTGGAGGGAAGGGATGCCATTCAGAGGGACTTGGACAGGCTTGAGAGATGAGCCTAAGCCAGTCTCATGAAGTTCAACAAGGCCAAGTGCAACGTCCTACACCTGTGTCAGGGAAATCCCAAGCACAAGTGTGGTGAGGAGTGGCTCAAGAGCAGTCTCAAGGAGAAGGACTTGGGGGTGTCAGTTGAAAAAGTCAATGTGAGCCAGCAATGTGCACTTGAAGGCCAGAAGGCAACTGTGTGCTGGGCTGTATCAAAAGAAGTGTGACCAGCAGAACAATGGAGGTGATTCTCCCCCTCTACTCTGCTCTTGTGAGCTCCCACCTGGGTTTCTGTGTCTGGTTCTGGTGCCTCCAGCATAAGAGGGATGTGCAGCTACTGGAGTGGGTCTAGAGGAGGCCACAAAGATGATCGGGGGCTGGAGCATGTCCCTTATGGGGACAGGCTGAAAGAGTTGGGGCTGTTCATCCTGGAGAAAACAAATCTTTAGGGAGGCCTTCCAGTATCTGAAGGAGGCCTGCAAGAACGCCATAAAGGGACTTTTTACAAGGGCTTGTAGTGATAGGATGAGAGCTTTAAGCCTGAGAAGGGTAGATTTAGACTGGATATTAGGAAGAAATTCTTTCCAGTGAGGGTGGCAAGACAGTGGAACAGATTACTCAGGAAGGTTGTGGATGCTCCCTCCCTGGAGGTCTTCAGGGCCAGGCTGGATGAGGCCTTGAGCAATGTGGTCTAGTGGAAGGTACCCCTGCCCATGGTAGGGGCGTTGGAACTAGATGATCTTTAAGGTCCCCTCCAAACTAAGGAGGGAATTCTGTGAATTCTGTGAATCTATGAATAACATGACAACATTTATTTTTGGTTTGAATACATTATGAAAAGCTGTAGTCCAATAAGGCTACTTCTATGAAGAATTACTCTATAGAAATGGCCAGCCTAAATTCTATGGACGCTTAGGTCAAACCAGCCTTGGCCTATTGTTTCCCACATGAATTAGGAATAACACATTTTCTAATGGTCCAAATAAAATATTTCAGGTCTCTCTCTAGTCTGATTTTATTTTGTACTATCTATATTTTTATATTTTTCAAATTTGGCTAATTAATTTATAGTATTATAAAATGCGAAGTGTGCTTCTTGTGCTTTTATATTCATTACCAGTAGAGGGCTGTCAGCTGTTACCTTAAAAGAGCAGAATTAGGGCCTAAACCTTGCAATTAATTTTTCTGTATTTTTTTCTTTACAAAACAGTAGAGTAATATATAAAATGTCAGATACACATATGTAAGTAATAAGCATTTTGAGTAACTTCAGGAGTTTAATTCCATGTAAAATCAGAAACAAACACAAATTATGGTCTGCTTTTAAACTGGTATGAGATGGTCAGTAGAACCTCCCCAGAAAGACATTTACTTGCATGTTTTAAAAGGGCATTAATAGACCTATTTAATTCATCATATTAACACTACATGAAAGGCAGATTAATTGCATGATAGTGCAATAGAACAAACCACTGGAGGTGGAATTATTATTTGGATCACCAATATTAATCTTCTCTTTAAGATATACTTTTGACAGCTATTGTTTTTTTAATTTTAATGTTGACAAGTTATTAGTCATTACTAGGGAAGAGGAAAATGCAGGAAACTGTGACTGAGTCATTAAACAACCTGTTTGTGTAATGGCAACAGTCTTGTCTGAAAACTAGTAATAGTTCTTGGGTGTGATATTAACAAACTTTTGTTACTGTTAATGTAAAGAGCTGAGAAGGACTCCATGTAAGAAGAGAATAAATATTTAGATAACTTACATAAAGCGTACTTTTATGGTCTTTCTAAGCCATCCTTATAGTTGAAAGGTAAGACAGAAGCAGTCTGAATTACTGCCTGGTTTTGTTATCCAGGTTCCCAAGGAAATGTATTTTTAATATTTTTTTAAATTGGAGCAAGCATCCCTTCTAAGAAAAAGAGCAAAAATAGAAATTTGGAAATTTATTCGAAGCCATTTTTAACCACACCTATTAATATTCTTAGAATATTTACTTCTGAGAAAGGCACTTTCTATAATTTGTAATTGGCTGAAACATATTTTTCTCCAGCAGTCTACATGTGGAACATTCTTTATAGGTTAAAAAATACTTCTCCTATAAAAGAAAACCTAATTATTCTTTTTCAGGGAAGTTCTTGTAAAAATTAAACATGACATGCTTTTGCTGGGTTAAAAATGAACTCCAGTAGAAGGACTGGTATGGGCTGTGGCTTGATGGATAGGGAGCATTAGTTTGGGAAAGGTAAGTTCTCATCCTACTTTAGCTCTGCACAGACCATGAGGCTCTGGAATTACTACCTCCTTCACCTTCGTTTTCCCCTTAGGTATAATTGCCATACAAGTAACAGCATTTTGTCCACAGTATTTTTTCTCCCTGATTACAAAGCTAGTTTAAAAACTACAAAGATATGCACAGTTCATACTTAAGTACCCTGAATAACCTTAGTTTTGATTTATTTTTTTCTCTACTTGTACATCCTATATAAATAATATAACTGTGTAAACTATCCCTCTTAACAGTTGCTAAATGTAAGAATCATGAAATGCAATGAGATTTCTTTATTGTAGTGATGTATAAAAATCACAGATAGATAAAGTGCTTTAATATGTTGCCTATATTCAAGTCTTATGATATGTTTCTAAGGAACATAGTCTTATTCACACTGAGATGTTCAGCTGTTCATTTAAAAAAAGTAATTTTACAAATTATCTGCTTTGTTATTAACAGAAGAAGCAGCAGTTGGTGATGCAAAAGGGAATATTTCAATGTGGATATGTATAAGATAATATTACATACATGTGAATATTTGCACCATTGTGATCAGTGTAGATTTCTTGCACAGTAGTGGCAATGTAAATCTGGTTTTGCAATTTTAGTTGAAGATTTTGTGTTTCCTAAGTGAAAAAAAAAAGATGGAAAAAATGATGGAAAACTTGTTCCAAGTGTTACTAGAAGTGTTGGTTTCATGAAAAGAGGTGATCTTGCAATGTTACTATGTCTTACTTGTTCATCTGAACTGCAGATAGGTAACATAAGTTGTTTGAATGTGTAATTCAATTATCCTTCTGATTCCAAAAAGAACAGGTATAAAATTTAGGGATTAGAACTGGAGCTGTACAAAAATACAGATTTCTCTCATTCACAAACCAAATATTCTATCAAGTTGTTACTTTCAAAAAGCTTGCACAAGATCTCATCAGGAAAAATGAGTAAGATTGAGGCAGCATTCTGAAGAACATGAATTTTAGGCACCAGGACCACAGGTAGGAGCTAATTTGCACCTCAGCCTGTTACTCTCATCAGTCCACATTTGTGATGTGCTTTTCTCTCCAACGCATGTTTACTTTTGTGGGTAAACCAAACTGAGTCATTGTTTTTATGGCTGCATTCCAAACCCAGTGTTTGCTGTGTAAGTGAAGAGCATAACTTTGTATACAGACCAATAGCATTGCTGTAGCAGTATCCTGTGGGTGAAACAAATAACACAAAAAACTGTGACTGTTCCTAAATTTCACTCATAATATCTTGTAACTATATAAGTGAATATGAAGTATCAGTTTTTATACACACTTTTTTCTCCAATACAGGTGTGGTTTAGCATGGAAATGTACTAACATGGAAAAATAATAACATGACAATTAAAAACCTTTTCATATTAATTTGAAAATGGTAGAAGTGGTATTAATATTGTTTTACAAGATAGACATTTATAAGTAGAATGCTTGTAGCCTATTACTGAAACAGGAGATTGCTGCCAATGTAGGATCACACTTTGTATTAATTTACTTAATACTTCAATAACTGAAGGCCCCTGCAGTTTCTTCACTGAAGGAATATTCTGATTTTCTCCTTGGGTCAGATTCATACCACTGTAACTTCTTGCCTTTTAAAGAGAATGAAGCAAGCTCTCCTCATATATGGAGTTTTCCATTCCTCTGTGTTTGTTTGTAGAGTATATGCAGCAAAGACAGCAGTTGCAGCATTTTGACACCATTTTATAATATTCTGTAGTGTACTTTCTGAATCAGTAGATAGATTCCAGAGAATCTGAGGGGTAAAAACAGTTAGAACTTTGGGCTTTCCAGACACGGACAGCAACTGAGCAGAGGAAATCAGGACTCAAATTTCAGACTCAAGCTTCTGAAATTTGCACCATAAATTCATGCCTTGCCCAATGATGTGTAAATGTGACTATTCAAGGAAGTGAGGAAATTGACATCTTACTTTAGATAACTATTTGCTAGAAAGTTTCCGGATGTTTCTGAACAAAGGAAAGGACTTGTCCCTGCTTCTGTAAAACAGCATTGTAAGTAAATAAAATGGCTGGCTGCCTAGTTGACATTCCAGTGAGGTAAAGATGCTGGTTAACTGCTTGTGAGAAGGGAAAACTAAGTGTCTGCCTGAAAATATGATGTACAGAGGCTCTACAGTACAATGTTACTATTTTCTTAGAATGTTTTTGTTTTTAGCAGTTTGAAGTGAGAAATAATGCTGCCACCTATCAGTGTTGCATTACTCCAAAGGAAATAGTTCAAGGTTTGTGATACTTTTTCTCCTCTTTATTTCATTAATTTCTGGCTTTTACATTGTAGTTTGACTATATCATATTTCCTGGAAACATATAAAAAACCCCAACTTTCTCTTTAGTAAAAATTATCTGGAATATCTTTGGAGCACTTAGAAGCTTGAGTGGATTTCCTGGGATTTACCATGCAATACGAAACCCAGAATTGAAATCCATACATCTTTTCTACTCTTTACTTCCAGTATCTGTGTCTGAAAAATTAGATATGAACCAAATTATCACACCTCTGATATTTCTGTCTTAATAAAATAGCATTATGAATCTGTTCTAGATCTGTTCTATTTTTAATGGCATTTTAAACTCAATTTGAAGAAGAGAGTAAACCATTGTCTTGTGTACTTCAGAGCCTGTAGGAAACCTCTAATTATAAAGTAGCAATAATAATTTGAAATAGTTAAGACCAAAGCTTGCTTCTTATTTTAGATCTGAATAGTAAATTGTCTTTACTAAGCTCTAGGAGTTCTTTGAATCACTTTGTAGGGTAGTCAGATTAAGTGTTTTGTAAATATAACACTCAAAAATCTCATCTGACAAACTTTTTCTTAGATGCTTGAAAGCATGAGACTTGAAAAAAGATTTCTCCTCACAAAAGGAGAGGTACACCTTTCTTCTAGAGGACTTGACTATTTGCAGTTTGTTTTGTGTCAAGTCCTTTTGTATTCATACAGCCAAAAAACAGAGAGCTAGGCATATTTGTTATGAGGTAAGATGTCTGACTTTATGTAGTTTCACAGATGGAATGGTGCTAGTTTCATAGTCAATGTGCTACTAAAATTAAAAGGGAGCAGCATGAAAAACATTTTATCTGTACACTAAGATTCTCATTGAAATGCCTGTATTTGGTATAAAAAAAGACGACTGAATACTTAAGGTGTTTAAGAAATGAACTCAAGCTGTACTACTTTTTCAAACTGTACTGTGACAGATTAACTAAATTTTCTTTGAATTTTGAAAAGTTTCTTTCTTATGGGAAATTTAGTAACCAGTATTTAGTAACCTTATATCTCCGTAGAATTCCTGCTGAAGTTTGTCAGCACTTCTGAATGTAACTACTTGCTTTGCACAAACATTTTAGACAAGAATTTGAAGTTGAATTCTGGGTTCTGCCATGAGATGTGCATGTGCAACTCCCGTGGATCTTAAAGAATCAAAGTTAATTGCAGTAATTTACTGCTGAGCTGTGTGGTGCATATAATCAAAATATATAGACTGACAAGAAAATCTACAGTCAAGCATATTCATTTTAGCAAATGAATGGTACAATTTCAGTACCATTAATAGCTCATTATGGGTAAGTATTATTTCTTCTGCTCTGCCTTCTTTGACACATTCTTAATGTACCAAATTGCCTTCACGTCTTTGTGTTCTAATCAACCACTGTCTATTTTCCAAAGTTTTTTCACAGAACTTCTCAAGCCCCTCAACTCTGTTAAAAAATGTACTTTTGAGAACAACTACTGGAACGGGCTTCTCTCAAAATATGATACATGTGGGGTGAGAGAGGAAGGACAGTACTTATCTGGGGTGGCATGGCTAGGAAAGTAGGAAGTTACACATTTATTGGTAGATTGTCTGACATCCCAGATGAACTGGAAATATCTCCAGTGATGTTTGAACTAATTTTCTTCCTGGATTTCACTGTAATGCTTTCTTTTTAAGATCGCAATAGGTTACAGTGTGCCCCTTCTGTTCTGCCAGCATGTGTGTGTAATGCTGGTTCTTACCTTTCTAGAGAGCCCCCAGTACTACCGCTTAGGGATGGAGAGCTGCAGATGGAAAAAATTCTATCCTGAATCTCTTTACATCCTCTTCTTCAAGCAGTGTTGCCTCTCAAATCCAATTCTTTCTTTGCAGTCACGTCCCATTTATTCTCTTCTTTTGCTGCTCCAGACCTCTTGTCTTGCTTCCTTCAACTTCCTGGTCTCCATTTTATCGTGAAGACAGTGGATGCAGGATGTTTACACAGGTTTTAAAAAAGTAGTGGTGTTATAAACCACCCAAAGCTACGAAATACCAAGATCTAAGCTCTGGAATGAGGACCTTCTGTTCAGGAGATCTTACTATATGCTACCCATGCTTTCACTCTTCTCTAGTCATCCACAAAAGGTTACTGTTTGATACAGACCTTTGCTTTCATCTGGGTTGACTGCTCATACATTCCTCACTGCCAGTGTTTACAGAACTCCATGGACAGATTTATACTGACTGGAAAGCTTTTTACACACCGTGTCTGTGTACAAACCTGATGACTGTCTATAAAAAATACCACAAAACTAGAAGTTATCTTTGAACCACACCTTACAGGTGATCTATGACCTTACAGATGATTTTCTGCTCTGTCAGTACACAGGCTAACGAATCCTAAAGAACTGTATCCCCCAAAGCAGATAATTTAAAACATTCCTATTTTTTCCCTTTAGCTTGCCCAAAATTCAGTCATACTGCCTTGTAGAGTCAGTTCTGTTTATTGCACTCTATCACCTCACAGACATTTGAGGCAATTCTTTTCTTTTTCTTGTGTTATTTGACAATGATGGGAATACTTTATTAGCCTCCCAAATTCTAAGTATAACTGTATTCTACCAATTTGTCCTAGCTGTTTAGGAACTGAAAAGAAAATGACTTAATTTGGTTATTTTCTCTTGCCTTTTATTGGATTCTGAGGAGAAAAAAAAATCTGGGATTATTATCCATCAGGCCATTCTGTACCACTGTTTTTTTCTCATCATCAGTGAGTAGTTTTTCCTTTATAGCACTGCAGTCACAAAGCTTAAAAAATGAAGATTAAACTCCTCAGTTTTTCCTAAATATGTGTATTTTCTTATTAGTAAAGGATGAACATTACTGAGAGGGATTTTTTCTGTTGCATTGTGTGCAGTTAAGTGACTGAAAAAGTTGGAAGCTTACTTTCTTTAGATGTGGCTCTTAATAGAACACTTTAATCAATATTCAGAGAAATACATGTAGGTCATGCCTGCAGTTTTGTGTTGCCAGCTACTCGTGGACATTCTTTAAAGTTTTTACAATTTGTTAACCTTTTATATCTTTAGTCATTTATAATATTCCCGAGCAAAAAAAGGTGAAATATAATTATTTTGAAGATTTTTTTTAAGAGTACCCAACTTCTTTCAGTCTCTCACACAGATAATGAGTTCTAGAACACGAAAATGACAGTCCAGTTGATAATGCTGTTTTTAAAAAAGTATTCTTGCATTTTACCAGTATTTAATAGGCTGAATAACTATTTTTGTCTCAATGGCAAGCTTTCAGTTTAAAACATGCACGTTTGTTTTGATCCTTGCATCCCTTTGCTTAGTAAGTGAAATTAAACTCCTTAGTATATGTAGCTTTAATTGCTATAGCTTTGGTTTAATTTTATTTAAAATAAATTCTTTCTACTTACTTTTGGATAAAGTTGTGCAGATATAGACATCACTGTTGGATTGCTAGCACTTTTAATGTGGAAATGGATTGGGGCAGGGCTTCTGATTTTGTAATATTTTAAAATTTTGGAAAATATGTCTTGATCTAACTTTTTGCCTTTGAAACATTACTACGTGACCCCATTTGCAAATGTGCATAATCCTATAAAAGAGATATATAATGACATTCTTAAAAACCCTTGAATATTGATTGAAGTACTTTGGAATCCAAAGAATCATACTCATATTCATGTATAGTAGATCAAAAGTTTACCTGTCTACCTGTAAAGTCTTCTAGGCATTTTAATTCTTAATTCTTTCTGCCCTAAGTCTGATGTTTGATTCTTCTTGCAACCAGATCTCCCATTTAGATTACCAGAGAATTCAGGATTACATTTTCAGTGCCTTATTCAAGATACATATGTACTGGAGAAGGAATAGTTAAATGGGGGACTGGGAAACACAAGAAATTCATCTGTGTTCGAACTGAACTTTGTCCTGTTTTTAACTAGAATGACCTGCCTCAGAGTTAACAGTCATGTTTTTCAGTCTAAAATAGGAAATACTAAATTATTCCTAATGGTGTCTTTTGTTAACATGGGAGTTTTAATGGTACACAACAAAGTAGTGAGAAGACATCAGGTTAAGGATGATTAAATGTGGCAGGCTACTGCTGGCAGCCCATGTATAATTATATGTCTTCTAAGCACCGTACACAACTCCGAGTATCACTGTAAAGTATTATTTGTAGCAGTTGTAGTATTCAGCAACTCTTTTTTTTATTTGTCTCGTAACAGTGGTTTAATACTTTATTAGTATTTATCCTAATTAACATAATTTTTAATCCCCTCCTATGGGGGAATGAAGTGATTGTAGCTCTGTTGAACAAATTATCTTTCCAGCAGTAGTTTCTTGGCACTTTCTTGAGAAGCCTGAGTACTTCCAGCTATAAACTACAAAGTGTAGTTTGTTTTCTGTTGGAGGAAAACATGTTTCATATCTATAAGAGTAATATTTCAGTGTGGCTAATCTTGGTAGTAACTGAAGGTTGCTAAGTCATACAAAGGTTCCTTAGATAAAGATGAAAAGTAGATTGGTAGTATCAGCCCAGTTTCTCTTGAATAGCTGTCCATATCACAGAAAAACCCGCTGTGACTGGCACTAATTGGCAACCTTGTTGGCAGATTTGGGAATACGATCCACAGACTGTTTGGATAAAGAGGATGAACTGTTGCATCCACCTACGTTCAGAGGTAGCTGTTTCTTGTCAGGATTGACAGCTATTGGTGGAGTGGAAAGCCTTTTCATTTAGTTCTTTTTCTTCATCCTTTCTGTAGATTTTGTTTTTTGGCATTTCAGAGTAATACTAATACTTCTCAGAGAAGCAAAAATTACTTCAAAACTTAGTAAAAAGAAATCAAGTTGATATTGGTCCTGAAATTTCATACAATAAAAATGATAGCAGAAGAGATGAGGTATTTCTCCTGTCAGTCATATCTGGAGAGTTACTATTTTGACTTTTACCGGAGGAGAGGAATGCCATAATGTTTTTCAATATGGAAGGTGAATTCACGGGGTTGAATGGGTGATGAATTGTCGCAGCAGGGACATGGAATATGTTTTGTAGGGAAGTAACCAAGATACTATTGTGCTCCTTCAGTCTTGGCATATTAGCTAAAAATACAGAGTTTAGATGATTTTTGCGAGATTTTTCTCTACTGTGTCCTTTTGCCTGCTTTTGTTAATTCAGACAACCTCTGACTGGCATAGTCCAAAATGGTATTTTAATAAGAAGCTGATTTTGGTTATTGTGTTGACATTCATCATACAGATCTGGTACATGTGAAGATCAGCAGAAGCTTGTGTGCACGATTCCTTACTTACTTGCTTAGGACTTCTGGTTCTCACACTGCAGATTAATTTAAAACTAATTAAAAAAGATGAAAATGCTTAAAAATAATTTATCTTTTAATTACATTAGAAGACTTGAGGGAATGTCTGTGGTCATTTGCAACCACTGATGCCTTTCAATTTTAAGTTAGTGGGAAATATGCTCCCACAGTCATCTGCAGATAGTCCCATGAGTCATGTTACTCGTTGCTTTTTCAGAAGACGTCAGTGAATGCAGGCTGGAATAATCTGATAGAGAAGTGTTATATTAGATTGCAGCTTAAGAAAAAGTCATTCTTCTCCAAACAAAAAGTATTGCTCCAAACATAAAAACATGTTGTGAGGTCTTTGCAATGAGTTTCGTGCTAAAGACCAAGGAATGTTTTTCTTGGTGGATTTCAGTTTGAGAGACATGTTGAATACACTTTTCCTAAGTAAAATGCATAGCCAAAAATATAAAACTGAAAGTTTTCTTAATAGCATGATGTAGACTTTTATGTGAAAAATACTGTGTATTTAATGATTTATGGTTTTCATTTCCAATTTCATGAACCCCTATTTTGTAATTTTTATTAGTATTAATTTTTTAGTTAGTCTTTGGGTTTGCTCTTTGAAACTTATTCATATTAAATACAGAGTTTCAAAACATTTAAATTTTTCTTGAAAATTTCCTTTCTGTTGTTCATTTAGAACATGATGGTGGTGGCTTGGTCGCTGTTTCTATTAAACAGTGAATGCAAAGAAAGTGCAAAACCTGGTGAACAGTTGTCACTGAAGTGGTTGATGAAGGAAATAATGAGTATGTATTGACAGACTCAGTATTTGTTCAAGCATAGCAGGTTATTTTTAATGTTTGTTTTCACTAGGTTCCCATAAAAATATTGCTTAATGACCAAACAGTAAATGGATAAATGTTATAACAAGAGAATGAATAATTGCCATTGTAAAAAGAGGCCCTTATTGTTCAGAAATTTTCAAATTATTTGTATTTTTTGTCACTCTCAAAGTCTTAGTTTGCATTTCTGACATACTCTTAATTTTTTTTTTACCTTTTATGGTAAAAAGTTGATGGAGAGAAGCACAAAGAATAATTATGAAGTTGTGTTTGCTGAGGACTTCAAAGCTCTCTCTGTCTGCAACACAAATCTTACCACAGAAAGGTGGAGGAAATAGGAAGATACAGACTATGCTTCACAACACTACAGTAGTAGAATCAGCATCTGGGGAGTGCATATGGTGACCTATTTATTTGTGATGTACAGCTCCTTCTGAAGCTATCAGTGGAATGAGACTGCATCAAAGGAGTAAGAATCAATCCCACAGTTGTCTCTAAAATCCAGGAAGACATTTTATGTGATGTTGAGGAAAGTTGCCTTGTTCATCTGAGGTAAAAGTCATTATAGCTTGGTTTACTTCAATGGCATTAGATTATGGAAACATTACAGATTAGAGTTCTATGTTGTTGCTGCCCTGCACTTTTGTGTCACCTAAACTGGACTGCAAAAGCTTCATGCTAAGAAGTACCACCAGGCTGAAAATCAAATATTTTTAGTACTAATCTAATGAGGAAACTTCTATATGGTGTTCACCCTTTTATGGGACAAATAAAAAGGATGGAAGGAAAATGAAATAGCTGTTTCTACACCATTTGGTACAAACATAAATTGTTGAAGTACGGACCCATTTGTGAAAATGTTATGGGAAATTAAAATGCAATAGAAGAATATAAATAAAAACTCTAGCCAGGTTGTTCCCACTCTTGGTGAAGCTATTTGAATTACACATTAAAGAAGATGTCTGCAGTAGGTAAAACCTTATACATATAAATTTCTACAGCTAGATCGTTAACAAAGGTAGAAAGCTGTAGGATTTGAACTGAG
The DNA here is from genome assembly GCF_027791375.1 of Indicator indicator. NCBI lineage: Eukaryota > Metazoa > Chordata > Aves > Piciformes > Indicatoridae > Indicator > Indicator indicator. Next base: position 4,676,727 of record NC_072031.1, read on the forward strand.
CTCTGACATTACAGAAGGAATTCTGTCTTCCACAAGGTGGAGCTGTGTGATTTCTTATTCTAGAAGCAATTCAGTCTATTAGTCAATGATTCTTTGATTACTGTACAAGGGCAAGAAAATCACAGTGATCTATCATTGCTTTCTTACTCAAATGCAAAGGAACTGCTGCAATTTAATTCTAGATGGTCCTGTGGGTGCTAAAAATTTTGAATTAAACGCGAAGGTCTCTGAATCTAGAAGAAAATCTCTGTTTAAAAAAAGAAAAAAATAATCTATTACCTTTCTCTAAGAAGACCTGAGTGATTTGCCTAGTGTGAGCTGTCCTATCAGCTTTTCTTTATTTACTCACTTTGATGATGACTGCAATACAGATTTCTTTGGAATGATTTCTTATCATTTATGCTATGTAACATCTGGACAAGGGAGGGGCACAGTTGCTTAAATGATAGTTCAAACAAGTATTTTCAATAACATTGATGAACCTCCAGTTCTGGAGTGTTTATTAGGTCTGAGCAGATGTAAGTAAAGTACTTCATCAATGGAACAGAATGTTGTCTTTGAAAGCAATGACTGGAAAAGATCAAGGATTCATAAAGTAAGAATGTGAGGTCCTGGTGTGATGCCTTTGCATAAAAAGGTAATATAATCATTTTCCTGAATAGGAAGACAAATGAAATAGGGGTAAGCGGGGGACACTTGTTTTTCCTCCTTATGTGGCTGAGGAGACTGGAAGGAAACCCAACACACTGAATACTTTCTGAGCATCAGCAGAACTTAACAGAAGCAAAGAACAGGCAACATTAGGATTCTCTCAGTTGTAGGGAAAGGATCATCCAAAGACCTGGAACAGTGAATCTGAAAGGATTAAAGTTCCCGATGCATGAATAAGCTGAGCTGTGTCCCTAACCACCTAGGTGCCAGCTGGGTAATTACCAATAGAGTTAGTGCAGACCCAGCTACAAAGGGTGTGATTACACATAGCCTCCTAGATGAGTGGTGATTGTGAGAAGAGGTTCACAAGCACCATGGGATACTGGCCTGTTTTGTTAAGGCTGGAGAATGTAAACAGCAACATTTTGAAAGCACAATAAGCCTGACTTCTCTGATCTTTTTCTGGATTTTATTGTTTTGGATTATAGTGGGTTAATGATTACAAACACTTTGCAAATTTAAAGAAATTAATCTTAATACAGTGTATATGCTGAAGGTTGATTTCAAATGAGGTCATGTACAAACTACCACTCCTTTCTTCATTTGCTTTTCATTGCTAAGACTTAACTTCTCCAGTGTATTTTGGAATCTCCACTGATTCCAAAATACACTGCCAACCACTCCGTGGCTGGATGAGAAACAGAAGACCTGTGATTGCTTCCAAATTACACACAAGTGAATAGTGTGGCTGCTATATACATGACGATTGTCTTGTGGGTATGTCAAGCATAATAGATAATTACTGAGCTTACATAGCAATATTTTCTTCACAGGAAATACTCATGTCAGTCTTTATCTCCTACTCAACTGTCAGTTCTCATGGAAACTTGTCGGAACTTCCTATCTTTGAGACCATGTCCTTTTGTCAAAAAATTAGCCAATTCATTCAAAAGTTGAGGGAGGCAATGAGAACTGACAGGCTGGCAGTGCATCTGTGAAATTTATCTCCTTGTGAAATTAGCATGCAAAGCAAAGTTTTCTAATCTTCAAATTAGGCAATCAGAATGCGGTAACCTGCATTTAACTAAAATTTAGAGAAATTCACATGACTAAACTGATGTGCACAGTTCAGTGTTGCAAGTCACAGTGTTGAGAATTGTAATCGTTTTGGGTTTGTGTGCATGGGTATATATATATAAAGCTTATATATAAACCACATTCACCACTGGAGAACTTGAGGATAAAAACTAGATCACCTAGAAAGCTTTCAGTTTGTTTTGGAAAACCCCACTCCTAATTCCAACAGTGTTGATTGTCCACCTCTTTTTTTTCCTGTGACAAGCATTTTACCAAAAGAGGAGAGCTGCAGGAAATAGCTGTTAGCAGTTGGCAACTGTATTTTCACACAATCTTAAGTTCTAATATTTTTTATTATAGTGATCTGTCTCATTTTTAAAATGGGACTGAAGAAAAACACTGCTTTTAGGAAGATTACATGGACAAGGGAGATCATATAGTTACTGACTTTGCAGTCTGTGAATAAAACCTCTGTTACAGAGTTAGGTGTTAGGGTTGTATCTTCTTTAATTATACTTTATGAAAGCAGTAAAGTGATTGACTTATTTTTTGAAAGAAGGCACAATGTAAGTAATAATAAAACATGTGTCCCAAATGCGTGTATGTTTGTATTGTTGAGGTGTAACTATCTTTAATTTGTAAAACCCTTACATTTGAAGACATGATCATATGATCTTGTGGTAGCAAGTGGATTTTGTCTAGACACAGTAGTCCATCTAGAAACAGGTTTTAACTTGTATAGTGTCTGTTGAGAAAGATATGAGTGTGCATATTCTGTCATTAAATCATATATATAAATGGATGGAAACTAATATGATTCTTCTTCTCAAGAGTAGGAAAAGTAGGAACCTGCTTGGCTCAGACATAGTTGAAAGATTTTCAGAAATGAATAATTCACATCAGTACCTGGAGTTGAATTGCATCCCATGAGGGGAAGCACGAAAAGAAACAATCAGGCATTACTAGTCAAGCTCTACTTTTGTATACAACATTTTAAGTAAAACACAAAAGCTGTAAAGCATGTGAAATTCATAATATGAAAAGAAGGCATATAATAACAGGGAGAGGCTTCTGAAGTAACTTCAGAAACAAATGAATGTGCTTTATTTATAGCTAAGTATTGTACAACCTACACACTTCAGTCAAGTCAACAGTAGTGATAATAAAGTGTGGAAGGTGGTTTTCTGAGATGGATGGAAATATGCATGTTCTTATTGCCTGTAATTATTTATCCAGTACACAGACGCCAAAATAGATACACTATGTTGCCTTGAACTAAGGCACCTAAACGTCATAGTATCCATGGGCTCAGCTGAAACTTAATTTTCATTTTTGATATAGTGAACTCAAAGTTTATGTGTAGGAAATGTCAATATGATATATGGCTAAGAAAAATACACAGGTAGGTGTTTTGCAGGTATATTGGCATGATCAGGCCCGTAGTTAAAAGACAATGAAGTGCTTGAAGATGGTGTATTAGAACATAACAGTTTATTTCACTGGAATTAAGTAGCTTGCTTATTTTCTTGTAAATGAAATAATTTCATTTTGGGACTCAGATGTAGAAATCTCATACTTTTTGGAGTCTGACTGTATATGCGTATGTGCATATGTATATGCTTATCGCACTCTCCCTGGCCTATTTCAACTTGTTCACACATTGACTATTCCTAAAATACTATAGAAACTAAGAGGCAAAGAATTCTTATTATGAATGTAGATAATCCATCATAACTCCATATCCAAGCCAAGATGAACGTACTCCTAATCAATTTAAGACAAGCCTGATACATTGTGGAACAACTTTTATGTGAAACCAGGCTCTATCTGCAATAAAAATATAATTGAGTAATAAAATTGTGCTCTTTTTGGGCTCCCCAGGGATGTCTGTGAACATCGTGCAACACACCCTTTGTATGAAGACAGAAGTGTCTCTAAGTCTTAGTCGAAGACTAGCGTTACTTTAGAGTAAATGCTGTGACACAAATGGAGTCAGTGATTTTGTAAGTCACTTTCTTCAGAACCTCTAGGTAGCTTTTGCCCAAGGTATGCAGTTGTTACTTTATTCAATACATTTTTTTTTTTTAATTTGGAAAAGCAATATACTTACTTTACAACATCCTGCCCAGTGGACACTGAGGTTGGATAACTGTTCTCAACACTAGTGGTAATGAAATTGGGTTAATACTGGAGGGAGAAGGAAGAATAGAGAAAGAATAAAATGCAACAATTTTTGTTTTCAAGTATGCTAGTGGTCCTAATTTTTCTGTTGTCCTTCAGCGTGAGGAATTCTGTCTGAGGACTAATTTTTCACTTATATTGACCCAACAGGAATGGTGAAATTTGCAGGCCAATAGATGAAGAGACTTATTAGAATTTCTCCTTTCTATTTTTTCTTGTATGTTTACCACTGTGCTCTCAAAGTCCCTTTTCTGCTGGCTGAGGCTGAGAAGATATCTCTGTCCTACAACACTTTCCTCCATTTTCTAGAATTTACTCTTCTTTCACACTTTAGAAGCCAGGTATTTTACAAAATCCGTCTTATTCTACAAAGTACAGATGTAAAATGAGCAGGTATTTGATCCTGATGTGCCCCCAAATGATCTATAAATACAGTGAATCCATAATGTAATGTGTCAGTGTGGAATGGAACGTCCTGGCTGAGCACTGGGGCTCTGTCTCTGGGAATCAGTGTGGTGGTGTGTTAGTATTGCAGGCTCATGAATGTTTTAGCTTGAGTAAATGCAAAAATCCTGCAAACTTTTTATATATATGCTTGGCTGGAAGAATCTGCGTCAGGGTTAGTTAGCTTTCTGCGATGATTCATAGATGTGCTTTCTCAGTTATATTATTCTCATATACAGTGGATGTGGCGATGTTCTCCATTTTTGAAATGAAATACCTGTTGTTTAGAGTACCAGAACTTAGATATTTTGAAAAGTATAATTGTTATCAAGAGAATATACGACATTTTTGAGGGGCGATTCCTGCTCAGCAGTACCTGTCTGCCTGCTCACTCAACGTGAATTAATTGGATCTTTATCTTATCTTCTTCCTTTCTGTATTTTCTCTTCTCCTTTGTAAAAAGGCAAAAGCTCAGCATCAGAGATCCAGCTGAAAATCTCCCTGCATATTGAAAAATTATAACCATGTGATGTAGAAAAGGAGGGTGATTCTGAGGAAAATGGATGATGCTAAGTCCTTTATTCAGATACATTTCTACCAAATGAGAGATACAGGTTTAGAAAAGTAGAGAACAAAACAAAACAATGCATGTACCAGCTGTCTCCTGCAGACAATCGAGCTGTATCTTTTCATATACTCTTTTCTGACTTTATAGGGGTGCTCTCATTTTTTTTTCAACCATGGCAATGACATGGGAAACACCTGACAAGATGTTTCTGAAAGAAATAGTATTTCAACCCAGAGACAGAAAATAGGACATGCATGAAGTCCTGGTTCTTCTAGGTGTATTTTGGTAAGAACTTACATGGAGATCAATATTTTAAATAATAAATACTTAGAAATTACTTATATTGAATAGAATTGGTAGGTGATCTGCTTTTCCAAAGTGCTAAGTGACCCAGTCTGAGGTACTGCTTAAGGCTCGGTCCAGTACTAAGCATGTGCTTAATACTGCATGATTTTGCTTTTTTTTTTTTTAAACAGTTTACAAAAATGCCTGATATGCAAATGCTTATCTGAACCAAGTGTCTGAGACACTTGACATGAACCTCTCACCCATCAGGTCTGAGACTTTGAGAACCTTTTGAAGCTAGAACTTCAAAACACAGTCACCTGGAAAAAAATTTGAAAAACAATTTTTTTTTTCCTGGATCTGAACGTTTACAAAGATTAGAGAGTATTTAGTACTTTTATGGTGGATTCTGCAAAAAGAGTAGATAGTAAGTAGCTGATAAGAAATGCTTTTAGAGATCACAAACAGTTAAGGCTAGTAAGTAGCTGATAAGAAATGCTTTTAGAGATCACAAACAGTTAAGGCTTTACAAAATAAGAAAGTTGTTCTAGACATCATCATATTGCCTGGTCAATACTAGTGAAATTTGTCATGTTATCCAAACTGACCTGAGTAATTTCTATAGTCAGGTATTGTGTGTGGACCTACATGTCAGTGTTTGCTTGTTGCTGGCAGACATCTTTTCTTAGTTACTCCAGCTGTATAGCCCTATCTTTCCACCTCCAGAATGCATGGGTAAAAGGACAAAAAGACTAAGAAAGCAGTAGAAAAGACAAAAGTTAAGAGTGAGCTGGAAGGAGGAGGATGACATACCAAGTAGGAGATGGAACAGCAGCAGGGAAATGTTACAAGACAGTTTGCAGCATCTAGTGATAGATGGATGATCAGGAATGTCCTTTGATAAAAGACTGCGTAATATTTATTCGAAGATGAAAATGAACTCTTTCCATGTCTGTTGGCACTAGGACTAGAAATATGTTGGGAAGGGTTTAGGTAGATTTATCTGTAGGTATGGCTGATCCCATGCAGGACTAGCTGACAGACTTTTGTAGAGTTAATTATAGTTAAAGAGGAAAGAGCAACATATAAAAATTAGTACTCATACAATAATAAGTGGAAACTACATAAAAGGATAAGAATTTTCTTATTCTGCATGCTGTATTTTGTTTCTTACACTTTTTCTGAAATCACTGTGGTGAGTTTCTGTGGACAGATTGTTTCACAGATTGAATGCTTCACGTGTGAAGGAAGCGTAAGTATCCATAACAATAATGAAAACCAAGGGAATTATCTGGAGACTGGTTGGAAAAAAGGTGCTTTGCAGCTGAATGTATTTTTGAATGTTTCCAACTGATGTAAGGAGGAAGGTGCCATCCATATTTATGCTTCATTAAATAAGCATAAGGAGACCTGAAAAACTGCAACTTTCTTCCTTGTCAGTATGAAGGAACTTGTCAGTGAGAGATGTGCTATTTAAATTGTGCCAGCAAAAAATGAGGATCAGGAACAAAGCACATGAATAGAGTCTGTTTCTCAGATTCCAGAGGAAAGAAATTTCAATTATTCTAAGTCAACAAACAGCAAATGTTTTTCCAAGTGGTTCTAAATTCTGACATGAAGAATTAAAACCGTCAGCTATTAGACTGGGTTGATATTTTCAGTATTTCAGAAAATGGAATAATTAATTGTTTCTTCATTTCTGAAGCCGGGGAGTGCTGTTTATGTCTGCTTAAAAAATACTGTTACTAAAGATTTTTGCAGCTACACTTAAGCATGGGGAATGTGCCTTATCGCATCATATTACAAATAATATTCTATTTTCTTCTGATTCCATTGCATACATTTTGCTGTAACTATAATCAGTTCTTTATATATGATAAAACTTCATAAAGGAGATTTTTGAGTTCCAGGTTTTATATGGTAAAAATACATTATATTTGTGCTAAAAAGAGCCTTTTCTTGATATGTAAAGAGAAACTGCAATGATGGTCACTATGAATGTTTTTACATGGAAGAAATTAGAGAGTGGCAAAGGAGAAAATCAGAGGCACTTGTGAATACTAAAGCTAAAACTCTTTTGTGTCATCTAATGGCTGTATCTTTATACCTTCCTATTACAGTGTTACAGTACTGCTGCAAGTGAACAATTTGACTTGAGTTCTGTAAAACTGGCTTCTGCAGTAGCAGTGTGTGCTTGGTATATAGCAATAGATTCTAAATATGTAGGTAGCAGCTAAGAACAACAATAAGATTTTTTTTGTTATTTGTGTGGTTTAATTATTGACCGCAGGATCACAGGATGTTATGAGTTGGAAGGGACTTTCGGAGATTGAGTCCAATCCCCCTGCCAGAGCAGGACTATAGAATCTATCACAGGTCGCAAAGGAATGCATCCAGATGGGTCTTGTAAGTCTCCAGAGATGGAGACTCCACAACCTCTCTGGGGAGCATGTTCCAGTGCTCTGCGACCCACAGTGGAGAAGTTCCTCCTCATATTGAGGTGGAACCTTCTATGTTGTAGTTTATATCCATTGCCCCTTGTCTTATCACAGGGAGCAAGTGAGAAGAGCCTGTCCACTCCCTCTTGACACCCATCCCTCAGATATTTATAAACATTTATTAAATCCCCTCTTAGTCTTCTCTTCTCCAGACTTTGAAAAGCCCCAGGTCTCTCACCTTCTCCTCATAGGGCATGCACTTCAATTCCTTAATCATCCTTGTAGCCCTCTGTTGGACTCTCTTGAGCTGGGGAGCCCAAAACTGGGCACAATATTCCAGGTGAAGTCTCACCAGGGCAGAGTAGAGGGGGTGGAGAACCTCCCTCAGTCTACTGGACATACTCCTCTTAATGCACCCCAGGATCCCATTGGCCCTCCTGGCCACAAGGGCACATTGCTGTCCCATGGATAACTTGTTATCCACCAGGACTCCCAGGTCCTTCTCCATGAGGCTGCTCTCCAGCAGATCACCTCCTAACCTGTACTGGTGAATTTTATCTTTCCTTCCCAGATGCAGGACTCTGCACTTATCCTTGTTGAACCCCATTAGGTTCCTCTTTGCCCAGCTCTCCAGTCTGTCCAAGACTTGCTGAATGGCTGCACAGCCTTCAGGTGTATCAGCCAAGCCTCCCAGTTTGGTATTGTCAGCAAACTTGCTGAGCAGACACTCTGTCCCCTCATCAGTGTCATTGATGAAGATGTTGAACAGGATCGGACCCAGCACTGATCCCTGGGGGACTCCACTAGTTACAGCTCTCCAGCTGGACTTGTCACCATTGACCACCACTCTTTGGGGACTTTATTTTGTAACCAGTTCCTAATCCATCTCACTGTCTGTTCTTCTATCCTGTACTTCTTGAGCTTTCTCACAAGGATATTATGGGAGACAGTGTCAAAAGCCTTGCTAAGGTCAAGGTAGACTACATCCACTGGTCTCCCTGCATCTACCCATTCAGTTACGACGTTGTAGAATGCTATCGGATTAGTTGAGCATGTTTTTCCCTTGGTAAATCTATGCTGACTACTCCTGATCATCTTCTCTTCCAAGTGCCTAGAGATGGCTTCCAGGATGAACTGCTCCATCATTTTTCCAGGGATGGAGGTGAGGCTCACTGGTCTGTAGTTTCCTGGAACCTCTTTCTTGCCCTTTTTGAAGACTGGAGTGACATTGGCTTTCCTCCAGTCCTCAGGCACCTCACCTGTCTGCCAGGATTTTACAAAAATGGAGAGGGGTAGAGCGATGTCAGCCAGCACTCTCAACACTCTTGGGTGCATCTCATCAGGGCCCATGGACTTATAAATTTTCAACTTGTGTAAGTGATCCCTAACCCAGTCTTCATTGACTAGTGGAGAGTCTTCCCTCCTCCAGGCTTCTTCTCCTTCATTCCGAGGTCTGGAATTCACAGGGAAGTTCAGTATTAGGAGCAAAGAAGGCAACTCTGACTTCTCTGCATCCTCAGTTATCAGGGCCGCCCCCTCGTTCAGCAGTGGGCCCACTCCCTATTCTTCCTTTTCCTACTGATATATTTGAAGAAGTTGTTGTTCTCTTTAACTTCTTTCACCAGTTTTAGTTCCAAGAGGGCTTTAGCTTTCCTTGTTGCCTTCCTACATGCCGTGGCAACTACTCTATAGTTCTCCCAGTGACAAGTCCCTTCTTCCATGAACTGTAAGTATTTTTCTTCCATGAGATTTCCTTGCTCATCCATGTAGGTCTCCTGGCATGTCTACCATATGTTTTAGTCAAGGGAACATACCTCTCTTGGGCTCGGAGGAAGTGGCATTTAAAAATTGTCTAACTTTCTTGGGCTCCTTTACCCTCTAGAGTCTTAGCCCATGGAATTCCTGCAAGTGTATCTCTGAGAAGTACAAAGTTAGCCCTGTGGAAGTCCAGGGTTGTAATCCTACTTACAGCCCTGATTCTACCCTGTGTAATACTAAACTCCACCATGTCATGATCACTGTTGCCAAGGCTGTTCCTGACCTTAATGTCCCCAACCTGTCCTTCTCTATTAGTTAATACAAGGACCAGCAGTGTGCCTTTCCTTGTTGGCTCCTCAACTACCTGCATCAAGAAGTTATCGTTGACACACTGCAAGAGCCTTTTTGACTGGATGTGCCTAACTGTGTGGGCTTTCCAGCAAATATCAGGGTGATTGAAGTCACCCATGAGTACCAAGGAGCGTGTACTAGAGGCTACCTCCAGTTGACTGTAGGCAGCCTCATCAATGTCTTCTGCTTGATTTGTTGGTGGAGGCCGGGGGCGGGGCGTGAAACGTAGACTTCTGCCGGTTGGCAAGGTTCCCTAGGCAGGGCTCGGGCAGTTCCCTCAGAGTGGTTCCCTGGACAGTCCCATGGCGGAGGCTCAGAGCTTGCAAGGCCAGTGTGGCTCCCAGGGGAGCAGCCCTGCAGGATGGGGTGACTGTTCCCCTGGATGGGCTTGGGCGTCTCCAATTCTGTGCGGTGGCAGGAGGGGCCAGGCCCTTGGGAGTCAGCCCTCACAGTGGTGGGCCCTTCTGGGGTTGGCTTCCCCTTGGCTTGAAGTGAGCTGGCAGGACTCCCTTGGAGCAGGGTCATGCAGGATGCATCTGGGCACTGTTCCTGCTTTTACAAGCTGGCACACAAGCTCTGTGGCTCGCTGTTTGCTGCTTTATGGCTGTGGCAGACGTTTGGACTGCTGAGATTCTGGCTAGTCCTCCCCGTCTGGGTCAAGGCTTACCCCTCGGGGGTTGGTTCCTGTTCCTACTGATGGGACTGGATACCACACTGGCCATTAGGAGCTTCAGCAACTGACTCTCCTTTGTGGGCTTTTGGGGTTGCTAGCTTCTCTTTGGACTGCAGAGGCTGGCAGTTTGCTTGCGTGTGGAATGAGAAGGCTTACTAGCAATAGCTATGGAGCTTAGGCCTGGAGCTTGGTAGCAAAGACAATAGCAGGCAAAGAGGCAAAAAGAGCAAAGAGAGTGACTTGTTTACAACTTGGGGTAATACTTATAAGTTTCTCGAGACTGGATTTGGCCAATGGGCAATCTTGTCAACACACAGCTTTAGCCTATAGAAAGCGTGAGGCTAGAATTATGCCCTTACTTGGCAGCAGCATGGGCCTAGCATGCGTTTTGCATCTGGTAGGTGCATGTTGTTTTTGTTTACCCCTTAGAACGCAGATTGCATTGTTTACTTGTCTGGCTGGTGCCCTGGCCTTTTGTTCCCCTCAGCTCTGGGCTGAATCTGACTCTGTAAAGGAGGGAGGAAGGGGAAATATGACCAAACATGTTGGGACAAGTTTTACAGTGTTTGGGGCATAATTCTGGGCATATGGTGCCTTCACCACACTTGTGTATCAGTTATTTCACTTTTTGTGCCATTCACCTCAGAAATATTACTTGTTGCAAACTAATTCAATGGTTTATATCATCTTCTAGATTCTGTATTTGTCCTTGGCAATTTATTTCAGGACAAACTTACATTTTGTTTCGTAACCTGCCTATTAACTGACTTTTTAAACAATGCTTTCAGTGTATTTTGAATGTTGGAATTGGGAGACATTAATAGTACGCAACGGAAAAGAAGACTTCAAATAATGCAGTTGTTGGAAATACAGTTCTCTGGTGGACACTGATAAGACTGCTCCAGATGATCTTCTTGTCAGTATGTCTGGTCTGCACTTCTCTGATGTTCCTGCATTTTCCTTCCTAACTGTTCCCTCAAAGCACCAGGTCTTTTTCTCCTATGATGTTCTCTTAAGCCTCTTTGTCAGTGTTATTCTTTTTTCCTGTCTAGTGTCTATTCGCTGCTTCTCCCTCTGCAGGGAAAGTGGAGGAACTTGAAATTTTTCTGAAATTCTTCTGGTTTGAGCCAATGAACTGTCCCAAAATGTTCCTGATTAAACCAATCTGAGCTGGATGATGAGAGCACCTGCTTCATTTACTGTCAAGTTCTGTCTCCTCATAGAAGCTTGTTAAAGGTACAATTATCTATATAACCTATTAGTCCTAACTTAGCTGCTTAGGCATCCATTGTTAATTTTATTGGTTGCAACACAATTACTATATACTGGGATGCCTCAGCACCTTCATAATGTTAACCAGAAGCTATAAAACATATGTAATAGGAATATAGGCTTGAAGTAGAAAGTAGTCTTGAGAAGAGTTTGACTGGCATTTGATACTAACTGAACTTCCTTGATATGTTTTGCGCAGTGGTTAAGGCATAAATTTCCCAGACACTTGTGTCGACTTTATTTCAAAATTTCTTTTGGACAAACTTTTTTGTGTTGCTCATGTTCTCCTCAAAGGAAGATACCAACTTTTGCAAAAACAAGGAAATCCTCCAGGGACCCACTTTCTCTCTCTGCAATTTCCTTTGCAGAAAGGATGATCATCTGAAAAACAAAACTTAGAGTTGATTTGTAGATAGCCATAATGCTGTTTATCAGGTATCATATATTTATATCTAAAATTCTCAGGTGACGTTAATTTTGTACTATATGCTATGGTAAAGGGACATACCTTGTGCCATGGTAAAGAAGGGTTATTTAAAAAAAAATGCTACCTTTTTATTCTCTCTTTAGGAGAACCAGTTCCAGGACTGACAGCATTTTAAAAGAGAATTTAAGATACTTTGGAATTCCTGTGAATGTGACCTCTTTCCTCTCTTCCTTTGCCAATGCTCCATACATTATTGTATATTTAGCTATTCTAGGAAACTACAGCAGTGAAAAGCATGCATGTGGTACACCATACTGGGAGAAAAGTTTGCTTGTCAGCTTGTTGTAAAAGGGATGCATACACAACAAGGCAGGCTGGGGCTAGATCCTGCTCTCTACAGATAGCTTTAGCTTTTTTTGTCTTTTATTGTAGACCCCTTTCATGAATATAATTTCAAAGAAAAATATATTCTATTCTTAGGTGTGATCTAAGATTCCAGGTATTTTTACCTTTCTACTACTGTACTGTGGATATACCAGTGGTATACAGCTCTCACCTTGGACAGTTTATGGCTGATTAGTCTGTTCCCCATTACCATGCAGGCTGATGTGCTTATCTCACAGAACCTATGTGTTTGCTTTCTCTCATGTGATACACAGTATGTGCAAATTTGTTGTGTAAATCTATAGCCACTCATAAACACACTCCAGAGTATGCCACAGCGGGGCCATTTAAGCATATGCTGTCTGGAAAACAAGTACTTTTGGGGAAAGGCTCAGAAAAGCTGATGGCAAGCACCCTAAGTTTATGAAAAGCTCTGTGAGTTGTAGTGGTTTTAAAATTGGACTAAAGTCCAAATAAATGGCCATAAATCTAGGCTGAAAATAGCAGGAGCTGCAGATAGACAGTGCTTCAAAGGATTATAATTTTTTGTTTGCTAGCTGTATGACAGTAAGACCAGGAAAATAAACAGATGGTCGGACAAATCAAGGTCTTGACTGACAGCAGCATGGGACCCAGTTCAAATTTTAGTGCTTATTACTAAAATATTTACTAGCATTTTGAACCCTTTCCCAGAAATGCAGGGAATTTTCCATTTTCTTGTAGCTCAGAAATAAGCACTTTTTCAAGGTTTGCAACAGTAAGGCAAGGATTTGAATCAGAAGAGTTAACAGGCAAGAGAAAGGAACTACAATATAATACTGATTTAGAAGTACAGAAATGGCCAAAAAAGCCAGGTTTCCTGTTAAATGCCCTTGAAAGCCATGCTCCCTGCTAGTTGTTCTCACTTTCTTTTACTGATTCCTCTAGAGTAGTTAATCACTCCATCTGTTAGCCAGCTAACAGTTTTTCCTTTGCTCTTTTCTGACTCTGATCTGGTTGGCTGTAGTTCACAGCAGACTCTACACTTCTTCAGTGAGTTCAGAAGAAGAGATATGCCAAATGAAATATTTCATAAATCTTTCTAAAAAACCCAAAACATCCTCTTTTGATTGTAATTTCTCATACTAAGTTTGAAAGATCTACATTTAGTCAAAATAGCATCTTCCTGATGGTGCTTGATTGCTAGAAAAATGGACACTGCTTAGTTCTTCATCCTCAAAGTTCTGTGTTGTATTTCCCTAGATGTTACTTAAAGAAAGGTTCCAGAATACAGCATGTATCAGTTACGCCTGCTCTGACCTACCTTTTGTCCTACTCTAGTCAATGTGGAATGCTTTCATGGCCTTTCAGGTATGCAGTGAGTGTTCCTACTCTTTGGAACTCTAACCTGGTTTTCAGTGGTAAGTATGATTAAGTGAAAGACTTGTAGGAGGTAGTGGTGTCACCTGGTGAATGCTTTGGAGCTCTCTGAGGGCACTTCCTCTTCTGCTGTAGGCAGTTCAGTGTCTTAGTACGAGTAACCTTGCTTCTGATCTGTGATATGTCTTTTGATGACTCACTTTTTTTATATTGTGTCTCCAGATATTTATTGCTAAGGGAATTAGTATTTGCATAATGTGAGAGTAAAATAACGACAATTAGATCATGTAGATTATTTTTAGTGTTTCAAACACTTGCATGTTTTTACTTAAAATTAATTCAAAATTCCAAGCATTTACAGAAATGCGTCACTGAAGATTTGGATTTTAGTCTGTATCCTTAACACGCTTTTAGTTTCTAATTTTTTTTTTCTTAAAAGCCCTAATTTCCCAAAAAGAAGAACTTCTCTCAAACCTGTGGCTATTGAAGTTTTACCATTATAGAAATGACAAGAACTACGACATGATAGCGGAGGAGAATTATTTGTCTTAATTTATGGAGCTAGTTGTCTCCTGGAGTTTGCAGAAAATCCATTTAAGTTGGTAAGCAACTGTGAGAAGCAGACAGAATGGTCTGCATACAGTAGTCAGTGCTATTAAGGGTAAGGGAGAAGAGGTAAGGAGATATAATGACAGGTAGATGAGAGCATAACTGGAGGGACTTGATGCAATAGTGCTTTACAACTGCTAGCTGAGTGTTGTGAGTGGGCATACAGGCCAGGGCTGAGCATCTGTGGTAGAATTTCATGTGCTTGTTAGAGCAGCCCTCCTCCAGTCAGTTCCTTGAGTCTGAGGGATTTTCATGACCAAATTTGAATTGCATTTTTATGTCTCTTGGCCTCATGCTGAAGTCCTTTTCTCTAATTATATTTGAACAAGTTCTTCAAGTTATTAATGGCTTTATGTGCATTTGAAATGATGCTGTTAGGAGGAAAGAGAAATAGGCTAGTCTTTCTACTTGTCTTTCATGTGTTTTTCTTTCTGACTGTGGAGAGTACACATTGTAAATGTGGTTCTTTTTCTTTATGACCTATTCTGAAACTACTCTTACTCTAATTTTTTTCCTGTCCTTTCAGTTGGTTATTTTGACTCTACACATTTCCAGCTATTGTGTTTTTAATCAGGAAAGGGGGAGACAGAAATTTCATTCTTTGCAACGAGTAACCTGCAGTTACATGTTCACAGAAAAGGACATAGCAGGAAATTAGATTATTCAAACAGCAGAATATTGCCTCTTTTCCTCCCTTCTTTCACCCTCTAAGTCTAGCAGAAGAGGCTACATTTTTCTCTAATAGTTTCCTCTGTTTATTCACCAGTTTCTCTTTACCCATGATGTAATTTTCAGAATTGCTCCCACTTCTCTTTTCAGCTGCACATCTGGTGACTGCAGGACTTAATTATAACATTTTTGATGATCAGCTCTGTCATTCTTACAATACACAGTAAAAAAACCCACAGGACATGGATGCCAAAGAGTCTTTTTGTTATTTCCTTTACCATCATTCAGTAGCAGTGAAGCAGAATGTTGCAGAAGTGAAATACTAAATCAGAAAGCATGTTAAGAAACGACCATCTTTTCTTTATTTTGAGGTCTTCTTTCAGGATGACTTTTTAATCATCTGCAATTTGATCTCAGAGAGTTCTTTTTCTATGGATGTTCAAATATGAAAGGAATTCACATCCCATGCCCTGCAAATGTGAGATCACAATGTGAGATTACTTTTTTAGGTTTCTTTCTTCCTTACTCTCTAAATATTTTCTTTGTAAAATAAGTTTTAGACATACTGATGATCTGAAGATTTTACAGTGTCATAGGAATTTCTCGTTAATTTGCTCAAATGTTCTGATTGTTCTCATGACTTGTAGAAATATTCTATTGCATGAACTGCAGCTGAAACAGTATGGGAAATGCAACTGTCATAGGCACCTAAAACAGACAACATGGCTTCTCTTCTGTGGCAATGCTGATGGTATCCAGCATCAGTTGAGAAGTGACATGGTAATGTCTTAGATGCTGCTGTAATATAAAAAGTGTTTTATCATTTGAGACAATGTTTCTCCTTTGCTGGTTTTGTTCCTTGATGGTTTTAACCACTTTGTTGTTGATTATGAAGAATGCTACCAAAAGGTCATTGTCCCTGTAATTAACAGTTAAAAATGCTTCATATTTGAACCTGTAAGTCTGAACTTGTGCCAGGACTTAAGTCTACATTTTTATAGGTGTGTTTTCCTGTTTCTGACTTTTACAGAAATAAATGGCTGCCAATATTATTTAAACAACATTCATTCATTTAATACTACATTAAAAAATATGTTCGTAGTACTTATACTTTATCTTGGCTTTGAACTGGTAACTGACTGCATAAGGTTGCCGTGGATGGCTTTATTAAAAATACTTTTCTTTATATGAAAGCATCATCTTTTGATTACTGAAATGATGTGCTCCCATGAGAACAATGTCCAATATATTTGTGAGCCTCCAATAAATGCTTATATGTGAGCAATCTTAATTGCTGTATAGCAATTCGCTAGAGAATATATTCATCACCTTACTTCATCATCCATAAGGGTTTATCCATCTTGCTAAAGTATTTAGCAGAACATATATTTGCTAAAAAATAACAAACATTAGTCTGCCAGAAATATGGCCAAATGTAAATTAGCTTTCATATCGTAACAGTGCTTTATGGCAGCTTGTTTTCCACTAGGGATACCTTTATCGTATAATGCTTTCCCATGGTTTTTTTCCTGTTAGTTTTGCCAAGAAATGGAAGCATCAAAGGATGAGACTCTTCTGCCTTTCATGATAGCAATGAAGCTGTTTAGCTAGGAGTTGAGCCCAGTCTTGTTCTGAGAGCAAATGAGCTCATGCACAATAAAGGTTTTGGGTTGGAGTTTGAACGTTAATGAAAAGTCACATAGAGACTCTTTGGAGAATTTCCTGGTCTGGAAGCTTTACATTGAATTATGACTGAATTTACAATGTATCTAATTTTAGAGACACATATCAGTCATAGCCAAGCTAAAAAAACATACAGACTGACTTTCAGTTAATGAACATAGTACTTTCATTAAGCGTTCCCAGTAAATATTGGTGTGCATTTGTTATTGTTGCTATCTCTAGCATAATCTCAACAATTATATACTGTATTTTAAAAGAAACCAAACATTTCAATACTAAAGCCACTCGTAAGCATTTGGACGAGCTGCATGTTTTTCTCCCAAAGAGGTAGAGCGTTTCTGATCTGATATCAGGTGCTATCTCACTACTGCTTGATATAAGGCAGTTCCTGTCAACTCCTGCAGTGGATCCGTGTGATGTTAGAGCTAACTGATGTAATGCGTGCTGCCCTGCTATGGGCTCCTGTTCTTTTCCTTGGACTGGATCTGACACTCCTCTGACCTTGCAGTGTGCCTGGGCAGAAGGCAGAGCACACTGACAGAAACCTACCTCCCCATTGCCTGGTATTCTGCTGATTTAGTTTTCTGAACTGGCTTGCTGCTGGGTCACAGGAATGGCACAATTTGTTCATGGAGAACAACAAAATTTATTTCTGGTGAAGGAGAAATAAGTAAAGCCTTTCTTCCTGATAGGTATTAGTGAGTTAGAATAGCTAATCTGTACTGATTTAGCCTTTCATATCTGCTATGGGCTGCTGGCCCTTTTTCTTTACTATCTAATTCGACTTGCTTTTAAACTTAGAAAACAAGCTGAATGTAAATTGTTGTAGAAAGATAGACAGTCACAATTTTTTTGCACTTGTTACAGCTTTGTGGTACCTTTTCTAATTTACGATGGATTATTGCCATGAGATTATAGATGGATGTGTAATATTGCTTGACTGTACTTAGAAAACAGAGTAGGCAATAGCAGCAATTCTTTGTGATTCCCATTAAAGGTTCAGAATAAGCCAGAAGGTGCAAGTTCTATGGGGCTCTCAGAACACAATGCTACAGGTATGCTCAGATTGCAGTTTCTGTGCTGGCCTTGCCAGGTATAGCTTTCCTCTACTTGTAGCTGCTTTCATGGCTTTGCATGGTGCAAAGTAAATGAAGGGCTGCCTTGTATAGATGCAAGCAGCAACCTAGTCTGGGTTTGTGCAGCACTGCTAATATACATCATAAAACACTCAAATGACCTCATCATGGGCAGTTCCTACCTCTGTTTCATCAGTGCTTAGGTTGAGTGATGCTTACATTGTGAGCAGCTGTCCAATGTCTGGCTTTGTTGTTATCATTCATTGTTCTGCCTTGCATGCCATTCAGAGACTGGGTCTTGTGAAAAACATTTTGGAGCATATGCCTTGGACTCTCATATGATGCAAAAGACTAATAAATCTGACATACAGTTATATAGATGCATGGCATTCATAACCTTTTTTCCCCCTAAGTTATTTTTGCTTATACTTTCCAATATTTAAAAAGGAATTACCCAGCCACTCACATTCGTTTAAACAGATATTTCACCCATTCATGAGGACAGAACCATTGCAGAAAGTCTGTGCTTCTGGAAATAATGAAGCAGCAGTAAGCAATGATTTCCTTTTTCTGGCCAGCATTCAGAGTGAGATGAGACTTAGATTTTGTTGGCTGGTTTCAGTAGTTACCATTGACAGCAAAAGAGTGTTAACTCAGAGACTCTGCACTCTAGTAAAGAACTCTAGCACATACCCACGGTGAGGCTTTTCCGACCTGTTTTAAAAGTATCTTTTTCTCTGACACTTCCCTTTGGTCCTCATACCTGGTCTCCTGTACTTTCTTAACTCTGTAGGTGTTCTCCCTTCTGCTGAAGCCTGAAAGCTATATTCAAGACTAAGTAACTCTGATATAAGCAAGAGCAAAGCAACTGAACTTGTTGGGATAGTAAATATTGGTGGAGTCCTACAAAGTTTTGCTCTCTCCATGTCTCATCAAATTCTGGCTCTTTCTAAATGCCATTACAACAAAAGGGAGTTTGCTGCATGCCCTTAAGGTCAACACACAGCAATTGTTTTAGGCAAAGAGTAGGTTTTCTTCTATTTCAGGTTAAGTATTTTTTCCTTCCTTTTTTCCCCAATCTTTGTTAATATATTTGTTATCTCAGATGCAAACCATTTTGTTTCTTCTCCAGTGACTCACTGTTCAGTGAATATGGCAGCAGACTACAAAATACCCAAAAGACAAAAACATTTAAACTACTAACTGTGTGCTTGATGTGTATACTTAGTGACTCTTCAGTGTTTACTAAAAACCAGACCAAATATCTTAACGGTATAGCTTCTCAGTCTGTCTATGTTACCAAATATTAAATGGCAAGAGAACAGCAGTTTTTAGCATTTTTTTTCTGTGAAAGAAATAGTGTTAATTGTTACTGATTTCAGTAGCTGCTGAGATATCCTAGAGCTCTTACTTAGAACACCAGTCACTGGTGATTTCTTCTGTATGTGCATAAGGAGGACATTGAGATACTTGATTGTGTCCAGAGAAGGGCAACAAGGCTGGTGAGAAGTCGAGAGCACAAGCTCTATGAGGAGAGGTTGAGGGAGCGGGCGTTGTTTTGCCTGGAGAAGAGGAGGATCAGGGGAAACCTTACTGCTCTCTACAACTACCTGAAAGGAGGTTGTAGACAGGAGGAGGTTGGTCTCTTCTCCCAGGCAACCAGTGGCATAATAAGAGGACATGATCTCAAGCTGTGCCAGGGGAGGTTTAGGCTTGAGGTGAGGAGAAAGTTCTTCACAGAAAGAGTAATTGGCCATTGGAATGTGCTGCCCAGGGAGGTGGTGGAGTCACCATCCCTGAAGGTGTTCAAAACCAGATTTGATGTGGCACTTGGAGCCATGGTTTAGTTGTCAAGTGGTGTTAGGTGATAGGTTGGACTTGATGATCTCTGAGGTCTTTTCCAACCTGTTTGATTCTGTGATTCTGTGATCTCAGACATTTAAAAAAGTAACTATTTAACATTTTACATAAATGTGATCCATCTTTTTTCATAAGTCCTGTGTTTTTGTTGTGGAGGGAAATGATAAGTGCTCATCAGGCCTTATTTGTTTTTCTGTGCTCATAATCTTCAAAACCATGGCCACGATTGCTATTACTCAGATACAGAAGAGATTTATCCTCATACAAAGTGAATATTTTTTTCTCAGCTATTGCAGAATTCCTTAAGAACATCAAATAGAAGATTTAGAATTAAAAATTCATTGTGTTACAAATAATAAATCCATACTTTCCTGGGATTTGTTGCTTGTAGTGGTGTTTCCAAGGTGATGAAAATCAAGATAGCTGCTGATACTGTATAAGTTGTAGACTAACACAAGAAAATCTTTAAAGACTACATTTGTTTTAACTAAAGCAATACAGAGGCACAGGGTTTTGTGATTTTGTATGCATGTTGAACTTCAAGTTATGCTGTTAGTTTGTTTTGTTATATTGTGAAGGTGAGTTAAATTAATACTTAACAGTATTTGTTATGCCTTCAGAAAAAGTAAATTGGGGGAAGATGTCAGAAAAAAATTAAGACTGTTTTAAAAATATTGCTCTTCTGATTAGACATGAAAATACCTGGTATGCAATTCTAGCTAGCATGGTCTTGCATAATTAATCCTTCTGGCTTCAGAAAGTTTAATCTGTAGTACTGGGCTCTCACAGGGTGTTTTGTAGTCTGTCTGTAGGCTACACTGAACTCTTTGGGAGATGCTGGAAAATGAAAATTTGTATTATAATGAATTTGGAACAGCAGTTTTTAGGTGCCTGCTCTCACAAGGTACACTCTGACAATAATACAGATGCACTTCTAAAATAACGTAGGTGGCTGTTTACAAGTCTGCAAGCAACCTTCACTCCCTGCAACTGTTTTCAGCGAACCGAGTCGGTGACAAATGCCCTAGAAATAACTAAGCAGAAAGTGTGTGTTGCTATGGAAGCTATTCTACTGCTTGATGCACACTGTATCATCCAATTTAGAAGAGCTTTGGAGCCAATCAAATAGCTCTTTTTCTTTCTTTTTTTTTTTTTTTCCCTCCTCCCATCCCCCCAGAAATGTGCCTTTGGGGCCAAATCTTATGAATCAGAGCACAGCCTAAGCAAGTTGGGAACTCCAGGAGCTGAAAAGGAAGTAGTCTGATCTTTGGTGTATCTACTTAGCTACTTTGCAGGCACACTGCAACTTTCTAAGGCTGTTAGTGTTTGTTGTGTGTTTATATTCTGAGGGTAAATTGCAGTTCTGAGGCAGCCAAGTTTCTAGATCTGGTACAAATTTAAGGATCATTCTTGTACTATTGAGAGTAGCTTCTGTGTGTCAGTTTCCCAGGTACAAATGATTTCTTTCTCCCACACACTATCTAATCTTTTGAGGCTAAGTGCTGCTGTGCAAAGCTTCTTTTAATGTCTTTGTATGTCTAGTATGATGGTATTCCATTCTTGAAGCTACTGGAATATGAACAGCAATGGCTGAGTCAGAGCCCCTTCTTAGCCTCCTCTCTGTCACCCCAAGGCTATTGAGAGATGGGAAAGAAGGAATTTTTCCATTTCTAAAATAAGTTCTTTTGCATATTTACTCTTATTTTTTATGCAGTAAAACTGCCAGGTTCCACTGTACTGTACTGGAGATAAGGGAGAATAAACATGATTATTGGATTGTCAAACATTTGTGTTTGGGTTTTTTTAAGGGTTATGTAATCTTTACTGCTGTATTCTCTTTCTCTCCATTTTTTCCTTTGTGCTGGTTCAGAGGTGAATGTCATAAATTCCCGTTACAGGGATTACATTTTTGTGATGCTGAGTTCCTGCTGTTTTTCATGAGCAGGGAATATTTAGAAGTTACCAGCAGAGGCTAGCATCAGTTTCTAATGAAACTTTAAAATAGCTGAAGCAGTTCTAAGTATTTGGAAGGATATTTACAGTATCTAAATGATTACTTGTGGCGTATAGGAGATACTGTTGTGATGTATGTTGAACAGACCTTATAATTAGTTCCCAAGGGAAATGAATGAAAATGTGACTCCAGTGTGCACTTTCAAATAAAATGTGGCCTTGCTAATTAATCAATTTTAAGAATGCCAGGTACAGTCACATGAAATTCACCATTAATGCTGGGACAAAGGTTGACAACTCTTGCTAAGAATACGAATGATGAGGAAAACAGCAATGATTAATCATTCCCCTACTTGAAAGTGTTTTTTATTTAAACCCATCCTCCCTATTATATATAACTGTGAGCTTGTTAATAGCTTAAAACTTCTTGCTGCAAACTGTTAAGTAGTTTGGCAGATCACAGGTGTTGCTTTAAATGAACACTTAATAACACTAAGTTAGTGACTTTTTCATGTAGTTGTCAAAGCACTAATACTTACAGTGTGAAGTAACGTGTAAGACCATGGCATGTGAAAAATTAAAGATGCATTTTCTTCAGAGCAGAAACCCAAAGGCAGAGTACAGCATAGTATTCCTTCTCTATCCTTACTCCTGACAAATTCAGATGCAAGGTGAAAACATCTGTATCTCACTTCTCGAACATGTGTGAAATAGCCTCTGAACATCCTTTTGCTCATTCTTAAACTATCTGGATGAATGATCTGGTTTGCAGTGTAAGCACAGAGGAAAGGAGCAACTGTAACTGTAATTTTAGGTCTTCACTAAGCTACAACAGACTTCGTACTCTTTAGTAGTAATAACCTTGCACATTGGATACTAAGTTTGTAACTCAGTGATATGTGTCTACTATAGTTCAAGAATGGTGTTTTGATTTCATACTAAAGCACTGGTGGCAGAACAAACATACTTGCCAGTGCCATCTGTATTCCTCACAGACTTATGTTTCAGGATACCAAGATGATTTAATGTGTCAGAAAAAAAATTTGCTAAACCCTTAGCTATCTAATACAAACTAAAGACAAAAAAATATTTTGATGTTATACATTTAAAACTATAGCAGCAAGAGAAAAATGGGCGCTATACAGCCTATATATGTAAGGGGGTCTCTGTGTGTGCATATTTAATGCATATACTTTCTCCATTATGAATATGCGTCCTAGATGCACCATGTCAGATCAGAAATTCCGATAGCATCTTAAATTATGCATCTCAAATCAGTTTCTCATGATCCTCAGAGCCTTGATGCACATGGCTCCATGGCTTTCTGCATCTTATTAGTCACTCTGATGTTCTTAGTGTTGTAAAACCATTTAAAAATTTGTCGTCATCCAGAAGCTCAAGCTAAGTAAGAATTAGCTAAGTAGATGCTGTAATAGTCAACACTTTGATAGGTATGACTCGGTGCTGCCAATTTAAGGTGGATTCTATAATACATCTGCTTTCAATTGGTAGGTGCTAGGCCTTAAATGCAACTCCGTTGTCTGTCTTAAGGTTTTGGTTGCCTGTACTCGAAATTGGCTTTGATATGCTGCAGCTGTGTGACCTTAGATCAGACAGCTGTGAGAAGAGCACTGGGAAGCCATGTTGGAGTTCTTCCTGCTTTTGCTTGGGAGTTGCTTGCCTGAGTGTTGTTGCCCATGCTGGGCTCTTTACCCTGCTGACCCTGATCTTGACCTTGTGGCTGAATGCAGACGTGCTGTATCGATATGGACTTGGATGGCAATCAGCTTTTTTTCCTTCTGTTTCAACAGAAGCGCATGGGGCATATAAATTCTTATTGTAAGTAAGTACCTACTAAGTAGTACAGTGAATTCCTAGTGTTGGTGGCTCTGAATAGTGTTTCTGTAGGTAAATGACAAAAAACTCAGATTCCATCATCTACCAGAAGTCTCTGGGTGTTGACAGCTCAGTGCTGTGACAACTTGAAAATTCATCTATATTCAGAACAACATTCTTCTGATTATAGTATTCTTTGTTGCAAGGGAATTTGCTGCAGAGGCAGCACTGGCTTAATATGGGATTGAATCACTACAGTTACAAAAGATTAAAATAAAATCTCAAGTTAGAATAATTTGTCATTTCATTCTCTCCAATACAAAGTGTGTTTATTTTTCCCATGCACACTTAATTTGGTAGTGTGTCAGTTAAATGAAGAAAAAATTCTGACAGCAAAGTGAGAATTTTGTGTTGTGTGCCAATGCTTGACATGAATAGGAGAATTTTTTTGAAATATTAAGCTCTGTCGAGTGTGTGTGAATACACGCTTTTTAGAAATGCACAAGACTACAGTACAAGGAGCTGCTTCTGAGGAGCTGGGCCCAGCTTCCCTGAGCAGACTCACTGCTTAAAACTTTCTTCAACATAGGGAACAGGTGCTGTAAGACGTGGATCAAGAAGGAACCTCACCAGGAAGCAGTGTGAGAGTTTTAGTTTGAACGAAGTCTTGAGCACACATATCCTAACTGTGAAGGTTGAATACCTTTTTGAGGTGGAAGGGGTTTACAGATTCTGACATGCTATCCTGAAGCAAAATTAATGCATGTCTCTTTTGTTAGCACTGTCTGCCTCATCTGAGTCTTTTTCCACTTCATAAGGAACATTAATCCGCTATGCAGTGAGGCATGGCTCTAGTTATTTACATACATAGTGCATGCACTGTCTGACACTGTAAAATCATTTTCACATGAAGCAGTACTCAGATACTGATTGCTTTTCAGTTGTGCCTCTCTAATATTTCTTCTTTTGTCTGAAATGTGTTTACAGCAAGGAAATAGGGAGAGGGGAAAAAAGTTAGAAAAGGGCAAAAGCTTTATCTAGTTGTACAAGAAAAAAACTTTTAGGAGGGAATTTCACTGAAGGAGAAAGGGCTGTGTAAAGCCTTTGCTCAAACAGCTTTCAGGGCTGTAACCTTCTGCCTCTGTTCTGCTAGGGGTCACAAGGCTGAAAACGGTAATCCAGACACTAAATTGTCCTTTAAAAGGAGTGTCTTTCATAAACTTGCACTCCTACATTTCACATATTTTGTTTCTTTGGTGTTGTTTTCTTTTTTTTTTTTAATTTGTTTTTCAAAGTTTTATACCCCTTGGCACAAAAATTATGCAGAGGAGCTAACTAGAGGTTTTTAACTACTTGTGACAGAACTTTTCCTCATGAGATTCAATGCACGACAGTGTACTAGCTTTCTATTGTACCTCTGAACTGTGTGGAAAGTACTAGACCTGTACAGATGTCCAATATTGAGAAAACTAACATTTTGTATGTGTTTCTTAAAGAGATTTTGCAGAAATACCTTGCTGAGATTCAGACCTCTGCTGGTGGTAGTAGGGGGTATGAGAGTGAAGCTTGGCTGTTTAATCCAGTATGAGTTGGCAGGGCTGGCAGTAGTAAAGAAAAAACAAAATACAGCCAAATCTGCAATCACCAACGTAGAAAGAGTTTGAATGTAAGATATTTAGACTCTAATTTCAGAAAAAATATTGATGTGTATGGGATCTGATTCAGTATTACTGTCAAATATCTGGACTCGCCAAATTATTTAAAAGACAATTTGCTCTCCTACTACCTCTTCAAGTCCATTGTGCAGTAAAATCTTTGAAATACAAAGAATACAAGCTTGAGATAAATCAGTACCTTAAGGTACAGTGCACTGTCCTTTAATATTAGAGTTCTTCACCCTTGTATTAAATTCAGTTTGTTTTATCTATTGGAAGAAGAGGTTATGTGATGAGGTAGCAGGTTTATCTCAGAATACATGTTATAGTGCTTGTTCTATACTTGGAATTCTCGGTTTCCAGCCTCTTAATTGTGTACTGAGCTTTGCTAAGGTGATTGCAGTTGGGAGCTTAGTACAAGGAGTTAGGTCACTGCTTTAGACCATCCCAGATTCCCTGGGATGCTATAGTTAGTGCTAATGCCTCACCATACTTCCCAGTCTACTTTGTCTGCTTTTTCTTGACTTCATACTCTTTGACTGTTCCTTTATAGCAGTTTTTTAAAAGCTTCTAGTTAGTGTGGTACTCTTTCTAACCACAATTAGTACAATTAAAAAATAAATCATAGAATCATAGAGTCAGTCAGGGTTGGAAGGGACCTCAAGGATCATCCAGTTCCAACCCCCCTGCCATGGGCAGGGACACCTCACACTCAATCAGGCTTGCTAGAGCCTCATCCAGCCTGGCCTTAAACATCTCCAGGGATGGGGCCCCAACCACCTCCCTGGACAACCCATTCCAGGCTCTCACCACTCTCATTGGTGAAGAACTTTTTCCTCATGTCCAGCCTGAATCTCCCCACTTCCAGCTTTATTCCATTCCCCCTAGTCCTATCACTACCTGATATCCTATAAAGTCCCTCCCCAGCTTTCTTGTAGGCCCCCTTCAGATATTGAAAGGCCACAAGAAGGTCACCTCAGAGCCTTCTCTTCTCCAGACTGAACAGCCCCAACTCTTTCAGTCTGTCCTCACAGGAGAGGTGCTCCAGCCCTCTGATCATCCTGGTGGCCCTTCTCTGGACACGTTCCAGCATGTTCAGATCCCTCTTGTAATAGGGGCTCCAGAACTGGATGCAGTACTCGAGGTGGGGTCTCACCAGAGCTGAGTAGAGGGGGAGAATCACCTCCCTTGACCTGCTGGCCACACTTCTCATGATGCATCCCAGGATCTGGTTGGCTTTCTGGGCTGCAAGTGCACATGGACAGCTCATGTTGAGCTTCTCGTCCACCAGCACCCCCAAGTCCCTCTCCTCAGGGCTGCTTTCCAGCCAGTCACTGCCCAGCCTGTATTTGTGCTTGGGATTGCCTCGACCCAGATGCAGGACCCTGCACTTGGTCTTGTTGAACCTCATGAGGTTGGCTTGTGCCCACCTCTCCAGCCTGTCCAGGTCCCTCTGGATGGATCCCTTCCCTCCAGCGTGTCTGCTGCACCACACAGCTTGGTGTCATCAGCAAACTTGCTGAGGGTGCACTCAATGCCACTGTCCGTGTCACTCACAAAGATATTGAACAAGACTGGTCTCAGGACTGAGCCCTGAGGGACTCTGCTTGTCCCTGGCCTCCACTGGGCCATGGAGCCATTGACAGCCACTCTTTGGGTGCAGCCGTCAAGCCAGTTCTTTATCCATCTTGTGGTCCACCCATCAAACCCCTGTGTCACCAGTTTGGAGACCAGGATGTGGTGTGGGACAGTGTGGAAGGCTTTGCTCAGGTCCAGGTCAATGACATCAGTTGCTCTCCCCTCATCTATTAATGTTGTCACCTGTTCATAGAAGGCCACCAGGTTTGTCAGGCAGGATTTGCCCTTGGTAAACCCATGCTGACTGTACCCAATCACCTCTTCACTATTCTTCTGTCTCAGTAGTGCCTCCAGGAGGATCTGCTCCATGATCTTGCCAGGCACAGAGGTGAGACTGCCTGGCCTGTAGTTCCCTGGTTCTTCCTTCTTCCCCTTTTTGAAAATGGGAGTAATGTTTCCCCTTTTCCAGTCAGTGGGGACTTCCCCAGACTGCCAGGACTTTTGGAATATAATAGAGAGGGGTTTAGCAACCTCCTCTGCTAGTTCTCTCAGTACCCGTGGGTATATCCTGTCGGGTCCCATGGACTTGAACACTTTCAGGTTCTTCAGGTGATCACAAACCTGATCTTCACTTATGATGGGCAGTTCTTCCTTCTGGTTCTTGCCATTAGCTTCCATGACTATTCCAGGAGTGTGGCTGGAGGCCCTTGCAGTGAAGACTGAGGTAAAGAAGTCATTGAGAACCTCAGCCTTTTCCAGGTCACTTGTGACCATTTCACTGTTTCCTTTCTGAGAGGGCCCACACCTTCCCTAGGCTTCTTTTTACCATTAATATACCTGTAGAAATTCTTAGTGTTCCCTTTGAGCTCCCTGGCTAGATTCAATTCAAGCTGTGCTTTGGCTTTCCTAAGCAGGTCTCTTGCTGCTCGGGCAGCTTCCTTGTATACCCCCATTCCAGCTGTCCTTTCCTCCACTCCTTGTAGAGCTTCCTTTTAAGTGATAGTGTGTCCATCAGCTCCTTGCTCATCCAGGCAGGCTTCCTAGCATTCTTCCCAGCTTTTCTCTTTGTTGGTATACATTGCTCCTGGAGACAGAGGAGGTGGTCCTTGAATACTGACCAGCTGTCCTGGGCCCCTCTTCCCTCTAGGGCTTTGTTCCATGACACAAATACATACCACAAGAGGGTTTTCTTGTAAATAAATACTTGTCAGGTAATTTGTAGACTAGTTTTGTCTTTTATGTAACCAGAGGGTGGCCTCATTAGTGTTTATAAATATGTAAAGGGTGAGTGTTGAGAGGATGAAGTCACTCTTCTCGGTGATTCCTAAGAAGACAGAACAGTGGGCACAATCTAGAAGCAGGTAGTTCATTGGCAGTTGCTAATACCCCTGAGAAGGGAATAGGATGTAACTTGGTTCAGCCCAAAGGGTGATCACGTTTCTCACACTTACATACAAGTGTCTCTTTAGACAGAATACATAGTGCTAGGTTTCTCTTCTCATGTCTTTTATAGATTCAAGTGCTGTGCTTTCGGAGTTTGTTCCCTCTCTGTCCTTGGCATGTAGGATAGATTGCTGTTACCTGGATGTAGCTTCTAATGATACACAGCATCCAGTTCTGCATGGGATGTTCCCATTTTTTCATGCTAATGTTTCATTCTTGCTCCGTCTCATTTTCAATTTCAGTTGGAAAATAACTCAGTAAAGATGTAGGAATCAAACAAGCCTATTATCATAAAGGAACTGAAGGTCCCATTGGTTCCTTTATTGCATGCTTATAGCCTTAATGTTCTGAGACTGAACTCTGCCTCCTTCCTGTGAGAGAAGAGATAAATAGTTACAGCAATGCCAGATGAGACTGCAGTACTTACAGCTGTTGTGCAAAAAGCATTTTCTCTGTTCAACAAATGGGGATGGATACTTTGCAGAATGTGCATGTGTGGAGAGCATTAGTTAAAACTTCCTCCAGTGAGCCTTTATTTGAGAATTTGGCAGAATCAGAAGAGCAGTTTCCACAACCAAACATGTGCTTGTTGAGAATGATCAATGTTTATACAGAGGAGAGAAGCTGAGCTCAAATAATGACTTTTCTTTCCTCTTGTGAGGTTCCTTCACTTGTGTTATCTATGATCTTCCTCAGGAAGATGTATTAGCAACTGTTCCCAAGAGTTTCTTCAGTGATACTGAGAGGCAGTTGAAGGTGGTAAATCTAGCAGTAGCACTTGTTGAAAACAAAGAGCATCTTTTTAGTCTGTTGCAACTAAAGAGGTTTTAGTTTACAGCTGGAAATGAAGCAGTGGCTTATCCAGTGCAAAATAATAGGGGTCAGTACTGGTACATATTGCAGATTACAGGACATTTCAGCAGCCAGTGTAGGGGCACTAGTAACTGCAGAGGAGCTAGTAGCTAAAATTACCTTACTCTATTTATATTGCTTTACACATTCTAGCTTTGTGAACTGTACTGTCTATAGTTCATTATTTTTACTCCTGTGCCAGTGTAATAATCACTTTTTGCTCTACATCACCCCTACCAGATCTGCTATAGGGCAGTTTCTCTTGAGCTAATCAATAGCCTCAAAGCAAGTAGTACATGAATTGTTCAAAAGCATCATTTATTTGCATTGGTTGCCTTTCTTTATCTGGAGGATATGATTCATAGTCCTTTTCCAGTATCTTCTCCCAGGCTTGGCTTGTCCACCATCCCTTATTCATACTGTAAGTAAGTTGTTTATAAGCAGGCTGAGTACACTTGACTCTGAAAGCCTAGAAACTAAGCCAGACTTGCTATACCTGCAGGTAGCTCTTCTGCAACAGAGAAATGAACTTTATTATATAGCTGAGTGTGAATGGTTGTTGAGGGTTTTGAATGTGTGTTGTTTGAAATCCATTATTCTGTTTTGCTGAGTAAAGCAACAGGATTCAGGTCAAGATTTAGGGATGATAGTTTAGAGGGAAAAAGATTAAGATCAGGCAATTATCTTTAGCCTCTGTAGTAGTTAAATGGCTAAATTCCATACTGGGGCTTAAGAATTTTGGTACTTCCCTACAATCTTTATAAAAAGAGACTCATACCAAAAGCAGACATTTAAAAGCTCTTCAAATCTAGAACTGTTGTTATTTCTCAGAACTGCTTGTCTGGAATACTACAGAAAGCCTGTAACTCCATTATTTTTAAGTTATTTTTTAAGTTAAAGACAGACAATAGCATTCATCAGTGACTAGTAAATGCTAGGAAGGAATCACTAACAAAATCTCATAGGCCTGTATACGTCTATAAGAAACACCAAAACAGCCACACTGGCTTCATGCAAGTTCTGAAAGAATCTGAGAAAATACTAAGAAATGTACGATAGAATGGATGAGCACATACAAAAAAATGGCCAGAGGAATAACCACTGAAGCAGAGGAAAAAAAATCTCTTGTAGTAAGTTGCCCTTCCATAGGGAGCTTGGTCAGCCTTTTGTGGTTTTCCTTCTAATGTCATCTAGGATACATGACACTGATGGAAGTGTCCAGTAAAATAAATCAGGCACTTGAACAGACATTCATCTGTTACATGCACCAAATCCTAAAGCTTCAAGTCCTGTGTTACGTAGGGTGGCAATATAATGTTCCAAATTCTATACCTGTACAGAATTTCCCATTTTGGTAGTAAGTGAATATAGATGAGAATCTACAGCCATTAGCTATGTCATGAGTGTGGGGAACAGGCTGGTTGTAGTGCATCCTCTGAGGGCAAGTCTACCATTTTATGTACACATAGATAACAACATTTCCTGTCTGTTTCTAGATGGCACATCCAGTTTTATTACCTGAATGAGTCTTTGTTCTCTTTTTTTAATTAGTTTTTAGTAAAAGCTATTCCATATATGAGTTAGTAACATTTTCTTCTGCTAGCGGAAATCACCTTTTCTGGAATTTCTTCAATACCTCTGGAATTTTAGCAGATGCTGGTTGCATCTGCAGACCAGTTCTGGTGTGCTTGCACTGGCTTGTTTTTAAGAGAAACAAGGCCAGCAGTTCTGTTCTAGGTGCACAGCAACTCTATTTGAACACTTAATGGAGATGTAAGAGTCCAAACCAATGACCTATAGCCAGCAAGTCGAGGTAGGTGATTCTCCCCCTCTACTCAGCTCTGGTGAGACCCCACCTGGAGTACTGTGTCCCTGGAGTTCTGGAGCCGCTATTACAGGAAAGATATGGACGTGCTGGAACGTGTCCAGAGAAGGGCCACCAGGATGATCAGAGGGCTGGAGCACCTTTGCTATGAGGACAGATTGAGAGAGTTGGGGCTGTTCAGTCTGGAGAAGAGAAGGCTCTGAGTAGACCTTCTTGTGGCCTTCCAGTATCCTAAGGGGGCCTACAAGAAAGCTGGGAAGGGACTTTTTAGGGTGTCAGGTAGTGACAGGAATAGGGGGAATGGAAAAAAATAGAAATGGGTAGATTCAGGTTGGATGTTAGAAGTTCTTCACCATGAGGTTGGTGAGACGCTGGAGAGAGCTCAGAGAGGTGGTTGGTGCCCCATCCCTGGAAGTTTTTAAGGCCAGGCTGGATGTGGTTCTGGGCAACCTGATGTGAGGTATCCCTGCCCATGGCAGGGGGGTTGGAACTAGATGATCCTTGAGGTCCCTTCCAACCCTAACAATTCTATGATTCTTTGATTTTTTTGGGCAGCTTTGAATTGTGAAATGATGGGACTATTCAGTCCAGGGATGAGATTAAGTAGAGCTTGAAGTAAACCCCTTGAATATCATATAATGTGGATAGGTATACAGATCTCTTCAGTAGCTGCTTTGATCTTCTGATTAGGTCCTGTTTTATCAAACTATTTGTGAAAGTATCTAGAGCCACAGTGAACAAACATTTTCTCTGAAAGCAGTGGAAGACAAATGCTCCTTGTTAACAAAATCTGAAACTACCTTTTACTTATTTTTTGTTTTCTTGATTCTTTTACCTTTCTCATTTGTACCTCTATGTGGGTGTTTTAATGAAGTGTTACAACTTCAATCTAGAGACTTGATACACTTTGGCCAGTAAGCAGTAAAAACTTCACTACAATTCCATCAAACCTTTTCTCATTGATTAGAAACTAAAAGCTGCCATAAGACATCTTCTGCTGAACTTCAATATATTGTCCATTAGTAAGCATTGTGCCTATATTAGTCATCCATAACTCAGATTTTTTTCACACCAGCATGTCATCTTTGCTAGTGTAACTTTTCCAGTATTTTAGCTTTTTAGAAAAACATATTACTTTGTGATATTAGTGGATGGAGTCATAGGTGTTATAGTGGACTGAACGCATGACCTGGCAGGTATTCTCTTTCCTGTTGAGGGCATGGATGGCTGTTCTGGCATATGGGAACTTGTCAATATATACTACAGGGTTAGACACTAACTTGCCTGGAGAACTGGGAATAAGGGCAAGTAGAGCAAGGGCCCCAGAGTAATACTGATTTTAAATGATTGATGATTTCACAGGAAAACATGAACATTTACATTGATCCTGGAGCAGCTTTTGCTGTAATTTGACTAGGAGATCTTAGGCTTAAGGCTTTCTCATGTGTTTGACTTTATATCAGTATGGGAAATTACCTTTGTCCTGCTACACTATTGTTTCACTGCGGATTTCATTCTTTTGGGCAATTTCAATAAAGTGTTTTTTGGCATTGCATGCAAACATTTTATGTGCTCAGTGTACATCTTAGTGAAGTAAGCGGTGTTACAAAATATATAATTTTGATATTTTGAAAAAATTTACAAAATTTTGTTACGGCTTAGATAAGATGCAAGACTGAAAAATTAACTGTTTTGTTTTTTTTCCTGTGCGATGAAGGAACAGGGTACAGAAAGTGCATGCAAAAGTTTTCTAAGTCTTTTGGCAGATGGTAAGACTTTTTAGCACTTAGGACGTTTGATACAGTGTCCTTTGCCCGATTGTTTATTTTCAGCTTCTCTGCATCCCTTGTTTCCTTTCAGACATTTCATTAACATTCACCTATATTCAGTAGGATCTGAGCTGTAATACCTGGTGATCTGCTTCCTGTCTGAGTCATCCCACCTCTTTCATTAGCAATGAATAAATGAATCTTCATGTCTGGTTATAAATCCAAAGTAGCTTTCATAAGAAAGAATTCCCAAAATCTGTTTTGAGTTTAATTAGTTCCTTTCAAGCAGTAGTTGGGTTTTTTTGGTATATGCTTACATATGTACAACTCCAAATTCTCAAAACTTTCAGAAACTCTCTGAAGACTCAGAAATGCCCAGCTGTTTTGAACTGTGTGTGGTCATTTTGGGCTAGATTCTCAGGTGTTAGTGAATAATGCCATTGTGCTAACTCCACTGATTCTATACTAGTTCATAAGAGCTGAAGATTGTCTAGGAGTTCTCAGGTTTTGTGTTAACAACGTCAGTAAAAAGTGAGTACACTTCCAATATGCTTGTTAAAAACCTCCAATGCTCCTTCTCTGGTGGTGGACCTATGCAAGTCTTTGGAAAACAAACCAGCCAGCTATAGAACAGTACTGAGTAACACTGATGTATGGGGATTCACATTTAAGTTTTTCTTGACCACTGAACTGATTCTCTGTTCTCAAGGGAAAATTCCTTTGCTAACTTTTGCTTCTTTGAGATGGGGGCAGGAGGGGAATATACTGTCTAGGCAGAGAGGGAAGTTCCAGATGGATAAGGTATTTTGATATTTCTTTTAAAAAATGGATGTGCTTGCATGGTCTGTGAAGAACATGTGAAGCTTCAGGTTTATTCAGAAGGCAATTTATCTGTGAACATTTTTGTGTCTGTCACAGAAATGCCAGATTTGGAAACCAGCAGAGCCAGCAGAATTTTGTACTCATCCCTCATTTTTCTCACAGAAGTGTAATTTCCCAAGTGGTCAGTGTCCTTAAAAATGTTCAATCTAGAAGCCTTTATCTAGTAAATAAATCTGTTTAACTTTTTTTCTTGTCTGAAGCTATTTATGTCCTCATGTAGGCTCACCTGCCCACCCATGCTCCTTTTTAACAGGAGCATATGTGTGTAATGTGAGAAATAACCTAGATGAAAATACATTTTTATGTGGCTGACTTAGAATGTATTCTCAGAAAGTGCCACTACTTCATCCAGTATGCTCTAGGAGATGCAAGGTGAGCTTGTTTTCAGAATGTCTGTATTTTAATGATTCTTTTGGTTTTATGTTTAGACACATTGCCTTCCTGTTGGACAGTGGAAAAAAAACCCTGTGTCTGCAGAGGAAAGCTTTGAAGTAACTGAACTAAAATTCAGATCTAGAATCAGGTATGAGAGATTTCCATCAAAACATTACACCATGTATATTTAAGACTGGCCAGAAATGGGGCATTTTTGAACTGACATCTCACTGTAATTTTCCCTTCCTGAGCACAAAATTGCCAATTACAATATTTCAACTTTGCTCAGTGATTTTTCTTGAAGAAAATGAGATCAAATAACTACAAATTACTTAAAGACAATAGTACTGAACTCTTTAGCAGCACTGCAGAACATGTGTTTAATTAGAGTGAAATCATACTATTTGCAAGCATTTGTTGTTGGTTGTTCCAGTGCTTGGTTTTAGTGGAAAGGAAAAAGGTCTGTTTACAAACACTGTAACTTGTTGCCTCTTAGGGTGGTATGGTTTTTTTGTTCTGTGTTTCCCCCCCCCCCCCCCTTTTTTTTTTTTAATGTGTGTGTGGTGGGTTTTTAATTTTTTTTTAAAGTTTTTTTTTGTTTGCTTGATTTCCCCCCCGCCTTGTATTTTAGCTTCCCCCTCCTGCCCCCTCTGCTTAGTCCCCTCCTGGCAATCTTTGTGGTATTCTGTGGAGTGTCAGAAATGCTAGTATCAGGCTTCTTAGAGAGTGCCTGGTTTGATCTAGAACAGAACTAATTCTAATTAGTAGAGAACATCTTGTCATTTTTCTAGTGGTCAGCCCAGTCCTAATCCTTGACAGAGGGACTGTGCTGGTTTGGGGCCAGACAGATCGTCTCTTGCCCCGAAAGGGACAAAAGAATGAGACTCACACAAACGGATTGGAGAGTGATGGAAAAAGTTTAAATGGAAAAGCAATTGGTGAAGCTACAGAGAACTACAAACCACAAAGCATAGTGACAAAGAGTATCCCAAAGCGTACAGAACCCCTCACAGAATTCCCAAAGGCTTCCCAATCCTTCCCTTCTTCCCACCTGAGGGTAAACCCAAACCCCCCCAGGGCTCTTTCTTCCTGCTCCCGCTGCTAGGCAAGTCTCAGGCTGGCCAGGTCTGAGACTGCCCCCCCCCTCCATTCTCCTCCTGGCATTAGGCCTAGACAGGCCTAAGAGGCCTTGAGGATACTCCCCCGGCATTACCCGATAAGAGAGGACATCTCCCATGGGAGCAGAGAGGGAAGAAAGAGGAAGAGAATGACTTTGCAGATGGCCTTATAGGGTGCAGGACTTATGGGTAGAAATACGTCGTTTCCTGTGTCCACCCCTGTGGGTGGGCACCCAGGACACCAGAGATGTATCTCATGCGGCAGTGGCAGGGGGCACCCAGCCTAAACTGCCACATGCCACCCCTATGTAGCGTGCCTGGTGTCCTGCTGAATCACATTTCAGTTTTAAGATACCCTATCACCTTCTGCTTTTGGTGTGTTTGCTTTAGATGTATGGGTTGTATGCATACACTTTTTCGTTCTGGATGGATTTTTTTCTTACCTTTGTGGAAAAACAGAGTTTGGTTTGCTATTGTTTTCTTTTAAGTTCTGCTTTTCCCAGTTGCCAAATAGTCTGCAGACAAAATCAGAAGAGGTCTGAGTTTCAGTGTGAAAGTGCACACTGAAGTGGTGACCTGACAGCCTCTGAGAGCTTGTGCTGTGTTGGTATTGGGCTAGAACTTAGCGAAATAGAAGATATATAATTCAAGTTGAAAACATGTCACAAGTGGTAGACATTTTGAAAAGATATTCTGCATCTGAAAGTGGAGGCTGCAAATCTGTCCTGGATTCTCTGTCTAGAGACAGAGCCCAGTGCCCTTTTTTCCAGTGGGTCAAACACTAGGCAGGAATCTGACTCCAAACTTCCCTGTACACATTTCCAATTTTGCTGTCTTGTTCTTGCATCCTTGTTGTCTCTAAAATCCACATTTCCCAAGCATGAGATGAAAAATCTTACTGCCCTATGAAGAGTGAGGGACTGCTTTTCAGATGGGAACTAACTGGCTCCAGTTGCATCCTGACTTCCATGGTCTTTCAGCTGCTGGTTGTGTAACTGAGTATTTAAAGGACTGCAAATGTAAATAAAGAAAATGCGAAACTCTCACTTGGCTGTACTGATCAATCCTTCTTTAAAAACATTCATCTTTTAGGGCAAGTATGGTCATCTGCTCTGTGTTATGGTAGCATTAAATAGACGTGTTGGGGCACCTGGAGATTTCTAATTCTACTTCAACTGCTTGTTTCAGTTTACACAAATGTGGCAATGTTAAAGGACAAATAATTTATTTGAGACTAGCTGTCTTTGGATAAAATCAGCTCTAGGATAAATATCTTCAGCAGAAGTCTGTTCAGGGAAGACGGTTTTCAGGGAGATCTATAAAGATTTTGTCAACATATTGCAATGAAAATATGACTGTTAACTGTATTATTTTACATGATTTTGTTTGGAAACTTTCATAGTCTTAGTTAATGTTCTTCATGTCGCTTGTGAATCTGAAGCTAAGTTGGTGCAGAGAGCCATGTATCTGTGCAGTATTTTGCTGTAAGCATTTAAGAAAATGAAGCAGGCCATGTTCCCAATGGCAGGAATAGCTAAATTGTACCAGAAATCACTCACTTAATGGGATTTCTGTTTTGGAGCTGTCAACAAACAATATTTTAGCACAGTGCAAGCACATGGGAAGGTCTTGCTCCTGGCAAGGGCATGGGGAAGTTCCACATAAAAACAAAAGGTTAAAGAAAGCCCTATAGGAAGCATAGGTTTTTCTGCAATAGCACAACTCTTAAGGGCAATGCCTTGATCAAATCTGCAGTAGCACCTTGTGTTCTTGTACTATTTTCAAAAAGAAGGAAACTGAAAATTGCTCTTTTCTGGTTTTGCTCCTGGAATAAGATTGTTACATTGTATGGTTGTGCTTCATTAAACAGCAGCTCCGTTTTACCTTGGAGATAGTTTTATGTCTGTGCTCTGTGAAATGATCCCTGGTTAGTATCAATATTTATATAGGAATTTAACAAAGGTTAGTAACTGTTACCTCTAGTTTAGAGTTGGAAAAACTAAGATGCTGGGTGTTATGCACTCAATTGCAGCACTTAGTGGGTGTTTTTTTTCTTTAAAGTTTCTCCTTCTCTGCTTCCAGTGTGTGGAAGATACTGAATCTGATAACTGAAAAAAAAAAATCCCTGGAGAGAGCTGGAAGAGCTCATCTCTAATTTTACATTATATATGCTGTGTGTGCTTCTGAAGTTCATAGCAAGAGAGGTAGGGGCCATCAATATTGAGACATTTATTTAATGTAAGCAATATTGTTGCTATTTTCTGTCTCTTTGAAAATATATCATTCCTAAACTCTTTTGTAGGGTCTATCTGAAGTTTTATAGAAAAATTATGTCCTTCTGCTGTAGCCATGTTTTGAAGAAGAATGTGTGCCTACTGCCCCATATTCAAGGCCTCTGTTATAAAAAATACAGGCAATGACAGTTTTATAGTTAGTAATAATTTAAATAAGGACCAAAGTTAAGAGAGTTGTGAGATTAATTAGATTAGTTAGAAACTAGCAGCAGTGAATCTGCTATACCTGTAGCTTCTCCTTTTGTTGCCTATGAAGTAGGTGGCAAATTTACCAGTCATTTGCCATTCTTGGTGAAGAAAACTTGTAATTACCATGCCCAAATTGCTGAGCACTTTTACCAACAGCTGTGTCCCATAGACTAAATTGCAAGTTGGTGAAGAAAAATAAAATCTACAATTTTGAGTCACTTATTTTAAAATAACTGAATGTGTTTTATGTATAGACTTGAAGATTTTTAATGTTTTAAGAGTTTATTCATGTTTTACTTGACTTTTGGCTTCCTTGCCCCAGACACAGTGCAGTGATGTGCTGAAGATAGTATTCTAAAATGGCAGTATTTCCTCTTTTTTGAAAGCAATTCTGCACCTAATGTGTGTATTTTTTTATACTTCTTCCAAATGACAATAGAATGTTATGACTTAGGAAAAAAAGCAAAACCAATTATTTTTCTCCATTAATGCAGGTAAAGCTCACCTGGAGTTCTCTCCTGCATTTTGAGTAACAGACAAGTCACAGAATAACTCAGATTGGAAAGAACTTCAGGTTTTAGAGTTAACTTCGAGGTTGGACAGGAAAAAGTTGTCTGAACTGATTCAAGAGGCTGCTGCTGTTTTCAGTTATTTCTTCTTATATTATAGCTATTTAAAACAAAACACTCATTTAATTGCACAAAGGAACATAAAGAAACAGGAGGGAAGGCAGGTGTTTTCCTGCTATAAGTTCTTCTGATGGTTGGCAATTCACTTCTCTCCATGTCAGTAATGGGGGCTATACATAACTCCAGGTTGAGAGAGCCACCTGCCTCTCTGAGCTGGCATGTCTCATGTGATGTATTGTACAAATACATTCACCTCTTGCAGCAAAAAGCAGGATTTCACATGCATCGCAATGCTCAGTGATCATTTTACTATTGGACAAGATTCAAGGATAGATGACAATTTTTTTCTTAAATATTTGCTAGGATTATTGGAAATCATTAAACAAAATTATAAAGTCATGCAATAAACTAAAGTTGGGTTATAACTTAGTTTCTTCTTTTATTGTTTTCTTATCTCTTTCATCATGGCTTTGTTGTCTCTTTCACAGCTTTATTTTCTCAGTCTGCTGGAAGACTGGTTACTTATTTTCACTGATTAATTCCCCATGTCCTCCCTCTTCCCCAGTCATACGTAGGTTGCTGTGTACTGTACTTGTGTGTCTCTATTTACAGTCTGTAGAGTTAGTTCACAGGCTTTTTTGATTGCACAGGTTTGGTCAGAAACCAGAGAGATCAGGTGATACCAATCTTTTTTTAATTTGTCAGCTGAAAAACTGTCTTTCTGATGAACTGCAGCTGGACTGATGAACTGCAACTGGAGTGTTAAACTGGCTTATGATTCCAAAAATGCCTTCTCATCAGAGAGTTGATACCACTTATTTCCAAAGGTGTTCTGAGGCCTAAATCACTGATATTTGCAAAGTACTTTTTGATTTTTTCCTTTGAAAGAATTGCACTGTTCACTTGCTTGGTGAAAGCAAATTTTGAGAAGTTTCTTAGAATTAGAATCATACAATTGTTAGGGTTGGAAGGGACCTCAAGGATCATCTAGTTCCACCCTGCCTTCCATGTGTAGGGACACCTCAAACTAGATCAGGTCGGTGTTAAAAACCTCCAGGATTTGGTCTTCTACCACCTCCCTGGAAACCCGTTCCAGTGTCTCACCACCCTCATGGTGAAGAACTTCCTAACATCCAGTCTGAATCTACCCACTTTTAGTTTTGCTCCATTCCCCCTAGTCCTATCACTACCTGACATCCTAAAAAGTCCCTCTCCAGCTTTCTTGTAGGCCCCCTTAAGATACTGGAAGGCCACAAGAATGTCTCCTTGAGCCTTCTCTCCAGACTGAATAGCCCCAACTCTCTGTCTTCATAGGAGAGGTGCTCCTACAGTTCTGACAGTTGCTCTCCTACTGAGGACTCAGCCAAGCCTAACGCGGAGGAGTACTACTTAAATTGTTAAAACACTTTTCATTGTTGCACTCAGCGAATCACAATTATACTTCATGCTTCTTTCTGTAGAAGCACTGGTATAATTTGAAGCAACAGCTACTTTAATGGGATGTAATGATCGGTTAATGAGCAAAATAATATCTGTGGTGTTCATGGTAACAGTATGTCATTGCTCCTTTGTTCCTCTTCTCATCATCTTCTTCAGCATCTGACCTATAATCAGTTTTCTTTTCATGCTTATCTACAGTACTATTACTTTAGGCAAGACCTCATAGTCCTTTTCAGCACAGAGAAAATTGATAGCATGAAAAATTAAATGAAAAGGGAATAATATGCTTTTCTTGACATAACTAGTTTCCCTTGCTCTCCACCCTGATTAACAGCAATAACATCCCTAACCAACTTCTTGCAGACTCATTGCAGACTCAGTAGTGTTGCTTATACATTTTCCTTTCAAGTTGCAACGTCATGAATTCTGGAGTAGGATGTGCAGATATGTAGCACTGAACCCTTTTGAAGTCCTGTTGACTTTGAATGTATTCCATAAGGCCCCGTGTTTTGAGAATCCCTTTCCTTGAGAACTCTGCTGGTGCCAGCTCTGCCAGGATGTAATCGTGAGAAGGAGGTAACTCCACTCCTCTTTGCATGGTAGCTGCTTGCTCCATGTTAGTTGTGACAGAGGAAAAGACATTTGCCTGATTTTTATGTGAAGTAAGGGTCAGAATACTCTTTTCCCTCACCAGAAATCTATGAAGAGGAAAAAAGAGAAGCTAGGAAGAAATGTTTCAGATTTAACTTTGTTTCAATAATTTAAGTTTCTCAGAGCTATTTATTCTCATTCCCCAAATGGTGTTTGTCTTGAGAACTCAGGGGAATCAGCTGACTTCATTTTAGCCTTAAGGAGTATTAAGGATTGAATTCAAGAGCAGTAGCTACAGTGGAAATCAAGAAGCAATAAAGCACAATTTACTCTAGATTTTTTTTAAATTTACATTTCTGTAACATCAGGAGTTTGTTTTTTAACAGGAAGAAAACTATATTCAGGCATGAACTTTAATACTCCTGAGAATTCCAGTTTACTTTAGTAAAAGATATAAAAATTAGTTCATTATGCTTACATATGCTCTATTTCTGTACCCCAGAACAATCACAATGGTAAGATACCTTTTCTGCAGGTGTTCTGGGGAAGAAAAATACAGTGAAATGTAACTACAGCTTTTCTATAGTGATGATCAGTGTTGCAGTGCTCAGATATTAATACTGAGTGTCCACCAGGACAGTATTATGCTGCTAAAATTGTAGTTTACCTATTACAGATAGAAAAAAACAACTTTTCACAAATCTATAAAAGTAAACTCAGGCAGATGAACTCTATTTCTTTTTTTTTTTGTTTTGTTTTGTTACGTTTTAGCCTAAATGTGATGGAAATCAGGGCCAAAGTTCTTACATCATAATAAGGATTCCCCTTTTTAAGTGCATCTTCATGGGATTGCTTAAGTGTGAAGGTAAGCAGAGGTATAAATTTTTGGAGAGATAAATGAAGAGGTGGAGGTTGAGTCAAACTGGGGCAAGCTGCATTGTGCCATCTGTGTTTTAGGCTGTAGTATTTGAAAGCTTGAGAAACTTGCAGGCTGTGTATTGAAAGGCAGGGACACGCAGGTGGGAGGAAAACTCTGTCTGTCTAGGGGAAGTTTGCTGCTGTTTTTTTTTTTTTTGTTTTTTTTTTTCCCCTCATTGTAACTGTGTGGCTTTGCTTATTGCAGTAAACTGCATGTGTGCCAGGAGAGTTGGATAATTCTGAGCCTCAAAACAAATATTCTCTGTGGAAAAAACTTGGCCAAGTGTGTTTTCTTTTCAGGCGTGGTAGGAGAACACCAAAAAGATAGGTGGGGATGGAGCAACAGGCCAGGCAGATTTACCCAGACTAATTTTAAATTACAGCATCTGGTTTGTATTCTGTGTTGCTGTGGCAGAAAGTTTACATAATTGGAATTAATTATAAATCTGAATCCTAGTGCCCTGGTACCCACAAATACTAAGGCATTAAAGCATTTGCTTGTGTCTCTTTTTAGCACACCAAATTTTAGTCTTACTGTTTGTTTCAAGGCCTTTTGTGCTTAACGTATACCTTTGTCAGACCTCTCCTGGTCATTACAGAAAAGGATGCTATTTTGTTTTGCATTTTGCTTTTGCCATTATGGAAGGTGAAGCAGTGAAAGAAGCCTGTGTGGAGACAATTCACAGGATCTAATCCACAACAGACAGGCTTCTTTGCCTGTGCTGA
Source organism: Indicator indicator (assembly GCF_027791375.1). Classification (NCBI taxonomy): domain Eukaryota; kingdom Metazoa; phylum Chordata; class Aves; order Piciformes; family Indicatoridae; genus Indicator; species Indicator indicator. The sequence goes on from NC_072031.1 coordinate 4,718,565, forward strand.
GAGATTATAGGAAAAGATTTGTTCAAGTCATTCTACCTCCTCTAATTTGCCTGCTTCTCTTCTTCATTTTGAGTAGCCTGAAAAAACATGGTCACAGAGCAATATCTTACTTTGAGCCAATCTGTTTTCAGTAAAATATTTCTGTCCTGGTAAAACTTTCCCACTGTGTTGATCTGTGGAGCTGAATTGCCAATTTGATAAAGTGTGATGAAAAAGTGATTTGTCTCTTTGAGACAAAGGTTAACTGTCTGCCAGATCTCACTGTTCACAACAACTGCGCTTTGCCTAGAGAAAAACTGAAACCTAGTAAAAACATCTTTTTCTCCTGTTAATCATAAAGCTTAACTGGTTTTGCTAAAAGTGAGGTGCTTCTTTCTCAGGTCAGGTGAAATCTGAGTATGTAGATTGAAATCAAGAGTGATCTCTTAGTTACTATGCCAAAAAGCAGACTATAGAGTTGATGTTTCCTCTTGAACTGTATATAGATTGAAAGTGCACCCATGTTATCTTGCAAGCTATATTGCATGAAGAAGTTGAAAGAGAAGCTGTGAAATCTCCCTTTGTCTACCTGATGCCATACAGGTCATGCAGAAACCCTAGCACAGTTTCCTGAAGTAGTAAAGCAATAGCAGTATGTCCCCATGCTCCCACTGCAGAATATGGAAACACACAGAATAACAGAATGGTTGGGGTTGGAAGGGACTTCTGAAGATCATTTAGTCCAACATTCCTGCTAACACAGGCTTGCCTAGATAAGGTCACACAGGGATGTGTCCAGGTGGGTTTTAAAAGTTTCCAGAGGAGACTCTACAGCCTCTCTGGGCAGTCTAGTCCAGTGCTCCAGCATTCTCAAAGGAAAGAAGTTTCTCTTTAAGTTCAAGTGAAATCTCCTGTGTTCTAGTTTGTACCCACTGCTCCTTATCCTATCGCTAGCAACCACTGAAAGGAGCCCAGCCCCATCCTCATGATGTTCACCCTGTAGAAATGTCTATACATTTATAAGATCCCTTCTCAGTCCTCAGTTTTCCAGGCTAAAGAACCCCAGGTCCCAGACTCTTGTAAGTGTAGTGAAGGTACTACATGCCCAGAATTATGCCCCCAGATACCAGCTAACTTGTCCCAACATGTTCTGGTAAGTCCCCCCTTCCACCCTCCTTTCAGGAGAGGAGGACAAAGGCCCAGGCGCCAACCCGTCTCCTAAAGGGTAAACAACTGCATGCACCCATCACATGGCATGCTTATGCTCTTGCCATCTAAGGGCATAATTCTAGCTTCACCTTTTCCATAGGTTGAAGTAGGTTGTTGACAAGTGTGCCCATTGGCCAGATCCAGCCTCGAGAATCTATAAGTATTACTCCATTTGTTTACTACTTTGCGCTCTCCTTTTGCTTTCTCTTGCTTTGGCCGAGCCACAGAAGCTCTGCAAACCCTAAGTCTTCTCAATCCCACATGCAAGCGCACTAGAGGCCTCTGCAATACGGACAGAAGCCAGCTCACTCAGTTTCTCGAAGAACCAGCAAACAGGATGACCCCTTCGCTGATGCAGAATCTCAGCGTCGTAAGCCTGAGAGAGGGTAAGATCAGACCCAGTCAAAAGGACTGAGGAAGCCGTGAGAGAGGGTAAGCCTAAGCCCAGTCGAAAGGACTGAGGAAGCCCCGAGAGAAGGGTAAGCTTTAACCCAAAGGGGAAAGATTAGCCCAAGCCAGGCAGTCCAGATCTGCTGCAAGCTAATTAAGTAGCAATAAGCAGCCATAAGCAGAAACGGTTCTTGTGTCGGCCCCGCAGTTTGCGGGAGAGAAAAGGAGCTGCAGCCGCTCCAGGCCCTAAGCTGTCAGGGTGAAGCACCCAGGATTTCCCTGAGGGAAAGAAAGAGCAAAAGATAGCCTCTCCATTGAAGTCAAAGGCAAAGACTGCAGCATTGTAATTTAAATGGAGAGCAGTCGCCGATATTTGGCAGAGTCAGCTCACAGTGAGCTGAGCCGAGGGGGAAGCGTCACTTCACTGCACCCCCTACCGAAACCCGCCTACCGGGAACTGTCACCCGACCCGGCCCCACTGTGCAGAGAACCGCTCCTCCATTCAGGGAGCCGCTCCAACCCTGAGAAGGAAAGCCACCTCCCCGCGACCGCAGGAGGAGGAAACCAAGCCGCCCTTCCCTGCAGACTGCAGGAGGAGAAAGCAAGTCTTGCCCCCACCCGCAGGGCTGGGGGGGGAGAAAGAAAGTTGCCGCCCGAATGGGCTCAGCCCAGGCAGATAACCAGCGAGCCAGCCTAACCCAGCAACTTGCCTCGCTACACAGAAAGAGAGAATGTATCTTTCCATGTGTACAACATTCAGTAACATTCTATTCAAAGAGCCCGCACGTGGCCGCGTGATATTTCTAGCTTAACTTGCCTCGTGATAATATTATAAATATCTCTGTACAGAGTTGCAAGCCGCAAGCGTCTTGTTGAGTCTCCATCTAGTGGACAAGCGGTGGAACTGCACCCTTTCGTTCCCTTAATTAGAAATTGACTGTAAATATTATAATTGGGTATAATTGTATATACTGAATCAGTTATGGACTATATTGTTACAATCGTGCATCCGAATAAATATATATAAGGTGGTCAATTGAATATTCATAATTATAATTAATAAATAATAATTTTCATAATTTATAATTAATAATCACTATCCTTCATCCCTAATCCCCCTCACCACGACAGTAAGAGATACACCAGTCCCCATTTTTGTGGCCCTCTGTACTCTTTCCAGTAGTTCCCTGTACGTCTTGAACTGAGGGGTCCAGAACTGGATACATGAATCGCCCTGGAGCTGTGTGACTTACCCAGGGTCCATGGGCAAGCCAAGCAGTATTCAAGGCCATGCAGTACCTTCAGGTACTGTAGTCTGTCCTAAAGGAGTTTCCTGTAACTAATAGCACTTAGGAGTCATTCAGAACTTGATGCACTGCTTGTTTTCATGCAGAGAAAATACTCTTACAATTTAGTTGGGAGAACAGTATTTAGAGATGAATTTTCTGAGAAACACAGGAAAATAATTATTCATAATAAAGATACCCTTGCAAAGGGAATAAGCAGGGGTATGCTGGCAGGAAAGACTTTATAATGTTTTGCAAGTTTGCATACAGAACATGAAATTAGATTCCTTCTGCAGTACATAATGCTTAACTTAAGTAGTTAGTTGAATAATTTACAGTATTTTCATTTTATAGTAATAGCTAGCGTGTCTTGGGCATTAGTGTGTTTTATTTAGAGACAGTTTCTAAAATAATTTTAACATTTTTGGTTTTTTTTTTTGAGCAGGAATAAGTGCTGGCATTTTCAAAACCTGTTTCAGCACAGAACATATGCACACATGGTAAAGGTAATACCAGACAACCATAGCTTTTGATTCATTAAAAATTTGAAGGTGGACTAACAGCTGCTACTATTTGTCAAATGATTGATTAGTTTCTCAGTGATAAATCTGAAAAAAAATCTTTATGCCACAAGCAATTTTGTCAAGTAGCTTGGAGAGGTTGCTTTTGATAGCCTTCAGGAAGAACTTACAAGGAATCAATTGTTATCCTGACTATAACTTAGCATGAGTTCATCATTAAGCATCTACCCATAATTAATTCTGAGCAGTCCATCTGCCTTTTTTTATGTTCACATACTACCTATCTCTCACTGTAATCACTGAGTATTTAACATCTGAAATACTTGTCCCAATAGCTAACAGCTCCAGTTTATTGTTCCAGAAGCATACAAGGAAATAGATTTTTAGACTGGGAAGGGAAAAGTGTTGTTTACAATGAAACAAAGACTTTTCTTTTAGTGTCACCAGCAAGTCATCATTTTCACCTTCTGTCATACCCGCTCTCAGGCTAACATCAAATCTTTCACAACTGATTGTAGGTGAGCAAGTCTGTGTTTTGTCTGGTCAAACCATAAGGAGAACAGCAACAACTGATGCATTTTCTGTTCTATCTTTTTTGTAAACAGCCTCAGAAATTACTTTTGCTTTTTTGACTCTTTGGGTTCAGCTTATTGTCCAGTAACGCTTTAGGGTTCAGCATGAAGGACAATATCTGGTCATCTAGACTGGCAAAATCAAATGCAAATAAAAATTGAAAACATGTTGCCATCAAATGATTAATTATATAGATAAGGATCATAAATGTGCATCTCTTCTGTGAACTTGAGTGGCTTGTGATTTGGACGGTTTGATTTCTTAGAGACATAGAGTAAACTACACAGAATCACAGAATTATAGGGGTGTGAAAGGACTTATGGAGATCATCTAGTCCAACCCCCCCGTGCCAGAGCAGGTTCACCTAGAGCAGGTTGTACAGGATGGTGTCCAGGCATCAGCAATGCTTCAGTTTTTATTTTCCAGGTAATTCTTTTGGCTTAGGACTTTCAGGTGCCTTAGCCTTTTTTGGCTTACCAAATGAATGCTGAGGAAACTCTGGAATTTACCAATAATGTCTATGAGATCGAGGTCCCAAGATAACATAAATCCTCTCTTTATTTTGAGCCTGGCTTGGAAACTTTACCTTATTTTCACAACTTACATTATCATCCATGTATTAGCAACTGATGATTTTAAAATAAAATCTTCCTATTCCTAAAAACACACAAAACACCTCTAGAAATTTGGAAATACTTTTTTTGGGTATTCATCAGTGATTCTAATGCAGCTGTCAGGACTGATGAATTTGATTTACTTAAAATTGCTGATAGGAACTGGTTTTTGTACAAAATGTTCTATGTCAGTTTAGAAAGTTGGGGTACAAATGTGAGCCATAGCTTATAGTAGTGGCAGAACATATGCCTCAGCAGCACACCTTTGCTGTGGGAGGCAGGTGCTCACTCTGGAGTCCCAAACCTTGTGAATCTGGTTTTTAAATTGTAGTGTGACAGCTCAGGGTATCCTCCTTAGGAACAAACCAAGGCCAGCCATGCACAGCACAGCTCCTTCAGAAGAAAAGTACAGTGCCTTGGTATGAACTGATGCCAGAGTTGTCTGCTGAAGGTAACATTGGGAGGATAGTTTAATAGATTCCTTTTTTTTAATGTCTTCTTGTCTGTTAGGAGGGAGAGCTCAGGGTAAATTTGTGATAATATATTTTGGTTTTGAGAAGTAGAACTCTGAAAAATTTGTCATAGATTAACTTCTGCAACTTTTTGTTTAAATGGCCACAGCTATAGAAGGTTTGATAGAGGATGTCTTGTGCCTCATTTTTTTGTACATAATACTGAAAATATGTGGAGAGGTAGAAGTTGGAGAGGATGTATCTGAGGAGGGGACTGTGAAGAAAAGACTTGCAAGCTGCTGTTTCGTGGTAAACCACTTGACCAGGGTTGTTAGAGATGGTTAGTATTTACCCGCTGTCGGCAATAAGCAGCATACACAGTGGAACATCAGCTAAGATCACCAGGTGCTCCAATTATGCTTCAGTGTAAATCAAAGGTAGCTGAGTTGAAGATGGTTTCACTCATGCAATGCAGCAGAGATATTATTTTACCTAAACACATTGTCTGCCAAGTATAAAACATCTATTCCATGCCAAGAGTTCACTAGAAAAGCTACACTCGTCCCATTTGTTTGCCAAGATTTCTTCTTTAACTCCCTCAATTCAGGAGGATTGTCACTGTACTCACACACAGAGTTCATAGTCTCCTTTTCCATTTGTGTTAAGTGAAGCAGATCTCTCTCTTTCTACCCTCTGTGTTATGTTTTTAACAGGAATAGGAAGAATCAACTTTTTTTAATTTTTTTTTTTAAAGTAGTACCCAAAATCTCCCACTGATGTTTTAATGAGGAATCCACTTAAGAGGAATTAATTTAAAATTGTGTATCTTGGTGTGCGTTTTCTGTATTTATAATAAGACACCATACGTGGTGTCGTGGGCGATGATTAGGGTTAGAGGATGATGTTTGTTAATTATTAATTATGAAATTTATTTATTAATTATTCAAATTATGAATACAATTACTCACCATATATATTGATTTGAATGCACGGTTGTAAAAATATAGTCCATAACTGGTTTAGTATTTACAATTATACCCAATTATAATGTTTACAGAATCGATTTCTAATTAAGGGAACAAAAGGTGCAGTTCCGGCACTTGTCCACTAGATGGAGACTTGACAAGACGCTTGGTGGCTGCTAACTATGTACAGAGATACTTATAGTGTTATCATGAGGCAAGTGAAGCTAGAAATATCATGCAGCTACGCATGGGCACTTTGAATAGAACGTTACGGCATGTTGCATACATGGAAAGATATGTTCTGTCTTTCTCTGTAGCGAGGCAAGTTGCTAGGTTACGCAGGCTGGTCGCTGCTGGCTGCCTGTCTGCCCGGGGCTGCTCCCACTGGGCGACAACTTTCTTTCTCCTCCTGTCTCCATGGGTGGGGGCAAGGCTTTCTTTCTCCTCCTGTGGTCGTGGGGAGGTGACTTTCTGCCGATCGGCGTCTTCCCTTAGCAGGGTTGGAGCGGCTCCCTGAATGGAGGATTGGTCCGGGGAATGGTCTTACGTGATGGGGCTGGGTCAGGTGACAGTTCATTGTAGGCGGGGTCAAGGTCAGGATGTGGTGAAGCAGTGCTTCCCCTTCGGCTCTGGGTGAGCGGACTATGCCGAATCTCGGCGACTGCTCCCATTTAGGGTGACAGTGCTGCAGTCTTGATGTGATCTCAATGGAGAGGACATTTTCTCTCTCTTGGGGAAATCCCGGGTGCTTTACCCTGACGACACATGGTTGTGGAGCGGCTACGGCTCCTTCTCTCCTGCAAACGGCGGGGCCTACGCAAGAACTGTTTCTGCTTATGGCTGCTTAATTAGCTTGCAGCAGATCTGGACTGCCAGGCTTGGGCTAGTCCTTCCCCTTCTGGGCTAAAGCTTACCCTCTCGGGGTGTCTTCCTCAGTCCTCTCGACTGGGGTTACGACACCAGCTTTCTCTGTAGCTCAGCGAAGGCATCTCCTGTTTGCTGGTTCCTCAAGCAGCTCGGTGAGCTGACTTCTGTCCGTATTGCAGAGGCCTCTATTATGCTTGCATGTGGGAGTGAGAAGACTTAGGGGTTGTGAGCTTCCATAGCTCGACCAAAACAAGAGAAAGCAAAAGGAGAGAGCAAGGTAGTAAACAAATGGAGAATACTTATAGATTTCTCAAGGCTGGATCTGGCCAATGGGCACACTTGTCAACAGCCTGCTTCGACCTATGGAAAGGGTGAAGCTAGAATTATGCCCTTAGATGGCAAGAGCATGAGCATACCATGCGATGGGTGAATGGAGTTGTTTACCCCTTAGGGAGACAGGTTGGTGCCTGGGCCTTTTTCTTCCTCTCCTGAAAGAAGGCTGGAAAGGAGGGGAGTTATCAAAATATGTTGGGACAAGTTTGCTGGTACCTGGGGGCATAATTCTGGGCGTGTGGTGCCTTCACTCCACGTGGAAATTTTAAATTTTATGTTCAGGAGTTGAACAGAAGTTCACAGAGGCTAAAGATGGCGATGTGTCATGTCTTTATTACACAGCCTCTTGAATCTGAACGTAATAGGAAGTAATTTTGTTTCTGGCTGTACCCTAGCTGGACTGGCAGTCTCAAGAAATTTGGTGTTATGGTCTTAGATTTTTAAGTGCAAAGACATATCCATGGAATGTGAGTTAAATGCCAGCCCTATTCTGGATTCCTGTATGTTTCTCCTCATGCTTTTTGTGGTTGTCACAAATTTCTGCAGAAGTGCTTGTGACTTGAGCCATAGGTTTTGTGTTGACCACCACCACCCTCAAGCAGAGTCTTTATAAGTATTTTCCCATCTGTGTGACAATGCTGTTATAAGCAGAGATTCTAAAACACCCAGTATGGCCAAAAAGAGTCCAGTAAGCATTCAGAGAGTAAAGATTATTTTTCAGTTACATGTTGTGTAAACTGAACACAAACTTTTGGGAGATTTTGATGCTTGTAGTTGCACAGTCCAGGACATTTGAGAAAAGTATATTGAAGCGAAGTCCAGAACAAGTCTTTGTAGATCTCAATTTTATGGGAGTAAGGAAATGAAAACACCTTCTGGGCTCAAGTGAGGAGTGACCTACATTACTAAGTGCTCACTGAAGGAAAATCTGTGAAACAGAAGATGGTTGTTTAGCACCAGAAAGACCTTAGTGCAGAATTTAGACATTTTATGTAGACCCCAAAAGCACAGGGATGCTGATGCGACTACCAACGCTCCTATTATATGCTGGAAATCCAGGCCAAGTTGAACAAAATGTCCTGTATTGGGAGGTAAAATGAAAAGAATATCAAAATAAGTGTATATTTGTGCACTTACTCTGGAAGCCATAATGCAGTCTTTGTAGATTAATACTTAACAAGAGGTTCCTAAATTCCCTGGGAGTTATTTTTTGAACATTGACAGTGGTATCAGCATTATACAAGAGCTGTGGCAAATGCAACTTCATTATTAACACTTCAGTGATTTTTCTGTGTTAAAACAGCATAAGGAAGCTGAACTGAATGGAGTCTAACCTGTACTGTGGATTACTTACACATCCTTATTTTGGAGATTCCATGTCTGTAAAAAGCCAATCTTTTTTTTTTTTTGTCCCAACTGTTCCTTCAGTAAACTTTGACTATATCCTCTTCAAGTGTGTCCTGGTACATCTTCAGCAGGGTGTGTGAGGCATATATATATTTTTTAATGCAAAACCTTATTTCTTTTAAATATGTTCTTTGTGGTTGTAACTGTAATTTACTGAGTATTTCTGAATACATTAATTTTTTTTATTTTTTTTTTTTAGAGAAGAGAAAAAGCTTCCTGCTGTTTGTGCATTACTTCTGGTGATTTAATTAATTGTCTAGACTAAAGGTATGATGTCGTTCTTAGTTCAGATGTCTCCTGCAGCTAAAGGCACGCATTTCTTGAAGGGATTAAGTAGTTGAGAAGGCTGGGGAATTAATGGACTTCGGAAACCTCCCAAAGACTTCTTATATAATGATTTTTGTCATGGTGAAAGCTACTGTAGCTGGAATTCCAGGCAGAAAAATTAATGTCTGTTCCAACACAGTGAAACAATTACTGCATAGTTCTATTGATGTTGTTCTTTAGGAGCAAATTTCTTGTGAATATTCATTTATCTTCCACTTCTAAAACATTTGATTGTAAATTCATCATCATCTTGCTATCTTAGTAACATGAGAGATCCTCCTGCAAGGAATGACAATGAAGTGTTCTGCCTTAACGAGTAGCAGTGAACTAATGAAATTAATTTATTACCAGACTTTCTAGTGCTGTTTTCCTGAACAGAGGACATGGCCAGGCCCACAAGAAATCATGAGACAGCCCTTGCTGCAGATTACAGACTTGAGTGCTGTTGGTTCAGAGCACAAGCACAGCAAGAGAAGCTGCTGCTGTCCTCACAGTTTGTCTTCCTCAAGTTTGCAGCATATTCTAGTGAGTGCAGCCATAGTCTGTCTGCCAAAAGCAGAGAACTTCCCTTTTCCTGATTTGGCCTGTGTGAACGCTTTGGCATAAAATCCAGACCTGTAAAGATTCCTGCAGTCTCATGTAAAGGAGCAGGTATCTGAAGTGAAATCACTCAGAAGTTCAGAGTAGTGACAGAGCAGTGGAGGACAGGTAGCTGTCTCCCTGCTTGCTTGGCTTCATGAAGTGTCTGTCCAAACACTGAGTAGGCTGAGAGGTAGCCCCTGATAATTCTGATATGAGCTGGTGAAGAGACTAACCGTGCTTCATGTTATAGCAGGGCAATATGGCATGGTGTGTACAGGGCATCAAATTATTGACAAAAGCACACTTTGCAATGAATTAAACTTAATATAAGTAAGCCAATGTCAGTGATAACAAAGAGAAAATTAAAAAACATTCATAGAAAAGGGAAAAAAAATGCAAGGAATATCCAGGAAGTTGTTCATTCATGTTGATTTAAAAAATAAAGATAAGCTGTTTCCTGGGGAATATCTAGACTAGCCAGTTTCGTTTTCTAGTCTGGATTTGTTCTTTTCAGAATTCACCTGGGACATTAATGGGATAGTCTACTGATCATAAGGACTGTACATGCTGCTATATAAACACAGTCAGGATTCAGCCTTGCTATGAGATTTGGTACCTGTGTACAGTATAAGGGTCCCTTTTCCTGGCATGCTTGTCATTGAGTGAATGAGACAGTGATAAAATAAACAGTGAAGAAGTATAAAAATACCATTAACAATATTTTATACATGGAAGGAAGAGGTATATAGAAATTAAAACGATATTGGGGTTTTCATCCAGGAGACTACCTACAGTTAAGTCAATCATTTATTGTTGTGATGTGCTGTTGTATGAAACAAGATGATTAAAAAAATGTATTCCTCAGTATCAGTGAAAAGAAAAATGAGAGCCTGGGTTTAGTGCTTTTATGACACTCTGAATTTCATTGTCCCTGTGGATTGCTCTTTGATTTTCTGTAACAGCTTTTGAACCTGTTTTTGTGCTGCTATGACCCAGTGTCTAGGGCAGAGGTAAAGAGATCATTTCTCTGCTTTCCTGAATTTGGTTAGAGATGGATACTGAAAAGGAACAGGCTCGCTGTAGGTGCTGGCTGTAGAGGTGTTGTAATCACTAGAATCATCTAGTCCAACCTGTCTGCTGTGGGCAGAGACACCTTCCACTAGACCAGGTTGCTCAAAGCCCCATTCGACCTGGCCTTGAACACTTCCAGGAATGGGACATCCACAACCTCTCTGGGCAACCTGTTCCAGTGTCTCACCACACTCACAGTGAATAATTTCTTCCCAATATTAATGTCCCATCCACTACCACTGAAAATTATTTGCAGTCTCTGAAATGCTTTAGTAGAACATCCAAGTGTGTGTTGATTGTCACAATGTGAAATTTGTGATAAATCTTGATGATGATTCATTTCACTGTTGCTCAGAGGTGACAGTGCCTTTTTAATATGTACTGAGTGAAGACTGGGTGTGAGAAATTGCACTGGAAGCATTAGTTGTTAGAGTCATTATTACTGATCTGATGGTGACTTTTTTTTTTTTCAATTCAACTTGCACTTCACATGCTCATATAATCCAAGCAGAGAATGTAAGCTTTTAAAAAGAGAAATGCACAACTTGAGTAGTATCCATGTGAAACTTTAAAAAGCATTATTAATGATTCTAACTCTCTCTTGCTTTGGAGTTTGTGCTTCTCATCCTGTTTTGATGTGTTCCATTGACTGGATATTTCTCAAACGTCAAGCCTTGGAATGAAAAAATGTCTTAAAAGAGCTGTCACTCTAATGCAAAATGCAGCTGTGAAGATATCCTCAGGATCTTAATTGAGTAATTCTGTAGATTGTCATTTTTGTTTGAAGAAGGAATCCCGTGAAGTAAGAGGTGAAAACCTGAGGACCAGTAGAACTCAAGTTCCTTGAGAAGGAATATCAAAAGGCTTCATTGCGCGTTGCTTATGTTATCTTACACATCCTATGTGTATAGGTATTTGTCTCTTCTGGATGTCCCTGTTCAGGAAAATACCTGGTATCATCCTTGTGTTGAAAAAGAAAAGCATTAAAGCAGCCTGGCTGTGTTGTCTCTGATGTGGATCAAAGGTAGTTGTATACGTTCGAGGTAGATGTTAAAGTAAAGAAAAACTTGAATGATCTTTACTTGAGTTCTTTTTGTACCTTGAGAATGAAGTCAAAGTAGCCTGATTTTGGGAGTAACAGATAGCTCTGGGGCTGTCAAGACGATGTCAGAATCTTCCTGATTTTGAAAAAGAATTGATCTTTAAAAATAGACTCCTGTATCCACATTTAGATATACAAAAATTCTGAGTGTAATTAAGTTTGTATGTCAAAACTAGTCAGATTTTTTTTAGCACTTCTTTTTTTAAGTCTCAACACAGCTATTTTTATTTCATCTGACGAATTAAGTCTTTCATTGCTACTTCCTTTATAATACTGAATCCTTTTTGCTCATCTCTGTTTGAAGTATATGCAAAAATAATTTATCTATTCGTTGTATTTTCTTTTCCTGGCAACAAAAATTTGTCATTTCCACAGCTGAACATTAGAAATATCACAAGTATCTGTGGACTTTGCATTAATTGTTTTTCTGTAGTACCATTGTTTCAGAAAGTTGAAGAATTTGAAATCTATTCTATTCTCAAATAGAAATGAAGAATATAGATGGTTCTTGAAAAGGAAGCTATGAAGAATTCAAAAAAGGCAAAATACATTTTGGTAACCAAGTTTAAAAATATATTCCAATATATTATTATTAAAATATTTTAAGTATTAATATTAATCAGACTAATCTATTCCATATAATAATCTATTAAAAAGCCGAAGTAATAACCATATTAAATCATCAAAGAGATCACTGATAAAACTGATTATTTAAAAATTATCCTTATTGTTCACATTTTGATGAATATATATTTGTTCAAATAATAATTTTGCTAATTGAAAATATGATAGTTATTATTGTTTGTTATTTTTTTGAAGGACTCCGGTATTATTACACTTACTGGAGTTAAAAACTTCTGCTGGAAAGTCTGTGTAGATGATGTGTATTCTGCTGTCCTTTCTTCTGTGCTTGTACTGTCAACAGATTCAGATTTTGCACAGATGTACTTACCAAAGCCTATGCTATTTTTTAATTTTAAAGCAAGAAGGTAATGATACACGTAATAAAACGATAGAGTGGACTGTTTTCTCAGGTTCTGCAAACTAAAAAGCTTTTCCAGGATCTATATCAAAACTTTTCCTAGTAAAAAAAAAAAAAAAAAAATCAGTTTCTTAACCTTATGATTTTAGGTGGTAGCTAGGAAACTTTGAGGAGAAAAAGACAGCTAGCTTAAAAATACAGCATAAGGAGATTTCATCAAGATCTTGTGAAATAGGCTGAAGTCCAGAATTCACACTGGGACAATGAAACATTTCAACTATGCCAGAGGGAGGTTGTGACCACCCTTCTGGCTCAGAGTCAAAGCTTCTGCTCATTTCTTGTAGAGAGGAAAAATCTAATTATTTTTTTTTATCAGAAAGTTGGTGAAAAAGAGGCAGGTTGACTTGTAGACATCTGCTGCCAGAACTTGGTGAGATGGCAGCTGTGAGCTCTGTAGTACCTCATGCAGGAAGAAATACAAGGAATGTGCACAGAAACGTGTTTTGATAGGGCTTAATGTATAGTTGAGTTAACTTGCATTTGGAGTGGGTATGTGTTATCTGATGGTTATTTCTGTCAGTTCAACTTGGTGTATAGCTGAATTGCACTTCTGCCACCCAATGTCTCTACACAGGTCAGACTTGCACAACACTGTACTCGTTGCGCACATGACTAGTGTGATACGCTTATTCCTTCTCTATGGTAGTATCTCACAATTAGATCAGAACTCTGCAGTAAGGTCTAACACTACTGATGAAAAGTGCATCAGCCAGCCTTTGCAGCTATAGAGGGCAATACTGTTTTTTGGGGTTTTTTTTTGTTAGTAAGTGTTGGATCATCAGTAATGATGATGATGAAGAAATTTGAAATCTGTGGCAAAATAATACTGAAGCATTGTAGTCTCCTGATACCAGCTTTCCCAAACATGCCTGACAGCTTTACCAGAGAAAGAAAACCACCCAAGTAAGGCATAGGGTAATTATTTAAAATGGAGGTTTGGGTTCCTATGTTGGCACTCTGGAAATTGTCTTTGCTCTCTAAACAGTCTTTGAAGGTTTCAAAGTAATTGAGAACTGTGTTACTTCAGTCAAGCCTTGTTCTGCCTTTGACAGCCAGTTTGTATAGACAGAGCTTTATTTCTCTGAAGCTAGTTTTTGATAATTGCATCTAAAACATTCCTCATTAAGAGTGAAAGACTGTAAAGCTCTTGGGGAATAGTATAGTATAAAAACACGTGTTTGTGGTCTCCTTAATGAATTGAAATGAAATGTTTCAGTTGAACTGGCATCTCCATTAATCTTTTTTTTTTTAATATATATATAATTTTTTCCCCCCTGTGTAGAGGAAAATATTGAGATCAGAAGGCAAAATTTCCCTTTCTTAGGCTCACACCTGGAAATGAGCTGCAAGTGCTTCAGGTTGAATACTCAAAGCTGTAAATTGTATTTAGAAATCTTTTTAGGAAGAGTTTTCTGAATTGTTATTTAAAAGCTGCACAAGCTTTTTGTGAATTTTACAAAACTAATGCAGAAATGTAGAACATGATATAAAGTAACTGTGAGATCTGTAAATAAGTTGATTTTATCTACACACCCATTCTTCATAAATTAATTTAATCAAACTTCCAAGTCATAACTTGTGTGCAATGTGGCAATTGTTTCTCTAAATGCTGCTGTCTTTCAGACAAAAATTGAGCTTTCCTTAATAAAACCTCAATATGGAGTTTAAGTCCTGATCTGAAATGAGAATGCATTTCTGCTGAAACTCATATTTTTTGAAGCTGGTATAAACTTTTAGGAAGGCCATATATGCTGTAAAAATTGCACAAATCCAAAGTTAATGCAAACATTTCTGGAGGTGTGTTTAATGGTGTAGATGTTTTATGTTGACCTTCACCCTGTGAGTGTCTCCCAAAGGGAATATTTTTGGCTGCTTCTTAGCATACATTTTTGAAAACTGAAAAAAAAAATTGATGATAGCATGAAGAAAAAATTGTGGGTTGGTTTGGGGTTTTTTTGTTGTTGTTTGGTTTTGTGTTTGAGTGTTTTTTCTTGAACCTAGTTAATTTTAATCCAAATGCTAGCTGCTTCATTCTTCTGCTTTGTGCGTGCTTCAGTCTACTTCTGGGCAAGCAATGCAGTGCAATACATTAAGGAAGCAAAATTACTCGGCACAAGTACGCCATATACCATGGCATCCATGAAGTTTAAAGCCTGTGGCAGAAGAGGCCCTGAAATGGAGTGGACTTGCAGGCTGGCTGTATGCCAGTTTGTCAAGAGATATGGGATATGTTAGCAAGAGTTTCCTATGTGAGAAACAGGAGGTAATTTATCTGTGTTATTTTGAGCTAATGAGGCAGAAATATTGCTCAGATTTGGACATCGTGGTGATGATAATCTGACATGGGGATGTCAAACATGCTGACGCATTTCAATGGAGAGCAAAATGGAAATCGTGGCCTGTAAAGAAAAATTAAGTGAAGTGGGTTTATCACTCAGAAGAGAGAAGGCAGGATGATGCAGCTCTTCAGTTGCTTGATGCCTAGGTCAGGGAGGCAGAAAGAAAATGCAGACTGCTGGTATTGCTGGTAGCAAAACCAAATGCCAAATCATGATAGCTCTCTAAAGTGGCTGCTGGATTAGGCAAGTGGTGCCAGGATGCCAATGTCTAATGTGAGAGATGAATTTTACTCAGTTCTGTGTCACTGCAGCCAGTACAATGTTAACTCAAAGCTGTAAGGAATAAAGGTAACCTTATGAGGAGCCAGCATGAAACTATTTGGTCTATGTTGAAAGAAAAAGATCAGTGATAATTGATCCATCAATGACAGCAGCACAAGCCAAAAACCATTTATGCTGGGGCAGGTAGTAGTATATTGCTGCCTTGCCTGCATGCAGTATTCTTGTCCTGCCTGGGTGTAAAGTGATCTGAGGGAGTTTAGCTGTGGGACTGTGTGTAGCATTTATGGAGTCAAGGTCATGATGGATTCACGCAAATACATTATGTTGCATAGTTTTAGGACAGAACAAGAACAGGAAAGCACCATGTCAGACTGACTCCAGGGGTTATAGAGTTTCCTTTGTTGCTTGTTAAGAATAGCTTTAATAAATATTTGTCATAGATTACAGCAATATTCTTCAGTCCTTGAGGGGAAGTTTGATTCCTGTGAAAAATACACAAAACACTACCTTTTTTGTGTCACAGAATCATAAGACAGTAAGGGTTGGAAGGGACCTCTGGAGATCATCTAGTCCAATCCTCCTGCTGAAGCAGGTTTGTCTAGGTGTCATCTTGTATGATTTGTACTCTGATCACTTTTGTTTCCTTCAAAGAAATAAATGCAGAAAACAGTTAAAAGAGAAAAGTACTAAGCAGTAGAAAGAAGTAAGAAACAAGACTGAAGACAGGAAGGAGAAATAATTGTCTAATTACAATATTGTGTGAGCAAAATCCAAGGGGGATGCTTTTCCCATGAGAGTGAAGTGCTGCAGGAAGAAGTAAGTGTAATAAAGAGGAAAGCAGTGAATAAAACAGGATAACAGAGCAGGTAAGGGGAAATTCAGAAAGCTTGTGGGAATTGAAAGAAGAATGAAAACAGCCAAGGGAACTAAGAGACCATACGACAAATGGAGACAGAAGCTGAAAGGGACGGGAGTGGAGCAGATGGTGGGTGGGGTGGGCAAAGCAGAAAAGTTGAATTGCTAAAAAACTAGTTCAGAGTAGGTAGTAGAATAGAAAAAAAAACCCCCAACCTATTTTCAGGATAGCTCAGGGAAAGGACTAGAGTTGAGGGGAATGGCTGAAAAGTGTTGAAGGACGCTGAGGAGAAATCAAATGATCAATGATGACAAAGAATAACATTTTAGAAGGGCAGAAAACATAATGCCAAAAGCAGAAGAGCTCTACAAAATGCTTTTCAGACCCTCCAGCTAACTCCTATTTTAGAGCTGCTCTAGCCAGCAGCCCTACGTTTTCCAGGTACTGTTTATTTATTCCAGTATTAATATGGCATCTACAGCTTTATCTGAAAATCCTGGTTTAGTCTCCTGTTTGAAGTGTTGCTCTTCACAAATGTACCATTTTAAACACACAGGAGAAAGCTTGTTTACCTTTTCATTTCCTGGAACAAGAAATTCTTAAATATTAGCTGTTCTGCCAAAATTTTCCTGTATTCACTTAAGACTTGCAACATAGAGATTCACCATTCAGATGGTCTGCATTTCTCTAAATGAGTTAATAACATTTTAATGCCATTTACAGTTTCAACTTGAGGAAAGCAATGAAAAAAGATTTACTGCTGCTTAGGTAATTGGGTTCAGCAAGTAAAGAAACTACTCTCCACCATTTCTTTGCAGTAAGAACGATACTGAACATATTAGTGAACAACAGTGCCAGTGGCTTTGGGAATCACATTCCAGGAAGTGAATAGCAGTTGGTTGTGATTCACATAGCTTTATTTTATATAGTAACTGAAGAGAGAAATTCTAAACTTTTAGCTTTTGGAAATGGCTTGAATTTAATCTGCAACTCAGTCTGTTGTGGCTGCAGCTAGTTATTCAAGTCTTTCATTCTGAGCTAGTTGGTCGTTGCAGTAGTACAGTTATTAAGGAAGAAAGGGAACAATTCATATCAGTAATGTGCCACCCGCTAAAAAAGCAAAAGTAAATGAGTAGTTTATTGGGGATTTGACTGATTTCTCCTATGTTTAAAATCTACTTCTCACCATATCCTTGTCAGAGATTATGAAAATGGGAGTAGAAAAAGTTGAGAAATTCCTCTAAATGTAGCTGAAAAAGATTGTGGAATAGGCAAATTAAAGCAATGGTATGTAGAGATTCAAGTAGGCAAAATAGTACAGCCTCACAGTTGATATAAACTGGTGGGTGCTCAGGAACATTATCTGGGATTCTGTGCTGGAGGATATGTTTGTTGGGTCTGCATGCCTCAAGCTAAGTGTGGCAATTTGCGTGCGCCAGTCAGATTTATAATGATGTGGACAATATTCTGCTATCGCTAGCTGTATTGTGAATTCCCAAATCCTTCCCTTTTTAGATGAATATTTTTAGTTTTGTGTGGTGCTATTGAATCATGTGGTGACAACATTAATGAAGGAAAGGCAGAGGTAAGGGGTAAAAGTGCCAGCAACTGTTAGCAGTTGTTCAAAGACGTGAATATCCCTTTATGCTTCATCATTAAATAATGCTATTTTATGCAGTAATATACAAATTGTGCCCTGTGAAATTCCCTTTCCTATAGAAGGGTACACAGTCTGAACAAGGTAAACAGTCAAAAAGTTTAATAATCTGAGGTGATTTTGCTTAGTTTTTAATTATTAGTTAATAACGAGTAAACATGGTGAATAATTGTCAGAATAAACCGGGGTAGTAGAAAAGCAATATTTAAAAATATACTACACATTAAGACCAGATAAAACAGTGTTTGTCATTGTTCATGACCACCTGAGGAATCTGAACATGCACAAATCTATGGGACCTAATGAGATACATCCCAGACTCCTGAGGGAATTTTCTTGGAAGATTATGGAACAGATCCTCCTAGAAGCTTTGATAAGGCACACGGAGAACAGGGAGGTGATTTGAGACAGCGAGCATGGCTCTTTCTACAATGCAGTGACTACATCAGTTGACAAGGGAAGGGCAATGGATGTCACCTACCTGGAAGAATAGGATAGTTTTTACTTTTCCAGATATTCCTTACATTATTTTTGTTTAATGTTTTCATGCATGGGGGCATAATTAACGATTTCGATATTTAAAGTATCACTAAGTCTTGTATGCTGATAGGAATACAGCAGCTGATGTTCTTCAGAATTCAATGTCCAGCAGATACAGGCAGCTGTCATGATACTCAGATCACTTAGTCCACATTTCAAGGATATCTTAGCAACTGCAAGAGGCAAACATTTGTAGTGAAACTTGCTAAGACACATGGGGTCCCAGGATCAACCGAAATGGCTGTTAACTGCCCGTGGCTTGTGCCAGAATGAAAACCTTGAAAATGGAAAGGAAACAGGAGAGACTGCCAGACAACCAGGATGCAGACAAAGATCTCTCTCTGCAACTTTCTTTTGAAGATCTGTCAATGTTGTTTATAAAACTTATGTAAACAATCAAGTGTATTTTCACATGTATGCAATAAATTTGAAAAGATTTATATTTTTAAGTAGGTATTTTAGCCCTGGTTTATCAAGAGTCTTTCCTTGCATTTGCTTTTCTTCATTTTCCTTTTCACCCCATACCTTTGAACGTGTTGGCCAGCTTTAGCTGTTTTGTAAGAGACTAGAGATCTGCAAGAAGAAATATGTTGTTTTAATTATTTTAAATCAAACACATGAGTACCTTCACTGAAAGCAATAATTGAAAGCTGCTTTATTTGACACAGTAGAATCTATATGAAATGAGACTTGGAAATCAGCCTGTATAGTATCACTGCTCACAAGCTTCTCTCTAAGACTTTCCATCTGCTATTGCAGGAGGATCTGATGAATTTCTGGGGCAGTAGAAGTTCATGATTTTTCATATAATATTTCCATTAATTTAAGTAACTTATTTTGCAGTCAACTTTGTCAATAGCAGTAGGCTTAGGTACTCTATTATTTGGCTATGCAATGGAAAGAACTTGGGGATGCATGCTCAGTTTCTTTAATATTAAATTTAATGGCTGTGATACACCATTTCTGTTAGATTAGAAAACAAGTTTTGGATGTTCCTCTTTTTAAACTTAGAAGTAGAATTTGCTATGAAGCATCTCTCTGTCTGAAATGAGTCTTAATAAGCTAGAATAAACCACAAGAGGGATCTATTTGGATGCTCTTTCTAGGCTGGATGCTCTCTCTAGGCATGGAAGCAGTATGAAAACATATCAGAGTGTTTTTTTCTTTAATCAGACTCTTTAGCAGCAGAGTTAAAACAGCTCGATCTGCCATAGCTTCTGTTCTCTTAGCAGCCTGGCATGCCAACTGGCCAATGAAACCATCTGTGGGGGTTTTGTGAGGTTTTGTGAGCATTTATCATTTTGATAAATGTAAAGGTTTCATGTGTATGTAAGATGCCATGTCTATTATTCAGGCAAGGAAATACTGCATTTAAGATTTTCATGTAAAGCAGTTCCTGGTTGTAAATAGTACAACGTATGTGTGGCTGTTTTCAGTGATTTATTTAGCTTTCAGAATCTTATCTACCTAAAGAGAATGGGGAGATTGTTTCATTATTTATATCTCGAAAATCAGAAGACAATGATTCTGCCAGACACTTGAGAGGCTTGAATATAGAGTTTGGCATAATTGCTGTAGATCTGTTCCACACCTGGGCATGTTTTGGACAGTGTTTGCAGCTCCTCACAGTGCTAAAATCAGAGAGAGTGCAGTAGAACTCATCACTTATGGGAATTTATCATGATTCATCCCTTCATTTGACATATTCTAAAAGGTATTTGATCCAGATATGTTTATCTAAAAAGTAATTGTTTTAGAGAGAGTGCCCATTATTTTTTTCACATCAAAACACAAAAATTCTTAAACCTGGGATAAACTGAAGCAAAGGGTGCAGGTACTCATCCAGACAGTGGCATATTTATCCTATTTCACTAAGCTGAAGTCTGAGGTAGAGATTATCTACAGCTACAGAATCATGTTGCAATTATGATTCTTTACACAGAATGCAAATAAATGAAAGTTTTAGTATTGTTGACCAAGTGAAAAATATGTACCTGTTTGGATCAAAACAAATTTAAATTTGCTATTTATCTTCTTAAAATGTTTTTCGTTCAACACCACCCATTGTTTTGACCTCCAAAATTCCACTGCTTGGAAAAGGAACAGGAAAATAGAGTTTCAAGTATGTTTTAAACAGGGCACTTGTCCTTACACCATTTGTGTAAGGTAGGAGAGAGGCGACTTCTCGGAGTTTTCCTGAGGGACTTGAACTACTCTTCCCACAGCTCAGGGAAGGAGCACTGTCAAGCTGATAAGTGAAGGTAGACAGGTAGGCAGCCTGTGTCCTAAATTCTGCTTTATATGTGGAGCTCTGGATATACCTTTTAATAATTCTGTCTTGTTTTTTTTGTTTTGTTTTGTTTTTTAACAAGATTGATGTTCAATCATAAACTAATCTTTTGGGTACGAATCTGCCCATATCTACTTTGTATTTCCTGGTGCTTGCTCATTTATAGAACTCTGCTTTCTCTAATTTGCTTACATGATCACTATTCCATAGTTGGCATAGTTAGGGCCTTTCTAAACATTCCTGCAGGCAAAGTAGGCTTTATGCAATTGAACTTGTACAGCTTGTGCATGCGCTGTGCTGATCCTTACACTGATGTTACAAGGGGCTAATATGCCTTCCATCCCCAAGTGAATGAAAAGCTTATTGCTGTTGGTTTATGGGTGGAAGAAAATGTAACCCTTTTTTTTGTTTTGTTGGATAAGTACCTTTGTGTTGCGCACTCTCAGCTCAAGTGCTTTCCATTGCATTCTGTGCCTTTGGGATCCTCTTGCCAATTTTATAAGCTCTCTGCACAGTTGTGAGGGTGAAAATGCTAATGCAAAATAGAAGGCAGATATGTTGGCAAAAATACTGTATTTTTGAGGGGAAAATCCAGGCTATTTTTAGATGATGGCATTGTTTCCTAGTTGCTAGAAATATTTTATAGGTTTCTGCCTGAAGTACAGAGATGCAGCACAGAAAACTTCTGCTGGGGAGAGAAGCTGAAAATTTAGTATATTTGGCATTTGTATGACTAGACAGAAATATGTGCAGTGTGTTTTTTATTCAGTGGCTTTGGGCTTGTTTGGGCATTTTTGTGGCATGTGTGTAGTCACTAGAAGAAGCCAGCTGAGCATGGCTGAAGAAGAAGGGCATCGGCTGAGCAGTCTTTGTATGCTGAGGGTGTTAGAGACTGGTTTCTGTCCTCTTCACACAGAGCAACTGGGGTGCAAATGCAGACAAGTAAATAATAACAAAATCCTTAACTCCTCCATTTAGGGATAGTAGTGCTGGTCTGTGCATAAATTGAAGACTGAGATATGAAAAAAATATATTTAACTTGATAATCCATGGTGAGAATCTAAAGTAATTCTTTTGCACTAACAATTTGCACTAACAACTAGACTAATTTGTCTAAGCAGTATTGTTGAAACACTTTGGCAAAAAAAGCCTCCAAAACTGGCATAATTGTTTAATTATTGAGGCATACAAACTCATTATCTGTGTAGAGTTTTGGTCCAAGGACACTACTGAAGCTGTTGTTGCCAAAATGTTTGTTAAATTCAGTATTGATGCAATTCTGATAGAGTGTTTTCGTTTTCAGTGCTCTGTTTCCATGCACACACATTCACAAAGCATGATGCTGCCTGTACATCTAACAAACCCATGGAAACTTCCAATAATGAATTAAACTAATCTTAATTGGTTTTGAATGCATTTTGAACACAGTGACCTAACTTTATTGCTGAAATAATCATAGAATGGTCTGGGTTGGAAGGGACCGCCAAAGGTGATCTAGTCCAATCCTGCTCTGCTAAGCAGGGGCATCCTCAATTAGATCAGGTTGCCCAGAGCCCTGTCAAGCTTCTCCTTGAATATCTCCAGGTGTGGGGCCCCAACCACCTCCCTGGGCAACCTGTTTCAGTGTTCCACTACCCTCATGATAAAGAACTTGTTGCTAAAATAATAATAATGCTATTAACAAGAAGATATGAGTTCTGGAAGTTGATAAAATCTATTTAAAAAACCCATCAGTATTACCCTTGAGCTTTGCTATTACTAGGAAATAGTAGTAGGAAATAGTAGAAAATCTTATTTTATTCTGCAAATACTTGTTGTGTGGTCCTGTGGGTGGTGCTTGAAGCATTGGTTACAGAATGCTCTATACTGTCCCCAAGTACTTGGCATCAGTGAAATTCCTTTTTGTGGTACACTGCAAATGCCATCTTGCATGGTACATCTTGCTTCTCAAAATGCTCATACACAACAAAAAGGGGTGAAATGACTGTGCTAAGTATGTGGGTACAGAAAAGGGCTCACTGTCATGGCTCACTCAGCTCTGGCTGTCTTCTTCTGAAGCTAGTATCTGTGGTCTAGAAAAAAACCAGAAGTCTTCAGTTGCTGGGGATGTTCCACACTTTCCACACTCTTGTGCTTATCAGTGGGCTCAGATCCTGATCTCAGTGACTGCTTCTTTGTGGGCTTGTGTATTCTGATCAAAAGCAATTCTGCTTGCCTAATCTGAATGCCACTTAATTCCCCCCAAGGCCCATCAAATGTTATGGGCCCATGGTACTAACACTGCTAATTAACTGCCTAAAACTCGACGTACCCTTGAATTTTAAAACAGATTTTATAGCATTTGTAAACAACAGTTATCAGGAAAATAGGTAAAATAATATCTGTCATTCTGTTTTCTAGCATACACAATTTGCAGTTCAAAGTGAATATATTTAAATGAACTCCCCTGCAGCTACTGTTTACAGTAGCCTTCAAAGAATAATGAAAGCTTTTAAATAATGTAGAATATTACATGATTTATTTTTCAAAACACATGCACTTAATGTTTTGGAGTGAAATGTCTGTTTCAGATTAGATGGATTGCAGGCAGCTGCTGCATTTACTGAATGTTACAGATGGGAAGGAAAATAAATGTAAGAAGAGTAAGAAAATTAAGGATTCTTAAGAGTGCCTTATGTCTGAACAGCAGTAACTCAAAGGCAAGTCAGATTATCTCAGACATCATCTTGATCGCTAAGAAAACATCACTTTATTTTTCTCTCTCTTTAAAAAAAAAAAGTTGAACCCAAATCCAGGTTGTCTGCTTTCTTATATGAGTATTTAGTGTGAGTTTTCTGAGAGAGGGATGTGTTGCTTCTTAGTCTTGCTTCTTATTCTCTTCCTAACTTCTACATGAGCTGAGTGTTACCTATTACCAACATTTCTTGTCTACGTTTTATCAAGTGTGTCAGTGTGAGCTGAAATTCCCCCCCCCCACCGACAATAACCAGGCTAGCCCAGTCTGGAAGCAAATGAAGGCTGTATTTACAAGCAGATGAAATGCAATGAATATGTACAAATATACAAAATTCACAACATTTACAAATATATACAATCAACAGAAAAACACAACCAAGCTCCCTTTGCTTCCCCCCACCAAGGGGACCCTCCCAAAGGGGCCTCCCTCTCCCAGGAGCTTCCCCCCCAGACCCCCCTGGACAGAGAAGCAGAGTTTAGTTAGAGCAGAAAGTTGTTAACTTAGCTGCCAAGGTCAGTGTGTTATCTTCAGCCAGAAGAGAAGAAGAAACAGCAGCCAGACAGCCCAGCAACTGCCCCCACTGCCGAACGCAGAATGTGCAGAGTGCCTACTTTGTTTTGGGTAATAGTTCTTAAACATTTCTATCTATCCAATGGAAGTGTTTAGAACAATCAGTATTTTGCTTTCTTACACCCAATAGTGACTTATTTACATTCTTTCACTTTCTCTGTTCTGAACTTTGCAAGGAAAAATTAAAAAGACAGTTTCAAACCACCACATCAAGCAAGCCTTTAGGTGTTAATGTAACAAAGTTATTACGGAGTTTAAGAAGCAGGTAGACATTTCTATGTTAGATTATATGTTTACTTCTTTTAGCCAGGAATTCATTCTCTTAAAATTTGTAATGCACTAACTGCTGCTTATAGGCATGCATCTTGACTAGGCGCAAGATAAGTAGTGAGAAGACTGATCCGGCTTCACACTGATGGCTGACCAGCCACTTATCTACCTACCTATCTTTTTGTTTCTGAATGAGTTTTTAATTTTTAACTGAGCTTTAGGCTGTCAAAATTATATTACTTTTATTTCTGTAGTTTGATGGAGCGTGTGCTGGAAGAAGAAGGCTTTTTGGTAAGCCATGTAACGTTAACAAAACTGGGGTTGGAATGAGGATTTCAGTGGTTGATCTTCTATTTTGACTGGAGGTTCAGGAGTTTAGTATTTAGAGATTCTTCTCCCTAAGAAATGAACACACTGTGGTCGTTACAGCACATCTTATGTTGAGTCTTTCCTTTCCCTTTTTCTTTTTTTCTCTTTTAAAAGTACCTACAGATGAATTTCTGTCTTTATTGCCATAGAACTAGCAGATGGGTTAAACAGAATACTCTTTCTTGTGATGTTTACAAGATTAAATTGATAAAACCCTGAAATTTTAACCTATAGTGAACCAATGTTATGCCACAAACATAAGATGATTTCTTTGCATATGTTATCACAATGAAGATAAACTAATCCTTAATAATATAAGAAATATAATTTGCAATAACCTGCTGCAATAGAAATGATATTGCTTCAGCTGCAGGTGAAGGAAAAGTTTCTTTGGAAAATAGTGCATTGGAAGCTTTGAGGTCATCAAGAGAAATGATGTTATCTATTTTAGAAATAACAAATAACAGAAAAAAACCTTCTATAAATAGAGAGTTGTTTGGTTAGGTTTGTGTTTTGATTTTAATTTTGTTTTCTACATTTGCACCATCTGTGTGAGCTCTTGCTGGTTAGTCCTGACTTTGTACACTCTGACAGCTTCTCACCTTCAGTGTTTCTCTGCTTCTTTTTCCTTTAAAAGTGTGTTGGTTACACTTTCTTTTACATGATATGGTTGTTCTTTGAGTTCAGAGCCTTGTCAAAGTCTTGTTTTAAACAGAATTTAAGGTGTCTCTATGTTTATATCTGATTACTTTTGTGGTCTCTACTATAAAAGAAGCTTTTATTACAATTAGGTCAGTGCCAGTAAAGAGAGCAAGAGCCCATCTGACATGTCAGACACCTCCTGTAAAGAATTTAATTCCTACTTGGCAAAAATCAGATGGATGACAGACACTGGATAATGCCCTGGCTTGAGATGCACAACCCAGGCTGAAATAAAATAGGTGCAAAGAGTGAATTACTCTGTCACCCTTATAAATGGCTCCACTAGCCTACGACAAGCCTTGTTGACAAGGCAGTGTAAGAAAACTCCCATCACATCTGTGTTTAATGTGCTTGCTGAGCTGCAGACAGCCCATTTAGATCTTCAGAACTTACCAATCCATACACATTTTCCAGCATAAATATTTAAATCTTTTTAATAAAAACCTGTTATTTAAAACCAGTGGCTAGTATTCTGTGGATTCAGAATTGAAATTGGGCAGAAAATACTTTCTCTCTCAAAAGTGAAATTAAGTAAGTATAAGTTATTCCATCACTATTATTATTTATGATGCCTTTATAAATCTGGTGTTTTGCAGAAGCAGAGTGAAAGAAATAAATCTTTAATACGTGTATCATAGTGAGAGTTAATGAACGGAAAAAGAGATGTAGTGTCTTGCAAAGAGGAAGCAACATTACTAAAATTTCATTCCCCTAATTGGGGGTGTGTGTGTGTGAAGTCTTATGATGAATATGCAGAAAACATCAATTTATCATAATGTACATATTACAGTAGCTGGAAACAACCTTCTCATTCCTGTAAAAATTACATTAGGTTTTGAAAATGTTCTTCTCAGCAGGGTGAAATAGCCTATCCTAACTCTATTCTGCAATGGTTTGGTCGATTCCTTACTCCTTAATGTCAGTGGTCATGGGGGAAAAAATAAATGGAAGTTGAGAGCCTGCTCTGGATGGAGTGCATAAACTACAGTTAAAACATTGAACCACTTTTTGGACATATCCTGACTCTAAACTTGGCCATTTGACAAAAACAAAAGAAAAATTAAAAAAACCAACAAGAACTACAAGAAATCTTCTGCAAAAACATCTACTGAGGGCACTGAAAAGGATGGAAACAAGGAGATCCTCCACAAGTTCCCAAGAGGGAACTTCTGGGCTACAGACTTTGTTACCATAGGGAAGGGAGATAAACCATCATCCCTTGTCCAAGAAATAACAGAACACATTTAACAAAACTTGCATAGGGATAAGCCATTCCTTCGATGGCTCCACCAGTACAATCACCTTGAAAAATGAGTCTAAGGCTTTAAAGAAAAGACTCTAAAAGTAGTATTGTTCATTATGGGATTTATATTATTAAATACATTCCTTATATTCAGATCTTGATGTTTTTTCTAAATAAATTCAAGATAATCCATGTTTATGCAGTTAGATTTTTATGTACTTTCTATTACTTAAGCAAATGCTCTGAAGGGAGTGTGCACTGTTCTGCAGCTTCATGTGTCTGTTCAATTGCTTCTTTGGGGGAAAAAGTAAATATCAAAAGACATTTTTTCTGTTACACCATACGGAGTAGCCACAGCTTAAGAAGTGTAATCAATCATTTTCAACTGTTCTACTGGCATACAGTGGGGAAAAAGATATTTGGGAGTGAAAAATTGTCATACAAAATAGATTTGTGTTTAATCTCAATGAAACATCTTTCTTCCAAAGTAGAAGTTTCACCCAACAAAACTTGAATACAGGAAGCCTATTTAATTTCATAATAACTATTGACTTGTGTAGTTCAAGTATGATAAAGCTTTAAGCTGAACAATTACGTTGTATTTCATGTTCCAAGACTGAGCTATTTTATAGATAACTGTGCCAACGGTACACAGAGCTTTTATTTATTAACATAATTATTCCAGTCCGTTGTTTCAACTGCTCTTTATATGTCTTAGATGCGGGGTGCTTTGTGATTCTAAAGATATTTTTCACAGTAGGGCAACAGAGACATTTGTATGCTGTAAGATGATTTTTTTTTTTTTTATTGTAAAGGAGTGATACAAGGAAATAAGTTCGGGTTTGAAGTATGTGAAAATCAGCAGAGCAAAATAATATTTTAATCTCAAATGGTACAAGCTTGTAGAAGTGGGTTTTTTTTTAATTGACTTCTGACTGTGCATGTTTAGAGAGTAAAAGTTGAGGTATTTATTGCTGTATAGCTCTGTTGAAAGATGTTTTGGTGGTTCTTGGAATCATGGGCTGTCTTTGCTGCTCCTTTCTACATGTTCAGTCAGTCTGAAGTTTTGTGTTTGGCACCTAATTGTCTTCTCACACTAACGCCTCCATGTAGAAGAAAGTGCAGAAGCAGGAAAAAAATTATGATATTTCTCACTACTCATCAGCATTCTCACTTGCAGAAGGAGTAGGAAGGCATTGTGATGTGTGTTGAGCTTTGCTGTTGGAGTAATCACCCCATCGTTAGGCTAGACCCCAGAATGATCATTGATTGATACTTTGATACTATGCTAATGTTCTGTATGCTGTCAAAGTGTTTCATGCTTCATCTACCACTAAGTGTACTGACAAGTGCTTTTAAAGGATTGCCTCTCTCATTAATCCAACAGGATGACCTTGACAATTGATTTCATTATCTAGGCAAGTTATTACTGTCTTGCTCTGGATTAGCTGAAACTCTGCAACTGATAACGTGTTCTTAATTTGAAATAATGTTCATAACTTTGTAGTTGCTGGAGGCAGTGAAGTGAGAAACAGGAAACCAGAAGAAATCATCAGTTGGAAATGTAGGAATTCTTTTGTTCATTAGCATTTTAAAACGACATTGAAATGCATAGCAGTGACTGTGAAGATATTAATCTGATTTCATGTAAGCAGTTCTTAGGAAGTGTAAGCCACTGTATTACATAAAGGACAGTCAAAGTCAGTAGGCTGGGCTCTGAAAACTGCTTTTTAAAGGGTTTTATCATATCAGAAGGAAAATGAGACTACAAAAATATAGACTATACACATTTACAGCATCTTCCATTAATTGATATTAAGATATAATTTAAACTTTAGCATACTGTATTGTCTTTGGAAATTCAAAGCTGATATTGAAGATGATCCTCATCTACTTAGTGAAGCCTGAGTATTGAGTTAGTCTTTGTTCCTTGGAATCAGGTTATTTTCAACACTTTCTCTCTAAGTGTTCAGTTCCATTCATACCAAAGGTGTGTTATCTTTTTGTCTTCTCAGATTTCTGTTGCCCAGTCACACCTGACACCAAAATAACAAAGTAGGCAGACAGTGCTGTAAGTTGGCATCATTGTGTGAAATGTCTTAATGTGAATTGCTGAACAGTTGGACACTGAGATTTTCTGACAATCTAGTCTTGTTTTAATCTTGGGTTCTATCACTAGTTAGTTGCTCTGTTAGTGAGATGCTGTGGGGATTTTGAAACATTCTCACCACAGTCCTGTATCATAGCTCCTAAAGAAACACAGGGTTTAGAAAATGTTTTCTGTAGTAAGCAAAAAATCTTTCTAAAATGTAATCCTGAAAAGCAATGAAGCAACTTTTAGGTCTGTGGGTAATTATGAAACAAAGCTTTTCCAAATGAGAATAAAGATCACCCTTTCCTCATGAAGAGTGTATAAATGAACGGTGGTTTCATGGTATCATACATTTTGAGACACTAGAATTTTACATCAATAGATCATAACACTTTAAAAATGTTTACTTATTATCTGATCTGAAATAGTTGAGAAATGATATATCTGGTCCTATTTATTCAGCTCAGTTCTATGCAAGTTTTTTTTGGTATTTACTAAGTTTGCTAAGCATAATTGGACAGTGGGCTACATACAATTAGAGAATGCCTGAAGCCATAGCTTACTTTTGGCTTTGGCTGCAGCTCTGCCTGCCCACAGGTGTGTTGTAGCTTTTCCCATTCCTTGACTGGAAAGGTACTTTCAGAAAACTAGTTGTAGGAGGTTTATAATATAGATATGTGATTCTGACTACGGTCATGCAAAGGTGCTAATAGTCAATCATCAGGACACAGAACTGTCATGTGAAATGAGAAGCAGAGCACTCACTGAGCTGTCTGTACCATAACTGGTTTATAAACAATTGTATCAGTACCCTAAAAGAATGGATGCAATAAAGTGTCAATGTAATTATCTGGTGATGACCCACTTTAAGCACATTAAATTCTCCTCATTAATTAGAATGCATATTGTGATCTAATTCACTTTTCTCTTAGAGTTAGTATTGTAATCGGCTTGTTTTAGGAATTGCAGCCGCCATTTAGGTAGAGGTTCATTAGTACTTTGCTAATTGGCATCAGTAAATTTAAGGATGAAGAAAAGATACTCAAAAGTAATGTAGCTGAACTAGTTTCTTGACCTCATTCCTGTTGCTAGATAACATTAGACTCTGAAAATGTTGGCACCAAACTAAACAGCATATAACCATGAGCTGTTAATTGCCTGTGGAGGAGTGGGAGAAGTAGTGAACTTTGAATGTCTTCAATCTTGCCCTTAAAGTCAAATTTTCTTGCCAGGAGAGGCAATATGATGAGTCTCTGTACTGCCATTAAGTAAAAGGAACTGATCAAAGGTTTTAAACAAGATTTATTAGGGATTTTTTGGACCATTGACAATGACAGCTGACTAATACCTCTTTGTATCTATCCTCAAAGGCTGTCTGCATTCATGAAACGTTTATTTTCAGGAGTTTGTCTAGTGATGCTTATGTTTACAATTTTAAAAATTTTCTCAGCTGGCCAGTAAATTGGGAAGTGAAAAATGAGCATGCTTTAAGTGTGTTATCTTTGGAGGTCCTTGAAAGTTGTATTTTTTTTTCAGTGGATTCTTGGCCCCTTCTCTGCTATCCGAGGAGTATTTTTTTTGTTGTATAGAATAACATAGGCAGATAAGAATCTCTAGGTGTCATTAACTCCAACCTGCTTAAAGAAAAGCAGTGCTAACTTTAAAATGAGGTCCAGTCACTCAGAGTCTTGCTGAGCAGAGATTGAAAGTCTCAAAACTGCCAAAAGTTTCATCCAGTCAAGTGCTCACTTCTGAAATACTTGGGAAAGAGAGTTGCTGGAAATGAGCTGTGATAGACTCTAGTGGTTCCAGCTGGGAAGGACTTGTGTACGGTGCTGTACTGGATAGCTGCTGGGAATGGCTGTGTAGGTCTTTGTGTAACGAAGATGAAAAGGATTAAGAAACATTCAGGCCGGGGAATGGGGTGGCTATTAACAATCTAGTGACCCAGTGAAAAGCAACTTGTAATTCAGTTGCAAAAAATCTCCCTGAAAGAAAGGGAGGCAGAACATGGTTCGCCTTAGAAAAAAACCTTAAAGTAGTTGGAAAACATTTGAGTTCATCCTCATTCAGTATGAAATTGCCCTGGATCCTTTCAAATCATTAGTTAATAACAGAGAATATTCACCCACAAATTTTTAACTGGTATTGGGAGGCCTGGTTATTTTAGAAACAGATGTTCTATGAAAATTAATAGAAGAAATAGACTTCAACAGCAGTGTTGTTTGATTTTAGTTTAGTCCTATCTGTGTAAGTTGAAGATATTTACCATGATGTTGTCTGTTAGAGGTGGTGACTCATTCCACTCTCGCTGCTGCCATATGAACAGCTTTTGTGACAGAAATTGGTTTTCCAGATGATGGCTCTCTAAAAGATAACGCTCGGTCAATGCAAGTCAGTATAACACTGGTGGTTACTATACACTGTCTTTGAAGATGTAGTGAAGTAAAGGACCACTGATGGTGCTACCATAATCAACATGGTAAATGGCAGGTAAATGGAGGATAATGAGAAAGGAGAAAGATTATTGCCAACTGTTGCCTCTTTTTGTTCCTCTTCCTGCCACTCCATGGCTTCTGTTTTCTTGTATTTATAGTTTTCTTTTATAGTTCTTCAAACATCTGGTATGCTGTTTAATGATCAAGTTTGCTTTGCTTTTACCCCAGTCTTACTCAGAATCTTGTAGCTAAACATATAAGGAAAGATAGCACTGTTTAAAAATTAAGTAGAATCTAAAGTAAATCCAGTATATATATTTAAAGACATAAGCAACTGGATTGTGCATTGGAAACAGGAATCCTTGAAGGATGTTTACTCCTGTGATGACATTTTAATGGACAATATTGGAAGCACTTGCTGTGAATTGAGATGGTGCAATACAATAAAAATAAAGCAATACAAAGGACAGTAAGCATGGTAAATAAATGTTGTTCATTATTTAGCAGGTTATTTTCAGAAGGTTCTGCATATTCATGTGTCTCTTGCAAAGATGCAAATGAGATAATAATACTTGATTAGGGTTGTCAAGTTTCCTTTCTCATATGTTTTTTTGTTTTGTTTTGTTTTTTTTTCCTCCTTTTTTAGTGGGTTTAGAATATCTGGTGCTTTCTTCTCAAAAGATTTCTTCTGATTTGCCTTGGTAACATTAAATAAAGAAATAATATTTATTCATAATTTTAAACAAATGACAACTTACTGATTTTTATGGGTTTCTTGATTCATATATACATTTTTACTACTGGCAAACTGGTTTTAACGAATATTTACTAATCTGAATATTTAAAACTTTTCAGTTATCACCCTTACCTGTTATCAGAATTTCACAGAGATTTTGTATGTTGGAGAATGTTTTGTATGTATGGAGAAATGCTGCCTTTGATGATTTGAACCAATTGAAGCCATGTAAAAGATGAAAGCATAGTTGAGTAGAGGTGTATCCATCTAAGACGTTAGCAGGTATGTATGCAAACATTGTAGTGTCCTTGGTAGCATGTATGAATATGGTTTTGTCAGCTGAGATTTGAAACTGAGAAATGTTTTCTGAGAGCTCAGGGAAAATGCCTTCTGTAACAAATCTCACAGTAGAACTGAAACGAAGTCAGACCCAAATAATACAGAAATATTTGGTAACACCTCATTTGTAAGGGCTTTCAGAAACATCATCTATTTCATGATGTAAGATGACTGCAGAAAGTGTAAAAACTACTGATTTTGTAAGGAGGGAGACAAAAATTGGTCTCATAAGCCCTGGCTTTCTTGTTTGGCTTGTGCCTCCAATTAACTTCCAGGTACTTATCTACTTCATGGCATGTCAGGGCACGTGCAAATCTCCTGAACTCTATTCTGAATATGTGGGTTGAATGGAGCATACATGGTTCTTAGTCAGGGCCACAAGGAAAAGGTTTATCAAATAGCACTGGACACCATCTGTATTTATATGTAAAAATGTATTAGAGTTTAAAATGTCAACAACAAATTAAGCCAGATGCTCCAACATAAAAGATTTACTGCTGTTCTCTTGTGAGAAATTTTATTAGGATGTCTTAGTTGGTAAAACAGTCAATGTTCACGTACATTATGCTTTCAGCCTTCTTAGCAGTAACATTTCTTCATTTTTCCACAGTTTATTATAGAAAGCTAATTTTCATCTATTTGTCTTACAACAGTTACCCATCTTGATATTTGCACTGTCTTGTTCCTGTAGTAGGAGGTTTTCTGAGGTTTTCCTTTTCTGTCGGATTTGCTGCAATATTTTTTGTGATGGGCAAATTGGCTTCACATGGGTTGTTCTCAAGCAGCCCAACTCCTTTGAGGCTAAGTTTCCCTGTATCCTTGGGGAGTGGGTGTTCTGAGAGACACCGGTATCATTCAGTTTGCCTGTCTAGGCTGTGCTGATGAGATAGGATCTTATCCACCCTGCAAAGATGATCTCATTTATAGCAGAAGACTGGACTCTCTGAAGCCAAATGGAGCATTTAAAATACTCATTATTAAAGAGATATGGGTGAATGCATGGGTGAGATGTTAGATGCTCTAGTAATAGAAGGGAAAGCCATAAGAAAGAGCTAGCTGAACAGGTAGAATGGAAACTTTTAGTTGTGTTTTTATATTCACAAATAAGTATATAAAATAAGTGTCTGACTAAATAAACTGGAAAAGACACAATAAGGGCAGAACAAGGTAGATAATGTTGAATGTAAAAATCATCATTTCAGTGATTTCTCTTCATTGCTCAACTGAAACTGAGAAGCTTGAGGACATCTTTCAGAGGCCTTTGTGTTATCATGAAATGCCAGATAATGTTGGAAGAATGAGGCTGACAGGTTTTGGCTGTTCATTTAGAAATGTTTTGGAAAAGAGAACCTGAAATGTCTGTGACTTATTAACATAAGCCGATGTCTGTATACTTGCAGCTGAAGGCACCCTTATTCTCAGGACGTGGTTAAATGATGCGCTATTTGGAAACTGTGCATTGCAGGATGGTATTAAAAATGAGCTGTCTGAAGACCAGGCTTCTGAGTTGTTAGCTTAGGCAGGCTGTGATTCTCATTCAGTGTGCTGAACACTTCTTTGGAACAGAATTCTGTAATAGAAAAAAAACTATTATGAGAGCCGTTAAGTCTTGCTAATTCAGTCCATGATGGGCAGTTTGCAAATGGATAGCAAGATGAGAAATCCTTGTAATTCTACTATTTCCTGCAATCAAGCCACATGACTGATTTCTGGGCTGCTACAGTTCACACTTTGTCCTTTAAAACCAGGCATGGAAGAGGGAGAACACTGGGAAAAATCAGAGGGTCAAATAAAGGGCTGTGGACGTTGAGATGCAACGAAGCCAGAAAAATGTCAGGCTTCAACACAATTTTTCTAGAGAAAATAGCAAAAATAAAAAGGGATCTCCAGATAGGTGGTTGATGTTAAAATGTATTTTATTGCTTTAGGAGTGCAATACAGAACCAACCCAGTATTTCTGTTTCAAAAGCATTGACCAAAAAAAAAAAAAAAGTCTTCAAATATTAAAGCCATAGTGAAAAAAACAGGTAAACGAAGCTAAGGTGAATATGTACAATATTTATTTATTTGTAGAATTAAAATAAAACTAGTCTTTATATTCGCATTTCCTTTTACCTATTACCTGAATGCAAATCACATGAAAATGGTTGCGTTTAGAAGACTTCTGAAGCCAGATTGTAGGTATAAGTGGTGGAAAAGCCCAGGTAATTGAACTGTTATGTGATCTTCTGTCCAAGAGTCTCCAGGTATTTTATAGGTTGAATTAAATCCCAACACATTATTGATATATGAATAATCTTTTTCCCAGTGAAAAACAGATCTAAATGAGAGTTTTCTCATGGCATGAATATCCATAAGTGGGTGTAAATCTGAATGTATTCAGATTCAGTATGATGTTCGGAGGAGCAGGGGTGAAACTGAATAAACCTCAGTCTTTGACTGTAAATCCAAATGGAAATGTGAAACAATCACTGTCTAGTAGGAAACACTTTCCAATTGGGAGCATACAACCAGTGCCTCTTACATATATGATTATTCCTTGCTGTTCACAAAAGAATCTTATAGTAGAATAATTTAGTAGGACTGTTTTTTTCAAACAACCCCTCAGTGACCATCTATATATAATAATCCATCCAGATTTCCTGACTGGCATAGTTTATGAGCAGAGTTCTTAGTAATTACTTGATAAAATACACTAGATATATTTTATCTAGAGCCTGTGGTGAACATAATTGTGACAGTGGCATTGTTGACTGCAGAACAAATATAAATCTGTCTAGTTAGTTTTGGTTTAATAGTCTTAAGTGTCACTTAGTCATAAAAGTATTCTATCTCCATCTTCACAATGATAAAACTAAACTAATCTTGCCATTTTTGTTTTATAGTAAGCAAAAGTACGTTCTTCTAGTTGTTGGTTGTAAAATTAATTCTTTAGAAGACTGAAATGAAAACAGCCCAAAATGTATTAATTTTTCTTTTAATTTAAAAAATAATTAAAAAAAAAAAGTTGTTTTAGAATTCAATAGAGGAGAATTAGTATTTTGAACTCACTGATGGTGTGGTCTAGAAATGACACAAAGCCTGATTAAAGCCTAAAAAAGCCCAAAACAACCACACACCCCCCCAGCAAACAAAAAGCCCACAACTCTGAGAAATTGCTTGACTTAAGCGTAACAGAAAACAACTTGCTTTAATTTTTCTGCAAATCTAAATTATCCTTAGCTACAATGTACTTTCTGAGGAGACTTGTTACTTCTTGTGACTGTATGAAATGTGGTGGAGGGGTGATGGAAAGTTGTACACAGAATTTGTGAGGCGGTGGTCTGGAACAAAAAGTGCTTCACTTGTATATGGTTTTAAGTTTTGTTTTCCACTGATTCACCAATATAGTATACTGGTGTTTCTTCCTTAAGCAGAACAACAGAGATCTCATAAAAGATGCAACAATTTTATGGTAAATTGTGTTCTTGATTTAGAAGAACCTAAACCCATTGTAAAGTGTTGGAATTTCAAATAGGATGTGATTATGTTCCTGCCCTGTTTTCCTGTTCGTTTTTGCCTGAAACACCAATATGGAGTAAGAGTTGTACAAAGGTTTGTAAGTGGAAGTCTGTCTCTGCGTCACTCCAAACAATTTTTATCACTTAGCTTATGAGAAATGGAATTCATGTGCCTATAAAAGAGGTGTATGATGTAGCTCTGCTTGAAGTGGGTAGTCTGAAAATGATGATGCCATGAAGAGTGAGTCAAACCAAACAGATCGTTGTATGTGATAGTGATGTATCCCTCCCTAGGCTTTCATTTCTGTGCAGTGCTAGGAGTACTGAACATCAAGAAAAGTGATTAGGCTTTTACACTCAGCAGCTTTTCCTCATAGTATGCTTATAAAGCATGTGAGAAGATAACATCCAATCCCTCTGTGGAGTTAAGTCATTAGGACTATTCTAGGGAGTGTCATGACAAGGTTAAAATACTTGAACTAACCTCAGAAGTCTAATACTTTAGAAATTAATAATTGTGAATAAAATTTGGCAGATGCCACATTTTCTATGGGCAGTGTTATTTCACATTAGACATCTAATCCACCTGCATTCTTTTGCCAGATACAAAAAGATGAAGAAAAGATTGATTGGATCTTTTTCTTAGTGCAAGTATAGCAGCATACTACCGTGCTAATGTTGTAACTACTGCTACAAGTCACCCTCAGAAAAAATGTGAAATCTTGGAGTATATTACCAAATCACAGGAGTTACCTTTACTGTGTAAATTTCAGTTGATCTGACATTATGCAAAAGCATTACAATAGAAAGTATGGAATATAGGGAACTTTCATCTTGATGACACCTAGAGAAGCACAAGATAAAGCAATAAATTTTGTAGTTTCCATTCTTTATTAGAGAAAATGAAGCTGCAAATTTAAGGTCTGAAATTGGGCCATATTACTTCAGAGGTGTTCAAACTACGTATTGTTTTTAGGATTGCACAAAAAGATGGCAGTGGCAACAGCTTTAGTTTTGTGGTGATTCTTTGTACCAACAAGTCCTAAATTATTACTGATGGAGTTTCTTGGTTTGTTTTTAATGCAGTGGGTAGTGCCAGATAGTAATTAACATTCTGTACTCTTTGGAAAAGAAATCTGGGTTTAATTTTCAACGTGACCTGTTACAGATGACAACTGAAGACTGTGTGTTCTTTCTAATCTATGCCCACATACTTAGGGGAGTTAAATTAGTTCCTATATGTATATCTTACAAATATGAGTGGTATAAGCTATGGCTATAGCTTTGCCTGAAAGTCAGGTGAAACACTGTGTTCTCCTTAATTATTCTTTTTTTTTTTTTTTAAATAGAAACAAGTCCTACCTCTGAAAATAACTATTTTGGTTACAAAATAAAATAACGTTCTGACCTATTTCTCCTTCCCCTTCAATTGTCATAATTTGTGGATGTCCAGATAGGTATGTGCTTGATAGCACAAATAGTTCCAGAAGCAGCCTGCAGAGACTAAAGCAGATCTGTGAATATTCACAGCTGCTGTGAATCTTTCCTCTCAGAGTTAAACTGGTTCTACTTTGAGGCTGTTTGAGGGTCTTGAACTTGCTGTGTTTGAATTGTTTTGTTTAATATGCCGCCCCAGCTCTTTTCTGTTGCTATGTAAAAAGGTTAAGATGATGAAAATGATGTTAGATAATATGGCCGTGTGAGCTGTCATACCAAACTGACAGTGCTGGCAGTGCTCTAATACAGGATGTACTCTTCTTTCTGGATACTGCAATTGGGCATAAACATGCTCCTGGTAACCAGCACTTCACACTTCAGAGAGGCTTATGTTTGACTTTGAGTCACATGATAAAAGGTTAGTGGTTTCAAACCTGTCAAGAACACTCCATGGAGTATCACCTCACTCTTATGGGGTGGAACAGGTCCAATATATTGGAAAAGTGGGAAGCGAGAGAAATCTGACATAGATCTGAAATCCAAAGACACATCAGTCTGATCCTGAAAGAGCAAATTGCAGGATATTTACCTTTCTACCTTTTTAAAGAAATATGCCGGTGTTCCTTAGGAATTATTTTCATTTCTTTTCTCTGTGTCCTACTGGTGAATTTATTTGTACTTCAGTTGTTCTTCTCTTCCTGAAGAACAAATTAAGGAAAGAATTTAAATCAAATCTCCAAATCAGATTCTACCTACAGTTGTCAGCAAGCAACAATCATGTATAATCTATCATGATGCTGATTTTTATTTGTAGATTAACTCAAGCCAACTCTGAAGCCAGCCATCTGCTTGGTCTAAGCTTTCTTACTATTCCATCCAGGGGGAAGTAATTTAACAGCAGAAAAACTTTATATAAAGAAAATTACAAAATGTTCTCAGAGTAGCTGAAGCTACTGTGCTTTGAATTAAATTTCCCTTGTGTTTTTTGCAGTTTTGGGGAAATTTGAGATTTAGGAAAACAGAAATTTAAAATAAACTTCAGAAAGTTAAAAAAACATCCCACATATGGTCAGAAATTTTCAGGAACGTCCAATAAATTATAGATACTAATTATTTTTTTCTATTATAAACTTGATCAATAAAAGAATTAACTATCAAATCACCCATTTTTGTTTTGTGTGATGACTGCTTGAACCTGACTGCTAACAGCATGACAGTGTATACATTTGCTGTCACTGCTCTGTAAAATATTAATACTTACTTGATCACAATATTTAATCATATTAGTGCTTTAATGCCCTTTAATGTCCTTTTGACTTGCAGAAACTTTGTGTTATGGATTTTGTTGATTAAGAAAATATTTTTATGATATTTTCTCTTTAGATATAATTTTAACCTTTAAAAGCTATTTTGAGTACTTGTGACAACTCAATTTCCTGTCTTAATTGCACATCCTTACTTCCCAGGAAGAAGTGAACATGCTGAGAATACCAGTTCTCCAGTTCAGTATCCTCTCTGGAGCGGACTGCAGCTTTGAGAGATGTGGACGTTTGAAGAGCTCTAAGGCACCAAGAGAGGTACATGGGAGAGGCCTTTTTCACCTTACCCTTTCAAAACAGAGTTGCTTAAGCCTATCTTTTAAGATGTATTTGAATTCTAGAAAGGTGCTATTTTGACCACTCAGAAATAAGAGCTCTTTTGGGCACAGTAAGAGTACTTGCTTTATGCCAATGCTCTGGCAATCATTTTTAACACTACAAGGAAGTAGTGCTGACACACAAGTGAGGAATAATATTGCAGTACTATTAAGTTCAAGTTAGTTTTACAGAAGTCCTCAAGTACTGTAGCACACATAGCATGGATACAGTCAAGCTTCACTGAGATTTTAGTGGTGAAATAGCCCTCTTCCCACTTACTGCTGATTTTTTTTTTTTCTTTTACTGAAATTGGTTGTAATAGATAAGACACCCAGGGCTGTTTGAAATTTTTATTATATTCCCAATAAGGAAAGTCCTGAAATTACTC
This sequence comes from Indicator indicator, assembly GCF_027791375.1. Taxonomy (NCBI): domain Eukaryota; kingdom Metazoa; phylum Chordata; class Aves; order Piciformes; family Indicatoridae; genus Indicator; species Indicator indicator. The sequence goes on from NC_072031.1 coordinate 4,757,707, forward strand.
AATGATACTTCTTTGACTTCCTGATACTACTTCTTTCCTAAATGAAGACAGTAGTATCACTTCTGTTTTCTGTGTGCAATTTTTCTTCACTAGTTGTCTGTGTTGCTCTTGCCTTTAGTGCCCTGTGTTTGTAGTGCCAGCTTCATTGTGGCAGTAATTTTTTTCTTTCATTCTGTATGCACTCAATCAAACTAGGATCTGTGTTGTTGAATTTGTGCACACCATCTCAGTAGCCAAATTACTGAAAGGCAGAAAATGGAAGTAGTTTTTGGAGGAAAACAGTTATATTTGGGAGCACTTGAAGAAGCCTTATTCCTCCTGGGCACCTCATTCACTAGAAAAATATGGCCTGCAGGACTTTTCCTATGTGATAGACTCAACTGTGTGTTTGATCCTGTACTGTGTATGCTGAATTAAGATCCAATGTCTGTTAAAAGTCTCTTTGAAATCGCATTGTAAAGAGAAAATTTGTATACCCTGAGCAAATAGGTGTGATCACATCATCCTTGAGTTTGTTTCTTCTCATTTTTGCTGTTCTAAAAACATTCATAAAGAGAAACTGTATAGACAAGGGGTAAATAGATAAATCTAAGTGGATCAAATTTTAACTGTGATCAAGTACATATTACAGTGTTTGGACAATATCCTTTGCTAAAGAAAATGAATTTTTATTGCATAGAAACTTTTGCCATCACTTCAGGTACCTGCTGTGAACTGTTGGCTCACTAAAACACAAAAAAGTTTTGAAGAAAATGTATGCGATAAAATCCCAGAGTAAACATATAGCAAAGTGAAGTTGCTTGCTGTTTGAGCTTGCAGTTTAGAAGCTGAATATGTGAGTTTGTCTGTAGGGGCTGCAGTAGTCAGCAGGTACCTAACCAAGAGTCTGGGAATTTCAGTACAAATGTACTGTGCAAGTCTGGGCTCCTAACGGCCTCAGAGGATGATCCTTTTGCTATGGATTTCACTTTGAGGAACAATGAAATTCTGGTGAGACATTTCTATCTTTAGGTATAACTATCTACATGTAAGTTATGCATCTTGATTCTCTTTATAATTAATGGACAGGCTTACTTTCATCTCATCCTAAAGCTGACATCTAAAACAACTTAGGTGCATACTAGGTTTCTGTTCATGGACTTCAAAAGGAATCAAGATGACTAGCTTACTTGAAGTTATCCAAGTGTCGAAAATAAAAAGAGGTTCAGGAAGTTGAAATTAACTCTTTAAGTTAGTGGCACAGTATCTGGGAATGAAGGTTAATTTCTAAGCAGAATTAATCACAGCACTAAATGCAGCTGTCCTATGCTTACAGAGATGAAGGACTTAGGGTACATAAGTCTGTGCTAATAGAAAGGTGAAGTGCCATCAGTTCCCTGGCTGTATTTGTTTCTCCTCTTTTGTGTTCTCAAGGTAAAGGATTAAGTAAACTGGGTATGAAGTGCTGACTTCCACTGTAAAATCTTCTGCTTACTACTGAGGTGATGATCTTGAATTTGAAATGTCTTGGAAGGGAGCAAAATCTCCAGTAACTCTGCCATTGGTTCATTTTCTTGAAACACCTTCCAAGTAGTCTTATTTTAGATGATGAAGTTGTAGCTTACAGCAATGTTTGCTTTGAAATCATCTGTGCAATAATTGATTCCATCAATTATTGGAAAGAAGCAGAGAGTCCCCATAATTTTGGCATTAGATAGCAGAATGGAGTGTTTTCATTACAGATAGTTTGGGTTATTTAAATGTATGCCTCCCCTGAATGAAACATACAGAGCTATTAAATAACTTTATATTAAGTCCATTGGCAAAACTCCCACTGAATCAAGGTTCAATGCATTCATATCATTCTAGACAAGCAGGGAGGAGAGACTTGCTGTGCATTCTGATCTCAAATTGCTTCACCTTATGGCTTGGATAATAAGATATTGATTTTCACAGAGTAGGCCATGTTAGAGGAAAAATGAGATACTCAGCCGCAATTATGAAAGTAATTTACAATTGAAAGCGGATAAGTTTTCTTTCTGAGTAGCAGATAATATTCTTTAGCTAAGTCTTGCCCACAGTTGCCATGATTTGATATAAAGAGGTAGAAAACTGAAAAGAAAAAAAAGACTCTCTATATATATCTGCTTCTATTTTCATGTTAGGTATATTTGTGATAAAGTGTCTGTGAGCTATTTTGCAGGAAAGATAAATGGAGTTTGTTAAATACTTAAGGTCTCATTTAGTCCCTGAAGTCACAGGGACTTTGCACAAAATTTTAGCAACACTGTCTGGTTTCAGTTGCTTTTGGCAGTGTTTTTAGCTGACCTACAAGTGCTGAAACATCAGGAAACAACCTCCAGGATGCACTTTTCTTTTTTACAAGCACAACATTACTCATTCCTAAAGTCAGTTGTCTACCCTCACTAAAATCACTCTTACTCCATAGGCATGAGCCTTTCTTGGGATTTGAGGGAAGAGGATAGTGAGTGTTTAGGAGAGCTGTAGGGCTGGGTAGGCTGGAGCAGTGCAGGATTCCACTGTACTGGGATTCTGGGGTGGAATTACTGTTTTTTCCGCAGTGGCTGGTGTGGTGCTGTGCTTTGTGACAGGCACAGTGTCAGTGACACACCAATGGTTTAGTTGAACAGTGTTTGCACAGTACTAGGCCTTGCTGTTTTGCATTCTGTCCCCCCGCAGTGAATATATTAGATCCACAAGTTTTCTGGATTCTGATTCTCTCTCATGCTGCTGCAAGAAGAGTGAGCTGTCAGGTGGGTGCATGCTTAGTTGCTGGTTCAGCTCAACTTGTCATAGCTAGCAACATTTTCCCAGGGCCCTGGAGAAGCACTGCCCTTGGGAAGTTGATGATTTCCCTCCCTGTCTACAGCAGTAGGGGACAAGTCTCCCGTTTTTCCTTTTCCTTTTTTTGCCTCTTTCTTGCCTCTCCCCCCTGGCTTTTCCCTCCCAGTAGCCGCTACTCCTTGCTCCAATATTGCAGTCTTTAATGGAGTTATGCGTGCCTGCTTTGCTGTGGGTGTTGTGGCAGAGGGCACACAGTGGGCTCCAGTGTTCGTGTGAATAACAAAGAGGATGCCTCTTCAGAGCTTTCTGGATAAAAAAAGAATAACCAAATGGGTCCTTCAGGATTTCCCTTTCAGTTTTTCCCTGAAGACATTGTGCTGCTTTTTATTGTTCCCTCAGCAATACTTGTTAGAATGCTAATTAGGATTGTTAACATGTTCTTTACAGTTGAATGACTACATAACACAGGGGAATATTAGAGAATATTTTGTTGCTTTACATATAGACTACTTTGCACTAGTTTTTACCTCTGCAGTTATGTTTGTGTTTCTATTAGTAAGTGCCGTGTTCTGTCCTCTCTTCTGAATTTATTCTCATTTATAGCACACTTTTGTGTTTGGATGCTTGTAAGTTGCCCTGCAACTTTCAGTATCTCCAGATGAATAGAATAAATTAAAAGCGTGACTATGAAAACATAGTATTGAAGGAAAGTAATGAAATGAAGATGGAAAATGCCACAATAAATTATATATTTTAATAAATGACTGTACACTGTAGAATTTCAATTACAGGAAAACATACTTTACACAAGTAATTACTAAAGAAATTACTGTAGAAGCACATCCATTCATTGAATTGCAGGACATAAATTCTTCCTCTGATTGCATCTTCCGTGGTGAGGAGAGCAATCACAGGCAAACTCCAACCTCTAATAACACCATCTCTTTGGGATTAGAACTTATTGCTGGAGGGGGAATGTGGAGAGACTTAAAAAAAGGTTGTTGCTTCATGTATTTGAAGAGAATGAATGAAACTAGTTAAATGTAAAGCAAGAGCTTTGATCCCTGGCAGGTAACCTAGGTATTTTTTATCTTCTACCTGCCTTCCAGAAGCTGTTTGAGTTCAGTGGGCCTTTAAGATGTTTGTGAATATGTCATGCATACATACATGTGGCTTTCTTATGTGCGTTTTACATACCCAGTGTAATTATAACCTGCCAGGAGAGAGTGTGACATACCTGTGGTATGATAGGAAATACTGTGTTTTGCTGTTGTGGTCTTTTACTTGACACTGACTGAGATTGATGGTGGCTTTAAAGTCCATTTTGGCTGAGAGCTAATGGCTGAAATGTTTGTTGTAATTCAAATGGGTAATACATGCTTTGTGACTGTGATGATCTGTAGCATCACATCTCAGCCTTTTGACCATGCCTAGTCATCAGTGGTGTCAGTACAATTCAATTGGATCTTACCCATCTGTCTTGGGAACTGTGAAGCAGAGATTGGTGCTGGTCCAGGATAGAAAAAGATGATCAGGAATATTCACAGTTCTGTCCCAAGTCATCTTCATGTTCTGAGGTTCAGCTTCCAGCTGACCTGAGAGGAAGAGGTCTTCTTGGGTGGTGGTTTTCAGAAGGAGAAACAAAATAGGCAGTGTCCTGAATGGAGGTGTGATGGGAAAAGTTTGCAGCAGGGCACCACTTTTTTGATTGCTATGTGTTGAAAATAAGAAAAAATGGTGTGTGTGTGACAGCAGGGGAGCTGGAGAGAGGTTGTGCTTCCTTAGTCTACTCTTACTGTGTTGTGAGTTCAAGAACATTCTTGTAGAACCTGGTTATATTTTCATCTTAATGTCACCATTGAGTCTGTTCAGCACACATTCTTATTACTGTACTACTGCTGAATTCTTTTAATTAGTAAAAGCCATTGGAGTGGCCTTTGAATTTTCTGTACAAAAATAATCCATAAAGAGTTTCAGTAGACACTGCACAAAGAAAAATGTATTTATGAGAATACAATTTATTGCTGTTGCCTGGTATTGCTGTAAGGTTTTGATCTAATCCTTTATACAGGAAACAAGAAGTTCTTTTGCTTGATTTCCCTTTTATTTTCTTTTGATAATGATTTAAACATGTATCAACTTATCTTCCTGATATATATGGTAGAAGTACAAATATTTATTTACAATATATTCAGTCTATTATGTTAGAACAACAGATAGAGGAACAAAGAAAGCTTGTTCTGTTACAGTCTGATTCTTTCTGAGGAAATTTCAGAATTCATTAATTGTTTGAACATGAACAATGCACAAATATTTGTGCTTCCTAAATCACAGTTACACGGGTATTTGATGTTTTTATTTTCCTTATAAATGTCATGAGATACTAATGTAAAACTCAATTAATAGTAGATAGCACAAGATGTTTAAACATCTTCAAAGAGCCTGAAAAACTGCTGGGATTAGTCTGTATACCTTGCCTCTAATTCTGGTTTGGGGACTGGTCTATCATTATAACTTCTGTGTTTTATACTCTGCATGAATTGTCTCTGAGACGCTGTGATGGTTTTAAGATTGTCTCTTTAATTTTTCTTCACAAAGTTCAAGCAGAAAAGTGAAAGAATGTAAATAAATCACACTTGGGTGCAAGGAAGCAAAATAATGATTATTCTAAACACTTCCATTGGAGAGATAGAAATGTCAGTACTCAAAATAAGGTAGGGGGCAGTCTGTCTTCTCTCAGTCTGTCTGCTCTGCATTTTTCCTCTGGCTGCAGATAACATACTGACATACTGACCTTAACAAGCCAAGTTTAACAAACCTTTTGGCTTCTTGGCTTTCTTCCGTTTTGCCTGCTCTGGGAAGAGGGGGTGGGGGAAAGAAGCACAGCCCCTCTCAGGGCCAGAGGGCTTCGTTGTGTTTTTCTGTTGATTGTACATATTTGTAAATGTTGTGAATAGTGTATGTTTGTACATATTCATTGCAGATTGTAGTTTTGCCTGTAAATACAGCTTCATTTACTTCTGGACTGAGTTAGCATGGTTATTGTCAGTGTGGGAGAGGGATTCCAGCTCTCCACTGTAACAGACACACTTAGATGTGGAACACAGACCACAAAGTTGGCAAACACTTCAACAGCTTGGCATTACTGCCATTAATTTGTAAAACAATTGTTAATAATGTGAGTATTTCAACACAGAGAAGTTAATGCACTACAAGTTATGTTATAGATTTGCATCACGGTGGCTATTTTGCGCTAATTGTGTGGACACATGAATTTGTGTGCATGGATACTGTCAAGTAAATGGGGTATGTATTTGCAGTACACTATTTTAAAGCAACTCTCGTAGCTATAAAGCAAGGTTGTTGTCAAACTGCCTTTCCATACCTCAGCTGTTCCAAAGGAGCTACCAGATCCAGCTGCTTCAAACTGCGAACTCCACAGTATTATGTTAGGTGGTTTAAACTGCTGTGTGATGCCACTTGTATGTGTACACTGGCATTGTTTACAGCTTCCAGAAGTACGCAGCCATGAAGGTACTTCTTGCTTTGCATAATGTTAAGCATGGTACTCTGTTAAGCTGTTCTGAGCCATGAAGGTGCTGCTAGCATGCACAATAAAAACTATATTAATAGAAGAACTAGGGCTTGTTTCATGCTGTTGGTGATGCCTTTCAGTTCTAAGAACAAACTGAAGATGAAAAAACAAACCAAACCCAAAACCCAGCAACGACAAAAAAAAACCAAAACAAAACCCCCACCCCCAAATCCCACTATGGAAGAAAATGTTGGTTTGTTTTTTTTTTTTTGGTTGGTTGTTTTTTTGTAAATGACATGTTTTAGTAACAGAAAACTGAAATGAAAACATAGCAATTGGAAAGCAAACACGTTTGCTCACATGCCCATTTACTTCCTCTCTGAGTTAAAGGTTTGGATATGGGGAGCGGTATTCTCTTGTATAGTTTTATCCCTTCTGCATTCAGTTACTCCAACTTCAAATTGACACCAACTACTAAATTGACCTGAGCTTTATGAGGCTTTAGAATTAGGTTTAAATTTAGAATTTAAACCTAATTCTAAATCTTAATCTCTGTGACAAAGGTTGAAGCAGTTTGAACCCAAATGTGATAGAAATTACTCCTGTTCAAGTGCAGCAAAGACAATAACTGTGTTTGTCTTGCTCCAGAGGTCTGTTTCAAAATCTGTACAGTGAACTAGATGCATTGCCAGTGATGCTGCCTGGAGACAGTACCTGACCCCAGAAGGGTCAGGCTGTGTCCGTAGCGCATGCCTGGGAGCTGACTGCGACTGATGAAGTGGGAAGGAGGAGAGCTGAAGCAATTGGAACATGTAGAATTCTCGCTGAAAATTCAGTTGTTTGGGCCTCTACTTCAGTTGGTTTCATGTTAAGCATTCTTTTGTATTTTTTATTATTTTAAAAAAACATGGAAGGTATGTAACAGTTTCTGATTTTTTTTTTTCCTATGTCAGTAAAAGTTCAATGTCAAAATCCTAAAACTTGTAGAGTGCTGAAGGGCCTGGAAGGCAAACAGGCAGATAAAAAAGGTAGGACCTAAAAGAAGACAGACTTCTGTCCCCAGCTGTCTGCAGTGCCCCTGGCATTTCATTTCAGTGGTTCCTGTGACTTTGCCATATTGAAACTGCAGAAGTGCAGATGTGTTAGGATGCCCATGAGTCCTGAAGCAGGTTAAGTTGCTTTCTCTAGGGTATTTCCTTGGAGTTCTCAGAGGTGGACTGGATGTGCTGTAGCTGTAGCAGCAATGTACTAAGAAAATTGAAGTCATTTAAGTCAAAAGGAAGTCAAGCAGTTCATGTTTTGGAGAGTAGAGTGACTGGGAAAAATAGTAAAGGCAAATGGGAGGAAAAAGAATGTATCCTTGGAGATAAGGATGCATTTGTAAAGCAGAATCCAGGAAAATGATCTGGGAGAGGGAGAGGCTGTGTATTTTACAGGCCTATAAACTACGGATGACACCTTTGGTTTTATCTTAACCAACCTTCTGCTTTCCATTCAGTTTGTACACACAAAACACCCATTTGTGGTTGCTTTTATTTATTCTATGGTTTAGGTATGGATGTTTTCTGACCATTTTATGCCTTTGCTTATGTCCTACAAGATACAGAATATCTGTAGGATCCTGATGGTATTGCATCTTTACTGGTGTGAAGATGAATTGAGAACTGAAGCTCTCATTCCTCCATCTTTTACCAAGTGTTATTTGAGATGTCCGTGTGTTGTTTTTTTTTTGGTCAGCCTAACTGATCATTAAACAGTGTTTCTCTCTCACTGTGAAACCCAGATGATTGTGTATTGATTTTACTCAATTATGGTTTTATAAAGTACTTTAGTCTTTTTGGTTTACAGGCCTTTTAAAGAGCAGTGAAACAGACAGTTATATCTTTCTGAGACTTCTTTTCTAATTAATCAGGAGTAGCAGAAAAAAGAAGTGAAAAAAGACAACCATGTTACTGGAAGTCTTCAATTGTTCTTTGTTAGCTAAAAAAATTAAGAACTTACTACCGCTAAGTATGATATGGGATCAAAACATACATCATACTAATAGATACACTTAAAAAGTTTTTAAAAATACGACTTTTCTCTCAGGTCTCAATGAGAATTGATCTTTGATTATAGATGTTTTTTTCCCCCTTCCAGATATTAACACTGCCATACTGAAATACACAGATAGTATAATACAGACCCATGGTTTTATATTTGGGAATATTAAACTCTTGAGTACAGCAGAACAAAGCCAGCTTGTTCTGAATATGCTGTCTTTATTTTTAGGTTTGCTTTTCTTATTTGAGTACTTCCTCCCCATCACCCCACCCCCCCCCCCCCTTTTTTTTTTTCTTTTTTTTTTAAAAGTCAGTTAGTAAGAGTTGCTTGAAACTTCCATTGACAGGTGTGAGTAGCATCCAGAGAAACAGGGGTTAAAATAATCCTAAATTTCACTGATGCTGCAGTTTTTGAATGCCAGGCACAGAAACGGTATTTTTTTGTGGGGGTTCAAATGCTTTGTGGGAACAGCAGTGGGCTGTAATGAGTGCCATGATTTGACAATTCATGAAGAATCTTATTGGTGACTTTTTTTTCCTCTGTAAAATGGAAGTGAGATGATAATGATGGCTGATTTCTAGTCTCCTGTTGCTGATGGAGGATATGAATCAAATTGGGCCTAGTTATAAAATGAGCCCCTAGAAGAAAATTATAATCAAACTCCTAAGTGGTTATAATCACTGAGAAATGAAGTAAAAATCTGTTAAAATAGCATCCAGCTGTAGACACTGTGAACCCTTTAACCAAATCCAAAATTGGTTATTCCTCATTTTCTGACATTTTCTCCTCATGCCTAGGAGTATGGTGCCTCAAAACTGTATGAAGAGGCAGAGACTGCAAATATGGAGCAGTTAATTATTTGATTCATCAATAATAACAGCAGAGTCTGGAAAGTTTGTAATTCATATTTACTCTCAGACCTGTGTGTTGGTATGAGTAAATTAACATTTGCTCCCCTTTTCAGTGTGATTAATGGGGTCTAACTCCTGTGACCCTGGTATTGGTTAGCCTAGTCTGCTCTGCCCTTTGAGACAGCTTGCAGACTTTTGTACCTGTTTATATTGTTTGAAACAGTAGTTTAAATAGATTGACAAAGTAGTTCAACTGAATATCTGCAGAAGAGGTGTCTTACTGATATACCTGTTATAGAATCTCTAAGATACATTAACTGTTTGATTCCCAGTGTCATGAGATGACTCAAAGTCATCTGCATTAACAGGTGAAGGAGCTACTACAGGCATCCATCAAAGAATGTTGTTTGCCATTTTAAAGTACTCTGCTGTCTTACATTGGCTTGTGGCTGTCTCTTTGCCACAATCCAGCACTATCCACTTCATGTGAAACAAGTGGTGGCAGAGGAATGAGGTTGGTTCCTGTTGGTATGAAGAAATGAAGAATCTTATCTGCTCTTCATAGCAAACTCGGGGAATTGTTTCAAGACCTGATTTTTGCCACCCTTGCTACCCAGTAAATATTTCTGAAGCCAGGAAACCTGACAGGTTTATGTGGAGCAGATCTTACTGATAATAGGGTAAAACAATTCCACAGAAAGAGTTCTCATAACCTGTCCTGAATACATGAAATAACCTACATGGATTCCTGCCTCTTATGCTGCACTAATGGTAAGGGTCATTTAACTTCCAGGACAGGTAGGAAAATAAAGCAGCAAGGAGGCTTACCAAGCAGCAACTCTAGCAGAAGATAGTCCTGTTTCAATAGCTTTTTGTTATAGAGAAATGTGTGATATAATGTAATAAAGGAGACCAAACCAAGGATGGCTTTACTGCTTATACAGCATCTAATGGTGCCTGGATTTACAAAGGAATGGAGGGAAAATCAAAACTATAGTTTCAAAAATAGGACTGTGTTTCAAATACAGTGTTTGAAAAGTAATTTAGTACAATACCTTTGACCGATTTGTATGTTCTCTAGTGCTGGAGTACATACTTGTGTATAGTGTCAACTGTAATATCGTAAGCTTTTTTCCCCAGTCTTTTCCACAAAGCTGATGCAGATGATATCACGTTTACAACTAATTTTTCTATATATGCGTATAAATGCTGAAATACAGAAATTCAACTTACATTATAGCATTTTTTCCTGGTAATGTGCCTGGTTATCTCTTATGTTGACGAATGCTGCTATAGGTACTGATCTATCGTGTTTGTATAAGTTTTTCTTTGTTATCTTGAAAACCTGTGTTAGATTAAATGTTTTAAGTAAAAATAACTGCTTAATTTTCTATGAGAGTATTTTAACATGATATTATTTATAGCAACCTTTTGCCATTTCATCTGCAAATTATTGTTTGCAGAGGAAAAGCAAATGTAAAGCAGCTGTGAGAACTTCAGACTACAGGTTTGCTACCCTGAAAGAGGATAATCCTCCCAGCTGCATTTTTCTCTGTTAGCATAGTTATTTTGGATTGAACTATGGAAAAGAGTCTGTGTTTCCTTATCTTTGTAACACAAATGCTAAGTAGGAAACTTGCCTGCAGGAGTTTTTTCCTTGGTCTTTTCTGTATTGTCTCAAGTATAAATTTTGATTTTTTTTTTTTTTTTTTTTTTTTTTAGAAAGGCATTCATGTACAAAACTAGGAGTGGCTACTTTCTCTTAATCTACAGTGAAGTAAAAAGTATCTAGAGACAAAAGTTTTAACGGGGGGAATGATGTATGTGACAGCTTGTGGCAAGACTGAGAAGCAGATTCTCTGGCATCATTTTATTGATGTTTTCTTCAGCGCAGGAACTGGTTCTCTGTGTTTACTGTCTTAGCAGAAATTTATCTGTACGTTGTCAGTAATAGAAATCATAAAAGTCTCTGCAGGTGTTAGCATCTTGTTAGAATATTAAGGGAAAGCTAGGTAAGTTTTTCAGGCATCTTCACTAAAATTACTGTATCTGCCAAAACCAGCTACTAAATCTCCACTACTCCACTACTCCAGCTATTGCACATCTCCAGTGGCAACAGCTAGACTGATGTGTGTGCTAAGAACGTCAGTGCTTATGTCTGAACTGACATTCTGGGTAAGAAGTGATTCATGCCGTGTTTGGTTCTGAACATCTACGTTGTATACATGGGATCGTAGGAGCTGACAAGACATCTGTTTGAAATACAAGCAAATAAGTAACTTCCTATTATTTATTTATGCAGTGCAGCTAAAACTCATGGTCTAAAGAAAAAATTGGTCTTCTCTGTCTTTTTGTTGCTCTTGATTTTTAGAAGAGTCCAACACAGGAGAGAAAGTTTCCTGCTATCACTTCTGACTGGGAGTTTATGTCATTCTTGAAATATCTGTTTACCATTTTTTCCTGTCAACTTACCCAAAACAGTTTTGGCATTGGTGTTCTCTTTATGGTTTAGTACATGTTGATTCTATTTCTTTTTTTGGTCATTAGAGATAATTGCTAATGGCACCATATCCACCAGGAAGTACACAAGGAGTTTTACCTGAACAAAAGATTCAGAACCAAATCCAGAATATCCCTTTTCTTTTGAGCGACATAATACAGCAGTGCTCAGATGATGTGACAGAAGACCTAATCTGACAAAATTATAAAAAGGATAGCCAGCCTTGGCTCAGCTCTGTAAAACTGGGGTTTGTCTGAGATTCTGTGAGGTAATAGCATCACTTTTTTAGCTAAGTGTTGCACTTCTGGTATTCCTCTCTATTCTAATGCTAAGGCCTTGCCCTTGAAAATAGTTTTTCCTGGAATTAGGTCTTTCTGACTCTTCCTGTCCATCTAATGTACTATTTTCTGGTTTGAAGTTCAGGTGCTTCATACATTTCTCTCTAAGTGATCATCTATTGGACTGAGTTTGAGACTGCTGATCTCCTACCTTTTCATAACGGAAAAATTTCGGGAATTAGCAAGTCTCTTAATTTTGAGTTTCCTGTCTCTTCTTCTATCGTGGCATTATGTACTTCAGCTTAATAAACCTGATTTTTATGGCAACCTATTACAGTCCTGTAGAGTTAAAATACACAGTTAATGAGACTGCACAATATATTTCATTCAAGCAGAGTATTGTCTGGCAAAGTAATCACAGACTCCCTGGTGCCTGCTCTGTGCTGGAAGTGTGACCCTGTTTTATTTTGTGCCAGATGGTGGGTCGGTTGTAATCCATAGTTACCAAACATACTGCACAGTAACTTTCCTTGGGCCACCTAGCTCCTTCTGTAGGAGGTGCCAGGGCCTGGATCTATGCACATTAGTAGTGTTTTGCTCTAAATTTCAATTAAAGCTGCACTGCACTGGTTACTTCTGCATTCCCAACACAGTTATTAAAAGACAAGCAATTCAAGGTGCAGAACCTTGTTCATCCTTGGTATCTACTCCTGCCAATAGCTTTTTGTTTTACAACACAGTGAAAACTGGACATCAAATAGACTATGAATTTATCAGCTGCTGCAGGCACTCTGCTGCAGGCAGCCACATGTCATTATTAGGACAACTACATGGCTGTAAGAACATCTCAGGACGTCTTGTCTTAGTCATCTGCCTGTGGCATGACTGACGGTGGCGTGCACAAGGCTAATGGGACATTCTGACAAATCCTATAGCAAATGTAACGAGAACTATTGTGTTTTAATAGAAAATAAAATTTGCAAAGCCAGAGAGTAATAAAGAGGAGCTCAAAGACAAGACTGTGAATTCCTTACAGTAAAAAACTTCAACATGGTTGAACCTCTAGCTCCAGCCACTGGTTAGCTTTCTTGCTGTTCTCACCATGCTCATAAAGTAGGAAACAGAATCATCATCTAGGGAGGATAACAACTATGCTATCTCATGGAAGATTATACTTTCCTTGTCAGGGCAAATTTACTAAGCAGCAGAATATGTAACAGGCACAAAATCATACCAGACACTAAGGAACAGGCACCCTTCCAACTCTCTGAAGTTGAGCAGAGGGAAGACATTGTTATTCTTTGCCTTATGGTGCCTCTTTCTTTTTTCCAGCCTCCTTGTACTTCTGAAAGCACAGGCTTTCTGCATTGTGAGTAGACACCATTTATAGTCTGCAATTAAATGATCACTGCAACCACATGTTATGTGTTCCAGTTCTTTAGTTTCTTCCTGGTTTTGTTTTTTTGTTTGTTTTTAAAGTCATGTTTTAGAACAATTTACCAGTAAATTCATGCCCCCAGCTTGTGCAGCTACGAGTTCCTTAAGTACACTGAAACCTAGTAAAGTCAATGAGAAGATTCCTGTTGACTTCTGAACTTTTGAACTAGGCTTTAATAGCACATAATATGTTTTTGATATTTAAAATTAGGAAGAAGCATCACATGCTAGATCAGCTGAGTAACAGAAACAGTGATTTCACTTGCTGATAGTTTTGGAGAGATTTGAGTTAGTTATTGTTTATTTCTTAGTACTGTAGGCTAGAAAATGAATTAAATGAAATATTCTCTTCCCACTATAGCACCCAGAAGTAAAGATACTTCAGCACTTACATATTCTGTCTCTTGTGTTTATCCCCTGGGCACCCAGCATAGGTCCTTTCACTTCTCTGTGCTGCTTTTTGCTTCCAAAGGGTGACTTCATAAAGATGGGAAGTAGCTGGGTAAAAAATTATTTGTGTAGGTTTAGAGCCTGGTACAAAGGAGTCAAAAGTTGTGCATAGGCATTGCATGGAATGATGATATCAACTTTTATTTCTACAAGACTACTATCTCCAAAACTTTGCTGTTCTCTAACTACTGAAGACAAAACTTGGTGTTTATTTCCAGTCATTAACTGTCTTTCACACAGTTATAACCTAAGCTTCTACTAATGTAATTCTAGGTAACAGTTGGAACCCCAAACAAAATATTCTCTCTTTAACATCGAAGTGAATTATGCTACTATTCAATCATCTATTTTAAAATTAAGATGGTGATTCATGGAAGTAATAATGTACAACAGATGGATTGTTACTGCTGCTAAATGGTTGGATAGGTAGCTCCTTCATCTTGCTACAAGGTTTGTGGTTAGTCATTAGATGCTTGTTGAAGAATTGACAACACATGTATTACAGTTACAGTAATGATGACATGGTACAGTTATTCTGTTAGAAGAAAAGTGGAGAGTTTTAACCCCTTCTGAAAATGCAAAAACTCACAGAGAGGTTAGGTCTGCAGATTTCATGGGATCTTGTGTGGATTTGTCCCCTTCAAATTTAACTTTCTATATATATTTTTGGGGAAAATGTCATTAGAGATGAAAGAAAGCTCATGGTTTTTGTTTATGGCTAAACCAAAACAACCAGAAAAGATTTAAAAAAAAAAAAAAAAGTTCAAGAAAAATAACCCTGAAGCTTTTAAAATGGGTTTGATTCAAGAGAATCTTCAGGGTAAAGTATTCAAGAGAATTTATAAATTATTAAATATTTGTTCAGCTGGAGAACTCAAGAATGTCCTCTAAGTTCTCTTGTACCTGTGAACTCAGTATAAAGGCTGTGGGAGTCAATCAGTATTTTATAGAGATTTTGTATAACTGCTCCAACATTTGTAGCTTTTGTTATTATTTTAAAAATATATTACAAGTATTTCATAGTAATCTGAAATAAAAAAAAAAACAACTGTTGCATGGAGGTCCATCCAGAAAAAATAGCTATTAAACAGAGTACTGTAGGGTTTTTAAACGGTGGGTTTTGAGTCTAACGTGAATAACTTATCTGTGTAATACAGTGTACTTGAAATAAATGATACCAACACCGCAATCACTTGCTAGTAGTTGGTCACAGTAACACAGGGGGAGCTGGTCTACTTGAGTTCTCTGATTTGAGGTCCAAATGCCACTCAGAGAACAAGGGCGTTTCAGGAACATTCTCAGTACTCTTGTTAGCTGAGTGATGGTCCATCCATACTGAATACTCCTCCTGGAGTGGATGAGAAAATTTAGCCCCTTCTTGCACAAAAGAGAATAGATATAGCAAGGTGATAGGAATCAAGAACTGTATTGGTAAAAGCTTCTAGCTCTGCAGGCTCTGCTTCATGTGAGGCAGTCTCTTGAGATTATATCTTGGCCATAATACTGCGGAGAAGCAAATGTAGGTTAGACACTGAGAACGCTTTGCCTCTTGGAGGCTTTCTTGTTCCTAAGCTGGGTACAGAAAAGGTAAAAGCCTGGTAAGCTGGTCAGACATCCCACAGAGAGAGATCCTGCCAGGTACTGTTGGTTTTGGCTATATCTGCATTTTAGGGTGAAGGGTGCAGTCCTAGCTCTAGGAAGCATATCCTGGCTGTGCTGCAAAATACACCTCGCGCATCCCTGACTGTCTCAGCAGGGCATAACACTGTAGTACACAGTGACCCCATCCTGTGGTGGTAGGGCCAAACAGGCCCAGCACAAACCCAGACAGGCCCTGATGTGTCTAGACATGGTCCTGCTCTCCTCCCCTCCTTCCTGCAGAGTCGGGGTAATGTGGGAAAGAGAACAAAGGGACAGGACCTAATGTATCTGGTAAACAAGTCTGCTTTTGGGGTAAGAGCATGTGTACTGGCTACTGCTTCTCCTCACCCAGGCCTGTGTTTCTGCCTTTATGGATACAGCCTGGCAGAATCCCTTTGCATTGGGTAACTGTTTGCTGGCTTCAGTTGCCCTCTGGGCCCAATTGAATCTCGGGCAAGATACATATACAGGCTGATTCGTAGCTGCCTTTGCCTTGCCTTTGCCTTGCCTGCTTGAACCTGCCTTGCTTTTGAAGCTGCCTTGCCTAGAGTTGCCTTGCCTCGCCTCGAGTTGCCTGCTCCAGAGCCTGGGATGGAAGCCACGAGCCTACTCAGTGCAAGCTAGAGAAGCCACAAGCCAAGCCTTGCTTCCCTTTGCAAGTAGAATTTTGCCATGCCTCAGTTTACTCAGGAAAGCCAAGAGCCTGTCACAGTAGCGTCATACAGCCCACCGTCCTACTGAAGTCAGACCAGCCCCGAGACTGTGTGGCATTCCTGCCTGCAACCAGATCTGCCAGGCGCACTAGAGCACCCCAAAACCCCTCAATGGCTAATATGCAGCAGCAGCATTCCCTGCTTGGGTGGAATCAGCTGAGTAATTAATTAATTGCCTCTTTGGCTTAAGGGTTCTTACTGAGTTTCCCCCACTGTGGCCCAGTGCCATATTGCTCCCAGGGATTCTCTCTTTCTGTTATTTCTCACAGTTTGCTTAAAATTGTTTAAAATTGTTAAATTTGTCTAAATATTCCCACTGTAATATATATTCCAACCATACATCAAACCAATTTGATAAGTTTTGGGCAAATTTTCATATTAATAAAAAGTTATTAATATTTTATTAATCTTAATATTTGTCATATCTTAATTATAAATTTATAAATTCATTACACATCCCCACCTGTGCACTCTTTTTCTTCCAAGGCAAACTACGAAATTTGAAAAGATGTTGTGTTGACCAAAGTGTGCTCTATTGCAGCAGTAATTTTATATTTCAGTTTGGAAGGTCTCAAAGCTTTGGAGAAGAGAGTGACTTTGACAGGAAGGAGCTTATTCTCTCCTGAGGAGTCTGTCTTGAGTGTAAAGAAATGTAGATATTTCCCTGCCATACATCCCTCCTTCCCTTCTTCAGTTGTTCTCCCCCAATATATAGTGGGAGTACTGTACATACTCTGTGGTTGTTAATGAGACTTTCTAATTAAATCCTACATTCTTGGTCCAGTGGAATGCTTTAATTTATGCAGAAAAAGTTTAATATAGTTCTTTGCTTCAAATGCACTGCATAAGAAACTTTACCACTATAAGAAATAAATAAAACTTTACAGCCATTCTCATCATAGGAGATTTTTTTATCTTATGAGAGATATTTGACACTAATTGTGTTTTGTTTTTTTCTTTTCCATTGCAGAAGTTGATTTTTAATGACAGCAATTCAGAGTGTAGTGTAGCAAATCCTGAAGGTTCTTTGTGTATTTTGGCAGTGTTATTGCAGGAGATGTGTTTTAATCCCAGTATTTTTAAGGGTATCTGAAACTACAAATGCCTTTTTTTCTTTCCACTTCAGAAGGATAGGTAGGCTATATTTAGTGGTGTTATTGTGGAAAAGGTATATACCTGCCCTACAGCAGTTAAACATTCTAATCTCTGCCGATGTAGCTTTCTGTTGCTTTTATTTTTGAGTTTTGGCAGTATAGCAAGTGAAAGGGTGCACAATGAATTCTTTTGTTGAGTACAGGGCACATATAAAGTCTGTGAATGATGCTAAATGAGTTTAAATGCTTGAGGCTGAAGGAAGTTGTGACATTCACATGCTGTTTGCTTATACTTTTACAAGATTTGGTTTTATTCTAAAGATTTGACCAAATTCCTAGTACAACCTAGTGGGAACATCATAGATTTAACCTTAAATTTTTATGCTGTCTCTCTGTTTCAGATTTTTGCTTTATCTCTGTTCCAGTCCCTCAAGTGCTACTTGGGAGCAGGTCCATAATTTGCAGGAACAAATTTTATTCTATTCATGTCTCCTAAATCTTCATTAGTGTAGTATCTTAGCATCTTCTGCTAGCACATTGAACTGAATGATTACTATTTGTCATATATGCTTACATCTCTTAATCTGTCCAGAGGGAAAATTGTATGCAGAGTTGTGTTAGGGATTTGAAGATAGTCAGCTCTTCATAATTCCTCTGTGACAAGAACTTTTTCAAGTAATGTTATAGGTCATGTACTTCGTAATTTGATCAAAACTTCAAGCTTTGAAAGGGCAGAGGAATAGATTTTTGTTCCTTTAAAGAAAAATACTCCACTTCTGTGAATAGGGTTGCTTTACAATATAGGGAACTGCAGTTCAAAACCAGAAAGCCTTTATGCTCATGCTCTAATGTCATAAATTCTTTTGATTGCTTTGATTCATTGTCTTCTGTAACTTCTTGTCCTCTTCAGAACCTTGTTTTCCCTATGCCCTTTCTAACATAGAAAAGAATATGAATAGGTGCTGTAAGTCCTTCTGCTGAAGGTTTAGAATGCTGGTTTGTATTATCACTCATAATCTCTTTTGTAAAAAAAAAAAGAAAAAAAGACAAAAACAAAACCCCAAACAAACTCACCAAACAAAAACACCACACCACAACACTTTCTTGTGTGTGGCCAGAAGTCCTCCCTGTGCCTTGCGATTAACTAAGAGGAAGGAAAAAAAAAACCCCTACAAAAATGTAAATGCACAAAGTAGATCAATGTGCTTATTAAAGAACAATGTACAGTGAATTGGTGAAGCTTGACTTAAATCATAATTCTCTATCCTTAAATTCAAGTATTTAGGACTTGGTTTTTCAGAAGATGTATTTAGTGCTTTCAAAAATAACAGCAATACAGCAATCATGGATAGATTCACAGGCTTTCTGCAGCCAGCAGCTGTGTACTGCCAGCAAAGCTTGAGGAAGAGTGATCATGCTTCAAGGCCACTGCTGAGATCTCAGGGTGAGCTTATTCTAAAATAGTGTCCTAATTTCCTGTCCAGTCTTTTCCCCATACATCTTTCCTGTACAATCTTTTCCCCATAAATCTTATTCCATATAAATCTTTCTGTAGTTCTTTTGCAGAACTTGAAGGAAAGAGTCTGGTCAGATCTGTTAAAGTCTTTCACAAATCAGAATTTGTTTATCCAAATGCTTACCAGTAAGGCCAGTGAAGAGTAGATTTGGGCATGATACATTTTTAGCAATCACACAAATTACCAGTCTCTATAACTTTTGCAGATCTTGGCAACTGTTTTGGGACATCAATATTTACATTTGGAATTTTAAGCTTTTAATATCAGTATTCCCATAAACTTGTGAGCCACAACTGGAAAATTCAGTTTATCACTGAATTAACTTTAGAGAAAATGTTTCAAGATGGTTCAACCAGAATAAGTACCTAAATAGGTATGAAATAATCTTGGAAAGATATCACTCATTGTAGTTGCCTAGATATGTTGATAAATTTGCTGTTTGTAAAAAGTAAAACAAACAAACCCAAACCTTTTGCAGAAAAATCTCTGTAAAGGAAAATTCACAATTATCCTTTTTTATTATATTGCCACATGATATAGGGAATAGGTGTTTAACTTAACAGTCTCAATTAGCAGCCCTTTTTGTCTTTTCATTTTAGATCATAGAGGAGCACTTAGACTACCACTTAGTGAGAGTAAGCAGCTTAAAAATTAGGTTTCTGAAACAGAGTTTCTGTGCTTGAAAAAAAGACTTTGTTTTCTCACATCAGGAAAGCCATAGTTCAAAAGTAAAGTAATTCAGTTGTTACTCACTACAAAAAAACCCCAAACACCACAGTTCTCATGTAATGAGTATTTTTTTTATCTTATTGATGCTTTTTAGAAAGTTTGTTTGCAAACTGTTTGCCTGTTGTACATTTGATCATGTGCTAGTGTTACATCTGGGGAACTGGTTTCCATGCTGTTTGTTCGCTTTTGAAAATCTGTTATTTTAACCAGAAATGCTAAAATTTGGAGATGTCAGAATTAAATTCTTCAGTGGATATGGAATTCTCCAGATACTTCTGGAAACAAAAAGTAACTTAGCCAGTTTTCAAAAGATACAGGTGCAAGGAAGAGCAAGAATGGCCAGAGAGTACTCATTATATAGGGCGAGTTAGTTAAAGTGGTTCTAGCCTTAGTCTTTCAAGCCTGTCTCATGTGGAAAGCATCTAATGATGTTAGAAAAGCACATAATACCAGTTGCTCTCTTACTTAAAATTAGTCTTTAAAATCTCTGGGAAACAGGGTTGTGTTAATAGCTATCTGGCAGGAATTATACAGTATCTGTAGTAACTTCAGTCTTGGAACACTTTTATTTCCTCACCAGAAATACGGCGGCATCCGTAGGATAAGTAAGTAAGAACCTAGCTGATAAAATACAGCTGAATGCTGTAAATGATGGTGCATGAAATAACATGAATTATGTAGACGTTTTATGGGTCACCCTCAATTCTAACCCATTATGTTCAACCTCATAACCTATTCCTCCCATTATTTGTTCATTCATCTTTTGTTCATTTATCTAAAGCCATTTTGATTCTTCAAGAAAGAGACAGATTTTAGGGGCAGTTTTTATTTGAAAACAGCATTCATTCTTTATCGTCGTACATTTATCAGATTTATTCCCTGCAAACACACACAAGCCCTTATTTAGTGATGGCAATAGTTCAGCAGAGTTCTCTAGATTTTACTTCCACTTCCTGCTGCTGGATTATACTGTTTGCTGTGCTGCCATCACAACTGACCTCTGCCAGTCAAACAATTGACAGGGAATCGTGCATGAAAGAAGGGGAAAATAAGTTCAGTATGTGGAAAAATGATGCCCAGTACTTTTATATATTGGTTGCCTGCACAGTTTATAATTTACATGGCTAGAATATAAATCGTTTATTTATTGAGTCTCTCTGCCATCCTAGAGTAGTTAGATATGGTGAAACATGTATGCACAGCTGAAGGCTAGGAATGAAAACAAAAACACTTGTCTTCATAACCAGAATCTGCTCATGCTAGCAGGATTTATAGAGCTAATATTAAACTCTCATCCTATTATACAGCCTAACAGAGCTAGTAAAACAGACCATTGTGTTTTGCTCATTCATGGTGAGAATAGGCTATGACTGAAAAATTGTCATTCCTAGAAAAGTATTCTGGGGCATTTCCTTCTGTATTTCTGATCATTTTCTTTTCAGAGACATGATGGCTTAATAACATTGATCCTTTTGTATTTTTAGTACCTTATAATGTGATGAGCTGTTGGAACAAAAATTGATACTACTGGGATTTATGTAATTTATGGAATGATTTCCTAAAGGTAGATTGAAGAACAGATTTTGCTGTCAATAACAGTGTCTAGATATTCTGGAGTAGGATAGGTGACATGTTTCTTGATGAAGCAACCACTGAATCTGAGATTTATTTTAGCTAGCTCCTGGTTATTAATTTTAGCTCTGCTCCTGGTTATTAACGAGGATATTCTATAATTGCTTATTGTGTAAAATATAATAGATCAGGAAATCACTAGTTAAAATCTACTTATATTAAACCAAAATGAAGCTCTGAAGAAATCAGGAGTGAAGAAAAGTGAACTCTTGACTGTACTGTCAATAAAATGTAAGTCCTTAGACTGTTTTTTAACAATAAGAGCAAATGAATACAAAGTTAATGGAAAGGAGGTTATGACATGCGGTGTTCCTTTACCAGTGATGAATCAGGTGACCTTAAGGGATTATTTTTGTGAAAAGAAAGAATTTAATCAGTCTTGATTTCAGAAATGTAATGCCAAATAGAAAATTATTGATTCGGGTGCATAACTAATGATCTGTGCAGGTCTTTATGCAAAGATTAAAAGGTCAGTAGCAGCTAGTAAGTATATAACAGTGCTTTGTAGTGAAGAGCAAAGTGCCAAATCTATGCATTTAGAATTCCCAGGCAACTTTTCTTGTGATCTTGGTGTAAATGTGCTAATTAATTTGCTTGTAACTCAGACTTGAAGATGACACCAATTTGGAGAAGTAGAATATTAAACAGGAAAGAATAGATGATATTGAGGATTCTAATGATAGAAATAGGATGAAAGTTTTTAGAGTACCGCATGTGAGAAAAAATCTGCTGAAGTTGGAGACTCAGCAATTATAATCAAGAGTCAAAAGCCCACCACTGTGTAAAGGTTTCTTGCTGATCAGAAGGAAACTATTGGCTGCTGTATGATATAGAATTGCAAAAATAGGCATGTGATTTGAGGAGCTGTTGCATGGGGAAATTTACAGCAGAAATAATGCCTATGTTGAAGACACTAGTGAACTGAATGTAGGATACTGTAACCCATCCTGGTCAACAGTTGCAAGGAACACTGATAGGTTAATTGTGAATGGAAAGCTTATCGGACAAGAAATTATAAAAGGTATGGCTTGTAATGCACTGCTACCTCTAAATATATGAAGAATTTAAATACCAGTGAGTGGATTTGAACTAAAAGATAATCATCTTTTCATAATAAACTAATTATCAATAAATCTTAAGTAGAAGTTATGAGATGGTTTCTTGCAGTGATGTGTGGTGTTCTCGAATAGGTAGACAGGAAATGTTGAGACAAAATGTAATTAATTTTAAGGTTGCCCACAAGGAGTTTATGAAGTAGAGTATGTGGTGGTGTTGCTTGCAATAAAAAGGAATAATGGGCTTAATAAAAAAGGTCTTTTCCAATGCCATTTCCAGGAGAAAGGCAAAAATATTATGGGTTGTGTAAGCAGGCCAGTATCTATTACATTTTTGTTCATGCGAATTGACTCATGCACTCATTTTAACTTCAGATCTCTAGAGTTGAAACTTAGGATCCCTTGTTACTTGTTTTATATTGGGGAGGAAAGTGTGGTGTGAGGGAGACAGAAGCAGGAGGACAGCACTTGAGGAAGTGATGCATGTGCTTCAGTTCAGTGTGGGTTCTGCAGCTTCTTGTTAGAAGTCTGCAAAAATGGAGCAGGAAGGAAATGAGCACAGTTGATAAATTAATACTGTGAACAAAAAGTTACATTATACTTGTTGACTAGCTCTAAAACCTAGCGCTTTCTTATTTCAGTCTTTTTCTTAATGGTATTGCTAGGTATTTGCTTGTTGTTCCTATGGGAAAGTCGAAGGACACCTTGATAAACTGAAAAATGTTTGCTATCAACTGTTACGTATTCTTTGCTATTTTAGGATATTACCTGTAGTTTTTATAGCCATATATGGAATGTATTGGCCATCTGATTTAGCATTGTATCAGAGAGTGCATAGAGAACAAGAAATGTGTTTCAGAAGTCTCAGTCAAAAGAGATTTTCTTGTTGTTTTAACTATGTGCATTCTCTTTAAGGATGATCTTGTTATTGTTATGTGGATGGTAGCAATGCGTATCTCCTAACATGGAAAGGATTTTGTTTGTGAGAGTCCTTAAAGTTTGAAATTTCTCTTACACCTCAAAGTTTTATCAAATGATCTCAATGTTAATCTTAAGCCAGGCAGGTTAACACAATATAGGCTATTCCTATATGCATGATGCATGTAGCTGACAATATTCATGCAGATTTTGAGTTTAGACTGTAACCTGTCATGGATTAAAAACAAATTCCAGTGACAGGTATATGCTTTGCTGAACCCAATGTTGTCCATTAAACAGAAATACTTCATACAAACATGCACTTTCCTTTATATTTGTAGTACGTGGACATTATACATATATGCATAACTTTATAGGTGACCCAAAGAATTTGGTACTACTTCATGCTTATGTTTTACTTGTAACTGGAGAAAAATCTGGATATAAACATTCCTGTATTCTGGGTATGACCAGAGTTTATATCATCGTAGTTGATGAAGAGCACCCTACTTGGTCCATCTGCAGTTTCTGCAGTCAGAGAGGAGTGGATAGGTTCCAGGCAGCTCTGCACGAGGTGTCTTGCCGTTATGTCAGAGCAGGCTCTGAAAAGCAGCCTGTGGCACAGCTGGAAGGAGATGATTAGTGTGGCTGACAGAATGGAAGAAAACGGCTTTTGCATCAGCTCCTTGCATTGCTGGGTGCTGCCAGAAACTATGACTGTGCTGCAGCCTTGTCAAGTATGTTTAACTACAGCTGAACAGCAAGTGCCGAGGACTTGAAATCTCTGGTGTTATAAGCCATAGTGAATGTTATGAATCCTAATTGAATCACTGCTGTTCAAAATCCACAGGGTCTGTGAACACCGGCTGACAGACAGAATGGTCCTCAGTGAGGAGTTATGTGGAAAGTTGTAAGAAAGCAGGTCTCAATATGTGGAAAAGATTCATAGATTCATAGAATAACAGGTTGGAATAGCAGTGTTTGTGTGGATTAGATATTGCAGTGCTGCTGCTGGGTAACTCTGAATCTAGCAAGTTGAAATATGAACTCAAATATGCCATGATAGAGCCTGTAGACACTCAGTACTTCCATAGTTCTTTAGGAATGCCGGCCATGAGCTACAACAATTAGTCAGTCTTAACGTTCACATATTTTTCTTATGTGATTTGCTATGGACTTGCATTTTGCATCTAGATAGTCTACATGACCTAGGCCACACCTGAAGCTTTGTGCTCATTGCCGTGCTCCTCAGTATAAGACGCTTGGACATACTGGGGAGAATCCTACAAAAGGTTATGAAGTTGATGGAAAGACTAGAGCATCTTTCCTGTGAAGAAAGGCTGAAAGGAGCTGTGGATGTTCAGCCTGGAGAAAAGAAGGTTCAAATTGTCTAGATAGCTGAAGGAAGGGTCCGTAGAAGATGGAGCCAAGCTCTTCTTATTGGTGTCCAGTGTGACATGACCACAGACAATGGGCACAAATTGAAACACAGAAGATTTTGTCTGAACATCATAGAATCAAAGAAGGATTTATATTGGAATGGACCTTAAAAGATAAACATCAGGAAACACTTGTTTACTGTGAGAATGACTAAGAACTGCCACAAGATGCCTAGGAAGTTTATGGAGTTTTCCTCTTTGGAGATATTCAGAAGCTGTCTGGATGCAGACTGGTCAACAATCTGGACAACTGGCTCTAGGTGGCCGTGCTTGAGTAGGTGTGTTGCATGAGATGAGCTGCCAGAGGTCCCTGTCAAGCTGAGCCAGTCTGTCATTCTGTAGTTCTTAACCTCAGAGAACACATTTGCACCTAATTTAGAAAAGGTAAACTGCTTGATGCTAAAGACATGACAATGAAAATGGCAGCAAGCTGCTTTATTAAATCCTGTGGCAATACCAGCTGGGGCTGGTGATGGCCAACTGACTTACAGCACGGCAAGTGTTTCAGAATGGTTCATCCTTGCTGTATACCCTCCCTGCTCAGCTCTATGCTAACATCTACTGTGTGTCATAGTGAAATTTAAGCCTTTGTGGATGGAAAAAGTAGCTGTTCCTTCCTGCTTATTGATATCCCAGCTTAAGGAGATACAGGAATCCCAGTGCTAGAAGGAAAAAGGAAGGAAAAAGGAAGGAAAAAAACCCTAAGAACACTTTGTAGTTCTGACATCAAAGTGAAGAAATAGGAAGTGTGAGGAAAAACACATTGCAGATTTTATAGCATGTGAATAACTGAAGTCTGCTAGACACAGTGATGAAAGTGGATCAAAATTACTAACAGATCTTAACCATCTGTTGAGAGATGGGAGTTGGGTCTCTGCTAGTCCTTGTTCCTGTCTTGTACTCCAGTCTATTTGCTACTGCCTTGAGATAACTGTGAGCTGTCTGTGACTGCTAAATTACAAGTGTCTTGTGTATGTTTCAACTCTTTTCTTTACATATTGGTTGTCTTCTGTATCAAAGTATCTATTGTGCTGGCACCCGTTACATTAATATCAGAGCAGTATAATTACATCTCCCATTATGTATGTGTAACAGGTATCAAAGCCTAAGAGTCCAGATGGAAATGCTCCTTTTTCTGAACAATTACAAACTACTTTTGTGTATTTTAAACAAGAAAAAAAAAACAATAAAAACTATGAATGTAATTTTGTACTTGATGTGATCGTTCAGGGGTCTGAAATTTTTCAGTGGGACTGTCACAGCTATTCTGAGACCAGCAAGATTTCCTTGGAGAGGTCTGCCTTTGTTAGTAACCACCATTTGTGTCCCATCAGTTCCAGCATCATTGCGTGACTAAAGGATTCAGACCATTATGAGGCACGTGGCTATAAAGGGAACATAATATCCAGAAATACTGGAGCTCTGTCTTCTGCCAGGGACTGAGTAAATGAAAAAAGAGCCAGCTCTGGGATCTCTAAGGAGTAGGCACACTATCTGAAGCTCTCCTGGGGAATTCTTGTAGGTGGTTTTTGTTGTTGTTGTGTGGGGTTTTTTTATTTAAGTTTTGTGGGGCTTTTTGGTTTTGTTTTTCACGAATCATTTGGCTTTAAGTAGAACTTCAGTTCTAATTTGGAATAAAATATTACCATATCATTGTAGTTAAGGCAGTGTTGATACTCAGTCAAAATTGATTGACCTATTGTGCTGCTTTGGGGCCAGACAGATCCTTTCTCGCCCCGAAAGGGACAAAAGAATGAGACTCACACAAAAGGATTGGAGAGTGATGGAAAGTTTAAATGGAAAAGCAATTGGTGAAGCTACAAAAAAACTACAAACTACAAAGCATAGTGACAAAGAGTATCTCAAAGCGTACAGAACCCCTCACAGAATTCCCAAAGGCTTCCCAATCCTTCCCTTCTCCCCACCTGAGGGTAAACCCAAACCCCCCTCCCCAGGGCTCTTTCTTCCTGCTCCCGCTGCTAGGCAAGTCTCAGGCTGGCCAGGTCTGAGACTGCCCCCCCCTCCATTCTCCTCCTGGCATTAGGCCTAGACAGGCCTAAGAGGCCTTGAGGATACTCCCCCGGCATTACCCGATAAGAGAGGACATCTCCCAGGGGAGCAGAGAGGGAAGAAAGAGGAAGAGAATGACTCTGCAGATGGCCTTATAGGGTGCAGGACTTATGGGTAGAAATACGTCGTTTCCTGTGTCCACCCCTGTGGGTGGGCACCCAGGACACCAGAGGTGTATCTCATGTAGCAGTGGCAGGGGGCACCCAGCCTAAACTGCCACACCTATATAAACAAAGGAATGCCAAAAATATGAACCAAGATGCTCTAATAGACTCACGACTGGTTAAACATGCAGATGGGAAAAAGAAATGTTTATCAAACTTCCAGTTTTTAAACTTTTTGCTACATTTATAACCAATCATAAATATATATATATATTTTTATATATATACACACACACACGTATATTTAATTTTTTTCTTTTTTTTTTCCCCCATGATCACAAAAGATGTCACTATATAAATATTATCTGAGGCAATTTTGGAGTAAGGTTGAATTAATTTACTACTTTCTCTGCCATGAAATTCTTCGGCCTTATCATGTGTAAACCCTGGCTTTTCTAACTGGGCAGTCCAACTGGTAAAAAAGGCTTGGGAAAATGAGCAAGTATATTGAAATGCAGAAAGTATGGATGTTGAAGATTCCTAAAAACTTATACAGCTAGGTGGCTTCCTTAGGTACAAAATTGTCTCATGAAATTCAATAGAATTTACTCATATGTGAAATGTAGCTGGAGGGTGAGTATTGACTGATACGGGTCATTACTAGTACTATTTATTGTGCTTGCAACAGAGCTATGGTCCCTACCTTCACAGCAATGAGAAAATAATAGCAAATGTGGAATAAGGCATAAAATGCCCAGAGCATTGTTTCTCCTGTGCTGTATATCATTCAGTGGTTTAATAAATAGTGATATAAATAAAGCAAGGTGTTAAAAACACAAAACATTAATACTTTCTATAAAGCCTAAGAGATATTTAGCAAACTATTCTTAAATTTACAAGTTGATTAAAACTTTTCCTTTCATCTTCTCTCCCTTCCCTCCCATTTGAAATTAGAAAGCATTAGCGAGATAATTTAGTAAAAGAACTTAACTAAGAGCAGGGTCTCATACAAAACATTAATATATCTCTGATCAAAGTATCTGAGCCACTCTAATTAGCCCAAGTGTTCTAGCTTTTGAAAGTGGAATTGCTTTTCTGGCATGGAACTTGTTATTTCCTATAATACTCTGGTGCCTCATCAGCACAGCGAATGGAAAGGTGAACTGTTTCCTGAAAAATTAAAGTAAAATTCATATGAACAGCACAATTCTTCTATTACTACCATGCTGCCTCATCTTAGTAGATCCCATTTTCCATCCAGATCTTTCTGAATGATAGAGTATCAGCATGTATGTTGCATAACTAGTTGCCTTCATTTAAAATAAGCATTGAAAAAGCTAATCCTGTATTTAGAAAATAGTGCTGATTCTCTTCCTCCTACACCTAAACTCATGGGACAAGATGGGGCCAAGAAAGCAGTGCATGGCTTGTGGAACGGGAAGCCCAGAAAGGGTGCTTTCCTTCCAGTTAATAGGACTGCTTTTGTGACTAGATATTCGGCCTTCAGAATATTCTTGGGAATTGTAGGAGTTTATTTCCTCTGAAAGCAAAGGGTCTGTGTGATTTGTGCTTGACTGACAGCAGTGAATTTGTTGGACATTAACTCTGGGTTAACCTAAAGGCATAGTCATTTCAACTGTAGAAAAGTAGCTAGTGCTTGACTTCAGAGAGCTAATACTTTGAAGGTTAGTACATTAGCCTAGAGAAATGTTGTCTTCTGATTTAAGCTCTTCTGAGGGTCTAAAATAAAGCAGTTCCACTTAACGTGAAAATGGTAGTGTTGTGAGCTTTTCAAAATGAAACCAGCCCCTGGCAACACATGACAGCATGAGCCCCTCCTCCTTCCCACACATCTCCCTTTCATTTAGCATCATACTCAGAAAGTCAAGCATATCCTTCCTGGCACAGAATAACTAAATAAGCTATATGCAAAGAGTTAAGCAGGTGTTTGAAAGCGCACAAACTTGCCAGCCTAAGGATGAGACAACTGTCTCAGAATGCTTTTCTAAGCCATGGTCTGAGCAGCAGGATGCTCTGTGTCCCTGAGGCAGAGGGGAAGCTCTTTAGGAAATTTTGTTTCACTTATTTCTCAGTTACCCTCCTTGCTCTGATCAGTAGAACTGCCGTAGAACTGCTTTTGGGTGTGCAGCATTGCGGAACCTCTCCTGAAATGAAACTCTTAGGGATAAAAATGGGACTTCTTCAGTGGGAGCAGGGAGCTGTGCACCTGAAAGGATACCCTTGTTTCTGGTCAAGAGCATTGCAAAGTGGCAATTATTTATCCATGGAATTAAGGTTTAAACAGAAGTCAGAAGCATTCTGAGTTTTAATGAACTTCTCAAATGTGCTGGCAGTTTTTGCACAGTGACATGTTCATGTTTGTGCTGCTAATACCTTCCCCTCGCTCAAAGCAGCTGGGAGTTTGAGGAAGTGTCTCATATTCCATGTGCTCTGTGGCACCACCCAAATCTGGACTCCTAAGTTAGGGTTTCTTGGCCTTAACTGCATGTTGGCTTATACAACAACACAACTGCAATTTCAGTCCAGTGTGTAGTTGATGAATCTTCTGTTTGATGGCACTGAGAACAAAGGATTAAATTAGTAGAGAGTTTGAAGTGAAAATCCTGTAATTATTCTCTGTGGATGAGAGATGAAGAGTGGTTATAGAAATAGGCAAAGTTTCATCATCAGCGTCCATGCTGAGAAACAGAAGGTTTCCAGTAATGCAGCTTTCACTCAATTAAAATTCATTATAATATTTTCTTAAGAAATACTTTAATTGTAATCATTAAATGAAACCTTATATTGCCATTATGACTTAATGTAAATGTCCTTCTCTTCCTGAGATAGCAGAAAATAATAAAAGGATTAAGTTGGATTCTCAGATGCTGCAGTTGCCGAAGCTTTCCTGATTTATAATTGAAGACAACCAAACACATGACTCAGTCAATGAAAAATTCTAAATGTATCCATTAACTGCTTATCTGAAGCTTTTGAAATATTCTTTCAGTGACTTGACTGTGTTGGAATAATTGGGACATCATCACAGTTACTAGATCTTTCTTTTTGACAGGTGTTAGGGGTTTTGTCCAGATACTTATAATCTGTTTTGCTTTCGTTGCTTTTACTCAGGATAGGATTAGGTTAGATCTGAGGCCAGATGTGGAATAGCAATATAAGCCAGTTAGTGAAATTAGGGAAACTTGCATGGAAGAATGTAATGCAGGGACTCTTGTGGTGTATACTGACTTTTTGGGTCACGTGTTTCTAGGCTATGAGACATTTGGAGTCTACCTGAGATTCTCTCTGTGACTGCTATGGTGGTAAAAGCTCAGTGTTTTAACCTCTCCTCATTTCCTGGCTTTTCTTATCTTTAAGCTACTGCTAGGACTTTTCTGTGACTTCTGGGCATCACAAGAACCCGCATTTGATTTGAGGCCATCCAACGTTGTACTAGAAACAGTTGGTAACAATACTACAGTACAGAAAATAGATTACTAGCACAGTTCTTTTGTCATTTAGAAATCTAACACCTCAGCAACACTGTTCCCACAGCAAAGAAATGGGCTTCATGCAGTGTGCTCTTCTAATTCCCCTCTATCCTTACATAGAAAGAAAGAGAAGGAAAAAGGACTCTGAAATACTCTTGCTTATGAACTACTGTGTGTTAGTTTCTTAAAGTCTCAATTATTATATTTTACCTGTGAATCCAAGAACATCTCCTTCCTCTGGGTAATCAGAAGTTTAGATTAATTATTCTAATCAGCTACTCCCAGCTGACACAATTACCCAGAACAGGCATTATCTCTGGAAATCCATACAGTATCTTTATGACCTGATAATTTTAATTTCATGATCCAGTGCAACAATTACAGGAAAAGAGAGAGCTCTCAAGTTGTGTTTTCATCTTCATCACCCCAGATTTCCACTAGGAAATAAAACTTCCCTCAGTTTCTGGGGTCAGAATGTCTCCTCATCAGGCTGCCTTTGCACTCGGTGCTCTTCAGAGATTTTTGTTTTCTGTTATCTCACAGATTGAAAGGTATGTTTATACAGTTAGTAAACATTGAACTGAAGCACATTTGTGTTCAGTTCATCACAGAAAAGTGCCAAAAATCTTTTCTGTGGATCTGGCCAGTGGAGCAATGTGACAGTGTAGATGTAGCTTGTAGAGCTTAAATAGGGAATTAAACTCTAGAGAACACAGAGAAGATCCATGTGAAAAGCTAACAAAAACTCTACTATGTTTTACTTGAGAGTATGTTATTCTTTACCTTTCTTTCATTTCTGTAAAAAGTCATAGCTGCAGAGGATAAAAGTAACTTCTAGGACAGCTATAAATTGTAAATTATGCCTTTCTTAATATGTGACTTACTACTTTGACCAGTAGTCACATTTGGTTTACCTGCTTGGGAGAATCATGATTTGCTCTTCAGATATGAAAATCTGCACACGTTCAACTCTCAGGCATTCACTGATAGCATCTGCCATCTTCTTTGTCAGGAAGCTCTGAAATTGATGTTTAGACTGTTGTATATCTAGCCGTGATCAGACACACAGAATGCCTCTTTACATTCCTAAGGATTAGTTCAACTTTGTCAAGCAGGTAAACTACAAATGTGAGATATGGGATGACATCCTCAAACTAATCTTCTAAAAGGGAGGCTACATTCATGCTAAGAAAAAATCTTAATTTTTTTTCTGTTTCTATCTGTTATGGGTGCTTGTAGTCTAGTTATTGGTAAGGAATTTGCTTTTGTAATAGTAAACTGAATGGCTATCATTAGGTCAGAACAAAAGATACAGCAATATCTGAGACATGAGATAATGAGATATCTTGATGTCTAATTGACATGTAGATATTTAAAGTGCTTAATATTAAGGGTAGAGTGGTAGTAAAGGAAACCAATCAAATTATACTCTACAGTGCCACTATCTAGCTTTGAAATTCCTTAAAAGGATTATGCTCTAGTTAATTAAGTCCTTTGCTTTCCCTAACATTGCTTAACAATTTTTGGTATCTCTCTAGATTTCTAACATTACAGAGAAGAGAGTTATGACTCAGATTACTTTGTGTGTTGAGTTTTAAACATGAGCCATGAATCCTTGAAATCCTTTGTTGTTTAAGCAGAATACATTTTACTCTCTCCATTTCAGGTTTAGTCATCCTTTTCTTTGTCTTTTGATAAATAAGGTCATTAAAATTAACAGAATATTAAAATAGCTGGTCTCAGTAATTATAATGTTTAACCATGGTTTCTCCTGAGATTAAAAACTCTGTTCATTTTATGTTCCAATCCAAGAACTTTAACAAACCTTATTTATAGCAGCCCGAAGACTTGTAGCTGGGTATAGCTTAAGGCAACCACAATATCCTTGTGTATCAATGACATCGTATGTTTCTATGGTGAAGTAACTTTTAATATTCTCTTTTACTCATCATCTCACATTTAAATGTTGCTTGGGTATTTTTTTGCTTTGGTTTGGTTTTTTTAGTAATGATTTAAAACATATTTCGGTCCTTCCTAATGCTAATAGGTATGTTGTTTGGTACTCTCATTAAGTTTTCCATTAAGAAATTCTACTTGTCACACATTCCCACCTACTCATTAACTGAGTCATTGTATGTTGACACATATTTTGTGACGGGTTTTATGTAAGAACCACCAAAAATTTTGTGCATAATAAAATAGGGATTGAGATTAAGATGGAAAAAGTTTTCTTTTACAAACATTACAAGGGTTCTACTCTAGTTCAATATCATGACTAGGACAAGGTGGAACAAAAGAAACATTGCTAAAACATAATTCTTCTTAACATTGACGAAAATATTTTAAATCCTGTATTTAAAATGGACTACTTTTGTGAGCTATTCTGGTAAATATCTGCTGAACAGTGACTACAGGTAGCTCTAAGGAAAAAGCAAATTGGATATGAATTGGGTGAAGATGATAGCTACTTCACTATTGTAAATCAGTGATTCATAAATTCTGTAAAGTCATAGATTGATTCTGCAGTAAATCACTAGCTAGTTTGGAATGCACTGCAGTACAAAATGCTTGGCCAGAGCCTCTTGGGTACTTGCTTGTGTTCATATATCAGTTATTGTCTTGCTGACTGACAAGGTGAACTTATGAAAAACATTGTTTTGATGCTGTACCTGTATTAATCATTCCCAGAGAATGAGCATCCTAAAAGATTTTGGGTGCCTTAAGTTTTCATGGTATGCACAACACCATAAAATGAATCCCAGTTCTAAGGGTAACTAGACCCTCAGCCTCACTTGGGTGATTTATCAAAATAGTTTAAATAATAGAGCACATAGAAACAAAATGGAAAACATATTAACATATTTGGCACTATTGGGTTGAAGATGCTTAGCTGGTTTTTATGATAGCTGCTCAGCTGCTTAACCTTCTCCAAAAGTCACCTATCCTGAAGAATTTATAAGGGGTTTTACTGCTCCTATTAACATAAACGTGATTAGACTTATCTAAAGGAGCTGGTCTTTGCATTTGGCCATTTCTTCAGCTTCACATGAAAAGTCCTGCTTCTTCCTCTCAAAGCCTGTTTAATTCCCTCTTCTGCAACTGGGAACCAGAGTGTCATGTAATTCCATGGAAAATCATAATTTCTTCCACTTGTCTTTATTAAGGCTTTATGATTAGAATCGCTATAAAATACTCTAGTGAGCATATTTCTGGCTCCGAGCTGTTTTTTCTTGAGACTGCTTTCAGAAGAAACTTTTATAAATCATACTGTAAGCTGTCCATGAAAGTGCATTTTTTTCATTGGATGCATCACTGCTCTTTCTCTATGAACATCATAAAAAGATTAAACACAATACCACAGAGCATGAAAGCTGAAAGAGACACCACACTGATTTTAAGAAAACCCTCCTGGAAGCACTTTGTACTGTCTACTGGAGTATTTTCTAGGACAGTTCAGGCTATATCAATCTTCTTCATATACTATTTATAAAATATATTTTGAAAATAGCTGAGTCAAATTTTGCAGGGACTTTGTTGGAGAAACTCTGCTTTCTGCTTTGACTGTAATGTCTTCTGTAATCCTTGTCTCAGCTGAGACAAAGAGACTCTTCTCCTGGGCAGTGCTAACAGCAGCATGCTGTGAGCTAATTACCTTACATTAGCCATTTCAGAAATTACTGGCAGCTAATCTTCATAAAGCTAATCAGTCAAAAAAAGAAGGCACCCAGGAAATAAATACCACACATCTTTGTGCTTGAAACAATTAGGAATGACCCTAATCTGATTTAAAGAATTGGAGTACTTCCAAAAAGGAAACAGTGTGTGGCTGCTTTCACTAATTCCACAAAGCTACCATGTTTTTTTTTTTTAATTGACCCATCTTCTTGATGCACTTTGTTGTTTTACATTTCTGATCCTTCTGAGCTTGTATTTTCAAAAGCTATTGTAAGTCTAAAAAGGTAATGTCAGCTTACCCCATTCATCAGCTGGTGCTAGCTTTTAAGTCAGTACTTCTAAATACATAATACATTTCAAAAAGTTAATTTAAATATTTGTCTTTTTTTCATTTCACTCATCCTTGAATTTTGGAGAGACTGAGAGTATTTTCTCTTTATATAGAATCTCTCCTCCTCCTACTCCTTTAGAAATGCCCTGATTCTGCTATGCTGCTGAAGTGGCCTTAAAAATGATAGCACTTCAAACAACAGTTTCCAGGTTTTGCTGGATATGCTTTATGCCACTTACAGCTTAAGACAGTATTTAGAAGTAATTTAGCATCATGGTACCTTGCCATGGTACCTTGCCATGCTAATTAATGTCTTACAGGACACAACTGTGCATGTTCTTCAGTGGAAAATTCTGCAAGTTTTAAACAGATGATCATGATCAGACTAGTCAAGTGCCTCAAAACTGAAAAATTGTTAATCCGTAATTGTGTGTCGTGCATTGATGTGAACATTACATTTACTATATAAATACAGGGGGAAAAAATGCCTGTGTAGAGATAACAAGAAGTTAGCCTTCTCTTCTGTTCAGTTATGTCTACTCCTATGTGTAGGCAGGGAACAGGCTTCCCCTACAGAAATTATTTTAAAATATAAAATGCTGTAACTGTTGAAGGTTCTTCCACAGCTGATTTCCAAATGGGAAAAGTTGGTCTGGGATCAGAATGGCATTTTTTCAGCTGTAGTAGAGATCAACTATGCAGAAGTTAGTAAGTGCTACATCCAGAAATCCAGGTATTCTTTGGTGGCCCTGAAAGCACTCAGATCTACTGACAATTTGTAACAATTGAAAATAAGGAAAATAAAGAACAAGGACAAAGTATTATACATTGTCACTCCCAAATGAAATTTGGAAGAGTTTAAGATCAGCCAATAACAATCAACCAGGAGAACCACTTGTGATAAACACTTTGGGTTGCTAACTTAACAATGCACACCCTGGAGAATCCTTCCCTAAAGTACTTGTTCTCCTTCGGTTCTTTAATTTTGCTGTTGGTACCTGGTTATAATGCTAATAAATGCCTGTCCTCAAAAGCATGAATGGTGCTGCAAAAGTTCCTTCTGAAATAGTGGAGTTTCTGTTTATAGCTTTTTTCCTTGGTTCCAGGTAATCCTACACTGGAAGCAGGAAGGGTGTTAAGACAGCTGTGTATTTGTCTTTTACAGTAAGTTTTCTGCTTATGTCAAAACAAGCATCACCCTTTTTCCAATGCTTCCGCAAAGCAGGCAGGTCAATGGTTTGAAATGTTGGGTTAGCTGGCTCTTAGATTATTGGGTTACTGCTACAAATTTGCTCTTGTCTAATTTGAGTACACTGTAATTGCTACTTTGCACTGCAAGTAGATTTCCAGTGTCAGAATAATCAAATTAACAGGGATGACCCTTCAACCATTCATTGATGCCTCTGTTGTGTTTTCCAAGGTCTCATTTTATAATTTGTCTTACATATGTCAAGTTCTTATTGTTGCTGTTTGTTATGCTAAAGCATCTAGACATGCATTGAGCATGTTCTAAAAATATCACGAACACCTCAGAGTTTCATTTTGATTACAAGGAAAGATTTTAAAAAAAAAAAGAGAAGGAAATGCTGTAGCAGAATTGAGCAAATATTATATAGAAAATTGTCTTCACTGAAGGAAAACTCATTTTAAAATTTGTATAAATGACTATCGTATCATTTTAAATGATGATGTGTGCTTAGAACTTATTTCTGCATGTGAATAGTATCATATAGAATCATAGAATCAGTCAGGGTTGGAAGGGACCACAAGGATCATCCAGTTCCAACCCCCCTGCCATGGGCAGGGACACCTCACACTCAATCAGGCTGGCCAGAGCCTCATCCAGCCTGGCCTTAAACATCTCCAGGGATGGGGCCTCAACCACCTCCCTGGACAACCCATTCCAGGCTCTCACCACTCTCATGGTGAAGAACTTCTTCCTCACTTCCAGCCTGAATCTCCCCACTTCCAGCTTTATTCCATTCCCCCTAGTCCTATCACTACCTGATATCCTAAAAAGTCCCTCCCCAGCTTTCTTGTAGGCCTCCTTCAGATATTGAAAGACCACAATAAGGTCACCTCAGAGCCTTCTCTTCTCCAGACTGAACAGCCCCAACTCTTTCAGTCTGTCCTCACAGGAGAGGTGCTCCAGCCCTCTGATCATCCTGGTGGCCCTTCTCTGGACACATTCCAGCATGTCCAGATCCCTCTTGTAATAGGGGCTCCAGAACTGGATGCAGTACTCGAGGTGGGGTCTCACCAGAGCTGAGTAGAGGGGGAGAATCACCTCCCTTGACCTGCTGGCCACACTTCTCTTGATGCATCCCAGGATCTGGTTGGCTTTCTGGGCTGCAAGTGCACATTGACAGCTCATGTTGAGCTTCTCGTCCACCAGCACCCCCAAGTCCCTCTCCTCAGGGCTGCTTTCCAGCCAGTCACTGCCCAGCCTGTATTTGTGCTTGGGATTGCCTCGACCCAGATGCAGGACCCTGCACTTGGTCTTGTTGAACCTCATGAGGTTGGCTTGTGCCCACCTCTCCAGCCTGTCCAGGTCCCTCTGGATGGATCCCTTCCCTCCAGCGTGTCTGCTGCACCACACAGCTTGGTGTCAGCAGCAAACTTGCTGAGGGTGCACTCAATGCCACTGTCCGTGTCACCCACAAAGATATTGAACAAGACTGGTCCCAGGACTGAGCCCTGAGGGACTCTGCTTGTCCCTGGCCTCCACTGGGCCATGGAGCCATTGACAGCCACTCTTTGGGTGCGGCCATCAAGCCAGTTCTTTATCCATCTTGTGGTCCACCCATCAAACCCCTGTGTCACCAGTTTGGAGACCAGGATGTGGTGTGGGACAGTGTGGAAGGCTTTGCTCAGGTCCAGGTCAATGACATCAGTTGCTCTCCCCTCATCTATTAATGTTGTCACCTGTTCATAGAAGGCCACCAGGTTTGTCAGGCAGGATTTGCCCTTGGTAAACCCATGCTGACTGTACCCAATCACCTCTTCACTATTCTTCTGTCTCAGTAGTGCCTCCAGGAGAATCTGCTCCATGATCTTGCCAGGCACAGAGGTGAGACTGCCTGGCCTGTAGTTCCCTGGTTCTTCCTTCTTCCCCTTTTTGAAAATGGGAGTAATGTTTCCCCTTTTCCAGTCTGTGGGGACTTCTCCAGACTGCCAGGACTTTTGGAATATGGGAGGACATCCAACAAGGGAGCAAGGCTTATGCAATAGTCCTTGCTGTCTAAACTGGAATCAAATGCCAGTTTGGAAATGCAGCAGAGGTGCACAGTACAATTCAGAGACCTGCTTGCCATGTAGACAGATACACCTCCTCCCCCATTTCCTCCTGAAAAAGCCAACAATAAACCATGTGCTTAAACACTTTGTGAGTAGGGGTGATCTGGAGCCCTGTGTAATTCTCAGATGGTGAGACACTACACAGAATTAGTGCAAAACTATCTTCAACTTAGTTTTTTTCCTCATGAAACAGTTTAGGCTTTGAAACTATTACCTTCTTTTCCCTTCCAAAAACCTTCCACATATGTAGTCTGCATACTATGTTGTCTCAGTGTTTTTCCCAGTTGGAATAGCTGCAGTTGGGCTGGGTATAACTTGTGAAAGGAATGCCATTCAGTGACCATGTTAGGGTTTTGATGCACAATCCTAAAAGGTAAAGTAAATAATCAGTCTTTTGCTTCATATTTTGATGTGAGATGTAATGCTGTTGCCCAAGTGTAACTGAAATGACTAACAGGTTGTGGTGAACAGCATTTTCATGGGTAAAATAAGAAAAGAATCTGAGTGCTGTTACTAAACATGAATTTGAAATTAATTTTGAATGCTTATATTCGTTGTGTAATCCTTTTTTTTCCCCCTCAATAAATATGTTTCTTGGAAAGTAACAAGATTAGTAAGAAAAATTTAGAGGTTAGGAAGAAGTAGTTTGTGATTGTGGTTTTTTTCCACATACTTGAAACCATTTGACATAGAAATAAATGTTTAGATTATTTTGTTATTTTATTTGTGGTTTTATGGAGTGGATTTATTTTTGATGAGTAGTATTTGTCACAGCTGGTTTAACTGCTTTGATATGTGATTAAAGAAAACTAAGTCTGTGACAAAATAAAAGAAAAAAATAGGGAAAAGGATGGTATTCTTAACAGGTAGGGGGTTTATGAAAACCTAAATATACTGTTCCAATTTCTTCAGTGATCTGAGTTCAGTATGCATAGAAGTTCCTCAGATTGCTATCAGAGGAGCTGGTGGTCTGGCAAATAAAATTTTCAAATATAATCCATAAATTGTACTGAGAGATTGAACAAGTGATGATAGTAACTAGCTCTTGTGTTTTAACTTAATAGGATCCCTATATAGATTTACAGAATGATGCTCTGCCCATGGGAAAACACTTTCAGTATGCATGAGAGTCGCATATATTTTTGTGGGGGCTGGGAAAAGAACTTGAATTTTCATTTTTGCCTTAGAATAGACTGGTCAAAGAAGCTATTCTGAAAGTGGTTACATTTTTTTCTGACATCTGTTCATTGATCAGGTATCTTCAAGGGAAAGACATTCATTTCCAGTTCGCAAATTTCTAATATTAGGTTTTAGACTATAAAAAAACCCCTCACCCCCAAACACTTTTTTACTTCACTGTTGCTTGTTGATAAAATCCTATCAGCCCAGAGGGAATTTATAAGTCTAGCAATTGCACCAGATGATTACTACCTACAGGAGCAATCACTTACAACACCTCACCTGTGGACTGATGAACCATTTATTATCAAGGGTTTAATTGCTTGAAATACATCCTTGTGGCAAGACACATGCACAAACATACACCTAATTTACACGTATGTATAAATATACACCACGTACGTTAGGGATGGAAAATGTTTGGTTCAGATTAGGTGTTGCAAAATTAAAAATACCCACATTATCTTAGAAACACTTGAATCTAGAAAACAGATTCATAGTCTTTTTTTTCACCTATTTCTGGATCTAGTTTAAGACAAGAATTAGTGAAGATAGAGAACCAAGGTGTGTGTTTGCATGTGCATGCAGGGTTTTAGTTGTAGGACTGTCCTGCCCTTCTGTCAGCTTCCCCCAAGGCATTCTCTGTACAACTCTGAGCACAGATTTTGGGTCTTTGCAGACTATTTGGAGTGGAGGAACAGTTGTGCTTCTGCAGCTAGTCCCACTGAATCTAAATGGGAATGCTGCAGTGAATGAAGCAAGCAGGATTGTTTCTCTATGTGCTATTTCTATATTTCATTCTCCTCTTGATTTCTGTCTCAGTTGTAACTAACACAGTGTACTGATTAAATCATTAACTGTGTAGCTCATCTTTTTATCAGCAGCTTGTAGACTGAGATCCTAATGTACTGTAACCCATTGCTAGGATAGCTGTAAAAGTTTTGATTTATGAAGGAAAATATTTTCTGTTCTAGTATCATTTGTGGTCAGGAAATGATACAAACAAATTTGTCTTAAGATAATAACTTCCTCATGTCTGCCAGTGCAAGAAAACTCATCAGAAGGGTATCTGGGATAAAGAGGAGGATAATTTTTTACTTCTTTTGAAGCTAACTCTGAGAGCTGCTTTGAGGTGCTATTTGTAGAGACTAGAGATTTACTAAAATAATATGGGAAGTGCCCTTGCTTTCACAGAGCTGCTGTCAAGATAGTGGCAGAGCAGATTCAGTCTCACTGGAAATGACTATAGATTTTTTTAACTTGTTCTTCTATCCTAGTTGTTGGAAGTTTGAAGTTTTACATGTTTTGTCGTGTAAGTCCATTTAATTAAAAAATTTTCTCAGCAACTTTGCATTGTAGTATTTTACTAAGCAGCACTTAACTTACCTTGTGAAGTGTTGTAAAGCCAGTAGAAAGCAGTGTGTGCTTACAGCTTTTATTTTCTTAGTTGTATCTTATGGCAGCAGTATGTTAGATACATTACAGAAGTACTGTATCTAACCACTGAGGGTGGTTCCTAGTGGCTTCTTGAGATGTCTTGGGAAGATACTCTCTGTGTCCCTGCTAGAAGCACATGTCTCTAGAACAGATATTACAGTATCATCTACTAAACATTCACCAATTTATAGGGCTCATCAGTGGTGCATTAACAGTTCTTTATCCAGTAGACGTCAATGTCATAGTTAACACGCAATCCATTAATTGTAATAATAAAGGTTTAATGTATCTCCAGGAAAACAGAGTATTTTGAATGCTGCATTAGGAGCATTCACAAGAATCACGATCTCACAAGAATACCTCTGAGTATTCAAATATAGTTTTCATTTACAAATATAGGTCCTGATTCTGATCCCATCTTTATGAACTAAGAGTAAATGTGGAAGGATGTACATCCGACAGAAGTGATTTAAGACTAATGATGTTCCAGTTGCTTCTTTGCAGCCGAGTTCTATGACATGGCTTATTGCCAATAGTGTGAAATATTAGCCACAAGGTGTCCTCACAAGAAAAATTTTTGTTGCCAGCATTTCAAATACAAGCAATTGTTTCTGTCTGGACCTGTGCAAGTCAAGTCAGTGCTTTCCTGTTTTAGGCATCCAGTGTTTTGGGCACCTGCATGAGCCAACAACGTGACTTTGTGGCAAAGAAGGTGAATGATCTCCCAGGCTACATTAGAGAAAGCATTGTCAGTAGGTCAAGGCAGGTGACCCTTTCCCTCTACTCAGTATTGGTGAGGCCACACCTGGAGGGCTATCTTCAGTAGTGGGATCCCCAGTACAAGAACATGGGCATACTGGGGAGAATTCAGTGAAGGGCCATGAAGTTGATGATGTGAAGAAAGGCTGAGAGAGCTGAGTCTGCTAAGCCTGAAGAAGAGAAGGCTCAGGGGCATCATAGTAATGAATATAAACACTTAAAGCAAGGGTGTAAAGGTGGCAGAGTCAGGCTCTTCTCAGTGGTGTCCAGTGACAGGACGTGTACAAACTGAAACATAGGAAGCTCTGTCTGAACATGAGAGAACTTTTTCACTGTGAGGGTGACCAGGCACTGACACAGGTTAACATGGGAGTAGTATCTTATTGGAGGTATTCAAAAGCCATCTGGCCATGGTTCAGGGTAACTGGCTTTAGATGGCCCTGCTTCAGCAGGGGGTTTGGACC
The DNA here is from genome assembly GCF_027791375.1 of Indicator indicator. NCBI lineage: Eukaryota > Metazoa > Chordata > Aves > Piciformes > Indicatoridae > Indicator > Indicator indicator. Next base: position 4,799,130 of record NC_072031.1, read on the forward strand.
GGCAACCTCCATAGGTCCCTGCCAATGGCAATTGCTCTGTAGTTCTGTGAACTAAAATCTCTTTTGAGGCAGTGCTTCAAATTTCCTAAAACATTTGGAAATCCATGTGGCTTCTTTAACTGACCCATTTGATGGAGAAGGTATTGTAATCTTACTTGAACAGTAAAGGTTAGGTGGCAAATCATCTGAAAACAAATAAAAGAGGATAATTTTGTGTTTATTTATAAATCAGTTATTGAAGCAGAGTGGACAATTTCCTCTTATATAGCAAAACAGACTTGCTCAGTCATGTGTCTCTGTAGTTTTCCTGTTGCTCTGCAATATTTAGATAGTATAAGGAAACTAGGTATCTCTGTGGTGCCTCAGAATTGGTCTGCAATTTCAGAAATAACACATGGGAGGTGCTTGGGAGTTGCTTGGGAATTTCACAAAAAAACAGTCCTGGGAGCTGGCAGCAATAACCTGCTTAATGTTCAGCTCTCACAAGCTCAGCAAAAGTCAGAAATAATTATTTATACTGGGCTAGGGGTTCTGAGAGTGCTCGTCACCCTGAGGTTGTGGCATGACCCTACTTCTGGCCAAAATCTGCAGTGGGGCTAACTGACTACAAATCATGCTTATACCTGGTAGCATATGAACTCAAATATACAGGTTGAAAGTGCATTTCTCTTTTCTGTGTGGTTTCAGCTCTTTTTCTCTGGGAAAAAACCTCACACGTTCCATGTTCTGATAAATTTTTGCAAAGCTGGTGTCATAGGAGTTCTAAGGCCTTTCTGGAGAGCAGGTACTTGCATCTGTCACTGCAAGCCCTTCTAAAAAGTTCCTCCCCATTTTTCCCTTAGGTTCTCTTTAGGTACTGCAGGGCTACAATAAGATCTCACAGGAATATTCTCCAGGCTGAACAATCCAAACACTCTCAGCTTGTCTCTATAAGAGAGGTACTCCAGATCCCTGACCATGTTTATGTCCCTCCTCTGGACCTGCTTGAGCAGGGCCATGTCTTTCTTAGTAGGGGAGCCCAGACACAGTACTTCATGTGGGGTCTCAGAAGAGCAGAGTAGAGGAGGAGAATCACCTCTCTCAATCTTTTGGGTGCCTAGGATACGGTTGGCTTTCTTGTCTGCAAGTGCACACTGAGTTACGTGAGCTTCTTGTCAGCCAGGGCCCCTAGGTCTTTCCTCAGGGCTGCTCTCAATCTACTCATTATCCAGCCTGGGTTTTTGTTTGGGATTACCCCGGCCCATGTGCAGAACCTTGCATTTGGCCTTGTTGAACTTCATGTGTTTTGCCTAGGCTTTCCTTTCAAGTCACAGTGCTTCTGGATGGCAACTCTTCACTGCAGCATGTTACTTTTATTAACTTCCAGTTCTGTGCAAGGCCAATGACATCCTGGGCTGCACCAAAGGTGCATTTTCAGCAGATCCAGAGAGTTGATTCTGCCACTTTACTCTGCTCTGGTGAGACTTCACCTGGAGCACTGTCTGGAGTCCTCAATATAGGAAGGACATGGACCCGATGGAGAGGGACCAAAGGAGGGCCACAAGAATGATCAAAGGGTTGGAGCACCTCTGCTATGAGAACAGGCTCAGAGACCTGGGTTTGTTCAGCCTGGAAGAGAGGGGAGTCTGGGGAGACCTAATAGCAGCCTTCCAGTACTTGAAGGGGAGCTACAAGAAGGATGGGGCGAGATTGTTTACAAAGGCCTGCAGTGGCAGGATGAGGGGCAATGACTTTAAGCTGGATAAGAGCAGATTTAGATTGGATACTAGAAACAGGTTCTTTACTATGAGGGTAGTGGAACACTTGAACAGTTTGCCCAGGGGGTGGTTGAGGAGATATTCAAGGTGAGGCTCGACAAGGCCCTGGGCAGCCTGATCTAGTTGAGGATGTCCCTGCTTACTGCAGGGAGGTCAGACTAGATGGCCTTTGGAGGTCCCTTCCAGCCTGGACCATTCTATGACCGCACCACACAGCTGGGTGTCACCAGGAGATTTGCTGAAGGTGCTTTGATCCCCCTGCCAACAAAGATGTTAAATAGCTTTGCTCTCAATATCCCTTAGGCATCACTTAGGAATGCCACTCATAGTTGGCTTCCACTCAGACATCAAGTCATTCACTGCAACTTCATGAGTGTCATCATTGAAACAATTCCTTATCCATGGAGTAGTCTATCTCTCAAATCAATGCTTCTGCAATTTAGAGACAAGAATGTCGTGTGGGACAGTGTCAAATGTTTTGCACAAGTCTGGGTAAATCTATCCCTGAGGAATGTAGAGAGATTCATATACTACTTTGGGTGGATTAGGGTCTATTAGAGAATGAAAAACACGTAGGGTATCCTGAAGCAGTGAGCCTAGGACTACTTTTTGTTCTCTCTCCTTTTTTCACATTTCATCATGCTCCTTTATGTCAGATTTTGATCACAGGTTCTCGGTTGTCGGCTTTCTATCTTTGATCAATGCTCGTCTTTAATCTCCATGTTTCTGACTTTTCTTTTGTCTACAGACCATGACTATTATATTCCTCCCTTTTTCTGTGCTATTATTTGCCTTCTAGTGGATCTTTCTTCTTGTTTCATTGTTCTGTGTCTCTGTCGAAAATGGTGTACAGGCCGTGAACAATAAATGAATTGATTTCAAATGAGTTGACGACAGTGCTTAGCCAATCCATATCATACGAAATAGCCTACTGAGTGAGTACAATAAGTAACTCAAATCAAAATGAATTCACACAGATGCTTGGAAAATCCATATGGAAGGCTGGACAGCTGTGGCTCAGAACAGGGCTGTGTAACCAGAGTTTTAAGAAAAGTCTTTTTTAAGTACTAGAAAGAAATTCACATCTGCCTTTTCCTTCTACTTTGTTATCTTTGGATAAAACAGATTAGTGAGTGTGTAATTCATTAGTTAATGAGTAAGAGTGGGTCCTGAAGACTGGCTACCAAAGGCATGAAGAATGATTAGACATTGTAAAAATGTAACAATAATGTAAGATTCAAAAAAATGCATTCTTGCCTCCCCTAGAAAAATCTAAACTGCGAAAATGCAAACAACTTGCTAGCACAGGCTGCTAGACTCTTCTGCAGAGATGAGGCTCCTGTATTACTGCTGTATGACTTTGAAAGGAAATACAAATAACCAGGAAGAGAAGACTAAAAATTGAAAAAACTTGACAGAAACTGCTTTGTGTCAGATTCTCAGTGTAGGGTTTGCTACAGGCTCATTCCTAATAATTCCAACCACTGAGCTAAAAGTGTTATACAAAGGGTCTTGTCTGAATTTAAATTAATTTTTCAGTTATTTTTTGAGTGGCTCCATCAAATATATATAAAACTAGGGGAAAGGCCTTGTTGTTTTTAAACAGAAGTGCTCATTCCATAGCATACCAGAACCTGACATTTCTTTGAAGCTTTTCTAAATTTCAAAGGAGGTAATATATTTAAAACATCTGAAAGTTTTTACATCCCTCTCTATTTTTGATGTGATACTTCTCAGGACACACTAATGAAAGCGTTTTCCATCTCATCTTAATTGAGAAGACTCTTATCTCCTTCTGTAATTACTGATGAACGAGATTTCTACATGGATTAAATTGTATATTTTCACAAACTGGAACAGGCTTATTTTATTCTCTTTCATAACACTTTTCTAAAGCTCTGCAATGTCTCCATCCCCTCAAACACTTTATTTGCTGCTGTCCACAGCTGTATTACACTGACTGCTATATAATTTTATTTCTGCAGACTGTAGCTACCTTAGATATTCAGAGAGGATATATAATTACTGCAAGTGGAAAATATTGCCATGGTGATTCAGTGAGACTTAGAGGAAAGATCCTCAGGAATGTGCCAAATCCAGAAGCATTTACCTTGACCAAGGTAGAGCACTGACTTAGGCAAACCCATTTATGATCAGTAGAAAGCCTTGGCAAAGATGAGCTTCGTCTTACTTCACTGGTATGTGAAGAAATATATAAGTCAGCTAGAACCTGCCAGGAGCTCATTCACTGAATCTGAGAGGGTTTCCAGTGAAAAGCTCTGTGATGTGAGAGGACAAAACTTTGCTCAGATCTCCCTTTCCCTCAAGATGCTGCACAGTACCTCTATGATAGCCTTTTTGCCCATGGGGACAAGCTGGAGTGCTGCCCTTCCCATTGCCAGCCGCACCCTACTGGAGGCCACCTTGGTGAATTACTGGGTTACTTGTCATACTGTGGGGTGTTCATGAACCTTTTTTATGGTTTTAAACAGAACCTAGATGCTGGTATTAATCAATAACGTGTTTTGGCTTCCTCTATGTATTACTTTGGCATTCTTCCAAAGAGTGATTTTCTACATTGATTTTTGGTCTTAAACAATTTTGAAATACCTTATTCATGCTAAAAATTATTTCTTATTATTCTTATTGTTTCTTCATGCTTATTATTATTACTTCTATTTTATTTCACTGCATATGCTGTTCAGAAAATGACTTGGATAGATTAGAGAGAGAGTATCAGTGCAAAGGCACATCAGTTACTGATGAACAAATTACAAGGTCTTCTCTAGCTGAACTTGTAGTAAGGGTTGCAAGCTCATGTGGGTGGGATTCACTGAGTTTTGGCACCGAGATTTGTTAATACTAAACAACACTGTATATGCTGTAGGCATAAACAGTGCCAGGCTTGCATTTAGAATAATAGTGTATTCACAAGTAGTACTCAAATTGCTCTGAAAGATCACAGTTAGCTGCATTTTCTGTTATCTCACTGCTTTATGCTTCTGAGGCTTTTTCTGAGCAGACTATAAAATAATTTCAAATGTAAGATGATAAATTAATAGAATAAAACAAATGGAAGTCAGTAGGAGTGCATTTAGCACTAGCAAGACCCATCTGAATTTCATATTTTCTCTCGCAATTATAAAAAATAAGGCTTGTGTCAGAAGTCATCTTTAATTGCTGTTGCACAAAGCTCTGGATATTACTTTAAGGGTTCATGGAAAGGAGCAGTCTCTAATTTCTGACAAATACCATTTCTTCTAAACTAGGAGGGGGGAATGTGAGCTGTAACAAGAAATACATTTCAAATCACCTATGGCAGAAAATGAATATTTGCTTATCTGCATCACAATGTAGAGGGATGGCTTTGGGGTAAATAATGTTAAATATTTGCAGTAAGTGGAAACTCAAACAAGACCCATCAGGTGGAGAGTTTGATATGATATTAGAGAAGGCAAATTCTCCTATAATCTCGCTGATAAAAACCCTGAAGGTTTGTTTTTGTTTTTTTTTTTAACCCTTTTTCTTGTACGTATTTTATCTTACAATATTGTCTTTCCCACATCCAAAGATGGTTTCCTGTGATCGAAGGCCATAGCAGCATTCTGAAGAATTTCAGGTTCACTACTTTTTGTCATGGCAACCTCTCTGTATGTGGCTGGATTTATGTGCCTTTTCAGGCAGCATTGGTAGAGTTTTGAAAGACCTGTAAGCTTAAAAAGCCCATAAACAGTCATGGGGTTTGGAAACCCTGTTTATGTTCTAAGTCTTTCAAGATAATTTGTCTGACATACATGAGAACCGTTCAGTTGCTTGGAAAGGAATTTCCTCAGGGCAAAGAAAAAAAACATGAAGGAGGAGGAACTGAAGTAAGGGGCTAGGCTTGTCAGCAATAGACTTTCCTTTGTTGCAACACATTCAGCATTGAAATGTTACACAAGAAGGAGGCCAGCCACAGTGTAGTGGAATTAATAAAGCTGATCAGATCCGTACTCATGTGGTAAAGTGGTGCCATTTATTAGGAAATGTTTTCAGTTACTCTTTTTTGTTTCTTCTTGAAAGCGAGAGGTGATGAAGGCTCCAACTTCAAGGGACACTTTACATTCAGTAATTTGGCCAAATTATAAGTGATTTTCTACTGAAAGAAGAATATCTACTGTTTGGTAGGAATTTAAAAGATAAATGATTACAGGGCTCATTATCTTTAAGAGTAAGAATGAATTACTTTGACCTAGATACATAGTTATGGATCTTAATGGCACTTGAGATTTAGTTGCATGTTACTATATTTGTAAATTTTTTATTAATAGCATTCTCTTTGTCTGCTAGTGATCATTGAAATCAAAATACAACTTGATCCTCATGTTCCTTTTTCATTGCCCCTGTCTTATTGCATGTTTCATAACATAAGCACGACTAAGCTTCTATCAAGCTATCTAGCTTAAACTAATTCAGACTTATCGACAGTATCTTATGGGCAGACAGACTTTTAATGAACAGGAAAGAACAGGAGTGTGGATAGAACCAAATAAACATCTACTGCAGAAATCTTTTGGCAAGATGAAAACGTCATTCAGAGGGAACTGCTGGCTGAATTGTCAGATGGCATTTGTGCATGTGAATGTGTGGAGGGCATGGGAAGTGGTGACTGGTGCTCTGCTTGTGTACAGTGTTGTAGAAAGGTACATGGGTCTGCCTTGATCAAGCACATAATACAAAGTGTTATGGGGAGAACAGAAAGATGTCTACATTTGTACAATGGTTATTCTTTGTATGGAATTATTTTGCAGTAATTGTGGCTGACTGTTCCTTGATAACTCAATGATCAGGGAAGGAATAATGTAGGGGTTTCTTTCACAAAGTGAATTGAATGAATTAGACTTTCACAGCAGGTAGGCATAATATGTAGATTAAGCAAAACAGTAGATTACATGTGCTGCTTACATTTAGTTTCTTTCCCTAGACATTAGGTTATTTAAAACTACAGTTATCTTAACTGAAATGTGCCTCAAAAATTGTGGAGGAAAGTACGATGTACCATCTGGAGTATATTGATATCTTCAAAATACCAGCAGTTATTCTTCTTGATTATTAGACTGAAAGTGTGAAAATGTTAGAAGTCAGAAGCTCTTCCCTGCCTCCCCCCCAAGTTTAGAACACAAGTATGAACAATTGATTTTGATTTTGTAAGTCCTGGCAAATACTGAAGTTTATATCAAGTGGGTGCACTAAGCTTAGTTTCAGAGGCAACCGATAAGAGGTTTATGTTCTATGACTGAATAGATTGTTAGTTACAGCCTATTTTTCAAACTCAGAAAAAAATGTGTTCAAAATACTAACTTTTCACTGTATTTGCTGCTTCTGACTTTTAAATTAAAAGTATTATGTATAGATGTTGGTTTCTGAAGTATCTGAGAAATACTGGTTTGGTCTTATCAATTAATTTTGAAAGTGCTCAAAACACATGTTCTTGATTACTGTATTATGTCTAAACCTATTCTTTATCTCACTTGGCAGTGAGGGTGGTAAAATTTTGAGTGTTCAGATTTGTTATGAGCAAAGGTAAAGGCTGAGCTGGCAAGTTCCAAACTGAGCTTTCCTCCTTGAGCATTGTCCAACAAACCAATTTGCTTAATACTTTCATAGTTAAGAGTTCCTGAGTTTGGAGTCTGACTGACAGCCATTTATTCCTTTTCTGTTTCACGATAAGATAGTCAATGTTTCCCTACCTTGCAGTTCTGGCTTTCAGCAGTTTTGGCTCCAGCTAGCATTTATTGGTCCTACTGAAAAGGATCTGATTAGAGATGGTCCTATTCACAGAATCAGAGAATTGTTAGGGTTGGAAGGGACCTCAAGGATCCCTTCCAACCCGCCTGCCGTGGCCAGGGATGCCCTCCACAAGATCCAGGTTGCCTAGAGCCACATCTAGCCTGGCCTTAAAAACATCCAGGGATAGGGCTTCCACCGCCTCCCTGGGCAGCCTGGTCCGGTGTCTCACCACCCTGATGGTGAAGAACTCCTAAAGTCTAATCTAAATCTACCCTCCTCTAGCTTAGATCCATTCCCCTTAGTCCCGTCTCTACCCAACACCCTAAAAAGTCCTTCACCAGCTTCCTTGTAGGCCCCCTTCAGATTTTGGAAGGCCGCAATACAGTGTCCTTGGAGCCTTCTCTTCTCCAAACTGAACAATCCCAACTTTCTCAGCCTGTCCTCATAGGAGAGGTGCTCCAGCCCTCTGATCATCCTGGTGGCCCTTCTCTGGACACGTTCCAGCAAGAAGGTATCTAAGCACTTCTAACATGGTTTTTTTCATAGAATGGTTGATTTTATATGTGAAAGATAAATGGTATATCTGGTATGATCACAGCTGTTGTAGATGGTAGGCTGTCTGGAGGGGTCAGAGGAAGACTGCCTTATTCTGCCTGATGCCAGGGACACTGGCTGTGAAATGGGAAAGTGGACCCTGTTGCAGAGTAGCTGTGTATTCCCAGCTCAGAGAACTTTCTCCAGTACCCTGGAGCAGAAAGCATAGGAGAGAGCTAGAAAGAAATGAAGAGTGTAGGATGATTAGGAGCACCTTAGAAAAGCTGAGCGCAGGTCACAGGTGAGAATTAGAGGTGATGGCAGGTAACACTTTTTATCTAAAGTAATCAAGAAGGGGCTCATGGAGCTTACTGGAAACTAAGAAGCCATGGAAATGTGTTGGATTTGAAAAGGATGATAGAAGCAGAGAATTCAGCTAGTGAGGATGTAACTGGAGGGGAGAGGATCTGTACAAATCCTTTTATTTTAAGCCGTTAGGCCCACCAGCTCAAAGTTTATTTACTCAGAAATTCTAATCTGTTCTAGCCAACTTTCAAATAAAATTCAGTTCTATAATTTGTAATGTAGTATGTTTGTTTTAAAAGAAAGCAGATACATCTTATAGCCTTCACTAACTTGGGATCCGAAAGTGTCCTTCTGAAGTGGGGTCTCTTAGTGGAAGGATTTGAGTAATGAGTTTCCGTGATATGAATCAAAGTAACTGAAGTCTGAACAGCCGAAACAGATACACAAAGCCTTAGGATGATGGCTGGTGATAAGCTTTGTGGTATTGTTAATTTCTGTGCCAACAAGTCCAAAATTGAAAACAGATGTACCAGAACATGAGTAGAGACTTTCCTTTTCAAAGGCAGTTTTAGAAAGTTAATGATTAAAGAATAACTTCCGAGCTCTTGTCAGTAGTCCCAAAATTAAGTTTGTCATAACACTTTATATAATGCTAATGATAAGCTATTTATTGTGTGGAAAATGTCAGTTTATTCTCTTCTTTTGATCTAATATTTCTTGACATGCTGAAGTCTCAGTATTTAGGTCTGTGCAGTGACTATCCATGGGAAACCTGTCACTGTGGTGAGGAGTTGTGCAAAGACAGGGTATGGTGCTGTGGCCTAACTGGTTGAGGGCCCCAAAATTAGGCAGTTCTTGCTAGCTTTGATCTGGTATCACAGTGGAACGGTTACTGCTGATTTATATATTAGTTATGTTACACAGTTCTAGCTTGATGTGAGGCCAAGAGCAGATAATATTAAATGAAGGCTTGGGAAGAGAGAAGAGGCTTGGCACAAAGGAATGACTTTAGGGCAGGAGGAGGCTTTCCCTTGGAGAGGCTGTGGGTGGAGCCATTCTGTTCAAATGAAACCAGCATCTGCAGAAATAGGCTAGGGCTGAATAACAGGAGTTGTGAATGGGGTCATTGCCTTTGCACAGCACGGTGAGAGGAGCTGCCATTGGAACACCTGTGGCTTACTGGGTGTTTACAAAGGAAAAGGAAAATGAACTAGGACATCTGGGTAGATGACACCTGAGATCCATTTTTGGTTTAACGGAATGTCTTGCCATTAATTCAAAAGGGTAAAATGTTGATGGGAAGAACTGGTAATTCCTTCTTGTGTTCTAGAGTAACTGGTGTGTTTGTGATCAGAGGAACTCCTCATAAAAAGTAGATTAAGGGCCCGCTGGCAGAAGAAGAGGTTTTGAGCTCACCTGAAAAGCTGTTGGGTAAAAGATTGCTCCTCTCATGAGTTTGAATCTCCCTCTCTCCAACATACTTTTCAAGCTAAAGCTCTGCAGCTTATTGTTGAATAAAAAATAATTTGAGGAGAAATAAAAAATTTCAGCTAACTTACTGTTAGCCATTAAGCTCTGTGCAGGCTTTTGTCTGTTGTGAGAAGCAGGAGTAGTAGAGCCAGTAAGACATGCATTCTGTTAAGAACTACACTAAGATCCATTTTAAACTTCTCAAATAACATATCAGTTCCAGGAGGTAACCTATCTTACTGTAAAAAATTCAGCGTTAGAAGCAGTCCCAAATAGAATAAAAAAATGTTGGGCTAAATTTATTTTTAAAACTGTGGTAAGACATTTCTAAGACTCCCAGTCATAAAGTCATCATCATACTAGAAACACAAAGGTTTGCCTTCAGATATAACCCGTCCTTTAGTAGATCTTCATGAATACCTGTTTTAATAATACTCTCTAATTTACTGATAGGAAAGTAATGTATCTTCATCTACCTGTTTTCCAATTTTCAGAGTATGAATAATGGTAAAATATTTAAATAAACTGAGAAAAAAGTCACTGTACATAAACCAGATTCTCATTGCATTCATCGTATTGTACATTTCTGTAATACCATGTAGTATCAGAAAGGAGCTCAGCTGCTTTTGATTTACAATTAAGTTATTATTCTGTAATGAGTTAAGCAATGAATGGTTTTCTTTTCTATCTAATGAGTATGTGTACATTAGAAATGAAGCAGCATGTGTCTTTTACACAAAGGTGGATTTAATTTAATGGTGTTATTTGAGGCTCAATGGCCACAGGTTATTAGTTCATCATTAGCTGATGACTAATGGTCAGTTAGGACTAGTTCCATCATTAACCCAGGTCTGCTGCAATCTCCAGCACAGGCCTGACCGATCGTCTGCTGTAATTCCTTGCTAAAACCAGATGAAAATAAGTAACGGAAGGTCAATAAACTCATAACTATTTTACTTGCCAAGCTTCTCAGTATTTCTCCAGCTACTGCCCTGATGAATGAAGAGCTGAGAAGAATTACCAGCTTCTTCCTTCTGCTGGCAGCCACCTGCATGAGGAATGGTGCAGGCCAAATGCCTGCAAAGGGCAGCTCCTTCACACAGCCACTGGCACACGCACCCCACATGGCCCTCAGGAAGGAGGCACCTGCAGCTGCACCTTCTCAGCAGTGACCCTGGTATTGTAGGGCAAGCCCTAGGTGAGAGAACATGCTCGGGGCCCTGACACAACCATCCAGAGTCATAAATGTTGCTGTAGCAGATTTACTTTCATAAAGATTTGCCCAACATCTGTTGAAGGCTGTCAATGTCTTTCTGTTCATCTAAATGAGTGTTGGTTTTAGGCTACCAAGGTAACCCTGCTGTGGTAATAAAAGTGGTAGGAAAGAAACAATTAACAAATGTCAATTTCTGGATTATTTTGCTATGAAGCATATAGATTTGGTTAGTATTTTGCTATTCCCTGCAAAGTAGCTCAAAAGCTGAGTTTTGTTGGAATGTGATCAGAGCAAAATACATGTCTGCCTGCTTCTGATTTGTATACAGTATTTATGAAGCCACCTATGTGATTTCCTTCTATGTTATTTTATTCATGAATAAGCAAAGAGCTCTTCTCAGAGAAATATTTCAAGTTGTTAGGATTATTCCTGATTTCTAAAAATCCATAACTCAGACAAATTGTATTATATTTTCAATGCATACTCAAGCTATGCATAATACTCTCCTTGTTGACACCCAGGTAGTCACAGAAGGTCATACATATTGGGACTGTTCTGCTCAAATAGGCTTCCAGACATTCAGAGGATTTAGTTTGTGCTGCTTTTACTTAGCAAAGAGGGTGCTTACACATCAACCTCCCACTCCTTTTCTTGCTCAGTTATTCCAAGTGCTTATTTGCTTTCATACGAGTAGTGACATTCACAAAAGTGGCTGTTCTGTTCTGAGGATGTGATGGCACACTGGGTGATACTGCTTTCTCAGCAGTATTTTCACTACAAGAACAGTTGAAGGTTAAATGGGCACACCTCTGCATTTCCAAGCCATGAGTATATTTCAAGAGTTAAATTGCTTAATTACTTTCCTTTAAGAAAAGTAGGACTATCCGTTGTAATGACTCAGACTTAAGGTTGCTGATATGTTGAATCCTGTTCTCTACAATGTATAATAAGACAGCAAAACAGATACAAACCAGAATGGATCTCTGGAACCCCCTCGTCCAGTTGCCATTGATTTCTCAGGGAACTGGATTATTCACATCTGGCTGCAGGCTCCGTGCGCAGCTTCTTGCCTCCCTCTTTGCTGTTAGAGGAATTGTGTTGTTTCCTACCTCTCATTGCTGTAATATTAGGACATGCTGGCTCTTAAAGTAGCTCTACTGCAGAAAAGGTGTCAAGGAGCAGTCAGGTTGTGAAATTGTTATTTGTGTACTTACTAAACTCTTGGGCAACTCCTGTAAACAGCTCTTTTGGGATCACTGCAGAATGGTGATTTTAGAATACAGCTTTTCATACCTTCATTGTACCTAGTATAAAGGAACTGGTATTGAAATACTATCACATGGTACAGTGGAGAGACATTTTATCATTGTACAGTGAAGTCACAAATAAAAGCTGGACAATGATGAGAGTCCATTCTTGCTGTCATGTTGTTGTTATTTTATAAGTTGTTGAAACACCATGTTTATATCTAGACTAAAAATACAGAATAAACCGACAGAGATCTCCAAAGGTTATCTGCTTAAAGCAGAGATAACTTTGAAGCTTGATCAGGTTGCTTTGGGTTTAGTTCTGACAAGTTTTAAATACCTCCAAGGTCGGTGGCAATGTTTAACTGCCCTTACTTTAAAAAAAAAAAAAAGTCTTTCTTGGTTGTACTTGTCTTTGCTGTGTCTTGTCATTATAGACCTTTTGATAGTCTCCCAGAAGACCTTGGCTTGGACTTCACCATCTCCAGATACCTTACATGTTTCAGCCTCTTAACTGTCTGTCTCTGGTATGTCAGTGTCTTTTTTTTTTTTTTTTTTTTTTTTTTGTACTGAGGGATAAAAGAACTGGAGGCAGTACTCCAGCTGAGCTCTTACAAGTGCTACGTAAATGGAATACTCGGTTCCCTTGACCTGCTGCCTGTGCTCCTGCTAATTGTGTAGTTAGCATCCATTGCCCCAAGGGTGCACTGCGGATTCATGTTCCATCTTCACTCTCCCCAGATCAGTAGCTTCACTCCTTTACTTTGCAAGGAACAATAACCTAGGAGTGACTAGACTTATTATGCCTCTTATGATGGAATTGTCCGTTGTCAGGATGGCTGTAGTATCTACAAAACTCATTTCCAGAATGAGAAATCTGAGTATGCATTTGGATTATGTGCAGAAGAAAGAGGTAGAAACAACGTAGTGCATCAAATACACATGGTGCAGTCTGAAGACTCAACCAGTATTTGAACAACAGAAATGGCCACTTTCTGGTTATTTATTTATAGAAGGTATTTGAAAGATTGAATGCTGCTTGTGTGACCCTTACTTTAACTCACTTTTTTAAAAAAAGAGAATGCTGTAAAACCTACCCTGTGGTCTCTGGTAATTTTTTAAAAAGCTTGACACTTTCCCCTAGTACAGGAAGTTTTAAACCAGGTCATTAAGAATTAACTAAGATACAGTTAAGCTGACTAAAGCTGATTTTTCTTTTCTAGAGATTTTCATCAAATGAAGATGGTTAGACTACCAGGAAGATATCTGTTTCCAGTGCCCCACTTGTGGTTATTTTCCTACTCAGTGGGTGATTAGAATAGAGAGCTATCTTACCAGACGCAGTATTTTAAGATAGAGGAACATTTAACAAGCAGTATTTCTGTGGTTAAACAAAAGTGAAGTTATAGCCAAGCATATTCTTCACTCCCACAGATTCTGTATTTTTTCATTAGGTTTATTCATAATTTTACCATTGACAGAGAAGTAAGTTTAAACATTCCTCCTTATAGGAAACATGGTCTAATTCTGGCTTCCTGAGCAGACCGGCTTTGTTTATTGAGTTTTAACCATGTTATATAACTCTTCTTATCACACATTTAGGAATTCAAAGGAGGGTTTCTAGCCTGAAGGTTTCTGATAACATCCTATTTTCTCATGTGTTTTTCTTACCTACAGTTTCCAAATTTGTGACACTATTAATATTCTGCCAATAATTTTAGTCAGTCTCTTTCAGATAACAACAAAATCTAATTTTTGTGATAGATGATATTTTCAACATATAGAACTTCTGTATTGTACAACCAATTTATTATTAAGATCTTATTTCCCTAAGACTGATATGCTAAAATCTTCTTTAGTGACACTGTAAAGCACTTAATATTTAGGGTTTCCCTTGCAAAATTTGAAACAAGTATATCAAAACCTATTCTCACGGAGTTTGTGTCATTTTAGAGGAGGATACTTGCCTATCAAGTTTTATATCCTTTCAGAGAAGATTTGGAGGTTTGTATAACCTGTTCATAGCAAAGCACACTTTCATGATTTGCAATCAGCTGTATTTTGAATTTGAGAAGAGTTGTGAATCCTTTGTATTTTGATCAAATCAGTGGGACACAGCCTTGCTGAGAAAGCCTTGTAGTCTCATTTTCTAAGTCTGCCTGACAGCAATACCTTTTGTTCAGTGACTACGGCCCATTTCCACAGGGGCAGCTTCTGCTGTAACCATGATGTAGATGACCTGTCCCTTAAGCTTCCACATCTTCCCATTGCCCTGAAGTGGACACTTTTAGTTTGCCATCTGCCTGCTCAGTTTGCTTCTTAGACTCCTGTAATACCTGCTAAATATCCTCATGCAGATAAAATCAGGTTTGTAACTCAAAGTCAATCAAGCCTGTTAAAAGAAAAAGCAAGTGGTGCTTTTCCACTTTATCACTGATGTAGTGCAAAGAAATACTGAAGCTGGGCTGCCAAAGCTACAAAGCTGCTTCACTCTTTGTGCAGCTTGCAAGAGACTTGTCAAAATGCTTTTGATTAATGGAGAGTGCACCCTTACCTAGAGGTTAAAATACTGAGACCCAGTTCTCTAACAGTCCTCTTCTAGAGCTCCTTTGGTACAAGGACTTATGGAAAAGTCTGAATTTTCTCTTGATTCAGTGAAATCTGAAAAGCATGTTGTTTGCTACATAAATTGTAGGGTTTGGTGGAGAGCTTTGACAGCAAAGCTTTTTGTGTATCCCTGATCACTGTGTTTCCAGGAGGATGCGAACGTTTACAGGAAGCATCAGGAAGGGATGTTTACTGTCACGCTTGATAAAGCTACATGTTCATAGAAAAAACATGCAGTTACAGGCATTCCTAGTTGTGGTAATTACTGGAGATATCCCCCTCTTATGCTTTTATCCTGGATTTTGTGCTATTTCTGTGAAGTGTAAGGGGGTTTTGTCATGCAATTTGGATTCATGAATTTCAGCATATGGGCTTTCTGATTTATTTATGTTGTTGATGATGGTGTGTGATTGCTTAACTACTTTATCTCACATTTTTATTCTTTCACTTCATGCCTGGAATTCTGACAAAATTTTAAGTACTGAATAATGAATTAAGCAAGATGTTTGGCTCTACCAAATGTTGCAGTACCTTTTGAGACTCATAATACTGCTTGCGTTCTGAACTCAGGCTTTGGTTAGAAATGTGTGTGGGTGGACAGAAGGTACCTATCTGAAGTGCAAAGGCTGAGGACTGAGACAGTGATGAAACTCACGATTTCATGATCTAGAGAAGAGCTGCAGCTATCTATACCAATACCTGTCTTCTGCAAGAGATAAACTTCTTCAGCTTGTTTCATCTGATTGCAGTGTGAACCATCTATTCTATTATAGTATCAGCTATACTATGCTCAACCTCTCTCTAGGACTTATCTGGGTAGTTTTGTTTTCATTTATCTCCTCATGATTCTCTGTGTGTGATCGTGGGTACATGTGATGAACCTCAGCTATGTGGTCTGCACTTCTCATTTGATATGATTTGCTCATTTGATTTCCAGTATTTTATTGTGGGATAAAGACATTAACCACTATTCCTAACAGCCAGAAAAAAAAAGTCTTATTTCTGTGTTTATGTGCTGCAGGTGATTGCAAATCCTTCCTGGTACAGAAGGTTCACAAAATGTTCTGTGCAATGACATGATTTAGGAGGTGGCAGAATTGTGGAAAAACATTACTGTATGATGTTTTGAGAGCAAGTCTCTCCATGTCATCTCAGCAATGGAGTAGTCCTACAACAGAAGGAAAAACAAGGTACGGATGGACCAGAGACCAGAACTGTGGGCTGGGCTTTGCAGTGGGCAGGAACTGGATCTCCAGTTAAATCAGACATTTTGTCACTGCTTTTCTCCAACTGGAAAAAAACCAATAGTGTCTTGCTAAGGAATTACAATCAAGTAGCCTGATACTGTGGCAATGATGGGCAAGGTGCTCAGTGACAGAGGGTGCTAATACACAGGCAACAGCAGATATGGTATAACACAAAGTCATTTATTTATTTATTAACATAAGAGAATCTATGGACTGTGACATTACTTCTGTGACTTATCCAGAGCTTCCTGCATTGCTAAGTTAGATAGTCTGTATGTGATTTAGTAATGAACATCAGAAAATGTGTTACCTAGGCAGCTGAAAGATTTTTTTTTTCTAATCAAAGCAAGCAGTTAGAGACCTGTCACAAAATAGAAATAATCTTTTGTCATATGTGATACTTCTAAGATTTCAGATTTCTGACTAAGTATCACTAAGAAGTGAACAGAGCATCTGGATGCTTGTTTCTGCACCTGGACATTCAAAAAAGTGTGGCTGATACATATTCTTTCTTGTTATAATTTTAACTTTATTTCTGTAATCTGACAATCAACAAATCTAAAAAATACTGATGCTAAGACTGGGAGAAAGCCTACTCAAACTTTTTGCTGTTTTTTTAGTGAATATGAAATTTTTGCAGAGTTGTTTCATTTTTTGTCTTTGATTGGAGTTTCAGGCCAATGTCTAATTAATTTAAAATGTGGGTAAAATGTTGTGAAGTGTATGTAACTTACTTTTTTTTAAGAGCAAGCATTATCTTTTTACTATTAGGCCTTCATGGCAACCCAAATGACATTTACAAATGCTGTTTGCGCTCAGGTGTGATGAAGATGGCGTATGGAGGAATAGAAGGGATGGTCTCAATGATTTGATCTCAATGATTAGTATGCAGCTATATCAAGATTTAAAATTGTGTCTAATAGTTTTCTGGAAACGTGTTGTAGTGAGGCAAATGTTAGGAAATCTAGTGCTAAACAGCCAGGCCAGGAGGCTTGATAAACCACTTTAGATTTTCCACGACATAATGAATGAAAAACACTTTTATCTCTTCTAAGGTAAATGCTATCGATCATTCAGTGTCCTTAACTGTAGTGGAAACATAATTTAAAAAATTATTTTTTATAACTTAATTGCATTTTGTTACATGACACATCTTGAGACAGATTTGTGGTGTGCTTCTACCAGTACCTAGGATTACCCATCTGCAAACTTTAAATCTGTCTCATTGGTGAGACTCATAGATCTGAGAAAAGATGAGACTGAAGTTTTGAATGTTAGGTTAAGAAATTCCTTATTCATACTTCCATATTTGCAGTATATGTTTTTAGCATTCATACTTTATGATCTGCAACTCATGCAGCATGCTTTTTTGTGCAACATATAAGGCCAGCAGTTAACACACACAGTCCCCCAGCATTCAGTCCCTTATACATGTAATTTGAGAGATTGTGAGAAAATGCAGGTGAGACTGATCAGAGTGGGCTGGCAAACAGCATAAAGAACACTTAAAAACACATTGCCGACGTGACACTGCATTGGCAGCATTACCTCACAACCAAGGGCTTGCTTTCGTTGTGGGAGCTTGAGTTTTTTAATTCTGTCTTTCGGGGATTGATTTGCATCCTAAGGAGCAAAACAGTTATGGAGCTATAAAAGTATTTGTACCTTCTTTTACATAAGAGTCCATCAGCTCTCTGGAGATGTTGATATAAATGCTTTGACCAATGCACCTGACAGGTTTATGAAGTAAGTCAGTCTCAGTAATACGTTTCCTCAGTGCTGTCCTGAGACATATTTTGAAACCTCATCATTAATACTGTGGGTCCAACAAAAATAGCTTATGTTCCTGTACTTGATCAACTGTCCAGGAAGGAAACAAAGATGTAACAGACAAGTAATTTGAAGGTGCTCAAAGGTAGTTACTAGAGCAGGTTATTTTGTGTAATGTTGAATGCATAGGAAAAAAATGTGTACAATCAGCATACTACTAGTAAGCTTGCAATGAAGATGTTAAAAATAAAGTGGCAATTTGAAAGGATATGTCTGCTTGCTGCTCCAGCGAGAACCAAAGCTTTGTCAGAAAGCCATTAAGGACTGAGTCTTAAAACTAGCACAACAAATTGCTATTCTTTCTGCTTTGTATTTTAGTTGCACTCCAGAAATATTACGTTCAGTACAAAAGTCTTTCTACTCTTTTTTTCACTCTTCATCTCTTCAGCTATTTTTAATCTTGCAGATTTTAAACTGAGAGACCCCAATTAAAACTATGGGATTCGAGTTTGGATTTTTCCTCGCTGCTTTTTTAGGGGCCCTACCCATTCCTGCAAGTCCAGTAAAATTTTATCTCTTCCCAAGGAGCAGATCTCCATATTAAAAATTGTAATAGTTGGCACTTGCTTAGCTACTTTAATATTAACTTTGCGGTACTTTAGAAGTACCAGTTAATTAAATTCTGTAGAACTGCTGTTACAGCACAGGCAGGGGTGGGTAAATTGATAAAGAGTGGAAGCATGGTTTCCCTAAATTCATAACAGGATGAGGTCAGCTCTGTAGTGTTTTGTTTATCCCCTTTGTAGAGGTTTATGCAGTGTAAAAATCTCCTATTCAGTGCTTAATTTTTCTGGCACATGTTCTGGTGCATTGCTAAGCACATTAAAAAGGTGATCACTGCCATTGTGAGAGAATTGGTTATAACCACAGTATTTCACTTACCTCTCCTTAATTGGTCCCTTTGACTTTCTAAGTTTAGCATCATGTTTCTTCTGTGTTTCCAGTACTATAAATATCCTTATTGTCAAACTGCTCTTTTTTTCTAAAATCACATCTAGATCCTTTTTCTTGGCATAATCAATGTTATCTATATCCAGTATCCTCCTTGCCAAATTTCTGTGCTGCATTTGCTTACAAGGAATTTTTAAAGCTACAGCTCATTGTGACTTTGTCTGCTTATGGTGCAAGGAAGTCATCTGTAAAAAGACTGGAGTGTTTTGTGTGCATATATACGGACATGTGCATGCATTTACACATATTAAATGTGTAAGAAGCTGTAAAAATAATATCTGCTTAAGTCTGAGTCCTCTCTCTGCATTTCTCACTATTGTTTATTTAGCTGAAGGAAAGGATGATTCTTCCTCAGAATTAACATACTATTCTTCCCTCTATACCATAATAATGATACCTCAGCAATGTGGAAAACAAAGCACTTATACCAATTAGAGAGGTGCCAAAAACTCAAGCTCACTTGTAGTTTATTGCACGTTTCAATAAAACAGTAAGTTTAGGACTAATGACTGTGCACTTTTATCTATTTGTGACCTACTAGTGAAATGTAAAACTACCACAATGCTGTTTAGGGGTGTGCATAAGGTACTACGTCATTTTCACTGAAAATTAAAAGCAGGAAAGGCAAATAAATGTTTTAGGTCAGTGAATGAAAGTTTGTGCTTTGCATTGGATGAGTAACTGTGTTTTCAAAGGTGTCAGAGAGAAAGGGTCATGTTCACTATGTGATCAAAATGAAGCACATTTTCCATCTCCATTCTCATTTGCAGGGTTTATAATCTGTGCTTGATTTAAGTTACAGTTTGCTATAAACAAAATTAAAAAATATCCTTAGTCATCACTCAGAAAAAAACCTACCTTCCTGATGTTCTCCATTTGACACCTTGTACATAATTTCCATTTCCAGATAGGGAATAGATTTTAACATAACTTTTGTCAGCTATCAGCAGCTCTAGATTTGCATTAGGGCAGTTATACTGTATTAAAAATAAAATCAAAAAAAAAGAAGGAGGAAAAAAAAAGCCAGGAAACAAGAAAAGAAACACGGTGATTTGTAGCAATTCCTGAAACATGCTCACCTACCAAGGTCACCCTAGACTTTGACATTTATTTGTTTCAAATATGCTTTTAATACTTCAAAGCTTTAAAACGTGGAGGTTATTTCAAAGTTTGCTCCCTGAGAGGCTTCAGGCCATGTGAGTTGTTTAATTCCGCTACTCAGTTCTACCCTATAACAAACAGGCCTAGCACTGCACGTACTTGAGTGATCTTGTTTCTAGTAAAACTGAATTGGATGTGCACAGTTTGGCTGCAAATGTTACACATTTTACTTTTATTTTCAAATGACAGGCAGGCTTTCTGAAGCCAAATCCTGCTGAAACAAATAATATTGCTGAAGCTAATGAATGAAGAGAGGAAGGGAACTCTGCAGGCAGTGGATTTAACTGCTACTGAAAGGCTTTGCAAATACACAATAGAAGTTTGCTTATATCGTAAGTAAAATATAAATATAGTATGGTCTTGAACAGCAATGAAGTACCAACCTTTTGTTAAAAATTTGTAGCAGGTCTATTCGGATCCATAAATAAAGTTTAGATTCAGTGGAACTGAATGTGCAATTACTAAAGATTATATTTGAATAAATATCCCTATATTTAAATGTGTGCAATTTGATTAATCTAACCACATCTGTCGTAAATACGAGCTGTGAGTTCCAGTCTACTGATTGTCAAATATCTGGCAATTTCAGGGCCAGTCTCAGATATAAACCAGAATGGAAAAGGAATCTTGGGATATTTCAAGTTCCAGACTTTGACTCATATTGTATCTAAAACTGGATGAATTTATGTTTTTTAATTAAATGAAAAGAATTTCAATCCTTCACTGACGGAATTTTAAGCTCCTTTTGGGAAAGGACAATCTTCCTTTCTGTCTTCAATGGGACTCTGCTTCAATCTAAAAGGCACAGTCATGAGTCAAATTTCTGTGGTGTTTTTGGTGTAGATTATACATAATGCATGTGTTCCAAAACTGTTAAGCATTTAAATAATAATAAGGCTCTATTACCCCCCACAGGACATACCAAAAATCCCAAGTACTGTTTTGCATGAATCTTTCCTGATTAAACAAGGACAGATAGTCCTGTGATTAATTCATATTGAAAAAAATCAACTGTCTGAATGTTTTAACGCAGAGATAGACAAATATGGCTACTTTCTAAATACAGCTTCCTCATCCTTGCTGTGCTGCATGCTCTTTCCCCCCTTCCTTTGTTTTTTTTTCCTTTCTTTTGGTGTTAACTTTTAGGTGCACTCTAGCCACATCAATGACAAAACAGACATCAGGCAACTAGCAGCTATCCTGTAGAGTCATATCTGGTAGGTTTGACTGATACACAGTAGAACTGATTAACCACAGAATAACATGCCAGAAACGTAACAGGAGAAGTCACTTCTGCCTGATACCAATCAATCACTCACTCTCTGCAAGTACAAATGCACATTCACAGTGGAATGAGTTTGACCCACACTCTTATCAGAGTAATAGTGAGAAACTATTGCCAGACTTTTAGATGAGAAAAATACAGTACAAGCCAAATGCCATAAAGCGGATTCACAGATGGGAATATGTGTTGTTAAATGGCACCGTGACATATGACCACAAGAAGCAGACAATTCTCCATATTGTAGATGTGCTTGGTATGAGGATTGCCAGTACTTGAAATACAGAGATGGAATATGTAAAATAATATAATAAAATCCTGATGCAGTATTTTGACAGCTAAGTGCTTTAAAGATCACTTTTTCCCTCCATGCATGATAAAATAATCTGATGCTTATTGGGAAAAGCAAGGTCTTAGAAAGTGAGAGCTGCTTTTTGGCCTGCATTAAGGAAGGCAGTTAAGCATGTGCTTGAGTCTTCTACTGATGTTTTTGTTGAGTCAGAATGTACTCACATTCCATTATGTGGAACATGCTTATGTGCTCTCAATCACTGTCTTTAGCCTAGTGATTTCAGTATTTCAGCTCTCCAATTATCTGAATATAATGCAGGTCAGATTCCACTTGGCTAGCCAGATATGGTCAAGGGAATAGAACTTTTCTACTCCTGCAGGTTGAGACATTACTGAATTTGATTGCCATTTCTTTGTATTCAGTGTATTGATGGGTCTTAGATACCATGGTGTGACGTTGAGGTAATCTGTGTATGTCATATGGAGATGGGAGTATGAAAAGGTTTTTACAAGCCTGTGTCTCCAGTTTATGTAGTCTCTTCCATACACTCCAGTACAGACCCTGGGAGGACGAAATCCAAAATCTAACAAACATTGAACAGCATTTGCCAGAGAACACACAAAGAAAATCATCCCCTTGACGACCTTCTAGATTCTGCAAAATTGAATCTCAACTGCCTTTGACTGTATTTTTTTACATTTTTGTGTACCAGAAAGGAAGATTTTTCTAGCTTGTAGTTTATAAGACAGCCACATAACCCAGCTATATTTCAACAGATAACTTTATAAGAGTTCCTGTACAACCTATCTGTTACAGCCTGTTAAAGCTATTGCAGCAAATGCCACACCACAGCCACCAGGTCTGTCTATATATTTGCCAGACTGGTGTAAATCAGGAGCAACACAAAGCAAGGGTGGTTTGAATGGGAGTAACAACTGAGAACAGAACAGGCTTTTAACACTGGAAAGAATCAGTCTATCTACACAAGCAAATACCCATTACATATAATTATTTCCTGAAACAAAAAATTGATTTGATATCTAAGCGTAGAGCTCACAAGAAATGACTGTGCAATAATCTTTTTTTAAAGAAGATAGCTTTCTGAAAGCAAGCCATATGCATAATGCCCCCTAATAAGAGATGAATCTGATTGAAAATAACTGTGCGGATCATCTCATTCCATTTTTAAAAGCACTAAGCTCTATGTGATTGGCACAATTGCATTAATAATTTATAGCCATTGGGAATTGTTGGTTTCTGCCTTTTTTGGGACTGTGAATCACGAATGATTGCTCATTTTAACAATATTGAAAAAGATTGGAAAAGTAAAGCTGAAGGGAGGAAATGTGCTGACAGAATGTGCAATAATTGTGTTGGCCAGCCTGGTTGCTGGAGCTGGCTATCAAGTATGTTTTTTCTACTCAGCTAGTGAGAATCCTTATGTGAGGAAAACATCATCTCTGGAAACAGTCCCCAGTGGCGGCCATTGTTTGAGAATGCCAAGACCTCCCTATTTGGTTTATGTTTTAAAAGTGGTAGAAAATAAATGTGCAACTAGGCTTTGTTTGGTTTGTTGCAATGTCAAAAAGCTTTAACGCTTAAGCTGTCGCTGCTGTTCCTGACAGAGCTAAGTAGGACAATCAGAAATGATGCATGAAAGGAGCTCTCTGTTGACTTCACTGTTTTTAGCATGTGATGGTGTATATTTGTTTATTGAACTTGTTTCTTTGAGTATTGAATGCAGCATGTTTTGCAGAAGAATCAGACCTTTAATATGAGATCAGATACATTTCTTATCATTTGAGACATATGTTCAATACGCTTCTGGAATTTTGAAAGTGTATGTATTTCCTGTACTGTATTATATTTTCTTTGGTGTTAAAGTGCAAGTCTTGTATTGGAAAAGTAATTCTTCCATCCATACAGTCACAGAACAAAGTTACCCAGGTCTTAAGAAGAATAGTTGGTGGCTTCTGAGCCACAAAAAAACCCTTCAATCCATATACATAAACCTTTACAAACATACAGCATTGTCAGCACAAGAATCAATTTGAATTAGTCAAAGGTTTCACATGTCTCTGTTTGCTTAACAGAATTTTATCAGTAGCATTTGCTGTCCTTTTTCTGAGCTAGTTTTTGAAAGTCTGGGTCTATATGCATTCAATAATGATGATTTTCTATCTGAGCAAGGAGTTCAGTTTAATATATATAGTTCAAATTTCTAAGGGAAAAAAACAACTAAACAACCAAAAACTCCCAGTTGCTTCGAATTCTGATGTGGTAGGAATGCTTGTGGGAAAGAACTACAATCATTTTATCACTAGGAATAAGACTTAGACAGAAGAGTCCCTCACAAACTATGGTTTATGATTTTCATCTTGCTTTTTTTCCCTCACAGCTGTCTGGGCTGCCTTCCTCATTTCTCTTTTCCCATCTATCAATGGATGTGAACCTTGGGACAGTTCTTCCTCAGCAGTGCAAAACAACTCTGAAAGTCCCAGCTTCAGCTCTATTTCCAATTAATACAGCATTAACATTGAAAGGCACAGATTAAGGCTGTCTTATCTCCAGCCTTCTCAGCCCCGTTGCAATTCCTTCCAGTCCTGCCAGCTTTCTGTCATTGCCACTCACACAGTTCCCAGAAGCTCTGAGTTCCCTTTCCAGCAGGGATGCCCAGTCTGGAATGGGTTGAGGCAAGTGCATCCTTGGTGATACCTGCCTTGAGGTCACAGAGTTACACGGTTAAGCCTCAAAGTGAATCTTCTCAGTTCAATACAAGCCAGCAAATAACCCTTTTCAGTTGTGATTGTTTCTTTTTTTTCCTTTATAGAACTCCTGGCAGGGGAGACCAACAAGCAGCTCTCTGTTCCTCAGTCCTGTTTTGTTCTTCAGCTCAAGGATGGCTGGTTCCCATGCATCTCACAGACAACCTGCTTCCCCTGGAGCATCTTGCTCTCTTACATTTCCAACCTCTTTTTTAAACTCAGTATGTGCTTTCCTCACCCCTGCCCTTTTGGAGCATACTTGTGATTTTTGCAACAGAAATGCCTCTTACTTAAAAGCTCTGGCAAATCAAGAGGGTGGTACAATTTTTCATGACTTCAGGGTTGTAAAATTCTGATGGGATGTTTTCAGCCAGCCTCTCTCCACCTGGCTACAAGCACTTCTAAAGATAAATGCTACGATTTTCAAAGGGTGTTAAGGGAATAGGTGCCTGATCTCCTTGGATTCCTTAGAGAATCCTGTTTGTTAAGCTTTTGTAGCATTAAAATACAATGTGGTGTTCGTTTCTGTTTTGTTTGGTTGTTTTTGGTTTTGTTTTTTTCAGAAAAAGGGAAGTCTTTGTTTACTGAGCAGACACTTCAAAAGCACATACTGTTTTAAGATTTTTTTTCCTTGTTCTTAATAGCTAAGGATTTTACAGTTCTTTATTAAGTCTAACTATTGATTTGAAGAAGTGTGCATGGAGGCACTCAGTGAATAGATTGAACAGATAATCCTATTACATTCAATCTGATTGCAGGAGTTACTGTAATTGTATTTCCTGTAAGGGAAGGTGTAAGGCTTCTTATTCATCATTTCTCAAGCTATTTTTGAAGTGATTATTTGTGAGAAAATTAGGAAGATCTTAACCATTAGCAAAATACAGACTTATGCCCTATAATATATAAATAACAAAAGATAAATACAAAATATATTTTTCTCATCAAATTACTATGCAGAACTGTCATTCTTTCCAGATGATAATTGATTATGATATGATAAAACTTAATTCTCACAGAATCTTTTAGACTTACTGTATATCCCTGGGGTCAGGGAATTCTGCCTAGCAGCAATAGCTATTTCTGGCCTTTACTTGTTTTTCCAAGAATGTCTCATCTATGGTCTGCTGTCTGGACTCACTTCACTCTTGTGTGTTTATTAGTAAATTGTATTTGTTGTTTTTAAAACAAAAGCAAAAAATCACTGCAGAGTATCTGTGGAAAGCTAATGAGCATGCTTACAGTTACAGATGCCAGAGTTTTAGAATTCCTCAGCTCTTCTCCTTTTTTACCCCTCCCAGTATCCAGTGATTTAATTCAGATCCAGGATAGCACAAAAGTGTTTGCTACCACACTGAATACAATGTAAATTATTTAAAGATAAATATAAAATTTTCTTGTACAGCAGGATCTTCAACAGCTTAGGCAAATGAAAATAATTTGTTCACACTGTAATCTGAATACAACATTCCTAAACTGTAGTATATTTTGTATTCTGCTTTAACTTGTTTTGGTGCAGTTTTCATTTCTTTGTCCAGGGTACACATTTCAGAAATCACCAAATTACTTAGCATAGTTAGTGATGTGCATTTTATTATCCAGAAGTGAAAACCTGGAAGACAAGAACAATCAAAACCAAGCAAAACATATTTGCTTTGAGTGATAGACAAGGAGAACAATGATTCATAATAGGAACTGTAAGTGTTGATTTTCCAAATGAGATGTGAACAATTGGTTATGCTACTGTGCTTTTGAAACAAAAAGATATAATGAGCGTAAGCAAGGGTCTAATTCTTCTTGATGCTGGCTCACAATAATTTCTCTGCTTTAGACTGAAGAGATCATATATCCCACACTGATGTAACAAGTCTTTACTATAGGTGTTTTTATTATTACTACTACATTATAGGCAGGCAATTATATTGAGCATAGAAGCTTTTACACTTCACTGATTACATTTTTAGTAACAGGTCATGAACAAATTAATCACCTCTTTGCAGAGCATTCATTGAAAATAGTCTTTTTGGCTGGGGGGGGGGCTTTGTCTAAGGCTTTCCAAGTTTGTGTAAACAATGATTGCAGCTCACAACCTGATACTCTTGCTCACGTTGAGTAACACCTTCCCACAGTGATGCAGTGGGATTGTTTATGCTGTACAGTGGGAGTTAGCATACACACTATGGGCGCTATACCAGCCTGAACTGCTTCTATGATGTGAAAAATCAGTGGATAGTATTTAGGGTCTTTAAAGCAATTATTTCACCATCCTCTTATTTTCAAAAAATAAGAACTTTTAGATCACTTTTGACTGTCAGGTTATATCCAGACCATGTTAATGGTCTGTTAGCTGTATTCCCTGTGCTCATCTTTTTTTTGACCTACTTACTCCTTTTGCTTTCACAATTTCTTGTGGTCATGAGATTCATGATCTAATTGTGTTCTATTTGAATAATAAAATAATTTTTTGTTGAATATTCTGCTTCATCGTTTTGTTGGATGTATATAATGCATGTAATGGAGAATTCTTGCTGTTCACAGTGTTAAAGGAGACATTAGATGTGACATTTGAGGAGCTGCTTCAAGGGCTGTAATCTCTCTTCTGTGCAAATGAGCATTGTGGGTTCAAGGAAAACCTTGGTGTCTGGGGCTCCAAGCCGTGGCCTGCCACATCTTTGCAAGGTATTAGCTGAAGCTCATTAAAACTTTTTTTTTTTTTCCCCTCCAATTGTATTACAAAATGGTATCCAGATGAGATTATTTAGTATTACCAGTCCTTATGCAGCTTTTAGAAGAACCACTTACTTGCTAAATAGAGTGCAACAGCTCCTTGGGAGCCATTCCAGTCTATCAGGTAAATCTGTAATTAGCATCCAGTTGATCTGAAGCATGGTGCTGTCATTATATTGATATAGACATACACATTAGAAAACATTACTGCCTGGGCACAGCAGGCAATTCACAGGCTCTAATAAATCAGCCATTTTACTTTTAAAATCCTAGTAATTTTTGTTTCAGAGTTAAGATACAAAGTCATAATTGAAACAACATTTTTAATTTTCACTTAAGCATAAAGCAAACAAGACATCTGTAATTTTTCCCATGATTTCTATATTTTGAAAGTGTTTTTTATTTAAAAAAAAGAAAATAACTGAGAGACTTTTTGCTTGTTCTTTGTTTTTTAAACAAATGCATCGCATGTTAAACTGGAACAACAGAGAAAAGGAGGAAAGATTGTCAGTTGGTTTTGTGTACATTTTTTTTTATTTAAAGAAATCTGGATTTAGTTCAGTCAAGTAGAATTCCCCTTCGTTTTGTTTGAATTTCACCTTTTAATTCTCATAAGAGCAGATATTCATACCTTTTTGTGTTAATTGGAGGTCCCTTATTTTGGTATACAGGTTTAAAGTATGTAGAAAGAAATTAAATGATGTGCCTACTTGTATCTTCTGTGCTTCTATCGTATTCTGTAAAATTTAGGATAATTAGACTGAGATGGGTTTGGAAGTATAAATTAAATTCAGGCATAAGAATGCTGTGAAGTTTCTATGGAGCAGATGCACAGATCAGTTACTCTGGATAACCTCCCCATCTGATTACCAGTTATACTGCCTTTGCAAGTCATTCAATCTTCCTTTGAATAGTTGCTTAAGCCTTCCTTATTAACTGAGCATTACTTTTTCATATATTAAGTAGAGGTTTGAGATATGAAAAGCCAAGCTTAGAGATCTTTTAGTGTGTTGCCTGATGCTTAGAAAGTGGATACTGTCTGCAGAGGCACACACAGGCAAATGGGTCTCTTGCAATTTTTTCCTTGGCCTCGATATACCACACCCAGTGTGAGCATAAAACAGATTTCTTAATGGGCCAACATCAATAATAAGCTGAGCTCCTTCGCATGACATGTTTGAAAGGAGCAGTGTGAACAAAGAGTGAATACTACTACATGGGTATTTCAGTCTGATATGTTTTCAAACAGAACTGTAAAATCTTTGAACTGTTAACATATATAGAGGATTGACTGATTTTGCTTTAAAAATCACATTTAATGGGAAATTTTGTTTTAAAAATAAGCCAAATTAGGCATGCTAGTGTACCTGAAATAAGTAAAATCCAGGTACAGTTGAGGAATAAGTAAAATCCAGTTGAGGAAAAATCTGATATATAATTATTTTTCTTAAATTGTGAAATATTTTGAAAGAAATGGAAACAAGTTTGAGTCAGCCAAGCTCTGGCTGACCTACACGTGGGCTTTTCAAAGCAAAGTATTCACCCAGCTCTGAATTTGAGGGCATCTTGTACACAGAGTCTCTGGCTTTTTCACCAGTTGTTGTGGGAAATGTGTACCCTCCTCTTGTCACAGCTCTGCAATAGGTATTAAAAAAAAATGAAGAAGTGAAAAAGCTTCACATTAAGAGAGCAGAGGCTCTTCCTTGTGCAGTATACATATATTGACTAGATCAGCTAGCAGAGGTGAGACTATGGGCTCTAACTTAATAAAACTGCAGTGTGATTTGGATTCTTTTATAAGCAATTGGTCTTGGCATTGAACTGGATCAGTTTGAGAAACACAAATCTCATTCTAACATCATGAAAGGCCTTGCTAGCAAATCATTTGGATTAATCACCCACAGTCTTTCCAGGTGTCTGTTTACTCAAAAACTTAAATTTTCATCATGGAATTAACTTTGTTCTTAAGGGAATTCTAACAGAAATAAATGTGGTTAAACTGTAGTGAGCACAAATATAGAGTGTAATTACAGTGAGCAAATGATGGAAAAGACCAAAACCTAGAGATCAGAAGGTTCAAAACATTCACCAAAGTATAAAAATTACA
Source organism: Indicator indicator (assembly GCF_027791375.1). Classification (NCBI taxonomy): domain Eukaryota; kingdom Metazoa; phylum Chordata; class Aves; order Piciformes; family Indicatoridae; genus Indicator; species Indicator indicator. Next base: position 4,828,395 of record NC_072031.1, read on the forward strand.
TTTGATTTGGTTAACATGTTGCCTAGTAACACTGGGATTAAGATCTCATCCAACAGTTCGGGAGCATGTTTAAGATGGGAACTTCACATTACTTGAATCTCTCATCCTCTATTGACAGGTTATCTGTAGAACAGCTGTTTTCATTTTAGAATACTGCAAGCGATTAAAAACAATGTTCCAAATGCAGTAAGAACTTAAAAATTCTTTCAGTGATATTAACTATTTAGTAAGCTACCCTGGACTGCAGTACCATCCTTTAACAGCCACAGTCAATTCACAAAATTAAATGTGAATGCAAAAGAGCAGTAAAAGGTGAAAATGGTTTGTATAGTGAGAGGCCGATCTGTAATTGTTGCTTCAGCCCCATTGAGATTTCCAAACATTCTGTTGTTTCTATTAACCTCTTTCTGCCTGCCTGCCTCCGAATCGTGCCCTTATACTACAAGGCAAACTAGAGATGAATTTGCATGCTCGTGTGCTGATACCGTATCAGGAATTTCAGATAATTTTAGTGATATAATATCTGTATTATCTAGGTACTGAAATTTTGCGACAACTTAAAATAAACATCCAAGGTTTTTTTTCATAGGCACAATAAGAGAAGTAAATATCGAATTATTAAACTGTTACATACCACATTATATCTTGAAGCTTACCTCAGATGATCTAGGTTTCAAGCAAAGTAAGAGGCCAACATAGCAGAAAAGCTACAGAACACTCCCCTGACTCAAGCAAGTTCAGTTTTGACTCAAGAAAGCTCCAGCTGCCAGAAAACACTTCTAAGTACCACTCTTCCTATATATTTTCTTTTCTCAAAGATCTCTTTAATGTTTTGGTGAGAAAAACCTTGTGTATTTGCAGTCACTCTTTTGCACATGACTTTGTTGTTCACCGTATTAAAAATAGGTTTTGTACTTTTATTTCTTTGCATGAAGTAGGGATTTTTTTAAGACAATTGTCACTTTAGTCCATCAGCAATAAATAAAGCTTCAAGTCAGGATAGAAAGGAACAATTTTCATTTCAACTATCTATTGTATTAAAAAGTTTTATGTATTCTTGAGTCTCACTTTTTCCACTTGCATATTTATGAGGACCAGGCAAGAGATCCATGTATAAGTAATCTGTAAATCAGAAAGCAAATTTGCCCATTTTAAAATCTCTTCAAGACAGAAAACAATTTTGGAAAACGTGATTTTTCTTTCAACTAAATTTTCACATCACTGTTTTTTTTCTTTGATTTTTTATTGTCTAACTATTTGGGGAATTTCAGGGGGAAGGGGTACAGGGAGGAGCTGGAGGTGCAATTTTCTGTTGAAGGAGAAACAAATGACATGAAGTCAGTGCATTTCTTAGTTTAAACTCTTTCATTTTTAGTGTGCACAAGCAGAAGTTCTTATAAATAGCCTGCAGTCAATCTTGGTTTTAAATGTACCAACCTAGACATCAGCAGTGTTTTTCTAGAAGGCACTGTGCCCTAAGAGCTTGCTATAGTTATGCAGAGTCTTACTTGTTTATTGCAAGGACATCACAAAACTATTGTTCTGTCTTTCTTCAAAGTTAAGTCATGGTGATCACTATTTATCAGGTGATCATTAACATGTCTTCTCAGTGCTGTAGATTCACTGGATCAAGAATCACGATCCAGATCAGGTGTACAAATCAGCCAGAGGATGTAGTATGAACTTTACGCTTGCTTTATTTCACCCTTAGGACAGATGATAGTCTCCTGTTATTGTTCCACAAGATAACACATTATATAGGTTGAAGGGTTGTGTTTTGATTATATAAATGGTTGATGCTATGATTGCACCTGCATAAGCCCTGTCAACTGCATGAAATATGCCCTAGAGTAAGTGAGTCACATTGCCCTCATACCTGAGTCTTGTGGCACAAGATACATATGTTCCATCTGGAGGACTTTGGCAGCCTACAATACTGTCACAAGGAACTGCTTTTTTCCACTCCATCAGACTTGTTATTTTCTGAAATGAAGATTATGGTAATTTGGACTCTGTTTGCTGGGGAAGGAGAGGGGAAGGACTGGATTACATCAAGGGGATGGGTGTCTTCAGCAAAGACTGGCCATGTAGGAGTAATAGAGGTGAATCACAGAGCTGGATGACAGTAGAGCAGGAATGGATATCATTGGGGTAATTAGCAAGGACTTTCAGGCCCAAGGGAATAGTTTGTGAATATATTCTGGCAAACAGAACATTGAACAATTAGTGCTTGAAGCTGAAGGCATTACAAAACATTGGATTAACTGATATGGGCTATGCTCATGTAATTGTTTTGCAGAGAGCTTCTGAAGGTACAGATGATTCCATATTACAAAAGCTTCTGAGAATTTACAAGTGTGAAAAGCTACTTGTTAGGCTAATGAGAGTGGTTAGTTTTCAATTTCCCAAAGCTTAGATATATGAGTGTATTTCTGAACATGGACTTAGGTTTATTTAAAAGAAGATATTTTGAGGCAGTTCGAACCTTGTTGTTATCACTTGCACTTCACATTTGATGAATAACTGTTCTTTCATAAAATCTTTCATAAAATTATTACAGAAATATCTGTTCAAGTTTGTACTCTGTGGATCTAATCCAAGATTATAGGTCTGGTAGAATTGGGATATATTTGTCCTCCTCTGCCTAACATTCCTGTCTCTGTTTCTGGTTGTTATGTTTTCCTCAGGGTTATAGACAAACCCTGAATCTATTATTAAATATTGTTTATTAGGCCCTTTTTTGGAGGGCTGTTTCAGAGAATAAATATGTGAACAGACTGATAAAGGAATTTTCAACCTTTACTTTCAATTGATCAGACTTGAAATCATTACTGCTTTTCATTTGGTCTTTTCCTTATTTCTTTAAAATCAATCTGTACTCAAAGGACAGTTTATAAACTGAATACAAACTAGAGATGTCCTGTCAGCCCTGAGTCAGAGTTATGTTTGGTCAGGCTTACAAGCACTTTCATATGTATAACACAGAAGCTTTAAACTATGCCTGCTGTGGAAACAGATTAGTTACTTTCCTGATGGGCCCCTTTGACATATGGTAGGAAGAGAGACCCTACTTTTAGAGACAGTTATTTTTTGTCATTAACTTACTATGTTTTGCTTAAACGTTATGTACTGCTTTATAAATGCCACTTTTGTTAGATTTGGTTAGAACTGTTTTACATGCATCCCAGGATGCATGGTTTATGTATGATGCCAAAGGGGAAAAGATAATTTGCTTTTTGAGATAGTTGTGAAAAACTGCTGCTACTGTTACTCTGAATGTGCACGAAACTCATCTTGTTTGATATTTTTCTCTAAAATACTATCTAGCCACAGAACTGGCAAGAATTCCTTCTGCCTTGACGATACTTAGAGAAAAGTAGAAGTCAGATACCTGTCTTACTCTAAATAAGCTAAAGAAACAGAGGAAAACTTAACTTCCAGTGTGTCCTTTTTGACCTCCAGTACAAGACATTGATATACTAGAGCCAGTCTGGCTGAAAACCATGAAAAATATTTAGGGGACTCAAGGACAATGTGACAGGAGTTCAAGACCTACAGGTGTTTAGCCTTATAAAGAGAAGGCCAAGGTCAGGGAGATCTAATTGCTAACCTAATGGGAGGTTACAGAGAAACTAGAGATGAAGTCTCCTGCCTTGAGTATTGTGTCTAGTTTTGGGCACCTCAATACAAGAGAGATGTTGTGTTGCTGGAGCAAGTGCAGAGGGCAGCGAAGCTGGTGAAGAGCCTGGAGAATAAATCTTTTGAAGGGTGACTGAAGGAGCTGGGGCTGTTTAGTTTGAAAAAGAGGAGGCTGAGGGGAGACCTCATAGCTGACTACAACTATGTGAAAGGATGTTCTGGAGAGGTTGGTGCTGGTCTCTTCTCCCAGGTAATTAGTTATAGAACAAGAGGGAATGGCCTCTAGCTGCAACTGGGTAGGTTTAGACTTAGACATTAGGAAAAAATTTTTCCTAGCAAGAGGGGTCAGGCATTGGAATGTGCTGCCCATGGGAGTGGTTGAATCACCAACACTGGATGTCTTTAAAGGTTGTTTGGATGGGGTACATGAGGATACAGTTTAGGGTTGAACCTTGTAGAGTAGGGTTATTGGTTGGATTTGGTGATCATGAGGGTCTTTTCCAGCCTGAATGTTTCTGTGATTCTAGAGGTACATAGCAAAAGGACTAAGGCCAGCAAACACAAATAATGCAAGGACAATTCCATCTAGATACAATGAAAAAGATTTTTCATTGTGAGAGCAGTCCAGCACTGGCACAGATTGCCCAGAAATATTGTGGTGTGAATAATCAAACAAGCTGCTGAACAAATAATTTGATGTAACTTTGAAGGTGGTGGATGATGGGGCATGGACGATAACAAGATGTTGGCCCTAATTTTGTCTCTACCTGTTTCTGTGACTGCATAAGCTATTCATTGACAAGATCCTGTAGATCTGTAAAAATACTTAGAAACAAGGAGGTTGTTATACAACTACACACACTGCTAGGGCTGTGATTGAGGAGGAAGAAGTAGCTCCCCACAGAGACAGGAGCACCATGAGGGGAGGGCAGAGGGTAAGCACCAGGTATCAGAGAATGGCACATAGAATGGAAGAAAAAGTGCTGCTAGACATTGGAGATTTTATGGAGTTGGGGCCTGGTTTCCTCACACAGCAGTGCAAAGGTACAAGAACAGTGAAATAACATAGTTACAGTGGGGATTACGTTACTATTTTTGATCTATTTATAAAGAGACATAGAAGTTTAAAGATTTCATCTGTCATCTAGCTAGATGTAATGCACTAACACATGATGTTGAATCTTCTTTGCCCACCTTTTTCCTGCTCTCTCAGTTTCTATATCTGGAAGTTAATAAGTGACACAACCAAAGTTCAGTAACTTACCACATCCCATCTTCTTTAACACAGTCTGTCCCATAACTTGAAGAGTTATATTATAGTGATCCTGCCAGTAAAATAATTGCTGCTTTTTTAAGCTCATTGCATATCAGACATTCTATTGCAGGGGACTGGATATACTTGAGTATTTTCTAGGAAAAAAGGCACTTTAATCTGCCTTTTATGCACCTGCTGCAGGCTTATACAAATACTGGAATTTACAAATATGTATTTTGCAGGGATTTTGTCAAAATTAATTGAAAATCTGTAACATATGAAACTGTAAGGTTACACAGCTTCATGAGATAAATGCTGTTTAAATACGAGGAAAATGTTATGTTGCTTATGTTGTTTTATATCTGGTGAATATACATTCTAAAAACAGATTTGGAAGAGAGGGCTTACAACTAAACTTGTATTAAAGGTAGTAAGTATAATAGCCAGCCAGGCTGCCAGGCCATCGTAATGATTTAGGAATTCTAGAGGAGTGGGAAAATAAAATAATAAGTAAGTAACGACTTCTGTTGGAAATAGAGATGAAATATTGAATATTACTTATTTTTTTCCTTAGTGATAAAACACAAAATATAATATGCCCTGTTCCAAATTTGCTGGTTTTGGTCCTCAGTGCACAGAAAGAAGGTGAAATAGTTTTTTCTTTCAGTGCAAATGCACCATAGGAGGAAAGAAAATCAGATAAAAAAAGAATATCAATTTTTTTTCTCTAGGGTAAAACTCTTTGAAGTGTCCTTCAAATACTTGTCCAATTTTAATCCTTCCCTATGCTGCCTATGGCTCTTTCAGTATACTCATACTTACATGCAGATCGTGATTCACTCCTAATCTATAAGAGCTAGGGGACAGAGGTGATAGGAGTAATGGAGTAAGTCGCACAGCACATACTGTAGGTCTTTCATCTTGCATCTTCTTTCATCTTTGCCCAGTTTTGAACCTCTTGTCACATAGGTTACATCATCCTGCACTAATAGGCTACACTTACCCAAGATATAGAGATGTGTAAATTATGTTAACTTATACCTGCCTGTCAAATTACTCTTCTAGGTGAAGGTTCCCTAAAAAAAGAACATAGGCTGCCCCTCCTTCTTCTCCATCTGCTAGAAAAGCTCATTTCTTATATCCGTGAGAAAAGACCACTGACCAAATGTACAGAACAATCCTATTACCTGGTTCTCTGACCATTTGTTGAGATGTTGAGATTTTTTAATGTTATTTAGGTCTAAGGGGTTTACCTACTTTTGGACTCAAACCCATTTTTTAAAGCTGACTGATTCAGGGTCTGCCTACCATTTGCTGTGCTTCTGATCTTGATGTGTTGTATAAGAATTGTAGGAGCAGGAGACAGAAGAAAGTTTAAACTACAGCTTTCTTGGATGACTTCATGCCTTGAAGCATATGTTTATCTTTGTTTTGTCTTCAACCCACAGGGACTGGAAGACATTTTGGGAGAATTTTTCTGTTCTCTCTGTTATGTTCTCCAGAGGGTGAAAAGAGAAGAAATGACAACAATGTTACACACTAAGTACACGTGAGTAACGGCACAAGCACTTCTTAAGCCAGGTGTTTCTTTGAAACCTCAAAAATTATTAAATTTTCATGGGAAGCTTGAAACTGTGTATTTAAGCACAGTCACTGTGCTTCACATTTTTAAGAGGAGCTCTTGGTTTCCCTTTCTGAGACCATCATGGCAACATCATGTACCAATGAAGAGTAATCCTTTGTTAAAATGATCATATAAAACTGGAATCGTAGTTTAACTCACTGATATTAAAGATTGCATGAACATTAAAACAGTGGAAAATTTTATATGGCCTGTTCTACAAGCCATAGCTATTTGATTGGCAGCCATAACTTTTCACTACCCTTGATGACACTGAAGGTTTAGAAGTGCATTTTGAATAGATGGTGAAGCAGTGTGCCTTCTGAGTTATGCCTTTGGCTCCAAAAACCTGCAGAACTCTGGAACTTTCTCTGTCTTGTAGAAATCCACACTTGAGTTATGTTGATAAACAAAGGAGCAAGACCTTCAGCTCTTAGTGGCATAATTCATATACATCAACGACATGAATGATGGGTCAAGCATCACTTTTTTTTTTCCTAGGTTAGACTATGTTAATGTGTAGTAACATTCTGTAGCATGATAGTGCCAACTCAGGCTAAAACTTGTTCAACAGTCTGAAGCTGCTGCTGGCCATGATTGTGGATTATGGTAACTTTCTATTACACGAGCACACATCACTTCCAAGAATTAGGCAGAAAACGGCATCAATCACTCTAAGCTTCCTAGATGTAAACGTGCTTCATAGGGTTATGTAGTCCACAGAGAAGTTGCCATACACAGCCGTGACTTGAAGCTAGAAATGGTTGTTAATTGTCATAATAATACAGTTGCACACACACACAAAATAAATACACAATTAAAGCTCTCATCGTTCTTAAAAGCTTAATCAGTACTTACTGAGACTAGCATTTTTAGAAGCTGTACTGAATACTTATTTGAACTGTAAAATTCTAGGTTACTGCTTAGGAGAAATAAGGTTCCCTCTGTGAAGTTTCCTCCTCTGCTCTAGCTATGCTTCTCTAGCTATGCTAGAGAAGATCAGCATATATTCCACTGAGAAGGGAGAGAGTGCATCTCCAGTGGCAACTTCTCAAATTTCAGTGCAGGTTCTTGTACACTGGGTAATAAACAGAAGTTGACTTCTTAAGCACCTGTGTGAGATTGCAGAAAAGGCATCGTTCATCTGTAAAGAGATTCATGAGAGGCCTCCATTTGCCAGCCCTCCTACAAGCACCTTATGCTTGCTGACATCTGATAGTTTCCCTCTGATTGTGTTGGCTCTACATAAGTGCCACCCCTTCTTCATGAGTGCCAGCCCAACCCTCACAGAGCACAAAGGAGGATGCTGGGCTCTTTTTTTAATTTTTTTTTCTTCTTCCCTTCCCTGCTGTGCTCAGAATACCTTAAGTTAATTCCTGTTGTTCAGCCAGGCTGCTAGACAGGTACATCTTTTTCTATTTGTGAGTTTTCAGGTCTAAAAAGCACCTTGGATGTATGTGATGTCACATAAGAATTCTTTTATTTAGTATAAACATAAAACTTAAGAATAGTGCCTAGAGAAGAAATGTCCTATTAAAGAAAAGAGAAATCCTTTCATCTTGTAAAAGTCAGCAAGCTCTTATTTATAGTGAGCAGAGAAACAAATACTTTTTCACTTCAGGCAAGGCTTTTCCCTTTTATTGATACTATTTAATATGGATTTTTTTAAAAAATGAGAATAACCTTTTAGGAAAAGCATTGGTGTAATACAGGATAGAGGTGGCACTTAGTACAGATGATATGGCACATGCGTGATGTAGGAAGTCCTTTTAAGATCCCCACAGCAGATTTGAGTGATAGGTTGAATGTAGAGCATCCCTTGCTAATTAAAGTTCCATGAAAGAAAATACGTTTGTCATTCAAGTTACATGTTCTTACTACTTTGATATTTATTAGTCTATGCTAAGTCAGAGAAATGTGCCATTAAATCATGAATGTCTTTGTTAAAGTCCTTAGTTAAAATATCTTGATTTCTGTCTGGGCTAATATTCTAGCATTCTGTTCAGGATTTGATGATTTCATTTTGCAGTTGCTTGAGACCAGTTTTTTCAATAGATTTAGATACATATTAATGAAACAAACTGTGTCATATAATAACATGTTGAATAGGGTTAATGTTTGTAATTTGTCTGATTACAATTTTGTACATTGGTAACACACAAACAACCCCATGACACATGCCGTGCCATTTGAAGTACGTTTTTGCTAAACCATCTTAACGGATGGAGAGATCATTGCCTTATACCCTGTTCTCCTAAATAGGTCAGCATGTGTTTAGAAAGTTACTGTTATATCAAAAATACTTAATTTCACATTACTTGTTCCCCTTCATAGAGAAGATCTGCATTTAAAACACCAAACTTTGTAGTTACTGTATTTAAGTGGCTGATTGCTAGTAGTTTTGGTAGGACAGAATCTTTGGGTGTGCTTTTTCCTGAGCAATGCTCATTGCATACCCATGTGCTTTTAGACTTGCTTGTGAGGGAAATTTACAATATAGAAACTTTCTTCTTTGTTTTAGGCTTTATCTAGGTTTTATCATGGGATCCAAACAAGCGCCCTGAAGCTAATTTTAAGGAAGTATAAGCATATGCTGTTGATCATTTTCAAAAACATCTTATTTTCTTTGGAATTGTAATGATTCATATCATGCTTCATATTTTAAACACATAAGCAACTTGATTGTGTCAATCCCTTAGCTCCATGAATACCAATGCATTTATCAGCAGACAAGCTAAATTCTCTTTTTGTTTGTTCTTCAAAGGGATTTCCTCTGTTCTTCCTCTGAGTTTCAGGTTTGGAGAGGGGTCCACATGAGGTATTCTCTTTTGTAGAAACTCCACGTGAATGTTTTTTCTTAGTCCTAATGGTTCTCCATCTGAATGCAAAAGGAGCCATGTTAAGCAAACTAAGCCTGGGGAAAGCAGCTAAGAACGAACCTGGTTTCTCTTGTAACACATTTACATCTCTGGGAAACATGTAATTGGGACCTTAATATCCCAGAAGTTATTTCACAATCCTTACCAGTTGGCAAAAAACATTAGCTATTTTACTACATTTTGGAGGCAATTGGTTTAAAGCATAATCCACTGTACAGTCATCCGCAGAGAAGTGAAGATCACAGCTGTTGGTCATATCTCAACTATAATTTTTTTAAAGTCTTTCCCACACATCTCTTCAACCCTAGCATATTTGGGAGAGAGGAGTGACATCCAGTGTGTTTACCTTGCCTAACTTTTAGTGTACTCAACAGAGGAGAGGAAAAAAGAGACTATCAGAGGTCATGAGCACAGTATGAGTACTCTACATGATATGGAAAAACCTGTTTCTCCACCTTGACTAGGGATGTGGTTTACTTCACACCAGCTACCTTTATGTACTGGAGTTAATTTCTACTGTAGTAACCAAAAGGCTAATGGAATCCGTGTGTAAATGCTATAAGATGCTAAGCGGACAGGAAAAGACTGCACAGCCTCTGCATTTGGCACTCAGATAATTGCTATCAGAGTACTGACTAGTGTTCGCAGTTCTAGCAGGAGGCCAAAAGCTGCAGGGTTTAGAGCAGCAAGCTTTCTGACTTGAACTATAGAAAACATCTCCCAAGATCAAGAAGGCCACTCTATTAGTGTATCAGAGCAAAGGCTGAAGTATAAACACATGCAGCCAATTCAGTAATTTGGTAGAGAATTAATCAGTTGATGCAGCAGATAAAATACAACT